>NC_071671.1:64660000-67648138 GCF_028554725.1 Zeugodacus cucurbitae | reverse complement strand
AAATAAAAATAAGAAAAAAAGGGCTAAGTTCTCGTGTGACCGTACATTTTATACTCTCGCCATTTATTTGTTTAATGTTATTAAGCGCGTTTTCTTTTCTCAAATTTTATATTCAACATTATACACATGTTGCATTACCTTTTTGAATGTGCTCCATTTTTTACAAAGAAAGAACAAAAAAAATTTCACCCTATTATGCTGGTCATCTCTCACTGATAATTTGATAACTAGAGTAAAGGGCAGAATAAATTCAAAAATTTTTTTTGCGAAAAAGCGCTTTAAAAGTACATGCAACTCGACTCATGTATTGGGCACACAGTCCACTAGGAAACAAAAATCATTATATGAAAGATGGTGTAATTCCTGAAGTTTCATTAATATATAAGAAGTTTTACTCAAGTAAACGCTTGTACGGACAGACGGATTTTAACTCGTTGTCTTTTCAAGAGGTTTTCAATGTCATTCCGAACGTTATATTAAGGTGTTTACGAGTTCACGTGCAAACCGACACTACAAGCGGAATCTACTTTTAAAGAACCTTTTATATGTTCTTCGAAATATATATTTTTTATTAGTATTTCAGAAGAGCTTTTTACCGCTTTTGTGAAACTTTGCATTAACGCTGACACTTCATTATCTAAAATATTACAGTTATATTAAGCTTTTTTTGTATACTTATATGCACGTTACATATCTACACAACATATAAAATATCAATTACATAGTTCAATTTCTCGGAAATTGAATACAGCTGCAACCATTGTAAGAATTTCAAAATTGAATAAATTGTCTAATTTTTAACGTGTTGGTGTCATGGCAAACCGCTCAACGCTCATTTTTTTATACGCTCGCAACATGTTGCACAGAGTATGTAATTGAATATCAGAACCTCAGCTGGCTTTATATCGCAAATAGACATTTTTTCCTGGCATTGATTGGCCTTATGCTCTTCAAGAAACCAGAGGAACTAAAAAGAAGAATATTGTTAAATTTGGGTACTTCCGTAGTCCACATATGCATATTTCAATGATTTTCGAACTTCCGCTCGATTTGCTATCGTATATATCGATTTCTATATATGATCTCTTGGTTATGCCAATATTGTGTGAAGTCCGTTAATGAATTATTTCAGTCTCTATATACTAAATTTAAGAATTTTCGTTATTTTAGTGGACTTTACGTCGAATATATCAGTTGGTCTGTGGGATATCTTAATTGTATTATGTAATTCAGTTTAATGCCAAAAATAAATGATAGCGGTTGAGATCTGCCCCCGACAACTAGATATCCAATACAGAATTATAGATTTGCCAAAATATTTCCACAGCTTTTGTACTTTGCAGATTGCTAGAGTTTATACTGTTCGGCAGCATCAGAAATTGCGATACCTTACTTGTTGCTTCTGAAAACCACTCGATGCTGGCAATCAGAGTTGTGTGTTCATTTCATTGATAAGTACTGAGAAATCAAATAAATGAAAACAACTCAACAATTGCATGTTCGATGATCTTCTTGCAGCAGATTAGACGAATAACTTTTTGAAAATCTATTCTGTAGAGGCAATTCAAAAGTAAAGTGAAGCTTTAAGGCCGCTTGGATTTAGCTGAAAGTGTTTCAGCGATGTTGCAATGATCCACAAACAAAGTGTTTAAGAAAATAACCGATATTTTCCGATAACTATGCACATATGTATGTATATCGAGGAATATTACCTTTAGATTGACTCTTGCTGTAGTGATAACAAAGCCTATGAGCGTCACTCCGTAGTGATTGCTGTTGATGCGCCCACATCCGATTGGGTCATGCGCGAAGTCGTAGACCCAAATTATATATTTTAATATGCATATTGCCCAACCGTATTGTAATATTATAATTACATGTACCCCGTTATTTTGCAATGGCTACTCTTTATAGGATTTAAACCAATTAACACAGTTTGCATAACGATCATCGTGTAAATAGCTCTGCCACTGATTGCTATTTATATTAAATAGAATATAAAGGTGTCTCAGATAAGATAAGATCTCAAGTATTTATTTGCACATCATTTTTGTTTTGCTTTTGTTGTTTTTTTTTTTTGCATGCGCACTTATCAAAGAAGTAATTCATATTGAGGGTGAGCTATTTACTTAATCAAGACAATATTAATTATTTTAGAACTCAGATATGCGAGTAGTATCTAAATAAATTAATGTACGTCCAAAATGCAATAAATTTAATGCAAATCTGTCGTATTGTGTTTACAATATTTAATTATATAGTAAAACACACGATTTTCAGACGACTCAGAGAGGGCTTATGTTTCATAATAATATTTAAATAATCAGTAATGCTTATTTGAATAATTTATAATAAATAAGGAACGTATTCGTAGGGAATTAAATGAATTAGATAGTCAGCTTCCGATCGAAACGGTTTTCTAACCACAAATATGTACAAAGCGTTCTCGGGACATAATTCTGTAGCACGAAATCATAAAAAATCGAATCATCGAAATCGATTAAAACAATGTATCACGATACAAATCAATAAAAAAGTTGGCTTATTGCAGGAATAGGACATCGAATTATGAATACTTGCTCATCCAACATATTCCCGGATATGACTCCACGATTTTTTTTTCAGTTCTCAAGCCTCAATAAAATGATCGCTCAAAGGAAATTCAACAACAATGAAGAGATAATTGACGAGATTGAGGTCAATTTCATTGAAGCGATAGGTTCATGGTACTACAAAAATTAGAATGGAAAAGATGGAGATATCAGTATCAGTGGTATTTTCAATAATAAAATTAAAATTTTTTGTCTCAATTACTCATCGATCTATAATTGTATTTCGTTAATTTGTCTACCGTCCAGAGAACTGCCGATTGTAGAATCCCTGTAGTTTTTTATTGACAGTCGCGGGAACACTTTCTCTTTTTTTTTGTGGTTTTTATTCTACTATTGACTATTTGTTAATTATCAGATTTTTCTAATTATCATTACTCCATTCAGATACTAGAATTCTCAATGTGAACTAATTACACTTCTTAGAAATGAAGTGATTAACAGTTAATACTTGATTTTTTAGGTGACAAGCTCGTATTAACTAAGTGTTCGTTGTAAATTTATCAGTTCAATATAAAATATATATTTATAAAAGCGTATATGTGTCAACATTATACTAGCGTATGTCTAAGTATGCGCTTAGTATGTACGTATGTACAACATTTTAAGCTACAAAATAAACAAAGTCCAAAATGCTCCGATGAAAACAAAAGCGAACGCGCTTCCACTGTCTCAGTTAAGCACCGGTCGCCAGCCGAAACGGATGAAATCTAGCAGTCAAGCATTTACATAAATAAATTCGACCAAAATGGGCAAGCTAGTGTTGTATGGCGTGGAGCCAAGCCCACCGGTGCGCGCTTGTAAAATGACCCTGGCAGCGTTGGGTCTACAATACGAATACAAATTAGTCAAACTGCTTGAGGGCGAGCACAAAACGGCCGAGTATTTACGAAAGAACCCGCAGCATACGGTGCCACTGCTGGAGGACGATGGCCAGTACATCTGGGATTCGCATGCGATAATGGCATATCTGGTACGTCGCTATGGTAAGGACGATTCGCTTTATCCCAAGGACTTCATCAAACGTGCGCTGGTCGATCAGCGGCTTCACTTCGAAACGGGTGTACTGTTTCAAGGCTGTTTACGTAACATAGCTTTGCCGCTGTTCTATGGCAAAGAGATCGAAGTAGCACGTGCTAAAATCGATGCTATTTATGAAGCTTACGACTTTCTCGAGACCTTTCTGGGCGAACAACCCTACCTATGTGGTCCAAGCATAACGCTGGCCGACTTCAGTAACATCTCAACCGTAACCAGTCTGCTTGACTTGGCGCCCATCGATGCGGCTAAGTATCCGAAACTGAAAGCTTGGATCGCTCGCATGAGCCAGATCCCCAACTATAATAAATTAAACGGTTATGGCGCTCAAATGCTTGTCGATATGTTTAAGGAGAAAATCCAAAGGATTGTATAAACGAAATGTGTGGACTTACATGAAATTGTTGTGATTTGAAGTGGAATAAATAAATGAATGTTAAGCGTGTAAATTTGGAGATTTGTGATTTAATAGGCTAATGTATGAGATCAGATAATGATAAGTACGGGTGTGATTATTAAGCGTGATCATATTTACTTGAATTGTTTATGGTTGTTGTATATGAGTTTTATGATGGTGTGATAGCTTTAAGAACTGAAGCTCCGGAAATTTTCCGATAATTAACAACTGTTAGGACAGTTTTTAAATTCGTGGCTTCTTAGTTTGACACCTGCAATGACTTTTAGGGTTGTGGTTAGAATTTTCTGTTACCAGTTTTGAACCGGTTGATTTGGGGGAAAGTTCAAAACGGCATATATCAAAGTAATGAAATTTTTGTTTTGGCAATTAACAAAAGCAATGTTTAGAATTAAAAAAAAAAAACATAAACAATATTCTGGGCATTTTACAAACCATCCATAAATATAATATCAAAAAAATTCTTCGAGATAAAGTTTTATGAAGAGAATATTTAGAAAAATAATTTTGTTTTTAAACACTTTTCAGCAGAATTACCCTCTTATCATATTCAAGCAACAAACATTTACTTGATCTAGTAAAAAATAGATCACCAAGCCTTTGGCAGCAGAAATGTATACAATTTATGGAGCTATAAACTCTATATATATGTATGTATGTATCAGCGAGGTAATGAAATCAATTTGTACTGTTTGAAGATGAACACTGATAGTGATTTCATAATTTCAATTCATTTCAAGCAATACAATATGATCGCACTTACATTAAATGACTGGGATTAAAATTGTATAAAAACATAGCGATAAGGAATTAATATATATTTTATATAAATACATACACACATTATAATACCTGACACTTACTGATTTATGTACTACAACAAAGTGAATTGTCATCATGCGAAGACGATAATGAGTACTTCACTGCGAGAAATGATTTTCATGTGACCTTCTGTGATAGTAATAAAAAACATACATATGTATGTGTTTATATGTATTAAACGAAATGGCAAAAGAAAAATAACACTATTAATAACATTAATAACACTAATTACTACTGGTAATTCGACAAGCCTTGGTCGTATATAAATTCGTTCCAGTTCGTAGACCCGACTGTTGTGTGAACATCGATGTACGACTTTATTTTTTCTATATTCACTTCTTTGCTCACAGTCGTTGCTCCCTTCGTATTTATTTTTATTTTAAATCCTTAATTATACCGAAAAGAATAAACACATATTTTTTTATTTCTAAAACAATTATATTTTTTTCTTTCAATAAAAATAATATATTTTTAATTCTATACAAAATTAGCTCGAGATTTATTTTATTTTTTTTTACATATTAAAGCTTTTATAGTCATTAAAAATCATAGTTGTATGTAATTTTTATTAACATTACACATGTTTATATTAAAAAAAAAATTTATTTTACAATTTTAGTTCTAAATAAACTCTTGTATATTCGATATAAAGTGGGTTCTTCATAAGACTTTCTAGTGTATGTTTCCTTACCTAAATGTCAATTATTTACTTTGTAAAATCTATTAAATTTTAAACCCGAATTACAAAATTTAACTTAACACTACCGTATTCTCTTTACTGAAATTAAATTGATTTTGACAAAAATCTGCAAATATATTCATATGTATTTATATACTTATGGACCATTGCTATTTCAGTAACAAACTTTAAGCATAACAATCAGTACAATTTGAGCAAGTGGCGTAAACACATTTGTATATACCATAGTTCTAATAATGCACACGCCGATGGACGTTTAAAGCATGCACATGTTCATAAGACAGACAGTTTTCATTTAAGTAAATATAAAATATTGCACAGTACATAATTTTTTACTCCTTGCACTGAAGAGTCAAACAAAATTCTTTGAAATAATGTCTATATGCATATGCATATATACACTAGTTGATGAGAACCTGGGCTTTGCTCGTCAACCCAATAAGGCACTTCGTATTACCTGTATGAAATCGTCAGTTTTATGAAGAAGGGGTTCTTTTGTCCATTTCGGATTTGTAAACCAATTTCATGCGTTGCACACAATCGCGATGGTTCAATTCCCAAAGCAGCAAGGTAATACGTCCCAGCGTTGCAACATTATCATCAGCATCACGGATCCATTGCAACAGCAGTTGATAAATAACCTGACAATTTTTAGAATGTTTATTTGTGTGTTTGAAATCAACTTATTTTGGGTGAATGCATGTAAAAACATATATTTTTATACATATACAGATGTATTATGTGTACTGCCGTATAATTACTACATTTACCTCTTTAATTCCACCATGCATTTGATGATCGATTACAGCCTGCTCGATTTGTCCCTCCGAGAGGCCCAGCTCTCGCATCACATGTTTCCAACCTTCGCCTAGGTGTGTAGATACAGTTTCCAATATACGGTGATTTGGCTCCTCACGTGACTGCATCATAGCCACAATTGAAGTAGTTTTACGTGGTAAAAGTCTTTTTGGATTGTCTGCACCATTAGAACAACTCGGGGAGTTGGGTTCGTCACTTCTACCACTTTTACGTGTGTTGTTAGTAGCTATACCACTTATATTGCTATTAAAATTATAGACTGAACCAAAATGCAGTTGTTTAATGTTGGAGAATTGCATTACCATTTGTTGTTGAGCATTATGTACATTCATTGTATTCATAGTAGCTGGTGCCAGCGCACCAGGTGATGTTGGCGTCAAGGCATTGTTGGTTGATTGCAAAGCAACTGCTCCCGTATGGGAGTTCAACCCAGTTTCACCTTCAAATGCATAACTATTATTTGCTGCATCGATCGAATTGTAGTTTGGTGCGGATAGTTCTCTGACCACTGATTCTGTTAGTTCTGTTGAAGGTGTTGGTGTGTTATTATTACTGGTTGGTAATTCTTCATTATCGTCAACTGGCAGAGCATCTGTTTCGAGTCTTCCCGCAACACATTTAACTTCAATGTTATTGTTTTCGTTACCATTTTTATTGGAATTCTTTTGACTATCTTTAGCATTACTGAAAATACCAGGCAAAAACTTTTTTAGCTTAGGCATTTCTTTTATTTATTTCCACGTCAAAACCAATTCGATATGTTTATTTTTTGTGAAAACTCCGGAAATTCCAAGGAAAACAAAGAATATACAAAAAAATTATATTTTTAACTTATTGACAACATATGCCTTATGATTGTCAATAAAAGTAAATTCTACGCATGATGTCGCTGTAGACAATATAATTCTTCGTTAAATGAAGCTGCCATGTACATAATAATGTTTTCATTATTATTTTTGAATTTTTACCAGTATTGTACAAATATATGTCCTCTCTAGAATCGTAAAATAATATAAAAAATAATACAATTGTATTATTCCAATTTTCAGCAGCGTAATATTGTTGCTATGAAATTATTGCATTCCATGGTGTATTTTACATATAATATTATAATTGCCTTTTCACTCAAAATTTCTTCACTCAATTTTAAAAATAGTAATAAACCTAAAACAAATATATTCTGACCCGGTTGTCAGTGCCTTATTGATATTATTTGACTTATGCAAAATTTTTTTTAAAGAATTAATAAGATTAAAATAAAAATAAGGATAAAGAATAAAAGAATATCAAACTTTCAGTGGCATCATCATTATCTAAAATTCGTTAAGATGGCACTCAACGAAGAATTTAACGAAGCATTGTTCGGGTTTGTACATATTCGGGTAGAGTGCGGGACTTTTTAAAAGTGCGCTTCAAACAGTAATTGCAACGGTTCGTGTACATTAACATTTTCCACTATTCTAAAAGATTAATAGAACTGTCGCAGAGGAGAATAAGTGGATAGTCATAATTGTATTTAGAAAGGAGTTTGGCAACTTTTTTCTACAATCAAAAAGTGCAATTAAATTAGAATAAAGAAAATTGGAAAAGTCGCCAGACAAAAAAAAATCAAACTTGCCAACGAGCCTATCATATTTTTTGTCTGAGTGTATAAAGAAAAAATTACCATTAAAATGGTTGGAGCAACAAAAATTCGTATTGATGAGGTAAGTCAACTTAATTTTATTCAAATAAGTATTCTATTCTAAAGTATATGCTTAGTATATCTACCTACATGATTTTTACCTATTCTAAGTAAAATCTATTATCCTTTGTTATTACTACTTAACAGAATTCCAGTTTAACCGTAGTATATAGGGGGTAAAGGGAAACAAAATGGAGTCTGTTATTTGGCGCACAATTCCAATCTTATATACACCTATGTACATATGTACATATATACGTATATATCTACTGTTTTTTGTAACAAATCAATCTGTTTTCACATGTCAATAATAATAATTAAACTATCATGTATGATTTTTACAGAAAGTGAGATTTCTTTCACTCAGTTGTAATCTATAAAAATATACGAAAATAATATCATTTATGTTTATCAAAAGTAAAATTATACCATACTTAAGAACAATTCGTGTTTTATCATAATCATTACCTTTTAATTTCTCAAAGAATGATGCCAACACTTTTGCAAACGTGAAGAGGTTTGGTGTTGCTAATGCAACGGAAAATACAAAGCGTGCAGCCTTAGGAGACTTACAGAATCGCGCAGTCCTAAGACTTGCAAATGCTAAAGAAGCTGCACAGAAAGAGTAAGACTAAACTATTTTATAATAATATTTAGCTGGTTAAGTAATGTTCGTATTATAATTTTAGTATTGATGCGAAATTGAAAAATGTCATTCAAAATACAAAACCACGTGTGGATACACACTGGAAAAAAGCGTCAGGAGCTACTGTCAAGTCATCAAACACAGCTGCTGAACAGCCGAAAAAGATTCTCACACGTTCAAACTCTACGCGCGCAGCTGGTGTTACTGTCGAATCTTCAGCTTTGCAAAGAAATGGTGTAGTTGGCCTGAACAAGCACAAGACGCTTACTACAAAAGTAGTTGAACACAAAATACAACAGGCAAAACGTGAGTATATATTTATGAAAAATTGTATTGTAGTTTTTCAATTTGTTTTATATGCTACCATAGTCACTAAAGCTAAGGTTGCCCAGGAGGAAAAACCAAAGAAATCGGGCGAAACACTCACTTTAAGGCGTGAAGATAGCAACTTATCACTTAAATCGCTGTCAAAATTAAAGGCAGCTTTGTCAAGAGAAGCGAATAAAGTTGCTGCCGGAAAACTCTCAGAACATTTAAAGCCTGAATCGAAAAGTGTTAGTGAGTCCGATTCGGACAGCGAAAACAAAACAAATGTTGAATCACAAATATCAGATTTAGAAGCTGCTGATGTAGAAGAGTTCGATGATGTTGAAGATATTGATTGTGGTGATGCTGATCAACTATTACTGGTATCTGAATACGTGAACGATATATATAATTACCTCTTTCAATTGGAGGATGAGCAGCTTGTACAAGAAAACCATTTGGATGATCAATTGGAAGTTTACCCCAAAATGCGCGCTGTACTCATCGATTGGATCAACGAAGTGCACTTCCAGTTTCATCTAACACCAGAAACATTCCAAATGACAGTAGCAATTATAGATCGCTACTTGCAAGAAGTAAAGAATACCAAACGCACACATTTGCAACTGGTAGGCGTGACTGCTTTATTCATTGCAGCCAAATATGAAGAATTGGTGCCACCATCAATTGCCGATTTCGTCTACATCACCGACGACACATACAATTCCAAACAAATCGTGCAAATGGAGTTGAAAATCATAAAAACACTCGAATGCAATTTGTCGCGCCCCTTGCCAATACACTTTTTGCGTCGGTTCTCTAAGGCGGCTAAAGTCGAAGATATCCACCATGCGATGGCAAAATATTTTCTCGAATTGACAACAATCGAATACGATTTAGCAGCATACAAGCCGTCTGAGGTAATATTGAAATATACAAAATTAACTTCTGAATATCAATTAAAACTTACAAATATTTTTCTTTTTAATTGTCAGATTGCCGCTGCATCCCTCTTCTTAGCTCTGCATTTGCTTAAAGATAACGCTAAATTACCAACGGCCTTCAATGATAAGCACTGGTCGCCCACAATGCAATATTACTCACGCTACACAGCAGAGCATTTGCGACCCATTGCCAAGAAAATTGCGGTTGTAGTGCGAAATGCACCAACTGCCAAACTGAAGGCTGTCTACACGAAATACCAATCATCGAAGTTATATAAAATCGCGATGCGTTCAGAGTTATATGATAAACTCATTGATTCGATAATCAACCACGACGAATGAGAGAGTGTTAATAGGGGCTGCATTGCGCTTAATTTCTGTTTGTGTCGTTTAGTTTAATTGTTTTCTTTTTCTACTTTATTTTTTAAACATTTCAATATTTTTATTATCAAATATTCCTAAATAATATATATATTTTTAATTTGTAAGTTTTATGCGACAATTTAAATTAGATTAAAAATACTGTCTCGTATCGTCGGTCGAATGTCAAATATAGATAATAACTTCCATGTAATGCTTTGCATTATAGCAGTGAAAGAAGTTAGTAATTGTGGAATTATGTCATCGAAAGCAGCAATCAAGGAGAATACTTACATCAACTCATATGTTTGTATGAGTACGCGGATATTTAGTGTTAAATAATTGCTGACATTTTGTCATAATTAATGTAATGTATGTTTGTATTAGATCTTTGCAAAAATGCAACATTTCCTTAATGTGAGGAAAGCACCGACTAAGCAACGTATATTAGTGACTGAATGTACTTTATATCAATTTTTTTTGTATCAAAACTGTTGCTACTGTATTAAGCGTCTTCTTTCCCGCACCGATAGCAATTATTTTTGTAATTTTTTAACAAATGTAATTGATTTGGTTGCTTTTGGAGTCAGCATACACAACAGCGCGCAGTTTTTTTTATATTTATGTCCACATTTGGCAAAATTATAATTTAAAAATATGAAAAACTAAAAAAAAAATATAAAATTGAACAATGTTTGTAAGACTCAAACAGCATGTATTATTCTGCTAGATTTGTTATTTAAAGTTCACAAGCCTAAGCATAGTGGCAACGCAAGCAACATCAAGCCTGCTATGCTAAAAATCTCTCTGATTATATGTGAATGTAACTTTTATGTATGATTAAAACATTTTGCACAAAAAATAACAACAATAGTTTTTATTTTCAAATTTCACGCTCCAGCTTGAACTTGTTTTTGGTGTTCTGTAGCTAAACGTTTCATGTGAAGTAGTCTTAAATATTTCAAGTGTTTACTAATTTCAGACCGTACACTGCACACATTTTTGCTTATATGTATGTATATGCGGAGGCGTCGTTTTCAATTTTACATGCGTTTTTTGCACCAGACGACCCGCACAGAGGTCGATACGACGCGCATATTTCGGTAATAGCAGCTCAGCAGCAAAGCAAAGCGACGAGCCACACATCGAATAAGCGAAAGAAAATTTCAACAATTTTCTATGTACCATGCAAGCATGTGCATGGGAAGAGGCAGCGGCGGCAAGTATGTCAATTCCATCACGTACGCTTATCCAACAAGCATGCACCAATGCCAACAATCGTGCATGTTTGGAAAGTAGTAACCGTTTTCCAAAACTGAGCCCCTGCCAATGCGGGCAGCAATTTTTTCAGCCGCTCAGTTTGGTGCTGCAAAAAGACGGCCGCTGTTTGGTTTAGCCTGCGCCAGTAATTATTAATGTTGATAAGGGGATATAAATGTTTGCTTGCAACCATGTTTTTTGGCTTTGCTGCCATTATCTATCGTCTCCCCCCACTTCGAATAAAATACTTTCATATATGACCCCTGCTCTATATATTTGTGTGTGCGTGTGTTCGCTACATCGTAAAAGTGTCGAAAAATAATGACGCTCATAAAACCGTCAAACTCGGATTTCGAATAGGCGCACAGCAAAAATAAGAAAGTGGCGCTTTTATGCTCAAAATGTAAACACAAATGACAAGCTGCACAACAGCTCCCATAACAGTTGTAATTTTGGTAAATTCTGTTAATGTACAGCGAACTGTAATAGTTTGACTGGCAAACTGACCTTGCGCAAAAATAAGTATGTATGTATGTATGCATTTACATAAGTGTGCATAAAATTTACCTAAGCGCTCAAATGGCGCTACGTAAATGTCATAGGCCGTCGCATATGTATATGTATGTATGAACCTATGTACATATGCCGGTGTCACACCATTGGAATGCCAGTAGGTAACACAGCTGTGACCGGTAAATTGTCTTTCTTTCGTTGAGACAATACAGAAAACGGTATTTGTGTAATACATATATAAATATTCAAGGCACTGGTTTATGGAGCCGCAACGTACCTGGACTCCGACTAAAGGATTCCAGCTATATAAAATTTGACAAGATTAGTTTAGGTATATTTTCAAGATGTTTTAACAAAACAAAAACAACCTACATATGTATGTACATATGGACGCGCAAGTATAAAGGGAATAAAAGGAAAATGCAGGCAATTTGTAGGTAAACAAGAGATAAGTGCCTTCGTAGAATATACGTATGTGTAGGATTATCCTTTTTCTTTACTCATAGTGCCTGCTAGTCGTTGCTTCTATGCCTAAACATCTGATGTGCGTATTTTTATCGTCCAACTAATTGGAGATTGATCATTCGAGTGTAAAGTCCGAGCTTTAATATAACAAACTTCTTTATTAAAAGATTGCTTAAGCCAGAAGTGTTATCAAGAATCCAAGATAAGACATTTCTGTTAGGTGATTGCTAGAAAATTATTCATAAGTTCTGAGTTTACCTGGGCAGTATTTGAATCTATGAATCAGTCTTAACACTCAACAAATTAGTTGCAACGACAGATATTGCATTACTGCGTTACATGAACCAGAGAGAAAAGCTGTTAGAACTCCAACTTCAACTCCTCGCACAAACCATTTTAATTAAAGAAAAATTGCATATTTTTTTCTAACCTCACTTTATTATTTTTTCGCATGACAATAACTTGTTATTTGACTGTATTACCTAACAATAATTTTAGTTTAATGCAGTGTAATTTACAGTTATAAATACTTCAATAATCGAATAATCAAAATATGCTTTTGAGAAGTCATCTGCCGAATTTGTGCAACACATAAAACACAAACTAATTTTTAAGCGCTCTCGTTAAATGCTTTACATGCGCACATATTCAGCATATGACCTCATCGAAGTTGGGACACCAAAGTTTTAGAGTGAACACTGCAGACCTTCAGCAACCGTATATAATTATTTCGAATTGAGTCCCTTGATTATGCTAAGCTTATTGATGCATATACATACAGTTAGATATTAGAAAAAAGGAAACATGAATGGAGTTTTTCTATTTTTTATAATTATTTAATTTCGATTTTTTTTCTTCGCTTTATCTGGTTCTTTATCTTTACGTTTATAGTGTATAATTGTATTATATGTAGACGCGACCTGCATTTGTTGTTGGTATTATTCGCGCTTCTATTTATGAAATAGTGTAACTTGTTATTGTTGCTACTGTACTAAATCAGCTTGGCTTTGCACAGCACAAATCATCACTTAACCCTGGAAAGTCGACAAGAATTTTGAGACAATATCCTTCAGTTTGGCATCAGAGGCCTCAGAGATTTGACCATCCTTCGCGATTTGATCGAGCAGACCTTGTTCGTTGGTCTTAACGTGTTGCAAGAATTCCTTTTCGAACTTGGTGATCTTGGCGGGATCCATCTTGTCCAAGTGACCGCGCACACCGCAGTAGATGACAGCAACCTGAAAGAGAATGGAGTGACGACCATTCAATATTGTTTATTATAGTTTAAATTGGTTATTTGAAAATTTTATGTTTTTTTTTTTAGCCACTCACCTGATCCTCAATGGACATTGGCACGTATTGACCTTGTTTCAACAATTCAGTCAAACGCACACCACGGTTCAACAGTTGTTGGGTAGCAGCATCCAAATCAGAACCGAATTGGGCGAAAGCAGCGACCTCACGGTATTGAGCCAATTCCAATTTCATGGAGCCAGCGACCTGTTTCATGGCCTTGGTTTGGGCAGCTGAACCGACACGGGATACAGACAAACCGACGTTAATGGCTGGGCGGATACCCTTGTAGAACAATTCGGTTTCCAAGAAGATCTGACCGTCAGTGATGGAGATGACATTGGTTGGAATGTAGGCGGACACATCACCAGCCTGTGTCTCAATGACGGGCAAGGCGGTCAAAGAGCCACCACCCATAGCGGGCGACATTTTAGCGGCACGCTCCAACAAACGTGAATGCAAGTAGAACACATCACCGGGGTAGGCCTCACGACCTGGGGGACGACGCAACAACAGGGACATTTGACGGTAAGCAACGGCTTGTTTCGACAAATCGTCATAGATGATCAAAGCGTGCTTTCCCTTGTCACGGAAGTATTCACCCATGGCGCAGCCAGAGTAGGGAGCCAAGTACTGCAGAGGAGCAGCATCAGAGGCGGTAGCCGACACAATGATGGAGTAGTTCATGGCACCAGCATCGGTCAAACGCTTCACAATCTGGGCGACAGTCGAACGTTTCTGACCAATGGCAACGTAGATGCAGTACAATTTCTTGCTTTCATCTTGTCCATCGTTGAAACGCTTCTGGTTGATGATGGTATCGATGGCCAAAGCGGTTTTGCTATAGTGAATACACATATATTTGAATATTAAGTATTCGATTATATAACGATTTCTTATCTTGAAACTTTTGTAGATAAATTTTAAAGATTTCAACAAATTTGCTTACCCAGTCTGTCTGTCACCAATGATCAACTCACGTTGACCACGGCCAATTGGCACCAACGAATCGACGGCTTTGATACCAGTCTGCATAGGTTCGCGCACAGACACACGTGGAATGATACCGGGGGCCTTGATGCCGACACGGAAACGATCCTTGGTGTTGATAGCTCCCTTACCGTCAATGGCGTTACCCAAAGCATCGACGACACGTCCCAACAATTGGTCACCGACTGGCACATCGACAATAGCACCGGTACGCTTGACAATATCACCCTGTTTGATCAGTTTGTCATTACCGAACACGACAACACCGACGTTGTCAGGCTCCAAATTCAAAGCCATACCTTTCAGGCCGGAGGAGAATTCCACCATCTCATCGGCTTGGATGTTGTTCAAACCATAGACGCGAGCAATACCATCACCAATGCTCAACACACGACCGGTCTCTTCCAAATCGGCCTTGGGGGCAACACCCAAGATGCGCTCTTCCAAAATGGAGGAAATCTCGGCGCTACGTTGAGTGGCCGAGACATGAAGTTTACGTGCGGCCAAGGAAACAGCTGGGTAAGCAGCCTTGCAGGCGACCTAATAAAACAAAACACATTATTTAACAAACAAAACGATGTGAATATATTATATAGTTTTATTGTGACAATTGCATACAACTGATGTTGTCATAGAACTGGCACATCAGTGAATATAAAATTGTCTCTTGGGGTGAATTTTCTGGCAAGATTTTAAAATTGTTTCAAACCAATTTAAAAAGGTCTGACCCAGAGTGCACTTGCCGTTAAGCGGATATTCAAATTTAGTACAAGTTCTCTTTTTTGCAGTTTCTTATGTAAGCAAAAGTGTGATGGATTACGTTAATGATTTGTGCACTATCTGGCCGGTTAGAGTTGTAACAAATTTATGAAAGATCTTCGAGTAAGACAGCAACTTAAAATGCAATAATACACGCAATATATAATTAAAAGCCTTTTTATTTTATTTCAAATTTTCACCATCATTTGATTATGTTAACATAACCTAAAATCGATATCACTCGTAGCAATGGATGTCTCGTTGTATTCACACGAGTGCTACTCGGCGATTTGGGGTGGCTGCTGGACTAGACATTATGTAATTGAAAATATTTAACAATTTTTAAGTTTTAGTTTTAAAAACTTCTTGAGATCACAGAACTTTTACAATTCGATTTTCTTTTACATCAAACAAACCACCATTATGTAACATTGTATTCCAACCTGCACACTTTATAAATACGCGTGAATGGTAGTACCAGCACGTTGCGTAACTTTCTTTGCCGATATATAATAAAATTCTTGCTTTAGCAAAATTGTCAATTTACACCACATAAATAACAATAATCAGTTGGAAAACTGGCCGAGTTTTTCCAATAAGTTAAATTTTGCAATTTGAATATCCGCAAACAAATTTTCCAAGGGTTTTTTTCAAAATCTTCTTTTTAATGTAACCGGTGGTGCATACCTGTGTAGCTGCCTTTGGCAATGTACGGGCCACAGATGAGGCCAAGCGTGCAGAAATCATGGACATCTTTATTTAATTCTTCTGTAATTTCTTCACCGGAATAAGAAAACCTCTTGCACCCAACTACAATTCTCTCGACTTATTTTACAAAAGATGGTTGGTTGATGGCTGCCGAGTTCACGTTCACTCTATTCGCAAAGTGCTACGAATTGCCGACGTTCGACGTTTAGAAGTTTCGTTAAATTTCGCGATGAACTTTTGCTGAATGCGAATGAATACTGTGATGAACTCGACGATTATTCGTTGACCAATTGGTAGCTAATTAGAATAAATAAATGCACAAATAATTTATTAAAATAATTAGATACTAGATATTAGAATATAGCTAAATGTTTTTTTTCGTGCAACATAAATTCAAATTTCAACAGAAGTTTATATTAAGAAATACTTTTATATTTATATGTAAAACTCGAAATCTAATTGGACTGTCATTCTCATAGAGTTGTAAAGTTTCGTTAAGATTTAAAATTTATTACTGCAAAAAGTCCACATCTGGCACCACTGATTCAGTTGACATTGCCAGCATATATCGGAATGTTGCGTTCTATTTAGTTTACCGCTCGTTATTGACATTTTTATCAAATGCAGTTCAAAGTTAAATCAGAAGATTTCTAATTTTGTAAAATCATATTTTTAATTGTGAAATACCGCGTATCAAATTGTTGATTTATAAACATTTCATTATAACACCGATTTACATTTTATTTATAATTTTACTGTTCCAATTTAAAACATTTCCGTTTCGCGTTTTCATTCTATGCACCCGGGCGTATCCTAGCGGTTCCGTTTCCTGGATTGCATGTAGTTGAACCAAATTCGTTTGTAAATGTTTAAAATAAAATGTATTACAAAATTAATATTAAACTGAACTTATATTTCAGCTTTTTCCAGCTTTATGTTTAATTTGTATGAAAGTCACGAGTAAGCTTTCGCTTCAAGGGAATGTTATTTCGTATAACCTGTCACGCAGCATCCCATATGCCAATTGCAGCACACAAATTTCATCGAAACGAAGTGTCATCACTCAATTTGTCATTTTACTCCTTTATCCTACATTTGCTGGCATGTGCGCAAGGATAAAGTGTAAAAGTGCTTGGAAATTGTACTGGAAGTGAAATCTCCGCGCATATTACGCTCTTCCTCTCCCCAAATCACCAACACGTTTGGAGATGCTGAGATGTTACGAGCAGAACGTGTGCCACAGTCTCATTAGTGGCAAGCACGAACGTATTGTGCGTGCGGACACAGATGATTTCGCGTTGTGCTTTGCTTTGCGCCGGATGTGTTGTGCGGAATGTGAGTTGCTTGCGCCAAGTGCATATGCATATGTGTGTGCGTGTGCTGCTGATAGCGCTGGCTATGTTGTTTGAATGGCTTTAGGCTCGTAGAATATTTCTGCCAACACTTGGATGAATGGACAAATGGCTGGATTGATGATTGGACGACAATTCATATGGGTGAAACTTCTGTACACACATCTGTGTATACATTCCTTCGTTTATTTCCGAAATTCTTGCCTGATTTAGAGTCTCCAAGCAGCCAAGTCAAAGAGAACAGCGCGATGACGACGACAATTTGCTGGTTAAGATGTGTGCATATTCAGTAGTCAGAGTTTGTGTGGTCTAGCGAGCGCAACTAAAAAACGTGAAAATTTCGAGTGAAGTGCTGTTTCTTCCTTTTATCACTTATAATCTATAAAACCAGAATAAGAATATTAGAAAAAAATAGAAATTACTTAAAAATAATATATAAAGTGCTATGCGGATGTGTGTAAAACTGATAAAGGTTAACAAGTGCGAGAAATAATTTCATATTCAGCTAAAGTTGTGCAAAATGATAAAACATGAATTAATGGTATAAAAATCGTACACTGGCACTTTGTGGCTAGATTTATGCGCAGAGTAAATAATAAATTATCAATTAAACAATTACCTCGCATATATATAAATATATGTAGCATACTTTCAGGTGCTTTGCGGTGCGGGTATGCTCATATGTCGCTCGAAAAGGCGTAAAGTCATAATGTCAGTGGAAAAATTACAATTAAACCTATTTATATGAGAGTGTGGTTGTAAAAGCGAGAGGTAAAGAACGTGTATATGAAAATCGAAAAACTTACCATACCAATATGCGCGGTTTGAGCGATTTAAATGAATGAAAAAGCAACAAATAAGAAGTTAAGATGAATCAAATTAATGTCATATGAAACATAACCTAATTACAAGTGAATGAAAAGACGACGTGTTAAATAATCAATGTCATACATTAAAAAAAAAAAAACAAGAAACTTAAAATGTGATGGCTTTTAAATACACATAAATTATATCTGTATATTAAACTAACTAAATATCGTGCGTCGGTGGCGGATAATATCATTTGAATGGTATTTGATTAAAAAATTGACAAAAACGGCTTTTGACATGAAAGCTTTGCATACCGGAAAACCAGAGTTCACACAAATATTTCGCCAATAATGAAAACGAAAGTAGAACCATTAGGTTAAGCATGAAAAGTCGTAGCACAAACGGATCTACACACATGACTGTGCTTCAAGCTTTGTACATATAAGTATATAAGCATCGGTAACAAGCGAAGAACAAAGTGTAAACTTGCGGTGAAAATGTTGAGTATTTATTAACAGTGAGTCCATTAAAAACTATATAAAATACGCAATTCGAAATAGATAGTTTTAAATGACAAATTCGAAGGCACTAGAGCGAACTCCAGAAAAAGCGCTTACGCAGCGTGCAACAAGAAAATAATTCTATCAAGCAAAAATTAAAAACAAAAAAATTGGCTACGAAAACCCTAAGCGAAAAGAACGAATACAAAGAGAGAATCAAAAGCATTACTGGGAAAGTTCAAATCAAAACACCGACCGACCGACCGACCGACGGAGCAACCATTAGCTATCAGCAGCAGCACAAGAGAAGAAGCACTACTAGCAGTCAGCAGCCAGCACAGCATCCAATCTCCAAAATTTCAAATATAAAGAAGAGCAAAAACCATAGAGAGCCACAAAAAAAAAGAACGTAAAGTGAAAAGCAATGAAATGTAAATCTAGAAGAACAAGTGAACGAAATTAAAAAGTAAAACAAAAAGCTGAAAGTAGCAGCAACAGCATTTGCAGCGGCCAGTCGCCGTCGAGCGCTGTATGTGAAGATTGTGGCAACGCAAGGGAAGAAACAGAACGTGCAGATTTTCATTTGAAACGGCGAACGATGGTAAAAAGTCGACACGAGTAGCGCACGCGAGTCTTTGGTGGTGTAGTGTAGTGTAGTGGTGTTAAGTGAGTGAGGGTGGTGTTGGCATTAGGTGGCATCAATTCGGTTGACACGCGACAGTGTAGACGGTGTTTGTATGCTGTGCTCGTCTTTTCTAATACCACTATATACATACATTTATAACTGTACATATACCGATTAACACAGCTAACATAAGTACGCTTTCGTATTCATAACGCAAATCAACCGATGTGACGATTAGATGCGTACACAGCAGCCGGCCACACGAATTACACTAACGCAATTTCGGAACTACCCACAAGTGTTGCAAGTGTACATACATACATACATACATAGTTATAAAATATGAAATTTTCACATATTTTGTGTGTGAGTGAAAGCATTGCTACATACCAATACAGCGGTACAACAACAGTAGCATGTGTACATAAAGTGACAGTTCATTGCTTTTCATAAAAGCACACGGTGTGCCTAGAAGCACGGTCCAACAGCAACGCTGTGCGCCTTGAAATAGACTAAAAAGTATTTTTATAAATGTACACATGTATGAGTGTGTAGACATACACATGTATGAGTGTGTAGAGAGCGTATGACGCTGTTATTATTTGCCGCCAACTGTGCTGCATACACACACACACACACGCACATGATGCATTGAAAACGGCTTCATTGTATTTGTTGCCATTGTATTTGTGAGTTCAATGCCGAGGAAAATGCGAAACAAAATTGTGTGAAATAAAAAAAAAAACTCTACGAAAACGTACTTTGGTATGCTTGAAAAGAAATAAAAAGACAATAGCTGACGGTTGGAAATCGAAAACGCCGAATACAAATCGACAACTCAACTCAAGGTCAACGAAAATCGAATTGCACACTACACCACACAAGTCGGACAAAGTGAAAGCGAAAAAATAACGGCAACACTTTCTTTTGTGAATACGCTCGTGCGTGGTACTGCATACATTTGTACATACATGTTCTGAAGCAACAACGTTAGTGTTAAACCAAAAGTTTAGCATACAAATAGGCGCAATTGCACTAAAAAACGCCGCATAGTGGCTACTAGCGTTAGTGAAACACAAAAAATGAAGTATATTTAAATGCAAATAAAATTATTAGATATTTCGAAATTGTGCAAACACCTATAAAAGTGTTAAATAAATACAAGGTGTATATAATCGCGTGTTTATTGTGTAAAAAAAAAATTATAATTAATAATGTTGTAAAATAAATGTAATACATTTGTGCTAAATTATTCTATGAAAATTACCCAAAAAAATCGAAATATTTCAAGTGTAAAAACAACCAAACAACAACTAATAGGTGAACGGCCGTGCTATAATGCAGTTTTAAGCAAATTGTGGATGCTAAATTGAGGTAAGTGCGCACACAAATGAATTCAACAAATATTATTTTGCCACAAACAAATGGTTATAATTAATGGCTTGCGCTATGACGCTGGAAAAATAAATAATAGCTATATTACATATAGTACACATATAGCAGGCCAACACACACACGGTTGCACAGGCTTTGTGGTACTAATTCGTTGTTAATTGCTCAATTGCCTAATTATGTGCTATTAAATTTTGTTGGGCATTTAAACGCATTTTGACGCATTACATATATATATAACACCCGTTATTTTTTTACGGCATTTAAACTTTTGGTTGCCACAACCAAATGTATATTTATACATATTATATATGACAGATGACGGCAACTATGGGCGACTATTTAATACGCGAAACAAATACTAACAAAAACAAATAAAACAAAAAATACAAATACAACAATAACCCTTAGCGCATAGCAGATTACAAAATTTAATTACGTGTAAACTAGTTGAAGCTGAGTGACTGTGGCTGTGGTTATTAGAGTTATACGCTTTGCCGCTATGGCAACGCTATCGCATCAACCGTTAAACATTAATGCAACTGCGCTGGTTGTTGTTGCTGCTACTGCCGATGCAAAGTGAAAAGTTGGTGGCGCTAACTTTTGTAATGTAATTTGTTAAACGTTAGGAATTGTAAGTGGCGCCGCGTGACAGGCCCTTTGGTGCAATAGTGACGTCGTGCACACATTTACGTTGGGATATAGGGTGTTCCAAAAATATATATATTTGCAAATATATTCAATTAAAAAAAATTTATTTAAAAATATATATTTTCCAATATTTTTTCATACAAAATTTACGAAAATAACCTTTACTGAAGCACATTTAAAAAGTCGTCCAATAACAAACTTCTAGCTCGATAAGTATTATAAAACTGGCAGCTAAATTTAAACAAAGGATTATTAGTTAAAATGCAAAATAAATATTTTTTATAATTTTTATTTTTTAATCAAAAAAATTTATAAATTTTTGATAAATAAAATTTTATAAGGAAAAAAAATGATAGCAGCTTAGCTCTTATCGGTTTATTCTACCAAAATTTTCTTATATTTAAAAAGAAACCATGAAATTAAAATTAATTCTAAATGAACATACTCTAGTTTTCACCCCTGTTTTCTCATATTATAACGACTCATCATTCATCTAGTTGCAACCCTGTGTTGTTTGATGAATCGTGTTCTATTCACTTAGCCATTTTTTCTAATTTTTTCCACAACTTTACAATTTTTCAACTTTTTACTGTGGGATGCCAGTCAGTCATGCCGTTGTAGTTTTGCTCCATTACACGCTGTTTTTTTATTGTTTCTGCTGTGAAAGACTTTAAAGCAGAGTGTATACTGTTTTTAAAAAAAACCATTATAAATAAAATTAAACGTGAGTATGCCACTTGACACGTCTATAATGAAGTTGCGGTTGCAACAATGCCTCGGCGCGACCGCACAAATCTATTAAGGAGAGTGTCAAGTGTTGCACAGCGTATGACAGAAACTATGTACTTGTAATATGCAACTCATAACAGCTGAGTTCATATTAAATTAACAGAATTTACTTTAAACTCATTTATGGCATGGAAAATATAGTTTATAGTTTAAATTATTACTAAACATTGTCAGGTGTGGCTAATTACTTCGTTTTTTTATACTTTAATAGGCAAAGAGGTTTAAAGTAAATATTCTCTGTCAAGAAGACAACAGCTAGAATTTGTTGGATTATACAGAACAATCCCTTTTCTAATTCTACTTTTGTCGCCTTCACAGTAGTTCTCATCATCATATGCACTTACGCCAGCGCTTCTTCCAGTCGTCGAAACATTTCTTAAACTCGATTTTTGGGATAGCCTCTGGCTCTTTCAGTAATTTCTCGTATGCTTGAAAAACCAGGGTAATTTAAGATTCTCTTTAGGAAATAGGGAAAAGTCGCACAACTGGGTCAAGAATTCACGAACAATCAACGAAGTATGAGCTTTTAACAATCGACAAAAACAAATAAAACAAAACAAACAAATATTTAAAACCCTACAGTCAGTCCGTCCGAAAACCTAAAATTATAACTGTGCTAAATTAACATAGTGCTCAATATGTCACATAACTCTTAGCTTATATGGTTTGGTACAGATAAAATGGGTCACCAGTCTTTTTTTATCCCATATGGAAAAAAGAATCTTAATATAGGTTAGGTTATACTGTTAGGCCATATGCCACACATAGACCATTAAGGTCCTTTGCGATACCAGATGGAGTGCCGTCACGTTGTCCACGAGGAGTAGTCGAGGATGCCCGCGCTTGACGCGAATTTTAAAAGTTTTTGTAGCTTCACTTTCGATACCTCTTCCAGATTATCATATTGTGAGGCCCCTAAGTAACGAAGATGATGCTTCATTGTTTCTATTGCACCTTGCTTTTGGCATTTCCTGTACTTATCTCGATATGTAAGTCCCATTTTGTATGCATGTGCCGCCACCAGACAGTGGCCTGTGAGTATTCCCGCCAAACTCCTACAGTCCCTTCTATCAAGTGACAGTATGAGTTTGCTGTACTTCTGGTCTACTGTTTTACACATGGCTTTAGCGGTGTTACATCCCGGTATATTTGTCCAAGCTGTTAGGATTTTTCTTGCCATGCCCCTGTCCAGATCATCGTATAGACAGTGCATGGGTTTGCCAATGTCGCATCTTAATGTAATTAGGTAAACATTATGTATAAAAACTGATTCAACCAAACAAGGTTAGATTGCCAATAAAAGCCCTTGGTCAATTCTGTTTTGTACCACTCGCTGTCGCGGTTTGTAAATGCTTTCATATCATCATTCTACTCTTTTGCATTCCTATGGTTAACTCAAATTGGCTATCTACGAAACGAAGCAAAATAACTTAATAGAACTAAGCTCGTCTGTTGCGCTTAGAAACCCCCTTGAAAAATGTGTAGAACAGACCTGATAACCTAAACTGAATATAAATGTCTTCTAACGAATATGATATTCGGAGCGCTTAGCGGAGCATCCAACTCAGTTATTTTAATTAAAAAATCTTATGTACGAGTACATTCCTTAAAATAATGATAATTGCACATAAAAAACATTTTTTTAAATTTTTTGATTTTTTTGATTCTCAGGCGCTTCTTGTAATTTTCACTCTTTAATTACATATACACTTTGTGTTTATATGATTTTAAACAAAAAAGCTTTTAATGCATAGGAATGTACCACCAAACCGCAAATGAATTATGCATTTCTCGGTTTTCATTTTATTTCACATCTGCATTGTGACGCAGCTGTCACAGTGGAAATGTTTGTATGTGTATGTGTGTGCAGCTACTATATAACCAAAAGTAAACAGTATTCATTGTATACATGTACATATGCAATATATATAAATTAATTCACCTACAATCCTTTATAAGCATAGTCACGAAAAGTAAGTTTATTTATTTATTTTACAAAACCAGAGGGGAGCTGCATGTTCACACGCAAGACCAAACCGAATATACCACTGCACACACATATGTAGATATAAATGAAAATACAGTTATATATAGGTGGCAGCATATTTACGAAAAGTCATAAAAGATTCACTAGAAATGATGTGATGTGTTATTTGCATTAACCAAACCAACATACACACACGCACACAGTTGCATATAGAAGGTACACACACACACACACACATAAGTTGTTGTTGTTCTTGTGTTGGCAATATAATTTTATTTCATTTACGACTTGAATGCTACCAAAGAAAGAAAGTGTAATTTTAAATTTCTGGCTGGCTATTAGTATGTGTGTGTGTGCGTCCATCTAACGGTACAATTATGTGCTTCCACGTGTATGTGTGTGTTTGTTGTATTTGCGGCGCTCAAGTTTTAGAAACAATAAAGGTAAAATATTATGTACAATTTCATTTTTCCTGCTTACCGTTAAGTCTGTGTGCCGTTATGTGTGACCACTCGGCGTTCGCAGCGCATTTTAGCAATTTGTTGGCCATTCTGTGAGCCAGCTGTTGTGTGTTTCCACCCGACTGCCAGCCTTCCTTTCAGTTGCCATCACCATGACCGCACTGAGTTTTAATGCCTTGCACTCCCTCAGCGTTGTTATTGTGTTGCTGCTGTGCTGTCACCTACAGTCCTCCTCCTCCTTCTCCTCCTCCGTGGTTTGGGAATCTTTGGCCAATTGAACGTTAAAAAGTTCAGTCACGTTCATACCGCAGAAGGATTTTATGAATCAAATTTCTTTGCATTGCGGTATGCTCTCGTTTGTTTGTTGTTGTTGTTGGTCGGCTTGTTTGCCCCGTTTGTCTGTTCGACCGATCAGTTAGCGCAGCATCTGCTTGTTTGTGCGTTTCATTTGTGCTTTATGCTTTCATTGCCATGTGTTTGTTGTTTTTTTGTTATTGTAATTGTTATTTTTGTTTTGCTACCCCTGCCAGTTAGCTGGAGAAGTGCGTGCGTGCTTATTTTGTTTACAATACAAATAAATAAGCAAACAAGCTAATGCGTTGTCTTGATGTTAGAGTTGCCAATTGTGTTAGCGAAAATGCTGGAGAGAGTTTCGCAAAACGAGAGACGTAGACTTGTGAACATTTTTTTTTTGCAAAAATGTTGAAATAAACTCCGAGTAAAGAGAAGAAAAATTGAAGAAATAAATGAAAATATAAAATAAAAAAAATAAAAAAGCGATTGTTGAAACTCTGGCAAAGTTGTAGGTGGAAATAATCAAGTGAAAAATAGCCTTAAAATCATTGCAAATGTGCATTAGTGATTCAGAGGGATTCAAAACTTCAATATCTGAAAGGAGATCAAATCGATCCGTGTAAAGTTTTTTTAGAGATAAACTCTTTGGCAGTTCCGCCCATCAAGAAAAGAGATCAAATCGATCCGTTTAAATTTTTTTAGAGATAAACCCTTTGGAAGTTCCGCCCATCAGGCTACGTCAGTTTCAATTGCAATTTTCAAACGCATTTAACCCTAAATTCAAATTTTGAAGTCGGTGGACACGTTTTCTCGAAAAGTTATGAAGCGGACTTGGGATTGGGAACGAGGGATTTTTATTTATCTATGGTACAAATAATTGTTTCAAGCCAAGATATGACGTAAATGTGTCTAAAAAGCGAGTTTTTTGTTCAAAGTCTGTCAAAAATTGAAATTTTAATTTTTAATTTTTTTTTATTTATATTTTTTTTCTTCATTCATTAACTAGATTTAACCATATACTACGTAAATATTTTTGCTTTATGGATTTTAGAACCATTTATGGATTTTAGATGAACCAATAATGAATTAAACTAACCACGGCCCGAGCATTTTTTAGACGTCAAGGTAGATGATGTAGATTGTTTTCAACCTTTGAAACCTACCTAATACTTTAATTAAGCAAATTCATAGAAATCATTTAAATAATAAATTCATAGACACGTTTTTGAACTAATTTAATGCCCCTCTGACAGAAGAGTGACTTTTTCTAAATAAAAATGAAACAATAAAAACAAAAAAAAGAATAAATAATATTTCAGCAAACGCTTTCAAATATTCATACTGAGTTTACCGTTAGTACTCTTTGGTTTACTATATGCTTGTGGAACTTTTGGAAACTTATAAAAATATACATCAATATTTTGCTGTAAAATAATTATGTAAGCACTGTTGCCTACTTTTAGGAGCATTTACTAATTTTCACCGAAGTTACTTACTTTACACTATCGAAATAGATATGATGATGGTTTTGAACTTCGCTAAGAAATTTAATGTTACTTGCCAGCTGTAAGGTATTATTTGATTAATATTTCAAACCCCTTATTTGGTTCATTGCCTCAAGTAGAGGCAAGGTTTGATAATCCTGCCAAATAAATCAAAAAATTCCTTTTCGAGTTTTCTCGAGTCGATATAAACCTGTTGGCTATCGATAATCAGAAATATTTTTGCTAGATAACTAAGTTTAAAATTCAAAATTACAATTTACTGTTACGTAAACTTTAGTTTCATTTGTATAGACATACATTCTAACCGTTATAATTGAAAAAAAAATTAATTAAATTATATTGAATTGGGCAATCCTAGTTATTTTAGCCGCAATTTCAAGCAGCTGCCTTACATACTACTACATCAAACAAAAATACACAATAAAAAGCTTATTTCCCAATTTTTAAAAAGGCAAATAAAACGTAATTCGAAAATATAAAATTTCATTGTTATTTACTTTGAAATTTAATTAAAACATTTTCCATAGAAATGCCATTGTACGAAGGTGTGTATTCGTGTGAGTGCTTTGGCTATACACTCAATTTTTATGATGAATAATTCAAATTCGTGTCTCTCAATGGTCATTCAATAGAAAATTGTTGTATGTGTTTGAGTATATATATGTACAGTTAGTTATACATACTTTTAGCTATGGCTTTGTTGAATTAAAATTAAAATAAATGTATATTTATCAGTGTGTGTGTGTTGTAATATTTCGCATTTGAGTGCTCTTCGCTGCGCTGCGCTGCTCGGCTCGGCTCGACTGTACAAATGTCAGTTCATTGTTAACAGCTGTTATCATGTTTAATTCAAATTTTTTAATTGCCTCGGAATACACGAATACACAGTTTGCATAAATAAATAATTAGGCACATTTCGTTTGCAGCAACTTTTAACGAACTTCATGTTGGCTATATGCGAAGGATGGTGGCGCTGTTGTTGGTGGATGGCAGGTATTAGTGATGGCTTACGGTGCATATATAGGAGGCGTGTGTTTTGGATACTTCATCTTCCTTTGGCTTTGGCCACTTTTTAATTCAAAATTAATCGCACTCTCGATATTTGGCTACGGTTGCATTTATAATAAACAGAAACTTCAACTTCAACGCCAACAACATCAATAACACAAACAAAAATATGTGAGTGAAAACTTTTGGAAAACAAAAGCGCGAAAGAAAAAGCAAAAAAGTAAAAAAAAAATAAAAAATATAATTATTTTTATGAACTTTCAACGCCAATTTCCCGAGAGTCTAATTTATGTGCCTGTGCATAAACAAAAGCAAAGCAAAATGCACAAAGAATCATAAAAAAAAAATAATAAATAAATAAAAAAGCATGAAGTAGACTCTTCTAACCAACAGACTCTTCCAAGGCGCGCGGCCAATGTTGCCTCCGTGGCTGTGTGTCTGCTATTGCCGCATTGCGTCACTTAATTTCAAATGCAAATTTTCGCAAAAGTACAACAACAACAACAGGGCGCGCGGCAACAAGCACGTAGTAGGCTTGTCTTTCGAATGTGATGAGCCTGCTTGGCGTTGCCATTTACTTACTGAGTTGCTGCGTTTTCATTTTCATATTCATATTCATGAGCTGAAATGAACAGTTACAACAACAAGAAACACCGCACAAGCTGTAACAGTAGCGCCAGCAAGTGGCACAGTAGCATAAAGGCAGGCGCTTGTGCCCTTCTCTCATTCGCAGCCAAAGCGTAAAACACCATAGTGAGTCCACGGTTGCATGTCGGTGGTTGTAGATTTGTTTCTTCTTTCGGCGCGTGCAACAAATAGCTTATTCACTTTAAAGTGGCGCTAGTTAATTTCAAAATACATTAGATATACGCGCCTAAAAGTATGCACTGCAAAGTAGGTAGCTGAATGTGTTGGCAGGCTTTCTTGAATTGGGTGAAAGCGCAGGGTAGTTGTGGGGCCAGGTTTTTGGAGCTTGCAGAGGAAGTTGAGGTTTATGTCTCAGTGAGGTTCGATTTCTGAATTAAATCTTAAATGATGGAAATTAAATTAAATAAATATGATTCTACACAAATCGTTAAATCAATCAAACACAAAATTTGACCAAATATATTTGGCTTAAAATTCACCAGAATAGCGATAATCATTATATATAGTATAATGGGTAATTCCTGAACCGAATTCACTCATTTTCGGCACCAAAGCTATGCATTCTATTTGCTAAAATATCTTACACATTAATCGATACCGTATTGTTGCCGTATATTTAAAACCAACCGGAAGTTTGAAAACCCTAATATTTGGTATATTTGAGCTAGGGGAAGTTATGACCCGATTGAAACCCATTTTTGGCCGAGAGATTAGTTTTCAAATTCTATAAAATATCTGATATATTTTCCGTTATTTTCGGCAGAAAATTATCTTTAGGCGCTGAGGATCTTAGTTTCAGTATCTAAGTATCTAAGTTATAGTCCAATTTCGACAATTTTCCAATGAGCGAAGCCACGCTCCAGTAATGTTAATGAATCCGATTGGATTGTGTTATATGGGAAGTAGGCGTGGCTGCGAATCAAATTTCTTTCAAATTGGTCGAGTAGTTTCTGAGATATCGTTGTGAACAAAAATATTGTGCAACATGTTGCGAGAGTATAAAACTGCCGTTAGGAGCTTACAATGTGAGCAAGTGTGCTTGAAAGTCGAGCCGCTTAAGAATAAATTAATATGAGGTATGATGAATCATATGAACTTCATAAAAACTTTAATAGAATGGGCGGCATGACTTTAGTTACAACAAATGCCACTCATACTTGTTATGTATGTTTATACCATACACATAATGAGAGCATATATATACACTTTCATATGTTCACTATGTTTCAAACTCCAGTAAAGTGGCACACAGCAGGCAAGATGAAGTGTTTGTACTTAGTTTTGAATGAGACATGCCCGCACGGCTAATGTTGGAATATACAGTAGAAGAAGGAGAAGAATACAAATACTAATACTGAAGATATATATATTTTTACGTTTATCACAACTGTTGATGGATTATATGTCAGAGGCGTAGTCGCTGGCAACAACAACCCGCAGCATTTCACTAATTATACGTGTATTTGTAGTGGGTATATATGTATGAATTTTTCTTCTTTTCTTGCACTTGTGCTCAACACTCTTTGGCTTTATATATATGTACGTCATGTCCGCCAAGCCGTCTACTTGCTTTGCCCGCTTCGAAATAAGTATGTAATTAGTGCAAACTATTTTTTAACTTTATCCTTGCAGCTTTTGGGGTAGTTAGGTGTTGAGCTAGTGTAATTTTAATGCAATACTTACAATTCAATGTACGAGAATGCTCGTTCAAGTCGCTTAGCCACTTCTGTGTATTTATTAGCTCGCTGCTTTCGCTTGATTCCTACTTTACTTTGGCTGCAGCTGGAGGATAATTGAAAAATAAATATGAAAAAGTTTTTCAATTCTTTCTGAAATTCTTAAAAAAGGAAATTCGCTTTTCTTCTTCTTGACTGGCGTAGACACCGTTTACTCGGTTATAGCCGAGTCCACAACAGCGCGCCACGCATCTCTCCTTTTGGCAATTTGGGTCAATTGGTAATACCAAGTGAAGACAGGTCCATGTTCACCTGGTCTTTCCATCGGAGTGGAGGCCTCCCTCTTCCTCGGCTTCCACTAGTGGGTACTGCATCGAAAACTTTCAGAGCCTCGGCATTTTCGTCCATTCCAACAACAAGCCGCTGTCTTTTTATTCGCTGGACTATGTCTATGTCATCGAATAACACATCCTCGTTCAGCTCCAAACCCATTCGCTTCGCTTCCTTATCCAGTCTGGAAAAAGCAGAACTAACGGCGCGGGTGTTGTTTCCAATGATATCGATATCATCGGCGTACGCCAGTAGCTGTACACTCTTATAGAAGATTGTACCTTCTCTATTTAGCTCTGCGGCTCGTACTATTTTTTCAAGCATCAGGTTAAAGAAGTCACACGGTAGCGAGTCACCTTGTCTGAAACCATGTTTGGTATCGAATGGCTCGGAGAGGTCCTTCCCGATTCTGACGGAGCTTTTGGTGTTGCTCAACGTCAGCTTACACAGCCGTATTAGTTTTGCGGGGATACCAAATTCAGACATCGCGGCATAAAGGCAGCTCATTTTCGTGCTATCGAAAGCAGCTTTAAAATCGGCAAAGAGATGGTGTGTGTCGATCCTTTTTCACGGGTCTTTTCCAAGATTTGGCGCATGGTGAATATCTGGTCAATTGTTGATTTTCCAGGTCTAAAGCCACACTGATAAGGTCCAATCAGTTTGTTGACGGTGGGCTTTAGTTTAGTTTCGCTTTTATTAAATATTTTTAATCCATTGAAGTAAACTTAAATTTCCATTAAAAACTGGACTTTGCATGTCTTCACACTTAGCACACTTGCTTACAGTCTAAAATAGACCCGCCATACATTTATGTATGTATGTATGAAGGAAGGCAACCAGAGGTTCATGCATAGACTTAATTATGTAAAAGATTTGTATATATGTATATTTGTGGGTGTGTGTGTGTGTGTTTATTTGCTTTGCGGCAAAATTAATTAGCCATAAAACGACAAAATGAGCAGCCAAACAATAAACTATGCAAACAAAGTAGACAGAAATGTATAAACAGAACAAATGAATGAGTGATTGAAAGTATACAAACACTCAGCGCACACTTCCACACACACACACACTGAAATCTACAATGGGGTGCAACTAGAGTTGCCACAAAAGTTGTGCATTCATGAGTAACCAGAAGGGTTGGTGGGTTTTTGAGAAACGAAGCGGCGAAAAAGCATTTTGTATTGCTTTCTGTGCCTTTTGTGTGTATGTGTGTGTGTGTTGAATATTTGCTAAATTATAAATTAGCGTGAGCAAACAAATCAGCATCAAACAAAGGGGCACATTATACACTATAACTACTAGGCTGTAGCGAGTAAGGCAGCGTTGATTTAAAGAAGAAGAAGCAGCGTGCTATTAACTGAGTAAATATATACAAATAATTTTTAGAAGTTGTGTTTTCGTATGTTTTAGTAAAATGTCGGTTGAGTATTTTTGGTATTTTTTTATGCCGCTGTAGTAGAAAATGTTAGAAGTGGAAAAATATGACCAAAAATAATACACTAACGATGCCATAGCCTCCATAATCGTCGGACAGTTTATACTATTTCCAAAAATAAAGATTGTACGAGAAATCGCTGAAAGAGCCAAAGGCTATCTCGAAAAAAAAAACGAAAACGACAGTTGTTTTTTACATATAATAAATATTTCGCTGAAGGTCAAGTAGCTGACCCCTAAAAGCATCTTGTTATTGTTCTTTGTTAATAGAGAGATTGGGTAATATCAGTAAAGTCTTTTAAAACTATTGTTAGATACAAAATTTATGGGTGTTTCCAAGAATAAGAGTTAAAGAATACACAAAGAAAAGGTATTTTAAGATTACTACAATTTCTAAAACAATTAAGGTACTATTTGTTGTTGTTATTATACTCTGCAACTGAATAACCGACTACCTGTTGAGCGCGATAGTAAGTGCATCCATGTTACCTGTGAATTTCACTCTGAGCTTACTACGTTGCGTTCAACGAACGACTATAAAACCGGGTGCCTTCACAGCACTACTATATTCACAGTGCGCTTCTCATCCACAGGTGACAGACCTACGATAGAAAGTAAAGTGTAAAAAATATTGTGCGATATTAATAAAAAATCATGGAGATGCTAATGATGCTTTTCAAGGCTCAACTCCTAGGCGAAAATGAGTTGATGAACAATGCAAATAATGCAGAGGAAATAATGACAGTGGTGAACAGATGGTTGGTGGAATATAGACCGAACGAAGCATTTCAACAATTCAACCCGATAGTTCAAGAGGCGTTTAGCGTTAAATATATAATAGCACAGAGAATCTCCAAAATATGCGAGGAAAGAAAGCGTTTGTTGCAAATGATAGCTCGAAATCGTGCTGCGCCCGCGCCAGCCAATGTGGCATCGCCCAACTCAGCTCACCAATTGAGCGCTGATCCACGTAATCACTAAATTCGAAGCCATTTCATTCACGTCTTCGTCTGCGGCCACTCGCAGCTTACTTTGCATGCTTTTTCCGGAGGAGGTTCTAGCGACAAATACACTTAGTGGTAAGCCTTCGCCAGCATTTGTAGGACGTAAATGTCCACCTAAGGGTCAATTGGATCCGAAAAAGGTTGAGGATATCATACATTATGTAACATCGCGCACATCTTGCTCCGACAAGGAGGTACGCATGACAATCACCACTAAATGCGCCGATAGCACAAAGAAGTTTAGGCGTCTCAGTAGGACTTCAAGGCGCAATGAATGAGTCCGAAAATTAAGATAAAACGAGTTAATATTTTTAGAGAAAATTAGTTTATTATTGATTTTTAATTATTAATATGATTTTTGTATATTAGTATTGCATATAATTTTTATAATTTATGTGAAATCTTCCCACTATGTAATAATATTAAGCATTTGATTTTAGATTTAATACAAAAAAATATATAAAAATTTCGCGCTTCTGGAGCAAAAAAGAAAGAATTTTGTCATTTTATTTTAACAGGTTCGTGGTATTTTCAAAACAATTATATTCGATGCTGTACGTAACAGTGTTCTTTTCTCGTCATAGGTTTTCTAGAGCTATGTATTTCGACAGTGCGAGGTGTGTTCAATAAATAACGGGAATTTTATAATGTCCATATAACAAAAAGTCCATTTTTCAAATATTTAGATTTTTTGGTGTTATTCAGACGAATCTAGTTATCTGAGGGACTTAACTGTTTTGTTTTAGAAAATATGCAAAAAGTTTTTTTTAGAATTTTCATTCGAGTAATGAATACAATAGAATTATCATTATTGTATTTTTTCATTTTTATACCCTGAACAGACAGGGTATATTAAGTTTGTCACAATGTTTGTAACACCCAGAAGGAAGAGTCGGAGACCCTTTAAAATATATATATAAATGATCAGTAAGTTGAGCCATGTTGAGCCATGTCCGTCGGTCTGTCCGTCTGTATTCGTCTATATATATGTATACTAGTCCTACAGTTTTTAAGATATCGTTGAAATTTTGCAGATGTTATTTTCTCTTCAAGAAGTTGCTCATTTGTCGGAACTGCCGATATCGGACTACTATATCATATAGCTGCCATACAAACTGAACGATCGGAATCAAGGCCTTGTATGGAAAACTTCCGCATTTTACTACATATCTTCACGAAAGTTGGTGTGAGTTATTGTTCATAGAAATAATTTAATCTCCGAAAAAATTGTTCAGATCGGTTCACTATAGCATATAGCTGTCATACAAATCGAACGATCGGAATCAAGGGCTTGTATGGAAAACTTCCGCATTTTACTACATATCTTCACGAAATTTGGTGTGAGTTATTGTTGATAGAAATAATTTAATCTCCGAAAAAATTGTTCAGATCGGTTCACTATAGCATATAGCTGCCATACAAACTGAACGATCGGAATCAAGGGCTTGTATGGAAAATTTCCGCATTTTACTACATATCTTCACGAAAGTTGGTGTGAGTTATTGTTCACAGAAATAATTTAATCTCCGAAAAAATTGTTCAGGTCGGTTCACTATATCATATAGCTGCCATACAAACTGAACGATCGGAATCAAGGGCTTGTATGGAAAATTTCCGCATTTTACTACATATCTTCACGAAAGTTGGTGTGAGTTATTGTTCACAGAAATAATTTAATCTCCGAAAAAATTGTTCAGGTCGGTTCACTATATCATATAGCTGCCATACAAACTGAACGATCGGAATCAAGGGCTTGTATGGAAAACTTCCGCATTTTACTACATATCTTCACGAAAGTTTGTGTGAGTTATTGTTCATAGAAATAATTTAATCTCCGAAAAAAGTGTTCAGATCGGTTCACTATAGCATATAGCTGCCATACAAACTGAACGATCGGAATCAAGGGCTTGTATGGAAAACTTCCGCATTTTACTACATATCTTCACGAAAGTTGGTGTGAGTTATTGTTCATAGAAATAATTTAATCTCCGAAAAAATTGTTCAGATCGGTTCACTATAGCATATAGCTGCCATACAAACTGAACGATCGGAATCAAGGGCTTGTATGGCAAACTTCCGCATTTTACTACATATCTTCACGAAAGTTGGTGTGAGTTATTGTTCATAGAAATAATTTAATCTCCGAAAAAATTGTTCAGATCGGTTCACTATAGCATATAGCTGCCATACAAACTGAACGATCGGAATCAAGGGCTTGTATGGAAAACTTCCGCATTTTACTACATATCTTCACGAAATTTAGTGTGAGTTATTGTTCATAGAAATAATTTAATCTCCGAAAAAATTATATAGTTACTAAAAGAAATGCACCTGTGAAGGGTATATAGCTTCGGTACAGCCGAAGTTAACGTTTTTTCTTGTTTGTGCACTGCTTTCACAGCGCTTATGCCATTTAAATAATAAGCAAACAACGGTAATTAGATGCGATCACAGCGATTGAATTTCCATAATGTGTGAGTGCGTCTGTTCGTTTATATGCAAATATGACAGCGCAGCGCTAAAGGTTATGGATAAAGGTCATTATCAGCAACGGCACGGCAATGTGTTTAACAAGACAGAGCAGTAAAAAAAATGGCAAAGCAGCCGCGGCCAAGTGCCTTCACATAACTGACCATGCCACTCACACGCACCAACCACACTTACGCCCACACACACACACACGCTGGTCGCCATGCAGCAGAGCTTATGTAAAGCTTAAATTGATTGAAGCGCTTGTCGCTGCCAGCAAGCGTTCACTCTCTCCCCCCCGCTTTTTGCATATATTTGCATATTTTTAATGCACGACACTTTTGCACTTTTATTGTGTTTGCGAAGTCAAGCTCGTGTAAGCTGACACCAACGTCAATGCATGCATGCAAACAACGCACGCTCCGCACATACACACATCTACAAACACACACATGCATGCGCATGCAAAAGCTGTTTAGATGCAAAAAAGGAAAAAAGTGTTGGCAGTCATATGAGTCTTGGGTCCTGCAACGCTTTAAGATGAATATTCGCACGCTTGTAATTGCTTGCCACTGCGGCAAGGTGCGATTCGGGGTCTCCGGCGAGCGCAAACGTTGCAGCTACTATACAAATTTACACGCGTTTCCTTTCGCAATTGTTTGCTGCCCCGTTGCACTCATATACGCGAGGGAGGCAACTGCTGTTTGTGTGTGTGTTGGTGTGCACGGGTCGGTTCCGGTGTGTCGAATTTGCATAGTGCACTCAGGTGTAAAGTAGAAAATTGTGATAATTGAAAAGGTCACCCCATCACCAACACAATCAGCGTTGTGCAACACCTTTGTGGGTGTTTGTGGGTTGGTGTTGATGTGGGGGTGTGTGTATCGTGGGTTATGTTGGCTGCAGTTGCAGCTGTGGTATTAGGTATCCTAGGTGTGGCGTTTGACTCAACTTGATGCAGTCCCGTTGCAGATTATACGAAAATTCAACAGAGAAATTAAAAGGGAAATACCGTAATGCAGAAAGGAGCACGCAAATTGAAAGATTAAATTACTTTAAAGCGAAATGAGAACTAAATTATTGTGGGTTGCAAATGCTTGCATGTGCTCAAGCAAGCTGACAGCGTTTGTCATTTAGTGCAATTAGAGTGTTTTTGAGTAATTTGAAATTGAAGTTTGAGTAAGATTTGAAATAATACTGGATGGTTAGTTAAATTTTGATTGAATTCATAAAAAATATACACCTTAGAGCATAAAACCAAAATATATTGCAATTGGCTGCCTTTGCTTCACATATTTTTCTCAAAAAGACTTCGTAATAAACTTAGTATATAATTGATGATTTTTCTTTAATATTTTTCTACTGAAACCAACATCGCGTTCCATTTAAAAAGAATTCACATAATAAATATTTACTTTTACTAAATTACTGCGAAATATAATCGTGTCACTAATTGTTCATCATACGCCCTGTTGTGTCTCAACAATAACACAATAACATGTTGATTAATATGCCGTACGACCAGCCTTGTAACGCACTGTTATGAGCGCATTCAATATTATTAATGACAATTATTTTTTTTTTTTATTACATGCATTTAAGTTTTTTATTTATTAATAATTGTCTCTGCTGGCGCATCATCATCATTTAATTGCGAACAGTGACATAATGACACATTTATGATTTCGCTATTTTTATGTACTCAATAAATAAAGAGAAATGTTATAAGCGCGCCTGTGGTACCAAAGAAAATTATTGCAATTGATGAGTCGCATGCCATTTGCACCAGAGTTACGGTGCATATGACTGGCATTAAAGCAAATAACGGTAGCTGAAATTTTTTTCGAACGATGTTTTGTTGGAATTATTAATTTTCTACGAAATTATTTTTATATTTTTTATTAAAGTAAATTTTTTCACTAACAGAACTTGTATTGTTGGCAACCCTATTATTATTATTATTTTTATTTTTAACTAAACATGTTTTCAACACTTTCGGCAGTATACTCATCCAAACATGAATATTTTCCACTTTTTCGAGCATTTTATTAACTATCTGTAGCCTTTATGTAATACTACTTTCAGTATATTCTGCTAACTGATAATTTTTTGAGGAGTTATATTGGTTGTAAAATAATTTCAAAAAAATTTAAAGAAGTCAATATTGAAATATTTCTATAAAAATTGCAAAATTTGCGAACCAATAACTTTCACGTGAAATAAAAAAAAAAATTCCTTTATACTCATATACCTTCATATGCGCACATTTGTTTGAGTTATCGATACACGTTACTCATACGCCATGGCGGCGTACGCGTTTATGCTTCGCTGAATTTCGGCAGTCACTGGCAGTATTTGATTTGCATACGCATATATATACGCTTCCATTTATGCATGTGACGCCGCTGTATAACATATGTACATGTCCACATATATACATATGTGTGTGTGTTATTTGTTGGCTGGAAAACACACCCACAACAAATACACCTCACAGTCAGCCATGCGCGATTGTCGTATTGATTTGAATATGCCGCCAGAAAATGTGTAACTCCCTTGCAATATGGGCTGCCCAATTTCAAATCAACAAGTTCGCTAGAAAGCTCTGCACATGCCAATTGCTTTCATGTGTATGTGTGTAAGTATGTATGTACATGTATGTTTGTGTGTTTGTATATTAACGCACGGGTGGTTGTCTGGAAATCAAGATGCCGCATGTTATTGAAAACAATCCAAAAATAAATTTCATATTAAAAAACACTGCAAGTGGGTGGAAGAAATCTCTGAATGAGCATTGATTTAAATTTGATGATGAAGAAATTGTTTGACACCGATTTGTTGCATTTATATTAAATTTGTAGATTTGAAATGTTGCAATGAAGACCTTATTATAATATATATAAGCGTAACTTGAGTTTAATAATAATAAAGTAACACTAAAATTATATTAAATTTTTCTCCAGAGATCACCATTTTTTTCTTACAAATTATTCATTGGCTTAACTGTAAATTACATACCCTAATGTATTATATTCGCTGTTAAGCTGCATTTGGCAGCACCTACTACAACCAAATGCAATATCTGATTAGCTTCGCCTAAACTCATCATGGCGTCACATGTCATGTTATTAATGTTACACGGCAAACTTATCTCGTATGCACGAAGTCAATCAAGCGACTTGCTCATTATGGCACATATGCTTCAGGTGTGTGTAAGCTTATCAGCAAAATTACAGTTATAGCAATGGCGCAAATGTATATCAAGCTATATGCAAGTAAACATCTATCTACAATGTGTTAGAATATTAGCAGTTAAATATATAACAGAAAAAATATACAGATTGATCTTACAGCTGCCGAGTGGATTGAATGCGATGAGATGTGGATCTGAATTAAAGAAATAAGTTTCTATAATTGTACTAAACATATTTCTAATATTGATCACTTCGCCTTTGGAATAGTTCTTATTCGATAAAATGAATTTATGCCAGCTCTTCTTCCAGTCATAGCAACACTTCTCAAATTTGGCTCTCTCAACGATTTCTTGTATGCTTGTACAACGACGGCCCTTTAATGTTCTCTTTGTTTTTGGAAACAGCAAAAAAGTCACAAGAAGCCATGTCTGGCGTATATGGAGGCAGAGGATCGTTGCGTTCGACCAAGAATTCACGAATAACTTGCAAAATATGTACTTTCGCCAAGTTCATAAAAACGTGCAACCAGCGACAGATGATCGTATTTCATCTGAATAATAAAAATTTAAAAAATTAGACAGATGGACAAATTGGACAATTTGCAATTTCAAATTCCCGTTATTTTTTGAACACACCTCGTACTGTAGACACAGTTGTAGAAGATCTATGACGAGAGAAGTACACTGCTATTTACAGCACAGAATATAAATGTTTTCAATAGACCTCGAAACTGTAAAAATTAAAATGACGCAAATATTATTTTTGCTCGAGAAGAGCGCTTATTTTATTTTTTTGTATTAAATCTAAAATTTTTTTTTGCTCCAGAAGAGCGCATATTTTATGTTTTTTTTGTGTTAAATCTATACTTTTTTTTTGCTCCAGGAGAGCGCATATTTTATGTTTTTTTTGTGTTAAATCTAAACTTCAAATGCTAAATATTTTTACATAGAGGAAAAATTTTACATAAATTAAAAAATTATTCAAAATACTAATAGAACCACATACATGCTATAGAAAATCATATTTACATCTATATAATAAAATAAATCTCATAACTTATGTTCTCTAAAAATATTCAGTTCGTTCATCTTAATTTTTGAGCTCAATCACTGCGCCTTGGAGTCCTACCGAGGCGTCTAAACTTCTTTGTGCTATCGGCGCATTTAGTGGTGATGGTCATGCGTACCTCCTTGTCGGAACAAGATGTGCGAGACATCACACAATGCATGATATCCTCAACCTTTTTCGGATCCAATTGACCCTTTTGCGGGCGTACACGATCGTTTCCCAAAAATGCTGGCGAAGGCTTACCACTAAGTGTATGTGTGGCTAGTACTTCCTCCGGAAAAAGCATGCAAAGTAAGCTGCGAGTGGCAGCAGACGAAGACGTGAATGAGATGGCATTGAATTTTTCGGTGGGCACTCTTGTGCCATTCGGACCAATCACTGTGCAGTGGACAGCGTTCTCATCACTGGGCGGTGATGGCATTGGCATAGGCGTCGAAGATGCCATGGGTGGCGAGAGAGCCGGTATTGTTGTGCTCATACTGACAGCATCATCACTCTCCGCACTGTCCGTGCTGACAGTATTGGTTTCAGCACTTGTAGCAACCGTTTCGTATGCAGCAACAGATTCAGCGACATTCGAGCTATTGGTTGATTGAGTTTCTTCTGTGCCATTTGGCACATTTCTGTTGTTATCGCTGTCAACAATATTGTTGTTGGTATTTTCAGTTGAAGTTGTGACAGAAGATCCACTACTGGAAGTTTCTTCTGTGCCATTTGGCACATTTCTGTTGTTATCGCTGTCAACAATATTGTTGTTGGTATTTTCAGTTGAAGTTGTGACAGAAGATCCACTACTGGAAGTTTCTTCTGTGCCATTTGGCACATTTCTGTTGTTATCGCTGTCAACAATATTGTTGTTGGTATTTTCAGTTGAAGTTGTGACAGAAGATCCACTACTGGAAGTTTCTTCTGTGCCATTTGGCACATTTCTGTTGTTATCGCTGTCAACAATATTGTTGTTGGTATTTTCAGTTGAAGTTGTGACAGAAGATCCACTACTGGAAGTTTCTTCTGTGCCATTTGGCACATTTCTGTTGTTATCGCTGTCAACAATATCGTTGTTGGTATTTTCAGTTGAAGTTGTGACAGAAGATTCACTACTGGAAGCTGCATGATCTTCGCATTGTATATTTGTTGATGTTGATGTTCCATTTAGGTTAGCTTGTCTATTCAATTCTCTCAGCACACGTTTACGTGGATCAGCGGAATAAACATTTTCATAATTGCGTGAAAAGCGAGCGGAACGGCTTGTACTTGGTTCATCGTCATTCAATTGGTTAGCTGGATTCGGTGATGCCACAGTGGCTGGTGCGAGATTCGCCGATGTAGTAGAGGCGCTACCGCTGTTGTCAGTGGTTTGGCTACTTGTTGAAGAAGCTGCACGATTTCGTTCTATTATTTGCAACAAACGCTTTATTTCCTCACATAATAAAGACATTCTCTGCGCTATCAAATATTTAGTTTCAATCGACTTCTGAGTTACCAGATGGAGTTTTTTAAACTCTTCGCTCGTTATATTGCTATACTCCTCCAACCATCTGTTCATCAATGGTAATATTTCCGGTGGATTCCTTACATTGCACATCATCTCATTTTCGACTAGCACTTGAGCCTGAGAGAGAATCGGTAGCATCTCCATACTTTTTGTTAATATTTCACACAATATTTTTCACACTTTACTTTCTATCGTAGGTCTGTCACCTGTGGAAGTGAAGTTCACTATGAGTTTAGCTCGGTGAATGCGCCAGGTTTTATAGTCGATCGTTGAACGTGGTAAGCTCAGAGTGAAATTCACAGGTAGCGTTGATGCACTTACCATCGCGCTCTTCAGGTAGTCGGTTATTCAAGTGAAGCATGTAAAAACAACAACAAATAGTGCCTTAATTGTTTTAGATTCAACAATCTCAAAAAATCTTTTCTTTGTTCATCCTTTAACTCTTATTCTTGGACACACCCATGCTTTTTGTACTTAAATAGTTTTAAAAAACCCAATCTCTCTACTAACAAAGAACAATAAACAGACGCTGTAAGGGTTCGGCAACAAATTGACCTTGTGCGAAATACAATTAAGCAAACACACCTACACATATTTTTTCCGGCTATAAACGAACCGAATGTTACATATAGAATGCGAACAGTCTTTTAATTCGCAAGATTACGCATTCATAGAACTCCTTAAACGTAACATAACACTGGTTCAATAGCTTTTGGTCTGAACAACGTTTGTGACGTGTTTCGGTTAGAGCTCAATCTAACGCCATTCTAAGGAATTCAGCAGGAATATATTACAAAATAGCCATATTTTTCCAAAAAGACCCAAAAAATAATTCCATTGGCATTTGACAAAAATTCCAAGAGAACAATCGCCCGGCGTTTGGTATGATCTGGCTTGCTTGGCAGAGAAGCATGCAAGAAACCCCTTCAAAGCATGGTGGTCGATGTGTGGGGATGTTTTTGCTGGTATAGCAGAAGATGGAATGATGAGCTGTATGTGTCCAGTGACACATGGCTAGGTTATATTGTTAATAGGTTAGGTGCTAGGTTAATGGACGAAAGTGCTCCAGCTCTGAAAGTCTGCAGAACCCGCTGGCGGAATCCGGATTTGAACTCCACTCTGCTGATCACTTTGATATATATAACCCTATATCTAACTCGTTTAGTTTTGGGTGTTACAAACAACCGTTATGTGAACAATTCTACTCTCTTAGCAACTTTCTTGCGAGGGTAAAAAAACACACTATATACATTTTTGTGGAACTGTTTACAATATAATTCTCCAGAATTCATATTAAGACTACTTATTCATCTTATATAATTAAATAACCGTACAAAAATATTACAGATAGGTGGCGCTGATGTCAAAATACTTCTTTAACCACTATTTATTATCCAATTCACTACAAATTATTTAAAGGAACTAAAATTTTCTTCCCTTTATTATTAACCCAAACGATTACCCTCCTTCCGCCCAACCGACGCGTGGGGCGCAGTCCGCATACGAGCGGAATTTGCTGAGTCTAGAAAGGCAAGAGATTTTTAAGCGTTCGGCTCTCAAACTGCTCAGCTACAGAAAGAAACATTTCAACAGCTGAGATTTAAAAATTTATAAAAACAAAAAGTTAAAAATTTCTGAATATTATTTATTAAGAGAAGACAAAATAGTTTTTTTGATGCTAAATATTGAGTCAGATGGATCAAATGTGCTGGAATGCGAATTAAAATCATGACATATTCGGCAGAATGGTTCATTTAACTCAAAATTTGTTCTAGAAGATTTTAGAAATAATGGTCTAAACTGCCTGGATGAACGCAATGGGACATTAAACTTAATATCAGACAAAAGGAATGAACTACAAACTAAACCATTCAGAAGTTTTACTAGAAAAATTATACCTAGCATTTCTCTGCGACTAGTGAGTGTGGGAAGATTTATAAGTTTTAAACGACTAGTATACGGGGGAAGATTCAATCTTGAATCCCAATGTAAGTGGCCTAAAGCAAAAAGTAAAAATTGTTTTTGAACGGACTCAAGCTTATCAGAATGGGATTGATAGCTAGGATTCCATACCACAGAACCATACTCCAATATAGGCCTTACCAATGTTGTAAAAAGAATTTTAGTAATATACGGATCACTAAATTCTTTAGACCAACGTTTAACAAAGCTAAGAGCACCTTTAGCTTTTAAGACAATTGAATTTACATGAGAATTAAAATTTAGTTTAGGGTCCATATTAACTCCTAAATCAACAAAGCTAAAAACTTGCTCTAAACTGAAGTTATTTATTACATAGGGGGAAAGATCAACAGTTCTACGGGAAAAGCACATCGTTTTACATTTTTTAAGATTCAGTGGCATATCATTTTTGTGACACCAAGAAACTAAATTATTTAAATCCGATTGCAACTCAGTCCTTTCGTTATGAGAAGTATATGATTTAAAAAGTTTTACATCATCCGCATATAATAAAATTTCTGAAAACTTAATTACTGAAGGTATATCATTGATGAACAACAAGAACAGAATCGGGCCGAGATGACTACCCTGTGGAACCCCTGAAGTGACACTAATTGAATCGGATAATGTATTATTAAATAAAACTTGTTGTTTTCTGTTAGTAAGATATGAGGATACCCATTCAAGAAGTCTTGGTTGAAAACCAAGAAGATTCAGTTTTTGCAAAAGAATTGAGTGGTTTACTCTATCGAATGCTTTACTAAAGTCTGTATATATAACATCAGTATTCTTATTATCCCTAAAACCCATTGACACATGGTTTACAAATTCAAGCAAGTTAGTTACTGTAGATTTCCCTTTACAAAATCCATGCTGAGAGAATGAAATTAAAGGAGAGATTAAGAAAGTTATTTGGTCAGTGACAATAGCTTCAAAAAGTTTGGGTATAGCTGACATTTTAGCTATCCCCCTATAGTTCTCAACAGATGATCTAACTCCACTTTTATGCAAAGGTAATATAAAAGAGTTTTTCCACATTGACGGAAAAATACCTTGTTTAAGAGATAGGTTAAAAAGCTTAGTTAAGGGCAGATAGATATATTTTGCGCAATTTTTAAGAAAGCTTGAGGGAATCATATCAGGGCCATATTTAAACGAATCTTTTAACGTAACTAAATAATTTAAGACATCTGTTTCAGAAATAATTGGTGTATTAATTACAGTACTCGGACATAACACTTGATGATATGGCACATTCATAGGGTAGTTTGAACAATAATTGGATTTGAAGAATTCTGCAAACATATTAGAAATAATATAATTGTCACATGACATTGTTGATTTATATTTCATCGCGGACGGAAAATTTGAAATCCTGCGTTTGGAGTTAACGAAACCATAAAACAGTTTCGGATTACGAATAATATTATTTTTTACTTTGATTATGAAGTTTTTATAACATTTTTTGTTAAGTTCCTCAAACTGACGACGCAATTTAGAATATTTTAAATAGTCAACAAGAGCTCCAGTTCTTTTATAAAGTTTAAAAGCTCGAGCTTTTTTATTTTTTAATTTACATAGCTCATTCGAAGCTATTTACATTTCTTAGTTTTCTCGCATTTATATACAAGCTTTGATAGCTTTAAACTAGTATATAGCTGATCTTCTTCTACTTACCAACATAACTGTAAATATTTAAAACGCATTTTCCATACATTTCATTGCTATAAATATGTATTTAGAATTTTATTTATTTTTCATTTTTTCTACAATTTGCTTTCTGCATTTTCTGCTTTGAAATGCCTTATCACTGGTAGCGTACTGCGCACTCACATTCCCCACCGCCGCCATTTCTTTCTGCACATCAGTTCTGCATTTCACTTCAGTTGGCTTTCATTTCATTATTTATATTAAAATATTTAATCAATCTGCTTTATGTCTATTGTATGGCATAATGCTATATCTTCAAAGTAAGCAGTCATTATTCCAATTCGGTAATCTGCTCGTTCACTTCAACATTTCTGCGTTTCTGCGAGCGGTGTGCTTGCTTTTTGCTTTCCCCATTCCGCACTGTCTGTTTGTTGTTGTTTCTTTTGTTATGCCATATTTGTGTATTAATATAAAAGCACTTACATATGTATGGACGTAATCAAAAAGAATTTATTTTCCAATCTTCTTCACACACAAACACACACATGTATGTATGTATGTATGTATGTGTATGTCAGCCGCGTAAGCAACGAAATCTTCTTCACCGCGTTTTGGTGTGTCTTTTTGTTGCTTCCGTGCTGAGCTTTGCTTTTGATATTCATAATCTCATTTATTATTAAGTAATAATGGTGTGCTGCATACACATATACACGCACACATACATATCTGAAGTAGAACGCTCACACACACACACACATCTACACATGCGTCTCTATTTGTAACGGAGTAAAGCAACATTCTTATAAATTCAATTGCGCTGCTTTACGCTGTTCTGTTGCGCTTCCTTTTCATCGCTCGCAAATTTCGCTGCTAGCTGGCAAACCCCCCGTTCGGCTCCAAGCTCCTTCTTTGCTCTCATCTTGCATTGACATTTTATTCGTATTTGTGTTTGTGTTGTGCCGTTATCGTTGCGCTCTTTGCGTTGCTATTTTAAAATTATTATGCCATTGTCTTCGCAGCCATGCCATTGTGTTGTTGCCTTTGTTGCTTTCTGCATGCACATACATAAATGTCAATGTGTACCGTTATTGTATTATTATTGTGTGTAAATATATATTCGTCCGACATTTTTCTCTGTTTGCTGGCGGTTTCGTCGGGCTTATTCGTTCACATTGCGGCGCTGATACCCGCCTGCCATGTCTGCATATCCTCTTTGACGGTTCTGCCTGTCACTGGCTGCTGGCTGCCATTGTTGCATTCTGTTGCGTGTTTTATAAAACATATTCTTGTTTTTTTTTTACTGTTTTTGGAGTTGGCATGTTTGTCCGTATTCATATTTTTTTGCAACACACTTTACTCATCTTAATTTTGCCATTTTATTATGACATAAATCAAGTATTTAATTTTGTTATTCAGTTTTTAAAGTGTACGTGAGTGAGCTTATCTTCGCTGATATCTTCTTTTTGCGAAAATTCGAATTTTTTCTGATTTTTTTGCGGTACATTGCAATCTTGTTTGTAGTTTTAAGGTATTTTATTGTGTTGTGCTATGACAGCGAGTATTTTTCTTTGACAGTTTATATAGGAGAATAAAAAAAAATATTTTTATTTTATATTGTATGTATTTCCGGTGACATTAAAACAACAATTCTTTCTAAATAAAATAATGTTTCTCAGTATCCGAAGAACTAATCCTCTCGCAAGAGGTGACTTATAACTTTTTGAGACACCCTGTATTCCAACAAATGTAGATTTTTCAAAATGTCCAAAACTAAAAGTTCTAGATTTTTCAATACAAAATTTGTATATACATACAATAGTAATATAATCTGGAGTAGTTCAAGAATTGTGTTATCAGATTTTTAATCCCAATTTTCTGAACCCTGAAATATATAGGTGAATTTTCGGGGTTCTTCGAAGTTTCATTTACACTTCATCAATCATGCATTGTACATTTCCACATCAAATGTTTTTTTTCTGCCGTTAAATTTCCACGACCTTTAAATAGACCTTCATAGTAGTGTTGAGATTCACACATGTTACCAAAGCTGTTTGGAGGAAAGCAAAGAGAAATCTTCCAAGCACTTTCTCCTACATTTTCTAGCATTCGCCAGACTAAGATAAAATACCTCAGTAGTCACACCTTCGGCGAATCAACTATGCGACTAAGAACTATGCAATAGAGTCGAAGTGCTTTGTCAAATCGTGAGGGTCTTTTGATTCGTTAATAGTATTTGAGTGCCACAAAGGACTGCAGCCGTGGATATCTACCACTTGATCTAACCTAACCTAACCTAACCAGCTAAACTATTGGTTATGTATTGTGATTGAATAAGTAGACTACTACTGATCCTCTGATAAAAATGAACCTTGAAATCACAATATCGACATAGAAGAAGTTATTTTATCCCTCCCAAGTTTAGAGACATTTTATGCAGCATTTTATGGCGTCTCTAACCTCAAACAGCACAAGGAAGGGAAGGGAAGAAAACAAACTCAAAATTTTCGGTAAAACGCTTTCTATTCCGAAGTCTGTCGAAACTTAAGAGACCTTACAATTTTTGGTGCTTGTTCACAATCATCTTTCATAATTTATGAAACAATTCTAGTTAAGTAATTTTGAATATATATTTTTCTTTATGATTTCAGTAAAGAGTAAAATATTCTTTAGAATTATGCTTAGTTAAAACTTATAAAATGCGAAACGAACAAGCAACTACCATATATCAAATAGAAAGGGATTAGATCAGTTGAAAGAGGCATTCGAATATTCTCTTATATTGAATTCGACTACATAACTTTATTGTTGTTTTCACGTACATTTTTTCAAAATATCGAGTTAAAGATAACAAATTTAGAATTTTCCTATGCGTTTAGAACGTTTCCTATGCGCTGAAAGGTATGCAATATTTTTAGGTCAAAAATCTATAATGCAACCTTAAAGTCAACTGAAAAGGATATTTTATATGAATATATCTATATAAAAGCACACTCTCACACAAGCCTTGCGCTTCCTACTTTTTTGTTTCTATTTCCATACAAACTTTAAGTGCTTTGCAAAAAATGTTAGCTTACATTTTGGGTGCTCCTGCGGTTTGCTTTATGGTTTAATTTCATTTGGCGACAATAAATGAGACAAACGGAATTTTAATATAAAAAAATATATACTATATACTTAAGGACTAAAATTCAAACACCACACATTATATATAAATATGTGCATATCCAAAAAGTGTGGTCACAACAGTTTTGATATAACTTAAAGTATGTATAGACGCTTGGTGGTGGGTGGGCGTGCTTTAAGTTAAACCCTTTTGCGCCAAACCGCGGCATGCACCACACGCAACGACAACAAAAACCGCTAGCTCATACTCAAAAACTGCACGAAAACTCCGAAATCGCGCGGTAACTCCGCGTTACGTAATTGTGTAACCGCGGTATATGTCAAGACCCCCGCGGCGGGAAGTACGCGTGGTTGTTAGTTACATTTATGGAATGCCATGTCAGCCCAGCTGCGCCACGCCGCACAAACCACACGGACGAATGGCTGGCCAACTGAGCGCCGAGCGGATGACTGCACGAAATCGGAGTTGGGAATATGAATAAACACAAAAAAAGGCCGAAAAGTAGTAGAAACGGAGCATGGGAATGTGCATGCTGACGGAACTAACAATGGACTTTCACCTAAATGCCTAAATATTACGCCGCTGTGACATACATACATACATATTCGTATGGCGCGCTTTAAGTGCGGTATCTAACTCCCGTTGGTTTTGCGCTCCAACCGAGTGTGGGTTAACGGACGCCGCTGTGAGAAAGGGTGAGAGTGAAAAATATATTTTATAAAATACCGTCTTCCTCTGATGAAAAATGTCACAAAAGGGGCGCATAAATATAATAAATGTGTGTGTTGTTGTTATTTGGGTGTATGCGAAAAGGGCACTGACTGCCGCAGGCCTTACGGCCCACACACCCACCTACACATACATACTCGTACATATGCACCCAAGCGCCCACACACTTTGTTTTGTGATTTCGGTTTATGAATTATGAGCGCATAAGTGCTTAGGGACTGTCGGGCAGCCGCCATGCATGAGTTTGTGCAGTCGTCAGTCGTCTGAAACGCGCCAAATTAAGATTTTCGAGATTTTTTGCGCCCAGCCGTTGGGTATTAGCAACTGGCGCTTAATAAACGACGCAGTTCACTGTGGCAAGCTGACACACATTACTCCCAACAACAACTCACACACATACATACATATATTTACCAAAAAATTACCGCTATATTTATGCCAGTTGTTGTTGTTGGCATGCTGTGTAGGCGTTTGCTCCGTTTCTTTTAATTTTCCACAAGCGAAGGGTTTCGCTTTTGAAAATTGTGTCAAACAACGTCAGGTGGCCGCTGGCAAATCGTTTGGTTGGGAACTTCAAAGGTCAGCTGGCGACCCTCATTATCGTTTATTTTCACATATATATATATGTGTACTCTGTGGAGAGAGTCGGTGGAGAATAATGAATTAGCAAAAGTTAACATTTGTATGTTTGTATGTATGTATGTGGTACAAGAATTAAAGTTGTGAAAAATATTTGAGCAAAAGAAGCAGAAGGTTCAGTGGAAGTGTTTAAAATATTTATTGACAAACTCTTGTATATTCGGCATATGATTAACTCGAGGATCGCAGAATAGATTTACGGAGACTAACTATATATAGATCGATTTCTATAATTTTTGGAAAGATTTCGTTTCCCCGCTCCCAAATCGGTTATTTGTATACATCTCGCAAACCAATGAAGCTATATAAACCAAACTTTCTGCAGTCGATTCTCTTACGTACCTCACCACACACCATAAAAATAGTCGGAATCGGATTATAACCACGCCCACCTCCCATACAAAGGTTAGGTTGAAAATTACTAAAAGTGGGTTAACTCACTAACGAAAAACGTTAGAAACACTAAATTTCACATAAGATATGGCAGATAGAAGCTGCACTCAGATTTTTTTACAAAATGGAAAATGGGCTTGGCGTCGCCCAATTAATGGTCAAAACCCATATCTCAGGAACAACTCGACCGATTTCAATGAAACTTTGTTTGCAATAGTTTCCTTACCTCCCAATAATATGTTGTGAAAATTGGCCAAATCGCTTCACAACCACGCCTACTTCCTATATACCAGAACTTTGAAGACAATCTGAATCGTTTGCATTGCAATATATAAAGTAAGCACTAGTGAAGATATCGGTGCAGAACTTTGCATAAATACTACGTTTGTAGTGTGACAGCCCCATTCTAAAAATCGTCAAAATCGGACCATAGGTTTTCAAGACCCCATATATCGAACACGAGGGCCTCGGTGCTTCTAACCTAATATTAGGGTTTCCAACTTTCAATGGACTTTATACAATTTATTTGACGAATATGTGGGTCAAATTGTGTATTATATAATATAAATAAAGTTAAATAAGTAAATTGCGAGAGTAAAAAATGTTCGGTTACACCCGAACTTAGCCCCTCCATGCTTGTTTCAATTAAGAAATTGTATACGGAAGTGGGTGCTGCCGCGCCCATTCCCAAATTTTTTAACTAATCAATACATCGATCTATTTAATCTATTTAGTCTCTTCCAAATTCTACATATCTACGCTATTTTTTGTAGACCAATACCGTTATTTGGTAAATGGGTGTGGTTATTACCCGTTATCACACTCAGTTTGTGATGGTTAAATCTAATTTTCTGAATAAACACATTTGTGATCTCATGAAAAGAGTTTACTAGAAAAACTATATATCTTGGAACCAGCATAAATACCACCAACAATGTAAGCTTGGAGATTAAGCGCAGAATAACATTTGCTAGCAAGTGCTACTTTGGGATCGGCATGGATCATGACGAACCGAGATGAGAAGCTACTTGGAACATTCGAGAGAAATCTTCTCCACAAGAGCTTTGGAGTTTTTCGAGTAAGTGTTGAGTAATGAAGACAAGGATGTAGTTAAGTGCTTAAAAAATCAAAGTGCACTGATAGTGTTATACAAAGAAGACGATACTCCAGCGACAAGCTCTTTGGATTCGAGACTAATGCGAAGACAACGGAAGCAAGGGCGCCCAAGCATCCAATGGAAAGACAAAGTGCATAGGTACCTATAAACTGGCATGACTACGTAAAGGAAAGAGGCAACTGGTGAGGCTTGGTGTTCTGGGCCCAGACCGACACACGGTTGAAGACGAAGAAAAAGTATAATTCTAAAAAGTAAATTCTAATATGCGATCGCTTTATACATATTTCACAGCAGAAATTTTGGATTTGACCGCCAAACTCACACTTTCAGATTCCGTTTATGCACCACTTGGCAACACCTCATAATGGTACCAATGGCAGCAATTGGAAAAACAGGAAGCGGCGACGTCGTCGTCAAGATTTATTTTTATAACCCGAATGCCGGCGTACGATAGATGCATGTGACGATGACTTTCGACGAAAATGAATGGCCGAACGAGCTTGACAAAGTGACGATGCTGCTGATTTTGGCGTGAATTGCGGCCTCTAGTGAACGTAATGATGTGCCGTTGCGTTGTCGCAAAGGTGACTTTGAGTTGAGGCGCATGGCGTTCGGTTGCCAAAGTAACGGTTAACATAATAACAGTTACGTGAAGCTACACTCGCTGTAGATGGCCGTAAATGTATGCATATAGGTTTGGGGAGCAACACTTTGTGCCACTCAATGAGTGTGTCGTACACTTACTGTTATGTATGTAAGTACGCCTCGCGCGCACGCCACACAAACGTTGGGATGGGACGCGATAAATTCCACTTGCCACTTGCGCTCGGTTGAATGCATAGCTGATGAGGAGCAGCCGACTACGATATGGTTAATGATTTCGGCGTTGTTGCTGTTATTGTTCTCCCAGCTATCAATATCATGTGCATATACACATACTCCACGGTGTTAGTATGTAAGCAATTATTGTTCTCGTTGTTGCTGTGGAGGATTTTGGTGGTGTCGCCGCCACGGTTACCTACAACGCGCCTGCCGAGCATACCCGAGAGATTTTGGCACATGTTCTGCCGAAAATTAAACAAGTGCCACTTCCAACTCTCTGCACACACCAGCAGCAGCGAAACGCTTTGACGCACTCTGAGGCGTGGCTGTTGTGTAAAAGAAAAACCAATGCGAAATATGCGTTGCTTAATCAACTTTGAAAACGATTGTGTGAGAAATTGTAGTGGTACAGTGTTGTTTGTAACTTTGCGAGTGTTGGTGAATCGAACACACAAATCGCTTAAATAACAAGACTTGCATATTGAATTATATTGTAGGTGTTTTATCAGATTTTTAAGCATTTTAATTTAGTATCCATATACTCTTCGATTGTATCGATTTCAACTTGGTCGGGTGTTTCCCAATTCAAAAGTTTTCGAGAGAAAATTAGAAATAGACTTTTTAGGGACTAAAAAATTTAAAAAATATTTATATTATTTAATTTCCGACAGAAATATTACTATAACATGTTAGTTTCGGGCTCATAAATTTTATTGCATTAAACATTATAACAGGTGGTAATACTCCTCAAAATTGGGTTATCTTTTGTCTTAATCTCCTCAGTTTAACATATGCTTAAAATTTAATATTTTTTGTCTTATCAACTTTAAATTTTGGTAATTTACTACAACCCTAAAATAATTAGAAGAACAGGTGGCAACCTCTCCAAAATATTACCTTCTGTAAATTGTCTGAAATTTCTCTAGACCGATAACCATATTCAAATAATTTGCTTATATTTGCAAATTTTGTTGAACTAGAATTTTTGAACAGCTGGTAACTCTCTTAAAAATATGTTCCACATGTTAACTTTAAAAATATTCTTTAGATTGTTACTAATAAAAAATTTTTTATTTGAAATTTTGAAAGGTGGCAACTCTTTTCTCTAAACAAAGTAGTTTTAATGAAAGTGTCAAATCGGTTTAGCCTTTAATGTGGTGTTTCAACAAGAAGAGAGAAAAAACTCTCATTTTATTTAAATTCTGAAAAAGTGGCAACCTTTTTTTTAAACCATATAGTTTTAAATTTTCTTAGCAAAAGAATATGTCAATTCGATTAGGTGTGGTTTCAACGAAAATAAAGAGGAACAACTCACTTTTTTCCATTCAATAGTTGCAAGTTGCTTAAATTTCACACACTACTGTTGCGAGTCGGTGCTAAGGTGCATTGTTACGTACATCAAAAAAAATGCTGTGTAGCACGTTTCTGGTAATAAATAAATAAATAAATAAATAATTGTCCCAATGGGGCACGAAATGAAGAGCACAGAGAGAGAGAAGGTGCAAAAAGCAGCGCCAAAAAAAATCAAAGGCAATGAAATTCAAAATCAACGAAAGAAGGGTTTGTGGTGTTGGTTGCCGCGTAGAGAAATTAAACCCTGTGAAATTGCGAAGAATTGAAGAGCTTAATTTGTGCGTGAGACAAATGCACAGGACAAGAAAAAACAACAACAACACATGCACATAGTTACAAACATTTTGGCAACGTTCAACGACAACAGTACACGCGTCTAATGAAAGCGAAACGCGACAAACTGCTTGCTTGCTTTGACATTCAGATCGATGTATATGTGTTTGTATATGTGCTCTTCACAGCTACAACAACACAGTCGTGAACATGCTACCCACTTTGAGCAAGTGCTTGTTACCCACTCGAGCAAGCCACCCCAGCTACTCAGCGCCTCGTCTCGCCTTGTGTTTGTGTACGTACACCAATGCCCACCAATTATTTCTGCAATCGAACACGTTCCTTTTCGAGTGTTTATATGCATGCACGCGTGTTTGTCTGTTTCTTTGTGTGTGTGTCTACTACAGTTGAGCGTGTGCGTGTGTGTGATGGTGTCGCTGCCACACGCTCATTTCACCCATTTCGAGCTGTGAAATTGTCATTCATCGCCGTAGTCGAATTCTTGCTGATGCCAGCCGTTCCTATTGCAGTTGCTCACGTTCGTAGCATTTATAACGGGATTTTATTGTCTGTTTGCTTGGTAATTTCAAATTAATTAAAATGTGACAAAGAGTGGGCGGCTTTTATTAGTACCAACACGAGTGCAAAGTCTAGAGTGTGGAGGGGTGTGGTGGCGGTATAAAATGCGGAAATGAGCGCTGAGTCTTCGAATTGACGTTACTTTTATTTTGTATTTATATTACTTCGAGGCTTTAAAAATGCCTTTATTGAGTGAGCGTGTTCGCTTATAAGCGTGTAATTATAATTAAAAATATTATGAGATACTAAAAATATTAATTTGGTAGACGCAGCCGTATTTAAAACGCAAAAAATTAGTCATTAAAAATGTAGAAAATTTTTAAATAGAAAATATTTATGAAATTTGAATTTATCTCATTCCCGAAATATCCAAATGAGTTGGTAAATATACAGAAGAATTGTATTTTAAAGGTATTCGCACATAGACTTTATAGGTCTCATATGATATACTATGCCACTTTGTATCGTTTATTCCACGAAGTGAGCGCATTTCCTCCACCTCAACGCTGTCAAGCACACTTTATATATATCAGATGTATGTATACGTGCAATGGTTATAAATTTCCTAAAAATCATTTATTAGATACAAATACACTACCTAAATAGCAAAACATATACAATCATTTTCACTACATATAAATACCGTTATCTTGAAAACAACTGTGTTGTTAAGAAATGTGTTCAATCAAGTGTAGAATTTTTCATATTTCACTTATTCGATTTCCGAAAAAAATTTTGCTATATTTGTCAATATAGTGAAATCTTCCACCGCCCTCCCATACTCCGTTGTGAGCCCATAAAGATAAGTTCATCATTATCAAGCATCTCATTTGTTTGCTATTTACAAGTAGCAATATTTTCACCGCTGAGACATGTTTTGAATTTTAAGCTATCCAGCTACCAGGTTACTAATGCCGTTTCCAGTCTATTGGCGCTGTGTTTGTATTTGTGTGTACAAAAATATAAATTTTTATTTGAATGCACAGTAATATCTCCGTGGATGGGGTCGCTGTTAAGCCAGTTTCATTTTTTTGGAGTTTATTTGAATTATCGATTTATTCCGACTGAAAAACGTTGGTGTGAGATGGACTGATGTTTAGTAGAAAATTTAATACATTTTATGAAAAATATTTGATAACATAATGAAAGGACCCAAGGATAGAATTTCTATTCGATATGAGTTTCTAACTAATTTCATAATTTTTAGCAAATTTTAGTTTGAAACATTTATAAAGTGTTTGCCATAATCAGAATTTGGAAAAAAGTTAATGTTTTCAAATGCGAAACTCTGATATGGTGCCCAATTTTAGTAAAATCAGAATGCAGAATTACTTTTTAGTAATGCGCCTAATTGTAGGCAACGTTATGCTACATTTACTCTCCTCTTCTTTTGTATATAAAAAATGTTGCCTACATTTAAGCTGAAATGTATCAAAATGCAGTAAGAAATCAACTAACAATTGTACAAAAAACAACTTTTTAGTATTCATGATTCGCAAACAACTCTATAACAATATCTTAGCATTTTTTTCTTCAGAATTGGAACACGATTCACAGACTCAAATGAAAAATAATAATAATAAACAGCAACAGTTCTCTCTCACTTATTTTCAATTCTCCTAATTGCTTGACCTCTGCTTATTTCGACTCCAACTTTCAACAAGCCACTCATCCAGCCTGTGCCACTAACAAGCGTCTGGTGTGTGATTGGTGGCTCCCTGGGCGTACTTATCATATTATTAAAATTAAAATTTCAACAATTGCATGAATAAAATACGAAAATCTTTTTGCACGAAATCACAAACAAACAAAGATGAAGAGAGAGAGAGAAGTATGCAGGCAAAATTTAAATCACAAATTTTTGCACAAAAACAAAGTGGAATGGGAAGCATGAAAAGCGAATAGCAGATAATAAGAAGCAAGTCATTGGAGATAGAATAGAAATAAGAAGATAACAATGTTGTTATTGTTTTTCTTGCGGAAAAGTGGAAAGACAAACAATAAGATGGGTAGTGCGAGTACAGGAGGTGGCATTAGCAACTTTTTGGCTATATTTTTTTTATTTGGACTCTAAGTGTATATATGTATATATATATATATAAAGATGGTTAAATCCAGTTAGCAGAAGATACATCGCGTTCAAAACTTGTTTTCCCCGCTTTTCTGCCACACTTTGTATTTACTTGTATGCTTTATGTGCCGCAACACAAGCGAGTTTTGGCAAATATTTTATCTTTCACAGCAGTCGCCGCAATATGCACTCATATGCGGCACAGTAGCATAGTTTTAGGCGCTTGATAGCCACGCAAGTTTGCATTTGAGAAGTTCTCTCACCAAATATGCATTTCTGCATTTGAATTGAAGTTTTCAGTTGCGTCGCGAAGTTTTATCACCAGTTTCGGCACAATGCTCATATTAAATTTATTCGGGCTATAACTGGATTGAAACGAAGTGGAATTGTGGCTTTGGTGCATACTTTCTGGCATTCGTTGGCTTTGTGTGCGATAGCTGGGAAGACCCTGTAGGGAATATAGTAGTGTGTAGGATACCAAAAGCGTACTCATTCGAAGGAAAGCTAAAGAAAATCGATGGAATCTCTGAAGCCAAAAGTGAAAATGACTACTTTTCAAGTGTCTTATGGGTAGGACTGAGTGGATTTCTACCAAAGAGCGGCAGAGTTGATTTGATAGAAATTCAAACAGGAATTCTCAGATATAAAGTAAATCTTCTTTTACAGAGACAGAGAGATATTCAGTTGATTTGATAGATATTTAAAAAGGAGTGTTCAGATATAAAGAAAATCTTCTATTTATCTCAGGAAGTTCCAGAAAGCTGTAAATTTTCCACTTTTCAGATCAGTTTTCTTTGTTTCACTTTAACCGAAGCGATTTCCTACCATGCAATAATAAAATCGCCAGCGATGCATTCATCATCAGAATTCTTCGGAGAATTCATGTTCGCTATGCTTTGTGTTTCGCATTTCGTGAACATCTGAAAATCAACAACTTTGCTGAAAACTTCGCTTAAACGCCTGAGTGCCAGCCACTGCTGCTGCTGCTTCTACTAACCACACGCTGAGCTTGAGTTTCGACTGAGTGGCTAATAGACAAACACACAATTTAGCGATGAACACAAAAACAAACACACACAAAAACAAGAACAATGCGGTGAACAATAATAGAAGATGCGGCAGTGCAGAGAAGAAGCAACGGCCAAGAAGAGTTGATGGCACCAATTGAGTTCGGTATATGTACACATCGAAGAGCACAAATGTTCTAGAGTGCATTTAGCGAAATTCGGCGAGCCACAAACTTCAAGTGAGTGCATAGACATACATACATACTTAGAATTGTGTGCTCAAGCTTATAAAGTGCGGCGTGTGAATGATTGAGAGGCGCATATGAGTGCTTTTGTTGGCGATTGCCGAAGTGTGTAGGCAGCTGAAATGTGATATACCTAGTTACATATTACTAAGAACGCTTCTGAGTAGTGTTGGATAGATGGAAGAAACTTTAGGGGTAGCTATGTGTAAATAGTTTGCTGATAGAGTATCTAATTTAGTATGAGGTATGAACTGCTCCTGCAATCGCATTAACTATGAAATATATAGTTAATAATTTTGGTGGAAGGAAAAAATAAAATGAAATGGAAATTAGCATAGCGTCACTAAAACTTGCCGAGTCTTATGAATACTAATAGCCACAAGCGAGCTTAGAGTGATGTAAATATAACATTAATTTGTATATACATACAAATATATAACTAAAATCAGCCATCTTATGCCGCCAACAAGTCAATTGTGCATATCACTTAGTATACTCACACACATACATAACCGCTTACTTAAGTATGCAACAAACGTTATTTGGGCGCTGGCAATTGTCTTGTTGCGGTAGTAGTGTAATCAAGTGTGACAAGTAGCAGTAGTAATGGTATTTGACATCTCACATTTCGTGAGTTCAAATGACAATGCACGCATGAAGGTGCCCAAATAATGTGGGAGTATGCCCATGTGTTGTATAATTAATTATTTATTATGATATTATTTAAGCTACTTACGTTTGGCAATTACTTTGTGCCGCTGCGTCAAGTGTCTTTGTGGCGTACTTGATGAGCTTTAAGCAGGCAGGCGGTTAGTCAACTAGTTAGTTAGTTCGCTGGCATAGTCAACTGTGGTGTAAATGTTACAGGCTATCTCATATGAAGCCACGATGGGTACTATTCAGGGTTGCATTTGATACTTGGTTTTGAGGTGAGTTCAATATTTAATCGAAACAATTTTGTTCAGAAATAGCGTAATTAGCTTTGCTGAGTAAGAAAAGCTTTTAAAAACCAATTCTGTGAGCTTTTAAGCTTTCTTAAGTAGCTTAAGCTTAAATTTAAACTTAACTTCGCGCTTGATCTCAATTAAAGTTGACAAAACTTCTCAAAGAAAGCGTATAACTGCATATACTCTTGCCGAAATGAACGTAGGAAGGCTGTCTACGTGACCTGTAACATAAATACTCATATATGCATAACCGAAATTTTATAACCCAAAATGCGCACAGAATTCCTCTCAACTTTATTCTTTCATTTCTCCACACTCACACTCCTACATAATTAGCCGCATAGCAAATAAAATATTAATATAAATAAGTTGTTAACTTCAGCTATTCTTTTGCTATGCTTCCAAAAGCATCACACGTCTGCATATAAAAGCTGAATACTGTCGTAACATTGTGACGCATATTCATTATGCACATAATTTTGCTCCTCCTGCCATTTGAGCCAGGCTGCCACATTAATATGTTATGTATGAATATGAGTGTCTGCGTGCGCATTAAACGCGTATGAAAAATTGAAAAGTTCTTTAAACACTCACATAAAGCAACTTATGATGCGCTGCTAATTATATTTTCACAACTTCCGCTGTCTGCTTTTATGCTTTTCTACATATATATTTATTATTACGAGCTAGTCAAGTCAGCTCCAGCCTCATATCAACTGCAGATCACACGCCCGCCACCCGCATACGCGTGCAAACACATACGCGTACATTTCTGTTGTGCTGATTAATTTCGCCGCAAGTACGTAAAATTTCATGAGCAACTTTTAATTGCAAGCAAACAAACACACCTCACACACATGCTTACATAACGACGAGTACACGTGGGCGTATACTTAACGCATGCACACACCCACTTATTAAGGCATTATTTTATGCGTAAAGTGGAGAGTGGGCATTCACATTATTATGTCTAATGAATGATTTCAATTAGATTTGCTACAAGTACAATAAAACTCATTTGTAGCGATTCCGTGTATTCATAAATAAGCTTGAAGGCTATAAACTTCCGGAAAGTTTTCATTTCCGCTGCGATATTTGTTGGCTTGAAAATGAAAACAAAAGGTGTGATAAGTGTATAATTGCTGTGCACATGTCTAATTATGTATTAATATACACACACATTGTCTATTTCACACTCATTGCCTGCTCAACTCCTTTAACAAATAATTACTTCAGTTTACATATCGAACACTCAGAAGTATTAGATTCAACAACTGTTAATATATTCAATATACGGAAAGCCAAGCCATTTCTATAAAATTAAACAAATAAATAGGACTGTTTAAATTGGATTAATTAATTATTTAATCACTTGCTCAAATGATTCAATTATGTAATCAATCGATCAAATATTTCTTAATTCAAACAATACAGCTATCATTCATTCATTCAATCAATCAAACATAAGAATAATTCAAAAATCCCTCCCTTCAATCAATCAATAATTCCACAAATCATACAAAAACACTCAAATTATCAATCAACGAATTAAGTGGTCTATCAAAAATTGAATCAATCTGTCAACTTTTCAGCCATTCAATAATGCCTTTATGCAGTTATCACCCAATAAAACCGTCAATTAATAATTTAATAAATTATACAATCAATCGCTCAATTAATAATTTATTATTCAATCACTGGCGCAAATGATTCAATTGTACAATTAATCAATCAATTATTCAATCATACATATATCCAATCAAACAATGCTATCTATCTATTCATTCATTCATTCAATCAAAAAAATTAAAAAAATCAAATTTTCAAACATTATTTCCATCAATCAATCATTAGATCAATCACTAAATTTTACAATCTGTCGCTCGTATTATTTAATTATGCAATTAATCAATTAATCAATCAATTATTCAATTATTTCTCCATTCAAGCAAGTTAACTATGATACTTTTATTCATTCAATCAAATAAATAAATAATTCAATTATAGAATCATACTTTAATTCAATCAATCGATAAATAATTCCGTTAACCATACCAAAACATTCAACCTGTCTATTAATAATTTAATCATACCTTTAATCATTCACTCAATGAAACAAATAATCTTACATCAATCAATAAATCATACTTATTCAGTTATTTAATCAGACAATCATTCAATGATTTAAAAAATTTGCAAATTATTCAATCAATCCATTTATCCATGTCAATCAAACAATCAATCATTGATTCAATAAATCAATCAATGATTTTTATACTCTCGCAACATGTTGCACAGAGTATTATAGTTTTGTTCACATAACGGTTGTTTGTGTCACCAAGAAATAAAAGAGCTAGATATGGGGTAATATATGTATAAACAAGTAAGGAAGGGCTAAGTTCGGGTGTAACCGAACATTTTATACTCTCGCAATTTATTTATTTAACTTTATTTATATTATATAATACGCAATTTGACCCACATATTCGTCATATATATTGTATAAAGTCCATTGAAAGTTGGAAACCATAATATTAGGTTAGAAGCACCGAGGTCACCATTTACGATATATGGAGCCTTGAAAACCTATGGACCGATTTTGGCGATTTTTAGAATGGGGCTCACACACTATAAACGTAGTATTTGTGCAAAGCTCTGCACCGATATCTTCACTAGTGCTTACTTTATATATTGTAAAGTAAACGATTCAGATTGTCTTCAAAGTTCTGGTACATAGGAAGAAGGCGCGGTTGTGAAGCGATTTGGCCTATTTTCACAACATATCATTGGGATGTAAGGAAACTATTATAAACCAAGTTTCATTGAAATCGGTCGAGTACTTCCTGAGATATGGTTTTTGACCCATAAGTGGGTGCCGCCACGCCCATTTTTCATTTTGTATAAAAATTTGAGTGTAGCTTCCATCTGCCATTTCTTATGTGAAATTTAGTGTTTCTGACGTTTTTGGTTAGTGAGTTAACCCACTTTTAGTAATTTTCAACCTAACCTTTGTACGGGAGGGGGGCGTGGTTATTATCCGGTTTCTTTCATTTTTTGACTGCATAAGGAAATGGCTGAAAAAAACGACTGCAGAAAGTTTGGTTTATATAGCTCAATTGGTTTGCGATATATATAAACAAAAAAAAACGGGGCCACGCCCACTTCCCCAAAAAAATTACATCCAAATATGCCCCTTCATAGTGCGATCCTTCATACCAAATTTTATGGCCATAGCTTTAATGGCGAAAACCAAAATCACATAAAGTGTCATATCTAAGCCATAAATACAGTTATGAAAATAAAATTGGGAACATTGGATCGCATTAGGGAGGGGAACATTTGGATGTAATTGTTTTTGAAAAGTGGGCGTGACCCCGCCCACAAATAGGTTTTTTGTATATATCTTGTAAACCAAAAAAAACTGTATAAACCAAACTTTCTGCAGTCGTTTTTTTCAGCCACTTCTTACTACAGTCCAAAAATGAAAGAAATCGGATAATAACCACGCCCACCTCCCATACAAAGGTTAGGTTGAAAATGACTTAAAGTGGGTTAACTCACTAACGAAAAACGTCAGAAACGCTAAATTTTACAGAAGAAATAGCAGAAGGAAGCTTCACTCAGATTTTTTTACAAAATGAAAAATGGGCGTGGCATCGCCCACTTATGCGTCAAAAACCATATCTCAAGAAGTAGTCGATAGATTTCAATGAAAATCGTTATATAATATTTTCTTGACACTCTGATAACACGGTTAAAAAATGATCGAAATCGGTTCACAACCACGACTACTTTCCTTATAACTCAATTTTGAACTCCATATTATTCCTCCACTTTATAATATATACATAAGGAACCAATGAAGATAGCGAAATAAAACTTTACACAAATACTGTATATGATCTCTGGCATCACTTGTGAAAAAATTGTCGAAAACGGACTATAACTTTTCAAGGCTCCAGATATTGAACATGTTGAACTCAGGGCCTAAGGTTAAATTTTAACCGAAAATAAGGGTAAATCTCTCAGATAATTTAATGTAATTCAGAGGAAATTGTTTTCTTCCAATAGTGTGTCTCTGTTCCAAAAATTATTAAAATCGGGTCATAACGTCTCCTAGCTACCATATACCTAATTATAGGTTTTTCAAAAATTCGTTGGGCTTTATTCCGCATATATGTATTGGTTAATATGTGATATATCTTAGCAAAATTAAGTGAGCGTATAGTATTGGATATAGTGTACCTTGCTGGTGAAATCGAATGAAATCTGTTCAGGAATTACCTCAGCCCTCATATCTATATATATGACGATTTTCGTTATTCTATTAAACTTTATGCGTAATAAAATTTCTTAAATAAATTTCGAGAGTATAAAATGTTCGTTTATACCCGAACTTAGCCTTTCCTTACTTGTGTTATTTATTGTCTCCTCCATGTAGTTAAACCCTTCAGCCTATTGTAGTGGTCTTCCATATATTCAGTATACCGATGTTAGATATCATTTCTAGTAATTTAGAATACTTAAAGAGTTTCATATGGATCGTTGTCATAATGACTTGTCCATATTTCCAGTATTTAAGAATCACTTTAGTTGGATGGATTAGATTCATCTTGGAGCACTCGATAAGTCGATCTTTGCTTCATCTTAGGCTCGAATACATAAATGCACGATTTGTCAGTGCACGAAGTTAGGTATACACATATTAAAAAAAAATCTCAATTTTCCTCCGTTGTCTAAAAATATATAAAAATATGATAAGCTGTCACAACAACAAATTGCTTTTGGAGAACACCCTTCCTGCTGGCAACATCCCAACAGTGCCATTCATAAATGTGGTGAGCTGGTTTCTTCATATATTTTTATTTTTTTGAAATCACCCACAACAACAACAACAATAGTAATGTTTAGACTTTCTCACTGTAGTGTCTTTGCATTTAATTGCATTGGATAATCTTTCGCTTTCAACACAATTTGTACAAATATTAATAAAACTCAACAGCTTGGAAAGATATACCTTTTAGTCTGGGCATTGTTTTTTGCCACGCTGCTGTTCTCACCCGCATTGTTGGCGTTGTTGTTGTTGTGTTGTAGCGCTTTCTAGCCACGAGCATTGCTCAACGAAGTGTTCGCAATGTGGCAATGCGATTGTCAACACGTTATGTGCAGTAATAAAGAAATGGAAAGAAATGATATAAATCACTGTCGTAATCGGAGAGAAGAGTGAGAGAGAAAGGGGGAGAGGGATTGGGAACAATTTGAGGGATCTAGAACTGAGGAGAAATTTGTGGAGTGTGAGAAAGGAGGGAAAAGTGCAGAGAGAAAGTAAAACAGTGGATTTCAGTAGTAATGAGGAGGTGGCAAAAACAGTGTTGGTAAACGAAAATTTTTTTAAAAATAAAAAAAATTTTAATTTTTTTCATATTCTTATTTATTTAATTCTTGAAAAATAATACTATAAAAAACTAAAAAAAAATATTTTTACTATTTTTTTATAAAATTATTTTATTAAATTCATTTTTATTTATTTAAAATAGTTTAAATTTTTTATACAGTTTTTTAAGCTAAATATTAATATGACGTGACAAAAATTTACCGTTACCAGTACTTTGTTTTTTTTTTTTTTTAAGAAACAATTTCCCAACCAAAAACTAATGAATTAATTTTTTTATTACTACGATTTTACACACTGTGCAACAGTGATATCCACACCGTAAATATATTTTTGACAGCTGGTATTTGATTGATGATGGTGAAAAATTACAAATTACAACGAAAACGTTAAATTACTGTTGCCAGCTCAGCGCCTCCGAATTGAGCAATGTGCGCCATATTAATAATGTTTGTGTGCTTTATTTCAATATAGCTATGTATGTATGTATGTATGAGCGCCTGCGACTATGACAGAACTATTGCTGAATTACCTCACTGGCTGGCCAGCACACAATCATCAATTGCCATTGAATTTCACTATCAATAATGTAAGCTGCTCATCATCAGCAGTCACTAATGTCGGTTTCAACATGAGCGGCTTGCCGAAGCGCCTATAAGTAGGCTAAGATATGTCTGTGATGGTCTAGGCTAACTGCCTGCCTGTGTAGGTGGCATGGCTAAAATTTGATTAACGCATTTACAAGCCACATTTGCCATTGTTGTCTAGCAATTTGCATTAGCTTTGCTGTAAATAGATTTCCAATCTTTACTTCAATCAAAATAAAGTGATTGTGCGCATATATAATTTCATATATATGTGTGGACTGATAAATCGACATCCACTGAAGCGTAGTGATAGCACAAATTGTGGCGTATACTTTATCTGTATGTTTGTTTGTGTTGTTATATGTGTGTGTTAGTTACTTAAGTTTCATGTTATGATTGATTGCAACGCATTTGCAAATGAGCGCAATGAATGATTGAATGTCTGCTGTATATGTATGTGTGCGCTTGTGCGTGAAAAATGCGCAAACACATAACGGGGCACTGGAGTAGGCGTTGATGGAATGAAATACAAATATTTGCACAGCGCGTTACCAATTAACAATGAAGTGAAAATATTTATTGCAAACTAACACAACCGCAAACAAACCATTTGCATACATACAGCGTCGAGTAGATAAACAAGGCACGCACACACACATACATGGCAAACTATTGCGTTGTAAACATTTATACAAATATAAAATTCACATTTTCAGCGTGCTTTTTTCAACAGTATTTTCTACTGTTTCAATTTTCGCGCTTGTGTTGATTTGAACTCTATTGCGGTTACGTATACGCACCGGCCGCCATTGAAACAATATTCTTTATAGCATGATGCAATTGATTTTCCGCGAATGAAACATAACGCTTGCGGTATTGTGTTACGGGAGATGAAAAAAAAATTGATAAGCGTATTGTTTGTTAGGTCATTGCGTGTATTTTTCACGGTAGATAAATGAAGGTTGAATTAATATGATGAAAAATTATGATAAAAAATAAAATAAATTTTTTTTTTCTGTAAAATTTGGTTTACATAATTAGTGGTATGATAAAAGAAAAGCATGAAACAAAATAACATATAACATAACATAACATGACATGACATGACATGGCATGACATAAAATAACACAACAAAATATAATAACATAGCATAACATAACTTAACGTAACATAATAAAACATAACATAACATAACATGACATGACATGACATAACATAACACAACAAAATATAATAACATAGCATAACATAACTTAACGTAACATAATAAAACATAACATAACATGGCATGACATAACATAAAACAACATGAAATAACATAACATAACATAACATAACAAAACATAACATAACATAACATGACATAACATAAAACAACATAAAATAACATAACATAAGATAACATGACATGACATGACATGACATAACATAAAACAACATACAATAACATAACATAACATAACATAACATAAAACAATGTAAAATAACATAACCTTACATAAAACACATAACATAACATAAACAAAAAAACCTGAATAAATGAATTTGCAATATTTTGAATAAAGCTTTCGCTTCAACTGAAAATCTCAACCAAAAATCTGAACAATAATGTCGACGTGACAAACAACACACTCAAACAACAGCTTATATTTTTTTATTTGTGCAACGCGGCATATATTTCACAATTCCTGCTAGAATAGATATTTGCCGCACAATCCGCATGGCAACCAATTAAGAGTGAAGAATGCAACCGTTGCAACTGGAACATTGTCATTTAAGCGCCGCATATACGCATGTTTTTTTGTTTTTGTTTTTTGCGCCGCATTCGAGCTTGTTTAATTTTAGTCATCGGTGCTGCTGCTATTGGATGGCATGTTTGTGTGTTATTGTTATTGTTGCTGTCACTATTGTGTGATTTTAGCTGCTGTGACACTTTTGACAGCGCGCGCGAATGTTGCCAATAGAAAACAATAGGAGCAACAGGGCAACAACAAAATTAAGCAACAATAACAATGGCACAAGTGACAACATTTGAACGAGGCAATAAACCACAAAATATTATATGCCGCTTCATATGAACACCAAATGTTGCATGCAAGTCGCATGTGTAAGTCGGTAGCTTTTTGCTAAGTGCTGCGTTAGTAGTTGCTATGAGTGACTGTATTTGAAGCGCCGGCAGTTTTTTTGGCAGCTGCAGCAGCTTTACTTACACAGACAATGGTTGTGGCAATTTGAGCATAAATGTAGGCGCTAAACCATTGCGGCTGACAGTCATGCCAGGAAGTCGCTGTAAGCGCTTGCTTTGTTACTGTTATTTTGGTACCTTGCGTAATCATTATTTTGAAAACACTACTGTTATTAAAATACCAACATTTTTTATGCGAGGAAGTTAATTTTCAAGAAGTATCTGTGCTGTATCAGTGATCTACAACCCCTGCCGTAACAATATTTTGCATCAAAATTATTTTCTTCTTTCTAAAGAGAGATTGAGATCATTTTTTTGTGGGGTTCATTGAGGTCCCTTTCTTATGTATCAAACTAAGCGGCTCTCAGAAATCTATCACTGCTGAATTGGTTCTCAGAAATGACAGCTGCCGACCTTTTAGTTCACTCAACATTTAATGCTGTTTTCCCCACCTAATGCTTGCTGACTTCTAAAATCGATATGTCATTGGCGTTGTTGTCGATTGACATTTGTTGGAAATGTCCAAAAATTCCCAACATTACTTTTACATTCTCATGTATTTATGTATTTATTTCAACTTAACGACTGCTTGACGTTACGTGACGTAAAAGCAGTGTCAATGCAAAAGCACAAAGTGATAAATATATATTTTTAAACACATGCCACACATGTGATGTGAGTATATAACTGCATTGCACATATACATATATACTATACATATATGGTATATACTTCAACGTATCTTTTCCATTTAAAAGAGGAAATGAGAAAAACTGTTCATTTTGGCGTCGACTCCATTCGTTCGTTCGTTCGTACATTCACATTCATTCATTGCTGTGTCGTGCTTTTTGGCGGCGGAAATGTAATGTGTAAATGTTTGTCAAACATTGTTCAACTGAGTCAAGTATTTACCAAACCACTTATGTATATCAACACGCTTATTTACAGTAATATCTCGACAAATATGCACACAGAGAACCGTGTGGAAATTGTGATATTTCGAATGGAGAAATAATGTTGTAGTTAGTTCTGTTGTAATTGAAGTCGTTCCAATGGGTCTGATTCTTGGAGTTCGGAGCAATTTTTAGGTTATGGTGAAATTTTCCAAAGTAAAAAGATGGTTAATTTGAGTGCTCTAGCTTTTATTTTCGCTCTGTGTTGCTCTGGAGAGGAAAAGAGAGAGAAGAAAGAAGGGACTCTGTTTCTTCATTAAAAATTTACAAAGAAGTATGGTTAAACTTAGTTAGGTTATGAGTATTTTGGTTTGGATAGTTAAGTTTTTGTTGGGTCTGATCTGATTAGTTTATATTGGGTCTGGCCTGATTTAGATTAGATTAGATTAAATTAGATTAGATTAGATTAGATTAGATTCGATTAGATTCGATTAGATACGATTAGATTAGATTAGATTAGATTAGATTAGATTAGATTAGATTAGATTAGATTAGATTAGATTAGATTAGATTAGATTAGATTAGATTAGATTAGATTAGATTAGATTCGATTAGATTAGATTCGATTCGATTCGATTCGATGCGATTCGATTAGATTCGATTAGATACGATTAGATTAGATTAGATTAGATTAGATTAGATTAGATTAAATTAGATTAAATTAGATTAGATTAGATTCGATTAGATTCGATTAGATTCGATTAGATTCGATTAGATTCGATTAGATACGATTAGATTATATTAGATTAGATTAGGTTAGGTTAGGTTTGATTGTGTTATGTTAGGTGCGATTTGGTTTGGTTAGATTTAGTGAGGTTAGGTATTTGTAACTTACTTAGCTTAGGTTATATTATGGTTAGTCTATTGTAGACCTTTGATAAAAAATAAATTGTACGTAGAGTTAGACTAGACTTGTTTTATATTTTCTATATGTGCAGTTATTCTACGTTTCATAACATAAATCAGTCAAGAAATAGGATCTATAACTGATTTCAGTTTTTCTTAAATTCAAACAAGTAACCTATTAGTCTTTCTCGCATAGAATTAATTGTAAGATTTTCATTACTTTGTACCAAAATAATATGGTCTTGTCACCTTTCAACTAAAATTTCCTACTGGGTACATGCGCACAAATACGTGCATCTCTAGGTATGTGTGCTCATGTGTTCATTTAATTTCGTATAAATATTTGGACAATGACGCAGCTGTGCAATGCTAGATACAGTTGTTATTCAATTGTCAGTTAAACAGTCAGTCAGCTAGTCCATTGGCCGGTTATCAATTTCAATTTCCATCAAGTTCCCTCGCCATTGTTGTTACACACAACGATACCAACATCTAGGACACACGCGTGTGGGAGATTGTCATGTGTAGAGCAAGAGCGGGAGACAAAATATTTGTATAAATGCATGTGTGTGTGTGTAGCTAGAAAGGCACTTAGCACATTCCTAAGCGTAGATATACACATTCACAAAAGAAAATGACGCTAAAAATAAACTCTGCGCACATTTTGGCATTGAGTTTGCAAGGTTATTGCTTACAAAACTTTTTCATGCTTCGCAAATAATTCGAATTTAGTTATTTCTAACAGTATAAGGTATTGAGAAATGCATTTAAGTTATTTTAGTTGGTAAAAATTATAATTTTTTTTTTTTATAAAATAATTACTTTCCTCATGAGTTGGATGCTTTTGGTGCTATTTTTAGTCTTTCACTTCACTATTGAAACCAAAAATATTTTTGTTCAATTTAATTTAACCATTTCACAACTAAATTGTACTTGCATGTAAACCAATAAGGCAGTAAATCTACCAATATTACCCTAATAGAGTTGTAATAATAATCCATGCAATAGAAAATGTAGCACAAAAATGTCACGTATACGACATGGTGGCACACCAACGCCGAACACTGTGAAACCAAATGCCACCCTCCTTACAACAGAATATTTGTAAATTTACAAAAATATTTGACCAAACAAGCTCCTATTATTAGACTTACCCATATTTGCGCGAATTCTGCAACTCCCTTGCACCAAAGAGCCACCACACCCCCATTTGGCTGTGGTCCACACACGCGTTGGTTTATTTTCGCATACACTATGTGCAATTAGCGAAATTCAATTACATTCGCATTTGGTGTTGTTCTAAAATAATATTCAAATAAATATTCCATTGTAACATAACGCTGTTGTTGTTGTTATGGTTGTTGTTGCCAGCTGTGTGTTGGGGCTAGCTGAATTGTGTGCTCGCGTGGTTATTTCAGTTTATTGTGTTTGTGTTCGTTAGCTGGTTGCGGAAATTGAATTGTCTGTTAGCCGACTCAACGGAGCTTAATATGCGAATTGTTGCTGTATTTACCTGGCATTAGTGTTGCGCGTGTGTCTGTTGTTGCAGGTATGCGCGCAAATGCATAATTCGTTGGAGATTTTGTATAACAAATCTAAATTAATCCCTTGGATTGAGCAATAAATAATTATGCATGTGGCGTGGAACCTTTCTGCTGTAGAGTTGTAATCAATTTGAATGGTCGTCGATGTGGCAAGCAGAGTAAAGGGCTAATGAATATCGTCTTTTTGTAAAAAATTTCGTCTCTTCAGGGTTTTTAGTAGTTCTAGGTATTTAGAGACCACTACAAATTGGTTCATGTTGGGAGTTTAGACTTACAGTTTTCATATTTCCTTCTTCTTCTTCTTCTTAACTGGCGTAGAAACCGCTTACGCGGTTATAGCCGAGTCCACAACAGTGCGCCACGCATCTCTCCTTTTGGCGGTTTGGCGCCAATTGGTAATACCAAGTGAAGACAGGTCCTTCTCCACCTGGTCCTTCCACCGGAGTGGAGGTCTCCCTCTTCCTCGGCTTCCACCAGCGGGTACTGCATCGAAAACTTTCAGAGCTGGGGCACTTTCATCCATTCGAACAACATGACCCAGCCAGCGTAGCCGCTGTCTTTTTATTCGCTGGACTATGTCTATGTCGTCGAACAACACATACAGCTCATCATTCCATCTTCTGCGGTATTCGCCGTTGCCAATGTTTAAGGGACCGTAAATCTTCCGCAAAACCTTTCTCTCGAAAACTCCTAGTGCCGTCTCATCGGATGTTGACACCGTCCACGCTTCTGCCCATAAAGTAGGACGGGAATGATGAGGGACTTGTAGAGTTTAGTTTTTGTTCGTCGAGAGAGGACTTTACTTTTCAATTGCCTACTCAGTCCATAGTAGCACCTGTTGGCAAGAGTGATTCTGCGTTGGATTTCAAGGCTGACATTATTATCGGTGTTAATGTTGGTTCCTAGGTATACGAAATTATCTACAACTTCAAAGTTATGACTGTCAACAGTGACGTGGGAGCCAAGACGCGAATGCGCTGACTGTTTGTTTGATGACAGGAGATATTTCGTCTTGTCCTCGTTCACCACCAGACCCATTCGCTTCGCTTCCTTATCCAGGCGGGAAAAAGCAGAACTAACGGCGCGGGTGTTGTTTCCGATGATATCAATATCATCGGCGTACGCCAGGAGCTGTACACTCTTGTAGAAGATTGTACCTTCTCTATTTAGCTCTGCAGCTCTTATAATTTTCTCCAGCATCAAGTTAAAGAAGTCGCACGATAGCGAGTCACCTTGTCTGAAACCTCGTTTGGTATCGAACGGCTCGGAGAGGTCCTTCCCGATCCTGACGGAGCTTTTGGTGTTGCTCAACGTCAACTTACACAGCCGTATTAGTTTTGCGGGGATACCAAATTCAGACATCGCGGCATAAAGGCAGCTCCTTTTCGTGCTGTCGAAAGCTGCTTTAAAGTCGACAAATAGATGGTGTGTGTCGATCCTTTCATATTTCCTACTTGTACCAAAATCTCTAATCTCTATGTTTTCATATTGTTTCCATATATTTTTTTATTCGACTATGCGATCTTTCTGACTATGAGAATCTTACAGCACTATTTTGTATTTCTCTCTAAAAATATGTATAAATTTGGTTCGAGGTAGTATTCTACACTTATCCTAGAACAAACACTGTGGCATTTTTCTATTGAGTTGAATTTCTAGAAAGCAATCTTTAAAAAATTCCAATTTGTTAAATGTTCTAGGCAAATTATCCATTTTAGTAAAATTTTGACAACAGCGCCATCTATTGTCAACTTCGGACAACTAGTTTTTCTAGTTTTAATGCAGTTACAGGTATGAACTTGTTTTTTCAGTGCTAATAACATTTAACTGAAAGCCTAAAGCCCACGGTCAACAAACTGATTGGACCTTATCAGTGTGGCTTTAGACCTGGAAAATCAACAACATACCAGATATTCACCATGCGTCAATTTTTGGAGAAGACCCGTGAAAGTAGAATCGACACACACCATCTCTTTGTCCACTTTGAAGCTGCTTTCGACAGCACGAAAAGGAGCTGCCTTTATGCCGCGATGTCTGAATTTGGTATCCACGCAAAACTAATACGGCTGTGTAAGTTGACGTTGAGCAACACCAAAATCTCCGTCAGAATCGGGAAGGACCTCTCCGAGCCGTTCGATACTAGACGAGGTTTCAGACAAGGTGACTCACTCTCGTGTGATTTCTTTAACCTGATGCTGGAGAAAATAATACGAGCTGCAGAGCTAAACAGAGAAGGTACAATCTTCTATAAGAGTGTACAGCTACTGGCGTACGCCGATGATATCGATATCATTGGAAACAACACCCGCTTCTGTTCTGCTTTTTCCAGACTGGATAAGGAAGCGAAGCGTATGGGTCTGGTGGTGAACGAGGACAAGACGAAATATCTCCTGTCGTCAAACAAACAGTCAGCGCATTCGCGTCTTGGCTCCCACGTCACTGTTGACAGTCATAACTTTGAAGTTGTAGATAATTTCGTATACCTAGGAACCAACATTAACACCGATAATAATGTCAGCCTTGAAATCCAACGCAGAATCACTCTTGCCAACAGGTGCTACTATGGACTGAGTAGGCAATTGAAAAGTAAAGTCCTCTGTCGACGAACAAAAACCAAACTCTACAAGTCTCTCATCATTCCCGTCCGACTTTATGGTGCAGAAGCGTGGACGATGTCAACATCCGATGAGACGGCTCTAGGAGTTTTCGAGAGAAACGTTTTGCGGAAGATTTATGGTCCCTTAAACATTGGCAACCGCGAATACCGCAGACGATGGAACGATGAGCTGTATGTGTTATTCGACGACATAGACATAGTCCACATAGTCCAGCGAATAAAAAAACAGCGGCTACGCTGGCTAGGTCATGTTGTTCGAATGGATGAAAGTGCTCCAGCTCTGAAAGTATTCGACACAGTACCCGCTGGTGGAAGCCGAGGAAGAGGGAGACCTCCACTCCGATGGAAGGACCAGGTGGAGAGGGACCTATTATAACCAATTGGCGCCAAACTGCCAGAAGGAGGGATACGTGGCGCGCTGTTTTGGACTCGGCTATAACCGCGTAAGCGGTGTCTACGCCAGTCAAGAAGAAGAATAACATTTAACTAGACTTTCTAAGTACCAGCTCCATACTACTTTCTATATTGATAATAAACTCCGAACTTTATTGAAATAAAATCTTCATCGCCGAGCTTAAGAAGTGGCTTTGTTGTTATAGCTTTTCGAATAAAAAACATTTTTAGTCATAACTATTTTATGAAAGCTGATAACCTGTTCTTTTGTAGACACTCATACTCATAAATACATACATAAATAATAAAGAGCTTTCCCAGAAACTATTAGCTGCAAAAGTTTTCTTGAAATAAATTGGCGAAATACCTCATCCTCTGGGAATGTATGCTATTATGATTTTGCCTTTATTATTATTTTTTGTTTTCATATTCGTTTTCGATGCCAACGCATGCACTTCAAACGGTTGGGTACTGTGAAGTACGGGGATTCCATTACTTATGATATACTACACTATTTGAGCGCCAGCACTTTAATGCTTTAGCTATAAATATAATTCCGTAGTGAAATGATTACAGGCGAGCCAGCATAATTTCAATTTAAATATAATAAGCCACTTTCGCAAGCAGCAAAGCAGTAAATTTCAACTCAATGCGAACGAAAACAAAAACAAAAAACGTAAATTTAAGTTTCATGTACACAAATATTTGTTGTAGTGTGTGCACGTATTTGCCGAAAAGATAGCTCTCGGTATATTGAAAAATATAGCGACGCGACGCGGCGCACTCACTCACTCAAGCGTGAACGCATAAAAATATTTTACAGAATTTATTAGCTTCACGAGCGAAATTGAAGTATTTACAAGCGGCGGGCGAGTCAAAGTGGACGACAGTTATACGTTGCACGCGCGGAGAGTGAAGAGGCTCGAGAGTGCTGATTCCCCCAGTGAGTAAGTGTGCGTGTGTGTGTGTGTTAGTGCGCCACACCGCAGGAGCTAGCGAAGCGATTAAAGAGTCTGTAATAGAAGTGTTGCGGCTAAGGTTGCGGTTACTAGGCGGCGGCAGCCACAGCAGTAGTACATAGTGTTACTGCTAACAATAACAACAGTAATAACACCAATAGCGATGCAGCTGCTCACCCAAGCTACTGCTATGACAAACAACAACAACAAACAAGCACGAAGCAGAGAAAATAATAATCTACAGGAAAGCGGATGCTAAGATGCGGAAGCATTAAAGGACTGCAGGATAGAAAGAAGATGAGTGGTGACGCTCGCTAGTCGGTGAGACAGTAAGACAGTAACGGCTGCTAACGTCCGACACTTGGAAATTATTGTTGCCTTGGCTATACTTCAGTGCGCTTTCGAGGAGTTGGTTGTAAATTTCGCACTACGTAGCAACTCATCGCTTCCCTCCGCCGCACCCGCTCTCTAAGCTTTGTTTAATCCTTGCTGCCGCGACCACTAAACATTTTAATTTTCCTTTATTAAAGAGCGTGCGTGGGTGTGTGCGTGTGCGTTTGCTTGGCGGGTGGCAAAAATGTTGAGCGTGTTCGTATTACCTTTGGCGGTGTTGTCAGCGCATGGCTTTAATTGGCGTGTGCCGCCGCGCGCTGTCAATTGTCGCATGTCAGGATGTTGGAGATTCCGGTTAAATTAAATTTGCGTAAATTTCGGGTTTCCGTTTGCGTAATATTTGTTGTTTTTTTGGTTTTTGCTTTTTTGAAATTTTAGTAAGCGAATTGTGGGCGGGATATTTGTACATAGAATTAATGTGGCTGACAGTCGGTGCTTGATTGAAGGCGCGCAGTTTGTTATTTGAGGTGGTTTCTTGTTCTGGATTCGCAAATCAGTTGTGGTATGCGGTGTCTTATATAAGATGCAAGTAATTATAGTTCTTCAAATATTGTGTTAACTTTAAATAATTTGTGGTTAATTGAACTCTCTGATACGTTCTTGCATGGAAGGAAATGTTGTTCAACTGCCAATCTTTCGACCTCAGATTGATTGAGTAAGAAATAACTTTTTCATAAATTAATTCAACAAAACTGTTTCCAACTGTGAACGTCACCTGTCAAGGTCGCTTTAAATATATTTTTAAGAAAAAAAACGAACTGGCAATACCAGCTAATTTCCCTTAACTTCTGCTATACCAACCTGTGAAGTTGTTTCCTTAATATGAAGTGATTCGTACCTATCTGCAGCTTCATATGGACCAAACTCATGAGTTCTTGCTATTAATGGGATATTATAAAATATTCTTCAATACTATTTTTCTTTTAATTTGACCGCTTTTAGCCAAAAAATTGTATTTGTCTAGTAGGTATGTATGCATATATCCATGTCGGTGCTGGAATGTTGGTTGTTGCAAAAATTTTCGTGCTAAGTATGACGTCAATTCAAGTCACTGACCCAGATCCCAGACCGAACAAAAAAACACACACATACATAGTTTTATATTTTACAATCAAACTAAATTACAGACTTGAAAAGTGGCAAAAGTGCAGTGAGAATTTTTTGGCAAACAGAATTTGAGGTGTGTTTTTATTTAGCGGTTTACCCTACACTCATACAAACAAAAGTATATATTGAATATAATAAAGAAAATAAAAACAAGTAAGGAAGGGCTAAGTTCGGGTGTAACCGAACATTTTATACTCTCGCAATTTATTTATTTAACTTTATTAATATAATACACAATTGGACCCATATATTCGTCATATATATTGTATAAAGTCCATTGAAAGTTGGAAACCCTAATATTAGGTTAGAAGCACCGAGGTCCTCGTGTTCGATATATGGGGCCTTGAAAACCTATGGTCCGATTTCGGCGACTTTTAGAATGGGGCTGCCACACTACTAACATAGTATTTGTGCAAAGTGCTGCACCGATATCTTCACTAGTACTTACTATATATATTGTAAAGTAAACGATTCTGATCGACTTCACAGTTCTGGTATATAGGAAGTAGGCGTGGTTGTTAAGCGATTTGGCCTATTTTCACAACATATCATTGGGATGTAAGGAAACTATTACAAACCAAGTTTCATTGAAATCGGTCCAGTAGTTCCTGAGATATGGTTTTTGAACCATAAGTGGGCGACGCCACGCCCATTTTCCATTTTGTAAAAAAATATGAGTGCAGCTTCCATCTGCCATGTCTTATGTGAAATTTAGTGTTTCTGGCGTTTTTCGTTAGTGAGTTAACCCACTTTAAGTAGTTTTCAACATAACCTTTGTATGGGAAGTGGGCGTGGTTACAATCCGATTTCCTCCATTTTTGAACTGTATAAGGTAGTACCTAAAATAAACGACTCTAGAAAGTTTCCTTGATATAGCTTTAGTAGTTTGCGAGATATTTACAAAAAACTTAGTAGGTGGCGGGGCCACGCCCACTTCCCCAAAAAATCAAGATATCTCAATTTTTACTCAAGTTACAGCTTGCACGGACGGACGGACAGACAGACATCCGGATTTGAACTTTTCTCGTCACCCTGATCATATTGATATATATAACCCTATATCTAACTCGTTTGGGTTTAGGACTTACAATCAACCGTTATGTGGACAAAACTATAATACTCTCGTAGCAACTTTGTTGCGGGAGTATAAAAAGTCAGCATTTTTGCAACAACTCTATTTGGCAGCACCTGAGGCAAATGTGCTGCCAAAAAGCTGTTTAGAGAATTCGAAAATAAAAATGGAATGTAAGACTGACGCTGATAACTGTTAATACGTGCGCACCAACAATTTCCTATAGCACCTGCTGGCAATGAATTGTCTATCTATAAAATATGCAAATATACTTACATATTCACACAAATACAGATGTGTGGTTGTGTGTGCATGTTTGTTTTGCTGCTTGCACATAATCGTAATGGAACCGCAGAAACATGCTACTTGCAACATATGTGCAAATAACAACAAATAATTCGCACATACATACGTACATGTGTGTTTGTGCTTATTTGCATATACTTGCACGCATAAACTGCGTTCGGCTGGCTTTGTTATCATATGTGTTTACTTATTTATGCAGCCACAACGTTAAAAATTCTGAAAAATTATGAACTTCACATATTGAATATGTTGCCGCGCTCATTGCAAGTACAAGTACACACGTACACACCCACAACGATTAATGCAGTATGCTTTTTGGAGTGTTGTAACCACTTCTGGGGTTCGATCAGGTTTGCTACTAGTTCCTTTTGGGACATAATTCTGTTATTGATTTTGTTTTTAAATTTTTGTTTTTACAAAATGAAATAAAATTCGAAAATACTGCATTTAAAAAATATATATTACTTAAGTTATCCAGGTGGCAACACTTTTTGAGCATTTTTACAACAAAATTTTTTTTAATTGAGTTATTTTAACAACAATATTTTTTATAATAATTGTATAGAAAGATAAGAATTTGTTTAAATTAAAAATTTCAAAAAGCTGGCAACACCAAAAAATATTTTCGTTTATATTTTTATTATATTTTTTATAACATTTAATTTGCTAAAAAATGTATATTTAATTTTTTAGTATTAAATTTTTTATAAATTTAAACAAGTGGCAACGCTTATGCCACCAGTTCCTTTTGAGTCATAGTTCTGTTATTAATTTTGCTTTTAAAATTTTCATACTTCTTTTAAAATGCCTAAGGAACAGTTTTTATTAAAAAGTTCAAAATATTCCTTAAGTTTTCCAGGTGGCAGCACTTCTTAAACCTATCTTCAAATATTTTTTTTTTGTTTAAATAAATTTATTTTGAAAGCAATATTATTTGATTAATTTTTGTGACAAATTTATTTAAATTTAAAATTTCAAAAAGGTGGCAAAACCTAAAAATATTTTCGCTTGTATTTTTTTTATTTTTAAAGCTTTTAATTTGCGAAACAAAATTATATTCAATTGTTTTATATTTTTTTATAAATTTTTATAAAGTGGCAACCCAAGTATTTATTTTTAATTGTTAGCTGAAAGCTCTATATAAGTTGTTTTCAGTAATCCGTTAATTTTATAATAATTTTAATTGATCATTAAAACAGCTGGCAACCCTAAAACACATATTTTCAACTCTAGACGTTCGTATTGCATGCTGACATCAAAATCTCTAAAGTCTTTTGCACTCACTGTCACCTCAACTCACTGGGTTGCAGTCAATGAAGCACAATCATTATCACATACATACATAGCTTCATTGTTTGTTATTAATAGCTAGCGATATGTGTGTGAGTGTATGTAACATTGATTATTTTATTGCCAGCGTTGTTTTTGCGGTTATTACATACTACATTTACTTGCCATGGCTGCTATGACAAACTACTGTTTATATTTATTGGATAAATATTTTCTTAAGAAGTTATTATTTTTAAGCATACACACACATACATCTACATATACAAGCATATGCCGTTGAAAAACAAATACAATTTACATATGCATAACAAATACATACATATGTTTAGGATAGTATAAATAGAAACAGAGAATTACATGAGCATAACAAATGTTACGTATACGCCGTGTGGTTGTCATGCAATAGTACTATTACTCCGCACCAATCATTTTAAATGTCATTATGATAAATTAATTTGAATTTGAACATACAAATACAAGTACAATGACTTTTATTAGGTTACAATTCAGTTGATTTGCTGTTGTTGTTGTGGGGTTTACGCAATAACTATATAAGCAGCACTTTGCCTTAAAATCATTCCAATTAAATGCTTGGATTACTTATCGTTTATCGTAATTGAGCCTTTTTAATGCTTTGTTGTTTCCCATAAATTTTGTATTATTTCGTGTATCTGTGTTTGTGTATTTAATCGTTGTTTAACTTATGTAATGGACTAATTGAAGCAATGCATCGTTGCGCACTCACAAATTATCAAATAAGTAAGGGACTGTGGCTTAGCTGATTACGAAAAAGTATGTCTTTTCAAACTAATAAGATTTAATGTTAACTGTTAAATTCTGTTTGCTTTCAAATTGTATGAAAAGGAAATTAAAATTTCGAGCTATTGATCACTAACCGAGGAAACCCCACACAAGTAATCTCTAACAGAACTTGAAAGAGAATGCTACACAGGCAAAGAACAATGAATGTGCCACCAGTATGATGATGATAAAGAGCTACTGGCGAGGAAAGCAATATTTAGAAGCAAAAAGAGCTGCCAAAGTGTCGGAAACTTAATGAGTTGAACTCATTCCTTGCCATTTGCCTTTTTACGGATTAATTCCCATTATTTTTAGACATAATTTGGCAAAGTACACACTGCAAATGGCATAAAGCGACCCACTGTGCTTAATATTGTGTACATAAATATACATTTAGCGAAGAAACAGCCAAGGGGAGGGAGAGGGAGAGAATGCTGGAGAAGAAGTGCATTGCAGCGTTTATTCCACTCTTTAATAACTAAAAGTGAAAACAACTAATTAGAAGCACAAAGAAAACGAAAAGTAAATTGGCACACAAGATAACAATGCTGCCAACCGAAAATATTACAAAAATAAGAAAAAAACACGAAACTAAATGAAAAATTGCGGTAAATTAATAAAAAACAAAAAGGAAAAACTAAAATAGGAAGAAGGAAACGCAACCAAAAGCAGTGTAGAAAGCAAGTTCGTGGCAAGAACAATAGCCAATGTGATATAGAGAAACGCAGCTACAGTTGTGCGTAGAGAAAAGGCATAGGTTATTTCATGTACGGAGTTGTATGACATAATATTTCATGAATATAAACAGAGAAGAAATGACATGACTTAACGTAACATAACTTAGCTTAAAATATATATATATATAACATAACGTAACATAATTTAACATAACATAACGTAGGATAATATAATATTAGATAATGTAATCGAATATAATATAACATAACATAACATAGCATAACATAATATCGGATTTAGTTCAAATATGCGCCGTTTCGTTCGATAATCTCTTTCCATCTAGACGGCAACTTCATAATACCCACCTCGTAGAAGACTCTTGAAAGGGGGCGAAGAACTCGAACATCGACTTTTCACAAACCTCTTAAGTTCAACTTTAAACCACCAGGTCGTTCGCCATGGACAGGAACAAGTGGTAATCACTTGGCACTATGTCCGGGCTATATGGTGAATGCGATAAACCATCCCATCCGAGCTCCCATAGTTTCTGACGAGTCATCAACGAAGTGTGTGGTTTGGCATTATCTTGGTGGAATGTTCCACCCTTCCTGTTGGCCAATTCTGGACGCTACTGATCGATCGGCTACTTCAAGCGGTCCAGTTGTTCGCAGTAGATGGAGTAGATCATAGTGGATGATCTCCCTTTTTCTGCTACCAAACACACAGCAAAACCTTCCTGGCAGTCAATCTCGGCTTGGCCACTGTTTGGGACGATTCACTGGCCTTCGACCACGACCGTTTTCGCTTGATACTGTCGTATGTGATGCATTTTTCGTCGCCAGTCACCATCCGCTTCAAAATTGGGTCGAGTTCGTTCCGTCTCAGCACAATATCCCAGGCTTTGATTCGGTCCAGAAGGTTTTGTTTACGTCAAATCATGCAGCACCCAAATATCAAACTTTTTGGGTACCCAGCCTTCTGCAGATGATTTACAATGGTTTGGTGACTAACTCCCATCTCCTGGGCGATGTTACGAGATGCCACATGCCCGTCTTAACTCGATGTTTTCCATGATTTGATCGGTATGCGTCGTCACAGGTCTTCCGCCAAAAGACAAAAAGATGGAGGGGGAATATTTCACAACCTAATTTGTTTTTTCACAGTTTTGATATTTAGCAAACATTTAATAATTTGAATGCAATTTTTTGCTCAGCACTGTATATATTCATATACATGCCGTTGCTATTGTGCTGCTACCTGCGTCAATGCAACAACAATTACAATGAGTGTCGAGCTGCGCCGACAGTGCCAGCTATTTGACAGCACTTGGCAGCTCTTGGTTCATAGTCCAGCGGCTTACTTGGCAGCTGCTTGACAATCGCTCAATGCAACAGCACACTTTGAGCGGTGCAGTGCAAAGCGCGAGCCAGCCAGTAGAGAGATAACAGAAGAACTGCGCGACGGTTGGTTGGTGTACATAAGTAAGTACACAAGTACTACGTGGTGGGCAAACAACAGCCAAGTCATTGAAGAAATGGGTTACGCCATTGCTTTGATTAAAGTTCTCATTCATTTCGGCTTTTGTTGCTTTGTGGATCGCCGCTACTCATCTCGCTGGCTATAAATAAATATATGTATAAATGTATAAATTAATTTTTTTTGCTGTCACCTTTCTCGGTTCTCGGTGTCTTTTTTTCTGCAATTCTTGTTTGTTGAATTTCGCTTTGTTGCTGTTGACCGCAAGCGGACAATGGCGCTTCCTTTTCGATGGCTTTGCGCTTTGACCAAGCAGAAGCTCTTCGTGCTATGGAGCTGCGCGTTGATGAACAGCTGCTTGTGGCATAGCAAATTCCGTTTGAAATGCTATGCTCGCAGCTCCATTGGCAACTGCTGAAGAAAGCTTTGTGTCTCCTTCGTTGCTTGGTCTCTGCTGGCTGCGCTGCTGCCGCGCAAGGTGAAAGGCATTTTTAATTTTGCATAATCAGTGAGAATATATTTGTTCTCTTGGAAATTTGTGCTCAGAATCTTCAGTGACATTCTTGAAATGAATTCGAAATTGTGTGAATGTGAATGAGCGTGCTGTCAGCTGTTGAAATTCGGATTAATATCGTTGACGCGGTATTATAGCTCTGCTTGTGTTGGAAGAAGAATTGCTTGGTAAATAGCTTTTAATTTGCACCAAGACGTTTAGTTCAACAATACTTCAATTTTGGAGAACAAGCTGATAGGAGTGTCTCCACCACAAGGTAGCTTAATAATAGATCAGCAGATGGTCTTCGTACTCTCTCATTAATATTGAGCACTGTTGAGCCTTGTTGGACTCGGAAGCGCCCAAAGAAGGAAGTTTGTTCATCAAAAATGATATTATTAGGTATATTTCCAAACCTCGGTACCCACTCGGTATCGACAGATTTCCGAGGTCGATATAAGGTCAGATACTGTCTTCAAATTTAAGAAGTAATTTTTTCTCAATTCATTTAGAGAAAATTTCACTTCAACGTCTCTCCTCTTGCAAGCAACTTCAATAAAAAATGATTTCCCCAATGCGCACGTAAATACAACCATGTTTATTGCCATCAAAGCAAAAGTCGACCGACAAACTGGAACGGATAAGAAAAGGAATACTTGAAAAAGTAACGGACAAAATGTGTGCAATGTATAACTTGTGAATAGCGCTTGAAGAGCAGCAGCGATGAGATGGACAGTGATGCCAGAGAATTCAAGCAGAAAAACTGCACTTTTTCATGCAGTTTACCGTATGAAGTGGCAGGCAGCATACACACACATACATATTACAAATGGAATAAGCATTCATGCTACATCAAGCGAATTTATGCCACCTCTAACACATACAAAAAACAACATATAAGAAATAAACAAACACACACACCAATACAAAGAGAGTGAAATGTGGAAAATAGTGCTGCACAAAATAAAAACATGAAATTTTGGCAATTCCACAAACAACTGCAATGTTGTTGGCACTCCATTGGGAGTAGTAAATTTTTTTACTTACAAATTTGATTGTGCTGTATTTTGTTGCACTGCCATAGAGTTGCCACACTCGACACTTCTACGTGCCACATGTTCTAACGCACGCACTTACTTAAGCCACTGTTCTATTGACACGCTGACCAAGCACATACTTGTGCTGGACGGACACCTGGTACTACACGTGAAGCACCTAAACGTGGCAAGGGGTACGAAAAAAAATAGAGGTTATGTTTGCCAGAATTGGATAACTGTAAAAAAAACTGGAGCAATCTCAGTTAGCGCTTTTCGCGGTGGAACGTTGTAACAGTTGCCAACAACATATGTATGTATGTATGTATTTTTACATGCGAGTGACAGTTTTGATATTGCGCGTGTTACATTTTTTAGATGCTTTATGTTGGATGTTGTGATAGTAAAAATGTGATTTTTCCCAATATGTGAAATTCACTGTTTGAGCTCTGGCTTTGGTTATGAAAAAAAAGAAACAGTTCCAATATAAAAACTGAAATAGTTTTGTGCGCGAATTTTGTTAGCGCACAGCTTGATGCTACCGAAAGTGATATTTTATAGTTTCAAAACATATGGCATATGTATTGAATATTCGCAATATTATACCATTTCGCTGTTGCGATTTACCTAAGAAATATATTACCTCACAGAAGTGAACTTCAAAAAATATTAGTGTTTGCTAATAAAATCACTTCTTTGGCTGTTAAAGTTTTTAAGAGACTTTGGTAGAATTTTAAACAAATATTTATATGCAACTTTCAACCATACATTTTTTAGTATATATAATATGTTTATATATTTTTTTATGAATAATAAATTAATAATAATAAATAATTTTTAATCTTCTTTCTCTTTTTAGGTAAGTCCAGTGACTTGTACGATTTCATGTTTTCAGATCAAGGTATGTTCGAAGACATCAACACAAATACATTCACTTTTAAAAACACTAAACCTTAGAACCTGATTAGTCTATAAACAGGTGGCAACCCTCAAATAAATACACTTCACTGGTTATTAGATTTTTGTTATACCACTTTGTTATTAACTACAAATTAATAGATAAATCTGAAAAGCGCAATTTTTGAAATACTATAATGAATAAAAAGACTCTAATTGAGCGCTTTATAAAACCAGTTCTATATATTCATATATAGACATATATGATTCTTATATATTTTTATACTCTCGCAACAAAAGTTGCTAAAGAGAGTATTATAGTTTTGTTCACATAACGGTTGTTTGTAACACCCAAAAATAAACGAGTTAGATATAGGGTTATATATACCAAAGTGATCAGGGCGAAGAGTGGAGTTCAAATCCGAATGTCTGTCTGTCCGTCCGTCTGTGCAAGCTGTAACTTGAGTAAAAATTAAGATATCTTAATGAAACTTAACTTATCTTAAAGAAATAAGTGTGCTACGCACACAAATGGCACACTTATTTCTTGGCACCACAGGAAGGTTGCTTTCGAAAATGAGCAAAATCGGTCCACTGCCACGCCCACAAAATGGCGAAAACCGAAAACACATAAAGTGTCATAACTAAGCCATCAATAAAGCTATGGAAAAATTTGGTATGAAGGATTGCACTATGAAGGGGCATATTTGGATGTAATTTTTTTGGGGAAGTGGGCGTGGCCCCGCCTCCTACTAAGTTTTTTGTACATATCTCGCAAACGAATAGAGCTATATAAACCAAACTTTCTGCAGTCGTTTGTTTTAGCCACTTCCTAATACAGTCCAAAAATGAAAGAAATTGGATAATAATTAAGCCCACCTCCCATACAAAGGTTAGGTTGAAAATTACTAAAAGTGGGTTAACTCACTAACGAAAAACGCCAGAAACACTAAATTTCACATAAGAAATGGCAGATGGAAGCTGCACTTAGATTTTTTTACAAAATGGAAAATGGGCGTGGCGTAGCCCACTTATGGGTCAAAAACCATATCTCAGGAACTACTCGACCGATTTCAATGAAACTTGGTTTGTAATAGTTTCCTTACATCCCAATGATATGTTGTGAAAATAGGCCAAATCGCTTCACAATCACGCCTTATTCCTATATACCAGAACTTTGAAGACGATCTGAATCGTTTACTTTACAATATATAAAGTAAGCACTAGTGAAGATATCGGTGCAGAGCTTTGCACAAATACTACGTTTATAGTGTGGCAGCCCCATTCTAAAAATCGTCGAAATCGGACCATAGGTTTTTAAGGCCCCATATATCGAACACGAGGACCTCGGTGCTTCTAACCTAATATTAGGGTTTCCAACTTTCAATGGACTTTATACAATATATATGACGAATATGTGGGTCAAATTGTGTATTATATAATATAAATAAAGTTAAATAAATAAATTGCGAGAGTATCAAATGTTCGGTTACACCCGAACTTAGGCCTTCCTTACTTGTTAGATTTTTCTTGTCAACTTGAATAAAATTCTCTTATTGATATCTTCCTCGCAATTTTTCCATATTCTAATCTTTTTCTGGCCTTCCACGAATATTTCTAGACTAAAATTAGTCAGATCGGTATGAACTTCAACAACCAATAACTTCCCGATTTTAGAAAAATTTTAATTTTCTTCGCGGAAAGTTAAAAAAATTTAGGGGTGGACCACCCTTAACGTTTAGGAGGATGAAAAATAGATGTTGTCCGATTCTCCACCCTAGCCGATATGCATGCTAAGATTCATGAAAATCGGTCGAGCGGTTTCAGAGGAGTTCAATAACGTACACCGTGACACGAGAATTTTATATATTAGAATATATTTTTTCAAAATAAATTGCTATCACATTATGCTGATTTCATAGAATCGTATCATCAATATGATATCATTGTTCTGTTTAAACTAGAATGACTATATTCCAAAACATTCAAATATAAATATAGGTTTATTTTCTGGAAATATGTATTTCTCAAAATCGAAACTTTTGGTAAATTTTTGTATTACTTTCCTTTATATTCTTGCCTATGGATGGCAACTCTATCTCAAATTATTAATTGAAGATTCTTCAAGTACCTGCTGAAAATGCAACTGTGTACGTTTGGAAACATTTTTTTTATAATTTTTATTTTTTGTGTTCAAGTGGCAACTCTATTTCAAAATTGTGTTAATTGAAGATATTCCAAATATTTTCAGAAAAGCTTTCCTAAAATCTGTACGTTTGCAACATTTTTTGTTAAATTTTTATTTTTTAACCGTTATGTGGCAACTCTATTCCAAAAAAATTTGAATTTAAAGTTTTCCTAACACTTTGTGAAAACATTTCAGAAAATCTGATGTTTTAAAAATTTTTTTGAACAACTACAATTTTTGTTAAGTGGCAACACTATTCAAAAATATATTTAAGTTCAAGATTTCCCAAATACTTTGCAGAAAGTATCCTTATATTTTTATTACATTTTCTTTGTAATATATTATATTAATCTATATTTTTCGTACAGTTGGTAACGCTACTTTAAATTAATGTCAAATGCGAAATTTATAAATTAATTTTAATTTACTAAGATTTATTTGTTCTGTTCGAATAATAAATTTCTTTTCATAAAAATCGACCTTATAAATTTTATCTTGGTAACCGATTAAAGTCCTTATTTAAAATATATGTGCATATGTACGTTTATACTATCATATATTTTATTATGCTTAGTGACCAGTGCAATTTGGACTGGTTTCCATTTAGTCATAACAACTCCAAACCGAAATTTGTTGCTTCAATTACCACACATTGTATGTGTTCATATATGTTGCCGTGTATCGTCTAACAAAATGTACATGTTTCCACATAATGGTGAGCTTGGTCCACTAGCTGTCAATCTTTGTTTTAATTTAATTGCTGGCAAGAAAATTGTTTGCGCAAGGGAAGTGCAAACTTTTAATAATTTGCCATATCCACCACTACTACTAAACACACATACATATACACACGCAGTGTCATACAAAAAAGTAAAAAGAAATAACGGACCCACTCATTCACGCTCATACTTTTGAATGACAGTTCATTTGCCAACAGCCATGCTGGAGTGCACTTCCAAAAGCACGAATTCTAGATAGACATGTCTAACTAAGAGAATTTTTATGACTACCTATGTGTGGTTGTGTGTGTGTGAAAGGTAGCCTGCGGGCCACACACAATGCCACACACGAACGAATACTCAAACTCAGCAATTTCGGTTGTAGCGCACACTACATCCGCCTGTTCGTGTGTGAGTTATGCCTGTGGGGCATTCAACTAACAACCTGAAATTGCCGCCTTAACTCTGTGTTAGTGCGTAACTATACGTGGTAGTTTATAAGAGTGAAATTATTAATTATTTTTAGTTTTATTAGATTTCCTACCTTCTATCCAGCACTAACACTTGTAACAACTTTGTTGTTGCACGGCAATTTGAGCATCAAAAGTAGTGGCGCAAGTGAGGAGCAAGTTTTTCTCGGTAAAATTTAGTTGTCTGCTGTGCCGAAGCACGTATGTGTAACTTTAATTACACATGCCCACTAACACACACACACACACACATATAAATATGTATTAAGCGCCCAGCAAATGATCAGCTTGCTCAACTGTCGATATGTCGTCCATATTTGCAAGTGGTAGTAGTAAGGAGGGTAATGCTATTTGACGCTTGCCAGACTCTTAGTTAGCTGCCTGAGACTATTCGTAGCTAATTCGTTTAATTTCATAATTTCATAACTCGCAAAAGTTTTAAATGATCTAAATTTTTACTAATGAAATTGAAGCGACCTAATCTGCTCGAAATATTTGTGCGCAGCAAAAAAATAAGGTTGTCGTAATTGCAGTGGGCACTATTTACTAAATTAATTATTAGAATATTGTTAATTAAGTCATAACGGAATTTGTGTTGCGGAAAATAGTAGTTTTGATTTAAAGCCCTCTTACTAGATTCTCGTGAGATTCAATTTCATAAATTAGGGAGAATTTATCAAATCAGCTTGACTTAAGGGGTTATATACAGTTAAAATTTTCAAAAAATCGATTTTTTTATTTCATTTTCTTAATGTACATATATCAGAATACACACAGAAAATTTCATATCGTTCCGGTGAATATTTTCAAAGTTACAAGCAAATGAAAAATTTGAAAAGGCGTTTCAGAGTGCTTGGAAGTACAAGGTCCAAACTTTAAACGCGTTTTTCTCAAACTGGTGTTTTCAAAGTCGGTGACCAACATTACTTGAAAACGGTTAGACCGATTAGTCTCAAATTTTAACACGCCCTTCTTAAATATATTTTTTAGTAATTAATCGAAGATTTTTTCTCTCCGATAAATATTTTTTTTTTTATAAACAATTTAAGACCGAAATTTCGGTGAAAAATCGATTTTTTTTTTTGAGAAACCGCCATTTTGTCAAATATTTTATTTTGCTTATTCCTTCGATTAATTACTAGATTTAACATTATTTTAACGAAATCTGTTTGGTTTTTTAACTTCGGATGATCCAGTTCCGAGATATAGTGGTCACCGCAAAACGTCTTTTTTGAGAGGAGCTCCTGGAGATCAGGTGTAGCTCTTTTTCAAATAAATATTTTTACTAATACTAAGTCTTAAAATACAGTTAAAAGATACCATAATATGTGTATAAATTTTTGGATCAATAAATTAAAAAGTTCTCTCAGAAAAAATTCTGGAAAATTCACTTTTTTTCGGCCATCTAACTGTATATAACCCCTTAATAAGTGATATTTCACAGTGGGTACTGAAATTTATATTAAATTCCTTTACAAAATCTGGAATTGTGTGATAGTATTAGTGGAATACCACAAATTTCAGTTTAGTTTAGTCTGAAAAATGTTTAGGGAAGTCCATAGATCAAGTCAGTCATCTCAAAGATATAGTTCTGTTACGAGATCATTAAAGAAGTGCTCCCATAAAAACATTACCAAAGCCATTGGTCAGCCATTTTATCCGCCATATTTGGCTACTTCGTTTTTCTTTTTCCGAAAGTTAAAATTTTTAAATTTGTGTAACGATTCATTCGAGGGCGATTTTTTCAAACTACATAGAATCTTTTTAAGCCTTTTTTCAAGCATTTACAGGCAAGAACCAACAGCTATCCATATCGACAGCCATCGACTGTTTCATTTTGTTTCAGCAAATATGACTTAATTTTGGATTTGAACTAAATACAGAGTGTCAAAGAGTCGCTTTGTGAGCGAGCATTAGTGTTTCATGAATCTCGAATAGATTTCCGGTTTTCCAAACAAGATATTATAAAGCCTCAACTCAATTGGAAATAGATTTAATCGCTCACCAGAACTATAATCATAAATTTGATGAGAAGAATATTTCCCTTTATGAGCTATACTGGAGCGATATTAAATAAAAAATTGACGCTAGGTACATATGATTTGACATCGGAACTAGTGAGTAGATATTCAGTCGCTTTGTTCAGGTTTCGTAGAACCCGATTTCGATTATATAAAAAACCGATTTTATGAACTATATGTTTAAGCAAATCTAAAGACGTAAGAAAAAGTAAGTAAAACAACAAACATTTTACTAATACTTTATAGCCGGGTTGTTTGCTAGAAACATTAAGGTTATATAGTTACCGATCAGAATAATTTCTTCGGAGATTATATTATTACCTTAAGCAGTAATCCATGTCAAATTTCGTGAAAATACCACATCAAATGCGGAAGTTTTCCATACAAGCCCTTGATTCCGATCGTTCAGTTTGTATGGCAGCTATATGCTATAGTGAACCGATCTGAACAATTTTTTCGGAGATTATATTATTTCTATGAACAATAACTCACACCAAATTTCGTGAAGATATGTAGTAAAATGCGGAAGTTTTCCATACAAGCCCTTCATTCCGATCGTTCAGTTTGTATGGCAGCTATATGCTATAGTGAACCGATCTGAACAATTTTTTCGGAGATTATATTATTTCTATGAACAATAACTCACACCAAATTTCGTGAAGATATGTAGTAAAATGCGGAAGTTTTCCATACAAGCCCCTGATTCCGATCGTTCAGTTTGTATGGCAGCTATATGCTATAGTGAACCGATCTGAACAATTTTTTCGGAGATTAAATTATTTCTATGAGCAATAACTCGCACCAAATTTCGTGTAGATATGTAGTAAAATGTGGAAGTTTTCCATACAAGCCCTTGATTCCGATCGTTCAGTTTGTATGGCAGCTATATGCTATAGTGAACCGATCTGAACAATTTTTTCGGAGATTAAATTATTTCTATGAGCAATAACTCGCACCAAATTTCGTGTAGATATGTAGTAAAATGTGGAAGTTTTCCATACAAGCCCTTGATTCCGATCGTTCAGTTTGTATGGCAGCTATATGCTAAAGTGAACCGATCTGAACAATTTTTTTGGAGATTAAATTATTTCTATGAGCAATAACTCAAACCAACTTTCGTAAAGATATGTAGTAAAATGCGGAAGTTTTCCATACAAGCCCTTGATTCCGATCGTTCAGTTTGTATGCAGCTATATGATATAGTGGTCCGATATCGGCAGTTCCGACAAATGAGTAGCTTCTTGAAGAGAAGATAACATCTGCAAAATTTCAAACGATATCTTAAAAACTGAAGGACTAGTTCGTATATATACAGACGGACAAACAGACGGACATGGCTAAATCGACTCAGCTCAACAAACTGATCATTTATATATATACTTTATAGGGTCTCCGAGGCTTCCTTCTGGGTGTTACAATCATCGTGACATACTTAATATACCCTATCTGTTCAGGGTATAATAACATGACAGCTTGACACGACTCACGTGTGATCTGTCAAAAAAAGGTTAATGAAAAAAGCACTTCTACTTGGATCACCATATATAAGTATATTAATCTCTTCTCGCTCACACATGGTGAGCATTTGCTTTTATGCACTTGACGTATACCAATAATATAATACCAATAATATACGTCAAGTGCATATTTGAAAAAAAAAAATTCTATATCGCGAAGAATATTCATAAGCAAACGTCTCACTTATATTTAAAATATTTTTTAAATATTCATGTTTTTGAAAACCTTTAAATTTTGATACCTTCAAACACTTCCTAATTAGTTTCCTCGCTAAATGAAACCCTATTTCTACACAATTTCCAAATTTTATAGTTTATCAAGCTACTTCTTAGCTTATTTCTCGTTTCCTTAGTTAAAAGTAGAGGTAAACAATATTTCCAAAAATAGTGTTTTGTTTACTGTAAGCAACTAAGCCACTTCAGAAGCCGCGCCAAGTTGTTGCGGTGAAAAATACGCAACAAAAAGTTTCATTCGCACGACTAATTGAATTTTCGCAATTTTCAACAAAGGCGGCACTAAGCACATGCATGCAACACATATGTATGTTCGTTACAACAACAACACAGTTGGCGGCATTGTCGGAAATACGACCCCAATTGGAATATTTATTATTTTGTGTAAATTTGAAATTGAGCAGAGCAGTAGAGCGCGATCACAATGCAAGTAGAAACAATGCAAAAAACAACAAAGCACAAAGGTATTGTTGTGGGCTGACTGTCAGACAACCGCAAGTGCAACACAGCGCTCTTGGCAAATGCACCGTTACACACACATACTCACACCACCACACACACCCACATTGTTGCAACTTTTATATTCTCTTCAAATTTTAATTCCATTTAGCCAACGGCAATGGAAATAATAACAAAACAATTGCGAAGACAAAGCGAAAGGCACTGGGTGGCAGAGGAGGCCAATAGCACCTGCTCAGTGCAACAGTCAGTTGCATGAGGGAGTGAGCACCACCCGAGAATGCTGGTTGTAACTCATGCAGCAACGGTGTTTGGCAGTCAGCGACATGCCACACATGTAACTTGCTACAAGCGAGCGCCACTGCAGCATTTACCACCGTGCATAGCACTTCCTTCGTTGCCGCTTGCGTTGGCCACAACAATATTGCAGAACAAATATACTTCCGTATGCTGCCAACACTTCTCGAGATTGCCACCTTTTGACACGCACGTACACACACACCCAGACTCAAGCACTTGTGTGCATTCGATTCTGCATTTTGCTTTTTCCGCTGCGTATTAATAGTTTACTACTTCTGCGGCGACCAATTCACCAAAATTAAAGATTGCAACAATGTCCTTCCTTACTGGTTGCGTGGCAATATATCTTGTACGTGACATACCCACAATGCGGCCGACTTTGTTGCTAAAGTTGCACACGCATATGCTGCTGCCACAGCAACAGTCACTTTGTGGCAGACACATCGATCGGTTGCGCGCTGTCGGTGCATTGGTGGCTGGCTTTCGTGGCTTGCCTCTTCTCAGCGTATTCGTAACAAAAAACAAATATTAAAAATAATAATAATAGTTGCAGTTGCAATAACAACAATCTATACAAGAACTACAGCAATGTGGCACAAGAAATACGCCACTAAAATGTTGCAACTTATGGCGAGGAAATATGAAAGTAACAAATCATTGCAGTAGACACTTCTTCACACAATCGTATATATGTCTAGATTTGAGTATACGAGCGCCTTCTAGTGGACACCTTAAATAAAACTATGTAGAAAAGCAAAGCAATAAAAATCCGGTAAATTTCAAAATTGATTTTCATAAATCTAGAAACCAATGTGCCTCATATATTTAATTTTTCTTTCTTTATGCTTTCTCAGATTTATTCGGACTTTTTTCGAATTCCTTCTTTTCAGTTCTCTATCATCAGATTTACTTGGAAACGGGTTTAAAGGTTTTTGATCAGATTAATGACTAAATGTGAGAGGGATATATTTGTTGGCTTCGAAGATACAACTCTGCACAAAGCAGACAGCATACAGTTATTTAACGAGTTTTTATCTCTATATTCAAAAACCTCTCATCTCACAGTAGCTTAAGATCCTCTCTGTTTCCAAATAAGAACTGAAACTGATTCTAAAGAGTGAAAGCTGATACTGGTTTTTTAGGAATAAGAGAATCGACTAGCTTCTTTCAGTTTCAAAAAGTCCAAACGACATATTTTATACTAAGCCAAAGTTTAATATAGAATTCTTGATAATTCTTCGTTTAAGGGGTTACATGGGTTTTGTCGAGGAAAAAATGGCCAATTTAATTCAATTAATTCAAACTTTTTTCTGTCTTATAGATACATGTTTCAAAGGTAATTTCTGAAATTAAAAATAAAAATAAAAATAAAACTACTCCATTGAGACGTCATTTCCGTTGACCCCTCGGAAAAAAGGTGCGTCCGCATTGTCAGCATAACTCCTGACAGGATCATCCAAAATGAAAAACAAAAATAGGTGTTCTAGGTAAGACCAAAAACTCGTGCTTGAACGAAGGAAAAACAAAAAAAAAACAAAAAATTTGAATTTTGGTAGACATTTTTCCAAAAAAAATAAAAATTTCGGTAAAATTTGCTTGACAGTTTGTGTTTTTGTTTTTTTAAAGTGTTTTAAAGTTGTAATTGAAAAAAGCAAAAATCCTTCGTTCAAGCACGAGTAAATTGTATCTCGAACACCTATTCAAAATTTATCAATATCGGTTGAGTAGTTTTTGAGAACATTTGACAACCGACTTTGAAAACACGGTTCCGAGAAAAACGCGTTTAAAGTTTTGAGTAACAATAACAACTGACTTGGTGCTCACACCTTCCAAAGGCTGTATCTCCGAAACTATTATTCGGATCGACTTGAAAATTTAGGATAGTATTCTTGAGATGTTGTAGAAATTAAAAAGCAAAAACAAAAAAAAAAAGATTTTTTGAATCCACGAAACCCATGTAACCCCTTAAGGAGCTTCTACAGTCTCGATAGTTCCATAAAGTAGTTCCGTAAAATTTTTCGAATTAACAGATCTTTTAGTAGATTTTAAAAACAACCAGGGAGATGTAGTTATAGAAGAGGATCTTAAGTATCTATGTTGCTATTTTTGAACGAGTTATTTTGTTTCTCAAGAGACTAGGAAAGTTAAAGCAAGTTCTGTGAAAATCGCTATAGATTTGTATTGACGCTACCATGGTTCTCTATTGAGAGTCCTACGTACTTTTATAGTTCGTGAGGCAAACCCGTAGTCGTCCATTGACGTTAACTTTTCCTCCATTGATATAATGTTCTTTATTACATTTCTAAACATGTCGCAATATAGTGTATCCTGATACTTTCAACTTAAATTAAAAAATATTTATTCATAAAATCCTGAAATTTAAAGCACCCGAAAAGTATCATAATAATGAAAGTAAAACTACTTTTTGGATAAATTCACTGTTTTTATGAAACCTTCTAAGGACACATATGCTTGCATGCTAAACAGTGTTGACTTCAAGCAAATATGCACAGCAGCGTTTGTGAGGAAGAAAATAGCATTAGAGCGAAATTGATGAAAGCAAATATTAAAAGCAACAATTCGAAAACGAACAAAATGGCTAACATTGCAAGCAGCGGGAACTACAAGCAACAACAACAAAATTTTATGTAAAAACATGAACGAAAGCACACAAAATCCATATTGGCACGAGTGTGTGCGTACATACAATACAACAAAAATACAAGTACATATAGGGAGAACAATAATGTTAACTGCAACAATAATCGAGTATGCAATAAAAAAATATATGTATCATGAAGCAACGCAGCAATGGCTGCTGCCGCGCACAGTGTCAATAGCCAGCAATAAACTAATAATCCCGAGGTTATGTATTGTGCGAAGGGCAAAGTAATGCTAAAAAGCAGCGGTAATCAAAAGCGAAAAATAAAAAAAAAGAAGTACGGAAGCATAAGCAAACAAGCAGCAGAGTAAGCGCTCGTGGGGCTTACATACTGGGGTATGTAAATGTAACTGTTTTTGGTGCATTTGAATTGGGAGCGTTTTCGTTTTTGGTTTCGTTGCAACGATTTATCGTTTAAGCAATATTGGTTGGCTGCTGTGTAGTATTGCATTAAATACCTCTTTAAATGGTAAAGAAATGGTGGCTGAATTGGGTTAAAGATTTCACTAATTTTTTTTTGTGTTTTCGTGAAAAGTTGCGTCAACAATTTCCTAAATCCCATTTTACATTCAAATTTTTGGTTCAATAAGGACTGGGCGACAGTTATTATTAGGACTATAACTTTGCTTCCGCCGTTTTCCAATATATGTCTCTAGGGTCAAGCACTGGTCGCTTAAATCGATTAAATCGTTTTATATCGATCTTGAACATTTGTGTCAACATTAACCCAACAAAATTTTGTAGAGATCTGTTTGCATCACAAACTTATTCTCATCTGAAAATGTCACTTTTTGAGCCGAATTCTCGACATTTGCGGGAATGTCTCTGGGGTCAAGCACTGGTCGATTAAATCGTTTTATATCGATCTTGAATATTTGTGTCAACATTAATTCAACAAAATATTTGTAGAGATCTTTTTGCATCACAAACTTATTCTCAACTGAAAATGTCACTTTTTGAGCCGAATTTTCGACATTTGCGGGAAATTTTGCTTTTCTTTTTTAATTCCAAGAAAAGTGCGGCTGAAGCTCATCGAATGCTTTCGGATACGTACGGTGAGGCTGTCCTAAGTGAAAAAAGCCTTAAATTTCCAAAAAACGGCGGAAGCAAAGTTGTAGATTTTATTCAAAAATTAAATTTTCGCTGTAAGAATAAGCTACAACGTCCAGAAAATGTTGTTTAATATAGTTTTAAAAATCAAAAACCTTTTGAACAACTTAAATCTCTAACTAGTGTAGTCTTTCGACGAAATTATCAAAAAGAAAAAAGAAATTTAAATTTTTCATTCATATTTTTGCTCACACTCTAAATTTTAAGCGCTTTAATTTATTGTAAACCACGTAGCGCCGAAAATATAGGCCATAATACGGCAACCACCACCAAGCTCATTAAATATGTTATAAATAAACATAAATATATTTAAATACTATATATATGTGTATAAATATGAACGTATTTCATCATTTGCAGCAACAAACAACAAAAGTGATGAGTGTCGTTGGGACAGTTCATTTTGCATGCAAATGCACATCTCAATTGAAATTCATGAAATAATTCAGCTTAGTGGCAACGACATAAGCACTCCAGGGTGCCACTCGCTGTGCACTCGTATGATATTATTAAAATTGCTGATAATTTACACAAACACAAAGTGCGTGCAATAGATCAAACGCTTTGGCACATTTCTATAATTTATGGCCGCATAAATTCAACATAAAAGCCAGAAATAGCTGAAAATTACCAAATTTGAAATAATATTATTATATTATATCTCTGTGTACTCATGTACTCGCCTGTAAATAATAATTTAGTGTGTTTTGTACATAGCACTATGTACTATGAGCTAAATGAATTTAGTCGGTTGTTTGGAGACCACAAGTTATAATTATTCACCACATTCAAATTGGTTTGTTCACAAATTAATTTTATCTTGATGTTGTTGCTGTTGTTGGTGGTGTAAAATTATGCTTTCGAGATATCTATTTAGATATGAAATATTTAAATGAGCAAAATTGTTTTGTGAAGTTCGGTAAACTGAAATTCACTTGCCACATGGAAGGAAGATACCTTTCTCAAACTACAAAAGCTCACAACTAGTTTAGGTTTGGTTAGACTGGTAGGCTAGAAAGCTACACATAGACTACTTTTGGTCCTTTGCGATACCAAATGGAGTGCCGTCACGTAGACCACGACGAGTAGTCATCCTTAAGGATACCTGCGCTTGACACGAATTTCAAAGGGTTATGTGGTTTCACTATCGATAGCTCTTCCAGATTCGCATACTGAGAGGTCCACAAATGTTGGAGACGTTGCCTTCACAATGCAGGACAATCACAAGAGAGTTGCTTCATTTTATCTTAAAGCAACAAAATTAAATTTTTTTCTTCTGAGCATTTAGAACTTGCCACACAGAGCTTTATAAACGTAAACTTAAATATTTAGGTTACATTTAAATGCAGTTCTAAATTTAGAACTCGAAAAGGGAGTAGGTATTAAAATATGAAGACATCCATAAATGCTTTTGAAAGACAATCACAGTTTCTCGTTGAAGAAGAAGTGACAAATCTTTATCTCTTTCGTTCCTTCACTTCGAATTGAGTAACCAACTTCAAGTTATAACTCAAGGTGCATAGATGTCGCAAGTGTCGCGATTTTCTAGAACGCTCCTCTGCGGCTCGTGTCTCTAAATCCAATAATGGCTATATACCTTTGCTGAAAAAATAAGGGATACAATTTATTAATTTATTTGTACGTTAAGTCTCACCTCTATATAACTCTAGAGTGTCGAAATTTGACGGATGCATGTGAAGAAAACTTATTTGTTCTCAGAAAATCGTTTGTTCCGCCTTTTCATTGGAAGCAACAACAATTCATATTAAAATCGACATATTCTCTTAAAAGATTGTCTCTGTTATAGTTTAATCCATGCTCGCAAACTTATCTTGTACACCAGCTTTAAGAACACTGTTTACGCTAAAAGTATTCACTTCCTAAAATAATTCTTTTCGTGTTACAAAAAAGTATTTAGGACACAGAAGTCGTTTAAAAGTTATTTGTTTACACTTTTTTCGCAACCATTCGTTCCGCCAAAAGCTAATGTACTTCAACCCCTCTCACAGAGATACTAGATACTAATTTATCTCACAGCACAGTTCATCGCGTTCGCAATCGAACAAACAGCAGGAAGACATAAAAAGTGAAAAATGGGCAAACAAAGAGAAAAAAACTGAACAGCTAAGATGCAATGTGTGCGCCAAAGACAAGAGTAAAGAGAGTGAGAGAGAATGAAAAGAGTAATGCTTAATCCTTTGACACTTTGCGGAATTAATCAATTTCAATGTTGGAGCCACAGCTGCAACGGCACACCCGACAGTCACCAATTACCATTTCCAGTAGGAACTTGCATTACAACATTACACCAACAAGCCCAGTGCGGGTGGGTGGCAGGAGATTGAGAGTCAGAGTATTTCTCACTCAGCTGCGGTTTGACGGAAGTCAACATGACGTTTGTCGCATTAACGCCATCGTCGATCAGAGTGGTTAATAGTGGCCAACTGCCGGCGCTGATTATATGCAACAAATAATATCAACGACAAACAAAATCGCTAGCGTTATAAAAATGGCTAGCGAACTAGTAAACGAAAGAGAGTAAGGATTAAAATAAAACATAAAAAAATTGGATTTTCAAACAACTTTGCATTGTTTACTGCTGTCAACGCCATCTTGCGGCGAGTTACGTGCTCAGGACGCTCCACCTCGCGACGTGAGTCCACTGTGAGACTGAAGTGTTGAAAATGTTGCTTGGTTGTGCTCACCACCTCATCTAAATATTAACGGCGTTTCACTCACGCGCTCAGCCGCTGCTGGATTTGCGGATGAAGTTGACTTTGTTGATGACCATGAGCATCTAATTAGCGTCTCAGCGCGAGCTGTGTGTTGGGCGGTGAAGAAGGCGCTGGGAAGAATTACTGTGACAGATTTAATTTATAGTGTGTCACATAATTAAAATGAAGTCTCATATTAAGGAGACGTTTACAAATTGCGAGGTAACTCAAGCGAAATAATAATCATTTTTTTCCGGGCGAGTGGAGATATACTGGGAAGCATATACAAAGTACGTGATAATGGAGGTTCTACCAAAGTAGTCGATATTTTGACAGTCTACTTCAAGTTTCTTGAGAGAATTCGTAGATCTAGGACTAGTCACTTTATAAGCTTTTCATAAATCGAGTATGAAATAAGGACGTCTTGTGCTTGACTCTTCAAGTTTGTTTGATTAATGTTGCTCTCCACACTACTATTTAATGTTTTTTTCTGTTTATATAGTAGTACACAATTCTTAAAAAGTTATGTGTAAGTACATGCTTCTTTTCCTTTTCGTATATCTTCGCCACTAATGTATCTACTACCTTTACTGCTCTTAAGAAATTGAAGTGCATTTTTTGTGAGTTTCTGCTCTAAATTTCGACCAAAATGCAAGCGCTTTCTCTTTTTCCAATTTTCTTCTAATTTCCTAAAAAGCTGCGCTGTGTTTTAAGTTCGTTTCTTCGTGTTCGTTTTTTTTTTGCCGACAGCAAATGAATTGCGAAGTGTGTTGGTCACTAATTGCATTATGCAAGCGACAAAGAAACAGCTACGCTTCGTTGCTGTTTCGAGATTTGTTCTAAAGAGTTGGTCGCTTATTTCACTTTGCTTGGTTCTTCGAGCTTGTATGTGTGTGTATATGGTGTAGTCTCTAATGGACCATGTAACGGTTAGTTACTTAGGGTTTTCAAAGATGTACTGCGAAACGTTAAAAACAGAGAACGAAGAGGTGAGAAATTACTAAATGAGACTTGAAAAGCTTCCAAAATTGAATTGAGTGATTTTTTTGTTGGAACTCTCAAGAGGCTTACCAAAGTAGATAAAATTATATCTTACTTCACTTTTTTCGATTTTTAAGAACTGTCTTCTAAAATATGATGTAAAAATGTTGGAAAGACTTCCCACTTCAGACTCACAGTATATCTCCATATATGTTCCTTTATTTGAAAATGTTTTTCTCAGTGTCTTAGGAACCATATTTCGATCAGATCGTTCTAGGTTTTGTAGATTACTTACGAAGAAACCAGAGAGTTTAAGATTTAATGTTCCCCGAAGTCACATTACAAATTGTTGCTGTTGTTGTTGTAGAGGCATTAAAACATTCCCCAAATAAGTTTCAGGAATGCTGCCGTCCTTAGCTGGATAAAAATCCGGGTCCGTTCCGGTTACTAAGAACCGTCTATCGTGAGAACAGTCACATTACTAGACATATAGTTCGCTCTCTTTGCTCTCTCTCATCTCTTTTGGCTTATCTATCATTACTAATGATAACACATCCACACCAAAAAACAAAATTGTCATGACCTGGGGGTCTTACTATGTGTACCATATGGTTTTGGTAGCTGAATCCGAATCCGAGTTCCATTTAACCCAATCAGAACAGGGTTTTGAGATAACCTCAGAAAACAAATATGGCGGGCAGCGATTTTTAAAATTCATCGGATTCGCTTGAAACGATCGTTATTCGGTGGTTTTCGAGGTCGCTGATTACGAATCCGGTGTCGGTTTTTACAAAATTCAAAATGGAGGATCCAATATGGCGCACGATGTTTTGAAAAAATCATCGGAATCGCTTCACGCTCGTTACTCAGGGAGTTCTCGGGTTCGCTGAATACGAATCCGGTGTCCGCTTTCATTAGTCTATGTGTTCTGATTTTATTCAAAGTTTGTGACGTTTGTGTCTCTATGGTAGATACACCCATCTATCTGTAATTCCATCTTTAAACCCATTCTAGTTACCTTTAATAAATGAAATTAACTTGAAAATGGATTTATAAATAAATATCTCTCCATTTTTGATTCAACAATATTATTTTTCTGCTTTTAATTCGAACAATTTACTATTTGCTCTTACACTGGTCTGAATTATTAGAGATCTAAAGATAATGAGAGAACACGCTGCAAGAAGTTTTTAAATTCTTCTCAAACAAAAATTGCGCTGTGAATGGCAGGTGATTTCCTTGCGGGGAAATTTGTCGAAGTTTGCTATTTTTAAATTTATGCTCTCGGAAAAACTTTCCGCCTTCTTCTTCTTCTTGCACCAACAAGTTGACAGTTTTTGCCGTTTGTGCGCGCACTAATTTTTAACCTCACGAATTTGCCGCAGAGACGGAATTGGTGGAAAACAACTTTGGCTAAAATCAACGGATAATTGCTTCATTGAGCAAAGTAAATGAATTGACCAAAAAATGTGAAAAGTTAAAGTTAAAAAATCTTCGAGCGTGTCTCTGTCTGTCTGTCTGCATGCAGAGAGTGAAAGCTGTAGAGTAAATATTGCCGCTGACGCATTGGTCATCGTGTCGCGTCACTCAACATTTCGTACGTCATCGCCATTGACTGCACGTGTTTCTTGTTGTAGTATTTTTTGCTGTCTTGTCGCCCTCGCTTGTTTGTTTGGCGCAAAACTTTGCAATCACGCGCTGCAAAAAAATAAGAAGTGAACCAGTTTCTCTGACCAAAATAACGCATACCCCTCACATTGACGCTCGTTCGCTTTTTAGTAACGTTATAAAATTTTGCGCTCCCCTTAACCGTTATTGCGTGCTGTTAATGATGTCCGTTTAGATGGCAACGCTGCATTCAAGCAATACTTGTACGTCGTAAGAGCGCTGAGGGTGTGTATGTGTCGTTTTCCAGTTAAATAAATGTTCAATGAGTTTATCAGCAGTAAAAGTAAAAACACTAACAACAACAGTGCTGACATCGGCAAAGCGTGCATTCACACTTAAGTAGATTGATTTTTATAGTAAATGAGTTTATCGTTTTGATTGATGGCATTGCTCGCTTGATTACATTAAATGAGTCGCACGACGACGAGGAATTCCACAAATGCCAGCGAAGTTGTAATAGCTGGAAATGCGTCATTAAATTTACAGTCACCATTATAACCGTTAGCTGTATGCGGTTTCTTTCGCAGACGCGACTTTTTCTTCTGGCATTCGCTATGTTTTTTGTTTGCTTTTGTTAGTGGGGTTTTTGACTTTTTCATTAACGGTATACGTGAGTGGGAACGATTAAGTTAAAGATTAAAATTAAAATTTAAGATTGAGATTTACTACCATTATGATTAAGATTAAGGCTAATATTACGATTATTATTCTAATTAAGAATTATGATTAATTATAAGATTAAGAGATTAATAAAAAAATTCTGATTATGATTAAAAATAAGATTAAGATTCATATTTTGAATAAGAATAAGATCGACATTAACTAGGCTAAGACTAAGATTAAGATTAAGACTAAGATTAAGATTAAGATTAACATTAAGATTAAGATTAATACTAAGATTAAGACTAAGATTAAAATTAACATTAAGATTAAGATTAATACTAAGATTAAGACTAAGACTAAGATTAATATTAAGATTAATATTAAGATTAAGATTAAGAGATTAAGATTAAGAATAAGAATAAGATTAAGATTAAGAATAAAATTGAGTTTAAGACTAAGACTAAGATTAATATTAAGATAAAATAAAGTAAGATTAACAATAATATTTTATAGTTGACTTAAACGTAATTCTTATATGATACGTGGATCCTTGTATTCCGCATGTTTAAGTAAACCTCAGATACTAAACCAATTACATTCAAGAACCAAAATTGTATGTACCACCCTATGTTTAATGTAATGAGCTACGGTTTGAAACGCAGTACAACTTAAAAGCGGTAGAAGAATAAGCCAACGAGATTAAGTTGTTGCCGAGTTGCAATAAATGCAAACCTGCTGTACATTCTTCAAGTGTATGAGTGTTGCAAAAAAAAATTAAATTACATAAGTTGCTGAATTATTAAAAACGCAACAACAATAACTTATGAAAATATTTTAATACATTTTTCCAGCATGAAAAAAGAACTAAAGAAATGCAACAAAATATGAAAGCGGCGAGTGTAATTTATTTCAGCGACAACATGCTCACTGCCACACAATTCATGCGCTGACATGCATTTATTGCATTCATGCCACATGCAGCAACACTTGCCTGCAACAGCATAGCGTCTGTGTATATGTGTGTAGTATTCAAGTAAACAAGTGATGAAGTACAATTTCAACACACAGAAATTGCCTGCAGCAACAACAACAGCAGCCAGAAGTTGCCGACACATGTTGCAAGTTGTTGTTGAAGAAGAAGCTGCTAGTTTTTACTTATACATTTGCGGTGGCAACTGTTGCTCTTGAGCTTTGCTTTCTTGATTTCTTAATGTAAATCACAGTGCTCTCGAGGAATGCCAGGAAATGAGTGTAAGCCTACTGCACGTTCAGTGATGCTTATGGTTTTGCGAGTAGTTATGTGTATTTTGTGTATTTTTCCTGCAGTCAAAACATCTCGTTTGGGTAGATTTCAGTACAGATTCTTTTTAGAGTTCACTTTCCCCAGTATTTATAAGGTTTGAAAACTTTAAACTGGTCAGTTCTTATCAATTCGGTTCTACTGAGGATTCTTTGAGCTAACCTCTGCTTGTTTTTGAGATCATTTAGGAACGCTCTAGTTGCTATTCTATATAGTGGACTAGATAACTGGAAACTTCAACAGTTTTATTGCTCAGTTTGAAGAAGTGGTTCATTGAAGAGTCGACAAAAATGGTTCCGGAAATTGGCTTGAGTTTCGCCAAGCTCAAATTCAGTTTGTGAATTCAAGGTTTTTTTGTATAATAAAAAATCAAGTCAAAAATAAGGGCTAAAATATATCTTGAGAATATCTTCATCCGTTTGGTTCATACTACGGAATGATTTGAAAATGAAATGTTTGTGTGCCGAAAGAAGTAATGGAAGGAAGGACTTTCGGTAAAGTATATTAAACATTCCATGAAAGTAGATTATATTACAGTATTGAGTAATGTCGTTTTCGGAAGGTCGTCTGAAGGCCGAAATAAAAATTAAGTCCAGGAACATTTTTTAAGAACGGTGAGCAAAAACAATAGGATCGTTAGAAGCTTATCAAGCTTTTTCTTCTGCCTTTGGTGCTTTTCAAGCTTTCAGAAGCTTGCAGATGGCTGATACATATTTAGGCAGAAATATGTGTACTAGGGATTGGTCAGAGGTCGGATTAATTTTGTTTGGAAGACACTGCTATCATGGTAGTCAATTCACGCCTAAAAATAGAAAAACTTTCAGAATCTTCTGTTATCAGAGGACCATAAAATATTCTTTATTTTTAACCTACGAACAAATGCACTAAAAGCTCGCTATGAAAGCTCTATTTGAAAGCATTCTAAGCTCCTCACCTTTGATCTATCTCCCATGCTAACTTACTCTGGTCGCCTCTGAACCAGTAGGCATCTAGTTACTACCTTCCAACAGTATTTCTTTAACATTTTCAAATCACCGACCGCTGAGACCTCTTCAACAACATTTTTGCACTTGAGCCGTCGGTATATATGTAAGTCTGTATGTAATTGAAGACGAATATAAATGCGGTTTCCAATGTTTATTCAACAAATTTACTTTTCTCGTACGTTTGTTTTATTCTCTTATTTGCTTTCAAATGTTTCGCCAGCAACTCCAAAGTTTGCCTTACACGCACGCATGCCTAATTATACACACACATACATACAAACATAAACAGACTCAAATGTGTGTGCCTACGAAAAGTACATGTTTCTCATATAAAATTGCTTTTTCTTTTCGACTTTTTTCGTTTTTCTTTTAAGTTTTTTTTCTCAAGTGTTGCTGTTTGTTTGCCGTTGGCAAATATTACTTTTGGTGCACATGTACTCACATGGCGTTACTCATACTCATACTTGTGGTTTTATGGAGTACAAGAAAATTTTCTTAACATTTCAAGTGGATTTGTCTGTAATTAATGTAACATTTTAATTGTGCGTTTTTAATTTGGAAGTTGCAAGGGAATTCCATAAAGTTTTTAAGTAAATACGATTTGATTAATTAAATAAAAAAGGAGGAGTGAGTTTAGTAGTACAACAGTAAGGCAAGTTATGGATTCATGTATGATCTTATGTATTTTAAAATGTTAAGGATAGTTCATAGAAATCTGGAAAATTTTGAAGAGTACTTTAAGCTTATCGAAAGCACATACATCTCCATTTGATGATAAAAACTTAATAAACTTAGAAAAGCTCTCACCCCTCGTAGAAGCCCCCTTCTTTATTTGCGAAGAACTTGGAACCCCACTTTCACAATCCTCTTTTGAGTTCAACTTTACACCACCAAGAGCGTTCGACATGGACAGGAACAGGTGGTATTCACTTGACACTTCCATCCGAGCTAACGATGGAGTCATCAACGAAGTGTGTGGTCTATCGTTGTCCTGGTGGAACACTACACCCTTGCCGTTGGCCAATTCTGGGGGCTGCTGGTCGATCGCCTGATTCAAGCCGTCCAGTTGTTCGCAGTAGATGGTAGAATTAAGCGTCTGGCTATATGGGAGCAGCTCATATTGGATGATTCCCTTCCAATCCCACCGAACACACAGCAAACACCTTCCTGGCCGTCAATCCCGGCTTGGCCACTGTTTGGGACGATTCACCGGCCTTCGACCACGACCGTTTTCGTTTGATATTGTCGTACGTGATAAATTTTTCGTCGCCATTCACCATCCGCTTCAAAAATGGGTCGAGTTCGTTCCGTTTCAGTAGTATATCGCAGGCGTTGATTCGGTCCAGAAGGGTTTTTTGAGTCAAACCATGCGGCACCCAAACATCAAGCATTTTTGTATATCCAGCTTTCTGCTGATGGTTTAAAATGGTTTGGTGACTAACTCCCATCTCCTGGGTGATTGCTAGATACGAGCTCTGTAGCGATTTATATATAGCCGCGAGTTCAAAGGACAAAAAGATATTTGACAATCTAGTATTTTAAAATATTGACGATAGCTCATAGAAACCTTGAAATTTTTGAAGAGAACTTTAAGCTTATGAAAGCACATAAAGCTCCATTTGATGATACAACTCTGCTAAAGTTAGAAAAATATATATTTTGACTCTTTTCGTATTAGAAATAACTAATGCTGTTCGCCAGCATGTAAAATTAGAAGTCTTCATGCCTCACATTACAAAATTTTACATTAACCAAATGAGCAGCGCCGCCATATCGGCCAACAGGCATTGGCATTAGTGTGTTATGAACCGTGTTGAATGGCAAAATAGATGACAATTATTTTTGCATTTATGTTTGCCAACGCCATTATGCTGGCGCTATTATCACTCTAGTATTCGCTATTGTTGTTGTTGTGCTAATAATTGCACAAACGTTTGCGATCTGCAGGCGTTGCAGGCGATTTTGTTGCAACGCCTTCGTTGGCTTGCCAACAGCGCGGCGTCGATTTTAGGCATTCTGTTTTACATTTGCAATATTTCCGTTTGACTGAATCGCAATGGTTTATTAGTGAAGCGAAATGCAAAAAAAAAAGCAGCAATAGCAACAAAAGCAAGAATTTTGTAGAAAGCCGCATGTGAATTGCATAAATAATATGCGGCATTTTATGCAGCTGCACGCTGTTGGCCAGCTGGTCGCACGCTATCTGCAGTACAACAACACAAACAAATGCACAATCATACAAGCTTGTAGGCATGTGTGTAAAGAGCAATTTGTGTGAATGAATTGGAAAATTATTTTCAATTTGTTCGCCTGAGTGTGCAACAAGCTGCTTTGGGTGTTCGAACATACATACATACATATACATATGTATTGCTTGGCATATGAATACAAAAGCAAAATAATTCCACCGTTACTCTCGCATATTTGCACAGTTTGTGCAGAAATATGCAGCTACATTAATGCGCACATACGAGTATCTGCATAATAAGCATATGACCGGGGGCGTATGAGTAATCTTTTCTAAACACATTTACACATGCAAACATATATTTATACACACACATACATATACATCCATACAAGCAAATATACGTATGCATTTGTGTCCGTTGTTGCATTGTATTGCACATATGCATTTTGTTATTCAAATCGGCTTAGCCGCATTGGCGCTGGTTGGAACATGGCGTGTCCGCTAGTGTCCGTATGCCCAACAATTTGAAGTGGAAATTTCGAGTTAATTTGGCATTCTTGTGCGCATATATTTTTGCGCTCCAAAGCAAAGCAAAATATTTTGACTTTTTGTGCATTTTCATTCGAGGAAACGCATTAAAACGAAATTAGTATGAAATGCATGGCGTATGGAAAATCTGTTTTTAGCAGCTGTCGTGTTTTTCTGTTTTTGTGGAAAGTTGGAATTTTTGGTATATTTTCAATTTTTTTCCCATAATTTTCATTATATTTCATAGTCGTTTTATTGATTTTTGCGTCACTCATTCTGCTATAGCAACTTTTTAAATTGCAGTCACTTTAAATTAATTACTCAAAACATTAACTAATGTTTTTCCACAAAATCCGCATTTTTTTCCTTCATCTTAGTTATAGAGTCTTATGGAAACATTATTCGGAACATCCAACAATCTACTGCAATGAACAGTTCTCATGTCGAGGTTTAGACATATTGATATAGCCAGGGTCTAGCAATTGAAATTACAATCTTCTAAGAGATATATTCGCTTAAATGGCAATCTTCTACGAGGTCTTTGGAAATAAACGGAAAACCCGGTTTCTAAAACAATATTTATATAAAAATTTTAAGTGTTGGATATTAATAGTGATGGATATTATGTTGACCAGCATATCTTTTGATACGTATTATAGACCGTAGATTGAAAACTAGGGCACGTCAGCGCATCTTAAGTTTCCATTTCGAGCTATGATGAGAGCACTTACTTGCTGATGTTTGCCAGTTCTATGATGAACTTGTCTGAAGTTATAAAAATTAGTTCGGAGTTTCAGTTCTTTCATTCATTCCGGAAAATTTGCTACAGACTATTTTGATCGATTCGAAAATGTGGTATTGGGCACTGCCTACATTAGGTTAGGTTACTAGGTGGATATCTGCATATATCCTTCATTCTTCTTCTTGACTGGCGTAGACACCGCTTACACGGTTGTAGCCGAGTCCAAAACAGCGCGCCACGTATCGCTCCTTCTGGCAGTTTGGCGCCAATTGGTTATACCAAGCGAAGCCGGGTCCCTCTCCACCTGGTCCTTCCACCGGAGTGGAGGTCTCCCTCTTCCTCGGCTTCCACCAGTGGGTACTGCATCGAATACTTTCAGAGCTGGAGCACTTTCATCCATTCGAACAACATGACCTAGCCAGCGTAGCCGCTGTTTTTTTATTCGCTGGACTATGTCTATGTCGTCGAATGACACATACAGCTCGTCGTTCAATCGTCTGCGGTATTCGCCGTTGCCAATGTTTAAGGGACCATAAATCTTCCGCAAAACCTTTCTCTATCGAAAACTCCTAATGCCGTCTCAGCGGATGTTGACATCGTCCACGCTTCTGCACCGTAAAGTAGGACGGGAATGATGAGGGACTTGTAGAGTTTGATTTTCGTTCGTCGAGAGAGGACTTTACTTTTCAATTGCCTACTTAGTCCATAGTAGCACCTGTTGGCAAGAGTGATTCTGCGTTGGATTTCCAGGCTGAAATTGTTATTGCTGTTAATGCTGGTTCCCAGGTAGACGAAATTATCTACAACTTCAAAGTTATGACTGTCAACAGTGACGTGGGAGCCAAGACGCGAATGCGCTGACTGTTTGTTTGATGACAGGAGATATTTCGTCTTGTCCTCGTTCACCACCAGACCCATACGCTTCGCTTCCTTATCCAGTCCGGAAAAAGCAGAACTAACGGCGCGGGTGTTGGCGTACGCCAGTAGCTGTACACTCTTGTAGAAGATTATACTTTCTCTATTCAGCTCTGCTGCTCTTACAATTTTTTCCAGCATCAAGTTAAAGAAGTCGCACGATAGTGAGTCACCTTGTCTGAAACCTCGTCTGGTATCGAACGGCTCGGAGAGGTCCTTCCCGTTCCTGACGGAGCTTTTGGTGTTGCTCAACGTCAGCTTACACAGCCGTATTAGTTTTGCGGGAATACCAAATTCAGACATCGCGGCATAAAGGCAGCTCCTTTTCGTGCTGTCGAAAGCAGCTTTAAAGTCGACAAAGAAATGGTGTGTGTCGATCCTATTTTCACGGGTCTTCTCCAAAATTTGGCGCATGGTGAATATCTGGTCTGTTGTTGATTTTCCAGGTCTAACGCCACACTGATAAGGTCCAATCAGTTTGTTGACGGTGGGCTTTAGTCTTTCACACAATACGCTCGACAGAACCTTATACGCGATGTTGAGGAGGCTTATCCCACGGTAATTGGCGCAAATTGTGGGGTCTCCCTTTTTGTGTATTGGGCAGAGTACACTGAGATTCAAATCGTCAGGCAAGCTTTCTTCCGACCATATTCTGCAAAGAAGCTGATGCAAGCACCTTTTCAGCTCTTCGCCGCCGTATTTGAATAGCTCGGCCGGTAATCCATCGGCCCCCGCTGCCTTATTGTTCTTCAAGCGGGTAATTGCTATTCGAATTTCTTCACGGTCGGGCAATGGAACATCTGCTCCATCGTCGTCGATTGGGGAATCGGGTTCGCCATCTCCTGTTGTTGTGCTTTCACTGCTATTCAGCAGGCTGGAGAAATATTCTTTCCACAAACTCAGTATACTATGGTCATCAATAACTAGATCACCTCGGGGGATCCTACAGGAGTGTGCTCCGGTCTTGAAACCTTCAGTTAGTCGTCGGATCTTTTCGTAAAATTTTTGAGCATTACCCCTGTCGGCCAGCTTGTCAAGCTTTTCATACTCACGCATTTCGCCCTCTTTCTTTTTTTGTCTGCAAATGCGTCTCGCTTCCCTCTTCAGCTCTCGGTATCTTTCCCATCCCGCTCGTGTTGCGGTCGATCGCAACATTGCGAGGTAGGCAGTCTGTTTTCTCTCCACTGCGAGACGACAATCCTCATCATAAGACACCTTCTTTACCCACCCTAGCGTTGAAATCGCCAAGCACGATTTTGACATCGTGGCGGGGGTGTTGTTTTTAGGTGGTGGGTCCCAAACCGTACGCACAACCGCGAAGCGGGTTTCGCCTTCTCACTTTAGCTCGCCTCCAAACGGATGTCTGTTGGCTACCCAGAGGATACTTGGTCTAAGACCGGAAGCCGTGAGCTGCTTGAGTCATATGCAAAAGAATCGTTCCTGGCCACTCCCAAGTGAATGACAGTCAGAAACTTTCCTTACTTACGTGAACTTCTACATATGACATCCATCCTCCATTATAAAACTCAAAAATTCATTTAAATTTATATTTTCGAGAAAAATCATAGGCTGCAGTATTCCTGGTGCCAATATGACTTTATACTGCCAACTTTCGTTAATGACGTCCATTCGTGAGGCGAACTCCAGGTTTTTCTGCAAACGTGCTAATATGTGTTTACAGCTTATACATACATATTTATGGCGAGTTTGCATTAGTTATTCCTACATACATATGTATGAGTTAAATGCCAGTAAGCTGACTAAAAGCATTGTACTAAGTAAACAACAACTAAAACTTGTTGAAATAAATGAAAAAATAATTTACGTCAACCATAAATGTTGATTTTGCTGTCCACCCCACAACCGGGTACCGTTTTATTCCGTTTCGTGTGTTGTCAATAAGTTGCCTTCTGCAGCATCACTTCACCCTTCTCTTCATACACACACATACATACAAAATTGATTCTTTCTCATTTTTGTTTGCCTTATATTAAAGTAAACATTGCCAAATGCTTCGAGTACACCGTTGTGCATCACTACGCTTCGCTTCACTTCGGTTTTGTACAAACATTCTTGCGAAATAGCATACGAGTATACACTTCTCACTTGGTAATTGCTTGCCAACACACACACACACCCATATGTATGCGAATGAATGTGAGTTTATTTCTTTTACTTCAGTACAAAGCTTGCACATTCCTCGGCTGTCGGCTGTCAAGTAACGAGCGCGCAGGAATTTCGTCCCATTTCTTGCGGGGCACACTTGTCAGTGACACGACTGTCATGCCTGCCTGATGTATGAAAACGGAAAAAATCCTTAAAATTTTATTATCGACACGTGCTTTACAGCGCAGGCATTGCCATGCGTGAGAATGCGCGGAGGAGTGTGGAGAGTAAGCAGTGTTACAGTGTCTCAAATAATTGAACGGATTTTTCGAATATTTTTTTAGAAATTGTAGCATACATTCAGGCGAAATATTGCTGCTTTTGGCTGGGCTGCTAATCATGTAAATTTGTGAGGCTTCATTTCAATTATTTTTGTATCGATATAAAATATTATTAACTAACATTATAACACTTTTTGTTATACGTTTTTTTTTACGTATTTACTTGACTTTTTAAATTTTAAGTAAGCCTAAAAATATGTGAAAAATTTAAAAAAAATATTAACTCCTGTACAAACATGACACACACTGTACTTTTTCAAAAAATCATTAATGTTGTTGCATACACATTTAGTCCCTACACATATGCAGATTTATTTTCATTTGGCTTAAGCTTAGCCTACCGAAGCAGCACAAACATTATTTAACTGCCTGCGCCTATCGTTTGCAAAAAATCAAATTAATTTATGGTAATAGCGTATCGCTGAAGGATCAAGAGGCTCTTTAAAATGTCAGCACAATCAGGGACTCAATAATGGATCGCATTGGCAATAAGAAATCTAAATTTATTTTTCAAATGCGTGCAGGTCGTATGCGATTTGCTTTGCTTTGCTACTCGGTTGATAAAAGCAACAGATTTTCGTGTTGGAAAAATGTGATTTGCATATATTTAATGCAGCCAAAAAAAGTGGGAAAAATTGCGCAAAAATTTCAGGAGAGTATGGAATCATGCTTGAATACTAGATGGACTCAATTAAATGCAGGCGTCGACAATCGATTTAGCGCCGAAAAAATATGCAATACTCTCAACAGGCTTTTAACTACGAATTTACATAACAGACATTCCAAATACAACTGTAATTTAATATGTAAGTGTGAATGCAGTTAAAAAGCATGTTTGAAATGAAAATTCTACACAAATTGAAGCTCAAACTAAAAGCAGAAAAGAGAAAAAATTATAAAAAATAGAGTCATGGATTTCAGCAACTGCTTCCGCGAGTTTTGAAGCCTAAAGTGCTAACTAAATGTACTCGCATTTGATTTTTCATAAGAGATAACCGTATATAGGAGTACAAAAAGTATATATTAAAGTATACATATGTATTTACTGCCTACTTGTTGTTCAGTATATTGTAATATTAAGTTAAATGAACCCACATTCACTTCAAAATGAGCTTGTAACCGCTCAGAAAGGATGTGTGCACCACAAAAAACCTAACATTTCCGTTAAACAGGTGACGAAAGAAAATTCACTTAAGTGAAAAGTTGACATGTCGGATTAGAAAATAGAAAACGGTTGCGTGACTGTGTTTTTGGTTTTTTTTTTTTTCAAAGCAAATGTCATGTGTTTTTTGTTAGGTTGACATTCAAAAGTGGCATGTGGCAACCCAGCGAACAAAAGTTACTGAACATAAATGTCAGTCAGTTTATGTTGACAGTTGGTTTGACAGTATATTGACAGTTCGTTTGACAGCTATCAGTTTAGGAAATTAGACTTTAGCTGATTACATACTTTAGATCAACTTCGAATAAATTATGAATTTTTGTTTGAATGTCTTCATAGTAATTACTATATTTTCTTTCGTTCAGAATTCTGTCTTATAAGATATAGTCATTCAGAAATTCTACTATAGGGTTGGAGATGATATGAATAAACTTGATAGTAATAAAATTGCCCCACTCTCCTCCAGAGAGAGTAATGAGTACCTCGCTTTTATAGAAGTGAATTAGTTAGATCAACTGACTTAATTTCCGATAAACTTCTCTACTCTAAAAGTAGGTACCAAGGACGATTGCTAGTTTCGAGCAGCTAAGCTAGTACACTTTAAGATACTTTATATCTACAGAATGTTAAAATCTTTTTTCTGACCTAAAAATGCTGACAGGAACAGAACTTCAAATGAAAATAATTTTATTTTTTCGCGTGAAAATCGCTTTTTAGTATCAATGAAGTGAAAAAATGAGCAGCAGCAATATGAGTAAGGCTCACAGAGGTCACGGCGACCGCAACTCAATAATTTCAATTATGCAAGTTAAAAAGCCAAGGAAATACTAAAAAAATAGATGAAAAAGAAACTCATTAGAAAGTCGCTTTCTCACACACAAACAGACAGGAAGCGTTACATATTTGAGAGCGTAAGTGCAAAAGTAATGCATACAAAGTGGTGAGCCGCTCGCGTCAAAGTGCTTTTGGTATTCATTTCCAAGAAGAAAACATAAATTATGCGGATGTTGGAAGTGAATGCGAGCGCCTGCAGGGGTGGCGCACATACATCTATATTATACACTCGAAATTATGTAGGCCTCAGCAGCAGCAGTGGCAATAAGAAAAAAATACAAAGGAATGTCGAAGGCATTCGTTTCTTTAATAATTTCTTTCCCTTTGGCCCACTTGCAAAGTAACTCTAATGCTTCCCGGCTGTCTGACTTGACTGTGCCTACCATAATGTATGTAGTTTCGCCGCTTTTTCGTATTTTCGCATACTTAATATATATTTCTTTGCTTTTTGCTTTGTCAGTAGGTGAAAATATCACAAATGAAAGCTCGCAGCAGCGCCTAAGTATATTAAGGAATGTGTGCCGTAGACGGAGGAAACAGGTGAATAACAGCGCAGAGAGAGATGATAGAAGCGCGGCATAAGGAAGTGTGCAGGAAATTCTTCGTTTCGTCTTTGCTTTGGCTGCTTGAAATTTGTTTGCGTACGCGGAATGTGAAATGGGCGTGCATTAAGAGGAAATGCAAAGAAATATTGCGCGCGCTCCGTGATAAATAAAGAATGTGGCAAGCAAATAAGTATGCTGTGTGGTTGTTGTGTTGCTTTGTTGCGCAGCGAAATGCTTTTGGCAAAAGTTGTAATAGATGCGTGTGAGGAATTAGAGGCATACTTTATGGCGTTTGCCAGCGTATGCTGTCGAAGATGTCAACAGTGGCATAGGTAAAAGTGCTTCGAATGTGCTATGTGTTTGCCAGCGCGTGTCTATGCGGTTGCGCTTGCGGCTGGCGCTTGGTGGCATTAGCGGTTGTTGTTGATACACCGCAGGTTCTTAGATGTATATAGGTGCAAATGCAAATAAAAGCTTTTGTGCACCTCTGTTCGACACTTTTTCATTAGCATTGATTTTAATTCACGCTTCTTTTCTGTGTTAAGCGTTCAGCCAGCTGCTCAAGTGTGTCTACATGTGCCTTGTGCTTTGTGGTTGACATTTTTCTATTTTTGCTTAAATTTGAATTTTTTTATTTTGATTCCGTTTTGAATGCCTGTGTTTCATTATACTTTGTAACGGCGGTATGTAGATTAAGTGCGAGCTCACGCTGTGGTACTTTATGTTCGGTTATAAAAGTTTAGTTGTTGGGTGTTTTAGGCACATTAGATTTGTTTATAGAATTAAATTTGAATTTAAAGAACTTTTATTCTTAAAATTTGTTTTTAAATGAAATCTAGTGAATATTGCTCTAGAAGCCGATGTATCATATCTGATATGAGTGAGGTTAGGTTAGACTTGATAAAGCATTAAGTTTTTCATTGAGGATTTCGATCTAAGAACAATGGATTTGGTTCAGCCTGTGTTGCACTCTTTACAGGATCCATCATAATACTTAACAATATTTTGCGAGAGATACGCACCTCTAAGTGCGTTCCTCTCTGTTCCTTCTGTTCTAAAGAGGTTATAAAGAGGTTTAAGATGTTTCACGCTTAGTTTAGAGGAGTCACAGTTGTGTTGCTTACCCAAAATAACTTTAATAGAAATCATATTTATATTTTCAACAAACTGTTTAATATTGACTCAACGTGATTCTGTATATTTATGTTTTTGGAAAGCTCTAAGAAAGCTTATTCTCGCAAACTCATTTCTATCTATGTATAAGCTCTCTTATTCGAGATATCAGCTTACATCACAAAATGTTTTTTTACAGGTCATAGACATATCACTAGTATAAATAAGCTTTAAAGCTTCATAGAGCTTTTTCGAAAAAAACCGGCCTAATTATATCGGAGTGATCTATTTTTGTGGTCGATTTGAGAAAATTTTGTCTTTTACTTAGACTGAAATTAATAGATTTGCGATAACAAATTTGCTGCGACACCACAGAGAGCTTTCTCTTGAGTTTTCTCGGCAAAAAAAACAATACTTTATATTTTATGCAAAATTACTGCAATTTAATTATATTAAAATATATAAATTTATTTACTAATTTTGCAATTTTTTTCGTTCATCTCTTCTCGTTGCAGTACCGTCATCTGCGCCCAACGGGGATGTCCACAGCCAAAAGGCTGGTACTCTCATTACGCGGTCGTAAGCATTCACAGGGTAATACAGCGACATCATCGACACGTCTAGTGTCGGCTGGTACCTCCCCGGGACATGAGCTGGACGAAATAGCCGTTGTCTCGGGCACCGGAGGTTCCAGCCATCATCTCTCCTCATATGGCGGTATCGGTGCTGATATAAGTAATGGTCCCCGATACTCAACAGGTGAGTCTAAAGTCAAGATAATAAACATATTTACATATTTACAGTTAATGATTGTCAGGTTAGAAAAAATATATAATTCACTTATTTATACACAGAGTCTCACACATTTTGCAAGCATAATTAAAATTGTTGTGTGCTTGTCTGTTTTTCTTTTTGTTTGCGCTTGCTTGTAATTAATAATAAATGGAATTTCATGGGTTACAAAAACAAAAAATCTGTTGTATGTCAGTTAAATTGAAAAAAGCGCATATTAATCCGTCCCTTCCCCTTTTAATATTCTTCTTATATGATTCTTGGAAGTATGTGCAACTTTAATCCTTATTGATAAAACCGCTCATTATTATAGGTTAATTGAACATACATACATAAGTATATACATAAAAGCTGCTTCTTAAAGCGGCTTAAAGTTTGCTTTGAACTTATAATAATCTCTGGTCATACATATGTATGTATGTCTCTCGGCCTTTTAGTTAAGGACAATTACATAAGTATATGTATATATATGTTTCCGAAATTGTCTCTTTGTTGTGGTTGTCTTTCGCTTTAACATATGCTCATATTCTCACGACCCCCCAACTCCTGCTCAAACACAGATACAGCCACATACTTCTGTACACACCACAAATATTCATATTCAGCAATCAGGCGAACAAAAATGTCCTTAGGCTTCAAATTACTTTATATTTAGTATGAAAATGGAGTAGTAGAAACACTGAAACACTCTAGCACAGCAAAAGCAATTTGGTGAAAACATTGGTCGGATAACTGTTTTTGTAGTCGTGCTGCTGTGGCGATTGTTTCATAATGTAAGACATTATTACTTAGTTCGTGGAATTAGTGTGTGTGCTGTAAGGAGAGCTTTTGTACTCATGCTATGCTTTCTCATATAATGAAAGCACATACCATGCTCTGATGACAGTTGATGGCATAGTTGGTTGGTTGTAGTTTGTTTGTTGTTGCGTCAACATGCCAACTATTTGATTTCTAAACTGTTGCTTGGTTAGGTTAAAGGTAACTAAGATGTGCCATTTTGGCAGAATATTCGTGAAAGCAATTTATTTAATGACTTTGGGTGAGAATTTGAGTTGAAATTAATATGAAAACTTTTTTGGCACACTTTTTACACTCTCGCCACTTATCAATCCTTTGAATTTTTGATTTTTTGAAATTTTAATATTACTTATATTATATAATTTTTCAAACCAATAGGTTTTGCTAAGTTATGTGACGCTTGGGTCGAAATAATTATGAAAATCATAATTAAACTACTTTCTTAAGCCCCTTAATACACATTTTTTAGAAATTTTCAGGCTTCCGAAGAATTTACTAGTTACCATAATCTCTTTATATTCGATTAAACATTGAAATGATTAATAAGAAGGCCTTTCTTATACATCTGATTTAATTTAAAAGTTTATTTAAACAGTGATTTAGCCTTTTATATTCTCTTTAAACTTTTACAGATAAAATTCAAACAAAACCACTCGATTTACAATCCAGAAATTTCGGGATCCCGAAAATTTCTACCTTACCAAAATCTTATGATCTTTGCATAAAGATCGAAAAGATCTTTAGACGGTCTTACCAAAATCTTCTGATCTTTGCATAAAGATCGAAAAGACCTTTAGACGGGCCTTCTCATAAATCTAACTCAATTTATAACTCGATTTATACTGTAGTTTATCTTTTCCTATTCTCTTTCAACGTTTATAGCTAAAATTTCAATATAAACAATCGACATACTACGAAATTTCGGCATCCCGACAGTGTTACCAACATCTGTTAATCTGCGATTAAAAATCGAAATGATTCAAAAGAAGACCTTTCTCATATATTTAATTGAAATTACAACTCTATTTATATAGAAATCGATCTTTTACTATTTACTTTCAATTTCTAGTTCAATAAAATCAATTGTAGTACAACAATCTCGAAAATTCGGGATTCCTAAAAGTTTACTCTTCACCAAAATCTCCTTATATACGTACAACGAAATGACACATGGGACACCCTCATTCACCACGGTCAAACTGTAAACAAATATCAATCAATATGTGACCTGTGCCAAAATGTAAACAAACTTCTGTCAAAGGTCAATGACCTCGACCAAAACGTAAACAAACCCCTGTCAAAGGTCACTAAAATGTAAACAAATCCATCTCCAAGGTCATTGACCTCGACCAAAATGTAAACAAACCCCTGACAAAGGTCATTCATCATGGTGGAGGTTTGCTTACATTTTGGTCGAGGTCAATAACCTTGGGCATGGGTTTGTTTACATTTTGGAAGGAGTTTCTTCACAATTTGACCGTGACGAAAGAGTGTGTCTTAGGGGTCATTTCGGTGTTTGAGCAAAGATTAGGATATTTTGGTAAACAGTATATTTTAGGGGTCGCGAAATGTCGGGATTGCAGTATTCCGATTGATTTAATGGTAATTTTAGCTATAAAAGTTAAAAGTGAGTGCAAAAAGTTAAATTCCTTTTTAAATAGATAATTCAAAGAAAGTATTTATTCATATACTTATACAAAAGTGCATAGCTAAAATTGCTAACGGTATATCCCTTTAAAGATTTGGCATTGATATTTTGCTTGCTAAGTAAATGAATACAGTGCAAATAATAAAATCAGCTCCCTGGTTGAATGCCGATCAACAGAACTCGTGTGTTTTCCCTTCCTTGCATTCATTAACGCTGTGTTGTTGCTATTGGTTCTATTTTTTTCTCACTCTCAGGGATTTCGCAAGCGTGTGGGCGCTCAGTCAGCTCAGCATAGCTTAGTCTCGGCCATATTTTCCTTCTGCAGCTTTATTCTTTTTGTTTTCTGCTTTCACTTTAGCTTGAACTTCGTTCGCCGAAAATTGCATGTTTATTTTCTTTGTATCGCTGTGGCGGCTCCTTCATATTAGCTGCTGTGTGTGCCATTGTCTCCCAAGTCTGTATGTGTGAGCTTATTACTTTTTATAAGAAGAATCTTTTGCGTGTGTATATACGGTTCTCTCCTTGTTGTTGTTGTTTTAGCTTCGTGCGTTGACAACGCGCAGGCGACTCAATCAGTTAAGCAAGCAAATGTGTGCCATTTACAAATCTAATCAAATCTCAGACGCATTAAGTCGCTCGTACATTGCCCTTGTCTCGGCTATTGTTTCGCTCGACTCGTAAAGTGTTGTCGGCGCTTTGAGTTGGGTTATTGGGTTTGGTTTTATGTTACACGTGCCACTGAAATGTCAAAGTAAATAGACAAAGTAACGCTTAATATAGGTTTGTGGCATAATGGAGTCCCACTTTTATGGCTGGAATATTAAACAAAGAAGCAGGAAATTTAAACGTTGGTTAAAAGCGGTTTCTTTGTAAGCTATTTTCACACCTGAGAGTCAATATAAATGTCGTTTGTAGTGCGAAAAATGTTTATGTTATGTCACATTAGTATTCAAATGTACTCCTAGTTGTAGCCTGCTTAGTTTTCTCTTCTCGTTTGCGACCTTCAACCTTTTATTAGATCAAATTCTGTGTGTGTTTGACCTTACGATGTTTTTAGGATGAACTAATATTAACAATAAAAAGTTGATTTCCGTATTCTTAAATATGTGTTGTGGCTGCTTTCCACCTATGGCATAAAGTCCTTTTAACCGTATGCTGAAATAGCACACTTCCTTCTTGAAGAGTAAATTTCGTAAGTCTCGAAAGCTTTCTTAAGAGTTTAGATCTTTTTTAAAACTATGATGAACGTAGATAAAGCAGAATGGAATAAAATATAAATCGAATCAGCTCTGACTCTTGTAATCGGTAGAAGATAATCATAGTGACACTGTTGAAGGGAGATCTTTGCAAATAAAAAAAACTGTCAGTAGATGGCGCTGAGTTCGAAAGCTTTAATTTCAGGCTAATTGCCTTATTTAAGTCTTCAAATCACTCATATTCTGTCGAGTTTACAGCGCCCCAAAATTTAAATTTGTGAAAACAAAAACAAATATGGCTACAAGTTAAAAATATTTTTAGATCTCTGTGGTGGGAGATGAAAGCTCTCACTACTTTTTCCAAACCACTATGGTCACTTATTACATATTTAACTAACATTTTATGGTGCAATCTATTTTGTCCGTCTCTCTAAATAATCTATCATCTTTGTTTAATTTACATTCGCTCTAAAGGCAAACAAGTCTCAGGAGTCTTCAAGACATCTATCAACCGAAATTTACTTTGAAAATTGCTGCAATTTCAGCTAAATTACCGTACATAAATTTACAAAATTTTTCAAGTGCTCTAGGCGAGTGTCGAGGGAATTATCATTGCTTGCTGTCTAGTAAATACGATAACTGTAAATTTGCACTATTTTAGCGGAGTCTACTAAACTCACCATACATCAAGCTAATTTTTATATTGCATAGCACATTAAAAAATATAATTTTTTGCATTCAAAGTCACATGAAAATATCAAAGCAGCAATTCAAATATATATATATAAACAAACGCTTTGCATACATGCAGGCGCACATACCCCTAAAAATTGAGTTGCTTGTTATTGTGGCATTATTTTTCGTTTTTTTTGCCGCATTTTTCGTATTTGCTTTTATTATTGCAACATATCTCATTTCCCCCCACCGCTTTTTGTACATTTTTATTTTCTTCGAATTTTTTTGCTTGTGTTGTTTGCGCATTTATTGCCACTCTTTGTGGTTATTACGATTGTGATAATGTCCCGCCTTTATTTGCTCATATTTCAAAGAATATCACAAACGCATATCTCATTTTTAACACAACCGCACCTCGCCCCCCCCCCCAAAAATGGTTTATACCGTAAAAATAACCGTTAGTGTATATTTACCCACTTCAGGCAGAGCAGCAGCTGCTGTCTGTCTGTGGAGTGTGTGTGTCGAGTTGTGCAAGTGCTTTGTGGTTGTATTCCCTGTTCGGTGCTGCGCTGCCTGGCCCATAAATAAATCCCAGGTTAATTTTTCCATTTTCGTTTTTATGTGTTGCCGAGATTTGTTTAATTTATATTTTAATGTCTTACTTTATTTTTCGACCGAAAGTGAGTGCGGCGATATTTTATTTCTCTTTCTCTATATTTTCCATTTCTATTTATTATTTTTGTTCCTCCCCTTTTTTCGCTTTTTAAGGCTGGTCGCTGTGGTTTTCAACCGCCGCCACCAATGTGGCCAACTGTTGCTGAGTCAACATAAATTTTCCACCTGCATTTCGCCTGTTTATTTATTATCTATGTATTTGTTTGTGTATTTGCGGGCTGTTCATCACTCTCTTCACTCTCTATCTCACTCTCACTAAGTGCGGCTCGGTGTGGCAATTTATCTTTTAAGCCATAATAAAATAAGCCGCTTTTCAAGTGTTTAACAATGGCAAACAAATTCGCGGTGTGCAGTTTTTTCCACCGTTGTTGTTGTACAATAATTTCAAAATCACAGGTGTGTGTGTTTGCTGTCTAAATTTTACATTTGCCACGGCTTTGTGCGGTTACAAGCTATCAAATGGCTTTGTAATTTGTTGCTGCCACTTTTTGGTTGGATTTCGCTTTTCAAGCATTACTGGCGTAAATATATATGTCATATATGTACATATGTAATGTATGTGTGTTGTTGTTGTTGTAATAATACCTCGTTGTTTTTGTTTAGTTGTTAATAGGCGCTATAATTGCGGCTTTGCGTAATCTTATGCAGATAAATAAAATTGCCGGAAATTGTTTGGCGATAAATTCCAAAATTCTTAACGTGTTCAAGAGTTGCTTACATAGGTCTTCTCTACAAACAAGCGACGTGTGTATTTTTTGTAAATGGTTTAAAAATTACTTTTGAGAGGAGCTAATGTTATGTTTGATATTATTTGTAAAATATTTTCAGGAGGTTATAGCGTGCTTCAGGCATTTTCTTCAATAAATTTCAGTTTTGGAAATGTATGTAGGACACGTGCTTAAGAAACATGTGTTTCTTAAATTAACCACCGTCGTCAGTTCTTTAAACCGTTTTTTGTCTTATTTTATATTCTTTTGGCAATAAAATCTAATGCTGAAAAATAGAAGTGGATGTTGGCTCTGTTAAGTCATTGCTAAAGTCAAGCAGTAGCGCAGAGACTTGTTTTGTATATTGCATTACCCTAAGCAGACGATATAACATAGATGATGTTCTCCTCACAGAGAAATTATTCTATCGGATATCGGATTGCGAATAGGATGGCTGAGCCAATGTGATCTCTCAAACTTGTTGTGAAACTTCAGTTTTCTTTTAGGTACGGCACTGTCAGTGATGCCTTTATACCCTTTATTTATGATAGTTATCACTGAAAATATATTAAAAGCTAAAGCTAAAAAGCTATATATCAAAGAGTCACTGATAAGAATCACTAATATGGATCGATATATTTGACTAAACTGTAATTTGTATACTCTCGCAACATGTTGCACAGAGTATCATAGTTTTGTTCACATAACGGTTGTTTGTGTCACCAAGAAATAAAAGAGTTAGATATTTATAAATGATCAGGATGACGAGTGGATTTGAAATCCGGATGTCTGTCCGTCCGTCTGTCTGTCTGTCCGTCTGCCATAAATAAAGTTATTAAAATAAAATTTTGAACACAGGATCGTATTGGGGAGGGGCATTTGGATGTAATTTTTTTGGAGAAGTGGGCGTGACCCCGCCCTCAAATAGGTTTTTTATATATAACTCGCAAACCAATAAAACTATATAAACCAAACTTTCTGCAGTCGTTTCTTTTAGCCACTTCTTAATGCAGTCCAAAAATGAAAGAAATCGAATAATAACCACGCCAACCTCCCATACAAAGGTTAGGTTGAAAATTACTAAAAGTGGGTTAACTCACTAACGAAAAACGACAGAAACATTAAATTTCACATAAGTAATGTCAGATGGCTACACTCAGATTTTTATACAAAATGAAAAATGAGCGTGGCGTCGCCCACTTATGGGTCAAAAACCATATCTCAGGTACTACTCGACCGATTTCAATGAAACTTGGTTTGTAATAGTTTCCTTACATCCCAATGATATGTTGTGAAAATAGGCCAAATCGCTTCACAACCACGCCTACTTCCTATATACCAGAACATTGAAGACGATCTGATTCGTTTACTTTAAAATACATAAAGTAAGCACTAGTGAAGATATCTGTGCAGAACTTTGCACAAAGACTACCTTTATAGTGTGGAAGCCCCATTCTAAAAATCACCGAAATCGGACCATAGGTTTTTAAGGCCCCATTTATCGAACACGAGGACTTCGGTGCTTCTATCCTAATATTATTGTTTCCAACTTTCAATGGACTTTATACAATATATGTAACGAATATGTGGGTCAAATTGTGTATTATATAATATAAATAAAGTTAAATAAATAAATTGCGAGAGTATAAGATGTTCGGTTACATCCGAACTTAGCCCTTCCTTACTTTTTCTATATTGATATTCTCTAGTGCTGACCTAATGCTGCTCTAGTTAGATTTATACGAAATTCTGATCCACATTGACTTAAAAACATATTTAGAATTGATTAAGGCAGCAGCCTTAACGATTATCAAATTATAATATCTGATATTTTCCATAGTCCTCTCATCATTCTTTATCACTATAATTATAATCTTTTAGTAGATTAATGTCTTGCAATATACTGTTAAAACTTTCGAGGTAGCCGTCGCGGTTTGGTAGTATTCTATAAAGAAGACATGAAGACCGTGATTTCCCTTTCAAATATTATGCTTTCATGCTGCCTGTTTCGATGTAAACCTGCCCGAGAAATGCTATGTATGTTGTTTAATTGTTGTTGGTAGTTGTAACTGTAGTTGGTTCAAAGTTATTAATGAAATAATAAGGCTTTCTTCAATGTGACTTCAAAAGGTCATTTTTATTTGAAAATTTTTGTTATGTCATATGTCAATTATCAAATTTTAAGATCCATGTCTTGATTTAACTTCTCTTACAGTGGTGGTAGTGGTTTTATGGTGTGATCTATTAGTTTATTGCTAAGCTTAATTTTCATATGTTAACCTTTAAAACAACTTGAGCCACAATTTTATAATACAAAAACATAGTGATTTTTCAATTTACCCAAAAATCAGACAGAATATATTTAGCTTTATTAATAGTATATTTTATTACAAAAGAAAAATGGCGTTACAGCTTGGTAAATATAGGATATAAACAACTAAAATACACTTTCAACACACATTACTCTATTCTACTCGGTTCTATAAAAAATGGCAAAACCCCGTGTAATTGTAATGTAATGCAAATACGCAAATTACAGTGTTCATGCGTGAAATTCTGTAACCAGGGCGGTCACACTAAATTAAAAGTTAATAATTTTCCAATTTTTTATTTTATTTATATCTTTTAAAATATTTTTTCTATACACAAGTGCTGTTATTGTAATGGTGGCCCGTTGTATGCATACAAATTTCACATTCATTCACACATACATACAAAAGTACATATGTATGTGTGAAATATATGAAATGAATTTACAAGCGAGGCACTGAATACAAAAAAAGCTTTGTACACGAGTTCCGCTGCTTTAACAAATGTTTATTTTGCTTTCACTCGTAATGTGTACACTTCATTTGCATTAAAAACATTGAAAAATGGCGAAAAATGCGAAGCAGCGCTAAATAAATTAAGAAAAAGTTGGCACAAATGAAAAAGAAGAGTGCAAAAAAAATGCGCAGAGTTGAAGCAAAAATTAACTGTAAAGCATTTTTTCAAATTTACTGCAATTTTGCGCCGAAAAAAAACAACAAAAATTAAAAAAGTGAGGTCCACGCAGAAATTAACTTTTTCGCCGTTGGCCATGTAAAGGTATAAAATTTTATTGTTGTGTCGCATAAAAAGTAATGAAATTTGTAGATCAACGAAAAATGTTAAACGATAAGTTTGAAGCGAGCGAGAGAGAGAGAGAGAGAGAGAGAGAGGAAAATACCGAAAAAGTACAAAAGCTTTCATGCAGCTTTCATATGGCGCGGGTCAAAGGTTACATGAAGGCGAGTGGTGGCGCAATAACGAACATATTGAGTGCTTTATGATGCGCAAAAAATACGCAATCGCATTACATTTGCTGCTTATATGCCGTTGTAAATGTATTTATATTTGGTTGGGTGTGTGCATGTGTCGCTTACTTAAGTGCTTTGTTTAAGTTTGGCCGGCATGGAATGACATAAAATTAAAATACCCATTTAAATAATTGGCGAAAGTGTGCGGGCAAAAAGTGTGAGTGCATATGTTGCGCCGTTACCGTTACCGTTACCTCAATGTAAGCTCTTTAAGCGGCATTTCTTTTGCACACGATACGTTTCGGCTCGCATAATCGTTTATCGAATATTTTTCGAATGGCGCGCAGCAACATTTCGTGACCATGCAACACGCACATTGAACACATTGCGTTTAATCGCATTTTGCAGCATTTAAATGTAATATGGCTTTTATGCATACTCAAACGCAAACATACACACATGCTACATACATAGCTGAGCGTTGTGTGCGTCACAAAAAGCAGAGTTTACAAATGTAATTTCGCATTGTGCGCAATTTTTTTTTTGTTATTTGCTTTCGAAATGCCACTCATCTTTTCGTGTGGCATTCAAGTTTTTAGTGCCAGCACATAAATGTTTGCATTAAAGATTATTCTTATTCTATGGGTGTGTAGTAAGGATTTTAGGGTATTTTTTCTACTACCTTAACGCAAGATGACTTAAATTACTTTAACGTACTGACAAAGGAAAAACTTTACTAAATGTTTTCGAAAATAAGAAAATTTTTGGTGCTAAAACGTTGTGTGCAGTTAAATTAAAACTGTAATGTAATTAAAAGGTAATTGTAATTACTAATTTGAAATGTAATTTTAATTACTCAACTGAAGTGTAATAAAAAAGTACTGTAAATGTAATTACTAAATTGTATTGTACTGAAAAAATAATGTAAGTCCCATTACTCAATTGAAATGTAATGAAAAAGTAATGTAATTGTAATTACTCAATTGTATGTATGTATGTATGTATGTATGCGATTGGCGTTGCAACCGTTTAGCCGGTTATAGCCGAATCGACGATAGTGCGCCACCTCTCTCTCTCCTTCGCAGTTCGGCGCCAGTTGGAGATCCCAAGTGTAACCAGGTCGCTCTCCACCTGGTCCCTCCAACGGAGTGGAGGCCTTCCCCTTCCTCGGCTTCCTCCGGCGGGTACTGCATCGAACACTTTCAGGGCTGGAGTGTTTTCGTCCATTCGGACAACATGACCTAGCCAGCGTAGCCGCTGTCTTTTTATTCGCTGAACTATGTCAATGTCGTCGTATAACTCGTACAGCTCATCGTTCCATCGTCTGCGGTATTCGCCGTTGCCAATGTTCTGAGGACCATAAATCTTGCGCAAAATTTTCCTCTCGAAAACTCCTAGTGTCGTCTCATCTGATGTTGACATCGTCCAAGCTTCTGCACCGTAAAGCAGGATGGGAATGATAAGCGACTTGTAGAGCTTGATTTTGGTTCGTCGAGAGAGGTCTTAACTGTTCAATTGCCTACCCAGTCCAAAAGAACACCTGTTGGCAAGAGTTATTCTGCGCTGGATTTCGAGGCTGACATTGTTCGTGTTGTTGATGCTGGTTCCCAGGTATACGAAATTATCTACGATCTCGAAGTTATGATTACTCAATTGGAATGTAATAAAAAATTAATGTAATTATAATTACTCAATTGAAATGTAATGAAAAATTAGTGTAATTCTAATTACTAAATTGAAATGTAATGAAAAATTAGTGTAATTCTAATTACTAGATTGAAATGTAATGAAAAAGTAATTATAATTTCTAAAATAAAATGTGATGAAAACATAATGTAATTGTAATTACTCAGTTGTAATGTATTGAAATGTAATGTAATTGTAATTACTCAGTTCAAATGTATTGAAAAAGCATATGAGAAGGATTGAATACCATTCTAACGAGGTTCTATGAGGTTAAAATTTTTTGTATTTTTCATAGCCACAACAATAAAAAAATGACTGGATATTAGCTTAAAAAATCTGTATCTGCAACGACTCATTAAAATACATTTTTCAGTAAACAGAGAATTTAGTTGTCCTGGTATTCCAGACCATTCGTTACTACTTAGGGTACCTTAGTACTTCTTTGCTGAATTCATAACTGTAGAAAAGGTTTTGCAAAACAATAAGGATCCCATTCATCCACCAAAATCATCATTATATGAAAAGCAAAATTACTGTGATCCACCTTTTTACTTGCCTCTCTCTCTCCTTCCCTCTTCGAATTCAAAAACACCCAAAAACGAAGTTGAGCTCCCCTCAACACCCTCAGCTGTGAGCGCACATTAAACAAAATCCCACATAAGTTTTATTTTCGCACGTGTATGCTTAATATTTATTATTTAAACAAATATATAACTCACATTTCTTAATGTTTGCATGACAAGGCAAATGACTCTAATGATTGTCATCTTGATGCCACAATTGCGCTGCCGCTGTCAACACCGCAGCGTCGAGCGACCACCAGCGCCATGTGAGAAGGTAATAAAATGCGAAAAATAAATAAAAGACAAGAGAGAATCAGCATAAAAACAACATAAGATATGAAAATGTATTGCACCAATGCACACAAATCTACAACAAACCAGTGAGTGATAAAGGAATGCTTATGCAAGGCGACTGAGGCAAGTAAGGGGTTGCGTTAGGTTAGCGGGAGTTTTTAAAACCTCTCTGAGGTGTACTTCAGTGAATTTTATTTGCATTTTTATGCGAAGTCAAAGAAACCCCAAGATTCCGTTTCGCGCGCTTAATGCCAAGCAACATTGTTTTTGGTGTTGTTGTCTTTGTTGTCATCGCCAATGCTTAATACACATAGTATTGGTGTAGTTGTTGTGATTTTGTGTTGTTGTTGTTGCTTTACTCACATTCCAACTGTTATTGCTGTTGCTCAAGGGCAGTAGTTGTCAATGAAGGTTGGAAGGAGCGGAAGGGCTTGATCATGCGCTTGTTGAGGGGGCTGCTTGTTTTATTTGTGGAGAGTTATTAGTTCATCAGATGTACCGCTATTTGACTTTTTTTGCTTTGGAGATTTTTTTTAAGTTGTGACTTCATTTTTTGCTTTATAGAAATAAAGAAGAGAGTTCGAGAATGAGATTTGAAGAATTTTTTTATTTTTTTTATATTAAGGAGAAATCTAACGGTTTCTCGATTCAAAATTGCTCTTTACTCGCTTGTTTACTCATTTGCTTTTAGCCAAAGTTGCTTTCGCAAGCCTTACGGCATACTCTTGTCATCCTACGCACTCTTAAGCTTTAAACAAATATGTTTTCTCTCTGCACATTAGCCGCTTGTGCTTTGAGTTAGCGTTTTTTGCAACATTGTACTTAGCTTAGCTTAGCTATTTTGGTCAAAAAGTAATTAAAAATTCATTTGATTCGAAACTCGTTTACTCAGCTCAGCTTCAAAAACCCACACGCACAAACAAACAAAGAGTGCATTAAAATCATGAATACAAAAAAAATGTTGAGCATAAAAATTCAACACTCAAACTCTCACGCCTAAATGGGAAAAGTTTTGACTTTTCGTTGAACTGAATGGAATGGAAATTTTATGAGGAAACTTGAATGCCGGAACTAAATGATGATGAAAGTGTAGCAATCGATGCGACTGCTGTGGTGTATATGTTGATGGCGTTGTGGTTATTACTGTTATGGCGCTGATGCTATGGAAATTTTTATTTTTTTTATTTTTTAAATTTCGAAAATATTTGTTTGCATTTCAAAAGTAACAAAAAGTACAAAAGTATAAGCGACTGCTCGTTGCTTTAAATCACTGCCCAAAAGTACATTAGAAACACAAAAAAAAAAGAAAAAAGCAAAAAAAAAAAAATAAATCGAAAAACTTTTCAGCGTAAAAACAACAAAAATATTTGCGCTGTGCCACGCACATAACAACGCGCCTATATGTAGGCATCAGACGTTTGTCGCCTTTTACGGTGGGGTGCAGGTGCGTATACGTAATGCGCCATATTAAAGGATTTGCTTAAATGCGCCAGCACACACACACACCTACAAAGAAGCGTTACATTTTGATTTTGCTTTTTTTCTTATTTTCTTCTCTTTGTGTTTTCTTCTTTGCAATTGTTTTTTTGTAGTTTGGTGGTGGAGGGTGTGTGTGTGGTTTATTTGCCTTCTTTACAATTTTATTAGTTGCCTCAACTGTGTGTGAGTTGAGTAAAGTCATTGACATTGAAAAATGATTGCGGTGGAGACAGCATGCTAAATTACAGTTGTAACTTTAAGGTTCAAGGTTCGTGAATTAATGAAAATAAAATGAGTGAAATAAATAAGTGACGAGGGAGTAAAGATGGATAGAAACTTATAAGATTAAAAAGTGCAGAGTCAAATTTGACTCGAAAAGGTTTTGCTTGTAAGGGGTATAGATTTTATAAGCTCAATATGTACTGTTTTTGTTTAAAAAAATAAAATAAAATAAAATAAAATAAAATAAAATAAAATAATAAAAAAAAAATAAAATAAACTAAAATAAAATAAAATAAAATAAAATAAAATAAAATAAAATAAAATGAAACAAAATAATATAAAATAAAATAAAATAAAATAAAATAAAATAAAATAAAATAAAATAAAATAAAATAAAATAAAATAAAATAAAATAAAATAATATAAAATAAAATAAAATAAAATAAAATAAAATAAAATAAAATAAAATAAAATAAAATAAAATAAAATAAAATAAAATAAAATAAATTAAAATAAAATAAAGTAAAATAAAATGAAATAAAATAAAATAAAATTAAATAAAATTAAATAAAATTAAATAAAATTAAATAAAATAAAATAAAATAAAATTTAATAAAATAAAATAAAATAAAATAAAATAAAATAAAATTTAATAAAATAAAATAAAATAAAATAAAATAAAATAAAATAAAATAAAATAAAATAAAATAAAATAAAATAAAATAAAATAAAATAAAATAAAATAAAATAAAATAAAATAAAATAAAATAAAATAAAATAAAATAAAATAAAATAAAATAAAATAAAATAAAATAAAATAAAATAAAATAAAATAAAATAAAATAAAATAAAATAAAATAAAATAAAATAAAAAATAAAGCATTTTTTCATGCTTACAGTATTTTTTAATGCTTACAGTATTTTTAATGACTTTTTCATAATATTGATGTTTGAAATTATTTTTTTATTTGCACTTGTTGAAAAGAATATGAGTTCCTAAAAATGCCAGAAACATAACCACTAAACATTTGACCTTCCCGAAACGATGAAATAAATTTCAAATAATAAAAAAATCAATGAAACAAAGTGAAACTTCCAAAAATATTGCCAATAAAAGACAGCTTTTGTAAAAATAATAAAAAAGGGGGAATTCTTTATAAAATAATTTCTTAACGAAAGAGAGCAGGTTAAAATATATTTTCATACAAACACACACATTTATAAAATGCTGCCTGAAAAGCTTATAAATTTAACTGCAGCATGCAGTTGATTACAGCTATCAGTGGTGCGATCATAAACTTAATGGTCCAACAGGCAAAATGGCAAATGGCGAGTAATAACTGCCAGCAACAAAAAGCATTAGACATTCAAAGGTGAAGGCGGCGGCGAAAGCAAAAAACAAAAAACGCAAAAGAAATAACAAAATCATAACAACATCACCATTACCAATATCATTTCCATTAGCATTATCGGCACCGATAGCAAGGGCAGCGTAGCGCAGAAACCCGTTGAATGCTAAAGGTCCTGATGTACTCGTATATTATATTTATATACACGCGTATTTTGTTGTTGTTGTTGTCTATGACGACAGGGGCCGTTGTTGCCTGTATGTGCAGCACAAAAGTGTAACTGCCACACGTTGCTATATATGTATATACATATAGTATACATCCATTCAATCAGCTGCCTTATTATGTGTACGATGGCAATATTTATACACACCGTTATACAAATGCATTTGTATGTATGTTTGTATATTAAATGTTAGCTTCTATGTGTGACGCGTGTGCCTGCTGCCTGGCGTTGGCAAATGATGAAATACCAATATTTTCGCAATCAATCAACATATCAAGCACATAAAAGCGAACAATAATGAAAATAACAACAACAACAAAAGTAGCAATCAACAACCAGCAACCATCAGTAAAACATTCAACGACTCGACGCTCAAATCAGTCAAGCCAGTAAACAACCAGCCATAATGCTAAAGGATATTTCCAAAGTGCATAAGAAAGTTGATGGCGATGACGATGGCGGCGGTGTCGGTGATGGTGATGTTGATGCTGATGTCAATGGGTTTGTCAGTTGAGCTGGGAAATTGTGTATGCCCGTTGCAAGTGTAAGCCTATGCATGATATATGGGCATATAAATAAATAATAAATAGCGAAGTTAGATGCAGATAAGCATGAAATGATGTGGCGTGAAGAAGTTGAGCATATACTTCTTATGCTTTTTAAAGCATACATTTCAGCGCCAAGCAATAAAAGCGTCCCAATAAGCAGCATGTACTAACCTCAAATTGAAATTGAAGTAATAAAAATGTGAGTTCGCTCGTTTAAAGTTTTTATTTTAGCGGTAAAAATGATAGCCGAAGAGGAAGTTACTTCTAAATTTCCATCTAAAAAGAAAACTTTATATACATAAATATAAATATTCTGTCATAGCCTCTAGGAATCATAAAATGCGTACTAGAATTCTGTATTCAGTATATTGAATATTATGAGACGTTGCCTTCAAACCAATTCACCTGGTTCTTCAAGCTTCGTCTTGTGGTTAAATGTGCTTCTCTTTCAAGTTTCTTTATATGTGCGGTACTTTTCACTTCGTAGAAACCTCAAGAACGATAAGAGAACACATTATTACTCGTATATAAAAAAGGCGTACCCCTTTGTGGACTACAAAATAAAAGTTAGTATACTTTTTAAGTTGATGTTGCGAACTTTACGAGTTTTTTATATGCGGACATAAAAAAACATATGTCTCACGCACTCACAGCTCACATTTTATTCAAAAACAATCATCAAATGTGTGCGTATATGATGAGCCTTGCAGCAAATGCCTCTATTTTTCAACTTATTCCTATGTTTGGGTGTGCCTCTTCGTTATAGACACATCTCCGTTATGTGTGGCTTTCGCCAGAAATGGTAAAACTATATTGGCAAGTTAGTCCTAAGCAAGTAAGTGATATAAAAAATAGCAACAACAACACAAAATTTGTATTAGTGGTAATAACAGTAATAGTAATCAAAGCGTCAATAAACCAAAATGATAAACAGCTGAGCATATTTCATATCATCAAACAACTCCCTGAGGGCATTTAAAAGAGTTGAAATTTTGCATATTGTCATTTGTTGTCACTCTATGAATCTTAGGGTACAATACTCCCTTTAAAGGAATAAACATTATTTCAATTCTATGTATTCCTTGTATATTCCCTGGTTATTACACCTATGTAATTTGCCGTAGTAGGTCTTAAAATTGATCTGCGAGTTGGAGTTCCAGCTCGGAGTGGGGCGCAAGAGACTCTTCGAATCGTTTTGTTTCCACAAGGTTGATCTTGCCTTAATCATAGGTGTGCTGACTAGACCCTGTCTATTAGGCACGCATGCGATGAAACTAAAAATTTTGTCTATTGCAAGTTTCAAATTCTGTATGGAGGAAGGCGAGATAGAACCATTGAGATTCTTTCTCCTCTAATTTCCCGATTTCGCCAGACTGATGCCGAGGCATATCGGTAGCCATACCTTTGGCGAATCCAGCAAACTGGCTGGCATTGATATTAGCCGATTTGAGAAATTTGTGAAAGAATTTTGTCAATACATGATCCGTAGATATGAATGTTTTCGTTGGCTTCATAAAGCCCTATATTTCTAGTTGTCCAAGAGTGATACGTTGTGAACTCAAACGCAAGGATTAGCCTCTCAACCTAAACTAACCTAGACTTCCATCGGTGTCCTTTTAAGATAAATCATAGTACAAAGTTAGACTATACGGGCAGAGAAATATTTGGTCTCTCGATCTCGAAACCCAATAAGACACTGTGATATTGTTTATTGATTACTTTACCATGTTTGAGGTAGTCGATGTAGATAAGATGCCAGTGGATCCCAAACAAATACTACTGAAACCTTGTTTTCCGTCATCTCTGGTTTCGAGCACTTTGGATGACAATTCAACACACTGGTGATTGGACTCAGTGACATAATTATGTTGATTCATCCATGGTGATTTCTTGATCAACTACTATTCCGTTAATTTCTTCTGTATTAAGGTTTGGATTTCAACTAAAACAGACTTCAAAAAATATTGTGACTTTTTAAAACTTTCACCGCAGGTGGCAAGCAGACATGCCTTTAATTTATTTATTCAAAGCCCTGCCTCAACTGCTACCTTTGACCTCACCCCGTCGCGCTTCTTGGCATTTCGAGTGCCAGCGGTTGACCGCAAAAATTTGTACAGCACTCCAGCTGCCGCCACTTAGCCGCAACCCAAACTATTGGCATTTGCCACTGACCAGCGGCAATAGACATGTGTAACTGGACAACAATTCGAGTTAGTGAATAGTTTGCGGAGTATTGCCAGCCAGCGGCATTTGGCGACAAAAGGTTGCACAAACCGACGCGACACACTCACTTGGTAAATAAATCAATCAAATACGAAATGTGTGCCCAACAATTGTCAAGCAAATGTTGCAGAATTGCAACAGCAATAACAACAGCAACAACAAAAAGTGGCCCACACTTCAACAGGCAGCGGTTGTGAATTATTTCCTCTAATCGCACACATATGTATGTACTCGCATTTCCCGCTCAAGCCGTCTTACCGCCACCGGCGGTATTGGAAAGTGAGCGTGGGCGGCTGGTCACCCGCCAGAGCGCGTGCCAACACACTTTCGTTTTGCCATTGCAATAAACTTTCACTTTTCGCATTTACAGTTCAAGCGTTGAGTCTGAGTTCGTCGAGCTCGCGGCGCGCGCCCAAAATGTGGATCGATCTTCCGAATGGACGACCTTTTTTCGCAGACACGTCGTTGATTGCGGTTGCTGCAAGCCTCACTCATGAGCGGGAGCAGATGGTGGTAATTTTTCTTGAGAGTTGCGAGACTCGAAAAGCTATTGCTGCAGTGCCAAAGATGCTACGCCGGGTTCTTAGTCTTCACTTATTTAAGGGTTCATCAGCCTGTAAGTGGTTGTGTGTGTGGGTTTTCTGTGAGATTCCAATTGGTACTTACTGCCATTTGGTGGGTGATTTAGGCATTGCTGCTATAATTTATGGCCACAACTGATTGCTCACTCATTCACTGACTAATTCATGGGTTCGGTTAAGTGAATAAATAAATTTGTGGCATTGGGAATTTATGGTTAACTTCTTGTGTGTCACGTACGTATATTGTTGTTGTTGCTGCTGTTCCCTTTTTCTTGCTAAAATTTGTAGTTTGGCATTTTACGGTTTATTTTTAATTAAAATTGGTTGACAAAGTTTGCTTCAAAGTTCGGTGGTTTCTGAGCTTTTGTTGTTGTTTTTGCTATCTCTCGGTCACAGTTGTTTGGATATTAATATCGATTTTTGTTTCAATTAATTTTAATTCGATCTAAATTAGCGGGGTCTTTAATTGATGTAATTTTATAAAGACAACACAATTCGACCCATATATTCGGCATAAAGTTCAATAGAATAACGAAAATCATCATAAATAGTATATGGGGACTGAGGTAATTCCTAAACCGATTTCACTAGCTTTCACCACCAAGATACAATGTATCGAAGACTATACGCTCACTTAATTTAATATTACTTATAATTAGGTATATGGGATCTGGGGGAAGTTATGACCCGATTATTATTATATTATAAAGAAAAGTTATTAGTTTTGACATTAAGCATCCCAAAATTTTTAAATGAAACATTAGCTGAAGTTGTATTTGAACCACTACCAAACATCCAAAATAAAACTGTAATTTTAAACAAAAATACTGTCTTAATATATAAAAATGAAATATATGAAACGAACACTTTAGAATATAAGAAACTAACAAAAATAAATGATAACTGCTTAACAAACATTGTAAAAGAGTTTGGCTTATATAGCTTTATTGGTTTGCGAGTTATATACAAAAAACCTATTTGGGGGCGGGGTCACGCCCACTTTTCCAAAAAAATTACATCCAAATGTGCCCCTCCCTAATGGTATCATATGTTCCAAATTTCATTTTCATAACTTCATTTATGGCTTAGTTATGACACTGTATAGGTTTTCGGTTTCCTCCATTTTGTGGGCGTGGCAGTGGACCATTTTCGAAAGCAACCTCCTCAGGGTGCCAAGGAACATGTGTTCCAAGTTTCATTAAGATATCTTAATTTTTACTCAAGTTATCGCTTGCACGGACAGACGGACAGACGGACAGACGGACGGACAGACGGACGGACAGACATCCGGATTTCAAATCTACTCGTCATCCTGATCATTTATGTATATATAACCCATATCTAACTCTTATATTTCTTGGTGACACAAACAACCGTTATGGGAACAAAGCTATGATACTCTGTGCAACAGGTTGCGAGAGTATAAAAACAGTAAGTTGTTGTAGAAGATGTCTTCTTAAGAGAGTTCTTAAAAAAAATCGTTTTCTAAATGTTCGATCTGATTATAATTCTAAGACCCTCACGTAGTTCGTTTACAGAATTGACTTGAGAACTGATGATTGCTGCTGTTGTTGTATTAACATTTATTTATTTTTTAAATTTAATGTGGGGTTTCGCCATATTCAACCCATTGTTTCCAAGAAATTATCTTAAGTGCCACTGAATCAAGTTTGTCTCGAAAAGACTAATCCCCGTTACTGGTTAACCGCCTTGGAAGCCATCGTTTATTGCTGTATTCAATAAAATATTGTTATATGTAACTGTGGTCTGTTCGAAGGATCCATGCCTTAGTTTCGCTGTTCGTATCTAACTACAGAGTCCTCTCCTGGGTAATATTGGGCTTTCCTGTCTTTTTTCTTCTTATCAGTCTTATGCCACAGAATAATGTCAGAAATTTAAAAGTTTGCCATTTTGATGATTTTTGAATAGAATGATAGTTTGATAAATCAGAAGAATCGATTTCGGGTCGTGTCTAGTTCGTAACTTACCAGAAATATTTGATATACGCTTTGTTATTTCAGGGCTTTTGGCATTCTAATTTCACGATTTGCTTTGAGTTATTACATGATTCAACATCGTCGAGAAAGAGGTACACATAATGCGAATGCTTAACTGCCTTAGGCTTTCAGAATCATAAACTTCTTACCATTTGTTTAAATACAGGGTGCCTCTGAAAATTTCTTGCTTTATCAAATAGGAAAAAAATTATTACCTTATATTCAAAGGTATTTTAAAACATCTGAGTTACTTCTCTCTCTCTCTCACACATTCTCGCGCACTCTCTTTCTCTGTGTTGTTTCTCCTTCACGAAATCATGTAAGTTCTGGTTTAAGTACTTAGTGAAACGAACAGATGTGGGCTTCATTTATAGAAAAGAGTGGTATCGTAGTTCTTTAATGAATTTAATTTAAGCTTCGAATCTCGACTGATATCTCTTCTCACCTCTCTGATATTTTCATTTATCACTGTGGCTAACTCTCTTGAATTCACATAACTGATTCTAATTTTCTGTTTCAAGTGTGTCTAGAATTGCGCTCCCGATATTTAAGCTTCTTTTTCGTATAAAATTTTAAATCTATTTAATTCTGAAATTACCACCGGCATAATATTTTAATTTAGCCAGTCAGCTGCCATAACAAAAACACGCCTGCGAGCTTGTTCAAACACAATTTAAGCCACCTCTAAATTATGTTATTGTTGTTATTGCAATTTTTTGCTGCCACAAACAGGCAAATCTGCAATTTAATGAACCAGCTGAATTTTAATTGTTTTAACATGCATTTCCATTAGTTTGACAAATATTTTCACTCTAAAATGAAAATGGACAAAAAGCGGTGAATGCGAGTTACAAAAACGAAAACATGATGATTTGCATAACAAAACAAACAAAAAATGTGCTTTCCATATAATAATATAACCTTACAAAAATAAAAATAAAATAATAATAATAACAATGGCTGCGGCGCTAAATTTTACCGTTTCAACAAGTTATTGACGAGCATTAATTTTTGTCATGCAACACAGCTTTTTAGAGTCATCACTTTACATACGTACGATGCATAAATCATGCAAATGCCCAGCGGACTGAACATAAGCAGGCCGTTAGTTATGCAAAAGCGTGAAAAAAGATAAATGATTATTTATCTAAAGGTACACAAATGTAATGAAAGAGAGAGAGAGTGCAGGAGTGAGAACGCGAGAGTATATATTGTTATAGCATATTAAATTAATATTGTTTGTGTAATTTTTTCATGTAACATTCATTTATCTGTTATTTTTTGAGTAATTACAAAAAAGGTCAATAGCCGCTTTTTCGCATATTTGCATTAAAAATGAACGTAATAAGTGCATTACGTGCCGCAAAACCGTGTGATTCGCATAATTGTGGAACAATTGCAGTTATTTTTAATGCAGAAGGTGTTTTGTCAACAGTTTTTTTTGAGTTTTTTTTTAATAATATTATTTTCAAATTGCCAGCAATGGTTTATTTGCTTTAGGGTTTCGTTGAATACGTAAAATGCGGATTTTAACATTTTTTAAGAATGTAAAAGATAAAACATAAAAATTTTTAATTTCAATGACTAAAAATATTCATGTTTTTATATTTCATGTTTGTTTTTTTTGTTTAATTTTTTATGCTCTCAAATAACCACCTTATAAAAAGTGGTCGATTTGTCTATCACTAGATGGCAAGTTGATGTTTAAAAAGTAAGGAAGTGCTACGTTCGGTTGTAATTGAACAATTTGTACTCTCGAAATTTAATGATTTAATTTTAGTAAGATAACAAACAATTTGACCTTTATTCTCGGCATAAAGTCCACTAAAATAACCAAAATCGTTATATATAATACATAAGGGCTGAGATAATACTCTCCACTAGATATAATGCAGATCCAATATCTTAATTTTGATATTATATCTCACATATTAACCCATACGGTATAAGGCGCAAGAAGTTCTTATCTTTAACAGGGAAGTAATGAACAGATTTTACCCATTTTTGGCTCATAACGAAGTGTGTGGTCTGGCGTTGGCTTGGTGGAACACTACATCCTTCCTGTTGGGCAATTCTGGACGTTTCTGGTCGATCGCCTGGTTCAAACGGTCCAGTTGTTCGCAGTAGATGGTAGAATTAAGAGTCTGGGAGCAGCTCATAGTGGATGATTCCCTTCCAATCCCACCAAACACACAGCAAAACCTTCTTGGCCGACAATCTCGGCTTGGCCACTGTTTGGGACGATTCACCGGCCTTCGACCATGACCGTTTTCGCTTGATATTGTCGTATGTGATTCATTTTTTGTCGCCAGTCACTATCCGCTACAAAAATGGTTCGAGTTCGTTCCGTTTCAGCAGCATATCGCAGACGTTGATTCGGTCCAGAAGGTTTTTTTTGCGTCAAATCATGCGGCATCCAAACTTCAAGCTTTTTTGTGTATCCAGCCTTCTGCAGATGGTTTAAAATGGTTTGGTGACTAACTAACATCTCCTAGGCGATGTCACGAGATGTCTAATGCCGGTTTAACTCGATGTTTTCCATGATTTGATCGGTATTCGTTGTCACAGGTCTTCCGCCGGCAGGCTTATCTATCGTGTCGTTTTCACCCGCTCTAAATCGTCGAAACCATTCCACCGCAATCCGAAGTGACAGAGTACCAACACCATTAACCTCACGAAACGTTTCTCTAGCGGATTTGCCTTTAACGAAGGCGTTAGTCTATTACTGTTGAACGCAATATCCAAACTAATCATGCATATCGTCGTTTTGTAGGTTATGTCAAGACCTTTCAAAGATGTTTAGTATCGCCAGATACGAGCTCTGTAGCGCTTTATACATAATCGCGAAATTCAAAAGACAAAAATGCGAAAGGGAGATATTCGCCAACCTAATATGTGAGATCTACCGATATTTTTAGTAAAAAATTATCCATAGGCACTGAAATCCTCATGTCCGATATCTGAGGTCTTGAAAAGTTATAGTCGAATTCGGACAATTATGTTTTATGGGCTATTGGTATATTGTAAAGTGGACGAATAAGATGGAATTTACTTTCGTTCAACGTCACTTAGTGGCTACAAAGCTTCATCGAGATATCTCAATTTGTACTCAAGCTAGTAGATATTTTATAGAATTTTTGTACAAATCTTAGACCAATAATATTTTTTTTTTTTGAATTCAAAAACATATTCCACTGTTATCAGCTCTATATTTTCTAATAAACCTAGAAGTCTAAATAAACATTCTCAATATTTTCATTTCCTTTAGAACTACAGCAAAATCAAGTGTTGTTCGTCCAAAGTCACAACCTTAATATCGATCTAGAGAAGGTAAAATAGTTATAACATTTCAGATATTACTCTGTTCCTTAATCTTTAGACAATTTTTCAGACAGCAGTATGCTCTCGTAGAAGTTTCAGTCACAGTTCAATTTCGAAAATGTCTATTAGATCACTTTAGCCATCGTCTTTACTCTTCCTTCACATTAATATGACATCAATGCATACTCATGCACTGCCAAAGTGGATTCTAACCACAAAGATGCCGCTCAATCAAACTGCGCTCGTTCAACTCATCTTCTCTTATGTCTTTCGCACACACACACACACAGACATATGTGCTTGCGTCACAGATTACTTATTCATTGAAGCCAATATCCACTTCCGATTGCAATTCACTTTTAATACTTCCAAATTATTTTGTGGCCGGATTTGTTTCTTCAAACACACGAATGCAACAACAACAACACAAACATACACACAAATGAAATGCATATGTGTGTCTGTGGCAGATACAGATTTGCTTGAGGATATAACCTACTTTCGGTTAGGTGGAAAAAGTTCGAAAAAAAGTTAACGAGCACTCATTTGATATTTTCATGTTTGTGTGTTTTAGGTTTCACGTGTGTGCTGTGCTGTCTGTGTGTCTGTTGCACTACCACAGCAACCGAGTGCTCCACTCAAGTGCTTGTATTGTGGAAATTGAAATTTGTTGGCAAAAAGAAAACCGCAAAATAAATCAATTATAAATCCCAAACGAGTGAATTGTACAAAGCTTGTAAGGTGGCCTAAACGGTGGTTGGACCAACGGACGGACGGACGGCCAAGCGGGTGGTAGTAAAAGACAATTCTATGTTGTTTATAAAAGCAAGAAAAAAATAGGAAATCACTGCACAATAAGTAATACAATTCCATGTCGTAAGCCACGTTGAGGCATTGTTGTGTTGTGCGGAGAAGGTAGTCGTGCCACAACAACAATAAAAACGAGTAACAACAAGCCACCTGCTAATGGCCGCACTGATTGCTTGCGTTGAAAGAAATTTCGCATGCAAACCCAAAATCGGAAGTAGCATTAAAGCAAGTGTGGAGTGGAAAAAAGTTGAGCATTACTAAGCGAAACTAGAAGCCTACGAAAATAAGAAGCTTCGAAAAAAGAGCTTCCGACAAAAAAGAAGCTTCGAAAAAAATTTAGTTAGGCTACAAAAAAGCCACTTAAGCGTTTAGGCATGTATATTGGTAGCAGCGGGGATTCTAGGTAAGCGCTGTGAGATTGTCTCAGCCTTTAGCAGCATTTAGCTGAGTAATGTGTGTAATTACAAGTACCATTGGCATTAGGATGGTGCTCAAAAAAGTCGAAATATGTAAACATAAAAATTTTCTTGTCCTTCAGTACCAACCTAATGTCTATATATACTTACGACTAACGCTAAGCACACCTACAAGCTTGAAAAACATAAGCTGAGTCTTACAGCACACTTTCAGATACAACTGCATATGCTTAACATTATAACTACAACAAGTGCCATGCGTATACGTGATGACAATTCAAACGTTTCCATTACTAAACCGCACGCACACACATACATTCAAACACACGCTTGCGTAAGTGCGCTTTATAGTAAAGCATATAGCGTTATTCTTGCAGCTTGTGCTTGGCTACTCCTACTGACTTGTTTGTTTGCCATGTGCTGAGTGATTGATTGAAATATTGATGAATAGTGGCGCATCAGGCTTACAACAATGCTAACAAGAACAACAAACAGCAACAACAATAATAGTATAAGTAATGGAAAGCAAGCAAGTAGACATATGCAGGCGTGTATGTATTAATATCCAATGTTTCCAGAGAAAATCATTTCGATTTGATTAGATGTGGCAGCAGCAAGTGGCACACACGCATACACACACACACACATACATATACATATGTTTTCTATATGCTAGTAACTGTAGTTATAAATACGTGTGGCACACGGAAATAATATCAGGCAATTTGATTTGTTAAAATCATTGAGTTAAGTGGGTTTTAAGGTATATATTACAAACGACCGACGCGGCGTATGAGTAACCTGCGTATTTGAGAGCTGCAATACAATATAAATTGCGGCAGTTTAGGAGTTTAGTTGTTAATTTAAATAGTTGATTTTGGAGTATAGTTTGCAGTAATTCAACTCTAGATACTATTATGGAGTTTAGGCTAGAATTTATGTATCTCAACACAATTTTTTATAGCTACTGAGGAGAAATTAAAAAAAAAAAATTTGATTTTCAATCGGAAAATATGTCAATATTAATAGATAAAATCTGCTTGTGAGTATATATAAAGCAGAGAGTGACAAATAAAGCGATTCTTTCATTACTTTGTTTCATTATAATGGCATATTTGCAATATTTTGCAACTTCAGCAGCTCAAAGAAATATTTTCACAATCGCTTTACTTTTATATACACAAATTCTTTCGCTACTTTCACTCCTTTACACGATCACATTACTTCACTATCACTGCGCAACTTCACTTGCTAGTGAATTTAAGCTGTAAGACGGCTGTTGCATCACTGGTGTGCCGCAAATATCCCAAAGCATTTATGTCAGCTGCATATGTGTGTTGTATACTGTCAAAGAAAGTACAATCAAGTAGTATTTCATATTTTCAATATCGTTAATGTTTGTATGTACACTCGTTTGCAGAAAACAATTGTAATTTTGTATGCTCTTTATGTTGTTGCACTGAAAAATAACTTGGAGCGAAAAGTAAATATTTTTATTGCTGTCTGCAATTGCTGTGACAGACTATACTGTCGCATGCGACTCAAGAGAATACACAGGCAATTGACATGCGAGTGGTCAAAGTGAATCGAAAGTGTTAATGTAATGTGTTTTGCTTGTACATGTGTTCGCACAAGCTTAATTGTGTAGTATAAGTATGCCTTTGACAACATATAAATAGGAAAATATGCTTATGCGGACTTCACAGAAGCATGCTGACAGGCATAGCTATAAATATATCTACGATATGCACATTAAAGTATCTTTAGTCTTGATGCCTTTGCACATCCGTTATGGGTATGTGGGCATATACATTCAACTTCATATGGAAAAATATTTATTTGCTCTGAAAAATATGTATGTGCATGTCGAATTTTATGATTTTGGTAGAAATTTCAGTTGATCAAGTAGACTGCTGTATGGTTGTTTTCTCAGAATAAAATGTCTTCATATTGGGTATTGGCATACTTAAATATACCTATACGAGGGCTGCTATATATATTTCTGGCCTAGTAATGAAAATAGGAATATTTATCAACGAAAATGGTTTTATTGTTTTTCAAAATATTCTCCATCAAGATTTATACACTTTTGCATGCGCTCAAACCAATTTTCGAAGCACTTTTTTTGAGCCTTTTTTTTGAGCGATTGTCAAATTGTGCGGGATCCAACGAGAACAAACCTTTTTTACGGCCAGGTGTTCATGCAATATCGAATGTATGCTGGTGGGAGAAATGCATAGGCATGCCTCTATCTGAAGGTATGTTACATGACGGTCTTGCATTATCAGTTCACGTACGGCATCGATGATTTTGGGCACAACGCCTGTTTTTGGACGACCTTCATGGAATTCGTCTTTGAGCGAGCGTCGGCCACGATTGAATTCGTTGTACCAGTTTTTCACAGTGCTATAGGATGGTGCTTCATAGCCATACAAAGATTTTAGTTCATCGATGCACTCTTGTCGCGATAATCCACGTCGAAAGTTGTGAAAAATTATCGCACGAAAATGTTCACGAGTTAATTTCATTTTTTGGCCGAGATGGATTTTTTAATTCCCTGTAAATAAAACAATTCACGATTAAATGACAAAACGTTCTAAGTGATGGTATGCTAAAAAATGTCAAACTTTCCAATGGAAATGTCAGATTGCACCTGGTAACACTTAGTGTTGCCTAGGCCAGAAATATATGTAGCAGCCCTCGTACATTCAAATTCATATGGAGAAATATTTATTTGCACATATTTTGTATGTGCCTGTGATTGATGGAACGTCTATGCAAATACTGTCGAATTTGATGATTTTGGTAGAAATATCGGTTGACCAAGTGGGCTGCTGATTGTTGCTTGACCGATGCTCTGTACTATAGCTACTTGGAAATTTTTCTCAGAATAAAACGTCTTCATATTGTGTATTTGCATACTCAAATATACTTTTACGAGGTGTGTTAAATAAAATAACTGTAATTTTCGTCTTCTGGAAAAAAAAGTTGTTGATTTGTCTACATTAATTTCTTTGCTTTTAAAATAATTACCATTCGATATCATGCACTTATGACATCCTCCCATTGTCGAAGCATATCACAAACTCGATTTTTGGGATTGCCTTTGGCTCTTTCAGCAATTTCCCGTACGCTTGTGAAACGACGACTCTTAAAGGTTATTTTTTTTTTGTGGAAATAGGAAAAAGTCATACGAAGTCTAATCTGGCAAATATGGAGGCAGGAGCATCGTTATAGTATTGTGTTTGGTCAAGGATTCCCGAACAAACAACGAAGTGTGAGCTTTTAGCAAAGGAAAATCGCTGAAGTAATAACTAAAATTACAATTGGACTTATGGGTAATTGAAAATTTTTAAATTCCCGCTATTTTTTGAACACACCTCACAATCATCACATGTAGTGCCAACAACACTTTAGAATCGGTATGCATTTGTCCAATTTATTATTATACTTGTTTTTGATAAAACGACTAACCGAAGTGGTGTCACTGTCCATCCGTGTACGAAAATAGCCGCTCAAGGGTTAAATATTAAGCCGAATTATTTCCGATTTTAGTGCGACCAATCGCTTACTCGTCATTCCAAAAATTTTGATGTATACCATATAACCCATTTTTAAATTGATTTGTGTTTTTTGTTGTAAGAGAATATACTTATAAGGAATGAATTAAAACGTGAAAATGGTTATTGTTGTTGTCAAAACTAAATACAATTTATGAAAAAAGTTTTTTCTCAATAGCGATTGCCTTTCAGAACGCTGAACCTAAAGCTCTTCTAAACTAAAAAAAATATACATTAGATATTCAGCAACTCAACAGTCTTTTGAGGTTATGAGATCCTCTATTTCTTGGATGCAACACATAAATAATAAAAATAAGAATTTTTAAATTAATTTAAATCTTTTTAAACTTGAATTGTATTCTATCACACTAATTAGTGCTTAAAGGAACCTTATTGACATTAATATAAATAAATTAAACAGCAATTTCCTCCACAACCAGCAGATGAGTTCAGGTGGCATTTTAAAAGCAGTACTTCATGAAGAAGAAACAGAGGCAAATCAAATAAGCGACAGAAGCCACACGCGCTCGCACGACCTTTGCACTGTGCACGGAGACAATTTTCCGCTTTATGGCCACCAAACCGAATGTCAATTCTCTGGCATTGACCAGACAAGACCACTGTGTCAACGAAGAGACCTGGTAGCGCAATTGCGACTAACACAAAGAAGCGTTTATTTTCATTTACGCCAAACTAATTGGCAGCAGATTATGTTGCCGCGCGGCAGAAGGCAAGTTTCAAGTGGCAAGACACTAGTGAAAAGTAACAGCCAACGAACGGCGAGTTGTGCAACCATTACAGCAGTAAGATGGCAGGCAGGCAGGCAGACAGGCGTTCTGGGTGGCACAAGTCACTGAACCGCAGAGTGTGCGGCACTGCCAAAAATTTACGGTGCAACCAAGCACGCCAGCGAGCCGGCGACGTGACCAACGGACCAACACGAAGAGAGCGAATGTGGCCGCAAAAGAACGAAGGTGGCAAGGTTGCTTGCTTACGAACTGCTTTTCGGAGTTTGTTTGTGTGTGTGTGGGTGTGTGCTTCGAAGTGGCAGCACGCAAAGGCACTTACAGCGAGTGCTAAGTAAGTTAAGCCTAGACGAGTGCGGAGCGCGCAAATTACAGAGCAACGTTGTGCTGAAGGCGCCACAGAGTGACACGCAACATCCCAGCTGGGGTATTTAGGTTACTGGCAACAATGTTGCAAGGCGAACGTTCAACACACATTGTTGTGTGTTTTAATTTTCGCCTACTTTGTAATCACAACTTTGCATAGTTTGGTAATTTGCTGTTGTTGTAGTAAGCCCCGTGGCTAGCCACCAGCCACCAGCCGCTAGATGCCAGGTGGCAGAAGCCAACAGTCAAAGTTGCAACAGCAGCCGTTAGATATAAGCTGGCAAATGGAGAATGTAAAAAGTAGATTAGTAAATACAAAGAAGCGAGCTGGCATTGGCAAGCGGCAATAACTTGCAACGCTGCGGCAGGTGGGTAGTGGTGGCATGCGAGACGGTGTGTGGCAAGTGCCTTGTCTGCGTAGCGCAGCGACACGCCCGCTGCGAGGTCCTTGTGGGCATGTTCGCTGTTGTTGGCACAACGTCAAGACACGGTAGCAGTTGTTGTACTAAAAAAATGTTGCAAGCATACCAAAGTGCAACAAAAAAAAAAAATATGAAATAAACTGAAGTACGTCGCCTTGACAAACCCCACATGTGTGTGTCGGGTCGCGTCCTAGCGTCTCATCTTCCAGGTGCTCTCCGCCAACGCGACGTTCACCTTGCTGCGCACTCGTGCAAGTCATGCCGCGTGTGGCATGTCTCATAGTTGCAGCATGCCACTTTTGATGTTGGCAACTCAAAGTCAAGCACACAGCCACACACATACACTTACACATACATATGCATTTTTATGCGCCATTTCAACTCCTTAGCAATTTCATTTTGATTTCCCTTTATTTTGTGCTTTTATTGCTGTTGCATGCTTGCGTGTGCAACAAAAAAAGCAACAACATACTTGTGCTTTGCATAGTTGCTGTTATATATTTGGCGTATTTGCCTTTGTGTTGCATAGTTTCGTAATTAATTTGCGTTCAACGCAACACATTTGCACACTTCCGCTCCCCCTTTCACCCTTCTTTAACGCTTTTTGGTTGCTTAATTGTAATTTCGTGCATTTTTTTTGTTGTTTAGTGTGATCACAGTCATCACACTTGGTGCTTATGCTGTTGACGTTTCGAAAAGTATTTCGTTTTAAAATACTTCTTCTTCTCGTGATTGCTTTATTTTGGAGGCGAAGTGTTGTCGTAGAAGAAATAAGGCAAGCGAATGGTGCGCTTAAGAGTGAGTTCATATTCATTGAATGGGTGCTGGCAGTTTTCTGGACCCTTTTTTAGGGCGTATGAAAGAAAATTTTGTCATTAGAGTTCCTATTCCTTGGAGAAAAATCGCTGCTTCTAGAAAAATGAGTCAAAAAGAGTCGTGGCAACTATTCTTTTGTCCTGGAAATTGAAAATTAATTTCAATCTGAATTTAGAAGACTTAAAATATCATTAAATATATATTTTCAGAAAAATTTACTAACCAGAAAATATTTCTTATTAGATTGAACTCAATTTGAATTCATTCTTTAAAATTTTAATCTGAATTCCCTGTATTTTCTAACCAATTTTGACTATCACTATCTGACAGCTGTAGCACACATACCTGCATTTTATACCTTTATGCAGTCATTGCTATGGTATTAAATAACAAAACATTTCTCACAATCACACCCAAGCAAAATGCACTTCAAAAGGCCAAATGAAAGACCGATGCGCTATTGAAAATATAAATGTTGCAACAACAATGCCCATTTCTATGGTTTGACCAGGCAGCACAAGCATTACAAAAAAAAAAAACAAAAAATAATTGTAAAAGCCATAGAAAATCTAAGACTGCAGTAATTTTTCATGTTCTCAACCGCAGAAATCTCTATTGTTGTATGAGGCTAAGTGTTTGCCCTCAAGTGAGTATGTGTGTATTTATGTTGCCGGAAATGACTTGTCACATTGACAGCAGCTAAAATAAAATACCATACTCAGTTCATATACACTGCTTTGTGGTATATAAGCAATAAATTTTGCTAGGTTTACAGTCACATGTCGTATTTGTCGTAAGTGATGGGGCGTATGAGTAACATTATATTTCGTTTGTAATGAAGTTCGTTATAAATGTGAGACAAGCCAAATGTTGTTGTTAACATATTTATTGCTATATATGCACACAGGTGTGTAGAGAACGTATGTCTTCAATATTTAGAAAACTGTTCTTGCAGCATATTGGACATTAAGCTGACAGCGCTCCTAGCCTATTAGTTATTGTGAAGCGATACTAGTGCATATCAGTGTTTTTTTCATAAATACACTAGAGTGTTGTGTCAAAGAAATGTCTGTATATAAAGTGAAAATAAAGGAAATAAATTAATATTATACATAGAAATGATTGGTTTGGAAGAATTTGTTGAAAGAAGAGTTATAGTCTGATGAAGTGAGGTTATATTAATGAAAGTTATATACCAAGCTCAGATAAAGGTGCAATATGAATGAAGTTGAGGAATGTTTCAAAGCTTTCATAATCAATATTGACACCTAAAAAAGCTAAAATCGGTATTTCAGGAAGCAACTTTTATCAATATTGGTTTTGAACTATGACCTTTCAAGTTATTATCTTCGATTTTCGAGTCCAAAAAGTTTTTGTTGCACTTATTAAACAAATTCGTTTCAATTACTCATAATTTTAATGACTATTTTATATAAAGCACGACAAACAATGCTCAAAATCTACAAATACTATTGTCATTATCATAAAAATAATCACAGTCATCTTATTGAAGCTTTTTTCCCGAAAGCTTATTTGTCTCCTTAGACGCAGCGCATTGTCAGATAGTCATGGCGTGTGTAATTTGTCTTTTGTTGTTGCTACACTACGCATATACAAAGAAATAAATGATTTTATGCTAAGGCTATGACGCTTATTTTTCATAAATGCGTAAAAGCCAGTAGGAATGAAAGAAAAAATAATAACTCATGCTTAACATGTAAATACGAGGCGCAAGTTGAGGCAAAAACAAAAAAAAAACACAAACCCGAAACACTCGAAATCATTGAAGTGTATAAAGGGCAGCGACGAGTGGAGTGGAAGTAAATGACTGATTATACAATATAAAATTTAACAAAGCGCATAAATCACGCATTTTTCTGCGGCCAAGCGGAGCAGAGAGAGAGTGAGAGCGAGGCACAGCGAAGAAGTGTTGTTGTATAAAAGTCGAAAAACCACAAAGGAACAGCCGGAAGAAGAAGTGAGCAAGCAAACGCACTTACTTCGCTTGTGTAACATGGCCTACAGTCGCCAGTTGCGCGCAACCCTTGCTTGTGCATACATTTGCTTAAACGCAAATAAATAAATGTATTTATTGAAATCGCCCTCGCACAGTATATTCACTGCCTGCTCAGTCGCCATTAACTGCTTCGTGAAATTAACACATCTGTGTTGTTGTTGTTGCACACAACATTGCGCATTTTCACTGTTTTACACTCCTTTTCACTTTCTAAAGAATAAAACGCAGGCGAATAAGTAAGAAAGCTGAAAATACAAAAAAAAGTGGTGCGCCACGGCGTAATCGTGCGCAAACTTTTCCCCATCAATTCATGGCGTATATAATTGACTAAAAATTTCAATTATACCAATGAAAAATGACAGCTACTTTGCATTAAAGAAACGTGGGGGGTTATGAAAATAATTATGTTGCAAGCGCCGAAAGAGTGCCAACAACAAGTAATTACAACAAATGCAAAGCTATAAAGTTCAATTTCAATGGCGTTGCCCACAAAAAGCGCACAGAAAAGTTTCACAAAGTGTGCAACCGAAATTAATATATTAGCAATTCAACAAAGGCAACCCTGAAAATTAGGAAACGCGTGTGAAAACTTGTCTCGACTTGCGTATAAATCTGTGTTTAAAATTTTGTTATTTTTGTTGTTTGTGTTTTGACATTTTGCCGAGTTTTGAGTTATTTCAGCCACAGTCAATGCCACAGCTACCAGAATTGAGTAAACACCAGCAAGTTAGCCAAAGACAATAAAAACAAATTAAACTGAGCTGGTGTTGAAGAGTTTGGCTGAGTTGGTGATTGGAGTTTAAGAAAGGAAAATTAAATAAAATTTGGCTGAAGTAAATACTTGTTTTGTTGTTGTTGCCGAATAGTTTTTATTAGATAATGATTTTTTATTTGTAAGTCGATTGTTTAGGCCACTAAAATATTTACTTATACTAAGCGATTTCTCAAACCCTTCTGTGAGTAGATAAACTTTTTCTAAGCTATACTTTATCGTCAAAAAAATAACAATAAAGTCATTCTTAACTATTACTTACTATTCAATTATTGAGATTTTATACCAGTTTAATACATTTATACCAGTTGTACGTTCGATTCGCACTTATACCAATTTTTTAATTAGTGCATTTAAATTTTATTTTAAAGCTCCATTATTCGCTTTATACTTACCATATAAGCAATACTCACCGTATTTATGGCGCAAGCTCTCTTACTGGTACAAAAATCTCCTCAAACATTTCCCTATATAAGTAGGACAAAGGTCTTCAGAATCGAATGAGCAGTCTTATCGAAATGGCTCATTTCACTGCTTAAAACGTGCCTTTTCCTTCGTACCTTTCCGACAAATATGTGCACAGAAGAATACGCGCCGAAATTTACATAAATAATAATAAACAGAATTTTTAATTATCTGCTGTGTCTCATACTCACCGCTCGCATACCGAAGACACGCTTTCATTTACAGAAAAAAAGAAAAAAAATTCAGAAAATTAAAAGCTACGCAATTTTTCCATATTTTTGCTACCTTTCTTATTCTCTTTCTTATTCACACAATTTCGCTACCAATTTTGTGACACACACAGTGCACACGCATGAACAGAAGCACAGTGTTGCCTTAAATTCGCCCTTGATGGCTATGTGTTTGGAATATTTAATATTGTAACTTATTTTCGGCCTGCGCCAAGAACAAACAGCACGCCCACAGAGGTTTGTCGAGGCACGCAGCGACAGTCACTTGCAGGACAACAGCTCAATACATTTGCTCCGGTAGCAATGTGGAGGAGAGTTGAATGAGTGGAGGGAACGTTGCGAAATACCGTTAAGAGCGGCGGATGAAGCACACCGCAATGGCTAACAGCACGAAAATTTACTTAATTTCCGCTATGGCCACAATGCGCGGTCTGTCGATTTTCGTACGCGTAGTTGGCAACGCAAGTGCTCGCTGTCAGTCAAAACAACCATTCACGAACTGCGACACTGCACTCACTCGTCACAACGAGTAAACAAGTGAGAACGATGCGCAAAGTAGCCGCGCGAAAAAGTTAAGCGAGTCGGTCAACTGCGCGGTTGATGTGAATCGAGTTTCTAAAAAAGGTAGCGGAACGCAGGGATCCAGTTTTAGCGGCAGCGCGCATTCGTAATTGAACTTCAAAGAAACGAAAAAAATACAGAATAAAAGTGGGAATTTTGAGGAGTGTGGGCCGAAAGAAATGGAAATTGGCCGAATATAAGCGAAACGTCCAGTGATGGGCGAGGAAGTGAACGAGATGGGTCGCCGAAGTTCACTACATTTTGTTTACTTACTTTGAGTTTTACGTATTTCCTTTGTCCAAACTTTACGTGCTGCTGCTGAAAAACAGCAAACTATTTTGCTGTTTTATTGTTCTTGTGCAAGGGCCGTGCCCTCAGTGGGTATTCTAATGCAGTTAGTAAAGTTTTTATTTCATAATTTATTTTCTGTAATTGCTTGACTGACCGTGCATTAAAAATGTTGGCGCGGAAAGAGAGCTTCTTGTGTTTTTGCTGTTGTTTTCTACATACTCTCTTTTCGAGCTTTTTACGTAGTTGATTATTGTATCTTTACCAAGAAGGGGTTTGTTAGCGACCAAAATTAGGTGCCTTGGTATGTCAATATAACTCTCGAAACTGCAGAAAGTAGAATTAAACTGTTATCTTTTGAATATAAAAAGGAAAAGGAATTGAGGAAAGCTCTAATTCGAATTCATGGATTTTGGAAGAAAGTGAGAAAAATTGATTTCCGGCTTGTTTAGACATTTTAAAAAGAAGATCATGACTTTAATAATGACAACACACAGAAACCCATAATCTAAGTCAAAACCCATACCTCCGTGACAAAAATTTCAAACAAATTTTGGAGTCTATGTACAAATTTTTATTGATAAAGTAATATTATTATAAAAAATGGAATATACAATATAAACTACTATAAAAACTACATCTATATATACAAATCTTATTTACATCACATATACATATACAAATACAAATATATACAGTTCGTTTCTCCTCATATTTTGCATTCACTCACTGCGCCTTGGAGTCATGCTGAGGCGTCTAAACTTTTTTGTGCTATCGGCACATTTAGTGGTAATTGTCATGCGAACCGCTTTATCGGTGCAACCAGTGAGTGTCATCACACAATGTATGATATCCTCAACCTTTTTCGGATCCAATTGACCCTTTTGCGGGCGTACACGATCGTTTGCCAAAAATGCTGGCGAAGGCTTACCACTAAGTGTATGTGTGGCTAGAACCTGCTCCGGAAAAATCATGCAAAGTAAGCTGCGAGTGGCCGCAGACGAAGACATGAATGAAATGGCTTCAAATTTTTCGGTGGGTACTTTTGTGCCATTCGGACCAATCACTATGCAGGGCACAGCGTTCTCATCATTGCGCGATGAGACGTACTGCCATTGGCGTCGTTTTGGCGTTGATGCTGCCAGTGGTGGCGATGGAGCAGGTGTTGGTGTACTCATAGTGGCAGTACGATCACTTTCCGCAATGTTCATATTAACGAGCTCAGTTTCCGGACTTGTGGAGACAGTAACATATGCAGCAACCATTTCAATGTCATCCAAGTTATCGATCACAATTTCTTCGCTGTCACTCACTACATTTATGATGTTGTTGCTGTTAACAATAATTTCTTGTGCAGCACTAACTTCATTTTCATTCATAGGTTCTACGTGATCTTCGGATTGTATAGATTGTGTAGCACTCATTTCATTTTCATTCATAGGTTCTGCGTGATCTTCGGATTGTATAGATTGTTCAGCACTCACTTCATTTTCATTCATAGGTTCTACGTGAACTTCGGATTGTATAGATTGTATAGCACTCACTTCATTTTCATTTCTAGGTTCTACGTGAACTTCGGATTGTATAGCACTCACGCCATTTTCATTCATAGGTTCTACGTGAACTTCGGTTCTACTTGATTGCACATTTGTTGAGATTTCGCGTCGCTTAGCTTCTCTATTCAATTCAGCTTCTCTATTCATTTCTCTCAGCACACGTTTACGTGGATCGGCGTTTACGTAAGTGTTGCGATTCGGCGTGTTGTTTTCGTTTGGCCAACTCGTCGGGCTTGTTGTTGACCCCGTAACATGCATTTCATCATTTCTCGTCGTCGGTACATTCTGATTATCAAATAGTTGTTGCAATAATTCATTTCTCTCTTTAACGTCGCTTATGATTTTGAGCGCTTCCTCCAAATGTGCCTTAACTCGTTTAAACTCATCGAACAGATGCTCATTCCGCATCTTATTAAGTTCTCCACGCTGCCGCTTTTTGGCTCGCTTTTGCAATATTATCGCTATTCTCTGTGCTGATTTATATTTGCCTTCAAGAGTTTCTCGCACTGCCGCACTGAGTTCTCCATGTACCATTGCTGGTATGTCTTTATATTCTACCAACCATATCTCTATGAGTGGTGCGATGTCTTCTGGTTCTTTTGCCTTCATCATCATCTCATTCTCGGCTTCGAGTTGAGCCCTTGAAAGAATTGGTAGCGGTTCCATACTTCTTGTTATGTTGTTTTTATAATTTGTTTTTAATATTTTTTAGAAATTTGTATTAATATTTTGCACAATATTTTTTTTTTTTGTAAAATTGTCTCTGTCAATCTATCACTTTTGGATGGGTATTATAATATTATTTTTTTATTGTTTTTAATATTTTTAGAAATTTTTATTAATATTTTGCACAATATTTTTTTTTTTGTAAAATTGTCTCTGTCAATCTATCACTTTTGGATGGGTATTATAATATTATTTTTTTATTGTTTTTAATATTTTTAGAAATTTTTATTAATATTTTGCACAATATTTTTTTTTTTGTAAAATTGTCTCTGTCAATCTATCACTTTTGGATGCGTATTATAATATAATATTTTTTGCACTCTTTATGTTCTGACTTCTTACCATCACCTCTGGAAGTGAAATTCACTCTGAGGATATTTCAGCGAGATCATCACATTTTATAGGTTTGCAGTTTCAAGCAGTAAGCTTCTAGGTAGAATATTTATTCTTCAGGTAATCGCTTTTTCTTCAGAAGTGCTTTAAAAGCAAAATAAAGAGTGCATTATTGTTTTTGCTCAAGGTCTACAGACCCCTTTCAAACCCATGTTATTACGTGGGTGCTTCTTCAATGACTTAATCCCTCTATCAACGAAGAACAATGGAAGTGATGCATTCAATGTAAGGGTTCTGCTGCTAAAGTAGTTGGGCTTTGAGTGAAGTGCAATTAAACGAGCACACCTACATTGTTTCTGATCTAATATTACATATAGACTTTTGCAGTTTTGGAATTTGCAAGGTAAGGATTTCTGAAAACTCTATTAACCTTGGTATTCAGCCTGGTTGCGAATTCTTAAAAACAGAGAAATATTTTATTTACAACACCTGGCTGACGAAAGAGTATGCTTAATATTTAATACAATTCAAAGAATCGGGGTGATCGTTATGTATATTTGTTATTGTTTTTCCAACCTTTTTCTTTAGCTCAACACATGTTTACCGAATTCCATATCCCTTTAAATCCACTCACGGCAATATGGTAAATACCCGCCTCTTTTTCTCCACATTTATGAATATTTAGTTAAGATTGCTAAATCTAGAAAATTATAGAAATATAATTCCATTACCAACAAGTGTTTTGAAAATTTTATTGAAATCTGTCTAGAAGATGGTTTTATGCTTTGATAATTCATAGACATCTTCTAGATTTAGTTTAGATAGATTTTGAGTGACATTTGTCCAATTTTGATTAGAGTGATAACCAGCCATGTGAGCTTCTGGTTCATCGCATAGCTCTTAAGAATATCAAGTTTGTAATCCTGTATTCGAGGTATCTTAACATATGAAGGTGAGGTGGGGATAATATGACAAATATTCCGTCTAGTATCTTAAACCTTAAACATATATCCAGACTTTCGGAACTCTCTGAATTAGTTTAGAATGAAATATTTATGAACGCTTGTCCAATAGTTGGTGCTTTTAAAACTATAATCTCATTATAGGCATATATCACCACAGGTATCAACTGCATGATGAGACCACCGAGGTATAATGATGACTTAGACATAAGCTTATATCTAAAGGTATAACATTCAATTAAAAAAGCTCCTCGCTGAATTTATTTCTAAGATGGTTAGAGGAAAATAGCGAATTTCATTTTCAAAGATAAATATTTTCAACAAAATACTGGTTATAATAAAGAGAAAGCAATTATTTCTCCAATATATGGAGATTAATTGATACTGTACTGTAAAAAATAGCGTTTGGGGGAGTAATATTGTATTAGCCAATTATTCGCAATTTTGGTTTTGTCGTTCCGGTCGGATTTAGTGGGATTGACAGGGTATATTCTACTAAGAGGCTACACCCATAATTCGAACCTGTTTTGCCAACAATTGGACTGTCTAAATGAAGAGGCTAATGGTCTGGATAATTATCAAAACGACAGGGCCTACCGGAACTTGTTGGGGAGGTTCTTTTGCATCACCTTATAGTATGGTATGGTATAGCGCCATAGTTTTGGTCAATAGAGACGAGGGTTACTATAAGAGTGGCATTATGAAATTATACTCAAAACGGCAATGAGTTCTCAAATAAAACGGTGCATATCTTACCTAAAACGGACCATTCTAAATTCACTAAATATAAACTTCAATTTAAAGTAAAAATTAGGGAATTCATTTTATTAGATTTCAGATATGAAAAATACATTTTTTTTTTGTATTTTCTTTGTACTTTAGAAATATTGATTGTTGACTTATTAATATAATATAACGGGTGTTTTCGTTTTTTGAAATAATTAATTATAGATTCATTTACTTTAATGTTGTCTTCGTCAAAATAGTACCCATTTAATAATATGCACTTAGGTCAGTGCTTCTTTTAATCGTCGAAATAATTCTCAAATGACAAAAATATTATTGTTTTGCTCAAGAAGAGCATACATTTTTTTTTTTGTTTTTTTTGTATTAAAACTAAAATTAAAATTCTGAACATTATTACGTTGTAGGGAAATTTTACATAAATATAGAAATTATACAAAATACTAATAGAACTGCATACATAAAACATCAATAAATTTTTTAACTAATTTCCTCTAAAAATAAAAAAAATATTCAGTACGGTTCTCTTAATTTTTGCACTCAATCATTGCGCCTTGGAGTCATGCTGAGGCGTCTAAACTTCTGTGTGCTATCGGCGCACTTAGTGGTGATTGGGCGGCGATGGCATTGGCATAGGCGGCAAGGGAGTAGGAGTTGGTGTACTCATACTGGCAGCACCAACACTCTCCGCACTGTTCGTGCTGGCAGTACTGGCAGTTTCAGTAGTTGTAGCAACCGTTTCGTTTGATATTCCACTTAGGTTAGCTTTTCCATTCATTTCTCTGAGCACACGTTTACGTGGATCTGCGCAATAAGCATTTTCATAAGTGATGCGACGTACCGTATTGATATTTCTGAGAGCGGAACGGCTTGTACTTGGCTTATCATCATTCAATTGGTCAGCTGGGTTGGGCGATGCCACAATATTTGGCAACGCTTTCTCCGATGTAGAAGAGCCGCTACTAGTGCTTCCAGTATCATCTGCATTCGTAGTTTGGCTACTTGTTGAAGAAGCAGCACGATTTCGTTCTATTACTTGCAACAAACGCTGTATTTCCTCAAATAATGCAGAAATTCTCTGCGCTATCAAATATTTAGTTTCAATCGACTTCTGAGTTACCAGATGGAGTTGATTAAAATCTTCGTTCATTAGATCTCTATACTCCACCAACCATCGGTTTATCAATGGTAATATATCCTCTATACTAATTGCATTGCACATTACGTCATTTTCGTATAGCATTTGAGCCTTGGAAAGAATCGGTAGCATCTCCATGATTTTTATTAATACTTCGCACAATGTTTTTTTAGTTTTTACTTTCGATCTTATGTTTGTCACCTGTGGATGTGAAGCTCACTATGATTTTAGTGCGGTTTAATAGAGGATCGTGGAACGTAAGTAGGCTCTGCGTGAAGTTCACAGGTAGCATGGATGCACTTACTGTCGTACTCTACAGGTAGTCGTTTATTCAAGTGGACCATCTAAAAACAACAACAAATGGTAACTTTGTTTTAGCTTCTACAATTTTAAAAATACTTTTATTTATGCATCCTTTAGCTCTTATTCTTGGACACACCCATGCTTTTTGTATTTAACTATAGTTTAAAAAAACCCAATCTCTCTACTAACAAAGAACAATAAACAGACGTTGTAAGGGTTCGGCAACAAATTGACCTTGCGCGAAATACAATTAAGCTAACACACCTACAAATATTTTTACCGGCCATAAACGAACCCAATATTACATACAGAATGCGAACAGTCTTTGAATTCGCAAGGTTACGCATTCATAGAACTCCTTAAACGTAACATAACATTGGTTTAATAGCTTTTGGTCTGAAGTCTGAACAACGTTTGAGACGTGTTTTGATTCGGACTCAATCTTACGCCATTTTAATTGTTGAGGATTTTAAAACTAAGACTGACATCATTCTGGAAAACAAAATAGCAATCCTTTTCCGAAAAGACCCAAAAGATAATTACATTGTCATTTGACAAAAATTCCAAGAGAACAATCGACCGGCGTTTGGTATAATCTGGCTGCCTAGCAGAGAAACATGCAAGAAACCCCTTCAACGCATGGTAATCAATGTGTGGGGATGTTTTTGCTGGTATGGCGTTTGACACTCCATAGAATTGATGGAATTTTAAATAAGGTACAATGAAGAGTGAAATGTTGCGGTGATGGCTGTAGCAATATGTGGAAAAGTTACAGAAACATTTGTGAACGGAAATTTTATCAGTGTTCTGATCTGATGGCCATCATCTTCTTCTGACAGAATATCTCTAGTGTAACACTTAAAAGCAGTCAGTGGCAAAATATATTCCAAATATTGATGCCTTTATGTAGATTATCTTTATAAGAATGACATTAAAATCAGTATAAATGGCGCGCTGTCGGAATTATATTAAGGGGTAACATGGGTTTCGTGGGTTCAAAAAATCTTTTTTTGCTTATTAATTTCTACAACATCTCAAGCATATTATGCTAAATATCAAGTCGATCCGAATAATAGTTTCGGAGATACAGTCCTTATGTATGCTCCAAGTCAGGTATTATTGTTACTCAAAACTTTAAACAGTTGGTTTTCAAATGATGAAATTTTGCACAGGTGCTCGAGATGCAATTTACTCGCGCTTGAACGAAGGATTTTTTCTCTACAACTATTTAAAAAAGACAAAATGTCAAGCAATTTTTTCGATACTACTTTTTTTAAGTATCCTTCAAATGTTGTACTTTCATATAATAATAAGTAAAATATACCTACAGCAATATTTTTTTCTAAAAAAATTCATAAAAAAGGTCTTTTTTCGACGATACAAACCTTACCACCCTCTTAAATTGTTTATAAATACTTAAATGTAAAAAATAATACCATTTTATAAGTCACACGCTTTTGGTGAATGGATTTTTATTCGAAAAGTTGTCTTGAAAATCTTACTAAATAAGAGTATGTTCTTACAGCTTCGTTGAAAATCTTTTTTTTTCAACTATTTATACCTATAAACAAGAGAGTACATACATATATGAACACGGATTTTATTTAACACCAAAATGAACTTACAAAAGTTTTTCCCAAAACCCCCGCGCACGTCCAAATGTAATATGTATAAAAAATAATTAATGTAACAGAAACCACAGTAAAACAAGCTGATAATAATAAAATGTTACTCCCATTTAGCATTAACGGGAATATGCTTAAAGCCATAAACATATAGAAAATGTAATGGTATGTGTTGTGGTGAAATGCAGCTCTTTTTGTTGTATTTTAATGTATGAAAGAAACGCTTCAAGAGAATTTTGTGGAAATCAGAGCAAAACACTAACCTAACTGGAAGTATCAACAACAACAATATTATTCAAATTACAGTTAGATAAATGTGAATTAAAACTTTCGCTTCAAGAGAAGCAATAATAAAAAGAACAAGCGGTAGTGTTTGATTCAATAAGTCCACACCTCTAAATACCTATACCTACCAAGTCCCCATTCGATATTATACACTTATGACAGTGCTTCTTCCAATCATAGAAACACGGTTCTCTCAGCGATTTTTCGGTCGCTTGTTAAACGACGGCCTTTTAATGTTCTCTTTATATTTCGAAATAGCAAAAGATCACAAGAAGCCATGTCTAGGCTGAGGATCGTTGCAATATAGTTTTTGGCCAAGAATTCACGAACAACTAACAAAATATGTACTTTCGTCAAGCTCATAGAAACACGTGCAACCAGCGACAGATGATCGTATTTCAGGTGCATAATAAAAAAGTTAAAAAATTAGACAAATTAACTTTTGGACAATTTGCAATTCAAGATTCCCGTTATTTCTTGAACACACCTCGTACTGTAGATATAGTTGTAGAAGATCTATGACGAGAGAAGTACACTGCTATTTACAGCACAGAAATCAATTCATTTTTTTGTATTAAATCTAAACTTTTTTTTTTGCTCCAGAAGAGTGCATATTTTATGTTTTTTTTTGTGTTAAATCTAAACTTCAAATGCTAAATATTTTTACATAGAGGAAAAATTTTACATAAATTAAAAAATTATACAAAATACTTACACACACACATACATGCTACAGAAAGTCATATTTACATCTATATAGTAATAAAATATCAATAAATCTCATAACTTATTTTCTCTAAAAATATTCAGTTTGTTAATTTTTATCTTAATTTTTGAGCTGCGCCTTGGAGTCTTACTGAGACGTCTAAACTTCTTTGTGCTATCGGCGCATTTAGTGGTGATGGTCAGGCGTACCTCCTTGTCGGAACAAGATGTGCGCGACATCACACAATGCATGATATCCTCAACCTTTTTCGGATCCAATTGACCCTTTTGCGGGCGTACACGATCGTTTCCCAAAAATGCTGGCGAAGACTTACCACTAAGTGTATTTGTCGCTAGGACCTCCTCGGGGAAAATCATGCAAAGTAAGCTGCGAGTGGCCGCAGACGAAGACATGAATGAGATGGCATTGAATTTTTCGGTGGGCACGCTTGTGCCATTCGGACCAATCACTGTGCAGTGGACAGCGTTCTCTGCTGTGGGCGGTGATGGCATTGGCATAGATCCAGCGACACTCGAGCTATTGGTTGATTGAGTTTCTTCTGTGTAATTTAGCACATTTCTGTTATTACCGCTGTCAACAATACTGTCATTGAAATTCTCAGTTGAAGTTGTGATCGAAGATCCAGTACTGGAAGCTGCATGATCTTCGCATTGTATATTTGTTGATGTTCCATTTAGGTTAGCTTCTCTATTCATTTCTCTCAACACACGTTTACGTGGATCTGCGCAATAAGGATTTTTATAAGTTATGCGATGTACCGTTTTGATACTTCCGATAGACCAACGAGTCGGAGTTGTGTAACAGGAACGGCTTGTACTTGGCACATCATCATTCAATTGGTCAGCTGGTTTGGGCGATGCCACAATATTTGGCAACGCGCTCTCCGATGTAGAAGAGCCGCTACTAGTGCTTCCGCTATCATCTGTATTCGTAGTTTGGCTACTTGTTGAAGAAGCAGCATGATTTCGTTCTATTATTTGCAATTGGCTACTGATGCTTCCGGTATCATCTGTATTCGTAGTTTGGCTACTTGTTGAAGAAGCAGCACGATTTCGTTCTATTATTTGGAACAAACGCTTACTTTTCTCACATAATAAAGAAATTCTCTGCGCTATCAAATATTTAGTTTCAAACGACTTTTGAGTTACCAGATGGAGTTGATTAAACTCTTCGCTCATTATATCGCTATACTCCTTCAACCATCTGTTCATCAATGGTAATATGTCCGCTGGATTCTGTACATTGTTCATCATCTCATTTTCGACTAGCACTTGAGCCTTGGAAGGAATCGGTAGCTTCTCCATACTTTTTGTTAATATTTTGCACAATATTTTTCACACTTGAATTTCGATATTATGTCTGTCACCTGTGGAAGGGAAGTTCACTATGAGTTCGGTGAATACGCCAGGTTTTATAGTCGATTGTTGAACGTAGTAAGCTCAGAGTTAAATTCACAGGTAGCATGGATGCACTTACTGTCTTGCTCAACAGGTAGTCGGTTAATCAAGTGAAGCAAGGAAAAACAACAACAAATAGTGCCTTAATTGTTTTAGATTCAACAATCTCAAAAAATCTTTTCTTTGTTCATCCTTTAACTCTTATTCTTGGACACACCCATGCTTTTTGTACTTAACCATAGTTTTAAAAAAACCAATCTCTCTACTAACAAAGAACAATAAACAGACGCTGTAAGGGTTCAACAGCAAATTGACCTTGCGCGAAATACAATTAAGCTAACACACCTACAAATATTTTTACCGGCCATAAACGAACCCAATATTATATATAGAATGCGATCTTTGAATTCGCAAGGTTACGGATTCTCTGAACTTCTTTACTCTAATAGAACATTGCTTGCTTTATAGCTTTTGGTCTGCCTCTAAACAACGTTTGAGATGTGTTTTGGTTCGGGTTCAATCTAATTCCATTCTAATTGTTGAGGATTTTAAAAATAAGACCGACATCATACTAGGGAAATAACTATTGTATTTAAGTTTAGTATAACTGTGTTGGGAGGTATCTCTTGGTATGCTAAATATATATTTAAAAACATTATTTAAGAAATTGGAGAAATTTACATATTTATTTCAAACCGAAGCAGAGCGTTACAAAGTAGCATAAATACTAAAATCTTTAATTACACAAAATGGCTTTAGACGGTAAGAAAATACTACCGTCTACTATATAAATTATTAAATTATTAATTATATATTAAATTATATCGAATATTATTACAAATATACCAAAATACATAAATCACATTTAAATCAAATAGCAATCAATTATACAATATATTTTCTAAAAACAAAAAAAAAAAATATTTCAATAATTTGACAAGATCTATCATGGCTGTGGCGAACGAATCACGCAGCCAATATGTGCTTGCTACTGCTTCATTTCTCTTCGAAATTTCTATTCAATTTGCGCGGCTTCCAGATTTATTGAGTCGATTTTTGACTTTCTTTGCGGTAATCGAACATTTAAGGGTGATAGTCATGCGAACTTCCTTTGAGCTGTAATATGTGCGAGTTGTAATACAATGTATGATATCCTCAACCTTTTTCGGATCCAATTGACCCTTAGGCGGGCGTACACGATCGTTTTCCAAAAATGCTGGCGAAGGCTTACCACTAAGTGTATTTGCGGCCAAGACCTCCTCTGAGAAAACTAAACAAATCAGGGTGCGCGTGGCCGCGCATGGAATCATAAATGGAATTGCTCGGAATTTTTCGGTGGGTACTTTTGTACCATTCGGACCAATCACTGTGTAGCCATCATCGTCGCCACTTAGCGAAATTGGCGCTTGTACAGACGTTGAAGCTCTACTACTGGAAGCTGCATGATCTGCGGACTGCGTACTTGTTGAGCTGTTGCTTTGGGCTGCGTTAGCTTCACTATTCCCCTCACTCAACACGCGCTTACGTGAATCACCGTTGATCTTTCCGATAGACCGTTGAGTGTTTTTTCCTTTAATTTTCATCGGTATTGGCTCTGGCGAGAAGAGGGTAGCGATATCGGTTTGCTTACAATGAAACTCGCGTGTACTAATCACCCGCATCATATTATTTTTTATTTCCAAATCACTAATTTCACTGAGCGCTTCCCATACATGCAGTTGACCCCACGTTTGCGCCACGGATTCCCTTTTCCAGTGAATAGTAATGTTTTCAAGAGTAGGTATTTTGGCACCCTGTTTCAACTTCTTCGCAATCCGTTGCGCTATTTTATATTTGGCTCTAAGCACCTCGTTAGTCGTCTGGCTGAGTTCGCTGAGATCTAAATTCTTAAAGTCTTCTATCCATTTTTTAACCAATAGTGCGAGATCTTCTGTAGTTTTCGCATTCGATATCATCTTATTCTCAGCCATTTGGAGCTGAACCTTTGAAAGATGTTGTATAATATTTTTTTGATTCACCACTGCTTATTAGTCGATTGCTGAGTGGGGTGAGCTCAGTGTGTAATTCAGGGGTAGAATTTGTGCACTTGCGGTCGTGCTATGCAGAATGTCGCCTATTCACCTCACGCGCTGTAAGCACAAGCAAAATAGTGTATTAATTGTTTTGGCACCGACAGCCTTGGAGTGAAAATTCGAATTTTTTAGGGTATTCTTTGAAATGCCTACGATGTCTGCCTTAATCTATGCGTATTTTTGAGATTACCCAAACATGCTCTTAAGAAAGAACAATAATGGATATTTTAGTCGTTAGATGTATGAGTTTAGGGACTAAAGCGATTAGACCTTGAGTGTAGTGGTTAAGCCTATAATTATATGTAGCTTTTTGCAGTCTTTGAATTCGCAAGTTAAGTGAGTCTAATAGTTCCATGGGCCCAACATTTTAGCTTAGAGCAGACAGTTAGAATTAGGTACATAATATGACTTCAGGAAAGTTTAAATATGCAAGCTTCTCTTGAAATGCCACGCTCAGTATAATGCAACCCGGCTTTCTCTCAACAATTTGTTCCAGCAAACAAAGATCCAAAGATAGTAGCGAAAATGTTTTAACAAAATTATGAAATTTAGTTATAGCCACTAGGAGTTAAGTCTCGAAAATTCCAAAATTGTTTAAAAAAAAAATAAAAAAATTATTTTTTTGCGCTGTGGAACCATACAATTGTTATGTGCTATTAAATGTCATTAACACAATCGAATAATATAAAACATAACCGTGTTTCCCCTTGCCTTATACCGCTTTCTAGGCACACACATCCGTTAGAATGCGCCGCCACAAGCACTTAAGCATTTAACGTTATCCCATTAGACATACACATTGCCGTTACAAAACCGTTTATAGTTTGTAGTAGTGCATGCATATGTTTAACAAGCGTCAAAGCATACTAACTGTCAGTTTGTTTGTAAGCCAACGTCATTTGTTGCTGTGTTGCAAATAAAAAACCCAACACAGTCCATTAAAATTTCTTTAGCTGCCACTGTGGAAGCTCTGCTGCGACGCACGACGAAGCCGCTTTCATTTGATTTCATATAAAACCATAAACGGATGGCATAAAAGAAATAAATGTGTGTTCATATGTATGAGTCGGAATGCCAACACGATTGCTTTTGTAGCGCGCTCTGTCGGATAGATAACCTACACTATTATATATATTTATGTACAAATAAACGCTAAGTGAGTTCTGGCCGACTTTCGCACTGACAATATGTGCTATATGTGTATATAATATATTTGTATATACATTTAAAATCCATCATGCCGTGGCATTTAGCTATTTATTTGTGTTGTTGTTATCATTGCAATTGCTGGCTTTCATATCATTTCAATCCAAAACTAAGCCCAACATAATGTCGGTTGCCTCGCTGACTTTGCGGTTGCGAGCCGCAGCTTCAACAGTTTGACATTTATGAACACATGCCTCCGTTGTTGGGTGGTGAGATCTCATAGACGACCTCATGCCTCTGGAGTAACGTCCGTGCAGGTGTATGAGAGATTTGTTTTCTATGCTTGCAGATTTGCTCTGTTATGTGTACTCTTTTCTACTAAATATGAAAAGAGTTTTATTTTGAAAGCTATTCTTCTATATAAAAATGCACTTGAAAGATTTTTGCTTTAAAGCTCATTTGGATTTCTATTATAGGAAAGGTCTGATTCTAACGAGTAAATATGGATTTAAACCACGTTCTTGTGAGCTTAGATCCTTTATAATCTATTAGGGTTCTAAATTATATTTTGAATATCATCGGATTTATTTCAAAGCTACCTGCAACGGGTATGTTTCATTAGTCATTTGAAGGCAACAACTATTTTATTGATCCAATAAAACTGATCCTAAGTGGAGAGTATAGCATATGTATGAAAATTGTTGGATGACTAAAGTATAAAAATACTGCATGAAATTTCAAGGATAAGGTAGCAGAGAAACAATGGAACATCTCTTGTGCGCTTGTTCTATTTTGTCAAGGCAACGGCTCCAGCATTTGGGAGCCTCACAGAACGAGAACCTGGAAATCTTTAGTATAACCATATAACTTGTGTAAAGCGCTGGCCTCGACTACTCCTCATTGACTACGTGATTGCACTCCATCTGGTATCCAAGGAACCAAAATGAGTCTACGTGTGGCTTATTGGCCTAGCAGACTAACCTAACCTAATTATAAAAATCGAAAGCGACGGTAATTTTTTTATAATATAACAGTATATTCTAAAACTGAAATGTCTTCTAAGATTTCTAGGAAGAGATTCCTTTAAATTTCACAAGCAAAAATCTACAAGAAAATTTGTGGAATGTCAACCGTCTTCAGGACTGTTAAGTGCAATTTTTACATAAAACCGTGAGAGTCTCAGATAGAGATTATCGGAAATGTGAAAGCGTTTCTCCAGCATTGTAAAAAATCATATTTATTAGTTTATTTTAAGGTTAGAATCAGTTAATCTTTGATTGAAAAAATGTCAACACTTCGGTCCATTTTTGCTTTCTTATTTTAATGACAGCAATTTCATATTTTTATTATTTTGGAATTCTGTTTTAGCCATGACTGAATTCAAAAGATTTTCCTATGCAATAACAAATATTAAATTTAAATGAATATTTATGAAGAAATCTACTCGTTTAAAGTAGAGTGTTACAAAAGCTCACATTTTTGCTTAAAAAGAATGCATATGTTGGTAATTGTTGCGTTATTTGTACAACAACAAATGAAATTTACTGTAACATTTTTCGATTCGTTGACCTTTAGTACTTATTGTTATTGTTCTTAGCTGTATTATTGGTTTTACAGTTTCAGTTGACTATTTCATTGTTTTCCAAGCCATCTTCTACTTGTTAAAAATTCGAAATTTATTTAGATCAAGCACATTTCTGTAATAATTGAGTTTATAATAAATGTACTTTTTTACAAATATTTTTTTTTTTTGTTTTTTTTTATTATAAAATGAATTTTTCAGGTCAATTTCAAGTAGTCAAGTAGATTAATAATTTAGTAGCAAAAGTAAATTTAGCAAAACAAAGTTGGCTTAAACGTTTTCTGTATTGATTAGAGATTAGCTTAATACCTCGATGAGTTATAGCGGATTACAATTTTTCTCTTATTGGGGTCACACTTACCAAAAGATGCTGCAATTAGAATTTTTTTTTAAATTTGTATTTATATTTTATTTTTGTTTTTTTTTTTTCATTTATTTAAAACACATAAATGACACTAAAATTTAGATTATTAAATTTAAGACGACATTTTTGACAAATATACATTTAAACGTGTATACATATTGAACTAATCTGATAGCACAAGTGAAACTGAAGATGACAAAGCCGAAAATTGGTATAGGAGAATAGAAAGAAGTGCAAGAAATGCAGAAAGAACTGGATAAGTGCATGAGAAACGGTTGTTGCTAGACAGAAATAGGCAGAATGCAAAAAAAAAACAGTTTTGGCATCAGAGAGATTATTACAGTGGAATATATAGAACACAATTTTTTAGATTTTTTATTTATTTAGTTTATTTTTTTTAACGTTGTTAACAATTATTCATAAACTGACTTTATTATTTTTAAATAGTTTGTCTTTTGCTAAGAAAGTTTTAAAACATATGAGGTCACTTACTTTCATATTCGACTTCACTACGATCAATATCGGACATAATGAAATGCCATTTTATTTCAAATTAAGTTTCAATAATATTACCTCCCACCTGTCACTTAACACAAGGACACTTAAAAATATGTTCAAACTTTCCAAGAAAAAACTTTTTGAAATTTATTTCTAATATTGACATATATGGCAATCATATGTGTTAACGGATATATCGATAATTGCCAAAGCTGAGCACATAGTGGAACTGAGAGCTTTGTCGAAAGTAGTGATGCCGAAGTAAATAATGAATGAGCGACTAAAGCATAATATAAATGAGCAATTTGTAGTTATTACTCCACGTTTACCTACTGTTTCTTTGCCTTGCAGGGACTCTTTTTGTTTCAGGCTTAAACCAAAGAGACCTGAGAGAAGTGTAAACATGCTTATGATGAACTTATGAGAGTGTATAATAAAATTAAATACATTTTCTTCTAGGTGCTTTTAAAAGTATTTAAAATTGCCCTGAAAGGCAAACGTATATTTTGTTTTAATTTTCTTTTTTAAATACAAATACATTTTATATAATTAAAAATCCGAATTGTTTCGGCACATTTTTTTTTCATTTTTTTTTATTAAAAATATATATTTCACATTATTTTACGACATATCCTTTATTAAGCGCTCCTCGCCTTTTAGCCAACTGTGTAAGCCTTCTTGCGATATTGTATATAAAAGCGTTATTGCTCATCGTTGTGCGTTCCGAAATGCAATAGCGAATATCGCATAATTTATTATCGTCCAAACGTGGTTTACCTTTATAATGATCCTTAAATTCTAAGGGCGCAAATCTCTGACTAATCACATGTGTTTCGAGTATGTTTAATGGAAATACAAGCGACAGCAGTTCGTGAGTCGCTTGCAGCGCTTCAGACCAAGGAATCTTGTGGAATGCATTAAATGGAACCAATGTGCCTAGCGGTCCAATCTCTATGTAGAGATCATCGTTCGGTTCGTTTTCGTTTGGGGTAATTTTGTGCTCCATCTTGTAGACATCGATAAGTTTCGTTTCCGTTGAGGTTGATGCGAATGTTTCATGTATGACACCGTCGATGTCGATTTTATTGCCATTGTTGCTGGTAGGTTGTGTTACATCAACATTATTCAATGTTTCTTCGGTTGCGTTATTTCTTAAGCACACTGCCTCGTCCTGTTCCGGATAGTTGTAATCCGGTGGCGCTGTGGATTCAGCGTCAGCGTAATCAAGAAGGTTTTGCAACGCAGCAGAACCTTCTTTGAAAATATCAGAGCCATCATCATCATCTTCATCATCGCACACATCCTGAATTTTCTTATTATAACTATGATCTATAGTTATATCTCCTGACGCAACGCGTGGTTCTTTTTTCACTGTCAAATCTAAAGCTTCCTCTATTGGAGCTGTAGCGTTCGAACCATTCTGCTTTGCTACTAACCGCCGGGAACGCCGTAAGGGGGTAGCAACTAAATTCGATGCTTTATTTTTGTTTCGATTGCGTGCACGTTGACCTCTACCAGGTTTAGGGTTTTGATTTCTCGGTTGACTCTCCAATACCTGTAGTTGATTAGTACTATCTGGTCCATTTAGTTCATAGCTTTCGTCGGTTGGACGAAATTGTCTCAAGTCCATATTTTTGCCTAAAATATGGCTTTTAATGTATAATGGCGTTCTAGTTCTTTTAATTAAAATTTATTTAATTAAACGCGATGTTGGTGAATAAAATGGTAAAAATGGCGCGACGCGTTGACATTTGGAGTCTATTGAGCGCTTTGAAGTTTTAATTGTACCAAAGTATTCAACAACGAAGCAGAACATCAAAAGTAAGGCGAAAATAAAGTAAAGGAGTAACGAACAGAATAAAATAGCGGGATTAGTATACAAAACATGTACATAACGAGATAAAATACTCAAAGTTTTTGCTCGTAAAGCTAAAATTAAGAGGAGACCAAATATCGTTCCCCACTTATTTTTCCAATTTTCTGTTTTGTTGGTGCATTTTGAACTACTTGGGATAGTCTTCTTAGTCTCTCTACTTTGTTACTCTTTATTACTCTCTTAATCAGTTGTGATAATCGCATTGTCCGACTTATTGCGTTACTCAAGGTATATGTCATATGATTGCTTTGCAATACAACAAAAAGGCTGAAGTCTCCAATTATATATTTTCACTGGTTAATTTGTTATTTGATTTCTTTGTCATCACATTCTCTCAACGGAGTGAGAGGTGTCAAACAGTTGATATGAGCATTTACAGAACATAATTCTACAAGTATGAACAATCTTTCTTACGTTGAGCATTTGGACACATATTTCCATTTAGTGTCCCGTTAAAATAGGAGAAATTGGATAAGAACCACGCACAGCCCTCCTACAAAGGCACTAAATTTTTAATCTAGAAAAGATGTTCGTGGAAAGTTTCTATGGGTATGAAAAATGGAAATTTGGCTTGCTCGACCAATTTCAATATTTTCTAGACATCCTGATATTACGGATGGGAAATTGGTGAAATTGGTTAACAACCACAGATTTCGAATTCTATCTATTTCGTTCACTTCATAATATAAGTTAGGTAAGGTTATACTGGTAGGCCAATACGCCGCACATAGACCAGTTTGGTCCTTTGCGATACCAAATGGAGTGCCGTCACGTTGTTCACGAGGAATAGTAATCCTTTAGCATGCCAGCGCTTGACGTGAATTTTTTTTGTGTTTTTGTGGCTTCACTTTCGATACCTTTTCAAGATTCTTATATAGTGAGGCCCATAAATATCGAAGACCTTTCCTTGACAATGCAGGGCAAGTGCACAGGAGATGTTTCATGGTTTTTATTGCACCATACTCGTGACATTTAATATAGACATTATAATATAGATAAAGAATCAATAAAGATATCGGATTAACACTGCATTTGAGAACTAATCGAAGGCCCCAGATATCGAACATGAAGACCTCAGTGCCAATGGGTATTGTTTTTACAAAAAATATCGGTAAATCTCTTCTCTAAACTGAATTCAGAGATAATCTCTTTCTTTTAATAATGTGTCTTTGTGCCATAAATGATTAAAATCGGGTCATAACTTCCCCTAGCTCTTATATATCTAATATTAAGATTTACAAACTTCCAATAGACTCTTTATCGTATAGTGGATAAAATGTAGCTTGGTGACTAAAATTAGTGAAATCATCATTGTTCTAGTTGACTTTATGGCAAATATTTGATGACAATTGTGTGTATCTTAATAAAATATTTTTCGAAAGTAGTACATTGAAGCCCGCTAAAGTCTCGCTTTCGCCAACGCCAACAGAGAAATAAAAATTATATTACAAAATAATTTAAAAAGTTAACAAAAATTTTAAAATTTAAATAAAAAGCAAAATGGACGCGGGCGAACGTGCTGAAATGCGCCCCACGCCCAACATGGCGTGGCGTCCAATTGCAAGTAAATGGTCAAATGTCCTTCCCCACATCCTGCCACTATGCTGAGCAGAGGCGTTCTTCGCTGCACTCTTTCTTGCTTTTGACAAAAATTTATAGCGTAATTGTCTTAAGAAGCAAATTAAGCGACGGACGCTTGATGCCCACTCAGCGCTTTCGTTTAAGAGGATTAAAAATTTTTGTGTTCGCCAGGCGAGCGCCACCAACAATGTGACCGTGCGCGCTGCGGCCAGCAACAACTACAATGGTCGACAATTTGCTCGGCAACGTTTTTATGTGAGACTTTATTTCATTTATTTGAATTTTTAATGAAAATGAAACGGTAATTTGAAATGCTTAAAGGCGGTGACTAGAAAAATTACCATGAAAATGAGGAATGAAAATGAGAATTGCGGAATTTGTGGAGAGAAAGTTGCGAGTGTGAGTGGTGGTGGGGACTGAAACTTAAATTAGCAAATGCCAAGTGTTAACTTTGCGCAAAGGAAATTTGAAAGTGAAATTTTTCGGCAATTTTCTTGCATGCCACATGTTGCACATGCACATAACATGTGCGACATACATACATTTTTCGAAATGCGGCGGCAACGTGAACTGGTGAAAAGTCAGCAATTGAAAATTCTTATCACGGCGTTGCATCAAATGTCTGCCACTGCATTCACAACTCAACTGTAATTCTACGCTCGCATATCATGAAAAAAAGCGCCGACACATAATCAAGTTTGAGCTGCGCGTAAGTAACTTGAAGTGCCTATTGGCCGCGTGGCGGCTGCGGCTAGCCGCCTATCGTATCATTGCACTCCCCTTTCTCTTTAGCTGATTTTCTGTGTGTGTGTCTGTGCGAATATGCATGACGAAGTGCCGTCGCTATGCCGCGGATGCCATCAACACGCATCAGCGGCGAAACTGGCACATCAGCAACGCATTGATGCTGAGTGAATTAGGCGCATTGCTTGTACTTGCCGCGATGTTGCATGAGTCGCTGCTACAGCTGCCACACAGAGTGTATGCTACCTAGCCGACCAACCATACGCTATACTCTTTTGTTGTTGTTGTTGCCTTTGCTCACTGCGTAGAGTTGGAAAAACAAGCGCATTAGCCTGCCTACCAGAGCTCTACCTTTTGTTACTGTTGTTGTTGCTGCTGTTTTGATGTGAATGCCATCAACACATTTGCATGCGATTTTCATGTAGTTTCAATTATAGCGCTCTCCCATTTGCCTGGCCGCCTAATGCAAAAGTGGCAAAAATGCGAACGAACGACAAAAAGTAGGCGGACAAAATGAAATGGCGAGGTGTAGATTTACCTGAGTATGTATGTGTGTGTGCATTGTAAATGCGCTACATTGGTACTTATGCTGGTGCATGACTGTCAAAGCCAAGGTTTTGGTTGAGTTCACATTGCATTACCGACCTGTGGCAACTGTGGGCGCCCGTGTGTCTGTGTGGGCGTAACGGCATTACTTGCTGTATGTCCAGCTGAAAGCGAAAGGTGGAAATTTTTCTACAATGGTTATTACGTCGTTCGGGATATGTAAGCCCTTTCACTGTGTTTTTGCGTTTCTGGGTTTTTTCTGTGGAAAAGTGCAATCTAATGCCGTTATAATGCATAATTTACCCGCACTGTGTAACAGGAAATATCGTAAGGTATTTCCAATGTAAAATGTTCTTTGTTCAATTCCCTCTATGCATTTCACTGTGGGTTGTGGCTCAGCCTTTCAGAAATACTTTCGTTGAATTTTAATAGTGTATAGTATTAAGCGTTTGGAAAATATTATTAGTCCTCTTGGGCGGATTGGTCACAATATTTCCTCGAATTAGACATCATTTTGCTCTCAATAAAAACAGCACGTACAAATCCCGAAGTCATGATCTGGCCGCGAATTGTATGACTGTTAATGCCGGAAATTACTTTTATTATGCTTTGTAACTGTACTATTTAAGACTGGCTCTCATATTGTACCATTCAATGAGTTTTTCTACTCATACTTGTGGCTCCCCCACGATTTTATGCGTTTCTTACTCATTTGGTAAGTTTCCATCAATTCGAAATGCCCAGTGAAGCAAATATCTTTACCACCTGGTATTTCCAACGTACTGGGAAACTAGTTGCTCTTCTGCTTGCATCAATTTGCACCGTCCTTAATTCTTCTAGATATTGAATGTCAGTATTGCAAAAGTAAAGGTTTATACATTGTAGTTTCATTCGTAGATACTGTTTTTCCAGCACGGTCTACGCTGGCATCCCTTCTCTAATGAGAGATCTAGGAAATGCTGTTTGAATTCATTCTGGTTATTGGTTATTCAGTTCAAAATCATAACTTATTGCTTTTCAAGAACACCCTCGTTCTTTGGTATCTATATGAACCCAGATTACGTTAGGTTAGCTACAAGGGGTGTTCCCTTAAAAAGGACGGTGTTTTGTGATCCCATAAAGTTCAACCTTCCTTCCTTCAAAGTTAAGGAATCGAAAAAGCGCTTAGAACCCACCACAAATCGGCAGAGGTTTTTTACTGCTATATCTGCTGTTTTGTAAGGATGCTCAAAAAAGTGAGATCCAAGCAACTTTTACCTAGATCTCGTAAAGACGGGGTATTCCAAAAGTAAATGTTGGCAAATTCTACCTCATTCTCTTCCAAATAGCTTCAGCAGATGGCTTTTAGTTTGACCGCGTGAATCCGATGGGACAATGGCCGGTTAGAACACCTATGACTAGGAAAGATTGACCTTGCTGAGTGCGAAGAGTTCTCTTGTTCCAGATTAATAACATTAACAAATCTAGCTATAGCGGGTGTCATAGAACAGGAAGTTAAGTTTATTTTATTACGGATGCATTGTTTCACTTCTTCATGCTTAGATCTGCTTTCTTAAATATTATCGTAAATTATTCGTTCGTTATTATATGCAGCGAATCAAACTCTCTTAACTCATTGCGATTTTAGGTCGGTAGTACACTAATATATATAGAGTTCGTGAATAAATTGTATCCTTTGTTGATCCTAGTTCCCTTCTATGCTTTGTATTATGACATGCTGCTTGAAGGTCAAATTTCAAACACCTTTGAACGAAAATACTATAAGCCTGTCAATGTATATTTGTTGTCTGGTCGAGTTTTCTGAGATCGATACAAAAAGCTATTGAGGAATATTTTATTGAACATTACAGTATTCTGTTTCTATTGAATCATTTTGTATGACTTTATAATTTATAAAAGCAGTAAATGCTGAAGCCATTCTTTAAACTAAAATCCTTTTCACAAAATGTTACTAATGGTTGTGACAGCACTGGCTTTAATTATGACATTGCGTGTTCCAATAACTTTGAAAAGCAAACATATTAATAATTGTGTATTTTACATCGATATATTGAAAAGTTCATACTGTAGCAAAATCATGTGAAAGAGATATCTTTAGATGAAAAATTTAATGATTTTTGTGTGGCTTCTTCAAATGGCAACTACTTAAGGTAGTTGTAAAGTTACGCCAACAAGCATACGCGTACATAGATACAGCATGTTGTTAATGACAATGCAAGGCCAAAGGGCAAATATGACAGTCGCTTGTCAACATGTAACTACACTTAGAATACAGCACACAAACACACTGCGTCCACACCCTTATTAGAGACATATCGGCTGCTTTGAATGGCTTTACTATAGAGAGTCGCTTCGGCCGGCCAGTCAAGAAGGTCCACTACAGGACAGCCGACCAATATATGAATATATTGAATGTGACAGCCATGACGGCTGTGATGAGTGCATGTGTGTGGTTTGTATTTCAGTTTGATTGTGAGGATGTGTATGTGTGTGGAGCATTTGCTTACATGCTGTCGTTATTTCTTCGCATTGCCCATGGCGTTGACGTTGACAATGAAAACAGCTGTACGGAGCACGATAGCGATGGAGAGGGACGAGACCATCGCAAACACACGTGCATAAATGTGATCACAAGCGCCCACATATGCTGATATTTGCACATCAGCACACAGCTGTCCAATCATATATGCAAAATGTTACATCGATCTCTGCGAAACTTGGCTTGTTGCTGCTGCTGTCACACATTGCCTGTGTTGCATTGCTTCGGCTGCTGCTGACATTTTCAGCATCATTGCAGCAAGTCAACAATAACAGAGTAGGAAGGCTCAGACTGATTCGTGCACCGGCTGACCAACTGGCTGACTGACTGACCGATACTTTTTGTTGCTATTGTCGGTTGTCAGTGCACGCAAAGTTCAGTTGTACGTCGGTTGTCCCGTTAATTGCTAGACTGACCCAATTGAAATTTCAAAACATTGTCTGCACACACCTCCCAGCCGGCCGCACTTTGGCTGTCTGTTTGCATATTTGGGTTGCCATTTTTGTTGGTTGCATTTTTGGTTTGTTTGCTTTTGTTGTTGTTTCGCTTATCGTTCAATTGTTGCCATTTTGCCACAAATGGTGTTTGTCTCACCCGCTGACACACCGTCGTTGTTACTATTATTGTTATTTTCGTGGGTTCGTGGCATTTGCCGGGCATTCTGCCATCCTGCCATTCAGTTCGTCAGCCATTCAGCCAACCAGCCGTGCAACCATGCCGTTAGTCAGCCACTTAGCCAACGCGCCAAGTCAGCCTGTCGGCAGCCATTAAGCTAAGCCGCATAAGCACCCGCATACGCTGTGTTGCCCATTAAAATCATGGCCGTCGTTGTTGTTGTTGTTTTGTTGCGCAATTGCATTATTTGCACTTATTTGTGTGGCGTACTTTTTCGCCTTTTTTCACGCCATATTTTTTGGCTCCGCATGCTAATTGCAATCATTCCATTTTTTTGCCGTGGTGCGCGTTAAGCCAGTTAGGCATTTAACGCTGGCCGCTTGTTGGCAATCTACGGCCGTGGCGAGTGGCGCTAACCGCCAACAGCGGCTGATTTACGACATTGGCGGAGATTTTCTGGTTGGAATGTCTGCATTTAAGCTCGGATTCGAAATATATTATGGCCGCGGCGGTAGTATGTTTTCGTAAGCCTTGTGGCGTAATCGCTTTACTATTTATATGGAAAGTTATTGGATTGTAAAGGGGTTGCAGCTAAAATATAGAGAGGGTTTAATCTGTATATAGGTTATTTTATTATAATAACCGGGGTTCTAAGGAATTGATTTCAAAATGAGTTATTTTATTAATTGTATCTCTATCTTTCTTCCAAAGTCTTCTCCATTTATAGACTTTTATAGTTATAAGATTTATATATGATTTCACTTCGATCGTTATTTTAATTGAATACCACGTCTAAACATTTTTTCTTGCTTTTCTGTACCAATTTGGGCTGATCTGTTACGTGCCACGCTGATTTGTTGATTCGAGGTCGCTGTGTCGGTGCCGATTGTATTCCTATGGATATACTTCAGACCTTATAGTTCTAATATATAATTAAGCGCAGAGAGCACAACATTCTCATACTACTTTGATCATCATCTTGATAAACATCCCATCTAAAAGTGATTTCTTCCTTTTTTTGCTGATTCGAGACAACTGCTGGACTGTTAAAGACCTCGAAATCGCTGTTTTATAAAAGACCCGACCCTTAAGTATATATAACTATTTTTGAATAATACAAGATGATTAAACAAGAGTTCAGAGTCTGAAGTGAGCGCATGATTGCATTCCTCAGAGAAAGCCTTGTTTTGCTATGTGTAGGTTGTTGTGCTCGAGGTTAGCGTAGGAAATACCATATGGTATATATATGTGAGTATGTTCCTATGATAGTTCAAATATAAGAAACATATCTTTCTTTATAAGCATAAAGTTCTTTAAATATATCAATCATTTGATTTCAGTTTTTGGAACTTGAGCTTGAATACTGAAATCTCGTTTAAGCGCTAGTTATAAGCTGATTGGAGGGTCGATTCGCAAAAATTTATGGTGTTCGGAGGTGTTCTGTGATATTCTTAGTCAAGTTTTTATTCAAGTAGTATATATAGTATATACATATCTACATTGTAGACACCTTATATTAAGTCCCATTTTATTGTGTACGCTTGCTTTGCCATTTTCTTTGAGTGATCTCATGACAGACTTTCAGAATCATTTAAATTCAGTTTAACTTTTCGGTAAAAGAGAAGAAACGCAAATTTTTTTTTTTTTTTTTTTTTGTTTTTTTTACGAGGAGGAAGCATCGAAAGCCTGAACCCCAAGTCAGTGTGGAACTTTAACTTTTTAACTAAACCTCCTACCGTCTTGTACCGTTCCCCCCGGTACCACCGTCAAGTATTACGTCGGGAGGATGGTTGAGTTACACTCATACGTACGTGGTGGTCAAAATGCATTCAGTCACAAGTTGCATTTACTTGGCCCCACCTCTGTTGGTCTAATACCCCGCCTCGTACATTGTTCGTCGCCAACCCTTCCCGTCACGTCAATGTTAGTGTGTTCAAGTCGTAGTTGTTCGTTGTATTTAACAGCTCACTTCTCCGCCGCTGTTCGCTGGCTCGTTGTGATTTCATGATTCTGGCTGCAGCTTCGCAAACTGCTTCCAATTTCTCTACCGATTCGACCATTTGGTTTACTAGGTTATCAGGAGTAGGGTCTATACCAAGCGAATTTTTGAGATGTTGCCTCTCATGGTTATATTTCGGGCAATGGAAGAATGTGTGTTCTACATTGTGCAATAATCACATATATCGTTAGTTTCGTGCCCGAATCGTTTCAAATATGCTTTGAAGCAGCCATGTCCTGTGAGGATTTGAGTTAGGTGGAAATCCACTTCACCATGCGTTCTATATAACCAAGGTTCAATGTTTGGGATCAAACGAAATGTCCAACGCCCGTTTCCGCTGTCTTCCCATCGTTTTTGCCAGCGATTGGTCGTTTCTGCCCTGGCACTTCTTTTTAGTGTCGTGTGTGGTAAACTATCATTCATCACATACTGAAACTCCTTGGCTAAGAGGTCTAAGGGGTGTAAGCCCGCGATTACTAAAGCAGCGTCTTCCGATACTGTACGAAATGCGGAGCATACTCTCAGTGCGCAAGTGGCATATGTGGAGAAAAGGCCCCGACGATATGATTTTATTTCGAGGGCTTTAACACACACAATGCCATTAGCAGGCTAAATTATAATTAATATTTTAATTTGTGAGTTCTCTTCCACACGAGTGCTCGCTCCAACTGGCTTCTCCTCAACTCCGGAATCCACGCTTCTCTGCCATAAGCAACGCACCGAACAATAGAGATCTCCAAATGTCATCAGCAACAGATTCACGCTTACGAATGAATTGCGCGGCGCTGGTAATGCTAAACAATTTTATCTACGCATTCGCATAACAAATGACCGCCGAATAAGTCTGCTGAGACGCACAAATGGACGCTGAGGTATTCAAAGTTGATAATCTAATAAGGCTTCTGTGATTATGGCAGGGAGTAGGAGGTGACTATGCCGCGGCCACTTTGTACACTTTATGCCAGCACAAAAGCGAGTAAGATGTATGTATGTTGGCACAAGTGACCTCAAAAGCTAAAAACAACAATTTTAGGCACAACAGCCGTGACCGTTATGTGTTGTTGTTGTTTGTACTTAGTTGGTGTGTGTGCGCGTGTGATAAACTTTTCAGTTGTCACTTAACGAATTGTACTGTGTGAGTGCCATTTAAAGCAATTGCTTGGCTGGCGAGTTGAAAAGTTGAAGAACTCAATGGGAGTGTGATTGAAAGCTTGGCGTGGCGACAAAACGTCGAAAGAGCATGAAGAAAAGCGCACAACAACAACAACAAAACAGCAAGCAATGCAAAAGAGCGATAAGGGCAAAGACTTTGCAACTTTGCATGACAATCTCGTAACAAAAAAACAACACCAACAAACACACACCGAGCAACATTAATAAATGTGTCATGGAGTCCGTAGTGGAGGAAACCAACGGTATACGTGCGAGAATTCGCCAAAGCGTTGGCAGCTGTTTAGTAGTTGTTATGGCTGTGGGCGGAAATGATGGCAACAGCAAACTTTAAGATGAATGCATGATATGCTTGTTAGGCTTTCCACGCATATTCTCACAAACACGAACACATACACACATACACACATACATGTATAGATATATTTTTAAGATTGGACTTCATGTGGACGGTGTGTGTGTGTGTGTGTGGAGTCAATGAAATATGGCTGAAAGCTAAAAAGCGTACATTTGAAATTTATTTGTTTGCTGGCACACACACAAACACACTATGGTATATTTTTAATACTGAAGTATGTCTATGTGTGTGTGTTTGTAGTGTTGTTTACAACAAATGCGTTGACAAGGGCGAAAGGGCAGCTTTAGATAGATATCAAAAATGGTAGGAAGTCTTATTCGGCATATACAGCGTGAAAGCGTGTGCTTTAAGTGCGCACAAGAATTAATGAGCTGCAGTAGATATTAGTTTAATATGCCACATTTATAATTCACTTAAAAATTATTTATTAAATTTAATTAATTTTTTTTAATTAATAAATTAATGAAGACTATACATATAATTTTACTGGTTAAAGATATTTTGGGATTCAAATTTCCAGTGATTATCATATTGCTTTGCTTGTATGCGATGGAAGAATCTACCGGTGGTTCAGAAATATACAAGTTTCCTACTAGCACTGTGCAGAAAGGACTGTAGGACCATGGTTAGTTGACTTACTGGTCACAGCCTGGTAGCAGCGCACACCTATAAGATGGGGCTTTCAGAGCGGGAGAAATGCAGGAGATGTCAAGAGCATGGCAAACAAGGAAACAGTGGAGCATCTATTGTGCGTTTGTCCTGCACTAGCAAGACAACGCTTCAGGTAGCTAGTGAACCCGCAGTACGTTAAGTAGTGAGCCCTCATCAACTGTTAAAAATCGCGTTTAGCGCTGGCATCCTATCAGTTGACTACTACAAGACTCCTCTGGTATCGCTAAGAACCATAACTGGTCTATGCGCGGCCTGTTGGTCGACAGTCCATCTAGCAATGTTTCAACTTATTCAACCCATCTGAAAAATCTAGAAGTCTGTAAAGTCTTGGACCTGAACCGTTTTGCCCTTTTCCAGGTAGTCGAGCAACCCTTGTGTATTTCAGAAAACTCTGTTGTAGACCAGTGCTTCCATATTTCATCAATTTCCTTAATTTCCAGGCTCACTTTCACACGTAACCCAAAACTACCAGCCTATGGTAGTCAATTTCTTTGCGATAGTTAGGACATCGACATTTTTATATTTTTTATAGGACTCCTTAATATATTTAACTTGGCTATCCAAATCGGCTAAATCGCCTAAAGGACTTCTTCTTCTTAACTAACGTAGACAGCGCCATTTATTCCTCACTTTGGCAGTTTGGCGCCATTTGGTTATACCAAGCGAAGCCAGGTCCTTCTCCCCCTAGTCCTTCCAAAGGAATGGAGGTCTTCCTCTACCTCGACTTCCCCCAGCGGGTACTGCATCGAACACTATCAGGGCTCCAGCACTTTCGTACATTCGAACAACATGACCTAGCCAGTGTAGTCGCTGTTTCTTTATTCGCTGTACTATGTCTTCGTCGTCGAATAACACATACATTGTACCTTCTCTGTTTAACTCTGTTTTTGCCAGCATCAGGTTAAAAAAGTCACACGATAGTGAGTCGCCAGTGCTGAAACCTCGTTTGGTATCGAAAGGCTCGGAGAGGTCCTTCCTACTAGTCTGGAAGGAACTCATCGGAATATTGTAGCTCGAGGAAGGTATAGACAGACTTCAATCATGACTTGTTCAACATTGCCACCTAACTCATGAGATATGCCGTTCATATGGATCGAATAAAGTCAACTAATGGGACAAGAGTAGTCAAAGCATGTTAATTTTAATAGTACACTCTGCTAATTTTGCACTGCTTTCTTCTTTATGAAAATCATTGAAAGTCGAATAAGCATTAATTTCACATATAGCGCCTAGGGAAAATAGGAACCAAAATTAAAGACAATATATTCACTTAACTCATTAAGGATGTAGAATACCAACAAGTCTGATCTTTAGATTTTTAAATCGAGTAAAACTATACACGTGCTTACAAATCCATATAGTACAAATCGTATAGTCTATCAGTAGATTCGAAGTAAGATTATTTAATAAACACCATAATGATTGTGTCAATAAGAAATCGCAATGGATGATTTAAAGGCAAAAAAGACGGCGAAAAAAATACAAAAAGCAAAAATCAAAAGAGGAAAAGCCAAGAAACGCTTGAAAGCCAGACAATGTCATAGACAGATAAATCGGTTGGCGGGCTAAAAGGCTGACAGACAGGCAGCATAGCGATTAAAGCGAAAACGAGTATGGCGACAGCTGTTTTTCAGCTACAATTGCACAAACAGTTGCCACAAAGAGAGCATATAAGAATACATAAGTGAGTGGGAGAGTGCGTGCTGGGCTTTGGCTTTGTATGCGCGGATAAATGGAGTAAGTGACAGACACGCACCAACAAATACACATACATGCACACATACTCGTATTTGCCACATCACACTTCATTGTGGTTGCTGATCCATCCGCACACATACACACACAAACATGCATACAAACAACTCTTCCATCGTTTGTATATGAAACGGTGTAGGTGTGTGTGCTTTTGCTTTTGTTGGGTGTGAGTTCCGGCTGTGAGTTTACGAGTGTGTTTCTTTGTCATTGACAACGCATGCCGTACGTGTTGTGTGTGCGTGTGTGTGCTTGTTTGCGACACAGGCGCCACATTGCCAGACAGACAGACACATTTGTTGTCACTGCTAGTTTTCGTGCGCCAACAACAATGCACATATGTGAATACACACATCCACAATGCACTTAAATTCACACATAACGACGTCTGCCTGTCTATTGACATTTGTCTGAAAGCGAAAATTAAACTATGCCTTTTAATTTGACACCAAATAAATGGTGGGATTGTGAAAGTCAAATTATCGATAGCAACAAAGGGAGATGAAATATGACTTCTTGGACGGCGCGTTCCTTGTGTAAAATCAAGAAATATTAAATAAGGCTGTGGTGTTCTATGGAACCCTAATATCGATATCGATAAAAACGGGAGATCGGAGTGATTCCGAATTTATATTTTTTGAACCGATCTATTATTTTCGGTATAATTTAGATTTCATTCAGACAGCTAGATATTTAAATATGATGACTTTGAGCCAAATTTGGTACACTTTTTCATTCAATAGTCTTTAATAATAAACGAAGTGTGTTAAAAAAATAACGGGAATTTTCGTTTTTTTTGGAAAAAATTTAGCCATTCCTCTACATTAATGTGGACGCCTCCAAAGAAGTCTCAATACGATAGTATGCACTCATGCCAGTGAGTTCCAATCGCCGGAACACTTCTCAAAGTCGAATTTTGGTATAGCGGCACTTTTATCGATTTCTCGTATGCTTGTAAAACGATTACAATCTAAAGTTATCTCTTCTTTTGGAAATGGTCACACGGATCCATGTTTGGTGAATATGGAGCCTGGGACATCTTTACATTATTGTTTTTGAACAAGAATTCACGAACAAGAAACGAGGTAGATAGGTTGGAGTGAAGCCCTTTTATAGTTCGGGCTCAATTAGTTTAAGTTTAAGCTTCTCGTTCAAATCATTTTGTGGTTTCGATGAAGCTACTAATATCCGTAATGCTTTTTGTAGACATCCATTCGAGGTTTGCTACTTGATGGATTCCCAGTGTTCTGTGTCGGATCTGCGATAGGACTGGGCATTCATAGAGGAAATGGAAAATTGTTTCCTTATTCCCTGTCAAGTCAAATATATGAACAAAATAAAAAAATTCATAATCGGACTTGGAGAATTAGAAATTTAAAAGTTTCCCGTTATTTTCCGAACACATCTCGTATATGATCAACACTTCATTGACCATTAGTAGAAACCAGATCTTCAGTAAATCGTGTAAAAAAATTAATGTTTTTTATGGAGGCAGTAGAAGCTATTTGAAAGCAGCCAGGATCCTGGGTTTGAAATCATCGGAAAATGCAATCTAAATGGACTCGGTTTTATATTGGGGCGTTACCAAATTTAAAATAACTTATTTTTACATTTTCTATATTCAAGACAGTTCAGAGTTCGATTCTTGTGACTTTTCTTTCCTTCAGAATTTCATTGACAATATTTCGAGCAAAGCTGCGTGATTTAGCCAACTACAAATGTACATAAGCATAAATTGGAATAAGTCGAGTTTACGATATTTTCTGAGACCAGAAATAAAACTTCTCTCAATATCCATCGTTAATATTGAAAATGCTGCTATTTATTTGCCTTTGAACCTTACTGTTGATGACCCTTTACTTAAGCCCTCATAGCGATTAAGAGCTGCTTTATGACGTTCATAACATAGAGAACAGATTTTCTCACATTAATCTTGTGCAACGCCGTTGCCATTCGTTGTATTTTTTAGTCTGATCAATAAACCTTACTTTGTTTTGCTGCTGCAAGGCTTGTGTGACTCCAATACACTTCAAACAGCAGCTTGAAGTGTGGGCTTGAACGTGTGTGTTTAGTAGTAGGGGGTCCAACTCAACCATTGATCTATAAGCTTTAGCACTTCCTACACACTTGCTGTTTGTTTTGGTTGCCTTTTGGTTTTTTGAAAAAAAAAAAAATCGGAAAGTGAGGGCAAAGCAATGAAATACATCACCTTATTGGCATTAGTTGTGTCCTGTTAAGCCGTTAGCAAATCCGTTCGCCATATGGTAGCCAATGCGGCTTTGTTTAGGAATTATAACAAATTTATGTCTTTCCGGCTATGCGCAAACACAACGGCAGACCGTTAGACATATGTGTGTGTGTGTTAGTGTGGCAACAAAGTTCTTTCGCTCGTAGGCGGCGTAAAAGTCAGTGGCTGTGGCTGGTTGTTTACTAGTTGTAAGCTGCTACTTACATGTGTATGCGTGATTTACACTATTTGCTGGGCAGGCAGGTGTTTACAAGCGTCTGTATATATGTACGTATATAAATTTATTTATCGGAATATGTTTGCAAGTAAGCTTTATTGTTTTTCCCTTATATGCCAGCTCATTTATAAATCTATACATATAGATGTGTATATACAATGGCCTGCTAAAACTTGGCAGCAAACGCTGAACTTTCTACATAGAGGGGAATATGATTTAATGCATACTTATAGGCTAATATCTCTATACCCAGACCTGTGTGCGTCTAAATCTAACCGCCTTGCCTACAATTTACCGCTATACGCAACTTCTTTCTGTGCTCCCAACACAGCATTCCCTTAAGTACTCTTCAAAGCACCCAACTACTAAATTTTTACTACACTACCACCCTTTAACCTCTTCCCTCAACCACACTCACTACATTCAACTCTTTATATTTCTCTCTCCCTCTCTCTCTCTCTCTCCCTCTCTTCCCCCTATACTTTTCATCGTCGCACTTTTGTGTTCATTGACTTTTCTGAGTTAATTATGAATGTAATGAAATGAAAATGGATTAGTAAGTAATACTCGATAGGCTCGCTCTGTAGTCTACAAAGTGCCGCAGACAAGTGGCAGTGGCTGTATTATGAAGAAAAGTGCGGGACGGCGTGCGGCATTGACTGTTGCCACTTTTCACTGTGAAAGAGTTTAAATATTGCACTTAAGTATGTTGGCTGCTTTGAATAGGCCCTAAGTAATGGCGCCGTTGTTGTTGCTATCAGTTAGCTGCTTGACTGCTCGTTTGTTGCTGACTGCTTTGCTGTCAGCCAACTTTGCTTTGCTCTGTGTTTAGTTGTTTGCCTTTTCAACTGTTTTCAATCCTAAAAGTCGTGCTTTTTCCAAGTGTGGCAAGATTCAAACGACTTGTTCGACTTGTTGAACCATTGAACGGTTAATTTGTTGCCCTCTTGACTTCATAATTGGGTGATTGACTATGCATAATAGTTCGTTAAGTGATTGACAAGCACTGTGCTGTCATTGAATATCCTATGGCCTGTGATTTTATTTAGAACTTAGTGATTTGGCAACGCGTCACACTGATTGTTGTTTGTGTGAATATTGTTGAAATTTATTTAATTTTGATTTGAATTCAATAAGTGTTATCGCTCACCTACTACAACAATTTTTCAAGATATGAGAACTCTTCAGCTATATTGACTGGATTTAATCACAAATAAAATTCGAAATTCTGTTTGTTGTAATATGATTGATTTTTGGTAATTGAGCAAGACAAAACTATAGGTACAGGTTTCAAACAGGTGGCAACTCCATTCATTAATTACAGCCTTTCACATCGAAATTGTTCTCAAGTCTGTTCAACTTGGAGCCTTTATTGAATAACTTCATTAGGTTTATAAATTTAATTTAATAAAAAAAATTAATCAAGTGGCAACCTCCGTTAAAAATATTTTCAAGTCCAATTCATTTTAGACTATTATAGTTTGATTCTTGTGTTATACTGGTTTGCTGATCTTATTATTTTATTAAATGGAAATATTTAATAGGTGGCAATCTTGCTCATTCATTTTCAACTACAAAACTGTGAATATTGGTCAGCTGGCAAAATAGTTAAATTATTGTACAATGTTTAATGTCAGAAGCATTCTACTCATTCGAAATTAAATTTTCGAAATTTCGAAATTCGGTTTTCGAAAATTCGAAATAGTAACAAAAATGCTAGTTGAACGATTTTTCTATGAAAATAAGCCTTTACTTTAATTTTAATTATTATTTTCTCAATTCACCAAAATATCTCAAATACTTTCGCAATTCAAATAACATGACTTTTGACGATCAAAGCGAATTGTGGCAGTCTTATTGAGCAAGCAGTCCAAAAATTTACAACAGAAATAAAATATTCGGCAATTGGCCGAAATTCCAATGAAGGAAGTGCTTTCAATTGAGGGTTAGGAGCATATATTTTAACTGTTATTTTTATATTATTGAGCATCAATGCATTTATTTCAATCGAAAATTAATATTCATTTTAAAAAGAATTACATGTATTTATTTATAAATTAAAGTAATTTACCGTTTTGCAGAGTAATCAGTAGACACAAATCCTTTCCATTACATATATTACATCCATTTGAGATGACTTTGACGTCACTTGCTTGTAGGTATCACATAATAAATTTAAAAAAAAATGCATAAAAGTAAAACTAACTGCTTAAATACATATTAACTAAGTAGAAGTACATTTGTATGTTTATAAGTAACTGTAAACATGCATACATATATACATACAATAAATACACATACCTCTATCCGTTTATGTAAGCTTACTCAGCAAATATAAGCATAGTGAGCGTTACAAGTTGAGTGGAAATCTCTTATCAACTCAAGTGGAAGGTATTAAAGTGCAAAGGCACACACACACATACATCCATAAACTTATACGAACACACATTAAAACACACTAATATAGTATAGTTAAAGCGTATAACTGTAAAAGCAGCTAAGACTTGTAAGTTTTTTTTTGTGTCGGCATCCTTGTATGCGAGCAAGCAAGCAAACATTACTGCTCGTGAGAAAATTTCAAAAGTGGTACGGGTGTGTGTGTGTTTGTGTTTGTATATACATAGTTGTAGTTGTGTGTGTGAATGACAAACTAGAAAGCGTACAAACAAAAAATCAGGTATTCAAATGCATGCACGTGACGAATGCTACAAGTAAGTCAAGCGAATGCAGAAGTGGTAGTTGCTGTTGTTGTAGATAAGAGCAAAGAAGACAAAGAGTAAAAACAAAATAAACAAGTAAGGTGGTGCGAAGTGCGGATCACTCTCGAAATTTTTAATTTGTGAAAATGAAGAGAAATTTTTTTCAAGAAAATATATTTCCATTATCTCATATATTTTTACAGGCGTGGCAATGGACCCGATTTCGTACAATATACATTTTCAGAGAGTACCAGAGAACAACTTTTTACTCCAGTAATAGCTTACAAATCAACTTCTCTCTTTATCTACATCGTGTATATATAATATAGAACTGTATATCTACCCCGATAACTTTCAGTTGTCACAAACAACCGTTAGGTGAATAAAACTATGTTATCTTGTGCACCAATTTGCCAACGCATAAAAACTGTAACGAAAGAGTGCGCTTCAGCATTGCATATTTATGGCATTGTTGTTGCATAATCACAATATGCACCGTTATGACATACATAAGAGCACACCATAGCGATCACCCAGCGCCCAGCTGTGCACAGCACCCCATTCGTAGAAGCGCTGAGGCTTTCATCTCGTCTTTCTTGTTGCTGTCTATGCCACCTACAGCGTCCAAGCTACCGATGGACCACCAGCCTGCACGGCAGTCTTGATCGGTTTTCTTTCTCGCCACGTCACGTTGCGCAGCGTAAGTGTGTAAAGTACTACGTTGCAGCTGGTGTTGCCACACTTGTCTGCCAGTCGGTGCCTTTGTATGTACACACGTGCATACTTCTAGGCGCTTGCACGCATAGTAATTTGAGTAAGTGTGAGCAGTTAATGCCTTTGCTAGACAACTGCTTTACTCTTCTTCTACTTCTTCTTCTTGTGCATTCTTCTTTGTCAGCAATGAGTGATTAAATCGCTTTAATTAAGCAGGTAAATAACACTTGAAGTGCATGTAAGACGCTCACTTGATGAGTTTGCTATTTTTTTTTTTTGTTTTGCTTGGTAAATATGTTAGAAAATGCTTAATGTGTAGAAGTGGTTTCATTGGATACTCTCTATACATAGTATAGTATATATATACAATGAAGATGAGTGATGGGCTGTTAATGCGCATGTGATGCTAAGTGTTTATTTATTATTCGATAACAAATCGAGATAGTAAGTGCATTTCAGTTTTGAAGTTGGGAAAAAGACTTTGATTTCGGAATCCCGTTCCATGTCATTCTGGATTCGTGTTTTATTTATTAATATTTTTTTTATATTTTTAAAGTGATGGGAACTCAATTCGGGAGCCCGATATATGTTATTCAGGCCTCATGTTGAATAACATATATATACGAGGGCTGCTATATATATTTCTGGCCTAATAATGAAAATAGGAATATTTATCAACGAAAATGGTTTTATTGTTTTTCAAAATATTCTCCATCAAGATTTATACAATTTTGCATGCGCTCAAACCAATTTTCGAAGCACTTTTTTTAGCCTTTTTTTGAGCGATTGTCAAATTGTGCGGCCAGGTATTCATGCAATACCGAAAGGATGCTGGTGGGAGAAATGCATAGACATGCCTCTATCTGAAGGTATGTTACATGACGGTCTTGCATTATCAGTTCACGTACGGCATCGATGTTTTCTGGCACAACGGCTGTTTTTGGACGACCTTCACGGAATACGTCTTTGAGCGAGCGTCGGCCACGATTGAATTCGTTGTACCAGTTTTTCACAGTGCTATAGGATGGTGCTTCATAGCCATACAAAGATTTTAGTTCATCGATGCACTCTTGTCGCGATAATCCACGTCGAAAGTTTTGAAAAATGATCGCACGAAAATGTTCACGAGTTAATTCCATTTTTTGGCCGAAATGAATTTTTTAATTCCCCGTAAATAAAACAATTCACGATTAAATGACAAAACGTTCTGAGTAATGTTATGTTAAAAAATGTCAAACTTTCCAATGGCAATGTCAGATTGCACCTGGCAACACTTAATGTTGCCCAGGCCAGAAATATATAAAGCAGCCTTCGTACAATTTTTATTTTCTTAATGTGATAGAGGACTGATTTCGGAATCCCGTATTATGCTATTCGGGATTCACGTTTTAACACATTTTTTGAGTATACAATTTTTAATATGAATATAATAGATTCCAGTCATCTTAGGCATTAAGCGCTCATCAAATCAGCGCTTTATAAAGATAATATTACCAATCACTGCAGTCAGTGCCCTGGATTCATTTTCCGAAGTTGTGTGTTACGCTCAATTTAAGTTCGAAATACTAACAAAAACAACGTTGCACTTCTTTTTGCAATTCACTAGTTGTATTTCTCGGAACAGCTTTTATTTTTTCCTGCTTTTTTCACAAACTTTCAGTCGTCATTCAACTTTGTCTACACTACCTGCTGTTAATGGACGCAAATTACTGCCAATAAAAGTAATTAACTGGAGAGAATCCACTGAGAAGCGTCCATAACAACAACTGCCATAAACACGGCAATAAAGTTAGAGAAAAAGAGATGATACCAAGTAGAGAGGTAAAGGTGCAACAGAGAAAGGATACTTATTAGCAATAAAAAGTTAAATTTTGTTTTAGGATATAGACTTAAACTGTAATCTTCGTTACTAGGAAATAAATTTTGATCCATTTTAACGAATAATTTTCCACTGACTTTTCAATTCAATGTCGCCGCACTAAACCCTCACTTCATTTAAAATATGCCACAACTTCATTGTCGCTATGATTTAATTACCAATTTCAAGTTTCCATAGTTAAAGAAAAAATAAAAAATTAAGACCCGCACAACCCTTTGCCAGCTTAAACGCCACCACGAACGCCGACAATTTATTTCGGCAATTCCAAGAAAACGGAAGTCAAAGAGTCAGCGACCATTCTTGGAATAAACTTGCCTCGCGAATTACAAATTATTAATATCCATACATATTTACAGCGTAAATTGTATAAAGGCCAATGAAAAGTTCGTCGCGTCGCATTGCCTTAATTGCTTGCCCACTTGCCGCCGTTTGTCAGGGCGTATACGTAATTAAAATTGTGCTCATTAAACTCTACGCTTTCCATTGCCTTCAATATGAATACATATTTTCAACTTATTGCCGCCTATTTTTAGGCACAATTTTCAGCAGTTCAACTCGCGTTGAAAAGGGTACGTATGACTTCAATTATTTATGAAGGCATTAAAGTGTCCCGAAGTGTAGTTGGCAACAGCATATTTAATTCAAACGAAATTTTTTTTGTCGTATTTGTTGTTGTTGTTTCGTTTGCTTGAGTTGGTATTATTTAAATAATGGAAAATGCTTTAATTAACATGTCACTCCATTTAAAGTGACATTGATGATAAGCTTCGAGTGGGTGGAGAAAATATAAGCATACTTTGAAATAAATTTCTGGCTTCCTTCGGCATTTGCATATTTTGAATTGAATTATTAGAGAAGTCATTGACTCCAGTGATAGAGGCGTAAAATTGACTTATTTATTTTTATTTTATTTCGCCTCGTGTTGTACTGATTGACATGTTGTTGTTGGATGGAGAAAAATATAGTTTTTTCGTTGCTTCTAATATTGATCAAATTTTGAAAACTCAATAGTTCTACATTATTATTGCAGTTCGTTTCTTCTGTAAGGAGTCAGACTTTATAATATAATGTATGTACCAGGTAAAATCTATGTTATTCGCGATAAGTGAGTTAAAGTTCTGAGAGTTCTATGAGTAAGTTCTACGGTCCTTTAGAAACTGCTGTTCCTGATAACTAATGGACTTTGAATTGCATATAGATAACAGTTGTGTATCAATTTAGTTAGGAAGGGCCGATAAAACAAAGATATACCAGGGGGCTTTTCTGCCAACATGGTAGAACTAACTGTTCTGGGCAAATGAAAATTTTAATCATATTCTAATCAGAAATACCTTCAATAGCTTACTTAATTAATTTTTATTGTTTTATATTTTTTAAATTTTTAAAACTTTTTAAATTCGCTAAAATTTATGCCGAGTTTTAAAGGAACCCATATTAAAATATGTCTCCAAAAACGAAAATATTAGTTCAAATAAAGAAGAAACCATTAACATAAAGTTCAAAATAACAGCAATAAACTACTACAAAATCACAGAGCAGGAGCAGTGAAGCATATGCGAATAATAACAAGCAATCGTAGGCCAAGTAATAACGACCACAGACTCTTACAAATGCCTGCACAGACACTTTTATATAAGTTTGTGTTCAAATACATGCAACCAAGTAGGAAATTTTCGATAGTTTTGAAGGAATATGCATTAAAGAATGCCTTGAGACTTAAAGTATGAGTTCCATGCTTCAATATGATCTTAGATATTATAGCTTGTGTGAATAGGTCACAGCGATAACTTTGAGATACCTTTCGGAAATATTTATTTGAGAACTATCGTGAATTTTTGAACTTCCGAACTAAGTTTTTTCTAGAATTATAAGGATTCCTTAAGTTCCCCATAATTTCAAATGTTTTGAACCATAGCCTATGTACACATATCCAATTCTATTCGAAGATTAATCACGCAGGCATTTATTCTCCCAAATTCAGAATATGAATCTTATAAATTTGATTGTTACTTAAGTAAGGTAATTAAGGGCTATAATAGAAGAAATGGGTTTTCCATGGGATATCGATACTCTTGAGACCTGTCCGAGCCATTTTTATACTCTCGCAACAAAGTTCCTATATAGAGTGTTATAGTTTTGTCCACATAACGGTTGTTTGTAAGTTTGTAAGTACCAAAGTGAACAGGGTGATGAGTAAAGTTCAAATCCGGATGTCCGCCCGTCTGTACGTCCGTGCCAGCTGTAACTTGAGTAAAAATTGAATTATCCTAATGAAACTTAGTACACGTGTTCCTTGGCACCATAAGAAGGTTAAGATCGAAGATGGGCGGAATCGGACCACTGCCACGCCTACAAAAAGGCGATAACCGAAAACACATAAAGCCATAAATTAAACTATGAAAGAGAAATTTGGTACAAAGGATTGTTCTAGGAAGGGAGATATTTGGATGTAGATTTTGGAGAACTGGGCGTGGCCCCGCCTCGTGCTACGTTTTTTGTACATATCTCGTAAACTACTTGAGCTATATCAACCAAACATAGAATCGTTTCTTTAAGGCACTAGAGTCCAAAAAAAATGTTGAAAACTACTAAAATGCTTTAATTCAGTATGGAAAACCAACAGAAACCTTAAATTTTATTATAAGGAAAGTATAGAAGAGCTGCACTCAGATTTTTTTACAAAATGGAAAATGGGCGTGGTTCCGCCGACTTATGGGTCAAAAACCATATCTCCGAAACAACTCGAACAATTTCAATGAAATTCGGTTCGTAATATTTTCCTTGCATGCCAATGATATGTTGTGAAAATAGTCCAAATCGGATCACAACCACGCCTACTTCCCATTTACCAGAACTTTGAAGCCAATACGAATCGTTTACTTTACAATATATAAAGGAAGCAGAAGGTACAATCTTCTACAAGAGTGTACAGCTCCTGGCGTACGCCGATGATATTGATATCATCGGAAGCAACAACCGCGCCGTTTGTTCTGCTTTTTCCCGCATGGATAAGGAGGCGAAGCGAATGGGTCTGGAGGTGAATGAGGACAAGACGAAATATCTCCTGTCATAAAACAAACAGTCGGCGCATTCGCGTCTTGGCTCCCACGTAACTGTTGACAGTCATAACTTCGAGGTCGTAGATAATTTCGTATACCTGGGAACCAGCATCAACAACACGAACAATGTCAGCCTCGAAATCCAGCGCAGAATAACTCTTGCCAACAGGTGCTACTTTGGACTGAGTAGGCAATTGAACAGTAAAGTCCTCTCTCGACGAACCAAAATCAAGCTCTACAAGTCGCTTATCATTCCCGTCCTGCTTTACGGTGCAGAAGCTTGGACGATGTCAACATCAGATGAGACGACACTAGGAGTTTTCGAGAGGAAAATTTTGCGCAAGATTTATGGTCCTCAGAACATTGGCAACGGCGAATACCGCAGACGATGGAACGATGAGCTGTACGAGTTATACGACGACATTGACATAGTTCAGCGAATAAAAAGACAGCGGCTACGCTGGCTAGGTCATGTTGTCCGAATGGACGAAAACACTCCAGCCCTGAAAGTGTTCGATGCAGTACCCGCCGGAGGAAGCCGAGGAAGGGGAAGGCCTCCACTCCGTTGGAGGGACCAGGTGGAGAGCGACCTGGTTACACTTGGGATCTCCAACTGGCGCCGAACTGCGAAGGAGAGAGACAGGTGGCGCACTATCGTCGATTCGGCTATAACCGGCTAAACGGTTGCAACGCCAATCACATACATATAAAGGAAGCACCAGTGCAGATATCGGAACAGAACTTTGCACAAATATTACATTTGTAGTGTGGCATCACCCTTCCAAAAATCGCCAAAATCGGACGATAAGTATTCAAGGCCCCATATATCGAATATGAGGACCTCAGAGCTTCGAATAAATTTTTTTACCGGAAATAAGGTGAGTCTTTCAGATATTTTGAAGAAATTCAGAGGGAATATTTTTCTTTTAATAATATGTATACGTGCAATGAGTGAAATCCGATCATAACTTCCCCTAGTTTCCTTATACCTAATGTTAGGGGTTTGAAACTTTCAATGGACTTTTTACCATATGACGAATATGTGGGTGAAATTGTGTGTTATTTTAATAAAATTAAATAAATAAATTGCGAGAGTATAAAATGTTCGGTTACACCCGAACTTAGGCCTTCCTTACTTGTTCTTCACAATATCTTACTGATATCATGCATCGAACTGATTTTCCATTTGGGAAGTATACTCCTTCTCATATTGTCCGAACTTGCATGCATGTGTGGCGATAACATTCGCTTAAACGCATCGCAATAGTCGAAGAAATTGGAATCAACTCTGGCCGACAAGAAAGAAAAGTTGCACACATACAAACGCACATAACAAATTCGGATGACTGTAGAAGAAATCGACAAGTGGAGAGCTCGACACATTGTGCCGAATTGTAGAGTAGTGGTAAGGCCATGTCCGGTTATTGAGCAAAGCTGATGACCGACAGCCAAAGTTGATGGAATATACGTTACTTTTGCTGCTCTTAGCTGCCACTGCCGTTCCGCTCCGCTTCTGCACCTACACTTACCGAGAGCAATTGGCCAGATTGTGACATATTGGCTAGTCGCCTCACTTGAGAAAATGTCAGCATGACAGAGATAATAATAATAGTTGGAATAACATGGCCATAGGAGGGGAAAAAATAAAATAAAAATAACAGCAAAAACAAGTGCAACAAATCTCATGAAAAAGCAAGTAAATTTGAGCGGAATAACGAAATGAAAAAATGAAAAAAAGAAAAATAGAAATGTGAATGTGAATGTGAGTGTGAGTGTGGACATTGCAATTCGGCGAGTACTGAAATAAAATTCAATCAATTACCATAAAATGCGATTGAGGAAGGCATCGGTGGCATAAAAGGTGGCGACACAAATACCCCACACTCCATGCGCCGCTGCTGTGTATGGTTGTGGCATGTGTAAGTGCGCTAAAAAATATAAAATTTATATATGCAAGGCCAAAAAAAGCGTAAAAAGAAAACACGAAAACGGAAAATAAACTAAAAAATATGTGAAAATAAAAATAAAAAATGAAAATGGTTGCCAAGCTTAGCTCAACTTTCATATTGATGGCGTTGACAATGAGCGGTTGCTGTGCAGGCTGGATAACGGCTTGATTGGTCGTACGTTGGTCGAGCGGTCGCTCTGACCGTCACTCGGTTTGGTTGACTGGTTGCTGTGCAGCTCGATTTTTATTCGCAGGCTATTTTCAGATTTTAGCGTCCGGCTTTCAATTTCACTTTTTGTTTCATTTCTAATTTTTTTCCACAGTAAAATATATGTATTTGCTTGTACAATTTTTATTCTTGTTTTTTGTTATTATTTTTTGGCTTGCCAACCACCGCCTGTTTGGATTTCGAATTGATTGATGTACTCGTACTTGGTGTGTGGACGCATAAAAGCAAACGATGCAAAAATAAAGCATGCAATCGAAATGGGAATTACATTCGGTGAAGTGAAGTAAATTGCGGCCGCACACACTCACACATAATATATATATATTTGTATATCCAGATTTTATTGAAATGCTAAAAAATAATCAGCGCCGGCAGTGTTTGCACCACATGAAAAGCCACACTGGCCCGTTTGCAATTCCCCGCTCCTCTCGCATTCACTTTGAGCGTCATGAGTTTAAGACACACAAGATTTTTATTCATTTGGCTTTTATTCATCGGCTTTGGGGGAAAAAAAACGACAATTGGCACTTGTCGAAATCGCATGAATTCCACCATTTAAGTGAGTGTCACGACTAGTCGTTTGACCCAAACACACACAATCGTGTGTTTGTGGTTCGACGATTTTAAGAATTATGGTGCAAGTGACACGAGATTTTTCAATAAACCCGTATATTCACCATTGTGTGTTTGTATGAGTGTTGTGTGTGGCATACGAAATGAGTTTCCATACAATTTTCTCTGATTATACCATTACAAGCTGCGGTTCATCTACTTAATGGCCATATGGTAGGGGATATGAATAATAAATTATTTCCTGTTAGAGCGTCTACCAAATAGAATTTTAGATGTGATTATATATTTAATCATAATTTAATTTTCACAGCATAAACTCATAATGCTTATACCCTATACCCTGTATATTAAGTTTGTCACAAAGTTTGTAACACCCAGAAGGAAGCGTCGGAGGCCCTATAAAGTATATATATCAATGATCAGTATGTTGAACTGAGTCGATTTAGCCATGTCCGTCTGTCTGTCCGTCTGTCTGTCCGTCTGTCTGTATATATACGAACTAGTCCTTCAGTTTTTAAGATATCGTTTTGAAATTTTGCAGATGTTATTTTCTCTTCAAGAAGCTGCTCATTTGTTGGAACTGCCGATATCGGACCACTATATCATATAGCTGCCATACAAACTGAACGATCGGTTTCAAGGGCTTGTATGGAAAACTTCCGCATTTTACTACATATCTTCACGAAATTTCGTGTGAGTTATTGTTCATAGAAATAATTTAATCTCCGAAAAAATTGTTCAGATCGGTTTACTATAGCATATAGCTGCCATACAAACGATCGGTTTTGCATTTGATGTGGTATCTTCACGAAATTTGACATGGATTACTGCTTAAGGTAACAATATAATCTCCGAAGAAATTGTTCAGATCGGTTAACTATATAATATTAATGTTTCTAGTAAACAATTCGTCTAAAAAGAATTAATAAAATGTTTTCTTTTTTTTTACTTACTTTTTCTCACGTCTTTAGATTTGCTTAAACACATAGTTACTAAAAGAAATGCACCTGTGAAGGGTATATTAGCTTCGGTACAGCTTCCAAATTGAATTCAATTTAAACGATTTTCAAAATTAATTCCAAATATTAATCCAATTTCTCCGTGAAAATTGTAATTTTGGTTTCATAGTTGCCAATGACAACTTGTGTCGCTGTAGCAAGAATCAATTGTTGTTCTGCAACCAGTAAAGCCATTAATATTCCACTATTCAACATTATTATTGTGTCATAGTATAAATTAGAATAGTGTATTTTTTTAATTCTACTCACTCTCTGTCTCCTATTCTCTCTCTTTTCCATTTCACTCACTTTTTCCATATCTATCAGACACATAATTTTAATGCAGTCATATTTAATATTCACAGACGACATAGTTTCTTTTATTATTGTCGTAGACAGTCGGCAACTTTCGGTGTCGGTATGTATTTATAGTAATTGTCATTGAAAGTGTCATAATTTCTGTATTACTCAATAATGAATGCGGCAAGTATTGTCTCGCTCAGTTTTCTTGTTTTAAGCCACTTGGGAGGAGTTCTAATTTTCAGTTCAACACAGAGATGAACCAATGAGAAGAGCAATGAAATACAAAAGGTATGAAGGCAATGCATAAAATTCCTTTGTCTGTTTTATTTAAGGTATTTATATTTTTAATGTGAGTCTCCGTTGTTTTGCTTGTTAAGGCAGGGAACATCATGAATATATTCGAGATTCCTGATTAAATTATGTTGCAATGAAATAGTTTTAATCGGTTTAGTACCACAGAATGAAGTAAAGAACTCGGGCTATAGACGAAAGTTGCGCGCAAAAGTAGGCAACGTTTTAGTTTTCTATGACCTGTACTCCGAAATGTAGGCAATGTTTTCAACAAGGCGGCGGGGGCCGATGGATTGCCGGCCGAGCTATTCAAATACGGCGGCGAAGAGCTGATAAGGAGCATGCATCAGCTTCTTTGCGAAATATGGTCGGAAGAAAGCATGCCCGACGATTGGAATCTCAGTGTACTCTGCCCAATCCACAAAAAGGGAGACCCCACAATCTGCGCCAACTATCGTGGGATAAGCCTCCTTAACATCGCTTATAAGGTTCTATCGAGCGTACTGTGTGAAAGACTAAAGCCCACCGTCAACAAACTGATTGGACCTTATCAGTGTGGCTTTAGACCTGGAAAATCAACAACTGACCAGATATTCACCATGCGCCAAATCTTGGAGAAGACCCGTGAAAAAAGGATCGACACACACCATCTATTTGTCGACTTTAAAGCTGCTTTCGACAGCACGAAAAGGAGCTGCCTTTATGCCGCGATGTCTGAATTTGGTATCCCCGCAAAACTAATACGGCTGTGTAAGTTGACGTTGAGCAACACCAAAAGCTCCGTCAGGATCGGGAAGGACCTCTCCGAGCCGTTCGATACCAAACGAGGTTTCAGACAAGGTGACTCGCTATCGTGCGACTTCTTTAACTTGATGCTGGAGAAAATTATAAGAGCTGCAGAGCTAAATAGAGAAGGTACAATCTTCTACAAGAGTGTACAGCTCCTGGCGTACGCCGATGATATTGATATCATCGGAAACAACACCCGCGCCGTTAGTTCTGCTTTTTCCCGCCTGGATAAGGAAGCGAAGCGAATGGGTCTGGTGGTGAACGAGGACAAGACGAAATATCTCCTGTCATCAAACAAACAGTCAGCGCATTCGCGTCTTGGCTCCCACGTCACTGTTGACAGTCATAACTTTGAAGTTGTAGATAATTTCGTATACCTAGGAACCAACATTAACACCGATAATAATGTCAGCCTTGAAATCCAACGCAGAATCACTCTTGCCAACAGGTGCTACTATGGACTGAGTAGGCAATTGAAAAGTAAAGTCCTCTCTCGACGAACAAAAACTAAACTCTACAAGTCCCTCATCATTCCCGTCCTACTTTATGGTGCAGAAGCGTGGACGGTGTCAACATCCGATGAGACGGCACTAGGAGTTTTCGAGAGAAAGGTTTTGCGGAAGATTTACGGTCCCTTAAACATTGGCAACGGCGAATACCGCAGAAGATGGAATGATGAGCTGTATGTGTTGTTCGACGACATAGACATAGTCCAGCGAATAAAAAGACAGCGGCTACGCTGGCTGGGTCATGTTGTTCGAATGGATGAAAGTGCCCCAGCTCTGAAAGTTTTCGATGCAGTACCCGCTGGTGGAAGCCGAGGAAGAGGGAGACCTCCACTCCGGTGGAAGGACCAGGTGGAGAAGGACCTGTCTTCACTTGGTATTACCAATTGGCGCCAAACCGCCAAAAGGAGAGATGCGTGGCGCACTGTTGTGGACTCGGCTATAACCGCGTAAGCGGTTTCTACGCCAGTTAAGAAGAAGAAGAAGACAGTCGGCAACTTTCGGTGTCGGTATGTATTTATAGTAATTGTCATTGAAAGTGTCATAATTTCTGTATTACTCAATAATGAATGCGGCAAGTATTGTCTCGCTCAGTTTTCTTGTTTTAAGCCACTTGGGAGGAGTTCTAATTTTCAGTTCAACAGAGAGATGAACCAATGAGAAGAGCAATGAAATACAAAAGGTATGAAGGCAATGCATAAAATTCCTTTGTCTGTTTTATTTAAGGTATTTATATTTTTAATGTGAGTCTCCGTTGTTTTGCTTGTTAAGGCAGGGAACATCATGAATATATTCGAGATTCCTGATTAAATTATGTTGCAATGAAATAGTTTTAATCGGTTTAGTACCACAGAATGAAGAAAAGAACTCGGGCTATAGACGAAAGTTGCGCGCAAAAGTAGGCAACGTTTTAGTTTTCTATGAACTCTACTCCGAAATGTAGGCAATGTTTTCATGTTTTAACTGTAGTATACATGTCTTAAACCGAAGACCTTTAGCAACGAAATGCAGGGATCTTTTTAGGTGACTTTTTAGCTTTTCTGATAAATAAATCTGTGATAATATTCAAATCAATATCATATATAAATAATGCGAAAATTTAATAATAAATGAACCTCAGTTTTTGGCATCATCTCATATAAAAACAGGAGAATTTTTTGATGCAAAATGCCGTAATTACATACGGAAAATAGTTTTAATTATCGTACATACATGTTCATATTTCATAAATATTCATTAAATTTAATTTAATATGACCAGATTGAATATGATGAATTTCATATGCATGAAATCATATACTGCAAAAATATTTTCCAAAAAATGTAAATTTAAAATTTTATTTTGATTTTTTTCTTTTATAAAATATAGAAAATGTTCAACTTTTTACTTTAGCCATTTTTTTTTTTTTTGCAAAATATATTTCCTGTGAGCATTGCAATTCCAAATAATTGTGAAATACAAAACCGCCGCAATAAATCGAGCAATTTTACACCAAACCATATAACTGAAATTGTTGTTGTTCTTACCAATCTATAATAAATATAAGCAGAATATATCGAACACTGAGTCTCAGCAACGTGTTCAAGGAACGGCTGCTTTTAGTGGCAACCGGTGGCTTGCTGTATGCGCTAACCTTTTATCAGCAGTGTTATTGCTGTTGTTGCTGGCCGCAAGCAGGAAATTGATTACGCCAGAATGGTGTCAACTATTTTCATTTATTTCTCGGCTGCCATTTTCTTGGCTTCTTTAGCAATTGCCGGCTGGCCGCCTCTTTTACCACGGTGATGCGCCGTTACTACGAGTACAGCGCTTTTGTATTGATTTTTATTTATACACATTTTGCAAGCTTTTTGTTAATGCCGCGTTTTTTATTTCACTCGCTTGCTTTGGTTGTAAAATGCAAATTGCTTGCGGTGATTCTAAAGTTATTGCTTACTTTGTGCTGCAGTCGGTGCCAGCTGTCGTACTAGCGCTGCTCGCACAGCAGCTTGTCATTAGCAACGACGCTGACGCCGACTTTAGTGCCGCAGTCGCAACCACAGCTGCAGCCGCAATGCAGCAGTGCAAATGCAGCGCGAAATTGTAAATTTACTGCGTAGTTGTTGTTGTTATTACTGTTGTTGCTTTGTATTTTATTTTTTGTAGTTGCGATGGTTTTTATTGTTTTTGTTTGGCTTTAACTGCGCTTGCACTTGCTGCTGCCTGCTTGCCTGCCTCGTGTGTGGTCACTGACCGCCCACTAAGCGGATGGCGGATGCCGGTCGGTATTTTGGCTGCACACAGAAACACACTCACACTCTCAATCTCGCTCTCACGCAGACATGCATGCACTAATGGTAAGGTTTAGTTGTCTGTGTAGTGCTTAGATTGCTCTGTTGCATGGTTTGTGCGCTTTACCGCAACAGGATATTTGCACATTTCATTCAGCATCCACAATTGGCGCATAAATACTTTATTATATATATTGCAAATACAACAAGTATAAATAATTCTGTGTGTGTGTGTGTGTGTTGGTGTGTAAAAGTAATTATTGAAAATTGGCCATTGCATTTTGCATCGATTTGTTTGCTAATAATTTATGGTTTTGTGCCTGTGTCCCACTGTTGCCTGTATGTGCTGGTGTGCTTTGGTCCTAAAAGCTTTCATCTCGTGTTTATGAGCTGCTTCCGATTGCCTTTTGTTGATTGCTGGTTTCTTGTTTACCTTCCAGTTATTGGCTAATTATGGATTTCACTCCGGATATTGTTGCTTGCTAATTGGCTGCATTTTGTTGTATGCTTAGCAATCACTTGAGGAAGCTACGAATACATAGGTGGAATATGGCGTATGATAACTATACTATTTAGCTTATATAGCGTTAATTGGATGCTCCTTTTCGAAATTAAAAAACTTCCTCCTACAAAAAAAACTATCCAAATTTTTCCTACAAGGTGTTCCAACTTCCTCCCTACATTTTACTACCTTCACTTTGACAAAAATCCCACTCTTGCCATAAAAACTGTAATAAAAAATCTGTTAAGTATTGCATTTGCCGTACACCAAATGATCATAACAACAATTGCCACGAAGTTATTGCGCCCACTATACCTTTTTTAGTGCGCCTGCAACGCTTATATAAGTGTAAGTACATTTTTATTATGGTCAGTTGCGTCTAATGTGAAGCAATTTCAGCATATACGATTATATGTGGTACAGTTATATTTAGCTACAAACTAGTTGCATGTGTATGTGCAGTGAATTGCCTAATAAACCGTGTGTGTTTTTGGCGTTTTTCCAGTGACTATTATTGCTTCACATAAATGTTACTCATACGCAGTGGTGTACCATACTGAGAGTGTAAACTATTCTCAGACCTAACATTATATATTTTTATGTTGAATGTGTTAGTTGATATAGTGCTGTGTTACAGTTGTTGTGTCAAGCTAATGTACTTTTATTTTTAATGCTAAACTGATGGGAAGGAGTTGGAATTTAAGATTAATATGATAGAAGAAATGGAAATAATGATTAAGCGAAGAGTAATGTTTTAAAGTATGAACATAACAAGCCTAAAATAATTAAAATTGTAGAAAAGTATGTTTTGTATCGTTTTTTTAATCTAGTCTTTAATTTCTATATCTTCTTCTTACAGTATTAAACTATATCTACATAAGTACTCTTAATGAGTTGTGAAATACTGAACATTTTTTCTTACAGTCTAGCCTTTATGCGAAGGTTTCGTATGAATGTCATTAACTACAACAAATATATTTTGAATTAATAAAAACCTGTTATCGTTTAACTAAAGCTAGATTAGGCTGAATATGAAGGAAAGTATCCTCATAACAACGGCCTAAGTACCGTTCATGAGAAATTTTCACTTTACACTGTTGCCACATTTCACTTAACTTCAGTAAAGCATAAATATTGGTTAGCAGCGACAATTAGGCACATTGTTGTGCACAATGTCGTTTGCGTTTAAGCAAAACCACCCACCTCAAACAATAAACAATAGCAAAGAGATTAAGCATAATTGCTGTGAGGCATATTATTATAATGGAGTGAATTATGAAAGAGGCCTATTATTATTGATGATTGAATTAATTTCCAAGAACTATGAATGCTACAACAAAATTAAGTGAAATATTTGTTTTTAAATAAAGCAAATCCAAATAAATAAGGAAGGGCTAAGTTCGGTTGTGATCGAACATTTTATACTCTCACAATTTATGTATTTAATTTTATTAATATAACAATTTGACCCACATATTCGTCATGTGTAGGATATAAAGTCCATTGAAAGTTTGATAACTTTAATATTAGGTATATAGAAGCTAGGTGAAGTTATGACCCGATTTCACCCATTTTTGGCACGGAGACATATTATTAGAAGAAAAATATTCCCTACAAATTTCTTCAAAATATCTGAGAGACTCATCTATATTTTGCATAAAAAAATATTAGAAGCACTGAGGTCCTCATGTTCGATATATAGGGCCTTGATTTCGGCGATTTTTTGAAAGGGTGAGCCACACAATAAATGCAGTATTTGTGCAAAGCTCTGTTCCGTTATCTTCACTATTGCTATCTTTATATATTGTAAAGTAAACGATTCAGATCGTCTTGAAATCTCTGGTATATAGGAAGTAGCCGTTGTTGTGAACCGATTTCGCCTATTTTCACAACATATCATTGGGATGCAAGGAAAATATTGCAAACCAGGTTTATTATTGAAACCTGGTCGAGTAGTTTCGTAGATATGGTGGGCGGAGCCACGCCTATTTAAGATGTTGTATACCAATTTGATGGTTGAGGTTTTTGGAGTATTTCCCTGCTGAATTAAGGCATATTTAGTGGTTTTCAACATAAGTTTTGTATGGAAGGTGGGCGTGGTTATAATCTGACTGAAAGAAAGTGTTTTCACTCAAATACATTTTAATTGAAAAATCCTCAGAGAAAAACCTTTAGAATTTTTCTGACACTTAGTTTTGCTTCACTTGCATGTGTAATCAAATCGTCTCTTTACCCCTACCTTTTAAATCTTATTCAGTCTTCTAAAGCTGCCAGCTGCCACAAAACAACTTAATCAAATAATTTCTATACACATATTTCGTGAAATTACTTCAAATATATGCAAGCAGAAACTCTCCAGCTAAAAATGCACTAAAAGCTTAGTAGTGCTGCATTGCCTCAACTTGCAAGCGCATTCAAACTCTTCATACATGTTTTAGAACAAATTCGGAAAAGTCACTTTCGAAGTTACTCCGTATTTTAAACGAAAATGAGCGAAATTTGTTTGCGTTATAAAGGTGTGTGTATGCTTGTATGAGTGTCTCTGTTTGTGTGCTTATATATTTGTTTGTGCGTCTGTGTGCATGTTTACAGATTTGCTTGCACTTAATTATGATGCTAAATTATGCACAAAACTCTGACAGTTATTATGCAAAGTGTTGACAACAACAACAACTACAAATACGATAAAAACAACAACAACAACAACAACAGTCGCAGTTGCTGACTGCTGCACGTGGTGACATTTGCAAACATTAATTAAACTAATTTGAAAAAAAAAACAAAAAAATATTTTCTGCTGTCTGCAAGCAAATTAAATCAACTTGAAAGATAGCTGACGGCTGTCGGTTGCTCACTGTTTCTCGGCTGTTGGCAGTGGCGAAATGAACTCCAGCAAGCAAATGCATGAGAATGTAAATAACGAAAGTGAAGAAGCTGCGAAAGTTATGCAAGCGCTGAAGTTTTCAATGAATTTGCTGCTGGCAAGTTGAGAATGGTGCGCACTGCTTTACCACTTTTGGCTGCTTGCTGCAAACACATATTTATACAAAAGAACGCTAAGGAATTGCATGCACTTGGTAAAGTGATGCGTCATTGCTGCAGCGAAGTTTGGCAAATGCTTTCTCTCGCCGCAGCAAACACACACACTTGCCTAATATATATAAATTTGTTTGCATATCGTCGCTTCCTCAAAGTGTAGCAAATTTATTTGGGTAACGCTAATACATTTTTCGTTGCTGCTTGCAAATTCCTTGCAGCTTGATATCATCAATCTTCGCGCGTTCTTTTTCAATTTTTTTTCCATTTCAAGTTTGCATGTGTGCTTCGGTGTCTTTGTGCGGCATTTCGCCTAGACCTTGTAGACAATACACCCGCTTACTGGGTATGCCGTGGTTCATTCTGCACGTTTGCTTTCGCTCATTCATTCTTCAACTACGCGCTTTATTTGACAACACACTTTTTTCGATTTTCACTTTTTTCTCTCGCGCCTTCTCTTTACGCACGCATGTTTGTGGCTTGCCACGCAATCGTCTGCTTGACACAATGGATAAGTGAATGAATGCTAGACGAACTGGTGCTGCAAATGCACAAACAAAGCGTGTGGTATGGCGTTCTTTTCTGAGTTGCTTAAATTTTTTTTACTCCGAGACCCTCTAGGAACTTTGAAACGAAAAAATTCGAATTACAGTTTTTTTACAGAGAATCTTACACATTTGATATCTTGTATAAAAATACTAAATAATAATTCTTCGAAAAGCTTTCAGTATTCACTCTTCAACAATATATTATATACTTTTTTGTATGTATTCCATAGAGTTTCCCTCACAGTTCCATTCCCACGCCTTAAGTCATACTATCTCAGCTTAGTTTCTCTTCATCTTTGACTTTGGCTGTTTGTTGATACTACTTGGTTAGTTGTTTATTCTTTTGACACGATTTTATTACCTGCTGTGCTGTGTGTGCCTTGCGCGTTGACATTCAGTTGAATGGCATATGGTGACTATAGAAAAGTTTCGCGCTACTTAGAGGAACACACTCGTATGCATGTGTATGTGGGGGCGCAAAAGGTTAAAAGCTGTATTTATATCAAAGTTATTTATAAGAAAACTTTCCGCTATTCAATACGTAGATTTATTAGCTTAGCAGCTTAAGTTAGTGTCACTATTTTTGGGGTGAGTTTATTTTCGCAGATTTTTTTCATATGCTTCAGACATGCTACGTATTGATGATGACGTCAAAATTTAATAGTGACTGCATATAAGATTAGTGTGGAGCTTGAGTTATTTACATCATTAAGTTAAAGTATAAAGTAGAAATGAGATTATTTTCATGTAAAGGCTTCTAACTTTAATTTATTATTAGGTTGGCAAATATCTCCTTTCCGCTTTTTTGGTCTATATTCAAAGTATTACAGTGATCGGATTTAGTTCAGATATGCGCCGTTTCGTTCGATAGTTTCCATCTAGACGGCAACTTTATAATACCCCCTCGTAGAAGCCACGCTCCTTATTTGCGAAGAACTCGGGCATCCACTTTCTACAGGCCAGTTTTGAGTTCAATTTTACACCACCAAGGGCGTTCGCCATGGACAGGAGCAGTTGGTAATCACTTGGCGCTATGTCCTGGATGCGATAAAACCTCCCATCTGAGCTCCTGTAGCTTCTGACGATTCATCAACGAAGTGTGTGGTCTGGCGTTGTCCTCGTGGAATACTACACTCTTCCTGTTGGCCAATTATGAACGCTTCTGGTCGATCGCCTGATTAAAGCGGTCCAGTTCGCAGTAGATGGTAGAATTAACCGTCTGGGAGCAGCTCATAGTGGATGATCTCCCTGTTTTTGCTACCAAAGACACAGCAAAATCTTCTTGGCCGTCAATCTCGGCTTGACCACTGTTTGAGACGATTCATCGGCCTTCGACCACGACCGTTTTCGCTTGATATTGTCGTATGTGATCCATTTTTCGTCAGTAGTCACCATCCGCTTCAAAAATGGGTCGAGTTCATTCTGCTTCAGCACTATATCGCAGGCTTTGGTCCAGAAGGTTTTTTTGCATCAAATCATGCAGCACCCAAGCTTTTTTGTGTATCCAGCTTTCTGCAGATAGTTTAAAATGATTTGGTGACTAGCTCCCATCTCCTGGGCGATGTCATGAGATGCCACATGCATGATTTGATCGGTATTCGTCGTCACAGGTCTTGCGCCGGCTGGCTTATCCATTCCTCCGCAGTTCGAAGTGATAGAGTACCATCCCCCAAAACACCATTAATCTCACGGAACGTTTCTTTAGGGGATTTGGATTTAACGAAGTAAAACTTTAAAATACCGAGAATTTCGACGTTAGTGAACTCCATGTTTACACGTCTTTAACTGTTGAACGCAATATTCAAACTAATCATACATAGCGTCGTTTTATAGGTCATGTCAAGACCTTTCAAAGATGTATAAGTATTGCCAGATACGAGCTCTGTAGCGCTTTTTACATAGCCGCGAAATTCAAAAGACAAAAAGGAAAGGGAGATATTTGACAACCTAATACTATCCCATATGACTACATCGATGAACTTAATAGATCTTAATGTTGTTATCCCTAAAAATCAGAAATTTTTTGTAACAGTTAGTTTCTCCAACTGTTTCTCAAACAAAAAAAAACATTTATAAGAGTTTTTCTACATTTGTCTCACATTAAAAAAAGAAATCTGATAAAAAATTAAACACCCTGTATTGAAGTATATATACGTAGTAATATATCACTGCAGCTTAAAAAAAGAAAGTGCTCAGCAAACAACTTGAATGCACTGCGTACAGAACTGTTATTCCGCTGCATTTCATTTCCTGATTTGCCGGATGATACCATAAAAATTGCCTTAAGCCACTGGCAGAGGGGAGGGTTTTTTGTAACATATACAGGATATTTATTTTATTTAATCGCAACATAAAATAAATAGAACGCTCGGGCGCACTTTATTGCCAGGAAACGCAGATAAAATTAGGTTTTAAATCTATTTGTATGCGCATTGAGGCAGTAAGTTCACCGAGTGAAGTGAGTGATTTTTGAAATTTGCTAAATAGAATTTAATATAAGCAAATAAGTGATATAATGGAGGCAAGGAAACTGTCATTTTCATTTATTGTTAATAACTTTTAATTTAATTTTTTGCCTTTGAAATTTTCAATGAAAGCGTTGAAAGCAATTTAAATGTACTCAAACACTCGATTATGCAATAATTTAATAAAATCACTCAATTTGACGGCATGGAAATGCCTTCAGATTTTATACAAAGGACAGTAGAAATTATTTTCTTTAATGTGTCGCTTTAATTGCCATTTACATTCGCAACGCATACGGAGCGATATAAACTGCAAAATTGAGTTTCTAAATTTTGTTGCATACTTTTGTGCGCCAACGCCATTGACGTGCGTGCGTGCGTGTGTGTGTGCCGAGCATTTGGTTGCATGCATTCGCATGCGTTTATTGTGCGCGACGACACATTCACCGCGTAATTGCCCCAAATTTTAATTGTATGCGCGCGTAAATGTTGATAGCGGTAAATGCGACGAGCGTGCACGACACTTGCCGCATCCGACGACAGCGATGGCATTAGACAAAAGGGAAGGAAAATAGAATAAAGCCAACGGCACAACATTTGAGGTTTGATGTTCAGTTCAGTTCGCAGCAACAATGATGACTACCATTAGCGACTAACACATTACCAGCAACAACAAAAACAACAGCATCAACAACAACAACTACCACTGCCAACCATCAATGATTTCCGCTGCCGAGGTGATGGTGGGTGACCTGCTGTTGCTGCTGGTGCTCATTTTGTGTTGTGTTTTCTGCAATTACTGTTGTTGTTGCTTCTGGCTGCTGCTGGTTGCCGACTTCATGCCAATGAATGCTGGCAATTAAGGCAGTATGCACGCATGAATGACAACAACGACAACGGTTCTGAATTACATAAATATTATGGTGCGGGCATAACAGCTGCAACAACAACAACAACAACCGGAACACGCTTGCGTAACAACAGGCGACAGTGTTGTTGGCGTTAATGGCCGCCACATTAGCTAATGGTATGCTGTAACCGTGGCATAGCTTGTTATTGTTGTTGTTTGTATTTTTTTTTTTTAATTTTGCTGACGGCCCTGCTGTTGACAGTCTAACGGTTATGTTCATCGTACATCACAACGCTGTAACATCAGCAACAGCGTCGACAACGCCGTCGACAGCAGCAGACAAAGCGCAAACAACCGTTGTGGCTGGCGGTAACATGGCAAATGACAACAACAACAACTGGCGCTGTAAAAGCGCAGTTATGCGCGATCAAATGAATAATTGTAGTTTCGCTTGCCATGTTTTTGTTGTTTTTATTGTCTTTTTGTTTGTGTTTTGACCGCCGCAAAGTGCGTTTCTATGTTTCACTGCTCGCTTATGGCTGCTCCCCTTTGTGACTCCAGTGCATATTTCTATTTTACTTTAGCTTAACATGTCCTTATGCGCCTGTGTAGTGTAATTATTGCTAATAATATTGTTCTCCCTTGGAACTTAACTAAAGCATATAGCGTAGTTCTTTCTTGATGAACAAATTACTTTAATTTTTCTGAAAAAAATATGAGTTTTTAAACACAATTTTTTTAAAATTTATTTCTAATATTTATAGTCTATTAAAGACAAATAATTTCATATAAATATAAACTAAATATATATATTAACCCCTAACTCCATTTCTAATTCAACTAAAATACTCTGAAATTTAATATTTAATTTGAAAAACAATTAGTTTAGCAACTAATTATTCATGAAATTTCACACATCAACGCTGGCCATTTCTGTCGAAATAAATTCGTGAAAAAAAGTTGAAATTTGCATATTTAACAATTCGGCAAATACAGTTTGACACGCTCGACACGTTTGCGTTTAGCTACCGAAGCGTGAATAATTTATGTACGTTGTATGTGTGTGTGTGTGTTGTTTATGTAAATGACTAATGTTGTTAGTATAATTGCAATAATTTTCTCAATTACAATTACAATGTCAATTACATTTGCAAACGATCGGTGAAAGCAAAGGTGGAAGTGTGGTTGGATATACAGGGTGTGTATTGAAGGGAGTTTTCTGAAGGATTCTGAAGTTAAATATTTAAATAAAATTTGAAGAAAATTCTAGATATTCTATTAGGAGCACCACTATCCTCTTGTAATTTACTACTGGATGAATGGATCCTATCCGAATTCAGCAAGCGTTGGATAGTAACTGGCATTTGTTCACTCACAGAATACTTCGGTCTGCGAAATTCTTCGCGATCGGTTAATACAAATTTTCTTTAGTCGTAGTGCTTCTAACTGGCCACTGTCCCATTGGGATTTATGCGGTTAATTTAAAAAAAAACTGGTACGTGGAGTCCCTACGCGCGGAAGAAGTTATACTTCTTAGTGATATTCCAAGAAATGCATATCATTGTGTATGAAAGAAAACTAGCGAGAGGGAAAGGATAAAAATATGGTAGAGTGACCAACACTTTCTTAAATTCACATTTTATAAAACAAAGTCCAAATCAATTATCATTTCTGGATTCTGACGGATTGACATCTATAATATTTACAATTGGATTATGATAACTAAAATACGATATGAAATGTCTTACATCTATTTTATCTATATTTCTCGCGAATACCGCATCAATAGTCGTACCTTCTTTTGTCGTAAGATCATTTCTTCCATTGATCATTTCTAATGAAAATTTCTCTCTGAGGAATGCCAGTAATGGTTCAGCTTCTGGCAATGAGAAATTTACATTGAAATCTCCCGCAAGGGGTCACTTTTCAACGGCTAACGCAGGGTAGTTCAACCAAAAGTCACACAAAATAGTTGAGAATTCGCAGAAATGAAAAAGAAACGAAAGAAAAACAAATAATACACAAGCATACATATACATATACATATACATATTCGTACACATGTGAATATGTCATCAACCAAAAATTTAAACATTGTTCTTCAAAAACAAGAATTGCTCAAATAGCATAGGCATGGAAAGTTCTTTAAGTTATCTGCTTTACTCTCATTCACTCTCTCTCTCGTGTTAATTGTTCAACGCTATTCCCTCTCCACTGAAGCGTTAAACAATTATCGCAACCTTTTCCGAAGTCGTATAAGAAGTATAACTTTAAAAAATCTTCGGGAATGCCCCGCCTTTGCGAGATCTAGGCAAAAATTTCTAAGATCTCATTTATTTGTGCGTTCTCTCGAATTGTCGAATATATAAGTAAAAGACCTCTATAAATTTGTTGTAGGTTCTAGGCGCTTTGTCGATTCTTAAGTCTAAGTAAGCGGGTAAGTTTTTTGGCATCACAAAGGACTGTACTTAATAATTTTAGTGTGTTTCCTCTGGTAGAGTAAAGCATCTAACTGAAGGCTTAATATTCTCATTTATGAAATATATTTCACTAGAAATTATTCATTCATTCTGCATACTCCTTCCTGCTATGTTCTATCATCCTAAATGTAGGCAAGGCTTTTTTATAGCGATCATTCTAAATGTAGGCAAGGGTATTTTAAATTTGTTGAACTAAATCGAACCATTTGTCATCTTGACGACCATCTATCATATAACAGTTGTTGGACTTCTTTATGCCATACAGATCCGACAATTATTGAAATATTTTATTAAAGCTTGGTAGGGTGATTGCTTTAATATATTCATTCTAAATTTCTCTTGTACTAGACAGTTCTGTTGTCTACATGCCTGTCAATATTCCCACAACACTTTCAATATGCCGAGGTAAATGAACTTCCCGACGCATTCAACTAACAAGCAATCATTTTAATTTGTTTGCTATTGGTGAAACCAATTTTAATTGTGGCTTTAATAAAAGTAGACAAATGCCTGCAACTGCTGTCATCAATTATATGCAGATAAATCTATACATGCATATAGCAATGCGTTTCTAAACATATTTGTTGTTGCAATGCGGTTTCAACTGTGTTACCTAGCATCAGTTGTGTTGTTTGTACGTATGGAAGCATTACGTTACAGTCTTCTACTAACCAATACAAATACAAATACAAATAAAATGCTTTAGCATATTTAACAGTCTATCAAAATATATCCGTAATAAATGCTTGAATGCGCACAGCAGACTTAGGCTGCTATTATATTGCCGGCATACTTACAGACGACTGGTTGCTAGTAGATAATGAAATCTACTTTAATATGCAATTAAATAATTGTATCAAAATTCAAATTTGCTAACTTTCACTTGTACAACACTTTCCGTATAGACATCCATGCCATAGGTGAGCAGGAAGTCGATGTAGGCATTACAGCAAATAGCAGTTAATCATTTTCTTGTGCAATCGCTCATGTCTGTTGCAACGCAATCAGTTTGTGGTTGTAATTATATAAGTATGGATGATATTTGTGGCCTAGAAATTGTCGAAACTTATGAAAATGAAGAGTTAAATTTCAAGTTTATGTGTGACTCTAAAATATATTAATTTGTTTGCCTTGAATGCTCAGCGAATACAAAAGCAATAACAATTAAGAACTTGTCGGGAAGTAGAAAGATATTTTATGATATTCCAATACATTACTTTGGAACATATTCTACAAAATTTTGAAACTATATATAAACAAGTAAGGAAGGGCTAAGTTCGGGAGTAACCGAACATTTTATACTCTCGCAATTTATTGATGTAATTTTATAAAGATAACACAATTCGACCCATATATTGGGAATAAAGTTCAATAGAATAACGAAAATCATCATAAATAGTATATGGGGACTGAGGTAATTCCTAAACCGATTTCACTCGTTTTCACCACCAAGATACAATGTATCGAAGACTATACGCTCACATAATTTAATATTACTTATAATTAGGTATATGGGATCTGGGGGAAGTTATGACCCCATTTTAACCATTTCAGGTACAGAGAGAAACTGTTATAAGAAAAAAATTTAGAGGGAATGAATTACATTAAAATATCTGAGGGATTTACCTAAGTATATTTTCGGGGAAAAATTACCCTTAGGCACTGAGTTCTTCATGTTCGATATCAGGGGCCTTGAGAAGTCATGGTTCCATTTTGACAATTTTTTCACTAGAGATGCAACAGATCATATACAGTGTTTGCGTAAAGTTTTATTTCGCTATCTTCATTGGTTCCTAATGTATATATTATAAAGTGAAGGAATAAGATGAAATTCAAAAATGAGTTATATGGGAAGTTGTCGTGGTTGTGAACCAATTTCGTCCATTCACGTGTCATCAGGGTGTCAGGAAAATATTATATACCGAATTTCATTGAAATCTGTCTAGTAGTTCCTGAGATATGATTTTTGACCCATAAGTGGGCGACGCCACGCTCATTTTCCATTTTGTAAAAAAATCTCAGTGCAGCTTCCTTCAGCAATTTCTTATGTAAAATTTGGTGTTTCTGACGTTTTTCGTGGTTATTATCCGATTTTTTTCATTTTTGGACTGTATAAGGAAATGGCTAAAATAAACGACTGCAGAAAGTTTGGTTTATATAGCTTTATTGGTTTGCGAGTTATATACAAAAAACCTATTTGGGGGTGGGGTCACGCCCACTTTTCCAAAAAAATTACATCCAAATGTGTCCCTTCCTAATGGGATCCTATTTTCCAAATTTCATTTTCATAACTTTATTTATGGCTTAGTTATGACACTGAATAGGTTTTCGGTTTCCGCCATTTTGTGGGCGTGGCAATGGACCGATTTTGCCCATTTTCGAAAGCTACCAGCCAATGAACATGTGTTCCAAGTTTCACAAGTTATCGCTTGCACGGACAGACGGACGGACAGACATCCGGATTTCAAATCCACTCGTCATTCTGATCATTTATGTATATATAACCCCATATCTAACTCTTATATTTCTTGGTGACACAAACAACCGTTATGTGAACAAAACTATAATACTCTCTTTAGCAACATTTGTTGCGGGAGTATAAAAATTAAAAAAAAAACATCTTTGGACCACTGCTTCACTGTGCTAAGTACACATGAGACGAGATAATGAAGGCGTATACGCATTTCCTTCACTCTTTTCCTGCTTTTCCAAAATCAATAACCTGCAAGGTGAGCTGCGTATTGAAGCCAAGTTACACAATTGCAGTTCAAGAGAAGACAAAAAAGTAAAAATAAAAACCCGTGTAATTGCAGGATTGCGTTTTTCCACTTCCTTTGTGGCAGTGCAATTGTGTGTGTTGGCTTGTTTTGTGCGGAAATTGGAAATTAGCGGGAAACCGCGAACAATGCTAACGAATATGTGTACATACACGCTGACAATAACCATTGCACACTGAAACGAAGTGATAGAACGTGAAAAAAAATCAGAACTCTGTGGAGCAAATATATTTTTGCCCCAATTGCAGCAACAACTATCGACGTATCGATTACACTGTGTAATGCTCGGCTGGGTATTGACCACAACAAATTTTTGGCGATATTGCGATCATAAGTAAAAAATTAATGTCTCCATATTTCGAAGTTATCTTCGTAAATCGAAATTTTTGTTTTCGAATTTCGAAATTGAGCTCGAACCAAAATAATTTTTTAGACAGATTCAGACATAAGTTGAAAAAATTAATTTTCTGTATTTTGCAGTTATATTCGAAAATCGAAATTTTTATCTTCGAATTTCGAAATTGAGCTTAAAGAAAACTGCATTATTAATTATAGTATGAAAATCAGTAAAAACTATTAAAAATGTGGACAAAAACAACGTGTGGCCTCTTATTTCAATGTTGTATAATATTTTTAGGTCCAGCTTTTAAGAAATATGGATATAATGGGTTATAATCGGAAATTCGAAAAAAAAAATTAAAAAAATGAACGAATTTTTTTTCGAATTTTTATTATTACTATTTAATTAATTTGACTTGCCTCATTCTGTAGCTGCTTTATTAGCTTAACTTGTGCTCTATTTCATTGATTTCGACATTGATAGCCATTTAACCGCAGCCAAAACGAAAAGAAATAGCAAACAATTTAATTAAATTGTATCTTATGCTCCAACGCGTTGAATAACCGCATTCGACTAAATATAAATAACACAAATGAACTTGTGGAACACATTCGTATGCAAAGCGAAGACAATGTCTCTTCCGATTTCGGCAGATGCTCTTTGCTGGCAATTTGTGTTGTTGTGGTAAATTTGTGGTAGATTTGATTTTTTTCATTCTTTTTGTTTTAATAAACATTAAAATCGAAAATATTTACCTTAGACAAAGTCAATTTTACTTTCCATGAAATTTGTTTAATAAATATTTGTATTTTATACTTTTTCAATAACTGTATAAATATGCACAATATATTGAAATTGCTTTTGGAATCAATTTCATACACATATTAGTTTGGGTGAAAATATTTATTTTATAAAGGTCTCAACTGCGCAGGCAATATTTGGTTATCTGGAGCAAAGCAACAGCTCATTTTGTCAATTTCACTCATCTCACTTTTCATGACAAGAACTCGGATGCATTGAGATACCTTGCAGGCAGCAATTATTTATGTGGCATTAACTAGGCTGTAAATATTCAGTTATATGCAGCACTAGATGGACTTTGACCAGTGAAGGCTTAGAAATATATAACACACACACACACGCATATAATATTGTTTTGGCTTCGTCCATTTATTAAATAGCCAAGTGCAGTTCATTTGTCTTATGCCAAAACGGTAAATATGTAGATTAAAATGCACAAAGTTCATTTGACGGCTGTCTAAAGAAGTTTTCCTGAGCTGTTGCAAGCGAAATTTATTTGTATACACCAATGTGTGCACGAAAATGCACTACAGTGCCTTCTATTGCTTACAGATGTGTAAGTGTCTATATACATATATTGCTGCAATGTGGCCTACATATAGATCTATGCATGTGCTCTGATGCTGCTTGTTGCTATATTTCTGCTCTAAAATTTAGTTTCCACTACCATTCAGTATCCATTGCCGTCGCACTTTTGTCACAATTTGCCAATTTACGTGTATCAGTTAACACTAATCCTTTCGCACGCACATTCACACACACACATATAAGCGCGCTCAAATACAGTTATACGGTCATGTATCTGCTTACTTTGCCCATTCACTTTGATATCGCATGCACTTGGCTAAGTACTTAAGTCCATTGAGCGCAAAAATACATGTGGCAACTATGTGCGAGTATGTGTGTGTATAACTGTGCATGTCTCCATATGTATTGGCCGCATTTTAGAGATGTTTTAGCCAATTTGGGTGTGTTGGTAATTTCGAAATTTTCTGTTGTCCGTTGAATTATCGTCACTCATTCATTTTCTGCTAATGTCTTCACATGTATGTATGCGGATTCCAACTGGTGTAAAGGTTTGGGATCACAAAATGAGATAAAATTTAGCAAGACTCTACTTGATAAGTAGAGAGGAGCAAGGCAGTAGTTACTTATTGATATTTTTAGCCAGTTCTGGGACTAATTGGGATATCTGTTTTTTATTAAAGTCATTAGGTTGGATCAAACTAATCTACAATACTTTAGAAAATTTCGTCTTCACATATAATATATTATGATCTAACTTTCTACGGAATTCAACTGAAATCTTAATTAAAGAGTTTAATTTTGAATTCACAGGAATGATTTAGGGTCTTCGAAATCAATATGAATCTAACCATAGATGTTGGAACCCCTCTTTTCATGACACATATTGAAACAGAAGAGCTGAAAGCATTGAACTCTTCATTTACTGCAAACAATGTATGTATCTCGACTCTGTTTGCACCCACACTTAACCGTCAGTCCTATGACATGTCTTCATTCCATTGTAACTGGCAAGTGTCTGCCGCAAATTTCTCGCTATTTTTGGCAATTTGTTGAGCAAATAACCTCGAGGTAATTCTATCCGTACAAATAACGGTAAATACATATGAGTACACGGTATGTGAGCAGACAATAGAAATGTAGAACGCAGGCGACAATGTAAGTTTGCACAAGTGCCAATAGATATTTTATGTTGTACAAGCCGGCAAGGATATATGTATATAAGCCAGTTGGAGCAATTCTATGTGCAATATGTGCTTTATGTGAGACAAAGGAAGACACAAATTGTCACAGGCACCAGGTCAAATGTAACAGCTGTGTTGGACAAAAATATGCAGTAGCCAAAATTTTAGCATTATTTTATACATATTTGACTGATTCAGTGAAGATTTCAAATAAGTGGACTTGAGGTGAATAACAAAAATTTTTCTGAGATACCAAAAATCGTTTATTTTATTATTAAAATTTCTTATCTAAACTTCATTCGTTTTGAAGAACAAAAGACACTTTAATTTAATGCCTAATTTTCCTGCTGGGTATGTACTGTTCTTTGAGCACATTTAATACAAATACAATGTAGTAAGTGAAAAGTGAAGTCAATATGTATTAACACCTAAAACATTGCAAATATTTAGAGAATGCACTTTGCTGGAACCGAACAAATCTCCAGGCTCTTGTGTAGAAAGGAAAAAGGCAGAGATTTTTAAATCACTGTTACTTTGAAGTGCTCTCTCTCTCTCTCTCTTATCTGTATATGTCTCAGACTTAAAGTGAATAGAAATTGATATTATTTTCATAGAATTTTGTACAAATGCTCGAAAATGGCAGCTCTGCTTCAAATACGTAATAGCGAACTTTAATTTGTGTGCTTTTTAATAAAAATATATTTTTTTAAGATTTATTATAAAATTTCGCAGAAGCTTTCAACTTGCTAAATTCAATTAAAAACAACTAAATTATTTCTTTATTAGATGTTTTATATTTTAAAATTAATTTAAAGATTTTTTTTCAATTTTAATATTATACTTTGTCCTTTAAACCGAAGAGTGTCCCTCCTACTATACGCTAATCCGCATTCGAAACCTTGGCGACCGTATAATCTGTCACACACACACATCGCCATGCCGTCCATACAAATGAATTAATCTGCGACGAGTGTGAGTGTATGTATGTATGTGTCAGTATATGGCGCGTGTTCCCCTAATTGTACGCGGAATTGCCCGGTCGCTAACTGTTCCAGCATCATTTGTATGCAAGTTGCGTTTCATTTGTTGGTCGCGTGGAATTGTTTTTAGCTTCATTTGTATTGTTAATATATTTGTATTGTTGTTGTTGCGCTGTAGTTATTGTTTTTGATACGAGCCGATTTTCAAAGAATTAGCGTAGTGTTTGCTTGCTGTGCGGTTTCGCTTTGTTCTCATTCAACTTTCGTTTGCTAGTACATATCGTCTCCCTACCACTGCTCCTTAACTGAGTCACATCGTTTCCCAGCTCACTGCCATTTCGTTGCTTTCAATTTGCGCTAAATTTCCTTTGATTTGCGTAGAGGAGGCGCTGATTATATATTTCTATTTTGGCATTTTCTTTTTTATTTCATGAAGTTTTGCCTTTTTATCAACTGTTTGTGAGTTTTCTGTAATTTTTGTAAATTTCAGTTGACATTTTACTCTTGAGAAGCCCTTTTGATTTACATTTCTGACCTATACATGAAAAAAAAATATTCAAATTTTCTTCGCTTTACAATTTTATGACATTTTTCTTTCGAAGTGGAATAAATTCAGCTACAAATTGTGAGAAAATTGGTGATGCAAATTTAGCAGCAAACGTTGGATCGCTAGTTTGTCGATAATTTTAATTAATAAATATTAAAAATAAATAATATCAGGAAAATATTAATTTTTAAAATACAAACATCGAATATTCGAAAAAAAAATTTCGAACTTATGTTCGAAATCATTTTTAAAACCGTTAAGGCTTTAATGAAACAATTTCATGAATATATTTAATTTTATAATAACAGTATCGAATATTTTCGAACAATAAAAAATTTCGAACTTATATTCGAATTCATTTTTAAAACAGTTAAGGCTTTAATTAAAAAATTCCATGAATATGTTTAATTTTATAATAACAGTATCGAATATTATATATTATCGAACTTATGTTCGAAATCTTTTTTAATACAATTCTTTTCTTACATTGTCAAATTTGTTTTTAACAGTTTTTTGGATACATTTTGACTCAAAATCTATTGGAAAGCATTTCTTTGTAATAACATTTACTCACTTATCCACACAAAAAAATATCCTGACAACTATATTATTAACACAAGTATATGCATCTATACTAACAAAATAACATTTTTATTTCGCTTTTGTTCAGCACTTTTAGCTTTTCGCTTACAGCCACATTCCACTTAGTTTGAATTTCCTTGCCAACGCTGCTCTCTGACATTTGTACCGAAAATTGTTATTCTATGGCGGCGCTTATAACTACAAAGTGACCTCAGGACAAAAGTTAAATATTGTCTTATTTATCGAATAAAAATGTCTGCTAGGCATTCGCACGTACACAGCCAGCAGATTTTTCGAAAGTTTTCGAATACAGCAAATATGCAAAGGAAGTAGGAAAGGAAAAATTTCAACATATATGTGTGAATTTTATATATATATACATATGTATGTACGTATATATGCATACTTTTGCAAATATCGAAATAGCTTACTCAAGCCATTTCGTTGGGGGTCACAGCTGCTGCTGCTAAATCGGTGACTAGGCAACGCAAGTCTGTAGTTGTGACGCAGCAGTTAGAAGTGTGCTAGCACAATCATAGTTTAATAAATGCGATTTGACTTCTTTTTGTTGTTGTTGCATTCACACAAATGTCGTCAAAAATTGCTGGAGGAGTGTCTTCTTAGTTCATATAAGCACTTATTTGTATGTGTGCACTGAGTTCATTGTCTTTTGTGCTTTGCTTATTAAGGTTGCTCATACGCAGTGGCGACACATTGTAGTAAGCGATAAGGAGGTAAAGGGTGATTTTTTAAGAGCTTGATAACTTTTAAAAAAAAAAACGCATAAAATTTCTCATCGGTTCTTTATTTGAAACGTTAGATTGGTTCATGACATTTACTTTTTGAAGATAATTTCATTTAAATGTTGACCGCGGCTGCGTCTTAGGTGGTCCATTCGGAATAGCCCGAATTTCTTCGGAAATGTTGTCTTCCAAAGCTGGAATAGTTGCTGGCTTATTTCTGTAGACTTTAGACTTGACGTAGCCCCACAAAAAATAGTCTAAAGGCGTTAAATCGCATGATCTTGGTGGCCAACTTACGGGTCCATTTCTTGAGATGAATTGTTCTCCGAAGTTTTCCCTCAAAATGGCCATAGAATCGCGAGCTGTGTGGCATGTAGCGCCATCTTGTTGAAACCACATGTCAACCAAGTTCAGTTCTTCCATTTTTGGCAACAAAAAGTTTGTTAGCATCGAACGATAGCGATCGCCATTCACCGTAACGTTGCGTCCAACAGCATCTTTGAAAAAATACGGTCCAATGATTCCACCAGCGTACAAACCACACCAAACAGTGCATTTTTCGGGATGCATGGGCAGTTCTTGAACGGCTTCTGGTTGCTCTTCACCCCAAATGCGGCAATTTTGCTTATTTACGTAGCCATTCAACCAGAAATGAGCCTCATCGCTGAACAAAATTTGTCGATAAACACATTTCGAACCGAACACTGATTTTGGTAATAAAATTCAATGATTTGCAAGCGTTACTCGTTAGTAAGTCTATTCATGATGAAATGTCAAAGCATACTGAGCATCTTTCTCTTTGACACCATGTCTGAAATCCCACGTGATCTGTCAAATACTAATGCATGAAAATCCTAACCTCAAAAAAATCACCCGTTATATAGGAACTTAGTTGCATAAATGTAAGTGTATTTATGTATGCTATTGAAAATATCAAAATAACTTTATCAACGACATTTTGTAAGTTTCAATTTTAATATTGACAAAAGTGGAAAAATGGAAAAAAGTGGAAAGTATTATTGAAAATATTATATTTTAGCAATAAAGTCGAAATATAAAATTGGGACAAAAAAAGTAATACCATGATTATGACAAAAATATAATAAACAAGTAAGGAAAGGAAATATAATAAACAAAAGGAAATGTTATACTCTCGCAATTTATTGAAGAAATTTTATTAACATTACACACAAATTTACCCATAAATTCGTCATAAAGTTTAATAGAATAACGAAAATCGTCCTATATAGTGTATGAGGGCTTAGGTAATTCCTGAACCGATTTCATTCATTTTCACCAGCAAGGTACACTATATCCAAGACTATACGCTCACTTAATTTTGCTAAGATATCTCACATATTAACCAATATATATGTGCGGAATAAAGCCCACCGTATTTTTGAAAAACCTATAATTTGATATATGGGAGCTAGGATATGTTATGACCCGATTTTAATAATTTTTGGAACAGAGACATACTATTAGAAGAAAAAAAATTTCTCTGAATTACATTAAATTATCTGAGAGATTTACCCATATTTTCGGTTAAAATTTCAAAGTTCAACATGTTCGATATCTGGGGCCTTGAAAAGTTATAGTCCGTTTTCGACAATTTTTTCACAAGTGAAGCCAGAGATGATATGTACTATTTGTGTATAGTTTTATTCCGCTATATTCATTGGTTCCTTATGTATACATTATAAAGTGAAGGAATCAGATGGAATTCAAAATTGAGTTATAAGGAAAGTTTTCGTGGTTTTGAACCGATTTTGCCCATTTTCCAAAGCAACCTCTTCAGGGTGCAAAGGAATGCGTGTTCCAAGTTTCGTTAAGATATCTCAATTTTTACTCAATTTATCCGTTGCACGGACAGACGGACGGACGCCGGACAGACAGACATCCGGATTTCAACTCGTCTCGTCATCCTGATCACTTTGATATATATAACCATATATCTAATTCGTTTAGTTTTATGACTTACAAACAACCGTTATGTCAACAAAGCTTAAATACTCTCTTAGCAACTTTTTTGTGAGAGCATAGAAATATAAAAATACTATCTAAATTAATAAAAAATTAAATTTCCCTCAAAACCTCTTATAAACGGGATTCTGCAGCCTGTCTACCCTCTCACTTCATCCTCACACTTCTCCTTTAATAACGAAAATCCAATCATTGCCTTTGACCGACTAAGCTGCATATACTATAAAGCAATCTCTTACACCTCATTTGCCGCTTAGAAATAGTTATTATAACAGCTTGATGACAGTAATATCCAATTAGTGATGTGCTGAAGAGTTGAGAGCACAGTTTTCACAACAAAAAGTGGAGACGAAGCTTTCAATGACTTTGCAAGAGGAATCTGCCATAAAAAATGTGCCACAAAGAGCAGCTGAAGAAATTATTGCCCTGCCGAGTTGAGTTGAGTTGCGACAGGCAAACTTCGCACGACGTCGCCTGCGTAACTTTAATCAAGAAAAGGAAAACCTTTCAATTTACTTAAAACAAAGCGGCGCGTGGGAAAAGTAAAAGCAAAAAGTTTGAAAAACTATTTAAAAAGACGTGAAATAAGAACACCTCAGCGCTGAAGAAGAAAGTTTCGTTCTACTTGAATGGTGGTCACTTAAGCGTTAAAGGAAACAAAGAACGCACACATAGACATATATGCACATTAGAGTGTATGAGTGTTGGAGTGTGTGCGCCAGCACATGCTTCTTTAATAGCCTCTACGCTTGTCTCTGCCACTCCGAAATGCAGTGGAACAAATTATTTAATAATGCTGAAACACACTGCAGCATACTGTATATACGAGAGAGTGTGTCGCACACAGAGCAGGTGGCAGCGCGCGTTTAAAAGTATTCAATAGCAATTGAAGCAAGCTAAAAGGTAACCAAATAACAGACAGCGGCTGTGAGCAAAGCCATATGCAATTTGGAAACTATGTGACCAACAAAAGACGCCAGACAGCACACTCGCAAACTCACTTTGGTCAAACAGCAAACTACATATACAACAAGAACAACATACTTGGTAGTTTACTTGTGACCACGACGATAAGCGGCCCGGACAAGCCATAACATTTACGGTTAAGTTGTGTTGTCGACCATCCATTGGGGCCATTGCCTTCACTTGACAATTGAGTACTTCACCCAGCACGGTCGTCTGGCGCATGTTAACCGGTTAGCCAGCTAAGTTGGCCGAGTTGGCTGAGAGTCTGACCGGCTGGCCGACTGGCTGGCTATGCGGTTGAGTGACTCCTTTAAGCAGCTCCTTCGAGCAGCTGCTGTCACTTCGATGAAACTTAAACCGTAAGAAATAGTCCATGCCAGCAGCGGCCATGATGGCGAAAGGGGAAAAAGTAATTTTTACTTAAATGCTTTTATTGAGTGTGTGTGTGTGTCTCGGCTTTTTATATTCTGCTGGAAAATTTCCGTTCGTCGGCCACATGGCAGTTCCCTCACACCACTCAAATATCTGGGCAGTATAGAAAAGGGCGAAAAAATAACAGCGTACTAGCTGTTATCACAAATAAAGGTCAGTGGGTAGAGGCTAACGCTGAGTGTCAGCATATTTTGTGTTGTCAATTATTTTACAATAACAAAAAAAAAAACGGTAAAAAGCGAAATAGTGTTTTGTAAGTGGGGGAATTGTAAAAGATGGTATGAGAAAATTGTATACAATGGCGTTGCCAGATGTCTAAAAATTAACAAAAAAATTAGAATATTTATTAGAATTATTTTTAGATTTTTATAGTTTTCGCTCTCTTGAATTCAATTCAAATATAATATAATTCTTGACGCATAATATTCAAAACAAATATAATATTAAGTATTCCTAACTTTTTATGTTGTCGATATAAAAATTGAAGGCAGCAACAAAATTGTTGTTTCATTGCTGAGAAATTTGCAAGAAAGAGCGTAGCGTCAATGTGCAACTGTACATTTGCCTTTGTACTAGCGCTCAACTATCGCTGCAATGCCATTTACAATATAAATGTCACCCTTTTTTGTTGCACAACAACAACAACAACGCACAGTTCCATGCAATTTGTTGTCAAAACTTTACAAGCTTCAAGCTCCATTTCTCAGCGCGTCATCACTTTGAGATCGTTAAAGTCACAGCGCGTGCTGACAGCCAAACACACAATATGTCAGTGGCACTCGCTCGGCGGAGGGAAATAGCATCGAAAAGTCATTACTTGTACCGTTACTTTGCCGCCATTGCTTGCTGCGCTTTAACGAATAGCGTGAAAAACGAAGTCGTTTGATGCTCGCTTGTGCCACGCTGCAACAAAATTTATGACTAGGTTAAATAGCAGCTACTAAATCTTTGCGACTATGTGCTACTTTCTATCACAGCACACACAGACACATACATTTGCATGCAAAACGAATGCGCCCCACTCCCGCCCACGTGCTGCCGAAATCTCATAAAACACGTTTTCATTACACATTTAATGGCTGCACGCGAAATCATTTTCGGTTCGACGCTTGTCAAACGGAACTTTTTTTTATATTTTTATACAAAATAAGGCATTTCAGTTCTTCGCTAAAGAGGCTCACAACAAATTTCTCTGTCGGTTTGCGTGTTGCCAAAGTTTTCTGCTGTCTTACTTGTCTTGGTTTTGCTTAGACTTGCTGGATGCGTGCTTTGGCATTTGGCTTAAATGAACACTTGAAGGAAATTAACACTTCTTCAACTGTCAAAGGTTGCTGTGTCAAATCCATTCAATTGTCACATTTTTCAATTTTGTGACAGTTAGAATTGAGAAGAAACCTTTGTTACCAATTATCAACGCCTGAAAAAGCTTGAATATATGTAATGTGAGTTTTATGAAGATTTTTAATAAAATATTTGCCGCTCAGAGAATAATCAAATTCAATGACTCTCAGAGCAACTCAAAAACTAGTAGTCTCATTTAAATAATACGGTATACTCTCGAAAAGTAAATCGATTGGTATTTTGGGAAATTTACTTTTTCGAATAATTTACTTTTCCAAATATATACATAAATTATCTGTTTGTATAATATTAAATGCATTTTTAAACTTAAAAAATTCATTCATTTATTTGCTTCAATAAAACATATGGATTTACATGAAAAACATATTTACATTTACATACATAGATACATATGTATTTACTATGAAGAGAAAAAATCTTGAACATTCTTTTGTTTTTTTTTCTTTTGCAATATATTTTCTGACCATTTTTGTACGACAATTCAAAAAGTCTGACTCCTGATTTGCATCGTTTTCATTTTTAAACCAGTGGATCAAGTAGGAGAGTTTATTTACTAAAAAGACGCGATAAACAAGAGAGTAAGTGTTTTTGCAACATCGCAAAAAACGCTGCTTGCTTCGTTTCGAATTTTTTATCACGCTCTCTGAAAAGTAAATTAAAAAATTTAATTAAAAAATTTACTTTTTCGAGGTGCATGTGTAAGGGGCCATCCATAAATTACGTCACACGAATTTAAGGTCTTTTTAACCCCTCCCCCACCTTGTCACAAGTTGTCACATTTTGAACTGAACTGTCACATTATGACTTTGTCATAAAATAAAAAAAAAAACAGGTTATTCTATTGATTCTTATATACATATACATTTAGTTAAATATTTAAGTACAGAGACAACGAATGACTAGTCAATATATAATACATACTTAATTATGCTAATTAAAAACACAAAACTTAATCATGTCCATGGACTTTTGACCCACTCCTTTATATCATTTATCGTTGGTAAATCAGGCACTTAATTTTCGTTCTGAATTTGGATGTCAGGAACATCTTTCGCATCAACATTTTCTTCTTCCATCCATAAAGCATCGTCATCATTCATTAAACAGAGATTCTCTCGGCCACGTCAAGCCGCAATTCTTTGAGGACGAATTTTCGCGATAGCTAACAGCTCTTGTTTTTTATGTGATTGTTTGTGTTGATTGGTGGCTTTATATGAAGAAAAACATATGCTACATGATCTTTTAAATAAGTATGACTCGACACTAGGGCAATAACTATCATATGGAACTTGTTTAGATGGGATGATGCTTGGAGATTTAATAATATCTGTAGTAATAATGTAAAAAATATTGTGACTCACGTACATGTTTAGCATACCAAGTAACATTATTTTGCAACATCATAGCCTGTTCAATATCCAGTCCGTAACAGTTGGTGCAACATATTCAGCAACGACTGGAAAATTATCAATGACTAACTTGCTCCAAATCTCAGCCAACACATTGCCTGCACTTTCGAAGTTTCGTTTTTCTAGATCTAAGTCAGTAATTCGATTAATTGAATCAAGATGTGATCCAAAAGCATCATGTTTTAATAGTACACCAGTAAGTGATCGGCGTGGTACAGAGCAGTCAGTCGTCTAGCACCCAGGAGCGCAGCAGAGCGAGCAGAGAGAAACGATATTGCTCTGAAATGTCATGTCACAAAGCCTTTAACCCCCCCTGCCCCTTGTCACACAATGTCACTTCTGAGTGATACCCCCCCCTTCAACGTGTGACGTAATTTATGGATGGCCCCTAATCTTAAAGGTGATTAACTTTTCCGCGATTATTTACTTTCTGAGAATTTACTTTTCGAGAGTATACTGTATATTAAAATGTATATTAAACAATACTGTATACTGTATATTAAACAATTTTCCGTTTTGTTCCCAACACTTGTTTCTAGCACACTATATATTACACCGTTAACCCACTTCAGTATATTTTATTTCTCATTTCATATTAGTTGTAACCTAATTCCTTTAAACGGTTTCTATGACCACATGCTTAATAAACATTTTCAAGCAGATTTTCAACCTTTTGAGACTCAAGTGCTGTTTGTTAACGCCAGACAGGTGGCAAATTAAATTACATAATATTAACCATACAACAGAGCGCAATATACAGATATACATATATGAGCTTAAATCATGGCAATACAAATAAATCGCAAACATATTGCTCTATTAAATGCTGCATTGCTGCTATTAACTGATGTGTCTGCATATAACTCAAGTGCTTTACACATAAATACGCTTATTTACATGCGCAGCACCTTTACCAGCACTGATACATTCAACATTTGTCTGCCTTTTATTTGCATTAGTATGTGTGTGTTTGTGTGTTCGTGTGAACTTGTTTGATTATATTAAGTGCGTGTAAAATACACTTAAGTTTCCACTTAGTTAAACATAGCTCTTTAAATGAGCATAGCACAAATGGGCTTAACTATAAGCACCAGAACATATGTATACAGAGTAGGTATGAGGTATGTGGAAGAAATCTCCTTTAAAATAAAAACAAAAACTATGGCGCTATAATCTCAATCCCTGTCGACATCGTAGAAACAATCAACGCTCTAATTCCAAGAATGAAATGATATGTTACACACGCTAAAGATCATTTTTCAGCTGAGCACTCATTATTTGGTACCTGCGAAACACATATAAAATGCGAGCGCTTTTCAAGTATCAGTCATAACGAATTCAGTTTTCGGAGCATAACAATCTCACACATTCAGTCGTAACTATAACGATCTCAACGCAAATCATTGTTCACTTCTACCTGAGCGCTTATGTTATTTGATAACTGTGACACGAGCATAACGAATTTAGTCTTTCAAATAAAACTTAAAACGAAATCAAACTCCGAAGCATAATAATCTCACGGTTTTAGTCTCCAATTGAAGTATAACTTGATCTCAACATAATGGACAAAGTAACCCCAGACGAAGTAAAAGAACTTGTCGAGGAGTTTAAGACGCTGTTTGAAATACAAAACCCTCAGGAATTAAAAGTAAAATGCTACCGATTTTTGGATTTACTAAAGTACACTTGCAAAGTACATCCGCTGATAAGGATGGCCGTTGAAGATATGAAATATGGAGTAATCAGGCTTTTAAAACTACGTCCCGGTGAGGAGATCTGGGATGATGGACTTGTTGTAGATCGATAATAAATTATGAAATACCACGAGGAAAAATGCATACTAAATTAAAAGAAAATTTATTTACTGTTTTTGAACATAATGGATTTATGAAATAAATAATGGAAAAAAATGAAGAGTAAATACTGTAGTTATTCTTTAAGGTAGAGTTAATCAGTCGTTTGTTTGATATTAAGTAAAGAAATTCGAGGTTATTAAAAATAGATATAATAATTTGTGGAAAATCGTTCGTTCCACTTTCAAGAAGGACACTCAAGGAGAGATTTTGAATTTTCATTCATCTAGTATCTACTAGTGAATCTTTGTTACTAAATAATTCTTGAATATTTCTATCACGCTGTCATTACAAAAATGTAATTTGATCAAAAAATAACGGGGGACAGAGAGAGTCATTTGTGTCAAATTTATTTGTTATGTTGGTATTTAATGATAATTTTCAACCCACTCTTGGGCGAGCCGAAAGGGCGAATGGAATGCTGGAAGCGCTTTTCTTTAACTAGTAATATTGAACTAAGGAATATTTTCTGTTAATACACATTTATTGCTGTTTCGTCGGCATGTAAGCAAACCGATGACGACACTCAACGGTCTATCGGAAATATAAGCCCATAACGTAATCGTGTGTTGAGAGAAATGAATAGCGCAGCTAACGCACATTTATGATTCCAGCTTGATTTGTTTAATTTTCTCGGACGTGATTCTGCTGAAGAATACACATATCGACAAGCCTTCAACGTCCCAAGATCGATTACACCGGTCAACACAAAATTTGACCATAACTTTAAAGCAGTAAATTTCCATTGTTTAGGTGTTAATTATACGAAAAAAAATATATGAAATGAAAATGTTTGCTTTTTTATTTAGGACACCGTTTTAAAGATTTTTTTTCAATATTTCCTTATTTATTGAATCTGCTTGTTTCTAAGCCTAACAACAAGTTATAAAATCTTAAATCTATTTAAAAGCTAGACAAGCTCAACCAAGTGATTCAGCTGTATTGGTGAAACGTTGCTCTTTAGTACGCAGGCATATCCCTTCTTTTTAGGCGTGTTTGATCGCAGGAATGTACTAAAACATTAGCCAATGGGTTTGGGTGATCACGGAGTTTAGATAAATATTTCAATCTGCTGTCCTCTACTTCTTTCTTTACCATAGGGATACCAAGATCTTTATGGATATTTTCATTGCGCATGTACCATGGTGAGCACGTGATTGATCTAAGCATTTTCGATTGGAACCTTTGTATTATATCAATATTAGTTGCACAGGTCGTACCCCACAGTTGAATGCAATACATCCAAATCGGCTTTATGACCGCATTGTATAAAAGCACTTTGTTGTCTAAGCTAAGTTTAGAGTTTTTATTTAAAAGCCAATTTAAATTTGCAGCTCTTATCTTCATGCACGTTATTTTACTAGATATATGTTTTCTCCACGTAAGCCTTCTATCTAGGTGAATACCAAGATAAGTAACTTCATTCGCTTGAGGCACTAGAATATTGTTCATTTTTACTGCCGGGCACATTTTTGGTCTTAGGGAAAATGTAACATGTATGTACTTTTGTTCATTTACATTTATACGCCAGTTTGCTAGCCATTCTTCGACAGAACTTAAGTGGTTCGCTAATATTCTTGATGCTATAATGGGGCATTTGTTACGACTCACTAAAGCTGTGTCATCCGCAAAAGTTTATGTCAAAACATTATTAGCAGTTGAAAGATCAGCTGTATATATGATGTATATAGTTGGGCCCAAAACACTGCCCTGTGGTACTCCAGCCCTTATTGAACGTTCATCAGATATAAAATCACCTACTTTTACAGCAAATTTTCTATTTTTTAAATAGGACTCCAAGGTTTTATGCAATTGGAAAGGTAAAATTTTTTTAATCTTATACAAAAGTCCTTCATGCCACACTTTATCAAACGCCTGAGCCACATCTAGAAATATAGCAGAACAGTACTCTCTATGTTCGAATGCCTTCCTAATTTCGTTAGTTATTCTATTTACTTGCTCTACAGTGCCATGTTTTGCACGAAAACCGAATTGGTGCGTTTGTATTACACTATTTTCATGAAGGAAAGGAGACATCTTTGATAGTAACACTTTTTCAAATATTTTAGAAAGACAGGGTAGAAGACTGATTGGTCTGTATGAAGACGGCTGTGTCAGGTCTTTTCCCGGTTTATCTATCATGATTATCTGCGACTTTTTCCATGAAATAGGATAGTATCCGAAACTAAAAATTGCATTAAAGAGCAAGGAGAGCGCTGTTGAAGCAATATTTGGTAACTCAATTAGCATTTTTGGAGTAATATTATCGTGGCCTGACGATTTTTTTGGATTAAGCTCTTTTATGATACTAACAATTTCAGTAGTTGAAGTCTTAATAGACCCAAGTGATTCGTTTGTGGTATTGTGAATGATTGACAACTTAAAATTGTTCTTTGGGCAATTTGATTGAAATACCTTTTCTAGGTGATTTGCAAAACAATTTGCTATAATATTGATTAGATGGGTTTTGTTGGGTGAAATATTGAATATTTTTTCTATGGAAAAAATTATTTATTATTCAAAGAATTCATTTATTCAAACTTTTTTCTGTTAAATAGATACATATTTAAAGAATAATTTCTGATATTTAAAAAAAAAAATTAAAACTTCTTTAAAATGTCGATCAAATTTGCTTGACATTTTGTTTTTTTAAATAGTTGTAGAGAAAAAATTATTCGTTCAAGCGCGAGTAAATTGCATCTCGAGCACCTGTGCAAAATTTCATCATGTGAGAACCAACTTTGAAAACATGTTTCCGAGAAAGACGCGCTTAAAGTTTTGAGTAACAATAATACCTGACTTGGAGCACACATAAGGGCTGTATCTCCGAAACTACTATTTGGATCGACTTGATATTTAGGATAATATGCTTGAGATGTTGTAGAAATTAATAAGCAAAAAAAGATTTTTTGAACCCACGAAACCCATGTTACCCCTTAATATAATTCCAACAGCGCGCCATTTATACTGATTTTAATGTCATTCTTATAAAGATAATCTACATAAAGGCATCAATATTTGGAATATATTTTGCCACTGACTACTTTTAAACGTCAACCCAGAGATATTCTGTCAGACAGTCAGAAGAAGATGATGGCCATATCAGAACACTGATAAAATTTCCACATATTGATTTACATTTCCACATCACAATCAATTTTTTCTCAGCCATCACCGCAACATTTCACTTTTCATTGTACCTTATGTAAAATTCCATGAATTCTATGAAACTGACTAACGCCATACCAGCAAACATATCCCCACACATCGATTACCATGCGTTGAAGGGGTTTCTTGCATGTTTCTCTGCTAGGCAGCCAGATTATACCAAACGCCGGTCGATTGTTCTCTTGGAATTTTTGTCAAATGACAATGGAATTATCTTTTGGGTCTTTTCAGAAAAGGATTGCTATTTTGTTTTCCAGAATGATGTCAGTCTTAGTTTTAAAATCCTCAACAATTAAAATGGCGTAAGATTGAGTCCGAATCAAAACACGTCTCAAACGTTGTTCAGACTTCAGACCAAAAGCTATTAAACCAATGTTATGTTACGTTTAAGGAGTTCTAAGAATACGTAACCTTGCGAATTCAAAGACTGTTCGCATTCTGTATGTAATATTGGGTTCGTTTATGGCCGGTAAAAATATTTGTAGGTGTGTTAGCTTAATTGTATTTCGCGCAAGGTCAATTTGCTGTTGAACCCTTACAGCGTCTGTTTATTGTTCTTTGTTAATAGAGAGATTGGGTTTTTTTTAAACTATAGTTAAATACAAAAAGCATGGGTGTGTCCAAGAATAAGAGTTAAAGGATGAACAAAGAAAAGATTTTTTGAGATTGTTGAATCTAAAACAATTAAGGCACTATTTGTTGTTGTTTTTCCTTGCTTCACTTGATTAACCGACTACCTGTTGAGCAAGACAGTAAGTGCATCCATACTACCTGTGAATTTCACTCTGAGCTTACTACGTTCAACGATCGACTATAAAACCTGCCGCATTCAGCGAACTAAACTCATAGTGAACTTCACTTCCACAGGTGACAGACCTACGATAGAAAGTAAAGTGTGAAAAATATTGTGTGAAATATTAACAAAAAGTATGGAGATGCTACCGATTCTCTCCCAGGCTCAAGTGCTTGTCGAAAATGAGATGATGTGCAATGTAAGGAATCCAGCGGAAATATTACCATTGATGAACAGATGGTTGGAGGAGTATAGCAATATAACGAGCGAAGAGTTGAATCAACTCCATATAGTAACTAAGAAGTCGATTGAAACTAAATATTTGATAGCGCAGAGAATGTCTTTCTTATGTGAGGAAATAAAGCGTTTGTTGCAAATAATAGAACGTGCTGCTTCTTCAACAAGTAGCCAAACTACGAATGCAGATGATACTGGAAGCACTAGTAGCGGCTCTTCTACTTCGGAGAGCGCGTTGCCAAATATTGTGGCATCGCCCAAACCAGCTGACCAATTGAATGATGATGTGCCAAGTACAAGCCGTTCCTGTTACACAACGCCGACTCGTTGGTCTAATGGAAATATCAACACGGTACGTCGCATCACTTATGAAAATCCTTATTGCGCAGATCCACGTAAACGTGTGCTCAGAGAAATGAATGGAGAAGCTAACCTAAGTGGAGCATCAACATCAACAAATATACAATGCGAAGATCATGCAGCTTCCAGTAGTGGATCTTCTGGCACAACTTCAACTGAAAATTCCAACAACAGTATTGTTGACAGCGGTAACAACAGAAATGTGCTAAATGGCACAGAAGAAGCTTCCAGTAGTGGATCTTCTGTCACAACTTCAACTGAAAATTCCAACAACAGTATTGTTGACAGCGGTAACAACAGAAATGTGCTAAATGGCACAGAAGAAACTTCCAGTAGTGGATCTTCTGGCACAACTTCAACTGAAAATTCCAACAACAGTATTGTTGACAGCGGTAACAACAGAAATGTGCTAAATGGCACAGAAGAAACTTCCAGTAGTGGATCTTCTGTCACAACTTCAACTGAAAATTCCAACAACAGTATTGTTGACAGCGGTAACAACAGAAATGTGCTAAATGATACAGAAGAAACTCAATCAACCAATAGCTCGAATGTCGCTGAATCTGTTGCTGCATACGAAACGGTTGCTACAAGTGCTGAAACCAGTACTGCCAGCACGAACAATACCGGCAGTATGAGCACAACAATACCTGCTCTCTCGCCACCCATGGCATCTTCGACGCCTATGCCAATGCCATCACCGCCCACAGCAGAGAACGCTGTCCACTGCACAGTGATCGGTCCGAATGGCACAAAAGTGCCCACCGAAAAATTCAATGCCATCTCATTCACGTCTTCGTCTGCGGCCACTCGCAGCTTACTTTGCATGCTTTTTCCGGAGGAAGTACTAGCCACACATACACTTAGTGGTAAGCCTTCGCCAGCATTTTTGGGAAACGATCGTGTACGCCCGCAAAAGGGTCAATTGGATCCGAAAAAGGTTGAAGATATCATGCATTGTGTGATGTCTCGCACATCTTGTTCCGACAAGGAGGTACGCATGACAATCACCACTAAATGCGCCGATAGCACAAAGAAGTTTAGACGTCTCAGTAAGACTCCAAGGCGCAATAATTGAGCTCAAAACTTAAGATAAAAATTAACGAACTGAATATTTTTAGAGAAAATAAGTTATGAGATTTATTGATATTTGATTACTATATTATATAAATGTAAATATGATTTTCTATAGCATGCATGTAGTTCTATTAGTATTTTGTATAATTTTATTTTTGTAAAAATTTTCCTCTATGTAAAAATATTTAGCATTTGAAGTTTAGATTTAACACAAAAAAAAACATAAAATATGCGCTCTTCTGGAGCAAAAAAAAAGTTTAGATTTAAAATAAAATAAGCGCTCTTCTCGAGCAAAAAAAATATTTGTGTCATTTTAATTTTTACAGTAGCGGGCTCTATTGAAAACATTTATATTCTGTGCTGTAAATAGCAGCGGGGTGTGTTCAAAAAATAACGGGAATTTTAAATTGCAAAATGTCCAAAAGTTCATTTGTCTAATTTTTAAATATGTTTATAATGCGCCTGAAATTACGATCATTTGTCGCTGGTTGCACGTGTTTTTATGAGCTTGACGTTAGTACATATTTTGATAGTTGTTCGTGAATTCTTGGCCAAAAGCAACGAGCCTCCATTTACGCCAGACATGGCTTCTTGTGACTTTTTGCTGTTTCCAAAAACAAAGAGAACATTAAAGGGCCGTCGTTGTACAAGCATACGAGAAATCGCTGAGAAAACCACGCTTGAGAAAGTAAAATTACTGTAATTTTTTCAACACAGCTCGTTAAACGACATATAATACATACTATGTATTTGGAGGTGTGGACTTGTAGAATCAATCACTACCACTTGTTCTTTTTATTATTGCTTCTTTTGAAGCGAAAGCTTTAATTCACATTTATCTAACTGTAATTTGAATAATATTGTTGTTGTTGATACTTCCAGTTAGGTTAGTGTTTTGCTCTGATTTCCACAAAATTCTCTTGAAGCGTTTCTTTCATACATTAAAATACAACAAAAGAGCAGCATTTCACTACAACACATACCATTACATTTTCTATATATGTTTATGGCTTTAAGCATATTCCCGTTAATGCTAAATGGGAGGGAGGAACATTTTATTATTATCAGCTTGTTTTACTGTGGTTTCTGTTACATTAATTATTTTTTATACATATTACATTTGGTCGTGCGCGGGGGTTGGAGGAAAAACTTTTGTAAGTTCAATTTCGTGTTAAATCATATAAATGTTGCTATATGCGCTCTCATGTTTATATATATAAATAGTTGAAAAAAAAATTTTGAACGAAGCTGTAAGAACATACTCTTATTTAGTAAGATTTTCAAGACAACTTTTTGAATGAAACTCCATTCACCAAGAGTGTGTGACTTATAAAATTATATTATTTCTTACATTTAAGTATTTATAAAAAATTTCAGTAGGTCTTACAAAAACCTAAAACCATCTCAAATATGTACCCTCTCTCTTCGCATCCAATTTCCCTGGCATAATATTTCATACCTAAAAACCATTTCACCAGCATTTAAAGCCGCCTAGCTTTCAACTGCTTTAAGTCGTGTTTATTTCAGCTTGGCAGCTATTTTATGGCGTTGCCACCCCATCGTTACTCTAGTTTCGACAGGTAAGAGCATTTCACTTAACATAACCATGCACGCGCTCGCCTAGACACACACACACACCATGGCATATTATATGTCTACTTTTGGGATAGTAAAGTAAAGTTCCCCCAGTTGAGTGTCGAATGCGCCTAGTACCTACAGCCAAGGCTGTTAAAATTAAATAAATATTTAATGATGGCAGTGTGTGCGCGCGTAAACAACACAGCACAACGCGAAAATTATCGCTCACTCACTCACATGCATACGCTCGTACGAGTAATAGCCCTGGGGTGTTGTAGGCAGTCAAGCCGAAGACAAGCTGTTGTGCTTAACCCGGCAGGTATACGCAGCAGCAGCAGCAACAACAAACAAACAGTGAACGGAGAAAAGGGAAAAAATTTAAAATTGCAAAAAAAAGGCACCCTCTCAAGAAAATCCATTTATTTGCATGCATACGGAGCAGCACCTATGTGTTGGCGGGTGTGTTTGAGTGCGTATATTTTGCTCTGAGCCCTATCAGTTTCAAATTACCTCGGTAAAACGCCTAAATGTATACTTTGGCTAGAAAGATTTACCTTATTCAATTGCAACCGACTTTCGGGCTGCTATTTATCTACGATTATTTTCCATTAGCGAAACTGCTTTTAACGAAACTTAAGGTTTAGAATAACATTATTTTTGTGCGGATTTCTTTTTTCAAGTCACATCAAATTGTGGATAAATATGTTGAGGGTATAAAAAGAAGTATACATTCAGAGAACTGCAATAAATTCTTCTTTACAATTTTGTTTGCTTTTTAAATAATATTGATTAAAATAAATATTGTTTAAATATTTCAATAGGTCATAATTCTAAAATAGTTTTAAAAATGATGCGAAAAAATATTTAAAAATTTTCAGTTTATGGTTTAGGGTTGATAGGTGGCGCTGTAATTCAAATATTTGAATTCTTTAAAGAATTTTTTTGCTGAGATTTCACTTGTAGGGTTTTGAAGAAGAACTACTTCCCCGCTAGATGGCGACGGAGTCGAGTTGTTTATAATAAAAAGTGTCTAAAAATTCTAGAAATTATTCTAAAATATTCTTTGAAAGGTTAACTGTCGATAAGAGGCGCTAACATTCAAGTGTTTAAACGCTTTATTTGTTTTTGAGAAACTTCTAGATGGCGCGAGTTCTTAATATTAAAAGCATTTAACAAAATTCTTAGCAAAAACTCTTCCCGAACTCGTTAATAACAAATGGAATGAATCGGATGGAAAGAGATCTGTTTAGATAATAATTTGAGTTACATTATGATTATAATAATAAAGCTGTAGCTATTAATGCCGCAAACAAATGTGTGTGCTTAGTAAAATATAATCTAACCCAAATGCAAAATGCATCAAATAATGTTATTATTAATATTAAACTAATTAAACTTATGTATTTGAGTTTATGAACAAAATGAAGAGAAACTGTCTGAATAAATGTTTATTTTTGTTTGTATGTGCGTAGGTATTGGAATAACTGTGTGTTTGTATGCTCGAATGTTTGTTTCATTTAAAACTAATTCTAATTTACTGTTATACAACCACTGTTTATTTGAGCAAAATCACATTTAAATTTGCACGTTGTTGTTATTGGCATGCCATAGTTTCGGTGAAACTTAATATTTAAGGGCAAATATTTAGCAAAATCAATAGAGAGAGATAAGCAAATAGAATAGGCTTAAATGTGAAATGTGAGCACAGTCTACATAACAGAACAGAATAACGAATACAATTTGTAATTAAATTGCGGCAAGCAAAGTATAAAATGTGCATTTCATGTTGAATTTAATGGTTGAAAATATGCGTGAACCCAACAACACTGCCACCATATATGTATGTAGTTTCTATCACTAGCAATCCCATCACTACTGTTACCACTGCCACCACTACCAACACCACTAGTAACCGCCCAAAATCCAACGCTAACACCACAACGTTTATGCCGCTGAATCCACATTAGTTGTTGTTGTTGTTACTTTTTATATGTATTAATGGTACACCCATCCAGTGCCTGAGTTTTAGCAAGTAACCAGAAAACAAAAAAAGTAATTTAAAATTTATCGTGTTGCCTGTAAAACCCCACTTGCTTGTACCCAGCTTCCACGTTCCACATGGTTTTGTTGTACCGTTTTTTTATTTACTATTTTCTGTGATTATCTTAAACCTCTACGTAGATAGCAGCAATCAATTATCTGAATTATTGAGTAACCATTTCTACAATGGCGTATATCTTGTTTTCACTCTATCTATCTCTTTCTCTCTCTCTCTCCTTTTCACGCACCTTCATATATGTATATTTATGCCTTCGCGTTCTTACTAAATCCCCACAATATATGGTTCACCAACTTCAACGCCAATGTATTGCACCACTTTGTGTGTATGTCTGAATGTGCACGCCCCAACGTCCGCCCGCCTCTATGCCCGCCCGCCCACTTGCTTGAACCCTCACCGTCTGCACCATATAAAACCAAACCATTTATCGCTACCCGAAAACTATTCGTACATATTTTATTATGCAACAATCATCATTACGACAATAACAATAACAACAACAACTAAACCATATAACAACTAAATAGACTTACCACCAACTTCACCAATTTCCGGTTATTTTCATAGTCACAATGAAGAGCAACGGATCTTAGATGCGGACCCGGAACCGGAAGCAAGTGGTCAAGCGACGTCGCAGCGGCAACGGTATACACACAAGCTTGGTAAGCCGAAGCACGTTCACTTGACAACAACAATAATAATAAAACAAGCAGCAGCAACAACAACAACAACAACGGATGCAGATAATCAAGCAGCAACAGGAAACTCCGAAGGCTCAGTGCCGCACACAAGCAAAGCGAAAGCAATTAAAAGTAAAACTAAACGGGTGATATTCAAAGCCAAAACCGCATCGATACGACGCTTAAAAATGAGCAACAATATTGTTGGCAAAAACATTGGTGGCACCACTGGTGGCATGAGCATTAGCGGTGGCAGTGGCGGTGGCGGTGCACCTACTTCGCATCTAAATCCACGCAATTATTTTTCACTCAATCGTCAGCCGTCGCAAAAGCCGCGCGCCAGCTATCCGGAGATAATGCAGCCACGTCTCTCGTTGAACGGTACTTTGCGTCATTTGGTGCCATCACCACGTCCGCTCTATCGGGATCACAGCTCACGCTCGATACAACCGTTGACGGCCAACGAACAGCAAATGGCCGAATTGGATGGCAGTTTCTATGGCAACACTTTGGGTTGCTTCAGTACAGGCGGTGGTGGCAATAAGGGTGGCGGTGCGGGTGTTGGCCGCGCTGGCTTTGGTGGTGGTGGTGGTGGCGAAAGTAATACGGGATTTCACACAACTGAATTATCGATTACGCCAACGCTAACTGGCGATGAGCAGTATATCGATTTGGGTAGCCTACGTCGCTTCTCGATCGATCGTCAGAGCTTTCTTGGTAAGCGTTGCAATCATTTAAGTGTGTTGAGGGTATTTAGCTGAAATAGCTGGGTTGGGGGAGACATAATCATTTATCATATCATTGTTGAAGCATACATATACAAATCTGGAACTTAAGCTTTCACTAAAGCTTTCGTTATAATGTTAATGTTCACTTCATTCATAAAATTGTTGAACATGAAAACTCTCATACTCATATATCATATCACGAGCATTCCCTAAATTCATGGAAGTAAAATATGAAAAATCTAGAAATTAAGCTTTCACCAGAATGCTTTCATTGTAATTTGAAAGTTCATTTTGTACATAAACCTAATGAAAAACATTTATTCATTATTCTTATTCACACCATTTCCAAATTCCGATTCATTAACATTTCCACACACCAAATATTCAATGACTAATTCCAAACTGTATTATTCTCTCTTCCCTTACAGATCTCGGATCGAAATTTAGCATGCCACAGCCGAAATTCGGTCAGAGCGTCTCACAGCAAGGTTTCTTCACATCACACGACAGCCTCGCCACACCATGCGCATCACGTGCCTCCAATCCACATGTGGCCACTGTAAGCACTGCCTCCGAAATGGATTTACTGCACAGCAGCAACAAACAGCGTCGCAAATCTCGCGGCCGCCTGAAAACGATGTCCGGCGAGCAACCGTTACTCGATTCGTGGCAACGTTCAGCGACGGCGCGCAGTTCACAAGACAACACATTGGCCGGCGGTTTGGCGGGGAGTAATCAATTTAGCGGGAATTTCTGCAACGGCACTGATAGGTGAGTCATTTAATTATATATTAATTGAAAAATATATTTAATATAAAACATGAGACGCCTATATGAAGCTTACGTACGAGTATATGCTCTAGTTTAAAGTGTTCACCACAGGGGAGAAATGTTCACATGTAAATTCACTTTGATAGACTTACTTCCTCTCTTATCCAATCACTTAACGTTTCACTGTGTTGCTGATGATGCAACAAATTGGCGTAACTGTCAATTTATGTTGCTAAAGAATCACATATCTCAAGCTCCTGTACGTTGTGAATGGGCAGCAGTGTAACCCTTTAGGAAATGTGGGCAGTTTGGAAAGTATTCCACAACAGTTTTCTATTTGGAGAAAGTAACTTTTTTTGTAAAAAGAAAACTTAGTATTAACTGGGCAGAAGTAGAATTTGAAGTCGGGGTAAAAAGCTTCAGAAAAGCTTTATATTGCACCATCTAGCCGGTTTTTAGTCAAATGAGATTATTTAGATTACATCTAAATAAAAAAATAAATCTTCAAAGATGACCAAATTAACTATCGTTAAGAAAAATCTTTTCCCCGCAGGGTTCTTTAAGTTAGCGTCTTGTAGTGCAAAATAAATATATATTCTCTTCATATTTATGCCATGATTTATTTATAACATATCTCGTCTGCTCGTGCTCTTCTATCAACTCTGTAATTTTGCCTCATCTGCCTTCCCAAACGCAACTGTAAGCGTGCAATTTGCATTCACATATTTTAGTGAGGCGCACTAAATCCCATACAAATTTATAGCTTCCATTCACTCGCTGCATTTAAATAGAAAAATCGTTTCGAGTTTATATAATACAAGAGAGGTACTTTTATTAGAATGTATATAGATATATAAATTTATACACAAAAGGGAGCACATACTAATGTGTAAATATAGCTAAAATGTTTCGTGTTTATTGATTCGAAGGATTAACTGAAATTTCATGAAAGCTTTAGCAGTTTATTAAGCTTTAGTTACGCAACGAATGTGAAAGCTCTCATTAAGTATGAAAAGGAACTTAAAAGCTCACATAAAATGCATTTCAGCGAATTTTTAATCAATAAATTACTTTTTCTCTTCTTCTCTCTCATCGCAGATATCCCCGCTCACGTTCCGGTACCTCAACGACCACTGCCCCGCCGCATAGCGGCCCCTCACACGCGCATCAATCGTCACATCAGCTACACCATTCGGCGTCGGTGTCGCATGCGCACCATCCACCGTCACATGCATCGCATTTATCATCACAACAACAACAACAGTCCGCAGCAACACATCATCAGCAGCAACCACATCGAACCGCCTCGCAACGATTTCGTGCCGCCACTGCCTCGCGTAAATTCCACTTTGTGTTCGATCCAGCGGGGCGTCTATGCTACTACTGGTCCATGGTTGTATCATTAGCGTTCCTCTATAATTTCTGGGTGATAATCTATCGTTTCGCCTTTCAAGAGATCAATCGACGAACGATTGCCATTTGGTTTTGTCTCGATTATTTCTCCGATTTTTTATATCTCATAGATATATTCTTTCATTTTCGTACCGGTTACTTGGAGGATGGTGTCCTACAAACCGATGCGACCAAACTGCGACAACACTATATGAATTCGACAACATTCTACATTGACTGCCTATGTTTGCTGCCATTGGATTTTTTATATCTATCAATCGGATTCAATTCGATATTGCGTTCATTTCGTTTGGTGAAAATCTATAGATTTTGGGCATTTATGGATCGTACCGAACGACATACAAACTATCCGAACTTATTTCGTTCGACAGCATTGATACACTACCTACTTGTGATATTCCATTGGAACGGATGTCTGTATCATATTATACATAAGAACAATGGATTCGGTTCACGGAATTGGGTCTATCACGATTCCGAATCGGCCGATGTAGTTAAACAATATTTACAAAGTTATTATTGGTGTACGTTAGCTTTAACGACGATCGGGGATTTGCCGAAGCCCAGATCGAAGGGTGAATACGTCTTTGTGATATTACAATTGCTATTCGGACTGATGCTGTTCGCGACGGTGTTGGGTCATGTGGCGAACATTGTGACGTCGGTGAGTGCGGCACGCAAGGAATTTCAAGGTAAGTGCAACAACAAAAATAGTCGATTAATTTCAGTAGGGATAAATCTAAAGCTTATATTTACTTGGCGTACCGTAGCGAATAATTTTTTGGAGTAGTTGGGTTAATCGAGAATTGCACTGTATATTGGAATTATGTTTTTCTGTTGAAGTTATGGATTTCAAGGGTGTTTCAATCCAGACCTCTTTAGCGAGAGTTTATTCTTCTCTTCTCTTTTTGGTATAGTGTACTTAGTGGACTTACAAAGACCTGACTTCGAAATAGTTATCTCTTGTATCTTTGCTTAGAATTACAAGCAACTTTATTGATTAAAATTACCTCTCAGTTACCAAAAAGAGTTACTTAACAGTCATGCATAAACCGGTTGAGAATATCAAGCATACTTTACGCGAGCGAAATAAAGAGTTCACTTCGGTTTTATCAGAGTAAAACTGACAGCAGACAAATATATGCAAGTAAGCTCCCCTTCCACTTGGACACAAAATGGCGGCTGAAGGGTTAACGCCATGCTAAGTTATAAATAAATATCGCAGCTTAGCCGAGGAATGAGAAAATATTTGACATAGCGATAAGGCTGCTAACTATGCTGACGATTGGATATATGAAATGTGGCGCATCAGCGGATAGAGGGGGAAATCAAAGCAAATTCCATAATCTATAAGTCAAAGTGTACGTAAGCATTAACAGCACAACAACAATAAACAGCAGTGATAACAACAACAATGGCCATAACCATAAGTAACCTTCATGTACACAGCAATGGCAATCTCAGCGCGCTGCTTAAGAGGCGTGTTAACGCCATACAAGCTCAGAGCTAAATGCTCGAACATAAATAAATGAAACGCTGCTGCACAACGAGATGACGAAGCAAGTGAGCACACCGTATACTATATACAACTATATATAGGTTAGCATGAGTATAACGCCCCCCAAGCGAATGGGTATTGAAATCTTAATTCCACTTGACTTCATTGTCGCTTGATAATGCCGAGCAGCAAGAAGCAGCACAAAATTAACAACAAGAGAGCACAGTCTCAAAGTGCACTGTGCCACGAGTAACAGTACAAGTGGTTGGGTAATAGAGCAACCGAAGATTGCGAAGAAGGTTGAGTGTAACGATTTTGAAGAGAGAAGAGACGAGAAGGTATACAACAGCTGATGCTAGCGGTAAATGTTCGACGTATCGAGGAAAGGAAAATCACGGAGAGCATTTAAAGCTTGAAATCTTCATACTCTGGTGTGGGGTTATCTACGAATATAATAGGGAGTTTCAGAAGACAGAAATACCGTTAAAATACATACATATATACATGGATTTACAACTTGATGTATCGCTATGTATATTCTGAGGCACAGCAGTGACTACATAAAATATGAAAATTGCTGTCGTCAAACTAACTGACAACACTGCCGCCTATTTCAGTTTTGATGCTTTCACCGTTATCACCCACCGACAGTGAGTGAATGAACTATACTGCCTTTGAATACGTGTCACTTCGATGATATCGACGAATTTCCAGTTGAATAAGAATGCAGATACTGGAATGTCCTTTAGTTTGCCATTGCTTTTTGTTAGTTGATTTTCATTATGTTCATTTTAAGTCAAAGTCAAAGGAGGTGATGTATAAATAAGTTCTACTTGTCCTCCCTACATGAGATGCTCTCCCGATTAGAAAGAATCGGAATACGATATATACGGAATAAAGTAAACTGAAAGGGTTGAGACCTCATTATGTTAGAAAAATATGATAATTCAGATTCAGATTCGTTCAGATACCTCACACTGTAACTGATATTTATATCCAAATTCAGAAAATTGTTATATGGGATAAATAAAGGTCATAGTTCAAAGTATGGATCAATCGCGGAAAATTTCAAACTGTCATTAATAGGTAGATTCGATTACCGTTATATGAAAGAATGAATTATGAGAAAACCTTTTGTTCAAAACAAGAGATTTTTACTGAAATAAGATAGTAAAGTACATCAATTTATGGAGGCTACAAGTTTAAATTATACAGAAGTTGTTTAAATTTGAAAAATAGACTTAAACTTAGCAATTCTTAAATGTATTTTCGTCAGTTCTCATGCTAATTACTTTTCTGTTGAACTTGTGGAACACTTTGCCTTATATATATATATATATATTTGGCGTAGGAACCGCTTTAAGCGATTATAGCCGAATCCACCAGAGCGCGCCACTCATTCCTCCTTTTTGCTTTTTGGCGCCAACTGGAAACACCAAGTGAAGCCAGGTCACTTTGCACTTGGTCTTTCCACCGGAGTGGAGGTCGTCCTCTTCCGCGGCTTCCTCTATCGAATACTTTCAGAGCTGGAGTGTTTTCTTCCATCCGTACAACATGACCTAGCCAGCGTAGCCGCTGTCTTTTTATTCGCTGAACTATGTCAATGTCGTCGTATAAATCGTACAGCTCATCGTTCCATCGTCTGCGGTATTCGCCGTTGCCAATGTTTAGAGGACCATAAATCTTGCGCAAAACCTTTCTCTCGAAAACCCCAAGAGTCGTCTCATCGGATGTTGTCATCGTCCACGCTTCAGCGCCATACATCAGGACGGGAATAATGAGCGACTTATAGAGTTTGATTTTGGTTCGTCGAGAGAGGACTATACTTTTCAATTGCCTACTCAGTCCAAAGTAGCACCTGTTGGCAAGAGTGATTCTGCGTTGGATTTCAAGGCTGACATTGTTGGTGTTGTTAATGCTGGTTCCCAGATAAACGAAATTATCTACAACTTCAAAATTATGACTGTCGACAGTGACGTGGGAGCCAAGACGCGAATGCGCTGACTGTTTGTTTGATGACAGGAGATATTTCGTCTTGTCCTCATTCACCACCAGACCCATACGCTTCGCTTCTTTATCTAGTCTGGAAAACGCAGAACAAACGGTGCGGGTGTTGTTTCCGATGATATCAATATCATCGGCATACGCCAGGAGCTGTACACTCTTGTAGAAGATTGTACCCTCTCTATTTAGTTCTGCAGCTCATATTATTTTTTCCAGCAATAGATTGAAGAAGTCGCACGATAGTGAGTCACCCTGTCTGAAGCCTCGTTTGGTATCGAACGGCTCGGAGAGGTCCTTCCCGATCCTGACAGAGCTTTTGGTGTTGCTCAACGTCAGCTTAGCCGTATTAGTTTTGCAGGGATACCAAATTCAGACATCGCGGCATAAAGGCAGCTCCTTTTCGTGCTATCGAAGGCAGCTTTAAAATCGATAAAAAGATGGTGAGATTCGGATGGGGTCATATGTAGAAGTTCACGCAAGTGAGGAAAGTTTCTGATTGCCATTCACTTGGGAGTGGCCAGGAACGATTCTTTTGCATATGACTCAAGCAGCTCACGACTTCCGGTTTTAGACCAAGTACCCCTGGGTAGCTAACAGACATCCGTTTGGAGGCGAGCTAACCCACCACATAAAAAAAATCTCCCCAATGAAAACAAACACTTTGCCTTATAGAAACAGTTAATTTTCTCGTACAAAAATTGTCACATAATCCAAACTAACTTTACATATTATATTGAGCTGCTTCTCATGAGAAAATAACTGAAAGCCAAGTCCCAATGAATCCCACAAATATCACATTTTTCTATTAATCAAAAACTTGGAACGATGGACAATGTCCACACCAATGGCTAGTTGTCACCACCGCTATATATCATCCACTTTCAGTTCGTTTGATAAATGAACATTTAACCTTATTAACTACTTATAAATATTGTACGACATGTAAAAACTATTAAAAACGATTATGTGCAGGCGCAGACTTCGGGGAAAATAAATCAAATTTAATAGGCAAAACTTTGCATTTAAGTAGGTGCGAGTAGATTTATTGAATAGTTAAGTTGAAGAAAGTGATATCTAAGTGCGGGTGTGCGACTACATCATAAATATTGGTTGGCGCAGCAGAAGGTCATGAATAAATCGAAGCTTGATAAAGGCGGAAAGTTGCCACAAAGCGAGAAGTTATGAGACGTTAGCCGCAAATAAATTATGCTGCGCACACACTAACTACAAACACACATACTTGGCATATAAACACACTCTACATATTAAACTGAACCGCAAGTATAAGTAGAGGGCGCGCACGTGCGCTGCTTATGCCACACCGCCGTGAAGGTGCTTTGTCACTTAAAGTATCATTAAGTCTAATCGGATGGTAATTTGGCACTTCATTTCGGGTAAACACAAATTCAAAAAGCTGCAGGCGTAGCCAACCGAATCTTTTTTTCTGCTGACAAGCAGGTTATTTTGGGGCGTACACCTATTCGTTGGTGGTACGTCGTTGTGTACCGTTGTAATAATGAGCAACTTGAAATTAATTCAAAATCACGTTTCGGCCATTAATGTGACAACAATTTACTCTCCCGCAACACACACACATTGATGATAAGTGTATACAAAGTAAGTTTAGTGTGGCAGCTTGATTGTAGGTTGCTCAAGATAAACTATAAACCGTTGAGGTATACAATGTACATATCACAGGTTGATTGTTGAAATTCTTCTTAACTTCTCACATACGCTCATTACTGCCGCAAAATTTGCTGATTTTGCTTAAAAAATTTTGCTGCAAAGGTTTACTTATAAAAGGACTTAAGTCGTGTTTTCGTAGTTTCACTACGACGCTTGTTTATTTGCAGGATTTTGACTTTAGTTTAGTTTGAATTCTATTTAAAAGCTGTACTGCTCGGTTTTTTTGCCTTATTAAATTTGAATAAATTTCTTCAATCTCAATCTCAATCTATACTACTGTTATAAAGAGGAAAGATTTGTATGTATGTTTGTAATGAATAAACTCGAAAACTACTGTGCCGATTTCAAAAATTCCTTCACCATTGGAAAGCTGCATTCACACCCGATAACATAGGCTATATTTATTGCTAGAATCTAAAATTTCTGGAAATAGTTTCCAGGTGAGGGTGCCAAAAAGACTCCGTGATGGAGAATATTAATCTGAAACTGAAAATCGTCTTGCAAGTCATTCTCTTTGCATCGCAATCGCACACCAGGGAGTCGAGTAACAAGCGTTCGCAGCTGCTTGCTGAACGAAATTTCAAAAACTCCCAAGTACGCGCTTGAGAGTCGAGTGCGGAGCGTATGCAGCGGCTTGAAGAACAAAATATTAGAAATATATAAGTTTGCACTAGGAAGTCGAACTCTGAACATTCCCAACACCTTCATAATCAGAGAGAAAGACAACGGACATCAAAGACTAGAAGTGGTAATCAAGTTTTAGCTCATTGCAAATAAAATATAATTTCGTGTTCGAATTTTCTTCATTTTACTTTTTTAAAATGAATTCAATTCCAAGAAACGGAAGAGTACATACATATGTATGTATGGGAGAGTGTGTATAAGTGTGTAAAAATGTATAATTTTTTAAATGTTTGTTTAAACCCGTGCGAAGACGGAGCGGTCTGCTAGTGCCTTAATAATGAAGTTTGTTATAAAAAATTAAGAAAAATTCTAAGAATTATATTTCCGCTTGGATGCCAACAGAAATGAGTTCCCTCTGGCCAATAAGTAACTCAAATAATAGAGAAAATGTCATATTTCTTATTATTATCATGATTTAATAAAAAATACTTGTCAAGCATATCACAAGTCATAAATTCATAATAAATAAAAATAGAAATATTATCTGAATACAATCAATCAATTGCAATAAAAATCCACATCTATGCATTGATAAACATTTATTGGCGTTTCTTTGCCCATTTCAATATGCCTTAAATGGCATTCATGCGCAATGAAAAGCTTTTAGTTTATAAATTCCACTCCATAAAATCGCATTATGATTATGCCGTTTACTGCCTGTGTATGTGTGTAAATGTCAATTATATTTCTGTTTTTGTTTTTCTTTAGTACTGACACTCGGACAATGCTTGTTTTCATGCCTGTCAATTGTTGAAAAACTCAAAACTATGCAAATTATTAAAAGGCCCATGAAATTGTAATGAAATGATAAATAAACATATATGAACACGTTTGCTGTTGTTGCTGCTGCTTGTCTTTGGGAAAAAGGTTAGACTGGCAGCAACAGAAACAGATAAATGACTCATAAATAAATTTAAATGTCCGAAAATAAATGTGTCACAAAAACGTGTATGAAATGCTTAATATTATATAAGTGAAGTATAACGGGGGTTTAGTGAATGAATGGCACTTTTTAGTTAACTGACAGAGTGGGTGGGTGGGTATGAGAAGAACTTGACAGTTTTGTCGCTTTAGAAAAGTAGTGGGAGGGAACATAGTTTTCAAATGAAATGGCTAACCCTTTAGGCGGCGCTAGCTTTGAGTGCAGACTTTTCAAGTGACAAAGAAGATTTATAGTGTTTGTGTTGTTGTTGTTGTTGGTAGTTAGAAGCAGCTTTTTGTTTTGCTGGAACTCAATGAACAGTGTTAATATAGCAGCATTGCTCAGATACTGCTGCTTTTAGTATGCACACTTGCACATTTTAGTCCATTCATTTTAGTTTCAAATAAAATATTACTCATACGCCCTGTCACTCTACACCTTGTATATGGCGCTCTAAAGTGTATGCAAATTAAGCATTTATAAATTCAAATTTCTACGCATTTATATAAATTAAATCACGCACACACATACACTGTATTTAGACACTTGTGGTTAAATTTCATGCTTCAGCGCCTTAATGTATGCAAAGCAATGCACAACTCACATATATCAATTCATCAAGTGCGCTTCCGTCTGTTTGATTTGCGCCATCTCACTGATTGTCAAAAACATTCGTTATAACGGTTTGTGTCTGCTAATGGCAAAAAAAGTTTGAAAAATTTTGACAACAACAAAAAGCATATGAAATATGTTAAAAATACTGTTCAACAAGCATGACAACAGCTATTGCAGGCCGAAAAAGCATGACGAAACGAATTTAAATTGTTAAAAAACCAATATTTTATATTTATACGCGTGTATGTGTGGCTGAATGTGTTTGTTTGGTTGTGTGTGTTATCATATGCCTGCATTTTAATGTGTTTTCATAACATTTTGAGCACCAATAGACTTTTGTGTCCACATTTTGTAAATAAAATCATTCAGCGCCAAATTGCAAAAACAACAATTCAAATGGATTTATTAACAGCAGTCATCAGCATCACACCCACAGCAATTTTTTTAAGTGAGATCATCTCATACATATATATTTTTCAAATTTTAATAACTTGGATAGTTAAGCCTTAATAAACTAGTGTTTAATTTACATTTGCGAAATTCAGACTTTATTAAAAAAATCATTTTTAAAAAATTTCAACAATTTTCATTGTTTACGCCACACTCGAAGCCTCTCCTCTTCTGTGTTATTCTATTTACTTATTTCTCTTTGACAAACTATCTTTGCTTTTTATCAGTTCTTTACGGAACTAATTTCATCGTTATTCAAAGCTCGAATATATTAAAATTCCCAACTCATCCTCCATAGTCCAAATGGAAATGGAAATATATGCCATTTAAATAGTTGATGATTTGTTAATCTAACCTCAACTTTTTTTTTGCGCCAAATGCGCATAATTTCCCTGTGGAAACTATAACATGTGTTGTGCGTACACGATTAGTTATTTATATACCCAACTGTTCTTGTTGTTGTTGTTGCACACGCTTTGCTGTTTTATTATCATGTTATTGCAATCATCAGCTTGCTTGTTATTGTTATTGTTGTTGTTCTATGACTTGCAACTTATTGCGGTGCTGCTGCTTGTGGCGGATTTGCATGCCAAACTATTCACTTGACATATTTTTTCCAAATCATCCAGCACACAAACATACACACACACATACACAAACCGGTCGTCATTTAACCATCAATCACTTCATTTATTCATTCGTCCGTTCGCTCGCTCACTTGCTGTACAGTTGTTGGTCGATGTGGTGCCGACTGGCAGTTAGCAGAAAACTACCCAAACAAACTAACAAACAAATTATCATAAAATATTTAGCATAAGCTATTCATCATCATCTGTTTTTGCGTCATTTTGCTTGTCACTTTCTTCACTTCGCCTCCATCATCGCTAACTCTGTCCTCTGTCCATGGCTTGTCGCACTCAATTTGTATTTGCATAAATATTATCGAGAGCTGTGGTGGCCCGCTTGCCAACAGAAACTACACTAATAAAATGAGGATAATGCTGATATTCCGTCTGTTCTGTTTTGCATAGATTTTCCCCTCACTGAACTCACTAAATTGCTTCAATTTTTCCTTTCGCCCAACTCAAGTGCGCACACATCCCCGGCTCAACTTATGCTCGTTTTCTTTTCAATTTTCTCCTTATCCCGAGTTAAGTAAATATATTCTTAACGTTTCCTAACGAGCCACGCGTTTGCATTTAGTCCGTTGTGTCCGTCCATCCGTTGTATGCCCCAATACGCAAATCATTTTGAAATGTCATTAATAACTTGAATTAAATTGAAGTTGAACACTTGTTACCCGAAGCTGTCATGTGACGTCCCTTTAACTGCTAATAGCCTCAATTTACATATGTACCGCTTACGCTTAAGAATACATTACAGTTTTTAGTTTATTTTTATTTTTATAGGGATTTCATAAGTAATTTGCTTGTTATTGATGTCTTGTACGGGGAGAGTTTGACAAAATATGTTGCTCGGTCGGTTGTAAGTTGTAAGTTTAGCGCCACTACTCTATATTGACTAGGTGGAGACTTTCGTAATTGTAGTTCAATTTCGTGGATATTCTGGCTCAAAATGGAGGTTCTGGATATTACTCACCATATCATACTATAAGAGCACTATTTCCTTACTGCCTTCTCTAAATAAAAGCGTTGGCGGAACATTTTTTACCGCTCACCGTTAACGTCTATGCGCCATTCCTAAATAAAAGCGGCAACTTTACGTCAAATATCAAAATGTGTACTTGAATTGTTGTTGTGAAATTTTATTGTACAGAGAAACTTCGTTTTTCGCAGCCAACTTTACTTCGGAACGCGCTGTTAAAATAGAAATTTTCAACCGCTCAGCGTCGCCATCGTGTTATTTAGGTATGCGCCATACAAATTCTATGGGCATGAGAATTAGAGGGCGCTTCTATGTACCATGGTATAACCTTAGTGTTGGTGATCTCAATGGTAGTATCTATTTCTTTATTTAGTGTCATGTAAACTTATGAGATTAAATTAATAGTTATTGGCTTTAAGTCTCTTAGCCTCTTCTCCTTGACTGGCGTAGACACCGCTTACGCGGTTATAGCCGAGTCCAAAACAGCGCGCCACGTATCCCTCCTTCTGGTCCTTCCATCGGAGTGGAGGTCTCCCTCTTCCTCGGCTTCCACCAGTGGGTACTGCAGCGAATACTTTCAGAGCTGGAGCACTTTCATCCATTCGAACAACATGACCCAGCCAGCGTAGCTGCTGTCTTTTTATTCGCTGGACTATGTCTATGTCGTCGAACAACACATACATTTCATTGTTCCATCGTCTGCGGTATTCGCCGTTGCCAATGTTTAAGGGACCATAAATCTTCCGCAAAACCTTTCTCTCGAAAACTCCTAGTGCCGTCTCATCGGATGTTGACATCGTCCACGCTTCTGCACCGTAAAGTAGGACGGCAATGATGAGGGACTTGTAGAATGTGGTTTTTGTTCGTCGAGAGAGGACTTTACTTTTCAATTGCCTACTTAGTCCATAGTAGCACCTGTTGGCAAGAGTGATTCTGCGTTGGATTTCCAGGCCGACATTGCTATTGGTGTTAATGCTGGTTCCCAGGTAGACAAAATTTTCTATGACCTCGAAGTTATGACTGTCAACAGTGACGTGGGAGCCAAGACGCGAATGCGCCGACTGTTTGCTTGACGACAGGAGATATTTCGTCTTGTCCTCGTTCACCACCAGACCCATACGCTTCGCTTCCTTATCCAGTCTGGAAAAAGCAGAACTAACGGCGCGGGTGTTGTTTCCAATGATATCGATATCATCGGCGTACGCCAGTAGCTGTACACTCTTATAGAAGATTGTACCTTCTCTGTTTAGCTCTGCAGCTCGTATTATTTTCTCCAGCATCAGGTTAAAGAAATCACACGAGAGTGAGTCGCCTTGTCTGAAACCTCGTCTGGTATCGAACGGCTCGGAGAGGTCCTTCCCGATCCTGACGGAGCTTTTGGTGTTGCTCAACGTCAGCTTACACAGCCGTATTAGTTTTGCGGGGATACCAAATTCAGACATCGCGGCATAAAGGCAGCTCCTTTTCGTGCTGTCGAAAGCAGCTTTAAAGTCGACAAAGAGATGGTGTGTGTCGATCCTATTTTCACGGGTCTTCTCCAAAATTTGGCGCATGGTGAATATCTGGTCTGTTGTTGATTTTCCAGGTCTAAAGCCACACTGATAAGGTCCAATCAGTTTGTTGACGGTGGGCTTTAGTCTTTCACACAATACGCTCGACAGAACCTTATACGCGATGATGAGGAGGCTTATTTTTGTATTTTCAAAAGACTTTTGTATGCAAGAGAAGCATTGCCAGATTATAGGTTCGGTCACAAAGTTATTGTCTTTTTCGTTTATTTTTCGTAAAAAATAAAAAAAATGACAATTGGACTTTTGGACTTTTGGAAATTGGATACTAACACTAATATCAATCGATAATACGAGTAGTTATAACTTAAGAGACCGAAAAGAATCATGTTTCGAAGTTGTGTGTATATGATTGACGTAGGAACCGGTTTCAGTCGGTTACAGCCAAATCGATGATAGCGCGACACTCCTCTCTGTTCCTCGCAGTTCGGCGCCAGTTGGAGATCCCAAGTGTAACCAGATCGCTCTCCACCTGGTCTCTCCAACGGGCCTTCCCCTTCTTCGGCTTCCTCCGGCGGGTACTGCATCGAAGACTTTCAAAGCTGGAGTGTTTTCGTACATTCGGAGAACATGACCTGGCCAGCGTAGCCTGTTTTGTAGTTATCTTAAACAAATTGATCTGCTCTGTTATATTGTGGGAGAGAATAACTGATAAAACCTCATTCAAGTATATTAAAAAGCAATAATTCATATACTAGATGGCGTAAAGGGAGGACTCTTTAGCAAATTTAAAATTATTTTTTGGCAAGCTTGAACTCAAGTCTTTTGAGATGGATCTGTGGAGGATTTTTTTCATTGCTTAATTTTGTTTCTCCTTCAATTAAACAAAAATTTACTTCGATAGAAATGTATAACACTTACAACTGACCACATGGTCACTCAATCAATGTCAATCAAATCAAATCTTACGCTAAAATAAAAGTAGCAATTGACCGGGGCGAACGCAACGCTTTACTTTTACTTGACATAAGAAGCATTAAAATGTCATATTTTATGCGAATCAAAACAAAGCAAAAAAACTACCAGTCATACAAAAAAGCCTTCATACACAAAGCACTAAGTTCCAAGAGGCTTAAGCGCACTCCAGCACAAAGCAATTGCAAAAGCAGAAATAAATAGTGCAAAATTAAAGGGACACAGCATACCGAACTACTCACTACATAGCGACAACGGACGCTGACTGACTTACCGAGACAGTGGTCAGTAGAGCTGCCACAGTTCACAAAGTGCATGCCAAACATACTTACTTATTCATGAAAGTATTAAGTATTCCCTTAAGTACCAAGGTATGTGTGTGCGACGCTGTTGGCCCAAACACGATGTAACGGCAATGGAAATGCTTCAGCAACGAGAATTTTCAACTGAATATATGTGAGAGTGTGTGTTTGTGCATATAACTTGAGCGCTCAGCATCTGTGTGTGTTTCGTATGTGTCATTGTGTGTGTTGAGCTATGTGCGTCACACATTTGCTGTTGTTTTTGTAATCACCAACTCACTTACTTACAGACCACTTACTCATTTATGAAAACTTACCAATGATTTGTGGTGAGCCAAGCCAGCGCCTTGAAGGCATTTTGTCACCCCAACAGACACAGCGCGTATAGTACAATTGATTCGGCTTAACTAAAGGGCAAACAGTATTTGTATGTCTGTATGTGTGTGTTCATGTAGTTGTTGTATGCAGATAGTTGCAAATCATTTACCTACACTTTGCATGTGTAAAATAGTCTCCAGTTACCGTTTATCGCTGTGGTTTCCTGCACTTCCTCGCTTCACTTAAACGTCGATTGAAGAAGCCAGGCATGACGAGGTGAGGCGAGGGGGAGCGCTGCGACAAGGGCGATTAAGTGACAGTAAGGGCATACATATTGTGACATGTTGTTGTGGTTGCTATTATTACTGCTGGTGGTGTTGGTTGTACTTGTAATTGTTGTTGTTGCTGTTGTTTGTGTGACACACAGACAGCAAACTGATTGAATCATAATGTTGATGCTTAAACACAGCTGGTGACATTGCGGTTTGCAGTGCTATAGCTGGAGCAGTGTGTATGAATATATTTATTACATCACATATTAAAATGTCACTCATACGCAGTGGTGTTTCAAGAAATTTATATGCACACTGCTTTCTGTGGCTTAATGCAAATTTTTTTGCAGTAAAAATGAGATTTATATTACTTTGCGGTAACACAATTTTCGAAAAAAATTAAACTATAAATAATTTTAAACCAAAAAAAGTATTTAAAAAAAAGTTAATAAAAAAATTAAAAATAGATTTCAAAAAAGTTCGGAAAAAAAATAATTTAAAAATTTCTCTGTGTTTGCAATTAGTGCACGTAGAATGTAAAATGAACTGCCGTCACTGCCCTATTGCCTTACAGCGTATGCAAGTTTCACAAATTATGGCAAAAATTTGCAAATAATGTGCACAGCACAGAAAACAAAAAACGAGCAAACGCAAAAATAATAACAACAACATCAACACTTGCCAAGAATTTATAAAGTTAATTACCGTAGCATTAAATTACTAAACGATCCGGAAAACAATTAAAAAATGACTCAATTTACGCCAAGCCAACGTCATGTGTGTTGTGTTTATTATTGTTATTGTTTTTGTTGTGGTGTTGATAGATATTGGCTGTTGTGCCGGCCATAGGCCACAACAAACCGACCATGTCCTGCGGCACTTCGCTGTGTTGTCGGTGTTTTTGTTTTACGTCACACATTCTTTTTCGCTCAGCTATGTATGTGTATATAGAAGGCAGCCGTCCACGTAACGTCAGTTTGCAAATGAGTTGTTGTATGAAATTGCATTGCTGTTGTTGTAGTCAAGTATTTTTGGATTTCACATAAAGTTTAAAAGTTGCGCGTGTTTGTGTGTCTGCGTGTGAAATTTCATTGGCGCTCAGTATGTTACATAAACATCAAAATACAATTATGTGTGCTCGTGTACCAGCGATTGCAGTGGATTGGGGTATTTATGCAGGTTTGCAATTTGTAAGTGAGTATAACGGGCGGTGCGAATGGAAGAATAAATGAAGCAAAAATGATAAAGGAAGTACAAAATTAAATAATTAAAAATTGAAAAAATTGAATTTACGAATATGAGTATGAGTATCAATGAATATGAGTCTGTATGCATATGGATACGGATATAGGTATGAGTAGATGTACTTGAATATGTACTGAATATGAGCGTAACTATAAATATAAGTAGGATTATTAATTAGAGTATGCATGTGGCTACAATTATGGGTATGAGTATGAGTATGAGTATGCGTATGATTATAAATATATTTAAATACGAGTCAATTTCCATAAGAATAAAATATGAATAATATTGTGTGAGTATAAACATGGATACGGTAATGAATGTGAATATGAGTATGAGTATTACTATGAATATGATTATGAGTGGTAACAACATGAGTAATTATGATGATATTAAAAATCTAGTAATCTATATTAATACTTAAGAAAACTGTAATGTAAGATATATGAGTATAAGGCTTCACTAGATACACCAATTAAGTGATATTATTTCCGAAAGTTTTCGTGTAACCCAAATAATTTGAGCTGCTTTTCTGCCATCGAACACACCCCACAAGATTTACGTGTAAACATTAACGATGACGTCGGAGCGAATAATGTGGTCAGAGCGTATTTAATTTTCTCAATCTCCTCTACTCGTTTTTGCCACCTCAAGTGCTGCATATTGTTGCTGCAAACTGTACACAGGTACTTGCAACGACAAAAACAACAAAATTTACGCTGCGGTTTAACGCTATATTAATAGTACAACATACGAAATGTGAAAAACTTGTTTACCGTTTTTTGGTATCCACTTTTCCGCTTTTCCTCCAATTTCAGCGCCCACACCATTTATTATGCTTTGCGTTTGGCGAGTTGATAAGCTGTTGCTGGATGTGCGGCTGTCAGGTTGCTGATTTTGCAAATGCCGTGAATCTAGGTGGTGGTGGCGATAGTGATGGTGTTGTTGGTGGTGTATGCTACACCAGCCTGGATCCATGTGTGTGTGTGTTAAATATAAAATTCCGCAACATTGACGCAACAAACAATGCGTAAAGATAAAGCGAAAAAGCAACAAAAAAGCGGTGCTAAAAACGACGAAAATGGAATCGCGACATGGCATGTGTGCCAACGCAAAGTAACTGCAAACTGTACAGTGGCAGCAAAATAAAATGGGTTTCAACAACAATGGCCAACAGCCAGCATCGGTGCTGTATTCGCGGTATGTGACGTCTGATGGCTGACGCAGACGTGCCACATGCCGCATACCGCATGTGATGGAGCGCAATGATAATTTCCGCAGCATTAAGCGCAGCAGACAAGCTGAAATTTACGTTGTTGTTGTTGTAGTAGCTGACAGTTTGTTTTATTATTATTTATTTTCTGTTTGCGTTTCCACTCTTTTGAATGCTGCCATTTTTTCACTCAGCAAGTTGCTATTATTGCCGTTGTTTGGTTTTTGTTTTTGTGTTGTTCTTGCTATGAGTTGCTGAGTTTATTGCAACATTTTACTCATTTTTGTACATTTTTGTGCATTTGTGCATACACTTTGGTGTTTTGTGGGTTAAAAGTTCACATTGAACAATGCATGGCGTCAACGTGATTCTGAATAATCTTTGTTCTTGTGTGGATCACTTTGGGTATGTGCAAATATTTGCAGTACTTGTATGGAAAATGACGTTGCATGGAGGAAAAAATGTTGCTGGATTATATAACAACAACATTAGCTTAATCTAGTCCTCTTCTTGTTTTTGTTGCTATATAATAGGACATGTCATCATGCACGTGTATTTCTTTGGCCATTAACTTCGCAGATCTTTCCTGAAAAGTACATTTTTAGGCAACTTTCATTAATTTCTAAGATATTATTTATATACACTGCAGTTATTCAATTAAACATCGCTGGAGTGATAGTTAACGCTTAATAAATTTGTACCCGTTACCCAAATATTCCATAGCAGTTCCTAATGGAGTTCTAAACGAGTACTGAGTATTCAATACTTCCCTACACCCAAACATAACAACTCCTAACCAACTAAAATATACCAATGTACTCACAGAAATACCTCAATTAAAAATAATTTAATTTTTTTTCCTATAGAAATAGTGCAAATTTTTCCCGGAGAACAACAAACACCAACATCCAAGCCGACACATATACAACTCGTGTATGTTTACTTGCGTTGACCGCATTGTTTACGGAATGTTTCTGGTCACGTTCATGCAATTTTCGTTCAGCAAACAATTAACACTTGTCACCAACCGACTAAAATAATGCTTCAACCAAAAAACAAAGAGTTTGAAAAAGAATGGACCATTGTCAACAGCGTGAACTTATCACGCACGCATGCAAAACTGAAATTCTGCTGAATCATGCATGTGTCCAACCATAGCATACATACATAGAAACATAGAAGCAAACATGCTCATGCGTTATGCTCCATTTTTTTGCCGTTACTCGTCCTTTGTCAGCTTTTAGTCGCCAGTTGTCAACGCCACACCACAACAACCGTTAGTCCAGGCTTAGAACAATAGTTGCATGCCCTGCCACTTGCACAGTTCCCAGACACGCTGTGTTGTTGTTGCCATGTTTTTGTTGTTTTCATTGTTTTTTATGTGTGTGTTTACGGAGCACGTGTCAGTGTCAGTTGGTGAACCGACAACCAAGTAAATAAGTTAGCCCGCTTTTAGTAAACAAATGTAGCGTTTATCACTCGCATAGCGTGAATTCGTAAATGTACAGGGTGGTACATAAGAATTAGTTTTTTTTATAATTTTGAATAACAAAAATTTGGTTTTATGTTATCATATATACATTGAGCTGTATTGAGCGGTTTCTCTGTGGCCAAGTTCTGAGATTTTGACGACGGTTTCTAATCTCATTTCTATATCTAATTCAAACTAACGTTCGAACTTAAAGCGGATGAAGTATTTCGCTTAGATATCTAATAAAAAATAGTAATTTAGTGTTTCTTCTCTACACACCACTTTATTGATCAAAATGGTGGCTTCAAAAGCGCATCACACCAATCTGACACCTTCTATAAATTTATTACATGCTTTGTCTAACATGTCAGTGAACATGAAAGAAGATTCCGAGTGAACCTGGAAAAAGACGGCTGGCGTAAGGGAATGATAGCCTCACGCAGCACATTAAATATCTATATGGATGGTTCGAAAATGGAGGACGGGGTATGTATGTATGTAATTGGCGTTCAACCGTTTAGGCGGTTATAGCCGAATCGATGAGAGCGCGCCACTCCTCTCTTTCCTTCGCAGTTCGGCGCCAGTTGGGGATTCCATGTATAACCAGGTCGCTACCTACCTGGTCCCCCCAACGGAGTGGAGGCCTTCCCCTTACTCGGCTTCCACCGGCGGGTACTGCATCGAACACTTTCAGAGCTGGAGTGTCCATAATATACTCCACATATACTGTCCTGAGTTAGGTGTAAGGCAGCCCTTTTAACTTCCGATCCACTGCAGTATTTTTCAAGCGGAGGTGTTTGTTATTGGGAAAACACCAGAGCTAGCCCTCAATACAGCAGCCGGCTACTCCAAAATCAATATCGATTCGCATTTCGACCAAACGTATTTTGTATACCAGGGTGGCAGTAGAGAGAGTTGCTAGGAACACGTATCTTCACTTCCACTGGGTGCCAGGACATAAAGGCAACGAGATTGTGGATGAAATTGCCAAGAACGATGTACAACTGTCACCCGGAAACGCGACCGATATTGGCAAACCCATGCACTGTCTATACGATGATCTGTACACGGGCATGACAAGAAAAATCTCAAGCCATGTGTAAAGCGGTAGACCAGAAGTACACCAAACTCCTACTCTCACTCGATGGAAGCGACTGTAGGAATTTGGTCAGAATATTCACTGACCACTGTCTGGTGACGGAACACGCCTGCAAAATGGGACTTACGGATCGAGATGACTGCAAGAAATGTAGCACATTGCTTGCAATAGAAACAATGAAGCAACTCTTGTGCACTTGCCTTGCATTGTCAAGGCAACGTTTGCGCTATTTGGGGGCCTCACAATATGAGAATCTGGAAGAGGTATCGAGAGTGAAGCCACAAAAACTTTTAAAATTCGCGTCAAGCGCCTAAAGGATGATCGTACTCTAACCTTTGTCTAACATGGCAGCCGAAATAAAATATATTGATATAAAACGGATCGACCATCTTTTGTTCCTTTTTTATTAATTCTGACAATGACAGCTGACAGATTCACTGACAAGTGCCATGTGATATTAAAGTTAATAATGTAGATCACCCTGTATTATTCATTACTAAATATCCGAACAATTTTGTAATGAACTATAGAATTATCAAGGGATTTAAACCATAAATTATCTATAGATATATAAATTATATTCAAAATGTGGTCGTCAGTCAATATAAGATTATTATTTTCGATTCTGTTTAGAATTTAATTTTTTTTTTAATTTTATATAGAAAGTAAGAATATTTCCTTATACTGCTCTTTTGACAACTTCAAAGATCTGAAAATATAAAATATATTTAAAAAAATATAAATAAATATCAAACTCAAGGCAAAGGAATCTCAAAAATGTAAGAATGACCTCAATCTCTGTCGACGTCGCAAAAGCAATTATCATACTAATTCCAAGAATTAAGTAGTTAATTACGCACGCTAAGGATCATTCTTCACCTGATCTACCTGAGCACACACAACTTGTTACCTGCGAAACCGGTATATATTGTGCGCGATTTTCGAGTATATCAATCATAACGAATTCAGTCTCCGACAGAAGTGTAACGATCTCAATCTTCGGCATAACCAAAACGATCGCAACGCAAATCATTGCTCACTTCTACCTGAGCGCTTATAGTATCTGTTACCTGCGACGCGAGCTTAAAACACGTGTAATTTTCGAATAATAATTAAAACGAATTCAAACTCCGAAGTATAACAATCTCGCAAATTTAGAAGACAGTAGCATAACTTGATCTCAACAATGGACAGAATGACCCCAGACGAAGTAAAGGAACTTGTCGAGGAGTTTAAGACGCTGTATGAAATTCAAAACCCTCAGGAGCTAAAAGTAAAATGTTACCGATTTTTGGATTTGCTCAAGTATTCCAGTAAAGTGCATCCGTTGGTAAGGATGGCCGCTGAGGATATGAAATTCGCAGTAATCAGGCTATTACAATTGCCACCCGAGGCCGAGATCTGGGATGATGGACTCGTCGTAGATCGATAATAAAACTGGAAAACGCTTGCTGAAATAACATAAAATTATATTTATTAACTGCATTTGAAAAAAAAATTTTGATTTTGTATTTTTTATATAATAATATATATGAAATATGAATGAAAAAAAAAAATTTAAAGGATTTTTATTATAATTGATGCAATTCTTCTTGAGTTAGATTTGTTAAGTGTTTATTCGAGTTTAAGAGTTGGTATTTCAAATAATGCTGGTGCGAAAACTTGACAGTGATTACGCTCACGTGTTACATGCATCAGGTTCATTCCACTTTCAATGCAAAAGTTGATATTTCCAAGTATCTCAATCTACTAGTGCTACCAAATCTTTGTACTTTTTGAATCTTTCCATCTGAGTAGATAATAATACCACACCTTCTATATACATATTATATAAGCGGTTTAATAACGCTGCCAAGTCATTTATCGTCCGCATAACCAAAATATGCGCTTAAATGCCTAGCAACAAATGCAATAAACTAAAACTGTATCAAGCTGTATGTGTGTTGTTGATATTTTCCGAGGGCCATCTAGCGTAAACAACAACAAAAAGCACACATACACACACAAGTAAATAGTTATGTATGCTTAGGCGGAGGCGAAGATGAAGGCAAAAAGTTGCAAATAAAAATACATTAGAGGCACCAACAAACAAAGCGGCAAAGTGAAATGGAATGAAAACAAAGCGTCAGCGTCAGGAAATAACACCTAAATTGAATCAGCCACTGGGCTGGCAGCATGCCCGCTTGTCGGCCTGCCAACATGCCTGCTGCCTGCCTAACATAGTTGACTGCTGTGGCTGCCTGCCTACCTGCCAGGCAGCCGTCAATAATGTGTTTCAATGTTGCAAACAAGAAGTTGCCAACAACCACTTATCCACATACAATGCATACTTTTAACTGCAAATGCAAAGGCGCACACATCGCACTACAGAAATGCAGTAGCAGCAGCATTACTTGCGGCGCAAATCGCGTATGAGTAACTTTGCATTGCCATTGCTATGCTATGTATGTACATATGTGCCACGTCAAGGTAATGGCATACAAACACATTGCTCGACAGCATGAATGGCGTTTGTATGTATGTGCATTCGTACTTGTTTGCGCCATCCACCGACAATGATATCCTTGGGAAATGCACTTTTCAAGGATATTAGCGTCATGAAGTGCAAAATGAAAAAGAAAAACACAAACTTGGTACACAGTGCGCAGTTAGATTTTATATTATATTATTTGTGTGTGTGTTTGCGAGTGTGTGTGTTTTTTATTTAACGAAATTTTCATGTTTTTGTTATTACTGCAAACAGACGCCCGCCCGTACGGAAATAGTAGTAGAATATCGTAATGGCTAGTAAAAATAGAAATTCGTACATACGCACATATATACTTACTGACATATAAAAGCATGCAAACTCTATTACACACACTGTTGGCAACCATAAAACATGCACACACATGCATGCACATATATTCGTGTGTATAAATAGCTGTGTGTATTTATGGTTGTACATGCGAGCAACCCATATTCTAAAAATAGCAATTGCGGCGACTGTTGGCGGCGTCGTTGCGACGGAAATATCGATTGGCACAACATGCGGTGTGGCTAGGAAAATTTCGCGTGAAATTAAATTGAAAATTTCTGAAAATTATTGTGTGCCACAAGTTGCCATTTTTATGAATATTCATATTTTAAGTGGTGACTAAAACAATTTTTGGGAAATTGTCTTCTTTTAGGAGTTAGTAACAAGTAACAACAAAATTGAGATAAATAATACAAAATTATTTTAAGATTAAATGTGACTTTATAGCAATCCATATATGATGTAATATCATGTGATGTGTTCAAAAGTCACAAACCTTTTCTCATTCGTTTGAATGTGAAGTAGTGATATATAATTAAATTGCGTGTGATACGCCGTATTGACATCATTAGCTGAAAATAAGCTTCAATTTAAAAAATCAGTCCATTTGATTCAATCAGACATAATATCTAAAGTAAATGAAACGATTTGATCATGTGATGTAATTAAATTATTATTATTCTTCTTTTGATACAAAGCGGTGCTACGTTTAGTTCTGTAGACGTTTATGAATAGCGAAGCTATTATATATAATACAAATAATATACTACTTTCTTGTGATAACAAGAATTTAAAGAGTCAGAAGGTGATATGTTATATAATGCAAAATGTAAATGCAAATTGTCATAAGTACTCGCATGATATATTATAGTTGGATACAAATAATATTTTAATGTGATTTCGAAGAAAAATATAATTAGAAAATAAGTACAATGAGAATTATAATAAAGTACATCATATGATTAAAATATGAATTTAATGTAGTTTCATTCAATATGATGTGATTTATATATTTAGTTGAAATGAACTAAGATTGTGTTAAATTTAGTTGCAACAAACAGCGAAAAGTAATGGATTATCATATGATGTGGTTTGAGAAAATATCATATGATGGTTCTTGATAAATATATTACGATGTGATGTGATGAAATATCATATGATGGTTTTTGATAAATATCTTTCGATGTGTTGTGATGAAACATCATATGATGGTTCGTGATAAATATTTTTCGATGTGATGTGATGATATCATATGATGTTTCGTTAAAAATATTTTTCGATGTGATGTGATGAAATATCATATGATGTATTTTGAAGAATGTTATATGATGTGAAGTGATGAAACGTTATAAAATTATTTATGTTGATATGATAATACCATATCATGTGATGTAACGAAATACTATATAAATGAAACGCATTTTTAAGATGTGATGGAATGTGAAATGATGAATAAAAAATATTGAAATATTAGAAAATAATTATTCTATTAACACTTTAAAGAAACAAAAATCAAAAAAATTAAAGAATAATCAAAACAATTTCCTACATGGCACTGCGCGGTCACACCGCCACGCTCGCTGCACCACAAGTTGAATGAATAGCAATAACGGAGCACAAGGACATTGGGGACGAGAGCATTAAGGCGGCAGCAGACAAGTGCTCGTACTTCTTGTGGGGATTAGGAAGGTTTACCGTTTGGCTCTGATGCTTTAACTTTAAAGTGGAAAAAGTCATAGAAAATAAGCAGAGTAGGGTAAACATACACAAAGCGAATGGGAGAGAGAGCGAGAGACTAAAACGAGTACGAGAGAGAGAGAGTGTGTGTGTGAAGCACGGTGACGCTGAGGTCGGATGATGCCATTGCAATGGCATTGCACAAGAATCAGAATTCAACAAGAGCGGCAGGCAGTGCGGCAAGAGAGAGAGAGAGCAACAGAGCGCAGAGACAACATGAGGTCGTCGTCAGGATGAAGGCAACGCTGAAAATAGCACAAAAATTATTGTTGATGCTATTTTTAGAATTTTTACTGCATGCACACGCACACACATGCATTCGCACACATGCACACAATTGCTGGCGCATTTTCAACGAATAACAACAGCAGTCATGATATCAACAACTGCAAAAACAACAACACGCTATAACAAATAATGCTATACTAAGCAACGGAAGAACAAGAGGAATAATAAATGAAACGCTTCTACATGCAAGCAGCAATGAAAAGGGATAATCGCATTGGTAACGAACGCATCGAAGGTTATAGGCAACAACAACAACTGGCGAAGGCGAGTGAGGTGGAGTGGGGCATATTGGGTGTTGCAAGTGTTAAACTAGTCAAAGTGCAATTGGGTTTTAGCAGCGCATAATCCCGCACAGTTGTATGCACAAACACACACACACACCTTCACTTATATAAGGTGAGCATTCGAGGTGTTGTAACGGCGTAAATGCAGAAGGGTGTGCATTGCAAAGAAAACGAAATAAAAGACTCAAATTCGCGTAAGGAATTTAATTGTTACATGATATTGTTGAACGTGCCACTGCGTATATGTGTGTACACGAGCGTGTTGCATGCGTTAAGTTTACTGTTGTTCAGGGTTAACAATGACTATAACGTAACTCGTTGAACTTTGCAACTCTTGTAACGGATACAAAAGTGCGCGCACTGCCGCCAACATCGATGGAGTGCAGCTCGAATGGAAACGGTTTCTTTTATATCCCGCCACTTGCACTCTTTTCTTGCTTTCCATCGAACTCTTTCAGGCTGACTTTGACGGCGTGTCGGCGTCGTAAGTTGCATTGTGGCAGCTTATGTATTTATGCGCTGTGCTCACCTTTGTGCATTCACTTGAAGCAGTGCGTGCATTAAAAGCGCATAAATTGCAATGGAAACGCTGCTGAAACCAGATGCTTTTGCAATTTCTTTCTTCCAACTGACTTTTGCTCGCCTCTTTGCTCAAATAAAAAGTTGTTTGCCTAACAATGTTGCAGTTTGTTGCGAAAGAAAACAATGTTGTTGAATTCAACATGAGAGTTGTAGGACGGCAAGAGTAACTTGTACATATAGATTTATGAGTGGGTGTGAGTGCTAGAAAGTTTTTTGATTTCAGAATTCTAAATGTATTTGAGATTTTGTAAAGATTTTTTCTGATATTTATGATTTGCTTATTGATGTTGGTTGATTGAGTTCGAAATATTCCGAGTAGCATTACGAATCATATTAAAGTAATATAACGTAATTTAAGGGGACCCCCCATTCTCGATTTCAAATTGTGACGAGTTTCTATGGTGTGGTAAATGAGCATCAATTATTTTTGTTGTTGTTGTTTTTTTGTGATCAAACAAAAGCCCTTCTTTTCGGCGGCGCATGTGATATCTGCTCACTGGAACATATAAAACCAAAAATTCCAAAGGGATAAGAAAGAGTACATGTTTGGCTCTGGTATGAACTGGTATTATTAATTTCGCGCAGAAATTAACAAAATGGCGGACTTTTGAATTTTTTTTTTAATCGCCTTTTTTTCAGACACAAATCAAGTTGAAAAGTAAAGAAGATTTCCACCCATTTGATTTATACTAGTTCATACCATAGCTCTATATATGTAAAGTTTTGCGGTGCTCCCGCCGTCGCCTGACGCTTCCACCATTAATCGGCTATATCTTTAAGAGTTTTTGAAATTTTCACTTGCAATTTTAAAGGAACGTTCTGGAATAGTTATAGGTTCGAATTATGTAAAAAAATCGATTTTTTTGAAAACGTGAATGGGGTACGGGTCCCCATAAGTCACAACATAACATACCGTATACCATTGTATACGGTTAAAAAGAACTATGTAAGGGCTAAAGGTGTATGAGAAATGGTCATCTGTAGTTACCAATTGGTTTTCGAATAACGTTAGAAATACCAAATTTAAAATAAAACAAGTAAGGAAGGGCTAAGTTCGGGTGTAACCGAACATTTTATACTCTCGCTCTATTGGTTTGCGAGATATGTACAAAAAACCTATTTGGGGGCGGGGCCACGCCCACCCCCCAAAAAAAATTACATCCAAATATGCCCCTTCATAGTGCGATACTTCATACCAAATTTTATTTCCATAGCTTTATTTATGGCTTAGTTATGGCACTTTATGTGTTTTCGGTTATCGCCATTTTTTGGGCGTGGCAGTGGTCCGATTTTGCTCATTTTCAACCTTCCTATGGTGCCAAGAAATAAGTGTGCCAAGTTTCATCAAGATATCTTAATTTTTACTCAAGTTACAGCTATATAAACCAAACTTTCTGCAGTCGTTTCTTTTAGCCATTTCCTTATACTGTCGAAAAATGAAAGAAATCGGATAATAATCACGCCCACTCCCCATACGAAAGTTAGGTTGAAAATTACTAAAAGTGGGTTAACTCACTAACGAAGAACGTCAGTTACACTAAATTTTACAGAAGAAATAGCAGAAGGAAGCTTCACTCAGATTTTTTTACAAAATGAAAAATGGGCGTGCCATCGCCCACTTATGGGTCAAAAACCATATCTCGGGAACTACTCGACAGATTTCAATGAAAATCGGTATATAATATTTTCTTGACACTCTGATAACACGGTTAAAAAATGATCGAAATCGATTCACAACCACGACTACTTTCCTTATAACTCAATTTTAAATTCCATCTGAATCCTTCACTTTATAATATATACATTAGGAACCAATGAAGATAGCGAAATAAAACTTTACACAAATACTGTATATGATCTGTGGCATCACTTGTGAAAAAATTGTCGAAAACGGACTATAACTTTTCAAGGCCCCAGATATCGAACTTGTTGAAAATATGCGTAAATCTCTGAGATAATTTAATGTAATTCAGAGGAAATTGTTTTCTTCCAATAGTGTGTCTCTGTTCCAAAAATTATTAAAATCGGGTCATAACATCTCCTAGCACCCTTATACATAAGTATAGGTTTTTCAAAAATTCGTTGGGCTTTATTCCGCATATATGTATTGGTTAATATGTGATATATCTTAGCAAAATTAAGTGAGCGTATAGTATTGGATACAGGCAATTGAAAAGTAAAGTCCTCTCTCGACGAACAAAAACCAAACTCTACAAGTCTCTCATCATTCCCGTCCTACTTTACGGTGCAGAAGCGTGGACGATGTCAACATCCGATGAGACGGCACTAGGAGTTTTCGAGAGAAAGGTTTTGCGGAAGATTTATGGTCCCTTAAGAATTGGCAACGGCGAATACCGCAGACGATGGAACGATGAGCTGTATGTGTTATTCGACGACATAGACATAGTCCAGCGAATAAAAAAACAGCGGCTACGCTGGCTAGGACATGTTGTTCGAATGGATGAAGGTGCTCCAGCTCTGAAAGTATTCGATGCAGTACCCGCTGGTGGAAGCAGAGGAAGAGGGAGACCTCCACTCCGATGGAAGAACCAGGTGGAGAGGGACCTGGCTTCGCTTGGAATAACCAATTAGCGCCAAACTGCCAGAAGGAGGGATACGTGGCGCGCTGTTTTGGACTCGGCTATAACCGCGTAAGCGGTGTCTACGCCAGTCAAGAAGAAGAAGAAGATAGTATTGGATAGCCCTCATATCTATATATGAATTTATGGGTAAATTTGTGCGTTATCTTAATAAAATTTCTTCAATAAATTGCGAGAGTATAAAATGTTCGGTAACACCCGAACTTAGCCTTTCCTTAATTGTTTTAAATACTTTTGCTACCAATTCACTTTTAGATTGGATTTTTATTATATGATAATTGCTCTTATATGATATACAGGGTCAACCATTTTTTGATAAGACACACATCAATTGTTTCAGGATGTGTACTGGGGTCTTAATGAACATTTTTTAACCAGATTTGGTCAATTAGTTTGTCAGATATGCAGATTCATCAATAAATTAGGCGGTCCCCAGTTCAAAAGTAAAGAAAATATTTTTATAAAAAATTCGAGTAATTGCCCTCAAATGGCTTAGGACAACTAGGAGTTCATGTAGTGCAACAAATTTTATTCACCTCAGCAAAAAAATGCATATGCATAGAACCATGTAATAAATTCAAATATTTCATGTATGCAAAGTAGACAACTGTTTTCCTTACAGTTAGTAAAAAAATAGACCTCAAAACAAAATCCACTTCTTGATTTGTATGCTGATTATATGCCATATAATGCCAGCAGTTGAGCTACAACCCACATGGCACACATAAAGCACATGCAAAACATACAGCAACTACCTTCGAAAGCACTGCATGACACTAACTCATGAATGCACCAAACATTACAGAACCTAACCTTAAAGCCTGCTAAACAAAGCCGAAAGGCAGAGCACCGAAAAAGTCTACCAAACAAACAAAAAAAAAAAAACGAATATTAAATAGGTTAAAGGCAAAAAGTAAATTGTGACAAAAGTTGAGAAATATAAATATCACAATTTCATATTAATATTTATGCAGCGCTTTGTGCCGCATGCGCTGCGATGGGTGCAGAGAAAAATGAAACTAAAAAACATAAAGCTGTATGACTAAAGACTACAAAGGCGCACACACATACAAACATACTGCTCTAAGCAAAAACAAAAAGCGCAATACACAAACAATGGTGAAACACCAGCCTTGGTTGGAAAAGGTGTTAGCCGGTGATGAGCCCAAACCCAAATTCCAAACTGAATGCAAATTTCAACAAAAAAGTGCCGGGGCACAGTGGCAGACCTGAACCACGTAGAGCTATGCGAGCGGAGAGGTGAAGACGCACTAGTCACAAAGACAACACTGCGCTACCGTTGCCTGGAATTCGCAAACAAAGCGTGGAGGCACTGACACGGCACTCGCTTGCCCTGCACTTTGCTGTGCGCTTTTGCTGCGAGTGTATTGAGTGCATTTGGGCTAACACACCGGGGTGTATGAGTTATTATTGTTTAGTGGCTGTGATTTGTAAGCGATGAGCACTACAAGCACATACATAACATAGAAAGATTGCCGCAGTTATCGTGCGAGCTCCAACTAATCCAGCATGAGTGCAAACTACTTTTTCATGTCACACACACACACACACTCACACACGTGTTTCTATATTCATGTATGTGTGTGTGTGTATCTGTGTTGGTGACAACAGACGCTTTCATGAAATGCACAACACAATAAAAAATGCTGGAGAATAAAACAATTGCGACGCCATTTGCGCTGTGTGTTTGCCAGCAATCAGCGTAGTTTGAAAAAGTCTATTATATCTGTGCAACTCACTGTTGTTGTTGTGCTGTGACAATGTTTTTTTTATGTGAATGTGTGTGTGTACACATAACTTTGGTAGGTAAAATTTATTCAGCAGCTGCTTCAGCGCCGTGTTGCAACGTGGCAAAGCTGCTATTTATTCTGGCCCCCTCCAGCTCACCTCACCTGCACTGTGTGGTATACAATATTGCGCAACCTTTTCATTTAATCGTTCAAATTTCTCGACAAACGCAAACAATTCTCGGCGATTTTGTCAGACAAGTGTTGGTGGCTGTGTTAAAGTTGTAGTTTCGCTTAAAGTTGATTTGTTATGGCGTCAAATGTACGTGCTGGAGACTGAGTGAAATGCAATTTGGTGTGCATATGGTTGGTAGTAAATTAAAGCGGTTTCAATAGTTGTATTTATACAGCAAAATTAAAGGTAGTTACTCGGTGATGGATTTAATAGAACTACTTATAGACAATACAATTTGACTCGGCATAAAATCCACTATAATAACGTACATCTTTATATATGGTATAGGAGGGCTGAGCTAATTCCTGAACCAATTGCACTAATTTTCAACACCAAGCTTCAATATATCCAAGCTCACTTAATTCCCCCCAACTTCCTAAGATACCTCACATATTAACCAATATATACGGTATAAAGCTCACTTTATTGAAAACACTAATATTACATATATTAGGTTGGCAAATATCTCCCGTCCGCCATTTTGTCTTTTGAATTTAGCGGCTATATATAAAACGCTACAGAGTTCGTATCTGGCAATACTTATCCATCTTTGAAAGGTCTTGACATAACCTAAAAAACGACGCTACGCATGATTAGTTTGGATATTGCGTAAAACAGTATAGACTTGTAAACATGGAGTAGACTAACGCCGAAATTCGTGCTATTTTAAAGTTTTCGAACTGCGGAGAATTGGTTTCGACGATTCAGAGCGGGTGAAAACGACACCATGGATAAGCCAGCCGGCGGAAGATCTGTGACGATGAATACCGGAATACCGAATCATGGGAAACATCGAGTTAGACCGACATGTGGCATCTCGTGACATCGCCCAGGAGATAGGAGTTAGTCACCAAACCATTGTAAACCATGCAGAAGGCTGGATACACAAAAATATTTGGGTGCCGCATAATTTGACCCAAAAAAACCTTCTGGACCGAATCAAAGCCTGCGATATTGTACTGAAATGAAAAATGGATCACATACGACAATATCAAGCGAAAACGGTCGTGGTCGAAGTCAGGTGAATCGTGCCAAACAGTGGCCAATCCAGGAAGGTTTTGCTGTATGCTTGGTGGGATAGGAAGGGAATCATTCACTATGATCTACTGTCCAGTATGACCAGTCGCTTAATTCTACCATCTACTGCGAACAACTGTACCGATTGAAGCAGGCGATCGATCGGAAGCGTCCAGAATTGGTCAACAGGAAGGATGAAGTGTTCCACCAGGACAACGCCAAACCCCACACTTTGTTTATGACTCGACAGAAGCTACGGGAGCTCCGATGGGGGGTTTTATCACATCCACCATATAGCCCAGACATAGCGCCAAGTGATTACCACCTGTTCCTGTCCATGGCGAACGGCCTTGGTGGTGTAAAGTAGAACTCAAAAGAGGCTTGTGAAAAATGGCTGTCCGAGTTCTTCGAAAAAGGAAGGGGTCTTCTACGAGGGGGGTATTATGAAGTTGCCGTCTAAATGGAAACAGACTATCGAACGAAACGGCACATTTTTCAACTAAATCCTATCACTGTAACACTTTTTATAAAGCATTGAATAAAGAGCAAAAAAGCGGAATGGAGATATTTTCCAACCTAATATGAGAGCTAGAGGAAGTTATGACCCCATTTTAACCATCATATTTTAAATTACTTATTTTTATAAGATATCTGAAATATTTATCTTCTTTATATCTTCGGTAAAAAATTATCCACAGCCACTGAGGCCCTCGAGTTCAATATTTAAGGCTTCGAAAAGTAATAGATCGATTTAGAGAATATTTAGTTAATGCCACACATCCAATATAGTACTTTTTAAAATTTGTATTCGAAATCTACATTGGTTCTCAATTTCAATTCAAAATTTAGTAGTATAGGTCGTAAGTGTGGTTGTAAACTGATTTCGCCCACTTTCCGTCCGTGGCAACCACGACCAATTTCCTTTTTTTGTGCTCATCGACTTGATTACTGAATATCGTGTCCTCAGTGCCTGTATTATCCCTGTACGTTTTTCTGTAGTAACTTTACTTTACGCTCTCTAAGGTTCCAAATCATTAATAAGTTCTTTAAAACAACAACAACTCAATTATAATTCACAAATTCATAGGAATTATCCTCGACGGTAAGGCAACAGGCTAAGGCCAACAATATCTGCTCATTTTTGAATGCGACAATACTTCGTTACTTTTTCGAAGTCTACTTTTCGGGGTTTTCAAATGCTAATGAGCTGCACTTTTGTTTTCCACATTATTGCAAATGTATTTTTGAACTCATAGCATCTACCACTTCTTGACAAGACTGAAATACTGCAAAAGAATACAATTTAAACCCGCCACTGCACTCCTCATGCACCACCGAAATCTTTTTTTTGCTTTGCGCATACAAAGCCTCTGCACTGCGAAGGAAGTTCTATGCTTATAAGAAACTGCAAAAGAATTTGCTTAATACCACAGCCAGCTGTGAATTGAACTCTGGGCACTGCGAACGAAGAGACAATAAAATCCGTAAGACAAACTGCCGCAGCGGCGGCAATTGTAAATACTTGTACAACTACTTAAATATTGTACAAAAGCGACGCATTGAATTGCTGCGCCATGCCGGACGAGAGCTCGTGGTCGTCGGTCCGTCCGTCCGCCGACGGGTGCGGTGCGGTACATAGCCCGAAAATTCAATGACTTCAATGCAACCACAAACTTTATCGTTGTGCGGCTGTCGCAGTGGCGACTAAAAGTTGTGTCTTGCTACTTCTTACTTTATCGCCGCCCTTCCTGCACGCCAGCTCCTCGCCATAATGCGACGACACTTAAGGCGTACAAGCCCAAGCCAACTTAAACTCAACTCACAGTTCAACTACTGCAACATTTTCCTTCCCTCTTCTCTCGCGCTCGTCCCATGCACCGCCAACTTTAAACAATTGAACTGTATTGCAATTGTGGCATGTGGCAAACAGCAAATAGCTGAAGTGGTTGCAATGGCAGCGCCAGCTGTTTTGGCCATCCGCCGCTCCTCTCCTCTCCTTCTGGCGGCGTCGACTGGTGCTATGTCCGCAAATTGGCCCTGTTTCCTTGCAGTTTGGGATAGAGAGAGGTGGTCGTGGCGGTGGTGGAGGAGTGCCGTTTATATATATAGCTCATCTGCTGACTGGTAGGCTATTACATTGCGGCAGTCAGTGATTTTCCCGTTATTGCTCTGCAGTGGCCGCGAACACATGTTGCGCTTCGCTCAACTCAATTCGAACTGTCGTGTTTCGCTTTTGTTCACTATCTTCAGCTGACGTTCAAATTGCGACAACACGATAAGATTGCGATTTTATGGCTGGTGCGCGTTGTTGAGGACATTGATGGTGACATTGGTGGCATTTGTGGTTGGCGTTGTTTTAGTTTTGATTGTAAGCGAACTGCAAACGGCTCAAATGTTGCTTGTGTTTCTAGTTCACAGTTTGTTCACCGTTAGAGTTGAATTAAAGTACTGTAGAGCCTGAGCATCTCAAGGCGCTCTTTAGGCATGATGAACATACTGTTATTCCACATTGGATATTTTTAAATGTTTTCACCTCCTCTTCATTTTCAGGTTCGCTGAATTTTTTCAATTATCTAAATAAATTAACGTATTTTAATTTTATTTTCCACGGCTCTTCACAGATTGTCGCCTCGCTTTGCTGTTGTGAAAGTTGCTGTTTATTGTCAAAGTTTTGAAATCTGCTGCAACTAATGTGCGCTGTGTATAGGAATCAATTCGAGGTCCTCATTTTTGATATATGGGATCTTGAAAACCTATGGTCCGATTTCGGCAATTTTTAGAAAGGGGCTGCCACACTATAAATGCAGTATTTATGCCAAATTCTGTTCCGATATCTTCACTAGTGCTTACTTTACATATTGTAAAGTAAACTATTAAAGTCGACTTCAAAGTTCTGGTATGTAAGAAGTAGGCGTGGTTGTGAACCGACTTAGCCTATTTTCACAACATATTATGAGGAGGTGAGGAAAATATTACAAAAGTTTCATTAATATTGGAGATATGGTTTTTGACCCATAAGTGGGCGATGCCACACCCACTTAAAATTTCGTATACCAATTTGGGTGGAGCCCTTCTGTAGCTTCTTTATAATGAAATGTAAGGTTTCTGGTGTTTACTTAACGAATTAAAGCATTTGTAGTAGTTTATTAGTAGCGTGGTTATAATCCAATATCCTCCATTTTTGGACTGTATAAGGTAGTACATAAACGATTCTAGACAGTTTGGTTGATATAGCTTAAGTAGTTTACGAGATATGTACAAAAAACTTATTACATCCAAATATGCCCTTTTATAGTGCGATCCTTTGTTCCAATTCTATTTCCATAGCTTTATTTATGGCTTAGTTATGGCACTTTATGTGTTTCGGTTTTCGCCATTTTGTGGGCGTTGCAGTGGTCCGATTTTGCCTATCTTCGAAAGCAACCCTTCTATGGTGCCCAGAAACAAGTGTGCCAAGTTTCATCAAGATATCTTTGGTTTTACTTAAGTTACAGCATGCACAGACGGACGGACGGACGGATAGACGGACGGACGGACAGACATACATCCGGATTTGAACTCCACTCTTCACCCTAATCACTTTGGTATATATAACACAACATCTAACTCGTTTAGTTTTGGGTGTTACAAGCAACCGTTATGTGAACAAAACTATAATACTCTCTTAGCAACTTTGTTGCGAGAGTGTAATGATATATATTAATAGTAAAATGTTTAAGATATTAGCTATAAACACAGATTTCTGTCGGCGGTATTTAGGATAATAAATATTAAAAAAAATTAATATGTATAAGATATAGGGACTTTGGAGCTCTAGAAAATGTATTTAAAGGTTGCCACCTTAATACAAAATTATTGAATAAAATATACATGAAAAATATATTATCTATACTACATTGATCACTTCCCTGCTCCTTATCTTTGGGTGCTGCTCGCTTGTCAAAAATTTTACATGTGAAAGCAACAACAAAGTTATCCAGTTGAATTAGTGCAAGAGAGTAAGTCGAAACCTCATGAAAAATTCTAAAGGGTGATTTTTTAAGAGCTTGATAACTTTTTTTAAAAAAAAAACGCATAAAATTTGCAAAATCTCATCGGTTCTTTATTTGAAACGTTAGATTGGTTCATGACATTTACTTTTTGAAGATAATTTCATTTAAATGTTGACCGCGGCTGCGTCTTAGGTGGTCCATTCGGAAAGTCCAATTTTGGGCAACTTTTTCGAGCATTTCGGCCGGAATAGCCCGAATTTCTTCGGAAATGTTGTCTTCCAAAGCTGGAATAGTTGCTGGCTTATTTCTGTAGACTTTAGACTTGACGTAGCCCCACAAAAAATAGTCTAAAGGCGTTAAATCGCATGATCTTGGTGGCCAACTTACGGGTCCATTTCTTGAGATGAATTGTTCTCCGAAGTTTTCCCTCAAAATGGCCATAGAATCGCGAGCTGTGTGGCATGTAGCGCCATCTTGTTGAAACCACATGTCAACCAAGTTCAGTTCTTCCATTTTTGGCAACAAAAAGTTTGTTAGCATCGAACGATAGCGATCGCCATTCACCGTAACGTTGCGTCCAACAGCATCTTTGAAAAAATACGGTCCAATGATTCCACCAGCGTACAAACCACACCAAACAGTGCATTTTTCGGGATGCATGGGCAGTTCTTGAACGGCTTCTGGTTGCTCTTCACCCCAAATGCGGCAATTTTGCTTATTTACGTAGCCATTCAACCAGAAATGAGCCTCATCGCTGAACAAAATTTGTCGATAAACACATTTCGAACCGAACACTGATTTTGGTAATAAAATTCAATGATTTGCAAGCGTTGCTCGTTAGTAAGTCTATTCATGATGAAATGTCAAAGCATACTGAGCATCTTTCTCTTTGACACCATGTCTGAAATCCCACGTGATCTGTCAAATACTAATGCATGAAAATCCTAACCTCAAAAAAATCACCCGTTAATAGTGCCAAAGGACATTTTAGCGCAGGATTGCATAAGTGCTGCCTGTTTGTGTGAATTACTGGATTGTGTGTTCTACTGGCTTCTCTATAACGCTTAGCCAATCGATGATAGTTACTAACTAGTTTTAAAATATCAGTAATATCTACGGTACATCCAGGGGGTTTCAAAGTTATATAATCCTAACTCTAAATCTGCTGTCAAAGTAAATATACTCAATATAATTTGACAATTTTTAGTTTTTAAAATATATTTATCTAATATTTTTAAATTGTGCTCTGCCCAATCCACAAGAAGGGAGACACCACAATCTGCGCCAACTACCGTGGTATAAGTCTCCTCAATATCGCATATAAGGTTTTGTCGAGCGTATTGTGTGAAAGACTAAAGCCCACCGTCAACGAACTGATTGGACCTTATCAGTGTGGCTTTAGACCTGGAAAATCTACAATGGACCAGATATTCACCATGCGCCAAATCTTGGAAAAGACCCGAGAGAGAAGAATCGATACTCACCATCTTTTTATCGATTTTAAAGCTGCCTTCGATAGCACGAAAAGGAGCTGCCTTTATGCCGCGATGTCTGAATTTGGTATCCCTGCAAAACTAATACGGCAATGTAAGCTGACGTTGAGCAACACCAAAAGCTCCGTCATGATTGGGAAGGACCTCTCCGAGCCGTTCGATACCAAACGAGGCTTCAGACAGGGTGACTCACTATCGTGCGACTTCTTCAATCTATTGCTGGAAAAAATAATACGAGCTGCAGAACTAAATAGAGAGGGTACAATCTTCTACAAGAGTGTACAGCTCCTGGCGTATGCCGATGATATTGATATCATCGGAAGCAACAACCGCGCCGTTTGTTCTGCGTTTTCCAGACTAGATAAAGAAGCGAAGCGTATGGGTCTGGTGGTGAATGAGGACAAGACGAAATATCTCCTGTCATCAAACAAACAGTCAGCGCACTCGCGTCTTGGCTCCCACGTCACTGTTGACAGTCATAACTTTGAAGTTGTAGATAATTTCGTTTATCTGGGAACCAGCATTAACAACACCAACAATGTCAGCCTTGAAATCCAACGCAGAATCACTCTTGCCAACAGGTGCTACTTTGGACTGAGTAGGCAATTGAAAAGTAAAGTCCTCTCTCGACGAACCAAAATCAAACTCTATAAGTCGCTCATTATTCCCGTCCTGATGTATGGCGCTGAAGCGTGGACGATGACAACATCCGATGAGACGACTCTTGGGGTTTTCGAGAGAGAGGTTTTGCGCAAGATTTATGGTCCTCTAAACATTGGCAACGGCGAATACCGCAGACGATGGAACGATGAGCTGTACGATTTATACGACGACATTGACATAGTTCAGCGAATAAAAAGACAGCGGCTACGCTGGCTAGGTCATGTTGTACGGATGGAAGAAAACACTCCAGCTCTGAAAGTATTCGATGCAGTACCCGCTGGAGGAAGCCGTGGAAGAGGACGACCTCCACTCCGATGGAAAGACCAAGTGCAAAGTGACCTGGCTTCACTTGGTGTTTCCAGTTGGCGCCAAAAAGCAAAATGGAGGAATGAGTGGCGCGCTCTGGTGCATTCGGCTATAATCGCTGAAAGCGGTTCCTACGCCAAAAATATATATAATATTTTTAAACCGATTTCAAAACAAAAACTTCTTTAAATCGAGAAAGAGAACACACTTTATTAGAAAAAATCCGTATGGAAGAGGTTTCATACGTCTTATAGTAATAAAGATGAACATAAGTATAAAGTATGATCGTGTACATCAGATTAAAGGATATTTTCTACTTTAAGAATAATCGTCCAATAAAAGATTTACAAACACGCACGCAAGTATTCCCTTTTCACGTTCGTTTTCGTCATTTAAAATCAGCGCCCAGTAATTGCCTGTCTTAAATCAGATTCCGTTAAATGACGCAGCATTTTGACGCAAAATTATGCAACTGTTTAACTGTGTTATACAACCACCTGCACATTGCACTCACCACCTCAATCAACCGCGCAGCAGCAGCGACGCCTCAGCAACAGTGCATTAAGCGCCAATATGATGTGCATTTAAAATGAAAACTTTCGCATTTCACATCAACGGTGAAATGGACAAATTTATTTGGTTTTTATCTGCAACATATTTACACCTGACAAGCGGTAACCGCAGGCGGCGGCCGGCGACGCACACATGCAGCGGGCATTACGTAATATAAAATTGCATTTAAAAGTTTCGCGTTTCGCGAAGCGCAAGCAAGCCTTGGTGCGACAGGCAGGCAGGCAGACAGGCAGTCAAATAACGTCAATTTTTAATTGTGACAACATTTCCGATGATGAGCCTGATGGGAGTGAAATGATGCGGTTGCCGATCTGAGTCAATACGCACATTTAATGTGTGCGTGTGTTGTTGCTGTTGTTGGTGGCTATGTTCGATGATGTAAAAAAGCAAGCTGTTGCGCGTGTTCTTTATAAAGTGTCTTATAGATATTGGCGGAGCTCTTGGCGTGCTGCTTCTTCGGCTTTAAATTTATTCAGGGGCACACTGAAAGGTTAATGATGTCGTGTCACCGGATCGCATGGTTAATATTTGACATGAGAGTACAGGAATTAATGTATATATCATTGATGTGTTTGAAGATATTTTTTCAGAGTACTTATAGTATTTTTTTAAACTTCTTGGTAGAATAGTAGTTGGAGTCTTCTTTATAATTTTAAAGTGTGATTTTTCTAAGAAATAAAATATAATTATTATTTAAGAGAAAAAAACAAAAAAAAAATATTTTTTTTAGATCTTTTTACGCCAAGTAAATTTTCGTACTAATAACGATCTATTAAAGCTTTCACCTTTTACAATTTACTAATTGAATATTTTCTCTTCCTTTTCACATACATACACATGCGTTAATGATGACTGTACCGATGAACCGCACGCACAAATTTAACTCACACACCACTGAATTATTTGTAATATGCTCGTATGCAACAACCATAACAACAACAACAACAAATACAAAATCAATACATTCCAACAATGCGTATGCGTTTATTGTGCTGCTGCTGCTGCAACAACAACAACAACTGCATCGACTGCAATTGAATACAACTGTAAATGATGGCAACAGCCAAATTGGATGGCGTGAAAACGTACATGCGTATGCGTCGTGTGCCCAATCATCTGCAGGTGAAAGTCATTAAATGGTTCGATTACCTGTGGCTGACCCAAAAATGTTCCGACGAGGAGCGAGCTGTATCCTGTCTTCCTGATAAATTAAAGGTAAATACACACTCGTGCAACCATAAATACATATAACCACACATGCATAAAGGAATTTGTGCCCGGCGTAAGCGCCTACATCTAGGCAACAGATACTATAATGGCACATAAACAGCAACGAAATTGCATCGCAGCCACTTCGAAACTTCCTCTCTCTCTCTCTCTTTCTATAACCAATGAATGGCTGATGTCATTACTTTGCTGACGGAAATATTTTCACCGCTGTCGTTGACCAACTAGTTGGCATACAACCCATGCACACATACAAACACTCACACATACACATACGCACTCATTTGCCGCTCACATTCTATTGAAGCATTGACAGCACGGACACGGCTGTCGGTTATGTGGCATCGGAAATTTTGCAATTGGCAATTTTCGAATTTTTGTTTGATGCCCCAACAGCCTGCCGGTGACTCAAATAAACGCTTTACACACTTCCATACACGCACATATGTGGACCTGCTAATGTAGAGTGGCTGCTTAAACAGTCACACGCATTTGGCAAACACATTGCTGCTGCACTGCAGTTGATTGATATGTGTGTTGGTAATTGTATTTTCGAAATTTCACTACACATTTCGCTCAACTCATTTGTGTATTTTTTTCTCTTTTTTCACTTTTATATTTTGCGTTAATTTTCGAATATTTTTTTCTACGTTCTCTCTGGCTGCCTTTGGCCACTAATTTATCAATGTGCATTGCATACTTACAGGCTGAAATAGCAATTAACGTCCATTTAGATACACTTAAGCGAGTTGAAATTTTTCAAAATACCGAAGCGGGTTTCCTATGCGAATTGGTGCTACGTCTGCGGCCGGTACTCTTCTCACCCGGTGACTACATCTGTCGGAAGGGTAAGTGAATTCGAACACAAATACCTATATATAAATACAAATATACGGAAAATCAGTTTACTAGTTCGGTATACCGTTAATTGGATGTATTTGGAATTTCAGTCGCAAAGCCTTAATTTGGTAATTGATAATTAGCGCTTATCTAAAAGCTTGTTGTATATAATTTTGGGTCGTACTGATGAATTGAACATGTCTGTGTGCTCGCTATTTGGTAAATAATTAAATTATGCTGGTTTCAGTTTACTAATTTGGGAGTGAATTTGATATTCGAATTTAATATTGAATACAAATAAAATTTAACACCATTGAAACTAAGCAAATTTTTTAAGAAAAAAATATAATTTTTTTTGAACATCAGGAAAATTTATCACTTTTTAGTTATTTGCAGACCGAATGCTTTTGTGTCAAATTTGTCCCTTCAGGGTTGTATTTGTTAACATCATTATCATTTTCTCCGAATATTTCAACTAATAAACCGTAAATATTCGGTAATATCTCTAGTACGATAGAAAAATATGCATATTTTAGGTTTTCGAATTTTCAATATTCGAATTTTCGTTTTTCGAATTAAAAGCCAAAACTAAATGCCTATATTCGAATAACAGTACCAATAAAGACATGTTTGTGTAGTATTCTTTATATTCGAACATGTATTCGAAATCAAAATTCTAAACATACTGCTGTGTCAAATTTGTTCTTTCATTCTAATTTTTATCTGAATATATGAACTAATCTAATAAACCGTTAATATTTGTTAATATCTCTAGTACAAGATGAAAACAATATATATGTATTTTTGATTTTCGAATTTTCAATATTCGAATTTTCGATATTCGAATTAAAAATTACAATTATATCCATATATTCGAATTACTTTACCAATAGTAATATATATATGTAATCCTTTATATTCGAACATGTATTCGAAATTCAAAATTGCTAATAAATATTCTCTTTTCATCTATTTTGTTTCCAAAAACCATAATAACGACACTATGACGACACCTTTTAATCTCTGCTGGTTCATCAAATGCACGCCACAACAACAAATCGCTTGCAACCGAAATTCGTTCATGTCACCACACTAATTGCTCTGGTGGAATTATGATGTTGAACGACGATGACGATGATGTCGTTAACAAATCACAATAACAAAAACATGATATGTGCAATACTTGAAAACTGGAAAATCGAAATTTGTGCGAAAATGTGTTAAAAACATCAATGATAACCGCTACAACAACAACCGAAACAACATAAATTGGCTATAACTGTTACAAATGCTTCCGCATTGGAAATGATGTGACAACACACACACTTTCATATACCATGACCAATTGAACATATAAACAACAACAACACACTGACATATTGGCTAATGAACTACGGGCTACTGCATTTCGGTCACGAATTCCTTATGCCAAACAAACTGTCAAACCACACACTAACATATCACGCTCCACCTTTCATATTTATCCACACACACATACATGCATATATATGTATTTGTATATGTGCTTGTGTGTGTGTTCGATGGCTTTTGATGCTTCGTGCCAATTTCTTATGCCAACACCAATGCCAATGTCCTTACTCAACGCAATGACGACGGTGATGACGATAATGAATGGTCTGTTGGCATTCTCATGGCAATAACAACAATAACAATAACAAATCAACAACAACTGCAACGGTTGTTCATCGTCGTGCGTCTTATGTGTGCTTGGGGACAAATGTTTCTGCAACTACAACAACAACAATAACAACAATACTAATGTCAACGATAAATCACCTGCTCGGAAATCTTAACATCACCGCCGGGACCTCCACCTCACCGGCATTGGTACATATCGCTGCCATTGTCATGCACTCATCTTGAACACTTGACTGCTGGCTGTTGACTGTTATCCGCTCGCTCGAACTCAACCGCCAAAATACTCAACCACCGCAAACCATCACTTAACCCACTGCAATTGCAACTGAATACCGTTATTACCTACAATCACTTGCCACACACGGCCTATCGAACGACCGACGAACATCAACGCTCTAATCTGCCGCCGACTACATTTGTGCTAATCAACCGCTTACACCAACATCAACCACACCACCTGCACTGTTCCACCCCGCCGCCATTGCGTTGCACTGGTGTCATTCGCACCCTCAGGCGAGGTTGGCAAGGAGATGTACATTGTGAATCGCGGCCGTCTGCAGGTGGTCGCCGACAATGGCAAGACGGTAATGGCTTCACTGAAGGCAGGTTCCTATTTTGGCGAGATTAGTATACTGAATATGGGCACAGCAGGTAAAGAACTTGGTAAATATCAGTTTTAGTGCGCCAGGCGGAACAATATACACGTAAATAAGCATATAAATTTTCGTTTTGTGAAATTTGTGAGATATCCCTTAGCAGTTGTTGCTCCTCATGCTACCTTTATGTAACCAACAAAAAACAAAAAAAATAAAACAAAAACAAACAGCTCAAATATTAGTTACATGAAAAGACGACACAACCATTAAGTTGTCCAAACAGTCCCTTAAGCATCTTTAGTAGCTTAATACACAACTAAAAAAAAAATGAATAAACAACAACAACAAGTGTCTTTGTATGCCTCCACAAACCAAATACAGTTGAAATGCAATTTGGTGTTGCTTGTTTGTGTGTGTTTTGCAATATTTATTTGTATTTCGGAGATATTTTCAAATTAAGTTTTACCTCTTAAAATACCGAATTTATTTCCTCTCGATGTTGTGCAAATGGTAGTTAATCACAAAAATGGTTTCCTATTACTGTTTAATGGCACACTATGACAAGTTTGACAATATTTGAAATTACAGACATAGCTGCATAAAACAAGGTGACGCAAAAATATGGAAAATTAATTTTTAACAAAAAAAAAAAAAATATATTTTTAAGTGGCAGCTTTTAGAAAGCTCTCCTCAGTACAAAAATAACACTTGAAATTTACTATCGAAGGATTCAAGATTAATGCTAACCTAAATAAGTTTTAGTTTTAATTTAAGAAGTTTCAAAGCAAAGCATATTCATTTGAATGTATTAATGAAACATTTGAAAATGTAGTAATGAAGATGCAGTAGAACTTCCCTAACTCGAATCACCGTAATCCACAAAAAAAAATTCGAGTTAGAGAAACTTCCGAGTTAGGGAAGTTAATTTGTTTGAAATTTGACTTCTATTGCCACTTCAAGAGTTTAAGTTATAGAGAACTTCGAGTTATTTTTTTTATGTTTTTATTATATTCTTCAAAAATCAAATCGGCAACTTTTCACAGAAGTTTTAACATAAATATGTACATAATTCTCAGAATAAGAATATCTTGAATTAAAAAAGTCAAGAAAATTTTTTGAAATAGAAACTCTTAATCATTTGATCAAAATATAACTGAAAGAAATATATTTTTGCGTCTCCCTGTTGCAATATTTTAGTATCCATGAGAAAGCCTTTCAGAAATTTAAAACAAATAACTTCTCTTGGACTAGCATGCGATAAAGAGCTAATAGTTATATATTTTTATGTCATTAAGTAATACCTTGAACCAATACACATGCACATACTCATATATATCTGATCATATATCTTGAAATATATTTATATCGAACGTTTTACATAAGTAAGTGTGATTTATATATATATTGATATATTGCATTTAATATTTATATTGATATTTATTTTATATTTCACTTTTATCGTTCCAATATGTACACTGGTGGCAATTCCCATAAACTCACTAGAAACCAAAATAAAAACTGCGGTGTAACTTTTATAGTAAAAAATTTGATCAAATTTGGTCGCATAAGCATAACGCTAAATAGTGATATGTGAACCGTTAAAGAGATCAGCAGACTAATTTAGTTGTGTATGAGTTTTCGAAGAGTTTACAGGTGGCATTTCACATAAATTCACCTAGGATAACTTGATCACTGTGTGAATCTCAGATCTCAGACTCGGATTTTTAAAAATTGCGCGATTCCATAAAATATGGCCGAAACATTAATATCACCGAAATATTAGAGATAGCTTAGGTAACGCCACGACAAAAACGGGGAATAATTAGATTGGCTACTAAAAAAAAACTTATGTCGACAGAAATTGTGGCATATTAAATTTGCCAATAAAGAGCAGACGTGTGGGATAAATATTAAAATCAACTGACCACGTTGCCTACACAAAACTCTGCAAGAAACCTCCGTTAACTGTCCCTCATAAAGCTAAGCGTATGAGCTTTGCCGAAACCCATATTCAGAATGGTCAAAGTTCATATTTAGTGTTGAAAAACGTTTTAATTTAGATGGACCTGATGAATTAAAATGCTATTGGCTTGATAAACGATTTGATAAAGAAGTTCCAATGGCCATAGTGTAGTCAGGTGGTTGTCTTATGGTGTGGGCAGGTTTTGCTGTAATGGTATCACTGAAATGTCATGGGTTCGAACAAAAACGAACTCGTCAATCTATTGCGGTTTGTTAGAAACCATGAAGGTGGAGAAAGCAAAAGAGTTATGCGGCCTTGAGCATATTTTTCAACAAGATAATGCCGCAATTCATTGTTCCAGAGAGTAAAAAGTGTTGTTCAGATATAAAAATGTTCAACATCTCGACTGACCCGCTCGTAGCCCAGACTTAAAACTTATTGAAAATCTCTGTGGTATTCTATCAAGAGAAGTTTATGCTAAATGACGACAATTTAACACAGTCGAAGACCTAAAAGTCGGAGTTAAAGAAGCTTGGGCCGCAGTACCTGTACAGACTTTAAAAACCCTAATTGCTTGAATGCCAGAAAGATTTATGTACGTTTTAAAATGCTACGGAAAGTGGACTGACTACTAACAAGAAGTTGGGAATTAAATCGGAATTAATTTCTTTAAAGAATGTTTAGTTTTTGTACCTGAGTTTATGTGAATTGCCAGCTCAAAAAGCTAAAAAAAAATTTAAAACCATTATATCTTTTTTGAAACTATAGATAACTTACTATATTTTTAATGGTTTTACTTCTTTTAATAATTTTTAATCAATATGAATGGGTAAAATTAATTTTGGACCAGCCGAAATTGTATTACAAAAATTAAAAAGAAAAAAAAAACATAGGTGAATTTATGTGAATTGCCACCAGTGTATTTGAATATTTATTTATGTATGTATATTTGAAAATTGTTAAAAGAAAAAATGGTAAAATGCTATAATCTTGATTTTAATCTTTTTCATTTACTTTTTTAATAACTTTCAGCCATATACAAATAACGTTTCTTAATGATCGGTATACGAATTTAGTCCTTTTACAGTTTTTCTTCAGTCAAAATATCGCACATATTTTTCAAATAGTTGTAATTCTTGCAACGCCATTGTGCTCAAGTTAATTTTATTTTTTTTTGGATTTCGTCTGCCATTTCAACATTTTAAATGAGAAGACAAAATGTTTTCACCATTATACACTCAGCGCAGCCATTATTTACTGGAAAAAGGTGGTAAAATTTCCAAGAATTTTGATTGAAGTTAATTATAAATATTTGCTTCATTTGATGGACCAAAAGTTTTATTTTTCAAATTCTAATTAATGGGCCAATGATTTGAAAATTGTCTTTAACTTTCGAGTTTAGACTTACTCGATTCTAATGTTTTGTCATTGAAGAAAATTTAAAAGTCTATAGAACTCAATGGCTATAAACAAAGTTGTATGTAGTATATATATAAGGATGGTCACTGCCAATGAAACAAATCTAGAATAATCTCAAGACTCTGCAGAAATGCCAATGGCTCCTGCCATTCTAAATGAACTCAATTCCGGTCAAGAGCAGTAATAATTGTAGCAGGATTCGGAGGCGATGGTCTCTCCAAACGAGAGAAGGGATTTCAGGGGAACTAAAGAAATAATGGAATTATATTAATTATATGTCTAAACAAAAGTTAAACTATAAGGAACTTTGTGCTGAACAACTGAAAAAATTAAAAACAAAAATATTATATTAACCCTTCAACTCCTTCGGTACTCTTTCGGTTCATCCTGTTGGTTAACTATATGCTATTTTTATGATTTCCCATTTTTAAATATGTATGTATATGTCTATACAACGAAGTTTTACTATGAAATTATTGACGCTTTAAATACCTTCACGCCTTAACTCGTCGAAAACATATTTTATAATATTAAACATATAAATGCACACTAAAGTTTGTTTATACATAATTCAGCTTGTAATTGTTGTTATTAAAAGGCGCATTGGTATATATATACTAAATTAATATATATCGTATATATAATACATATATACAAATGCAATTGCAGCTGTTTAAGCCATTCAATGAGTACATGTCAATCTCGCATTAATCGTAAAATAACTGCAATTTAATTGCATTATAATTACAGGCGCAATGTGCCGAATGCGCTACAAAAGCAGGTTCAATCAAACACAAGTAATTGCTTTTAACTTAACACATGCACACATACATACATATATACATTTGTATGAATGTGTGAGCGTTCGTGTGTATGCCGGCAGTTGTCAATGCTGTTGTAGGAACACAGCTTTTGTGGTTTGTCCTTATTGCAGCGCCTCTGCACACACACACACCGACTCATACCCAATTTGTGTTCGCGCATTTGCTTATGCTCTTACAACTCGTAAACTCGCTCATTATCAGTTTGCAATTAATATTAATAGCAATAATAACAGAAATCGAATTATAAACGAATAATTTCATTTCATATTAAAATGCATGCAATGCGGGCCGCCGCCATTTTCAGCTTGCTTTTGAAAAGTATATATGTGTGTGTGTGTAGATGTGTGAATGTTTAGCGCATAATTCTGGTTCATAAAATATGTCAAAATGCATTTAAGCTTTTCCATGGCATTCCCCACTCCTCCATAGCATTCCACACTCCTCTTCACAAGAAATTAATGAAGTTTTCACAAATTTCATTGGATTTACTCAATCAATTGTAATCAGAGAGTTAATTATGACCGCTTTTGTAATAAAAGCATTGCATATTTGCAAAATTTCATAGGTATAATTGTGCTTGATTAATATTTTTATTTTAAACTTGAGGGCTTACATGGGTTTTGTCGCGTAAAAATTACCTATTTTCCACATTTTTTTATGTAAAAAAATTATTTATTTAATTCAAACCTTTTGCTGTCTTAAAGATATATGATTAAAGCATAATTTCAGAAAATTTCAAAAATAAAAAATTAAAACTCCTCCATTGTGACGTCATTTCCGGTGGCCCCTCGGAAAAAAGGTGCGTCCGCGTTGTCAGCATAACTCCTGACAGGATCATACAAAATGAAAAAAAAATAATAATAATAAAAAATAAGTGTTTTAGGTAAGACCATAATCTGGTGATTGAACGAAGGAAAACCAAAACAAGTGAAAATTTGAATTTTGGCAGACATTTTTCCAAAAAAAATTAATTTGCTTGAGATTTTGTTTTTTTTTTTAAATAGTTGTAATTGAAAAAAAAACCCTTCATTCAAGCACGATTAAATTGTATCTCGAATAGCTGTTCAAAATTTCATCAAGATCGGTTGTATAGTTTTCGAGAAAATTTGTCAACCGACTTTGAAAACAGGGCTCCGAAAAAACGCGTTTAAAGTTTTGAGTAAAAATAATACTTTACTTGGAGCGCACACCTTCTAAAGGCTGTATCTTCGAAACTGTTATTCGGATCGAAATTTAGGATATTATGCTTGAGATGTTGTAGAAATAAATATCCTTAAAAAAATCGATTTTTTTAACCCACAAAACCCATGTATGTAACCCAGTGGCAGTTCCACGGAGGGATGGGGGGTTTTTTGGTGTTAAAACACCCCCTAAACTCAGAGCAAAATATATGTTTGTTGATATGGGTTTGGAATGAGGTTCTTGATCAAAAAAATCACATGAAATTATAAGCAATTATAATAAGTTACAAGATTTTTGTTGTTATTCATATAATTCGAACCTTCTCTACATTTGTACAAGCAGTATTAATTGAGGATTACACGGGATCTCACATTCCATGTTATATTTTCCTTGGTTTTTGCAAGAATTCTTTTAGTATTTCATCAACTGACAGATCAATATCCCCATGAATATTCATTGATGCTAGACCATTAAGCCTATCTTGACCTGTCGTATTTCGTAAATTGGTTTTAATTCTCTTTAAGCTTGAAAAACTTCTTTCCGGTGATGCTATTGAAACAGGCAATAATGCCAATATGCGTAAAATCTTGAAAACATTCGCAAAAGACGTTTTGTTCACTGCTTCTAAAGCTTCGAGAGCATTCCGAAAATGCTTGCCTGAAGTTCGCTGTTTCCACATTTTCACATCCGCAAGAAAGTTTTGTTCTGAACAGTTGATCACACTTTCATAAAAAGAAAATATTTTTCGAGCGTTTTTAGCGTCAAATTCGTACTTTGGGAAAAATACACAAAAAAAAAAAAACAAAACGTGTCCTATAATAACTGTTATATTAAAAATACGTTGAGTAATAACAGCCCCCCCTCCCCCCAAAAAAAAAAATTTTCTGCATCCGCCACTGATGTAACCCCTTAAAGGTCGTAATTTGCCACATTTCGATTTATAATTCATTGAAAAAATCACTATAATTCACTAATATTCAAAAATACATTACTTCTAGAATTAATATTGGTTGGACCTGCTAACACATTCTAGAAAAGTTTAAATAACAATAATTAATAGGAAATTGTGAATAACTCGAGAAGGTTTTGGTAATTTTAATTTAATACTATTGTCAGTTTGACAGTAAAGTAATTTTTGAAATTTAAAAAAAAAATACGCCCAAAGACCCACATAATCTATATTCAACTAACACAAAGCCATTGTCAGTTGATTTATTTCTTCTAATTTTTCTGAATTTGAAATAACTAATAATCGCATAAGAATCTCAGATAGATATGTACGTAAATAGGATTCATATACGGTGCTTTTAGAAAGATATAATTTTCTTGAGGGACAGCTGTCATGTCAGTTGTCAAAATAAAGGTTTGCGCATGACAGTTATATTTTGTATATTTTGACAATTTATCATTCAAAAACTGACATTGAAACTACACTTCATAATCATTAAAATTTTTTTTATTTCCAAAACTCGTATTTTGTGGATCAAATATTTTCATTTTCCTTAAAATTATGACAGAATCGAGTATGTAAACGCTACTGAAGAAAGATATGGACATACAGTACATGTCATATTTCGTTTCTAATATAATCTAATGGGACCATATATGGTCCGACTATTTTATTTGCTGTGATAAATATGAGATTTACAAATGAACCACCTTTTGGACCGAATTAAATAAAATTCTTATTAAATGTTAGTTTCAATATAATCTAAAAAATTCATATCATACGAAGCAGATCTTAGGCTATCTGCAGCCTTTTGAAGCACTCATTAGCTTCATTTATTTTTTCTTCCTCCGTATTCGAAACCTTAAACTTTCGACAAATATCTTACTGAGAGGTCACCACAGAACCAAGTTGCTCCTTTCAACAGCTCCAATATCGCTTGTGGAGCCATTGTATCAATTAGCCACATATTGAATGAAATGAAAAAATAATAATCAATTAAATTCCGGCAAAATTGTGCGTAATCTTGCACGAATGCAACAGGCGGGATATACACTTGAAGGGAGTCAAATTAAATTGCAACAAATGTGTGAAACGCGTCAACCAACCGGCCGTAAATATGATTGTTGCACAAATGACGGAAGTCCGTTCTGCGAGTGCATTGCAATTGTTTGTCATTGTACAAGCTGTTTGCTATTGTTGTTATTGTTACTGTATCTGACACTTTATACTCATTTGCAAATAGGCTGGCACATTGATATTTTTAATTAATTAATTAATTTTACAATGTGGGAGGAGAAAGGTGGCGGTGTGTTGGTGATGCAGGTGAATGCAAATGGAGAAGATAGCAAGTGTGCTGTGTCGACATTATGCAGGCCTAATGTGCAATTATTGCAACATTAAATATGTATGTAGAGGGAGCATATACAGTATATACATATGGTTAATTATACAATACATATCAAATCTGGTGTCATGTGTGTGTGTTGCATGTGAGTCGTCCCTTTCATTAATGATAGCAGCAACAATTATTGAAACAAAAGCTGCTAACTGTGGTAATGACAGACTGTATTCTATCAGGCAAGGGCAGGTGTGGATACACAAAGCTTTAATAAGAAGCTTAAAGATTTACTAAATACTTTTAGATTATATGCAAATTAGTACTTATATTATATTAAGACCCATCTCTCAACCATAAAAAGTGAATACTAATGTTTAATTAAAATTTATTTATTTCATTCATTTATGCTAAATTACAATATAATCAAAATACTTTTGAAGCAATATCAATCTATTTTTCAACATTTTCCGCTTAATTTTTCCACATCAAATCATAATATCTACACACGTATGCATTTTGTATGCTTCTTCAAGCTCGTTTTCGCTGTTGTATCTTTACCTTTTGCGCCGCATCGTATATGTTTGACCTTAAAAGGGTTCTTCTTCGTAATTGACAACTTTTTCCCTAATTGCAGTAGAAAAGCGATTTGTTCATCAAATGTATCGCTTTTAATAATATTTTCTACATTTTGTTTTGACGTACTATTTCCAGCTTGCTCCCATGAGTAGACAGTTTTTTCAGGTTTCTCGTAGAAGAGATCACGTCTTACCCAGATTCTAGACATTATTTTTATTTATTTGAATTATTGCTTGTTTAGAAACTTGTATGTTTCGGTACAGTTGCTGTTCTATAAATGATGTAAGATTATTTCATACTTTTATACGCTGAAATATTCAGGAGGTTGAAGAAAATATGTTGTTAGTGAAGGTTAAGTTGTTTGTCCACGCATTTCTACATTTCAAGGATCGTCGTTGTCCACGCATTTCTTCATTTCAAGGATCGTCGGAAAAATCATGCACTTCTTTTGAATTGCGTAATTTCCAGAATAATGGGTTATATCACATGTGTATTGTGGGCGTTTACCTGTAGTGCGGACAACAGGGTAAACAATGAAAAAGAGGATCAAGCTATTAAGCACTTGAGAGTAAAACCGTCTTGTGGGATAACTTCTTTTGTGTTTTGGTTTTATACTTGAAGTAGAATTCCGCTAAGGTTGAAAATTTATGGTTTCCAGCTTGCTCCCATGAGTAGACAGTTTTTTCAGGTTTCTCGTAGAAGAGATCACGTCTTACCCAGATTCTAGACATTATTTTTATTTATTTGAATTATTGCTTGTTTAGAAACTTGTATGTTTCGGTACAGTTGCTGTTCTATAAATGATGTAAGATTATTTCATACTTTTATACGCTGAAATATTCAGGAGATTGAAGAAAATATGTTGTTAGTGAAGGTTAAGTTGTTTGTCCACGCATTTCTTCATTTCAAGGATCGTCGGAAAAATCATGCACTTCTTTTGAATTGCGTAATTTCCAGAATAATGGGTTATATCACATGTGTATTGTGGGCGTTTACCTGTAGTGCGGACAACAGGGTAAACAATGCAAAAGAGGATCAAGCTATTAAGCACTTGAGAGTAAAACCGACTTGTGGGATAACTTCTTTTGTGTTTTGGTTTTATACTTGAAGTAGAATTCCGCTAAGGTTGAAAATTTATGGTTTCTTATAATTCAACATTTGTTACCACTTTTAATGGTTTTGTTTATTTTTGAAAAATAAATTATTAAAATAACAAATTTCCCAAAAAAAAATAATTAATTGATGTATATATATTACAACAAGTAAGGAAGGGCTAAGTTCGGGTGTAACCGAATATTTAATACTCTCGCAATTTATTTATTTAATTTCATTAATATAACACACAATTTGACCCACATATTAGTCATATATATTGTATAAAGTCCATTGAAAGTTGGAAATCATAATATTAGGTTAGAAGCGAGGAGGTCCTCATGTTCGATATATGGGGCCTTGAAAACCTATGATCCGATTTTGGCGATTTTTAGAATGGGGCTGCCACACTATAAACGTAGTATTTGTGCAAAGTTCTGCACCGATATCTTCACTTTATATAGTGTAAAGTAAACAATTCTTCAAAAAAATTACATCCAAATGTGCCCCTCCAAATTTTATTTTAATAACTTTATTTATGTCTTAGTTATGACACTGTATAGGTTTTCAGTTTCCGCCATTTTGTGGGCGTGGCAGTGGACCGATTTTGCCCATTTTCGAAAGCAACCTCCTCAGGGTGCCAAGGAATGTGTGTTCCAGATTAAGATATCTGAATTTTTACTCAAGTTATTGCTTGCACGGACAGACAGACAGACGGGCGGACAGACATCAGGATTTCAAATCCACTCGTCATCCTGATCATTTATATATATATATATAACCCCATATCTAACTCTTTTATTTCTTGGTGACACAAACAACCGTTATGTGAACAAAACTATGATACTCTGTGCAACATGTTGCGAGAGTATAAAAAAAAATTCTCTAAGATCTCTGAATTTAGAATTAGACCATCTACTTGGCATAAGAATCAAAATATTGGAAATTCGGCTGCTAAACCAAATGTCGGTATGCATATGTAGGATGTAACAGAATCTCTGTTAAACATTTTCTGCAAACAACAATATCCTTTACAAAGAATGAGCAGTTCGATAAAACACCTTTTTACCTGGAATATAGGTTATTGAGGTCAATCCCTTACGCGAATTTTTTTTTTAGTGATTTTACCTGCATACCTGTTACAAGGGTATAAAATCAGACGAATTTTCAATATTTCAACCAAAGCATCACGAGCGTTCATCGTAAGCACAGCTACAACTATAGAACTTACTATAAATCACTTTATACCACAACGAATATATTTCACAAAAAAATCATGACTCTAGCTAAAATAAAAAATGAAATGCGTAATGTAAAGGAAAAAATGCGAAATGTTCAGGAAGCAATCGACAAATTGGATCGCAAGAAAAAACAAGCTATGGATAAACTTAATAAAAAATATGGCCTGCAAGATGAAGAAGAAGATTCCTCATCCCCAGAAAATCTACGTTCACTGGTTTTAGCAGTTGTAGATATCAATAAATCATTAATCACTGCACCCAGAACTGAAGAACTCAATCGCGTGGATTATGTAGAGGCAAATGAAGATGAAATCGAACAGTCTGATGTAGAACTTAATCGCGTGGATTATGTAGAGGCAAATGAAGATGAAATCGAACAGTCTGATGTAGAACTTAATCGCGTGGATTATGTAGAGGCAAATGAAGATGAAATCGAACCGTCTAATGTAGAACTCAATCGCGTGGATTATGTAGAGGCAAATGAAGATGAAATCGAACCGTCTGGTGTAGAACTTAATCGCATGGATTATGAAGAGGCAAATGAAGATGAAATCGAACCGTCTGATGTAGAACTCAATCGCATGGATTATGAAGAGGCAAATGAAGATGAAATCGAACCGTCTGATGTAGTACTCAATCGTATAGATTATGAAGAGGCAAATGAACATGAAATCGAACCGTCTGATCCAACATTAATCACCCAACCCACAACTGAAGAACACAATCGCATGGATTATGGAGGAGCATCGAGTAGTAAAATCGAACTACCGGATGCAAGTACTAACTTGGCAATCGCAGAACTGCCGAAGAAACCGGATATTGCCTACGACATAGCGGATTCTCATCATCCCATTGATGATGATAAAGATGCAACTGATGACGATGAAGATGACAGGCTTATAATTGACGAACCTATTGAGGAAGAACCACCGACTACTTATAGTAATTCTTCTTCACCAGAAAGCGTGCAAACTGAGATCACCGAAACTACAAGTAGCCGTAACTCCTCAGAAACAAATGTGTCACCGCTGACTCACAATTATCACAGTTCATTGCAGATTATTAGTCAATCTGCCAATGGCTCTCACACTGAAACTCCGGAAAATAATGAGATGGATAACAGCACCATGTCACTGGAGAATTCAACTATACTGACACCACCGGAAAGTGTGCACAATGAGACCATCGAAACTGTAAGCAATAACTCCTCCGAATCAGATAAGGAGTTACCAGAGCTAATAACAATTGGACCGAATGGCACACAAGTCCTAAAGTCCAAATTCGTACAAATTGCTTGGGATTCGTACAGCATCAGCACACGACACTTGCTGTCAATATTCTTTAGCGAAGATATATTGGCGACACACACGCTCAGCGGCAAACCTTCGCCAGCTTTTTATGATCTAGATCGACCAGCCAAAGGCCAGTTGGATAGCAAAATAGTCGATGATTTGATACATTGCGTGGTGAAGAAAATGCGCTGCACACCACGCGAGGTACGCAATGTGATCACCACCAAATGCGCGGACGTTGCCAAGAAGTATCGCAAGAGAAATATCAAGATTTGTTATAGTGATTTAAATAGGAATTAATATGAATAGATTTAAGTTAAGTTTATCAATTTGTAGGATTTGTTTGTAAGTGATCGTAGAATATAGAATAACGATAAGTTAAATTTATGTATATTTCATTAGCTTTCTGTAAATAAAAAGTAGTAGTAACTACTCAAACAGTTTCATTTCAATTTATTTTTGCATCTTCTTCGAGGTAATTGTTTCAAGATTAAGATTGGTTTTGATGTTGTAATAATATTAGCGCAAGAGCAATATTAACCTAATAACGTTCGTAATTCTCAATCTCCTGTAAGGTGGGTTCTTCACAGATGGAATTTCTTTCATTAGAAGGGAAATTTTCATATGAAATCTTTTTCTTTTTTTCTCTTTCTGTGATAACTTTTTGACTATAAAAATATCAATTTTAAGCGTTTAAATTTTAAATAAGAGTTTTAATTAGTTTTATTAATTTGAGGATTTTTTATAGTCTGTTTAATGTTTATTTCAAATTTTCCTTGTTAATCCAATTATATTTTAACACACTTACTTATGAGTAAAAAATTGATATCTATACTATTATATGGACTATATGTATGTGCCTGTGTATCTGTGCTCTAAGCTATAAGCTATAAGTAAACTATATATTTCTAAAGAATTATCAAAGCATTCTCAACTAAACTCTAACATTTATACCCGTAGTACAATATACATATAGAGACTTATGTAACATATACAGGCAAAACAGGTACCAACAAAACACATAATGCAATTATTTAGTCAATCAACAATAGCAACAATAAAATACAAAAATAAAAAATATAAAATTTTTTAAAACATAAATATTTCAATTCCAATAATTATGCATATTTTATTAGCGTTAAACTCCTCGTTGTATTGCTTTGCCTGGCAGTAACTGAACTGTTTTCAAGCATTTAATCCCATTACCTTTTTGTTTTACGTTTAACATTTGTTATTGTAACAACAACAATACACTATTGCTTGCAACTGAGCTTTTTTTACCGTAACTAATGCAAGCACATTCATTAAATTATTTTTTTTTGTTTTTGCATTTTAGCGCACTTTTTCATAAATATGTAGTTTCATGTTTGTGCAAAAATATATACTTTTTTCACATTTTTCGATTATTCATTTACACAGACATTTTTTGTAACCGACCCCCAGTTAGTATCACCAACATGTTAACCCTTTAAATTTACATTATTGAACCATGAATGAAAATACCAACAGAGAATGCGATAATTTTTAATTTATTCCCCAACCCAAGAGATACATATAATAGATATAGCCATAAGGAGTGTTTGATTTTATTTAGTAAAAAGTTAAAAAAAAATCTCAAACAAAATAAATTGCAATTTGCGGTTTTTTGTGTAATTATTTTCGAAAGAAAAAATGTAAACAAAAAAATAAATAATCAAATAAAGCAAAAAATATGCTAATTCAAAATAGTTTTTCTTTATGTGCGGCAAAAAATGGTTTACATAAAATAATTATGGAATAATTGAGTCGCACCTAAAATTCCGTGTAATTGCAAATAACACGCATTTAATAATAGAAATTACAATGGAAGCGTGCATTAAATTATTTTGATTGGCTTAAATTGTAAAATGTTACAAAAACGGTTGACAGCTTTTAGCCTTTAAATTGGTAATTATAGCTTTAGGTATCAAAAACTGATTTAAAATACAATAAATTTTTGTGGTTATAATACATTTATATACAACACAAAGTAGTTAGTGTGGTATGAGAGTAATCAAACTAAATTAAATTAAAAATTTAGCAAATCACTAGAGCTTTCACTAAAGCTTTAAGCATGTACGAAAAAGCTCTTTTTCGAAAAATATTGAATTATTCTTGTTATTAAAATTTTTTTTCAGAAAAATATTGAAATTTTATTTTAAAAAAATTTCAAACTTAATTTAGATATCAAAGTGCTAATGATGAAATGGAGATTTTGAGGTTAGCTAGTAATTTTAAAATTTCAAGTCAGGTTTTTGCAATAAATTCAAAAATTATTAAAAAATCTTCTAGCTGATAGAAATTATTTTAAATTAATTTTAATTGAAAAATAGTTTTTTTTTATTTTTTTTACATGAAATTATTAAAGTATTTTTAATCAAAATAATTTTCAAATTTTTTTTTTGTTTTTTTTTAATCAAGCTTCGTATAATAGAAAACCCCTCACCAAATTTAAAGCATAACTATTTATTCACAAATATCCAGCAAAAGCATTTAGCATTTCATAAACTAGCATTTTAATTTTCCTTTTGCATGTCACACCATCTCACAAAAATATGCCGACCATTCAATAACCACCACATAATTACAAATTTCTTTTACCTTTTTTGCATTTCACCAATATTTTGTCTAAAACCAAACAAATATTTAGGTAATCGCCGCACTGCCTCGGTACGCTCGGTGGGCTATAGCGATCTCTTCGTGTTGAGCAAAAAGGATATGTGGGATGTGCTGAAAGAATATCCGGCAGCGCGTGTGCGACTGGAGTCCATAGCGGTGAAACGTTTGGAGAAATACAAAAAAGCGCCGTTAGAGAAAGGTGTGTTGATCAACTAGAAAAATATTATAATACTTAAATTAAACAAAAGATACCGTGTTCCCCAACAATAATTAAACACTATTTGATAAAGTTTTTATAAAAATTATAAAAAAAAACATTTTCTATGTATTTGTATTAAAATTAGTTTTTAATATTGCTAATTATTTGCTTATTTGTTGAAAACGTAATTTTTCCCGAAATTTATTACACATAAAATTAGCAATGAACCAAAGTTAATTGCCCACTAGTAGCGCTGCGCATAAAATTATAATTATTTGTTGTTTCCACATATTTTATGAACACACCAAATGCTTCCTACCCACAAAAAATTGATTCGTATTTCATTATTGTATATATTGTATTTGACAATATAGTAAAATACTTTAATGTAGTTGCCATGGGACGCTGCCAATCGACGCCCGGTTTGGTGGAGAGTTGCGGCCGCACCACCTTGGAAGATATGTGGTTGCCACCGCCGACAGCATTGTCATTCGCGCAACAACAACAAATACAGCAGCAAAGTGTATCTTATAGGTGAGTGGTTATACTATATTCGCCCTCTTTCAAGGCCTAAAGTCCTATAAACCTTTCGCTTTAACACTATCCTCTCACTACATCAAGTGTGTTTGATGAGAGATCTTAATACCAAACTAAATGCACCTTATAAACTGTTATGTATTAAAATAATTGAAAAAAAAATCCAATATCTCTCTCAGTCGTGCTCCCAGTCCCCGCTCAACCATCACCTATACGGAACGCATCACACGCGCAACCGATTCACCCGGCTCGGTAAGTCCCAGTGTACATAGTTCGGATGATCGGCCGCGCAGTCGGGCGACGTCGCATCATTCAACACGACCACAATCGCAGCCAAGTCGAACAGGTATGTAAGGGATCAAACGGTATTCCATAGTAAAAAAAAATATTTATAAGATTAAATTTTATTAACAACAACAATCTAATGTATAAATAATCAATCACATACCAACTTTTTCTCGTTTATTTTTGCTCTCTATGCTACCATAGGTCACATCTGCGATTCCAGTTCCCATCTAGAGTGTTACGGTGGCGGTTTGTCCGCCGCTAGCGGTGGCATCGGTGGTGGCGGCACTACGCCACTACTCGGTTCACATGAAGCCTTAGAGGATGAAATCAAACGACTGCGCGAGCGTCTACACACTGTAGAGTCGGAGAATCAAGCACTGAATACGAAACTATCACAGCAGCAATGGGATTTAGAGAATCGTCTGGCCGAGATTGAGATGCAAATATGCGGTGTCTCATCGACTTCCAGTCTGGATCCGGAGAATGAGACCGAGGAGATGGAACGGAATCGCGAGAGTATCATATAACACGGGAGCGAGCTGCCCCATCAGCCGATCGGTATGATGTACATATCATGTTTAACATGACTCGCATTGTTGTTGTTGTCGTTAAATGTTAAAATTGTCGTTGGCATTCTCGTTGTACACAAACATGAAAACTACTACAATAACAACTACCATCAAACACAACACACCAAGCTCTCAACTGTATCACGCAGCGTGGATGCAACCAACAACAAGTCACAATACTACATATAACCATTAACACCCTTGAACGCCCTTGAACGCCCCTGATCCAGGAAATGTTAAACTAGACGCATATTTACTATCGCTCATCTAATGTATATGTGTGTAGGTTAGGGCACATCGCATGTCTAACTGTCACTCAATTTTGTGTTTCCATTCGGTGAATTGGCTAACCGAGGTTGCAAACACATACACCTAAACACTTGCCACAAATACACCCACACATTCGTGTTAAATACATATGTGTATGCCAGCAAGTCAATGTTTTATTCTGCTAAATTCCTTTCATTACATTGTTATGGGAAAATCAACTACAACAACAGCAACAACAAACAAACCCAACTTAACTATTCGGCAACATTTTCAATTTCCGCTTGCAACAATGTTTCCATTTCTGATTGCATTGCCGCATTGCCTCTGTCATTCGCATCAGCAATGTCATCATCACACTCGTCATCACCATCACCATCATCACCAACGCTATCAATGTCACAATGTTTGCCAAGCATTATCGCCGTTCATCTTCGTGTATTTATTCAAAATTTGAATGGTTCTCAATAGCAAACTCAAGTACATACACTCAGTCTTTTCAATACTTTTTACTAAGTGTGATTTTTCAGTTAATATTTTTTTTTAATTTGATTGCTATCAGAGATTGTTAGGATTTAAATTAATATGAAAATTCATATAGAACAAATAATAGTTTATTCAAGCTATAATATTTTTTATGTTCTAGTATTACTAAAGAAAAAACTCTTATATTAATATTTTTAGTATGTATCTATACTTAAATCGGGGTCAAGAGTATATAAAGCTGGGTTCCACAGAAATTTCGTACTCTCTCCTACAGTTTTTCCTTAATCATTTCGCAATAATGAGACGCTGATATAGCAAATAGATTTTTTGACAGAGCGTGATGTCATGAAGTTGGATGCAGAAGGCATAAAAGAGTCAAATTTCAAATATACAATATAAATACAAATACAATCTTTTAAGTGATCTGTAACATCTTACGTTTCTTCTTCATTGAGCCTTATAGAGAAGAACAATTTAAACTGATGAGAAACCTTAAAAGTTTGACAGATTTGACATTACAAATGTCACCCCTGATGCTTTAATCTTAAGCCGACAGTAAGGTTTAGTACGATCTGGGGTAATAGCAGAGTTATGACTTGAAGCACAATATCAACAAGTCATATAAAAAGAAAGTATAGACTACGATATAACAGATAGAGATAAGTATACAGATAGAGAGAAGGATACAGTCATCGGTGAAGCCAGTTTTATAAGAATTTGATAGGGTTTTAGTAAACCTACCTTTGGATTTAATCATTTAGATGACGAAGAATGCTTAAAATATGAAGAAGAATCATTTTTAGTTCGATAGAAACATATTGATTTGACGTTTGTCTACTGAAATGATGTTAGATCCAACATATAACCTCTGTTGATTTTGTTCAGTTCGTAATGTTGTGAATATCAATGTGAATCATGTCATACTGATCTGAGATCGTATATGAAGTGTCAAAAACTTTATCAAATACATGTTTTGTTGCCTGAGCTCTAAGCTGAAATAACCTCAAAATGATACTAGAAGTTGAAGTAGTTGTTTAAAGTTCAGAGGAAGCAGACATAATTTCTATAGATGCAATTTGGAGACTTGAGAGGTCAGAAAGAGGAAGATATTCAAAGATTTGTATCATTTATTGGTAAAACTGTGGAATACGTTCTTAGTTCTATGGAAGAACAAAAACTTTTAAAACGAAAATCATAGCTGTTTTTTTCCGAAAATTTTTCAGGAAAAAGTCTTATTGTAAGTCCATCGCCAAGTCATAAAAATATATATGGAACTGCGCTTGTTATTATTTTAGACAAAATCTATTGTTAAAACAGTCTCTGATAGCCCGAATATAATTTACTTATTTTCTCTAAATCTAAATGTACTATGAATGTTTACTTCTCTCACACACTGTATTCTTTTCATAAAAATGTTTAACCTTCGATTCAATTCAATTTTGCTCATGAAATGCTAAAATAAACTCACACAACAAATTTCAAAAAACTATGTATATGTTTGTACAACAACAATAACAATAATAAAAAAACAACAGGAGCAGCGACAACAAGCACAGTAACGTCAGTCGAAGAAGAACGACGGGAAATAAATGTGTCCACAACTCGCACAACAACAGAAACTGAGGCAACAGTGTCTACAAAGTATTCATGGTCACGTTACTTGAACATGTCCACGCAGACACCACCCACCCGACGTCATCAGCGACCAAGCATGCAAGTGGATAGCGCTGAAGATGGCGATGATGATGACGACGACGACGATGATGATGACGAGGATATCGACGTGGACGACGAGAGTGACGGCAAAGATAATGAAAATGACAATTTAATTGAGTCCGATGAGGAGGGCGAGGCTGCTGCGGCACATTACGGTGGCGCTGGTGCGGCTAGTTATAAGCCACACGCCTCCACATCAGATGCGGCCAAAGCTCGTGATCGGCACGCTGATCGGGCAGCCAAGTTTTCATCGATTTGAGAATTTCTGCTTAACCGATTAGAACTTTATTGTGAGACATTCACGCGCAGTGAAGGAAAGCAAGCGATGAATGCATAGCTGCATTTTTTTGTAGGTTTAGAAATATTAGATGTATACATTCCTTTCAATGTACAGGCGAGATTTGTAGCTTTAGCGTTAGCGTATTCAATAAATTCAATTCATGTACATTCCAGTTAGCTGCCAAATAAGTTTTTGTATGTATTAGTGTAAAGTACCACAAAATCCAATCACGCACATAACTACACGCATTCATATTTAGTAACGAAAATGCTTGAAAGATATTGTTAGTTTTGAAGATTATTCTTTAATTAGATCTTACTCCATTTGGGGACAGTTTGGATTCACGGTAATTGCGAACGAAATATGGAATACTTTATTCCACTAAAAACTAAAGACCTCTCAATCCAGAAAGCTTATTGAGTAGATCTACGGAGGATCTATTTTTATTCGGATCATTATTTCCGAACAGTTATGTCTTGGATAATAAACTTAAATTAATTTCTTTAATATTGTTTGCTTTTACTTGAAGCATTGAATAATGCAATTTTCAATATCTTCCCTTAATGATACCTATTGAGTTCAATCAATTGAATAAAGCACATCATTAGGTTAATTGGACTCAAATAAGTGTCAAGGTTGACTGATTGGTTTCATATTTTCTTCGCCTAAACAATTATCTCGCTGTGAGTATTGCTCTATAAACTATCGACATCTCTTCCATTGGTTTGTAACAGCTTTTCAGATTCATTATTGATGCGTAGTATTTACTACAATTTATGTTCGAAACCTCATTCACTTCTAATTGGACAATTAACGCCTAATTACGATACAATAAATAAGACACGATGTGAGGTTATTATCCACTATTTTGACACTGATACTTGATTGAGTCGTCTTAATTGAATACATTTAAGCTCCAATAATTTGTGTTAATTTATATTATAATTTCCTCAGGTAATTGGGCTATTTGAACATGGTAATTTCCATAAATTCTCCATCAGTTTCATAATGTACCTATTTAAACGATAGAAGTGGTTTGCTAAAAGTACAATGCATCAAAAATATAATACTTTCTTGAAATCAAATTGTCTCGAAACATAGTTGTGGAAACACTTAATCGGTAAATTTCTAATTTGAATTCAAATAACCCAGAACATTCTCCCGAATGAGATCTAACACTGCCATATAAAACAGTTTTCATGGTGTGATCGAAACAAACCGAAAGCGGCGATAGTCATAAAATATACCGTGACCCCCTGTAACAATATATCACCAGAAGCAGTCACTCGGACACCGTTAAAATAATGAGTGCAGGAAGACGTCGGACAAACTTTGTAAATAATAGTTAATAATTGCAATTTGCTGTAAATATAATCAACTTAGACTTTTTTTCTAATTGAACGGACATTTCGCTCTTGAGCACACACACTATCACAGCACTCACTAACACAATACTAGTACAAGTGAAAGCGTGTGAGCTGGGCGTGGCATGTAATGGCGCCCAAGTGCACTATTGTGCTTTGTAATGGTAAGCGACAAAAAAATAAACTAGCGTATAATTATAAAAAGTTAGCGTGTACGCAAAAAATCAATATTGTAAAATATATATACAATTTTAGCGCCTAAGTGTCGTAGCTATGGTAAGACAAATTCTTAAGCATAAATTATTATAAATCATTGTATAATGTACTGTAGTTAAGCATTGAATAATCAAAATGTAAGTTATACTCGAAAAAGGTTTACAGTTATTCCAGAATAAACAAGAATTAGAACAACAGCATTCACTTACATACATACATACATATTTACATACGTTCATCAAACGAAATTCTCATACATACTTACGATTCAATAAAAAAAAATTACTTACATACATAATAATAATGCTAATTGTCATGTGTATATTGGAAACGATTTACTTTAAATATATGAAATACTTGAGAATAATTAGGTGAAATGAAAAAAAAAAACCAAATAATAGTTATAATTAAATGAAATAACTAGAACACAATTTGTACTATTGGAAAAGAACTGCCAAACAAATGAGTAAAAAAAAAATTAATTAAAATAAATTATATAAAAAAATTAGTTGAGTTGTAGTAATTAAAATGAAATTAAAAGTAATAATTGAAAAAAATAATATCACAAAAAATGTAAATCAAAGCTTTTCAGCATCAACGTTAGTTTAGTTAAGATATATTCACAAAATGAGTAAAATTTGCATAAAATAAATTGAAAAAAAAAAAATTAAAATTAAAATTAAAATAGTATGAAATGAACAAAAACTAATGAGCCGAACGCAAAGCTAATGAAATCAGAATTAATTAATTTGTGTAGTTTTAAAAAGCATATAAGTAAATATTTACCAATAACAAAATAAAAAAATTCTAATGACTTGTCTACAAACTACACAAAATATATAGATATATGTATATGTAATACAAAAAGAAATATGTATAACTGTGTATAAATAATAACGGTATCAAGCAGCAGTTGCTAATGTGAGTCAGGCGTATTTTGTCGTTTTTTTTGTTGTAATTGTATGTAACGTGTGTATGAAAGTTTATAAAATTTTAAAAATTCGTAAACAATAAAAAGCAAAACTTAGTGCAGACAAAATAATATAAATAAGAAAAAACTCAAAATAAAAATATAAAAAATAATAAGAAAAATAAAAATTTACGAAATTTTCAAAATAGGTAAATGAGTTTAGAGAATACAATTAAATTTAATGCAAGCAAACAAACAAATAATGAACTACCAAACAAGGAATGCGAAAGCAAAACTAGTGGAAAGTAATTAGTTTATAAAAAATAAAAACTCAAATGAAAACCTAATTAATTAGCACTTAAGTAGCAGTTTAAATTTAGGTGAAACGTGAAATTTAAAATTATCGCTAAAATACAAAAAAAAAAAAATAAATCATTGCAAATGCAAGGGAGGCAAGTGGTAAAGGTTGAAGGTAAGCGAGGGCATATTAGCAGAGTTTGTTTTGAAATTTAAAATTTAGATTTTTTTTAAATTAAAATCAACACTTATTCTATGAAATTTGAAATAAATTCATAAAGAATTTTAAATTATAATAAAATTCCAGACTTTTAAGCCTACAAATTACAGTAAATAACTAGCAAACAATTGTTTTCCAACAGCCTCAATTATTGTTAGTATGCTTTTGGGCGTTTCAGACAGCCTTTCAGTTAAGCCAATTAGCAAATTGCCTACACAATTTCAATAGCGAGTTACTTAAGTGAATTAACTATATCAAAAAAGTGCTGGGAATGCAAATTTTGGTAAACCAAATTAATGAATATAGATTGCTTTTAAAACATACTTTTCGCCCGAAAGCATGCTTAAATATACAAAAAAAAATATATTTTATTTCAAAAATTTTAGACATCTTTTGGATGTATTGAAAATTAATATTGAATGAAATTTAATTTAAAATATTATAAAGTAAATTATAACGATATTTTTAGTTTTTTTTTTGGAAAAACTTTTCCAAAATAATTAAATTTCTTCACTTTTGTAATTTCAACTAGTAAAGGTAGATTATTTCAATACCAAAAAATATGTAGGGATATTTTAATAATTTTATATTTTAAATGATTGTATTTTATAGATTTCTTTCAACACTGTGCTACATAAAAAATAATTTCTAAACTCCTACCGGATTTGAGGTTATTAATTTTACATTATTAAATAAATATTTTTGTGCAAAAGTGATGAAGTATTTGCCAAGCATATTTACGATGAAACATTTGAATTTGTTAAAGTTTGCACAATTGCTATAAATTCTATGATATTTGTTAACAGATTTTATTTAATAATCGATAGCACGTTAAATAATTTTGACTGATGAAAAATAATTAAAACTTCTACCAAGTATTACTCAATGGAAAATTTGACTTTATTACTATACATTAAATGATTTTTATTTCAAAAACAATTTTTTTTTTTAATTCCAGTTGAAAAGTACATAACTGCATTTAGTAAAAAATAAAATAAAAAATAATACTTAAAGAGCACAATAAATTACTTATTGGCTAATACTTTGAACACCGTGAGAAATTTTCTTTTGTAAATACATTTTCTTTTTTAAATAAATTTAAAACCACTTTTAATTAAAAGAAATGTCATAGTCATAGTTAGGCAGTAAATTTTGGATTGCAATGTAAATAAGAAATTTACAAAACCGAAATGTAATTGAAAGTAATGATTCCATTTGCATTTAGAGAGCAAATAACCATTTTATTATAGAAATAACGCAAAACTAATTTCTTTATTTTCAAAATAGCTTTTATAGTAAAGTATAATATTAATTCGCTTGATTATATACTAAATACCAATTTCATCGCAGACTTTTGTAAGCAATTATCTTTTCAATTTTATTTCATCAAAATTAATTACTCTAAAAGTATAAATTTGCATTGCAAACAAGTTAAAGAGAGAGATTGTTGCTTGGAATTATGAATGCAAATAAATTCCACAAAAAAATTATGCATTGTAATTTCTATGAAATACAATGTAATTCTTAGAAGAAAAAATATAAAAAATTAATTATAAAGTAAAAAACTACTATTTGAAAATGTAAATGTACGACATTTAAGTAAATACTGAAAAAAAAAATTCAAAAAACCAGTCAAACGTGTAAACTGAATAAAAATAAAAATTTAATAAAAATAAATATTTAATAATTCATAAAAATATGTGTGATTTTTACTTTTTGCTTCAGTGGTGGGTGGGAAATCAGTTACAGCGATATCTTGAAAATTTTCTTAAAAGGTGGCAACTCCATACAAATATATTCTACATTCAAATACGATAATTTTTGAAGTTACGCTTTCTCATATTCTTTAAGGTTCAATAATTGTATATGTGGCAACTCTGTACAAAAATTAAATTCTACACAAACACTTTTCGGAAGGCTGTCTCTAACACCTTACGTGTGATCTTCCTTTGGTAATATTTCTAGACTTATGGGGTTAGGGGTTATCAGGATTTTCGAAAAATCATTTTTTTTTGCATCTTCGTTAAGAGTAAAATCTTACAAATATTCTCTGAAAATTTAAAGTTGATCCGATAATAACTTTTCGAGTTATTCGACAAACAACAAAGAGCGCTCAGGCACTCCAGCACACTAGTGTCAAACTTTAAATGCGTTTATTTCAAAACTATGTTTTTGGAACTGGTGACAACTGTAACTCAAAAACCGATTTTCATTTTTTAGAACAATTAACTGTTGATTTTATCCCGAAAATCTAAAAAAAAATTTACTGAGGCCGCCATTTTGTTAATTTTTGAAAAAAAAGCTTCAGACCAGGCCCAGGATTATTTCATAAAACTATTTTTTTATCCGATTGATTTTAGATGAATCTCCAAGGACTTATGATTGTCACCACAAGGACCTTTTTTTGAGACTGGGTCAACACAGACTATAACTTTGGAAATTATAAACTTTTTTTTCAAATTTTCGTGACTTTAAGTCAAAACATTGTATAATAATGCCATATTATTACTTTTGTAAAATAACCTGAATTAATAGCAAAAAAATTACTGAAAATTCAAATTTTTTCATGTCTCTGACTACCCCTAACCCCTTAAATTGTTCATCGTTGGCAACCCTTATTTTAAATTTTTTAAATTAAAAACTTCTCAAATTCGTGCCAGGAGCTTTCCCAAACGACCTATGTTTGAATATTTTTTTATATTTTGATTTTATACACAGGGTAGCAACTCCATTGCTAAATATGACCAATTTAAAGCTTTTTTACTTTTCCTTTTTAATTTTTGTATTATTTCAACAATATTTTTTTAATATTTAATTTTTTTTGTAATATTTGTGGTGTCTCTACCGGTGAATAAATGTAAACAAAAGACTTAAGACACAAGCGCGCTGCTGCCTATGCTGTGACGACGTCGACGTTAAACCAATCAACTATGACGTCACACAGTTCCAATGAGCTTACTTAACGCATTCCCAACTTCCAACTGGAAACGCAAGGTAAACAAAAAATCCAAAAGCTTCATTGAAAGCTTAGCTTACCCACAGCACGCTTGAAGAGCACCACTTAAGCCGACGAACAGTTGCCGATCGTGTCTGAAGCTCGCCACAAGTGTCAGTGAGCAGCTGCTTTCAACAAAAAATTTACACAGTGAAAAAGATAACAACAACTACAAGAGAGTGCAATCGATGTAATACATAACGCTGACCAAATTTTTCATTAAAAGTGCTAAAAATAGTTTCATTGCAACGAAAATAGTAGTGAAATGCAACATTATGTGTGTGGCAATAAAAAATTTTAAGATTTTGTAAACGAATTTTGTTGCTAAAAATAGCTAGCAGCTCCTATTAATTGAGAGCGTGTAGAAAAATAACTGAAATTGTGCCGCGTTTTGCTTTAGTGTTTTTGTTATTTTGTTTTTTTTTTTTATTCTGTTTTTTCTATGTCTATTTTGGTCTATTGCTCTTCAAGCCGCCGCTGTCTCGCAAGCTACTTGTTCACTTCAGCACGCCCGCTTCTCCTCATCACGCCAGCCGCTCCACTCTCAGCTTATAGCGCGCTGCAATTCATTACTCACAGTCGGCTTGCCGCATCGGCAGCCCATTCGGCCCGTTGTTGTTCATTTGTATGGCACTTGCCACAAGCGCGCCCCGCACGCACTCCAATGGCTCCACTGCAAGCGCTGCAACTCACTTCAGACTCTTTTGATGACTATGTTGCTTATTTGTGTCATTTGTTGTTGTTATTACTTTATTTTTCAACTCATCTACACTTGAGGCGTGTGTGTACCGCAACTTGGTCGTCGCCAGTCAACCCAACTCCGCTACATGCCACTTCATTTGGGCTGTAATTAACGTGCGCTCGCAGGTGCCGCTTTTATCTTATCCACATTTTTCATCAAGCGTTTCCTCCATTTGTTGCCCATTCGGTCGTTCGTTATTGTTTGTGTACATTTTTCTGTTTTTTTGTGCTTTTCTTTGGTATTTTGTACCGTAATTGTTATTTGTTGTTTTTTTAGTTTATTTTTTTTGCATCCTCCTACTTTGTTGCATGCTTTATATGCCGCTTGTCTTTGTTCTGCTGTTCTCACGTTTTATGATTTTATTGAAATTGCGGCGCTTCAATTCATATTTTTGCCATTCATTGCTTTTAAGTTTATTTGATTTTGATTTTTACATAAACGGAAACAATGGTGGTGATCGCTGTATGGATTTGTAGATCAAATTGAACAATTAAGATAAGGCGTCGATTATCGAAATGCATTGTTATTGGTTAATGTAATGGATTTATGTATTGTATGAGAGACTTTGATGTTATAAACATAAATAAGTGATTTTTATATTCTACAAAAAAATTGCTAGCTTGAAGCCTGAGAAATGAATGGCACACAAGAATGTGTGACCCACAAAAAGCTTATAGAAAACTGTAGAACTTTATTATTATTGATGATTTCAAAATATATCTGACTTTCGTAATATTAAATCGTAAAGCGAAGAGATCGTTTATTCAAAATATATTCTCTTCGACTAAAGGTAGTTGATATTAGCAGGAACATAAACAATTTTCTAAGAAAGTTCAGATTGTGATACCATAGTGTAATATTCAGCCGAGTCCGACCGGTAGTGCCAAACTGGATCAATAGATAAAACCAATAGAAATGTAGAACGCATATCAAATTTACCAAAAAAAAATCAAAAATATAAAATTGCGATTTTTTTCTATCCTTAACAGAATTATGTCATTAGAACATTTTCTCGCATGATATAAAAATATCGAGTTCGTTTCTTAACTCTTCGGTATTGAATATTATTCAGCCCGACAAAATAAAAAAATATTGCTTCTTTGAATTTATTTATTTTTTTTCAGTTCATAAGTTAATTTGAGGGTATAAAAAAGCTATATCACGAAAGCTGAGCTGATAGAGACAAACTGATTACAGATTTGAATTCAGCGCGCTCAAATTAACTGGAATCAGTTGATAAATTCAAAGAAGCAAATTGAGTTTTGGCCTGTGTTATTAATAAGCACAATACATACATATCTCTCTGATTTCAAATTTAGTAATTGGTGAATGAAATTAATTTACTGAAATCTTCAAACAGAAAATGAATTTTAGTTTGTTTTTAATTTTTGTTTAATCTAATTAATGATACAAATTTGAAATACGAGGGCTGCTATATATATTTCAGACCTAATAATGAAAATAGGAATATTTATCAACGAAAATGGTTTTATTGTTTTTCAAAATATTTTCCATCAAGATTTATACACTTTTGCATGCGCTCAAACCAATTTTCGAAGCACTTTTTTTGAGCCTTTTTTTGAGCGATTGTCAAATTGTGCGGGATCCAACGAGAACAATCCTTTTTTACGGCCAGGTGTTCATGCAATATCGAATGTATGCTGGTGGGAGAAATGCATAGGCATTCCTCTATCTGAAGGTATGTTACATGACGGTCTTGCATTATCAGTTCACGTACGGCATCGATGTTTACTGGCACAACGGCTGTTTTTGGACGACCTTCACGGAATTCGTCTTTGAGCGAGCGTCGGCCACGATTGAATTCGTTGTACCAGTTTTTCACAGTGCTATAGGATGGTGCTTCATAGCCATACAAAGATTTTAGTTCATCGATGCATTCTTGTCGCGATAATCCACGTCGAAAGTTGTGAAAAATGATCGCACGAAAATGTTCACGAGTTAGTTCCATTTTTTGGCCGAAATGAATTTTTTAATTCCCTGTAAATAAAACAATTCACGATTAAATGACAAAACGTTCTGAGTGATGTTATGCTAAAAAATGTCAAACTTTCCAATGGAAATGTCAGATTGCACCTGGTAACACTTAGTGTTGCCTAGGCCAGAAATATATATAGCAACCCTTGTATCTAAAGCTTGACTTGATGTATGTTGCTTTTGGTATAGAGATTTGGAGTTTATATTGCATGGAGTTTTACAAAGATGTTTAATAACATGCAGGGTTGCCAACATAATCCAATATGCTCGTTGTATAATGTATTTTTAATAAGTTAAGCAGTATTCGGAGAAGATAAGTTAGGTTAGGTTAGGTTGGTTGGTTTGGTAGGCCTGCAGGCCATGCATAGACCAGTTACAGACCTTAGCGATGCCAGATGGAGTGCCTTCACGTATTCTCTGAGTCTCGCTAACGCAGGACAAACGCACAAAAGATCCACTGCTTCATTGGTGCCCCGCTCTTGACACTTCCTGCATACCTCCCGATCCGACAATAAGAATGCCAACCATGGTCCTACAGCCCTTACTATTTAGTGACAGTAAGAACCTTGTATATTTCCGATCTATCGCTTTGCACATGACCTTTACGGTTTCTTAGCATGCACCTATCTATGTCGTCGTAGAGACAGTGCATGGGTTTAGAGAAGATAAGAGTGATCAATTTTTCTTCGGTAAATTCTAGTTTCTTTCCTTTGGCACTCCTTTGTTATTAATTATGTCAAATTTAATTTTATCATCGTTGGCAGCTCTATTTTTAAATATTTTTTTTATTTTTAAATATTATTTCATTGTCCCATATCTGAATTTGTTGATTTTGCTCGAAATAAGAGATTTTCAGAGTATTTATAACCAATAGAGGTATTTAAGGCAATTATCTCATGACTTTTCTTTGACAATATTTTGGTCAGACATTGCTAACGTCTTTCATCATTTTCTTATTTTCACTAATTTACTTCAACAACTTCTTCTGAATCTCTTCATCATACGTTTATCTTGTTTGTACTCTCAGCTGCAGTTAATTACATAATGCACTGACGAGTAATTAGCGCTGCCATTGTTTCACAAACTTCTCGGTTGAGGTAATCACACATATATCACATACAAACATACACTCATATTAGACAAATACGTTCTTTGTTAACCACTTGGTCTGCGTTTTGCCAACAAGGAAGTGTGCTGGACATGCAAGCCACGCACAGACAACAACACCAACACTCTAGAGCTTTTGCCCACAGTTGTCTGCCTCAAGGTAGTTAGACTGTTGGTGATAGTTGCTTGATTATATTTAACACTTTGTTGTTGTTATTGTAGTTGAGGCAGCGCGCCGCCTGTCACTTTCATCCACACAGCAATGACTTTGGCCACTTAAAGTTTTTACTTTTCATTAATGGCTTTTATCGTTTGCAATTATTTTTCGGCCAAATATTTCGCTTTTATTTATTCACCAGCTTTTATTTTATTTTTCATTGCCAAAGCTCAATTATATTTATTTGCTTTTCCATGCTGATTTTTACTGTTGCGCTTTCGGTCATTAAAGCAGCGTGCGGTTTTATCTTGATATACGAAAACAAAGCTGGTCGAACCAGCAGTGACCTTGGCATGTTTTTGCTTTTATTTGTTATTTTTTCTTTATGTTACTGTTATTAGAGAGATTTTAAAAGCTATAAAGTGATGTTTTATTATAAATATAGTATATTATTTATATAATTTTTTGAGCATATATATTCCACAATTTCCTTTTAAAAAGAAATTACGAAGTTTTGAATATCCCTCTGGTACCCAAAATGTCGTATTAGGTCTACAACTTTGTTTCCGCCGTTTTCCAATAGATGTCTCTAGGGTCAAGCACTGGTCGATTAAATTGATTTTTTTTTTTTATATCGATCTTGGACATTTGTGTCAACATTAACCCAACAAAATATTTGTAGAGATCTGTTCGCATCCCAAATTTATTCTCAACTGAAAAAGTCACTTTTTGAGCCGAATTTTCGACATTTGCGGGAAATTTTGCTTTTCTTTTTTAATTCCAAGAAAAGTGCTTCTAAGGCCGTTTTTATAAAAAACTTAAATTAAGAAAAAAAAGCGGCGGAGGCAAAGACCAATAGACCAATAGTATACTAATTTTTAGTTAAAGTCAAATCGTTCTGTAGAACGCGAAACAAAAGCACGTTCGCTGATATAGATTACATTAAGAAAGGCAAAAGCTCTTTAAACACTATCCAATTACATTTAAGTTTATGAACTTGTGAAACACTTATTTAAAACGCCTTAAATTGGCTTGATTAAATTTTTATACTTCTTTTCTTCGAATAAGAAGATATCAATTCAATAAAATAACTCTGCTTAAACCCATACACTGTAATCTTTTGATGGATATTGTCAACAATTGTCTCACGCCATTTATTGCTGAAGTAATGTGTCATACCATTTATTGCAAATTACTTTTTTTTCCAAATACAACCATTATTTCTAATTGTATTATTTTCCAAATTTGCTCTCGAAAACTCGATTACTACTTCAGCGTGCTCTACATTCATTTTACAAAGTCTTTATGATTTTTGTTTTTTCATCCAAAAGATCTTCCATCTCAGTGTGGGTGGCTCGTTACTAACTAACATTTCGTTATTATAAATATTCTTTTTTTAGAAATTTCGTATTTGACACATTTATTTGTGATTTTATTCACTGTTTATTGCGACATTGTTTGCTGAAAAAGTCAATTAAATTTTTGGTTAAATCCGCCCACATGCCAGCGGGTGCAAAAGTCAATGAAATGTGCCAACAACAACGCCTACACCCGCATAAATACATGAACGAAGTCGCATAGATTACATATTTATATAATGATATACATACATATATATGTATATGTATATACCAAACACTTGGCAATTTGCGAGCCACTTGCAAAAACAAACCGATTGCGTTGTTGCTGGCGTTGGCGGCGGCGGTGGCGTTGAAAGCGTCAAAACAACTCACACACACACTTGGAGATAACCAATTTTGGTGTGATTTTTCGGCGCGTAAAGCGTGAAAGCCTCGCTCTGCGCCAACAAAAAAGTAATAATGAATGATTGATGGCAGAAATTCATTGGCGCTACTGAGTTTTTTACTAGAAAAAGTTTATATTTTCAAATAAAATTGTTGCTGATTTTTTGTGAAATAATTTTGTTTTCTTTCTTTAATAAATTAATTTTATCAGCGTTATTATAAACTAGACATATTTTTCCTCCAACCATTTCTATTAATTTTTTACAATATTTGTTTGCATCCATTTTTGCAATTACCTCGTGTGGTAAACACTTGAAAACCTTTTTACTTTTTACTTTTTTATTTCGGCACTCATACATTACACTGCCCTCGGGCGGGCATTAAGCTGTTCGTGTGTTGCGCTTTGCGTGCCACCGCACACATTCACACTACAAAATGAGATAAATAAAAGTGTATTTTTGGAATGTTGTTGATTAACGCTGTGTTTGCGCGATTGCTTTGACCACTCGTTCGCTGCTGGACTGCTAGCTTGCCTTTACAGTTGTTGTTTTTGTTGCATTATTATATATGCTCACTTCTCAGCTATTCGCTGCTATTTCGCGCAGCGCGAACGAGTTTCCCCATTTTTGTGTTCAACACATTTTTTTTGTTGTTGACTGTTTGTGTTTTTGTTGGCGTTGCTGATATGAATCTGTTATTGAATTCATTAAGCGAATCAGCTAGCACACATATGCCATAAGCGCAAAAAAGCGAAATCCACACTGAATTAAAAGATATTTATTTACAAACACAAACAACAATTTGTGTGCGCATGAAATAAAAATTAAGTTTAGTAGAGCGAAATTGAATGCGATGAGCATTTGCTGCAGAACACTTTCACTTGGGAACGCCATAAAGTTCTGGGTGGTGAATAAATTTTTGGTAGATATTTTTTATTTTTCTCCGATTCTGATTTGCATACATTTTAGAGGCAGTTAGTTTTGTTGTAGAATTTTGTTAAACAAAAAGCAATATAGATAGTATCAGGATAATACGAGGGCTGCTATATATATTTCTGGCCTAATAATGAAAATAGGAATATTTATCAACGAAAATGGTTTTATTGTTTTTCAAAATATTCTCCATCAAGATTTATACACTTTTGCATGCGCTCAAACCAATTTTCGAAGCACTTTTTTTGAGCCTTTTTTTGAGCGATTGTCAAATTGTGCGGGATCCAACGAGTACAAACCTTTTTTACGGCCAGGTGTTCATGCAATATCGAATGTATGCTGGTGGGAGCAATGCATAGGCATGCCTCTATCTGAAGGTATGTTACATGACGGTCTTGCATTATCAGTTCACGTACGGCATCGATGTTTTCTGGCACAACGCCTGTTTTTGGACGACCTTCACGGAATTCGTCTTTGAGCGAGCGTCGGCCACGATTGAATTCGTTGTACCAGTTTCAGTTTTCACAGTGCTATAGGATGGTGCTTCATAGCCATACAAAGATTTTAGTTCATCGATGCACTCTTGTCGCGATAATCCACGTTGAAGGTTGTGAAAAATGATCGCACTAAAATGTTCACGAGTTAATTCCATTTTTTGGCCGAGATGATTTTTTAAATTCCCTATAAATAAAACAATTCACGATTAAATGACAATAAGTTCTGAGTGATGTTATGCTAAAAAATGTCAAACTTTCCAATGGAAATGTCAGATTGTACCTGGTAACACTTAGTGTTGCCTAGGCCAGAAATATATATAGCAGCCCTCGTATGGATTGGTAATCTCAGTTCACCCGCTAAAAGAAAAAACCTTATAATCGAGTAACCGAATATTGTACCCAAATAGCCGGCTATTAAAAATTAGCTAATATATAGATTATACATAGATAAAATTACGATGTAAATGTTTAGAAAAAGGTAGAATACCTTAGGAAAAACCTGAAGAATATGGTTATCCGGATAACTGAACAAACGAATATTAACCGGATATTCATTGTATATCGATTTCTTCCACTTTAATAATCACTTTGGATATGAAGATATTCGAATCTGGAGATATTGTGGCCCTCATAAAATATAACTACTGCGGATGTATTCTTTTGCCCCATAGTTAGTACCGGAAACCGAATCCATATACTTACCGACACCATCTTTTTGGTCAAATTAGTTACATGGACAAATTCTTTGAATCAAATAATGTTGGTCCATAGACTCCATATATTTCATAGACATTTAGCAAAACCTCTCTCTTTAGCAAGGAGCTCCCAGCCCGTATCTGAAGCAGTCAGAGTTGAGTAGATTTTTCGGAGTTAAGTCTAGAAATTTGCATTTCTAAACAATATTGTATCAATAAATAAATTGTATAAAAAAATCTTCAATAAGAACACCATAAAGACTCTTGTCATTCTTAAGAATACGGGGCCTTGGGCTATGAACATAGTGAACTGCTTATTGAGTGATCCTCAATTTGTGCTATAAATTCAATTTTTGATCGAGCGGGTGTTTTTAAAGACGTGGGGTTTGTAACGAGGCAACACCTTTTTCAGTTTCACCCAGTTTAGTTTGCCATTTCGTAATGAACAGACTTGCTCTGGACAATGTTCGTTGCTGTCATACGGGTCAAATGGTCAAAAATTAGATTTCACCGAATTTATTCGAGCCATCCGCGGCGGTAACTTGCCCGAAATCATTTTTAAAACATAACAGCAAACCCTTATCTTTATGATAACGTTAAATTCTTGGCCATAACATAAATTAAAAGCGTTTTTACTTCTGCCTGAAAACCACATGTCTTAATAAGCACCCTTTATTATCTATTTTGTTTTTGTTTTTGTAATTGGAAATCCATATCTCGACGGAATCTTTGCTGAAATATGATGATCATAATCAATCTACGCAGTTACAGGGAGACACATGCCAACAAGGCTTTATCTAAACTGTTGTTTTCAACTCACTGGAACCTGTATTATGCAAATAATGGCTTAAGGTACTTCATAAATATTTAGAAAGTTTACAAATCTACCTAATAAATAAGAATACTCATTATAACTTGACACTCACTTGCGTTTTATAACTAAGCCTTAACAATGTCAATACCTCCTTACGTCTTTTTGATTAGACGCTGTCGCTGTTACCGCCCCACCATTCCAAAATCCCACCTTTTCTTTAATTTATAATTGATTAACAATCAATAAATCAACTTGTTTCCAGCAATTAACAGCAAATATGTATAATGAGCTGCTATTCCTGTTTTATTTTTCACTCTTCATACCTGTGGGTATTTTTTACGCTTTAATTAAATCGAAAAAAATGAAATACAATTTTCGAAATGTGCGCATCTGTTCATTAGGGCAGCAGCCGAAATTCTGGGAAAGCTTTGACCGAGTTTCGCAGCTGAAACTCATGAATCTCAGTGGAATTTGCTTTTCGCGTTGCTAATACAACGCTGAATTTGTCAGTTATGTGTGCTGATTTTCGCTGTGGCAGACAAAACAGACAATTTCATAAATGAAAATGTTGTCTTCCACTTCACAATGCTCACATGCATATGCATAATTCTCTCAGTTAGCAGTCAGCGTAATTAAATACATATATATATGTATTTGCTGGTGTTGTTGTTGTTACATAGTCGCACAGAAAGTACTGTTATAATAGACAGTCGCTAGCAAGTTGAGCTTAGAACGTTTTTTCATGCTTACAAATACATAAATATATATAAGTATGTTTGTGTATATGCTGAGCTGATAATTATGCCATGCTTGGTCGGGCAAACAAAAGACTTAAGACACAAACTCGCTACAGGTAGCTTTCTGGTATTTTGTTTTCATTTCGTCGTTTCTGCTTTCTGCCCAACACTCGCTTCATTGTCAAGTGAGTGTATTATGCAACACATGCTTTTGACTGCACTTAGTGGCTGTTGTTGTAGTGTTTGTTGCGCTTAGCTGCTGTCCTCCTCTTTGTATAGTATGTTTCAATTAAAATGCATTGCATGTTGCATCAGTTAACTTTATCTATGATAATCAAGTAACTGCTTTTCTGGCACATGTGTGACACACGCGATGAAGAAGCGCATATCTACATATCTACTCACATTGCAGTATGTAGAGAAATTTTTAGTGAGTGGTAATAATAAATTAAGGTGCGTTTCATTAATTTTTTTAGATTTTGTTAGAAATTTTTCTTTGATTTATTAATCGGTATAGTTTAGAGGATAAATGTATAGAAACTGATTAAGCTGGCAGCGCTGAGCTCTTTACCATATTCAAGCTTTACTGATTTTTATAAGTTGAAGAAAATTTTTTAAATATTCTAACCTAAAATGTATCTACATGCTACATATTAAGAAGTGACAGAGAGCCTCAAACTACTACCTTTACGAAAACTACTACCTTTTTTTGGTCCAAAAATTAATTTTATATTTTTTTTTATTTTTTTAAAGTGGCTTGCCATAATAGAGAATTTAAGCTATTTTAAATTACAGCTGTCATTCGATTTTTCACAGTTTCAAATCAGCTCTGCTAACATGAAAATCTCTACAACAACAAAAGCAATTTTTTATACCCCACATTATATTATTATATTGCATATTCCCCCGCCAGTGATGACACCAATCAAATACGCGACAGTGACAGTGAACAACTGTTTTGTGCTACAACAACTAAATGATGTTGTTAAAAATTCATAAAAATCTACTGATGTCATCCAAAATAAACGCGAAAAAAACACGTTGAACATAATAAAAACACGAACACACAAAAAAAGCTTTTAAACAAAATCACCAAGTATGTCGCTATTAAACAAAGCAAATTAAGCGTTGAACATACAGCAAAGCGTCAAAAAGTTGTATTACTGACACAGCTGATGTTGAGTTTATACGCTTATCGCGGCGACATGCAAAATGTATTTGCCGCTGAAACAAGTAAATAATAGCGAAATTATTTAATATTTACAACAAAAAAGGTGAAAATAAACAAAATGACAAAGGCTAATAACAATGACAGCAACCTTCAATTATTTAGTTACCTGGTCGGAGTTGACTGACAGTTGGGCAGTTATACAAAATATTTTTTTTTTAATTATTTACAACAATTAGTTAAGGGTGGAGGTAAAAAATTAAATGATTTTTAAAATCATATACCGATAAAATTTGGCACGAACTCTTAAATTTTTTTGATTTTAAAAATTTTATAAATGTTAAGAAAATGTTTAGAATTACATGTCTGCGTAAATATTGAAACAGAGACAGTTGCTCCACCGAATATTGGTCTACAACTTTGCTTCCGCTGTTTTTTTCTGTAAATTTAAGGCTTTATTGTATAAAAACGGTTGCAAAAATATTATTCAAAATATTGGCCGTCACCAGCTATTACTTTTGACCACATTTCTGACAGCATGCGTATTCCGTGACCATCGAACTCCTCATCTTTTGAATCGATCCAAGTCTCAATCCAATTTTTGACTTCTTCATACGAACTGAAGTGCTCGTTAGCTAGACCGTGTGCCAAAGATCGGAACAAGTGGTACTCAGATGGAGCAACATCTGGAGAAAACGTCGGGTGGGGTAAGATCTCCCATTTCAGCGTCTCCAAATATTTTTTGACCACCTTTGCGACGTGAGGCCGAGCATTGTCATGCTGGAGAATGACTTTATCGTGTCTTTCCTCGTACTGTGGTCGTTTTTCTTTTAGTGCTCAGCCCAAACGCATCAAGTGCGTTCGGTATCGATCTCCCATGATGGTTTCACTTGGCTTTAGCAGCTCATAACCACTCATGACCTTCCACCATCATAAAGGTCTTCGACTTCATAGTCACCATTCTTAAAACGTTGAAACCATTCGCGACATGTTCTTTCACTTAGGACAGCCTCACCGTACGTATCCGAAAGCATTCTATGAGCCTTAGCCGCCAAGAAAAGCAAAATTTCCCGCAAATGTCGAGAATTCAGCTCAAAAAGTGTCCAAGATCGATATAAAACGATTTAATCGATTTAATCGACCAGTGCTTGACCCTAGAGACATCTATTGGAAAACGGCGGAAACAAAGTTGTATACCAATACATATTTATACAACTTGGTATCAATCTATATACACATATTCAGTAAAAAATAAAATCTTCAAATCTACGGATTAATTAAGCTAAACAATGACTTTTGGGTTCTCTTGTTGGCAAATGTCTCTTTGGACAGTCACATCTAATTTTCCTCTCATAAAAAATTAGTTTTTCTTGGTATAAACCTGCTGAAAAGTTCGAAGCAAAATGCGTTCAATTGATGCCTAAAATATATACAAAAAGTCTGCCGTCTCTCAAATTCTAACAACACGATTCTGAATCATAATATTATTTCTTTTCCCATGCTACTGCCATGCATAACTCGCATGAGATAAATTTTCTACTATCGCATGACACTCACTGAATGCTTTAGGCCAGACAAGTGTCCTCTGCTATAAAGCCTACTTTAACACTTTCAGTTTCTATAATGTATTTTTATTGTTGCATTATGAAGTTCAAAAAATAGATCATCAGTCATTATATATATCTCATGCGCAGATTTCACTTTTCTTAATATAATTTCTAAGCGCCATCAGAGTCACTTGTCATTACCAATAAAAAATTGTTACAGAAAGCTTGTGATCTCATTAGTGACATTGTCGCATGACGGCTGACAGTCCACACATATTTGTTTACAACAACACTCACATACACACATCTATATATGTAACTCCATAAGCCACAATAATATTTATGACTGTACAACTTGGCTCGATTAAACTCAGCTCAGCTGCTGCGGGCCAAACTGCCAGCTGTAACAGCTGACATTGGCATTGAACTTAAAATGCGTGCAATTAGTCATTGTTTATTTGATTTGTATGCAACAACCTACACACAAGCAGTTAAATATATATATTTACACATATGAGTGTGCTCGATTCTGTGGATAAGTAGGTGTAAATGTTTGTATGTGGCGGTGAAGGAAAACGGGTTGAAAATGAGAAAATGACTAGTGCATTAATGGCGATCACAAAAAACTATGAAAAATAACAAAAAAAAAAAAAAATAGAAAAACACAGAAAAACAACAAAAGCACAGTGAAACAACAACAATAAACACCGTGAAACAACACAACAATATACAGAGTTCATAAAATCAGTTGAAATGCTCAAATGGGTGTATAAAATTGTTTTCGAATGCAGTCATGCGATTAGCTGTGACTCTGCTATTTTTTTACTTCATAATCGAATGCACCGCAACACGCATGTATGCACGCATACATACTCAGCATGCGGGTATGCATTGTCTTTGTTTATGGCGTTTATAATATTTTTAGGTTTTTTTGCTTGAACTAAAACTAATTTTTTAGCAAATTAAATCTGTTTGAGCGTGTGCAAAATCCAGTGGCTTTGTCTGTGAATTGAAATTTAGTTCCTGGATTACACATTTTTCTGTTTTTATATACAAAATAGTTGCATACTATCGAGGTTAAGCTAATTATGAATGAATAAGTAAATAAATTCACGGCAGATTTTGATAAGCAATCGTTTGGCATTCTCTTTACATGCCTCACTGTTTGTTTAGTTGTTGAGGTCAACCATCAATTCAATTTTCCGTTCCCAATTTTCATGTGGGAAAATAAAAAATTGAGAATACTGAAATAATTTAGCCTTTACTTGCTTTAGAGTGAGGCAAGATCATAATTTTCTCTGACAGAAATAGTGAGCTAAATTCTACAAAGCTTGATAATAAAATATCACACAAATAAAGTAAAATCAGTCAGATGCTGAAAAGTCTTACACTAACAAGATTAAAAAAGTTGCCGCCTGTTTGAAAGTTTTAAATAAAGAACTGGTAATAAATTTTCGAACAATTCAATATGACTCCAAAACTGAAGAGATTTAAAAATTTATCATGAAAAATATTATTAAAGCAGAGTTGCCACCTATTTTAAATTTGTTACTCATACGAATAGTTGAGATAAATAAATTATTACAATGTGAGTATCAACTGCAGGACTTTGCGAGGGTCTAGATTAAAAATTTTGATAAGTGGAGTTGCCACCAGTTCAAAAATTGTATTCGAACAAAAAATAATTTAGTAAAATATTGAAATATGAATATTAAACTGAAGAGGTTTAAGAAAGTTATAAATTGAAAAAAAAAATATTTGAGAAGAGTTGCCACCTATTAAAAAGATTTAATGTTAAGTCATCAAATTGATAAAATATTTATTATAATTACAATTATTATTCGGTATTAACTAAAGAACTTTACAAAGTTCTAAATTGAAAAATTAATTATGAGGGGTTGCCACTTGTTAAACAAATTTCTTCGATAAAATTAATAATTTACAAAACTCTTGCAATATTTGTATCACATTGAAGAGATAATAAATAAATAATAAATTTTATTTGAGAATGGTTGCCACCTGTTTCAAAGACGTTATACAGTTAAATAGACTAATAAAACATTTCTTTTTTGAAACTTGACCTCGGCAACATAGTTTCATCGTAAAGAATATCGCTTTCATCCTCTTCCTCAGCTAACTCAGTCGACTTGACAACACTACAAAATACATATACATGTAATGTTGCTGATGGGCTATATATTCCACTAACGCAACAAACTCAGGCAATATAAATTGCTAATGGCTCGCTGGGGAAATTGTTAGAGTAACAACAACAACAGCAATAACCAATAACAGCACCGAAATAAATTGCAAATGTGTTTTCGTGGGCGATGTGAGTGACGAATGCACGTTTACGACGACTTCGAAAACAATGTAACAGATATGGCAATATTGGCAGGCACACGCACACACCTTCACTTGCATACAAGAGAAAGCTCGCAGCTCGCGGCATGAGCATACTGCAAAGTATGATGGCTGCAACGATGGCTGAACCGAACCGTCGTAAGATATTTTTTATGCGCAATATTTTGCAATTCTGTGCCTCTAAGTGCCTGTGTGTGTGTGTGTTTGTTGCTTTTGAAATTACGATTTTTACGATATTTGTGTTATTTTGCATGCCATAGACCAGAAACAAAAACCACACGAGCAACGCTAGCCCTTTGCACACATTTGCTGTTGTTGTTGTTGTTGCATAAGCCTCGCCGATTCTTTTCGCTTCATTTTTGGCATTTAAACTTCAGACGATAAACGTCATTTTGATTGTTATTGTTGCTGCTGCTATTTTACGCAATGCCAAGTTTTATTTGCATTCGCCATTTCGCTTTTTGCACGTTATGGCCGCATGGCAACAACAATTACAACAATTCTAAAAATAAATACAACGAGTTCTCTGGCGCTGCCTTAGTTGCTATTGCTGTTGTCGCTGTTGTTGTTGCTCAGCGTATTTGTGTCAGTTAAAGTGACACAAAACGGAAAAGGCGGCAGCGATTTCCTGCGCATTGCAACTGTCACACCGCTGACGCAAAGCACTGCCACCACAAACACACACACACTTACACATGAACACAGAGAGACAGAGGCACTCACGCATGCAGACAATGTCGGCACCAATCGGTGGCGTTGCACTTTTTTGGCAATCTGCTGCAGCGAGAAGCGGATTAGTTTTTAGTTTTTACGCTGTCGCAGTTTCAATATTTCTTCAATTTTTTCGCTCAATAGTATTGAGCTGTGTCGCTGCCACGCTGTCACTGTGTCTGTCTGCATTTTCTATGTATTTTCTCGCATAAATTTGTATTTTTTTTTTTTGTTGACAACGCGGTTGCTTCGCACCTGCTTTGGCGCTTAGTTTTGATTGCCGGCGCTCGCGTAGCGGATTTTCTCACCATAAATTGTGGTTGTGACATTTCCAAAGTATTTTCCCATATGGATTTTCAGTGATTCGCCGAATTGTTTTCGATGCCTTTCGGTGCGTGTTTTTCTCTTTTGGGAACGATGTGATTTGGTGAAAAAGTTTGATTGAGTTTCTGATGGAGTTGGGTCTATTTTCGTTTTGAATGCAAATTTTAAGCTGTTGCTTATTATTCAAACTCACATTGCAATTATTGGACTTTTTGCGATTAGATTATGAAGATGAAAATAATTTCGTTGGTTAGATTTCTCGCATAAATTCCATCAAAAATATTATTCAAAACCAATCTGATTTCGTTATCTAATTCTTCATCATATGATAGACAGAAATATGAAGAAGAATTATGATGAGATATGTGATTTGATGAGAAGCTAAACATATGCACCCCTTTGGTTTATTCCAGGGGGTCTACCTTAATTTTAGCATCATTCTCTTGTTGTAGCGAGTATCTTTTTCACACTCGCTGGCACAATAATGACGCCCCGTTGAGTGTTTTATTAGAAGCCTAGAGCTAAAAAGGCGAAATCCTAACTAATTTTTTAGTTTTTCGATGATTTCATATTAGAAAAAAAATTACTATACATATCCAGCACCTACGATCTTTTTGACCTAGTATAAAATGCAGATGTCCACTGAACTACTTGCTCTTAGGTTTCAACGAGACGCAATGCTCCTTACTGGAGCCTATCCAATGGTCTTACATGCCGCGAGTCTAAACATCCTTCACGATGCAAAGTGCCGTTGTTGCATGGAGGAAATCGAGATTGAAACCTTTAGAATCTTTCTCCTTCACTGTCTTGCTTTTGCCAGACTCAGGCTGAAACATCTTGGTAGCCGCCTCAACAAATCTGTAACAATCTCAAAATACTTTGTCGACTTCTGATGGTCTGTGGTATCTACTTAGATTTAGAAGTTTGCGGCATTACAAAGGATTTTCGATTTTAGCTGTCTAAGGGAGATACATTTTATCAGCCCTTTTACCTTACCATCTATATATTCATACAAACTTGACGAAAAAGTTGTATATACCATTGAATTAAGAAGAAAAAAAGGTAAAGTCTAAATCTTGGATTTTTTAGTAGCTGTATCTTGTATTAATAATATTTCTTTAAGTTCTTTTTTCGAATTTCGAATGCAAATATTTTGAGTTTTGACTTCGAACATCGTAGAGTACAATTTTTGTACTTATGACTCATTCTCCCGGAAAAAATTAACAGTGGTCCAAATATCCAGCCGAGTGTTGTACAGTATAATTAATGGAAAATATAAAAAAATTCACTGAAACTACTAAATTATTTGTAATTTCAAATGAATATTATTATTCTGCGAAATAAGCAAAACATATTTCTCTATTTCAGTATTTTGCATCTCGTTTTTCCATACTTCCAAAAATCAATATGAAATACGTGTTAAATCACCAAATCACTTGTGTTTTAAGTCGTAAAATTAATACTAAAGTTGTAAAAATATATTTTAGTTTCTAAAAAGCAACAAAACAAAATACCAGAACAATGACATCACGACCAGCGAGTAGAGTCTTTTCCGAGTTGTGATGTTAGATTGCAAATGCGAAAAGCTTCACATTGTTGCTGTACAACAACACACAAACATACCCACTCGTTAGAGTACATACTTGCGATAAGTGTAAGGTATTAGAACTCAGCATGAGACGCAGTGTTGAGCTGAGCGTAGCGCAGCTGGTTACTCAAGCGCGCAGGTGTCAACTCGAAGGCAGCAATTTCTGGAATTTTTCATTTGATTGCACTCAAACGTCGCGCCATAGATGAAAACTTGCTCGTATATATACATTTATGGCTTTTTTAAATTTATTTGTATGTGGTAATACTTAACTGGCGAGCGAGTCTAAGCGGCAGTTATCAGCAAATAAAAAGCAAAAGAGTGCTCGTGGGGCATTTTCATTCACAAGTTATTGACTTGCTATTGTGTGACAGAACCAGTGTAGTTCTGCTTATGTAATAGCGCGTAATAAGTATGAACAGTTAATCGCATTAAAGCATAATAAATCACACACTCCTACACATACTCGAAAGATACTCGTAAAATCTGATTTCTAAAGTGTAATTAGAAAATTGAAAAAATCGAATGTCACAACAAAAAAATATTCGAGATGTCGACTGCGAGGTATACCAGTAAACCTTTCAAGTTCTCCTATAGCTTATTTTCTTTGAGACAGATCTTTGAGGTATCGACGAATTCGAGTTTCGATCCGTTTGTTTGCTAATCAAAATGTCTACTTTTTGACTCATAATTTTCAACGGAATATAATATCGAGAGTTCTTCTTTTTCTTCTAGTGTTTCGAATCGTTAACGATGTTTTCAAAATATCTATTTTCGAAAAATGTGCTATTTTGTATCAACTAAGACACCAGTCTGTCCGAATTACACACGAATGTAAAATTCTCAAAATAACATATCAATGAGATTAAGTTCTTGTTAACTGAAAACCCCCATTTTCTGTTAAAAATTCAATATGAAGGTTATTGTTCTCGCGTCTAGGTGGTACTAAAAAGTATTTCGAATGATTTGCCGGCTATAAAAGTAGAATAGTGAAATATCATCAAAAATAATTTCGATGTAACTAAAGAAACAATAAATTGTTCTTCAATTTTTTACTTTTATTATTTCGGGTATATTCGAATATTTGTTCTTTACAATAATTTATAACAATTTTCTACAGTGTAATCCCTTTTGCTCACTGATTAGCTTTGTTGCTTACACTTTTTGAGTCTTATTCGCTGTTGTTTACTTTGCTATAGCTTTCTTTGACGATTTTGCGCTCGTGCTTTTTGATATATGATTTCGCATTAAGTTTTTTTTTGCTCACAAAAAATTCTATTTTTTTTCAATTTTTTGGCTAACTAACAACACCAGCAACGAATTTTTACGTCTAAGCCAAAAACAAGTTAGTCAAGTCTCAGCGCTAAACAAAAAAGCTAAAACGCGCAAATTGAGCGTCCAGCAGCGGAGAGAGAGAAACCAACCGATCACCGGCTAAAGTCACTTTCTGTGTGATGATCACTACACAGTCAGCTCAGTTGAGCGAGCATTCGCTCAGGAGAGCAGTCGATGTCTGCGCATGCGCGTGCGTATTGGTGAGCAAACAGCTTATTCATTTTCATTTTCGAAAAGCGTGCATGACGTCATCGTTTTTTGCGGTTTGTTGACGTTCTGAGGCAGGTTTTACAAGCCAAGTCTAAATATGTTATTGCTGCTTGTTGTTGGAGCTCAAAACAAAAATTGAGTAGGCTGACTTGAAAGGCTGAAACTGTGTGTGGGTTGGCGCTGAGCTGAGCTGAGCAGCCTGCTGTTGTTGATGTATTGGTGAACGAATCAAGCGGAGTATTTTTTGAATAGATTTGCTTTTTGTTCGAACATTCGCCAAAACTAATTGGCGAACTTGGCTAAAAACGCCTTTCAGTCTGAGCGCAGCAGTGGCTGAGCGCGCACATACGACGGAATTTGATGTGAGAAAAGTCGACAATTTTGAAGTGAATCAAATCACATATAACTTTATACTTACAAACGAAGGCTCAAAGCCAAAGTGTTAGCACATATTATATAATAATTGTAATACGAATTGAAGGCGTGTTCCAAAAGTGTTAATTTTCTCTAAAATTTCAGCGCCAACGAAACGAAATATCCAAATTAAAGCATCTTATAGCTACAAGCTGCCAAAACGCCCATTTTAGTGAATGCGCAGCAGGTGAACACCAGCCAAATAAATCTTCTGTAACAGGCGAATTGAAAAAAGAACAAAGCGCTCACTTGTTCTGCTGAGTGTGCCTGCGCCGTTAAGTGTACGAGTATATATATATATTAACATTAGACGTAACTGTGCGAAGTTCACTATGAAAACAAAACGCAAATTGTGTTAAACGCTGAATTTCGCACATTTTACTTTACTATTTTCTACAAAACAAACGAAAAAATAAGAAAAAGAATCCGTTTATTAAATAAGAAGCGCACGAATTGCTTAAGTGACAGTGACAGTGTGTGTGTTGTAGTCATCCTCGCGCAGGATGGATGTGAAAGATATTAAAGGTGCCAAAGTGACACATGCCGGTCTGCTGAAGCATAACACCGATGGCAGCACCGAAACCCAGAAGATTACCCATGCCGGTTTGGTGGCGCGCTCGCCCGAGGGCACCGCCGCCAAGGGTATGAACATACGCGGCAACGAGGATTTATGGGTTGAAATACAGGCGAACACCTTTCGCAATTGGGTGAATGAGCATTTGCGTCCGACCGGAATGCAGGTGAGTGTTTTGCAAAAGTTATTTAGTTTAAAAGAAATATTTATTATTAAAAAAAATTTACAACATTTTTGCATAAAAAAGATTTTAGTGATTTTTTTTATGTAAAATTTCAGTTTATTTTTATTTCATCATTTTTTTTTGAGGTTAGATTTCTTTTACATTTAAGAAGAATATTTTTTTTTTATTTAGTCCTTTCGAATATAACCGATCAAAAATTCTTAGATATTGGTATTAAGGGGACTCCCCCATTCTTTAAAATTTTGACGATTTTCAATGGGCTGGTACATGAACATAAGTTATTTTTTACGGTTGTAATTTGGAGCCGATTGGACTAATAGGTTTTGAGTAACCTGTCCAGTCGAGAAAAACGCGTTTAAAGTTTTGAGAAGCAAATTCTTGGGTAAAAAACCTACCTACGTTCAATCAGCTATGCCATATTCACATAAAATTTCTTCCGTTTCTTCATAGGCATAATTTTCTTCGACTCGTTGGTCTCGCCACAAAATATGCCGAGGGGCACTAATGAGAGCTAGGTACCTGTAAGGTGGCCCATGTCTGCGCTCTTTCGCCATCGCCTGACGCTTCCACCATAAATCGGCCAGATCTTGAAGAGTTCGAGAAATTTTCACTTGAAATTTAAAAGGATCATTCTTGAATAGTTATAGCTTCGAATTAAATAAAAAAATCGATTTTTTGAAACCGAAAATTGGGGTCCCCTTAAGTCACTCTTGGTAGCATCAATTTTATTAATTCATATAATCTCTCATATAAATACTCTACAAGACTTCGTCTTGAAATGGCAAAGTAAAAGTTACTCGGAATTTTTTTTTTAATTTGTCATTTAAAAATTCTTCCTAAAATATTAAAAAATCTTTACTAGGTCGTCCATAGGAGACAGGGTTGGTTTATATAAGCTGTGAGATTAAATTTATTTGGTGGAAGAATGTAAAAATTTTGCAAAAAATGTCTTTTGTCTCATGTGTCTCTAAGGCTCATCAGATATTCGAAGTTTGCTAAAGACTGATTGAATTTATTTTTTATGGCACCAAAGCGCTTATAGCCCATACTAATTTCTTATAGATATAATTGTTGAATTTCATTTTGTATCAAATTATTAAAGAATTATAGAGAATTCGCTGGACTTCTTTCTTTTTTGACTATTTAGCAGCGATTTGTTATGACCCTTTCCAAGAATAATTATCTTACAAAAATCTTAGAAAATTAATCTTACAGAAAATTATATGAAAAGAGTGTTGGAACTTCAAAAAATTTTTGCAGACAGTAACTTTGTGATAAAATATTGTAAATTGAAGTTGAAGTTTAAGTTGTCTCTATCTATTAGTAAATCACACTCAACTAATAATGATTTTAAGGTTTTAGTAATTACATGATTCATCAATGTAAATAAAAGTATGAAATTTCATTAAACAAACTCACTAACTGCCACACAATCAAAATCTGTGACGAGTTGAATAAATAAGTTGTTTCTACTTAATCTTTTGACTAGTTTGTAAACCCACTATATGAGTTTTTAGGCTAGGTTTATTCTAGTAATTGTAATAAAAAAATTGTTCTAAAAATTTATGGTGCACTAAACAGTAAATTATTAGACAATCAAAAATACGAAATTATCTCACAGATTACTAAAACTAATTTTAATCTAATTAATATAGTTAAATATTCCAAATAGAGCTCAAAATATCGCACAACTTCACACTTCTATTGCGAGAATACTCAATCTTGCTTCGAAGTACATTTTTATCTGCTAAACACATGCATTTAACGCAACCACACCCACTTAAATGCCACAAAAAAAACTTTAATTACGTTCTAAGTATGAATTGCAAGTTGGCCACAATAACTCTGTATTTATTTTAAGCTAAAAATAATTGTGTGGGAAACATTGAATTCCACCAATATCCGCGTGGCAAATATTTATTTATTTCTTTGTTAATAGCAACAACAATGGCAAGTCATTATTTAACTCTTTATGGCAGCTTGAATTCGGAAATAAGGCGTTTTCATTGATAATACAAATTAGTACATCTGTCTATTTGTATATACTCGTATATATCTACATATGTGTGTGTGTCTTGCAGTCTTTTCCTCGTACTACATTTAGTGCTAACTCCATGGGCAAATGTGGACCTGTCCGCCTAATATGTTAACATGGCATGAATATAAATTACAGCAATACACCAAACACACAGACACTTGAACTCAAACACTGATATGTGGAGAGACCGATGCGAATGTGGGCTTAAATAGCAATATGTGTATGATTATGCGAGAACATGTTAGAATTATGGTTGAGAATAGAATGAGCATATGCTGGAATGTTTCAACAATTTGTTGCGTGTGGGTTGCACATTTTTAGGCCATCTTGCCATTGTCAGCGCCACTCGCCATCTTAAACACTCGCACAGTTAGCATACAATTTTTTTTGGCTTTCATAACTAAACTGAAACATTTTTGTTGTTGTGTTGTTGTTATTTAGTCGCAATTGTTTAAGTCAGTGTCAGATATATATGAGTATAATATGAGTAAGTTGGTTGCAATTACGTTTCGCAATATCCATTTACCTACATATTTTTCGTGCGGAAATACTGCGGAAGGAACCTACTTAGCTTGACAAGCATAAATATTTATTCATATGACTGTATGTTGTGCATGCCAGTAGTTGTTATACCCACACCTTCTAACTCGGTTGGTGTACATTTGTCCACCGGAAATGACTGGCTATTTGCATGTGTTCTACATATATTGCCGTAATCTTGACTTTAAGTTATTGCGTTTTAGAAATGAGTAGCTAAAATTTGGCAAATTTTACATAGACTTAGAATATTTGGTAGTAATATCAATTATTTGGAATAAAAAAATAATTTAATTTTATATGTCTGGATGCAACTCAAAATTTTGCTTCAGTTCTTTAAGGCAACCCTATCATAAATGCTCTGCTTCCTTTAGCTGCATTAGAGTTACCTTTAAAACTGAATTTCCTATCTTAAAATTTTAAATTTAATTTTAGTCCCTCAAGAGCTAGATCATATGCGAATGCAAGATCATTTTGGTCTAGAGTTGATCACAGAAAATCTACTAAGCTATTTGTTTTTGTCAAGGAACAGCTCGCCGAAATAATAGAAGACCTTACTAGACACTCTCCAATGGACTTATAAGCCGTAAGGCTAAACATCTAGTCGAATGCGTTTTCAAAGTTGCAAAGTTGCAGTTGTAGACATCTAGAAACTTTCTCTTTCACTATCCAGCTTTTGCTAGACTGCGGCTGAAATATTTTGGCATTACGTATTTCAAGGAACAAGTTGAACTATCCCAAATACATATTACTTACCTCAACAAATTTGTGAATGGCTCAAAGCGTTTTGTCAGCTCTTCAGTATCTATGACATCCATTTCGAGGAGTTTAAGGCATTAGGAAGTACTGGCAAATTTAGCTATCCAATTGGGACATCTTGTGGCTTTGTCAAATATTATCAAGCGGTGAGTAGGGTACCACTTGTATATTAAAGAGAAAACGAGGGTAAAATTTGTTCTAATACATATATGTATTTTCACGAAAAGATTTCGAAAATTCCTCGGGAAAACTTAGAACTGTATATATTTGGAAAAAAGTTGCCACATACTGAAAAAATGTTAACTGTGAATATTAGTACCTTTCTGAAAAGTGTTCAAGAAGTTTTAAATTTAAAAATATTTTGAGTTAAATTTTCCAGCCATCGAAAACATAAAAACGTGAAGAGGTGAAAAATTGCGAGGACATCGCTTGAAATTGAAATATTACAGTTATACTTCGTATAGCAAAATAATTCAATAATTGAACGTTATAGCGTTTTTAGACAGGAGCTAATTGATCAATTAACCAGCCTCGGCTCCATTAAAACGCTTATTAAAATAGATTTACCATACAAAATAAAATCTACATTTATTTTGAAATGAATTTTAATCGACTTGACTGAGACGAACAATATACATACGTTCTTTGTCTGCGATTGGCTGAATTTTTGTATTAAAAAAAACGGTAGATGTCGCTACTGAAAATATCAATCAGTTGATGAAACTTACCAACTTCTTATGAAAAGCAAAAACAAAACTGTATAACAGCTGATTGGTTATCGAGTAGCCGGCAGTATAAAAGGCAAAAAATGGTTTCTCAATAAAAATTTTAATCGATCAATTAATTTAGCTAACTAAAAACGCTATTATTGAAAGAGAGTCAACTTGGTATACGTAATTTATGAAAGTCTGGGGAATTTTTGGAACTGTATCTGCATTTGTAGTACATTGCAATGAATCAACCACTTTATTAAGTCTAGCTAACATTGCTAAAACTGAATATCACATTTCAAAAAGTCTCATCAATATTCTTTGAATCAATCTTAGCTATTATAAATATAATTAACGCCAATTAAAAACATTTTTCTATAAACTTGTATGAATTTCAAATTTTTATTGGCCTTATGCCAGCGTTAATGAAGAAATTCACTAGAACGCAGTGCAAATCAATCAAACGTACCGAAAAGCCTGTAGTTAAACAAACCATAAATGCTATATAAAACGAGTACTAATATAGTGATACATTCGATTATATATGTATAAATATATAAAAGTATTTTGCTCTATTGCACACTTTATTATTTACTTTCTTACGTCACAGCAAGCGAAAAAAAGTTAAGTGAAATAAAGCGTAGCGAACGCATACCTTAGTGTCGGCACTTTGTGTTGCATGCCGCATGCCAATATAAGTTTACAACAGTTAAATGTGAAAATAATAAATTTACATACGCGCTTGGAGGTGCTTGGGGAACTTGCAAGCTCTCTCCCTTTCGATTGCTTGGCGTTTATGGGAGTGTTTCTCAACTAATGAGGCTGGCAGCCAACTCAAACGACTCGTCTCCACATTAGATTGTTTGTTGTTGTTGTTGTTATTGCAAGCAATTACATGCGAGTTGCATAAAATCGTAATTTGATCGTAGTTAATGATGTTTGCATTTTTTTTATGTTTTTACTCTCGTCAGTTACGGCATTTTACATTTCTGCATATTTGGCACTTTTCAAGCGGAACAATTGCAACAACAACAAGTGCTAGTAAACTAGTTGAAAATGTTAGGAATAAATAAGTTAACTATTTCTGCTTATTGAATTACAGCAGGAATGGATCAAAGTAGTCAGACAGGCTTGTGCTTATTTATTTACTTTTATTGTTGAGAATTGATAGTTGCTTCTAAGGTTGTTAGTGGGATTCTTATACTTTTACTGTCTAAAACTTTTTAAATTTTTTGCTGAAGACCTTTTTTGCTTAGATTTGAAACCCATATCTCTGAGCATACTTTGGCAGAAGCCTTCTCAAATAATTGCTTAGGTTTTTTCCAACTAGTATTAGAACTTGAAGAATTCTATGAAGGCACTACACTACCAATAAGAAGCATTAGTATATTAGAGACCTTAAACCATCATTTATATTTATCATTATAAACTCAAGGTCGCTTAACATCTTCGAATCCACATAAATTTCCCGAACTTCAATATTTTTCAATTCAAGCATACTTCAAAGACCATTTCAAGCGCCTGACAGCACAGTCATCCCTCACATGCAACAGCTCGTTCATTAAAATTCCATTAGAGCGACCATTAAAAGCTCACAACTCACACACTTAACTCAATTTATTGTTAATGAAATGAAATTCATTCAAATAAAGTCGTAAAATAATTAAAATTTTAAATGAACGCAAAATGAAAAATAATTTGATTGAAGTATGCAAATGCAAGTGAATGAATGAAGCAACGCAAACAAAAAAAAACACAAAAAAATACGTGAAATTCGGATTTTGAACGAAATGAAATTATAAACTAAATATAGATTTCATATTCAATAAACAACAACCAAAAGTACCTCAATTACATATTCACAAGTTATCATATACATATAACCAAGTATATATCAATTTTACTACACAACAATGAAACGAATCGAAAAGTACAAAAACGAGAACATTGGCATTACCAAATTTGGCGGCGCGAATGCCAAGGCTACGACTGACTGTACGGCACAGCCCATAATTTGAATGCACGTAAACACCCAGCAACAACAACGAATATATATGTAATAAGCCGATAATTATCTACAAATAATTACATATGTATGAGGCTACATATAAAGCGTGATTAGTGCAGGTACCTACAACAAAAACATATGTGGGCAAATAAGGATAAAATCGGAAATTGCTCAACGCCAGCTCGACTACACAAGCTCATCGCCGTCATTCATTGAGGTTTGACAATTTTCGAACATTTTTTTGTGTTTATTTATTGTTATTTCCTTTTTTATTTATTTTTTTCGTTTCTTTATTGTTGAGCTTTAGTTTCAAGTTGTTCGTGACTTTGTAATTTAAAGTTGTGTGACCCTTCACATGCGTAATAAATAAGATTGCCTTTATGTCCAATACGTGTTGGCGTGTAAACAAGAGTAAAAAGATATGTGTGTATATAATACCAAAAAATGTTAAAGTGAAAAAAAGCGCCAAAGGATGACGTAATGGCTACGACGAAACTTTACTTTATCGAGATACTTTAAAAAATGTTGTATGATTTGGTATGAAATTGAAACTAGTTAATATTAAATCAAGAAAATCATTTTTGAAAGCTTAATTTTGATTACAACATTTTCGATTTGCTCAGTTTTCTCTCAGGAGTTGTAGATCGAAGAGTATTTCATTCAAGAAGACAATTACAATGTTCTAATTTTCATTTTGAACCAAACTGTCACTGCCGAGTCGAAAAACTTCCAAAAATTCAGTCGAATTTCATTATCAAGTTTTCGAGTTTAATTCAGAGAAGTATATTGAACGATAAGAGTCTCGATAAAAGTGCCTTCCGATTGTAATGTAAAAAAAACTAGTTGGGTGTACAGTTGTAGACATAACACTGATTTTATCGATATTTGCCGGTATTAATTGTCAATAATCGATAATTATCGACAATTTTATTGATCGATTTTTAGCGGTGAAATCAAACTAAATTGATACAAGTTCCGTTCTGCGGTTAATAGTCTTAAAAAATAATACCATACAATGATTAAGTACAATTTGCTTAGTCCTTCACTGCCTCGCAGTACTACAGTTTCAGTCACTTAAGCTTACCAAATTCACTTAGTGTGGTATAGAGTAGATTTATAAACATATGTACACACGATCACGTCATTTTTCCGATTACTCAAAACAAATAAGAAGCGATTAAACCTTCAGCTGATACAATACTTAAGTACGAAATTCAATATTGCAAATACAAACTATGCAAATTAAGCAGCAATATCTTATTATGTGGACTTAAGGAAGCGGAGTACCTAGTAAAACAACAACAACAAAAAACTTTAGTTACTTGCTAAACAAGAAATCACCAAAAACCGTACAAAAAATATACTTGGATACTTTTTTTTCGACCGCCAAGTAGTCAAGGCAGCTGAAATATTTATTGTTGTTGGCTAATGATTTAATTTTTAGCGCTATAAATATTTCTTTTGTTACTATTATTAATATGTTACTATTGTATTTCAACTTTTTGTACTCGATTATTTCGCGCTCGCCTTTGCCTCACTCACACTTTTACCGTTACTGGTTTGTTTGTTGTATGTGCATAAGCGCTTAACTAATAAGCTAAAATAAATTTAGACCAAATATTTTGTTGTCTACTTGGCTAGTTGTTGTTGTAAAATTCAGCAACTAACAACGCGTTTACAGGCGACCGACAAAGAGCGACGCCGAAACGCGTCAGCCCGCAACAGCAGTGACAACAGCACAACAACAATAACAATAACAGCAACAAAACAAAGCGCGTTGTTGCCAACAAATGAGAGTGAAATGAATTTTTAATTGAGGCCAACGCACCACAACTTAGTTTTGGTCCACATTTTTTTACGACTTTTTCACTAATTTCATTTTAATTTTTGTTTTATTGACTTAGACGCCAACTTAAACGCAGCGACAAACTTAATTTGTTGTCTTTTGGTTACTTTTTTCCACGCCGCCGTTATACTACTTTTGCTAATTCTTTTTTGTTGTTGTTGTCTTCATTCAACGCTACCTCGTTTAGCCATGTTAATAAACTTGTTTATCGTTGAACGCATTCGTCCGCCAACACCACCGCTAAGCCAAACGTCATAGCTCAGCCGCCCAACAGTGCCCGCTACCCGCCGCGGTCAGCCGTACTCAGCCACAGTCAGCCAAAGCAATGAATGAAATTTTTTTTGCGGCTGCATTCGCGCCATTCCAAACCGCCTGCTCGCTGAGCCATTCAGAAACGCTGTTGTTGTTGGTGCGCCAACTTAACCGCCGTCCACTAAGTCGGCATGTCGGCTAATTTGGCCGCAACCGACTGACTTTCGATCGCTGCAACCTTTTTATATCACTTCCTCCGGCTGTCAGGCCATTCATAATACTGCACGGGCTGTCTGTTGGCCGCCGCCTTCATGTTCTGTTATTAGACACTGTTGCACATACTCGTTTTGGCGCTGCCGTCTATTGCCTTCTATTGCCTTCTATTGGCTGCTTAGTTGGTTAGAAATTGCGTAGCGTTGCTTATTGCATTTACAGTTCGGTCAGGTTCTGCATTTTTGTGAAGGAATGTAAAGTTGCGCCACACTATACAATGGGTTTGAGTGGCTGACGTTGTCTCAAAAGCGAACTATTTGTTGTAGCTCAGTCCAACCGGTCTATGCGTTACAAATATTTTTACTTTCTTGATGTAAATAAGTATGGCTTTGAATGGAATTCAGCTTTTAAATTCGTAAAGTCATACCTGAATGAGTTTTAAACGTGAATAATTTGTATGTTGAAAATATTCTCTCACAATTGTATTTGATATAGGCAATGTTATTTGAAGAAGTTTGTATAATACATATATATTAAGTTATAATCAGATTGCTTGAAAACTATTATCCCACGCAGTCAGCATTAAACAGAACAAAGATGAGCTCAAACGAAGTTCTTTATGCCGCTTTATTACTGCTCCTACTTCTTACTTAGGTGTCCAATAGAGATTTCCATAGAATCGCAAGCTCTGTCTTTATCTTCATCCCTGGATAAATGTTACTAACTGAACTGGACTGAGAAAAGCAGAACAACATATGTATTACATCTACATATGTGTTTGTAATCCTGACTGCATTAGATCGTTTGAAACAATTAGTGATCTGGAACGATAATGTTTTTTAATTTTTATTGGAACTATAACCAAATTCGTGCTCACAATCGATTAATCAACTAGATCTTCTACTTCCACAGAGAACTATGGAGATGATTTAGGCTTTGGTCTTTGAACTACCTGATTTTGATACATTTTAATTTACTTATTATCACGCTCTGTAAAAGCTTTTGAAAATTTGTATTCTCCATGAAACTTATACCTTGTACACTTCTTTGCTCTAATGGCTCATTTGAGATCTCTTCGATCTCTTAAATTTTCATGACATATTCTTATAATTTTAGTGCTTAAATAACAATGTTACGTAATCATCGACGTAGGAAATTAGAGGTATGGAACCCTCAGAAAAAGTAATGTGAGGGGCAATATTTTGGCCTTTTAGATCACAATTTAAGGATCTTATTGTGGATTTTATTATTCGTACAGAATTTCGGGGCAAAACTTCGATTACCAAAAATTGAGTCAATCAGCATAGAACATTGACTTGACGCAAGTTTTACAAAAGCATAGACCTCATCTTATAATTTTCTGAATGAAGAGAGTGTGCAGAGTATTTTCGATGCTTGGAAATTAATTTTTACACATTGTCTCTGTGTAAATGTACTTTAACATCTGAATAGCTGTCAAAACCCTCTAGGAAATTCTAAATCTTAATCTGGAAGATATCGTCATTGAATTGTTCCAACTATTTGGAGACCATTTAAAGCTTGCTTATTAGTACTTTACACCTTTTCGTAGAATTCCGATATTGTCAACTGTTTAAAAAATAAATTCTCGGAAATTTAATTATGATCTCAATAGCCAAATACAAACAATGCCTAAATTTGTTTACCAAACAACAGTCGTCCATATGTTGAATTTCGAAAACAAAAAAATCACTTTTTGGGCATAGATAAATTACAAAATTATTAAAATATTTCACAGCTATGCCATTTAAAGAAATCCAGCGATTCGCACTTAAACCCACTTCGAAATCATTGAATGAATAAATGCTAACTTATACGTACAATATTTAAAATGAACAAACATCTGGATGTTTATATGTCTGTATGTATAGGTGTGTGTGTGTTTGTGCGAGAATTTAAGGCAACCAAGCGCAAACGAATGACTTCATATTTTAAATTTGAAAATTACTTGGAGCTGTGAAAAACAAACACATATCCCTGCAAATATATGTACATATATGCAAATAAAAATACAAATGTACATATGTTTGTTAGCAAACACTCAAATACATACAAACGCATTTACATGCAAAAGTTGGTGTAAAGTTGAACACCTGTCAACCATGGTAATCAAAAGCAAAAACTCAAAACTGTCAGCACACATACACACACCTATACACATGTGAATGAATATAAATGTATATATTTGTATGTATGTGTGCATGTGTGTGAGTTAGAGAAGTCATCGTCGTCATCAAATTGTGCGGTTGATTGTACGGGATGTGTGGGTGTCAACTGTGTGACAACGCCAGCAATGCTGCTGACGATGACAAATGTCGCTGGCCAAGAAACTTTGACTCCAGCGAGTGAAATAAGCTAAGCGCACGAGGTGAATTAAATTAAAAAACGATTTTTTTTTTCAAACAAATTTGCCTTTTCAAAAATTTAACTTCTTAATGACTTCGAATTGCGTTCACAAGTGTGGCACGGTGTGTGTGTGGGTGCAATTTTGTGAGCTAAAGTAGCTGCGAATTCTCTTAAATATAAAATTGTAAAAGTATAAACTACGCGTGAGCGTCATGAGTGCCACAATAAATTTTGCAAATTATTTGCAAAAAACTTAAATTTAATAATAATAAAAAATAAATAATTACTTCTATGAAAAATATTAAACGTGGGCAAAAGTACCGTTATTGAACAGCAATATATTCTAATCCGACATTTCCATGCATACATACATACTATTCACCTCTTGGCACTCCAACGACCACTTCAATCCATGCAACTAGCAATTGCTTGCCACTTGAAATCGTATAAATAGTTTTTAATTGCAATTTATTAAATTTTTGCAAAAATCGAAAAGCGAAAAAAATATCGCGTTTCAAGTGCAGTTTTCCCAAAATGGGCAACCAGTTCGCCTTCCTTTCCTACCGTATTTGGCGAAATGTCGCGTCGACAGACAAGTTTAACAATTCGAAATCGCTCAACTTGAAAACAGCAAACCCATTTAAATACATACAACAACAAATAGTGAAAAAAAAACTCAACCAACCAACTGCTGTAAAAATCTATATTTATTTGTATGCGAAACTTGTTGCGCGGAAAAACAATTTTTTTTTTTCAAATGCAACAATAAAAATTGCAAAATTACACACACACGTACATATGTATGTATGTGAACGTAAAAAAATGATTCATGAACACACCCAAAAATGCGCCCAACTGATGGTCGAGGCCCGACAGGTAGTTATGCACGTAGGAAATTGTTATTTGCAAAAGGCAATAGGCCGGTAGAATTGTTGTTGAAAATAAAATGCTTGAAAATAATTTAGTTTCATTAATTATATTTAATTTAACTTAACTTGACTTAAATTAACTTAACTTGACTTAACTTAACTTGACTTAACTTAACTTAACACAACTTAACTTAACTTATTTTATTATGATTTATTAAATTTCATTAATCATATTTAATTTATCATGACATAATTAAATTTAACGTAACGTAACTTAAGATAACTTAACTTAACTTAACTTGACTTAACTTAACTTAGCTTATTTTATTATAATTTATTAAATTTCATTAATCATATTTAATTTATAAAGACATAATTAAATTTAACGTAACGTAACTTAAGATAACTTAACTTAACTTAACTTGACTTAACTTAACTTAGCTTATTTTATTATAATTTATTAAATTTCATTAATCATATTTAATTTATCATGACATAATTAAATTTAACGTAACGTAACTTAAGATAACTTAACTTAACTTAGCTTAACTTAACTTAACTTAACTTATTTTATTATAATTTATTAAATTTCATTAATTCTATTTAATTTAACGTGACATAATTAAACTTAACATAACTTAATTTAACTTTATTTGACTTGACTTAACTTAACTCATCTTATTTGATTTTATTAAATTGCGTTATTTCAATTTAATTTAACTTTACTTAACATAACTTAACCTAACTCGACTTAACTTAACTTAGTTTAACATATTTTATTTTATTCAAAAAAAAATCGTTTTAAACAAAATTTAATTTTTTTACTTTCATTTCATTAGCGAAAATAAATCAAAATTACCTTCTATCTTTTAGTCATTTCTTTTTTTCGTGTAAATAATTTAAATAAATTCATCAGTTTGTGGCAACCGCAGCACAGTAGCCACTCAGCGCAATGTTTTATTCAACAATCGCCACCACAATGCAAACACCAACTCGGTGTGTGAGTGTGTGTATTTGCGATAAACAATATAACAATGCCAACACCGGCTGGTGGTGTAAGCGTTGCGTTGACAGTGATGGAAGCTGCTGCTGCCGCCATATGCGATCACACACGCGCATCGGCGGATGCCACTAACAGGCCGCCCCAGTGAGTCCAGGCCAATGAATTTTGCAAGCGAGGCGCTCAACGCTACCGCCGCCACTGCCGCTACCGTTGCTGACATGACACATTCATATGGCCCATCAACGGTGTGGCGGTGTCGTGTCCCTGTCAGTTGCGCTGCTGATGCAGTGGCGGTGAGTACGAGCTGAGGGCAACCGACTTGGGATTCAGTTAGTTGTTATATGCATGCAAACGCTGTTGCTATTGTTGTAGGCTCCTCCGAAATTCCGCTTCTCATAATTGTCAGTGATGAGCTATTTATTGTTGTTGTTGTTGTTGTCACTTTTTCATCTACACTTTTGGTTGTGGTGAATATTTGCTGGTGATGTTTTGGTGGCAATTACATTTGGTTGACTTATTTCTCATGCGTTAAGCGTAACTAAATGTTGTTTATGTTAGTGCTTATTAAAGAATGTGCTTAAAGAAAAATGTGGGAAATTTCTTAGACAAATAACTTTTACTTGCATGTTAGTGAGATGCATGCGAAGTAGTAGAAATTATGAAAGTATGAGGTACATATCAAGATAGAGATAAGAGAGAGAAATGTATTTATTACTGAGACAGACTCATAAAACAGCTTCATTTGAGAACTATCTCGAAGTGCAATCAGCGCCTGTCAACCAACAAAAGATATCACAAAAAATAAGATACCAAGCACACGACGACTTTCGTTTTTCGCGCTTTCTGAATCTTATTTCCTACCCCTTTGAGCCAATCCAAGCCATTTAAAATCTCCTTTCCCGTAGAGATCTCCTGAAATATTAACTCCAAAAACACAAGAGCATATAACTCTTAATTAGAATTGTAGAAACTCTACTAAGGACTCTAATGAACTACGTTTTCTTAGAAAATGGACCTTTATGCGAAGTTATAGACACAACTTCTGGAATGATTGAACGATAAAGTCTCGGGTTGACTGAGTCGGTAGGCATCTCCACTATGTGGATACATCAGAATTAAATGTTTGGGCATATAAATGAAAACAGGGCTTCAGGCAGAAGTTTTCCTGGATATCCGGAGAGAACAGCCATGATAACTTAAATCTATAAGGGAACTCAACATATTTTTTCAAGAATGTTAGGTATAGACCAATAGGAAAAGAATACTGTACAGCGAATCTGAGTAAAATGCATACTAAAACCTTCTAAGAAAGTGTGATGGAGTTAAATTATTCGATCTGTCATCAGAACTACTGCTAATGACGGAATAGTGATAAAATGGGATATAACATCGGTTAACGGTTGCCTGAAATATTTCTGAAAAAGCTAACCAGACCCACTAAATTCTTTTTTTCGATTTTCGACGCCTCCTAAATTAATTTGAACAATCCAAAATTACAATGAACACATTTGAAATTGCACAACATTGCACGAAGCGCCGCAACACCTTTGCACCAGAGTACATTGAATTACAAAGCGTCTATTAATCCATGTAAAATCTGCGTCCGCACCGCTGCCACACGCGGTCGGTCAATTTGACAGTCGGTCAGGCGGCACTCGGACTGTCATTGCCCGTTAAGGGCAAAGGTAGACAGACGCCACACCCAGACGATCGCTTGTCCGCTTTTAACATCACTCGCCGCTTCGCTTATTATGCGCATAAATATTTGCTTGAAATGTGAGCGAGTGTGTGTGTGTGCGAGAGTAAATGTGTAATTTTGTAATGCCGCCGGTGCACTTGAATAGGCGCAGGTCAGTACGGGGGTTTGGAGGCACGGTGCGTCGTGTAAATGGCTTTTGACTCGGCCAACTGACAATCGAAACTCAGAGACACACGCTCGCGTTGTTCGCAACTCAGCGGCTCTGCAGCTCGGCAATTCGCTGTGAAATGTGAAATTTGCTATTTGTAATTTGTAATTCATATGACAGAGCTGGAGTAAGGTTAACACGAACGGTCACATTGTGACTTTGCTATGAAATTGAGGCTCCATTGTAATTGCATGTGAATTTGCGCTCCAGACACACACACATGTTTACTAGAGTTACTGTCTACATGCATGCGTGTGTTTTCGCTGATTGTTATTTGATAAATGCCAAAGTGGGTCAGTTGGGTAGATTAGCGTGGAATGTGCGAGCCATGCAAGCCTGTATCCTAGCAAGTAATATAGCTGTGCGGTCATATGTTGTTGTTTGGGAACTAGATTGTGGGGGAAGAGATTAGTCAAACTTTTGCAATAATGAAATATAAACGACAGAAAAAGTAATTAAACAATTTTACTGTCAACTCTCCCAAAATGTATGAAATTGTCACTTAAAATGGACTAGACCATTCCCAACTAGTTTGCGAGTAGTTCAAAAATGTATGGCAATTAAAAAGTGTTACAATAATTACTTTAGGAGAAAATATGTAATTATTCAACTCATCCGGAAATAGAGGTATTTGAACTAGTTTCGTAACTAGTGCTATGAGTATACATTTTTTTCTAAAATGTGATAATTATGTAAATTATATAATAAAGAAGCCCACATGATACAAATCGGACTAGTTCCAAACTAGTTGGTTCGATTGCAAATGCAAATGTATGCTGAAATACTGACTGCCTCTTCTAGAGCATCAATTGCGCAACTGTTCCAATATTTATTGACACTGACAACTTTGCGACTCACCTCCCGTGTTCCTCACTCACAGCACTATACAGCTCAACTCTCTATTTATTTTCGTAATTATTTATTATTTGCCATTGCAAAAGCCTATTGTGCATAATTTTCCATTTTTCCCCGGCACTTTTCCAATTCTACTTTGCTCGGCTTTTACATGTTTTGTGTGTGTTTCGCCTTCATCGCCAATGGTTTGTTTGTCTATACTTTTGGTAGTGATTGTTGGTGTTGCTGTTGGTGTTGTCAGCATGCCCCATATTTGTTGATTCTCAAGCTTACACTAGCAGTGAGCAAATAATGACGACATTCACTAGTAAAAGTGCTACACACTAGTGCTAATAAGACTCACACACAAACAAAGTCAACGCGCAAAGCCACAAACACCAAAATTGTGGCGCTAATTAGACCCGTATTCAAGTCTACGTCGCTGCATCCATAAAGTAGAGTGAAAATGTTGTCATGTTTTTAGGGTTTCATTTAGGATAGTTGATGTAAACGAATGCACGCATATGAATTTAATATATGAAAAACAGGGTTTTCCATTATAATCAGTTTTGGATAGCATGCTGCGAAAGTTTGGAGTTTCAAAATCGGACCATCGGACTAAGGAAATAGGAAAAGGATAAGGGTATTGGAAAAAGTTTTTTATATCGCTATTGGAAACCCCTTTATATTTGACACATTGAAAGTTAGTACTAGTGAAAGCAGTATTTATTAGTATTTATATTCACCCTTCATGCCACACCCTCCAAGAAAAAAAATTAAAGGCGTCACTATTACACTTCAAAATTACCTTTCAACTCCAATATATAAGCCTAAAGTGTGTGAGGCCTCTTACAGCCTTTTCTACCCAGTGTGAACACTATGTAAGTTTTAACAAATGTACTATGAGTGCAATATTTCGCAATGGGCACGACAAAAAGGCAATTAGTTATTACAAAATTTATTCATATTTATTTGCGTAACAAAGTAGACAGACGTCTAAAAAGTCAAAGTGCTTGACTCAAACTAATTAACTCGCTCAAAGGGCAAACTATTTGCCTCTAATTATGTGTGAATGCGCAATATTTATTCAGATATTTAAATTTACAACCGCTTATTTGTTTTACATTTCAAATGCTTTGTATCTCCTCCTCTTTCAAATGAGTAGCATTTGAGGACGCTCAATTAAGTTAAGCATTTAGAAAAATGTTACACTCAAACTCTCGAGGTTCCGGTAGAAGCACCGGTAGAGAACTCTAAATGTAGGCAACATATTTTATTAGGTATTCATTTCCGTATTTATAGACACATTTTTATGAAATGTTTGAAACTATTACTAATTTCTATTTCATTTCCTATATTTCCTATTTTACTTCATCGCTTAGGTCATCGATTGGGCCAGCGACTTTTGTGACGGCACTTGTCTGTGCGCGTTGGTCGAAAGTCTGCAAACCCGTCCATTGAAGCCATCATGGAATCGTCGTCCAGCCAATCAACATCATTATCTTGAGAATGCCACCACGGCATTGAATGCCATCGAAAAGGATCACATCAAACTTGTCAACATCGGTAATGTGGATATTGTGAATGGCAATGTGAAGCTCATTTTGGGTCTCATTTGGTCGCTGATTGTACGCTATCAAATTGGTCGCAGTAAATTCCCGCCCAGGAAGCTGATGCTCGCCTGGTTGCAAGCGGCGCTGCCCGAATGCAAAATCAGCAATTTGACCACCGACTGGAATAGTGGTGTTAACCTTGCTGCGCTGTTGGATTACTGTCAGCCGGGACTGTTCCCACACTGGCGTTCCCTGGATCCCAAAGAGAGTGTGCAGAATTGTACGAACGCCATGAATTTGGCGCAAAGTAAATTTGGTGTGCCAAGAGTTCTGGAGCCGGCATACTTGGCTTCACCGTGGTTGGATGAATTATCCGGCATGACATATTTATCATACTTCATGAAACCGGGCGGCCCCGGTTATAATGCTACAATGCGTTGGGTTAATACCCAGGTTAAAGATAGTGTCAAGAACTTTACGGTAATTCATATTGGAGACTCTAACAAAATGTATTCTAATCCTTAATCTTTTATGTTACAGACCGACTGGAATGATGGTCGCGTTATGTGTGAGATCATTAAGGGACTCGGCGGTCCGGCGCCAGCGCCAGAAAAACTCAGCACGGATCCTTTTCATTACGAAAATAACATAAGGAAGGCGGTTGAAGCTGGTCAGCGTCTTGGAGTGCAACCTATACTTACAGCCAAAGATATGGCTAATCCTGAAGTAGAGCATTTGGGTATAATGGCCTACGCCGCACATTTGCAGTGGGTGCCACCGCGACCACCACTGTCTGACATGATCACCGTTTTGATGGAGAGTAACTCTGGACGTGTCGGTGAACAGGTAAACTCCGCAAGAATACAGAGAAGTGAATATTTATTTAATCCCATCCATATTTTATTTGACAGACGCACTTCCGTATCGACGTAGTATCACGCGAAGTTAGTCTTAGCTCGGTGAAGGCATTTATAGTGCCACCATCCGGTCAGCCACAACCGGTTCGTCTTAATCCACATGGCGAAGGTGTCTACATACCCGAAAAGTATGGCATGCATGAAATACTCGTAGAAGTTGGCGATGATAGTTTAGGTGGACATTTCTTCCGTGTGCTACCACGTTTTATACAAGTTGCGCCCCCAGGCATGGCACCCTGTGCTCTGGGCAGTCTGGTCGAAGTATTGGTTAATGCAACTGGCGCACCAAAGACCGAAGATATTCTGGTCACTGCCGTTTCACCGACTGGCATCTCGCATAATTGCCCGCTGAAGAAGGTCGAGGAAGGACACAGTGCCATATTCAAACCGGATGAAGCCGGTATCTGGGAAATTGCCATCACCTATCAAGGGCGACACATACAAGGTGGTCCCTTCACCTGCGCCGTCTTCGACGCCAGCGGTGTTTCGGTGCATGGCTTAGACGGCGCTATGCCACTGCGTGCTCACTCCTTCGAGGTGGACGCACGTGGTGTTGGTGTCACCGGTGAACTGCATGTGGATATTGTGCATGACAAACGTTCGCTGGTGTGTTCCATTGAGAAGATAGTGGAAAATAAGTACAGAGTCACATTCATGCCACGTCAAAATGGTAAATATCGCGTCTACGTCTATTTCAATGGTTACGACGTCAAGGGTTCGCCGTTCATTATGCGCGTCGGCACCAAAGGACGTTCGGGCAAAACACGCAGCAGTCCGTTGCATGAGAGCAAACATCGCGCGGAGAGTCCCTCAATGCATTACACCTCAACCACGAATACCCGACACAATGACTATAGAAACACAACATCGGCGGCAACATCATCTCTTTCGCGTCGGGACTTGTTGAATCACAACGCTGCGGAGCGACAAAGATCGTATTCACCGGCAATATCGCCGAAGATCGATACGCCCGATTATCGCACGACATCCAGCTACTACAAAAGAGAGAGTGAGGTAAGTGGGAAGACAAGAAATATTGATATGAGCTTGGTAACGGTATTATGTGCTAAAAATCATACTTCGCGTCTGAGTTGAGCTATCCATAGCCCTTCAGAAATGTGTAAATATGTAGTTTGTATATATTTAATTTACTAATAACATACCGCTGTGATTAACCTGAAATTGTAATAAAGTCTGCGCACCGCTCCACACTGCCTCGCACTCAAGCAACCGCTACTAAACCTAGAAACAAAATCAGTGAACACTAACCAAACACCTTTACTCTCTTTCCCCTCACATCTATGTTGTGTTTTTTGTATCCTTACATTTATACCTTCCCCGCACACATCACGAACACTGCTGAAAACCAAATTGTTGGTGTAGGATAAATTGGCAACTTCCCCACCACCACCACCAGCTCCCCAGCCCCCCTCGCGTGAATACTACAACAATTCTCCCACTACCAAATACATCAACTCGGCCGACCTATATACTGTTAATACGGGACGTCGCGACTCCAGGGTTTCTTCTTCCTCGTCCACCACTAAAAACGACTATTACTACGACAAAGAGAATGAACTATATCATCGCAAACGCGATGATCGTGATTTGAAGTTAGCACCACCGCGCGAAGATCGCTATGAAGACACTCCGCCGTCGCACTATCAGCAATCCCATATGCAACAGCAGCAACAGAGCCACATAGCCAGCGCCAGGTCGACAACAACCTTCGCCTCACGTCTCAGTCCGATACCTAGTGTAATTAAATAATTTGTTATTGTTGTTTTATTTAAAATTGTCTTGTTGTTCAAACAAAATGTTTGTCTGTTTCAGTGTTGAATGTTTTTAACCTTGTTGCTATTGTTATTGTTATCGATTTCAAGTGCTCAATGAGCTTTCTGGCACTATGTGCAAATTTTTTATTTGCTTTTTGTTGCACTTCCCACAGATACGCTCGAGTGAAGTACGCACCCACAGTCCATTGACAATTAAAACTTCGATTCCGTACGAATCTAATGCGCGCACTTTGAACGCCAGTCCACGTCACACCTCTATTTCCCCGGTGCAACGTCATTCGCCCAGCAACGCCTACATTTCGACGGCCACACATCGCATTGGCAGCCCAGTCACAACTTTGAATAAGGTAAGCGAAGAAAGGAAGAGCCCTCACAGATATCTCTCCAACATTTTTGGAGTTTATCGACCCGTTCTTTGCATTTAGATATAAAATCAAGTATCACAGTAAATATTTAGATGATAATGTCTTAAAATCTTCGATCCAGAACTAGGGACTCAGATAGTACAATAACCAATTCCTATTCTCATTACTGTATTTCTCCAGAACGGTCTAAATCGCTCCGATTACGAGACTTCTCGCACCGTTGAGAAATCTTCGACTTACAAATCGACCTCGAATTATGTTGCCGATTCGAATATACGTGCCAGCCCTTCACTTTACACAACTGCCGAACGCCTCCGACGTACCGCTTCGCCCGAGCCGCGCATCGATCATTCCTCGAATGTGCGCGTCTCCTCGATCAAACCGGCAACAGCACGTCGTGACAGCTGGGATGTCATTAACAAAACGAAACATATGCTTTCACATAATTCGCTTGAATCTTTGGCAAATATGACAGAAAAGCAATTGAACACGGACCTCTCCTACAATCGTCCCGACATCGACCATGAAACACATCGTAATACACAATATAATAAATTCGCCTTGCAAGAGCAGAAATATCACTCAGATCGTCGTGGCTCACGCGATTCTGTGGACGATGCTGAACGTTACAAGTAAGTTGCGGTCATACTATTTTAGAAAATAGTTTAACAGTTATTTCTTTAATGTTTACAGACCCAGTGCCATTACCGTTAAATCACATTCGAATAACACTTACACCGACAAATCGGGTGGTTATACGAAAACCGTTAAGGAGTCGAGCGAACATGTCGTTACTGAACGCACCTCTGGTGGTGGTGGCGGTATCGGTGTCAGTAGTGGCAACGGAAACGGTCATTATGGCTATAGTTCGCTGTCTCGATTTCGTCCCATAGAGAATAGCGCCACGGGTGCCCGTGCTATACGCGTGCAAGATATACCAAACGGTGCCATTGGACGCCCCGTGGAATTTGAGATTGACGGCTCGAAAGCCGGTTCTGGCAATTTAGAAATATTGGTCAATGGTGGACGTGTCACTTCGTCGGTGCGTTCACTGGGCGGACAACGTTTTGTGGCCAGCTTCACGCCACACGAACCGGGCATACACACCGTACAGATCACTTTCAATGGAGAAACTGTGCCAGGTAAAACGCAGATATATGTTTATTAATTCTTAGTGCTCATATAAGTTTGCTTAGTTTAATATATGTTTTTAACTGTTTGTGAGCTTCAAAGAAATATGAAATTAAAACGCAAAACGTTTTTCGTTGTATGCCATAATACAAAAAATTTAAGCTTATTTCTGTGTCTAATGCTGAATTACCTGAATTACTAACCTCCTGTTTATTAAAACCGCGCTTTGAAGTTTAATATTTAACAAATTCGCAAAGCTTCCATAGTCGTGACATAAACATTCGGTAATGAAGTTTACAAAAGCTTCTCAAACTTTCAATTAGTGGAGTTCAAAACCATGATTACAGTTTTGAAAGCTTGTGTACTATTAATTGAGGTTGACTGCTTAGAGTTGCATTAATACAGTGGCTGTAAAATGGCTGCGACAACAGTGTGCGGAAAAGATTTTTATTTTATTTTATTTTATTTTACTTTATTTTATTTTATTTTATTTTATTTTATTTTATTTTATTTTTATTTTATTTTATTTTATTTTATTTTATTTTATTTTATTTTATTTTATTTTATTTTATTTTTATTTTATTTTATTTCATTTTATTTTATTTTATTTTATTTTATTTTATTTTATTTTATTTTATTTTATTTTATTTTATTTTATTTTATTTTATTTTATTTTATTTTATTTTATTTTATTTTATTTTATTTTATTTTATTTTATTATATTTTATTTTATTTTATTTTATTTTATTTTATTTTATTTTATTTTATTTTATTTTATTTTATTTTATTTTATTTTATTTTATTTTATTTTATTTTATTTTATTTTATTTTATTTTATTTTATTTTATTTTATTTTATTTTATTTTATTTTATTTTATTTTATTTTATTTTATTTTATTTTATTTTATTTTATTTTATTTTATTTTATTTTATTTTATTTTATTTTATTTTATTTTATTTTATTTTATTTTATTTTATTTTATTTTATTTTATTTTATTTTATTTTATTTTATTTTATTTTATTTTATTTTATTTTATTTTATTTTATTTTATTTTATTTTATTTTATTTTATTTTATTTTATTTTATTTTATTTTATTTTATTTTATTTTATTTTATTTTATTTTATTTAAATTCTCTCTCTCATCTGGACTGTGCATACAACTCTGAGCACATTAAAAGTCTGATCTTTTACTTCAAATTCGTTCGCTCACCTGTAGCTACATACGTGTCCCACACCAACGCTCATTTCAAGCAGCCGCTCTTCCACCACACTCTAGCCAAACTCAAATTGAGAAACCCAGGTGTTTTGTTTTTGCCAACAACACCATTTAGCTTACCTGTGCACACACTCTCCCATTCACACTGTCTCAGTCACATTAACCGCCACTCACGTCACGTTTGCGTCTGCAGAGCGCAAGTGATCACTTTGGACTTCACGCTGAGCTAGACTCTGAGCGCTAGCGTTGGCTTAAATACCCCAACTCAGCGGTCGCGAACAGTCTTAGCTCGCGTTTGCAACGAAACTGACACGTCTGCGGAGAAAATTCGAATAAGCGAAACTGCATATGAATTGGGGAAAAAAACAAGAAATAAAGTAAAAAAGAAACTACATAGATTACACAAACAACAAAGCTCAAAGCCCAGCAGAGTCATTGAAAAGTGAACTATGCATGTGTAAAAGCCACGGAAAGAGCATAACTAAATACAATACAATGAAATTGAATTGAAAGCAAATTTCGCATTGTAAATCACAACGGCTAGAAATCTAATAGAATTGCGGTTCTGGCAAAGCATAAAAAGTGAAAAGTGTTTGTTTTGTGTTGAAATTCATAGAAATGCCATTAGTTAATTGAAAGAGCAAACGCAATTCTTGCAGAATATCACCTGCATAGAGTTTTTGCTACGCGTAAAGTGCTGAAACAACGGAAATTTCACGCTTCGTGTGTATGTGTGCGTGCGCGCATTCCTCAAGCATGAGCCAATTCGGCATCGAAATGCCAGTAAAGAGCAGTGAAATTAAGAAGCAGAAAAAAAGAATCAAAATAGCTAAATATTTAAAATCGAATTGAAAATGATAAACCAACGCGACACGAGAAGACAACTCGCCCATTTTCGATGGCCAAATATGCAAATGTTGCTGCTGTTGTTGCTATTGCTATTAGCGCTGTCGCGGCCGCTGTCATTCGCTAATGCTGTTTGCGTTGTCTAGCTGGCGGTCTGGCTGCTGCCTGCCTGGCTGGTTGGCTTGCTGGTTGCTTGCTTTGGCCGACTCTTTGCCACTGCCAACGCTGCGCTGCCGCTGTAAAACCAGTTTAATGAACTTTTTCGTTTCGCGTCTTGTAGCGCCAACACGTTAATTTCTTGTTATTGTTTTCGTATTGTTTTTTGTTTTTTTTTTTTTAAACTATACTTCTTGCGATATTGTTGTCGCTCAATTGATATCCGCTGCTGCTGCTGCAAGCGTTTAACTCTTTAACATTTTTATTGGAATTTTTGCTTTTAAAATTTATTCATTTTGAGCGTTAAGTGATTTTTTAGGTTTGCCGATCAAGTGTAAGCCTAAAACCACTTTGGTTGTACTAATTTTTTTGGAGGAAGTTGGTTATATAGTTAATTGTTTGATTTCTTTGGGTCAAAATGTTAAGTTTATGGAATAAATTGCTTCTCTTCTGGAATATTTGGTTCTCTAAGATATGAAACAATGAAACTGTATTGGTTCTTATGAGATATAGAGTTCAATGTTCTAAGCCCTTAATAGCACTGAAATGAAATATTTTTTCGGCTATCCTTACTTCTAATCACTCATTTAACGAGCATAAAGACTAGTAGTCAAATGCAATCTAGTATGAGGAGTCTCATACGTAATATTTGAAGAATTTTTGTTAATTTTTCATATTCTTCACATTCTCTCGAGATCTTAGTTCATCTCTCGAGACCTTAGTTCATTCATTGCCTATCCTATAATCGTAAACAAATTTCTCTAAATCTGAAAAACCGCTCTCTGATTCATTATTTATTTCCAATTATTTTGCTAAAGTCATTCTACTCAATTTTCTAATACAAATATTTTAAAATATTTAGTCACCCCATCACTTCAAAGCCCTACTGTAATAAAAATATTCTAAATTTAAATATTATCCAGTCAAATGCGAGTCACTGACAGTTTCAATTCAAAGTCATACTATTATTACTTAAAAAATGACTTCACAATGCACTTTAAACCCCCGAAGAATCCCCTCGTCTCAAACACACGGCTCACAAGCATTTATCAGTGACTTCTCAAGTGTATCGCTACGCTAGACTAATTTTCTCATCCGCTGTTGCTTTGTTGTAGACACTTGCTTTCTATGTACATAATAGCTTTGAAGCTAAGTTGTTGTTGTTGTTTTTGTGTGCTGTGAACCACAGTCATTGATTATCATGTCACCTTAATCTTGTACAAAAACAAATAAACAAACAAACAAGCATTTCTAGAGACAAGTTTTTAACTTTTCCCCAACGCAGACTCTTACTTACAATTCACATGAGCTGCAGACACACTTGCACTTCGCTTACCAAAGCTTTTATCACCTTCGAATTGTATCTGTCGAGATAGTGGAAAACTATTGCAACTGCTGTCACATATTTCAACGAGAATAACAGATTTTCTCAGCTCGTTTTTGGTGGCGCGCCAACATTCTCACGCATACGCTCACGGAGCGCTGTAGCAATTTGTTCCGACCAAAAAGTTCGACGCGTACGCTGCAGCAGCGGAAGCGTCTAAATGTTGGCAATAAATCTGTGAAAATACGACTAATTGTTGTTGCACACATACAAGTGTTGTTGTTGTTGTTCTACCTGTTGCATGTGCCGCATAACTACAATTGGTTTACTAGTAAATTGCATTGAATTTACTTTACGTTTTGCCGCAGTGCTTCCTTCACTTCCAGCGGCGTTTCCTTGCTACGCTGTGTTTATGTTTTTGTTTGTACAGAAAATTGCTGGTTGTTTTCCCAGCGAGTTCGTGCGGCCACGGCTGACTGCGCTGCAACGACAAACACACAACGAAGGCACATCAACGAATATGTACGGATGTGTGCGAATTAGACAATGCAACTGTAGCCTGAGGAAGTGGGAATTGCCCATATTTAACATGCCTTTCTCGTAAATATTTCCCTGGTGTTTGTCTGTGTTTCTTTTTATTTTTATAATGCGGCATTCTTTGGATTTTCGTTGCTCTCTTCCTGAATTTCTTACATTTTCCTGCCGCATTTCTTGCCATTCCATAAAATTTTACATTGTATTTGTTTATTTTCCGCCTTTTCAGGGCTTTGTGCATTGATTGCCAGACATTTTTAATGCAATTGAATTTGTTGTCTTTTTTTTTGGATTCCTTACGCTGTAATAACCGCATAGGTTTTTGAACGTCACTAGTTTTCTCGGTTCATTGAGCATTTGGAAATACACTAGTGGAACTGAAACTGGTTATCTCCCTCTCCAGTTGATTTTTATTTGGACTCCAATTATCCTATGACTCTGAAACAATAAATGATTATCATGCCAGTAAATGAGCCTTTCCAACATATTATTTCAGTATCATCTAACTGAAGGCTATGGACGATGTATTTTAGTATATTATGAACCATTTACACCAGCTACAAATTTCTTCATGGCTTTTATTAGGTCATTGAGTGTTACCTGAAAAATGCTATATGTTATTTAAATGTTTCTTCCCCTTAGATAGATAGATATCGATATATTGTCTACAAAGTTCTTAGGCCCTTTAAAAATTCTTCTTCAATCTGAGATTCTTCCACTCATAACCCATCTACTTCATACATCAAACGAATGTTATAAGAATACCTTTCTCATAAGTAATCTAAAATGGAAGAAGTAAGTTTTTATTCTCATATGAGATCAAATATATACAACTCCTATTTATGAACAAACTGTGATTATAGAATAGACCCGACTTGAAATTGAAGATTGAAATTTGAAAACTGTTTTGGGAACAAAAAATTAGTTTTACGAAATAGTGGCGAGATCTTTAGAGAACTATAAACTTAGATCGGAATCTATTAAGTAGACCCGAATGTTTTAGAAATGTATTGGAAGGTTGTAAAGGGGCTATAAAAGAAGAAAATATACACTATACACTAAAGATTCTTTTAAATAATACTCGAAAATAAGATCGCATGAGATTGGCAATCCAAAGAAGTATTTTCCAAATTCTTAAATCTGGTTTCACTATTTTACGTTAATTTTATCGCTTTGAAATTTCGTTGATTTTGAATATATAGATTTCGATTAAATTTTAGAAATTTCTATCACATCATTTTCGTATATATTCCATAAAATTGTAAATGTATCTACTATCAACTGTTGAGTTTGGCTTAATCGACCTAAATCAATAAAGAAACATGATCTCCATAATAATGATCTTAATCTCATCATCAATTCAAGTGTAAATCCGAGTTTAAGTCATTATTTCATAAATTTGTTCTCAGAACGAAAGTCTTAACCCAGCTTAAGTTCATTACAAATTTACACTGCACAGTTCATAGTTTGCTGACCTCTTTCTGCAGTCCATTACTTCGAAAATTTAGTTTCATTATTGTTTATTTTGTCTTTCGCTAATTTAAGCATTTGTTGTACATTTTTGGCTTGGCTCATTAAAAGAGCGCCAATGGCACTAATAGCTTACAAATGTACTACAGACAAACAGTCATTACTGCAATATGACGTCGGCGCGTTAAGTAGCAGCCACTGTTTAGCAAATATTGTGTTGGCGAGACAAGTCAAGTTCAAAGTCATTTAGTTGAAATGCTTAATAAGCGAACATTTTAAGAGGCTTGAGATAAGTATTTATAATTGTAGGAGAGGTAATTCAAAAAAGTGGAGGCTGAAGAAAATTTTTTAAAATTATACATAGACGAAGGGGAATAGAATGATATTAAGATGAATTTAACAAGATGGTGATCTAATAAGAAAAACAAAAAAACAAAAATATTTTCAGTTATTAAAACATTTGTGACAATTTAGATAGAGAAAATCATCTCCAAACACTCACAGAAGATAATTAATGCAGTTATTTACGCATTTATTTATCTCCAAGCCCCTGATCTACGAGTGCCACTCCCCTGTTAGCTGCATACTTGCATTCATATCACTTTGCGTGAGACTTTAGAGCACAACTCACATCTCTCTGCTATTCTCCTCACATGCTGTGCAGACCGCGACATTCCTTCGCCCAACGCATGGGCGCCTAAAAAAGCTGTATCTCGCTTAATTTGCTTGACACATATCGCGGAGTTTCACTGCTGCGACAACGTAGTGACAACAATAAAAGCAAACAAATGACTTGTAAATATTGGCACACATTTTCACATTCCAGCCAAGTTTTTTTCAAAATCCCCCGTATAGCCGCTTGCCAGCGTAGCACGTACGCGGCAAGCAAACTTTGGCATTCCCTACGCAGCAGCTTGATTGGCAAAGCACGCCAGCAAACTGTGACTGAATGCAAAATACACAGACACACGAGATTGTTGGAAAACAAAACAGTACAAAAAAGCAGTGAAACTGTATGTTTGTATGTATGTTTGGTACATAAAAGTGCGTCTTTTGACTCTCTTATGCTGCTTAAATCACAAGTGTTTACCTGTTGTACCTGTTGTTGAATAGCTGTTAGGTATTTTTTATAGCGCGCAAGCCGGTTTCCAATAGCGCTTCACGCACTAAGCGAAAAGTGAAAAAAACCCGAAAAAATGTATGCAGAAGAAACAACGAAAAATGTGCGCGCATGCGCAAAGGTCCATTGAGCGGGCAAGGCAGCAGTCTGTTGGAAAACACAAAGCGACAAAAGCGGCAGCTTTGCAAAATGCGCGTATAATGAAACGAAATTGTTCAATAAAAAATAATAATAAATGAAATGAAAAAGTGAAAAGAAGCAGCTGCACAAATGGGTGTTCAGAAGTAATGAAGTGATGTGAACTTTTGACCCAAAATGCTATGTTTAAAGCTGCTTGTGAGGAGAATAATTTAAAACATAATAATAAAAAAATAATTTAAATAGAAAAGAAAATGAAATTAGTGGCAATAAAATAAAAATAAAAATAAAAAATAAATAAAATTAAAAATACATAAATCTAAAAAAAAATTTAAATAATTAAAAAATAAACAAAAGTTAAAAAAATGAAAAAAAAATATATTAAATATGTGAATAAAATAAAAATTAAAACATTTGATATAAAAAAGGATTAAATAATTAAAAAAAAATTAATTAATTAAACAAAAAAATAAAATACAAAAAAATAAAAATAATAAATTTAAACATTAAAAAATATATAAAATTATAATAATTATTAAAAAAATTTAATTACATTAATTTCTATATGCGTTAATATGTGTATAATTAATAAAAAAGTGTTTTTTTTAACAACTGTGTAGTGGTGCTTTTGAAAATTGTGATATTTAAAACAAAATAAAGAAAAATAGTGCGATAGAATAAAAATTTATATATTATAATATTTAAACAAACTGTGTTTACTAAAATATTTTATTTTTAATAAATCAAAATAATTTTTTTTTTTAATAAGAATTTGGTTTTTGTTGAAAATTTCAGTCTACGTTTTTAATCGAAAAGTATTTATGCAAAATATATAATTTTGAAAAATATATCTATTAAATAATAATATTAAAGTTCTATACAAATAAAGCATTATAAATCATTAAAAATTTCGCGCCAAACAACGCCAACCTCGTGATTTGATACAAAAGAAAACCGCGCCAACAACAACACTTCGAGTCAGACGCACAGGTGTACAAGCACTCAGTACGCGGCACAAACGAAAAAAAACCGAGTAAATTCAATCGCATTGCGAAATCTGTGGAGCAGCGAACATACGCAACATTACGCCCAGCCGCTTTCTTGCACTCACTGCCACTGTCAACAGACACCGCATCGACCACCGCCGTCACCACTGCACACACTAACCGCCAGCAACGCTATCACATCGCCAGCCAACACCACCCAACGCCATCGCACGTCTTCGATTCCAGCTTTTGCTGCGGCAACCGCATTTTCCTTCTTATCGACGTCAATAAATACCAGCACCGTTGTTATTGCCACAAGTGGCACACGTAACCGCTGGCACCGGCGCAACAAACCAGTAAAAGCACAACACAAAGCACAAGCGCTGATATAAACGATAAAATAACAACAACAAGCACGGAGAGAAAAATATTTATTGAAGAAAGAATTCACAAACACTGTTGTTGCTATTGTTGTTGTCGCATAAAATCCGGAAATTCTGGTCACCAAGGCATTCAATACGATTCATAACTAGCGCTTGTGTTGCGCTGCCGAATATTCAATTCGATCGTTACGATTTTCAGCTACGCCAGCAGAGAGAGGTGAGATTTGCGGCATGACTACAGCATACTTGCCACACAGACATAGTATTTATGTGGAATGCTTATTTTATAAATAAATATTTTCCGGTTTACGTTACGTTATATAAGCTATTATAGTGCAAAACTATATACAAATGTTGATATACATACAAACGCAACATGTTGCATAAACTGCAGTAGATCCAGTTCAGTAACTGAATATTTCTGCTGTGGCATGCAACATCAGTGATTTGCAGATTTTCCAAATATTTTATGCTTTCTTTGTGCGTTTTACAATCGAATTTAAAACGATTCTTTGTAGCTTTAGCGGTATTTGCTTGCAACAGCAGTTGAGTATACATATGTTGCTAGAATATTGCTAAAATGTTGCTAGAATGTTGCCAGTGTATTGCCAACCATACTAAAACGTATACGCTGATCAACTCCAGCTGCAATTACTGCGTTGTATCTCTACTCTACTCAAATGCAAACAAAGCGCCGCTGTTGTCAGTCAGTTAGTTAGTAAGTCAATCAGTAAGTCAGCTGTGCTGCATGCAACTTTACCACAAAAGCGCCATTATAAACGACTTTTTATTTGTTTCAGTGCGATTGTAGCGCTATTTGCTTTGTTTTTTTTTTTTTTATAAGCTGGCTCATACATAGTTAACTGTATTTGCATTTTATGCATACAAAACTACCGTTTCGAATATATGCCACTGTATATGTATGTTTGTGCGTGAGTGTGTTTGTGTGCGTTTAAATAGTTCATACCACGGACCATATACGCTGCTCTGCCACTTTAACACATTTGATCTGCCGTTAGGCACACTTTAGCGCAGCCACCACTATATTTGGACGTACAAACATATAGTAGCTGGACTGAATGCGCAAGTGGTTATATACTGAGATACATACCTACATACTCGTACAAACATTTTATTATCTATAAACGGAATAGTACCGAATTTTTTTTTAAAGCCTTTTTGGGCATCAACTACATAGAGTACATACATACAGACATACAGACATATACATATATATATATATATTTATATATATATATTTATATATATATATTTATATGTGCGTTCAAATTGAATGCGTTCGTGCGCCAAACTCACGACAATGACAACGTGTGATGGTCTCCAAATATTTATATACAACAAAATGTGACAGCCGCTTGGCTAACCCAAATACGTGGTTTACATTTTAGTTAGATAATTAATTACAATAACAATTAGTGAATAATGCAAAAAAAAAGTTAAAATTAAAGTTAAAGTTAAATGACATAAGTGCACAGAAATTGAAATTAAGCAACAAAATTTTGTAGTAAATTTTGGTATTTTATATACCATATAACTTGTCGAGTTATTTATTGAGGTTAGAGCTAAAACTTCAACGGATGAATGAGGAACTATACAAGAATGATATCAAACTTAATTTTATCAGAGCCAAGAAAAATTCTTAAAATTGTTAAATTCAGATAAACTCGAGACCCTAGAATGGTACATAATAGACTCTCTATATATATTTGCTTTTCAAACGTACTTCAATGCAATGATAATATCGGCGATGTTTGCTTTAAAAGATCTCTGAAGAAGTCATTTTGAGATAAATCCTCGAGATAGCTACTTGGTATTATCTCTTTTGATATAAAAAGTTATCCCGTCATTTAAAAAAACGTCACATAATGAGCTGTTGGACGTTAGATACGTTGAAATACTTTAGTGTAAATATCTTTGGGTCGATTCAGAGAGTTTTGACTTATAACTAATCTCATTCGATTTTGATGCTGACTATTTAACTGTGTCTAGATTAACAAATATTTAAAAATCTGCTGACTCTCTCTCGTTGGTACTTCGTGAGTATGGTATCAATAACTAATGATTTAGTTTTAGTAAAAATAGTAAATTTTTTGTAAATAATCATTTAGGATGAACGAAAGTTTTCGATCAGATAGGCTAAAGCTTTCGTTATGACATTCACGATATTTCAATTTCAGTCTAGCAAAAGCTGGGTAATAGCGGAGAAAGTACGAAGAAGTTTCTATCTCGCTTTCTTCCAGACAACTTTAACAATTTGGATCTATGAAAAGGTTTTGCTTCATCACATGGTTGTATGTCTACTTGGGCAATGTTCGATTAGAAGCCATACAACTAGAACAAGATGAGGCTTGCTTAAAACAAATAGTTCTAGGTTAGACGAATCATATCGAACCCATTATCTAATCAATTGAGTTGATGCAGGTCTTAATAATCTATCAAAAATGGAATTTTTCCTCAAATAGAAATATACTTTTAACGAATATACATATATTAACTACTAGTCTCGTATTAGCAATTTACTAACGAAGAAGAAAAACACGCTTCAACGGTCTCATATTGCACGGAATGCTAAAACTCAGTTCTCTGCATGGTTTCTTAGAATACAGCAAATGTATTATTTAGCAAATGATTATGATTATAGTGAATAAAAAACCATGATACATATTAGTACATCCCTAATGTAATTTCATCGATTTTTTTCGACCAACTTCATCACAGAGCCATCAACTTCGCAGTACATTAACTCTCTACAATTACCGCTACCAGTATTAGATTTTACAAATTTTTCCTCTTTTATAAGTCACTATCAAGTACAATCATTTAAGTAAATGAAAATAGAGAAAATAGTTGGATATATGTATGTACATGTGTACTAAGAGACTTTATATAAATTCACCAAACTGCTTGTTTATGCATGAGACGATCACTGCAAGCAAGTTGGCTTTAACCTTTAAATACTTGTCGAAATACTTGTCTGTCTAGCTTAACAACAACAACAACAATAACAAAAAAATGCCCGCAGACGCATACACGCGCTGCAATAAATGGCGCATAGCAAAGTAGTTTGCGATTTATGAGCCAAATACTTGTTGGCTCCAAGCATTACATGCAAAAATCGAGCAAAAGTTGAAACAGCAACAAAGCGACGACGAAAAACAGCTGCAATAAATATATAAATAACAATAAACAAGCCAATATATTTAGTATGTGTACGAATACACAATTTTATGCTGATATGAAGTGAAGTTCTTTCTTGTTGTCTCCAACTTTAGTGGCCTGCAAACGGTAAAAATATGCAATGCCACAGTCAACTCCAGCAGCAGCAGCTTAAGCATAAACACAAGCAGACACTGGCTGAAACACTCCCTGAATTCGAGTCGTGTCTGTCTGTCTGTTTGTCTGTTGTGAGCGGCGGGTTGAGGTTATGTTTGCGCTGACTCTCGCCCGTCAACTTTTGCATTTTCAGCTGTTTTGTGCTGCCAACCACAATGCGGTTGGGCTGTTGACTGACAAGCAGCAAGTTGTTGTAAGCGGGTGGATGAAAGGGGGGCAGTTAGTGCAAGTCTCAGTCAACGTACGCATTTTAGCCCATCACAAGTTGTGTTTTTGTAGGTTTTCCGCTGTCACCGCAAAAATATATACATTTACATACAGCAGTTGAAGGCAGGTGGGTGCACAAGTGCAGTGCGAGCAGGTGGACATTATATAATATACTATTTATTTAAAAGCAGAAAAATTCGAAAAAAAATCAGAATTGTAATTTTGCAAAAATAATCTGAAACACCAAAACATTGCATAATCGGTGGGTTGCGGGGAATTCCTTGCGGCAGCACATTTCTACAATATTGCTCATTTCTAATTTGTGTATATATTTATAATATATTATATATACAATTATTTAACGCTTGGAGCTATGCTAATTGTTCTTGCTGCTTAATAGTCTAAACTCGTCGCGCCAATAAATGAGTTAATTGTCTGAGAGTAGAATGTAGAAAAAGCAAAGAATATAGAAAATAAATTGAAAAATATTTCTCTTTATATAGAAAAAGTCGGCTTATTTGCATGACATCAATATCATTTAATTTGCTGCCCATAAATTTTTTTGCTCGCCAATTTTCCTTTATTGTTTAAGTGACCCTGACTCACAGGCATTGTTGGCATTTAAATGAACACATTTTTTCTACTTTTACTACCGGTGATGCGGCTGTTAGACATCATTTGCGATTGTTTGCTATTTTGAGTGGATTCAAATGTGCGTTTGTAGATTTTAGTTTAAGTTAAGAAACCCTTTTCAGGCAATTTAATGCTGCTATCTCTGCCAAAAGATCTTAGATTTCGCAAGAGTTTAATTAATGTGTTTGTATGTTAGTAAATCAATTTAGTGATGAGATTTATTATCATTTTATGCAATACTTAAATCGTTTCAGTGGTTTTGAGTGGGTTCAACGAGCCGCATCAGCAATTATTTCTTACTATTTAAGCTAAAATAATAATCTTGATTGAAAGAAAGAAACTTCCGGAATTTTAATTCAACAATTATGTTTCTAATTGGATATTAAAGGTTAAAGAACTTTCAACTTTTTCCTTAAATCAACTTAAGTAATTTTCGCTAAGACCAGAGATATTTGTGGGTAAAGCTTGGATAACCGCTTCCAATTTGTTACTTTAGTGCTTCCTATGCTCATACAGTGCTCTCTTGTAGAAAGATTTAGACAAGAGAGTATATTGAAACGTTATTCTCTAAACTGTAATATCATTTCAATAAACGAATTTATGCGAATTGCTTGTTCTATTCACCACTTTCTAAATGTTGGTAAATCAAATTTAGGTAAAATGTCATATTAGATGGTCGGAGTAATATATATGCAGAAGATAAACCGGAAAACGTAAAAATATCTAAAGAATATGTTTTCAAAACTCTTCTGTAAATTAATAATTTCAAACCCTTAATATTTATTCAATTAACTGAATGCATAAAAACTCAAATGCAGTTAGATTTAATATGATTATCTCAATTATAATTTCAATATCACACAAACCATTCAATTTAATACGAGTGCAACTAAGCATATACTCGAATATAGTACATCCACTTGAGCGCCACATCCGCTGCCTGCACAATATGGCTTTCCAGCGCATAAATTCACTTCAATATCATTTATTTTTTATTTTTTCACAGTCAATTAAATCGCGCTCAAGTGCTCTTCTGCCCTTAATTTGCGCTTATGCAACACACAGGAAGATAATTAAAAAGAGAAATTAAAAAAATGCAACAACAAAGTAGAAAAAAAGCATTACTCACTAATCATTAAAACTCTCACATATCATAAATCGTCAGTTGATTACATTGCTAAGCGCATGGAATACATACGCACATGCTCAAGTGTGTAACTCACGCGTGTTTGTATATAGTTATTCATAATATACATACATAGATACATATATACATGCTCAGATGCATTTATATAAACATGTAATTGCAATAAAACATAAGTGGCGAAACGTTATGGAGATGTTTTATTAAAACTCACTCGGTAATGATGCAAGTAATTATGAAATATTTAATCGAAAGTGGAAAAGTGGAAAAAAATAATGTGTTTTTCATACCTTATTTTAATTTGAAAAAATGTGATTTGAAAACTTAAAGGTGGCACTGTTTCAAATTGAGAGTTAGGGAATCAATAACATTATAGAGCTGAAGTTTTCCACTTTTGAGTGAGAAAGCTACTTTAGAAGTTCAAAGCTCATTTTTTTTTCTTTTTTTTTAAATTTAGAAAAGGTTCCAGCAGGTTCTCTAGCAGTTAACAATGCGTCAACTACACAGCAAATCGAAGACACCCATTATTACTCGCTTAAACAGCAGTGAAGTTATCACTTCAGCTTTTCAACTGCTTGTGGCACAAACCTCTCCAATTTCATTTTATCCTTTCTCCTCCGTAATTTTTTAATGTGTCTGCTGCTTTTTCAATAAATTTGCAACATCAATTACAATTAGTTGCATTATCATTCACACTCGCTAATCAACTGGTTTCCGGTCCAACTACCACCTCATAATAGCACCAACCTAACAACAATACACAGATATTGGTTGCAAGTGGACAACATTAGCAGCGCCTGCAGCAATTACTGCTTATTGTTTTCAAACTGCTGGTTGTTGTTGCTGTTCGTGCTTCTTTTTCTTTCAAACATTCAGTGATTCTGTAGAATCCGCGATTTTCCTTTAGAGTTGATACGGCTGCTGCTCATTGGTTGGTATTGCATGTTGCACAAAAATTAAAATTCATTGTCAGTTGATAGTGCAGCTCAGTAGCTTCGCGGTAACTACAGCACTTTTTCCTCATTTTCTCTTTAAGCTATTTAATTTTTGCACAGATACACATCTACACACACACACGCATACATATGTATTTATATAAGTGCTGTTGCAAGTTCATGTTGGCTCTGCGCCTGCTTGCTTGCTTTTATTATCATTTCAGTAATTATTTTGTTGTTGTTGCCTGCATAATTGTTAAGCGATTTTGTTGCGCTGTCCACTTGCACTTTTCCTTTTTCACGTGCGTTCGCTGGCTGCCTACATACTTGCAACACGCTCGATTACCGGCTTTGATGGTTGTCCATCATCATCAGCACCCGTTCACCGCGCAACACGTGTGGTTGTTATTGTTTTATGTTGAAAATGAAAATGTTTATTAGCCGCGGCGCCACGCCCCGCTGCACCACGCGCAAGCTTAGCGCTTCCACTTGCTTGCTTGTTTGTTTCTATGTGTGAAAGCGAGATTTTTTAGTTGCTTGAGCTATGCGCTTGCCGTGCTTTCAACTCAAGCACGGTATGCCTTGCATGCAGGAATGCCATATTTGTTGTGGTTGCTACCGCTCATCAGTTCGTCACTTCATCAGTTAACCAAGCGGCGTTCGCGTCGCATTAACATAAAATTGTACTTTTCAGCATATGTATGTGCGTTAGCGACTGTCAAGTCTCGTTTACAACTTAAATATTAAACGTAAATACATATGTATGCTCATAAATATGTACGCAATTATTTGCGAAGCGCCATTTCTCCATTTCACAGTTGCCATATTGACCGCTGATCCGCCATTGCCAAACGGCCACAACGTTTGCTCGCGCCGCGCTCTCCACCGTCAGCCAGCATTTACACTGGCTGCTATGATTTTATGTCAACAATGGCAAGGAACGTGAGAGTCCAGCGCGCTCTGGGCAGTTGACGGTGTGAAAGTGCAACTTGTTTTCGCGTCAACTGTCAGCTGCCTGCATTGGTGATGAAATGAAATGGTGTTTAAAAAAATATTTATTTGCTGGCAGCAACAGGTGTGCGACTTTATGATTAAATGCCTGCATTTTTGATTTAATAACTTTTCGCATTTTTAATTAAAGATTGCATTTAAGTGAAATGTGTTGGTGGATGAGATTAATATGTGAGCGTGAGATAGTTTATTTATTATAAAATAATATAATATGTATTAGTTCCCATAAACTACTTCAACAACAACCTCCGCTTTTCTTTATCTTCGAAGCATCTCTGTTAATCGTTGCTAAATTATTACCTTGAGCTTCTTCAGGGATACGGTGGTTCCTTCAATAAAGGAAACATAGAATAAGCAGTAACCACCATTGATCGAACTACTGGAGTAGATCTCCATCCACAAAATTTCTTCGAACAATATTATCCAGTTTTTGGAAACAATCTGTATCGATAAGAAATAAGTCAAAGCGATTGAGAAGAACAACGAAACGATATATACATATTCTCTCATGTAATTGATTCATCTTCAAAGTATTTGACCAAGCTTTTCATCCTGTTATTTGTTGTAGATATATTTTGGCAAGAACACTTTCAGAAAGTATTTTTTATGCTTTATAAAAACGTTACTCAACTCTTTTCACCGACAAGTCTTTGAGGTGGAGTCGCTAAGACGAAATCTAATTATTCTTCAAGATCTTTTATAATTTCTTTACACTAAATATCATTTAATCCTGATTTAAAATCTAGACTTTGCATTTTGATTTTAGGTTTGCTGTACTATATGATTTTCCAGATTATGTCAGTTCGAATCAAAATGGCCTTTAGGGTACCATTAAGTTATTCCTGAGATTTTATCAAAATTAGTTTCGATTTCATAATTTTTGTTACTCGCTTCAAAAAGTAAATGTAATAACTGAATAATATTTGCAAAAACTAAAGAAATTAGTTCAAGTTCACTTAAAATATTAGTAACAAAGCTCTTATTTTACATCTTTAATTGTCATGCTAATCGAAAGTTTGTGAAAGCTTTATAAATCACCTAATCAATATAATTTAAATAAGAAAGAGTCGAAAACTAAGTCACCACAAAATTTAAATATAAATGAAGCAGTAAGCCGATGCCAAAAATATTTGTAACTCTGGGCGGCTTTTGATGGTTTTGGATGGATGGCATTGAAACTTCGAAGTATTCAACAATTAAAGCTTTTGGGTCAACCAAAACTTACAATAATTGACTAATAGTTTTTCGAAGAGGTAGTGCTGCAACCAGACACACCTTTCATAAAGTTTGAATGCTTTTTGCAATTTTCAATTAAAGTTTTTGCATTTTTATGCTTATTTGTGGTAAATATTAAACTGAAAGTCGATTGCTCAAGCAAATTGAAGAGGCAAAGCATAAAATAATTCGCTTAATTTCTATAAAAAAAAAAAACATTAGTATCAAAATCACAAGCAGTCAAAACGGTGTCAAAGCAATTGTCGTAATTGAGTGGGTTAGGGTAATTTGCCGCCAGCAGGAAAGGCTTGCAGCACTTAGGCCTTCACGCCTGCTTACTCCCGCGGTATATGGGAATATTTATCAACCATAAGTGCCTATGTAGAGTTAAACACAAGCAAGCTTGGAGGTTTGCAAGTAATCATAACTTCCCAAGCCAAATATGGCGCGCTGCATTTGCAATACAGTAACTGTGTCATGTCGATTGGCAACTTTTACTACTCAACCATACTGACACCGTTATTTGCTTTTTTTTGTTTCAATGAAATTGTGCAATTATACCGTTTATCAGTTGGCGCCGCCGCCACCGCCGACGTTGTTGCAGCGCAATCACTATGCCACAACTCTCTTTTTACACGATTCGCCATATTTGCAAAGGCAGGCGATTTTCAAGTGAACGCAGCAATCATTTTCCGTTTTGCTAAACACTAAACACATTAAAAATTATTGCAAAATACATTAAAAAACTGCAAAAAAAACACAAAAAAAATTAAATTGTGTGCATTGTTTTTACTTCCTGTCGCCGATTCGACGCCGTTGTAAATAGCTAACGGAATTATGGCGAGAAAAAAAAACGGTAAAAAACGAAAATTACATAGATTGCAGAAATTATTTTTCTCTTGCCCGATTAGGCGTGGCCCACTTGAGCAGAGTACTTGAAAAAAAGCATAAAATAAATTCCGCAAATAAATAAAGGAAAAGTAGAAAGTACGCGTTTAATGGCGCTGGCACATAATTGCATTGGAAAAGGAAAAACTCTACGAATAACTGTTTATTTAGATAGAAGGTAGGTTAACAGTTGAGTCTCTAGAAGAAGTCGATAACACATACTTAAATAAGATTAAAATCAAATTTGTGCTAGAAGTTGAGGAAAATCTCATAATTTTAATGACTATTGCCCCTGATTCAGACAAAATTCTTCGTAATTATTGACAATTTTCGATTTTTATTAATCCTCTTATGTTATGTTATGCTATGTTCTGTTATGATATGCTATGTTATGTTATGTTATGTTAAATTATATTTTATGCTATGTTGTGTTACATAAGACAAGGTGAAGTTAGACTAGTAATGATTTTTAAAAGCATAATCGCCTAATAATACCAAAAAAATCTAGAACCTGAAGCTCCAATAAGCCCACAGAACACGCACTTTTATTTATATTTCTGAAAATAATAGTTGTAAACATTGATCAAGAGTCTCATGTTCATGAGAAATCGAGTCTAAGTAACCGTTCTATATTTATATCTGAATGAAGGTTGTCACTTCATAACGATTTACTATATTGGTGTTAAACTTCCAAAGAAGGCCCAGGGTAATGAACTCGATCCTCTCGTAACTTAACCTCAAACAAAACTCAGAACCACCACATGGTACGTGAGGTACCTGAGGTACCATGTGGTATTTGTGCCAGTGTCAAATTGAGACGAGGTCTCTTCACAATAACTTCCGAATAACAAGCAATTATTTCCAGCAAACGATTTTACATTTTTGAGCGAAATTTAACATTTTAAACAATTTCATATTTTCCGTGTTTCTATTGCAACAACAAACAATTTCAGCGTTAATTTGTAGCACACATGCAATTGAAAACCAAAGTGTGTTGCAAGTGATGGCATGTTGGTGTTTCTTCAATGAACACACGACCACCCACCGAAAGTGACGCTCCGTTTGGCACATTTATGAGTGATCTTGATCTTGGCAAAATGTGAGCTCAACGTTTTACAAAGACAAGCGCAAATAAATGAGCAACGCTTAAAACATCATCACAAGCCATGAATAACAAACGTCAACTAGCGGTTGGCAAATTTTGGTAGTGCTCAGAGAGGGGAGGCGAGTGGCTGTAGTTGATAGCAAGCGATTTCACAGAGTTTTAGCCAAGCATATCAATTACATACAAGCAATTCCGCAGAGACAAATGTTAAACACAATTTAAATGGAAATGCTGAAAAGCAGAAGAAGAAGAAGAGTGAAGAAGTTGAGAAAATAATGTCGGTATGTTTGTTATTTAGCTAATAAGGTAATTGTTGTGTACAAATATGGAGGTTAAGAGAAAAAGGAAATTTTATTGTAATGAGACAAATACGGAGTTGTTTCTTCTTTTTCTAGGAAGTGAAATTAATTCTGAGCTTCCACTAGACCCAATGTACCCAATATAGCGACTTGGGACACTTTGATTGACTTTGTCGGCAAATATTTAATGAAATTGAATCGAATTTTAGCATCTTGAATCAGAGTAATCCGTGAATATTAATTTTAATGAGTTAACAATGGATCGAGCAACTGGGTTTCATGAACCTAGGTCCTGTTTCAGGAACCTAGGTAATTTGCGTCAAGAAGTTCCTGAACTTTCGTGAGTTGTAAAAGAGAGAGTCTTCTTAAGAGTGCGGCTTCTCAATTAATATATAACTGTACAAGAAGCAACCAATTAATTTCTATCTATATCGAAAATTTATTCTCCGTCCTTGCGTAGTTCCACATTCCATGAGGCACATCCATGAGGCACATTTCTCCGAATTCATAATTGAAATCTCTTCCGCTCACCATCTCACTTGGTACGCAATTAATTGTTTTCATTTACACAAAATTTTAATTGCTCCGTCTCTCCAATATGCGTTCCTCCACTTACTTATGTATATATAGGAAATTTTATGAAACAATCTCGTGCCGTAAAACATTCAAAAGCATCGCCATGAATAGTTAAATTACAAAAGCAATTAAACAGTTGCCGGCTCTAAGCGGAAGGTGCTTGAGTGCTGATGGCAAACAATAGAAGCTGCCGCACATGCAAGATGCAGCTTATTACAGTTAACTATGGCAAGAATAATGACTAAATTGTAAGATGCGCAACTAACCAGAAACTGTTGCACCGTTAAGAGCCAAACGAACGAAGCCACAGCGAGATGCCAACAGTTGGAGCAGTCAGACGGTCATTCTAGTCAAACGGCGCGGTGGCGAGTGAGCGCACCTAAGCCACCACAGAAGGCTGAAGCACCACAATATAGAGGCTACAATTACGCGCCAACAACATCAACAATACTACCGTTGCTGCACATAACTTTCAAGCAGCACAACAACACAAGAGAACACCAAATGCGGTGCATCGCCATGCACTTGACCAAATGGGGTGGCAGTTGACTGCTGCTGGCTGCTTGGTGTTTGTTGCATACAACATGCGAGAACGTTGATGGCAAGCAAGTGCATGGCCATTCCCAGCAAGCGCAAGCTCTACATGCCTATTTATGTACACAATTCTCTATAAATTATGTGCGAGTATGTGTGTGTGTGTGCGTGCTGTGGCCAAACTTGTAAGTCATCATCGCCGTAATCATCACTTCCCAGAACGAACGAACTCTGTATGTATGTGTGTGTTGGTGTGTTGTGAACGCCTTTTGCACCGGCTGAGTGCGCCGGCACAATGCCTTCATTATGTTTTCGGTACATAAAGCTCTTACGGACTTCTAGCTCGATTTGCGGAAGGAGTGCATGTTGCCTGCCACGCTTCGCTGCATCACTGACGGCCTAACTGACTGGCCTGCTACCGACAGCCAAGTAGTAACTAGAAACTCCGGCGACCTGCCATCAACGTCCGGCTGCAGTCCATTTTTGCATGCCTACGCGCCAACCGACAACTTCTGGTTCAATACGCTTCAAAGCGGTCGCTTCGTCATGCTCGTCGCATGTGTTGTTGTTGTTATTGTTCTTGTTGTTGACTTCAACTTTGGGCATTTCAGTTCAAGTGTCCGATAGAAATACTTTCCCACTTTAGTTACGTCCCCATGCACTTGGCATACATCTTCCACTCGCTTGCTCTCTCTCTTCTCCTCCCTCTATATCTCTTTCTTGTGTACACCGTGCTCATGTCGGCTTCTTCGTTTATGTGCACACCTTGCTCTGCTCTGCTCGTTGGCCACAAATTCATTAATCTAGTCTATTGCCACTGCATTATGAATGAATTGGCTAAAGTTTATTACCACAACTCTAATGGCCGCACCATCATTTGACCATCTTGCAACAAGTTGCAATTTTATTAAGTTCACAAGTGCGTCGGTTAGCCGACATCTTAAAACTTCGATAAATTAATTTGATAACTTTTTGCAGGCATCACATGGAAGGCACTTTATTTGCTCACTTTGCTGCTGTGGGGTGTGTGGGTTGCCATGTTGCAAATATTTCAATTTTTGTTCTACGGAAGTGATCAAATGTGTTGAAGGCTATAACTAAGAGCTCTGTTTTAAGAAGTTGGAATACTGGTTATGTACTTCTTATAAGCTGTTTTAGGTAATCTAAGATCATTTCCAAAACTCAAAAAATTGAAGTATAACTTCTAAAGTCACGTAATCTAAGCATATACGTCCCAACTACTTTTCATTCCTATCTGCGTTAGTATGAAAGTCTGGTCGAATAGTATGATTGAATACCAAATAGTTCGATGATATCTTTAACTTAGACCCCTCAAACCAAGTAGTATTCCTTATTGGCCCTCTGTTCTTCAAAAATTAGATGATGGTTCGTTTTGACTTTCGAGATTTTTTCGGTTCCAGTTTATGTTTAGCGACAGCTGTACCAATTTGATTTTTCAGAGTTATGGCAACTTCGGTTTTACATAATCTAATAATCTCTCTCCACTCCATGTTTTTCCTTGTTTTGCAAGGAAGTCATTATCTTCATCAATTTATGGCAATTATGAAGCTTTCAACACAATAAATTTTCCGCCGCAACTGAGCAATTTAACAATGCAAAGTACCGTAATGCAATTAAAAAGTGGCATCATGTCAACAACATAAAAAGTGTGAGCTTAGGAAGAGGCATAATTAGGGAAGTATTAAGTTAAAAGGCCTAAAAGAGCTATGAGATAACATTAGCGGCAATTTGAAGCTTGTTAAATTAAGGAAATACATCATATGGAAGACAAGTCTTCTTGAAAATGGCTGGCAATTCAAAGAGACAATTTTTAAATAATAATTGTTCTCTTAACAAAAATGCATAACTAAACAACAAAAAATATATTTTTATTCACTAGTCCTATCACACCTTTAAATATATTTTTATGAAAATTTATTACAGAATTGATTTTAAAATTCCGTTATTATTCTCATTTTTATGACTTTGTAAATCAAATGAAACTCATATTAATTTTCCTTTATCCTCTCTCTACTTACAGGTTCACCGTGGCACGTTGAAATCATGTCCACACCCGGTCTAACTGCACTGGGCGAATCTACACGCCTTGTACCCGCCAATACGCCGGCGGTTTTTGAGATACTGCCGCCTCCTGGACAAAGCCTAAGCAAGGGCGAGTGCGTGGCTACAGTTTTGACACCGAGTAAGTCCAAACTGAATGCCAGAGTCACCCATGAGGCGGCAAATGGTGCTGCACGCATCGAATTTGTACCCACCGAAGTGGGCACACACATCATCGAGGCATCGATTGTGGGCACAAAAATCGCCGGCGGTCCGCTGATCGCCAAAGTCTACGATGCCAGTCTAATACAAGTGACCGATGTGAATGGCGGTGTTGTCGGGCAACCGTGTCAATTCCGCGTCGATGCGAGCGCTGCTGGCGAAGGTCAGCTGGAGATATCGATTAATGAAGGCGAAGTACCGAATCACGTTCAAGTCGTTGGTGGCGGACGTTGTTTGGTCTCCTTCACACCCGAACAGGCGAAATCACATCTGATTGATATTAAATTTAATGGCGAAACTGTACGTGGCTGCCCGTTTGTTTGCCCTGTTGCAGACACATCGCGCGTCATGTTGAATCTCTCGAATCTCGAGTTGATACCCGTCAATCGGCCGGCATCGTTTCATATCACCGTAAGCGGTGGCGGTGCTGCTGAGTTGGCGGTCAGTGTACGTGGTCCGCATGGTGAACTGCCGGTGCGCGTGACCGGCGACATACATGCCGGTTTCACAGCCGAATTCACACCCACTAATGTCGGTGGGCACACGATTAATGTTGAATATAATGGCTTCGCTGTACAAGGTACCCCGTTCTTGGCAAAATCTTATGATGCCACCAAAGTGACGGTGGGCAGTGTGTCGCGTGGCACCGTCGGTCGTCCAGTGCAGTTTACGGTGGATGCTGGCGATGCAGGCGAGGGTAATTTGGAGATTACCATTTCGGCAAAGGGGCAGAACATACCGACGCAGGTGCATCCGCAAGGCAGTGCAAGGTGATTATTGACTTTGAAGACTGGTCCTAACATAATTACTAACTTAATCTTCCTTCTTCCCTCCAACTTGCAGATTCTCCGTTTCGTTTGTGCCAACTGAGGCGTGTGAACACACCATCAACGTCACTTTCAATAAAATGCCGGTACCGGGTTGTCCGCTCACAGTGAATATCAGTGGCGGCGTGTCCGGTCCACAGGTGTCATTGGGCGGTCCTGGGCCGGTGCATCAGCCGAATTCTTTTGTTATCAATCACGCTGGCGGTCGTTTGGAAGATATCGAGGTCAACGTTGAAGGTATGTATGCGTTGAACTGTTAACGCAATCTCCACTATAAGCTCTTTAAATCCCTCTTTTGTAACCCCATTTATGTTTGTGTGTTTATCTATGTGTACGTACTAATCCTTTACATATCGTCGTCCCTAAACATGTCACAGTGTTCAATTACTCATTGAAATTGGATTTATTTTATTATTTGTTTATATTTTTTTAATTTTTTCCTTAAGTTTTCTTTATTCACAAAAATGCAAATTTTCTTTACACAACAACAACACTGTTTTTATCAGCAAATTAAAGCTGTATGAGTTTTTTGTTTTGTTAAACCACATATTCAACATTTTGCATATTCATGAGGCATGCCACAGATAATGAATATTTATACTATGTGCATAAATTAAACAAAAATGTACTATAAATACCCGATGAAAACAAAGCTGCTAACTAAATTTGAGTTGGAATACACACCCGTGATTAGATTAGATTACAATTCAGAGGATCGCGCTGCCACCTAGGATTTATTGTGTCCTCGTCTATTATCACAATATCTAATTTAAGCCCGTCAAGTTAAGATAACTTAGTATAGTTCCCAGGCTAAAGGTTTGTTGACACTAATTGTCTTAGTTTGTTTCTTGGAAGCACGTTGAATTGCTTCAACCTTTTCTGGTTGTAAGAAACATTTTGGAGTGTTGAAGTCCCTGCAATTGCAGCCAGTATCGATTCCTACTTGCCCATTCCACTTTCCATAGGTAATCCCAGAGATCTATTGCAATAAAGGGCTCCGGCCTTGTCGGCTTGGGGCGCAGTCAGTTTTTGCAATATGGTCAGCAAGGTCCGTTGTCTTGTATGCCTTTGTATTCAGGCCAGGGTTATCTTGTTTTTGTTTCTAACTTTCTTGAGCAACTTGATGCAATCCAATTTGATTTCGAGAGAGGATATACTGACCAACCCGTGATAGTAAATAATAAAAAATCGACTATATTATCCAATTAAAATATTTTGCTCCCTTTTATTCAACCTTGTTAAAGAGGAATTGAGAAATTTGAGATGAAAGCAAAGAATTGAGTATTCCCATTAATATGGTACTATACATTCGAAAATTCGAAATTCGTTCAAAGCTACCTCTGATCTACTGTTATGTAATCCTCCTGGTACTCTACTTCAATGATACTGAACTAGATCAATATCGAGCAATTAAAAAACGATTGTACAATAAGACATGAGACTTCTGGATTCCTACCCTACTAGAACAGCCTTTAATTTCATCTGGATAAACTTATAACACAATTTGCACATATTTTAAAAATCATAATCTACTGCCTCATTCACTTTACATCAGTCAGGTTATACGCATGTACATATATTATGGAGTTAAGTAGGTATTAAAAAATCACACCATAAGAATTATGTGCACAACCTTTAGACCTCTTTGCATTCATACATTCAGAATTCAGAAAACAAAAGAAATATTCAAACATGCATGCTGTGACTCAATCCCTGTAATTAATATCGACTAATGACTCTCGGTATCAGTTTTTGGATCAACTCATAGGCCATAGTAGACTAGGAATATAACGGGTGATTTTTTTGAGGTTAGGATTTTCATGCATTAGTATTTGACAGATCACGTGGGATTTCAGACATGGTGTCAAAGAGAAAGATGCTCAGTATGCTTTGACATTTCATCATGAATAGACTTACTAACGAGCAACGCTTGCAAATCATTGAATTTTATTACCAAAATCAGTGTTCGGTTCGAAATGTGTTTCCGCTTTTTTATCGACAAATTTTGTTCAGCGATGAGGCTCATTTCTGGTTGAATGGCTACGTAAATAAGCAAAATTGCCGCATTTGGGGTGAAGAGCAACCAGAAGCCGTTCAAGAACTGCCCATGCATCCCGAAAAATGCACTGTTTGGTGTGGTTTGTACGCTGGTGGAATCATTGGACCGTATTTTTTCAAAGATGCTGTTGGACGCAACGTTACGGTGAATGGCGATCGCTATCGTTCGATGCTAACAAACTTTTTGTTGCCAAAAATGGAAGAACTGAACTTGGTTGACATGTGGTTTCAACAAGATGGCGCTACATGCCACACAGCTCGCGATTCTATGGCCATTTTGAGGGAAAACTTCGGAGAACAATTCATCTCAAGAAATGGACCCGTAAGTTGGCCACCAAGATCATGCGATTTAACGCCTTTAGACTATTTTTTGTGGGGCTACGTCAAGTCTAAAGTCTACAGAAATAAGCCAGCAACTATTCCAGCTTTGGAAGACAACATTTCCGAAGAAATTCGGGCTATTCCGGCCGAAATGCTCGAAAAAGTTGCCCAAAATTGGACTTTCCGAATGGACCACCTAAGACGCAGCCGCGGTCAACATTTAAATGAAATTATCTTCAAAAAGTAAATGTCATGAACCAATCTAACGTTTCAAATAAAGAACCGATGAGATTTATGCGTTTTTTTTTTAAAAAAAGTTATCAAGCTCTTAAAAAATCACCCTTTATTTATAAAATAAATTTTTGTGTGCTACAAGACCTAGAAATATATGGTAGAAGCATGTCAACTACTGTATCTGCTCTCGAGACAAGGACATATTACCTAGATATGTCTTTTTGAACTGATACTCTCTCTGAAGTATAGTAAACTCATCAGCACCATTTTATATTGAATGGCCAAAGTAAATGATAAAATTTTGTATAGTTTTGAATTCGATTTTTACACCATGGCGAGTACTTAAAATATGCCAGAAATGGAGTCTGATTTCCTTAAATCCCAATTAATACCAGATACCTTTGCCTGAAGCATCTTAGTCTTACAAGAAACTAAAATAAAGCGGAGCTAAAGTTTCTTAAAGTTTGTTCTCAGATTCCAAAGAACTTCTCACCACTTAAGCACACAATTTATCAAGGGATTTGATCTCACCGAAACTATTATTTTTCGACAATCGTTTCTGTCGTTTCTGTTCCAAATACTTCGTCCAAAAGCGAAATATGCTTTTCATTCTTTTCACAGGCATGACAAAAGTAATCTTATAAATAATGTTCTGAATATCTAAATGCATGTCCCCCAAATGTGTCAATATGTATGTCTCCTCAGTGTTTAAATATTTTATTTGTAAATATCTCACTAGGAATTCAGGAATGTATACGCTCTATGTTTGCACATAAGTTTTCGAAATTCAGTTTTCCGTTAATTTATTTTTTATAGTAATAGTGATGATGTTATTATTATTTTTATTATTGTTAATTATACGATTCTCACTTTTGATCTGTATTATATTTCAGGGCGGCGAAAACTATTGTACTAGACACTCTTTCTACTTATTCAATACAGTTATTTGCATACCATACTTATATATATATATATAATTATATTTTACGTACATAAATGTGTATATGAAATTGAAATACACACATACATAAACAGGAACTAATAGCACAGTATACAAAAACACTCTATCTCTCTCTCACTCGCTATCCTTCTCTCACTTTTTAATTTGAACTTAATTCACTTTAGAGTCACACAATTTAATGATTAGTAATGTAAATTGGTAAAATGTTGTTGTATATTTTATTATATTATTTTTTACACTAACATATTGTAATTTTTTGAAACAAATTTTATTCAAATATCCTTGCGCAAAATTTTATTCTTCATTATTTTAAAAATTTTGTCAGAATAATTATTTTTTGTATTTTCAAACGCTCTTTAATTTTTTCTCACTCTTAGTACTAATTCTATTTCTTCTATTCCTTCATTTTTATTATAATATATTTAATGAACGATTTTATTAATGTTGACAATTAAGGGAATTATTATTTACAAATAAAAACATACTCACAAATAAAAAAATAAAATAAAAACAAGATTTTTGTATTCTATTACATTATTGAGGATTTATTACGTATAAACCCAGACAGTTGTCTAGATCATATGTTTTATAATAGATTCATTTGCATTTTGTATCTCTTTCATTCACGGTTTATCGAAATTTTATAATAAGTTCCAAATTAGGTCTCTGCTTCATTTATATCCCTACAACAAAACAGTCAGTCACTTTTACGAGGGCTGCTATATATATTTCTGGCCTAATAATGAAAATAGGAATATTTATCAACGAAAATGGTTTTATTGTTTTTCAAAATATTCTCCAGAAATGCATAGGCATGCCTCTATCTGAAGGTATATTACATGACGGTCTTGCATTATCAGTTCACGTACGGCATCGATGTTTTTTGGCACAACGGCTGTGTTTGGACGACCTTCACGGAATTCGTCTTTGAGCGAGCGTCGGCCACGATTGAATTCGTTGTACCAGTTTTTCACAGTGCTATAGGATGGTGCTTCATAGCCATACAAAGATTTTAGTTCATCGATGCACTCTTGTCGCGATAATCCACGTCGTAAATTCTGAAAAATGATCGCACGAAAATGTTCACGAGTTAATTCCATTTTTTGGCCGAGATGAATTTTTTTATTCCCTGTAAATAAAACAATTCACGATTAAATAACAAACGTTCTGGAGTGATGGTATAAATGTCAAACTTTCCAATGGAAATGTCAGAGCCAGAAATATATATAGCAGCCCTCGTATGTAAAGAAAGCTTTAGAGGTATAGAGGTAGAGGTAAAGAGAATACTCTTTCTTGTTCATGACATTGTATATTAACTGAAGTCTAATACAAAGTCTAAGTGGATTGTTCAGAACCTACTCTCAAGTTTAGATTTTCCCACAACAAGTAGTCTAAAAGTGTCCTACTGGCAGGGTCTAATTGCAACGTGTTTCGGCCTCTAGTGTTCTAATTGCTTCAAATGATTTTTTGGAATATATCTTCTTAAATATGTGGTATATTTGGTCTGTATAGCAGAGTATGGAGCTGGATCTATCCGTTTCTAGAACAAAATAATTTATATGTAACTATTCCACAAGCATAACTTATACCCAGATTAATACCGATATGTAGATAGAATACGTATACACGTTATATCCAGGATCTGTGATGCATAACATTAGTTACGATTGTAGAAGTCTGGGTATACCACGTAAGAGTTCAAGGTTATTCTTATAAACTCATAAAACCTTATAGAGAACTTTGATAGGAATTATTTAAATCATTACAATAAGGATTTAATAGTGGTACGTTCAAAAAGATTTCATTTGGGGTTAGAAAAGAAATATATGTATTGATCTTCGCGACAAGGGTCAGGTAGTATTCTACTTGGACACCTAAGAGTATCGTTACTTAATGATGTCAAGACCTCCTAAGTATAGATAAACTTAATTTAAGTTTGACCATCTAAGTGCCGAAAATATGAGTAGAGTGTATAGATTATGATAACTGTTTTTGGATTCATGGAAATTACTTTTTTTACAACCGATTAGCTGTCAATTAAAGACCAAATATCAAAATGTGGCCGTAAAGTCACTACTCTCTTAAAATTAGTATAACTTTAATCATTTATGGTTTAACGATTTCTAACTATGACTTTCCGATTGTATGTATATATATGTAGATATTCAGTTAAATTTGGTTATTCCTTGAATCAAATAACTTTATTTTACGTATTTGTTCCCTTTAAGTATGCAGATACTAACACAAATTGCTTTTGTATCATATCCTTTAAAATATACCCTGTTACTATAACAAATTCACCACATTTGTATATACGTATTGATATAGATATATATATCTCCAGTTAGTAGTATGTAGTACGCAAATTATCTAGTAGTAGTAGTAGGTGTAGTCACAGAATAAAACAGTTCTTAGTCTAAAAATTTACTTCAAAACGTTTCATAATGCCGCTTATTCAGCTATGATTAAACCCCTAAATTACGCTCATTTCATATAATTAAACATTTATTAACTTAAAAAAAAAAAAACTAATCAAGCTTTTTTTCAAAATTTTTCTCATTTATTCATTTTGAAACAATAAACACACACATGCCAAACCCCATAATTAATAAAATAATAAAAATAATTAAATTTGTATAACAACAATCCCAACTAACTTTGCCAATCCAAAACTGAAACTAAAACCAACGTATTTGCTTTTGCTAAACAAAATATAAATACTTTACCCGTATTTTGCAAATTTCAACAAAAACCAAATTTTTACGACGTTAACTCTATGCTATGTGTTCGCGCAACGTAAAAATAAAAACAAAAAAATAATGAACTATAAAAAAACACTTTTTAAATAAATATAAAAAACCAAAAACTTTAAAACTCAACTAAAAACCAAAATCGCAACAACAAAAAACTCTCCTGCAACAAAAATAAAAATCAAAAACAAATTTGCTGCAACACAACAGGACCTGCCGGTCAATCAGTGCCCGCACAGGTCCATCAAACCTCGGAGGGTATCTTCAAGGCCGAGTTCGTGCCACGCGTTGTCGGCGAACATCGTGTGAATGTCACGGTCAACGGTTTGTCCACCGCTGGTAGTCCCTACGCAGCTAAGGTAGGATCATACAATTGTATCGCAATTATATTTTAGACACTAAGGTCGAAGGTCGTAGCAGTTTGGGTTCATGTATCATTGTATACATGTAACCAAATTGTACCGGCTAACGTCCCAAACAACTTCTGATCATTCCATATACTAACTTCATATGATATATTTAACTAGGTTTACGACGTGAACGCCATCAAAGTGAAGAATGTCAGCAATGGCACTGTTGGCAAACCAGTTACTTTCTTGGTAGAAACATCGCAAGCGGGTCCAGGCAATCTAGAGGTCACCGTAAATGGTGGACGAGTGCCGACTTCTGCGCAAGCACAGGGACAACACACCTATGCCATTAGTTTTACACCACGTGATGCACAAAATCACACAGTCGAGTTACGTTTCAATGGACAAGATGTGCCGGGCTCACCGTTCACGTGCCGTGTTTCGGCCGCTGCGCGCATACAATCACCCGAAACTTTGGACAAAGTTAGTGTTGGACGGCTTTTTGAGTTCGTCGTTGAGTCCGACACGGAGCCTAGTGTTGAAGTGCTCGGTCCGGCCAGACGCAGTGTGCCCGTCAAGATCGACGCGTTGGAGGGTATTGGTTATAATATTAAATTTGAACCTGTCGAGGTTGGTGATCATTCGGTGGAAGTACGTTTGCCTGGCGGTGGTCATGTCGAGGGTAGTCCATTCCTACTCAAGTCGTATTCGGCTGAGAAGGTTATTGTTACCGATATACGTCCGGGAGTGGTTGGTAAAAGTGTGAGCTTCGGCATCAATGCCAGTCAGGCTGGTGCAGGCAACTTGGAAATCATTGTTGCGGTTAATGGTAAAAATGTACCGAATTATGTGCAGTCGGAGGGTAATGCGCGTTTCAAGGTGAACTTCAAACCCACCGAGGCTGCGCCACACTCGCTATCCGTGCGTTTTAATGGTCACCCAGTGCCCGGTTCACCATTCACTTGTCAAATTGCATCAGCGCCCATTAGTTTGCCACGCGCTATGGCTACCGGTGAAGGTCTCAAGCAAGCGGCTATCAAAGTTGATAACACATTCGAATTGGAGGGCTTCGAAGGCGTGGAGCCACAAGTTTTTGTGACTACACCATCTGGTGATAATATTATATGTCAATTGAGTCCACAAGGCGGCGACGCCTACACAGCAACTTTCCAACCTACAGTGGTGGGTCGTCATTTAATCAGCATTACCGCAAATGATAAACACATCAACGGTTCACCCTTCTCGTGCAATGTCTTCGATGTTTCACGTGTCAGCATCAGTGGGTTGGATCAACAATATGGTCCGGCCGCATTAGGCGTGCCCGTCACTTTCAGTGTAGACGCCGCTGGCGCTGGTGAAGGTACACTTGAATTGGTCGTTTCCACAGACACGAGCACCGTAAAAGCCGAAGTGGTTGCCTGTGCACGTGGTCTCTACGATGTGACCTTTGTGCCACAGACCACAGAAGCACATTATGTGAATATTACATTCAACGAAGTGCCCGTCGACGGCAGTCCATTCCGCGTCGACATACAACAGACAACACAACACATACAGATCGGTAGTTTGGCCACCATTGACTTTCCAACAGATGATCAGATCGCAGAAATTATGGGACCCGATCACAAGCCAGTACCGTATACCATTACTAGACAAACAGCGGAATTCCGCACGCACATGACCGGTAATTATTTGATACGCTTTATCGATCGCGACACGCGTCAGCATATCGGCACACGCACCCTCACGGTTTTCGATCCATCGTTGGTGAAGATCACCGAAGTCGGTGAAGCGATTTGCCAGCAACCAGCTAGCATCTCGGTATCGCTCAATGAAGCTGGTCAAGGAGAACTTTCAGCCATTGTAAAATGTGGTGCAACCGAAGTACCACATTCCATACGCGGCCCATCTAAGACAGGCATTTATGAGATCGTCTATCATCCCACACGTGTGGCTCCACACAAGATGACCATACTCTTCAACGAAGTGCCGATTTCACTAAAACCATTGGAGATCAATGTGCTGCCTGCGAATGCCGGTAAGGATATCAGTGTATCAGGACTCGGCTTATATCAGGCACGTGTTGGCAAGACAACATCGTTTGCCATCGACACCGTTAAAAGACCGGCTCGCGAATTCGATGTAGTTGTATCTGGTCCAGGTGGTCAAGCTTTACCAGTGCGTTGTTATCAAACTAAGAGTGGACATTTACAGGCTGAGTTCACAATCACTAAACCGGGTCAGAGCATAGTTGGTAAGTTAACTTTCGTTGAATTTTAACTTAATTTACTTAAATGAAACTCTTGCAGAGGTGCTTCATCAATCTAAGCCACTACCAGGCAGTCCGTTCACATGCGAAGCCTTTGATACCAGTCGTGTTACAGTGCAGGGTGTACCAAAAGGCCAGTTAGCGCTACACAGTCCCATCTGTTTCACAGGTTTGCTCACTAACTATCAATTCTTAAACTCAACTTTTGTAATGCTTTCTTAATCATCTAGTGCGCACCGATAATGCCGGTATCGCCGAAATAGAGGCCTTCGCGGTATCTCCCACAAATCAAAATCTTCCCGTCCACATCACCGAGCAATCAGAAGGCATATATAGTGTTGAATTCGTGCCATCCCAACCAGGTGCTTACAAACTAACGATCATGTATGGCGGCGAAACGGTGCAGGGTTCGCCTTTCTCTTTTACCGCATCCTCAACAGGCGTAAAGACCGATACGCGCGCCGCCGGCAATGGTCTGGAGGTATGCCAACGCAACAAGGAGGCCTCCTTCATTGTCTACTGTCCCATTGCACCGAATGTGCAAATCGAGCGTGTCGATGAGTTTGGTGAACGTATCGAACCGAAGATCAAGGTACTCACAACAACTTACAAGTCATTGAAGCTCATTTTGTAACATCATAAAAATTTACAGGCTCTGGGCAATAATGAATGGCGTATTTCGTACACCATTCTCTCAGTCGGTCATTATGAAATACGCGCCAGTTGTCCGAATCGCGGTAATTTACCCGGTTCACCGTGGAATATTTCCTGTGTCGAATCTTCGAAGATTACACCTGTTGGCGGTTGGGGTACACTACTCGATCACGATGGTCGTCTCATTTTACCAGCACGTATAGTGTTCGATATAGAGAACGCTGGCCCTGGCGAGTTGGCCTGCTCTATAGATGGTATTGAAATACCCGTTGACAAATTGAGTGATGGCAAAATGCGTATCTACATTTCGGCCGACAGTTTAGCACCGGGCGAGCACGATTTAGACCTCACTTGGAGTGGTCTCACTATTGTGCAATGTCCACGTAGTGCTTTCGTCACGGGCCAACAAGCTGCCGACAAAGTGGTGCTCACAGGTCGTGGTCTCGCAGCGGCACAAGCTGGTGAAGCCGCACATTTCACAATAGATGCCACAAATGCACCTGCCGGACGACCGGAAGTCATACTAGTACATCAAGACAACACTTCGGTGCCAGTAAGCTTGGCGCAACCGCGTCCAACAGAAAATATTTGGTTAGCCTCCTACACACCGCAGAAGTCTTCTTCTGGTCCGCTAACCTTATCAGTCAAATGGAATGGTCGCCTTGTAAAAGGTTGTCCACTCACCGTCGCTGTCGGTTCTTCTATGGATGCTTCGAAAGTCATCTGCTCGGGTGAGGGCCTTCGACATGGTATTGTCGGTAAGGATATTAAGTCGTGGATTGATACACGTCGCGCTGGCCCTGGTGAGTTAACAGCTCACTGTGCTGGACCACGTAAAGTGGCTTATTGCGAGCTGTATGATCACGGTGATGCCACATTTACGCTGAACATTAAACCACAAGAGCCGGGCAGACATTTACTGACGATCAAATATGGTGGCCAAAATGTGCCCGGTTCGCCGTTCGCATTGAAGGTCGCTGGTGCACCAGATGCTAGTAAGGTAAGCACTTGAAGAACCTTCAAAGAATTTTTTTCACAGGAAAATGTTCTAACTTCTAAACTCTCTCTCTCTCTTCTGTTTGTAGGTACGTGTCTATGGTCCCGGCATTGAGCACGGTGTCTTAGCCACCTTCCAATCGCGTTTCATCTGCGACACACGCGGCGCTGGTGCTGGTCAACTGACAGTGAGAGTGCGTGGACCAAAGGGCGCGTTCCGTGTGGAGATGCAGCGTGAAAGCCAGAAGGATCGCACAATACTCTGCAAGGTAAGAATAGAAAAGAAAAGAAAAGGATATCTCCCTTACATTTTAAGCTTCTAATCCTTCGTGTGTCTACCTTGCAGTACGATCCCACAGAGCCGGGCGATTATCGTGTCGAAGTGAAATGGGCTGGTGAATTTGTGCCCGGCTCACCATTCCCGGTCATGATATTCGACACTGAAGAAGAGTTGCGACGCTATTTGCAAGGTATATGAGGCCAGAGTAGTATTAGCACAATTATACTGCCCAGCCCTGCCCTCAGTCAACTAACACAACACCAACACCAACAACAACAACACTTACACCCACACCAACACCACCAAACATTACCAATGCAACATAATACATTACCAGCATCACCGCAACAATATTATCGTTCCCAACAACAAATACGTTTATCGCCACTGCTGGGCAGTCAGTTACTGAACCAGCATTACATAAGCAATCCGGATTTCATCTACGACATGGGCTCGCGCAGTTGTTTGCGACGTCGCTGCCGACAGGACAACAATTGCGTGCTGCTTTGACGAACACGCGAAGCACACGTGCCCCAATGTGTGTGAAGGAAACGTGAAAAATAATGGGCGCACGAGCAAAATATAATATTTACGCCAACTCATTAGAGAGGTTTACTTATTTAGAAAGCAAAGGCTCGTATGAAAATGCGGTTCAACGGAGTAACTCTGCGGCTACATACGATACTACAAACTGGTCACACAAATCGACGGCGAGGAGAGGCGAAAGAGGGCAGCTAACTCACAGTAACCACAAGTAAAAGTGAGGCATTATTTTCTTTTAAAATTTATTTTTTTTTTAATAAAATATTTAAGCAAAAAAAAAGTTAAAAATATATCAAATAATTAATTACTTAATTAATTAAAAATATGTTATAATTAAGCAAATGATCCGCCCAATAGCGTGTATTTAAGCAACGAAATCTTCCCAATTGTTAATCAATGCAAAAAGCAGAGAAAAAACGAAACTTTATAAAATCAAAATTTTTTTAGGAAAATTATAAAAAAATTAAATATATACTTATGTGTATACATACATACATATGTACTTATAACACGAAATGTTGGAGCAAAGAAATGTTTTATTATTTTTGCCGTGAGAATGTTGTTATACAAAAATAATTGAAAATCATGAAAAATGTCTAAGATTAAAAATTGAAAAATGATTTAGTATTAAATTTTTTTTTGCAAAATTATTTTTTCTTTCTTGTGCTTCTTTGCTAACACAAATGCTAAGCAACAATTTACATATATTAAACTATGATAAAGTTTATTAATCATTTTATTTAATTTAAAATGTTTACACAAATATTGAATAGTAATAAAACATATAATTTAGCTAAATAAATGGTATTTTTATTTTTAATATCGAAATAATAATAATAAATAACGGTAGGTCACAAATTAATTTTAAGATTACGTATATAACAAAAATCTTTTCTTCCATAATAAATTTTAGTAACATTTGGCAACCACAACACATGCTGTCCAGCGAATAGAAGGTTACTTGTAATAAGCTCAACACGCCTTGCCAGCAACCATAATGCTATTTATATAAAATAAAATCCGTAAAACCAACCATTTCCAAAAATTCTACAAACATTGACTGAGAGTAAAGTCTACGAAAAATCCTTGGAGAGCTCCTTTCTACACAAGAATAATGTAGAGTTCTATGTAAAACATTTCTCTGCAATAATTTGCTCAATATACCATAATCAGCCATAATTTCAGTTATAGCAAATATTATAGTTTATAAATTGTACCTAACCAGTTTCACGCGCCATCTGGCGGTTGTTAGCACACCAAGAGTAAGAAGAATATATGTAAAGGCATTAAAAAGATATAAAAACTGTTAACTCGTAAAGTCCCAAAAATTATTTTGAAGAAAATTAATTATAATAATCTAAACTGATTCATTTTCTTAATATTTATAAATAATATCGTAAAATGTGTATCGAGTTCTCGCACCAGCATTGTCTTCGTTTCAAGCCAATAAACCAACCAAGTCAACTGTTATACTAACAGAAATTACGGTATTATGTTAGTCTCCACTTATCATAGACACAAACTCTTCCGCGCCATAATTTATTATAATTATTTAGAGCAAGAAATAGCATGCAACACATTTTATGTTTAAGAATTGCTTGCGAATTTATGCTTTTAAAATTCAGAAATATTTTGGTTTATTGCATGCTAGTTTTTATGTCATGCTATAATCTTAATTTTTGTAGAGGAAATTATCGTCGGTATGCTGCTTATAGACTTCAATGAACTCATATACTTAAATTATTATTTTCACATTAGTCAGAAAAACTTCGTCTAACAGAAGAATGCTATATTTAATTTAGAGACCTTTATTAATTTTAATATCGCCCGGGATATACTATAGAAAGGAATTAATGTCTTTACTGACACAATTGTCAACTTTTGATCAAATTAAATAGGAATTTCAAAAGGAAAGTATTTCAGAAATATTAATTTTAGTTATATTTTGAAATAGAATTGCGGCTTGTAAGAAAAAGATACTGAATATATAAAAAAATTTATGTTGAGCATAAGGCCCTCCACAAATTATTTGGGCAGAATATAATTAAAAAAAAAATTCGATTATATTTGCCATCTTCCTAAAAATTAACTACATTTTAATGGCTTATAACTGGTGTAGACACCGCTTACGAGACCACAACAGCGCGCCACGCTTCTCTACTTTTGGCAGTTTGGCACCAATTGGTAATACCTAGGGAAGCCAGGTCATTCCATCGGAGTGGAGTTCTCCCTCTTTCTCGGCTTCCACCAGCGGGTACCGCCCCGAACACTTTCAGAGCTGGAGCACTTTCGTCCATTCGAACAACATGACCTAGTCAGCGTAGCCGCTCTCTTTTTATTCGCTGGACTATGTCAATGTCGTCGTATTCGCCGTTGCCAATGTTTAAGGAATCGTAAATCTTCCGCAAAACCTTTCACTCGAAAACTCCAATTGTCGTCTCATCGGATGTTGACATCATCTACGCTTCTGCACCATAAAGTAGGACGGTAATAATTAAGGACTTGTAGAGTATTCATTATTATTAATTATTTTTTCCATGGAATGATCGAACAATTGTTTACTTGATACCCTAAAAATGATATTAGAATTTATTAAGATCACATTTCTAACTAAAATAGTGCAACATTTAGCCTTCAGTCTTTTAAAAGCAGCTCTTAAAGACTTAACTTAAATGGCTTAAATGAAATGCACACCGATGACTTCTGCATAAATCGTCGACAGATAGCGCTCAAAATGCATACGCTTTACCCCAATGAAATATATAAATGCAAATAAAATAAATAAAAATATTTGCATGTTTTCTTATCTGCGCCTTACACAGCTTACACAGAAGCCGGCGAAGGAATCAGCACAGAGATAAGAACAAGCCAAGCCTGAACCCAAAACAAATTTGCATGTTGAAAGATTAAAAAAGCAACAAAAAAAACATAAATAAATAAATAAAATGAATAAAAATGCATGCATCATGTGCTCACGGGCGCGCGCTGACATAATTGCATGTGTATGCAACAACAACAATTTCAACGGCGACTTTGCATGAATGGCATGAAGCCCGGCGAGCGCCGTTGTAAGACCATTCAGCGCCTGGCATCCGCAGGACCACACGACGCAATTTCGGCGCGCATTTTAATGCGAGCTAAAACGGAATAAGCAACAAAAAACAACAAAAAACCCATAAATATGCATTTGGGTGCAAAAAGAAGCAGGATGTACAACAACAACAACAACAGCGAGAGCGTGTATTTGCGCACTCATTACAATAATTTCGGGTGAAACAACAAATTTGTAATGCAACCGAAAAAATATGAGAACGTAATCTATGCGTTGCAATCAGCTGTGGCCTGCTGCCGCCGCCACATGCCGCACACCGGCACACAGCAACAAGCAAATTTTGAATAAATGCTGCTGTGGCAGTGGCAATGCGATTGCGGCCAGCAGTCAGGAGCCAGCCGGTAGTCGACAGTCGGCAATGGAGCGCCGCAACCAGCAGGAGCTGCCTGGACTGCTGCATCAGCAAGGCAAATGTGATTGCATGAGGCAAGGCAGGCGGCTGTTGCCATGCCACAAATGACCGACTGTGTGTCGGTGCGTGTGTGCTTGTGATGCAAAGGATGACGCTGCAACGGCGTAGACATCCTTTTAGCCACGTTTTCACAACTTGCTGGCTTGATTCAATTTTTTCAATTGTATTTTCTTTGCAACGATTTCTTTGCCGGGTTTTTCGGTTTTTTCTTCTCGTTTTCGGTTTGATTACAATGCTCGACATGCATAGGAAATATGATCATGCATATGGTGTCATGTAGAATGAGTTGAATGGGCTCGTCGTACGGCAAACGCATTCAGCATGTGTACAGCAGCGGGCACATAAATGGAAACGATGATTTATTTTTTAATTTCATACGAAGAAGGTGAAATTAATTTGAATATTGAAGCTGGTTTTTTCGAAATCTGATTCGTTATTAATATGTGTGTTCAAAAAATAACGGGAATTTTAGTTTTTTTGGAAGAAATATTTATTTATTCGTTTACATTAATGTTGTCACATTCAAAATAGTCGCCATTCGATCTGATGCATTAATGCCAGCGCTTCTTTCAATCGTCGTAAGACTTCTCAAACTCGATTTTTGGTATAGCCTTTGACTCTTTAGCGATTTCTCTTGTTATACTTCTAAAACGGTGTGCCTTTAAGGTTCTCTTTATTTGTGGAAAATAGGAAAAAGTCACACGCAGTCATGTCTGACGAATATAGCGGCTGGGGCATTGTTCCAGTATAGTTTTAGAATAAAAAAATTGACAATTGGACTTTTGGGCAATTGAAAATTTTACAATTCCCGTTATTTTTTGAACACATGTTAAGTATATTTTTGAAAGATAATTTTTATGGTTATGTCGAATATCTGAAGAGAATATAAATAGTTGGATATCTGCCTCATTCATGACAATAAGTCGGAGCTCGACTCATAAAAAGACCATTTTGTATACAACAGGGAGCCAGTATTTTTTATTCAACAAATTTAGAGCTCATTAAACCTCTTCCAGTCTAAGTGAAGTGATTATTTAGCAAGTAGAATACCGTTAACCTTATTATACATCATATTATCATATTTGCATAGAGGAGAGATTGAGGGGTAGAGCAAAAAAGTACGAACCGTCCCTATTTTGCTGCCCGCAGGTGTACAGCAGCACGCAGAGTCACGCAAGCATGTGTCGTACATTTATTCCTTCGTGTAGTGCATGCAACTGCTGTTAGCATACAAAAGTGCCAACGACAACAACAGCAACCACAACAACAATATCAATGTATTGTAGGAAGCTAACAAAGTGCAAAAATGGAATAAGAATCAAATAAATCGAAAAGTAAGTGAGGTAATAAGAAAACGATCAGCATCGGTTGTTGCGTATCGCCCATTTTTCTGCCGTTTTACCACACAAGCAACACATACACACAGACACACAGGCACGCATGCACACGGCCACAAAGATGCCTCGAAGGCAGCACTCGCGCTAGTAGTTAGTAGTGTTTTCTTGTAAATGTATATGTTTGTATGTAAATACATGCTTGGATATCAATATTTGTATGTGCCACACTAGTGACACCGCCAGTGGCAACAGTAGCTGTGGCAAAAATTATTACAGACAATTCACTGCAAAAAAAGTGAAAAAAGTGAAGTAAAGAACAACCGATAACGGCGATGATACAAAGATGATGACGCCAAGGGCGCAGATGACAACAAAAAGGCATGTGGCATGCAACACAACGCACACACACTCTAGCGGGTGTTCATCATTTGGTTACATGATACAGTGAGTGCAACATGAGTACTTGCAACACGCCATACGCTGAGGTGCCGTTTATTTCGAAAACTAAAAAGGTGTGTCAAACGTGCAAACAACAACAGCAAGAACAACAAAGTAAATAGCTGAAACAACAGTGCTGCTGGGGAAGCAGAATCCTTTTAACTGTGCAAATACAAGCCACACGCAGTGAGTTAACATGTGTGTTTGTTAGCACTCGTCCAACTCGAGACGCACTTAAGCGTGCCACAAGAACACATGTTGACAATTCACCATGCAGATAAGCGCTCCTTTTTGGCCACTTTTTTGGTTTGAATCTTTTGCCTTTGCCACCGAAACTCGGCAGTAAGACAGCGCGTCGTCATCCTTGCATGTCGTCCTGGCGATGTTGCAACGAAGTGGGCGCAAGCAATTCACAGCTCACATACACAAATACTTGCCAGTCTGTGTCCTTAGCCAAGTGCCTGTCGCATTTGCGCAGGCGAACAACAGGATTAAAGTGCACCCACACAAACACACTGAAACGTTCGCATTCTCAGTCACCCGAAAGGCGCAATCAGAATGATGTGAAGTGCGCTGCGGCCACTATGTGTTTGGTGAAAAGCGCAAGCACTCAAGAATCGAAATGATTTAAATGATTGAATAACTGAAATTGCTCTTTAGGCTTAAGGCCAAGCGCACACGAACAAGCAAATATGCATATATGCATTTGCATGAGAGTGGCTGTGTGTGACAGGACATTTCCATGTGGTAATTGCAGCGACAGCCGCTCTTCCCACGCTCCTTCCGTGCTCCTTTAAGCGAGCGAAATTGTGTGAGATATGCCAGGAAGACAACAGGCAGCAGCGATTCCGACATTTATGCGCCAGCAATAAGACATAAGCCAACGGCATTAAGACATTGCAGCGATAATGCAGCAATACGAAGGACATGGCAAGCACTTGCAAGCAATGCGTGGTGTGAATCAAGGCGTCGCTTTGCTGCGCGCCTTGCAGGAGTCGCATTATTCAGTATGTAAATATCTCTCGGTTGAGGAAATCAATTTAACCTACATGCCACTTTGTCAAGGAAACACGGAAACACCTTATCGAGTCTTAATTGAAAATGCATTGGGAAGCGAAATCAGCGTCACTTAAATGAGTTATTTCAGCTATTGAACGATTTTAATTTCGTTCATTTACGTTTAAATGCAATTTTATTTTCCAGTTCATAGTTTGGAGATTACATTTGCTTGTTGCATGGTCGGTTCTGAAGAATATGATAATTTAAGATTCATTTGGCAGGGCTTATCATCGCTATTTTAATAATGGAAGATCCTTGAGAAATGTATAGTTATCTGCCCTACATTAATTATGCATGTCACCTTAATGGCAAACTTCTCTACATCAGATATACATTATTCTCTTCGAAGCCATCACCAGCAACTTCCAGCTAATTTACCTTGAAAAAATATTAATTTCATAGTCCTTTCATAAATAAATCATTAATCATTATTGTTAAAAATAATATTTCGTTTAGCTCAATACAAGAATAGCAAAAACATTAACCACTATGAACTGCACCTGCTTTCAATAATCCCCATATATGAGCTCAATCAGTTCATATCAGTATGCCAGAGAGAACCCAATTCTTGTCAATAAACGTCTTCCATTCGACCTTTTATTCGGCAAAAAATTTGAAATCTGTACAGCGAAGTGTCTCCACTAATAATGGACCTAATCATTGAATCCGTTTCGATCGAAAAATTTTTCGTCGGAATCATCGAAACCGTATCGAAAATGAAATTTACGAACACATTGGGCCTAATCATTGAATCCGTTTCGATCGAAAAATGGTTCGATTCGATTGAGACATTTTACGTCGGAATCATTGAAACCGTACCGAAAATAAAATTTACGAACAAATTGAACTCACTTACCGACTCGAAAAAATCCATTCCACGGCTAATAGATGCCGCATTTTAAAAGTTTTTTCAACGAAGCAAAAAGCGCAGAAAATTTGATTTATATTTATTCAATATAACAGTTTTGCGGTCTCACTTTATGATAAAGCAGGATATCGACGGTATCAATGATAGCATGGAAATTTTTGACCGAAAATCTTTATCGTATCGAATTTGAATTCGCTGCGGATTCAATGATTAGACCCCATATTTGTTCGCTGACCTATAGAAATAATTTACTTCAACATAGCCTGTAAACAGCCACAAAACACCAACAAATGAGAACATAATCTAAATGAAGAAAATCTGTGGTAATCAGTTCTTACACGGTTACATGGAAGAAATATATACTATATATCTCTATCAACAACATAGCACTTTACATAATGATTACTACTAAAGAAAGAGAAAAGTATCTCTTATAACTTACCGTTCCAAATAGGGTTTGAGCGCCAAAAGGACAACCCTGATCGAATAAAATCCCTGTCAATTAGTTATAATTAAAAACAAGTAAGGAAAGGCTAAATTCGGGTGCAACCGAACATTTTATACTCTCGCAATTTAATAGTTTAATAGAATAACGAAAATCGTAATATATATATATGAGGGCTGAGGTAATTCCTGAACCGATTTCATTCAATTTCACCAGCAAGGGACACTATATCCAATATACGCTCACTTAATTTTGCTAATATATATCACATATTAACCAATACATATATGCGGAATAAAGCCCAACGAATTTTTGAAAAACCTATAATTAGGTATATGGGAACTAGGGGATGATATTTTTGAAAAACCTATAATTATGTATATGGGAGCTAGGAGATGTTATGACCCGATTTTAATAATTTTTGGAACAGAGACACACTATTGGAAGAAAACAATTTCCTCTCAATTACATTAAATTATCTGAGAGATTTACCCATGTTTTCGGTTAAAATTTAATATTAGGCGCTGAGTTCAACATGTTCGATATCTGCAGCCTTGAAAAGTTATAGTCTGTTTTCGACAATTTTTTCACAAGTGATGCCACAGATCATATACTGTATTTGTGTAAAGTCTTATTTCGCTATCATCATTGGTTCCTAATGTATTTTTTATAAAGTGAAGGATTCAGATGGAATTCAAAATTGAGTTATAACGAAAGTTGTGAACCGATTTCATCCATTTTCCACACATGTCATCAGGGTGTCAATAAAATATTATATACCGAATTTTATTGAAATCTGTCGAGTAGTTCCTGAGATATGGTTTTTGACCCATAAGTGGGCGACGCCACGCCCATTTTCCATTTTGTAAAAAAAATCTCAGTGCAGCTTGCTTCTGCTATCATTTCTGTGAAATTTTGTGTTTCTGACGTTTTTCGTTAGTGAGTTAACGCACTTTTAGTAATTTTCAACCTAACCTTTGTATGGGAGGTGGGCGTGGTTATTAACCGATTTCTTTCATTTTTGGACTGTATAAGGAAACGGCTAAAAGAAACGACTGCAGAAAGTTTGGTTTGTATAGCTTTATTTTTTGCAAGATATGTACAAAAAACCTATTTGGGGGCGGGGTCACGCCCACTTAAAAAAAATACATTCAAATGTGTCCCTCCCTAATACGATCCTATGTCCCAAATTTTATTTTCATAACTTTATTTATGGCTTAGTTATAGCTCTTTATGTGTTTTTGGTTATCGCTATTTTGTGGGCGTGGCAGTGGTCCGATTCCGCCCATCTTCAAACTTAACCTTCTTTCAAGGACCTCCTGCCAAGGAACACGTGTTTCAAGTTTCATTAAGATATCTCAATTTTTATTCAAGTTGCAGCTTGCACGGACGGACAGACAGACATCCGGATTTGAACTTTACTCGTCACCCTGATCATTTTGATATATATAACCCTATATCTAACTCGTTTAGTTTTAGGACTTACAAACAACCGTTAAGTGGACAAAACTATAATACTCTCCTTAGCAACTTTTGTTGCGAGAGTATAACAACATGCAGACAGTCGTGTGAATTTCATCTAATAGCTCTTTTGCTTTTGGATTAGCCTGTCTAAACAACACGTTTCCTCCGCCTCCCGTTGGATGACTTCGATGACAATTTATTTGTGTTTGTCGGTTCAAGCAGGTCTAGAAACAGTTACAACAACAGGATAAGCTCTTCCGGCTAAGAGTGCTACAAAGACGGTAAATGTGTTGTGAACCAAAACCTCAGTAGTCATTTTGTTTTAAATCTCGAAAAAAATTTTAATGCACATTCAATTATGTCGATCATAAAGATAATAAATTTATTTTTTTATTTCATGTATTTTTTGTTTTTAAATAATTAAAATGTTTTTCATAAAACGCACACATATTGCTTATCGCAGCTGAGTATTCCATTACGCTTCATACTGAGAGAAAAATAAAGAGCTTGAGGTGAAATAAAATGCGCGCTATGAGAGTTCACCTCATTGTGCCGAAAAGCTTTTTCGATGGAGAGCTAAACAGACTTACTGAGTGTCGAACGGATCATTGCTCTCTCGGTAGTCTTACTCTCTCATTATATATCTTATTCTCTCGAGAATCGTTTTGTGAATCATCCTTCGTGAAGCAGCAAATTATATATTTATTTAATTTATTAAATTAATTTACTATTTTATGGAAATATATGTATATGATTATCCACATTAATAGAGAAATTTATACATGCTGTCAAAACTATTAATTTGCGCTGTAGTCATATTTATTTCTTTTAAAATGTGACATGTATTATTATTATTAAATTTTCAGTGTACGAATTTTTAACTCAAACTCTAAAATTCTTTTCGACTTTCGGCAGCACTTTAACAGCTTTAAACAAAGAACCAATGAAACTTGTATGGATAATTGTGCTTTTGCAGCATTCTGTGGCGCTTGCACTTTATCTCAACTAAAATGCAACTAAAAACTGTTTAACAACTATAACTTATCTAACTAACTTATTTGCATGCCAAATTGTTTTTTGTTATTGTTGTAAGTTGTATGAATGTATGCATATAAATATTGCAACACACACCACCATGCATACATAGCAAAGTCACTAAGCACAGCGAGGACATGCCAGAGTCAGCACAGTCAGGCATACAAATGTTGATTATATATGTACATATGTATATATGTAAGCATTTACCCTGCCAGCCAAAGGTGGTGAAAAAGCTGGTTAAACCGAAGTTTTTTAAACCCACAAAAGTGGTAAAAAAGTGGTGAGTTTGCCATAGGCCAGCATAGCTGCTTGTGAGTTTTTTAACCACTATTCCCCTCACACGTACGAATACAAAAACAAAACAACCCAAACGTGTGCGTTGGTGTTAGTAATTGAAGAAACATGAGAGGAAAGTGGTTAGGCCTGGCTGGCAGGGTATGTGCATGTTTATTTGTGTATATAGGTGTGTGTGTCTGATGCGCTCACTTGACAGAATTTAATTAGAATTTCCAAGTATGTAAATCCAATAATTCATTCAAGAAAGTAAATACTTAAAGGCTTGTTGCTATTTTGAATGCGTGCATATTTCATTAAATTGTATACGCTTATTAATTGCTAAAGTACCACAACCCATTTTGGAAACAACAACAATAACCACACAACAACAACAACGCATACTTTCACCTACTTGGCAAGCTTTAAGTGCTGCAATAAATTTGAATAAAATCATTGAAGCATGGCATCGAGGAATGAGTGAAGTCACACACAGACACAGTAACATAGCATAGCATAGCATAGACACAGACATATATGTACATAGCACAGCACAGCATAGCATAGAACAGTAGAATATTCGTCGAACTCTAATGGGGTAAGTGAGTGCACAATTGCATGAAATAGTACGACCGTACCGTACCTTGGGCGCTGCAATGTGAAAAAGGCAAATAATATAAACGTAAATAGAATAGAAGCCGTAGAAAAAATAACTCAAATAAATAAATATGCATATAAATGGAATAAAAATTGGACAAACAAGCACGAAACAATCGAAAGGACATTCGAGCGTAACGAAGAATGCGACAGTCACAAGGGTGGCGACACTAGAGGGTGGTGGGGAGAATAAATATTTGTATTTCGAAATAGTAGCTTGCCAAGTCTGCTTGCTGCGGTTGTTGTTGTTGTTATTGCAATTATGTTTTTTTATTATTGTTATTTATTTATTTTCGGTTATTATGCCGTTTGCCATGTCTTCGGCTTTGTTTGCATTGCTTTTCTTGTGCGCTTTTTTATTTGCGAAGTAATTGAATTTTATGCACGAAACAACAGCGACGAAGGCGGAAAAGGCGGAAAAAATGGCAAATGGTGGATTGGGAATGGTGGAATGGCGAATGACATTTGCGCTTGTAGGCGAGCAGCAACCCTTGAGTCTTGCAAAGTTTCGGTCGTTTTGCCTCTACTGCATCTGCTGCTTTGCTGCGCCCTTTAACTCAAGTAGATTTATGCCTTTAATAAAGCGCATATTTTTCCATCAATTTAATTTCATTTAATTTAATTGAAGTCAGCGCGGAGAGAGCCACTCAGTGCTGACTCGAGTGCGCTGAGCGAGTGATAAAGTGGTTGATGGGAGGAGGGAGAAGGGGAGCGGGTGCAATTGTTGAAGGTGGTGGCAGTCAGTCACTCGGACAGCGGCATGTTTGTGTGTGGCGCCCTCATTTAACGGTACTCTTTCGTCCTGCATTCATTTAAATACTGCGAACTACAAATCCAAGCAGCTGCCGCGCTGACATAGAGACACACAGACAAGGCGTAAAGCCCACGTGTTTTACTTCGGGCGCAAATATACTGACACACAGCACACATAACGGTACATAGTATAAGTTGTACAAGTGACATGAGCTGCATGAATTGCAGCCTGCAGCCTGCAGCAGCGCACATCGCTCCTCCTCCATTGCGGGCGTGTAAATATAAATATGTTGGCTTGCTGGCAAGTCATTTGTGTTGTTGTTGCGGTGACATTGCGGTGACAAAAATCACTCGCACTCTGACACTATCTGTCGTTGCTGTGCGCTCGTATTTGAATGTAATTAAAATGCCAGCTCTACCCCTAATCTCCCGAAAGCCACTAAAGCCAGTTGGCGAGAGCAACACACCGCCCCCGTCGCCCCACTTACACTTTCACCATTCAACTTCACTACAACTACATATGTACATATGTATGTATATTGTATTTGCTCACCCGCACTTTCGCTGATACCGTTAGCGGCGTTGACGATGCTGTGCTTCGTTGTTGTTGCCGCAGGCAATTTAACTTTCTGCGGCTTTGGTGCGGTTTCTGTGTCAAGGATGCGGCTGCAACAAAAGCTATGTGACGAACAACAACAGCAATAATAACAGCAACAACAATAACAGCGACAGCAAAAACAAGATGAAGAACTGCAAAATGACGACAAAAACAACAACAACCACCTGAAGAACATTAAAATGACAACAACAACGTCGACGACGACGACAATGCAAAAAAATGCAAACAAGAATAACGGCTCTGGGGGATCAGCACCTCGGTTGCTGTTAGTTTTAGTTGCTGTTGACACGTTTACGATGAAGTTCAAAACTCATTGCAATGACAACAACAACACCATCGCCTACAAACAACAACAACCGCGTTGGCAACGCAACGGGAGCAGCAGCAGCAATGGCATCAGCAACATCGTTATCGTCTTTGTAGAACAATTCCGACGGCTTTGGGTCGCCCTCCGTGTGGCTTCGGCATTGCATTTACTGTTGTTTATGTAAAAATCAGGAAGTCATTTTTCACACAATTTCGAAAGTTCTCATCTCTTGCTCGCATCGCTCAACAATGCAACAGCGTTGGTTTTTGTTGCTGTTGCTGCTGCCTCAACTACACGCAGCTGTGTCGTGGGAGTATGTTCATAATATTTTGGTTATTGCTGTTGTTGTTGCTCGCATGCATATTAAATATTTGGGTTTAAGGTTGCTGCAACACCCAAGTCAATTTAACCAATTTAAAGTGCCACAAAATTTTTAAGTGATGCGTTTATTAATGAAATCATTTAGTTTACACTTAAGTGCATTTCGGGTCTTTTATATGCGCACTTCGTTAAAATTTAGTTGCACTTCACTATATTCACTGGTGATTTTCCCACAAAATTGTGTGAGAGAGGAAAAATAAATTCATTATTAAAATGCGCAATGGGGAAAACCTGGCAAATAGGAAGTTGGACTGACAGCTTTAGCACGCGGGAAGATGTCAGTGTGGGAGTATAGCACAGCAGCAGCAATAATGAGTGTGTATAGTGACTTTTCTTTAATAAAGTGACAATAAATCACTCTTCTAAAATATAGTTTCCGATTATTTTTATTAAACATACAAAAATGGTTTATTTTTGAACGATTCGCGTTGAGATCCATATTTTCCCCGTGTTTACTGTTGAATAAGTACTTGGTACCTTAGTACCTTCATAAATCAGCATCTTTCTCAGAATATCAGGATGCTTCTAAATGTGGAACCTGTGAACAAATCGCTTGAGAAAGCCAGATTCTTTTAAAACGTAGTGCAATTCTTTAGATTAGATCTCATGATATAAACATAGAACCTTTCCGCTCTTTGATATACATATATGAGATATATGGTGGCTTTCTGCTTCTAAAATCAGTTTCAGTCTTTGATTTAGTTGGATATTTTTAATCCACACTTCATAACTTAAGTATACCATGTTCTTTTGATCGCACTTAAAACGACTCTGTCCTCATTCTAAATTTCTAAAAAAGACCCCCATTTCTTCACTATATATGTATGTTCTAAAACTGTCTCTATCATTAATCTATATTATATGTTCTAAAAGGGTCTCTATCTTCATTATAAATGTTTTAAAAACGACTCTTCTTACTTCATTTCATATGTTCTAAAAATGCCTGTTTCTTCATTCCAAATACTCTAAGCTTAGTTCTAAATGTTATAAAAAGTCTATTTTTTATTTCTATATGTTCTAAAAAGATCCCTTTCTACATTCTAAATGCTCTAAAAGGTATATTTTTTCATTAGATTCTGAATTAAGATTCCCTGAATTAAGATTATAATTGCAGCAAGCGACGATGAAGAGAACATTTGTTTCCAGTTGAGCTGACGGACAATTGGTTCTAGATAACCAGTACTTACCATAACTTATAACCAATCAAGAGCAATCAACTTTGCAACGCTTCTAAAATATTTTACGCCGCTACAGCAACTATTCATTAGAATGATTATTTACATACGACCATTGGTCAGAAGACATACCTATTCTTCAATAATATGCCCGTAACATATACATATGTATGTAATACTACTGTGTCTGCTACTTCAATAATTTAAGATCAATTTAGACTTTATTGGTTACAGCGTCATTAAGACAAGCGAAACTCAATATAAACTTATTCCAAAGAAATATAAAAACAACAACTAATTAAACGAATCAAAAGCGCCAACCGCACTAAGTGGGTGGGCAACAACTCGAAGCGAATAAATGCAGCAAAATCTAAGAATTAATTAATTTCTGGAAGAAAACGCAAATATTTGTCTGCTAATTGCAGCAGCTGTCATAAAGTTAGCTGGAAACGCTGAAGACGCACACTTTCACTTTCCCACCACGAGACGAAGACGCTCCTAGACAAATACATACATACAAACACACACACAAACATATGCATGCCAGCAATCATGAATTTCCATCTGCAATTATTGCACAATATTAAACGCCCCTAAATTTCACAGCACATTAAATATTTTTCTAACCTAAATAGCAGCGCTTTGATTTATGGCCAACATGCATACACTCAAGGCGTTCTGCATTCTTGGCGCTAACAAAATATACAAACAAACAAACATACAATAATTATATGATGTACCGTTAGCTGTGCGCACAGCGAGCGTGCAACCATAAATTTCGAACAAACGACAAGTGTTGGCTGCTTTGGCAGAGGAAAAGCGAAAATTTCGCTGGAAAATGCAACACAAATACAACTATATATACATATATATGTATGGATAGGAATAATGACTTTATGCATTCTAAAAGTGAAATGAAGAAACACTAAAACACTAGGAATGCCAGCATTGTGCCGAGCAACGACTGTCGACTACGACAAACGACAAGCGCTGAACGCCAATTAAGACTTTTTAAAAGCGTGTTGAGGTCAACAGGAAAATTAATGCCGCAACTCGATGGCTTGGCCTGGCTCACTTTGTCTCAGTTCAGTTTAGCTTGGCTTTGTCGAGCTGTCGGGTTGCCGCGCCGGCTGGCAGACTCGCTGCTTGCCGCGCGCAAAGTAGCACACAGCTGACGAAGTGCTTGACTTCGTTTGAAAATATGCTCATAATTTTGAGCGCGTACACAAAAAGCAAAAACAAAAAAATCATAAAAATATTAACGGAGCACAGCGAAGAATGCGCGATGTGCTAAAATGGTGAATGCAAAACAGAAACAACAACAGAAAAGGAAAGGAAAGAGGAAAAGGAAAACGCGAAAGACGTTGCGTCAACGCAGAAATAATGACTTTGTTCTTCTGCTGTGAGTGTGTATTCCAATTGTAGGCCAAGTTGCAGAAACAGTGGCCTGGAAGCATTGAGAGTGAGAGTGACTGGCGTCAGCGACCCATTACTGCATTGTGCTCGAGCGTTCAAGGTTTATAACACGCTGCGGCTTAATTGGAATTCACCAGTCATCGTAAGAGCTCGTAAAATCCACACAGCGACCTCAAGACCTCAAATGAGTTGCAACAACATGGCTACCTGTGTGAGCGCTGCTGTCAATCTCAGGCAGTCGGTGTGTGTGTGTGGTGGTAGTAAAAATGTATACGTCGACATATTTAAGCGACGCCACAGATTTAACGAGCTACTTCCGCGTATGCCGCACACATACACACGCTGATACAAAAGGCTTGAGCGCTTATGGCATCCTGCAGCAGCAATGACTGACGTGACTCTTGCGCAAGCAAATAAATGAAAGTGAGAAAGAATGAAAAAATGGCGCAAAAATAATAAAAATTAAAAGCACTTTGACCCAAAATGAGTTTTCGGTTCAAATCCGTCAGGTCAGAACGTCGCTGTGTTGCCACAGCCACAGCTTTAAGCCATCAACAAAACAAGCGGCCAGCCAGTTGCAAGTTGGTTGAGTCCGCCACCAGCCGATGGCGTTGAAATGATTTATGGTTACGACTTTGGCAGAACCTCAGCACCACGGTGGCAACATTTCACATTCTGCTACACACACCACACACACACCCAGAGAGAGAGAGACAAACACCGTTGCTGCTGCCCAACACGTAGTTTATAAATTTTTCAATTTTATTTTCATTTTCAATGCCCATTTTCATGTTATTGTTTTACGATACACACAAACACACACTCATATCCCGGTTTATTTGGCCATGTACGCTTGGCTTGTACGACTGTCAACACTTTGGCTTCGTTAGCCGCTTGGTTGGTTGCACAGTTAGTTGACTCGTTTAGTTGGTCGGTTAGTTGGTTGGGTTGATTTGGTTTGTTTGGCGATAAATTTCGTTACCTTCTTGCACTTGGCTGCTACTGCAGGAGTCAGTCAGTCAGTCAGTCACACACACCAACACTACTACTTAACAACCAGAACTGCTGTCTCGGGCATACAGCACTTGAAGTGATCCTACTAGTATTATTATATATATAATATGAGTGAACGACAGTTATCCATGTGTAAGTGTATGCAGCCGCAGCAGCAGCAGCTCGCCTCGCTCAGGTCACGATGTCCCTTTTGAAAGTATAATCGAATTTATTTTCATTCAACGCTGCAAAGGATGCACCAGCCACACACCGCACACTGCACAGACACACTCACATGCGCGCTCTCGCACTTAAGCGGCATTACTTATGTATTACGGACACGTACTTAACACACTGCGTTTCGTAAAATCCTTTTTAAAGTGTGAGCACTTGTGTGTCGAGCAGCGATTGGCATACTTTTGCCAATTTCTCAGTGCTTTTAGTTTTTAATAATTCGAAAGTAGCTTTTGGACGCTTTATGGCAGCCACTCGAGGCTTCACTGCACATGCAGGTGTATATGTACATGTGTGGGGGTATGTGTGTTGCTAACATATCCGTTATTTAAGTGCATAAGTTTGCTTAAAACTAAAGCAGTTAAGCGCGTAATGCTCAACAACACCCACAGGTGATAAGCTGCAGGATTGGTGGTGCAATAAGTCCGAGTTGAGTTGAGTGCTTAAAGTGCACCATGTTAACGGTGTGATGTTACATAACTGTATATACATACATACATAAAATAACGTTTTTATGAACTTTAAAGCCGCTCTATTTTACAGCAGCGTTTGAAAGGCTTTAAATGGTTGAAAATTTAAGCTTAAATTCTATTGAAAGGGATTGCCGTTGTTTTAAGCAGAACTCACTTTTTCTGTAGACATTTTTTAAAATTACTTAATTGTATAATTTTAGTTGGTCAAAGAATTTAAATATTTTTATAAAAACTTTCTATAAAAAAAAGTTGGAAACATCTCTGCTGGATGACTGAAGAAGTAAAAATCAAGTATTCCAATATTTTTGTGGGAAGACTTATACTAAGAACTAAGAAAAAAGATAATTGAACTATAAGAAGATTTATCTTTAAACTTTTGGTTCGTTTGTAATAACAAACTCAGTAAAAAGCAAGTGGAAAATTTCATGGCTATCCTGTCTACCTCGTACTTGTGCCATCCGCTTTCGTGACGAAGATTTCTAATATTAGTTTTCTCTATCATTCGTTAATTGAAGATTTACAAATCATCGATATTTTACTGCTACAATCGGAAATCTCAAGATTTTCATGGGAAAATGCTAAAGCCATTTATCAACCTATATTTTCTCAATAGATTTGGAACTGAGACCGCAAATTTAGTATTTATTAGGTCTACAACTTTGCTTCCACCCTTTTCCAATAAATGTCCCTAGGGTCGATTAAATCGATTAAATCGTTTTATATCGATCTTGGACATTTGAGTCAACCCAACAAAATATTTGTAGAGATCTGTTTGCATCCCAAACTTATTCTCAACTGAAAATGTCACTTTTTGAGCCGAATTCTCGACATTTGCGGGAAATTTGGTTTTCTTTTTTATTTCCATGAAAAGTGCGGCTGAGGCTCATCGACATTTGTAACCGTTTTTATACAAAAAAAAAACTTAAATTTACAAAAAAGCGGCGGAAGCACAATTGTAGACCTAACATGTTCAATTAAAGGAAAACGAAAGAAATTACTGAAGAGTTCAATATAGGCTATTTTTCATGAGATCATGAAGCATGCGTTCATAAGATCTTCTCCGTGAGAAACATATTTCCGTCTTTTGAAGGTTAGGTCTAACAATAACACATGGATTTAGTTCTGACCAGTTTTGGTCCAGATAGAGTTACAGCACATAGTGAATGATGAGTAATTATCCTCTAGGATGCCTGCGTTAACGCCAATTGAAATTCCGGAAAACCAGATGTTGAGATTCGCTTTGTCGAAAGAAATAATATTTCGGAAAAATTGATTTCACAATTGGAAGTTTTATACTACGTTAAGCGCATATATGTAGTCTTGATATCCTGCCATGATTTCTAGAGGAAAGTTCAAAACAATAAATCAACTAATAGTTTTCAAAAGTAGTGGAACTCAGAATTAATAATGAGTGTAGGAAAATTAACGGAAATTAGTTTGCAAAAATTACTAAATCGGTCATAATGTTTTTTAGTAGAAAATGACGAGAATGTTTTGTCTTATTGCCAATGCGTTCGTTGAAAAATTGCTTATGTCTTTTAAGGCTTAGGTCTCACTAAAACATATCGATTTAGTTGTACTTTCACCAATGTATACCCAACAGAGCGATTACACTTGGTTAACAGTGACCTATCAACTCGGAAAAAGAACTTGAAGTATCGGAGTGAGATTATGATCCCTTAAGAGCGATTATCTATGGGTTAGCTGACTTTCTGTATTTCATAGTTGATGTTTGAAACATTTGGTATTGATTCTGAAGCATTAGTTAGTTGTAGGTTAGTCTGGTAGGCCTGAAGTATATTCTCAAGAAAAATAGTTGCTCTCTTTCAAAACTCTTCTCCGACCCGTTTAGTTTTGAATATTGGTCTAGACAATTGTGAAACCTGAATTCCAAAATGCAGACTTATAAACTCAACTATTCAAATAAATAAGAAGGGACTATTTCCTTTAACCAGTAGTCTGATGTTTGAGTAATCAACTATTTGAGGACTAGAGATATACATATGAGAGGCATACTGATTTAAGGCATATGGATTCATTCGTTTTGACGGAATATGTTTTAGTCGGAATCTTTTAGTATTGCAAATCAGCTGCCAATGTACTAATTTCTAGGAGGCTATCTTCGCTTGGGCAATACTTGATATATCTACATATGTATGTATGTATCAATATATATCATATTCTTATATTTAAGATCTTTTTAGTAGCTCATTCAATAAGACATTAAAATAATCATGATATATTAAATTTAGTATCCGACACTCATCTCACATCATAGCTCCCAGCTTAATATAAATTAAGTTCTAAAAAAGAAACGACCAATCAACAAATTAAAAAGCAATTAACAGCGAGAGAGCTATTTAAATTATAATAATTCACAGCTCATTAACACATTCAGTGAAGGCCAATTGCATTCGGGTAAAGGAGATGCCCCGCTCTAAAAAATTACTCATTTTTAAGTATTTAACTTATTTTGCATTAGACAGCGTAATAATAAAAGTTAGATACATACAATAAAAAGTCAGGAAAAATAAATAGAAACATAATTTACAGCATTTTGTTAAATTTGATTCTTATGGCGCGCTCGTTAACCTTCGGGTTGTTTACTCAAAGGGAAGCATTGACAAGGCGTACAAATTTTCTAATGGCAAATCATTACAGCTCACTTAACACCAATTCGACAAATTCGAAGCTTACAAATTGGACAAAAAAAGTGTTGTTTGTATGTGTGAATGTGTGTGTGTGTGTTAGAGCCGAGCGCCTTGGCTTGAATGAATGAATGAAAAATGCAAATGAACACACAAAGGCACTCATTAGAAAGTCACGTGTCGCATAGGGCATTGAACACGCGCCGGCACAACAACTACAACTACAAACATACGTACATTGATACATAATATATACATACAGGCATACAAACACAGGGTGTCGTAAACAAGGAAACATAGAGAAAAAGTGGTGAAGCCCAGAAATTGCTACAAACACCTAAATTTTGTATAAAAATAGATAGTTGTTGATTGTGTGTGTGTGTGTGTGTGTGTGTGGACCGGCAAGTAGTCCAAGTGGCGTCAACAGAAAGTGAGAAACAAATTAAATCGATTTAAGTGTGCTTGGCGCGCTCTTTTTAGACTTCTTTTTTCACACTTTATTTTTATTTATTTATTTTTATATTTTTTTTCTCTATTCTTCGCTTGTAAACTAACGAACCAGACGCCATTAATGCAAATAATTGGAAAGACGACAAGCGTCTGCAGAGTGTGTCATACAGCTGGGAATCAGGACGAGCGAACGGTTGGGCGTAGCGGCCGGCGTTAATGAGAGGCCTTGTGGGTGTTGCATGAATGAGAGTGTGTTTGTTTCCTTTAAATACATGCCTGTGTGGGCCACGCATTGAAGCGACGTTGCATGTTGTTGACACAAAATAAATTAAAGAATATCAACGCGAGAAAATTAAAGACTCAATGAAAATGTCAAAATTATAGCGCGGAAGCCACAAGCGCGTTGTATGTGATTGCTACTGGTATAACACCTACTTAGAGCCATGTGAAAGGAGGTGGAAAAAATTACAAGTGAAAGTTGCGGTTTTCTAGCGAAAACAAAAACACACCCGCACACAAGTATAAACAAAAACAACAACACAAACACTAATTTGCGTTTACAACAACAAACAAACAACGTGGTGCCAATAAAGTCGCCACCGAAATTAGAGGATTTGCGTTGTTGCTCAATCTCAGCAGTCACGGCGGCACTCAAAGCTCCTCAACCTTCAATGCTTCAGTGTGCTCAGCTTTCGCTGCTCCAGTGCGCTCCAGTGTTGAGTACTCAACGCGGTTGCACAATAAGCCCACACATATTTACTCAAGCATACATACATACATACTAAATTTGCTTTGTAGCGCATTCTGTGTGAGTGACTGGCTGTGTGAGTTCTTGCAACAAGCGCGTTGCAATTACCCAGCGGTGAGTGAACATTGGTTGTGCTTTGCTCCGGCTAATTAAAAATTAAGTACATTGCGCATCCAAACACAGGCGAGAGCTTGCATTTCAACGACAGCAATAACAACAACAACAACAAACAGAACAATACTAACAATAAGCGCAACAAAAACAATCACAACAATGATAAATATGTAGCAAGGCAGCCAGGCAGTCGGCATCCAGTCGACTCTTGCATGCATGTGTGTGTGTGAGTGAGGAGGATGTGGCAGTGTGTGGGTGTTAGGCGCTTTGTCCGGATTGTTGTCATGCGCCGCATTGAGCTTAAACAGTTAGCACGAATGTACGAAAGCATGAAAGCACGAATGCAGCAGGAGTGCTGAAAGTGGCGTCAAAGCTGCTCGTGCGGCAAGTGAATTGTGGCTGCCGCAATGGCGATGCCATGGCGATGCATTATTTAAGCGCCGCAAGCGGACGTAATGCATTTGACCGACTGCAGACAGTGGTATCTGCTACTCGCACAATTAAATTTTGTATAATATTGTGTGGCAGCAGCCGCAGCAGCAGGAAAAAAAATTAATTTAACTGTACATGTTGCTAAGTGTTGAACTTTTGAGCTTTTGCTTGCATTTGTTGTGGTGGCAATGCAATTATATAGATTAAGCTGATTAAGGAATCATTTGGTCTAATATAAAAATCAGCTGTGGTAATTGGGAATTTGTGTGTAGAGGTTGGCTCTGGTTGGCCGCAAATTAAGTTAGACTAAATGAGAAGGGCCATTAAGTGTCACCAGAACACAAAATAAAGTATTTAACTAATAGTAATGGGAAATGCGAAACTTAAGGGGCACACCTTGTGTGAAATTTCAAAAAATCTTTAAAATTAACATATTAAAATTTCAAATCGATATCTCAAATAGTTTTTGAGTTATAGCAATTTAAAGAGCAGCCGCTCGGTAACAGTGAAACGATCATTTTTATCTTTAAACGCGTTTTTCTCGAAATAGCATTTTCCGAATTTTCTGCAGTGATTACTCAAAAACAAATGAACCGCTCACTATGGAAATTTTTTTTTACATGTTCTATATATAGTTCTCCGTACAATGACCTATCGATTTTTGATCTGATCAAAAAATCGAATTTTGGCAGGCCAAAAACGACCAAAATTTTGGGTAAAAATCTACTATTTTTTTAAAACGCCGTTATATTGTCAATTTTTTTTATTTATTTTTTTTTTTTATTGTACAGACAATATTATCTAGTTTAACGAGATTGTTTTTTTTTTTAGATTTCATCCACGCAGAAGTTCGTAATCACTGCACCAGTGAATGACCTTTTTTTCGCGCCGTTGGAGATCGACTATAACTTGAAAAATATTTTATTTTAATTTCTTTTTTATTAAATTTAAAATTTTCTTCAAAAATTTCACTGTATATTCTTGAAACATGTACATATATTATTTTTATAGTATATTTTTTTAATAAAAATTCCCAAAAATCACCCATCACACTAGGTGTGCCCCTTAAGTCTTCACTTTGAACAGAGATCTCTAAAAATTCAAGCGAAAAAGAAGGCTTGCTGCGTGTCCATTCATAGGTATTTGCATATTTCTGCAGAATATCCAAAAAACGGAATTTTAGAAGATAATCAGTTGAATGTGGTCTATGGCTGGAAATAAATTGAAACCTAGCATTATTTTTGGCTTGTTTTCTAAAGACTGCGAGGAACATAGGAGCAAAGATCGGAAAAACGGAACGATATTCGGTCTGAAATATCACAAATCACTTGAATTTCACATTTTCGATTAATATATAGATAATTTTGATGGTTCAGAAATGGTCTGTGTTCTAAAGAAGTTGCAAAAGTTGTGAAAGTAAAATAATTTTATCTAAATAAGACCTAAATAAATAAATTAGAACAGCAATTTAAAGAAATGTTTAAATACATACTGAAACAGACGATGGTGAAGTGACATTTTATTTCGATAAATATATTATTGTAATAATGCGTAGAATATGAGTATAGCGTTCTGAACACCGTCGCTTCGAAAAAATGGCCTCACACTTCCTCCACGATTCCGGCAGTTGACTATTATGTAAGCTTAAATGCATAGAATTATGTTATATAAATAATATAATACCGATAATCCCATGTTTTTATATGTGCTGAGTGTAGCCTACAAATTTCAAGTCATTCGCTCAAGCCATTTCTTAGATACGATGGAGGAAAGTTTGAAAATCACAGTTTTGTGAAAAATGCGTTCACAGTTTCTGGCTACCAACTCAACGCTTCGAACAGCACTTTCTTCTAACAGCTGTATCTTTAAAACGACTTCAAATTTTTAAAAAATCACTTTATTACCGCGTTCTCTCCACAAAGGTTTTCAAGAACAAGAGAAACTACTTTTAAATATAAGACAAAGGCAATGTGAGGAACACAGTAATATGGTGATCAGGGGATCTAATAACTTTAACACTATCGAAATTCACTCAAACACTTTTCATAATTATACGATACGGGATGATCAACAACCTGTAGAGTGGTTAAAACCAAAAGGTTCATGCCTTTGTATTTTATATAAGATTAAATTATCTGGTATCTGGATACCTGATTTAGGATTATAAATTTTTTGGGCAACTCCTAGTTACTGAAAGTTCATTATACGAGTAGTTACTCTTTCTGCATAAGAGTGTAACTTACCCACCATTTTCGGTATAATAAAATGTGTAGTTAATATATACATTAACATTGACTATTAAATTTAGCAACCTGGTTAAATTGGCGCTTTAAGGCACCTCCTTTTTAGTGTTTTAAATCAACTTGCACCAGCTTCGTACCAAAGAAATTTAATAATCCGTTTTCCACGATAAATTACCCATCGCACATAAATGAACTACTGTCCCCCGTGGGCGCTTTCCCAATTGCATTTCGCCATTAATACGCTCACTATTGCCGCATTCGCGCATTAATCATAATTCCTCGGTTTCAGCTTGGTCTCGCTAATAACCGCACGGACAGACAAGCGTACTATACTTGACTGTATATATGTATGTATACATCTGTCTATGTATCTATGTATTTATGGTGTTTGTGCACTTGTAGGTATTGCAGTCAGCGCATTGTCCTGCTAATACAGACGTATGCGTGTATGTGTGTAAGTGCAGCTGGCCAGACTGCGCGAGTGAACAAGCGTGTAGCGCAGCAAAGCCCAAAGCCACATGCGGCTTTTGTGGCATTTGTGCGACGACTGATTGCCGCATTGTTGCAAGCAAATTTGCTATTTTGCCTTTGTGCAGCCAATAAAATTGCAATAAATTTGCAATTCAACCGCAACCAAGCAAAAGTGAGAGAACACCAAGCCGACGCCGCCAACAACAAACGTCGAGCAGCAGGCGGCAGGCGGCAGGAAGAGGGAAGAAAAAGCATGCTTACAACGGTATATTTGGCGAATGCGTGCCGCATAAGGCAGGCGTGGCAGTGCGGCGTGTACCGTAATATACGAAAGAGTAAGTGGCGGTGCATTTTGCGGTTTCATCGGAACATGCACGCAAATTATTTGCATAATAGCCTGCGAAATACGCAGCTAATTGGCAGTACGCGAAGCACTGTTGAGCGCTGACGCACAAGTGGGGGCTGTGAGGTACATATGTGCGCAGCAAAGATTTGTTTGGAGGGGGTGATGAGGCGCAAGTAGCGGGAAAGCCACACACAATTCAATTGCGAAAATATGCAAAATGTGCGTCACACACTGCCCGCTCGGCGTGTTTGGCGGCAGCGTGTTGCCTGCATTTTGTGCTGTGTGTTTTGTAAATTTTGGCAGAGTGCAAATTTCGCAAATTTTAAATGTAACGCATTCGCTTTAAAGTGGCCATTATAATGCAGAAACACACACGTACACACATATAAAGTACTTGTTAAATTGCAATGAGTGCCATGGCTTGTAGTTAGCTGCAGCATGGCTTGACAAATTCCACAAATCTCCGAAATTCAGCAAATTGAGGCATATTAGGCATTTTCAATGCACGCACATTGTTAATTTCTATAAATCCACACCAACGCACACACATCCGCACTATAATAGCGGCACATTAGCACAGCAGGATAATTCACTCGACTCGACAGCTGCTCACACCTGCCAGTTAGAATTGCTGTTAAGGCTATACCAAATCCCCACAGGGGCGAGCTAGTGACATGAAAATACAACAACGTACAACAAAAACTGCAATTGTTGAAAATTTTAGTTTCACAGTTTTTTGTGTGAATCATTTGATCGCACATACATACATACAAGGTGTGTTCAAAAAGTAACGGGAATTTTAGATTTTTGAAAAATAAAATATTCATTCGTCTACATTATATATACATGCCTTCAAAATGGACCCCATTCGATATATAACACTTATGCCAGCACTACTTCAATTTTCGAAACACTTCTCAAACTCGTTTCTTGGGACAGTCTTCAGACCTTTCAGCTATATCTCTTGTATGCTTTTAAAACGACAGCGCTAGAAGGTTCTCTTTATTTTTGGTAATTGAAAAAGTCACATGGAGTCATGTTTGGCGAATAAGGAAGTTAGGACAATTAGAATTCATGACAATTAGAAATTTCAAAATTCCCGTTATTTTTTGAACACACCTCATATGTCTACATACATATGTATCAGCCTGTGAAGGAGTTGCTAAATATGGTGCCTGGAAATCCATTTGCCATTGTAACGAATTCACAAATTTGCACAAATAAGCCACGGCAGCAGCAAAAGAGGGATCAAAGGACATGCCAGCAGCGCCACAGAATGTGAGATGCAACAAAAGGCGCAGCACACACACATACGTGCACACACGCTGGCTTGCTGAATGCATGTGAGACCTTTATTTGTGCCAACAACATGCTCTACGAAATACGAATAGGATAGGATCTTCGAAATGTTATCTTGATTTGTGTGCGATTATTCGGGCGGTGCACACACACTAGCATATATATATATGGACATATGAACATATATGCATATGTATGAGTATGTAAACAAAGCTATGCGGGAATTATAGCTGCCACACAATGGCTTTAATGCTGAAATGCAACTAAAACACAAGCAACAAAAAATATTTTGAATAGATATTTACCTGCTTAAAAATACACAGAATAACAAAGTGCAAAAAGGCTGTAACACACAAAGGACACCAACACTCATTCACACAGAGATATGCATATAAACAGTTACAAAAGTATTATATTTCTTTGGCTAAGTCCACAGCAGCACATCCTGTTCTATGCTCCAACTTTAATGTAGTTTTTTTTGTTGGTTTTATTGTGTGTTTAATTCGATTGCCCCCGGTGACAGCACCCATTGGGACGGACAGTGCAACAGTGCAACAGTTGGATTTAGACAACTACCTAGTTTTTGTTGCTGTATTCTCCATTTAATGCTGAACTGGTTGCCTTTGGCTTTTGTATTTTCATTTCTATTTTATTTATATATCTCCCTTAACATTTATTTTATTTATTTTTTTTTTTTGCGTGTAGTTTGAAAGTTGAGACCATTGTCAGCTAGTTTTGCAGTCGTTACAGTTTTCAGTAAAGTCTTTTTGTTGCTTTTGCATTTGTCTATTTTATTTCTGCGCTGTCTTTTTAAAGCAACTCTACTCTAAATAAGGTTCCTGTGCATTTAAGGACTCTCAAATTTCTTGCTTTTGTATTTTGTGTATTTCCAGGTCACTGCTGGATATCGGCATACTTTATTCATTAGCATTGGCAAGTCATTGAGTTTGGTATGCCCGTTAAGTATGTAGTTAATTATGTTGGTTCGTAGTGTTGAATGTCCTTGTTTATCCTTGAAAAAATGTATTTCTTGGAATTTTTTGTTTGCGAAAATGCATAGGAAGTACATTTCAATCGATAATTGCTTCTATTAATTCAGCAGAAATACAAATAGGGAAATATGTGAAAATTTAAAATGTATACTGTTCTCAAGTTTAATGAATTCTTCTGAATGTAAGGAATCTTCTTTTACCATGCCCTTTTTAGTTCTTCATATTTTCGGAAGAAAACTAAGATATTGCAAATATAAAATTATACTTAAATATTGATTGTTATGGAGGGAACACTTCTCCGACCTGCTGAATGGCAGTGAAAGTACAACACCAGGAGTTGGCGAACCCGATTCCCCAATCGATGACGATGGAATAGATTAGTTCCATTACCGGACAATGAAGAAATTCGAACAGCAATTACCCGCCTGAAGAACAACAAAGCGGCAGGGGCCGATAGATTACCGGCTGAACTATTCAAATACGGCGACTAAGAACTGATAAGGTGCATGCATCAGCTTCTTTGCAAAATATGGTCGGAAGAAAGCATGCCTGACGATTAGAATCTCAGTATGCTCTGCCCAATCCATAAAAAGGGAGATCCCACAAACTGTGCCAATTACCGTGGGATAAGCCTCCTCAACATCGCGTACGTTCTGTCGAGCGTACTGTGTGAAAGACTTAAGCCCACCGTCAACATACTGATTGGACCTTATCAGTGTGGCTTTAGACCTGGAAAGTCCACCATGGACCAGATAGTCACCATGCGCCAAATCTGAGAAGACCCGTGAAAAGAGGATCGACACACACCACCTTTTTGTCGATTTCAAAGCTGCTTTCGACAGCACGAAAAGGAGCTGCCTTTGCTCCGCGATGTCTGAATTTGGTATCCCCGCAAAACTAATACGGCTGTGTAAATTGACGTTGAGCAACACCAAAAGCTCCGTCATGATTGGGAAGGACCTCTCCGATCCGTTCGATACCAAACGAGGTTTCAGACAAGGTGACTCACTCTCGTGTGATTTCTTTAACCTGATGCTGGAAAAAATAATACGAACAGCAGAGCTAAATAGAGAAGGTACAATCTTCTACAAGAGTGTACAGCTACTGGCGTACGCCGATGATATTGATATCATCGGAAGTAACAACCGCGCCGTTTGTTCTGGTTTTTCCCGCATGGATAAGGAGGCGAAGCGAATGGGTCTGGTGGTGAATGAGGACAAGACGAAATATCTCCTGTCATCAAACAAACAGTCAGCGCACTCGCGTCTTGGCTCCCACGTCACTGTTGACAGTCCTCAGAGTCCTCTCTCGACGAACCAAAATCAAACTATATAAGTCGCTCATTATTCCCGTCCTGATGTATGGCGCTGAAGCGTGGACGATGACAACATCCGATGAGACGACTCTTGGGGTTTTCGAAAGAAAGGTTTTGCGCAAGATTTATGGTCCTCTAAACATTGGCAACGGCGAATACCGCAGACGATGGAACGATGAGCTGTACGATTTATACGACGACATTGACATAGTTCAGCGAATAAAAAGACAGCGGCTACGCTGTCTAGGTCATGTTGTACGAATGGATGAAAACACTCCAGCTCTGAAAGTATTCGATGCAGTACCCGCTGGAGGAAGCCGCGGAAGAGGACGACCTCCACTCCGATGGAAGGATCAAATGGAAAGTGACCTGGCTTTAATTGGTGTTTCTAGTTGGCGCCAAAAAGCAAAAAGGAGAAACGAGTTGCGCGCTCTGGTGGATACGGCTATAATCGCTTAAAGCGGTTCCCACGCCAAATATATAATGTATATATATACATATTTGAATTTCTTAGCGGCTACGCTAAACCTTCTTCACTCATTTCTTTGAGACCTTTTGATATTGATACTAGGAGAATGAGATTTGACCATTAGATTCCGATTATTTAGACATGGAAAAAAGTTGACCTTGCTATAAGGTTTTTTGGAAAAATATGAAAATAGAAAGTGTTAAAATATGTCAGAACAGCCGACTATTCTACCAATTCAATCCGTTAAGAAGGGTAATGCTTTTTAGAAAATATTTTCGATCATGACTTCTAGGATTCGCTTTACTAACTTTTCTGCACAATTTTACTAATTCAGCTGCTATTATACTAATCAAAATTTGTATGCCTCTATTGATTCGAAATGATGCGTCGCTGTCATATGTCATAAGTCATATGCCAGATTTCCTTTGCATAATTTCTAGGAGTTATTTTGAATTATTGGAATATGTATTAGAGATATTATTAAAGCGATCGATTTCGATCAAAAATGAAAATATTAAAATCTATTACATTTCCTTTCAAGGAGACAGAATATGACCGACTTGAAGTCAATGTTTGAAGCAAACGATATGCATATACGGATTTGTGAAAATTACTAATAAGCGAAATAAGTTCTGTTCATGTATTTTACTCACATCTCAACTTATTTATCTTCCACTTTCGAAAGTATACTGTACCAATAGATCTAACACAATTGTATATAATTTTTAAAAACCTCAAATTCATAGCTTGATGATGAAATGATAATTTTAAACAGCTTTAGGCAAGAGATCAAAGTATATTAAAAATTATGGTGCAACCCTCAAAGACATTAAGCTTGTGACAACTCATCAAAAATATTCAATTAACAGAATGACACTGGCTAAACCGATTTTCTAATATTCTTTAGAGAGTAACACTGATTTATGCATCATATCGATCAAAATATAAAATAATCCCATTGATTTCACATAAATCTGAATGTAATGAAAATGAAAATGTGACAGCTTCCTTTATCAAGCGCTGGCACAGCACAAAGGGGATGTGTATCATTAGCATTAATTCACAAACGCGTTTAATTTAAGAAATTCCCTTCTCTGAGGCAACCGCCGCCATGTAGCACGCACACTTTGCGGCTTTAGATAAGGCATAGATATAAAAAACATAATTGCTGACTTACTGGCCACCCCTTACCACCCACACCCACACCAACACACAGCAGTCCCTCAGCGCAGCACAAAGCCTCGGAAATATTTCTCTATTAAAAGCGGATTTCCTTGCCACACCTATGCGGCTGCTGTTGGCGGCAACGCTCGCTAACACGCTTTAATATTGCAAAAGCTTTGTGCTTGTGGCCCGCATTGCAACAGGAAAATTCGATTTTTCACATTTATCGTTGGCGCGCGAGGGCTTTTAGCCTGTCAGCCTTTTGTGTTGGCTTGCACGCAGCGGGGCGCCTGCAGTTTCTTTGCAACATCATTTTCATTTTTCCATTTTTTTCCAATTTTTTTTTTGTGCGTTCCACACTATTTTTCGCAAAGTCATTTATTCCGTGATTTTCGTTGCGCCATGTCGCAGTGAATAAAAAATGAAAGTGCAAAGTGGCGAATGAAAAGTGGCGAGGGCGAAAGTGCAAAGCGAATGGCACAGAAAAAGAACACTGTAAAAATCGAGCGTAACGGTCATGCCGCATTGAGGCATTAAGTCAAAGACATTGGCTGGCCGAACGGGCCCGCAGCTATGCATCGCGTCTACCACTAGCAAAGCAAAAATAACAAAAGAAAGGCAAAAAACAAGTGGCAAATCCCGCTATCAATTGCATGACAGCGTAAAACTGTGACTGTTAGGGGGCGCGCGGCTCAGCGGATTGCTGAGAATAAAAAGGGAAATCATGCATGCAAAAAATTTGCAGTGTGTCAGTGGCAACACACACACACATGCGCGCGGGAAGTGTCGGCCTGCAATTGCATGAATCTGGCAATTTGTCACAAGCGCTATCAAAGGACATTCGCGGCGCGCGCACACACCGGCACACATACGCACGCGGCGCGCGGTTCGCCGTGGTAGCGGCATGGTGACTGATTGACTGGTTTGACTTTGACTGGCGCTGGCCGAGTTAGCGGCAGTAAAACACCGTTATATGCGGCCGCGCACGGTGCAGGCATGTGTATGTGTGTGTCAGCACGCGTTAATGTCCTTCGTGTTCCACTGCCATTATATCAATTTTGCAGTCGATTCTACTCGCAGTTTTTTGTGTCCATTTTTATTGCACTCACGCGCGTACAGCGCCCAGTAATCACAACGCCACGGCGTTGAATCCTTTGTTTGCCTGTCAGCAGGCTGGCAAATTGAATTGCGTCGCGCTTAAGTGAAATTGACGATTCCAGCGTTGGCGTTGATGACAGCGGCTGTTGCCACCACCGCGCGATAACCTTGAATGGCGCAAACGCACACCAACACACATATCGGCATACATAGAGGCAAGCGCAGTTATACAGAATGTTGTCAGCCCTCAGCGCCATATGAACAAGTGCTTCTTTTACGCCGCTACTGTCGTCCGCGCGCACTTATTTGGTGACGCGTCGTCGCGTTTGTCTGCCAAACAATGCCCAACGATAGCGTATACCGTAATTGAAGTCTATTCTAGTTAAGTGTATTTTTGGCAAATCCGCCGACACTTGCCTCGCCTCTTAAAATTGAAAAACATTAAATGGCTTTTCTCAACTTCCTTTTTGTCGTCGCCCTCTCTACCTACATGGCGCGGCACCCCTGGCATACTCGTTTAATGTAATTAAATTGTAAACTAAGCCGGTTAAAATTTAAAATCAATAGATATGGCGCGGCATTAGAAAAAATGTACCCTTACCTCGGCGCTTAGTCACATGTGGTGCGGTGCTCAAGCCTTAGTAGTATTGCGAAAAGGTCCTTGACGCACTCAAAACCAGTAGCTGTCATTAAAAAGGCTCACAAAGCATTATAAGTATAAAAAAAATTCATTGGCGGAAACGAAATTACACATACACGCTAGACAGGGTGCCATTTTAAGCGGTGTAACGCCTTTGATGTGGGTTCGACAGACACTCAGCCGGTAAATGCGCAAACGACGGCATTAAAATAATAAAAAGGCATTTATTATCGATTTTGAGTTTAAAGTAATTTTATGTGTGTCTTCCATTTGCCTTTAATGATACATTTTGTAATTAATTTTTAACGTAATTGCAGACGATTTTAGAGGTTCCATTCAGATTGTAGAATACTTCCGTATATTTTTGGAATTTGCTCTGAATCAAATCTAGACAGGAAACTGTCCCTTAAGTCTTATCTTTCATACATTTTACGACTTGTTCATATTTAATTTTTGATTGGCCTAGCCTATTTTCTGAAATATTATTTACTAAAAAACTTTCTGAATATTCTCTGAAAATGTTTCTGAAGCATCTTATCTCTAAGGTCTTCAATTCGCCAAGGTTTGGAGAGTAGCTAATCGAACAAACTATACCAGGCGATGACAAGTCCTTTGATGCATGAGAAAATGTTGTCGTCTTCGTTTTTGGTAGAGAATATCTTTGCACTCGTAGTTGCTTTTCCATTAACTGTTTTTTACGAGAGAACAGTGCGTAAAAATAGCGAGCAGCGAAATGGTGAATCGAAGACAGCTATTATAACAATTATTCAAAACATGTTGAAATCGAAGACTCACGAATATGTTTCGGAAAGTTTTGTTCAATGTTTTAATCACTTTTTTATCCAAAACATGTTTTAGACTTCATTGGAAAGACTATTTTCAATAACTAAGACTTTCTATACTCTTCTTTGATAATTGGGAACTCTACACTTCCCTATAAGACAATATCTTGGATCCGAATCGATATTTTTGGAATAATATACATATAGAAAATATACAAACAAATATGAATATTTATACTTGTATTATGAAATAATCTCCGTAGTTCATTGTACCTCACAACAGAAATTTGTTAGTTTTGTAACCCTCGTCAATGACATAATTTTTCCGCCTACAACCAAAAACACAACTGTTACAGCTGCGACATGACATCTAAAGCTTTGCACTTCACTTTGTTTTCTGGTAAACAAATGTCAAATTCCGGGTAAAACGTATGCCCCCACTTCGCAGAAAGACGAGTGCGCTCAGGTGAAAGTCTGTTTTGAAGGACTCTACAACAGTACAGTCAATCGATATTTCCACGAACTCCACCGGTGGCACAAAATTAATTACATATTCTATATTCATATTTAACGCTTGAAAAGGCAACGAATTGCTGCAACATTACAAAAAACAATAACACGCACTCACAAATCTGAGATTAAATTGTGCGGTCGAAGAAATTAAATGGAAAATCTGCTGCTCTGATTGCAATCCAAACAAAAAATTAGATTTTTTTATTCCGCTCATTTCCTTTTGGCGCCACAGTTAAGTGTGTATTTACAGTTAAACATCCAATTAAGCCAAAGTGTCGCATACCTCTACAGCGCAATATATACATATATACATTTGTACATTGTACATTTACTTCCTTCATATCCTGCGTAGGAAATTGAATTTCGAATTATCACAAAAACCACTTCCTGGCAATGAGCGTAGACTGAGGGAAAAAAGTTGGTTGCGTTTTGTTCATTTAAGTGCGGCGACAGTCATGGCAATTAGCTATGGTCCTCTAATTCTTGTTTCGTAAGTATAGTAAAAAGTAAAAAGGTTAGCTGTCGTCTTTTTGTTCGGAGCGGCGTTTCGCCGTGTCCTTCCGTTGAAATTCATGCAGGCACAATAGGGAAGCGAGGAAGAAAAGAAAGTACACGGAACTTTGTCTGCTGCAAATGACAAAATGTCCGAAATAAATTGCACGTTTTTAGTTAATTAAAATTGAATTGGATTTCAATTAAGTAAATTGTTATTTTGCGAAAATAAATACGGAATATGTTTTCATTTGAATTTTGAATTTTGTTGTATAATTTATATTTTTATAAAGAACTTGAGTTTCCAACGTAATTCTGTAGGGTCGATACTTTCAAGGTCTCAGCAGTTAAGTTCTAAACCCAGAGTAATTACTCATCTTTGACTAAGGTAGAGTAGATAAAATATACAATTCAATCACTGGACTATAATTTCCATCTAATACGTGAAGAATAAAATTGAATTACTTTGGGTTAGCCATGAACTTGATCGGGTCAACATTTTTTTTGAAACATTCATCTTGAATTTACGGGGGATCACGCAGGAAATATGATTACAAAGCTTATTGTCTAACCCATATCAACCATTATAACTGAATAACAATTTTCTAAGGTACAAAATTATCTAAACTGAGGAGAAGTTCTTAAGATTTATACTTGGTTCCACAGCTTCATATAGTTCATAGATATTTCGAGAAAGGAAGTTTTGTTTCCTGGTCATCCAGTTACTCGGCATGCCTCTCTTTTTAATTGGAAGTCGTTAATTACCGTAAGAAACCATTGAATTTCTTTACTGTCGGCTTGAATCTTTTAACTCAAGTGTTTACATATTCCGAAAATGAAGAATATCGGATGTATATCTCAAAATCAAAACACCATAGCACATTCAGCGAGTTGTTTGGCAAGCTCTATTGCAGGGATAGAGTTAGGAAACCTATATGTGTAATAATCCGTTTAGCCTTCGGGCGTACGATATTGATCATATACCGTCTTAAATATGGTACTACACGGAGCAGGAGCCCTTGGAGTTGCGCCAACCTGCTCTGAAACTTGTGATCAATGGGGAGATTCATTGCAACCGGGTGCCGGCCCCAAAGTACGGTAGAGGTTTTAGATAGGCATCTATCGAGACCTACCAAGGTGATTAGTGTGTCCATTCCACACGCCAATAGGGACCGAGTAATGCATAACATTTTCGGGTCACTGATCAATGCTTTGATCCGCTATGTTCTTGAGTACCGTGAGGTAAGGCCGTCGTCGGCAGGTACTCACATATTGACATTAGTTGATCATATAGAGGTTATATTGGCGTCCAAAAGACAATAAGACTCCATTTATTGAAATACGATTTCCAAATATTAAAATACGATTTACCAATATAAATTTTGACTCAAAACACCTATGATCTAACAAAAGATCTCCCTAATTAACGTCTGTCAGCAATTGGGACTTCCACAGTTATCTTCACGACACGAAAATATGGAGACTTCATAGTTTAGAACGGAGGATGTGTAAGGACACAACATTAGATTGATAATTTTTTCGTAATTTGGGTGATCTTGTCCTACGGGTCCGTATTTACAGTGATAGGTATGAAAATTTTAAATTCAAATCATTTAAATAATCAAATTAAATCAATATACTGAAAGATTTCGATCCCTATTGGTCTATTATTGATTCCGTTTACCCTTGCATCTTACTGACCACTAAAGAGAGTTCACACAAAACAAGAAGTTATTAATTACCGTTACGATTTTTCCAGCATCATGCACTTTTCCAACGAACTCAATTTCAACAATTTCATAACTGTGTCACAGCAGAGGACAACTTTTTCAGCAGGACCCTACACATCAATATAATAAATCACTTGAAACAAAAGATTTGATATTTTTCTACAGAAGACAAGCAACTTAATTAATGGTTCTTCATGGTAAATGCACTTCACTTTGATATTTATCTGACACTTTTGACCAGCTGTCGATTGTTTGTGGCAAAGCGAAAAAAAAAACATAAATAAATGTCTCATAGATGAGAGAGAAATAATGTGCGCTGTGCATCAAGGTGGAATAACAAGGCATAGAATGCTGGTGAAAGGGATAAACTAAAATGCAACAACAATAGCAACAATGCGCTGGCGACATGTGCAACGTAAAAGCCGCTTAGTGGCAGCAACGATTATGCATGGGGATCGCCTTCTGCGACACATTGTTGCAAGCAGATAACGCACAGCACACAGAGCGAAGCAAAAAAATAGATATGTATATGTGTGTGTGCCACACAGTGCTTGCAACACAATGCAATAGTTGGTGGCAGCATTGAATGACGGCATTTTTCTGCTTCGTTTTTGGGGTTTATAATAAATTACACATTACGTTGCATTGTATGAGTGAGTATGTATGTAGGTATGTGTGAATAACACTGTGTTGCGATGTGTGAAAATTGTGTGCGTATGCAATGAGTTACTGAAACTTGCAGCGTACAGCGTGCAACATGCAAAAAATGACAAACATTGCGATGCGTTACGGGTGGAAAAAAAGCAGACAATAACGACAGAAATGAAAATTCCAAATAAAAGCGAATCAGAGCAATTACGACGGAGACAATGTTGTGTTAAAAGGAAAATGTTGCAGGCAACATACATACATGCCACACATGTACACACCATAGTGTTAAAAACATCATTGCAGTTATTGCCTATTCTACTTGTTGTTGTTGTTGCTACGCTTGCTAGTTTTTATTACTGTTGTTGTTGTACTTGTTGGTTTAAATTACTATTGTGACACATTTCCGCACAAAATTTTATGATGCGCATAGAAATGTGAGCCGCTTACCGCTTGCTCGTTGCATAAACAAAGGCGCACCAAACGACAATGCACAGACGACGAAGGCGTAAACCACACATACATAAGTATATGTATGTGTGCGAGTCCGTTATGGCAAAGTAGTTAATCCACACAGCACATTTACACTTGCGACTATTATCCATTTCTGTGCAACATATAAAGTTATCCTTATTATCCTGCGTACATGCAACATGCAGCATGCAATACGCAATACCTTTTGCGCTGTGCCACAACAAGAAGAGAAGTTTATTAGCATGAACGCTTACAAAAGTGTATACACGGAGGAGAGCAATAAGAACGCACGGACGGCTGGAAAACTGTATGAAGTCATAATATTGTGGACCTCTGTATATATATATATATATATATATATATGTATGTTTGTATATGTGTATATGAACATTTATATTTATGCCTTTATCTCGGACACAGCAAGTGAAGTGTAGTGAGTGAGTGAGTGTACCCCAGAGTGGACTCATATTCGATTGCCTGGTCTGAGGCGAGCATTTTTATTGGTTTCTGGTGAATGTGCGATAGAGTTTTATCTCGGCCGTTGGCTATTGTTACAATTCCCAGGATAATTTTACGCAACAATGCGAATATGCGAACTCAAACACACACAGTTTCTCATAACTACAAAAACATGCATGTAATTTATACAATATGTATATATATATATCTTCATCTGTAAACAGTTGTAACACACTGTGACTAAGTAAAAAAGCTCGTTTGCTTTACAAGTTTATGCCTCCTTGTGGGCTTCTTGTGCCGCTCCCCGTCAGTCTGACTGTGTCTGCAATGGCAATGAACAACGGTTCGTTGGTTAAGTGTATTTGATGCTGAAATTGTTATGTGCGCATTAAAGTGGGGATTTTCTATGGTCAAGCAATATAACTCTTCATATTCTACATGCCACTACATAGTAATAATTCGTTGTTTGTAAGTACAAGCATACATACAGGCGCTGAAGAGAAGGGTTGCATGTTATATGAGCAAATAAGTATGTGCTAACATTCGCATACTGAGCGTCAAATGCATGCGCATTAAAGTGGGGATTTTCTATGGTCAAGCAATATAACTCTTCATATTCTACATGCCACTACATAGTAATAATTCGTTGTTTGTAAGTACAAGCATACATACAGGCGCTGAAGAGAAGGGTTGCATGTTATATGAGCAAATAAGTATGTGCTAACATTCGCATACTGAGCGTCAAATGGGGGTTTACGAAGAAGAGCATATCAAAGAGAAATAATAGAAAAGCATATACAACATTCGACCTTCGGCAGTTCTGACCTGTATTACACTTCTAATATAAATACCAAGGAATATTTAGGAGTTTGGGGGTTCAAATAATGGAATCGAACTAATATCAGAACTTAGAAATGGGCATGGATTCGGCCACTTTTATGTGGAAAAGTATATCTCACAAACAGCTTGAAATTTATCAGTCGATGGCAACAATGAAAGTAGAACTATTCAGCATAAGGAATGTAGGCGAAATATCAGAAATGAACTTGCCATTTCAGAAATCAGTAGGAGACCCCACATTTACGTGAATTTCCATATCTCTCGAAATCGAACCAACTTATCGGTTTTGTAAAGAACCTCTTTCTTTTTCGAAAGTGTATAATCTTAAGTGCTCTATGATCTCAATATTGCTCATAAATGTTTGGTCAAGATCAACCGTCCAAATTAGGTCATTCAAATCTGAAGGGATTTAAGAGAAATTTTCGAATTAAAAACAAGGAAGGAAAGGCTAAGTTCGGGTGCAACCGAACATTTTATACTCTCGCAATTTATTTAGAGATTTACCTATATTTTCGGTGAAAAATCACCCTTAGGCACTGAGTTCGTCATGTTTGATATCAGGGACCTTGAAAAGTCATGGTTCGCTTTTGACAATTTTTCCACAAGTGATGTCACAGCTCAAATACAGTATTTGTGTAAAGTTTTATTCCGCTAGCTTCATTGGTTCCTTATGAATACATTATAAAGTGAACGAATCAGATGGAATTCAAAATTGGGTTATATGGGAAGTAGACGTAGTTGTGAACCGATTTCACCCATATTCCACCAGTGTCATCAGGGTGTCAAGAAAATATAATATACCGAATTTCATTGAAATCTGTCGAGTAGTTCCAGAGATATGGTTTTTGACCCATAAGTGGGCGACGCCACGCCCATTTTCATTTTGTAAAAAAATCTCAGTGCAACTTCCTTCTGCCATTTCTTATGTAAAATTTGGTGTTTATGACGTTTTTCGTTAGTGAGTTAACGCACTTTTAGTAATTTTCAACCTAACCTTTGTATGGGAGGTGGGCGTGGTTATTATCCGATTTCTTTCGTTTTTGGACTGTATAAGGAAACGGCCAAAAAAACGACTGCTGAAAGTTTGGTTTATATAGCTAAATTGGTTTGCAAGATATATACAAAAAACCTATTTGGGGGCGGGGTCACGCCCACTTTTCCAAAAAAATTACATCCAAATGTGCCCCTCTCTAATTCGATCCTGTGTTCCAAATTTTATTTTCATAACTTTATTTATGGCTTAGTTATGGCACTTTATGTGTTTTTGGTTATCGCCATTTTGTGGGCGTGGCAGTGGTCCGATTCCGCCCATCTTCAAACTTAACCTTCTTATGGTGCCAAGGAATACGTGTTCCAAGTTTCATTAAGATATCTCAATTTTTACTCAAGTTACAGCTTGCACGGAAGGACGGACGGACAGACAGACATCCGGATTTGAACTTTACTCGTCACCCTGATCACTTTGGTATATATAACCTTATATCTAACTCGTTCAGTGTTAGGACTTACAAACAACCTTTATGTGGACAAAACTATAATACTCTCTTAGCAACTTTTGTTGCGAGAGTATAAAAAAACCAACATAGATTTCAAAATCCGTAACTGCTTTTTACTTCAAGAGAACGTTCATTTACTACTTTACTCTACAGAGTTGTATTCTTTTTGCAACAAAAACTCGAGGTCGTTTCGAATTAATTTTTTTCACATAATACTATTAGGATTCTTCTAAAGAAAAGCCTTAAGTGCAATCCTCAATTGCTCACTCTTAATCACTTGAACCTCACTGTACATGTATATGTATTATGTCATCATAATAAAGGAATTTATGTATTCCCGCAGCTAAATGCGATCTGATAAGCTTTTGGTGGGGGGCGAGCGGAGCCGAGACAGCGTCGGCAACTTTTTATGCACAAAATGCAAGTTTAACTATAAAATATTTATGTCGCCTGCCATTTAGAACTAATAAACTGCCTTACGAGTATATAAATCCTGCCGAGTATATGGCGATTATAAAAAGGATAATAGTGTGAAAATTGCCATCTGATATTCAATAGTTGTTAAAGCGACGGCTTAAATTCTTTGTAAGAGTTAGTCATTTGCGGAATTGCGGGAAATGTCGCTCCATTTTTTGGTAGACGCCGACGATGAAATATTAGCTAAAGCATATGTGCGAAAAGTTGCTCAAGCCTGCTTGAATGTTGTTGACAGTTTGAGACGTAATAGTTACTCCAATTGATGTTATGAAATGAATCATTTTGATGACGCTGCTGTCAATGTCGCTAGAACATAATAGATAATAGATCATGATGTTGTACTTAAAACTGGACTATGTGACGTCAATAAAGCGTGTGCCTTGATTGATATGAGTATATTTCATGCTTTAATGGTTTTTTGTTGTCAGCGCTTTTGTTTATTGTCTTCGGTTACTACTTTGTAAACTTGAAAAGCTTAATTATAACCTCTACATTTAAGTCTGATTTATTACGGAGCAAATACAGATGCATATATATTACAAAATAAAATGAACAAGGAACCATTAAGTAACAGAATTGACCCGTTGATTGTTGTCTATTCGTCAAAAATATAAGTAAAGTTATTATCATCTCTCTGGGATCTTCCAAATAAATATAATTAGAAACTTAATAGAGCAACTTAACTTATAGAGATTTAAATTGTTGTTAAGGCTAAACTTTTTGGAACAAGAGTGCTACTTCCTCAGTATATTCCAAAACGAGTAAAATAATGATCTTTATAAAGTAGGATACATTTTCAACAGAAAAAGTAAACAATATGATTTTTTAAAAAGCGACCTCTCGCTAATATAAGCAGCTATAGTCGAAACTTTAAACGCATTTCTCTCGAAACGACATTTTTCAAAATTGCTGACATCATAACTCAACGATACATTGACCGATCGGCTTCAAATTTAAACTGAGTATTCTTGAATATATTTACTATACAATGACCTATAACCTTTTTGATTGGATAAAATTGTCAATTTGGCATTAAAAAATACCATTTTTTACTTAAAAACGAAATTTGTTTTCAGAACTACACCATTTTGTCAATTTTTGATATTTTTCAAAAATCGTAGGTCATTGTATAGGAAATCAGAGGTAGTCAAAATTATTTACCCATCGGACGTTTTTTTACATGTTTCACAGAAAAAGCTTTCGCTTGTTGTTGTTGTTGTCGTAGGGTAACAAAATGCTATGTTGTTGTAAACCTTGATCTATTCCCGAGCGAATGAAGTCGGGTTGGCAAGAATAGCTAGAAATATGGCGGAGAAATAAGCAAATGAACTGAAGACTCGCAGTAGTCAAAAGTATTTACACACGGCGATTTAGCCTCTATCCTTGGATTTGGTTTGAGCAAAAGTAGTAATTTGATTCTATTGCATCCATAACAACCTAACTCAGCCATAAAATATAAAAATTGGTAAATAAAATATCGAAAACAAAGGAATTATCGATTAAAACTAGATTGGAGACTGTTACTAGGTTTAAGACTCGGGTTTAGGCTTCGGAGTTAGTTAAAATTTATAGAATTTGATGGAATACTGTTTATAATGTTATTAAAAAGAAGGAAACGAAGTATTGCAAGGACGATTTAAAGATAATTGGGCGGAAACCTGTGATAACTCAAAGCAAATGCAGAAGATTAGTAGGAACTGTCATACAAAATCCCACAATTAGTCCTCTTAATATTGCATCATCATCGAATCAGCATATTGCATGAACAGCCAATGATGCTACACTGCTAAGGACATTTAAAAATAGTAACATAAATACATACGTTGTGCATAAAGTTGACCACTTCCGAAACCAAAAAAGCGAAAGCCTCTCATTTGCCTTAAAATGCATCCTAAAGCCTGTCGTGGGCATATAAGGCAAAATTTTAGTTCCAGGGCTTCTTTAGTAAACGCTTTATTTATTTACCACGTGAATAGAATAATAATGCAGTTTAGACGCTAAATAGAGTCGGGAGTGACATTATGATTTTTTGAAATTGTTTTGGAAATTTTCCTTAATTCTGTTTTGAAGATTTGGTACTAATTTAGGGATCCTAAATCATCCGGATATATCAGAATTCACATGACCATGCCATTGTAGTGGTCCGTCGGCCTTTTCCAACTATTGACTACATTTTACAACAGGATAATGCTCCATTTCATGAAGGATCTTTACCTTCAAAAGTTTTAAATAAAGCAAATCAAGTTGACCTCCGCACAGCCCTGACCAAAACTTTAGTCAAAATGTTTGGTCTTACGTTAAATATCAGAGGACAATTGATATAATAACCGAAAACGCCGAAATTAGCGACATTTGGTCTAAATTAACAGTTAACTTAGCGCAGAATTGTGTTGAATAAATTCGGACCATTAAACAGGCTGGTATTGATGCCAATGGTAATGTAACCCATTATGAATTTATCGCCTTAGAATAGGAATTTATACTGAACATTAAAATGTTATAGTTATCATTAAATAAGGACAGGATAATAGAGTTCATGTTGTGTGTAACTACTTTTGACTACTCCGAGTCTTCAGTTCTTTTGCTTATTTCTCCGCCATATTTCTAGCTATTCTAGCCAAACCGACTTCATTCGCTCGGGAATAGATCAAGGTTTACAACAACATAGCATTTTGTTACCCTACGACAACAACAACAACAAGCGAAAGCTTTTTCTGTAAAACATGTAAAAAAACATTTTGACTACCTCTGTATATTTAACTTTAATAACGTTTTTGAATTTTTTTCCAGCTACTCATTCAGCGGGAATCATGTCAGCAGTTACGGAACTTTTCCGAAGACAGCATATACATAACTCCGTTTGAAATGTAGCTGAAACTATAACTTATTATGTGCAAAAAACTTGGAAACTATCGATCGAGTATTTTCTTTAAAATAAAATCACGAAAATCGACTAAATTGTCATTGGTTACACTGGTATAACACCTTAAAGAATTCGCTTAGTCGATGATTCTTTGCAAACTAGCAGAAATAGGAGAGTGATGAGTCGATCATACAACTGGCATAAACACACGGCATGAGCTAATACCAATTTATTGAGGTACCCACAGGAATTTAACTGGATACCTCTTTTCTTGTTATAACATATAAACTTTGGATAAGAGAGTGGAGAAGTGGCAAATATAAATCGGCTTTTGAGAGTAAACTATGCTAAATTTAGTAATTCAGAAATTATAGATATGAGCTCTTTAAGCCAATATAATTTACATATGATAATTTCTGTTAATTTATATGTAGATTATGCCTATCTACTGTTAATACTATTGCATATGCGACAAAATTATAGAAATTTCAATTGAAAGCAGTATTAAATTTTAAATGAATAAAATATTGAAGTGTTAAAATTCACATGTAAATACTAGGTGACAAACTTTAAATCACTAAATATTTAGCAACATGTTCAAAATTCATTTCTATTATCTGACAGTGTTTGGCAAGCGTGTAGATTTAAAGTATTTTATTTTATTACAAAAACATTACTGGATTTAAACGCCACACTCATGTGCGAAACACCTCCATTTGGGCCACACATACAAACACACACTCAGACTCACGCAGGCACAACTGCCAAATTTAGCCCATCACGCTGTCAGCTTTACTTATCGGTGATTTTAAGCCCGAACTAAACCGTAAAGTGTGCAACGAAACCAGAAAAAAAACAACGAAAAATAGAAAAACGAAAATAAGCGAACACGGCGTCTGCTTCGAATCCTATTACGTTCATTGAATTGAGTGGCCATTTATAGATGTTGAGCAAACAAACTGTGGTCCAGCATAACAATGTGCGGGCCAAATAAATGTGGCAAGTTCGTAATGAGCTGCAAAAGCCAAATACAAATAAACGCGCACACACGCATATATACAGATGTGTGTAGGTAAATATGAAATGGACGAAGGGTTTGCATGCGTTTGTGTGTGCATTTGAGCATGAAGCATGTAATAATTCACTGTAGGCAAACAAATACCCGTAACAATAGCAGAAATTTAATATGAAAATATTTTCGCTGAATATAACGAACAATCAACTTATAAATGTGCATATGTACGCGTGTGTTAGTGTGTGTGTGTGTGTGTTTGCAATGCTAAGTGGTATGATGGAAAAACAATTTTATTGATTTAATCCACAAACCGAGATACAGTGCTATGCAGTTGAAACAATAATAGAGTTTTTCAATCACGCACACATTTAATAGTGTAAAGCAAAAGCCAATGGCACTTACACACACATGAAGGTATGTTCGATAGAGATTATAGCGCTGCAAGGCCATTGAGTAACGATGCAGTCAAATTGACTAGTTATAAACTACTTTCTTTAGTACTAGCATGGACCAAAAGCCGGACAAGTGTGAAGACTCTCTTTTTTCATACAGTAATTGGCATTATTAACGTGTTGATCTTCTACGAACTATGAATTCAGATTTCAGTCTAAAATATAACAGTTTTAGACCATTTATACCAGTTTTATGATAGTCATACCAGTTTTTCAGTAGTTTCGTCACTTTCAGATAAGCTATAACAGATCCAGACCTTTTATACCAGTTTATACCAATTATACCAGTTTAGACCAGTTCGTAAAAAATGCATAGTAATCTAGTTCAATATTCTCAGAAAAAAGAACTTTAACAAATAGTTCTCATATCTTCTTTATCGTTTTTTGGAAAAATACTGATTCCCGTAATTATGCACGCTTTCAGAACAAATTTTCAAAAAAACAATTTTTTATAAGGCCGATAATTCTATAATAATTTTCCTAATTCTAGTTTCAAACAGTCATCTTTCAAACTACTTCTCTACTAGACTACAGCATAACTATCGAACACTTCCACGTGCGTGTTTGTGTGCGTAAAAATATTTATTCAAATTTATACGAGTTTTGTTATTATGGTGTGCGAGCGCGTGTACGTGTTCGTAACTCCCTCCGGGGCAAAAACTGTAATCCACAAGCTAACAAAACAGATTTGAATGCAAAAACAATAATACACAATAACATAAATGTCGATGTGTGTATAGGTGTGCGTGTGTTCCTTTACAAAAACACTTTCGCATATGTTGGCAATGCTGAGAATTTACATATATATATATATATTGTATTTATCTATGTTTTTGCATCTCAATTCAACAATATTGTTCCAGAATTTCAAATAACACAAGACAATCGCTGGCGATATTTTGCCGCCAGTTAAGTTGTAGGAGTTTTTATTATTGAATTGCTTTGTTTGCGCCATTCTCTTTTTTCATTTATTTACATATATTGTACTCACAAACTTACATACATATAGTATTTCTTGTGAATTTTCTATATTTTGAATTTCATGCGTATTTTTCAACAACTTTATTGGTGCATAGCTTCACAACTCTTACCAGTGTTGCCACTTTGTAGTAGTAATTTCGCTCAGATTTTCTAAATTCCAGTTTTTGTTGGTAAAGGGTCTAGAGTTCTCCTGACTCTTATAAATCTGGAGAATAAATTGTTTGAGAAGTTGAGGAAGAGTCCACAAGATAGATATAGTAATACAAGAAATATTCTCTTGATCAAATCATTTGCTAAATCTATCATAATAATATTAAGTGCATTTTGGCACAGGGGTAGTTAGGGAAGCAGTAAGAGGATGCTCCTTTCATTATAAATCGTATTTCAATTAATGTAAAAACTGAATCGAGTGGCAACCCTGTTGAATATGAAGCCTTTATGTACATATATATGCCTCTACAAAGGTATGCACCTCCTTTCATATGCTCATATGTAACATCTGTAATTGCAATAAGCGACGACCGCTTCTCCGCCCACAACATAGCACAACCAAAGTCTCATTTCATTCTCAGTTGCGTGGCATTGTTCGAAAGACTCTTATAAATACAGATATATATGTATATAGAGATGTAAGTGAGCACGCGTGTTTAGACTTCTAGCCATTGCATGCCGCATTGACATAAAAGTATTTGTGGAAATGAAGGTTTTTTCGCAATGGATGCGTTCAAGTGGAATTGCTAACGTTTCCCCAATATCAGCGTAGATGCTCATCCACATATACAACAAGAACAACGTGCGTAAATAGAATGGTATTCGTCGTAAGCATAACAGCTTGTAGCAATACAAATGTTCATATATTCATATATATATGGAGATGAGTATGTGTGGAGATGAGTATGTGTGGAGCTGAGTATATCCGCTTCGTTGCATTTAGTATTTGTATGCAGATTTCCCTCTTACCTCGCCACTTTAGCTCAATCACTCACAGCACGTTCGATTTGTCTGCCCGTGCACTCGCATAACAACCACTCATCCAATTGCTTAAATACCCGTTAGAAATTGATGATTATGAAAATAATGCTTTAAGTTTTTAAACTGACCATATCTCCATTGATGTGATATTGTATGTTCCAGTAAGTTAGCCTAAGTACCGCACTATGTAATCTGTTATATGGATACTATACGAATATATGGAATAATTCCATCCACCTTTTTCAAATCTCATAATTAAAGTCATGAAACTACCAAAATTTACATCGACATGCTCTTTAATTTTTAATAAAGTTCTTGAGCTCAAAATTTTTTTTTGGATATGTGTAATTTTTTTACTTCAAATAAACTGAACTCCTGTAGGACCCCCAGAGGTGATCTAGTTGATGATGGCCAGAGTATACTGAACTTGTGGAGGGAACACTTCTCCAGTTGACAGTCATAACTTTGAAGTCGTCGATACTTTTGTCTATCTAGGAACCAGCGTTAACAACACCAACAATGTCAGCCTCGAAATCCAACGCAGAATCACACTTACCAACAGGTGCTACTTTGGACTGAGTAGGCAATTGAAAAGTAAAGTCCTCTCTCGACGAACAAAAACCAAGCTCTACAACCCCCTCATCATTCCAGTCCCACTTTATGGTGCAGAAGCGTGGTCATGTTGTTCGAATGTGCGAAAGTGCTCCACCTCTGAAAGTGTTCGATGCAGTACCCGCTGGTGGAAGCGGAGGAAGAGGGAGGCCTCCACTCCGATGGAAGGACCTGGTGGAGAAGGACCTGTCTTCACTGGGTATTACCAATTGGCGCCAAACTGTCAAAAGGAGAGATGCGTGGCGCGCTGTTGTGGACTCGGCTATAACTAAATAAGCGGTGTCTACGCCAGTAAAGAAGAAAAAGAACTGGATTAGTCTCTTTTATGTAACGTACCTTTGATGAGAATTTCAATTATATTGCACATTATGGGAACAGTTTAGGAGATCTTCTTTGAAACACTACTGAAACCATAAGATTGTTCTTTAACATCGCATGGTCTCAAAGGTCTTACAAAAATTACATCGAACTCAACTACTTCAGAATCAAAAAAATAGATAGCCTCAATTCCTAAGGGGTGCCTTGCAATTTGTTTCAATTTTCCAGTATTTGTGCGCATATTGCATCTTACGATTGAGCCGATTTCAATGATTCATTGGGTTTCTCCACTACATTTATTGGCCTGCGGTGCCCTTGTGTGCGCTGTGTTGTATTGCCTTGCCATCGTCGTCGTAACAAAATGAAATATCGGTGCTGCAATGACCTGGAGATGTTTTCCGGTGCTGTGCTGGTCGGCCGGCAGTGTTGCTATTGCTGTTATTAACCGAAATTGTTGGCATAGTTTTTATGCATGTCGTTATTGTTGTTGCTATTGCTATTATTGTTGTTTTATGAAGTATTTGTCATTTTCATTTTGGGGTTTTCATTTTCATTTGACTGAGTTTTCGATGTGCCACACAATTGATAGAGCAGATCAATGGATGACTGTATAATGCGAGTGTGTTTGTATATAGCTGTATAGATATCTAGGTGAGTAAGCCGCTCTTTGCTTTGGCGGTTGGAAGATAGCTTCTACGTTGTCGTCTGCACTCCGTCTCCTCCCCAGATAGTTTGTCTTGTACGGAATTTTTATTATTCCCATGTTGTTGTTATAAATGTTTGTTGTTTTCTTGCAGGGTATTTCTTCGATGATTGAACAGATAACAAAAACAACAACACCACACAGCTAACGAATTAGGTATCTTCATGCATTTTCAAGTTGTTGTTTGCTTTTCGAAGTATTTGCTGTGCTTGATGTCTCTGCCACAGCGTTGCTTTGAATGTAGAGTAGGCACTTGAGTGTGAGTGTGTGTGCGTGAGCATTTACCTACTTAAAGTGGGCTTAAAGAGATCTGCGTTTGTAGATTTTAATTATTATCCCTCAATCGTTGAACTCAAGATGTTCACCGAGCAAAGCCAATGGCAGCAACAACAACAACGACAATGGCAACAGAATTGAAATGAAAATTAGGTGTGACCTCAACACAGCCCGTCCGTAGATAAATTGTGGCGATAATTGGCTCAACATCGTAGACTTTGCATCTTAACACACACACACACCCCTGAGCTGGGCGAATCGAAGTGAAACGTATGCACGTTTGCCATCAGGGGAATCAGTGCTTAAATAAGAAACTAAAGCAATTTCGTGCATTTGTGAGCCATACGGATTTATATGACTTGAAGTTACGAGCTGAACTAAAGATTACCCACCAGCACTATTCCGAACGACGCCACAACTCCGCTACTCCCCTCCACACCCAGTAAGCGGTGAAAAAAGCGTCGGTCATACACTCATTGCTTATCTGCCTTCATTTTTATTTTATTTGGCACACATAACCGCAATTTCTCGATGGCGATAGCTGTTATTCTAATGCTTTCGAAAAGCTTTTGGTTTTGCTAACAACTCCCCAGTTGCTGATAAACATAAAAATCCAACAGCCAACAATTTAATGGAAGTGCATTCAATGCGAAATTCTCGATGTATGGATGGGCGAAGAAGTGTGGTGTGAGTGTGCTCGCCAAATACTCGTATATCCATTGAGTGTTGAGTGTCAGTGGAATCATTAAAATATCGTCGCCAACGTTGCGGACCACCAGCAGAAGACGTTCGGGATGAATCAACCCTTAAGTGTATCCATTGGACGTTGGCAAAAGGCGCTTGATATTAGATTTCTTCGAATTTGATATGGCGGGCGGTACAGTGTGACGGTTTGAGAAAAAAGGTGCGAAAGGAAGTTTACATCTATAAATCTGAAAAAAAAAATTAAGAGAGTAAGATGAAGGGATAAGGAGATAGAGAGAAATATAAATAGTTAGAGAGGAAGAGACAAAGATAGGAAGCTAGAGAGAAAGAGAGAAACATAAAATGTAGAGAGAAAAAGACAAAGATAGGGAGATAGTAACAGAGATAGAAGGAAAGATATAAAGATAGAGAGAAAGAGATATAGACAGAGAGATAGAGAAAAAGATAATTGAATGAAGAGAAAAAGAGAGTGATATCGAGTAAGAGACAAGGAAACAGATATGGGGATATAGAGATAGGTTGATAGAGAATAGCCGCGCTGTTGTGGACTCGGCTATAACCGCGTAAGCGTTGTCTACGCCAGTCAAGAAGAAGAAGAAGATGGAGAAACATGAACAGAGAGCCATAAAGATAGGATCATAGGAGAAAGAGAGAGACAAAGAAAAATTAATTATATTCTACAATATTTTACTACACTTTTTAGACAGTAAGTAATTTTTTCTATGAAAAGAGGCCATATATTTAGAAACTATGTTATGAGCATCATTCTTAAATTTACCAAAAACGGATCCGTAGATATTATTTACAAAATGTGTGGTCAGGAAATTCTCACCTGGAGAGTTCGAGTATTTTTAAGATCAAATTCAAGATGTATGGTTTCTCGGAACAGATCTCATCTTTAGATCTAGCATTAAGATGTCCGCTTAATCATATTAAATTTCGAAATACTTATTGTACAATATTTATTCACTTAAATTACCAACCGCGACCCACTGTTATTTGCCCGTCCAATCATCGATTGGTTTGTCCGATTCGTTACGCTGTTCAAGAAGATTTACATAAGTTTATGGAGCGTGTTGAAGGCAAACGAAATAAATTGCAACGAAATCCTATTAAGCCATTTCAGCAAAGAATTCAGCACTTGCACTCGCCCACGGGGCACAGAGCGTTGACTGGAGCGGCAGAGACCGTGGCATATGGATGAATGAATTGTGGGTGCGAGGACAGGCGGAAATCAATAAATTGTTGCAAAAGGATATTGCATTAAGGAGCAGCGCGCCAGCCGCCAGTAGAACGAAGCAGCCGAGCAATCGGGAAAGAAAGAGCATAAATAGCAAACGCAGCAATAATATGAACGCGCTCAGTCAAGCGTAGAGGTGCCGGGTAATTTATACTAATTCGTATATCAAATACAAGAAAAAACTGAAAATCCGAAAATTGAAAAAATAAAAATAAATTTCGCGAGAAAAATCATGTTTGCGTGCACTTGCATCAAGCGAGAACCGGAAATGCGTAGAAGCTTTGAATTTTTCGATTAAAGCTTAAATTTCACTTTTTGAAACTGCAAATATTTGGTGAATTTAAAATTGTGCTCGCACAACAATATGGTTAATTCTAAGCTTAAACTATGTGCTTGCCGTTTGCCTATTGCCCTTGGTGGTCGAGTGTTGCATTGGTCCTGCAGCAGGCTGGCTGCTGCACATGGCAGGCGAGCGGCACTCTGTTCGGGCGTATCTCTTGTTTTTCACTCACTTCAAGCCGCCTGAAGTGCTTAATGCATTTTCCGGCTTCGCATTTTTCGACTGTTGTTTTTCTAATCTCTTTCATGTATTTTTACTCGGTATTTTTCGCCTGCTACAAAATCCAGTTCATGCATGAAACGTAGCGTCGTCAGTCAAGTGCAACGAAAAACAATTAAAGTGAGTGTATGATTGAGTGCAATGCCAGATAAAATTTCGAACATTTTCGGTATTGAACATAAAACCTAACAGTAAAAACTCGCAAGCGCATATGTGCACACACTTAATTACGGTGGTGTACATATTAATAGGGATGTTGGAATGATTTGTGTTGAATTAATTATTGATTTTCGGGTTTATTCGCAACCAAAATTCATTTCTTCACGGTCTGCGTCACGGTTTCTGTCCTAGTCCGAATTCCTGGTTCACTATTTTTAAAACATTTGAAAAAATTAAAAATATTACAATACCCATATATCCCAAAATAGTATACAATTTGACTTCTATTGCATTCATTCTTCTGCTTCAAGACATCGAGTTATAGAGAACTTCGAGTTATAGACGTTCGTGTTAGGGAAGTTTAACTGTATATGTAAGTCTCAAAACGGTCCAGATAATGATACTTATTCGAAGACGTAGTTTTAAATGCTGCTGGTGCTTCAGATATAGTTTTCCACATTTTCAACCCATGTAAGATAAGGAAATATGTATAACCAACTTATCAGTTCTCAGGAAACAATTCGATTCTACACAGTAGAAATATGCTCGCCGAGGCCGCCGATTAGGAGGCTGAAGACCCACCAGAACATAGTATCACGGACCACGAACGCAGCCACAAAGAAAATAAGTACTCCTCCTTTAACTCCTCACCCTAAGTAGAGGGAATGTGGACGCAATGTACATAATCCTCCCATAGACTAGACTAGGATGTAGGATTTGCATGTCCCAAAGAATTTTTTTATTTAACACCCGCCCTAAAATCAAACTCATTGAATCAGACTATTTCGTGGAACTGTCGAAAATAATTTACTCAACGTTGCAGTGTTTTAGATTTCTTCGCCAAAAATGCATTTTACTGTTGGGGATTCTCAAACTGAGATCCGGAAGGATATTCAACTCAGACTGAAAGAGTATGTGTCTTATATGCAGATCTTTTTAATCCGAAGGACTCATTTCGTGACATTCAACACAACTTGGATCCATACTCAACAGAGACTAAGGAATAATCGAAACAGTAGACTTCATCCGTGAACATGCTCCGAAGATATCCATATTTAATTCCTGACGTCTGCATGCAGTTTGCGTTCCACTAAGGGGACATACTTAAATTACGGTTCCCATGAGAGTCGGGTCTACGAGACTGACTAACTTTTTAGTGGAGCGACGTCTAACTCATAAATTTATCTGCGACCTTGAATTCGTCAAGTTAGTGATCATGTAAAAAAAAATCTTCTGACGTTCCTATTTTTATGAACTCCACTGTATAAATTCACACACTGCTTGAGTACTTATGCCAATAGATATGCATGTGAATTTTTCACATTTCCAAACATTTCCCATAAGTGTTATCGAGTAGTATATGGGGGCACAGACGCACACACTCTTAGGCAAGTGGCTTGAGCACCAAACTCTCCAGCTGTAAGGCACTTCGGCACACGAATTTTCAATTGCGGCTTATTTTTCACATAAAAATTTGTATAACGCACACTCGTAAAAGGCAGGAAAGTATTAAATGCATTTATGGTTGGCACATACATACCTACACATATGTATTTTAGATCTATAAATGGCTGTGTGTATGACGCACTTCCCTTTTATGATAAGTGAAAATTACATTAAGTCAATAATTTTCGGAAATATCAATAAAGAAATTTCTAAAGTAAAGAATTTACAACAAAATCTAGCAAATAGCTTATCAACACACACGCACTTATGCTGTGGAACGCTCGCATGGCACTCAAGCAATCTCTTTTATGGTACTGTTATAAAAGTTTTTCTTTGTAATTTGCTTAAAGTTCAAGTTCAAAGCAATCACTTCAACACTTTTGGAGCATTTTTAATTTTTTATTGGCCTTTAAGGCGGCACATGCACACATCACTTGGAGAGCGGTGGGGGTGGCCGGCAGATAGAACCATTAAAGTAATCCATACAACACTCCATCTTCCTCCTCCTCTGTACGTTTATCTAATACATTGGCTCTTTAAGCTTTACAATCGCACTTTTGTCACGTCGCTATAATATTTTCCTCCCCTCACATCGCTGCGATGTCACCCTCCCACTGGATATGCTCAATAAAACACTTCATCCATCTTTTCACCGCCAAACCACACCACCTCCTCCACCGTCCATGCCGAGACAGCCTTCTTTGGTGCTTTCCATTTTCGAGATTTCAGATGATAGCAACTCCATTAAATCGTTTCGGTGACATCGGTGATGTTCACCAAATGGCCGTTCAATTAGTTTGGTATTCGGTTTGGTGATAGCATCGCCAGCCAGAAATTTCCATAAACATTTATTGGGCGGAGAGAACAAAAGTACCTCAGCAATGGGGTTTTAAACGTACACATACGCACACACGCACATGCTTAAAAATGCCACATTTAACACCTCAATGTGGGGGTCAGCATAAATCCCCTTGGGGATTCATTTATTTGGGGGAGTGGCAAATGGATATTGCATACGTGAGAAAAACGGCAAGAAAGCACCATGGATCTTGTTTGGGGTAGAGAGCGAGTGGTCTTGCATTACTACAAGCGTGTGTGTCGCCAGCACTATCGAAAATGAAAATGAAACGCTTCGCTTGGCTTGGCAACCATTTTCAATTTTAAACAAATTGCTTTATTTAAATTGTATTTGTACCTATAAGTGGAAGAAGTCATAAAACAGAAATAGAAATTGAAAACAATTTGGTTTGCAATTTTAGAAATGGAAAATTATTTACTCAACGTTGCAGTCTCGGAGACTTTTTCGGCACAGAGGCGTATCACTGTTAGGGATTCTCAAAATGAGTCTCGGGTAGTTCGACGCAGATTCAAATAGTACGGGTCTTGTATACATACATCTTTGCTCTAAAGGAGTTTGCTGATTCTTTTCGTTACCATCGAAAAACATGGATCTAAGCACAGCATATCCCAAGGAACAGTAGAACAGTGATACCCCGCAAACTTACTCCGAAGAAGGTGGAACTGTCCCATCGACCGAAATGGTAATGGCCATCGGGTTCTGGAACTCACAAGGTATAATCTACATCCGTTAACTGGACACGGGAAACGCGATCCCAGGACTCCACAATACCAATTATTGGATGGATTCCATATCATATACCAGAAAACGCATCCAACTGGCGAAGTAAAGGCGCTCTTTAGCCATGATAAACTGGACGAATTAGGTTTTAACTGTTGTTCAATCCATCGTATTCTCTATGTTAGGCCCCGAAATGATAAGTGTGCACCCTTTAGATAAAGAATCTTGAATATATTTTTTGTAGGGTTTATTCTAAATATCGAACCTATTTTTGTAGAAACCTCGGAGCTCCAAACATAAAAAGAACTATAAAGAACATAAAGCTCTTTTAGCCTGAAATTAATTACGACCCAGTTTGTTTAACATTGATTTACTACATAATACATCCCAACGAGTTGTTATATTAGGAAATTTTAATTTAAAGTGACATCATTTTAATTTTGTTCCTACCCATTTCATTTTAAATTATTTGACACATTCTCTACTAGCATATCCTCTTTAACCTATTTAATAGGAGCATCTGTTTACGCTTCACTTTTATGTATTCGAGCTTGAACAACCTCAATCAATCTTCTACCACTTGGATCTGTATCATTGTTTTATTTAACAACTGCTTGTTCTATCAGTCACCAAGTCAATATGACAATAAGCAGAAAGTAAACAAACCGTCCCTTACGTAATACGCCGTTAGCAACACAAGGCCCACTCCAAAATATTAACCTACTCGCCTACACTTCGCAAACACTCAAGGGTACACTTGGCAACCACAAGTAAACCACTTGCAAACAACCATGCCCATTTGTAAGTACCGCTATGTACGTCTGTAAGTTACCGAGTGAGTATACAAATGCTTGCTGGAACCTCTACGTTTGTCAAATATCATCTGGACAGCAGCTGATTGCCATTACCCAAACAAATAGGCTGCGACAGCGTGCAGGACGTTGTAGACTTCCAAGTGCCATAAGTGCCGCCCATATCGGCTGTGTAAGCAGTGAGCATCCTTTTTTCGTTACGTTCGACGATTTTGACGTTCACGACTCCGCCGTCGAGTGTCAAGCGAAATGATGTGTGGTTTTGAATTACATTTTAAATACCCTTAAACACTTGAAGCAAGCATCATTTGCTACACAATCAACTCCGACCAAATCGAAATGGCGGCGGTAAAGTGTCAACGGCAAAGGAGCAAAAAAGAAATGACAGCGAAACGGCAGAAAAAATGATTGGAAAAAGACGCTTGCTCAACTGGGATATTGAGGAAATTTAATACATGAAAGAAGTCAAAGTAAACATAACCGAATCCCGGGTGCGGAGGACGTGTGTAATATGTTGATGGCATTACTGGTGAAATCAGCCTAGTCGTTGAATGAAGGCGTATATATATTTACGTTATATAAAGGGTGGTCCAGTTGGTGTTTTCCTTGTTCGATAGTCAGCAGTAGTTACGCTTCTTGATAAAGTTGGAAAACTGGTATCTGAAAGTTAGATAAAACAAAAGGTTAGGTTAGGTCAGATTACGTCAAGAGGCAGATCTCCACGACTACACAGAATCTCACTTAGACAGCTCTCAACTGTCGATTGTGGCACCCGAATATTCCTAACGGATGAAAAGAATCCCACGATTCGTCACAGCGCTTGGAGTCTTTCCATAGTTCATAAGTCGGCTTATGTCAATTACAGTCGTGGAGGGTGTGCTTACCGAGATGTTTAACTTCAGTCTGGAGAATCCTAAAGATCGAAGAAAGAAGTGCTTAGATGACAATGTGTTGTTAGGGATTCTTTTGTCAAATAGTTTCGCCAGTAGTTTGAGCGAGTAAACAATTCTGTCAATCCCTAGATGAGAGGTCCTAGAGACACCGATGGACTCGCTATTGATCTTAACATCTTATACCCGCATATTACATGGTTTAACATTCTAATTCAACAAAACATAATCGTTAAAATTGAATTCACCCTCAGAGAGAGAGAGAGAACTTTTGAGAGGAATATAGATTGAAAGAAATATAAAAAGGATGGGATAGAATGGGAGGAAGATGTTTAACGAACAATATTTTAAGAAATCCGACTTCGAATACCTAAACAGAATATGTAGCAATCACATCGGGAGGTGAAAAAGAAGTCAACACCAAGGTCGTGTAAAATTGGGTCAATAGACACACTCCCAATTGTCATCCAAGCCAATTCACTCTCTAACGCACTAATAATGTAAAACATATTACTTCATCACATGAAACCACCTTGTATGTGTGGCAAATATGTCAAAAATAAAGCAAAACTGCGACAGCAACACCTTTTTGTTTAAAAATTAAATTTTTTCAGCAAATAGCATAAATGTGTAAGCAACCTTTTACAAGCGACGAAATGGCATGTCGTATCCTGTTAGTGAAATTTTTTATATGCCATGCCACAAATGGCAGCAAGGACCAGGCCACACACGCACACACACACGCTTCCCCTGTGAACCACCCGCATGCGTGCCATATGCTATGCGACACACTGCTGTCGATCTCTGTCCAACGGCGAAAATGCCCAGCTAAGTTGTGTATGTATGTGTGAGGTAGGTGCCATAACCACCAAGCGAGCACCAACTGCCGCACATCCTGTGCACACACAGCGGTCGATCGGATGTTTAGTTGATTGCTCGGCCTATGTAAGTTGACAGCAAAAGCGTGGCCAACCAGTGCCACGTCCCTTGCCAGCGTCCTCGGTCGCTCCTACCGCAGCGCTGGCTGCTTTGACACCTTTTTTCGATTAGACCCCGACTCACTTTCTCCGCATGCTCCGGAAATTGCAAAGGCATGTTTTACGCTATTAAGCAAAGCGCAAAAAAAACCAAATTTGCACAAATGCGAGCGAGCAAGAAAAAAATTATACTTGCTCACACAGTGAGGCCACAAAAACAAGGCATATCCTTTTTGTTGGACGCCTCCACCGCCGCCACAAGGCATGAAATGCGTGTGCAAGTGAAGGGTGCGGAAAATCAATAAAGTTCCATTTAAAAAATTCAGTGGCATGTTTTGCATGCTACCCCATCTACCTACCAACCGACTCACTTCACAATAATTTCTCACCAACCAATTCAATTATGAATGCCATTGAACGACGACGTTGGCATTGGCATTGGCGGCAATATTGGAGTTCATACGGTAGCGCTTAGGGCCAATGCCGGCCCTGCTGTGTCCCTCTGTCTGTGTCTGTGTGACACGTTTCAGCGCCAATTCAAACCAATTTGTTACAGTTACTTTGCTTTGAGCTCCAACACACGACTCGTCCAGCGTTAGGTCGTGCGGTCGGTTGGTCGGTCGGTGGCGCAACAATGCCTGCTGGCTAAAAAGAATCACTGCATATTTGCCTATGCTGATTTTGACGCTCTCTAGCTCCACAATCCCCACCCTACCCTCTCCTTTAGGCTGTAGGATTTGTGGCATATTTCCAATTTTGCTCAATTTATATTCGTATTTCCGAAAAGTGTCCTCCTCTTTTTGTTTGTTTGCTCGCCGACACTTTTTTTGTTTTGCATTCGCCTATTTTGGCTTAGACTGGATTTGCTCTGATTGAATTTGGATTTTATCGGCTTACATTTCAGCCTAGGCTAGGCCAGCAGAGGTTGCCTGCATTCAAAAGTGTAAAATTACGCCTTTAAATATGCTCATTTGGAAATATATTTATGCATGCATATATTTATTTGCTTATCTGTATATTTGCCTGTGCGTCTGCTGGTTCATTTATAACTGATTTCGCGGCGCTGCATTCAATTGTTTGAAAATAAATTAATTTTATGGTGCTTTATGACAGCTTTATTTGTTATATGGACACATAATTAGTGCTCAATGGCCGCACACAATCGTATTTCAATTTCGATGTATTTATGTTTCTGTTTGTCCTTAGATTATTCATGCTTATTGCTCTTCCCTTTCCCGCGCACACTTTCAATCCTTTGCATGTCAAGCCAACGTCAATGAAATTTAGTGCGAAATATTATTCATTGGCGGTCACACCGCAATACAATACAATAATCATTTCACAAACAAGTACAGTGTGGACTAAATAACTAAAACCACTGTACAACAACCTCAGGAGTAAAATCAAACGCTTTTATTCATAGACATTTGTCCAGTATTACCATTGGCTCAGAAGTTTATTATGAGTGGTCAAATACATTCCTATTGACACCTCAGATCACCTTGATTTCCTATTCTCGCAGTGTTTATTAAGTTCATTTTTGCTTTTGCAAAATGACAATCCCTAGAAAAATGAAGTCTGTACAATTCGAATATAGAGCATCCTCTACTCAGTCTTTATCTGCTACCATCAACTCTTTCCACAATGATTATCTTCCAATCTGGAATATTATTTAATTGAAGGTGATACCATCCGATTTAACGACTTGACAAGAAGTTTCTATGACAAAGTAGTCAGTAGTCCGGATATCAATCACTTAGCCACTGGGCCGTTGCGACTATCCAGATTCTCCTTGTTTCATATTTTAATATGGATTCCCATTGTCCAATAAGAGATCTATTCCATGAGAGTGTATCTCACGTTCTACTGTGAGTTGGTAGGTTATTGATCTTCAATTATTAAGTAGGAATACTGTCCACTTCAGAACATATACTACTTTTCCCATTCAACCAGTAACTACCTATGAAACTTTCTGTAGATCGAGTTCTCTTTAGGTCATTTCAGTTTAAGGAAATACTGTACCAGAGTGAGCTAGAAGTTAATAATTCCAACTTTTTAGATCGTGAATTGTACGATTGTATAAATATAGAGAAATAATATAACTTACGTGATTTCCAATATAAGAAGGAAACATGTCCAAGTATAAGACTATTAGCAATCCATGCTATTAATTGATTAAAAAGTGACTTTTTGTGAGAGAGTTTCGATATACATTAATTTGAGTTGTCTACTTCTCTTCTCAAATAGATAAAAAGGTTACCGAGGATTATTGGTTTCATTGAGAGAATGCACTTATTCAATTTCTGCATAAAAGTCCTATCTGGCATCAAAAGAAATGGCATGGACCGGCCACGGAGACCACCAGATGTTAGTCACTCTAATCTCCTTCTGGGATTATTCTGGAGTGATGGCGAACCGTGGACTATTCCGAAGTCGAAGACATATATTCGTATTGCAATCATCGCTTTACCGTCGGATTTGCCAAACGGATAATGGCAAATGGAGCCTAATAATACTGTACCTAATAAAGGCGCGCATTTGAGGGACTTATATATTATTTAACCAAAAATCTTAATATAGTTGTGGAGATTTAGAGCAGAGTTCTGACTTTATTAGGGTACGCCAATTATATTTGAGATCTACTCACTTGAAAGATTCAAGGATTCAGTTATACACTTTAAATACTTTCAAAAGAATTTGTAGATACCTTTCTAAGGTGATATACCGCTTGTTATTCTATCTTTGTTTGATTATGCCGGTTTAAGCGACTTATACCAGTTGTTCGATTCGATTCGGACATTTTCTGGGTTTTACGAATCGAAGAAAAATATTATAATTATATTTTAGGCAATAATTCCACAATTTAAACAACCCTAATGTACACACAACATACCAGCATGCATCGAAATAAATATTTGTTGACATTCCTTAGCCTCCCAAAAGTAGCATTTATCTAAACAATACTGTTTAGTAGTCTGTACTAAGGCATTTTGCGGTTTAGGATTAATTGACTCAGATTCTATGCATATCTATCTACACACACACACACATATAGATCACACATACAACTTAAAGACATATTTGTGTGCACATTAACATGCCATTGTGCCTTATTCATGTTGCATGTCTGCACCATAGTAATCCCACTGCAGCCATTGAGACCTACCTGCTGTGTACATATAAATTAAATTATTTATGTTTGTGTGCTTAGGCTACTGCAAGTGATTGTATGTGTGTGTGTGTGTGTGTGTGTGTAATTGGATTTACGAGTATTTACGAATGCCCGAAACGCCATATGTGACACTGCTGTTTAGAATTTCGACTAATCACCGCGACCACCACTGGCGGTCTGTTTGCGTTTGAAGTCCAAACAAATTGGCATAATTTATGTGAGCCTTTGACTAATTCCCCCAGCTTAATTTTGGGTAAATTCGGCCGACGAAAACAGCAATACAAATGTAGCGAGTACAAGAACAACAACTCTCCACCAGCGTTTGCCACCAACAGTTATTGGTCGCTGGTTTTGTTGTTGTTATTGCTGTTGTTTTCTGCTGCTGCTCTCTTACCCACAAAGCCGGGCATTTAATCATTTTCCGCCCTTCAGCGTATTTTTTGATTTTGAAAATTTTGTTATTGTGAAAATTTAATAATTATTCACTTGCGGCTCCATTGTACATGCAACAACGCAGTCTGCTCAAATATTTAATTTTCTAAAAATCAGTGAAATTTGATACTGCCTGCTAGAGCTGCGCAGGATAACGAAATTCTCAAACTCAAATTAAAGCGTACAAAGCGAAATGCCGATAATTATGTTGCCGATAATATGAAGGAAATGAGCTGTGTGGCATATGCTTGTATGTGTTTTTTTTTTTTAATTTTTGCTCCTTCGAGCGTATGTCCTGTTTCATATTTTCCAACGCAGCGCAACAAATCGGTCGTAGCCAAAAAAAGAATAAAATAAAACAGAAACAAGTAAGGAAAGACTAAGTTCCGATGTAACCGAACATTTTAAACTCTCGCAATTTATTTATTTAATTTTATTAATATAATACACAATTTGACCCACATATTCGTCATATATGTATATGGTTTAAAGTCCATTGAAAGTTGGAAACCCTAATATTATATGGTGGAAGTTAGGTGAAGTTATGACCCGTATTTTAGGCACGGAGATATATTATTAAATGAAAGATATTCCCTATGAATTTCTTCAAAATATCTGAGAGACTTACCGATATTTCCGGTAAAAAAAATAGAAGCCCAGAGATCCACATATTCGATATATGGGGCCTTGAAAATTTATAGTCCGATTTCGACGATTTTTAAAAGGGCGATGCCACACTGTAAATGTAGTATTTGTGCAAAGTTCTGTTCCGATATCTACTACTTTATATATTGTAAAGTAAACGGTTCAGATCGTCTTTGGACTATTTTCACAAAATATTATTGGGATGCAAGGGAAATATTACAAACCGAATTTCATTGAAATTGGTTGAGTGGTTTCGGAGCTATGGTTTTTGACCCCTAAGTGGGCGGAACCACGCCCATTTGAAATTTTGTATACCATTTTGAGTGCAGCACTTCTGTACCATCTTTATAATGAAATTTAATGCTTCTGGTGGTTTTCCTTACTGAATTAAAGCATTTTTAGTAGTTTTCAACATAACCTTTGTATGGGAGGTGGGCGTGGTTATAATCCAATTTCTTCCATTTGTGGACTATATAAGGAAATGCCTGAAAAAAACGACTCCTGAAAATTTTGTTAATATTGCTTTAGTAGTTTACGAGATATGTACAAAAAACTTAGTAGGGGAGGGGCCACGCCCACTTTCCCAAAAAAATTACATCCAAGTAATTTGTACTTAATTTAACTTTAATAGCTTTTTTATTGCTTAGTAATAGCTCTTTATGTAATTTCAGTTATCGTCATTTTGTGGGCGTGGCAGTGGTCCGAATAAGCCCATCTTCGAACTTAATCTTCTTATGGTGCCAAGGATACCTAAATTTTTACTCAAGTTACAGCTTGCACGGACTGACAGACGAACGGACAGACATCCGGATTTCAACTCGTCTCGTCACCCTGATCATTTTGATATATATAACCCTATATCTAACTCGTTTAGTTTTATGTCTTGCAAACAACCGTTATGTGAACAAAACTATAATATTCTCTTCGGAACTTTGTTGCGAGAGTATAAAAACAGAAAAAAATAAACAAGCGTGTGTATGCTTGCCACAATGTTGTTGCACATTCATTGAAACATTATTAAAGCGACTACTGTTGTTCTCTTGCTGCGCTGCGCTGTTGCTGTTGCTGTTGCTGTTCAATGTTCACGCCATATGGCACAACACGGCAAGGATAACAACAGGATATAACAGGATAACACAACTGTGCGGCAACAGAAAATAATACCGTAAATCCCCTATTAAAATAAATGTGAAACAACAACGCTAATAATAATTTGCATTGCAGCTGAATGCTGAAAAGTAATTTCACTGTGTGTATTATACAATATTATGCATTCAACGGCGGCCGGGCACTCACCCAATTTATGAAGTGTCCGCGAATCGCTGCATGTGTGCGTGTGTGCTTGCGTGATGCATGCGTCGCCGCCGCTATAGCCAAAACACAACGCGCGGTGTTGAAGTGTCAGCTGAGGCTTAATAATTATGCGCTCAATACAAGCACAACAACACAAATACAACCAAAATGCATGCGTGTGCGTGTGCGTATGCGTGCTTGCATCCGTTCACAAGTGAGCAACCAATAAATACCTGTGCAATTTGATTTATTCACTCGAGCGCATAGATTCGCAATTGTAGAGGAATTTATAATGAAATTGAGTAGCACAAATGTCGAGTAGTCTCCACTGTTGTTGTTGTTGTTGTTTTTATAATGTATGTGATCCAATTTCCGCATAACACAATTACACAGTCCCACAACCACACACACGGAGAGAGACAGACACGAATTAATGTTGCTACCACTATTATTATTATTATGGAAATTACGCGCGCCGATGTTGTGATAATGCACTACTGTCTGTCCGTCCATTTTGTGCTGGCAATTGCTTTCCATATCGAATTCGTTGAAAAGCGCTTTTATTGCTCAGATAAATGTTAATCTCTATTTAAATTGATTTAAAATGGTTTTGTGCACAAAGGCAGCTAAAATCAATCGCATCGAATTAAATACGCCGGCATAACGCGAAAGCAATTTTATGTTTAATGAAGGTGTCAAATAAATAAATGAAATCATTAAATATATTAGATTGAATTGTGCTGGCACAACTGATGGCATATAAATTAAAAAAAAAAATTAAATGAACTTGTAAAAAAATTATTACTTCTTCATAATTCAACGAAAAAAATATTTTTAATTAATTAAAAAAATTAAAAAGGTGGCAACACTGTTCTAAGTAGGGTCTAAAATAAAGTTCAGAGTTTTTATGCATGCTCCCTCTAAAGCAATTGTGTTACTTACACATTTTTTTTTCAAAGTAAAAGAAAATATTTCAGTAATGTGGCAACGCCATCACATATTTCTTGTAATAGAGCCCGCTTAAATATCATTAGACCGCTTCACCGACAATAGATTCACTTGAATGCATGTATGGTAAAATCTCATCAAAATTTGGTATTTTTACAATTTCGTATAGTCATCTCCAGCCTAAAATCTGAAATTTTTTAACAAAAATCCATAAAATCCGACCAATTATTTTAATATTTATGATTTCTAATAACATTTTCCAACCAAACTATACCTAAAGAATTCTAATAATTCTTAAAGAGCAAAAAGTTACAATAGATCATAGGTTCCAATCCCAGTCGAGACGACATCTAGCCAATGTATTTTCGGCACAAAAAAGAATCTCAGAACAGCAGATGAGTCTATAAACCTCAAAGAAATTTTGAACAAGACCACATTGATCGTTTGACACTTCTAGATCTTTACAAGGTAGAATCCATTTCTTTTGGCTACTACTTGTGAACTAGAGATGCAGTATTATCTCATCTTAGAAATAAAGATTATTTTACCCTGAATTACTATATTAGGACTATCAATCGTTTCAAAGATATTCATTCTATAAACAGCAAAGAAATTTTTACCAAGTCCACAATGATCCACCGTTTCCTCATTTGACGCTTATTGGTCTTAACAAGGTAGAAACGAAATCCATCTCTCTTGGCTACTACTTCTGATCTAGAGATGCAGTATAATTTCATCTTAGAAATAAAGATTATTTTACCCTGAAATACTATATTAGGACTATCAATCGTTTCAAAGATATTCACATTGATTCCTTGTATGATCTAAAAATGGGAAACTATATATCCTAAAGCTCTACAAGTCGCTTATCATTCCTGTCCTGCTTTATGGTGCAGAAGCTTGGACGATGTCTACATCAGATGAGACAACACTTGGAGTTTTCGAGAGGAAAATTTTGCGCAAGATTTACGGACCTCAGAACATTGGCAACGGCGAATACCGCAGACGATGGAACGATGAGCTGTACGAGTTATACGACGACATTGACATAGTTCAGCGAATAAAAAGACAGCGGCTACGCTGGCTAGGTCATGTTGTCCGAATGGACGAAAACACTCCAGCCCTGAAAGTGTTCGATGCAGTACCCGCCGGAGGAAGCCGAGGAAGGGGAAGGCCTCCACTCCGTTGGAGGGACCAGGTGGAGAGCGACCTGGTTACACTTGGGATCTCCAACTGGCGCCGAACTGCGAAGGAGAGAGAGAGGTGGCGCACTATCGTCGATTCGGCTATAACCGGCTAAACGGTTGCAACGCCAATCACATACATACATATATCCTATTGCATATATTTAAGACTAAAATTTCTCCTACTTAATACCAAAACCATGAAATATGTTTATATTTTCTTGTCATTAGTAAGATCCTTTGAATCTTATATTCGTATCACCGCGTAGTAAGAACTTCTTCAGATTCAGAGCAAATTAAATCTCTTCCGAATCTAACAGAAAACATCTCCGGAGAGAGTATTGACAGAGTGACATTTTTCGAAATCTTTTGAGAATAATACCAACATGTCTTTGCTAAGATACTCAAATTAGGAAGCATTTTCAGTTTATTATGTAGAAAGCCCCACGAGAGAATGTGGAGCTACTACTCACGATCCAGCTTGTAGGCTCTTCCTAGTAACACTATATAAACCTGATTGCTTTTCGTATATATGTTTCCTATTAGGAAGCATTTCCTTCGCATCGTAACAGAACCTAACCTAACTTTAAACAATGAAAAACTTCAACTACTTATAAGTATTTACAGTAATGTGACAGACAGACGATTTTACATATATTCCCTTCATTTCTGAACTTAATATTTTAGCTTGTGGCAAGTAAACGCTTGTCCGTCACTAAATTTGAACTGTAACACACATAATAATCCTTCGCCGCAATAACTGTCTCGGATATCCGCTGAAAAGAGCACAAAAAATATGAAAAATAAAAAAAATAAATATTTTATGTATTTGCAATACAAGATGGATAAAAATGCTTTAAAATAAAATACTTGTATGAATGTAAGTATGTCAGAAGTATTTATGTTATTCCACTGGCAATATCCTTATGAAAAATAATATGAGGGGCGTTTCGACCCGAAAAAGGGCGATGCGAACACATGTCGGCTTTTGGCAGTTTATCCGCTACTCAATCAAAGTTCAGCGGCTACCTACAAACATATTGTGTTTGCTCTCTAGTGTGCTCCCTGGTTTTGTTTTTTGTTGTTGTTGGGATTAATTTGTTGCTTGTTTCACTCGCTTATTTACTGATCAATTATGAGGTGAGGGCAGGACTTAAATGTACATGGGTTCATATGTTTAAGGGCTTTTATAAATCGCCATATGGTGTTGTACGAATTATTGTCGGTGTTTGTTGCAATAAATATTGCTTTGTTGTTATTTTTCCCGCCGCCTAAAACGATAAACTTCAATGATTACACGATTTTTTATGAAGTGTTCAGTTGCGAACAGGCGGTTAATCTTCGATATGTGAAAAATAATTTATAAGCGCGCGGACATATTTTGGTGTTTATGTGCATGTTTGAGGATAATATCTTCTGTCCATAAGTAAAAATATAAGTTTCGAACACGCAAGGTGCGAGGCCAATTATATGTGAATATCAACAGGAAAAATTTTTTATGGAACTAAAAGAAAAATTCTGGTATGTTTCTCAATAAGAACATGTTTCATTGAGGTCCAATCGGATTTAGCACAGTCCATAATGATATTTCTTCTTTTCCAGAGATTATTTTCTTTATGAATTCTTCCCTTGACTCCTTAAGCTAAAAATTGTGTATTTACTTTAAGTTAAAATATAAAATTCTGGAGGCTTCTCTTTCTCCTGTAGATCGCTGAACAATTAGTAGTAGATTATTGAACAATGAAGGATAGTATTGTGTAACAATAATTTTGATAAATCTGGCAAAGTTGACAGTCTTTGGTTGGACATAACTTGGGTTCAATCCGGGTTAGGTTAGGTTAGGTTTGTAGGCCGATCTCAGCAAATACAGAAGATCTCACTTAGACAGGTTAGAGCGTTATCCATTGTGATACCAGTAAACTCCCGGTGGATCAAATACCCTTAAGATTCAGCAAAACGCTGAACCTACAAAACCTTTTTTAACAATCCGGGGACTTCCACTCAATTGTCGTGGGACGAGTAAGCGAAAATGGTAATTTTTCTTATACTCCTGTGGCAAATACTCGGAAAGGGATAGAGTCTCTCTTCAAAAGCGATTTATAGACACCATAACCATATTGTACAATATCAGTTCTGTACGTTTGAGTATGATAGTAGTATACATTGATCTCGCTCCGAACACTGCCGGCAGACCTAAGCCTGTATGGATCAAGGTTTGGACTTTCTGAAGTTCGAGTTCTTTAGGTAATTTCTGATTATTTAGATGACAGTAAGGACTAACTAGACTAACTACATGTCATTCTACCATAGGGATGGATAATAAGTCTAAGGCTACGCTAAGTACCTACAAACCCTTTTTATCAACTCTAGAGTTCCGCATAACTATCTTTCGCCTTTCGAGCAGAAGATGCTGTATTCAAAGAAGTAACTAGAGACTGTAGATGATTATTTTTGTCTGCTACATGATATCCATTTTATCAAAGATTGATATTGAAGTTCCTTAAATCTAACTTCTATATTCATTCAGCGTGTTTAAAACTATGTAATTTTCTCCAAAAACCCCGACAAGAACCGATTCTTTCCATGTAAGATTTTTTCCCTCCTAGAATTTGAACCTACTATTTTGAATTATTTGTTGCGCACTCAATTCCTGTGCTGCCACAGTCTTACGTATACACCATTCTTTGTCCGCACACGGAATGAGATCATTGTAAATTCGACAATGCGGAAAACAATCAAATTCCAGCATTGTGAAAGCATTGTTTAGGCGGCAAGGACAAGGTAGAGCGTAGCCATAGAAATTTATATATTTTCATAACACAAATTGCATATATCAAGGTTCGAGCATAATATTATTGCCTTGACAGCAGTTGTGAAAAATATCTGCGAAATAAAACATAAAAACCAAGGGGAAAATGTGGTGCCACACAAGCGCAAGGATAAGGACGAGTAAGCAAGCTGTAAAGGATATGACGATTTAGTGTGACGCCAATCAAATGGAAAACATAAAAGCATGAATACAACGAAAAGAGCAATCAAAGCGAAACAAAAAAGCAAAATTGTAAAATAGAAAAATAGAAATAGTTCGTAAATACATTTTGATCGATAAATTTCAAGTGAACAATAGTTATTCATTTCAATAAGCACACACACACACACTCACACGCATGTACTTGTCTACATGTGTCAGCGCTTGTATCGCTCGATATGAGGTCCATTGTGTTCGGGCACAACGCGTGAAACAAAGGTGGCTCCAATGAAAGCCGCGGGATAGTAATTGATGCCGAACACAATCAACCCAACACACAGGAGAGCGGAAAGCCTACACACACACACAGCCAGCCAAGTGCAGCGCACGGACTCAGCGGAGCACTTCATTCACACATTAATCAAATTCAGCCGAGCTCCAAAAGACAATGCTTCCTCAATTTTCACACACAACACAGAGCGAGGACTTTATTGTTTTACGAGTATATGCGATTGATGAATTCTGCTATGTACAGTCCCCTGTTTGCAAAAAAACAGAAAGAATGTCAACAAGGGAAGTATCCGATTACAATCTCGCCTGCGTGCAGACAAATGACACTCAGCGCTAATGCAAAAAAAAAAGGGCATAAATTAGCTGAGTACCTCAGAAGCGGTGAGGCGGCATCATACGCGAAGGATATGCTGCACAGGATGTGACTTTTTCCGTATGCTCGTTTGTTTATTTTTCTTTAATGGCTAACAGCTCTTAATTATGTAATCAACGATCAGCATTTGCTTATGTAAGTCAAAGTCACTGAGAGCGGAAGCGCTGCTTGAGTGAAGTTTACGCTAAATGGCAGCTGATTAAAAGCAAAATTCATATATTTTAATTGAAACCGCAGACGAGTAGATATGTATGAGTTTGAGAAAAAATATGCAGAAGGAAGTTAAATTTACTTCCAGTTGCGTTCTTCTTACTTTCTGGTACTTTGGTTATTGATTACTTATTAGATGAACATAATGTGCTCATGCAAAACTCGCAAATGCCATCTTGATGTTGTTCTTTTAGGAGTTTTTGTAATTAATGGGCAGTTTTCATCAACTTTTTTTTAATCCCAGGACATCAAATAGCCAGACAGAGGCACTGACCATAATTAGAAATCTGATATTTCCAGTCTACACTATCAGCATCCCCATTAAAAAGGAAAATGAGGTTAGCTTGAACACTTTTTCAAACATCTGCGTCATATCTTAGGACATGCTTTTGGAGGAGACATGGTATAAGGTACACTTGTCCCCTAGAGTGATTCTAGGTTGGAGAATTCAATCGTTTGTTTACGATGGTTCCACCAAGTCTGAAATTACGAAAACTCATCTTATGGAAGACTGTGTGATCGAAGACGTGAATGCGTTAACTATTCATTAGATGAGAGAAGACATTTCGTCCAATGATCCTTCACGACCATATTCATTAATTATTCATTATTCATATCTAAATGATATAAAACAGAACAAATGATGTGATTCTTAAGGGACATTGATACTGATGTCATTAGGATAAGCAAAATTTGTTCTATCTTATAAAAAAAGCATGAGTTCGAACTCGCTTTCCTATACATTACAGTAATCCCAGACAAGTCTCCTTATCTGAATGCTTCTATAATCTCAATGCCATTTGATCCAGCCGAATAGAGTTGGCAGATATATAGGTCCAATGCGACCCTTAGCTTACTTGTTATTCAGCAGCGCTATATCTAATAGACGGGTAAGGGACACAATTCTTGGATTGCGAGTCTTCAATCAGAAATTTTTCTGAAGTTAACTCTATAGAAATTAAGTATACACTGTTCATAATTACCATCTAGACCTTTAACCGATGCTTATATCAACTCTGAACCAAGTGCCTTCAGCCTTTTCGTGAACTGTTCTTCTGAGCCAAACTCCACGCTTTGCTACAGCGCAATATTCAAATTCTTCTTTTTTCTGAAATGTCGAAGATGGTCATATTTATAGGTTGGTGTACTTTATGTGTTGAGCCTTCTCAAAACCTGCTTTAATTTGGGTTTTAACGATGTTGGACGGTCTAAAACCTCTGCCAGACATTTTTACTTGGTGAACACATTTTGCTTACCCTACAAATTATGGATTACCATCGTTTTAACCATCCTAAAGATTCTCTATAATTCCTATAAAAAAATAGTAATGAATTTGAGTACTATATATCTTAAGTATAATTTATTATCATATTTTGAAGGTTGTACCAAAGATCTGCTGAAGCTAATATTATCGAAAGAAATATATGTAAATAATTAACTGAAAAGTCTCAAACTGAAGTGCATAAATTAAACAATATTTTAGAAGATTCAGTCTCCATTTTCTATTGATACATATTAGAGAACAAAGCCTAAAACCGCCGTATTCATGACAACTCTTTAACCATTAACTCCAGCTGCAAACCGTTCAACCTTTTGGAAGCAGGCATAAACACACTAATTATCTCACCTACCGCAATTATATAGGTTGGAATATAAAAACGCGAATTATCATGACATTTCCTGCAGCTGATAAACCTTTTATTTTCACTTTCAATAACAAAATGTTTAGCAGTTAGTTTAGAGCGCTATCCCACATACCGTCTTCCATTTTACAGCTATTTCGAGATAAAAAGCTTATCTCAAGAGAATACAACCGACGAAAACTAACTGCTAACGTCTGATTGCCCACCTTGAAAGGAACGGACAGACATACACGGGCACTCACACAAGCGCGCACAAATCCAAATTACTGCTATCTCGCTGTCATTTAAAGTGCAATCAGCAACAATTTCAAATTCACTATCAACGTCAACGACGACGACTGTCGACTGTCGCCCGGCCAAAGGACCCACATCACGCACATAAATAACTCAGCCAAAATGAAATGGCTCGACAACAAAAACAAAACGAGAAGATTGAGTTGAGCAGGAAAAAAATTAGGAAGCAAGAAAAATTGTGGACGACAAGCAAACGACAATCCATTTATCCTTTAAAAAGGTCCTTAAAACAAGTCGCACATTTTTCGAAGTTCTTTTTTTCGTTTTTTTTTTTTGTGTCTTCCAGAGTTATTTTTGCTACTTGTACAAATGCGGCCAATAACAGAGTGGCGATGCTTAACAATGGAGTATCACAAATTTCTGTAAGCAGTGATAAAAGGAGCGCACAAAAAGAAAAAAATCAGAAAAAAAGAATAAAAGAAATAAGAAGTAATAGAGATTGTGAGCGAGATACAGACTGACAAGACAAAAGGAATGCATTAGAAGAAGCTGCAAAAGTGATTTGGAATAAAAACATCTGCCGGCTGCTGGAAGATTGGCCATTGGCTGTTTCTGCTGGCGGCTTGGCTGCAGTTGATAGCCTCAACAAAGTGGTTTAATGAGGAAGGCAAAGAAAGAGCAAAGCGTGTAGTTAAATATGTAGAATAACAAAGCGAAGGATTTAGTTACGCACACACAACAACACATACACACACCCAAATGTATCCCCTATATTTTATTTATGTGCTATAATATACATGGCAAATGAATTGTGAGTAAATGCAGCAGATATCATACGACTGCAAAAAAAGAAAATAAGAAAGATGCTTAGACACTCTTCATTATTCTACTTGCTAATCGAATGCAGCCTGCAAGCATTGTTGCATGCCACCGTGCCATTATGCATGCAGCACTGTTAGGTGAAAAGAAGAAACAAAATGTCGAAAATTGATTTTGCAGACAGTGCGGCAGAGTGGAACGAACAAGCAACGGGGCTGCTGCTGCTTCCACTTAGTGTGTATGAGTGCATATGTGTGTGAGCAAATGGGTCTAGTGGCAGCTTGTGGCACGTCTGTGTGTTTGCGGTAAAAGGAGCCTAATTTCAGATTCGAATGCATTTAATTTGTATTCCCGAAATCTAAATGCATTCTCGACTGCCTTTGAATGTACGAACATAAATGCATATATATATGTCTATATATACATACATGTGTATCTACCAACCAGATTAAATACATATTTATAAGTTTCTTAGGTAAATACCCCGTAGGAAAATTAAGTGGCATATCTAATGGAAATGTACAGTTACTAAATGTTGTATATTTTGATAGCTAACAAATAATATTGTTATTGTTGTAATGTGTACATTAGAATACCAAGCAGAATGCTTGAAGGCAAATTTCGATGCAATAACTAATGGAAAATTAATATATACTATACTTATAGATATACATATATACATTCGCCTACATTAATGTAGATGCCTTTAAAATAGTCTCCATTCGGTATTATGCACTTATGCCAGCGCTTCTCCAAACGTCGAAACACTTCTCGTACTCGTTTTTTCGGATAGCCCTTTCAGCGATTTCTAGTTTACTTCTAAAACGGTGTCCCTTTATGGTTCTCTTTATTTTAGGAAATAGGAAAAACTCACACGGTCACACGGAGTCATGTCTGGTGAATTTGGTGGCTGGGGCCTTGGTGACAATTGGACTCTGCACACTCGTGAAACTTTAAATTTCAAAATTCCCGCAATTTTGGTTCAGGTGCCTAATGGACTATGAAGATAGCTTTAAGAATGAACCAACTAATGATCCAGATATATTATTTTCAAAGTACATTTTCAATCTTGAAAATCTAACCTCAATGATGTCATGATCATTTTATATTAGTATATCGGAATTATAAAAGTCGTTAGGTTATACTGTGTGGCTTAAACATCGAATTCACTAGGACTATGTAAACTTGCAAGTCGTCTTCATAGAACTATTTATTCCTAATGGAAAGTTGGCATTATGTCCAGTAATTTTCGAAAACAGGAGAGCATTTTCTTCGAAGATATTTATGAAAGAACAGATAACCACATAGTATTAGGTCTACAACTTTGCTTCCACCGTTTTCCAATAGATGTAACTAGGGTCAAGAACTGGTCGATTAAATCATTTTATATCGATCTTGGAAATTTGTGCCAACATTAACCCAACAAAATATTTGTAGAGATCTGTTTGCATCCCAAACTTATTCTCAACTGAAAATGTCACTTTTTGAGTCGAATTCGAGACATTTGCGGGAAATTTTGCTTTTCTTTTTTAGTTTCAAGAAAAGTGCGGCTGAGGCACATCGAATGCTTTCGGATACGTACTGTAAGGCTGTCCTAAGTGACAGAACATGTCGCGAATGGTTTCAACGTTTTAAGAATGGTGATTATGAAGTCGAAGACTGGCATGGTGGTGGAAGGGAGAAGATTTTCGGGGATGCTGAATTGGAAGCATTACTCGACTGAAACCATCACAGGAGATCACAGGAGGAAACGCAATTGAAAAACGACCACAGTACGAGAAAAGACACGATAAAGTCATTTTCTAGCATGACAATGCTCGGCCTCACGTCGCAAAGGTGGTCAAAAAATATTTGTAGACGTTGAAATGGGAGATCTTACCCCAACCGCCGTATTCTCCAGACGTTGCTCCATCTGACTACCGATTCCGATCACACGGTAACGGTCTAGCTAACGGGCACTTCAGTTCGTATGAAGAAGTCAAAAATTGGATTGATACTTGGATCGACTCGAAAGATGAGGAGTTCTTTCGTCACGGAATACGCATGCTGCCAGAAAGATGGTCAAAAGTAGTAGCTAGCGACGGCCAATACGGCGGAAGCAAAGTTGTAGACCTAATATTTTTTCATTATTTGCTGATTCATATCTATAGACTCACTATTCGTTTCCTGTAACTCATTATCGATCTCGATATCTTTGATAATTACCCTTTTTTATCCCACCTCTACTATTATTCAAATTATACCAGCTATTTGTGCTATTCCCCACTCTCCAAGGTTTGGCAAAACGATAACTGTAATTAATACAGGGCTCAAAAGAGAACAGAGAGGAGTGTCGAATCGTACACTACCAATATGAAATATAAATTTATGTACAGCATTTTCCCGTTTCAATTTCTCATTGGGTACAAGTACAAAGAGGTGCATGTGTGCTCTCCTCCATAAATACTTGGTTTAATGAATGGGTGTGCATTGAGTAATGAATGAAATTTTTATGGGCATTTGTGTTACTAATTTTGGAATTTCATTTGCTTTTAGCAGCAAGCGAAGTCGAAAATCGAAGAGAGGAAATTTCAACCATAAAACTAAGGCAAATGCATGAGTATTAGGCTGAAGTCTGCACTACATTAGTCAAATTAAACCGAAATACATACATAAAATCACCGAAACACACAATCCTTTTTGGAGCAGGCAGCTGGGTCTGGTTTTATTTGTTTCAATTTTTTGTAGGTTTTTTGTGTTCTCTTCAATTTAAATTTTTTTTGTCCTTTGAAAAGGGATTTTATTATATTTTATCTTTCTTTCACCTACAAGTTGCACCCGTCACTAATCCTCGTCTTCGTTGCCTTAAGCAAATCTTTTGTAGCAATTGTTTCTTTTTCGGCATTTTACTGCTTTTATTGAAAGCATTCTTATCGATTTTTTAGATATTTTATGCGCCGACTACGATTGCTTACATACAAACAAACAGACATTTAATGCGTAAAATATACGATAGAATCTTTTATAGCCTGCTCTTAGCAAGCATTTGGATAATTGCTATTAATTAAAATCACTTTCATATGCCCAAACCCAGACACAAGCGGACACACCGACAAGAACACAGAAATTTCGTTTGGTATTTGTTTCAGCCACTTTGATGATTACTACACAGTTGAGATTGCTGAAAGGCCGAATATACAAAATCCTCTTCTATACAGAGCGTAAGTAATTCAATCAGCATAGCTCAGCATGGTATATGTGAATATGGATGTGTGTTTACTCGAAAGTGGTCGAAAAGCGGCTTAACTGAATATTCAAATATCCACTGACATAGAAGTACATTCCAGATATATCAATGGGCATTAAATGATCCTTGAATCTGTTGGCATTTCATTAAAGGATTAAAAAAATGCATGGCTTATAGTACTATTAAGGATATAAGTTGAGTTCCTTTAAGAAAATTAATTGTAGCAGAAAGAGGTACTCTTCTCTTATTCTTATTCAGATTAATTCAGTCTTTTGTCTGTCTCACTTTTAAAAAGTTATTAATCGCACTAACTATTCAGCGGACCCATTGGATTATTATTCAAACGGAGAATGTACCCCAAATTCAAGTCTCTTAAGTGATAGCGCTCTTGTATTTGACTTATTGAACACAAAACTAAATTTTTTCAATATATTTTTACTAACTACTCCGTGTTACTTTGTTGACCATTAAAACATTTCTTAGGCTTTCCCGACTCTAGAGACAAAATTGACGAATCGAACTGACATAAATCAGATATGCCGGCATAATCAAATGGAGACAAAATAGCAACGATTATGCCGCTTTAATGAGCTATCCACTTACTTACTACTACTGAATTCAACAGTATAACATTGTATGCAACATTAAGTAGCTTTGGAACCTTAAAAAACTTCTTCGAGCTCCTTTGACAGTCAAACAAATGTCCAAAGTGTGCAGAATAATATTGACATCACTTAAGCTATCAGCGATTTGCTGACACTTTCCAGCACATTTAACTCGATTTCATGTTGGAATATACACGTACACACGGACATATATATTTTTCGAACATTAAATGTCAATTCACTTCATAAATTGTCGAAAGTATAATGGATAGCATACACAATGACCTCTTACGAAGAGTCATCAATGATGATCAGCTTAAACTAATGGACTGCGAAGTATTGTGTGTGGTAATGAATGGATTCAACTGTACTCACTAATACTATTGTAATGTAATGGACACAGAATAATGTATCGGTAAAAGTGGCAAGTAAGTCAGAAGCAAAGGATTTTTTTGTGTTTAAGCTTTGCTTTCATGGCAGTCATGGTAGGAAAACAATGCGTGTAAATACTTAAAAGAAGCAAGCTATTAAATCAGTTTTAGTCACGTGATTGAGAGCCAAACGTAAGGAAATGAATGATTGAGTTTTAAAAAGCTTACTGACTTTGTAAATAATGTAATTTTTGATACTGGCCGAAGATGAAAACAGTTGGAAAATGCTAAAATCCTCTAGCGCATCCTAACTATTTATAACGCATCAACTCACTGCCTATGAAATCAACAAAAATTATTTTGTCATTCTATTTTGTAAACTGTTTCTGGAACAGGGTAAGAATTACAGGCAGTTTTGATTCGTGAACGAAATGTGGACTTGTTATAAGATAATCAGATAAATGTATATGGTTCGTTCATAAGTTTGTATTTTCCGATGCATCTAGCATAAAATTACATTCAAAACTCGGCTTTAGAACTTTGGCAGACTTTGAATCGTTATTTGAGTAATGTTTGTTCAAATAGATAAAACTCTCGAGGAGAACTCCAACATACCTGAAAGACAACGATGAAACGTCCATTATAGTGCCACAGACTATCAGGTTAAGAATGTATATGAAATTCGGATTCCAATAATGAAAGAACGGCGGGATAGACCCGAATGTTATGAAAACTATACTATTTTTGGTCCTGGCTATTCTTGTTCCGCTTATTATAAATCTTAGAATTCTTTCTGTGACTACTCAACTTCTCCCAGACATATAAAAAATCTGCAATCTTTTGACAGAGACTTTTTTGATATAACTGCAGAGAAAGTAAAGAATATGCATTAATTTCTATAAGAATCTAAAAATCGTAGACAAGTAAAAATCTGAAGCAAAAAATGCTTCGACTTGCAGTTCGACTATTTTTATTCAGAAATAAAATAAGTTCAGGGATTCATCAATCTTTAATAAAATTTCTGAGATATCCAGGAGTATAATTATTATTTTTAAGAGTAAAAATGATCTTATTTCTACTTTAAACCGTACCTTCAATACGGTTGTTTTCAACTTTTCAGAACAATAACCTTAATTCTTGACTTTAGAAATATACATGTTGACTTGCATGACATCTATCACATTTAAAGCCTTTGTAAAAGGCAAGGGACTTAATGAGAGCTATCACCCATTCCAATGCAAATGTGTGAAATTTTCACCTTTCGTTCCACCCCAATTGACAGCAATCGCCTCTCTGCTCCGTAATTTGAGTCGAGCAGCTGCAATCGATGTCGCACATCAAAATGCAACAGCATTAACACCTTTCGATGGTTTCGAATTACCAGAAAACCAGTAATTTATGTACATACGTACGAGTATATACCTTTGATGGCAAACGAAAATCACGCAGACCGCTTGCAGCCACTTTCAGCCACAAAACAGCTGCATTAGACCACAGTATGCAGACAGCACAAGCATGACACCAAACAGCTAAACTCAGCTACAACTGAGTGTATATGGATATATATGTATGAACACACACAGAGACTGCTTAAAGGTGCAATATTTGTTGGGCTTCCGCGCTTGAAAACCTGATCTGCCCAAGCGCACACACACACTTTTAGTATATCTTCCAGATCACGCTTCAGCCACGCGTGCCACATCTTCCGCCAGCGGCGGCTGCCACATTTGATTCTGTGCGTCCCGCATTGATAATCGCATTGTTAATGATGCCCACCAACAAGAGCAACAGCAAAAGCAACGTCTCTAATGTTACTAATGTTACTTTTTCGCCAGCGCCGCTAATGATATTTCGGCTTGAAATTCTTTTGATTACACTTCCGCTCGGCCTAATCTGCCGTAACTGTAACACCAGCGGCGGAATCAGCACAAATGCTGCTCGCCCCAAAAGCTGCACCGCATGGTGTGGCGTGTGTAAATGAGAGCACAGCCAGCCGACGGTGCTCTAGGTGGTGGAGTGCGCTTCGGCAATCTTGATTATTTCACGCTACGTCCATTGATGAGCGCTGATGATGCCGCAATTTCGTGGTGGTGGAATTATCTCGCTTTTCTAATTAAAAATCAATCAAATGCATACTCGTACTCGTAGATATGTATGTACTTCGTCGGTGTGGGTAAAGTTAATTTTTCGCTCGTTTTTATTCATTATTACTAACTTTGCTGGATGGAATCGGATGTTGGGGCATTGATAATTTGCGAGTTCATTAAATTTTGGAAAATCAAAAATGTAATAAAAACAGATGAACTTTTAATCATTAAAAAACGGAAGCTTGCGGCATGTTAGGCATATTTTCCCCGGTAATTAATGCTGAAGTTTGTTTAATTTGTAACAGTAGATCATAATTGTACTACAAGTTTATAAATAAATATCAATTCTGGGTAATAATTAATCAAAATGTATATATTTTTTGACAATCAAATCCAGACTATATTAAATTATGCTTTAATATGAAACACTACCAGATATTCACCATAACCCTGATTGTCAACTCACCCAATTTGAAAATCGGTCTATTCTCATTTTCTCTAATCAATTAAAATATAAATAGTGCTACGAACAATTTTATATATTAGTGATATGTTCCCAAAGTCCAAGTTTCCATCTAGACGGCCTCGTAGAAGCCTCCCTCCTTATTTGCGAAGAACTCGGAAAGCCACTTTTCACAAGCCTCTTTTGAGGCCAACTTTACACCAACAAGGGCGTTAAAACCTCCCATCCGAGCTCCCGTATCTTCTGACGAATCATCAACGAAGTGTGGGCTTTGTCCTGATGGAACAGTACACCCTTTCTGTTGGCCAATTCTGGACACTTCTGGTCAATCGTCTGCTTCAAGCGGTCCAGTTGACCTTAGTTGCTCCAAGAATTAAGCGTCTGACCATATGGGAGCAACTCGTAGTGGATGATTCCCTTCCAATCCCACCAAACACACAGCAAAACCTTCCTGGCTGTCAATCCCGGCTTGTCCACTGTTTGAGTCGATTCATTGGCCTTCGACCACGATCGTTTTCGTTTGATATTGTCGTATGTGATCCATTTTTCGTCGCTATCCGCTTCAAAAATGGGTCGAGTTCGTTCCGTTTCAGCAGCATATCGCAGGCGTAGATTCGGTCAAGAAGGTTGTTTTGCGTCAAATCATGCGGCACCCAAACATCAAGCTTTTTTGTATATCCAGCCTTCTGCAGATGGTTTAAATGGTTTGGTGACTAACTCCCATCTCCTGGGCGATGTCACGAAATGACACATGCCGGTCTAACTCGATGTTTTCCATGATTTGATCGGTATTCGTCGTCCCAAATCTTCCGCCGGCTGGCTTATCCATAATGTCGTTTTCACCCGCTCTGAATCGTCGAAACCATTCCTCCGCAGTTCGAATTCATAGAGTACCTTCCCCCAAAACATCATTAATCTCACGGAACGTTTCTCTAGCGGATTTGCCTTTAACGAAAGAAAACTTTAAAATAGCGCGAATTTCGGCTGTTATGAACTCCATGTTTACACTCAGGAAATTTTTATTAGTATTTTATCAATTTGGATAGACTTTCAATTGGTGTTTAAAAGGCTTTCTTTAATAATATATTTCAAGCATTCACACATGCAGATTTCTTAAGAGAGAAATGGAGAGATATAACGCATTTTTCTGTTTTCAAAAGAATCTGTCTTCTAACGAAAAATACATATGTGATGGATATCATATAAATCCGTTTAATAACTGGCAAATTTGGATATATCTAATACAATTTCTAGTCTCACCTTTGAACAAAGTTAAAGTTTGAGCTGTCCCAATAACAGTTCTAAAGGTTTTAAAGCCAAATATTAAAAGACAATCAAGTGTCCCAAGGGTGTCCAGGGTTTGTTTGGAATAAAATGTGTTTCTTAAAGACACATTACTCTAAAAATAAATGATTTATTGATCATAAAAGACTTTCTACGGCTACAAAAATAAAAAAATCAAAAAATGATCTTACAAAATTCTGGGGGTATTTCTAGAAAATTATTCCAAATTCCATGGTAACCGAAAGGTAGCTCTGATAGTTTAAACGCGTTTTTGTCAAAACCGTGTTTTCAAAGATGGTTGTGAAGAATTGAGGAAAACTACTCCAAAGTTGATACAATTTTAGGCAGATATTCGGGACACAATTTAGAACGGCCTGGACGAGCGTTTTTTTTTCAGATAACCCAGGAGTTACCCTTCCCCGAAAACCATGTAATGAGGAAAAAACTTAGCGGTATTACAAACTGGCTTTTGATTATTGATACAAATTCACAGATTCCATAGTCTCAGAAACTCTTCAAGATAATCTGAGGTAGTTTTGTATGTCGAAGAGTGTAACTAAGTCAAAATTTTACTGTTTTATAAAAATCAACAAAAATTCTGTGAAGCATAACCTCTTTCAAGTACATACATATAAACTGCAGAACAGTGCAGCCGCATTAATTAAATCGTTTTCTTAATTCACCACTTAAATATGCATTTCATATAAATTAAAATGTTCTCCATATTTGACAATAAAGCATAACTCAGCACAACGAACACACCAGCAAGAGAAAATTCGACCGCTTAGAAAAAAAGTTTCAATGTAAAAAAAAAGCGCCTACTGAAACGCGCTTTTAATAATGGCTAAATAAAACTTAATTAGCTGAGATTTACATAAAATTTTGGTGAATTCATACATACAGCATACAAAAAATGAAAAATGAAAAATGCAAAGCGACAGACATTTGAAACAAAACAACAACAACAATAGCCACAAAAGCGGCTGCGGCATATCATTTGGCGGTGGAATTAAAGAAACCGAGTGAAGGTCAGTCGGGTTTCAGAAACAAACAAACAGTAGAAAAAAATTCAATTACAAATGGAAAAAATAATAGTTACGCCCACACAATGAAGGTTTGAAGACGGCAACGGCAGTAAATAATATGATTGAGGTACGAGTTCCGCTCGTAAAAAGGCTGTTAGCTATTAGCACGGCTATTAAAACACATTTACTTTTATTATGGAGAAAATGTCGGAAAATGCTTACAATAGAAACAACGCCGACACTTTGACTTAGCAGCGCTTAACTGCACGCAATCACAAACACACACACACATACACGCTTGGTGTGGCTGAGATATAAAACAGGCAATTGCCGCTATTTTTGGTGTCTCATTTCTATTTACTTAAAGTTTTTTTTACACAACTTCACAAGCAAAATATAGACGCGTATACAAATACACTTGTAGCTGAGAACCCGCGAGACGCGTGTAAACATCCGTCAAATTCACAAGTGTTCTTATAAATATGCCAGTGCCTGTGTGTGTGTGTGTGTACTTTCGAACGCCTGCGAGCCACTTGATGCACTCAATTTCCTTATTTTTATGCTTCTGCTATTTTTTCGTTTGCTTGCTTTTCCTTCTCCATTTATTTATTCTATCGGCAAAGCGTAAAACTAAGATGTCAGTAATTCCAAAGCGAAATTTGTTGTCTATCAAAGACCTGCCACTGTTTGTTTTCTTTGTTTGTTATGCTGGCGAATGCCAGTGAAGCGGTGCCAAGCGGTGGGCAGATAGCGACCAGCGGTAGCGCAAAAGATAACAAAAACAACAGCGCAAAAAAATGAAAATATATTGAAAATTGAAAACACACAGTGCAGTTGATAAAACACGCTCTCATCTATTTATTTATTTATTTTTCTATATAAAAATGTATTTTGTTTTCGAAAACAGCAGCGACTTGTAAAATGCTTGTTGTGACTACTGTACTGTACTGAATTTCTTCATGCTTGCAAATAATAAATATTTTTCTAATCTTAAATAAGAAAACTGGCTGCAAAGTGTTTTTGATGTTGTTGAAGATTTCATAAATGCAGATAAAGACTGGGAAAAGTCACGTAAGTAGAAACTTAATATTCGATACCATTGATACATACTTGATACATTGATACATTTCATACAGGTTATGCGAGTTTTCGGGAAGATGAAGTAGGACTATATTACTTTATATGTACATATATATCAATAATATAATTAAAACCACATGCGAGGTTTGTTAAAAAAAACGGGAATTTTTTAATTTCACGGGCTTGAAGTGTCCAATTATCATAAATTTCAGAATTTCAAAATTTTCAGCTATTTCATTGCTTATTTTATCACCAGTAGCCGCGCTAATGCTAAACTCACAATTCGTTGCTTGTTCGTGAATTCTTGGTCAAATCCAAGATGCTCCAACTTCCATATTTGCAGGACATGACTCAGTAAGATGTTTTCCTATTTCCAAAAATAAAGAGTACCTTAAAAGGCCTTCGTTTTTCAAGTATGCGAGAAAAAGCTGAGCAAAGGCTAATCCAAAATTCTCGAGTTTGCGAAGTGTTACGACAATTGGTCGATATCGAAAGGGGACTATTTTTAAGACGACAATATTAATGTAGACGAATGAATAAATATTTTTTTCAAAAAAATTAAAATTCCCGTTATTTTTTGAACACACTTTGTTTATATCGTTATGAGATATTTTCACCTCATATATATATATTTGGCGTAGGAACCGCTTTAAGCGATTATAGCCGGTCACCTCACCTCATACATCTTAAAATATCTATATTTATGAAAGACTTGAACCGTTTACTGGATTTCCTTTATAAAGTGTGGGTTTCACTATGTCAAATTTAATGACAGTAGTTTGTCCTAGCAATAGGAACATTTGAGGTTTCGTTTTTATATGAATTTATAATGAATTTTAAAACATTTAAATTGAGTGTTTGTTATGACGCATCATATGAAACACATTTGAAATTGTGCTACTGACAATTTAGCGTCATTAAATTTGACATAGGGAAAACCATTAGTCTGAAAATCTTTAAACGCCCATATTTTTAATATAATTAGAGAGCTACTTGAACTATAGCGATATTATATTTTTGGAATATATTTCGGACTGAATACGCTAGTTTACCCTTGAGCCTACCATGAGTTGAATATTAAGTGGAGAGTAGTTTTGAGAAGATTTTCGAATTCAGTATCATATATCGAATAAATAATCAGTGACTCGAAAATGAACTAAATAAGTTTTTATTGAAATATTTCGACCGTAGTGCCACCTATCGAGTGTTGTGGTAGCGATATTTAATTTTATTTTTATAATATGAATGAAATGAACCAAATATGAACTCAGATATAAGAAATCATATGGATGAGAATAGAAGAGGTCGCTTTTAACATTTTAGTTAGCTTATAGATTCTGATTATGTAAATCCTCCAATATATTTTATAAACCTTATATATACAAAATTGTCGATAGTTTCTAATAATTGACTTAATATTCTTACCAACTTATGTATTCCAAATATTTTGTAATCTTTTTTTAACCTCTTTACACACTCTTTATACCATAATTTAACCGATTATGTAAAATGCAGTTACAATAATAATTTATATTGGATTACATAATCGAATGCAATCAGTAATTTATTATAATATTTATCTGGTAGACAATCAGTGCCTGTAGATTTCGTGATAGTCCAACACGCAACACGTGTGTTCGAGTTCGTGTCTTAACTCTTTTTATATTCGAGTAAGTTTGCTTTCAAAACCATTGTGAATTGTTCAATGCATAATTAGCTTCGAAAATTAATGCAGTCAAAGCCAAATTTACGACATTAAGTCAAGTTAAATCAAAACAAACAATAGTTTCATATTCATGGGTATTACTTTAACAAAGAGAGCTCAGCCTATAATAGCGCTGGTATGACTTTATAAAATTGTTTATGCATTTTATTTAACTGCTTGATATCTGTAACGATTATGTTGAGAGTATCATATTTAAAATAAATATGACTACATTCATAAGCCATCATTCAAAAGCACTCCAAAGGGTGCTTCACCAAATTTACAAGTACCTCGTGTGTCTCATTGACGATGCTCATGTTGAAATCCAGCTGCGCTTGACATCTTCTCAACGTCGCTTAAGTGCATTCGAACAAGCTTATCTGTATTTTGATGCCGCACAGCGGTTGCCATATGGCTCGCATAATCAATTGCACTCACTTTGTTTGTGGGTATATGCCATTCGGATTGAATATTTCGAGTTTTCAATTTTGTTTACTTTTATTAATTACCCTTTATTTACAAGAGACTCCATTTATCACTTAATATCGTGCTGTTCGAGCGTGTTTTTTTTAAGAACATAATTTTCAAGAGATTTTCGTATAATTTTTGAAGAGACTTCACAGCTTTAACTCACAATCAAATCCTCTCCTTAATCTTTTTTATAAAACATATAGTCCTAGCCACTTGATTAACTTATTTGCGTCGATTTTAGAAGAAAAGTGATAATCTTCGCTGAACAATTCCACAAAAAATACATTTTTGAATCACACCTAAAATATAACAACAACCTCCTTTAAACCCCTTCCGATACTGTCATCTTATAGTCACTTATGTTAATATACTTCCCACTTCTTTAAACTTCATTGAAAACCAAACAATTTGAATTTTAATTCTTTGCTGCTCGCCTACCGTTAACTCTCTCAATTTGTCTGCATGCATATTTACTTGTAATGCTCATTTAAAATTCATGAATATTCGGTGTCATTTGTAACGCATTATCACGACGCCGAGGTCAGTAGTCGGCAGTCAACGGTGGTGTATGTGACAGCCGTTACATGCAGCTAACCTAAGCTTAACACGACTAATCGGATTTGTCAATGGATAGGGCACGATTTACATTTACATAACGGCGAATGATGTTTAACAAATTGTGTAATTAATGCTATTGTTTATCATTTCCTATAATTTAACGATTAGAATACTTGAAAACAAAAGCTTTTTTCAAATGATGTGTGATGTAATGAATGCATATTACTTGCTATCTGCTACTGCAACCGGTTATTTAATCAAGTAGTCAAAGTTAAATTTTAAATTATAAATAGATATAGAAATATTTATGAAATAAAATTTATGAGATTTTACAAGTATACAGTTTGTTAATATTTGTGTGGTCATGAAATTATCCATATAATATTTTAATGAGAGATGTTAACTGCTGAATTTAATTTTGTTTAATTTTTAACAATTTTTATTGGTCAGTTGGATCTTACGTTGAGTGTTAGAGGTGAACGAAATCGGAATTCACTGAGCTCTATGTTCTACCATACACTTACAGCGCACTATTTTACACCCAACAAACTATTCAACTGAATAATCATGCCGAAAGTACTCAGAATGTGTATTTGACCGGGTCTACAAACCCTATAGGACATGAAACGAATTTTAACACATCACGAGCTAATAAAACGTTGTACGATTCGGAGAGCAGAGTTCCTAAAATCATTTAGAGGTTAGGATAGAAGATCAATCAAATAAACTTGATGAAGTCTTTCACGAAAAATTGCTGTGGCTTATGAAATACCTTAATTTAAATCTTAATGAAATATATCATATCATGGAACTGTCCCGTCTTTCAGCTGTTAAATTAATAAATAAAAGCAACTCTTCTGTCTAACCTGGTATGGAGGAAGCTCCACCCTTAGCAAAGTTAATTCCTTCTTAGTCGTAGGGGTTCTAACTGATAATTGTCCCATCGGGATCCACGCTGTTATGTTAAAAATCTTAGTGTAAGCTAGCTGTAGAAGCTAGACCTAGAAGGTCGAAGTGGCATCATCTAATAATTTTCTTCCGGAATATTCCATCTTTGCGAGATCAAGAAAAAGATTACTAAGATCTCACATGTCACTTACAACCGCGCGAACTTGCGGAAGTAAAAGTGAAAGATCTCTGCAGATTTGTAGTAGATTCAGGCCGCTTTGTCGAGTCTCTTATCAAGGTGGAGGATCTTGGCTTCACAAAGTACTGTGTCTCATAGTCTAAGTGTATTTCCCACAGGGAAACAGCCAAACAACATAACCTAACGCAAGGAAGGGTGCGGTATTTGTGTAAAAAAGGCATACCAAACAACTAGTTCAGCAATAGGGTTGCCAAGTAACAAAGTGGTGAAGCCAAATTGATCGATAAGAATTACGAAATATTCTTGAATGAGCGATTAAAGTGTATACTAATTGTGATGATAACTGGAATTCGTACTTTATTAAAAGGGAACATCTGATTTTGGCGTAGAATTTCTATATAAAATGCAATATATTAAGGACATTTTGGTAGTTCGAGTTTAAGGAAACATTAGCAAAAGATTATCATTCTTCACATATTTACAAAATTGACTCTCCTTTAGTTATATTTATAATATTGTGGGAGAATCTTAAAACCCCAGAGCATAACTGCTACTACATTTAGCAGACCAACACACACACACAAACACACCCAGCTTGAAGTCGCCCATTTTCCAATTATATTAATGTTTGAGCTCCGCATGAAGCGGTTTACCTTAATATGAATAAACACAAACAAAAACAGAAAATGTAAAGCTAACCCCAAACTCTTTAATTAGCCTGCAACACACTGTGCATGCGCGCCAACCTAATACTTTTTTTTAGGATCCCAGCGGACGCAGCATGACGGGCGCATCGATAGGAAGACCGGGAGAGAACTTCGGGCGTCACATGTGGTCAACCGCATAAGTTTCATTTCATTATGAAAACCGAAGCTGAACAACACACAGCAAATATGTGCGTGTGTATGTATCACAAACTTTACTTTACAAAAAAAAAAAAACCAACGGTATAAATTTACAACATAGCAGTGAGCTACATGATAGCAACAACAACAAAACAACACAGCAAACAACATTATTATTAACAGCAACAACCCAAAATTAAACAAAATTCAACAAAAAGTTCGTAAAGCAACAACAAAAAGTGTAGTAGAGACTGTAGATACACACTCATACTTATATATATACACACAAACAAACACAACAACAAACTGATAACAGCATACAAATAGATATTATGATGGACGAGCAGATAAAATTTTGTAAAGCGAAAACCACAATGAACGTTGACGTCGTCGCAACAGACGTGGCAGACACCAACAAACAACAACAACACAAATTTTGTTGTAACAACAACAAGAGTAAATATGGTCAGAAAAAGTTACAGTTAACGCTAAAAAAGCTCAACTCAACTAAACATTCATCAAAGTGGACGTTGCAGCCAATGGCACACACACACCCACATACACATGATGTTGGTTGGATGTGTGGCAACATGAAAATACAAATGTATGGCAACATGATTCTTGCATGCCTCTTGGCTGTTGACTGTTACATGCATTGTATGCAAGCTTGTACCGCTGACTGCACGCTGCCTGCTCGCCAAGAAGTTGCCAGGAGGCAAACACGCACATACATACTAACAACCATATTTACAACCGTACTTTTGTACACGTCCGCGTATGGCATACCGGAAAAAATTTTGATGAGCGTCTAATTTGTGAGATTATGACAGTGGCGGAGCTCGTGCGCTGCGTGATGAGTGCGTGTCTGGGGGGCGGAGCGCGCATACATATGCAATTGCACAGACAGGCAGTCAGACGTACGGACAGACACCACCATCACCACCGTTGAGCGGTTGCTTGCTAATAATGCAGACAGCTATAAAACTCTTTTTTAATATAAAACTTATTTGCTTTAGTAGAAAAAATGAAATTATCTACTTTCTTCAAAAAAAAACAAAAACAAAAAAGTTATTATTACTCACATTTGTTACTTTTTGCTTGTATTTTTGTTTTTGTTTTTTGTTAATTCCACCAACACACTCAACAGTTGAGCAGCATCAGCCAACAACTCACCCCAATGCAAGGCACCAGCTGTCAGCTCAGCATTTCAACGCCAGCGAGGATGAGCTCGTACTGCCGCCGCTGCTGCTGCTTTAGATGAGATAGTGGTTGTTGTTGCTGTGCTGCTGTAAAAGTCGACGGCGGGCAATTTGCCATCGCCAAAAGCCTTAAAACTTTATGTTTCGAAAATTTTCGTGTTGGTTGTTTGGTGGGTTGTTTGGTACGGTAAGGTTGTCTGTGTGTCACGGCATGATTTTTATTTAATTTTATTTGTGTGCGCCTTTATGACTTTGTTGTTGCTGTTGTATGCGCAGCGCAAATTGAAATTATACACTATGTCTGGGCAATTTTGTTAAATTTGAGGGTATTTCAATTGACTTTGATGCGGACTGACTGTTTTGCAGCAGTGAATGTTTTTCAAAGTCATGCAAAAACTGTGTTGCATACAAACATACATACATACATACATACAGATAAGCAGAGAAGCACACACTTAGAATTGTATATACATATAAATTGGTGTGCGCGTAAATGCAACTCATTTGTAGACAGTTATATCTCAGTAGTGTGTCTATGTTGGTACTCGTGGTATAATTTATTTAATGATAATGCTTTAGGTGCTGTTGTTGCTGTTGGCGTCACTATCATTAGTGTTAGTTTCATTACTATCACTTACATTTGTCTGTTGGAAAACCCTTTTCACAGGAAAATGTGTATATTTCGAGTTTAAGTGAGTCACTCACTAACTTTCCTATAGAAATTATCAAGGTTCGACAGTGGAGACAGTTTTTGGAGAGCGTTTAGTGGCCATGAAACAACACTCATATTGCTTAAGTATCAGCAGTAAGACTGCGCACATTTGGAAAATCGGAGCTAGGAGCAAAGAAAGTATTGAAATAAAACTTGAAGACTCCAAAAATTGATTGATAATGAGAAGTAGGCTTAATACCATTTGCTAAGAGCGAAAAAAGTGGAAACATATACTTGAAGACTCAAAAGACTACTTACAGAACCGTTTGCAGATTACTATCATTATTGGTAAAGTTTAAAAAAAATTGATTTCTAATAATATCCTACCTTTACCAATCAGTGCGCGATGATTTTGGTTTATTTCGCTTCCGATTACTTGTAGCTTCTTCGAGGTACTTAAAAGTAAATGATCTCAATTATCAGAATCGTTCCGACCTAACAAAAATGCTCGGGAGCCGCTACCATGTCAGATCATAATTTAGAGCGCATCCACCGCCTCTCCAAGCTTGGAAATAATTTACCATATAGTTACATCGTCAAAGTGAAACAGAAATATATCATTGGAAGCCTAGTTAGGACAATATATTTTAAGCTATTTCGCTATCAGACTTGTCTGGGTGCCGGGTCACAACGGAATCGCTGGGAACTGCAAAGAGGATGCGCTTGCTAGAAAGGGCACCCGTTGTCATATTTCACAATGTTGAGTACGAGTCGGGGCCCCGCTCTTGTGCTCTAGCACAGGATCAATGGACTTCTCGCGAGCTTGGGAACGCTGGTTAGCAACTAAAACCTGCAGGGATGTGAGATTCTTTGGGCCCAAAGTAGAAAATATGAGGTCGGCGGAACAACGTGCACTCTAAAAGGTTCCCCTTGCCGCAACAGTAAGACTACTCACTGAACACTGCGGAATGAACATACATGCGATGAAGCTAGGAAGGAGGAAGGCGAGGTGGAAACACCTTTCATTGTTCTTCTTTTCTTGTCCCACTTTTGGCGAACCATGCGAACTTGGCGGAACTGACATTAGCCGCCTCATAAAATGTGTGATAGGCTCTTTTTTGTGATATATATTTAGGAGTATTTTAGCATCCCGATGAACTGGCACCTTCAGCTGTACAAGTCCAGCTCCACGATGATCCTCCACGAAGGTCAGCCTTTGAACCTAACCTAACCAGGGACTATATGGATAGCCCAACAACTATATATTTAATTTTTTAGTTCATATTCCTTGCAGCGATTTTTTATATTTTAGCGAGATTTCTTTTGCACTCGTCAAATTCTATACGCTGCTTGATCAAACAATTCACAAGTGAAATAGACAACAAAGTAATCCAGTTAAATGTTATACCTCTTTATAATAATTTTAAGAATAATACTCTCTTTTGATTCTATCTTTAGTTGATCAAGTCAGCTTCTTTGATTTATACCAGTTGTTTGTTCGATTCGCCATACTAAATGTTCTGACGAATCTTCGAATAAATGAATGGTCATAAAAAACAACCAATGTCTTGCACTTAAGTCTAAGCACTTATGGACGCGACTGCCAAAATATTTTTATGAGAAAACACAAAAACAACAAAAAATCGCTTCACTCGAATTCGTAACCTCCCCACTTTTGCGTAGACAGTTGCAAATCACTTGAGTGTCGTGTTAATATTGTTTGGGTGATGATGCTAATGTTGATGAAGATTTCGGCTAATAACATAAGCAATGCATACTGAGTGGTTTTCAGCAAAAAAGTACAAAACACCAACGAAACTAACTGCAAAGCAACGCTGGTGATTGCGAACGAAGGGTTGCCAACGGAATTTCAGCAATAAGCAAATGCCACATTTGTTAAAGCACCAGGAGACGCAGTGCATCCCCTCCTCTCCGGGCAGTGCAATGACAACTAATACCCTTATGCTCCGCGCACATGACAAATGTGCGTTTGGCAAATAGAAATGTATGCACAACAGTTTACTACTTGTCACGCATTTGTATGGCTCAACCATTCTGCCATATATATGCGCGTATGTGTGTGTGTTTGTGTGCTGCTCGCCATTATATTCTTACAAATATTTGCACTACCATAGTACGTCCACGCAATTCGCTCGTATCCTTGTCAACGCCATAACTAAAATTGCAACTTATCTATTTCCTAGCATGCTTGTTGTTGTTGCTGTTGCTGCTGCTACTATTGTTCACTGCATTGCTCTGCTTGCCGCAGAGGGTTAGTCCCCCTCAGCTTGGCTTTTTCAGCATGCATTCGAACCCTCAACGCTTGCCAACCCTCAACTGAGCGGAGCTGAACTCGAAAACCACAGACTGCAACATGATGTGTCGCCCCCAAAAGTGGCTGATGATTTTTCATATTGAAGTGAAAATGAAAAATGGTCGCACGAATTTTGCAGATTAGCCGAGCAGAGGAGGAGACACACATATATGCATACAAGTCATGCAGTCAGGCGAGTGGTGAATCATATTTGCTAAGCGCAAGCCAGGGGTTTATATGAAGAAATGCTTTCATATAGCCACATATACATACATTTCCGCTTAAACACTTACATATGTATGTATGTACATATGTATATCTGAGTAACATGAGTAAGTAGTTTTTTGGCATTTCGCAATGAGTATGCACATTGCGGCATTGTAATTAAGCAAGAGGGTGGATTTAATTGAAGAATCGAGCATGCATTAATGATGATGACTGTAGTATGTGTAATTAACTGTAAAAATTCTCGTACATACATACATGCATATATGTATGCAACTGTGTATGTGCGAAAATACATGCCAACTTGCATTTGGAATTAAGCGAAAATGTCGCCATATTAAATATTTGCTTGCGTTGTACATACATACACAGATGCAATCGTAAAACTAGGGTTCGCTCGGCCACCCTCCATGTAGTATTGCACACTTTTAAGTTTATTTAATTTAAATGGTGCAAGAGATTTTTAAATTGCCACTCTCACAACGCATTTCGCGGCGAAAAGCGGTTAAATGCGATTTTAAATTCGAAACTTTTTGCGAATTAAGTAACTGCATTTACATACATACTTACATATGTATGATAATATTACATACATCTATGGTATATAAATTCGAAAATTTAAAAAGGAATTCGAATCTTAAATATTGACCTTCTATGATATACTACGTTTATGCTTCATTTCTACTCGGTTATATTATACACGGGTAAGTTCAATCCACATGCATAAACACTTTTTCATCACGAGTTAAATGATCTACTCGGATAGAATATACACATTTTCTTTACGTATGTAGGCGAGTTAACTCGGATGCATAAACGGATTTAGAGTTAAGTTGAACGTCAAATCAGCTGATTTTTTGTGTCGGTGTATATTGTTTTGACAAATTGCATATACAGGGTTCCCGTATTGCCAATTTTTCGCTAAAAACCCCTACCCCACTTTTTTTTTGCGGCCTTTTTCCCCACGAATTTTTGCGGCAAACGCCTGGTACTGTGTAGTAATCGGCTAATCTACAGTAACCGGTTATTGGTTACTTTTTGGCACCGTTTTTTTTGTGGCCCACCTGTGGTAGTGTGGGTAGTCGGATGGTGTAGCGAAAACCGGTTTTTTGCAAAAACTTCGATGAGTGGGTAGTCGGTTTTCGTAGAAAAACCTTTTTTTTGGGTCGGTCAGTGGTCGGTTTTGCTCGTGCATTTCTGCCCGAACACTTCTCAACCGATTTATGCCGCACACCCCTTATATCTGGAAAATACGGATATTTATAATACGTGGCAGCCCTCAATTTAATTCAATTCAGAATTTACCTCGCGTAGAGCCGTAGCCGTTTATGCTTATAGGCTTTACCGATGTAGAATATAACCGTGTAGAAATGAAGCATAAACGTAGTAATAGAGACTCATTCAAAACTATTGGTGTTTTAGTTTAATTTTTTTAATTACTACAACAACACAGGTATTTGGCTCGAAATCATTTATGTATATTAGCTTTCAAGTTATCTTATAAACGATAAAGTTTAAAATAATATCAGTCAAAGAAAAATTTGTTTGCGACTAGATATTAGATAAGTCGACCGACCCTTTCTCTAACCTTGAAAGGGCGAGAACATCTGGAGAAATATAACGTTCCCAAACAAAGGTAGGACAAAATTGTCGAATTGAAAAAAAACTAGTGCTTCAATAAAAAGTTAGTTCTTCAATACACTCAGAGGGACCAAACCAATTTTACATCATTGAGTCATAAGTAAAAAAAAAAAATATGGACATAATCTACATTTTCCTCTTATTTCAGTCCAAGTTGGAAAAATATTAACATTATATAAGTCGAAGATCTCCATAACTCGAACTTTGGAATTTAGAAATCAAATCTCATACAAATTTGCTTCCATAACTTAAAATTCTATAACTTGAAGTTCTACATAAGTCGAACTCTTAAATTGGCAATAGAAGTCAAATTTCATACAAATTTCCTTCCATAAATCGAACTTTTCGACCAGGGCATAATATAAAATTTAAAATTCGACTATAAAGGAACAATTTTAAAGGAGTCCCTATATTCGTAAGGAGGCGAACAAAAAATATGATATTACACTTATAGATTTCATAAATCGTGTAACAAAGGCATGAGATACAGACGTCAAGAGCCAATCAATATGTTATAACATGTTTTAATGTACTTAAATAAAACTTTATGGGAAGTATCATTATAACGGTGACGAAACACCGTTTCTCCTGATATCCGATATTATATACTTTGCATGAAAAGCTTTGAGAAATGATCTTGAGTTTTCGCCTAGGAAAGACAGCTCCCTGAGATATTGGATGCAGTTAAGATCCATAATTTCACTAATCGATAGTAATCTATTATAAGTAAAGCTCAAACGATTGATGGCACCCCAAAAGTTAAAATACTCAATATTCAAATGGTTAATTTTCACCGAATTTTTTGGAAAAAGTAAGACTATAATCACCAGAAGCCTTATCCACCAAATATTTTACGATCTGTAGTACAGAGGATTCTCCCAGTTTTCAATGCTCCAACATGTTTCGCCAGAAAAAAAATCGCTGAGACTGAGGTCTTTGAAGGTATTTTTGAAGTAAATGAAAGTAAAAGTAAATTGACCTATCAATATCCTTGGACACCCACCTTGAGCGGACATTTTTTACATGCACCATGTTAAATTTTCTCTCTTAGACGGACAAAAATCATTCGACGATGAATGTCGGTCGAAAAGATATTTCACTTTATATCGAAATCAAATTTTAACAAAAAAATGTGCTTATACCTAAGTCGGTACGAACTTTTTTGACTCTTCATAAAAAACTCTCAAAATTTAATGTGAATTGGACCGGTTAAGTAAAACAACTCCAAATTACAGTCTCTTAGGCAATTCTCATTAATCATATGACGCTTAAGTTCTCCGAGAAGGACAAATTCTATTACGCCAATAAGTATCTTCGACGAATAAAGACTTAAGACTTTTTTACACATATGTATAAAAGAGTAAATATTTACTGCCACAACCATCGATCAGTGCTGTTTTCAACAAGTGCATATGAGAAATTGCACTTTCCCCACACAAAGAGGTTATGCCGTTGTGACCCCTCAGCATTTATGGAATTGCTGCTTTAATAAACTGTTTGCTGTTAGAAAAAAACAACAACAACCAATGCAGTGATGCATAAATTTTTCACACATCCAAGGCATTTGTCATACAATTGACAAGCACAGCAATTTCGAAGATCGATCTTCGCGCCGTTATGATGCGACTCAATCAAAAGAACATGTGCTTGTTGCTTGTTTGGCTTGAGATGGGTCTAAACATTATTGTTGGTCGGTTGTTTGTATGTAGATATGCACGTAGAGAGCATGTAAACATTTTACCAGCCAATCTTAGAAAGTACGCGCTTAGCAACATAATATTAGGATATGTTCATGTCGATATGTGCAAGCGGACATGCTTGAATGAATAAAAATGTACTCGTAGACGGTGAAAGAAAATTGACTTTGGAGGAAAATGTGTGGCGTGTAGGAAAATTCTATGATGTTAAAGTGGTGAATTACTAATTTTTGGTGTCTTTGGATTTGAAATTTATAATTTTTTGGAATACTATGTAGGTTCTTCATAGAGAATCATAGAGTTTTGATAAATTATGTACTCAAAAAAAGCATGAAAAATATAACGTTGAATATTTTTTGCATTTTTTAACTCTTTAGCCAGTCCACAGGATTCTGTTGGTATCATTTTTTTTAAAGAATGAAATCTAATAATGATTTATGGAATTCACTATAACTTAATCCATATATTCCACCATCCAATATTTTTCCTGCAGGGTTTTCGGCATAAGTGTATGATTTTTCCAGCTTGTGTGCAGCGAAGCAGAAGATCACTCGATATTCGACGCCTTTAGCATAATTTACATACCAAACACCCAGCCAACTCGCTGCCAAACCAAAATGTGCATACAAAGAAAATCTATAAGCAAGGGAAAAAAAGAACGATAACAACAACAACAACAACAAAATAAAATAAGAAGAAAAAAATGAAAACCAGAACAAACAACAACAAAGTCCGCGCACCATATGCATTTAAAAAAAAAGCAAAAACAACAACAAAAACTACAACAACAGCCATATAGCACATCTTTGTATGGCTGCAGTGACCGCGCGTGTATCTCATAGATACTTAATGCATTTTTTCCAAGCAGTTTTCCTCTTTTTGTTGTTGTTGTTGTAACTCGGTCTTTTGCCGCTCCACTGCAGCGCGTTGTTATTGATTCTACGCTTGTAGTTTGTTGTTGTTGCTGTTGTTTTTTCTACTTTCGTAAAATGCTTCAATAGTTTCCTGCGCCGCTTAAAGTAGTTGCCCACGTTGTTGTTGTTGTTATTGCAGTTGCATACCGATTTTGTTTGGCTTCGTGTGCTGCAGCAGACAACAACAACAATAGCAACAACAGCGTGGCACTACGCACGTTTGCATGGCAATCAATGCATTTGAAGCATAAACAATATGTTGTTGTTGTTTCTTGTACTCTTTTTGTGTTTTTTTCTTCTTTTTCTTTAGTTTCTCAGTTGTTTGTTTTATCACCAACAGCAATCACATTTTGTTAGTTTTCTAATCCCTCTGTGCATTTACATTTGCCTTCTGTTGCTTTGTTTTCTTTGCGTCTCTTCTCCCGGCACTCTCTCGCACTCTCTTTCTCAATATATGTTCTCACAAATTTGTTTTTTTTCCCTCGTTTATTAACTTTGCCCCATTTTCCAACGTGTAAAGATTTTCTATTTGTTATGCTATTGAAAATATTATTTCCTTTCAGCTTGTGGGTGTGTGTGTGTGTGTGCGGAAATTGAGAGTGCGAGAGGAAAGCGAATGTCGTAGCGATAAAAGCACTTTAAGTCCAATCGCTCGAGCACGGGCGTTCTACTTACTATGTGTGAATGGAATTGGATTAGTTTCTATGTTTTTTGTTCGCTTGAGATTGAGGTCGCATTGGGTTTTTAAGAGGGTTTGAGATACTTTTTCGGAGTTATTTAGTGGGATCAAGAAAGAATAGTATTTTTGTGAGAGAAGCATTTTTTTGTGGAACTATAGGAACATGACCCAAAGTCTTCTTCTTGTCCACAACACCGCGCCATTCATTTGTTCTTTTAAACACTTCAGAGCTGGAGCATTTTCGTCCATTCAAACAACATGACCTAGCCAGCGTAGCCGCCGTCTTTTTATTCGCTGAACTATGTCAATGTCGTTTCATCCTACATGACCCAAAGTAGTATTCTTTAAGCAGAAAAGCTTCATAAACTCACTGTTAGGACATCTAATAGTTGAACAAATGCGTGAAGGTATTCTTCTAATTAGAGGTTCTTTCGTGATATTATTATATACTTTGGGTGTTCTACAAGTTTTTTCAAGACGAGTGCTCGTTGGAAATTATATAAATGAGGGAATTGTTGAGATCGGAATTCGATTTCATGACACAATTGTCAAAGAAACGATGAGCAATAGAGTCAAAAAAACTATATGGACTCTAAACACACCTCACATTTTTTTAATATTTTATTGGAAACTAGTACCAAGCAAGGTTCAGAGAGAGAGAGAGAGAGAGAGAGAGAGAGAGAGATAATTTTAAGATTAAGGTACATCTGATTCTCAAGATACTATATTAGATATTTCATCGTATTCAAACACGAGATTGATCGTTGTTTTAAAACGATTTTAGAATAGATCACGATGTGGGATTATGAGTTAAGAAATAAGTGAGCATAATTGGTTCTTGCTCTCAGTGGCTCTCAGAACTACAGAGAGTGTAAATCCCGAATCACAATTTGTTGAATGTCGTCTGCGGTTCAAAATCAAATCACACCATCTCACACTGAGTTAAGTTTATGTTGAGAGATTTGAGGTTAATTATTAATATATTAGACAGCTTTGCTTATTCTTTCATTATCTTCTCGACAGCTTAAAAAAATCAATGTTTAGGGTCTGTAGTTCTTAGAAATTAATCCGAAAGCATATATCAAATTATCATTTTACTATTATTTTTTTATTATCTAGCTCGCCAAATTTATTACTTTTATGATACTCTCTGATCCGAATAGACTTCTGAAACGTTTTCGAACCAGTAACAGAACAAAAGTTTATACAAACATACGCAATATTTTAACATTTCAAGTTCCACATTTATTGTCGAACAATAGCCAACATTCTACAGCTCACCACATATTTCCATACAAATGAAAACAATTTACCCAAACCCAATTGTCCAGCAAACAAATCTTATAGACCTCTATTTCTCACAGTCCGCCACTGTGTTTTATTGGCGCTGTGACTACAAAGACATTTTTGGCAATAAAGGATCGAAAACAATAACAGCAGGAACTATTACACGAAGAAAAGTTGGAGACAAACCAAAAAACTGTAATAAAATCCAAAGAGCAAAACAAGAAGGACGAGCCTACAAACAGAATTTACTAAATTGCTTATACTATGTATGTAAGACACCCACACATATTTTCCCAACAACAGCGGTGAACGGCCAATATTGGCAATTGGCAACACGATAGAGAGCAGGACTTTGCCTTGCGATTACAAGAGAGCGCCTGTATGTGTGTGAGAGAGAGAAAGAGAGAATGAGCAAGTGCAGGCGCTTGTGAGTAAACTAAAACTGTTTAAATAAGAAATAAATTTACAAAAGCAACAACAATGCACGAAAGGTGAATGCAAAGAAGCACGTAAACAAAGCCGAGAGCATAAACAACAGCCGGGAACCCACAGCAATGGCATTCGCAATAAGAGATGACAACAGTAACAACAGCAATAGCAACAGCAACAATAACAATAACATTGGCAATGTGCAATGTTAAATAGTAAACAACAAGCGAATGAAGTCAGCAGTGCGCTGCGAAGGAAATGTAGCCATAAAAACGTGCACCCAAAAGGCAGTGGCAAACACAAAAGAGGCAGCAACAACAGCAGCAGAAGTCCAAGTAGAAGGCAGCGAGGAGGCGGAAGAACAACAAGCACAGGACGATTCGCCTGATTCAGGAAGCACAACAAAGCAATAAGGTAATAGCATAACAGCGCTGCAACAACAACAGCAACACAGCGGCACAGATAGAATACACAACGGCATGGCAGGGCAATATAAACGGAGAGTAAATGCTCTGAATGTTTATTGCTTCGCCGTTGCACGTGTAGAAACTGCTGTTTGGTTTGGTTTGGGCGTACGCGTGTGCGTGTTCGTGTCCATGTACGTGCGCATGTGTGTGTGTGTGTTTATCTGTGTGCATGACTTTATTGTTTATAGCAGAGTTGCCAAGGGCAGCGCATGGCCGGATGTTGAGGGACATTTTGTTGAGAATTAAAATTTTTTAATTTCTTTTAATAAGAGTTGTTGGGGAATTTGCTTAAAATTTAAAGTATTAATTAAACAAATACAAGTCAACTAAATTATTCGATATAATTCGCAATTGTTTAAATTATGTTCTCGATAAAAACTGGGCTTTCAAAGTCGTTTGTCACGATTGTCTCGAGAACTAATCAACCGTACTTGATGCGATTTTAGACAGGACTTTCAGATACAATTTACAACGACTTGGGTGAAGGATACTTTTGGCTTTTGAGTGTCAACTGTTTAATAACAAATCTGGCAAATTTTAGCCTATTTTTTCGTAGAACGCTTTGACAAGAATCCAATTATAAATTTTAAATTGCAAGAAAAGGTTTGATTAATACAATAATTATTATATTAAAAAAATAGTATTGGAATTTTTTTCCCGAGACAAAACTAATGTAATCCCTTAAGGAGTTATTGGTAGTCAGAGACACGAAAAAAATTAGAATTTTCAGTATTTTGTTTTTGCTATTAAATCATATTTTTTTTACAAAAGTAATAATATGGCATTAATACACAATGTTTTGACTTGAAGTCACGTAAATTTGAAAAAAAAAATAAGTCCTTGGAAATTCATCTAAAAAAATCAATCGGATAAGAAAAATTGGTTTTATAAATAGATAATCCTGAGCTGATTTTTTTTTAATTAACGAAATGGCGGCCACAGGAAATTTTTTCCTGGGTTTTTGGGAAAAAATCAACAGTATTTGATCTTAATAAAGCAAAATTTTTGAAAAAACAAAAAACCGATCCGCCCCAGGATTATTATGTATTCTAAAAGCTGTATATATGTCATTAAAATCTACTGAGCGGTTTTCGAGTAACAGTTATCACTAGTTCAATAAGCATAGTTTTGAGAAAATAAAGTTTCACGCTAGCGTTTTGGAGAGCCCGAGCGCTCTTTGTTATTTCTCAAATAACTTGAAAAGTAATTATCGGATTAACTTCAAATAACTTCAGAGAATAGATTTAAGATATTGAACTTAACGAAAGTGCAAAAAAATAAAAATCGATTTGTTGAAAATCCTGACTACCCCAACCGCTTAAGGTATTTGTATATAACTTATACAAAATAAAATTAAATAAATCATTTTTCCACGAAATTAGTTATTTTTCGTTTTTATAGTAGATAAATAGTCTTACATTAAACTGTCGTATGAAAACTAAAAAAGGAACAAATTGTTGGGAATATAATTTTTTTTTTAAATTTTAAGAAAATAAAGTAAAAACTTAGACTTTTATATCTGAAATGAAAAAAACATTTCCTTAACTTCTAACTTCAGTCTGACTTCTTTACTATATATAAGATGCCGTTGACTTATCATTTGGGCTAACACCATTATGAATATGGTTAGAAGTATACACTACACTAACCGTTTTTTTTTTTCAAAACTTCTTAAGCGTATTCTGCATAAATCTGGAGCCTAGGATATGCGCCTAAAATTATATTAATATTATTGAAACTTGACATTTCTCATCATTTTTGCACATTCAAAATAATTTAGCGCGAAAAAGTACAACCGCTAGAACACCGAACGAAACAAAGAACCCCTACAAAATGTTGGCAACTCTATAACAGCACTGTGCTATCATTCATATGTATGTTTTTTCCTACGTTTCATTATTGGAATGTAGGCGAAGGCGATATTGATTGCTGCGGCCGGGCAGAGGGCGAAGAATGCATTTGTTAACGACCCGGCTGTGTGCTGCAGGGACGAAAGATTTTGGTGGTTGTTTGTTTTCATACCTAAAGCGCTCTCACAAACACACACAAAAGACCAGCCAGCAAGCAAGCAAGAAGCAAGCAAAAGCAAACCAACAAACAAACAAGCAGATACACATTTGTTATTACACACACACACACAGACACACGCATGTACATACTCTCATGAGAGCACGAGCAGTGTGGTGAAGAGCTACATTATGGTTATGGCTAAGCGTGCGACGACGTAAACAAAAATTTGAATTTTTCAAATCAGTTTTTGGCGGCACTCCAAGCGGTACAGACCGGTCAAATCACCATTTAGTGTAGACGTGTGTGACGTGAATTCGATGTTACGAATGTGTGAGTGCGTGCGTATGTTTAAGCGGGTAAAATACACGTAACGTAAACAACACACGACGTGTTTAAGGGAAGTAGAAAGTGACACATCGAAAGTGAAGAAGCTCCAATAAAAATTTATTTTTGATTTGATGAATGGAGCGTTGAGAATCCTGTGCGCCAAAGGATATGCGCACTCAAAGAAGTTAAAGTGAATTAAAAGCAATATTAATTAATTGAAATTAATAATAAAAACAACAACAACAACAAAGTGTTTAAAATGCAAATGTTAAATACAAAATATCTGAAAAATGAAAATTGTGCCAAATTTGATTGAAAGAAAGAAGAGTATACCACAAAATGTTCGACATAAAACACTGCTGACCACCGCTAGGGCAACAAGAATAAAACAACAAAAAGTAATTTCCTTACACAAACGTTAAACACGTACATTTCCGCACTTAAAGCAGCCATTAGGCATACAAAAAAAGCCCAGAAATTGCAACTAATCTCCGTTGCATGAAAATAAAAACACAACAACAACACTAGCAATAACAAAAACAAAAGACATTACCTTAAACGCAATCATTATCAACATGGAAGCGTACAACAGGAATGCCACCCCCATAAATCAAATCACTTCCACTGCCAAAGCCAACGCCAAAGCCACCATCAGCTTTAATACTAACACCAGCAACAACAAAAATCACAACAACACCGCTTCCACCAACAACATTTCGAGTGGCTCGGTTGTCTTTGAGAATGGCACAATCATGGGTGCCGTCTATGACTACAATACGAGCTACGGCAGCAGCAATTGTAGCAGTAGCAGCAGCACCAACAATAGCAACAACAACAGCATAAGTAGTCATAGAAATAGCAGCTATTACCAACAGCCGGAAGGGCAGTTTGCCAGCATACCGGAGATTGTAATCAACGGCAGCTACAACAGCCATCAGAATCTACACCACCAACAACAACAACAGCAACTGCAACAACAACAGCAAAAACAATATCAGCAAACAGAGGCTCACACGGGCGATTCATCGAGCAATTGTGATGATTCTGCCATTGAAAGCACCGCTCTACTCTCCTCCACCGACAACAACACCAACAGCAACAGCAACGCCTACGCAACAACGATGAATGGCGTTGTAGATTTGGATAGCGTTGAGGCAACGGACGCTGTGGTGAACGATGAATTCGAGCAATTCCTGTTAAATCGCAGCACCTCCGATAGCAACATACTCGAGTCTAGTATTTATAGCGAACTGCAATTTCCGCCCTCAATTGGTAGTCTCAGCATTGGCGGTGGCGTGGGTGCCGCATACGTAGGTGGTGGCAGCGGAGGCGGTGCAACCGGTGGTGGTGGTGGTGGCTATATGGGCTCATCCATGGCCCAACAATGCCAACTGGCAGCCGCACGCGCTCAACTGCAATTGCCGCCATTGCCAGCGATGAGCGCATCAAATGCTGCCGCCAACGCTACCAACACGAACAACAACAACAACAATGCGAACACACACACCAATGTAGCCGAACTGGCCGACCTGCTGAACACGAGCACCTGTTCGCGTGACTCCTCGTCGCGTGCCAGCAAACGCTCACGTACGCGCAAGTCGCACAAATCGAGCAGCAAGGCGAAATGGAATGCGAATGTCGCTGCTGCGAATGCGGCACAGGGTGCTGCCACAGCGGCTGCTGCTGCCGCCACCTATCCACCACAATATGCGGCCATATTTCTGGATCATGGCAATATGACGGCGGCTGCCAATGCAATGGGACAGATTGCAAGTGCGGCGGCAGCCGGTTCGCCATTCGTGAATGCACCGTTGGTGGATGCCGCAACGGCGGCGTATCTGCAACAACAGCCATATCAGCTGATCACAACGGCGACAGCGCCATATACGCATCTCGGCAGGCATCTGCACCACAGGTGGGTGAAAAGCAATACCTTCTCCTTATATATATACAGTTACAGTTATATGTTAATTAGTAGTATATAATATACTTTAAATATACATTTCATTTTATATGTGTGTGGGTATAAAGCAAGTATGTGTTGCTATCTGCGTAATTTCAACGAGGCTTTGATTGAAAATGTGGTGACACACTTTGGGTTTATGCGCATTTTTCAGCTTTCAGCCATTAAGTAAATATGCAGCTTTAAGTATCACATTTTTGACTTGCACATACTTATGCAGCTACTAAAATGGTATGTGTCACGTTTATATTATGACATTAAATGTCATTTATTGAAAACATGACATGATAATGCCATTCAACGGGGTTTTTTATTAATGAAATTTAAAAAAATTAAATTTTGACATGTCATTTCATGCCATAATTTTTTTTATAGCAAAAGAGTGACATTATGTGAACAATGCATTAGGCATAAAATCTACTATCATCTACTATTAAAATATACAAATTTAATTTTTTATCCTTTGTCGGTTTGGTTTTTAACTATTTGCATAGTATTTTCGATAATTGAGATAATGTTCTCGAAAGAGAAGAGAGCGCATGAGCAATCGATAGTAGCATTGCATTCTAATTCAGTTGTTATTGTTTTGTAAAAAATGGTTTTTATACTGTTTCTGATCATATTATATCAAATATCTATGAAAAGTAACTGTTGTCTGAAAGATAATCAGCTTACAGCACCAAAATATTGTCAAAGATTATAGAGCATCTCGAAAATTGAACAAATCTAGAGATGGTTTCCTGTTGTTTCGAAAGATTTGTGATACTTTGAGGTTATATTTTCATTTGGTATGAGCTTCAAATATTTTAGTAGAGCATATATATATATTAGAACTACTTATAAAAAAATTCTGTTATCTTCATTAACAAAAATGTCACTTAAATCTTGTTAAAACCCGGTTTCATGTACAATCCAATACTAAATGCATTTTCAGACCATTTTGATTTTGTTTAGTTCAAAAAATTTGGTTCGATGACTATTATGATTTGGGAGTATGTTAAAGAGCTGTTTCAACTATGTGTTTCCTCAGAAAATATACTAAATATGTTGTTAAAATACAAACAGTAGCGATATATAGAACAGTCTTCATTTTTTCGGTACTATGTAGAAAGAGTTCCATAACAAAAAATACAATGGAATGGATATATTCTTTAATAAAGTACAAGATGCTTCTTCTTTCTGATAATAATATGTATAGCTATTGCAATTATCAAATATAAATCACAAAACACTACTTTAGAGTCCGTGGAAACATTTTATACAAATTACTTTAGTCCGAAGTACATAGAAATCTTACACAAACAAATGTTATTTTACTTAAGGCCTATGTATTATATATATATAGATAAATCAACAAAAATATGATTTAAGACTGCAGTAAGCAATAAAACTTGAAACATGAGAAACTGTTACGCAATTTCTTGATTATCCATTTGTTTTTAAAGTCAATATCCCTGCCATTTATCCTTGCAAAGCTTTAACTGACTTCTCAACTTATGTAGACTTTATATCAGAAATTCTTAACACAGCATGACCTGTAGTATAACCTCTAATCAGAGCAGTTTCTAAAAGGAAAGCTGTAGGAAGTACCGAAAATCGCACGTAATTCACGTATAACCAATAACATATTCTCGGAATGTCAAGCTTAACAGTACATGTCGTCAAGGCAACTTCACCTTTTATTAAGAATGTCGTCGTGTTGTCGTGCTATGAAGGAATGTGTCCTCATAACACACACGCGCAGCCACGCATACGGGGGGCTGACATTGCGAGAAAATCAAGTTATCACGCACGAAATCCACAAATCAATACCAACATTAACCAACATAATTTAAGTAATCACACAAAATACACACTCAAATACACATACACACATACATACATATAGACACACAAGCATGTTTCCCAATTTATTTGTTTTGCGAGCAAATGAAAATTTATCGCTTTAAGTGTATCGATATTTGTGAGGCGCACGATGGCGACAACAACAAATTTCCATCATTTTTATTCCTGTCACAAACGCAGCCAAGTCGGGCGCGCCAAGTGTGAACAGTGTTGCTTGCGGCGCAGCTATTTTTAGTGCTTAACTTAAAACAAAGGACGACAATGTCCTTGTAACATGCGTTTTTATTGCATGTAACACATACACACACGCACACACATATTGATGGAATGTTGGCAAGTAAGCTGAAGATGATGGCGGGGGCGGTCGCTATGATGATGATGATGATTTGTTTTTGGCTTTTTTTCATTTCTACGACAACTTTTTCAATACATTCCCATTCATTACAACTACTTGCTCCAATTTTTTGTTGTTGTTGTTTCTTTTCTTTATGTTTTTGTTGTACTGTTTGATGCTACTACTACTGTTGCTCGCAGCGCCAAAAGTCCACTCGAACCGCAGCGATGCGAAGTTAAAGTGGCTCCTAAATCAAAGTCAGTCATCCAAAATGTCGAAAACCACCCCAACAGCAGACGGAATACGTGTAACAAATGAAACAAAAGCCAAACTATTGTACTAAATGAAAAAATGTGCTCCCCAAAAAACAAAAAAAAAAATACTCAAAAAAAAACGAGAAAAAAATCAAACGGAGCACCACACCAAGCATATGCATATGAATGGTATAATGAAAAAAAGAAGAAGGAACGTGAACTCGAACAAGAACAAGCGTCCGAAACGGAAAAAAATCAGAAATATTGTTTGGAGCGGGAAATGAAATCAAGCATCTCTCGAAAAAGTTTCAGTTTGACAGGCGCATTTAAAATTGTAATTGGCATGCTCCATCACGATGCGGGATGGATGGACAGACGGACGACGAATGTACGATGGGCTGATGGGTTGACGTGCGAACGGGTAGTGAAGGCGGACGGCCAGAGGCCAGACGGACAAGCGGATGAATGTCTGAATGAGGCGGCTCTTGACTACTTGCCTCTTTGGCTCTAGATGGATGGCTATGGATGTGGACGAATGTCTGTTTGACTGCGTAGACGCTGCTGCATGTATTTCTGAGTGTATGTGCCGCGTGAGTGCGCGCCTGTATCACTGTGTGTGCGGACGATGTGTAGACAGCCGCATGACTACAACAAAAAGCGCGTAAGTGTGTGTGTGTGTGTATGAGTGCTCCACAATGTGTACAACATTTGGGGGCAATGAAAAATTGGTGGCACAAAAAACTTGCAACGAAAAAAATTCACTCATAAAAACGCGCTGCGGCAAAGCTTCAGGCACCCAGCAGCAGCGGTGGCGGTGGCAGCGACAGCACAGAAGATGCGGCAAACTTTTACGATTTTTTCACATTTTTTTTTTTTACTTTAACTGCGTATATTTTTCGGAAGCGCTGCCTGCTGCCTTCCAACAGCACACTGGCTCACTTATCACTGCCCGAAAATCTTGTCACGCTAACGCATGCAACAAACGCACATGCATACAAATGTGCCCCACAAATAAGTGATGTGTGATTGCAGTCGCACAGTAGCAGGCGTGTGGAGCTTACTGCTGTTTGGGGAGCATGCCTGGCTATATTGTATTGTTTAATATAAAAGTGTGTATATGTGGCGCGTATAATAGTTGGTGATTGTCGCTTGCCGCACATTGTCTCCACAACGCCACGCACTTGCGGCAACGACCACTTCTCTCCGAATAGTGTTGTTGCTGCTGCCTTAATACGCTTTTGTGGCATATTAAACGTGCGCGACGAGGAAACGCATTTATAGCGCTTCATTGTCGACAATTTCATTTCATTATTATTTTTGTCCCTTTGAGTGCGCGCACACACACGCACACGCATGCAAATACATATGCATATATAGTATATTCATATATATTCTATTGTATTGCTACTATTATTTTATTCTACTTTATTTTATTTCATCTTGTTCACAGCGAGAAACTTTGCGACGCAAGCCATTGTTCGCACAACAGACAGACAGACAGGCGTAAGCTGCTGTGCTTACGTACTTACTCACTTACTTATAAGTATATGCGTGCGACTTTGCATACACACATTTGTTATAATATGTGTGTATGTGCCTGTACGCCTGCTTATGAGGCAGACCGCGCCTGTCAGGCGAAGCCAATAGAAATTCCACAAATGTCGCTATACACTTTTGTGACACCAACTATTTGTAGTTGTTGTTGTTTTTGTCGCATTTTTTATTTTTTTCCCGACATTATTTTATTCTTTCTTATTTTTCTTGACTTCATTTCATTTATTTTTTCTACAATTTTTTTCTTCATTTTTTTCCTCGCTTTGTAATTCTTTCACAGCTACTCAGTTCAGTCATTCCAACTATATTTACGCGCTCTAAGCAAATGTTGGCGCAATTTATTTATATAATTTGACTTTCTATATTTTCTTCATTTATTTTTGTTGTTGTTGCCATCTTTTATTTTTTCTATTTTGTGCGCTGCTACTTAATTTTTATCTCTTCCTGCCGTCAGCTATCAAACATTTGCGTGTGGTGGCTGCCAAAAAGTTTTGAAATGTCTGCTTTTTAGTATTTGACACAGACAATGTTGCAGCTGATGTACAAGTATATGTACTCCTTTGAGTCTACTAGCGCCAAACACACACACCAACATACATGCAGAAACTCAGAAATTAATGCTCGCGTCTGTACATGCGCCCGTCATAATGGGCGGCCCTTGCATAAATCTGCTTCACACCGTCAAACAGTGCAAAAGTTATAGAAGCGACCTCACACCCCGCTCGACTAAAAGATGCAGTCAACAGCAGCAGCAGCAACAACAACAACACCGCCGTCAAGAGCAGCTGCCAGCGCCTCCACCTCCTCCGCTCGCCGTCATGCGAATTGTGAATTAGAGCGTACACAATAATAACAAAAAACACGATTAATTACTTTAATGATATGTACGTTGATAATTGTATGGTACTTAGTGTCGTTGGGCTGCCAACTAAGTGTTGTAATTGACCCAATTATATATAAATATATAGGCGTGTGTGTGTGTACCCTGCATTGTGTCTGTGTGGGTTGTAATTTGGCATGAAATTGGGTAGCTACTTGGAATTAAATCTGATTCTGAAAATCCTCCTAACAACAATATGAAGAAGCAAATAATTTAATGCTCTAATTTGGGGCTTGTACGTGCGTATGTTGGTCCTCTATATACATATGTATGTACGGGGTATTTGATCTCGTTAGTTGACTTACACTTGGCAGGTACAATGTCATTTAATAAGATTTAGAGATTATGTGCCAGGAAAAGTGTGAGAATAAGAGAGCAGTGATAAGGTTTAGACTTGTTTGACCCTAGAGCTTGTATTTTCAAAGTTTAAGTTCTAGTGAATCGAATAGCATGTACCAGTGTCACTTTTGAACATAAAGAAAATGAGTTTACTAATGCCTGGGAGAGCTTCCTGTCGAAATTTTCTGCGAATATTTGTGCGAACTAATAATTTTCTTAACCTAGAAGCTTTCACAAGCTTTAAGCTATCACTGCTGAAGAGTTTTTGCATAACAAATCTCCATAAAGCTGATTTGCCGATAGAGAAGATGCCCATTCTCATAGAGATGATCATAATTTTACACAAATTTACGACCTGGTAGAGTTTTTGCAAGATTGAAGCCATACACTGATGTCATCCTTCAAGCTTTAAGCTTCAAAAACTTAAAGCTTTTCCTATGCTTTCGCTAATCACTTTAAGTGTAAGCTTTTACTAAACTTTTGTATCAAATATAATATATTTATTACATATTATAAGCTATATATATAATATGACACTATCGAAGTAATAACTAACGAGAAAACCGATTTTATCAGAAATTGTATAAGCATTTCTCTATCGCAGTTACATACATATGTGCTCACCACTGAATATGATGCCACCGAGTTCGTATTAAAACCATAAGTAAATATTTAATCAATTTCGTGTAAAACATATAAAAAAAACCCCACAATACTGCTGAATAAATAAAATCAAATAAAATTGAAATTCGGCAAATAAATTAAATCAAATTGTCAATAAAATTCATTTATTTTTTTCGCCACATTTAAATTATTTTTTTTTCAACCAATTCAATATGCTAAGTAAATGACTACAAATGACTTTTTTGAGCTTTTTCAATGCACTTCAATGCGCTTTTTCTCGTGCGCTCACTTTGCAATCAAAATTGACATCTTCAAACCACAAACCGACTAAACCACAATTGCAATCATTTACTCTCTAGAGTCTATAAATTATACATTATACACAATACATTGTCCGTCAATCAGTATTAACACAAAGAATTTAATTTAAGCAAATTGATGCAAAAAACAATTAAATTGAAAAGTAGAGAGAGGGTGTAAAATTAAAATCAGTTGTAAGTGTGAACAAAATTTAATTTAATTAAAAAATTATTTTGAAACTTATATGTAATTGTTTTTTTCAGCTTTCTTGTCCACAAATTAAATTATAATAAATTAATGCCATAAATTATGTGTTAATTGAGTTAGAGCTAGCCACAAAAAAATCGTTTAAAAAATTTTATTTTATTTTTATTTATTTACATAAATTATTTGGTTCACGAAATTAGTGTCATAAAGCAGCCAGCATAACTTCGAATGCAATCAAATTGCAATTTATAAAATTCTAACAATTTAATGGCAAGTTAATTTTGCTGCAAAAACCTATAATCAAATATCAAATAAAACGCTGGAAAAAACTGCAGCAGACACTGAAATAATAGTAACTCATTAAAATCTGAGCAATCAAAGGAATTTGCAAAAAAGTTGAAATATGACAAAAAAAAGTTAAAATTCACCAAAAAATTTAAATTAAAAAAAAATTGAATTTCATCAAAAAGTTAAAATTTATGAAAAAGTTGAAATATAAAAAAATTAAATTTACAAAAAAAGTATAAATTTAAAAAATGTGGCAGCAATTAAAATGTATGCACTTTGAAGTTTACATATATGTTTGTATGTCTGCCTGTGTGTATGCCAAAATATTTGCGCCGAAAAAAGCCAAAAGTTCTCCACAAAACCGGAAATTCAATTAAAATTAGATTATAAATATTCGCTTTATTAATACTTTGTTTCAATAGGCATGCCACACATTCGAAATATTTGTATGTACTGTAAAAAGCAGGCGATTGCCAATTTCGGCTTGTCAGTATTTTTTTATGCGCGAAAAAGTTTGATGGAAATTCAAACATTTTTTGAAGCACTTTTTTTGAGGTTATATAAGTTTTGATATTTGCCGTTATGCAATAGACAGCGCGCTGGCCAACACGGCTGCAGCCGATGACTTACGAAGCCTTAGAAATCAGTTTGAGCTACAATGAATGCATTAAAAATATATATTTTTAATTAATATTGAATTATAAGTTAATAAAAATTATAACAGGCTTTGACAACAGCGATGAATCTTTACAATTCTGTGAAAACCCCTTGAAATTTCAAGCGGATTTTCCAAACCACAACTAAATTTCCAGCTAAATGTTGACCAAAAAGCGCGTTTACATACACTAAAATAACCAACAGAGTAACAATAATATGCTTTATTTAATTATAAAACTCATACAGTATGCATTTGCATGCGCATTTTCTCAATATTTTTCCAAAGCGAATTAATTTCGTAACGAAAAATTCGGCAAAAAAAAGAAAAATAATAATAATTGCAAAACATTTAGTTATTGTAATTAAATTAGTTTCTTTGTTGGAGTGGCATTTTCAGCAACATTGTTGCAATTTTCCTGTGTATATGTGGCTGAGTGTTGTTGTGTTGCAGCGCCGCGCGCTAAGTAAACTAGTTAACAAATTCTCTGATAACCGCGAAAATTTACATTTATTCCGTGAACTTAATTATGCAGAAAAATAAATTTGCATAAATGCAAACAGTTATGCGTATAATAAAATTTATATTGCACCGTTACACACACACACACAGATACAGATAATTGTTAGATTACCATTTAGAGTGGATAAAGTTTGTAACTACAAATAAGACTACAGATAAATCAATTTAAGCGCTGGCAATGTGAAATAGTGAAAAAGTTGAACAAAGCGGATTTAAATTAAAAGAGTTCATAAAATAAAATGGATAATATTTTTTAGCTTTTAGATTGTTTCAACAGCTTTTTATTGCAATTAGCATATGTGGGTGCTTTAGCTGTCAAACAGTCTTTGATGTCGTCACTTTGAATCAGTATTAGAATATTTTTTTTATTTAGTAATACAAGCGTGATGTATTTTTGACAAAATTAAACTTTTAAAGCACGCAGAAGTTCACTAAAAGCTTTTAAACTTAATATTGTTGCTGGAAAGCCGCGAGTGCTTTTGAAAATCTTGTCTGTGAGTATTTAATATATTTTCATTGGATTATTGAATTTCAGTACAAAAAGCTCTTATCCGTGAAAAAGCTTGCTAAGTTCGCCTGCTGACAGAGCTTTCGGCGATTTAAGCTTTTTTAAACTAGTAAATATAAAAAATACCAATAAACTAGATGAGCATTAAAGGCTATAAAGCGAATTAAGTAAAGAAGGAGCTTTCAGCTATTTAAGCTTTTAAAAGCTAGTAAATATAAAAATATGTATTAAATAATAATAAGGATAATTAAGGAAATAAGGTTATATTTTTCAGTACTGAGACTTAAAAAAGCTCATTTCAATTTTTGATTATGTGAAAAATAATGTGATCCAATATTGAAAGAGCCTTAATTACAAGAGCTTAGTACTTATTTGATCACTCTTATACGTTGTATAGCTCCAGTTGAGTTTCGAAAGCTGAAGAGAACTCAACTATTCCATGAAAACAGAGAGAGATTCAAAATTATATTGATAAAGCACAAAAAAATTAATTTAGTTATTATTAAACTAATTTCAAAATAGAATTTTGCTTTAATTAAAATCTATTTAAACATATTGAAATTATGATTATTATTTATGTGAGTCAAAAACAACTTTTAATTTATAATTATATCAGAAGAAAGCACACACACATACTCATTTACACTTAATAACTGTACATTTTCATGCTCACTTTATTTTCGGCTAACGGAAATTATTTGCTTTGTTCGAAATTGATTCCGCATACGCCTGTTAAATCAATTCAAAAGCGAATTTCAAATGAATTAATTAAAATATATTTTAATTAAAAATATGAAATGTCCAAGTTTTTAACACCAAAAAGAGAGAATTTCCAAATAAATTAGAATTTATATTAAAATTGGTGTGCAATCAACTGCAAGCAGTTAAGCACATATATTCATACAAAGCAACGAAATAACGGTTAATAACTGCATATCTATGTATATATGTGAGTGTAGAAGTCTTAGTGTGTGTGTATGTGCTTGCCTAGTAAACAATAAATAGCAATTGCAATATGTAACATTTGACTGCATATCTATGCATATTTATGCACCGGAACACACAAACAAATGTATTATATATAATTATTTATGTATGTGTATGTGTGTGTATCCTCACATATTATTATCACATACACTTGAATGCAATCAACTTCGAACAAACACACACACACACACATACGCCGCCATACAATTGAAATTTAAATTGCTTTTGTCAGCTGAAGTGTGTAAAATCACTTTAACATTGATAACAAGCAGCAACAACAACAACAATGCAAATAGCAAAAAAGATAATGCACGTATCACTGCAGCCATGAACAGTAACAGCAAATCAATTTGATGGACACTTGCATTAGAGTGTAGCGGTCATTTAAACAAATACACACACATATACACATTGTATGTAAATACTTAATGCCACTCTATGTAGTAATATGCTGGTGCGGCTCTTGTTATTGTGATAAGGCCAAGTACAGCCGCTTCTGAACCACAAATAAGTGCCATACAATCTTGATTAACACAAAATTATTGTATTTGTCGAGAAGGAAAATTTGTTTGCTCGCATTGTTGTTGTTTGTACATACCCACACATATGCGAGTGATATTTATTGGACAATTGAAATTAGCATTCCCACATACACATTTAAGTGAGTTAGTTTATACTATAATGGGTCGCTGGAAAGGTTCGAATATTATTTTGGAAAGAAATTATTAAAAAAAAATGTATGAAAGTAAAATAAAAAATAAATATAAAAGAATATATATTTAAAATAAAATAATAAAAATAAAAATAAAAAAATTAAAAATAAAATAAAAAATGATATGAAATAAATTAAAATAAAATAAAATAAAATAAAATAAAATAAAATAAAATAAAATAAAATAAAATAAAATAAAATAAAATAAAATAAAATAAAATAAAACAAAATAAAATAAAATAAAATAAAATGAAATGAAATGAAATGAAATGAAATGAAATGAAATAAAATAAAATAAAATATAATAAAATGATATGAAATAAATTAAATTAAATTAAATTAAATCAAATTAAATAAAATGAAATTAAATTAAATAAAATGAAATTAAATTAAATTAAAATAAAATAAAGTAAAATAAAATAAAATAAAATACAATAAAATAAAATAAAGTAAAATAAAATAAAATAAAATAAAATACAATAAAATAAAATGAAATTAAATGAAATGAAATGAAATGAAATGAAATAAAATAAAATATAATAAAATGATATGAAATAAATTAAATTAAATTAAATTAAATCAAATTAAATTAAATTAAATTAAATTAAATTAAATAAAATGAAATTAAATTAAAATAAAATAAAGTAAAATAAAATAAAACAAAAAAAAATAAAATAAAATAAAAAAAAAAAATAAAATAAAATAAAATAAAATAAAATAAAATAAAGTAAAATAAAATAAAATAAAATACAATAAAATAAAATAAAATAAAATAAAATAAAATAAAATAAAATAAAATAAAATAAAATAAAATAAAATAAAATAAAATAAAATAAAATAAAATAAAATAAAGTAAAATAAAATAAAATAAAATAAAATAAAATAAAATAAAATAAAATAAAATAAAATAAAACAAAATAAAATAAAATAAAATAAAATAAAATAAAATAAAAAAATAAAACCAAATAAAAAAAAAAATAAATAAATAAAAAAAAATAAAAAATAAATGAAATAAAATAAAGTAATGTAAAGTGACAAGACGTGACGTAACATAATTGTCATATATCTTCATTTCTTTGAATTTGAAATTAAAGAATTATGGAACTTCAGCAACTCCGGCAACCCCTTACAAATAAAACCATTTCATAAATATGTATATGTATTTGCATATAAATCTGTATATGTATATATAATGAAGATAATACTAACCAGATGTCAAATAGATCAGTTCAATGCGGCGTTTTCATATAAATGCACAAATAACTACACATACGTGCTTGTAAGCGTTATTGTGCTGTCATATATATTAATAGCTATGTAAGAAGATTTTAGTATATATGTACATATGTACTACATACCGTAAAATAATGACAACTAACTAGAATGACCTGAAAATCTCAAGTAATCATATAATTGAGAATACTTACATTGTCTTCACAGTCTATATATACATATATAAAAGTATGTATAGCTGTTTGTATGCCGTGCTTAAGTAACGCCTTTGTCAGTTAGTATGTCAGTCTTTCCTAAACACATACGCACACTCACTTACATATGCACCGCAACAACAAAGAACTAAGAGGCAGATGATTCAGATTTATATGCTAATTGACAGCTAAAAGCAGCTTAAGCTGTTTACATGCTTGCTTTAAATTTTACATTAACACGCGCATACTCGCATATCTGCCACAGTCAATATGTAAACGTTTCTTCAGTGAAGTTATAGTATATACGCATAACATTGTGTTTGCCTGCTAAGAGATTGCTTAAGAGTCTGTAGTACAAGGCAAAATGCTTACAAGTCTTACAGTGGGCGGCGCTGCCACACAAATGCTGCTTCAAATGCAATTTAGCTATATATTACAGTTAACTCGATATTTGTCGCAAACGCACACACTTGTCTTTGTATGCGCATATATTTGAGTTTATATATGTGTGTGTGTAGTTGTGTATGTGTGTGTGTGCGCGCACTGCAGCTACAAGTGCATATGAGCACCAGGCAAATAGGCGACATTGTCTTGCCGGCACTCAAGCAGCTTGTCGCTTTGTTAAGTAAACAAGCGCTTGATTTACAAGCATACTTGTAGGCAATCGAACTGGCAATGCAGCAGCAGTATGCTACAATAACAACAACAAGGAGAGAAGCAGCAGCAAAGATAACAAGCAGGCATGTAATGCTGCCACATGCAACCAAATACATTCATACATATTTATATAGGAGAAGAAGCAACTGAATGTAGTTGTATGTGTGTGTATGTGACTTTGTGTGCCTAACACAAATATTTATGCCAAAGATCTATATGCACACACACACATACACACAAATCACTTTAAATTTACTTAAATTAAATTGAACACACAAACTCTTCTTCTTCTGCTGGCAAGCATAAACTGTTAATTACATTGCCACATTTACAAATTCATCAAACAAAAAATACAAACACACACACTCATACACACAAAGATTGTACAAACAAGCATGAAATAACTGGCAGACAATTGGCCGAAACTGTGAGTATAAATATCACTGCCACTAATTGCTAGCACAAACAACTACAAACACACACACATAGACACTCCGGCTCATAGCTTTCTATTGATATTTCTTGAAAAAGTTTACCTCAAGCAAACGAGCCAGCGCTCATCAGCAGCTCCATTTCAACTGACCGTATGGACGGCTAACAGCCAGCTAAGTGAGACTAGTGCGGCAAGTTAGCTGGGGCGCTCCGGGTTCGGGTGTTTAGCTTGTGTTTGCTCTAGTCATTAGCGTTGCACAAACACCATTATTAAGTTTTACATGCAGTCTTCGGCCACAGGCGAGGCAATAGTTAAAGCAACAAAAATAATACTAGTAAAGGCAACAGCAACAGCAGCTGTTCAAGCTCCAATATTGCTGCATATTTTAAGGCTCACGCACACACATACACATGTACATGGCAGACAGACAAGCACACACAAATATATTTGTTTGAAAATTCAATAGAAGAAAATTTGGTAAATGCATTAAATGCGTCAAATTAATTTGATACTCGGAAGAGTTGGGTCAAAAACTCACAAGCAAGCAAACAACAAATACAAATTTATTTTTGTATGTATGCGTGTGCTTGAACACCCTCTCCACATTGTCACTAAGTATTTTTGACAGCGTTGCCACAACACCACAGGAAAAGGCAGTTGCTTTAGTGTTGTTGTTGCTGTTGCTGCTGCCTTTTGTAGTTACAATTTGTATTTTGTTGTTGTTGTTATTGTTGTAGCGTTGCCTTAGGCACGTAACAATAGCCACTAACATTTTGTAAATTTATTTATTTGACAATTTCTAACGAACATTCGGCACGTTGCACACAAATGCTCATAAAGTGTTAAGAGATATGCGTTTTATAACCAGCCTTACATATGCTTACTGCTATACAAAGGAATACTGTTGACTAAAAAAAAGATGTCACAGCATGAAATAAGATTTTTGTATATCGCATTGAATTGAATTAAATATTTTTGTACCCAGCAAACATTTGTGGAAGGACTTTTTCTGATGGGCTCAATACAGCCGACATATAAATTTGCTCTCAAGTGCCTTGTGGAGACTCTTCATGCATTTGGTAGACTTCTCAGAGGCAAGCTGACACTTTCTTATTGCACATAATATTATTTTATATGCAATCATTTGGAAAAATGTCAACATGTCATCATCTGTCACAGCTTATCAGCTGATTGTCGAATTATGCCTCATTAAACTTCAAAGAAATGCAAAATTTAGCAAAATATATTAACTATAGACTAGCAAATACGAAAATTTTAAGTAAAATTTAAAAATCTTGTAGAAAATATACTTAAGTATAAAGTTACTTCTGACAGCTGTCATTAGTCACAATATGTACTTGCAACACATTAGTAAGTTCGTAGATAAGTTTTAATGACAGCTTTCCCACATTTGAATGACATATATATTGGCTACTATAAATAATAATAATTAATAATAATTAGTACAATTCAAAATTAAATTTCAGAATGTTACTGACAAGTGACAGCTGACAAGTGGCAATTGACTAGAAATTATAAAATAACAAAAAAGAAAGTGGAAAAAGTAGTTTGAATAATTACATTTTTTAAAGTTTACATCAAAACAATGGAGACCAAATCACTTCTGACAGCTGTCATTAGTCACAATTCCATATTTGAAGTCCTCATATCACATTCATATATTTATAAGCAAGTATTTATTGTAATGCTTCAAAATTTCTGTTTGGGAATGCTACTGGTGACAGTTCATAAATGAAAAGTGACACCTGACTCATGACAAGTGACAAGTGACAGGTGACAAGTGTCAAATGAACGGAAATTAATAAAAATAATTCCAAGGTGTGAAAAACAATTCTATTTTTCGATTTTTCACATTTTCACATCTCTTAAATACAACAACAATAAATATATACAAATTATTTACAAATTAAATTTTTTCATTTCCAAAAATATCCACAAAATGGCTCGCTGGTTGCCTAAAAACGAGAGAAAATCAAATTTTTAACTTTTATTTACACGCAAATTTTTTTACATAATATAAAAAACCAACCATATCCACACTCAGAACGTCCGGTTTGCTACAATTGTGCGCTCATGAGTGCGAGCTTAAGTGACATTTGCCGCCAACTCCTGCTGCTAGCTGCGACACATCTTTAAATATTGTTGATATTTCGTGTGCACATTTACCTGTGCTTTTTCGTTACTTTGCTACACTTTAAATGCTACGAACACTCAGTATATAGTACTATACCCTTTATATATAGACTTTATACTTTATAGTATATACATATATACTTTATATTTATATAGACCATTTTATTTGACGCAAAAAAAGTTAAATCCCCGTACACACGGTGTGTCACTTGATTGGCCTGCGTCAGCAATGGACTCACCGATCGCCAGCAACAACAACAATAACAGCAAAAGCAATTGCTAAAAGCTATCTAGCTAAAAAGGTAGAACGAAGCCCCTGTGTATATACATATGTATGTATGTCTGCTTGTGTGTTGGTTTGTGGTTGTAAGAAAAGGTAAAAAGAAATCGGTTGGTGTCCACTTACAATTTGTTGTCGCCACTCGCCGTCTGCCGACACTTGTCCGCCCCCAAAACCACATCCGCACGAACTTTTCGCCATGCAAGTACCTATCTACTACCTATATATGTATGTGTGTGTGTGTGTGTGTGTCGGCAAGAGTATTAAGGTTTCATGCGTTGCTATCACAATTGCTTTGGCTTTAGCTATTGTTGGCTGTTGAGATTTTTTGCTCACCTCACTTTTCCATTGGTACTACACCGCAGCGCAGCGCGCTGGTCCGCCGCCTCGCACTCGCCCTCACTCGGCGCTCGCCATCCGTTGTAGTGGACGGTTCGGTTGTTGTGTGTTGCATGAACTTTGGTTATCTGACACCGCAAAGGAAGTCCATCAATATCATTTTTCATGCATGTCTTGCGGTCTTCGGTACGGTGCTTGTGGTCATTCATGCTGCTGCTGCCAATCTCGCCCAGCGCCCGCTATCTTCTCTTGCTCGTTTAACTTGCCAATACTTTTCATTGCGTTTGTTCTTAACTAAGTACATTGCTGTTATTGCTTTTATTGCCTTTTGTTGGCTTGTACACTGTGGTTATTGCAATCTTTTTTGCTGCTATTGTTGTACTTTTTTTTTGTGTGGTGAGCCAGGTTTTAGATATTGACATGGCTCGTAGATACATTAACTAGCATTCTCCAGTGGCTGCGTCGTCGTCGCCACTTTTTAACTTTTTATTATGGCATTTTTCATTTTTTCCTCTACTTTTTTTCTGGATTTTTTTTCAGTTTTTCCCACTTTTTCTTTATTTTTGTTGCGCGCTTTGTTTGCAATTTATTTTGAGACTTTTTGCCATTCGCTGTCAAAATGGATTATTTTAAGTTGTCTGCTTTCAGTTTAAATCTTTTTCACAAAAATTTTTCTTGCACGCCAGTTGGCGGCAGCGGAAAATGGTCAAGCGCGGCTTTTGGCTGGCTGGCTGTCTCGGCATTCTCCGCTGCGCGTGCGGTTGCCTGTAGTTCGGACATTGCGCTAATGAATCACTAAGTGCCAGCGGACCGCAAAAAGCTTAGAACTTCGCTATAGCTTTTATGAAAATTGAATGACGTTGGTTTATCTGCGCCACTTAGTCATAGTGTTGAAAGGTTTTTTTTTCGGTATTTTGTTTGAAATAAATGGCACTATGTTGGAACACTCATATATGGAATTACCCGCAATCAGTGAAGACACATGAAAATCTTATTGAGCGCACGATTAAAGCGTGTGTGCTTTATTTAATGGCAAAAAGTTATGTTGTTATGTCCCGCAAGAGCAAGTGCAATAAATCTCGTGTAACAAATGTGTTCGATGAAGAAAGTTGCAAGGAAAATTTAGTGAGCTTTAGACCAGTGGGAATGAGGGTGTTGAGAAAAATTGGTGGTGAGGAATATAAAATTATATATGAAATTGTGTATAAAATTGATATGTAAAATAAAAAAAATTTAACTAACGGATTTATAAAAGCAAGAAAATCTTAAAAAAAAATATCTCAAAAAATACAAAAGTTCGCAAATTTATTGTTGACCAGTATTGTTTGAGTATTTATATTTTAACTGCTTTTGAATTAAATATTTTAACAGGTTTATTTATTAATATGTTTTCTTAAATGTAATTGGTCTGTAATAATTTATAAACCACTTAAAATCAAAAAAATATACGAAAAAAGCTTCACCCAACTATAACGCCCGCAAAAACTGCTATTTGCCAGTAACTGTTGCCTATATCTCGGCGCGCATGTAAAAAGCCACTATATCAATAAAAACGCCAACTCAAATACTAATTAATTTCGTTAGTTCTGTTAACATTTTTTTTGCCAAAAATGCAGTTACATGCAGCTACAAACGCCCACAAAACCGTTACACGAATTCAGGTCAATAGCATTGTGCACTTTTAGGGGCGCAACTACAAAGCATTTGTGCTGGTCATATTGCCGCACTTTTTCACTTTTAATGCAGTAACTTACATACAACAACAAAAAAAAAAATAGAATTCACATACAACAACAACAACAATTTACAATACTCATCATCGTAAACTACTTTGCAAAACTTCGCCAATAAAATGTTATTGCCATCATCAAGCACTCTCGTGTAACTAACTCGCTCGCTCGCCATCACAATTGATGGCTATCCAATTTCTCGTGGTACACAGTCTCATCATCAACTATTGTTTAGTAGTGCCGCTTGCCTTTGCTTTGCTTTGTGGCGCAAACTCTGCGCTCTTCTCCTCCTCTTTGCTGTGCCATTCTATTTATTACTACTACTTACAAATCATCATTTCATTCACCAACACTATACTACACATGTTTTTTTGACGATTTGAGCGCAAAGTATTTTGCGAATTTTTATCAATGAACTCACTCGCTCAACAGCCACTCTACACAACATTAACCTCATTAAGGCAACCCCAGCGCCCTGTGTGTTGTTGCTTGGATTTTTGCAGTTATTTTTTGTTGTTGTTGCTTACTCTTCAGTTGCTGCTGCTGCTGCGTGCTCGCTAGCATTCATGAATGAGCTGCACTGATTAAAATTATTGAAGCTCTCAACTCCTTTGCTGGCGTGCGCACTTATTTATTTACTCTGGCGAAAAAGCAGGCGAAGTTGAGTTGCTGTTGTTGTTTTTTTTTGTATTTTTTATATTTTTTATATTTTTTGTTGTGTTTTTTGTTGCTCTTTGTATTTTTTTGTTGTATTTCTTGTTCTGAAGTATCGCATTTCCTACCAAAATCCGAAAAAAGTGTATTTTTTCGCATTTTTATTATTACTTCGTCCGCTCTCTGCGTCGTTTTCTTCTGCTCTGTTGCAAGTTCAGTCACTTCGTGCACGGAAATCCCCCACATTTGCTGGAGTTCAAAGAATTTTCATCTTCAATGAGCACAGCGAGGAGTTTGAAACTTGCAATTTGAGATTTTATATATTTCTTCAGTTGCTTACCGCCGCTCACAGCTCACCGCTGAGTAGTTATGAATTTGTGTGCAAGCGGGTGGCTGAGTAGCTGCGGCATGGAGCAATGTGCTGGTGATGAATTGCGAAAATCGCAAGCAGCCACGCAAGTTACTTAATGTAGCAGCAAGTAACCCCAGCAGATTTGAAGGGGATTTCAAATAATCTTTGCTTATTTATATATATATATATAAATATGTATGTGTGTGTGTGTGTGTGAGCGGTTATAAAACTAAATAAACTTATTGTGAAGTTATCACCCCAAAAAAACAAGCAATAAGGATTCTTTAAAAGTGGTTGATGCTTATAGAATTATGGCACACATACACACACACACACAGACGCAGAAAATCATTTGCCATAATCATCATCAGAAGCATCAAACACGAGCTGGAACATAATTTTATTTAACCCCATTTGCCCAGCTGTGGCTCGCACGCTCACTCGCTGGCTACCCAGCACTGTTGTGCTTGTTGTTTTTTCTTGTTTTTGTTGTTGTTTAGTGCATTGGAGCATCTAATAAATTTGCTATTTTAATATTTCACATTATTTTATGGTAATTTTGGAGTTACATCACAGCAAAGTGGGTGTTGCTGGTGGCACAAATACGCACACACCCACACATACATATAAGTACAGTTACTTTTAACCGCTCGCTGTGGTTCGCCGTCAGCAACAACATCAAGCGTGGTTGTGGGTGCAAAATGGAGTGTCACAGCAGCTGGCGCACTAAATCTAGCTCACTCACTAACTACGCTCAGCCAGCTATAGCTTACCGTTAGCTACAATATCTACTATGCACCCCTCCTCCCACCCGCTCACAATTGAAATTGAATTTTAATGCGCCAACGAAAGAGTAGTATGTGCGCTTTATCATTTTTCGTGCAGACCACCGCCCTGTGTAAGTGTGTGTGCGGCGGTTAAAGCCAAAACAACCGAACCGCAGGCAACAACAAAAGCAAAAACAGTCAAATGCAAGTGCGGCAAAAAATGCTGCGCTAAAAATGAGAAAATTGGTTTTATTAATGCAACAAACGAGTGTTGCATGCGTCAGTTGACAATTTGCGCTGTCGCTGACGCCTACGCCGTGCAGCAAATAATAACAACAACAATAGAGAGAAACAAAAAAAAAACAAATTGTGAACGCGTGTATGGCCATGAAGGGTGATTTCCGCTTTTTCGCCAACGTTTTATATCTGCCACTTCAACAACCCTTATCAGCATTTGTTGCTGTCGTTTTCCGTACTCTGTTTTCTGATTTTTTTTGCTTTCACCTTGTGTTTGTTGTATTGTGTTGTTGAGGTTTTTCGGATATTGCATGCGGTTTAGGCAATTTTTTTCACATTTACCGCAAACAAATGATAAGCGGCGCACACAAATTTATTCGTTATTTTGAATTTCAAATTTATCACCGGCGACAGTGCACACAAAAAACACACAACAACAGCAAACAACAACAAATGTGTGAGATTTTTGGTAAACAGCGGAAACGAAATGTAATGCCAAAATGTAGCAAAGCATATCGCGTATTTAATTTTGATAAATGATTTTTGCGGCTAAAGGTTTGTGGCATGCAACATACAAATAAGATATTCATTAGCACACGCACACACGGGCACACACACACAAGCAGTCAAGCTAAATACAGACAGCAAGCAGCAAATACATAAATTAAAACGCCGTCGCCGCCACCGATTTACACAACAATAATTGCAATTTTTCGGTAACTCACAAATAAATATACATATTTCATCAAACTTGCCACATCCTGGCACTTGTCGCCCACTCCACCAGCGAACCAAACTCAGTTGTCCCTTGCGCAGTGTTTAAACATTAATTACCGCCATTTCAGCTACTTCCTGCGCTCCCTCGGCACACTCTCATACACCCATACACATGTTTACCTAAACTTCCACACACACACACACACTTTGCTTGCGTGCAACGTGAATTCCGCAACCAAATGATTGAGTTGGCTGTGATTTGCCATAACAACGGCGGCGGCGTTGCCTAGAGCCTTCGTACAACTGCCTCTCGAACAACAGCAACAGCAACGAAAAAAATCTCATTAATAACAATAAGTGTGAGTAACGGCGCATTAGCTGCCACCGTTTTGCTGTGTACACAACACAACTCCGGTCCATGCGGGCCCTCCACACTCAATCTTATTATTATCATATATTTATCGATGCGCCGCCGGCATTCGAAATTTAGCTATTAAGCACATAAGACATGCCACAAAATGTTGGTGGCAACAAATTATGTGCTTATAACTGGCGCGTGTAGGGTTGCCAAGTGGTTTGATTGCATTTTATTTTTATTGTTTTTGTGGGAATTACTAAAATACTGGCATTGAGGTGCTCTTCAAGCGGCGATCAATATAAAAATTAAGTACAATTTATTTGAAGATTGTTCAGACCAGTCAATCGAATAATTTGTAGCATATTTGTAGGCTAAGTAATGCAAAAGCTTCAGGTACAATGAAAGAAATGCTTATAGAATAACACATGTATTATAGATTATATATTACTACTGTGAGAATATAGTATTTTGTGGAGCTTTCTACCTTACTTTACAATAATACAATACTTTTTCATTTTATTCTTATAAGCAAACTTTGAAAAGCTTTGGAGCTTTTTATAGATTTTTCTTAATTTTCCAATATTTAAATATATTTTTTAATCAAAATTCCAAGTTCTTGAAGAGCTTTTGTATAAAGCTGGCTTTGGAAAGCTTCTGAGCTCTATGTTTAATTCTTTTATTCTCCAATATTGTAATATTGTTTCGTAATAGAAACCTGCATTCATAAGAAAGCCCTTTATATAGTGATAGTAAGTAAAGCTTGAAATGAAAATTATAAATTCTTAGAAAGCTTTCTATACGGCAAGTTTTGAAAAGTTTTCGAGCTTTGTATTTTTTTTCTTTATTCTCCAATATTGTGATATAGTTTTGTAATAAAAACTGTAGATTCATAAAATAAAAATTTTTATTTACGAGTAAGCTTTTAAAAGCTTTCGAACTTAGTAATTTAAAAAATGACATTTTTGCAAAAATAAGGTAATCTGGAATGCATATAAGAATGTCCACCTGTAATAAAAGCTCTTACTGAGCTTTTATATTTTTTAGAGCTTTGAAAGCTTTTTTCTTCTCCAAATATTTTGACTAGCTAATCAAAAAGAATGATTTTTGAAAAAAAATGGCTACGCTTTGGATAGAATAAATTCAAAATTCTTAACTGAACCCCAACGGTATAGAAATTTATATACATACATATATATAACAAATGAAAAAGGTAAACGCGCAGCAATCTCAACTTGGCAATCAGAAAAATATATTACACACACAATAACAAAACAAAAAAATAAATAACAGTTACGCTGAATACCTCTACACACACACACACACAGACAATAGAAACAAAAACAGTAGCAGTCGCTTTGGGGTCGAGTGTCACACGCATACAAAAGTTTGATAGAAATTTTCCGACAGCACCAAATGCAATGGACCGACACACACACACACAAGCGTACGGTGCGGGAAAATCTGGAAAATATGGCTGAGATTCAAATAAATAAAAACGCGCAGAAGAAGCAGCAGCAGATAAAGAAAAGGAAGCGGCAGCAGCAGCAGCGGCAAATAAATTATAAAGGTACTTTTAATCAGCTTAAAGGGACTTACAATTAACCAAAGAGCAGCGTAGCAATGATAGTACGTGCGTGCAGCGCGCACAAACAACAACAAATAAGATATATATTCATATATATAACTAGATATGCTTGCGCTTGAGTGTGTGTGGTCCAGTGACGAGGTGAAAGGGTAATGCCGTAAAGCGACCGAGTTGCTACCGAGTCAAAGTATATTACAACAAATACAACAAAAAACAGTAATGTTGAGACGAAAAAAATGAATAGCACACCAAGTTAAATGAATAGTAAAGCATAATTTATTATACTTAAGATCGCACGCACAAAGGCAATGAAAGCGCGTTGGCATTTAATGAGAAGCTGTGCGGCATACAGATGCCAACCATGCACATACTTACTCATATATACATATATGTAAGTATATTTGTAGTGTGTGTGTGTATGTGCTTTTTATGGCATGACACTAGAAAATAGTTGATGTGAACGGCAGCTAAATCTAATTAGAAGCAGCAGCAGAAAGCCTAAAAAAAGTTTCACGCTGCTACCTTTATGACCTTTTTCTAAGCGTTCACACACGCATACATATATAAATATGAGTTTCATATATAGCATAAAGCTTGCACACACACACTGCAGCCGGCAGTTTGTTGTTGTGGCTGCTGAGATTTGTATGTTGTTGTTGGTTATGCGGGCGAAATGCGCTTAGCGGGTGATGTGCCTTTTTTCAAACTATTTCTTTTTTATGCACAAATCATTTTTTTCACCAAAATTACTCATACTCACACACGGCAGCAGCAGAGCAGCTTTCATAGTCGTAAAATTCACATTAAGTTGCTGCAAAGTTTTGTGGGAAAAAATATTTTCGTTATCATTCTACTATTACTACAACACCTAGGCATACATACTAATCTACATTTAGATATATCTAAGTTTTTATGTAACTAAGTGCAATGCCATTTCAACTTAGATAAATGCACACACAGGAAGTGAAGCACACGCACACATACAGAGCTACATCCACTTATGCGCACATCTCCGCCATTCGTTCGCTGCGGTAGTGCGAGTATATGTGTGTGTGTGTGTGTGTGTGACATTTACAGTAAGCTTAGTTGAGTAACACAGTTTATGACCAGTAGCTTTGCGCAGTTTGCTGACTTTTGTCAAGTCTTCATTAACGTCAGCGTCATAATAATCAGCGACTTTTCATAAGTCCTCATTATCAACACCACATTTTATACATTCTATGTCAACGTCGTCAACACTATAGTGTTTTATGTATGTAAGTATGTGTATGTGTGTGTGTGAGTATAATTGGACATTAGTGTCATGAAAAATTACTGTTAATTTAGTAGCTGTTTGTTTAGCTCGCATGGTCATAAATATCAGTGTAGCGAGCGGAGACTAGCGAAATAGGTGTGATTTTCATATAATATTTTGAGGTTAGAATTTTCGTTAGATATTTTTCAAGTTTGAGGTTAGAATTTTTAATGAAAAAATTTCCCAAGTTTTTTTTATTTGGAAATTATAATTTTTTTATTATATAATTATGTAAATTGAAATTTTAGGTTCAAATTTTTCAAAAACATTTTTTTTTCAAATTAGAATTGTTTAAACATTTTTTTCACACATTTTTTAAGCTTTATAATACAAAAAAATAAATATTTTTAAAATTCATTTCCATCAATTTGAGTCTATATACATAATACTATACTATTTTGAAGTTAAAAATTTTGTAATGAAACTTTCAGAAATTTTTCAAGTTTTGAAAATATTTATAAGATTAGATTATATAGTGAGGATTGAACCGCAACCTAAGGTCTATTGTGCCCTCCCCAGTTATTTATAAAGAAAATAATATTTTAAACTCTATAGTTTTTGAAAACTTGTTTGAGGTTAGAATTTTTGATTATAATTGTTTCAAATTAAAGGTTAAAAATATATTTTTCACAAATTTTTTATGTTTCCTAATAAAACTAATTTTTTTTAATTGGAAAGCTTTTTTTCCATTTGAGTGTATATTATTTACACTTATACTATTTTGAGGTTAGAATTTTTAATGAAATTTTCAGAAAGTTTTCATGTTTTGAAAATATTTAAAATATGAAGATTCTAATTTTTTATAATGTGTGTATATTATCAATTTTTTCTAGCTAGTTTGGGGTTAACATTTTTTTTAATTTTTTTAAAGAATCTTAGACTTCTCCTACCATTTTGGTAAGAGAACATACCCACAAAACACCAACTAAATATATTTTTTTCAAATATTTAAAGCAATATTATTAAAAAAATATCACAAATCACCCACTTTTAAATGCTTCACCTTAATAATTTGTCAACATTATTATTTTTGCATTCAATTCCATTCAAGCAAAATCAATAATAATTTCTTTACTGAAGTCCTGTCATGTCATAGATACTTAGCGCTACCAACTGACATTCATAATTTTCCCTTGTGAAGCGTCCTTACTTGCAACAGCATTGCCATTCAAATTAGTGCTGCTATGGTATTTTGCTTTTGTAATTACGCTGAGTACCTCTTTCGACGTGGCCGCCTACACACAACGCCACAAACACACAACGCCACAAACACACTTACATACGCACATGCAGTTATGCGCATACTTTCATAACTAACTAACGAACTAACTAACTAAGTAATTCAACGGCAATGTTTGTACATAGCAAGTGCAACTTTTTATTATACAAATTGCTACGAGTATCTATGATTTGAGTGGAGTATCTCATGCGCATAGCGCTTTTTTAATTTCCATTCGCCCAAGAGCGGAAAGCGTGCATAAATTGTATGCGTAGCGCAGGCTAGAGTACCGTATTATAAATATAACGAGCCAACAAACAAAAGTTGTCCACTTTGTAGCAATAAGAGCTCTGAAGAGCAGTGATGATAAAATGTGAAGAATTCTAAAAAATAAACCATAGAGAAAGGTTTCAAAATCTTAAAAAAAATTATAAAAAATTATGTTGCTCTTAATAGATTATAAACTATTTTTTTATGTAATAAGAATTTAAAAATTTTTTTACAAATTAAAAAAATCAATTTTTCTTTAAAAAAATTTTAAATTCGAAAATTTTCTTGAAAAAAAAAGTATTTTTAGATTAAAAAAATTTCAAAATGTTTTAAAAGTTTCAAAAAATATTTTTTATTAAAAAAATCTCAATTTTTTTTTTTAATTTAAAAAAATCGAAAAATTTAAAATGTTTAAGAAAAAAACATTTAATAAATTTTTTTGTTTTTTCGAAAGCTTATTAAAGCTCTAAAAATTATTTTCATTGTTTTTTTCAATTAAATTTATATTTTTGTATTTTATTTTTTACTTTATTTGTTTTTATTTGAGCAATTTTTAATAATTTTTCCACAATATTTCCTCTTCTGAATGCCAGTATTTACATTAACCTAATTAAATTAATTTGTTTGCTTTAATTTTTGTTCTCTACATTGTATATACATACACATACTTATGTACAGTATCTGCTAAAAGTGTATGCCCTCATTATTTTAGTGCAAATTCTTAACTATTTTCCTGCTTTGTTTGCATTTTTGTCTGCGAATTTTAATAACCTGCTTCTTTTCATTTCACTGCTTTGCCAGACGTTTTACTACTCGCAATATTTTCTTCTCCATATTATTTTTTTTTTTACTTTTTTTCGCTCATTTGCCGTGATTTTTCCACGTTTTCTTTTAGAAATTTCGATATTCGCACAATTTCACTTTATTACTTTTTGCCTCATTTTCACATTTCACTGTCTTACTTTCGCGCATTTGATTTATTTTTTCTTTTATTTTGCTTTTTTTGTGTTACCTACATATTTTCACTATCAAATCGTTCGTTCGCTTCTAAATCAACTCACTTTTCACATTTCTGATTTTTACTCGCTTTTTCGCGCATTTATTTCACACAAGCGCCGGGCACCTCACCTTCGCCCATTTCATTCGTACGTTCATTTACACACTTTTGCACTTTACCGCGATTCTTACGCTGCGAGCATGTCTTTTTTTACTTCCTACTTTTCTTTCAATGTGATTTGTGGTCTTTTTTTGCCTTTGTTGTTGCTTTTCACGCGAACACTCCAACACACAATTTCATTAGAGACCTGCAAGCGCTTAATTACTGCTGAGATTTCTCACGCACTGTCGGACCGAAAATGGGTTGAATGGGCTGACTGAGACGCTGTTGCCGGCAGCAGCAGCGTTTGCCTATGGCTTCCTGCTTTTGACCCCAGCTTAGCGGCGTTAAATCGCTGCCAAGCTAGCAGGGCATTAAACGCAGCACCGAGTCAAAAGTAGCAGCTAGTGTCAACAGGCAAAAAAAAAACACAAAGTGTTATATGGCAGCATTAAAATTAAATATTTCGCAAGAAAAGCGCAAAAAAGAACGCCGAGAGTTAATGTAGAGTAATGTTGCAGCGCATAAAATCAAAAGTCAAGCTAGTCAAGCGGCAGTGAAGCTTTAAAACTTGAAAAGCGCGCGGTGGCTTCTGCTCGTTGGTTGGTGGTACGAAAAAAGTCAGTAAGGCATTAAGCACATTTTCTAAGTATTGTTTTAAACATCTTATTATTTCAACATCAACAACGACGAGCGCTCATTAGTTCGTGTGTGCGTCGGTGATTTTCAACCTTTCATTGTTAGCATGTGTGGCCGCGGCGTGTGGAGACATATGTGGCATGCTGAATGTGCGTGTTTCCTGTTCGAAGGCCCCAACAATGCCATATAACGATCAGCCGTCACTTAGTCATTTCGTCAGCGTTGGTCTACAATTCGGCTGCAAATCACAGCGAACGCCTTTAATTTAAGTATCGCATTTAAAAACCACTAATGGGCGGCTTAATGTTCGACTCTTGCGCTTTTCGAGACGTGTATGCCTCATACTTCACACCTTTGCGGCGGCACGCAAATGCATTTTGTTTTTAATGTATCCTCCATTTTAGTGCGCCAGGAAGTCACTTTACAAACCAAATATACGCTCGCGCATGCGCTATTGTCCGCTGCGGCGGCTTTGTTTGTTTGTCATTGGCGTTGCATTTGCGCATGCGCGTCGACGCATTGCGGCTCATATCAATGAGCTGCGTGAGTTGTCAATATTCTTACAATTTCCCTCACTTTGTTCTATTGATTTTTAATGAGTCAGCTGTAGAGCGGCATTTCTTTTTGGTTGACAATCATTTGTGCCGCAGTATGTCGCTCAGGTGTTGAAGCGTCACAAAGCGTCTTATTGTGACCATATGCACATTGGTAAATATTTAAAATGGAAATTGTATGGACATGACTATGGCTCAGCAGGTGTGTGTCTTTCGTATATCTTTTTTGGTGCAGAGTGTCAGTACAGCAAATAAAATCAAGAAAGAAAATTAATTCATAATGCTTAAATATATGAAAAAAAAAGTTTAGTAATTAGTAATAAAGTTTATGCGGTGGTTTATTAAAAGCTTTTAAAACTGAGCGAAGCACAAAATAATTAATAACTAATAGTATTGAGGCAATATATATATATTATATATAGATTCAAAACTATAAATTATGAGGTATGCTCGAAAGTTTCCATAAAGCTTTCGAAAGCTATTTCGGTTGAGCTTTCAGTTTGTGAAAAGATGAAATAATAGTATTTGCCAACTAAAAAGTGACACTTGTTGACTTGTTGCTAGTTATGAAAAATTGTCACATAAACTTTCAGAACTTGTCTATAGTGAAAGCTCCAACTTCAGCTGTAACTTCACAAAAAATAGTTGATAAACTATTAAAGATATAAACTATATAAAGATTAAGAATATAGCGCAACGAAAGCTGTCAAAAGCTCCACATAAAAACTTGAAAGCTTAAAAGCTCTGCAGAAAAATCTCAAAAATAAGTAATTAACACCGAAAATTCCATTTAAACAACAATTGCGTAAAAAATAAAAATCTTTTAACTGACCATTTCGATTTTTAATTGAAAAAAAACAATATTTTTAAGTTAAGTACTATAAGCCAGCAGTACACTCTCGCTTAACTACTATATAATTCAACATTAAAAGGCAATTAATTAATGAAAATGCCAAACCATGAAGCCATTAGCCGAAGCTAATATAAAAATACGCTGAAAATATAAAAAATGCTCATTTCACCCGGGAGTAAAAATGTATTAAAATGTCGTAACGGTAATAAATGTTTACGGACACATACAAACTTACAAATATACACACATATGTGAGCTAGCAAATGCGCATTGAAACAAATGTGGCAAAGGCGTGCTTAAATTGTAATTACAAAAAAATATAATTGATGTGCAGACATACTTATATACATATATAACTTGCAACATAACGCAGCTGGCGTGTGGCAAGTGACCACACAGCAGCAACCAACGGCATAAGAAGAGTGATTACTAGAAATAAAAATACAAAAATAAAAAGTTTTGCAGCAGAATTATTATATAATTTTGGTATTTGTTGTTCTTGCCACACTGCACCACAAGCCTTTCCGTAAAGTTCGCAACCTGCCATTAGGCGTCCAGTGGCAGCTTACGTCATAGCTATGTATTAAAGACAGGTAACGAAAATTCAATTAACGCCAGTTCTAGTGGCTACCAAGCAACGAACGTTAGGTGTAGCTGTGCGCTCATCAATCTATGACAACAGCAACAACGACTGAGAGTTATAGGCACACTTTTTCACACATATTTTTCTTCGATTTTTATTATTTTTTGCGATATTCATTTCATCTCATTTTTATTTTATCTGCATGCCAGCCAGTGTCAATGATAAATTCGAAATTGATGACTTTTTCACACCCCATCATAATTTAGTGGCATTTTATGAGACAAATTGTAAGCAATTCTGTCACTCAGGCGCTGCGAGGCTTATAATTAAATGCCACACATGGCACCTTCAGGCGTACGACTATGCACATTAAAACTTTTTTCAAAACAACAACAACAAGCACGTTGTATTTGAACATAAAAAAATGAATTGATGAAGAAAAATCGAAAAAAAAATTAATGCAGAGCTGAAGATTTATGTGGGCATTAGTGAGACAGAAGAAAAAATTAATGATCCAAAAATATTTGTTGACTAAAAAAATTGTTATAAATAAAGAACACATGTGGATGGATGTCAATAAAAAAAATAGAAAAAAAAATTTTAAACACTGCCTGACTTTCAACAAAAATCCAAAAATCTCTAATATTCTACATAAATATAGACTATCTACTGTGCACGCACTCAAACGCTTTAAAAGTCAACACTGCAGTCAATCCGTTTCCCCCACTGCCTGTTTGCGGCGTCTTGCAGCTCGCCATTTTTATGGACTTGGAAATTGTTATTTGAATGCGTTTGCAGCAAATGCCTTTTTACTACTTCAATTGCTGTTTTTCAACGACTTTTTACGCATAGTGGCGATAATAAAAAGTAGTAAAAATTGTTTTTTTATTAGTGCTCACCACATTTTATACGCGCGGAACTAGCGCATGCAGTCTCACTGCCTCACTGCCTCAGTGTCTCAGTCTGTGTGCGCGCGTGTCCATTAATTGAGTTTATTCCTCTTGACTGTGTGTGTGCGTCCATTATAAATTCTTCACATTGCTGCAGGCTGCCGAGCTTCAAAGCAAATTCACATCAAATGCATTGCAAACGCTTTTGTTTTCAAAGTTGTTGTTAATGCTTTGAACGCTTCTTGGTGTGGTTTCAATTTTCTACTTTGCATCTTTTATGACTTTTTTATTATATTCTCAATATATTTTTGTTTTTGTTATTGTTATTACATATTATGTTGCAATAGCGTAATTAAAAGCATCATTCAATTATCAATTTGTAAGAGTTTCAACAGTTTTGGTTACTGCGTGCGTGCCCCGCTCGCTTTTGTGTTGCTTGATTGATACGTACGAAAATTGTGTAGTCAAAGCGTTGCCAAATGCCTATAATTGAAAGTCGAAGGGAAGGTCAAGAGTTCGAATTACACTGCGTTGAGTGCTTTAATGATTTTTATGAGCAATTACTTAGCTGAGCGTTGAGTTGATTAGTTCAAATGAACGCGTAACATTGATAATGTGAAAAAGTTAAATAGTTGAAATATTTTTAAATGTTTAAGATTTCGTTTTTGAATAAATTACATTTCACTAACATTTATTATGGAAAAATTCAAAACAATTATTTATTAAGCTAATATTATCGCTTGCAGTTCAAAATTCTTTCATAACTCTTTGATTTCTAACAGATTTCATCACTAAGAATCACTAAGGCTTTCACAAAGCTTTTGCAGCAGCTGAGAAGCTGGAGCTTTCACATAAAAGCTGTGAAAAACATTAAAATTATTCACTAAAGTTTCTACAAACCTTTTATAACGAACCAGAAGCTGAAGCTTTCACATAAAAGCTTTCACAAAAAGCTTTCGAAAACTTCAAATAATTTGAATCATGTAAGATGAAAACTTCCACAAAAATTTTGAAAGAGCTTTTTATAATAAAAAAAAACTATTCCAGAAAAACAGTAAAGTATCAAAAACAGATATAAAAGCTTTAATACTTTATTATAGTCATTTAAATTTTTTTTTAATATTTTTTGATAGCTCAATTAAACTGAAAACTGTTCTATATTTTGAATTAATTTCGAAATATTAATATTCCTTATTCCGTAAAATAGTTAAAATTATTTATTTTTTCCTTAAAATAGTAGTTTGCATCATAATGAGCTTTGTTAAAGCTTTCACCAGTTATAATTATTTTTAATTTTCTTTTTTCTTGAAATTGGAACTTTCAGTCTAAGCTTTCATCAAGCTAAAGATGAAAGCTTGTATATACAGATTATTGAAGTAATTTTATTTTACAAGCAAAAGCTTTCAAGATCGCTTTTAAATTCTCCATAAATTCTTAAATTACTCAAAATTAATTGTATCGAAAATTTAGTGGTGTAAATAATAACTATTTGCTGTTTTATAGCACTTTCTAGTACACTTCCAAAAAAAAAATATGAAACAAAAAAGCTTTGAAGAAGTAGATTCACTAGACAACTACTTCGTTCCTCTTTCACCAAGAAGATATATCGCCACTTTTATAACACTAAATTAACAAGAGAAGAACAACAAGATGCCATATAATTTCAATTTATTTTCAACACCATAAAGAATATCGAGCCATAAAACAATATTAGCTCTACTAAACACAAGAACATAACAAATAACTATGGACACATGTGTGTTCATAGTATATATGTAAGCACCTTTGTGTTCATTTAATTACGGAGCCCCAGCACCAAATTGAATTTACAAAGCAATCAATTAATCCCCTTACAGATCGGTAGCTGGATAAATATGGTTGGTGAGGTCTAGCTGCTGGCTCTCGTACTATAGAGTATCTGTGTGTGTGAGTGTCTGTTTGTGAAGTGAGACCTGCAGCGCGTACATATGCATTGACCCTAACATATGGCGTTTTAATGACTTCAGAAAGTGCTGAGGGGCAGCATAGCAAAGTAGAACGAAAGCAATAACAACAATAACACTAAGTTATTTTTTTATCCAAAGCAAATGTTGCAGCAACATTAATTTGACAACACTTACATGCAGCGATTAATTTGTGAAGAAGCAACAACATATGGGATGAAAAATATCGGAGAAGAGAAAAATCAAAAAAAAGTTGGAAAAAAAATCTAAGCTTTCGTGCTACGCCGTCGGCAGTTGTGGTGCGATTCGACACGCACGGGCTATTTGCATCATTTGTCAGCGGCGCATAATAACAATTTATTGTTTGTCAGCTAGTGTAAAACAAAAACAACACCAACAACAAGCAGCGATTGCACGCAAAGCAGTGGCATGCTACGGAGCGTGCAATAAATAGTGCGAGGTGCTATGTGTAGGCATAAAGAGTTTAGGCAATAGTTGTTGCCGCAAGCTGCATAGAAGTTGTTCAACAACAACAAAAATCAAAAATTTGTGATTTTCTTTTTTTCTTGACTTCCTTTTTTGTAGCATTAACGAGGTGTTGCACGAAGCTTTCGACCAACTGCAGCTAAAAACAATAACAACAACAAGATGTTTACAGTACCGTAAATCTAATGCGCCTTTGAATTATGCGTCTAGATTATATTCAAAGCAACGCCTCATTTTTCGAGTGACACCCTCGTAAGCGCGGGGTCACATAGCCGTTATCTGCGAACCACATATATATTTACATATACTACTGATATGCGTGCATACGCACTTAGTTTGTAATCTTAAGTGCTTTGTGGCGCTACAGTGCTTCAAAAGCTGGCGCACAGCTGAGAAGCCAACACAAGTACAAGTATGTGTGTGTGTGTGTTTGTAGCTGCGTGTTAGCATACATTCGGGCGTTTGGTGTCGCCCCAAAAGCAACTCGCCGCTGTTGGCTAATTTATGATGCGCTCGCCTTTACATGTTGTTGTTGCTGCTGTTGTCATTCCATACTATGTACAGTATATATTTATGGTTATTTATTGAAAGCGCTCGCAGCCGCAGCTTGTCGCACCAAAGTGTGACACAAACACACATACTCAGACATGTCGTATATATGTATTTATATATATAGAAATATAGTCATGAAGTAAATGTCCCAAAAATTGTGTTTTTGTGTGAAATGTAGCTGACAACCGCTGCCTGCTGTTCGCTGCCTGTCAGCGATTACAAAATAATATCAAATACACAAAAAAAATATGAGCAACAACAGCAGCGGAAAGAATAGAATAATTTCAAATGCAATGCAGCGCATGACAATCAAATCAAATGCTCGTTTATTGAAAAATATATGAGCACAGCGATTTTATGTGTAGAGACGTGAGGGCGCACAAGTGCGAGGCCCTGTAGCGCATAGAAGAGGAGTTGCTAGAATAAAGGGTGTTGCAATTATTGGCAGAAGCTTTTGCTAAGGGATAAAATAGAAAATAATAAAAACAAAGAACAGAGAGAAAAAAGCTAGAGGGAGAAAGCGAAAGGAACAAAACATGCATTATTAATAAACAAAGAAAATTGAACTTTTTTGACGAAAGCTTTCCAAAAAAAGCTTTGCAAAATCATAAAAAAGCTTTGCAAAATCATAAAAAAGCTTTGCAAAATCATAAAAAAGCTTTGTAAAATCATAAAAAAGCTTTGCAAAATCATAAATAAACAAATTTACATCACAATGTCTGCTTTCAAACAATCTCAGTTGCCCTACAGGGCAGCAAATCAAAGCCAAATGTGATGAATTGAAATCGAAATGACGTGGTGTGGCAACGACAGGCGAATTTTATGGAAAAAAGCGTGGAGTTGCGCGGCAATAAAATATGTTTCTAACAACTGCATTTAATCATGGCGCGTGAGCAGCGAAATGACAGCGACAACAAAAACAATAACAACACCGAAAACAACAACAATTAGACAAGAACGCATGGCATATGAAAAACCATCACGCAAATGTAATCGAATTCAGCAGCAGAAATATTTCACGCGACTGTTTATTTCTATTTATTGTTTTTGTTTTTTTTTTCGTTTGATTTTACAATTTTCTATTTTTAATATTTTTCATTTTATTTACGAGTGCACAATATGCAACGAAATTTCGGTAGTGTCTGCTGTTGCTCACAGCATAATTTATATATTGATAAATATGTGCAATCGAGTAAATACAAATCGCCGCCGACACTTGTGTTATATTTCGGCTTGTTTATGGCACAGTTTTTTCACAAATTCTATTTATTGTTGTTGTTGTTATCATACTTTGTTTTATCGCATGCTAGTTTATTTATGCGATTTGCTGTGTTAGATTTTCCACTTTATTTCGTTGTTATTGTAATTGTGTGTGATTTTTTTACTAACGACAGTTTTTTTTCCGAAAAAAAACGAAAATTTTACACATTTCACGTTTGTTGCCTTTTACAGTTAGAAATTAAATAAATTCGTTTAGTTTTTTGTTTTGACTTTTTTATGCCGTTAAAAAATTGTTTGCCGCAGTGATACTGATACAGTTTGATGTTTTAATTTTTACAGCATCGTTTGCAATGCGCAGCAGTTTTGGTGTTCAGAATGGGCTGTAATACAATTGAAAGAGCGTTTCAAATGGCTTAAAATACATAATTTATTGTTGTTGTTATAAAAAGGCGTAATAATATTAAAATTGATTGAAATGGAATTAGCGCAATATATTGAAACGAATTTTAATCAAGAAAGTTTCAGAATTTTTTCATATTTTTCATATTTTCAATGCGTATTTAGCAATTATTACATTGGTTAGAGAGCTTGTGAAGCATTATGATCGCAATTTAAATATTTTTTATGATTTAATACATTTCAAAAAGTTTGAGATTCTCAGCATCGAAAAAATTAAATTAAAGCGCAAAAGAAGTAATGGATTTTAAATTGGCTTAATTTAGTTTTACTGTACTGAACTTAACGTCACATAACTTAACTGAATTTAATATTACTTAAGCTAGAGAAGTAATTGAATCTAAATTAAAAAAAGTTTTATTGAACTAAACTAAACTTAACTAAACTTAACTTGACTGAACTTAACTTAACTTAACTTAACCATTAAATGGGTCCGGATTGTTAATTAAATTAATACTATTATACTAAACTGACGTTAACATAACTGAACTTAACTTAACCTGACTTAACTCAAAACTGCTTAACTGAGGAAATATATATATTTTCAATTGGAAATACCTATGCATCAGATTATTACTGACAAAACATATATTCTGATTCACATTAGCGATAGAAGGGTATATACTTAACGTAAGGGGTTATATACAGTTAGAATTTTCAATCGATTTTTTTTTATTTCATTTTCTTAATGTACATATATTTAAGAATACACACAGAAAATTTCATATCGTTCCGGTGAATATTTTCAAAGTTACAAGCAAATGAAAAATTTGAAAAGGCGTTTCAGAGTGCTTGGAAGTACAAGGTACAAACTTTAAACGCGTTTTTCTCAAAATGGTGTTTTCAAAGTCGGCGACCAACATTACTCGAAAACGGCTTGACCGATTAGTCTCAAATTTTAACACGACCTTCTTAAATATATTTTTTTAGTAATTAATCGTAGATTTTTTCTCTCCGATAAATATTTTTTTTTTATAAACAATTTAAGGCCGAAATTTCGGTGAAAAATCGATCTTTTTTTTAGAAACCGCATTTTGTCAAAAAATTTTATTTTGCTTATTCCCTCGATTAATTACTAGATTTAACATTATTTTAACGAAATCTGTTTGGTTTTTCAATTTCGGATGATCCAGTTCCGAGATATAGTGGTCACCGCAAAACGCCTTTTTTGAGAGGAGTACCTGGAGATCAGCTGTAGCTCTTTTTCAAATAAATATTTTTACTAGTACTAAGTCTTAAAATACAGTTAAAAGATACCATAATATGTGTATAAATTTTTGGATCAATAAATTCAAAAGTTTTCTCAGAAAAAATTCTGGAAAATTCACTTTTTTCGGCCGTCTAACTGTATATAACCCCTTAACTTAACTTAACTTAACTTAACTTAACTTAACTTAACTTAACGTGACTTAAAGTAACGTAAAATTAGTTAACTTATAAACTTATTTCCAGTTGGAAATACTTATGTTTCAGATTTTCACAGTCACAACAAGTAAAAGTATTCGGAGTATTCAAGTTAAGGATTAAAAAGCTTTAACTTATAAAAAATATTAACAATTATGTAACAAATGACCTCCGCTTTTACAAAATGAAAAACTCCTAAAAAATCAATATACTCTAACATATGCCCACAATTTCTCTTGTCTCACAAATTATACAACTACTAACTGATTATCCTTTATATAACTCATCCCCACACACCTGAGCGAGCGCTGAGTACCTGCGTTGAAAACAGTTAACGCAATTCGCTTGGAAACAAAATGGACATAAATGCCGCTTTTTTCCACAGAGTCTCTCAAGCAAAAGGATATAAATCTCGTAATAGACGTTGCGTTGACCCACCCAAGAAAAAAACAAAGAAAAGAAATAAATCGGAAAAGGGAATCAATTCTAATAAATTGAATGCATTTTTTTGTGTGCGCTACGTTTCAGATTATAGAAATTGAAGTGCTCGGAAAAAATCGAGGAATACAAAGGAAGGCGCAAGAAGCAGCTGTCCATTTGCTCGACATAAATTATAGTCAAATGAGTGGCTGTCAAGTCGAACACATTTCACACACACGCACACAAGCATATAAGCAGCAAATTTAACAAGTTAGGTAGATGCTTGAGCATCATTGGCATTTAGGCAGGTGTTGCATGTCAATAAGATGAAAAACGAAAAAAATTGAGAAGGAGGAGAAGAAGCGGAGAAGCAACAAAATTAGACACAACACAAAATAAGGATCAAAATTTTGAGTACAAAAGCCTTTGCATGTGGGCCACCAACAACAACAGCAACAGCAGACCAGTGTGATACTTTGCTGACACTGAGCATTAGAGCTAAAAGGCGATGGTGACATGCAGACAAAGGTGAATGTCGGCAAAAGTCCTGTGACCCTGCCAACAACAGCTGCTCACTACCTGCATTCCGCCTAGCGACCGACTGTGTGGACACAAAGGCGCACGGAGTTTGAGTTTGAGCGAAAAAAAATTAAACACACTATGATTCACTGTTAGGCACTTTCCTTATTGTTTGCTCCACTCCCCTCTGTGCATCCAGCTGATGGCTGGTGTTTGTGTGTGTGTGTGGAGGTAGACACATTAATTCCAGCAAAGATTTTCCACTTTCCTGCATGCTTGTCTGCTTCGTTGCGAGTGTGCGTGTGTCTGTGAGTATTTCCAATCGTCTAATGACTTTGTGTGACGCACAATTTCTACCTGCCTAGCAGCGGCGTTGACTGTCTGTGGCATGCAGCATGTTGCAAGATGCTGATCAACAACAAAGCCCAAAGCTGATAGTGGTTTGGGGGATTTTTCTTTTAATTTCTTGCTCATACCATCATCCTGTGCTTGCTCTTGTCATTTTCCTCTTGTCGATGTGTGGCATGCTATGTGGCACAAAGAAGTAAATTGAAAGTAGAAAAAACACCAGCTGCATTGTGCGCAGGTAGCGCAGAAAAAATATCCACTTTATTTATATAAATATACATACGTTTTTATCGCCAGCCATACAAAAGTAACCCGCTGTCAACTATAAATATATGCTTTTTTTCGAACTATATTAAATGCAAACAACAAAAACACACACACTCTCTCTTCTATATGAATATTGATAAAAATACTGCCATAAATAATAAATTATTTATTTTTATATTTTTCATCTCTTCCTCTTTGCAGACGCTTCCTTGACACACCCACCGCTGTGGTGGACAATCCGGCCGGTGTTATCGTTGGTGCGACGTCTGTTGGTGGTGCTGGCGGTGGCGTCGGCGGCACTAGACCGGCTGCCAACAGCACAATGGTCGGTGGTGCTGCCACCGCTGTCAGTTCCACCTTCCGCAAATGCTTTTCACGTCCCATTGTGCCCTTTATCATCGGCATATTTGCGCTTGGCGGCGCTGCGTGCACGCTGGGCGGTGTGGTGCTCGGTGCGACGGGCCTTATTGAGCACACCACCCAATACCTGAGCGCCTCACTGCTGATGATCGGCATTGGACTGTCACTGCTCATCGTCGCCGGCATTATTTGGCGCTTGTGCACACCGAGCGATGCGGATGAGTGCCCCTGCTATCGCCTGATGGAGACCTGCCGCAACTGTAATAGTCCCTATTGTAATAATCGTATACTGCCCAGTAGTTATTTGTATCCAGAGTTTCAGCATCGACCGCCACCACCGTCGTACTTGACGTCGTTACACGAGTGTGCGGCCATTGGGTGAGTAGTGTGCACAAATGAAGATATGAAATTGTGCAAAAACGAAATAAAAAACAAAAACAAAAATTGACTGACATTCATTTTGATTGCATTTTAACGCCTTGAATTATGCTTCCATTTACAGTTTAATCAACGGTGCTGTCTATAGTGGCCTACGTATGAACACACCACCGCCGCTATATCGTTCCACAAACTCTTTAAGGTATGTACACATGGTCGACAATAATACAGTTATATAAATTAATTACTTAAAAATACACTGGTCAACATTAAATTTGGGGATAGGCAGCAGTTTTTAAATGAAATAAATGTTTTTATTGGAATTTAAATTGTATTAAACTTATATTTTGAGAATTGGAATTCATATTTAGTATCGAAGAATTATTTTAAGTTATAAAGTAAATCAAAAAGAAAAAGAAAGATTAAAAAAATTTTGATTCTGTTTTATTTTCAAAAATGTTCTTTTTTCTACTTGGCATTGCAGTATAGTGAAAAACGAGAGAAAAGTACAAAATAGATTTCAAAAATTAGTTTTGTATGTTAAATTTCATGTACAATAAACAAATCCTGAATTCCGAAATCCCAAAATGGCAACTTTGACTTATTTTCGCAATTCCGAAATCCTGAATCCGGAAAAATATCAAGAATTTCAGGATCCCGAAAGCGGTTTTTTATAATTAAAGTCCAGAATCTTGAACAAATTATTCATTTTCTCATGTATAAAAGAAATCTTAGACTTAATTTGCTCTTATTTTCGCAATCCCGAAATCCTGAATACTGGAACAAATTAAGAATTTCGGGATCCCGAAAACTGGATTTTTATAATTTAATATTTTCAAAATTTGGTATGAAAGACTAATATTATTAGGGACCTTATTGTTAAAAATTTTATAAAAAAGTCTCTACCTTTTTGCAATTAAAATATTTTAAGTCAGATATAACTTTTCGGTTCAGTACCCGATTTCATTCTTGAAATTATGAAACTAAAATAAAATATATAATTCTTGTAGAAGAAATCTCAAATATAACGGTAATATACAGAATTCTTTCCTAGAGCAGTATTCACACTTTGCCAACTGCAAAAGTTAAATTGAGTCCATACACGAATATTATGTTTAAGGTTTCTGAAAGCAGAAACAGCAATCCAAGTCTTATATATTACCAAGACTGCTTAGCTAGCCTATATCCAAATAATTAACTCAAATTAGAATTTAAATAAAAAAACTAGTTGACCTGTGTAGCAAATTATACAAATTAACCCGATCCCTCGACGGCATAATTATTTAACTAATAAACCCATTTTTGCGCTCCTTCTCTTTACAGTGTTTTCGTGCCCGGCTCGAACAGCAATACGCACACGCTGACCACAAATACATCCACCACCACCTTCACGCCCACCACAGTCATGCCGAACAACAACAACAACAACAGTCAACCGCCACAAAATGGGCCACCAAACTATATGCCACCTGTCGCGCTTCCCAACGCGACGACGCCAATGACGGACCAGCTGCTGGCCGAACAAGTGGCGCTCATTGAAAATTTACAAACAACACAAATGGCACTACAACAACAACAAATCCAAACACAACAGGCGCAAGCGGCGTTGCTCAAAGAGATCAACTATCTGGAAATGGAATTGGAATTGGACTAAGTAGGCAGTAGGGGAAAAGCCAAGCAAAAATCTATAACCAATATATATATACAACAAGAACAAATGTAATATGTTAGAACGTCAGCTACGGCAAAGTGAATAACTAAATACTTGTTTAGCAGTTAGTGGCTAGTAAAAAAGTGTGGACAACAACAAGAAACAACTATACATACATAAACGCATATACATATATACAAGTGTTCATGTTTCATAGAAAATGTCTGGCAGCAGCTCATAAGCTCATCAGTGTGGCTGGGGATCTGCTGTCAGACGACTGATTTATTTAGTTTTAAATGTGTGTTTGTGTGTGAGTTTAGCGCTTAAGTTTTAGCTATTAGCAAAATATGAAATTGATATAGTATATATATTTAAATTTAAGGCCTGTGCTCCAACACTGAACTGAAATTGCACTTCTGGCTAAGAAGTCGACGACTTGTATGTAACTGCGGCAACACATACATTCAGACTAAGCAGTTGCATGCGAGTCTTAACTAAGGCTATAGGGTATTTCTAAGTACTATATATAGTATATAACAAGTACACATGTATGTAGGTGTTTAACAAATTTAAATCAAATTTACAACAACAAGTGCAAGAAGCTGTTAACTTTAGCAAACAAATTGCAATACATGCAAAAAATAAAAATACAGTTATTTATAAGTGTGTGGCTTGAGAACACTTTACTGTTTATTTTTGATGAATTTCAATTCTTATAAATTCATAAATATTCTAATGCGTATTTTATTTAAAAATAGAGAGAAAAAAATAAGAAAAATATGCAAAAGCATTACACATACAGCCACAACAGTAGTTATACAAAAATTGTTTTAAATGTAAATAATTGAAAGAATAACAAATAAATGTACATAAATTAAATAGTATACAACACATCAACAGCAACAACAACAATACATATATGCAACACCGAAATATATACACCTAGTGTTATCAATTCACCTGTAATCGTATATAGACACACATTCATACAACCATATATATGTAAACATGCGTATGTTTTATATATTTCAAATATATAAATGTGAATTTTACATACATACACAGCGATGTATGTACATACATATGTGCTGGTAAACGCAAAGGAATATGTTTCCACTGTAACCTATTCATGAATGTTGTTTTTAGTATTTTTCTATGCCAAATTTTTTAATAAATATAAAGATATTATTATGATAATGAAATTTCGTTTTATTATACTCTCGCAACATGTTGCACAGAGTATTATAGTTTTATTCACATAACGGTTGTTTGTGTCACCAAGAAATAAAAGAGTTAGATATGGGGTTATATATATATAAATGATCAGGATAACGAGTGGAGTTGAAATCCGGATGTCTGTCCGTCCGTGCAAGCGATAACTTGAGTAAACATTGAGATATCTTGATGAAACTTGGAACCAATGTTCCTTGGGACCGCAAAATCGGTCCACTGCCACGCCCACAAAATGGCGAAAGGGAATAAAGGATCGCACTAGGAAGGGCCATATTTGGATGTCATTTTTTTGGGGAAGTGGGCGTGACCCCGCCCCAAATCGGTTATCTGTATATATCTCGCAAACCAATCAAGATATATAAACCAAACTTTCTGTAGTCTCACATCCCAATGATATGTTGTGAAAATAGGCCAAATCGCTTCACAACCACGCCTACTTCCTATATACCAGAACTTTGTAGACGATCTGAATCGTTTACTTTACAATATATAAAGTAAGCACTAGTGAAGATATCGATGCAGAACTTTGCACAAATACTACGTTTATAGTGTGTCAGCCCCATTCTAAAAATCGCCAAGGTCGCACCATAGGTTTTCAAGGCCCCATATATCGAACATTGGGACCTCGGTGCTTCTAACCAGATATTAGGATTTCCAACTTTCAATGGACTTTATACAATATATATGACGAATATGTGGGTCAAATTGTGTATATTACACAAATTGTGTATATTAATATTAATTAAGTTAAATAAATAAGTTGCGAGAGTATAGAATTCCTTAATTGTTTTTTCTTTCGCTTGGATCAGTTAGAATAATAGATCTTATTATACTTATCCGATTTGCCACATTCTTTCAGCATTTTGTTCAAAAATTAATAAAATCTCACTAGTTGTCTCCAGAACCGAATTATTAGCAAAATTCATATTTATGAGCAGGTGTTTATTTCGAGAAATATATTGACATATTCAACGAAAATTACAACGCTAGCACACCCATCAAGGAATCAAGTTATTACCTATGACTATGAGAAATATACATCTATTCACCGTTTATCTTAACAACAACGGTTACTACATAGCTTTGATTAAAAAATTAAACTTTTCAAATTTTTACGTCGAAATTTGTCTTACTGTACAAGAGACTATCAATAATTTCTCGATAAATGAATACTAGAGATCAACGACTTCGAACTAAAAGGCATTTTCCTCGACCGAAAGTACAATATTATTTGAAGCGAAGAAGAGACAATAGATGATCCATCACCATGAACGTATTCGCTTTGGATTTTCGTTAAACAGCTCAAGCATAATTTTAACCTAAACTCAAAATATTTATCTGTGCTACTAGCATCATCACTTTCTGGGTAAAATTCTCTACCAAAAAATTCCAACAAATCCAACTAGCTACAGAATCTCCGAATTGACGTCAACCGAGATAAATTTAAACACCCACCTTATTAAATATATAACCATTTTGAGCACCGATTTTCGGTGCGATTGAAATCTTCTATTATGGGATGCTCGTCTAAAACCAAACTCCTAATTCAGAGCTGTACTGTTGGACCGTCTTAAAGAACCCATCGCCCAGAAGCGGCCAGATTTTGGCCAATAGAAGGGGAATTGTATTTCATTAGGACAATGCCAGGCCACACACAACGATAGTGGCTTGCTACAAGTTCCGGGAGCTTGGTTGGGAAGTTCTTAAGCAACAACGATATTCTTTACGAAATATGAACGATGTCTTCTATGAAATTACCTTTAAAATGGCATTAAAGTCGAACAAGACGGTGCATACTCGATCATAATCGGATCATTCTAACTATGCTAGATGAAAATTACAATTTAATCAAAAATAATTAATTTATGTTTACTAGACCTCATATAGTACATAAACGTCCCTTGAGATTAAGAATATTTTGAATCTTTTTAGTTGCAACTTAATTTTTAAATACAAAATTTGTTCAACTCATATACATATGCCATTTTATATGACATTTCAATTAAATTAAAAATTAAATCATACATTTCTTTTAGCCACCACTGTGAACTTGAAACAAAAGCGAACTTACCACATTGGGTTATTGATGGTGTGTGTCTATGATAAATAAAGTTAATGTGTGTGTATGTAAAACATCGCGGGACAAAACATAGAATGAAAAACTCAAGCAAATTTAAATAATATTCAAAGTAGATTATTAAAATAAATTAGTAAGGTCCAAAATATTTTAATTCGACGTTAAAACTACTGCCTCTGAATTTAGTAAGAATTCCCGAACAGTTTTATACCAAAGTGGTTTCCTCACATGCCAATTCTGCCAGTATTAGAGTGAATAGCCTAAGCAGCAAAACTACACTAAATTATATAGAAGTGTTCGTTTCATCTCATACCAATTCGCTATGTTTGAGCTTTGCTCTGTTTCAAAAAATGTTCATGTAAGTGCGCCCATTTGGCCAAGCCCTTTTATTGAAATTAAACCATGGCGTATTGGTATTCTGATGCTGATGAATATGAATAAGATTGGAAAATAATCAGAGATTTAAGATGTGAAGGAAAAACGATCTAATTAACTCTTAGATCACTTTAGCTAAATTCAATTTAGTTATTTAAGAATATGATTTTTAATTTTCACACCTCCTATTCTTTCAACTATAGTTTACAGCAATAAACTAAGTAAGTTATTTAACATAACCCACTTGGAGGTAATTAACAAATTACTTGAATTGCTTAATTAACAGCAAAATATACCAAACAGGTGTGAAAAATGGGTCATGAAACAGCATGTCAGCAAACCTCAAGAATTTCACACAATCCACCCCCGTACATTCACTGACCAACAAGTATTTTAAAATTCAAGAAAAAACCAAAATAACTGTGTCTCAAAATGTCACACAGGAGTGTAACCCGTCGCCAGTTGTTGCCACTAATAACTGTATATCACCAATTCGGTGTATGTGTGCGTGTGTACCGTAAATATTTGGATTGTGAATGTGAGAAATGTGAAACCACGCCTCATCAATTGAAAATGCGATACCAACAATTGCCGACCAATCTATTAAAATGCACATACTAGTATATCCGTAGCACTCACTTATAAGAAGCAGCGCGATGAAAGGAGTGCATTAAACATTAATAAAAGTTATTAACAACACAAAGGACACGTACATAAATACATACAAATGCCGTAGTATGAGTAGATAATTACTAGTATGGAAGCAGAATGAAATTGAAATAAAATCAGCAAACGGTGAGCTGTTTCAAACAGTTACTTTTTCAAATTCGCTACGAGCGTTTCAAAAAAGGAAGTGCTCCTTGGAATAAAATTCATAAAAACGGTTTAATATAAATAGTAAAAATGTTTAAGAAAGTACTAATCGGTTCGGCTATTGCGCTCGTTTTGGGTATCTTTATTGGATTTGTGGGGTTCCCCAAATTGTTGAAGAAAATGATAAAAGGGGTAAGAGTTTGGTACAAATTTAATAAATAATATAAAAATAAAAAAAAAACACAGAAAGTTAAATTACGAAAAAAATGTTTTATAATACTAAGTAGAAATAACAGCGAATTTTAATAAATTATGGAACAAACACAAAATTTTAAGATGATTTTTTTCTCGAAGCATAATTTAAGAATACAATAAAATAATAATAAAAATAAATATGTATATACTTTCGGAATAAAAACCATAGATAAGCAAAAACGTAATGATTATAAAATATATAAAAATATATGTTTAATTTTTTTTCTAATAAAAAAATTAGTTAATTACAATTTCAATTTTTCTAACAAAAGGATATATGAAAATTAAAGGCTTTTTTCATTTAGCACAGCCTCACCGTACGTATCCGAAAGCATTCGATAAGCCTCAGCCGCACTTTTCTTGGAATTAAAAAAAAAAGCAAAATTTCCCACAAATGTCGAAAATTCGGCTCAAAAAGTGACATTTTCAGTTGAGAATAAGTTTGGAATGCAAACAAATCTCTACAAATATTTTGTTGGGTTAATGTTGACACAAATGTCCCAGATCGATATAAAAAAAATCGATTTAATCGACCAGTGCTTGACCCTAGAGACATCTATTGGAAAACGGCGAAAGCAAAGTTATAGACCAGTTGTATTACAAAAGTAAAGCCCATCGATAGTTAACTAAATTAAAGCGACTCCTGTGATATGAAAACGTTGATTCGAAACATTTGAGTAAAAACCCAATGAAATCCCATATTTTCATACAATAATCATTTTTACTCAATACATTATACCAACATTGACGAAAATGGTGTAATGACTACGACAGAGAAGTTACTTTCAAACAAGTATTGTTTTATATAACAAATAACGGGCTGTTTTCAACTGGAAACTTGGAGAGAACTATAGAAACTCCGTTAAAATTAGCTATATTTTATATTGAAATCTAACTAAAATTAATCAAACAGCAGCTAGTGCTGAGTACGTGACTAGGACTTGGGTTCCATGTTTAAATTATTTTTCTATAAGGCAGTCTCTCAAATCACATCGTAAAAAGTTCCAAATTTTTAAGAGCTGTAGCTGTGTGTTGAGAGTCAAAAGTTCGCAAAAAACAGAATTAAGCAAGTTATCATGATTCTCTGTCGTCGATCATATCATAAAAGACTCGAAAAATGTTAAAGGGATCATAAATACTCTCAACATTCTTAAAAAGTATTATAATTCGACTCAGCATATTTTGGTTGACACTTTTTGTATGGTATTTGTATTTATGTCAAAATTTTGTAGAAAGCATCGTCAAGATCATAGAAGAAATATTTTCAACTAAAATATAAAATTACACATCACTTGGTCAGCAATATTTTGCTAATTGTAATTTTTACCAGTTCACGAAGCTCATATATCTCGCCCTAGAGTCGAATTGGAACAAGTTTTCTTTTTTTTTTTGATCTGTGAATATAACGATAGCCAGAGATTTTCAGCAATAATTTTTCAACATTCTTTAATGAAAGTCGTATCCAGCCTATGTATTTATTATTTAAATTATTATTGAATTAAATTTTTCAAAAAAATTCTATATAATAGATAAACATGTACATTTCCACTATTTACTTTCGCCAAAAAGCAATTAAATCTGAAACCTGGCAGTGAACCGCGGCAAATGTGGGAAAAATTCCCAATCGCAGTAAATTTCTCAATTTACGTCTTCAACGTAACAAATCCCGATGAAGTGCAAAATGGCGGAAAACCACGCCTGCAAGAGGTCGGACCATTTGTATTTGAGTAAGTGCCGTTACTATTAGCGACCCACACTCACAATAAAATACTGAAAATTAACATGTATAATTAACCACATTAAAGGGAATGGAAGGACAAATACGATTTGGAGGACTTTGAGGATGAGGACGCGGTGGCCTATAATATGCGCAATACATTCATTTTTAGACCCGATTTGGGGCTTAGCGGCGAGGATTTAATCGTGATGCCACATCCGCTTATACAAGTAAGACAGATTAGCTGTTGTATTTGTACCTTCAAGCTAAAAATAAATTGTATATCTCTTACAAGGTCATGTCTATAGCCGTGAAGCGTGACAAGGAGGCTCTGATCAACATGATAGCTGAGGGTATTGGTGCACTTTTCAAGCCCACTACGCCATTTGTGCGCGCACCTTTTATGGACATTTTCTTTCGAGGCATCGATGTGGACTGTTCCGTCGAACATTTCGCAGCAACGGCGATTTGTTTGAATTTTCACACCGGCGCGGTGAAGGGCGCAGAGAAAGTGAATGAAACACATTTTAAATTTTCGCTCATGGGTGGGGTGAGTTTGATGAAATATTCCAATAATTTATTGATAATTCAATCTCCGCTAAATAATTTAAATCTCAGGCCAACCACACCGACGCTGGACGCTATAAGGTCGCACGAGGCGTTAAGGTTAGTCATGATATTGGGCGCGTACTGGAGTTTGACGACTCTGAAGAGCTGAGTGTCTGGGATGGTGATGAATGTAATCAGTTTCGCGGCACCGACACAACCATCTTTGCGCCACTACTGAAGCCCGAAGAGGGTCTGTGGTCTTTTGCGGCCGATTTGTGTCGTTCTTTGGGTGCGGAGTTCGAGAAGAAGACTAGCTATGCAGGCATACCAGCCTACTATTATACTATAGACTTGGGCGATCCAAAGGTGAAGATGAAAACGGATATCTTGAAATAGATCTTGAACATTAATTTTATTTTTTTAGAACGATCCAGATAAGCATTGCTTCTGCAAAGATTACCCGGACGACTGTCCACCTAAGGGTACCATGGATCTCACGCTGTGTAATGAGGCCCCCATGATTGTTTCGTTGCCGCACTTTTTCAAAGCCGATCCGAAATTGGTTGCGGATGTAGATGGTCTGAATCCGCAAGAGGATAAGCATGGTGTATTCATTATTTTCGAAAGGGTAAATAGAAGATTTGACTTGAAGATTTGAAATAAAGTTTTAAAGAATATTAAGCTATAATGGTTATAATTCTTCTTCACTTCAGATATCCGGTACACCACTGTCTGCTGCTAAGCGTCTGCAATTTAGCCTATCCGTGATGCCCGTACCAGAAATTGAGGTTATGAAGAACTTACGCACACTCACCATGCCACTCTTTTGGGTTGAAGAAGCGGCAAGTTTGGACAAGACATGGACGGATATGTTGAAGAAGAAGGTTTTCTTGTAAGTATAAATTACAGTTTCTTTAAAAAGAGTAGCCTTTTTAAAAACATTTCAACACAGAGTCATCAAAATTAATAATGTCTTTAAATGGATTTCTACAATTTTCGGTGCATTGGGCTTAATAGTCAGCCTCTATATGCTATATGGTAAAAATCAACTTACCACAACAGATGTAACACCAACAACCGAAGTCAATACGATCGATAAACATTAAAGAAATTAGCGCGTAATTTAAAGAACATAAGTGACGTGGCGATAATAAGTTTAGAGCATGTAATTGAAACTTAGTAAATGTATTTCTTTGTTGTAGTTATTGTAGTACGAGCGTCATATATGTATATACATATATATTATTATTGTAACAGTAATTGACAAGCAATTGAATAAATGTGAAATAGTGACGATTTTTGCAATCATACGAACAGTTGTTGCGATTCTCATGAGGGATTGATTGGCTTGGTAATGACCCTTTAGGTGTTACAACGATAATTTGCAGCACTGAAATATTGAACTGCTAATTAGTTAATACAGCGCTAATGGCGGCATGCGGAAATATTCAATTGATATTATGGTAATGGAATTTATACTACATTGTTACTCTGGGAATACACAAAGGATGAACAAGGATAATATGTTTCACCTGTCAGCAAGTCTAGCTAATGAAAGGAAACGGAGTAATTATCTCTAGTTAGGTACAATTACGTATGCAAATTGCTTAGTTATTCGCATTTCGAAAAGTGTAGATGGTCACCTCATATTTGATCAATACACTTACAGGCATTTGTTGCCAGAAACCTTCAAGTCTGCTACTTTTTCTTATTTTTATTCCAAAGACCATACCTACTCCTATCTAGAAATTCCCTTGTCCTCGAAATACTATATGTCCTTCGCGTGACCTGAAAAACGAACTTGATCTAAGGTGATCCCTGTAGTCACTTGAAGTCACAGGCTAGGGGTCTTGCGAAGTCAACGGAATACAAGCCAGCAGTTAAGTTCGGTCTAATTAGGGTTAGATTTCAAGGATGGTGTTTTCATTATTGACACTGGTTCTAAGAGAGAGAGAGAAATTATCTACGACTTCGAAGTTATGACTGTCAACAGTGACGTGGGAGCCAAGTCGCGAATACGTTGACTTTTTGTTTGATGGCTGGGGATATTTCGTCTTATCCTCATTCACCACCAGACCCATTCGCTTCCTTATCCAGTGCGGAAAAAGCAGAACTAACGGCGCGGGTGTTGCTTCCAATGACTCTTACAGAAGATTGTACATTCTCTGTTCAGCTCTGCAGCTCGTATTATTTTTTCCAGCATCAAGTTAAAGCGGTCACACGATATAGAGTCACCCTATCTGAAACCTCATTTGGTATCGAACGGCTCGGAGAAACCTTCAAGATCCTGACGGAGGTTTTTGGTGTTGCTTAACGTCTGCTTACACAGCCGCATTAGTTTTACGGGAATACCAAGTTCAGACATCCCGGCATAGATCTTTAAAATCCACGAAAATGTGGTGTGGGTCGATCGTCTTTTCACGGATCTTTTCAAAGGTTTGGCGCATGGTGAATATTCGGACTGTTCTAGAATATGCCGGTCTAAAGGCACACGGATAACGTTCACGGTAGGCTTTAGTGTTTTACACAGTAAGCTCGACAGGACTTTATATGCGATATCCCACGCACAGATCGTGGCGTCTTCCTTTTTATGGAGGTTCATATACTATTCTTTCTAGGTTCATATACTAAAACTATATACTATATAAAGAAAACAATTTTTGTATGTTTTTTGCCAAATACATCGATTGGTTTATGTGATATCAAAATAAATTTGAGCAGAAATTTTTTGTTAAACAAAGAGTAAGACCTAAATCTAGAACTTCCTTTAGCCGGAATGTACCCAACATAGAGATTTTCACGAATTCGTTTACACAATATCAATATAAAACTTTATTTGTAATACCACAGCTCTTAAAACTAATGCAAACATCATTCAATAGAGGAGGTAAATATATTTTTGTTAATCATTTTGTTAAATATTTTGTTTTAATCTATAAAACTATGCTAATTTGTAGTAAAAACTAGCGGAATATTGATAAATATATTTAATTAATTAATAATTTATATAATTAAGCATTTTTAAACAACAGCGAGATTATATACATTGCCAAATGAAAATTAACACATAAACAAACAAACATTAAATAAATCAAACAAATTTCACATACATTTTTTAATTTAATTTGACTTTGGTTTTGTTGTATAAAATAATTTTCGGAATTTTGGTCAAAAGAACACATTAATAATGGTAGAATATGAATGATGCCAAAGCATATAACATTAACAGTAATTAAATTTTCTTCGGTAGCTTTTCTTCATTCCACTTTAAATATACAATATTTGAGAGTTGCCACACGCTTTTGTACACATAATAATTAAATATAATATTAAATAAGTTTATGTAGTTACAATATTTACAGTTACTTTTTCAACACAAAAGAAAAAGTCGAAAATATTTTCACACACACACACTGTAAGCAATGTCCTCTTCCAAGAATAAGAACATATTGCAGCTGAAGAGAGAGGCCGGAAGTACTCTCTACTGCGACACACTTCCATAATTGAATATCACCAAGCAACATTATTAGTTGAGCTTTAGTAATTAATGAGTAATTATTTGAGCTTTTTGACATGGTGATGAGCGTGACGTATGCTTTGATGTATGACATCGGGGCGAGAGAGTAAACGTTTCAGCAGATAATAGATTAGATAGATGGCGCCCATATAGAGAGCGACTACGTCAATAAGATAGTATTGAATCCAACTGTAATGAAAAAAATTAATTAGTATGAGATTTCGTAGTCACGCCAAAACAGTTGGGTAATCAAACCTCATATTTCTTGCCGGCGATTGCAGGTGGTAGGCTCCTTTATGACGCAGCACATACTCCGTCCAGTAAATGGATGTTTCCAAAGGACTAGTACGTTGATCAGTCAACAATCTTTGCCGCGATCTGCAAAGTTTACGAAAACAAATTATTATTTATTCAAAAGCATATTCATTTTCACTTCACCTCGCCGCGTTTCGGTATTGTGGATCATGTATGACCTTCATTATCGCTTTATAGAGCTGACTAACAGTTAAGGTCTCCAACTGCAGTTTGATCGCATAACCATCCACCTCCGCCTTGGCAGAGTTCACATCATGATCACAGAAGACTGGCATTGTAACAACGGGAACACCATGGTACACTGTCTCGAACATGCTTAGCAAACCGCCATGTGTAACGAAGGCGCGCAATTTGTGGTGCCCCAAAATATCCTGCTGTGGCAACCAACGACTCAGGCGCACATTAGCCGTGAGGTCATGCATTTCAGAAGCATCACCCTCATACTTCCAGAGCACATGATATGGCAGACGTGCAAATGTTTTCACCAACAAACGACGCAGCGACTCCGGCATGTTTGCGGCCTTCACTGAGGAACCCATAGAGACATAAATGAAACCGGATTCGCCCGCGGACGCAATAAACTCTTCAAGATCTTTTGGCAGTGGCTTGGCCGGCTTGCAGTGTATGCAAGCAATCTCGGCGACATTTGGATTGAGCGCGCGTGGATACGACACGACAGCGTGTCCATTCTGTAGTATGAAGCTGACATTCTTCGAGATGTCATAGGGATGCGGTATATTTATGTCAATGCGTTCACGCATCACGCGATAAACGAACGCCATGACGAGCTGTTGCAAAGAAATGAAGATTATTTATTACTAGTCGATGAAAAATAATGGATATTGACTATTTACCTTATGCATAACATCCTGAAACACTTGTATGCCCGTATTCACCGCACGCTGAAAGATATTCATCGTGTCCGTAAAGCTTGTATAGAAATTCGGCGTTATCGCGTAAGAGCCGGGATTGCCAGACTTCGCCAGACTGCCGGTGTAGAAGCCCACTGTATTCATATACATGAACGGTATTTTGTATTGATAGACCATGCCGAGTGCGCACTCGGGAAATGCGCCATCCAAGATAGCCAAATCGAAGTTACGATTCATGAGCGCCTTAGTCTCGGCATCCTCCAGCATGGCATCGCAGGACTGAAAGAGGGAAAACAGTTTTAGAAAAATTGCAGCATAGATATTGTAAAAATATTAAGTGATTGTTATTTTGAATAAATGTACTTATAAATATTTATGTGTTCGGTAATAACTTATGAATTTCCAAAAGTATCAATAGAGAGAATTCAAAATAAATCATTTCGAAACGCCGACGCACGTAATGTTGAGCAAAAGCTTAGGCTTATAGTGTGGGACGTGTGCACCTTGAAATGCAATTGGAACAATAACAACAAACACAATTAACAGAGTCTTATGTTGTTACATGAATTTGTAATTGAGTACTGACTACGCGATTGTTGTGACCATTTGCGGGCTCGTTAGTGCTCGACTAGTCTGCTACGATTACAATTTAGCATGCTTTACATACAAATAATTGATTTCAAAGAGTTCAAGCTTTGTTATTCTAAGGAAGCTTCTTTTTTATTTTCTTTTCTTTGTTCTATTTTTAGTTTTTTTAGCCCATATTTTTTATATATATTTTTTAAATACTTAATACTTATTACAGGCATATTTATGTTGATTACGACTTGAAAATAGATTAGGCTTCATAAACAAAACTCATCATTATCTATTAATAGCTGTAATTTCCGTAAACAGTGATATGAAAATATGTATCGCCACTACCAAGGTTAGTTAGGTAGTAAAAAAATTACATATTTTTTCAATTACCTCGCCATTCAATAAATAAGAAATATGACATTCATATAAGCCGACAGGGAGCGGCCTTTTCTCGCGTAAAATATAGCACAGTAGATCCTGTGATCAGTCGAACAAAGCAGCATAAAGGCGAAATATATGTCAAATTGAAATAGAAAAAAAAACCCTCTAAAGCTTTTGCTCTATCTTAAAATAACATTATCTTGATGACATAGATTAGATCCTCGACTGATCAGCTAACGATCATAGCTGACACAATAGGCTCATGTTTCTCGCATCCTGGTTCATGCATATTTATTCTTTATTTCTCTTTGAAACCAAACCACAAATAAAAGCTTTTGAAAGTCAAAGCTTTCAGCTTACTGCTTTAAAAAGCTCCACAAACGAATAATTTCTTAAACTAAACTAATCTTAATTGATGTGTAAAAACTCACTTGAAATGCATATCGAAATGCGTCCCACATAGATAAAGGCATCTCGCCAGACATGCGTGACCCCAATAAATCCCAGTTCGTATAATTCTGTATGTACTCAACCAAGCCTGCTGGTGTGATCTCGTGCAAGCCGTTAATGTGAAAATCTGACGGAAAGCCATTAAGGAATGTGATGTTGTGACCTCTAAAAGTTGAAAGAAGAATAAACCAGAAATAAATAGAATTCTAAATAAATTTCTAAATAAAAATAAAATGTGTGGTCATAAAATTCACGTCAGGTGTGGCAAAAAGCTCATAAAAACATAAGCGCGATTGCAATGTATATCACGTGTACATGGGCTATTTGCGTAAGAGACGAACAAGATTTGTTGGTAGTAAAATTTTTTAAAAGCTTGAAAAAGAAAAATAAGAAGAAAACATTTGTGACGCGTAATGATTTAAATCCGTTTTTTCTAGCTTTTGAAGAGCTTAAAGCTTAAAGAGTGTCTCACATTTAAAATTAAAAAATCGAATATATTCTATATATTCACGTAATGATTTTAAGCAGTTTTTCTAACTTTTGAAGAGCTTTAAGCTTAGACAGCGTCTCACATTTGGTAATTAAAAAGTATATTTTCACTTTTATATGAATTAAACTGAAATAAAATAAGAAGAAAGTATAAGAAAGCTTTCATAGACAGTGTGAAAGCTTTCGAAACTCTTTTTTTTTCAAAATAATCAAAATTTATGTTGAGGAAAGCAAAATAAATCATTTGTCGGAGCAGAATAATTATAATGTGAAGTTCAGTATATTTTTAATATAGACTGAACTTTCAACACGCCTCGAAGCTTTTATAAATATTTTTAGTCAACATTTTTATTTAGACTATACCTTCAACTTTCAACAAAATTTCTTTTAATTATTGCTTTAAGCCACTCACCTGTGTATCAGTCCTTTCGCCAACTCCCAGAAGGGAATTTTATGTGACTTGGTGCCGCCCATTGTGACCATCAGTATATCCGCAGCCATGATGTTGGTGACAAAAAACAGCAACGCCACGCAATACCACACGCGTTTCGCCATGTTGAAATCTAGCATTTCAAGGTCAAATAAAAATGATTTCAAAAATTAGAATTTTTCAAAACTTTGCACAACTTTTCTTTAGTCTAACAGTCTAACAAAAAATATTTTTTAATAATTCCCGAATTGCTGACAATATACAAACTATGCGGAGCACAGCACCTGCACTGCCCTTTATAGAGAATAGCGCCGGTCGAGTTAGATATTAATCTAGCGACTAATGATGGTAATATAACTTTAATTGTTGCATGGTAAATTGTTTGCAATTACGCGCTTTATAAGCGTTTAAAATTTTGGCTACATTTTCGCCAAACATACAGTGCTGCTGAGAAAATTAACAACAGCGTCGCGCCAATAATATATGCAATATTTGGCTAGGAACCATTCAGACGTCAGTCTCCTGCTTGTGTGTACGTGTTCGGCCATTGCTAATGGTTGCGGTAATCGTAAATGCATTTCCGAAAGGCGAATTTTATTGAACACTCAACGTAGCGGCATGTGACGCAAGCAACATTTCAATGTGTCGCTTTTCAATGCGTGTCACTACGTAGCAATGGAGCGCACCAAATGTGGTAAATGGTAATAAAAGAATAATAGTTGTAAATACTGTGATTGTTTGCGGTTGCTATAATATTAGCTAAGAATTTGATTATGATAAATTATAGTACGATTTTAGGTTGATTTATGTCAGTCTATTTAATTTATACCAGTTGTTTGTTCGATTCGCCACAGGTTTTGAAAGGATACAGCTAAGGTAACAGTAAGCACCTTAACAAAATTTATTTCTACTTACTATTGACTTTATTTTCTTTAAGCATATATTTTTTTGAACATTTATGTATTTATTTCAATACCAATAACAATCATCAAAATCAGTACAATCTCAATAGAATATTACTCATACGCCCTGACGCACCACCAAAAATGACAAACTCTTTTGGCAAAATCAAAATATATTTACAATTTGTGTGATTATCTGAGTAATTTAATGCGAAATTATTTTTTGATATATATTGACGATGACTTTTTTTTTCTTTTTTATTAAAAATTCTATTTTTGGACGCTATAGACTAATAACGGAATTAAACCAAAATCAAACAAAATTCAATAAGGTTAATTAAAATTACGTTAATAAGCTGTAAAGAATGTCATTTTCATGAAAATTCCAATAAAACTCGACAGCCGAAAAAAATCGAAATAATCTGTAATGATAAAAGCTTCCAACTAGCACACAACATAAATCAAAGTCAATATAAAACTTAATGCATAACTGTAAAAACAGCAATTTGTACGAAATTTGCAAACTCAATAAGAGCATAAATACAGGCTAGCATTAACAATTTACACTGTTTGGCAGCTTTTACTAACAACGTGCCATACGACATAGAAAAACACCACTACAAATATATGTATGTGCGTGTGTGTGTCTTAAATCGACCATGACCATATTGAACGATTTGTTGTTAGTTTTGATTCTGCAATAGTTGTTTACGCTGTATTTTTCATGAAATTTATTTGGTTTTTTTTTTGCGTTTTATCCTCGCTTCGGGCGTTTTCAATTCAAAATCGTCCATTCTAGTTCAAATGCTGTTGTAATTACACAAATTTACCATTTTATTACCTAGTTGATATCTGTATTATGAAAGCATACATATGTTTATATAAATACACATACATATATGTAAGTATGTATGTATTCACACGTTAGTTGGTAGCCACACACATGTCATTGTCCGCCGCGCTGCTGGTTCATGGCTGTCTAAAACGCTTTTGCAAATGCAATTCAGCTGCACTTAATACATTTTAATTTTCTATGCAACGTAATGTGTTTGATTTAATAGAGATTGAAAGTTTTTCAGAGACTTATAGATGCATAAATACAAACATACATACAGACACTCATACGCATATGCAATAAGCTTAACCGCATGAGTCGAAGTTTAATTGTACGAATATATTTTATTTTATTTTTTTGTATTTTTTTTTATTCTTAACCAATTATCAATTTCCAAAATTAATTGACCACAAATATTTAGGTTTATTTACTAATAAATAATTTCGAAAAATTATGCTTCAAAAAAAAGTTTTTTTATTCTATTAGACTTACAGAATAATTAATTTCCTTAATTGTTGTATTTAAATAATTTTATATTAAAATTTTTACAAAAGAAATTTCAGCTTTTAACCCTACTTCTAGTATATGATATGCCCTGGCCCACTGTTTTTACCCCCTTACAACTATTCATGACTCTTTATATGTAATTTTAACTCTAGCAATAGATTAGGAGAAATTAAATTTCAAATGACAAATTAAGTATATATATTTTTTACAAAATAAATCAAATAATGTTTCAATAAGTACGTAATATCAATCACTCTTCCAACCGCTATAATGCTATTTTTGCTTTGTAATACTTCGTACTATTTTCTAGAGCTTAAAATCGCTAATAAATACTGCTAAACTCAAAAACTTAGTCGACAGATTGCTGATTTGCTGCCATTTTGTTATAATAAATCTAGGTTATCACATGTGTCCAAAAGCTTATTGTAGCTTATAATAGCTTAACATCACCTTCGCTCAAGGACTTCTGCCAGATGTCAGCTTATAGTCAAAAATCCCTTAAATAAATTCTTAATATGACAGTTGTCCAATATATTGAGAACCAGACCTCATCAGAATTCTTTGGAACACAGGACTGGCAATAATTTGCTACCTTAAGATTTAAGCTCAGAAAGCTTTATTACCATTAATGGATGCACTGGGCATGATATTAAAAAACTATAGATATTCGTAATTTCGATGATTTTGCACCAAAAAGTAACGGGATGCCAAAAATGTTACTTGAAAGTCTCCACGTTTCGATGAAAAGGAAATCATCATATGTTTCTTACTGTAAATGTTAAAGAAATCTTTAAAAGCTTCTCAAAGTGAGATAACCCCCTTGGTACATCAGCTTTCAATCTTCCACCTATGCATCTCTATTCTTCTAAGAACTCATAAAAATTCGAAAAACCACACGCTGCAGAAGCATGTAAACCATAATTTGATCAACCGAAAACGCGACGCTGTGTTCATTTCATAATTTGTGCATTTTCGCAACCGCAATTAATAACTAAAAAAACCAGTCGATTGTGAAGAAAAATTATTATTATTACGTTCGTCTGTATGTATGTAAGTATGAGTGTATGAGCATTAGAGTCTACCACACTGCCGCCATGGCGCGTGCGTTGACATGCCTGCACACCACCAATTCCAATGATTACATCGAAGCGTTGCAGCGTCATCACTAAGTATGCCATCGATGCGTGTTAGCGCAGCGAAGCAGAGCCGAAAGTGAATTACGGCAAATACACATACGAGGGAAGTAAGGCAATGCAATTACCCGATGAGAAAGTGACAAGTGGAATCACGCACTATTGCGGCTAACGCAGTCGTAACGTTGCGTTAAACGGCATTTGAGTTAGGTAAATAGTTAACGGATGCGTTTGTGGCATATTACAAGCACATTGTAACTGATAGAGTTTAATGCATTTCAGAGTTTATCATCTGCTGGCGGTCGTTTTGATGATTCTTTTAGTTCACTTAGAAGTGTTTTTGAACTTAATGGAGACTTTATTGAAAAAATTTAGAAATTTCGGAAAAAAATTAAATTTTAGAAATTTATTTTATATAAATTTGATAATTTCGAAATTTGAAAAAAAAAGAAATTAATTTATTTCATCGTTATTTTTTTTCTTCTTTTTTTTATTTTTCCATATTTTTCAAAAATTTAATATAATATAAAATTATTAAAAAAATAATTTTTATTTAAAAAAATATAACTTTACTTATAATTATTATTTTTTTATTTTTTATTTTTGCTTTATCACAGCATATCCGCCATTTGTTTGTTACTCAAATTGACAAATTGCTTTGTTTTGGTTTACGCCATTATTATATCGATTAGCATTTAAATTGTCAAGTGCGCGTGTTTTAAATGCGATTTTAATCACCTCTTCTGCCGATAATGGCATTCCGGTGCAATTTAAAATTATTTAAATAGTATGCAAAAATCATTAATTTATTATATGTGATTGAAATTATATATGTACATATATGATTTTTATATGTACATATATACATTAAAATTTATATTAACAAGTGTCGAATCAAACGGCGAACTCTTTATAAAAAACATAGAACCATAATTAGCCTCATGTAATAAAAGAAATACCTCTAAAACATAAACGAAATGATCTGTCAACATTAAAGCATTTGTGATGTCACAAACTTATATATTTCTGTCATACTCACTGCCAAAAGAGTTTAACAAATCTGTCATAATAAGGATGGTATTTTTTTCTTATGAGGCATTCATTCTCTCTTCACCTCTGCTTTTCAAAAATATATGGAAATTGTAGCAAAAAATCTCCATGCTAACATTATGAAGATATATTGGGCTCTGTTATGTATGAATTTAACATATGTGGGAGTTTCTGGAAATACCGAGAGTGAGGTTCTGGAAAGAGATCGTAAGAATGTTGCTGAACAATAAAACGTTGACGAAACATTTTCTTCGATTAGATCTTCTATGACTTTTCCCTTTCCTGACAGCCAAATATAACTTCATTTAAGGGGTTATATACAGTTAAACGGCCGAAAAAAAGTGAATTTTCCAGAATTTTTTCTGAGAAAACTTTTTAATTTATTGATCCAAAAATTTATACACATATTATGGTATCTTTTAACTGTATTTTAAGACTTAGTACTAGTAAAAATATTTATTTGAAAAAGAGCTACAGCTGATCTCCAGGAGCTCCTCTCAAAAAAGACGCTTTGCGGTGACCACTATATCTCGGAACTGGATCATACGAAATTAAAAAACCCAACAGATTTCGTTAAAATAATGTTAAATCTAGTAATTAATCGAAGGAATAAGCAAAATAAAATTTTTTGACAAAATGGCGGTTTCTCAAAAAAAAAATCGATTTTTCACCGAAATTTCGGCCTTAAATTGTTTATAAAAAAAAATATTTATCGGAGAGAAAAAATCTACGATTAATTACTAAAAAATATATTTAAGAAGGTCGTGTTAAAATTTGAGACTAATCGGTATAGCCGTTTTCGAGTAATGTTGGTCACCGTCTTTGAAAACACCATTTTGAGAAAAACGCGTTTAAAGTTTGGACCTTGTACACCCAAGCACTCTGAAACGCCTTTTCAAATTTTTCATTTGCTTGTAACTTTGAAAATATTCAACGGAACGATATGAAATTTTCTGTGTGTATTCTTAAATATATGTACATTAAGAAAATGAAATAAAAAAAATCGATTTTTTGAAAATTCTAACTGTATATAACCCCTTAATAAAAACGAACGAAATATAACCCGCTGAAGAGGTCATACCGATCTAGGCTTATAACAAGTATACAGAAATTGACGTGGAAACTTGGATTATGCATTGGTTTTTTAACAGATCTTCATACATTTTACGTGTTTAATACTAGTACAGTTTACATGTTGCATTTGATGGCTACTAAGATCTACCTACTAACATACATATATACAAACTGAGTATTTTCAAATTGAATGACAATCGCCAGCCTCAACCCATCCATAGCCAAATATGAATATTAATTATTTTTACAACTTCCATTGGAAATGCACAACGGAATGTGACAAATGTGACGACCTACAAACGGTGGGGAAGTACTCATAGACTAATAGAAAATCGACAATTTAGAGGCAACAACGTCAATGTATTACACATTAAATTGGGACGCGCTGCGACAACCTGAGTGACAGTTCCAATACGACAGCAGTCATAAAGCGCTAAAAACACTACTAAACAGCCTATGAGCGAGCAGTTAACGCGATTCACTGCCACTGTCAGAAGAGCAAGCGCGCCGGCGACGACGCAATGCAAAACGCTGATGATGGGCCAAGTGACGAGTCAAATGTTACAAACAAAACTGTCAATAGCGAATGAATGAATGAATGAAGTCAAAGTGGATTATGTGTGTGTGTTTTATTGTTGTTGCATTGCACATATGCAATAAGCGACGTGTCTGTCTGTCTGTATGGTGGATTAAGGGCAAATGCAGAGGTGAGAATTGCACGTAAGCATCGGTATATAACTTAATTATATATAAATATTTGTATGTGTGTGTGTGTGTTTTGTATGCTATTGAATATGTATATACTATATATTGTAATTTTTTTTCTATAAAATTTTTCATATTTTTATTGTTATTGTTATTATTTTCATTATTATCGCTTTATTGCATTTGCTTTGCGTCGCGCTCATTAATATGTATGCCATTGTGTGTTTTTGAAATATTCAATAAAAAAATACTTTGGCATTTTTACGGCGGCAACATAGCCAAAAGATAAGGCTGCGCGCTGCTCGAACTAAAGCGAAAAGTGTAATCAATTATTTTCGGCTTGTTTAGTAAGTAGATTTTTTGTACAAACTTATACAAATATGCGCACAGACATAAGTACGAGTAAAGTGTGCCATAATTGGTCACGGTGTCGATTGCTTACGTAAAAGCAGCGGAGAGAAGCATAATAAAAATTTTACTTCGAAAATTGTTGGTATTTTAAAAAGTATTTAACGCAAACGAAAAGTAGTGTAAAAGTACTGCAACTTTTTCTGGGAGCCCAAAAATCAATTTAGTGGGTTAAAATATAATAAATTTAAGAGCTTAAAAGCAGACTTTCACTCAATTTTATTGAGAATTATAATGCATTAAGAAATTAAAAATTTTAAGTACTTCATTAAAAAAAAAAATAAAAAATTAATAAAAAAATATTTAATATATTATAGTTTATCTAAATTCATTTAATAAGCTTTCTTCACGTCACCTTATTAAAAAAAATGAAAAAAAAAATTATTAAAAATTAAATTAATGCGCTTTCATCACTTCATATATTTTTTATGACTTTTTTTATTTTCTTAAAATTTTGCAAATGAAAATTTTAATATTCATGCTCCAAAAACACCAGCAACTCACTCCAATAATTTTACTATGCTGCCTACTCACTAACTTCATCAAACTTATCGCTATTAATAACTCCAAACCTGCCTTTAATTAACTGCCATTTCTTAGATAATTTATTTACTAAAGCTTATATACTATATATAACAGTTTGCTAAATTCAAGATTCATCGCTTATGACTTATTAAGTATTAAGCGATGTCATACATACAACACGCGACTTGACTATTAGCCTGCGGCTGTCAGCACAAGTTGCTCGCTTAAGTCTTTTATTTCTTGGCGCATTTTGCCTTCAACTTTTAAACATTTATCATTTGTATGCATATTTATAGTTATTTGCTTGAAACAGGTGTTCTTGCAAGGCTTGAAACATATATTTTTTCTGCTACTTGTCTGAAGTATGAGTCGAGAGCGTTGTAGGAAGGAAGCGGAAGGTACTTTAAAGTGAAAAGAGTCAAGTGGTGTCAAAACAATGTCGAACATGTGCTTATAACGAAAAAAGATAAAATATCTAAAGTAGAATTTATCAATTTCCAGCTTCGAAATTTCAGTCACAATAAAGTTGAGTCAGATTGAAGAGTAATATTTTGAAGAAACTGACCTAAAGAAAATACCTTTTCGAATATCTTTGGATTTAAGGAATATCAACGAATACTCTCCTTCTCCATAAAAAAAAAAAAACAAAAAAAATCTCTCTTGCTCAAAATTTGCCACGAAATTTTATTGATTTTCTTCCGAACTATCAGCGATCTACAAGAGATGTTCAAGCAGAGTAATCTTCAGTACTACAAGGTGTGTTCAAAAAATAACGGGAATTTTTTTTCGAAAAAATATGTATTCATTCGTCTACACTTATATTGTTGCAATTAAAATAAAATCTCCATTCGATAACATGCACTTATGCCAGATCTTATGCCAATCATCAAACCCGATTTTTGCGGTTGCTTTAGGCTCTTTTAGCCATTTTTTTGAACGAACCTTTGTCTTTGTATGTTGTCTTTATTCTTGGAAATAGGAATTAATCACACGGTGTAATGTCTGGGAAATTTGGAACTTTTTTAAACACACCAAATATCAATTCCCGGAAACTCTTTTATGAGCATTGCATGTCCATTAGCATTGCATTATTTTAATTTAAGAAATCGAATCATTTATTATTCAGCAATTAAAGATGAAATATGAAATTATTCCACTTAAGCCGAAAAATAAAATTTGTGCTCAAACTGCGCTCAAGCGACTGCAACGCTTACCCTTTTCCAGAAAAAGTATTTTAGTGCAGAAATGCATACATACAAGCCCCAATAATGACACGTGCAAACATATACATACACACAGTCATATATAACACTCATTTAGCTTGACTAAATTGCAATTAAACTTTAGTTATGGTGCCATGAGGTAACAGTCGGCAAACCAGTTGAAGTAACAACAACAACAGCAAAGCAAAGTCGGCGCTGAAAGTTAAGAAAATGGCAACACCTTCACCAGCGGCAGCGAAATGCATTCACTTTAAAGAAAAGTAATGAAAGCAGCACGAGGCAACAAAAACAAAAACACACCACCAATACTTGTGCACCTAAAAGCGAAGCCGCATATATAACGGTAATGCAGACCACAGAGCTACTGGCTTTAAAGCCGCTAAACATTGCCGAAGATTGGTATGTTTATATAACAGCCGAGGCGCTCTGCGTCTACAATTGCACTTGCGCGAGCAAATAAAATAACAACAACAACAACAGCAGCGACAAAAATGCAAAGAAAGCATTGCAAACGCGCTATTTGATTTGGATTTTTTTTATTTCATTTATTGTATTTTTGTTGCTTTACTTTCTCACCTGCGGCGGCGGCAACTCCACGTACACATTTCATACATTACGTTACGTTGAGTTGGTGCCGTCACAAGCTCGTGGCATGCCGCAATTAAATTACTCATTGCGGCAAACGGCAGCTGCCATACGATTTTTTCTTCTTCTTCTTCTCTTCATCTTGAAATGATTATTTGCGGATATGTCTGTTGTTGCAATTTATCGGCGGCGTTAAAGTGAAAAACAAGTATTTTGAGGATAAAGTCTGACGTTGTTACCACTCTCCGTCGCTTATTTCTTCCTCTCTTCCTCGCCACTTTGAGCAGGTTTTTTAGCCCAGTCAGCGAATCGGAAGTGTCTTTTGTGAGAAATAAGGCGTAATTCTAAAGGTGATCTTAAAGCTATGGAATAAAGATTGTAATCGAAGGCTCATAAGACCACTTTAATCTCAAAAACCAGCTTTAGACATAATTTTAGTCACTTTTTCATCGCCATACATAAGTAAATTTCTAAGAAATTTGCAAATCGCATATCAAAAATGAGTGTAGCATCTTCGTCGGGTATTAGAAAAGTCAACCAAAAATTATTTTTCGTCGATTTCAATATGTAAATAAACGCAGCGACAAAAATGGCCTCGAGCAATTTGTCTCTAATAAGTAATTTCTGTGGCTTTCGATTTTTTTGATACACATATATGTGAAGGCCACTGTGTTTGGCCATCGGCACTTAATACGCAGCATCAGCTATGGGTCGCTGAACTATTATATTATTATTATATATTAATAATTAATATTAAACTATTTAAATAAGTTGAAGTTGTAACTATTTTCAAGTCAGTTATTATTATTGCAAAATAAATAAATTTTCGAAATATTTCCATTCAACAAAGTTCATTTTGTCCTCCTTTATTACTTGCTGGGTAACATTGCATTACAAACCCACTACCATTTATACATATATACATTTACTTATTCCTCAATATTTGTAATTTTCGAACAACAAAACTTGAAATTGCATTAAACGTCACCACAAAATGCAGGCAGTCATGAAAGTATACGAAAATATTAATATTAGCTTAATATACTAACTGTACACATTCCTAGATACACACAAGCCCACAGTTATTGCATTGCAATGTTACATATTCGCAGTTCATTAAGGAAATAATGATAAAGAATTACAAAACAATTTTCTGTTGTATATTATACGAAAAGCTAAAAATTTCAATAAAATCTCAACAACAAAACCGCAAAAAAATATTTTATTTGTCATTAAGTCACAGCAGCTTTAGTTGAAGCTTACATAATAAATACAAAAGTGTGAAAATGTTTTAATAATAGCATTGTAGACACTCAAAAACAAGTAAGTCCAGAAAAAATATTTCATATATAGACTAAATTAAACGTTTAATGCAACTAATTGAGTCAATTAGCGAAATCTGCTTGAAATAACTGCCAAACGTACAAAAAATAACAAATTTACTAAATTATACATTTCAGACAACCCATTGACTCAATTAGTCAATTAGCGAAAACTGTTTAAAACTACTGTTAGGTATACGCAGACAAAATTAACAAATTGATTCAATTAAGATTTTAACCCTTTAATTTAATCAATTAGCGATTTTTTTTCGAAAAATACTCTCAGTACATAAGAAATTAGCAAATTGACTTAATTAGAATTTTCAAACAAATTGATTCAATTAAGCTTTTAACCTCTTAATTTAATCAATTAGCGATTGTTTTCGAAAAATACTCTCAGTTGTATAAACATAATAAATTAGTAAATTGACTTAATTAAGATTTTCAGACAGCTAATTGGCTCAATTAGCAAAATTTGTTAAAAATTACTGTCAAATGTATCCATATAAAAATTTAACTAATTGGCCTCATTTAACTCTTAAGAGTCCGCTTAGTTGAGTAAATTTCTTTTCGAAAATACTCTAATTGTGGATACTCATAAAAATTTTTGCTAAATTAAGCAATTCAAACAGCGCACCAATTAAGTCAATTAACGATTTACTAATGGAGTAAGTTGAGGATTATTTGAAATGTCACACACATACTCAATTAGGCGCTAACTAAACAATTAGTAAATTCACTATCAATTAATAAATTGTCTATATTTTTACTATCGCTTAAATCAGTGAGATCATTTATGGCTTGTATTATGAAAAAAAGCATGACACCGGAAATGTGAAAGAACAGTTAGAGTGTAACTCTTAATGAGCTAGTTTTGGAATTTAACGGTCCATTAAACCAGTTAAATTTGGCGAATTGCGAAATTCATTCAAAAGAAATACATATATTCCAAATGGCAGACTTCATAACATAAATTTATGTATTTACATATTAACCGCTTTACTTATGTGCCATAGTTCGTGTGAAATTATGCCGACCGCTCATGCATATTTAACATTGACAGTGAAAGTACAAGTGAGTTGCGCATGTGTTAGTGTATGTGTGTTGCGACACACGACGGTTGACGACGTGCTGTTCCAGTTTCAGTGGTCGTTTTACTAAATATCGCTTTTGTTATCGTTTTTGTTTATTTTGCTATTGTTTTTACTTTACAGTTCCTCCTGCTACACAGCGTCAGTGAATTTTAATTTCGCCATCGAACGATCGAACGCCAGCCAGTAACCATATACCGCCGTATATGTAGCGATTACATGAATTTTCATAAATTTGAAATAAGCTTTAAATATTTTACTTCATTAAAAATACAGTTACCTCACATATTATGTGAAAAAAAACACGTTCGGCCATACAAATACATATAAAAATTGAGTTCGTATTGAATTGCTCTTAGCGACGATCAGCTGATTTGTCTAGCCGGTGAATGACTTTATCAGCCGAGAGGCGTGCGCGCTTGCGCGACGACAATAATTACAGCACCACACGCTCTGCAGACGTCACTTTGTTAACTGTTGTTGTTTTGTTGTATTGCTTTTCTTTTGCTTCCAGCTTGACTTTGATTCAATTTTTTGCACAACAATTTGCGCCAATTTTTTGTTTTGTCATTTCCATTTATTATCCCGCATTTACAGAAATGTTTTTCTCTTTCTCTCCCTCTCCCTCTCTCTTCCAATCGCTCGCAACTCTTCTGGCATCGCTGTAAATTTGCATAACGGTGACATCGTAGCGCCGCCACCATTTGTCGCTTTTGGCTTCACTTTTTTTGCATTTTCCGCTTTTTTTTCATCGGCTGTTGTCTTGTATTGTTGTTATTATTGTTTTTTCTTTATTTATTTATACACATATATAGTCATGTATAGCATTGTATATATATATAAAACTAAACTTTTTTCGCCTATAGTGTTTTAACTGTTGCTGCTAGCTCGCAACCTCTCTTTATAAGTCGCTGCAAAGGCGCTGATTTCCAAAAAAAAATTCGGCGTTCAGTCAAACATAAATTTTTATGTTTGGTTAAACGAAAAGAAATTCAAGCACAAAAATATCATCAGCTAGCGTTTAGCAATCGACACACACGATGGCAGGCTGATACATATATAGTTATATACCTACATATACATTTGTATATACACAACGCATGTCCACACATACAAAGATTGTTAGTTGTAACTCCATGGTTGGTGAAAAAAACTTTCTATGCTAATTTCTTCGTGAATACCTTCTTTGTTCGCTGAGGCGAAACGCATTCAATGAGGATTTCTCGATTTTAATTGTTCGCCAATCGGCAGGAAAGATCACCTTGGACATGTTAAGAAACTCTTTGAAATCAGCAATCGCAAAAGGCAGCGCTTATTATATGTATTTATTTACAGCACAAAGGTGAATATAGTTCACATAGCATTTCAATCATATAAAAAATCACTGAAATTAAATATCAACTATTGTAGAAAGTATCCTTTTGTACGATGTAATTGGACCTAATTAAAAGATCACCACTCTGATTTCTAAATAACTGTCACTTCCGCAGTAATAATTTTTTTCATAAATTTCATAACAGCATAGCTCTATCCTGTTGTCTGGAGTAAAAAATATTATGTATGTAACCACTGTGAGCTAATTCTTAACTCGAAGATTGCAGGTCAAAGTTAAGGTGAGGTCAATTAGTAAAATCTGTTTAAAATTACTGTCAAACAGATACGCATAAAACAATTAGCAAACTGACTCAATTTAGCTGTTCAGACAACCCTTAATTGAGTCAATTTGATAAGTCTGTTTAAAATTACTGTAAATTGTATTGACATAAAGATTTAATAAATTTACTCAATTTAGAATTACAGATACGTGCTGAGTCAATTAACGATTTCTATTTGAAATGAGTATCTGACGTGCTATATACGCATAAAAGATTAACAAATTGACTCAATTTAATTTTTCAGGCCACTAATTGAATCAATTAACGAGAATGAGTTTCCCACGCATTCAAAATTAGCAAATTGATTCAATTTAGATTTTCATACATCCCACTAATTGAGTCAATTATCATATAACTAAGTAATCACGATTTGAATTGACACATACTTTGTAGGGTATAAATAATTAATAAAATTGCTAAATTTACGTGCTAACTAAGCAATTATCAAATTAAGTTTCAATTAATAATTAATTTTTACTATTGATTAAAAACTGCAAGTCAAAGGCGGTAAGAGTAATGGATAATTATAATATACAAGATACAGAAGAAGCTAAAGTGCAGTCTCTTTTTCATGGAAATAGCTCTTCGGGAGCTATTGAAATTGATAGAAAAGTCAACTATGTTAGAGTGAAATTTGATCAATTTGAGATATATATTTTGTAAAATATTGTCCAAATATGTATAAAAAAAAATACTAGCTAGTTTATGAAAATTAAAAGAGTCATCTTTATTAGATGAATTGTTCGATTGAAACTCACCAAAATCACTAAAGAAGCAATACTCTTAATAAATTTACACAAATATAAAATGTATCTTTTATATATAATTTTGCATATTTTTTATATTTTTCGACCTTCGAAGACATTTTTTTTCGAATTTATTTTTTATATATAATTTTTCATCTTTTCCATGTTTTTTTATTTTTTTGGCCTTCGAAGATATTTGTCCTCATTTCAAATCGCAAAATAACATTTCGAACATAAATCAAATATTTTCTTCGAAATTTCGGTTGAGCTCTTTGATTGTAAATTATTTGATGATGGTGTGATAGCCCCGCACACTAGTCATGTAATGATGTATTTATGTACATATATTTGCTTTTATTTCTGTTTATTGAATTTTGTTAATTTGAGAAATTACCTTCCTCAACGACAATGAATTTTATTTGCATGTCACACGAAATCTAATCAATTTATCAAAAATCATTTGCCGATTGTTATGCAGCCTAAGTGACTTATAGCAATACAGCAAACTAACAGTAAATGAAAAACATAAAAACAAAACAAAGAGAAACAATTAAATAATCGAATCAAGTGATGCCATGAACAGCAAAAGCATTGAAATGCAAAAAAAGGAAGTGTAAATTGCATAAAAATGCGGCATCATGCGAAAGACAACAACAACGATAACATTATAAATACATATGTACATACATATTCAAATACAAATATGTACGCAAGCAGTAAATAGCCGTTGGAAGCGAGAAAAAATGAACGAAATTGACAACAAATTTGAGAAAAATGAGAATTTTATGCGCAAAAGTACGAAAATATACAACAACAACAACAGCTACATATACAACAGCTATAACAGTAACATTAGCAATTGCATTGCTCACTACGTAAGCCTTCGGCATAGAGATGAGTTATTATGCACAACAGCAACAACATGCACAAACAATAACGTATTTGACGTGATTCAACAAACAACAACAACAACAACAACTGTCATATGTTTATTATTGTTTTTGCATATGTGCAAAATTGTTTATGCATTCCTTGTTTGACAACAAAATTTTGTTGGTTTACATATAAATATAACTACTTTTTAGTATGACTGTGTGGGTGTAGATGAGTATGAAGGCTGCAGGTGTGGTAATAGACACATCAATATTTTTATTTTATTTCTTAAATATTTAATTATATTTTTGGTTGCCTAAAAATTTTAGAAGGTGAATTATGTGCTAATGAGGTGTCTGAAATATTTTAAGATGTTTATTGTTGAAGTAGTTTTTATTGTAAAATATTTAAAAACTTTTGCTATAAAAGTTTAAAATTTATTATAACTTTTTCGCTATTAAAATTAAAATTAAAATTAAAATTAAAATTAAAATTAAAATTAAAATTAAAATTAAAATTAAAATTAAAATTAAAATTAAAATTAAAATTAAAATTAAAATTAAAATTAAAATTAAAATTAAAATTAAAATTAAAATTAAAATTAAAATTAAAATTAAAATTAAAATTAAAATTAAAATTAAAGTTAAAATTAAAATTAAAATTAAAATTAAAATTAAAATTAAAATTAAAATTAAAATTAAAATTAAAATTAAAATTAAAATTAAAATTAAAATTAAAATTAAAATTAAAATTAAAATTAAAATTAAAATTAAAATCAAAATTAAAATTAAAATTAAAATTAAAATTAAAATTAAAATTAAAATTAAAATTAAAATTAAAATTAAAATTAAAATTAAAATTAAAATTAAAATTAAAATTAAAATTAAAATTAAAATTAAAATTAAAATTAAAATTAAAATTAAAATTAAAATTAAAATTAAAATTAAAATTAAAATTAAAATTAAAATTAAAATTAAAATTAAAATTAAAATTAAAATTAAAATTAAAATTAAAATTAAAATTAAAATTAAAATTAAAAATTTAAATTTAAATAAAGACGAAAAGTGATTTTGAATTGCTGAAATAATCATAAGCCATTTTTATAAAAAATATATGTATATGTATATAGAAATTTGAAAACCTAATTATCATTAAACTTCGCCTATTTCTATCTCACTTTCAATTGTTTACTTAAGTACCGCTATTTTGCGCTAACAGCCAAACTGTACTTGAGCGTTGTAATTGTAATTGTACTTAATGAAGTCTTGCCGCAATTAGCCGTTAGTTTTTTATCTCTAACGAACGAGCGATAAAAGCGACATTTCGCCCGCCCTGCGACATTAACGCCTTTGACCTTGACCAGAATTAGCCAAACGAGACGGCTGATGATGATGATACCAAACTGTTGTCAATGAGACAATGAGATGCGCCATCATGGCTCGTGCATTTGTAACGAAATCAGGTTTGTTTGGAAAAATTTAGATGAAATTCATTTTCGTTCGACGATTTTCTACTGTTAAATAGTTTGTCATGAATTTTTGGCGGTGAGTATTTAGTTCAACGGAGGTCGCAGTTTATATTTTTATAATTTATACTCGTACTATGCGCAAGTAAATATGTTGATGTAATATTTTTAAAATATTTTTTCGATTATTAATTTCGAAAATTATTTAATGAAAATATAAAAAAAAAATCAAAACTTTTTTTTTTTTTAATTGTAATGTAACTGTGTTCAGCATGCATATATTTTTGTGAATAAATTTATAATTTTTTGTAAGATGTATAAAATTTTATAATTAAAATTTATATATTTTTTAATAATAAAAATGTCAAATAATAGAATATGTCATTTAGATAATTTTTGTTTTTGACCTTAGCCCTTAACTAAGTTTCATTATAAGCACTGAACCTATTCAATTACTTTTTGTAATTTTTTTTAAAAGGAGTCCTTTTACTTCAACTCATCACATAATTTTTTCATTATCTTTAAATTACCCTGAGACGCCGGCTGGGTTCAGAGTACGGCCTTGCGCTTACAACTGTCAGTTCCTTATTAAAAAACATTCCTGACCGGCTATTTTGCCAATTTAGTGAACGCCTTTGGCGATAACAGCCAGAACAGGTTAAGGTTTTATGAATAAAATGAGGAAAACTGAAACAAGTTCGTTGCTTAAGTCTTTTGTTTATCGCCCTTTGTACTGAATATAATTCATATTTGTGGATCAAAACATGTTATACAAATTTTCCATGATTTTGATTATCATTGAATTAATTTCTGCAAAGTCATTGGAGTAAAAATGATCGCTTGAAAAAAATATTTTGGAAAACGGATGAATTTTCCGTTGAAAATTTTCACGTTTTGTTTATTGAAAGGAATATTTTTTTTAATTATGGTTTTATTTATTTCTTTGGCTATTTCTTCTACCATAACTTATAATTACCCCCTACCAATAGCTCAGCGAATGTCACAAGGCAAAATTGTTCGCTATTTTTACCAAGCCGCATGTAGAAGTTAAACACACTGGTACTTCCAGTTGCTAGAGTGCCAATTTCGCAGTTGACCAACGTCATTTAATAGCTGTCGGCGAGCGTCACACCAACGGCGCGCTCATGCTTAGTGGGTCACATGTACGCGACGGTATCGATTTGGAAAATTTTGAATCTGGTTTACAAAGTGTTTTTCATTTTATTCTGTTTTGGTTTTTGATTTTTGCGTGTTTCACTTTTGGGCTTTGGCCAGTCATATGCACCAATATAATACTGGTAATTAAGTAATTGAATTGAATTCACTGGAAATTGTGTGCGCAGGCAAACTTGATTTTAATGTGCTCTGTGGCAAATATGAGGGCATATACATATGTTTGTGTGTTTGCACATATGTATAATTTAATTTTAACTTATTTGTATATACAAAATAAAACTATTGTATTTGGCAGCCAACAGGTGTGTGTGCATGTGCGTCAGTGTTGTAACCCAGTTGCATGTGCAATTTTAGCTTTGACGTTGCAACGGGGCAATACCATATTTGTTAAATAAAACTGCTTATTTCTTTATAAAAGTATTCTCAGTTGTTGGAAAACCGCTAAATTAGTGATCAAAATTCGTATTTAAAAAAAAAAATATTGTGCAATGGAAAAATTCCCTCTTTCGTTTTATTAAAAAAAATAATATTAGGCAGTCAAAATATTGTTAAAATATCTCGAAAAATATATTAGTGCTCTGAGATAATAATAAATAAAAAATAAAAATATTATTTTATTTTTATTAGTTTCATTTTGTTTTATTTTATTTTATTATTATTATTATTATTTTATATTTAATTTAATTTTATTTTATTTTATTTTATTTTGTTTTATTTAATTTAATTTAATTTTATTTTATTTTATTTTATTTTATTTTATTATTATTATTATTTTATATTTTATTTTATTTTGTTTGATTTTATTTTATTTTATTTTATTTTGTTTTATTTTATTTTATTTTATTATTATTATTTTATATATTTTATTTTATTTTATTTTGTTTTACTTTGTTTTATTTTATTTTATTTTATTTTGTTTTATTTTATTTTATTTTATTTTATTTTATTTTATTTTATTTTATTTTATTTTATTTTATTTTATTTTGTTTTATTTTATTTTGTTTTACTTTGTTTTATTTTATTTTATTTTGTTTTATTTTATTTTATTTTATTTTATTTTATTTTATTTTATTTTATTTTATTTTATTTTATTTTATTTTATTTTATTTTATTTTATTTTATTTTATTTTATTTTATTTTATTTTATTTTATTTTATTTTATTTTATTTTATTTTATTTTATTTTATTTTATTTTATTTTATTTCTATTTTGTTTTATTTTATTTTATTTTATTTTAATTTATTTTATTTTTTTTTATTTTTTTTTTATTTTAATTTATTTTATTTTCATTTTTTCTCTTATAAAAATTCCTCCTACCTCACAGGATTTTCCTTTAATTGCTGCTTATGTTTATTTTTATATTATTTATCTTTCGCAACCGTTCCGCCTTGGAACAAGTTTTCTTCCTTTCTATACGCTCGCGTGCTCGCCGAGCTGCTTTGTTGTCGGAAGTTGGCGTCTCCTGTTTTTCCTTAAATAGCCGTTATATATGCACGTTGCGCACCAATCAGCGTAGCTCGCTTGCAACACAATGCGACCACAAGTTGCCACACAGCTTCACTTGGCGTTGAAGGCTTTCAAAACGGTCACTGACTACTTCGCACACTTGTTTCAACTTTATTTTTGGTGCAAATATATAAATGGATGCTTTTTTGGCGCTTTATATATGCACACATATATATAATATCTGATTTTTGATTGCGCCAACACACTTTCACCACAGGCGTTGCACAATTAAAATAAGCGAAAAAATAAAATTTTAAGATTTTTGCAACAAATTTAACAGCTATTTTTCACACAGCTATTACCGAGCTTAAAATTTATTTCAATTTCATATTTTTTAATTAAAAACCGTAAGTAGATTACGCTTTACACCAACTGTTAAGCGCTGCAATTCATTTCAATGTTGTTGTTGTTGCATTTATTTTTGTACTATTTACCGCAAGTTTCTTACAATTTCTGTGCTTTGCTTTGTTTGTTTGGCTTTTAGCATGTAGCGTCACCGAAGAAAGGGAAATCCAACGGAATTGTTGTCACTTTTTCACGCTTCACTTGTTATCAACAGAAAGCGCTTATTGTAGCCAGTAAAAACGCCAAATAATAGTAATTTGTTAGCGTGAAAACAACAGTGCAACACTGTAATCGCAAGAAGTATACGAATAGTCTCGATTGTTTTTTTTTTACACAAAATCCTCTTTACGTTCGCGCAACACCACAACGGGCAGTGGTAAGACGTCGTAAACGCGCCAACGGTCGAAAACTAACTGAATGCGCAGTGATAATGTCGCCAAGGTTTTGGCCAAGTAACAGTAATAGCTAGGTGATCGCTGATCGGCAAAGCTTACTTTGGCCGCAAGCGCAACAGACTAACTTACAACTCGTAATCAGTCACTTGTAGCCAAACGAAGACAATGAGCACTCAATTTTGCGCTAAACACACACACATACATACATACACATACGTGTATATATATAAAAGCCAAACTTCTTTACATGATTTATGAACTGGCTAAGAGAGGCATTACAGTAAAAATATTAAGTTGCTCTTCGTTTAAGAGTATGAAATTAAAGAGTACTACTTCTCCAACTGAAATTGAAAAAAAATTTGCAACTTCGATTTTCGCTTTCAATTTTTAAGTTGACACAAAAGACTTAAGCAGCAAACTTCAATTCTCCGCAATAACTCTCCAATATATACTCAGTAAAAGTAAATCCAAAAGGTTCTGGCTAATTGTCACTTTATTTGATAATCCCACATACATTTATAGTATTTGATTTTCACTTTATTAAATATTCCTCTTGTTGATAATTATGGATCCACAACATTTACCAATAAGCATTCCTGTTTTATAGTTGTTGCTATTTTCTATGAATATTGTTTTCATAGTATGTGTTTTATTATATGTAGAATACAATAGGCGGTTATCAAGTGGTCAATTTGAACAACACCAAATAAGTTTTATGAATATATATGTAAATGTAGCATATAATTTGTATCAGTTACTTATGTATTTAAATAATTACATAGCTAGTTCAGAATGTGTCAATTTAAATTTGTTTAAATATTAATTATAGTAAATTATAAAACTATGGTAGGATTTAGTTGGTGCGCCTTGACTGGCGTAGGTTCTTTTCAATTTCAAACTGTCGTAAATCGGTGCGTTGTAGGAAATCTTGGCGCTCCAAGTAGCTGAAAGTGGAAAATATATATGTAAATAATAAATAAATATTTATTTATTAAGTAACTGTAGTGCTTTTACACCAAAAATATGTAAACACCTACCCATCTTTGCCTTTGTTGAATGTTTGCAGCTCCTCTTCAATACCCTCGTTTTGCTTGAAGCTCTTCCAATCCAACTGTGACTTTTCTAGTACGGATATTTTCTTCTTTTTGCCGATCTGGTTGAGTATTGAGCCTAAACCACTGCCACCGCCGCTGCCACCAGCCATTGGTCTTTTTAAACCCGCTGGCAAACCAGCTCTCAATGCAGATGTGCTTGCTACTGGACGCTTCACCGTCTCTTTATTCTCTTTAACACTATCAGCGTTGACAACTTTTTCTACACGCACTTCTTCACCCGCAAAATCCAAAACTTCGGTCACTGTAACTTTAACTGTTTTTTTCATTTCTGCTGGTTTTTCATCAGAGGTAGATTTTTTTTCTTCGCTTTTAACTGCAGGCTGCTTTGGAGTATGGAGTCCATTAGTCGCACTGGCTGCGGATACGCCATTGACGGTGGCAGTACTTGCCTGCGCTTTGGCTTTTGTTGTTGGTTCGGAATTTTTAGGTTTCACATCGCCCAGGAAATCTGCCCAAAGTGCATCGGATCTAGATTTATCTTCTTCTTCCGATTCTAAGGTGTCTTTTTCTCTACCACTACATAGTCGTTTCGCCGCATCTGTTTGTCGCGTGTTGCGCTTGCGCTCTGAGTCTGCTGTCGTACGCTCATCATCATCTGTATCACTCGAATGTACCTCGTCTTGGGCGGCACGTGCACGTTTTCTACTTTTTACTTTTTTCACTTGTTTTTTAGTGCTATCGGAACTTTTACTTGGTGGTTTTTTGTGTGTATTTTTAGGGCTACCGGCATCTTCGTCGCTACAACTCGAAATTTCACTGGAAGCCTCTTCTGAAACTTCAATGCCGGCTTCTTTCTCTGGGCAAAAATCACTGTCACTTTCATCGCTATCATGTAATTCCTAAAAGCACACACATATTTTATTAAATAGATATCGATATTCAGAGTATAAAATACTTACCACCTCTGGATTCATTTTGATAATTGTTGCTTTTAATAAACGTTTAAAGAATAATTTATATTAGCACTCCACACTGATGGCATTAAATGCAAATTTAAGTTTATATATACATATGTGTCTTTCGAAAAATCACTTTTGTATTCCTATTCCGCTTTAGTCTTCTCTTTCGTTTTCAGCGATGCTTACAAGCAATTACCAGCTGATTTTCATCGCCATGGTTGCCGCTATTTAATAACGCACACCATTTAACGAATAATTTTACAATCTGAAATTGTATACATTATAATGTGCGTTTCATTAAAAAATAAAGTTTTCAAAGATTCCGAACTTCTACCTATGAGCGAAGTATAAGGAAATTTAATGTGATCTGACATTGACAACTTTTGAAATTAATACTTTTTTAACAAATTTTTGCTTGTTTTGTTGCTTTCTTATCAAATCGTTCTGTACTTTCATCACAGATGTCGCTGTAAGTCAGCTGTCACATTTACTCAATCAAATAACAAATAATTACAAAGGCGGTAAAGTTTTTAAAAATATAATTTCTATATTTAATGTTTTAATATTAAATAAAATGGACACAAAAGCGGATAAACTACAAAAGAAAGCAATTCGCGATCAGCAGAAGCGTATGAAACCGGGTGAATGCGACAAATATGTACGCTTAGTTTTGGATAGCGATATACTAGCATCTAACGTACCGGGACTTGGTAACGATCTAACAAATGAAATGGAAAAACTTCAAATAAAATATACAGTACGCAATTTACCTTCAAAATTGTGTGTAATTTGGGAACGTCAATCAGGCCAACGCGAATTACTGCCTACTGAGTGTTTGGATTCACCGCTGAGCGCGCAGTGGGAAACTGAAAATCAAGTTATACAATTCTTTACTACACATGAACTTAAGAATAAACCAGCAACTGAAATAGCGAAAAGTTTAGAACAACATTATCCAAATAAGCAACCCACTGTAGCGCTATTAGCGGAACGAAGTAAAAACGATTCGCACACTATCAATTCTGTACTCATAGACTTACAAGTTCTACATCAAGTAGCCACAATGCAGGTGCCACCAGTAGCTAGTGAAATTGCTGCTATGTTACGACGTTTCACCAAAGCCATAGCGGAAGCACCGTTCAAGCAACAAAGAGCCGAGTCTTTAGGCTCATTCAAAAAATTCCTGGCGAATGATAAGAAACAGTGTGTGCGTGTAGTCGGTACAAACGGTTTAGGGCGCCTTTGGCAACAACACTTAAATCGTTTGCCATTAGTCACCTTGGAAGTAGCTGAGACTATAATCGCACAATATCCATGTCCAAAACGACTTATGGATGCATACGAACGAGATGCAGATGAAGAGAAAAAGGTTATGGCCGATTTAAAGATCAATCGCGGCGCACCACAGCCATTGCAAGCGGATAGGCGTATTGGTCACGTATTGAGCGGAAAATTACATATGTTGTATAATAGCAGAGATCCGAATGCAATCATTTAGTTTATTCAATAAAACTGCAAAACAATTTCTGAAATGAACGTGCGTATGAATTTGAATATAGATACAACAATTTATCAATTATAGAAATTATACAGAAGAAAAATTGTTTAAATGTTATTTGTTTTTTTTTACCACTTGTTTATTGTTTATTCCTTAGCGTTATTTAAACATTAATATTAGGCTTTTCAATATATGTTTATGTATTTAATTAGTCATTTCTTCATTAATTAATTTTATATGGTCTAATGTGTGGCCTAGCACTAAATATTTATAAGTATAATTATTTAATATAATATCGTAAATTAGAATATTATTTGGTTAATTATGCACAATTGCTAATAGTATTTGTTAATCAGTTATAATTAAAAATCACATATTTTCATATTCCGTAATTTTGTTATACAATATTTACTAATTTTTGTTTTCCTATCTTGGTTTGTAAGTATGTATGTATATATTTGCTTAAGTAATTTGACAAATTGTACATTCAAAACGCTGTGGACCCGACTGTTCGCCAACAAAATTTTAGTTTTTTTTGTAGATTTTTTTTTTAAATATTTTTGTCATCCCTAAGCGATTACTCGCATGAATTAAGATATAAACCGATTTAGTCTGTTTTTATTATTTATATTGTTGTCAATTACGTAGATTTATAGAGAATAAATTAACTGTACTATGGAGTTCACATACACATATTTCGATATTAATTGAGTATTAAAATCTTAGCGAATATTGTGATTGTTCTTAGTTTTTTTGGACTTGCCATTTCTTTCAATTTGGCAAAAGTGAATCGATATTATACGAGTAATGCTTATTTTGGTATACGTACATACAAAGGAAAAGAAAAACACTCGACACATGAATCGATTTATGGATTTATAATGCGAATAATAAATAATGTTTTTTTATGCAACGAAATTAATAATTTTATGAACATGTTTTTAATAGAGAAACTTAACAATCTTACACATTCCGTATATGCCAATAGTTTAGCTTGCCAGTTATATTCAATTTTTGAAACCTGTCCAATTGAAAATTATTGTGAGATAAATCCGTTTTTGATATGTGAGCCAACTGCTTTACACGAAATAAAATTAAGAGTTATGTGAATGCCGAAAATAAACTACGATCGAATATTTTGCACATAGGTGTAGTTTTTATGTGTTTTACTTTTTTCATGATATTTTAAGGAAATATTTATGTAAGACTAATTGGCCGAAAATTTGTACAAATTTCTTAGACAGTTAAAATTAAGTTCGTTGGCATGTAGCATGGCGTGGGTTGCACTCCGGTAGTTCATAGTATTTAATTATTTTATTTTAAAAGCCCAATTATAAACTTTATATTTTAGTATGAAGTGAGTAATTAATTTATGCTACTTTTTTACAATATTAGCATGCACTCATTAATCACCATATTTCGCTTACTGAGTCATTAATGCATGTAAAATGTCTTATTAATGAATGAATGCGTTTGCGAATACTTGTATTTATGATTTATTTAATTTGTTTGTTTTTGTTTTTTTGGTGTATATAATTTCGATAAATAGTCAATAAAGCAAATATTAAACTAAAGCAAAAATTATGTATAGATAATATGCACAAAATTACATTATATGGAGCATAATGGATAACTAAGACATATTTTTGTAAGAAAACTTATTACATAAACACATGTAGAATATAAATTAGCAATATATGAACATTTATGGACTGGTATTTTTGTTTACTATAAATATAGATTATAATTTTAATTTTTTTTTTACAATCGTAATAATTATGTTATACTTAAAACACTAGGCGTTTATCACTAAGACTTTACGTGTGTGTCTGTATGTGTATTTGGAACTGTCCGTCTGTCAGTCACTCACTCACTCACTTAACCAACATATGTCCCCCCCCCCCCCCCCCATTGAAAGCGCCCAATTTCTAGAGTGTAGCCAGAATTCGTGTAAAACCTAAACACGCCGACACTATCGTTTGTCCAACACCCCACACCATTGCATATATTGGCGACATTGGCAGACTGGAGGCTCGATGCACGAATGCTATCACGGCGCTGCTCACTATGCCACTCATCGCTGGCGACAGAAATCCCATTACTAGAATCAGTATCGAGAAGAAGCGTCCGAATTTGTGTTTGCGTAGTGTCACAAAAGCAACCAAAGCAGCGCATGTGTGTATGAAAATGGAGGAGAAGAGCGCCCAAAGGAATATGTGATACCACATTTCACGAAATGTATTGAGGCGATTTTGTGAGCGCAAACCCATAACATCGGCAATGGTGTCCAACTCATCGGTTTCATCAGCGTCGGACAACATTACAACCTGAATGGTAGACGTGTTGACGGTGGTGAGGTTGTTGGGTGGAAATGAACGTAAGGAGCGTGTAGCTTATAAGTAAAGTTGAACGGTGGCTATTGATCGATGTTGCTTATGCTTATAAAGTATTTGATTAATTTCGATTTGGTAGATATATGTTGAAATACGGCGTCCTTAATTAATTTCTAATAGTTGTAAGTTTTCTTGGTTGTATTTGTCGTTTAAGATATTTGTTTTTTGTTATTATTATATTACTCGATTTTTATCGTACTTATATGTAATAGACGAAAATATCACAAAACTTATTTGCTGATGTACCACTTTGGCGGGAGTACAAGTATGGATGTAGCTATCTGATAAAGTCTGACTGCGGTGCCGCTTTTAACTAGTGCAAATCTTGCGATCACTGTTATATTCATATACTGATTCCATTGCTACAATGTTGATAAGCTTTAATTCACTTGGTTGCCAACATTTTAATGTAAATATTAATGTGATCACTATTTAAGTCGTAATTTCGATGTTAGCAATCGTGGTGATATATTAAAGATGTCATGGAAGGCTTTAGCATGGCTGAATGTTTTTAATCGCATTATTGTACCTAAAAATGTACGAAAAAATAAAATTAATATCACTATATAAAGGAAGAAGACTAAACGCACATAGAGACATACTACAATCACTTATACACGCATATGTACATATATAATACCAATGAGCGTAATATATACATAAATAGTGAACTTTTAAAGAGATAAGAAGCATTTCCTATACATTGTACAATACACTCTTCGCATATTTGTGTACAAATCATTAACTTTGATCTTTAAACCTTCATACTAATATTACATGTAGATATGTATACATGGGTTATCAAGTTGGTTCATATTTTTTATTAATATGTTTACTAAATACTCAATACTTCTTTGTACATTAATTCTTCTTTACCTTTTAATCAGCGCCACTTTCAATGCATTCGACAGCTGCTCTCCCACATCCAATTGTTTTTCGTCCTACGTCTATGTGTGTAAATCTCCACTTTGTTGCAAGAAGATTACATTTTTAGTCAATCGGTTTTTATTCCTAAACATTTTTATTGTTTATAATTTAATTGCAAATTTTTAATTCATTTTTCCATAAAATATTAATCGATTTGCAAATTACAACCATTACTCCTTACTTCCACTGGGTTTATTGTACACCGCCCGTTTTGCTCACATTTGTTTTGCCAGCATTCTAAGCTCTTTAACACTATTTCGAATGCAAATACTTATCAATCACAATCGTAGAAAATGTGTTGTTGTTTAGTTTTCCAAAATCTGTGGCCAAAACTAACTTTATTTGTAAGTTATTATTTTTCTAGCAGAAATCGTTTCGTCCATAACAAAGAAAATTATTGTGCATCTTCTTCTTCTCGTTTGAAGAGGCTACCAGAGCATATATTTTATGGGAATAAATATTTTCTTAAAACTTTTATGTGTTAATGAATCAAATCTTATAAAACTATTTGTATATTTTATAAAATACTGTATTTATAGAATAATAATATTTTACATTTATTCGTTCTACTAACTCTCTTTTAAAAGAGTAAGTAATTTAAACAAAGTGGTAACTTGCTGAATTTTAACAGCTGTTGCAATCACCATTCACAATTGATAAGTTTTCGTTTTGACGTTCTCAAATTGACATTTGTGTTTCTTACAAACTGTGCAAAACACGTGCGAACAACAAACTTGATTTCAGGAGTTTTCTAAATAATTTAAATTTACAAAAATGTATCTGATGTACACTTTAAACGAAAACGGAGAGCGTGTTTATACTCTGAAGGTAAATTATTATATCTCTAATTCGAATTGAATATAGTAATGAATAAATATATTTTCCTTTTAGAAACGCACTGAAGATGGACAGCCTACAATATCTGCTCATCCAGCACGCTTTTCACCGGAAGATAAATATTCACGCCAACGTTTGACCATCAAAAAACGTTTCGGTTTACTAATCACACAACAACCTGAACCAGTCTACTAATTTTGAAACCTACAAAATAGCTGTACATCGATAAGTTCGTTTTTAAGTAAATAAGATTCAACTATCAGTAACAATTTTTATTAACTAAGACTTAATATGAGTAAATAAACAGTTTGTATTAACTAAGAAATAACAGTACACGTTAATTTATTTCAATCAACCCGACGCTTCAAGCCTGCGGTATAGTCAAACAATTGTGGATTTTTAAACTCTCCACGCATATCGAGTACGTAATAGAGTGAACGATTTTTTACTTTGATGGGCAATTGGTTGCGAGCCAATTCACGAGATTCCTGCGCAGAAACACATTTCAGTGGCACGGTCATTATACGGTTTTTGTTAAAGGGACCATAGGTAACAAACGCAACATCTTTTCCACCTTTACGTAGGATGAGGTAACGCACAGAACGTAAAGTGTACATCCAGCTGGCACAAAGTATACCATAGCCTATAAACATAGTAAAGATAATTAGTTTGATTACACCTATTGCAACAAAGTAACTATATACATTACCTATTAGAAAGCATATTGTTGTGATGCCATTTCTGTATTTATTTTCACCCAAGTTTATTTGTTGATACCACGCTAACTCTTCTCCCGGTATTTCCTGCACGGGCGCATCTTTAAGCGTTGTAAACGCAAAATGCGATAGGTAAGTCCAAAATACGAATTGACATAAGCCAAAGATATTCAACACATTGTAGTATTTAGGATTCTCGTATTTGAATAGTATCACATCCTTGGTGACATTTGTGTTCACATCGAATACAGGTGAAGAACGATTACGTGCCGGTGCTCTTAATGTAATTAGTGGTTTATTGAGCAATGGTGCTTTCGATGTAAACGATTGTTTTAGTGTTTGCGTAGCAAACGGTGTGCGATGCAGCAAACGGCAGGTGCTGGCACGAAAAATATTGGCGGTTGCGTTTACGGTGATATTTAATAAATTACTCATTTTGCAAACTGCAATTTGCTTTGCACTATATAATTACGCTAACCTCAACATTTCCATTTGTTGCAAACTCCTTAAAGAAACAGCTGTTTTGCATTTTGTTTTGATTCATAGCCAGAGCTTCTGCTCAACAAAACTGTGAGGGTACAGTTTGAAATGAATCTTAAAACTGCGATTTTGTAAAATTTTAAAGAAATTATTTTAGTATATGAATGTAAGATGGGTATCTTTGAATTTTTCTTTTATCAAAATTTTTTAAGTTCGTTATTAAATACAAGCATTTCTTTAATATTGTTATTAAAAATATTAATAAATTTAGATCTTAATTTGTTTATATTTGCAACGCTGCAGGGTTTTTAGTTCATTCACCTGACAGCTGTCACTTGCCTGTCTGTTGCCGCCTATTAAACAAACCCAGAATTATTGTTGTTTGTGAATGCTTATGGAGTGTAGTTGCGGACGGACGAATGTGGATGATTAAAAAACAAATTGGATATAAAAAGTGACAATTATTAGAAAAAAAGCTTAAATAGAGTGAAATATTAAATAAATAATTTATATCTGACACTCGTGAGTTTGTGTTGCAAAAGCATAACGAGGACGAGCTTGTTATGCATTTTTGGTGCATTGAATACCCAATATTCTATTAAGAGTAAGTTTGTTTCTATTTTAACTTCTAACTATTATCTCTCATTTACAGTATTTTATATTAATTGTAATAGTATTTTCTAGTTACTAACAAATTCTAGCTTCCCGCCTTGAAATTCACTATTGTCTGATTGCAAATTACATATCCATATACTTTTAATAGTTAGTAGAGTTGCCAAGAATTGCAACATTATTTGTTTATATACAAAATGGGACTACATGTTTCACCGGTTGTTATTTGTAGAGTTTAATGCATGATTTATTATTAATATTATGTTACGGACTCTTAGATATACTGAATATATATGATAAATTGCTTGATGATTACTTAAGAAGAGTCTTATAAAATATTTAAAATGGAGTTTTTGGCATATAATGATAAATCAAGAAAAAGACAGCGCAAGTTCCAAATACAACAATAAGGCTTTATTTAAGTTTTGAGTTTATTTTAAAGTCTCATACGAACCATAAGTACCATACGAACAATTTTTGTACATTGCGCCACCAAATGTTGTTGTCCGAATGTTGGCAACCCTATTCGAAATAATGTACATAGCATGAGGATAGCATCGTTCCAACAAAATATCACAATATGCTCAACAAAATCGTTTTATGTTTTATCATCTTACTGGTGTAAATCTAGTTTTTTGTTTATTGTAACAGTTGTTTTTTGCAATAAACCCTTAATTTCTTAACAACGAAATGTTGGAAGAAAACTAAAGACGAAACATTACTACGTTTGTATGAGATTGAGTGATCAATAAAGTAAGATCCGTAATTCGAATTCTTGATTGGAAAATAGACAATACAGACTGGGTAAAATTCCATACCTACGTAATTGCCCACGATTACGAGAAACATAACCTCAAAAATTGCTTCAATCGATATTATAGACGCAGAGAAAAAGAAGCAGAGCGAGAAAATGTGAACAACATGCTCTATATACACGCACACAGATATACACAAACATATATAATGCTATACCAGCAGATATCGAATCGAAGAGTACTGCATGATACATACTATATAAAAAGAGAAACAAAACCGTTGGCATAAAGATAATGATATTTCGGTTTCTTAAATCTGAACCGATTTCATAAGCACCGTAAGAATTACGGTTATAAAAATTAAGGTTAAGGTGACCCTTCGATCGTATGGAATTATTTAATTTTGAAAAATGAGGTTTTTAACGGAAAATAATTTTAAATTAAAATAACGCAAATAAATAAGTATGAATATATAAATATACATAAATATGTGCAAAACTAACGAAACTAAATTTTCGCTTAATAATTTTCGACCGAAAACAATATGGCTGACATCGTGCTCGTGCCTTTGGCATCGTACATTCCGCTTATATGCGGCGTTACTTTGTATTAAGTGCTATCAACAGAAACGAAGCAACGACAGATATTGTACTTGAGTTTCTACGTTATAAATTTACATCGTGTAATATGCAGTATTAAAGTAAAACTCCAGGGGCTTTGAACCACGTTTTAAAGAAAATCTTGATTTTAGACGCTACTACAATGATTATGTACATAACTGTAAAAATATGTCTCTACTACTATTATTCCTAGCTATACTAGCAAGTACATACTCCTACTTACATAAATATAGCATAGATTGCGGGGGCAGTGCGAGGTTGTAGATATCATCGAGCACCTTTATGATACTTACGTAAATCGTATGCGATATATTATTGCGCAAATTTTATCATTAATAATGCAAAGTTTTGATATTGTTCTTCAGATAGTTTATAGATTTGTATGCAATATCTGATTGTTTACATACTGACATGTATGGCATATAATCTTCTAAGATTCGCAGAGGACCCATACCCAAAGTGGAAGATGTACACTCGATTGCAGATGAAACAATAAATATCTACACATTAAATGAAAGTATACATATTTATAGTTATTTTAATATTATTTTTATTTAGTCGTCAACCCAACCATTCGGTTACTCTTATGTGTGTTTGCTTTATTCGCGTTCGGTTTTTTCCACACATTTTCGCTAAACGGGGAACGACGACGAGTCGTTGGTTGATACCAAAAAGCGACTCTGTCATATTGTGATTTTATGGCTGCAACTTCTATGATTCTTTATTAATATGTATGTATCTCAAATGCAACTAACAGTTTTCTGTGTTATAATTTCTTAAATTTTAATTTATACAGTATATATGGGTGTATATCTTTTCATAATCCGACAGATATTTTGCTCTCTGAAAAATATATGTACCTACGCTTGTTTACACCTCTGCACATATATATTTATATATATATTTTCCCTATATCATTCTATCGCAGTCGCACACATTTGTCGATACTGGTTATTTAGCGCTGGTTTTGAGCAGGCAAGCGCGGGTGCTCTTCTTTCTGCTTTCATACGAGTGTACCAATGCTTGTCCGGATTCTATCTATGGTTGTTTGTGCATATTCACTCACCGCAATCTACTTTTCCCCCGTGATTATTGCTTTGGACTTTGCCTGTTTTCAGTTTTGGTATATATCTCGGTATTTTAGTTCGATGACATACCGGATTTAAACGGCCCTGATTGAATTTCTGTTTATAGTTACGATTTATATATGAAAATATTCTTATTTAAAAAATATTTTTTTTTTATTAAATTCAAAATTCTCTTATACAGTACTATTATTTAAAAAAAAAAAAAAATCACTCGAAATTCTTGTTCGAATTCGTTCTAATTACATTTAATTAACCCACAAAATACTCACCGCACACTTTCGCTTACTTGCCGTTCAATAATCATCAGCTCTGCGCTTCAATCTGCCAGCTTTTGTTCGTCAGCACCTCTCACATGTCCCTGAGGTGCTGAGCAATTTGGTTGCAGACCAGCATTTGTAGCACAACTTTTTTGTAAAATGTTACCTTTCTGTAGGTTTTAACAAATTTATTTCAATATCTAACTCGCCAATTTCAAGTATTTGCATACCTTTTGTCATACTCGTGCATATCCACGTTGTACCTAGAGACAGCATTTGCGCGCTTATCTTCATGCTGTTGTCTACATAGTATCTTTAGCATCATGCTCTGGCGTTCACTTTGCTACACTTGAAATAATTTTCCAAGTTAATCCTGGTCCAAATTTTTTTATAATTCAATGATTTTTGTTTTTAAGAAGATGATGCATATAGAATTATAGTAAAATAGTGATGTCACCTATACCACTCTGGTACTCTTATTTACTCTCTGCCACTTATTTTAGCGCTCTCTTACTCTCTGTTATGCCTACAGGTTTCTTGTTTGTTCGTTTATAAATTACACAACTGTACATACGAGTATGCAATTTCTTAATATTTCTGCTAAAGCTACCTACAATTGTGTAAAAGGTGTGCCCTAGTGAAGAAATATGGAAAATTTGCGCAGAAACGATGTAATTTTAGAAAATCCGTCGAGCGGAAAAGTTTTGAATAGGGACTGAGCTGGTTATCGGTAAGTAATCTTTAGTTAGTTTTCGAGTGCGTGTGTAGGTCATCACGGTATACATACACAATCGGTATGGTACTGTGCATTTACATAAGTATATATGTAAGTATGTACATATATATTATACTCAAATGTATATAGGAGTGTTTTTATATTAATAAAACTATATAAATAATTAACGAGGTGGCAACATCTTTTCATGATTTTGTTTAGAGATTTTTATCATATTTTTTTATATTATATTTTTAACTTTACTTAAAAATAACAGAAAAAGTTAAATTTATAATTTAAAATTTAAATAATTTAAAAAAAAGTTAAAATCATAAATTTACTAAAAATGTTGCATAAAATAATTTTAGCAATTTATTTTTATTAAAAATGTGTAACTATATTACGACTTCTGAATTCTTTTGCTCTTTTTATTTGCTTGAGCAGACAATTATTAAATGCCGCTCTCTTTGCACGCTCTCGTGTACTCTTATACATACACACACATCCAAACATACTCATATATGCACAGCACGAAACGCACGTCTGCCTTGCCCACTGGCGTTTGTCAATCGCGTCGTCAGTTATCGGTCGTAAAGCTATAGTTTCAATGCCTTAAAATATCACTATTGCACTAATTTATTTGAGACACATATATTTAACTCCAAAAAATATGTTAAATATTGCATAGTTGCTGCATTAAATAACGCTCGCTAGCAACAACAAGAATGTGTAATAATCAAGACCATACATTCATTAACTCGCGCGTTGGGTTTGTGTCGTTTCTTCGCGCTATTCCCCCTGAAAGTTGTTGGCATTTGTTGTTTTTTGATTGCTTTGTACTCGGGCCAACAGGTTTTGTCGCGGAATTATTACACAACGGTGCTGGCGATTTTTTATTGGATTATTTGATATTTCTATAAAATTGTAGATTTAGCAAATTTGGAGTTTGCTTCGACTATTTATTAAAATTTTTGAAGAACTGACGTTTCTCTTTGGCTACCACGGACCGATGTGGCACCCAAGTCCAAGGCCACACATCCATTTGCCGTTTATAATAGTTTTCTTTATATACTTACATACACAATTCTACGATATGGGTTGGCCTCCGCTGTCTGACAGTTACCTAAATAGCGCATAAAGTATTGCTCGTCTTGCCAGAGATACAACATTTTTATGTATCTACCTATTTGCACACAGTGGTGAGTTTGGGTGTGTGTACGTGCTATACTCTCCGTAACGTTATTCGTCTGTCCTCATTATTTTTCCGAAACATCTTCCGTATTTTATTTGGTTGAACATTGAACATTTATAGTCCCCAAAGAATTCCATTGATTTGAACTCATAACATTCATTTAAATTTTCCTATTATGAGAGGGTTTCCATATTGCAGACCTGAGTACATCCTTTCCAATTATCAGGAAGCATCGTGTAACTCTTCTTATTAATAACTTAATAATAAATTATATATCTACATAATTGCAAATTATAGCCACACCTATTTTATTGTCCCCATCTCTATACATATTATATGCACATATGGTTACAGTCATGCGAAATTAATTAGCAGTGATGTTCCAATATGAAGTACATATCACTATGCATTTTTTGTTGTAATCTTGAATACGTATTTATGAACTTCTAAGGTGGTAAAAGTGCTTGAGAATTCAGGTATTCACAACTGGTTTAGAAGATCAGTCATAATCGCATAAGAGAGAGAGCGAGTGAGAAAGAGAGTTTAATACCCTAAAAGAGTAAACGTTTGATATATGTATGAAGTACAGTAGTTTTCCGAAATAACGAATATTCGTTTTAACGAAAACCGCTTATAACGAACAAGCAAATTTATTACATTGTGTACCTTAAATAATGAACATCGGGGATTTGTAAGTACTCGGTTTAACAAACAACATGAGAAGAAAGAGAAAAAATCAAATAACATCGAACCAGAACTAAAAATAAAACTTGAAGAAATTCAAAAGAAATGTGCAAATTGAAAAAATGTTGAATTTTATAAAAAACGTAAAATTATTTATCAGCACCAAATAAAAGTAGTAAGTGTCAGAATTGGTCCATTTTGGAGGGATTTATTGGATTTCAATTGTTTTGTTATGGTTTTTCATTTTTTAACAAATAATTACTACAACAATTTATTAAACTCAAATTTACGGATATTTAACTAATTTTTATTGAAAAACATACCACTAAATGAGTACTCGAATTAACGAAAAATTCGATGTAACATACAGGCCTGACAATTAATGTGTTCGTTATTTCAGAAAAATACTGTAATTGATTTAAAAACATATTTCGAAAGTCAAATTTTGGCTACTTAAGTATTTAAAGGATTTAAGCCCTTTGATGAAAAATATTATATTAAACAGATTTGAGAAGAAGAAGAAAGAAAAAATCTGGTTCTAAATGAAATACAAACATTTGATATCCCTACTGAGTTCATAGAAGTATCGCCGGACTTTTTCAAAATCATTTCCATGGACACTAAATAATGGAATTTGGACAGTTAAGGATATAAGTTATGCGATAGATACTTTATCGTCAATTGAGAGAAAGAGGATTTGTCATTAATCTAATAAACGTTTGTACATACAATTCTCAAATTCGTTACTATTTCGTTGCACAACACTGTATATGGTTGAAGTTTGGTATGAGTGCTGAATGTGTACGTTTGATTTGAACTTTGTGTTGCTGTTATTTCGTACACCACTATGGCAACACAATACACACATACAAACAGCTTTGGCGCTAATTCAGAGATCCTTTGCTGGCTTACTTGTGCTCTTCGCTTTTGTTATTGTTTCGCTAGCTACGCTCTCTACATGTGTACGTTTGAGATACATAACTGTAAAAATTTGTTTGACAACTAAGAACTGGAATCTTGTCTTGAGCTGATGTTTGGATGGATTTCTTAGCTATTAGGTTTATACGTGAGTATGTATCTATAATGTCTGTATAAGTAGGTAAATTTCATTATTAAACAATTTATCAATTCGTAATAAATAATAGACGTGAAACAATTTTAAGCTTGACATTGTCCTATGATTTTTTATTATTTTTTATTTATTATTATTTTTTTTCTTTTATAATTTTTTATTAAATAATTTTGTATAAAAAGTTCCCATCGATTTTACAAAATCATCAACGTATACACATCTACTTCCAACCGATTCGTGTGCATACAATGTCTATACCTTCACCCCCTCCACCTTGGACCCATACTTCGTCGAACCATCCAATTATATAAGTATGTGTGGATTTATCATTCGAACGAGCTGCTTCGGCTTTAGTTGTCTTACATATTTCATCTGGCTCTCCGGGTGCTCGTGTGTTGGCTTTGCTTGTTTGACAACTTTGTAGCTTTTTGGTCGGTGTAAAATGTTTTGTACGCCATATTGTTTTCGATAAACTATCTCAAAACAAAAATCAAATTATTAAAGGTGTGCAATGAAAATTCCTGTCCATGGCGGGAAGGTGCTGAAAGCTTGGCTCTAACAAAATCGTGCAAACAGTTTTGAAAAGGAAAAAATATTTCTACAACATTTTTTTGTTCAAAATTTTATATTTTTTAATAATTTTTGTGATATCTTTCGCTTCTAATTTGAAACTTGTCACTTCATTTAAAATGTCATATGGAAAATCACTATCTCGCTCACACAACTCCAGCACTCCAGTGCTCAGTTCGTTTTCGTTCGTCTAAGTTTAGGTGTGTGTGTGTGGTTTCTTCGGTCTGTCAATGCTTACAATTTGACTCTTGCTTTACAATTATTTGCTATACCGTCCATAAATTTTCGACCTTTTACATACTTTGTAAGCGGCTTATCTTGACTCCGGAAGTCTGAGTATTTGAAATGAACATATTGCTTATTGAATAACTACTCGATGCTTATCACTACCCTTCACCTACATGTCATATTCGATGAAATCTACTGGATTATGGCTACCAGATCTAATATTGCTTACTTCTCTTTTAATTATAACTTTTTCGTCATAAGGACCTAGAGTTGTATCTGCATTTTATACTTATTTAAAGTTCCGAGAAATCGGTTCTACTGTTTAAATTGTCGCATAAGTTTAGCTTCCACAAGCATGGATACTATGTTGTGTGGATCGTATGTGTGTATTTGTATCATGGATGCATGAGTATTTTTTGTGTTTGTTGCAATTGCGGCAAATGCATTTTGTGCAACAACAACTCTTCAACGTACTCACGGGTTTACTTTGCCAATTTTATTGTTGTTGTTTAGGCGCCGCCGGCTCGGTAGTTAACTGTTTGGTTGTTGTTAGGTGCGATGCGTTGTCTAATATTTGTTTGTGTTTGGAGTCCGAACTGTATAGAACTATTATTTCTTTATTGGAATAGAGCTTCTAAAACTCATAAATAATAATAATAGACCTATTGTGTACCAGTATCACTGAAAACTTTATGCCACTTTTTGAGGTTATAATTTTTGTTTACTTTGCTTTTGCCTTCATTTATACTTTATTATTCCATTTTCAATACTTTAAAAGATTGTTGTTTGAGTTTTTATTTAAATGTGACATTCATTAAATTTTAATTTGCTTCTACTGAATTGTGCTGAAAAGCTTTGTGCTAATAGAAAAAGCTTTAAATTAGCAGTGCTGCGGTGTAAAGCAGCTTTCGTGTTACTGCAGCTGTCCACAGCCGAACTATATTAATCGTGTAATATCGCGAATATCTCAGTCATGTATAGTCAAATTTACGCAACTTTAAAGCATGTATGTATGTATCCATCAATATTCACCTATGTTTATGTAAATGCGTGTAACTATGTAATATTACTGACTCTAATAATCATACAATTTGGGCTGAAGGTTATCTATGCGTATAGACTAAGTTCAAAGTTGGTTTATAGTTTTGACATTTGCTTTCGAGGTTTTATGTGATACTAGTTAAACATTTACAGTTAACCTCAAATATTGAACTTCTTATAAGCTTACGACCCTTAACCCATCAAAAACACTATCGAGACATATCATAAAGTCGTTCAATAAAGAACACATAAACACACACGCCCAACAACACGTTTTGTTGCGACATAACACAGTTAGGATCCACATGCGTTCCACATATTATGTCTATGTCATGTTGCTTGTTTTATGACACTTATGAATTTGTGCATAACTCCAAACCAACATTAAATATTCAGACATTAATACATGCCGTTATACTCCCTTCTAGATCCCTAAAGCATTCTGTCGCATTATATTCGTACACTTCTCGACCTATTTTCCATTGATCTGTGTAACAAAAAAGCCAAAAAACTACCTGGTGCTCATCGTCGGCATACGAGAAATCATACGAGCTCTATCTATCTATCTGTCGAATTCAAGCAAAGACGACAGTTCGTTCAAAATTTTATGCTCGCCACATTTTCAGTTCTTTGTATCACGTGAAATTGGCCGGTTGTGTTTTCGTTTCACTCGTCTAGCAGTTGCAAGTAGCGCCGGGGAGTTTGTTTATGTGTGTTTTTGTTGTTCGTATGTATGTATGTATTTTTGAGTGTTTGTTCGTCGTGAATCACAGCCGTAGTAGTAACGGTAGTTTAGCGGTCTTAAAGCGTAAGTTTGTAAGTTGTCAAAATTTATATTTTTCGAATTAAATATTTTTTATTTTTTAACAGTTATTTTTGGTATTTTTAAAACAGTTCTTTTAATAGTTTATTGTTTGTTCAAAATTTGCGCGCTCTTTTTTGTTTACATGCTCTCTGCCATACGCTCGCTCTCTCCAGCTCCCTCGATATTGCTCTTTTTGCGTTTACTATCAATCCTCCTCTCTCTTGCGCTCTTTTTTCTGCATTGTTTGTCGACGTTTCGCGTGTTTCATACAATTTCCGTCGATTCTATACTTTTGGTCTATGCAACTTTGTTGTCTTCTAACTAAATTATATAGTTTGTCGTAAATTTGTTTTTGCACGTTTTATTGCACGTTGTTTTTATGTGCTTTTCTCGTTGTATTCCTTAATTATGGCATGTGGTTTTCACTGTTGGGTTTGTCAAGTTATTAGACCGTAATTTCAACCTAGGCTTAACTCGAAGAACCACATTTGTTGTATAACTATTCTAACCTACTATTTTTATTCAGTTAGTGTAACCAACTGTCTTGAAATCTTTATCCGCATGTTTTCTCCCAATAATTTATTTGATGGAATTTTAACTTTTTCTTGCAGGCAACTTTAATGCATAACTCAGAGTAAATACTCTTACCCACAAGCCACAAAATGATGGAAGTTAAACAGAGTACACCGACCGACTTCAACAAGCTGTCAACAGCGAGCAGTAATGGCAAGCCTGATGACTTAGATGTCATGTCGGAATTGGAGACAACAAAACTGAAAAGTGATTTATTAAATACAAACGGTAAATTGAAACTTTTAATTGCGTTTTAGTTGATGGAACTTCGGGAAATTTGTTGCGCAAAAAAGTTAGAGGAAAATATAGAAAATAGTACAATTTTCTTATGCGCACAAATCCAAGCTCCAACAGTTAAATATTTACAGTTATGCATTTTTTAAACACTCCTCCCTTTTCAGATCTACCACAGAATGGTTTAATCGGTGACGTTTCAAACGGTTTCGCCGATGCCGGTGATGGTCTGGATCTCGATGAACTCATCGATTTAAATGAGGCTGTAAACCCTGAATTGGAAGAGGAGCTGTTGCGTGAGGATGACGATGATAGTGGCGCAAATGTGGTTGATAAATTGCTGGCTGAGGTGGTGCCGAAAGCGGCAGCTGCACTCGGTGAAAAGACTGATAAGGTCGAGGAGAGTACAACAACAGTGACAACTAGTCTGCACAATACAGGCGATGATCTTGATAAGTTAATCTCGAAAATTAACGATCTCGAAGATTGCATTGAGACATCGTCCTCGGACAAGGAGGAGGCAGTAAGCAGTTGCGCGGATGGCGCTGAGGTAGCGGAGGCAGAAGTATCTGCTAAAGACGCACAACAAAACGAAGAGTCAGTGGAGAAAGAGGAAGTAGAAAGGTCCGAGATTGCTGAAGAAGTTAGTAAGCCAGTTAATGATGGTGTAGAACCCGAAGTTAATGAAGAAAATGAAAAAAGTATTGAGGAGATGAATGCAAAGGAAGACAAAGAAGTGGGTAAGCCTGAAAATAGTGATAAAGCGACCATAAATGAAGATAATGATAAGGTGAAGAAAGTGGAAAGTGAAAAACAAAAAAACAATAAAGCAGATGGAACGGCGGAAAAAGTGGAAACTGAGGAAGATTGTAATGAAATTAGTGGTGAGATTATAGAAGAAAGTCCGGACAAAATTGTTAGCGCAGCTAAAGAGTCAACTGGAAAGTTCATAGAAGAAGTCGAAAATGTAGAAAAGAACATTGAAGAATTAGTTAAAAGCAAAGATATTGTGAAAACAGTAACAACCGCGGAAACCCGAAAAAATGAAGATAAAGAGTGCATAAATGCCGATATAACTGATGTGGAGGCAGCTGAAACTGATAAGCAGTCGGAAAGTCTTAATGCTAAAGGCAAATCTGCAGACGCGGAAGATTCCGATGACGACATTATTTTCTTTGTTGACAAAAAGGAGGCGGAGGAGAAGAAGGAAGCCGAAGTTGATGCAAACAAAAAAGTTGTTGATAAGGATGCCAAATCAATGGATGTAGATGACGATGATGATGTTGTATTATTGCTCGACGATGACGAGGAATCGTCGCACACGGAGGAAAAAAGCAAGGATGCTACGGAAAAAGCAGAAACGATGGAAACTGATAAAAGTGAAAGTGCTGCAGAGGAAACAAAGTCCAAACTAATAGATAGTGGTGAGACAGAAATTGAACAAAAAACGGATAAAGACCAGAATGTAGCTGATAAAACAGCGCTACAGTCAGACAATTCCGATAATGCCTGTGACAAGTTTGAAAGTGAGAAATCTGCAACAACGTCTCAAAAAGACGACGAAACAAAATCCAAATCTTCAGATGTTGTCGATGAGACAAATAGCAATTGTAGTAGCAGCAGCAATTTGTTACAAGAAACACGTACTATTGAAAAGATCGGTACAGCTGGCAGCACTGGTGGTGACGATGATGCCGATGCGGCAGATGAGCAGGAGAATGAAGATGACGCTGACGATGCTGAGAGTAGCAGCGCCATAGAACTCGTGGAGGACGATAGTCGTGCTGGAGGTGAGGAGAAGACAACCGAAGAGCCACCAAATAAACGTTTACGTATGAGTGTTGAGGGTGATGACAGCATGAAAGCTGAGCAATCGGAAGAATCGCGCAGCAGCAATAAATCCGCCGACTCTGCGCCCAAAGACGAGGAGGTAATTAAGATCGCAGAGGACAGTAATGATGGCGAGAACAGTGTAAAATCGCAGGGACAGTCAACAGCTGTTGCTACAAAGCGAACGCACGATGAGGTTGAACAGAAAAGCGCAGAAGAAACTAAATCCGATACGGTAGAAGAGGTGGCAAATAAAAGGACTAAAATGGAGGAATCAGCTAACACCGAGGACGCTATAAAAACGGAAACAGTGAAAGTGACTGAAGGCGGTGTGGTCGCGGATGGAAAATCAGCTGTTGAAAGCAAAGTGTCCCAATCGGAAACGCCGGATGAAAAAACCGATTTTGGAAAAGTATTGCCACAACTGCGTGCTATAGCCTCAGACATTCCAATTCCACTCTATCCAGCACCGAAATTCTCAAACGACACACCAACTTTAAGTTTGGACTTTTTCAAACGGTTTCGCAAGAACTTCGACAAACTCACCAAATCCGATTTGGAGGAGTTGGTGCTGCAGAAAGTCGTTGAGGCCATCGTGCACAAAAGTGAATTCGCCGAAATGCGCGAAACTATCGACAGACAAGAGAAGCAAATCACCTCGCATCGTGCGAAAATCGCTGAAATCTCAAAACAGTTTCGTGATTTGGAAATGGTGCACAATCGGGTGTTGAAAGATATCGAAACGAAGAATTCACAATTCATTATGCCCGTCAAAATCACACGTGCTGTCGGTCTGCAAGTGTACGTGCCCACTAAGCGTGGCGCCGATGCTGTTGCCTCCACTAGCCATGCTCATGTGTCCACATCACCGCAACGCGGTCAAATGCCACCACCGTCATCGCCGCCACGTCAGCCAAATAGTACGCCCGAAACGCGTTCGGGTAATACGGCGCTGACCACAGCCGCAGTGGCGGCTGCCATGAATGCACGACGTGGTTGTGTACAAAAGGTTACGCCACAGCGGCCAGTGGATAACGGCATGTCACCAACGCCGCGCCCGCCCTCGTATCGCATAAATACTGGTGTTTTGCAAACGGCCTTGACACAGGGTTCCCAAACTACAGCCGCAGCAGCGACGTCGTCGCAACAAGCTGCCGGCATGCCACGCGTGTTGAACAAAGGTGTGGCGTCGGGACAACAACGGCCTGTCCGCTTCCCTAGCAATGAACAAATGCGTGCACAACAGCTACAGCAACAACAACAATACGCGCGACAGCAAACGCAAAACGCCAATATGTGAGTATAGATTTTGTGAGTTTACATTGAATAAAATACTAAAAGTTATGTTTATTACATTCCTCCACAGTCGCAAATTGGTTCCAAAACAGAATGCTGGTTGCTTACCCCCGCAACAGTCACAGTTCCGACGTCCCGTCGAAGCGACGACTGCATTGCCTGCCACACCCGTGGATCACTACATGAACCAGTTGAGTCAGGCTTCACCAGCAGTCGGCAGTGTGACAATAACTTCGGCCAAACCGAAGGAAAAAGCAGTCATCGATCTGACCGATGAGGATGAGGTGGCCAGCGCTGCGGCGTCAACGCCACCAATGCAGCGTGGCGTCAACACCAACACACAGACATTGAATAGCGCGCGTGCAGTGCCACCACTTACACGCATGCCGCACAGTCAATCGCCAACAGTGCGTCCGACCGCGGTAAATGTGCGTCAACAGCCTGCGTCCAAAGCGAATAACAGTGCACTCATGTCAAATATATCCACGCCGCCCGGCACCAGCATTACGCGTGTGCACATAAGTCCAGCGAATATACCAGCGCCGGTGCGCAAATACAATCACCCCGCGCCACTGCCAAACACACCGCCGCAACCCTTCAATCCGGGCTGGAAGCTGCCACCGCCGCGTCCCACCATACGCATCAGCAACCTGGAGAACGGCATTGTCATCTCGTGGACCATGGAAGATTCCATGGAGCGTTTTGCCGAGTGCGTCACCTATCAGATTTACGCCTACCAAGAGACATCTGGTCCGCCAGCGGTTGACTCATGGCGCCATGTGGGCGATGTGAAAGCGATGTTACTGCCCATGGCCGTTACACTGACGCAGTTTCAGGAAGGTCAACGTTACTACTTTGCGGTGCGCGCGGTGGATGAGCACAAGCGTCTGGGACCATATAGTTTACCCAAAACATGGACTTAAGTACTTGGCTGGAAGTTTTAAATTTTTAGACACGGTAGTTAAGTGTGGGGAAATAGAGAGCATGATTTTTCGTTGTTAAGCTTTTATTTTATTTTATTTTGTTACTCAATTTTCACACATTAGTTAAGTGTTTTAATTATAGGCCTCACAACCTCATATTTATTGTTTAATGGAAGCAGGAATAACTTATGTGCGAGTTTGTAATATAATATAAATAATATAATTGTAGTTACTATAAGTTTCTTTTGAACTAAAAACAAAAACAATAACAAATAAAACACACAAACTAACCTATACAACAACAACCATCTCAGTCATACGTAAAATGAAATTTCGTGAGTTATATCTTATTCGTACTTTTGCACCACATTATAATGTTTCAGCCGATTCCCAAACTCCATATAAATATATATAAAATATGTATGTAGTCTAGGGCTGATGAATTACTTGTAATTCTTAAATTAGGTCTCAATTAATTTAAATTGAATAATTGGCTTATTTGAGTATAATTAATTACAGCATATGTTTAACATAAGTATTTTTAATCAATATTAATATTAATATTATATCTTAATGAGATAGTTACATAGTTCAGAAGAAATAGCAAGATATGAAAATTACACTCAAAATAACACAAAACATGCGAATAAATTTATTTAATTAATGTAAGAACTCATTTCTTTTCGATTTATCGTATTTTTGGAATCTTTGTTTATATGTATATAGAGAGCTTTGAAGCCGTAAAATTTCAATGCAAAGGGCAGCGTATTTTCGAAATCCTTGTCCTCGAAATTGAGCTTATAAATTATGGCATAAAGTCCAATGGAATAAAGAATCTATCATATACATATAGCATATGGGGCTGAGGTAATTCCAGTACCAATTTCACTCATTTTCGCCACCAAGCTAAACCATAGCCAGGATGGTGTACGTTCACATAATTTTGCTATGATATCGCACATATTAACCGATATATACGGTTTATGAGGTATATGGGGGCTACAAGAAGTAATAATCTGATTTTGATCATTTTTGGCACAGAGGCACATCTCCTTTGAATTCAGTTAAATAACTGCGAGATTTACCGATATTTTCAATAAAAATTACCCGCATGGTTTGAGGTCCTCATGTTCGATATCTGGGGCCTTGAAAAGTAAATGAACGTTTCAGATCGACTTCAAAGTTATGATATGGGAGATAGGCGTGGTTGAGAATCAATTTCGTCCAAACTATAGCATTGGGATGACAAAAAAATGTTATGAACCGAATTCAGTGAGAACAACTTCGCGGCTCTACCCATTCCTACAGACGTAATCGCTGGCCAGTAGAAGTGCGAACAATTTTCCACACTTCCCGGCAGTAGCAGCTGTTTTAGCAAGGCTGAGGGATCTCAATTGTGGTGATTTGGCAACTGGTAAGCAACCAAAAGCGAACGAAATGGGTAGAACACTTGAAGTATTGAAACCTCTTCACTGGAGTGAGTAATCTTTGGTATACAGTAAAGTCTCTGTCTAACGCGAGGGGACACATTGACCAAATTGAAATTCAATTCTACGGTCATGCCTCCGCGGACCCGAAGAAATGCGGGAGCTATTTTAGCCCACAAATCATACTGCACCCTTTGGTAAACAACTTCGTTCTAAATATTGTACCAGGTTAAATTTATCCAGACTAGACTCCGACATACCGAATACATGTACTAAATGTAATGAGTATAACCCCGACCCCAACCCCACTAATTTGTATGCTCTATATATAAGGTCACGGCCAGCCATCCCTATGGGCAGACACCATCCTAACAGCTCGTCCGCTCGTTAGATGACTTCGATGACCAATAAGCTTGCGTTTTCCTCTTCAATCAGCATTTAGGTAATCTTTACAAGTTTTGTGAAGGAATTATAAAGCAATGCGCTGCAATAAAGGCTAATGAGCTCTATTACATTTATTTCATGGGTGGATATGTTATGTTCAGTTTGGGTATCCCAAGAGTGGTATTTTACTCAACAAAGTCAAATTCAACGAGTTTCAACCCCACCGGAGAACTGGATGTGTGCAAGGATTAATGCAAGGATCTATACCTGAAATTTTAGCTATAGCTTATGTGTTCTTCCCTTTAAACCAATCACAGTAATGCAAATCCACTGCAAGGACATGCAACCGTTGCACTCACCGCTTATTCATTAAACGATTGCACTCAAATTTGTGGGCAAACAAGTTAATGGTAGCCTTTCAAATTTACTAGTATGCAATGAAATGTTTTATCCAAAATGCATGCTGAGACACATTAAAAATATTCCAAGGAAATAAAAATTGGCGCAAGTTTGGTCACCTAATTGCAAACGAAAGCCAACAATTTCCTCACTCACTCACTCAAACGTGAAGGAAACTGACTATGGATTAAAGTCCCAAATGGAAATGTGAGACGGTTGCAAAAGTCGGAAAATATTTTCCTTTTCTAGTGGTTTCTCTTCACAAACTTAATTCAATGGAAAGTACTGATATCTCAAGTATTCCGATTCAAAATCAATTGTGTCGAAAACTGCATTGCTCTTTATATTGCTTTCACTGGAAGTCGATGCAATTATAAGTTTCCTTCAGAAAGCGTAATAACCATCTTTTCTTCCATAGTTCAGCAAATGATTAAAGGTTAAGAGAAGTTTTTAAAGAATTAAGAAAAGTTAATAAGTGGGTAAGTCCATTATAGCTGGATGACTCTTCGGCAGTATGGAATCCATCTGAAAGTGTTCCTTCATCATCTTGACTAACTATGGATTTCTGCTGACTTTAGCACACATTTATATGTCTTCCATGATTTCCTCTAGGGTCTATTTTAGAATATATGTATGTATGTACTTATATAAATTTGAATGTATGCTCATGGACTATACGTCAATCACTTTATTTTGGCACGATTTCAAAATTTTTGAGTAATTGTTTTATTTTAACTTTCGCTCTCTTGCTTAGATTAAAAGGAGGTCAATGAAACGCAAAGTCAAAATCAAAGGTTTACGAAATATCCTACAGTAAAAAAGGTTGTATGAAATAATGGTCTTATTATAGCATTTCAAGCGTTTAATGAACACATACCTGTAATTAAAGCTGTCACACGAAATGTCATCAGAAATGATTGATTAGTAATTTGTGTTAGACTAAAAATAATTTTTAACTTGTTTTTTTTTAAGAGCTAGGTTAGTACTATAAGTACTTGTATAAGTATCTTCAAAAACTTCAACGGTCTTATGAATTTTGCTTCAAAAACTGTGCTTCCTGCTGTAAAGTAATGTAGCGCTTAAAAGCTTTCTTTACTCGTATTGGGTCGACGAAGTAGTGGGACGAGCTTTTTTGGAGAGCATTGTAAATTTCGCCGATTAGACCACTCTGATATTGTCAAGTATTAAAGTCTACTAAGCCTCGGATATTTCATTTTATACGGACAGAGCCCTTGAAGAAGACATCGGATACAACAGTATAAGCTTCTTAAGCTAACTGACCTGGATTTGGCAATGTGGTTGCTAAAGTTGGAAGGAATAGTACAAGCAAATTCAATCATTGAATTCCTGCATGTGAAATCTGCGGAAGAAGACATTTCAAATACTTCCGATGAACTTTTCCTTTTATATTTATTATGTGCTCTGACTAACTCATTGCCATTGCCAACAGTGGGTAAGGATAAAAGTTCACGTTGACTGTCCTTGAAATTTAACTCGTTGTAAACACACATATAAGCCATTTCAACTGCTTTCAGTATTAATAGCGACACTCAAGCGTACGTTTACACAAATTCAATTCGTTAGGATATGCGTTCAATGGGCCAATTGCTGAAATGCTGAATTGCTAAGACTATTTACATACATACATATACATATGTATTTACGAACATATGAATATCTGGAAAGTACTTAATGGAAAAATGTTTTAATTTTGGAGAAGATCTGATTTTGAATAAGTTTTTTAAGTTAACAGGATCTCTGAGAATACACGTCTCTGATAATTGATTTGTTAGTTTAGAAGTCATAATCGACCAGGATCAGATGCTTAGCCCTAATTTACTAAGGAGGTTATTCGAATAGAATAGTTGCTCTTGTTCAAGTTCGCGAGACATTAATTTTTCGGATAGGAACGTAGTTTCTAGGTTATTAAAATGTAATAAAGATACATATTTCTAACGATAACCCTAACTTTTCTCGTCGAAGTTAGAATCCTTGATCTGACGGGTCAATAGACTGGATTACGCTGGAACTCAATTACTGGAAAATGGTTAAACATATACTAACTCGTACATAATATCACTTTTGCCGCCAGGAAATTTAGTCCCTTCACAATTGATTCCTGAACACTTTTCAGTTATCTCTACAGAGCTTGTGGGTATGTGGTAAAAGCAAGCCATTCATTGCAACGGCGACATTTTAAATGCAAGGCGTCATCAGCACATTTCTACTTTAATAACGACCGACAAACTCAGACGTATCGCCAAGAACCTTGACATTCCCAACCACCAGTCAGCAAATATTGTGCAAACCGGTCGATTCACCACACTACACTAAGCCAACCATAACCCTATGCCGGTACCAGCACCAGCCGACCCACACCACCGCCACTTAGTTAAGAGCAAAAATGATGAGATGCACCAACAATAGTGGCGCGTCGCCAAATGAGAAAAGAAAATATTAAAATCATAGTTCTACAAAGTGTAGATGCGGTTTGCGGCAGGCACGAGCAAATTTACTTAAGTGAGGGGGGAAATGTGAGGTGCTTGCAATGTGGTGGGTTGCACGAAGCCTACCCAATCAACGGAACGGAACGCGCTGTCAACTGTTGTTTGTGCAATTGCTTTTAGTTTTGATTTTGTCAGCCTTTTTTAAACGCTTTTTACTTTTCTCTTCGCCTGGTTTTTTGTTTTTTATGTTTTGAAATTTTTTTTTTTTTTCTTTTGTTTTAATTATTTTTTACCTTCTCTCATTACAGTCGCTTGCTTTTTTCTGCCGCATAAACCTTGAACGAGGACACGTTTATGTAGAGGAGAACACATTGAAAGTCCACCGAAGGACTTTCAGGCGCGCACTATATTTAATGTGTTGAGTATAGTGACTGTGGTGAGTATCGCAGTTTTAGTAGAAAGGTGTAGGTGGGTGGTGAATAGAGTTGAACAGAGTATAAAACGCTTGCGGTGGGACGCGGAAGTACATATAACAGAAGATTTATAAGCACCCACATACCCACAAAGTTAAGTTTAACGGTGGGGAAAAACTTATTTTCAGTAGCACGTGTCGACTGTGACAACAAGACACCGTGTTGCTAGCAGTGAATTGACCTCAAGTCAATAAAATAATGAAGTGGAATCTTTAGTACTTGACTATGTGTGTTGTACTGCTTGCGTAGTTCTATATTTATAATATTACATTAACTGTAAATCTGACGTTACTCACTGCCTTGCCTCACCTCTTTCAGTTTGTATTTCTCGTATTTGTGTTATTACCCGAGCTTTGTTGCATAATAACCCTGTCAATCGATAATGAGTTATTTATTTGGCATAACTGTAAATGTCGAGCGCTTAATACATAACGGTAAGCATTGCTTCTGTCGTCAGTGCATAGCTATTTGAATGCAAATCGCTTTTCATACCTTGATACCAAGGATCGATTGGCTTGGGCTGACTTTGCTGCAGCGCCATACTCTTCCACAAACTGTTGTATGCAAAAACAGTAATATTAACGGTAATTTATGCAAGTCCTTGACAACTTTCACGGTTGCAAAGCACACACACTATGAAATTAATTATCAATTTGGGTTCATGACAAATTGGAAGAGAAATATATGTAAATGGGGTACTCAGCAGAAAATTATGAAATGAAAACGAATATTTCCTGGCCGATTGGACTACTTTCCGTTTTCTGTTTTTATAAGTAAAGTGCTACCTTAATCTTGATATTTCCTAATATACAACGTAACGTAGAATGGATGATCCCAATGAGATGGGATTTTGAAGCCTAAAACATACATATATTATGGATTTGGAAGAAGGACGACGCCATGAATCCATACCATTATGTCTAAACCTTCCAAAAAGTAACGGAAGTAAACTGTCGTAATCTCTATTTTTGTTTATCCAGGTTCAACCTAACCTTAGTAAAGTTATATTTTGCCTGTGTTACATAGTATATTGCCTACACCAACAACAAATCAACAAAACAGTCACAGATGATTTTTGAAAACTGAATGCCAAGAATGTGTCAAAAGGCGATTCTGCGCAGTACACAGTGAGCGAATTTGCGTGGGCACTGAGCATTTGGGTTTGCCAAAGCGAAATAAAATTCTGAATTCACCACAATAACAGTAAAATAGTAGTAAGTCTCATGGAAGTCAAAGAGTTAAAGCCCATGTGCCATTCGACGCGGCCAAATGCACAGTTATTCTAACGGAAAACGTAGTCTACTGCTGTTCCATGTGGACGCAAACGAGTGCTTAGCCAATTCGAATTTAGTTAAGGGATGACTGGCGAATGTAACGGTAGCGTTTCTGTCGAGCGCGATTATTTATTTGAATATTTTTGAGTGTTAAGAAACAAGAAACAAAATAGTTGTATTAAAATAGTGTGTCGATAGATGAATTTAAAAATAAGTGTGATTATGATTTTTAAATAAAAGCATGACAAAGTTATGTGTTGTAAGAAATTTACATAAAATGCTAAAAAATTGTCTTAATGAAGTAAATATAAAATTTAATTGTGTTTTGATGTGGTATTAATAATATTAAAATCGAAGATATAAAACGTAAAATAGTTATTAATGCAAGTTCAATATCAAATTCGAAAAAATATAATATACGATTATAAATTATGTGCTAAAATCTCGTATAGAAATAGATATTAAAAATATTATTAAATAAATTAATCGAATCAATTGTGAAATATTGAAATAATCCAGCAATAGTGAATAAGAAGCGTGTATATAACTGCAATAAACATAAAAACCTTTTTAACATAATATTTGTGGAAGATGTTAAAAAAGTAAGCTATCTTATACGTGAAAAAAATAATTTTAAAACATTTCTTTAATACTTCACAAGCTTTTTTAATATTTTGCATATTTTTGGGAGACAATCTATTATCATTATAATCCAAGGCTGCTTCTTAGAATCAAGGTTAAAAGTTATTATTCTTTAGATAAGAGTTGTTATTCTTCTCTATTATTCCGCGTCGAATACCAATACTTCCTAAAATGATTTCGAGTTTCTAGAAGGCTTCCTACCTTAACTCATTTGCTGCTCATCCAAATCTAATTTCTTTAAACAATCTTCATTGACTAAGGCATTTAAATAAGGAAGTAACAAGTTATAGTTATAGTTGGGTCTATGCAACAGAAATCGAACCGGATTTTTAGCTGATCAAGAACTAAATGTAACCTACTGACTGAGCTCGGCAGCGTTCCCAAAAATTATTTAGGGAATATTTTCTGCCGCTACCACAACAGCAACATACATTTAGTGGGCACTCTGTCATCTCAAAAGGTTTTCCCAAATATATTATTAATAATAATATTAGTGAAGTTAAGATCTCTTTATTATCTGTGATACAGTCGGTAGTTTGATGTTTCTGTTGAGGATGAAATGATCTTAGCAATAATTTTCCTATATCAGACTTTCTTGTGATCCGTCCGCGATCTAATCGTCAATCCATAAGTATAAGTTTCTACAATTGGACTAAGAATTGTAGCAATTAAATATCTGAGATTTGTGATCTGAGGTATCTAAGTTAATAATTTTCGAATTTCGTGACATGATTCTGAAATTGGAGCCATACTTGAGATATAGCTTTATTATTACAGATTTAGTTTTATCAATCACAGAATCTAGAAAAATGAGGTGTGAGAAGTTCTAAACTATATGTTCTACGGGTTTAGAACTGCTTTCATACTTTAAAAGCTTCAAATGTTACGAATAAATTATTGGTTCGTGGTTACTTAGTGACTTATAAAATCAATTAGCTTTTTTGAATCATTATACTAGAAATAAATAAATCAAAGCAATATCAGGGTATGAAATTGGTCTTTTAGTGGGGCGATCAAATAAAGATTATGAATTGGTTTAAGGATCTAGGAAAACTATAAAAGAAATTCGTCGACATAAATGTAATTTCTTTCCTTTCTGCATCCTATGGCTCATTTTTAAGTAAGAAAGGGTCCAATTATTAGGTCTACAACTTTGCTTCCGCCGTTTTTTGTAAATTTAAGCCTTTTTTTTGGATAAAAACGGTTACAAATGTCGATGTTACAAATTTCGTTGAGCCTCAGCTGGACTTTTCTTGGAATTAAAAAAGAAAAGAAAAATTTCCCGTAAATGTCGAGAATTCGGCTAAAAAAATGACATTTTCAGTTGAGAATAAGTTTGGGATATAAACAGATCTCTACACAAATTTTGTTGGGTTAACGTTGACATAAATGTCCAAGATCGATATAAAAAAAATCGATTTAATCTACCAGTGCTTGACCCTAGATACATCTATTGGAAAACGGCGGAATCAAAGTTGTAGACCTAATATAGTATTTTATTTATAACTCTAGATACCCCGAGTATAACCTCGTAAACAGGTTTAATCCTTTTAATCCACATTAACACATTCAAAAAGTCTTTCGCAAAGAAATAATGACGAAAATTATTTTTGGGTCCTAAAACTAAATGTTTGATGAAATACTTAAATTTATCCTGTAAGCAACATAATACTGTTGAGAAATTCTGAAAACAATATTAACTCATACCCAATTAACAGAGAATTTCATAGAAAAAAACACATACACACAATGATTTGCAATTAAATTTTTATTCCAAACCCCACAGCAGTGAGTTTGTGTTACATAATTTGACATGTAATCGTAGCTGGTGCAAGCGTCAAACGTCAACGTCAACCCATTAATTGAATTAAAATTACAATGACAGGCACTGTCAGTGTGTTAGTGCATGGAGGAGGGGACTGGGCGGTGTACATATAAAGGCAAATAGCGAGTTCAACAAAAGAGTTAAAAAAAAACACAAACAATAAAATGAAAAGAAAGCATAAAAATTTGCTTGAAAAGAAAGCACAGCAAACAATATGTAGTAGATGTATGTATGTATGTATGTAGTAAACTTAACGACAATAATGGCTTGTGGTGGTGGTGTGGTTACGCTAATGCTATTAGCAACATGACAATCGACTTTTTTTGCGCGCTACAAGCAATTCAACTACTCTTTCACAAATACAACACACAAATTGTTGCATATATACCTTACATGTATTTAGATTACAAGTGTGTCTCAAGCTTATATTGGATTTGTCAATATACATATGTATATATGTATGTCTGCATATAGGTATGTTTGATATCTCTTGTGTTGTCATTGTTTGGCTATGCGACCTCACCTTGTTGCACGGCCGCATAAACAAACAGACGGAAGCCATTACCACGCGCCACTCAAACGCAAATATAAATAAACACTCCAGCCAAAATGCGAGCAGAGATACACAGCCAGCCACAGTGGCCTCCCTTCGCTTTATACTCGTTTGTAAGCATAGTTTTGGGCGTAAATATGTATATTTATATGAAAAAACATAACTGCCTGTGCCGTGTAGCCGCTTTATGTATGTCAAAGTAAGCAGGTTCCACTCCTCAGCTCAAGCAAATAGCTTGTGTTGTCTGCCTATAAATGCTTCTGTGTATGTGTGTGTGTATATTTACCCGGCTACCGTTGGTCAGCAAAACATAAATTTGGTTACCACACACACGCAGCGGTACATCAATAGCGATGGCTAGCGTTATATTCTCGGCACTAGTATAATCCACTAACATAGATAGGCATATAAATCTAGTTGCACGCTTGGTCTACGTGCGCATAAATTGGTCGATTTCGCACACTGACACACCTATAAACATACATATATGTATATAGGCGCGTTGTGTTTGCTGTGTCGCACCACAACACAACTCCCTGTTGGCCTTCAAAGTTAAATTTAGTGGATATCTGCCAGTTGACATTATCGCATCATGGGTGCGTTAGCTAAACAACAACAACAACAACAGCAACACAATGTGTACTCCAAAATAGCCTGCCAGCCGCCTGCCTGCCAACTCGACTCGCCCTCACACTTTGTCTATTAGTTGCTGTGGCATACAGCCGTTTAGTGTCTTTTGCAGGATTTATGAGCGCGCCGTAAATGCGTTGCTTAACAAGCTAGAGTACCCCATGCGCTCGTATATTTATCACTAATAATAGTGAATTGCATTAAAGTTGCGTATACGCCGTGTATGCGCACGCATTCACTTAGCTTTACATATGGGTATGTAAATATGTATTGAGCCGAGCATGCGGGTGTTGCCGCTAAGTGCCAAATGCAGGCGGAATACTGTAGGTCCAATGCGGTGACAATGGAAATGTGTGGCCATTACATGTATGCATGTGCGGGTGTGTGTGTGTTCATGGCCATAAAAGCTGGTTTAAGTGAATCTAACAATAATGGCAACTGTTGAACGAAACACCGTTACACAATGTAAAATTCACAACTACGATGTAAAACAATTTGGTCACAAAAAGAAGAAGAAGAAAAAAAGACAGCGGCTTGTATGCCTGTTAAATCGATTATTGATTGTGAAAAGCTGTTTCATGTATTTCTATGCCGTGCGATAATATTGCCTACAAAATGGACTTTTAAACATTTTACGCTTTCAACTACACAAAATACACATTGAATATATACACATATGTGTGACCTCCACAGCCTTTTGTTACACTACCGCTCACATACATATATAGTAGTTGGCTTGCTGCAGCGCTTTGTGCTTTCTACGGCCTTTACTCAACACTATCCTTTTGCGCACATCGTACCTTTCCGTACATTTAACATTCAGGCAATTTTCTTTTCACATCATGACAATAATAATAAAAATAAATGTAACAAGCCGCTATTCAGTGCTTTTGGGTGTGCGAAAAAGTCGATTGCTTTTAATAAACCACAGCGTTCGGCCGTTGTGTGTGCGCTTGGCGTGAGATCATAAAAAATTCAATATCTGCTTACTACTTCCGCAACAGAAGGTGGTCATGGTGAGCTATTTTGCTGGTTTACAGCTTGAGGTTTGCTGAGAAGTCTGGCAGTTGTGTGAACAAGTCTCCAATATCGTTTTTTTTTATCATCATAGTGACAGATTCTCTGGAAATCTGAATCTTTCGAAGGTTAATATCACAGTTCGATTGAAAAAGTCAAAAATACTTTTTGAAATTTATTCTAGATTGAAAAATATTCCAAGTTGTAATACAGACAATACAGTGAAAAACTCACTAAGTTCATTAGTAGAAATTTTGAAAAAGTAAGGTTAAGTTGCCGAAACTTTCTACTAAAACTTTCTAACAACTCTTCTTCAATTTCTTTACTCCATTTTGTTACCATCAATAATTAGATACAGATGAAACAGAAAATCTCACTAATAAAGTGAGGTTGAATGAACAAAATTTTTTTGTAAAACGGTCTAACGTCCTCTTTCAACTGCTTTGCTTCCGTGGAGATCAAATATTTAATAATAATAATATAAAACAGATTTCTGAGAAAAAATAAGGATAAAAGAATCGACCTATTAAGGGCCATATTTGGATGTATTTTTTTTTTTGGGGAAGTGGGCCGCCCCCAAATCGGTTATTTATATATATCTCGCAAACCAATGAAGCTATATAAATCAAACTTTCTGTAGTCGGTTCTCTTACGTACCCCACCACACATCAAGAAAATAGTTGAAATCGGATAATAACTACGCCCACCTACCAAATAAAGGTTAGCTTGAAAATTACTAAAAGTGTGTTAACTCACTAACGAAAAACATCAGTAACACTAAATTTTACAGAAGAAAGAGCAGACGGAAGCTGCAATGAGATTCTTTTACAAAATGGAAATTGGGGGTGGCGTCGCCCACTTTTGGGTCAAAAACCATATCTCAGGAACTACTCGTCCGATTTCAATGAAATTCGAAATAATATTTTCTTGACACCCTGACAACACGGATGAAAAATGGGCAAAATCGGTACACAAGCACGCCAACTTCCCATATAACTCAACTTTGAATTCCATCTGATTCCTTCACTTTATTATATATATATTATTAGGAACCAATGAAGATAGCGGAATAAAACTTTACACAAATAGTGCATATCATCTCTGGCTTCACTTGTGAAAAAATTGTTGAAAACGGACTATAACTCTTCAAGGCGCCAGATATCGAACATGTTGAACTCAGCGCCTAAGGGTAAATTTTAACCGAAAATATTGGTAAATCTCTCAGATAATTTAATGTAATTCAGAGGAAATTGTTTTCATCCAATAGTGTGTCTCGGTTTCAAAAATTATTAAAATCGGGTCATAACATCTCCTAGCTCCCATAATAATTATAATTATAGGTTTTTCAAAAATACGGTGGGCTTTATTCCGCATATATGTATTGGTTAATATGTGAGATATCTTAGCAAAATTAAGTGAGCGAGCAATTTCTCCAGAAAATGAATGAAATCGGTTCAGGAATTACCTCAGCCCTCATATACTATATGTAACGATTTTCGTTATTCTATTAAACTTTATGCCGAATTTATGGGTAAATTTGTGTGTTATCTTAATAAAATTTCTTCAATAAATTGAGAGAGTATTAAATTGTTCGGTTGCATCCGAACTTAGCCTTTCCTTACTTGTTAATATTATATTTAATACCAAATAACAAGAAAACCCGAGTAAGTTCATTTGCGAAACATTTGAAAATTTGAGATTAATTTGGGGTTTTTTTCTTCGAAGTAATTTTATGAAATATTGATATTTATTAAACACAAATATTTCACACAAAAAATCTTAAAGCAAATGCATTAAATTTACCACCAAAAAATTAAAATTCTAAAAACCCCAAATAATACATTTTTGGTGCCACCCTTTCGAAGCTAAAATTTCAATTCAACTGCAGAAGCCTAAAAGCGCTTTAGAATTCTCATTTAATTTGCTGCTATTTTAATATTTCAAATGCGAGCCTCGCAGCTAGCCAAAAATACCAGGAAATACCGTTATACGAGTACGCACGGTAGTACATGTGTGTGTGCGTAAATGTAGACGCAGGCGTTGCTCTTGGCTTTGATGTCGCTGATGGCATTTTATTGCCATGATTATTATAGCTTAAAAGCCAATGTATTTTATTGCACAAATTAATAATAAAACATGAATGAGAATAGCAATCAATCAAAATCGAGAGCAGGCTTTAGAAAGCCGAAACAAAATAAATGAAGAGCAGAGAGATAGAGCGAGGGAGAGCGAAATAAAGAGTAAATAAAAATTGTTTTTCTCCAAAACATAAAAATAAAAACAAAATAAAAATACCGATAAATGAGAGCGAAATATAAAAAACCGTTATGGAATTATGGCTTTTATTAAAAACAGAATATTTCATATTAGTGTGGGTCGTTTTAAGGCGAGCATTACAGCAAGCATGCAGGTTGGTCGGGATTTATAAGCCTTTTGGAGGTTATAACTTTGAGTTGGCGAATTTGCTGTTGTAGCTCGTGTTTTCTAACCTCACTTTGGCAGATTTTAAGATAATCTCAGGGTTTCTTATGAATTAATTTACCTTTGTGGATCATAGTTTATTAGAGTTTCAAAACCTAGACCCATGCGAAAGATTTTAGATTCATCAAGAAATCGGTTAATGAAGTTTCAGTGCCTATATTTTTAATTTGCTGGAAGAATGTGTTAATATATTTTCAAATTTTGCTACGGATATATTAGAAGATTATAGGAAATAACTTTAAAATGTTTTGCTGAACCTCTTTGATATTAATAAATTGTTTCGAAATCTGATCCCTTCTGAAAACTAGAAAGTATTTCATTGGAAATTAGTTTTAGATTTAACATTTTAAGAGTGCTTTTATAGGATTCGCTAAGATTAGACGTTCAGCTTAAGGGTACAATCAATGTTGATATGTACCCATGATTATCTCAAAATTAGTTGTGACCCTAACTCACCATTGCGAATTAGAATCGCTTTCTTCTAGATCACTTACACCTTGTGAGACTTTGGTTGAAGCACCTTGGGTCTCACTTGTCCAGGGAAATTATCTGGTGTCGAGTACGATTCTTTTAGCAAGCCGATAATAATGTAAGGTATTTTTCTGATATTTGAAGTCATATTTCGTCTACGTCAATTTTGGAATCACAAAAGACGTGACAGAAATTATATAAGGATGATTTCTCCATTGGAAACCGTTAATAAGAATCGAGCCCAACCAAAATCTGTACAGTTGTAGACGGATTTTTCACATTCCTTAAAGAAAAAGTTTGTTTTAATCAGATCTCTAGAAGCAATTTCGAAACAATAGAAATCTTCTCTTTAAGGTCACAAACTGTACAGATACGATTCATAATCTATACGATCTCTATTTATCAACCACACTTAGTAGGTCTTTATAGTTGAGATAAAGAATCTTCGTGGAGCTTTGAGTTTCAGACGTATTTTATGGTCCATATTATCAGCTTTAGCTTATATGTAAAGCTTCCAGAACTGATTTTTTGCGACCACAATTAACGACACATCCTCATATATATGTACATATGTTTGTATGCATATGTGGCATCACAGCTCTGAAAGCGGATATGCGCACGATGATGATACCCCGTTAAAAATGTAATGCCATTTGTCAGGCGGCCTTGTGACTTACAGAATGTCATAAAAACACAGAAACCAGGTGGAGGCTGGGAGCAAACACATATTTTTCGGTGACGAAAAGGGCGTGGGAGGCCAAGCTCGTAAAATCGCGTCGAACATACATACATACGAAGAAGTGTGTACAAAAAAGTTGAAAAATGTTGGTTAAAGCATTGGAAAATGAAGTGTGTGTGGTGAAAAATGAAATGGAAAATCCTAACGATACACAAATAAAAACACAATTTTAATGAAGCTTATGTTGACACGTACGCGCTGACAGATGTGTGGATGTGTGTGGGTATAAATACGCAGCGCAATTTGTTGATATACAGACATATTATATATGGTCTGTGTGAGTATGGAAGTATGAAAGTAAAGAGCGATAAAATCAAATGAAAATATACGCATTTTTCCACACCCACACACTGCGTGAGTGTCGTGGCGAAAAAATGCGAAATATTCGTGCAATAAATTGCAAAGCAAGGAAGCGGCTAAAGGGAATGGAATCAACAAACTGCTGAAGTCAGGTGTTTCCCAATCAAAGAGACCAAAAATAAAAATACGACAAAACAAAAACAACAACAGCATACACAAGTAAAAAGTAGCGGAAAATCCGGACAAACAGAACAAAAAATGATAGCAAACAGGGATAAGAACTTCCCGATGAAGCATAAAAATCGACAACATCGAGGTATGACAGAGTAAATCAGCACACAACGGAAAAGCTGTGGAAGGAATGCGAGCAGGACATGTGCCAACACACACACGCATACTCACACGCAAAGCGCGCTGGACAGTCCGAAAGCCACGCAGCCGTGTAAGCGCGGCTGAGCTGGGGAATTGTAATAGTAAATCGCTTATAGCATTAAAATAAGGGAATATCTGCGCGAACGTTCGAGAATTGATTGCTCAGTTTAACTTAAATCCCCAGAAAAAATGAAGTCAAGCGGCGGAAGCATGCAAAGAAGAAAACTCAATCTCAGACATACAATTTCAATAGACCAACCAAGGTGCGGAGTGCGCGATTTGTCTTCGCCAGGCTGTTTGCTGAAAGTTAAAGATACATATTACTGCAACAGACATTTCGCATTTACTTACTGCCGTCTAAGCCTAGTTATTAAGTTTGCTTCACAGCCGCTCTGCTCTCTTGCTTGCTTGCCATTCGCCATTGTGGTTGACCCAATAGATAACGGTGTAGGCAAGTGCTGAAAAAGGTCAACTTGTTTGTATGGAATTCGTGGAAAAGAACCCAAAAGCTGTCGAAATATTTTGGCAGAGATAAGCTGCGGCGCTACGCCTGGAGTTGGCATACAGTTTAGTTGAGTTGTTGTTGCGCGGTCAATCAGTGTAGACACTGAAGCAGAAATCGTGCCATCAACAGACCTACTAAAAACGGCCTACAAGCGAACAAGTAAAAGGAAATTTTTTTCACACACGCCCATACATATACACATATTCATGGAAGCCACGATTCAAGTAACACATGTTGTTTTGTACAAAAGGCGAGCGTGTGTTTGGTCGTGTGGCAACCTTGAGTTGCTCGTTAGTGTCGTTGTTAGCGTTGCTAAGCCGTGGCCACTGGCTAGTTGTCAAGTGCAAGTATTTGCTAGTCTTTCTGCTTCAGTATTGGCAGTGAGACCTGTAGGAATTTGCAAGCCTTCGAGAGACTTCATCTAAAAAGTGAAGGATTCTACAAATTTTAAATCATTGCTGGCTGGTTAATCAAGAAAAACGGAAAAGTATACTAAAAAGTTGGCTGTAGCCTGGCTGGGGACGACTTCTTCCTTAAGTATGAATTTTCTAATGTTAGTCTGACGTCTTCGAGTTCTGCGGACCGGAATAGAATCTCTAACTTTGAAACCATGAGGATAGATAAACTGTAAAGTCACTACTTCAAATATCCGATTGGATCGTTGATATGAATTCGGTGTTCCTAGCAAACACCGAGGTTTAGAGTAAGAGATCTTTCGGAAAGAGTTCGCAATAAAAATAAACATATATAAAGTGTATTTTTATCCTCAGTTGTCTCAATTTTCTTCACCTTATTTTGTTGTGGTTATTACATTGAATTCTTATTATTTTTAAATACTAGACTTGGAGAAATGTTTCTTCTTGGAGATTTTTGAGAGTATTACGTTGTTTAAAGGGAATTGGAAACGGTAAATATTCCATGAAATTGAAATAAAATCTATACAGAACCTCTTACGAGCTCAAGGAACAAGGAACTTTATTGCTTTGTAGTAGACTGAGACAACTTCGCTAGAAAAAAAATGATATAAGCGATCAATATAGTCTTGAGTCGCCTTCTGTCTTGGGATGATTTTTACACTAACAAAATGATACAAAACATTTAAACATTTAAAACTGTGGGAAACTTTTAAACTCTTTTGAGGTTATTTCTTATATAGAGTCTTAAGTAAAATTACTAATTCATATAACAGATTTTAATAAATTGAATTTAATCAATTGAAACTCTTTAGTAATTTAAAGCTTATTTCCTTTCTTTCATTTTTAGCAATTCTACGGCGTAATCTGCGTTTATAACTGTTTCTAAAAATCACTAATGAAAACTACTTACGAGCTCTATATTGTTATGCCATTATGTAAAGCTGTTGCTTCTCAACGTTATTGTTGTTGTTTCCAGTACTGAATATGTTTTATGACGTGGAAGGACAAATGTTGAAGTGTTGCGTGTGACAGGCATTCAAAACACAATACAAGTTGCTTTGAAGACAATGAAGACGTAAGAAAAGAACAACACGGAAAAGAAAACAAAAACAACATTTATTACATTTATGAAAAAATAACAATTTTTGAGCGTCTTTTGTAATAAAACAAAGCAGTGTACAAGTAAAAAAGCGAAAAAAAGTATTTGTGACATGACGACAATGCCAAAAAGTGAAACAAAAGTGAATACAATAAGTGTTATGCAAGGAATGTGAATATGCCATATAAATATGTCCGCATGTGTATGCGCAGCAACTAACAAAAAAATGAGGAAGTAAAATGACGCTATTACAGGCTTTCATCAAAGCAACGTCAGCATTTAAGCCACAGCAAACACACACGTAGGCAAACCGCCGTTATAGACTACCGAAAGGCCGAGCGACCTTCCAACGCAACTGGCACTCAGCCAACACTCAGCCAACCTCCAGCTGCTGCTTCAACAACGAATTTTTCATCAACACGCCGTCGCTGCGGTGTGTGTGTTTGTGACGCTGAGTGATTTACGCCTACGACAAAGGCAGCCCGAGTGTCTCCTTGCATCAGCGGCGTCTTAACGAAATCCTGCTCATCTCGAAGAAAACGTGCTAGGTGTGCCGCACAATAAATCGCAATGGCAAGGTAAGTACCGTTCTACTCAGCATTGACTGAGAGAGACTTTTATCTATATACATACATATATATTTACAGTTATTTACAAACATATATCTGAAGGGTCTTACAGAAAGACACAGCCTACTCTGTGCATAGCAATATCAGCCACATTTCGTCGCCTTCGTTTCTTCTTAAAAATTGTTTATGCTTCAACGCTGTTTGCTTCTTACTTATTTCTTACTTTCTTCATTATTTGTATTCCTTTTTATTTTTCAATATCACCGCCGACCCAATCCATTCTTTTGGCTGACAGTCGGCACCTCAGCGATATCCTTTCAGTCATTTCAATCAACTATGCCACATCGCAACGGCGCTCTTCAAGCACCTAAAATATTCATGCGCTGCTTTAGCGTTGCGGCAATGTGTTTAAATTTTTTCCAGAATCATATGTTTTGCATTTAGATATGTCTCAATAAAGTTGATGTTAAGTAAACATGTTAAATAAAATGTTCACTGAAGATTTCTAAAATGAAAAAGTCATCTCATTTTCCATCTGTAGAGAGTAATTCATGCTCTAAATTAAGTACTTACGCCCAAATGTATGCTTGCTATGTCGATTTCCAATCAGCACTTCACGTAAATGCTTCAACATGTAGGTATATTCCATCACACACACACATTTACTACAAACAAAAACAACACAAGAAGAATGAAGCACCTGGTCGATAGCATCCGGCCCCAAAAAAGGGTTACATTTATTATCTGCGTTGATGGGTGTCACTGCATGCAGTAGTTTTCTTCCACTCGAACTCCTCGTGTTGCCCATATCTGTGCTTAGCATCTTCGAAATATTGTCGATACACGCACGATTTTCCGGCTTTACGCTTGCCAATCCGAAGGAGAAAGAGCATATGTGCGTGTGTGTATGGACATGCAGAGAAAACCAGATTGGGGGTGGGTCACACTAACAGCAGCACGTTTATGGTTCATGCTTTTAGGCGTTGGAACACATGTGCTTGAGTTAAGTTGCTTCGCCTCGAAATTGGCTGTTTAAAAAATGATTTACTTTTCATTTCACTTAAATTGCTTGACATTTTCTTATACCCTTGTGCATAAACGCTTTTTAGTTTGTCTGTTGGTTTGCATGTTTTTGGGTCGATGATGAGTCGGCAACTTCATTGCCCCCGAGGCGTACAAAGGTCTGACTTGTTAAGTTCGAACAGCTGTCGGTGCGCGCTGCGACGACGTCTCACTTAGCCCACAGTCAACTGTCTGCCGCCTTAAATTCAAATGTCGCAAATTTCACATTTCGTTCGGATTAAAGTTTTCGTATGGCCTAAGACCTTCTGAGCTGCCACTTTTCGCTTGCGCTCCATTTCACTCGCTTACTGCTTCATTCCGTCACCGCCGCCGCTCATTCATTCATTGCGTCTGACGAATGCTCGATTCATTTGTTTGCATTTGCATTTGAATTTGAATTTGAATTTGAATTTGTTTGTTTTGGTCGGTTTTGGGTTTTGTCAGGCCCATTTCTATTGCCACTCGTCTACTTCCGCTCTCAACCGGGCTTGTCGTACGACACTTTGCGAGCCTTCCGTTTAAATGGCTCAGCACTTGGGTGTGTCTGTCCAGTCTGTGGGTGTGGTAGAGAGCGCGAACTGAAAGCGTTTTAGCTGTGAAAGGTGGTACGCAAGTGGGGTGTGTGGGAACGTAAGTTCAAAATGTGGATAAAGTGACTTTGGAGTTTTAAAATTATGTAAATTCGCTTCAACAAACACTTGGCCGACACATTTGCCTCCACATTTAATGTGTTGAAATTTATGGCTTAAAGTCTTCGAACCTTCCATGTAACTTGAGGGATGGTATGGAGTAGTTTTGTAAGAGTGTTTTAGAGATTTTCTGTGAAATAAAGATTACGTTGTTTTTTAAGAAAATAAAGCCAGAGTTCCTTTGCAATTTGCGAGTTGTGAAGAATTCTCTGTATTGAAGAAACTTACCTTTAGATTTACCATCTAAAAGTAATACCAGAAATTAATTTTACGAAAGATTTTGTTTACGAAAAAAATATATTAAAATCATATTAAATACCTATTAATTCAAGTTAGCCTAAACTATGGTTACATACAATTTTATATTCAATAACATAATTATATATTTAAAAATAATTTTACAGAGTTGCCACTTAATTTAATTAATTTACAATTTTTTTTTAAATCAAAGTATTTTTAACTAGATATTGTGACAGGTTTGCTACTATATATATGTATACCTATTCATTTAAGAAGTTACATAAAATCTCTGGCAGATACTGAAGAATTTGATCGAAAGATTTGACCTAGGAACTTAAGAGGTCTTCTGATGAATATTAACATCATAATCAATTATTAAGGCAAACCATACACACGACTTAATTGCGCCTATTCATCATGCGTTTCGCGGACTTTGCGATGTCGGCACACTTCGTTGTTATAGACATTCTAATTTCTTTCTCCGAACAATTAAATACTGCTCGTACGCAACAGATGATATCCTTCACCTTCCTTGGATTCAATTGGCGCTTCACTGGTCGTCCGAGATGAAGAAAAGCGGGAGACGGTTTGCCGCTAAGAGTATGTGTGGCGAGAGTTTGTCTATCAAAAACTACTTCGAGCAAAGTCCTGGTAGCAATTGAAGCGTTAGTCCAACGAACCTTTTTAAAATCGTCGATCGAAATGATTGTGCCAGTCGGTCCAATTTGTATGCCTTCTGGTTGATCTGTCTCCATAACTACTATGTTCCCTAATGGCTCATGTGGCATGTTTTCTTGCTCTTCTGTGCTTTCCGCTACTACGTTTTCGCGTTTTATTTCTGGAACTACAAGCTCCTGCTTCATCGGTATTTGTGCCGATTCTTCGTTTTCCTGTTTTATTTCTGGAACTACAATTTCCTGCTTAATTTGTATTTGGTTCGACTCTGAAACTACAAGCTCCTGCTCCATCGGTATTTGTACCGATTCTTCGTTTTCCTGTTTAATTTCTGGAACTACAATTTCCTGCTTAATTTGTATTTGGTTCGACTCTGAAACTACAAGCTCCTGCTCCATCGGTATTTGTACCGATTCTTCGTTTTCGAGTTTTATCTCTGGGATTACAAGTTCCTGCTCCATCGGTATTTGTACCGATTCTTCGTTTTCCTGTTTTATTTCTCGGACTACAAGCTCCTGCCCCATCGGTATTTGTACCGATTCTTCGTTTTCCTGTTTTATTTCTGGAAAAATAATTTCCTGCTTAATTTGTATTTGGTTCGACTCTGAAACTACAAGTTCCTGCTCCATCGGTATTTGTACCGATTCTTCGTTTTCCTGTTTTATTTCTCGGACTACAAGCTCCTGCCCCATCGGTAGTTGTACCGATTCTTCGTTTTCCTGTTTTATTTCTGGAAAAACAATTTCCTGCTTAATTTGTCGTTTCAGAAAATTATTCAAGTCGTGTTCTTCTTGTTGTTCCATTTTTATTCTAGTCACCATCGACAAATCCAAAACTTCGTTGTTGGAACTTAAATCCAATGCTCCATGTTGATGGCCCAGAAAGCGTTGCAGTGCTGTAAATTCGTTTTCTGGGTTATGGAATAAACCGTTAGGAATCCAAATATTAGACATATTTTTTCTAGTTATTTTTACTGTTCACGTGTTAAACAGTCTTTAGCTTAAATGCGTTTGATAATATGTCGCAAAGTCATACAGGTTTTATACTCTTTCTCGGGGAGTGAGTGACCACACAGGTAGCTGTAAGTACTACCTGCCGTTAACCTTTAAACTTTAAGAATAACGACCTAATCCTTTTAGTTTAGGTAAGGTAAAAAACTATTGTTGACAACAATAGTCCTTAATTGCTTTAATTAGGGCTGAGCAAAAACAGGTAGGCGTAAAATATCTACTACAAAATTGAATTTTTAATACAAATATCATGAATGTGAGAAACATGTAAATAAAGTTTATACAGTTATTGAAAAGGAATTGCCCGCGAAGCTTTCATTTATGCACGAAAGCTTGATTTGGAACCCCTAAAAATTCGAATATCTCTTTAAATGAAGTCTGACCTCTTCGTGTTAGAATTAGAATAATTTGAAATAACATAGTCTTCAACAGAATCATTCAGATCTCAGCATCATGAGAACCCTTCTGATCTTATAATATTACTTTACGGAACCCTTGTAAAGATTTTAATATTGGACATATTGGAAGCCAAAGTGTGAATTTTTTCACTACCAACAAAGCCTTGTTGCAACATGTGTTTCCATATTCAGCTGCTCAGCTACTCTTAACTAATTCTCGTGCCACGAAGCAGCAATTCTCCACTTGTAGCCACTTTGTATGACTTGGGCATAAATTTCATACAAAATGGCGAATATGCTGCTTAGCGGGATTTGGTGAAAGTTAAATGCACATTGCATTTTGCATTTTAATACTCTCATTTCTTTTTTTAATTTGCATACATATGAATTTTTTTCCGCTCACGTACGAGAGCCACCTCTATGGTGGCCGGTTGCATTTGCGTTTGCATAAAAATTGCGCCATAAAATAATATGTGTCAGCATTAAAATGCAACGCGCACCATGCAAGCTGGCCGGAAAAGTAACATGCGGATTTTTCGAGCGAGCTATTGGATGGGCAAATGCATAGCACATGCTAGTATTCTATATGCATTCAAAGTGTGGGTGCCAGGCAGCTGGTATGGTGATGAGTTTTTGATGTCCAATTTCATGAAAACTTGCACTCAGCACCAGTTGGTGCCTCATGTGGAACATGAAAATATGCTGTCAGTTAATAAGCTGAGTGATGTTTGGATCTTTTCTTGGCGGAGATTAAGTGAAGTTTATTTTTTGAAGATATGTGCTAGGAAACTAGATTTGATGGATAAATATTTTTTGAGTTTTAAATCGATGAAATTAGATTTTTCCCGGTAGTTTACTAAGTAACCGGGCAAAGAAGTCAGTCGTCAACACAGAAAAAGTGCTTAAGACGTGGGCTGAACCCTGAAGCATTGGTAGAAACTTTAGTGAAGACAAAAAACTATTAATCAAGTCTTTGATCTTCAGTATATTAACGAATAATCATTTAATGCATTTTTAGAATAGACTTAACGCCCAGTGCCCTTTCTTCCATATTTAAAAACGGTTTAAGATTCATAACTGTAATAAGAGGCTATACGTGGTGCGTTCAAAAAATAAAGGGAATTTCGTTCAAAAATCCAATTCTTTTTCTTATGTTTATTTACATGTCCCTGAAGTACGATACAATTTTCACCAGTATTCATTGTTTACTTTGTCTGTAGCAGCCGCTAGGGTTAGACGTGTTGGTTGGATGTTGGCGATTTTCGTTTGTGAAAAGCTCACACTTTATCGCTTGTTGGCCAAAAAGAATAGTGTCACGGTGGCTTTCGGTCTCTATATTCGCCAGACAGCGCACCGTGTGAGCCGAAGGCTATCCCAAAAATCGACTTTGAGAAATGTTTCGACGATTGGAAAAAGGGCTGGCATAAGTGTTAAATTACGAATGGAAAATATTTTGAAGGCGACAAAAATAATTTAGACGAATGAATATATTTTTTTCTAAAAATCGGGAATTCCCGTTATTTTTTGACACCTCGGATAACTGATTTTAAATACTCATTGTTCTAATCTGGTGGGAGGTGGTGGTTTGTTTGGGTTTTATTTTCAACAAAGATATATTTTACTTTGAAATTAATTCAGAAATTGGAGACTTTGTATGTTTTCTTGCTGTTATTTTTTAAGACATAAATACTATTTTTGTTGTTGTTTTATTAAATTTATAAATGACCGGAACATAATGAAATGTATTACAAACACAAATCTGCTAGCTCCATAATTTCCCATTTACTACTAGTTACTTCAATTAAAGGCCACTCAAAGGAAAACATCCATATTATGCCTGACTTTAAATGTATAAATACATACACACATAAATATATATATTAATATTTCAGAACACATATAAATAGGAACTCGCTGTTAATTAACCAACCAACGGTCGAAAGGCCACCAGATTAACGGCAAATGTTCGCCTTAATTAAACCGTGTCAACAGCAAATGCAAATTAATACTAATATACAAGCAAAATGAGCCAAAAAAAATATTGAAAGGACGAAGAATAATTGCCGCACGGAAAAGAGGTATGAATTTGCATGCCTGATTGCGTCAAAGTGCTTTTATTACGGTTGTTTTTGTGGGTGGCAATGTTTATATGGCGCTTAAATTAGGGGCCTTGCCAAGCAGTTAATTTTTATTTTATTATTTCCGGTGAAACAAGTAATGTGTATGAAAAATATGACGTATTGTATAACATATAGATACATACATACTTGTTAGAACTCAAAATTCTCTCTAGAAACCGAAAAATTTGAAAATTTTCATTTTAATCAAGATAATATTTTTGCAATATCTTAATGGTTTAAAGGGGTAATTTTGAAAATTTTTTGGAAAAAGTTTCCCATATTAAATTTGGAGAATTTTCAAGAAGGGAAGTTAACATGTAACAATGGTCGTTATAGGGTTAAAATTAATCAGAAAAATATTTATTTATAATTTTTAAAATTGTTTGGAAGAAGTTTCCCAAATTAAATTTGAAGAATTATCATGAAGGGAAGTTTACATATAACAATGGTCGTTATAGGATTAAAATTATTCAGAAAAATATTTTTTAGAATTTTTTCAAGACATACATACATATACCGAGAGCTGAAGAGGGAAGCGAGACGCATCTGCAGACAAAAAAAGAAAGAGGCCGAAATGCGTGAGTACGAAGAGCTTGAGAAGCTGGCAGACAGAGGTAATGCTCGAGGTAATGCGCGAAGAACTGATAAGGTGCATGCGTCAGCTTCTTTGTAGAATATGGTCGGAAGAAAGCATGCCTGACGATTGGAATCTCAGTGTGCTCTGCCCAATCCATAAGAAGGGAGACCCCACAATCTGCGCCTACTACCGTGGTATAAGTCTCCTAAATATCGCAAACAAGGTTCTATCGAGCGTACTGTGTGAAAGACTAAAGCCCACCGTCAACAAACTGATTGGACCTTATCAGTGTGGCTTCAGACCTGGAAAATCGACAACTGACCAGATATTCACCATGCGCCAAATCTTGGAAAAGACCCGAGAAAAGAGGACCGACACACACCACATTTTTGTCAATTTTAAAGCTGCTTTCGACAGCACGAAAAGGAGCTGCCTTTACTCCGCGATGTCTGCATTTGGTATCCCCGCAAAACTAATACGGCTGTGTAAGTTGACGTTGAGCAACACCAAAAGCTCCGTCATGATTGGGAAGGACCTCTCCGAGCCGCTCGATACCAAACGAGGTTTCAGACAAGGTGACTCACTATCGTGCGACTTATTTAACCTGATGCTGGAAAAAATTATAAGAGCTGCAGAGCTAAACAGAGAAGGTACAATCTTCTACAAGAGTGTACAGCTCCTGGCGTACGCCGATGATATTGATATTATCGGAAGCAACAACCGCGCCGTTTGTTCTGCTTTTTCCCGCATGGCTAAGGAGGCGAAGCGAATGGGTCTGGAGGTGAATGAGGACAAGACGAAATATCTCCTGTCATCAAGCAAACAGTCGGCGCATTCGCGTCTAGGCTCCCACGTCACTGTTGACAGTCATAACTTCGAGGTCGTAGATAATTTCGTATACCTGGGAACCAGCATCAACAACACGAACAATGTCAGTCTCGAAATCCAGCGCAGAATAACTCTTGCCAACAGGTGCTACTTTGGACTGAGTAGGCAATTGAACAGTAAAGTCCTCTCTCGACGAACCAAAATCAAGCTCTACAAGTCGTTTATCATTCCCGTCCTGCTTTACGGTGCAGAAGCTTGGACGATGTCAACATCAGATGAGACGACACTAGGAGTTTTCGAGAGGAAAATTTTGCGCAAGATTTATGGTCCTCAGAACATTGGTAACGGCGAATACCGCAGACGATGGAACGATGAGCTGTACGAGTTATACGACGACATTGACATAGTTCAGCGAATAAAAAGACAGCGGCTACGCTGGCTAGGTCATGTTGTCCGAATGGACGAAAACACTCCAGCCCTGAAAGTGTTCGATGCAGTACCCGCCGGAGGAAGCCCAGGAAGGGGAAGGCCTCCACTCCGTTGGAGGGACCAGGTGGAGAGCGACCTGGTTACACTTGGGATCTCCAACTGGCGCCGAACTGCGAAGGAGAGAGAGAGGTGGCGCACTATCGTCGATTCGGTCATAACCGGCTAAACGGTTGCAACGCCAATCACATACATACACCCGAACTTAGCCCTTCCTTATTTGTTTTTAAATATCTTAATGGTTTAAAGGGGTAATTTTGAAAATTTTTTGGAAGAAGTTTCCCAAACTAAATTTGGAGAATTTTCAAGAAGATTAAAACTATTCGGAAAAATATTTTTTAGAATTCTTTCAAGACATACATACATACATATACTATATAGTGTAAGACTGACTTTTAAAGTACATCTCACTTTAAGCTTCTCAACATTTTTGCTGACTGGCAACTCCATGGCATGAGTCAACACACTTGCATCGCGCCAGGGCACCTTGAATCCTTTCGAAAATTGCATCTAAATGCAACTAATAGAGCTGCAAGTAAATTGAAAATGTAAAACAAAGCAAAAGAAAAAAGTTAGAAGAATTTGCTCGAGTGAGTGTGTGGGAGCACATACCTACACACAAGCACACACTCAGTTATGCATGCAAGTGAGAATGCATAAACTAGCAAAGAAAAATCGTTGCAAAAAACAGCAACAAAAACAAAAAGAAATTGCTTAACCCACACACTCCGCTCGTGTAGTCACATTAATTATTCACTCAGTAACCTTTGAAATGCAACAGTGTTATATAACTGTAAGTGGATGTTGACGCTGCTAGAGAATGTAGGTGTGGCGGGGGAGGCATGAGAGTTAAACAAATGGCGTCAATGCGGCAATGAAATGCATGGAACTAACACACTCACACCCACATAAGATACATATATCTGTAAGAGAACCTACGTCCGCTCAGCTGTAATATGTGTAGTCGTTGAGTTAGGGTCATGTGTAGCTCAACTAAACGGATATGGATAAGCTTATGCGAAATGTAAGGACAAAAGGTGACAACTGCTGCTATTACCGCTGAAGTGTGAGACCTTTTCTAAGTATATATGTATGAGTGTCTGGGTGTATGAATGCCTGTAAGTATCATTGACGTGTGGACTACAGTGCCGCCTCGTTGACTCACAGCTACACCCACGCGCATATGCCAAGGCTTCATGCTCGTAAACTAAGCGCACTGAAGCCCCAATGCAGCAGGGTCAGTTCGAGTTAAGACAGCTTTGGATGGAGAAACTTTTCTTTTTCTTGCATTCTTAGAAAAAACTTTGCGAATGCATATGTGCAATTTTAAGCTTTTATGTAACTTTGTGTATGCGATTAAGTTGCTTTTAGCGCGCGTTTGTTTGTTGGAGCAGCTCAAGCCTTGTTCTAAAGAAGCGCTGCAGCTGCCTGCGTTGAACTTGACTGACGCTTGCTTATGTGCTTACATGGAAAATATTATGAACTTAAGCTTAACTTGAGTGCAGTTTGTTGTCGTTGTATAGTGAGTTTATATGAGGTAAGTGCGCGTACAGTCGATCTACACGCGGGACAAAACATTTATTAGTAAAATTTGTGTGAAAATATTCAAAGGTATCCCGTATGTGTTGGTTGAGCGAGTAGAGATTTTTTGTTATTAGCTAATAATATTAAATTGTGAATACTTTATTGTGTTGATACAAGGGGTTCTATTATTTTGGAAGCCCAAGTTCCTCAAATTTCGTCCATAAGTCAACTAACATTCTAAATATGGTGTTGATAAGGCACTGAAACACACATAAAAAGCGTTTCACCCCTTTATAGAATGAAAAAGGTAATTTTATCCAACAGTTAAAGAGTTAAATCTTACCCGAAGCCTCGCACAATACGTACCTAGCGGAAATGTTACTTTATTAAACTGTGCTTTTTATTCACACATGAGTGTATGAGTAAAATAAGCCGAAGTTAACTTAAAATATGTGCATCCATCTATACATACATAGAGCCTCTTCATGTATACTAGATGTGTGTACAACAACAGCTGTCAATTACCATGCAATTTGCTGCTTTATTGTTTACTCACATGTACGAGTATGTAGTTTTGTTATTGTTGTTGGTTTCTAATTAGCATTTTGCGTCGTTTGTTTTTAATTGTTTTGTGATCCTATATCTTGTTTGTCACTACTGCGAGACCCACTACTATATATATGTATGTATGTAAGCAAATGTGGCATAAACATTGCAAGTGTTTTAGTGCGCTAAAATGTTACGTATACGCCCCGGTAATGGCTTAGACGCTTGGCATAAGTGGATTTTCATTACATGGCGCTGGCAAAAATACAAATTCATTTCATACATATATACACATATAAAATAGAAAGTGATTACGTGTACTTGCATATAATATGCTTGAAACGATAATTCAGCCCTCACAGGTCTTACGTTCAGCCACACAATCACTGTGCTGGCTAACACTTCTGTAGCACCTTTGTGTTGCCCTCAGACATTTTTAGTTTCAATTACCGTCAGTGCCAGGGCCAATGTGATTGTCGGCGCACAGCGATACAATGTGTTTCATTTACTCTCTGTCTCTCTGCCCCTCTCTATCTCCCACTCCACAACTTATTATTTTTATTTTTTGCTACTGTTTTCTTTTATTTTTTTCCTGCTAGGATTATCGACGGTACAAGAAGGATAAGGCGCGAGTAGTGGTGTCTGCGTTCAGTTCGTGATACTTCCTCCGCTTCTCCTTCAGCATTGCCTGTATCAATAGCCGCCACATATGTGGGAGTTCAAGCAGTAGTGACAAAGTCCGTTTGGCGGTCGTCAGCAGTTGTTGCTTACCGTTAGGCCAGTACTGTACATGTCGATTAGGAAATTGGAAATTGGTTTTAGTGTTTTGCCGCTTTTTTGTATTTCTTTCTTTTCACACATTTTCCCTCGGTATTTTGCTCTTGTTAATACTTTCGTATGTCTGCGGCGCGTGTATGTAAATCGCAGACAATTCAGTCAAAACAGAAAAAAACAGAACAGTTACCCCGACTTGGCGATTGTTGCAAATTAATATTGTATGACCTTTGACGCCTGCAACACTACACTGAGGCCACAACTCAACTCATGCCTTCGTAATACACATATGTGCTCACATACCTCTCATATTGGCAATAGGATATGCTTAGTAATCAAATGAAATTGCCACGGATTGCAAAGTGAAAGCGCCGCTAGTGGCTAGTGTTAGTGTAATTTACTTAGTTAGTCAAATCCGCTTATCGTTTCGAACGCATGCCAGTAAATTTCCATGTACTTATTCACTTCTTTTTTTATTTCCTTCTCAGCCGGCAATTACTTAATATTGCGCAGAGGGGTTATTTAGTGTGCGATACACTGTTGAAAAATTTAAATGTAGGTGCTAAAGGCTTTAATTAGTCTTCGAAAATTTCGTTAGCTTCTTCTATTTTTTTCAACTTTTTTATTTTCGAAGTTTTAGGGAGGTGTTTGTTATATGGTTGAGACCGTTCGAAATGTATTTTCGTATAGTTTCGAGAGGAACTAAAATTCGTTACTAGAATCTATAGTTCATCGATTCTCATGAGTAAATTTGTATACAAATAGTTTATAAGACCTTTATTCCTACAGCTTATTTAGAAATCTGTCGGGTAAATTTATATAAGGTTTTCTTTCTTCATGAAACTATAGATTATAGACGATAGATGATAGCATGATTTCTCTCTCTCTCTCTCTCATTACCACAATTTAATTTAAAATATATTTGTCTAGAAAGTCGTTTCCTAAAGTTTGATATATTTCAATGATAGATTGATTTGCTGAATTTTTTCCCGAAGAGTTTTTGTATATCTATATTGATCTCTTTTAATGATAGAAATATATATTTTAGTTTATCATGACCGATGGCTACAGATTAACGAGCGTTAAGGCTTTCAGCGCCTATTCAGCTTATAAGAAAGGTAGCTGAATAAGGTGCTGAATGTCAAAATTAAAAAAAAAATTGAGAATTTTTATTTACTAGGAACTTTTGCCTTTATAGCCTTTACATATTTTGACCAAATGGTTATAACTTTACTGAGATTTTATGTGTGAAAGTATCCAATTTCTCTCAGTGCATACACAACCTAATATACGACCATGTATGACCGTATTGAATGTCCGAGCGAAAGCTTGTAAATGTTGCCTATCATTACCATTATGGTAAGCTGTGCCATTGCATTTGCACGATTGTCATTAACATTTTTACATGCAAACAAATTACAAAAAAAAAAAACCGAAGAGGAAAGCAGAAAACATATGTGCGAGCAGCAGATGTAGGATACAACTAACAAGAAAGTCGGGGAATAAATGAAGTGAGATACATATAAACAAGACGAGTATATGTGAGCATGCGTGGCTGTGTGTGGGTGTGAGAGGTGAATGTGGCAAGAAACGACAGCAAAAAGGCAGACCAATGGGCAGTGGAAAACAGCATCTAACAGGGAAGGAAGGAAGGAGGAGAGACGTGTGCAGCCAGTGTTAAGGAGAAAGGTAATGTTGTAGTGAAATGTTTTTTGCTGGACAACGATGGAATTGGCAGTGAGGAAAATGAACTGCCGTTAGTCAGCATATTATGGCGAGCCGGAAAGTGTTTGTTCGTCAAGCGTTACTGGGTAAATTGAGCAGGAAACAGGCATATACAAAAATTAGTATATTTATTTATATTGGTATGTATGGATTGTGGACCTTATATGGATTTTCTGTAGGAAATTTAAATGACTTACAAAAATGGTTTGGACGTGAACACGAATTCATATATAAGCATGACAAGTGTAAAGAACATAATTTGTTGAGCCTAGTATGATATTCTAGCATACTGAAAAGTAACTTGGGAGGCACCCTGTGGTGCAGTTTTGTTTTCAAAAATATCTGGAACGTTCTCAATCAATGTTTGAAGCTGGATCCGAAGACATTATATAAGTAAATTACACTTCCAATACTTTATATAGGTCGATTCATATAAAATTCCAGAACTATTTCTATTTGGAATTAGAGAGCCATAACTTTCGAACTTAAATACTTACAGATATACTTATGAACTTATGTACATACTTACATATTTTCATACCTACAGACTTAAGTCTACCTGCATGCACTTTATTTTGCATGTTAAGCTCCCGTCTTTTGCTTGCCGCCATGTGCCGTGCAAATTAATTCCCGTTGAAACATGAGAAAATATGTGAAACGCTGCAGATTAATTGGCTTAATCAGTTCGTATTGCGCGTGCACTCACCCTACATTTGAGCTTTTTTCCTTTCACCTTTGCGTACCTCGGTGGCATTGCATGCCTAGGTTGCGGTTCTGTAGCCGTCCCTTTGGTAGGGGTAATCCAAATGTTGTGTTACATTTCACTGTTATTCGCTCGTCAGTGTTGTCAAAGTAATCTGAATAAGTTATAAATAAAATTGGAAATCAGACAAACATGACATGACATTTGCAGTACAGTATAGGGTACTTTGTATTGTTGTTGCGATTTCTTTTATCATTTATTTTTGCACATTTCTATCTAGTTTTGTGAAAGTCAGTTGTAGATTGACAGATTGACGTGGTGTAACTGACTGCTAATGATAATGATATATTCTATTTTAGTTTGGATAGACTTAAAGATTTTTTGGAAGCTTCGTGATGTCAATAAACTTGAGTTGTTATTTATGGTGTTTCTCAATTACTTGCAGTTTTCATTGTAGCGATTACATATATTTTTAGTAAATATAGGCTTGAAAATTGTCAATTTTTCCCATCAATTACACTCATATTTGCTAATACAAACGTTGTACCTTTATATTTATAACGATTCGGATTTTGAATATATGCCAATCAAGTCCTATTAGTTATCCAGAAGAATGCTTTCTCTTGAAAATCTTATTTTATGTGAATAATTAGCCTAATATCGTTGTTAGACAGGAGCTAATTGATCAATTATGCTGCCGATGCTCGATTGAAACGCTTATTAAGATCGATTTACCATTCAAAATAAAATCGACATTTATTTTTAATTAAATTTTAATCGACTTTAAAATCAAATGCAACTATGCGACAAAGACATACGATATACGTTCTTTGTCTGCGATTGGCTGAATTTTTTGATAAAAAAAGCTGGGGTAGGTGTCGCTGCTAAAAAAAATATTAATCAGCTGATGAAACTTACCAACTTCTTATGAAATGCAAAAACAAAAATGTATAACAACTGATCAGTTATCTAGTAGCCGGCAGTATAAAAGGCAAAAAAGGATTTCTCAATAAAAATTTCAATTGATCAATTAATTTGGCTGTCTAAAGACGCTATAATCCTGAGCATAGGTACCATTAAACAGCCTTTCTTGACAACAAATTTTGTATTATTTCTGATATAGTTTTTTTTTCAATGGGTGGCAACTCAAATCGAAAAAATTGTCAATTTAGATTGTCCGAATACTTTTAAATTAAATTTAAATTAATTTTAACTCTTTTTGATTTCTTTCATATAATAATAATTTACTAAAGAGCCTTTGAATAGATTTTTGCAAAAGTAATTGCGAGCATGACAGCGCACATCTCAATAAAAATGAATTTGTAGACAGCTCAATCTAAAAATCTATTGAAGGATATTGAAAATGTTGACTGATATATTGTCAAGTTAACCTTTTAGCTGTCACAATAACCCGACTGGAAGTGAATTGCATTGGGATTGACTAAAATTGCTATCGATTCTAGAGTGTAGACAAGTAATTGATGATTCCATAGAAGGTACAATTAATTAAGAATATGAAAGATGACTTGAGAATATATCAAATGAGAAATCTTCATATTCGACACAGATTCCTAACCTCTTAAACTATTTTAACTGCTATTTTCTGTTTAAAAAGCGACAAACTCCAACTGGGGTATAAAAAATATTCCAACCTAACCTCACTTGTCAACACAACAGAGATGTCGCTGTTAATACCTTAAATATGGCAATTTTTTCCAACGGGCATCCAACAAATATTATACCGTAATACTGTCACACTTCACACTGCTCCTCAGTATCCTCATGCATAAAAGAAAATCGTCTACAAAGAGTTTCTTGAGAAATTTGCACATGAATCGTTTTACAAATGCTGCTTACGTACTCGTATCTCATTCAACTCTTGTCACTTGTAAATGCGTCTGAATTAAATCTGTCACGCCGAACGCTACGAATATTTCCAATTGATTTGTTGCAAATCGAACTGATGATGTGTGCACTGTCGGCAAAATGGCGCAATGCCAGCAAGGTAGACATGGGCTTCAATGATTTAAGGAGAAGGAGGAGCAATACAAAATAATACGAAATACAAATGCGATAAATCATAGCAGCAGTTGTAAATATGCGCCCAGGGAGCCGTTTTCATTCATATGCCGGCATGGACGCAGCTGTGCGCCTTCACAGTGACAGTTGCAACAATTTTCATCTTTTTGTTATTGTTGTAGTTAGTTAGTAATACTGTTTATTGAATTTTACCGATTTATTGATGCGTCAAGTTAGATTGCTTGGCCATTTTTCAATTTATACTCTGTACAGTTGTTGTTGTTGTTTTGCTTTTATTAAAAATTTTTTGCTTTGTCCAGCACAGACTTGCATTTGAATACAATGCACGAAGCTGCTCCCAATGTTATTAGCACACAGTTTTCAGTTTATTGCTTGATGTCTGGGCAAATTTGCAATTTTCACATCAATTGCTTTCGGTTTTCATTAAAAGCTGAGAAGAGCTTTTGAATTCGCTTATTTTCTCAAATATTTACGAGTTTTAGACTTTGTTTGAGGATTTATTGAAAATTTAGGTTAGAAATATGTACTGTTCTAGTAAGAAATTGAGGTTGTAAGCAACTTTGGAAAAATGAAGCCAGATAAATAAAAACTAAAGCGATTTGACTTATATATCATTCATTACAGATCATTCACTACCAGATCTTCAGTTGAAAAATGATACTGTACCAAAAATTATTAATTCTCAGAAGAATGTGATTAAGAATTATGTCACATACTCGCATTATATACTTTCATAGTCAGATAGGATAGATTTGATTGATAAGTTTCGGGTTATTCAATCTCAAAATTAGGCTAGGACTTTGTATCTTTCCTCATCTCAATGTACAACCTTCACATATCTTTCAAAATTAAGCTTTAACAAATGTAGTGTTCCTCGCAAAGTTCACAGAAACAATCTAGATCTTTGACTTTAGTCTCACCGATACCGTTCTGTAAGTTTTCACTATAGGTTCTGAGTAATCTTAACTTTTCGAAAAGCACTCCTGCTACTGTCTATTGTACTATTTCAGCGAAGTATTTACTTGTTATCAATTTCAATTTCACACCTCTTTCAGGACGAATGTATAAGATTTATCAGAGTTCTTTCTAGGAATACTGCTTACAAGATTCTTAATGAGTTCGTGGCGCTTTATGGATACGTGAAATCCAATTGTAAGATTTTGCTGACCTCACAAAGTTCTGTCCTTAGAAGTGCAAATGTGATCCCATCATGGAGAACCTAACCTTGCCTACTGAGTACGTTAGACTGACCCGTCAAATCATAGTTATTTTCAAAGGATGGATCAGTTTATTGATCTGAGCAACTTTCTGAGTATTTTTGGTCCAATTAAATTGTAAGACAATCCATTGTAATTCTAACCTAGCTTAATTTAAACCATTTCATTATAAGACGCCTGATATTAGAATTAATGTTAGGCTTAATTCTATGGATTAATTTTTCTGCTTTAATTGCTGACAGCTGGTAAATGTTATATAACTTTATATCCTTTGACGGAACGAATTAACAAGGGGATTATTTTGTTTGACGAACAAAATTACAAAAGACTTTAACAAAAAAAAAACTTTTACAAATACAACACAAAAATCACTTATTCTTGCGTAATTCATTTTCGAAAGTCTTAGTGAGTATAGATTTATACAATAGTAGAAGTCCTTTCCCTACCGCCTACTAAATAATTTCCTTGATTTCTTCTACAACTTCATTTTATGGGTCATGTTCAATATGTTTGACATGCAACATCACAGTATGTCTCTAAAACAAACCGAAGTTTGTACGAGTTTATCGAAGTGGACTTGACACTGGCATGGCAAACAATCAAGCTAAGGGCGCGTGACGAATTCGGACGCACCTTCCCCTTTTACAAACGACACATAACATCAGCTGTTGGTATTTTTAATATTTCGTATTTCATGACTAACGGTAATTAATGCCAATTGTCGCAATACGCAAAGCAGCAATACACGCAGTCAACACAAAAAATATAATCAACAACTGTTCCACATCAGACACACTCCATCAAAATTGGACCCCCCCAAATGCTTGCGACCGAAAAAACTCACTCCGGTCAACCGCCAGCAAAGCAAAGGGCGCACAGCAGTCCGTCGCTGTCGAAAGCTCGACACACATAAATAATACAAACAAAAATACTGAAATTGCTGGCATTTTTTACACACAGATTCGCCGAAAAGTAACCGGAAGCCTTGCCGTCACAACAAAACAACAGCCAAATGGGTTCGCCACTCGAGACCCCAAAGTCTGCGTTGCCTTTTGCTTTGCATACATTTGCTGCTCGCATTCAACATTTTTAATTTACTCTGTGTGTTTGCTTTCCGAATATTGTCTAAATTATAATTTCAGCAATAGAACTTGAAAGCTTACCAAATAAAAATTAAATAAATAAAGGCATAAAATATATAGGAAGGAAGAAATTCTCATTTCGGGTTTTTTGTGCGAAGTGCTTGAGAACACTTCTCTTTTTTTCGGGGAATAAGAAAAGGCAATAAAAAGTGGCGGACTAACAAAAATTAATGAGAATATAATTTCACGCACAACAAGCTTACAAGCATAAAGGAAATCGTTGTGGGCAATGTGTTGAGTGCGTTGGTGTGGTGCGGGTGAACAGCAGCGCTCTGGCTTTGAGTTAAAGGGTAGCATTTGGAAAAGGAAGTCGACTGCAGTGGTTGGAGAGCTATTTCCTAATTAAGATGTAGTGGAAAGGATGGAAGGCACTGTGAGGGGTAATAGGTGTAATTGTGGGGAAACTTAATGTATACAGGGCAGGAAAATGGATAATGGTCTGGCAATTGAAAACTTCGGAGCCTCAGTGGTTCGGAGCCGGTCTGAAACTGTATTTCAAACATTATCTTCTTTCAATAACTTCCTTAATCAAGACAGTAAGCCTGACAAATCGACCTCTAGAAGTTTTTGTTCTCTGAATCTCAAGTATGAAGACCTAAAATAATCTACCACGAATCGTCGTATTCTCATATTTGAATATCGATGACCACAGAAATCCACAGAATTTTTTTTTGTCTAACAGGTCGCTGTTATGACTGAACAATTGTTATGTGGAAATCCAGTCCTTGGGATCTCATAAGTAGACTTTGCGAAATATATCTGGAACAAAGGAAGTTACAGTTTACCTCGATAAGGTGGGGCAGGACTTGAATTAAAAAAATTCTAAGAATTTAATAATAAGTTGTCTTAGTGGGAATTGTTGATTGAGGAAACTGAGACTATGAGTAAGAAGATCTTATTAGTTATTTCTCGATACTGCCCTCCCCACACCAGATGAGATCTAGAGAGACTTGAAAATTTCTCTTCCGAAGGTCTGACACAAGGTTTGAAACTAACGTAATGTTGAAAGCACATTCTTGAGGTCCTGGACGAGTAACTAATTTGATTAAGAACCCATCTTCATCTATGCACTGTGCTTCTGACTCCTGTCCGCGCTGTGTCGCCGAAATTTTGGCGATTTTTCTCAGCAATTTCAACTAAAAGACTGTGAGTGAATTTCTTTCACTTTTGCATTCATACCGCTCATTTACCGTTAGTTGTATTAGAGTGCGATTTTCTCCATTTTTAGTTTTTGGGTAAACGCTTTTTATATGCGGCATTTTCATGTTTAATAAACATAATGAATACGTAATGGCCGAGCCGAAGTCCGTGACGAAGGAATGAGTGATGTGGCTAAAGAAATAATTGCTGTGCAGAAGGAATTCAGCTGCGTCGGAGACAGCAACAAATGAAGAATTATGTGTAAGTGTAAACAGTTGGCATGTGGAACGCGGTTAGCGGAGTCGTAAACATCCTTTTGTAGGAGTACTCGTACTTTAGGAAGTTGGGTTGTTTGTTGGGTTTTCATCGGTCTGTTCTGTTGACTTGCCGCGTTGGTTTGTTAGCTGCTGCCTTATGAAAAATTATTATGAGCTCGACGCAGCGTATATTTATATTTTTTGGGTAAACCGTAGGTATTTGCTTCGCACGCACATTTCTTTTCTGATAGCTCATTCCCATTGTAATGGTAAATGAGTTGAAAACCAGCTTACAAACACACGAATGTCTGTGTATTTTTATGAATTACTGTTTGGTTGCTTGTTGTTTTTATTTTCGTTTTGGTATTTAAGTATTTTTGAGTATGGTGTTTCGCAATTTTATGATTTGCCAGATAAGTAAGGCAGCGGGTGTCCGACAAAACAAAAAGCTTAGAAGAATAATAAAAAATCCTCCACTTCTTGATACGCAGCTAAAGTCGTTAAAGTCCCGAAAAGCTTATCACTGATATAATTTGGTGCTGTGGATTTTTTATGGCGTAAATCAACAAAACGAACGTTTAAGTGTACGAAATAAAGTCAAGTGAGAGTGTGAGAATGATCACATAAAGCGTGAAAATGGCGACAGTAAAGCGGTTATAAAGATTTAGGGAACCTTTTATAGCTCCTTACTTGGTTTGCTGTGGGAACTATCTGAGTTAGGTAACTTTGTAGCTTTACAGTGATTGATTGCTTCAGGCTGTGAGCAACATTTTTTGCAGTTTTCTTTCTATCATGTGAGACGTGGCTTTATGACGATCCTCATGTCTCTTGTGTCTTTTAGTTTTTTAGATTGTCTTCAGACAAAAGAAAAGTCTTGTCATGAGACTTTCTTAGATTTACCGCAGTTCTCTAGTCTAGCTTGATAAGTAGGTAAAGTGGATGCCTTACGATACACTTAGGCCTTTAGGACAATGCCTCCACCGGGACTATAGTCCCTCCACACCAGCATGACCACTCTGTACCATCCTGTGGTCTTGATAAACTTGTTCAATTCAAGATGTTTTATAACTGCAACCTCGCAAAGGCCTTGCATCCATATAGAAGATGTTCTACTGTCTCCTCCTCTTCTACTTTTTGGCAGCTTCGCAAAAGTCATTGTATGGTGTCCCCCGTTTACTGACATGCCTATCAATCAGACAATGACCTGTTATCACTCCTACTAGAGTTCTTAAGTCGCTTCTTTTAAATTTCAATAAGTGGCATGGGTGGCCTTTTTTCTATTCAGGCCACGTTAGTCTGTTTTGCACCGGCTATGACTATGACATATTTGTCGATTAAATATTTACAAGTGGTCAGAGGCACTAGTTCTAGATTCCAGATATCTCACTGTGTCCTGGAACGCATTAGAGGTTTATAGTAAAATAGTCAGATAATCCCAGTAATAGCTCAAGGCATTCTTTTACAATCTTCGATGAGACTCTAAGAATCATTCTTAGAGAGACTTTAGAGTAATGAATTAAAATTTAGACCCTATGTTAGGGTGTCCAGTATATTAAATGTTTCTCGGTAGTCAGTAAATGATAACGGTCTATGAAGCTTCTAGGCTATAACCGATTGTGATCTCATTATGAAGAGTAATCTTTGTGACATTATTAGAGGCATCTACTGCGAAAACTATTTTCTCTGAGTAGAAGTAGCAGTAGTTGTTTTACTTTTGTTGTAGTTTTTTAATATGATTAGCTTTAGCATGAACTGATTAAGCTTTATTTCTCTGTCGGTATACTATTCCTATAATTGCGGTAACAAACTCAAATTTCTCGCCAGCATCAGTAGCTGTTCCGCCCGGAGCTTTTAGCAGGTCGTATCCATGGTGACCTGACATATTTTCCACATCCTCACTTTTCATTATCCACACACACCGCACTCTTGTAATTTAATATTGCCACAAAGTGCTGCCATTTTAATTTTACTCTTTTAAATACTCTTTTCTCTGCGTCTTTAGCATTACCCAAACAACACACATACAGCGTAGCTGCGTCAGTCTGCGTTCGCCGTCCAGTTAAATTTTCCACTTTTGCACACATCTTTCACGCTTTCATTTTATTTTTTTTTTATCCTCCCATTCATGCGCTGCACACCAACACGAACGGGCGCTGCTGCTTTGCGGTTATGAACGGACCAAAGTTAAGTTTCTTTTAATGAAGACATTTCACGCGTATAATGAAGCCGCTTGCCAGCGAGTGGGCGAGTGGGCAGAGGACCAGCCACTAACCGCAGCGCCAGCAGCTAAACTCTTGCGCGACCGCAAAAGCAAACATAATAATGCACACGCACGCTCTCTGTATAAATGTGTGTGCCGCGGCAGTCATAAAGTAGGTGTGTTTATGAGGGCGAGTGGTCGCAGCACATTAAAAAAAGACCAACAACAACAATAAAAAAGTATAAATGCTATATGTACATAGATAGTTCACTTTGTTTTTGTTATTGTCAGCCAAGGCCGTTGGCCCCTTAGAGTGAGTTTTTTTTTGCGTTTATTGTCTTACTATGTATATAACCGCAGCTTTGTTGCTCATTACGGCTGCATCTGATTGCTGTTGTTGTTGCTGCTGTTCTTCTTGTTGTTGTTGTTCATAGCACAATCTCTATTACTTCAGTTGGCTTCTGCCACAGTCACAGCTGAGTCGTATATAATTATAATTAAAGCTCGCCATGCTGCCGGCGTCCACCATGACAGCCGGATGCGGATACGCAAGCGCCATATTCTTGATATTACGGTACATTTTCATAGTCAGCTTTTACTTCTACTCATTCTACAACATTCTTCTAAAGTCCTAACCGAATCTGTAGATAGCTGTGCGCTGCTGGTGTTTGCGGTTTGTCAGCTCGGTGAGCAAACAGTGCTCATTTCTTCCGCTCACAACACCGCAGCGCCACATTTGCATTTAGCCGAAGTGTTGCTTTCTTGACGTGGTTATTATTTCTGCGCTTCGTATTTAACGCTGTTGAATGTATATCTGCCATTTCATTACGTTGTTGTTGTTGGTTTTTCGTTTTATTCCAACCTATTTGATTATTATGTGTTGTTAATTTTTTATGGCGTCTTCGTTGTGCGATAGCGTAGAGCTCGGTGCTCAAGGATTTATCGGATTTACACAGATAATTGAACGGAGTATGTGCTATTTGAAGGCGAGACTCAGATTGTTTCGTGATGACATATTTGCATAATTTTACGTTTTTCATTTCACTGATAATTATCAAACGGTGTTGGGAGTGACAATATTATTAGCAAATTTGCTTAAAAGACAGACAATGTCGAAAGTTTGTGAGTATTTGACATTGAAAAGTTACTTACAAACAGGGGTCATCAGCTGTTTAAGGTTAAATTAGAGATGCCATAATCATGACCATATAAAACAGCTGATCGAACTAACTTTACCCGCAACCATGTTTACAATTACTGGTACCTTAACATAAACATAACCATAACCTTAACCAATTGAATGCTGGATTACCGCTTTAGAGGCGATTAGATAGTAGTAAGGTCCGTTGATTGGAAAATAGAGAGGGGGGTGGGTTTCATGTATACTTCAGAATTTTTATAATTAAATCATAGGTTTCATGATTTATTTTGATTATTATGTTATTATAGGATTTATTTCTGAATACGCCAATATTATTTATACTGAAACTATTTTAACATTTTTAAACAGGGGACATTTTTTAACTTAAGAGACTTAAAGGGAACTAAGTCTCTTAAGTTTAACACCCATATTGTCAATAATCGCATATCTCACAAATTTAAATAATATAAATTTTAAACAGTTGGCAACCCTCCCATAAATATATTATAACATGTAAGATCAACAATTTCAATTTCAATTTATATAATGCTTTTTATCCTAATAAAATTTCCAAACTGGTGGCAACCTTTCAATTTTCATTAAAAGTCCGTACATTAAAATAACTAAAAAAACAAGTAAGGAAGGGCTAATATTATATAATACACAATTTGACCCACATATGCGTCATATATATTGTACAAAGTCCCTTGAAAATTGGAAACCATAATATTAGGTTAGAAGCACCGAGGTCCTCGTGTTCGATATATGGGGCCTTAAAAAACTATAGTCCGATTTCGGCGATTTTTAGAATGGGGCTGTCACACTATAAACGTGGTATGTGTGCAAAATTCTGCATCGATGTCTTCACTAGTGCTTACTTTATATATTGTAAAGTAAACGATTCAGACCGACTTCAAAGTTCTGGTATATAGGAAGTAGGCGTGGTTGTGAAGCGATTTGGCCTATTTTCACAACATATCATTGGGATGTAAGGAAACTATTACAAACCAAGTTTCATTGAAATCGGTCGAGTAGTTCCTGAAATATGGTTTTTGACCCATAAGCCTGCGACGCCACGCCCATTTTCCATTTTTTAAAAAAATCTGAGTGCAGCTTCCATCTGCCAATTCTTATGTGAAATTTAGTGTTTCTGGCAATTTTCGTTAGTGAGTGAACCCACTTTTAGTAATTTTCAACCTAACCTTTGTATGGAAGGTGGGCGTGGTTATTAACCGATTTCTTTCATTTTTGGACTGTATTAAGAAATGGCTAAAAGAAACGACTATCTTAGCAACTTTGTCGCGAGAGTATAAAAATATTTTAATGGTACTTACACTTATGAGATGTATTTTATTAACTTATTCAGTACGCTTGTATCGAAGGCACCTAAAGAACTTTGAGTTCTATATGAAATGCTAATTATGTATAAATTTAAATATATATAGATAATAAATAATGTCCTTTATATACTCGCATTTTCATTAAAATATAAAGAAACTCATAGCAATACCGAACCGATTACTTTTAAACGGTTACTTTGTCAAGCAACATCACTAGTGGCTAGCGGAAATGCAGCTCTGCAACAGCTGTTGTGCGCAGCGAAATGTCAAAATCAAATAATTGAATTAATTGGCTTCCGAAGTAAAAATTTGTGCGCGCAGCTGTTTAAAGTGTTATTTATGCAAAATGTGAATAAATAAATAATTTTTGTGAAAATACTTTACAATATGGCTGTGAATAAGTGTGCTAATAAGTGCTTATAACAATCGGCAAGTGAAGGATCGAGTTTGCATAGTTATTGATGGAGTTTGCCGACACCGAAGAATCATAAGGTACGTTACATTTGGTCAAGTTGTTTCTTTAGTTCTAGGATTATTGCTGGACGGATTAGGCTGAATAAGCTACTACTTGTAATTAAGCGTATTTTCATTAAAAGTCTGGGAATCAGAAATATTAGATCTAAATACCAATGAAAGGTAGACTATAGCAAAGAAGAAAGGAATTAGCTATAGTGAAAAAGAAAGGAATTAGCTTTAAATAAATCGCTAGTGATTCCATTTTGCTAATAAGAATGGTTGCTACAAATTTGATGTCTTCACAATGCTGCCAATAGCCACTCCAAAAACAAAAATAAATATTACACCAATGCAAAGGAAAGATACACAAAATATCATAAAATAAACATGCAAATCATATTGACCGCTCCATTGCTACAACTGCCGCTATTTACATACAACTTAAAGTGGGAGAATCTTAATTTCCGCAACGAAATTGGGTCACAACAGAGTTAAGTTGTTGGAATAGTGAGTGGAGACGAAGCAGGCGCTGAGCTGCCACACTTTTGTAACCAAAGCCAAACAAAGTCAAGGCACTGAACAGCGTAGTCAAGTGGGCATAAAGTGAGAGCGAGGAGAGGAGAAGTGAAGAGACAAAAATTAGACGATAAATTCAAATAAATTGTGTTAATTTAACCGCAAGGGAAGTTTAACTTGCGCTCAAATGGCGCATAGCAGGAGCGGAAGTGAAGGCTGTGCAAGCCGAACGCAGTTTGTAAGCCACTGTAGTATGGCTAAGCGAAATGGTCAAATCGCATACTTTGTAATATAGATGTTTTTATGACTGTATGTATTTTCAAGTGCCTGTACGTGGCGCTACGAGGTCAATTGTTCGCTGGCGTGCTGAAAGTTAGCGCTGCGTATGATATATGTTCCACGCGGCGAAGCGGTCGGTCGGTGCCGATTTGCATCGCAAAAAACGGCGGAAGATTTAGAAATATAAAACGCATAAATGTGGCGAAATTATGGCATGCCCTTTGCAGCGTGCCTCTTCAACTCACCCACCCGCTGCCTCCACGGTCCAGTCTTTGTGTGGCACTCAAATTACATTTAGCATTGAAACAATTTGTTTTATTTATAATGAGGCATTTTGTATGCCATTGCCATGCTTACGAGTGCCGCTGTTCGGAGTGCATCGTTTGTTAGCTGAAATGGAGCGGAATTGGAGTGGCCTGAGCGTAACCGCAATGCAAATACGCTGAGTTGTGTTGGTTGTTGGTGGTGGAAGGCGAAAAGGAAATTATAAATTGCACTGACGTGGAAACGAATTTGTGTGATTTTACTGAGAATTATGGGGATTATACAAATATATAACAATTTATTATTCTCACTTTTTGGTAAGGAGAATGTGCTTTAGATGTTTCTTAAGAAAATACACAATTTGGAGGAAGTAAAATTTTTCTTAAATCTAACGATTTAAGCGTGGGGGCCTCGATATAAGTACGAGCGCCTAAAAGTGTGCTTTTTTAGAGCACCAGCGGAAAAGTGAGTGAGAAGAACTCCATAATTTAAAATTTTGAACCCTTACAACTTTGAGCGATTAAGAGTTTTTAAAGCTCTATAAGTCGAAAAGCTTAATTCTGCATCGACTAGTTGTACCAGTTTCAACATATACACGATCACAATGTCTTGGAAAATATTGCTTGGCTTAAACAAAACCAATCTCAAATCATTTATAACACAAAAAAAAGGTTTATCCAAAAGTCAAAAGCTTTTCTCTATGCATTTCCACTTAAATAACGACTACTTGACTTGTAAAAGCTTCCATTGCATCTTAATACTGTTATAAAATTCCAACTTACGACTTCACGCAGCTTATAAAAGTAAAGATAACACAAAATAAATAAATCATAAACTTAATCTTATTCTTGAATTATGAAGCAAAATCCAAAGAAGCACAAAGTAATCGCTCGCTATATCAGTATGAACAATGTATTTAACTAAGCGTTGACATTTATTAAAATCAGCATGAAATGTTTATAAACGCTAACCGAGTCATAAAACGAGAGATTTATGTACTTTGACTGCTAAACAAAAGATTACGAGGAAAAGTGAACAAATCCGAAGGGAAAATATGAAAAAAATAAAACGTTGACTTTCACCTGTAAATGAAGGAGGAGTAGCATAGAAAATATATATTTAAATCTACAACCGAAATGTGGTTGTGGCGTAACTTCAAGGCGTATAGCATAAATAACTTGCGAAAATCGCAATAAACCTTTTCATAAATCACAATCAACACCCCAAACGCATTTGCGGTTTTTTAAGCCACCTGCTGTCAGCTTGCGCTCACACTACCCAATTTCTTCATAAAGCAGCTTTGCCGCACTTCCGTTTTGTAGTCAGCTTCGTATCGTTGCGAGACTCGCTGGCACTGTCGCGCACTCAGCCACAATCAGCGAATGTCATCGCCGATATTGACAATGAACTTTGCGAATTTACTCCACGATGTCTGCAGCTTCTTTGTTGGTTCTTTATGTGCGCAGTTCACTTATGCAGCTCACTTCATATATTTTATAATTTCTTATTTTCTTTTCATTTGTATCCACTTCTGCTCTATTCAAATCGTCTTCGTCTTCATTTTTAAGGACGTCAACGAACTTCAGCATTCTCATTGTTCTTCCACCTCCTAAAATGAGTTGGACAATATTGTTCGTGATTTTTATGTTTTTATTACATTGAAGTATGAGAGAGAAATATCCATTCGTAGTTTTACGATTTTATTTTAAAATTATATAGCTAAAATTGTTATTTCGAAAGATCTTTTAATAATAAATTTGCAGCCACTTATTTCAGAATATTTTGAAGCAAAGCTTATTTGTATATATTAAAGATCTTGTGTTATAATTTAATCAACCCTGTATTATATTGGTGTTCAATCGAACGAAAAACCGTCATAATATACCATAAATTGGTATAATAAAACTATGACGAGTGACGAATCGAACAAACAGCTTCATTAATTTCTCATTGCTATCATCTGGAATTTTATACTGTACTTTCTTCATACCATTTTATTGAGTTGTCCATTTACTCAGTGAAATAAATAACGCTTAATTGATTTCAAAATTAAATATTGAGTTTTATATTTTAAGTTTTTGTCTGTTACTTATAGCGTAAATTAAATACATTTTAAATTATTATAATTTATGTTATTAAATATTAATTAACGGCACCTAAAAATTATGCCACGCAGGTAAGCTAAATGAGCTATTGACTGGCACAAACGTAGAAATAGTTACAGTGGAGGAGAGAAAAATTCAATCGTATTTTACAAATAGTTAAACAAGTTACCCAACAAGGCAACGCTTTAATATTTGTCAAGCCGGAAGAACGGTAGGGATTATTAGTAGAAGAGGTTAGGTTGTAAGGCTGTTTACCACAGGGAAAACACACGTAGACTTTGAAATTTAGTCCTAATGCGGGACATTCCAGAAGAAAGTGATGAGACGATTCCACCTCACCCTCCTCCATGCAGCTTCTACAGCTAGCATACAGTAAGATTTTTACCTTACAGCGTGTATCCCAATGGGACAATGGCCAGTAAGAACCCCTACGACTAAGAAGGTAAGGTTTACTGACGGCCAAAAGTTCAGTAGACCTACAGCGGTTTACCTTAGGCCAGAATAATCTTACGACTAAGCATGTGTTGGTAACTGACCAGCGCTTACCTAGCTCAGCCGAAGTCCATCTGTCCAATAGCAGACCGTAGTAGGACAATGGAGCTCCTACATGTTTCCATACTTCTAATAGTGGGTCCGTCGTTCCTTGCAAGCTCATCAGCCTTACAATTCCCCGCGATTCCGCAGTGACCAGGAACCCAGACTAGTTTAATTGAAAAGTATAACGATGCCACCGACAGTGAGGATAGGCATTCCTTAACCAACCCTGAGCGCATGGTCAATGAACTCAGGGCTAGTATCGCCGCTCTACTGTTAGGATTATTAGTAACTATAGCGAAAATTATAATATTAAGATTTCCGAATATTACCAAATGTATCGTCGTTAAGTGTCTTCCTTATACTTCACCAAAATCCGCTTAAATTTACTACTCACAGCATTGTTCTTAGGAATACTTATATCATTTGCGATCCCTTCTGTATAAAAAAAATTATATTATTTATTAGACCGCATTATTTCACACACCACTGTACACTCATATGAGCTTATTCATGAATGCATATATGGTCATAAAATAATTCCTTGCGTTCTATGAAAATCATATTCATTACGATTTCCTGGTATTGTCGGTTAATTTGCGTATTTCAAAATGCCATTTGAATAGTTTATGCGTGACCACAAAGTGGGTGGGAGGGTAAAGGTGTGTTCAGACGGCGTGAGTGCCAGTAGTGTGCGTGGAGTGGAAGTATAACGGAGTCACTTGGTGAAATATTTAAATATGAATAAATGGCAAGCTTTTAAATGCGAATATTTATGGAAATGACTTATTAGGGATGCACTAAAGGACATGGAAATTATCTTCGAAAATAACTACCAAATTTGTTGGGATAATTGTGTGAATAATCAGAAAAATTTTTAAAATACAGATTTATTTTTACTTTTTATAAAAAAATAAATAATTTTAAAATTTTTATTAATTATGCAATATGGACTTGCCACTTTTCATCCCACCCTAGTATACTCTTGCATAAGAACTTATATGCTAGCAATGCTCCTGTAATACACATAAAGCCATACGAATGCTGCGCTCGCTACTGTGTCGATTGGTGGCCGGCATTGCCGCCATATTCCCGGAATGTGACCTATTAAAATGGCATTTGAAAATAAGCAGTATTATGATAAGTGCCCTGATAGTGTGCTTGTCATATAATTTTTATGCAATGAAAGCCGCGCGCACGTACCAGACGTGTGTGTCCGACACAAGCGCACACACACATGCACACACGAACACTATTTAAGTTGCATAATGAATGTGTGTGTGTGTGTGTGTGGGAGCGTGTGCTCCACTTGTGTCCTTGTGGGTGGCTGTTTGCAAATTGTGCGACACTTAAACGGCAATTAAACGTTTTAGTAGTTGCATATAAAAATATCGCAAGCATTTTTAGTGGCCTCTTAAATGGGAATCTAAATCAATGAAGTCGCACATAAGGAGTTAGCGTATGCATGATTTATAACTGCACTCGATTTTTGTACGATTCTGTGCAGCGTTTCATGCGGAAAGTGAGTGTGGGAATGCTAAAGCTGAGCAATAAAAGTTTTAGTGTAACTTTGTTTATTTTTGTTGAAGGACTTATTCCTGAAAGTATAAATTTTCTTAAGATCGGTGTTTGATTTTAATGCTTGAACAGTAAATTGGTTAACGAAATCAGTAATTGGTACGGTGACTTAGTATGGAAGACATTCTATCCATTTTATCCAAAGGTCCTATAATGCAGACCCTCTCCGGATTTCCTTCTTCATCAAGGTTAAACTTCGTATCGGCCGCCTCGAGAATGTCGAAAACGGCTCAAAGCTCGATCGGTTCTATGCAGATATCCGCCTGTCTCTATATTTATGTAGGAGATAAGATCGACTCAGTATTTTCTAATCTCTCGGCGGTGGAATTTGACTTAGTCCTATCGGATTAACGAGGACATCATTGTATAATATGAATATATTTATACCCTGAACAGGGTATATTAAGTTTGTCACGAAGTTTGTAACACCCAGAAGGAAGAATGATCAGTATGTTGAACTGAGTCGATTTAGCCATGTCCGTCTGTCTGTATATATACGAACTAGCCCTTCAGTTTTTATGATATCGTTTTGAAATTTTGCAGATGTTATTTTCTCTTCAAGAAGCTGCTCATTTGTCGGAACTGCCGATATCGGTTCACTATAGCATATAGCTGCTATACAAACTGAACGATCGGAATCAAGGGCTTGTATGGAAAACTTCCGCATTTTACTATATATCTTCACGAAATTTGGTGTGAGTTATTGTTCATAGAAATAATTTATTCTCCGAAAAAATTGTTCAGATCGGTTCATTATAGCATATAGCTGCCATATAAACCGAACGAACGGAATCAATGGCTTGTATGGAAAATTTTCGCATTTGACGTAGAAATTATACTACATATTTATACTCTCGCAACAAAGTTGCTAAAGAGAGTATTATAGTTTTGTTCAAGCTATAGCATATAGCTGCCATAAGCATATAGCTGCCATAATTCAGTAAGGAAAACCACCAGAAACCTTAAATTTCATTATAAAGAAGGTACAGAAGATCTGCACTGAAAATGGTATACAAAATTTTAAACGGGCGTGGTTCTACCTACTTATGGGTCAAAAACCATATCTCAGGAACTACTCGACCGATTTCAATGAAATTCGATTCATAACCTAAACCAGATATTCTCGATTCGGTGGCATTTCTTTCTCATGACTCTTTTGTATAAAGATTAGAGCCTACCTTGTGCTCTTATTTTAAATTTCAGTAAATAATCATCTCATATCTAACGAAAAATTCTTGCTGAAATTCTTGTAAACAAATAAACATAAATGTGAGAGTTTAATCACAGTTATAAATACGTTTGAACTGAGATATTACATGAATGCAATTTAGCTTATGAAATTCCAGCTGCAAACGCCAGTACAAGCTTTCACATACTGACGAGCATTTTAATTGTTTTTTGCGTAGACTCAAAACTCATACCATACAGTACACACAAATTACAACAACAAAAGCTGATATGAGTTTACTGCATGCAATTGAAGGCATTAACTTCGATATGCAAAATTGAAAATCCCCCGCTCAACCTCTACCATACATATTACAGCTTGTGAGGCGAGAATTTTGCAAAAGCATTTTTCGAATTTTCTAATATTTATCCATAAGCATTTTCACAAGATGTGAGCTCATATATTTCTCTGTTCGTAAGCATTTCTTTTTATAGAAATTCTCTTATTTTGTAAGACGCAAAATATGAATGCTGGCATTAAGAATTCTCCTACGAGAAGTAAGTTCAGGAAATATTTTATTTGAGTGAACAAATCAGTGAGGTGTGCTCAAAGATTTGTGCGTTTAAAATTAGTCAAAAGGTGTTTATATTAAAAATTCTTAGCTATAAACAATATTTTAAGCTTTTTATGAGAATTGTAGTAGTAAAAAATATTTTATCAAAATCTTTTGATACACAAACTGCCATAAAACACACTTCCCCCTCTCACTTACAGCTTTTACTCAATCAATACTTGCTAACGATGGAATCCATCAAGAGATATTTGTGAGCCATCACCAAATCATTAGCGACAGTTCGGAAAAGTATAGCTATAATGTACCTATCAACACTTGTTCGCCCTCTCCATTACTACATATTACACTTTTACCCAACTCACATCATTCCCACTTATCATACCACTTAAGGGAATGTAATGTAACTCGCCACTTATTCGCTACAAATTTCCACAACCGCACCATCCATCAACTTAAGGAATGGATTCTTACTACTTTGCACTGCACACAGCATTCTACGCCCCAGAGCGCTGCTGCTGCTGCTCTATGCTCACTGAGCGTAAATGTTGATTAAACACTTCTGCTATTATAAGTTGGCAACTCAGCTAACTGTTATTGAAGGCACAGACACTTGTGTTTCCTTGGCTTCCTTAGCATGGCAACTCCACAGTAACTACGGTATGAAAGAAATGGAATTCTCTGCACTCGATAGCAATGTTTCACTCTCTTCGCCATTTCACCGTTTCTTAGTCCTTACTACATCGCTGGTCAGCATACATAAAAAAGCGCAATCATTATCAATGACGGGCTCTTCAGCGCACTCATCATCATCATCAGCAGCAGCCGCAGCGCCAACGTCCGTAGAGTTATCAGCCACAGCACCGTTGCCAATCGCCGATGACCCGTTCGTTGGTAGAAGTGTTGATGCTTTTAACTGGGCAATCAGCAGCCACACCAACCAAGCGTTTATACTTTTGCTGAATTTATTTTTATTGCCAACGTTTATTCCACAGATTTCTCTTCAAGTCAAGCGGCAGGAATAATAAAAAAATATTGTTGCTGGCAGCGTGTGTTTGGTGATCAGTGCCGAGCACTCAGTACTGCATCAATACTTGAGTAGTTATCAGTTACTGCCTTTACTTTTGCTTCGGTTATTATGAGAGATTCGTCTTCTTCTTCTTTTCCCGTTGGCGTTGCTGTGGTCAATGGCTATTGCTGGTTGGACGTTGTCAATTCGGAGGTGTTGCCAATGTTTAATGTACCAAATATTTTTGTTTTCTTTGGTCAGTTATTTTCGTTTCATTTCATTTGCGAGTGGGTGCAAATTGGGTTCTGCTTAGTGCTATAAAAATATCACTTGTAACGGTCAAGATATCAGTCCCTTTTAGTAGATGGGACTTTAATGCTTTTACCTCGTTTTGAACCGAAGAGATGAAAAATGATGTGGTATGTCCTTAATATGCTTCTTCGTCAAGTCCGTGAATTCACTGTTGAAACAAATCAGATATATCTGAATCACCCAAAGATAAACGAGGTGTGTTCACGCGAATTCGTGAAATTCGGGTATTTCGGGAATTTTCGTTTATGACAAAAAAAATATATATATTTATTCATTCGTCCTTATTAATATTGTCGCCTTCAAAACAGTTCCCATTCGATAATATTTTTTTCGATTTTTGACAATTGGGCTTTTGGTCAATTTGAAATTTTATAATTTCTGTTATTTTTTGAACTCATCTCATATCCGTTCGAAAAAAACGTGAAAGAAATGTAGGCTTTCCTATTTACTTATGTATTGAATCAACATCTACGGATATAATGATGTTCCAATTGTTTTTCAAACGAGATATATTGTTTTGATTCGACGAACTGTGATTATAGGAACAAGAAGACGTCTTCTATTAAAATTTAACAATACTTTCGTGTTATTTTTCGCAATTTAACCAGCTTTTGAAAGATCCCTTACAAGGTCTACTTCACTTCTAGGCTGAAGGTGTGAAATAAGTGTGTAATCCGTTAACGATATAATCATGTAGCAGCGAACAGTGTTCTCGGGTGTCCAAACTGTGTTCCCATCTATGTTTTGCTTGTCTAAACAATATGTACATAGGTCTTCCATAATTCATATGAGGAAGTATTCTGTATAGATTTGGATTTCGTCAGTATCTTAAGAGTCAACCCTCTTGGTCTGTTTGAATTTTCTTCGAATACCCATTCAAATTAGATGCCCACTCAGTTCAAATAACATTTACAATACCGAGAAATTTTTCTGTTCTCTACACTATGCTCTTCGGTGCTTCGAATGATCAAAAGTCAAATGCATTTTTATTTATCACTTGTGCTTTGTGCAACCCTTTCATGCTGGCGAACAAAGAGATCGAGTTCCGCAATCTAGATGAGAATCGCCAGTTGCCAGGAGGTGGAATCGTAGCAAACAACAACAAATAAATAAGTAAACAATGCAAGAATTCCGAGTATTGACACGTGTATGACTCTATATAAGCATACATTCATTGTATATACTCCTGTGTATTTGTCTATGGAAGAATGTGCAGATAGAAATCGGAGAAATCCGTATAAGCTGACAAAAAGCTAGAAATTGCTCTCCATTGAAAATTTGGCTTGTCGCGCCAAAGCCAACGACAACAAATGGCTGTGGAAATCCCAGTGACACCAACACACAGACAACTCTATATAGAATAAGCATATATATGTATGTAGGTATATATTTTTAAATGTTTATTGCTGTTGTTGTGTGCTGCATGCTGTGCGCTCTACTTCCGTCTGGTCGCTCCAGTGCATTGGTTATTTGCCCGAAGGCTAAAGATATTTATCAGTTTGCTTACTTCATTTCCTTATATACATAAGTACATAAGTACATATGTATTCTTATTAAACATGCTCATTGCTTTTATGCCTGCATAAAGATAATATCAACAAATGTCTGCTGCAGTTTTACGCATTTACTTAATTTTGTATGTGTGGGTTTGTCTCACATATACATGACTTTGTGCAAATAACCAAATACAAATACAAATATAAAGCCAAGCAAACAAGCGCACAAAGCAAACAAATAGCAACAACAACGCCAACCAACGGTAAAACCAACAAAAGAATGTGTCTCTTATTCACCATTCAACTAATCTTTGCAATTTCCCCCAAGTGATAAAACAGCCAAGGATAGTTAGTGTCTGCCTCAAAGGCGCTGCACTCGTCGCTTCGCACACAGCCACACACCCGCACTCAAACACACCTCTGATCCACCACCCACCACTTCTTGCCGTTGCGGTGAACAAAAAGTACCGTTGAACTATGTCCTTTCTTTGTGTCAAACGTGTGCGCTTAGTCATCCATTCATTCAGTCACTCACTCATTCATGCCGACACTCATTCTTGATGTGCTGTTGTCTGTCTTCTCGACAGCTCTGTCTCATATGCTGCGCCGTCTCTTATTTTATTTTTCACTGTTCGCGTGCGTCTGCAACGTATCCATGCGCTTCCGCGTTTTGATGGAGCAAGTGGCCAGACTTTTTCTTAAACATTTTCTTACATATAATATTTTAGTTTTTGTTTGGAGTGAAGAGGGTGTTGTGAGAAAGACAGTGTTTGAAGAAAAACAATTTAGAATTTTTATTATTTTAATTGTAATTTGCTTGTTTAAATGATTCTCTATGAGTTTTGACTGTAGTCAATATGTAGTGAAGGTCATTCTAAAAGTATTTTGGGTTTCATTAAACTCCGCTTCTTGAATGACATTATGAAGGTCTCAGCGATTTCGAAGGAGTCCACAAAAGCTTATCGAAAGTTGATCCAAATTCAAGTCAACTCAATGACCTGTTTACACAGCATTTACTGCACCAAGGAGGTCCACTGTTATCAGTTAGTATCGCAGATAATACTTTGATATTCGATAACTACTCGGAAGATATGTGACTATAAAGTTACCATCTACACATCCTTTCATAAAAGTTAATGCGTTTGTTACTCAAAAAGTCTGCAATCTCTAGGCAGGATTCTCTCTCGAATTCTCTAACATTTTTTTTATCGAATATTCTCAACATGAGAGGCTAGGGGCCTCCTCAAAGCTCATTTAGTTTTAAAAATAAAGCCTTATTATCAATAATCTACTCAGTCTTATGTTGTAGTTCTAGGAAAAGTAGTTCCTATTTGGATGTTAGGGCGGACTTGGTTTTCGAATTTTATGTTTGTTTGAAAAGATGTGAGTTAAATCGCAGTGTCTTTATTCAATGACAGAAGATGTTCGTTCCATCAGACAATTTCGTCTGACTTTTATGATTTAATAAAGAGCTCTTTGCCTCTTCGGACTTCATTTCATTTGAACTTAATTTAACCACTTATGACTTCCACAAAGTCAAGACTATATTCTATGGCTGGAATTGAAGTTCAACGTCTTCTTGGCATATTTCGCCTTTTTATAAAATTTTCAAATGTTATCCTCAAGCTCAAGCTCATCGCTCTAATTCATCATACTCATCAGTATAGGTTTTCTTTCTTTGATAAAGACGCTGCTCTTCCCTTTTCAGCTATAATCAATGCTTCCTTCCTACTTTCTCTTTGCTGCAATGTGAAGTTCTTCGTTAAATATTTTGTTCTTCCGTTTCTTCTTCTTAAAACAAATTGAGTCTTCGAAGAGAAAAGAGATTTGGTTTGATAATTTTTTTGTTTTTTTGCTGGTATATTTTTGTTTGTTGTTAATCTCTTTTGCCTTATTGGTAAAATGTTACAGACCCGGTATAATTAGAAGTTTTATGACAAGTCATGTTATCAGTCTTCAAAAACCAATCGTTGTTTTTTCACTGTAGTATATTCTAAAACGACCCACTGTCAACTGTCAGCAGCTATAATAGACTCGCTAAAACAAACGGCAACTTTTAAGCCATTCATTCTTGCTGACATTTGCTTTTTACTGCTTTCTTAGACGAATATATCTATATATTTAACTTTTCATATAAATATGTTAGAATAAGAAAGAAAGAAACCACAATCAACAGCTGTTGCTTGCTTCCTTATAAAAATCCGTTTGTTTATCGGATTGCCTAAGCGCCTGTTGGCCTTCTATCCCACGATTTGTAATAAGTATGAATTGCAGGAGTAAAAGTAACAATGGACAACAACACTAAACATCGCTAACTCTTCAATGTTTCGCTCAGAAAATAGCTTAGCGCTGAGTAACTTGTCCTTTCATGAATATTATCCCGAAAGTCGTCTCTTTAGAACTAACTTTCTTTGGCTGTTTGTCTTTTGACATTTCCCCGCTTGTCGCTGATTTATTACGCTTGACACTTGTTGTTGACTGCGTTGCATGTAGTTGTGTGCAACCAATTATTGCGCACACTATTGCTGCCAAATTGCAATATTTGCAGTTTCTTTTCGAAAGTTTGTTGTTATTGTTGTTACTTGCTACGCTCCATTGCGTCAATGACTCAATTAAACTTTACTAACGGTCAATGGACAACAATGCTAATAACAGCAACAACAATGAACGAAAACAAAGTTGTAATAATATTTACTAAGGTTAACAATAACAACAACAACTCCACATTTGAAATAAATATTATATTGAAATGAAAAAAAGCAACAAAAAACACAGAATGTAAATTTACAACTAAACTTTTCCAACTAACTGCATTTCATTTTGTATGTGCATTCTCATTCACTTCCTATTCTTTTCTTTTTTTGCTTCTCATTGCAGGTAATGCATATTTATGAATTGAACACACTGACATTTTGCCCCCTTTGCGGGCTGCGCTTTTTGGTATGTATGTTTGTGTGTAAATATTTGCAGAAGTTCTTCCTTCTCCTCAGCCGTCCAAGGTTGGATGCAGCAGTGTCGGAGAGTCGGAGCCGCAGCCGGAGTCACTGTGCGCTTGTGGCCGAGCTCCAGCTGCTGGCGGAAGTTGTCGGAAATATGTCAAATTTGAATAATGGAATTTATTAAATGTTGGGAAAATTATTATTAGATTTGCTTGACTTAATGCAATTTCATTATTATACATGTTTAACCGTAAGAAAAGCAACAAAAATGTTTACATAAAAGTCGAAAAGCCGAAGAGTGTGCAGCCAAAAAAAACAAACAAACAGGATAAACGTTTTTTTGGGTAAAGCATGCGAGTTTTGAGGTAGGAGAGGATGCATATTATTGGTGTATGCGAGATTTTGGTGTATTAGTGATTTTTTTTAATATAAACAAGTAAGGAAGGGCTAAGTTCGGGTGTCACCGAACATTTTATACTCTCGCAATTTATTTATTTAAATTTATTTATATTAATAATACACAATTTGACTCACATATTCGGCAAATATATGGTATAAAGTCCATTGAAAGTTTGACAACTCTAATATTAGGTATATAGGAGTTAGGGGAAGTTATGACCCTATTTCACTAATTGTTGGCACTTACTTAGACATATTATTAGAAGAAACAAACAAAATTTCTTCTAAATATCTGAGAGACTTAACTATAATTTCGGTATAAAATTAGTTAGAAGTACTGAGGTCCTCATATTCGATATATAGGGTCTTGAAAACTTATGGACCGATTTGGACGATTTTGAGAAGTGCGGTGCCTCACTATAAATGCAGTATTTGAGCAAAGTTCTGTTCCGATATCTTCACTAGTACTAACTTTATATAGTGTAAAGTAAACTATTCAGACCGACTTGAGAGATCCGGTATATGGGAAGTAGGCGTGGTTGTGAACCGATTTGAACTATTTTTACAAACATATCATTTGGAATCTAGAAAGATATTATGAACCGAATTTCAATGAAATTTGCCGAGTAGTTTCGGAGATATGATTTTTGACCCATAAGTGGGCGGAACCACGCCCATTTGAAATTTTATATACGATTTTGAGTGCAGCACTTCTGTACCATCTTTATAATGAAATTTAAGGTTTCTGATGGTTTTCCTTACTGAATTAAAGCATTTTTAGTAGTTTTCAACATAACCTTTGTATGGGAGGTGGGCGTGGTTATTATCCGATTTCTTCTTTGTTTTGGCTGTATAAGGCAGTACCTAAAAGAAAATACTCTAGAAAGTTTCCTTGATATAGCTTTAGTAGTTTACGAGATATGTACAAAAACTTAGTAGGGGGCGGGGCGACGCCCACTGCCTCAAAAAAATTACATCCACGTATGCCCCTTCATAGTGCTATCCTTCACTACCAAATTTTACTTCAATAGCTTAATGTATGGCTTAGTTAAAGCTTTTTCAGTGTTTTCGGTTATTACCATTTTGTGGGCGTGTCAGTGGTCCGATTACGCCCATCTTCGAACCTAACCTTCTTATGGTGCCAAGAAATACCGCTTCCATGTTTCATCAAGAGCATCTCAATTTTTACTCAAGTTATCCGTACGACGGATGGACGGACGGACAGACAGCAGACATTCGGATTTGGACGTTACTCGTCACCCTTATCATTTTGATATATATAAGCCTATATCTAACTCGTTTAGTTTTATGACTTACAACCAACCGTTATGTGGACAAAACTATAATACTCTCGTAGCAACTTTGTTGCGAGAGTATAAAACTACTGGTTTACTTATTATTACGAAACTCATAGTTACTTAAAAATTTATTTTTTTGATAATTTTTTTTAAATTAAATTTATAAACATGTGGCTTTGAAAATATTTCCAACATATTTTAAACCTATCCGATACCTTTTTAGCTTGGTACCCATATTATATTTAATTCTTTATTTAATATATTTAATTCTATATAATACTACAAATCTTTGGCAACACTACTCAAAAATATTTTCAAATTTAAGCTTTCTTAAATATCCTTATTGCAATACCCATGTTGGCTTTTAATTAATATTTTCAAATTATTCGACATTTTAAGCACTTGGCAACTCATCCTAAAAATATTTTGAAACAAATTTTAATTATGGCGAATACTTACTCGAAATCCCCTCTTTGAACTATAGTCCAACACTTAATTAGTTTGTTTTTTGGGAATTAAATCTGAAAAAAATCTATCGCAACTCTACTCTAGATGGTTTTTTTTTTGGACAGTTGGCTACCAAGTTTTTGTCTGAATTTGATTTTTCTTAAGATGGCAACTCTATTCTAATCCCCACTTTCAACTGTGGTTCAACCCTTAAAGTGATAGCAACAGCAGAAAAAACAGAAATTATAACCAAAACACCGCTAACAGCAGCTGGGCATTCGAACTCGCCAGTGGAAAGTGGAAAAAATATAAACAGCTGTTTTTACCATATCACCCTGCTTAAATTTGTTTTGAATACATCGAAAAGAAAACTAAAAAGTCTGAGAGCAAATTTGTGCGAAAATTAATTTATAAGCAAAGCAACAACAAATAATTTCCAACAACAAGTCGCTTTGCTTTCAAAACATAGAAGAAAATAATAGTCACGTCTTTATATGCATAGTGAACACACAGCTTTATTGAGCATGTTATGTTAAGTCAAATTTAATTCCAAAAAAGTATTTAAGATTCAAGAATTGGACAAATAATTCTTCAACAATTTCGAACGTTGTTGTGCCTGAGCGACGCCGGCACATTTTGCCGTGATCGCAGTACGAACTTTGCATTCATGGCAATTGAAGCGTTTGGTCACAAAATATATGATATCGGCGACTGTTTTGGGGCACAGTGGTAGCTTTAGTTTACCTTGAGATACCGTCGATAGTTTGCCGCTCAGTGTGTGTGTGGCCAGTACGTTATTATCGAATAATATTGTCAAGAGTGAGCGTGTGGCAGCTCCGACAGAATCCCAATGTATTGTATGGAATTCTAACTTGGATATGATTGTGCCATTTGGTCCAATATATAGAAAGGTTCTTTCATCTTTTTTACGCTGCTCTTCGGCTTTGTTGTATTGCACAGTTCTTTCGTGTTCCCATGAGCCCTCTGGAGCGTTGGTGTTAGTTGCATTGGTGTTCGTTTCATTGGTAGACCTTTCATTGGTGTTCCTTTCATTTGTATTCGTTTCATCTCCCTTGTAAAATAGATGCTGATGTCTACTTGGTAGATTTTCTCTCACTGGACAACCGGGTAGGAGATCCTCTTCAAATATGTGCGTTTTCACTTTATATTTGATTTTTTCTTTCCATATTTTGCATTCGCAAGTACTGCAAATTTGAAGTAAATTACAAGTGAGATTAGCTCTAATCTGATTGCCAAATTGAAATATACCTTGGATGTTTTTCAAGATCCGACCTTGCGCTACACAACATTATACGTACAAAAAGTGTTTTTTTCACACACGTCTTCTGAGTTTGTTTATCAACAACAATGTCTTAACGTACAATATCCCGCACAACACTTCCTTTCACATTAAATGGCCGAAATTGACTAACTGCACTTACTCTGCTCGGTCTTTCAATATTTGTGGAAAAAATTGCTCAGCGCTCTCTGAGTTGGGAATAACTAAGCGTTGCCACTTCTGTATGATTTTTATAACTGAAATGATAAGCAGCATTTCTTAAAACCAAATTCTAAAGTTAGATTGCCAAAATATGCGAAATAATTTTAAAATTTTCAGTGAAGAGAAATCTATTAACTGTGGAACACTAAATATAACTGCGAAGAGTAAATATAAAAATTGCTTCAAAATATAATCTGATTTTGTTGGAAAATGCTAATGTATATTTTTAGAAAATAATTTATAGGTGTAAAAAAAAATTAAGTGGCAACTCTGTATATAATTAATGTAGGCTTATGTTGAGTGAGAGTATGCTATTTATGAGCTAAGACGTGTTCTCTCTTTTGGCGCTCAGGTAGTGGTTGATGTACCTTTTGTGTTTCTCACTTTTTTTTTTTGATTGGAGTAAAATAATTTTGTGTGTGATTGAGCATTTTTGAAGTTTCTAGAAAAAAAGTTTATTACCAGAAAATTCGTATTATTATTTTTATATTTTTCTCTTGAATATAAAGCATAAAAGTCATGTAATTTGTAAGGCTAAACGATTTTTAGGTATTAGTAAAAGCTTATAATAGTTGCATAAGGGCTGGACAAAGATAGTTCAACCATTTTCGGCAACAAGAAATGGAGTAATATAGATTATACTTTAAAACTATTTTAATTTAACAACGCGCCTTATTGTAGGTAATGCTTTATGGTACTGAAAATATTCATTACAGAAAACATGTTGAGGCCAATGTTGCTTAGACCTGCCTACAGGTATGAAAAACTTGGTTTTTTTTATAATTTTGCATAAATAATATTGGACCATCATATGAACCATCAAATATACATATAGAATGTAAGGTTCGTTGACCCACATGACTAATTGATAGAGATGAAACTGTAGAGACTGCAAGAGTTAAAAATACAGTTATGTTATAGATTACGCTATATCAATATTATGCATTATAACCTCCTTAGGGAAATATGGATTTAATGAGAAGCCATTTCATAAGAGAAACACAGACGGACAGACATTAACTGAAACAGACTTATAGAACTGACATAAGACTTGAAGTCACAAATACTTACTATGAGTATTGTTATAGGGGTAAATATATATTGTGTGGAACTAAATTAAAAATTTGACATTAAAACATATATACAATTTTATGTAAACCACAATATAAGCTAAATGAACAACTTTCGCCGTTTAGTTCTCTCTTTTTCTCGCTCTCTGTTATGGAACATACCCAGCCTCTGAACGATGGCTCTGCGCACTTCCCCTTCGCTACATTTTACATTCTGCCTTACGAAATAGCTTATATCGGCCACCTTGCGAGGATCTAGTTTACCCTTTTTGGATGGTCTGCCGTAGAGCGTATTTGTTAGGAGCGTATTTCGATCGAAAACGTACAACAAGAGATCACGTATCGTATACGACACTGCATCCCACTCGATACTTTTATATTCGGCCAAAGATATACTCGTACCATTAGGTCCGATTATTATTTTTTCTGGTATTTTTACTATTTCCGAATAATCTTGGCCCTTCGCTTGTGACACGTCTTCAGCGACTGCTGTCACACATTTCTGTATATCTACCACGCATTCCTCGGCGGATATCTCATTTTGCCTAGCTTCCTCCACAAATACATCGGTCGTCGTCACACAGTCTTCGGCAGGTGTTGCGCTTTCCGCGATTAATGACGTGTTATACAGCTCTAACTGTCGCACATTTGGTGGCGTTAAATTGTCAAGCACTGATTCATCGTCTTCTGGTGGTTTATACCAGAGTCCGAAGTTGCGTAATGACTTGAATTCGTTTGACTTCGTCACTTCGAAGTGTCTCCCATAGGGATTTATATATGTGGGATTTGATTTGCTCTTAGTATTTCTTTCTTCCGATGTTGGTTTATTTTCTTCAGCCAAGGAAATGAGTGGGGATACTGGGCTTATAGCAAATATATCTTTCCTTACACTGATGCGAGGCATAGTAGAGTGTTAGTTTTAGTGGGTTCCTATGAATTTACTATGTCAAGAGTTAAGTTGTTCTGACGACGAGCAGAAGTTTCGCTTTAATTTTGTATGCGGTCTGCACATTTCAGCGGATAAATTTTTTTTATTATTAAACTCAGGTGGAAAATTTTGTTGTAGTTTTTCGCAATTTTTATATTAGCATATCATTAGATTATAAATATAAAATTTATAAAATTTTTGACGTCTTAATATAGGCAACATTCTTTATTGTTCTTCTCCATCACAAATATTCATGTTTTTTTTTGCACCAAACCAGTAAAAGTTCATGTTGAACCATTTTATTGCCTACATTTTGGCGCATAGCTCGTAGTAGTACTGAAGGAATTTCAAATTACAACTGGTGTGAATGGCTTTCGATCTCAGCTTATTACTGATCGAAGAATAATATTAAAAAGTTTACTTGTCAGCAATAAATGACTATACATTCGTGGGATTCCTATTTGGCTAACAGAACTGAAACCAGAAGCTCTAAGACTCTCGCTTAGTATTAAATTTCCGTCCTTTTTTCACTATTACACAGCATTAATGCTTTAAGGGGTTATATACAGTTAGACGGCCGAAAAAAAGTGAATTTTCCAGAATTTTTTCTGAGAAAACTTTTGAATTTATTGATCTAAAAATTTATACACATATTATGGTATCTTTTAACTGTATTTTAAGACTTAGTACTTGTAAAAATATTTTTTTGAAAAAGAGCTACAGCTGATCTCCAGGAGCTCCTCTCAAAAAAGACGTTTTGCGGTGACCACTATATCTCGGAACTGGATCATCCGAAATTAAAAAACCAAACAGATTTCGTTAAAATAATGTTAAATCTAGTAAGTAATCGAAGGATTAAGCAAAATAAAATTTTTTGACAAAATGGCGGTTTCTCAAAAAAAAAATCGATTTTTCACCGAAATTTCGGCCTTAAATTGTTTATAAAAAAAAAAATATTTATCGGAGAGAAAAAATCTTCGATTAATTACTAAAAAATATATTTAAGAAGGTCGTGTTAAAATTTGAGACTAATCGGTCTAGCCGTTTTCGAGTAATGTTGGTCGCCGACTTTGGAAACACCATTTTGAGAAAAACGCGTTTAAAGTTTGGACCTTGTACTTCCAAGCACTCTGAAACGCCTTTTCAAATTTTTCATTTGCTTGTAACTTTGAAAATATTCACCGGAACGATATGAAATTCTGTGAAATTCTGTGTGTATTCTTAAATATATGTACATTAAGAAAATGAAATAAAAAAAATCGATTTTTTAAAATTCTAACTGTATATAACCCCTTAAGCGCCACCTGATATTCGTCAAAGAATATTCCTAAAAACTTCTGAAACTTGGTGACCCTGCTTGTCTTAACATATATTGAAATATGAAATCTGTTATTTCAAAAATGTGATTTTAAAGACATAATATTTCTTATGTTGAGAGCCTACATTCGCCCTTTCTAAGATTTGAATACCTATATTCTGCGAATAAATATGCTTTTTAAGGAAATTTGGATTTTTTTTATTCAAAACACACAAATATTTGCGGTTGGTTTGGAATCAGAATGCTGTAATTATTTAACCAGATTGTGTTCCTAATTTTATACTCATACAAATAAATTATTATAAATAATATTGAATGATTACATAATCATCTATCTCTAAATGCATAAATTACTTTCACACAAATTGCAGACTAAATTTAATTTGATTAATTCTTATGCTGTTTAGCATTAAAACTTCACAAGAAAAGCTTTATTATTTAGAAATACTCATAAAATGCCGCAAGGTCTTTAATATAAAATAATAATATTTAGTATGAATTTAGTACTTTTCATGATTTACAAGCAATGCTAATGCAACGCCTCAGTAGATTGTGCAATTTTCAGGCATTACACACAAATTTCTATTTGCATTTGCAAATCAGATAAAGAGCAATAAATTGGCATTTAAATATTGCATAAATATTGCGCAATAAATTGAAAATCACCCGAAAGAAAATTTAATGGAATTAAATTATCCTTGCAAGGAAGCAATGTGAGCACCTGTGAAATTGCATATAACTCCTCTGCATGTGAGTGCTTATGTGTGTGTGTGTGCTCCTTAGCCGGCGAGTGATTGCCAGCGGCTGTAAACGTCATTGCAAATGTGAAATTTATTGCATGGTGTATGCAAGTCGGCATTTAATTCTAATTGATATTAATGCCTGTAAATTGGCAAATCGATAGATTTAATTAATTAAGCGGTAACAATGGAAGTGTGTGAACGCATTATGGATTTTGGCATACATACATATAACTTGCGGTATTTTGAATGTTGAGTACATGCCATTAATTATAAGTATATACGGTTATGTGAAGGTGCTATTTTAAGGATTTAAATTTTATCAATGACGCTTCAAGACAATTTTGTAAAGGTTCTCGAGCAAAAAACATTAAAAATCGAATCGAAGCAGTTATCCTTTCCTTTTCTAGTTCTCAGCGTTCTTCAATAAAACTTCAGGACTAATTGTTGTTGGAATGTCTTCTAATTTTGTATCTAAATTCATAAATAAAGACCATTAACCTTTTCCTAGTATGATAAGTGGTTACTAATGATATCAATAAATAGCTATTTATCCACAACTTCGACCAATTTATTATATGTTGGTTTTGACGAACAGTTGTGCCGTTAATGGCTCCCCAGTGTACAACTATTTCGAAACCCAATTCGGAACAAACAAATATTACAACTAATTTATTTCTCATTAAGCTAAATATGTTTGAGTATTCATTATTCTTCAATTTCAAAAATTTTTTGTGGGGAAGTGATCAAACTAGATTTGGGTTAGGAATATCACAGGGTTCATGGTTTTAATATTGTAATGAAATACATGAAACTGTTTGTGTTCTTATGTAAAAGATCCTTAACTTTTCTCTCTTATAGATTGAAGTCATATTTTTCTCTGTTGGAAATGATACAGCTCATATTGTCATAGTTCACTATCAGATTAGTCATTTTACGTTAGTTTATATTCTACTGTGTGACTCTCATTCTCGATATATGAATAAATATTTGCTTAGCCTGTCTAGGAAAATATGAAGGGATTCCAGTTCACATTCCGTCAAAGGCCTCCTCCGCAATATCATTCATTTTTAAATTTCCGAAGACGAAATTCTGTCCTGAAAATAATATCTCTCTCTGTCTCGGACTCCTCCTTCAAACTTTAATATTTAAAGAATTCTCCAAATTTCAAACTTCTTCATTAATAATACGAACAAGTACTACTAAGAGTTATGGTGAGCTCTACTTTTCTGACTTTGAAACTAAGATCCTCAGTCATCAGTGATTTCACTCTCATTGCTCGAAATACAATTCTATTCAATTTGGACCTAAGTTATGCTTCAATATAAACTTACTCCTTTCTCAAACTAATTCATCGTTATTTCCATTTAAAACAGCCTCTTCGTCATCCAGTCTAAAATTTGCCCACATCACCTCTCACCATTACCCGCCTCATCCACGCATTCGCGCTGACTCTTCATTCACTGTGATTAATGATTACTTCTGCCAGTGAAGTGTAGGACGCCAACAACAATAAGAACAACAACAACAATTTAAGCCAAGTTAATTATCACAATTTGTCGGTCATGATTATTGTTCGCATTGTTTCGCGCTGCTCCTCATCCTTTTTATTGTAATTGCATTGTGCTTGTTGCCATTTTCGTTGTGAGAAAATGTAGAAACACTTAAACACAGTCAATTGTTGTTGGTAATGTGAGGTGCGGAAATCGCTGAATAAATATAGTTATTAATAACTAATCGCGAAGGCTGTAATCAATTTGTACTTAATTGCCATTGAGCGCCACAAGTGTGTGCCACCGAGTAATAAATGGAAACGAAAATAACTTTGCACTACACATACTCAATACATAATAATATACCAAGTAATTGTAATTACAATGAAGGCATTCCCCTATGAATTTGCGTATGCACAATAAAACTCGGAAGTGCTTATCCTTAAAAAGCCATAAGGTTTTGGTAATTGGCATGCTGAGTGGGTGTTCTTGGAAATACATTCCTTTGATTTGTAGTTAGAACTAACCTGTAAAACGGCACGTGTATAAATTCCTCAGAAATCGGATATTTCGTACGTGAGTTGTAGCATTTTGAGTGAGTAAAACAATTTTTATTTCCACATGATGTCGTGCAAAACATTGAAATAATCTATAAATTATTTTCCAAATATCCATTTCTTCGTTTGATCCACATTTGACGAAGGATAACTTCTTTGAATAGCCGTTTTCGAATTGTCATTTCTAGGCTCGTATTCTTGAAAATTAGTAGAAGAGTTAAATTCGAAACAAGGGGAAAGTTGGTGAGTTGAATTCGTTTCAAGAAATACCTCATTAAAGTGGTATAACCGCTTTCTGCAATGCTTCCAAGTATTATTTTATAGATTTTAGACCAAATTTACCATTGAGAATAGCACAAATGACAAATTAACGCCTAAAATGTAAAAGACTTTACTCTTTATTGATTTGAAAACAGTAACTGCTGTCAGTCTGGTCGAAAAATTGGTATAATTTGTTCGATTCGATACTCTCTAAGGTTTGACGATTCTGAGGCAGCTAATATTAGCATATTCCGGTGTCGTCTATAATATGTGACAGTTAAAAACTTCGAATCTTTGTGAAAAAAATACAAAAAATAAAATAAAAAAAATCAGTGCCTTCAATCCCTTACGAATGTATCTGTCTCTTTAATTTATATGGATATCCCAATAAAATTGAGCAGGCGTATTTTCCGTAGTATCTGAAGATAATTGTGAATAATATTAATTAAAAACTATTAAAAATTCTTGTACTAGTCCCACGCTATAAACAAATTACGCTACTTATACCAAATATTTGCATAGCAACATGTTGCTGAAACATGTAGCTAGCTGATGTGCAAAGCCAAACTGTTATACGAGTGAACAAACATACTCGTTTGGGATTAGCACAGTTGGAAACGTAGAGCATAAATAAACAAACAGCTTGTCTCGCGGAGAGCACAAACAAATGCTGTGAGAGCGGCCGCAAACATATGACGCACAACTACAAATAAACAAAGGCAACAGACAAAGGTGTGTTAGAGCACATGCAATATTTCAATAATTACGCTGTTTTGTTTTGGTTTAAGTAAGAGATTGCGAAGGTAAAGCAAAACATATGCCAAATGCCAAGTAATTAAAGCAAAGCGGACGAGCATTAGCGAGAGAGCGCGCGCAAAAATACACAGCAACTTTAGCTGAGATGTAGTGTTGCGATACAATTTGTTTACCAACCGAATGCTGAGCAGCAAAGTTGAGTGGATGCTAAGAGCAACGCATCTACAGTGAGTAATAAATACAACAAAACTACATACAAATGCTTAATGAATACAATATAAAATCAGGCGATAAGCAACAATGAAAAAAAAAACCATGAATCAACAAACCGCCGAGCGAGCGCACTTATTCATGCGCTTTCGTCAGTCGGCGGCGCGACCCAAACGAATGGGCGAATAAGTGAGTAAGTGGTGAATGAGTGAGCGCAGCGCCGAAGGCCGTTGTTGGGTAGTCACTGTGTGTGTGTATGTGTGTGCTCAATGGGGAGTGGTGGGAGTGCAACGCAAGTGGGCAACACCAACAGTAACAGCAACAGCAGCAGCGGCGCGCAGCGTTCGCAGTAAAACAAACGTTGAAAACGTACAACGTTGGCCGTGCGATTTGACTGCTGTCTCGAAAATATTCAGTCGAAAAGTTACTCTTTTAGTGTGCGGCCGCTCCGTAAGTAAATCGTAAGCAACTACGCAATCACACAACGCGTCACAAAGTGTTATATTGAACGGTACTACGGTTCTTCTGTTAAAATATGTTGTAGTGCTAAGTGATTTTGTGATTTCGATCTAAGAATCAGCTGTTTCTTGTGTGTGTCAAATCAATTTTGCAATCAATTTCTATCTATCTCAACAAAAAATTTGCCAATAACAACAGCAACAACAACAACAAGCGCCGAGGTAGTAATGAAAAGTCGATGTCGATTGATACGTGTGCCAAGTAACAACAACAATGGCGTTTGTGTGTAGTGCGCGTATGCGTGTACGCGAAGTGCTGTGGTGAAGAGCGCGCAAAAATATACTACATGCTGCCAGTGGTGGTGAGAGAGCGCGCGATTACTTCAATTCGTTTAACTAGTAGTCGCCTATTGAATGCGACGTTCGTTGTGTATATTTTGGCGAGCGCCTTGTATTTCGTGCTTGTGCTTAAGTGGAAAAAGCAACAAAATTGAAATTTGTTATTAAAAGTTATTTGCAAGGCAGTGTGAAATCAAAGTTGAGAATTGCTTTACAATAGAATATAACCAAAGTGGCACGTACATATGTGCAGTGAAAATGAAAATAATTGCGCTGATGAAAGTAAATAAGCATTAAGCACAGCGCACACAATTTATTTGCGGTCAAACGCCCAGCAACGCCAGCGAATATTCGCAAAATTCGTCGACGAAACGTGTGCTTCTTCGCGACAGCTGTGGCAGCAGCAGCGCCAGCGACTGCGCTGTTGTGCGTTTGTGTTTGAGTGTGTGTGTGTGTGTATGGCATACAGGTGCAAGTGTACGCGCGTATTTAGCAGTTATCACACACACATCTGCATATATCCGATATATATGCATATATATCACCAGCTATTTGGCTGTGTGCGCATAGAAGTTGCCAACGCAAAGTGGCAAATCGGGCAAAAATAAGCAGCCAGCAAAACAACGGCAACCAGTCAGCCAACTCACGGCTGTAACCAACCAACCAACCAGCCAACCAACTCGTATACTCCGTATCAAAATCGTATTGCCCAATTTGTATATTGCTTCATCGGCGCGTCATACATATGCACATACATCTGTACATGTGAAGTATAGAAGTTGAAATCGAGTTGAAAACCTATTGCTTGGCGTGTTCGCATTTTGAAAGTATCTCATAGATACCGCACATTTGTTTGTTTGTTTTATTGGTCTTCGCTTGCTTTTTTTGCGCCTTTTGCGCAACCTCAAGTCAAGTCGTCAATGTTTTGAATTTGCTGTTGTTGTGTTGTGTTGTCGGTTTTATCGACAAAACGGCCGAGAAGTTACAGTGGCAATACAACACGAAATTCGTGTAAAGTGAGTGAGCGGCATGTGAAATATAGAAAGTGAGGTGAATGAGACCCACAAGAAACAAGTCGCTGTGAAAAATAGTGTGTTTGTGTTCGAAAGAAAGTGCCAAACAAAACAAAAGCATAAATAAAAGTCAATTGAAAAACGTGTAAAAAAATTGTGGTGAAAATCATTGCATCAAGTGCAGAGAGAAAGCGCTGTTTGCAACACCCAAGAAGTGGCGTGCAAAGCAGATAACGTGTAATACAACAAAATACAAAAAACTGCAACAACAACAAATGTGTATTGCAAAGTCAAATCGTTAGCAGCAAGTAATGTGGCAGCAAATTGCCGTTGCAGCTGTGTAATCTTGTGTGTAAAGTAATGCAAAATTTGCCGTAAAATAAAATATCTAATAAAATTTGAAGGCCAATAAAAAGTTCGTGGTGTAAAAAAAGATAAAATATGCAAATAATCAAAACAAACAACACAATTATATCGCGATAATAACAAACAAATATTTAATAACAAAAAATAAAAACAGTGAAATTAAGCCAAAATTTTTATGAAAAAATTAAATTACTAAAAAATTTAGTAAAAAAATTAGTAAAAAAATTATAAGAATAAATTATTTGCAACTGAAAGATTTTAAAATTAACAAAAAATTAATAACAAAAGTATTGATTATTATTAAAAATATTAATATATAAAGTTTTAAAGTGAGAACTAAATACAAATAAATTTCGAAATATACACCAAAAGAGTAAAACTATTGTGTTGTTTAAAAATAATAATAAAAATCAATGAAAATAGTTGTACTTGAATAAAAAAGTTTCAAGAAAAATGTGTATTTATCAAAAATAAAATATTTAATTCAATATAAAACGAAGTGAATTGAAAAAATTGCAAATACGAATAATAAATGGACAGCATTAAAGAGTAAACAACGTTGGATTAACATTCTTATTTTTAAAGGTAGGGTCGCAGAACTTTCTAATTAACAAATGGTAAAGAAATTAAATATGGAAATATTAGTGTGTTTTGGTAAAAAAAAGGAAGAAGAAAGGAATGAAAGAAAATAAAGAAAGAAATATTTTTAAATAATATTATTAATTTTAAGGAATCAACTCAACAAAAGTCAGCTAGAAAATCAGTTTCCGAAATTCTAACTAAAAGTGGATAGTTGTGTATATACCCACAATGCTGTCAACAGCAGAAATTTAACAACAATTAAAAAACAAGAAAAAAAACGTTAACTTCGGCTGTACCGAAGCTAATATACCCTTCACAGATGCATTTCTTTTAGTAACTAAGTGTTTAAGCAAATCTAAAGACGTAAGAAAAAGTAAGTAAAAAAAAAGAAAACATTTTACCAATTCGGGTTGTTTGCTAGAAACATTAAGGTTATATAGTTAACCGATCTGAACAATTTCTTCGGAGATTATATTATTACCTTAAGTAGTAATCCATGTCAAATTTCGTGAAGATACCACGTCAAATTCGAAAATTTTCCATACAAGCCCTTGATTCCGATCGTTCAGTTTGTATGGCAGCTATATGCTATAGTGAACCGATCTGAACAATTTCTTCGGAGATTAAATTATTTCAATGAACAATAACTCACACCAAATTTCGTGAATATATGTACATAGTAAAATGCGGAAGTTTTCCATACAAGCCCTTGATTCCGATCGTTCATGTTGTATGGCACCTATATGATATAGTGGTCCGATATCGGCAGTTCCGACAAATGAGCAGCTTCTTGAAGAGAACATAATATCTGCAAAATTTCAAAACGATATCTTAAAAACTGAAGGACTAGTTAGTATATATACAGGCAGACAGACAGACAGATCGACTCAGTTCAACATACTGATCATTTATATATATACTTTATAGGGCCTCCCACGCTTCCTTCTAGGTGTTACAAACTTAGTGACAAACTTAATATACCCTGTTCAGGGTAAAAAAACCAAAGAAATAAAAAGAAAAAATCCACATACAAACTTTTTACACCACACTTCTGCTAGAAATACAGCTGAACTTCCCCAACTCGAATCAGCATAAACGACAAAAAAAACTTCGAATTAGAGATACTTTGTGTTATAGAATTATTCAAAAAAGCTATAAAATATAGATTTATACACAGTTTTATTTTATAAAATTTTGTGTAAATACGTTAAAACATGAATTCTTTAGTTTTGATGGTTGTAGTTTGCCATTGTTTAGCTCTGTGCGTCTATATCCCATTTCTTTCTTACATGAAGTGTAATTTAAAATTCGGCCTCACTAGTAAAATTTTAAATGTTCTATTACACTCTGGTCGAAAAATTCCATTTATGAAAGGAAATTTGTATGGAATTTTACTTCTATTGTCATTTCAAGAGTTCGAGTTAAGGAAGTTTGAGTTATGGAACTTCAACTGTATTTGTTATACCTTTTTAAGGTACTAGTTCTTCACAATTCCACTTTATTTAGCAACATTCTTATAGTTTCGTGCGCAGTTACTCTGTATTGTGCAAAATTGTGTGCTTTTGGATTTCGCTGGTGATTTCATAAAGTTGTCTATATTCAAGCATGTGTTACAGCTATTGCTCAGTCCACCAACTTATTCTGCTTTATTTTATAACCAATTTCTTATTTAGTATACTGCTCGTTTGATTACTCTGCGTCTTTTTAATTTTATTTATTCATATTTATACGCTTCCAAATTCTTTTATTGTGACGTTTCTAATGCGTTCTTTTTTGTAGCCAGCTGTTACTGAAGCTTATGTCAAGCTTAAGCAATTATATATTTTTTTTTAGCATATTTTACCTTTTTTATTTATTTCTTTACTTCTTTTTTGCCATCAATTCGCGTTTCAGTTTTTTCAACTACGAATATGCGCGAAAGCGCACAAGTAAAACCAAGTTTGGAGTGCGAGCAGTACGTTTTCAAATTCGACCATATTTCAACGCAGCTCCCCACCGCACTAAAGGGCGGGTTTGGCACAAAAATATGTATTTTGTGTTTTTCTTTAGCAACTCATACATATGTATGTATGTATGTAGATCTGTTTGCCACTTTTCGCACCTCTGTCTGGCAAGCTTTGTAGACGCCTCGTCAGTTTGTGTTAATTTAGAAGCCGCTGAGAAACGTAGTGCCGCTCGATATTTGTTGATGATGATGATGATGTGTATTTCGCCAAAACTGGTTGTTGCTTATTTTTCGAATTTGTTATCGTATTTTTGTTCGTTCGATAGTGTTTTTTTCGACAGCTGGTTTGCGTGTTTTCTTAATTTTTTTTTTTTCAATTTAAATCTCGTTTCGAAATATCTAGATTTAACGCAAGTTTAGCATTAGTTTCTGGAAATAAATTAAGTAATTAAGTAAATTAAATTTATAAGTTCTACTTTAAATAAATCTGCAGTTTCTATGAAGGTAGTTAGTTAACAGTTTGGCTTAGCGCGCACGTGATACAATTAGCAATCCCATTATAACTGTTGTCAGTCGTTGATATAACAATACCTGTTCACTTACTAAGTGAGTCATTTGATTAACTATATACAATTGACCACGTTTTTCTATTTAAAACAGATTTAGTTTAAACTCTAATAAGTTAGCAGCTTAATGAGCGTAAACGCCTAGCTTGCAAATAAACCGTTTTATGATTGTTCAGTATTTCTAACGCCTTAACACGAGGTCAATTACAGGTTTGTTGTGTCTCACGTGCCTTACCGGTTGATTTCTATCATAATGATACATTTGTTAGTAGGAAATTTCCTTGATTTCAAATAGATTATCTAAAGTGGCAATTATTTTCAGATAGCGATTTGATTTCAAAGTTGTTGGGTTGAACCCCATTCGATCCAACAGCGGATATGCACAGTGTACCCTTGCATTTTCCTATTTCCAGAAACGTTTTAAGATTAATCAATCGGAGGTCTTAATAAGGATCATATCTTTATAGAACAACAACTTACCGCACACCTGGGTCAAAAACCTAGTAAAAGTGAATGAAACATAGATGTTCAAAAATCTAAAGTATTTATTGATTTTCTTCTAAGGGCTCTCAAAGTTGTGGGGTTGAACACCAAGCGATCCAACAGCGGATATGCACAGTGTACCCTTTCATTTTCCTATTTCCAGAAACGTTTTAAGATTAATCAATCGGAGGTCTTAATAAGGATCATATCTTTATAGAACAACAACTTACCGCACACCTGGGTCAAAAACCTAGTAAAAGTGAATGAAACATAGATGTTCAAAAATCTAAAGTATTTAATGATTTTCTTCTAGGGGCTCTGGAGAGCTTAAATGGGATCTTTTCTCAGCACAATTATTGAACATTTCCAAATGGTTTTCGAATCAACAATAGGGTCACTATATCATTGATATTGCATCCAAAGAATTTCTTAACTAATGGTTTCCTAATCAACAATCATTCTAGTTATTGTATCAAAAGAACATCTGGTCAAATATAGGTTTTGTGAGATCCTTGGTAGAGTTTTATTAAACTTGCTCCGTTTTTTTTCGCATTATGACTAAATATTTGATTGAAGCTGAAATTTTGAGGTTGTAAATTTTACTTTTTCAAAATCCACATATATTAAATTAGCACTTCCTACTGCATATAATATTATAAATTAAAGAGGGGATAAAGGTAAAGGGGAATTTTACCTTAAGAAAGCGAAAAACTGTTCATATTAACATAAAATATTAACAATTTCACGCGAATTAAATTAATCGCACAGCCGATTTGTACAGCAAGGCTGTTGCTGATACTTTACCTGTGCGATCCATATACGCAGTAAAGTGTTTTGCGTAATATTAATTTCAGCGTATTTCCTCGTAAATTGAAATAATAAATAAGCTTTCGTGAAAAAAAATTTAAACAAATTTAAACACTTAAGCTTGTTTATAAATATTATGTGTAAATACTTGAGCACTTTAACTGCACCGCAAACGTTAACGGAACTGGTTATATACATTTACTTAGGTACATGTTATAAATCTACATAAATATACGAAAATTTGCCGCGTAAATATTGAAAAACACAGTACAGGGTATGCATAAATCTTTCCAAAGATGAGACGATTGTTTTGTGTTGTCAGCGTTCAGTCAACCTTAACATACGTTTCACGCAAAATGTATTTAATTGCATGTGATCATTTTGTGTACTTAGTGTAGATATGTACGTTTGACTCTCCCTTTTCGTTAAGCTATAAAGATAACTTGTCATATAGATTTGAGAAAAAATATATATTGCCTTTATCAGGTATTTTGTCGTTTACATCGGATACAATGTACTCAGTCTCCTTCAACCGCTATTGAACGAGCGTCGATCCGGGGAATTGAAATGTAAAATGTGATGCTAATATAGTAATGTTACTTATAATAAGGTTGGAACATTCTAACAGCGTAGATTTAGATAAAATCTATGGGAAAAATATTTTTGATTCGTCGCTTTATCATCTATGCTCGTTTAGTATTAAATTTTTCTCAGAAACAGGCTTTGAAGAGACAATATACTCAGTTGCAGGCTCATATATAATGTTATTTGGGTTTCAAAGCGACTAAGGTTCGGCAACTTTGTTCTCTACTTTGTTAAAGCAATTTAACTTTTAGCAGACAAAGCCTATTAGGTTTAAAGAAATCTTGGATCTCAATTATAATTTTTTTCAAATTTTTAAAAATATTATTCAAATATTGGCATTATTAACCTCCAGCAGTTACATAAAGTAAAAATGCAAATATCATACTTTGTAATTAATACTGACTAAATGTCAAAGCACCATAATTGCAGTGTCATGGCAGACGTTGTCTTCGTTTCCAACCACCTACTCTACACATCATTACCATACATACTCGTATATATGTATGTTTGTATGTATCTGTGCCCCATTGGGAAGTGAAATTCATAACATTCGCGATATGTATCTGCGGTTTCATGGACGTCGATTTCACCCACAACAGTCGTTTTTAATAAGTTCATGTTTGACAGTATGTTTAGCTGAGCACTGTCTGGCTGTCGTTAGTGTCATTTCAATGGACTTTGTTTATTTTCTCTTTGCTGGCGCCTGCGCTTAAGCGCATACACGCAAGTTATATGCTCTCTTTCTCAGTGTCTTGCTCTCCTCTGCCTCGCAACTGTCAATGAACAGCTGTCAGTGTCAGTGCAATGACAGTTTTGAGTGTTTACACGGCAATATATGACTCTCAGCGCTAAACTGCAACACAAACAACCCTACCATCAGCTGGTCCGGTCTTTGTTACTTGTTCTCTCTAATGCGCCGACAAACATATGTTATGTATAGAGAGCGACCCCTCCAGCTCAGCCCACCTTAAAGATCTCATACATATCTACGGCAGTATTGTGTAGCTTCGCATACTCCTACCTGTCTGCAATGTTGTCACAGTCTTATGCTAACGCCTTGCAGCAGACCCCTTTCTATGCATTTTTCATGCGTTCATTGCTCGCTTGTTTTATTTATTTATTGGCGATTTTCGTTGAACTCGTCAGGTTCATGTGTGTTCCATGTGTGTTCCATGTGTGTGCGGTAATGTTGCGTCTCAGAACAGCTGGCATTGTTCGCTGTCTGTTTCATAGTAATTGATTTCTGTTCAGAATTGCCTTTAATCGCATTAAAATATGCATTTAAAGATTTTTCGTATTGTTTTTCGCATTTCGCATTCCACAAATTTGCATTATTTTCGTATGAAATTTTAAAATTTTCTGTGTTTTTCGCTTTGTCATCGTCAGATTGTGGCTGCTTTGCATTTGCATTCTGATGTTACACACAAACGTGTTTAAATGTGTTTGTATGTATATATGTACATATGTTTGTATCTATGTTTTGTTGTTGTTGCCTATCTGCGCCTGATTTCTGTTTTATTCACCCGTTGACATTGAAATCATTGTCGATATCAGTGCACGCTTTGTTGCTGTTGCTACTGTTGTTGTAGCAGTAGTTGTTGTTGTCTTTGTTATGTTTGTTTTGGTTGTCATTACCTATGTATGTACATCATATGGCTCCGTTGATTCTATTGGTTTTATTTTTCTTATTTTTCTTATATTTGTATTATTTTTATTGTTGTTGTAGTTATCGTGTTATTTGTTGCTGTTGTTGTTGCTGTATTCGAATTCATACTGCATATAAAATTATTCTCTGAATACTCGGATTCTTTTTATTGCAAACCAGTAAATTGCACTAACAAAAAGTGTGTGTAAGTACATTTATACTGTATTTAAGTATATGTATACTTAGTTAACTCGTGGAATTTGAAGTAATGAAAATAAAATTAAAAAAATTAAATATTTTTATTTATGACTGTTCTTTTAACTGAAATCAAAATGAAAATAAAAAATTGAATTAAGCGAAACTTTGTTTTTGCCACCAGCCTTAATTAGTTTTGTTGTTTGGGTTGTGCAATTTAAATTTTAATTTGGTCGTAAACAAAAATTAATTATAATGATATCTTGAGTGCTCCAAAAAAAACTTGATATGAGTTAATTAATGGCATCCCATGATTTTAGTAAATATATTATAAGCAGAGATTAGAATATAGTACTCAAAAAATCATATTTTGTTAATGTTTAGTCAAATGATACCGGTCCAACAGGTTCCAACTTAAGATCGTTGGATTTCCATGGATTTCTAACCTCGCAATTTCATGTAAGCGAAGTTTCATCCAAATCGATTGGAAGTTTAATAATCTACAACAAGATATTAAGCTGAATTCTGCCGACTTATCTCACATAGTTTCTGTAGTTGAGATCTCAAGAGTAAGTTCTTCATACCATTTATATTAAAATTAGACGTGTTTTGTCCTCTACACAACCCTATAGCACTCCCCATATTGCTGTTGTTTCAAGTTTTGAGATGTTTTCTGAGATACTATCCAGTGTTTCATATTCTTTCTTAACTTTCTCTTATTTTTTCGATTTATCTTTAAATTAACTTTCTTTTTTTTTTTGCTACAATAAAGTGTCGCTCAACTTCAGTCACCTTCATGCCATGATTATCACATTAATCGCACGTAATTGCTTTTCTAAGTACATTTAGTCAACTAATATTTTTATGATTGTTTGAATTTCATCATATGATATACATTATCTGGCACTGTCAGCAACTTTATATAATGTAAATACTTAATTCTACATTAGTCACGTGATGTTTTGTGTTGCTACAGGCACGTAGTATCATTTGAGTTTATATTATATGTACATATGTATATAAAATATTTATATATATTACAAAGAAAATAATATTTTGTAAAAATAAATTATAAACTCTACTTTGTAACCTCACCACAAATCTTTTTGGATAAGAAAATATATTTACTTAAGAAAGTGCTGTGTTTCTGAGGATGCAGTATATCGTATGTAGTGAAGTTGGCTGTGGTTGTTGAAATATGCACCGTCAATATATTTCAAGAGAACATTTTCAATTGAGCTATTTTTTGTTTGACTAGTAAACTTTCATTTTAGAGACCTAAATTTTTAATCAATCACACTAAAATTGATAAAATAGTTGAGCTTGTGGTGTTGCTTTTTAGATATTTTAAGTTTAGCTTGAACATGAGAACTATATTTGAAGACTTTCTATTATGTATGTATGTGATTGGCGTTCAACCGTTTTGCCAGTTATAGCCGAATCGATGAGAGCGCGCCACTCTTCTCTTTCCTTCGCAGTTGGAGATTCCAAGTGTAACCAGGTCGCTCTCCACCTGGTCCCTCCAACGGAGTGGAGGCCTTCCCCTTCCTCGGCTAGCCAGCGTAGTCGCTGTCTTTTTATTCACTGAACTATGTCAATGTCGTCGTATAACTCGTACAGCTCATCGTAACACCGTCTGCGGTATTCGCCGTTGCCAATGTTCTGAGGTCCGTAAATCTTGCGCAAAATTTTCCTCTCGAAAACTCCTCATCTGATGTTGACATCGTCCAAACTTCTGCACCATAAAGCAGGACGGGAATGACAAGCGACTTGTAGAGCTTGATTTTGGTTAGTCGAGAGAGGACTTTGGACTGAGTAGGCAATTGACTCAGTCCAAAGTAATGTTGTCCAAAGCTCATCTTGGCAAGAGTTATTCTGTGCTGGATTTCGAGCCTGACATTGTTGGTGTTGTTGATACTGGTTCCCAGGTATACGAAATTATCTACAACTTCGAAGTTATGACTGTCAACAGTGACGTGGGAGCCAAGACGCGAGTGCGCCGACTGTTTGCTTGATGACAGGAGATATTTCGTCTTGTCCTCATTCACCTCCAGACCCATTCGCTTCGCCTCCTTATCCATGCGGGAAAAAGCAGAACAAACGGCGCGGTTTGTTGCTTCCGATGATATCAATATCATCGGCGTACGCCAGCAGCTGTACACTCTTGTAGAAGATTGTACCTTCCACTATTTTGTAAATAAAAGCTATTTCGTGAGGACAGTTTTCGGTTTGAAAATCATTGATCTGACTCAAGATTTAGCATGACTGATGATGTCAAAGTAGTTCACCTCAAAAGTCTGAAAATCGTATACATTAACGTTTGCAAGTATATATCGTATGGGCGTGACAAATCGCGTCAAATATCTTTACACCACAAAAAAAGTTCCACTCACTTGTACTCACTTATGATGTCCAAATGCTGTAGAATGCTTAAGAGCGCTTGTACTTAAAGCTCAATTGATATGTGGCTTGTTATGTGTGTACATATAAATATATATACAGTTAGCATTGTTGTTGCGTGTATTTATAATCTTTCGCTTTACTTTAAATTAGGCCACTGAATAGTGTTTGCAAAGCCTTTATTCGCATAAACACTCAAACATATGTACGATTGTATGAATACATACATACAAACAGACGTAAAGCTTTATACTTCGCTTTTGTTAAGTAGTTGAAGGTCATCAAAAGCACTTATGCAACGGCTGTGAGCGCGTCTAGCCTACATAGCATATATTTACATGCATACACACAGAAGTATGAACATATTGTATTTCGGCGTGACTATCAAAATTCAAATTGAATCAAATCAAACAACAATGCACTCAATTTATACAAACATACTTTTGGTGCTTGAGTATAAAATTGATCATATGTTGGAGTATGTAAGTAGGTATGTATGTATGTATATATGGGAGTTAACGAATACAATGCAGCGCATATGGATATAGAACTAAGTTCAGTTCATTTTGTTTTGACCATTGTTATGCATGCATTCTCACATATATATATATATATACTTACATGCCGATATGTATATTGACTCATGTAGTCATGTTTGCCAGCTTGTTTGCTGACATGATTTCGGCTTATTTGCACTTGAAGTGCTCATTCTTACATTATTATATTATTGTTATGGATTGTCTACCTCATTTAGCTACTTGAAAGCCTATAAATTGTTGAATTTATTTTAAGAAATATTTTTTTTTTAATCCTAAATTGAGTATAAGAAATGTTCAGAGAATACTGCTTGAAAATGTTGCACACTTTAATACAATTCAAAAGTAATTTAAATATTTATTTAACCGTTATCATTATCTCTTATCTTTTGCATATTAACAGCTCAACTCTTTTTTATTTATTTTTAATATTTTTTTGCTTCTAAAAATGTGATAATACAAATCCATTAAATATACGCAATATGATTATTAAAATAAATACGTTTTTTTACTTTAAAATAGTCATTAGTCGCCTGTTTTTTTACTAATCGCATTGATTTCATTTATTTCCTGTTAATGAGTTGGTAGATATGTAGGTACTTTTATTTAAATTGAGTTTCTTTTTCATAAATTTTTTATCAACCTACGTACATTAATTATATCAGTCACGCTTTATTGATTTATGGAATTGAGTTATGCGAGTAGTTGCAGCGTTTGCAAATAACTCATTTAATGCATAAATAATGAAATATTATTATTTTTATACTCTCGCAACAAAAGTTGCTAAGAGAGTATTATAGTTTTGTTCACATAACGGTTGTTTGCAAGTCATAAAACTAAACGAGTTAGATATAGGGTTATATATATCAAAATGATCAGGGTGACGAGACGAGTCAATATCCGAATGTCTGTCTGTCCGTCCGTCCGTCCGTCCGTGCAACGGATAACTTGAGTAAAATTGAGATATCTTGATGAAACTTGGAACACATGTTCCTTGGGACCGTGAAAGGGTTGCTTTCGAAAATGGGCAAAATCGTACCACTGCTACGCCCACTAAATGGCGAAAACCTAAAACACATAAAGTGTCATAACTAAGCCATAAATAAAGTTATAAAAGTAAAATTTGGAACAAAGGATCGCACTATGAAGGGGCATATTTGGATGTATTTTTTTTGGGAAAGTGGGCGTGGGCCCGCCTCCAAATCGGTTATTTGTATATATCTCGCAAACCAATAAAGCTATATAAACCAAACTTTCTGACGTCGGTTCTATTGCGCACCCCACCACACACCATGAAATTAGTTGAATTCGGATAATAACCACGCCCACCTCCCATACAAAGGTTGGGTTAAAAATTACTAAAAGTAAGTTAACTCACTAACGAAAAACGTCAGGAACACTAAATTTTACAGAAGAAATAGCACGAGCAAGCTACACTCAGAACTTTTTACAAAATGAAAAATGGGCGTGACATCGCCCACTTATGGGTCAAAAACCATATCTCTGGAACTACTCGACCGATTCGAATGAAATTCGGTATATAATATTTTCTTGACACCCTGATGACACGTGTGGAAAATGGATGGAATCGCTTCACAACCACGACAACTTCCCATGTAACTCAATTTTGAACTCCATCTTATTCCTTCACTTTATAATATACTATTTACATAAGGAACCAATGAAGATAGCGAAATAAAACTTTACACAAATACTGTATATGATCTGTGGCATCACTTGTGAAAAAATTGTCGAAATCGGACTATAACTTTTCAAAGCCCCGAATATCGAATATGAAGAATTCAGTGCCCTATGGTAATTTTTCACCGAAAATTTCAGTAAATCTCTCAGGTATCTTAATTTACTTTAGAGGGAATATTTTTCTTCTAATAGTGTAACTTCCCCTAGCTCTCATATACCGAATTATTTTCAAATTGGGTCAAATTGTGTGTTATCTTAATAAAAATATATCAATAAATTGCAAGAGTATAAAATGTTCGGTTGCACCTGAACTTAGCCTTTCCTTACTTGTTTTAATATAAAGTAACTGAGTACCTGGTGCACATTTTGAAGGTGTTTACCATGTGGGTGGGTGATATCATGATTCGTGGTTGTCGTAAATTATGATTATATATTTATTTAAAATAAAAAATATATAGTTTTTATGCACTTTTAAACTATATTGATTGAGCTGATTGAAAAAAGTTATGTATATGCTATTAAAAGTTGCATTTAATTAGTTTAATTAGGTATACGACAGGGTGCGCCATCTGATGTGTCGGTATGTAAACATTAAATACCTTTCATATTTTCAAAAACACTTGAGTTGAACACCCGTACCACTATTATACCCTCTAAGGCACCATATTCCCAATAACATTAAAAAAAACATTTTCATTGCTCAATAATAAGAATTATAAATATTAATTTAATAACCTTAAATATTTTCACATTCCCTCTGCGCCTAATTTAACAACTCACAGTTTGACACGTAATTTCATTATTTATTTTTGCCATAATCATTAATTTAGTTTACAAATAAATGCTAATATTTGCATAATAAACCATGTCATAATAGTAAATTCGATTAATTTGCTTTTGTTTACATTATTATTTTGTTTCGCATTTAATAAATACCTTTAACAACGACTACGCAAGAAATAAATGAGTGTATGCGGTGCGAATAATGGAATAATAATAATTTTATATGCAAATCTAATTTATACTTTTGTTCTTTGCACAACATAAACAGTGTATAAAGAGGGAAGGTAATTCATGGCTCCTGAATTATTACAATGGAAATTAATTTATTGTCAGGTTGCTATATACTCGTACATGAACAATATAAAAATTAAGTAAACAAATACATATATACAATACTATAGATACTTTTAAAGCTATTATAAATGTTTGCAGAAGGTGTATCTCCATATCTCCATATAATATATAATTTTTCGTTAACATATAAGTGATAACAAATTAGCATAGAATATACGTTGTCAATAGTATTGTGGTGATAATTTTTAAAATTTGCATACATACATATATTCGCACGTGGGCTCATGCATATGTAAATGAATCTAGGTGTGGAGCATCTAGAAAGTATATGAACACGAGGAATACAAAACAGACTGTTGTGCTTCAAATATTTTTTTATAAAAAAAAAAATTGTATTTATACGGTCATAATATTTATATGGAATATATATATATATTAGTAACACAGTGGCTAGACTGTCTAAATAAGAGGCGATTGAGATTTTTGAAGGGTTATGATATACTATATATTAATGTATAGTTTAAATTACAGTGGAGCTTCCATAACTCGAGATTCTATCACTCGAAGTTCTCTATAACTCGAACTCTTGTGGCAATATAAGGCAACTTTCATACAAATTTCCTTCCATAAATCGAACTATTTGGTGAGGGTATAATACAAAATTTAAAATTTTACTATCGAAGCAGAATTTTAAAAGAATTCCTCTATATCGTACGGAGGCGAACCCAATAATATAATATTACACTTATGGATTGCATAAATTATCAAACAAAGACATGGAATATAGACGCCAAGAGCCAATTAATAGCAAAATACAATAAACAAAATTACAGATGTTCATCAAAATTTTTGCGCAATAAATAAATAAATCTATATTTTACAGCTTTTTGAAAATTTATATCTTTTAATGAGAATTCTATAACTCGAAGTCTCTATAGCTCGAAGCTTTTTTGTGAATTATGGTGATTCGAGTTAGAGAAGTTCCACTGTATTTGAGAAAGCACTTTGTAGAATCATAATCCGACTGTTGGAGACTTGGTTACCTCACGGATAGACATTCTAAGACGATTTTTGGGGTAAACACTGAAGAAGCTTTCATGAAAATGGACCCATTATATTTTGAAGAGTACAGTATACTCTCGAAAAGTAAATAATCGCGGAAAAGTTATTCACCTTTAAGATTACACATGCACCTCGAAAAAGTAAATTTTTTAATTTACTTTTCAGAGAGTTTGATAAAAAATTCGAAACGAAGCAAGCAGCGTTTTTTACGATGTTGCAGAAACACTTACTCTCTTGTTTATCGCGTCTTTTTAGTAAATAAACTCTCCTACTTGATCCACTGGTTTAAAAATGAAAACGATGCAAATCAGAAGTCAGACTTTTTGAATTGTCGTACAAAAATGGTCAGAAAATATATTGCAAAAGAAAAAAAAAAACAAAAGAATGTTTAAGATTTTTTCTCTTCATAGTAAATACATATGTATCTATGTATGTAAATGTAAATATGTTTTTCATGTAAATCCATATGTTTTATTGAAGCAAATAAATGATGAATTTTTTAAGTTTAAAAATGCATTTAATATTATAAAAACAGATAATTTATGTATATATTTAGAAAAGTAAATTATTCGAAAAAGTAATTTACCCAAAATACCAATCGATTTACTTTTCGAGAGTATGCTGTATTAAAAATATTTATTAATCATTTAAATTTCATATAATAATTCAAATTATTTTTTCATAATCTACACACATATCATTCATTTTCTCATTTTGTCAAATTTAATGACAACAAGTAAGGAAGAGCTAAGTTCGGGTGTAACCGAACATTTTATACTCTCGTAATTTATTTATTTAACTTTATTTGTATTATATAATACACAATTTGACCCACATATTTGTCATATACTATATATTGTATAAAGTCCATTGAAAGTTGGAAACCATAATATTAGGTTAGAAGCACCGCGGTCCTCGTGTTCGATATATGGGGCCTTAAAACCAATGGTCCGATTTCGGCGATTTTTAGAATGGGGCTGTCACACCATAAACGTGGTATGTGTGCAAAGTTCTGCATTGATATCTTCACTAGTGCTAACTTTATATATTGTAAAGTAAACGATTCAGATCGTTTACAAAGTTCTGGTATATAGGAAGTAGGCGTGGTTGTGAAGCGATTCGGCCAATTTTCACAACATATCATTGGGATGTAAGGAAACTATTACAAACCAAGTTTCAATGAAATCGGTCGAGTAGTTCCTGAGATATGGTTTTTGACCCATAAGTGGGCGACGCCACGCCCATTTTCCATTTTGTAAAAAAATCTGTGTGTAGCTTCCATCTGCCATTTCTTATGTGAAATTTAGTGTTTCTGACGTTTTTCGTTAGCGAGGTAGCCCACTTTTAGTAATTTTTAACCTAACCTTTGTATGGGAGGTGGGCGTGATTATTATCCGATTTCTTTCATTTTTGGACTGTATTAAGAAGTGGTTAAAACAAACGACTGCAGAAAGTTTGGTTTATATAGCTCTATTGGTTTGCAAGATTTGTACAAAAAACCTATTTGTGGCGGGGCCACGCCCACTTCATAAAAAACAGTAACAGTAAAATATGCCCCTTCATAGTGCGATCCTTCATCGCAAATTTTATTTCCATAGCTTTATTTATGGTTTAGTTATGGCACTTTATGTGTTTTCGGTTGTCGTCATTTTGTGGGCGTGGCAATTGTCCGATTGTGCAAAGCAACCTTCCTATGGTGCCAAGAAATAAGTGTGCCAAGTTTCATCAAGATATCTTAGTTTTTACTCAAGTTACAGCTTGCACAGACGGACGGACAGACAGACATTCGGATTTGAACTCCACTCTTCACCCTGATCACTTTGGTATATATAACCCTATATCTAACTCGTTTAGTTTTGGGTGTTACAAACAACCGTTATGTGAACAAAACTATAATACTCTCTTAGCAACTTTGTTGCGAGAGTATAAAAAAATTCAATCAATTAACTATGCAAAATTTTTTGACACTACAACAATAAAATGATGAGAAAATCTATGGATGATGAGCGCAAATATGAACAAAATTGCTAGAAAATTGTTATGAAAATAAAATGACAACAGTTTCTGTTGATTTGACTGCAATCGTCATTAAATTTGACGCAGTGAGAACCACACATTACCTGACATAATGCTGTATAAGAAGGCATACAGGCATGTATTAGAGCATAATGTCATTAGCAACGACTGATATTTATCTACCCCATATTACTTAATTATGCATATGTACTAAGTTTGTGAAGCTGGTAACTGCCAAACGTGCGCTCTTGGTCAATAAATAATTTGTTTTTCGTTCTAGGCTGAGTATGCTAATGAGCGCCCAAGCCAACTCATTAGCATATTGTTATTATTTGTTTGTGAAACTTTGTACTTTGAACTTAGTATTGGTTTATTTTTTGCAAACAAAAAAAAATCAACTGAAAGTTACAACGCTAAATCAATAAATATGTTTTTTTTTAGAAGTAACATGTGATCTGTAAATTCTACGGGCAGTTCCATTGTAACAAGCGCTTTATTACAACCACTTGCAGTCCTAATTTTATTATCCACATTTGATATCATTTTTTGTTCCTTTATTTTCGAATTTTAAGTTGTGAGATTTTGTTTGGAAAATATAACATTATCTTTTACTCTCTTAAACGACAAACCCTACTATATTCTGTGCACTTAAAATTTATTAAGCGCCTTTATGTCGTAACTGTGCATATATTATTGTAGGTTATATTTATTGCCTCAATATTTACTCACTTGTACATCACTGTACTGTAGCACCAGTTTATCTCACTTTTATTATGCATATACACGTTTTTATACGTATTTAGGTAGATAAATAGTTAAAGATAACATGTGTTTATTACTCACATTACTACTATATAAAAAGAATAATATCTATATATATGAAGATATAATAATAAAGCAATTTTTGCTAATATTTTTTTTCTAGTAAAAAAAAATTACAATTAAGTATAAATTACAGTAAAATTAGTTTATTAGTAAAATTTTTTAAATAAAAGTTAAGTCATAGAAATGAAAATTTTATCACACTTTTGTTTGTTTAGATGTATATTATAAAATAATAAATTTACAATATTAATATTTAATATAAAATTCATAGAATAAGTGTTTTAGATTAGTGATCTATTCAGAATATTCTAGAGGATTTTATTTGAGAATTGTATTTCGTTTATTTCATACACAAATATAATATATATACATATATACTTCTTATTCCATTTTAGTTGGAAATGAAATGAAAGTCAACGAAATAATAGTTTCTGCTCCGCGCTGAAATGTAGGCTACATTTTTTATACGATGATGGTGATCTCAGCTATAACTATAGTAATCATTATTTAACAAAAATATTTAGTTTATAGTTGATCACTATATCTATTGTTCTATAAGTAGTTGTCAAATCCGAGTGCGAATTCTACTATAAACATACGTAGAACTGTTTCCTATGATCTCTTCTCGAATGAGTACTTTGAAAGGACGTGCAATAAAGCAAAACAATTTGTAAAATTACACATTTATATAATTAATTCCAACTGATTTATCAATTTATCACACAGCTGGAGGTGCGGCACCGCTTTACACAAGTTCACATTTGCATTTAATATATAATATGTATTTTTTAATATTTTCCGTGTTGATGTGAACTTTGTGTAAATCAACTTGAATTTTTTCGCACTTCACTTATTCAATACTTCAATACTTATTAAAATACTGTGATTAATGATTGGTCGTGATGACTGTGAGTCGATTGTAAAGTCGCCATCACATTTTTATATTTAAATTCAGCATTTATTTGAACGTTTTGTTAGTAAAATATATACTGACTTATTTTTATTACAATAATTTACTGACAGCAAACTCATATGTGCAAACCCACCAATTAAGTGTTGCACGTGAGTTTATATTAGTTGTGACTTTCCTGGTACCATATTGGACTGGCAAACTGCTGTCGCAAAACCCGTTACGCTGTCGATTATTTATAATGCGATAATTTATCGTACGGTGATTATTTAAAATATGATCCGTAAAATATTCTAAACTATTCTAACATGCAAATAGTATGGCCGTTTGAGGACTACAGTCCATAAAAATGTCTCGAGTTTAGATTTGTGATTAATGGTCTAACATAGTTTTTATATTTTTTATTGGTATGCATACTGATGTGACAGACTGTATTTATGAAAAAGGCGTTTTCCTTATAATGTAAAGGGTGTCTCCACTTACTTTCAAAAATTGAAGAATAACCTATCCTTAATTGAAGCGATATTAGTGTGAACCTCATAACGATATGAACATAGATAAGTTTGAGAATTCTCACAACATACTCCATTTCTCTACTATACCAATCTAGTGTATTTATATTATACTACCGATAGCGTTGATTTCAACTTTCAAAACAATTACGAAATATCAAAATTATAAAACCAGTTCTTTACTAAAGTGGTAATTCCTCGACCAGTTTCATTTTTGAAACGAATAATAATTAATATTCATTAAATTAATATTCAATGACTCAATTCCACAACTATTTAATTCGCATTATTTTGACTCAAATTTAGTTAATTTAGAACTAGTTTAATTTATGCTTAATTGAAACTAAATTAACATAAAATGATTTAGACTATTTTTGCAGTACAGATCTGACGAAGAGTTTGTTGCATCTCTATTAACTCTTAATAGTTTTCTCTAACATTATAAATCCACTATTTCGTACTATATATCAATTCACATGTCACTACACACTCATCAACAACAACAACCGGCGTTGCACTCACACCCCTCAATTAGCGCTAATATATTATAATCTGCATTCTGAAATTCACACATCTTAATTAAACTTGTTTTACCATTCTATATATTGTTGTTGTCGTTGCACCTTGGTGTTGTTGTTGCCAACGAATTTTGTATGCATTAGCTAATTAACTGAGTTGCATAGAATATCGATTTCATTAAGTGGCTGCTATAATTAAGCTAATGCCTTAATGCAAATCAGCTGTTGTATGAGTTGCAAGCAGCTAACAGTAAATAGTAAACAGTAAACAGTTAGGCGTTGAAGCTTGGCTGCATCTGATGGGTTTGTGATTATGATGAAATGCAGCTGGGCAGCGGTATTTCGATACGCTGAAGTGGCAGATGAAAGGGAGTTGACTGCGGGTGTTGAGAATGAAGTGTCTGTCTGAAGCGCAGTTAATGAATGCCAACAATCAAACACAAAATATTTGCGTATAAATAATATTATTCTCTATTGGAAAAAATTCTAAAAATAATTGCATGAATCACTCACCTGATATTAAACGATTTTCGCGCTGGAAATTTCCACTGCGGTTTTATTTCAATTATTTTGTTGCTAATATAGTATTCGTTATGCATTAATTATATACAATATTATAGTGGATTCTGCTTGTAGAATTGCCACAAATTTAATGTGATTGCTTTGACAGCAGCTGCCATTTGTATAGAAACGTTGTCCAAGCCACCCGTAGAAGGTTTGCTTTCCAATGCTCATTTGCATATTAATTAGCTTTGGTTTTTCTAAAGATAGTCTATTATTTTCGGTATAAAATATGGGCACAAAAATTGATGTACTCATGCATATTCAACTGGAACTTTTTCGAGTATAAGCTCACAGATTCATTGAGCTTATTCTATACTGTTGAGAAATAAATTCTGATTTTGAGATTTGTTTACTTGGATTTAGTCACGTACTGAGCTATAAACGAGATAATAGTTAAAGTAAATATTTGAAGATTTCGTTATTTACTTTAGACGAAGGTGAAATCGCTTGATTGCAACGAAATTGTGTGACACAGAAATTTTGGAGATTATCTCTCACACATTTCAAAAAAAAATATATATATATGTATATATATGTAATTTATAAGAAAAAGAGACTTTCGGTAGTTTTTAGAAAGGTTGCCACCTGTTAATTTTCATATTTAGTTTAAAGTTATATATAATGAAAGCTTATTTTCTTGCTTATAGTTCTATCTAAATTGTATATAAGATCTTTGTACGTATATTCACTCATATGCTCACTTATCATCATCGTAACTATATCATCAAAAAGAATTAAATGCGCATAACCTATGCAGTTAGAGCCCTACTCAACTTAATACCTTGCTCATATTGACCAATACTCATTGAGGGTCAGCGGTTATAATCGCACACTGAGCGCACGAGTGTGTTACGAGTGCACTCGTAATTTAATTGATTCGTTTAAATTCGTACATTTTACTGTATGTTATTTGAAGCACGTGTTAGCGAGTGGCCACTTGAGTCTGGAATTTAATAAAATCCTTTGGAAATACAATTTTTAATTACAGAGTGCTTACGAGTTTCATCTGGCATAAGTACTTTCTAATCGAGCGTGGGGTTGGATTGAGAGCTTTTATAAAAGAGTTGTTTATGGAATGAAAATATTTCTACTATCGGGAGAATATAGTGAAGACAACGATTGCCAAATTATCTTCCAATATATCTACTTTCTACTGCTTTTAATATAATATTTCACTAACATCTCTCATTTAATGTAGCATTCAATAAATCCATGAGTTGACAACACGGATTTGAGGCCAAATATATTTTTATTTTTTTTTTAAGTTTATTTTTGACATTATTTTAGCTTATATCTGTGATCTTCTATTTCTGTATCAAGCATGTTTAGAAGTAGGCTCAAAAAGTCTCATTATTTGACAGTAGCGCCATCTATGTGCTCAAACTGAAAGTCTAAAAATTATTTAAATCTCAGAAATCTGGAATATTTGTGCTATGGCAATTATAAGAATCAGTCAAAAATACGAAAATAATAATTTATACGAACCCATTTAAAAGATTACTTACAGAGGTTGTCAAAAAATTTGACAGGCATTCGCTGTCATTACACCGAAGACCTCAATAAACCGTCAAAGCGACCTAAACCTTCAGAAGACAAGTTAATGAAAATTAAGAATTAATAAATATCTGTTTATTAACCATATTTTATAGCAAAAAATAAATGCTATATAACATGTAAATTAAAGTTTTACGGCCGACAGGTGTTTTATGGCAACTATTAACCTTCAAAAGTGCATACAGCAAAATTCACTAATATTTACATATAATACATTCGCAGTTAATTACGTTTATTTAATGTATACATTAATTACGGCACATTAATAAGTTTTTTGGCATTAAACAACGCAGTTGACCATTAAGGTGGGAGCACAGTGTCCAAAATAAGATTTTTCAAGAAAAAAATAAATATTTTATGAAAACAAAAAAGTATAAAAATGAAAACAAAGCAATAATAATATAATAATACATAATAATAGTAAATCCATACTGAAAATCTTAAGCCATAAATACTGATTTGTCCCAACTCCGGACTTCCAATAATATCGATGTCATTTCAAAAGAAATTGCGCAGGTTTCAACACACTTGTCACGGAAATTAATGGCAAAATTGTTAGCTCATAAATTTACTCAATATATAATTTACATCTTCAGCACACAAAATTTATTCTACTCATATAACCAACTGTGGAATTTCGCTAATTTGTATGCATGCCTGTCGGAAACTTACATAATGTCCGTCAGCGGCGACGTGCGGGAAATCTCAAACAAACTATTTAGTGCCGCCTTTTGTTACAATTACGTATGAGAATCGTAAAAAAATGTATGCAACCAACTAAAATAATCAAGCAACAAAAGCAAACAAAAGAGTTTGTGCCTCAAAGTGATAATAACTGACAGCTGTCAGTTGCCAACTGCAGTTGTCAGTGAAAAAGGCGTGACAGCAACGCTTTGCGCTGACGCTGTGGGTGGAGTGCCTCTATTTGTTATATTTTTTTTCTTTTTATATGTCAGTTCTCTGTTATTCTTTTTTGTCGGTAGAATATGTATATCCAAGCCTTGTTATTTGTCGCAACGCGATTTGCTGCTGTCAACTGCTAAAATGTTACTGTCAGCACAATTCGAACGGTAGAAAAAGAAATGTAGTTAGTCTATTGTTTTTGTTAATTTATCGTGGTTTGCTTTCAAGGAAGAAGAGTGCTTTTGACATTTTTTAGTTTAAGTCCGAAAAGTTGATTGAATTGTGGAAGTGAAATTGTATGTCAGTTAGGAAAATGGTGGAAAATGGGGTAGTAAGGAATAAATTGAAAAAATTATGGGAAAAAATAATAATGAATAGTAAGAATGGATGCAATAAGATCCATTTCGGGGAGGTTTCATGATGACAGTGAAGTTTTGGTGTAGACATGAAGACGAGCTTCATTTTGCTTCCTATGGACCTCGATTCTTTTTTTTTCATGTGGACCTCGATCTTTTCCTCTAAGAAACTGTACGCCTGAGTGAACATAACATCACAAGGCGAATGTACATATATCAAATAAAAACAGATGGCCGCGGGCTAGAAGTCGGTAGTTAAATTGTAGTGTTCGATTGTTCTTCTCATGAAATATTTAATCGAGATCCAACGTATGGATTCTATTATATTTACAACAATATTTTCTTGCTAGATGTTTTAACTTCAAAGCTAAAAACCCTTGCGAGCTTATAACAAACTGCGACTTCGTTAATAATTGACAAACGCTAGATGTCTCTATTAACAGACAAAAGCCACAATTCCTAATACTTGCTGTTTTATTCTTCAACGTTATTTTCTTGCAAATTATGCCCATTCATATGCAACACAATACTCGCAAAAGTAATAACAATAGACGTTGCAATAATGGCAGTCAACCACGTTCAACAAATTCTCAAGAAAACACTAATTTATGAGTAATAGAAATCAATTTAGCGCTTATATTTGGTGTGGGTGGCACGTTTTTAAATGTTTTGAGCTCAAATGTCATGCGATAACGATACAGTGACCGTAAATGGTATGTCAGAAATTGGCGATTTTTATGTGATCATACTAATTACAAAGGGTCCTTAAAAGGTTTGCTATTCAAATTACTGGAATTGCAGAGTTATAAAAACCATTTTGGTGTATTTGAAGGCTTGTCTAGTGGTATTAATAAAATACAGGATGGTACGTAAGGATTTTGCTTTAGAAATATATAGTGGCAAAGTCTTATATGGAGAAGTTATTGGAAAATTATTAGAATTTTCCAAATTAGAAGAAAAAGAGCAATAAATACGTATTTTTCGAAAGTATGGGTTTCTGCGCCATCTACTGTAGATATGAGGTACTATTTTTTGAAATTTCGGATGTAAGCAAATTATTATTTTTTAAAATTTGTCTAAGGCTATCATCTTTTATAATCAATGTATTGATTATTAATATTAATCTTTGAAAAACAATATATATTTTTAAGTCCCTCTTCTTTGAATATGAGCCCCGTCTGCGGGCATTTTTAAAATTGTTTTATGACTAAACGAGAAATGGTGTAAAACTATTTTATAAAGAAATTGTCCACTAAATGGTAGAAATATTAATATTTAAATAATGGGTCTAATCATTGAATCCTCAGCGAATTCGATTTCGATACGATAAAGATTTTCGATCGAAAATGTTCATGCAATCATTGATTCCGTCGATAAACTGCTTTACCACAAAGTGAGAACATAAACTGTTTTTTCGACCTTTAGCGACAAATGCGACAAATTTGATAAAGTGTCTATGCTTAAAATAAATATTTTTGCTTTGTTCAAAAAAAATTAAATCTGACCTTTAACTATTGTGAAATTTCTTCCAAAAAATATTAAATTCGCCTGAGGATCTTTGAAAAAAATTACATCGCTATTTCGAGGGGGTAACTTTATATCACTTTTAAACATCTTTAATTTATTTTTTTTAGTCTGTTTTTGTCTCTCGTCTCTAAAATACCCATTTACAACAAGATTTAGTCCGTCATCAGTAATTGTTTACATAAAAACTTCCAAATGGTTTATTTCATTTACATTTCCGCAACTCATTCACCAACGGATAGATTTCGAGCAAAATTTTCGATTTTGCGGATTCAATGATTTCGTAATTAGCGACATCTATTAGCCGCGGAATGTATTTTCTCGAGTCGGTAAGTGAGTTCAATGCGATCGTAAATTTTATTTTCGATACGGTTTCAATGATTCCGACGTACATTTTTTCGATCGAAACGGATTCAATGATTAGGCCCAATATAATTTTTATAAAAAATAAAATAAAGATTTACTCAGATCCCTACGGATAGGGAAATATTTTGGATTTCTACAATTAAATATAGAACATAGTTTTGTAAAATTTATATTCGTTAATTAAATTTATTTTCAATGTAATTTTTACATAAAAATAATATTTTGTTTTTTCTCTCTTTTCAGGTAAGCTTTTTTTTATTGCTTTTATTAACGGTACGTAAAAAATATATTGTTATTGTTATCAACATGTATGAGTGTTTATGAACACGAGGTAAAATTTAAACATATTTTCAACACCATCGGCACACAAAGTGCTCAAGTCATTAATGGGAAGAGGTGCTTCAACCATTAAACATACATTTATGTGTTCATAAGTGTATAAAAAGGCCATTAAATTATGTGAAAGTTAAAAATAATTATTTATCAACAGCAATCAGCTTAAAAATATAATACGAGACGCCTAAATTACCTGGCAATTAATTTATGTATGCTCTACGTTATCTTATCAGCAAAATAAAATTAAATTAAAAATAACAAGGCGTATTTTATAATATCAAGATAAGCATGCTGTTAGCTTAAGGGATTGTAGAACGCTTTGTAAACATTTATAATTGAATAAAAACATAAACTTGGAGAGACGCGGCATATAAATAGCAATATGTAGCAAACTCATACAGTGCAAATATTCAGAACACATGAATCCACATATTTACACATTCATATATCCATAACTTATTTAGATATACACATATTCATCACAAATTTAATGGCCTTACACGGCGTATACGTTACCTACAATTAATGGCTAAACAAATAGCGCTTGGTGTGAACTCGCCTGAGCTTAGCAATCAAGTGCTAATATGAAATTAAACTGTTTGTTGATTTATTTTTGCATAATGCCTTATTATATTGTAGACATATAAGAATGTAGTATGTGTGTGATTTACTAGTAGTTGAGCTTTAGTAAGCATAAGATACTCTATTGAGCTATTATTTCAATTTTATTTAGCTTGAAACAATGTGAAATTACATCGAAAGTTTAATAGAAAAATTATCTTGAATTCGAATTTTTTTTTTTTAATTTTTGATCAAAATATTTATAATTTTTTTCTATTTGTTTTTATAAACAAAAAAAAAAATGATTTTGCTGCCATCTAATAATATCTTTACGGGCTAATATCAAAAATCCATATTAGTGCCTAAATATGTACGTAGATAATATATCACTGCGCTGATACACGTGACGCGCGCCAAGCCATACACTTTACTTCAACTCACTACAAAGCCGGTAGCCGCTTATTGAGCTATCACATTATTCAATAACATACTATATATTTATTTACACTATTGTTATTATTATTTACAAGTTTTCTTCACAAAACAAGCGCATTACTGAACACACACACAATCGCACACACATACCAACCCACCGCCTTGCATACTGAAGCGAGGTGTTGGCATCGTCGTCGCCGTCGCCGTCGCCGTCGCCGTTAAATGCGCTAAACGATTTCAACTTGTAAAAATTTCCATTTGCTCAACTGCTCAACGCTTTCATTCAATTTCCTGCCGCGTGCTCAAACGCCGGCGACCTTTATGACCCACTTAAGCTGACAGCTAGGCGGCGCGGCGCTCACGCGCTTTCACTTGACCAGTGGCGGGTGCACGAAAATATGTGCCAAAGTAGAATTTTAGCGCTCAATTTGCTTGCTTTGCGCGGCAAGTATAAAAAATTGCAATAACAGTAAATAAACGTGTTGTGTGTGAAAGGTGCGCTGCGTTGCGCCTTATTTGGGATGAAAAGCCACTCCTTCGCCTTGACGTATGCATACTTCGACTTTGCATGAAACTATGCCGAGTCTCGCCTTTTTTGTTTTTGCTTTGTTTTTCACACAATTGAAGTGCACATTTCTCATTCTCTCTTACGGGAATTGCATGTTTATGTAAGTGGTTAGCGTCCAATGTGGCACACCCTTTGACGTCAGTAGTGTTAAGCACACACACGATTTTCTCGTCACTTTTCTTGTTTTGTATGCCTGTAACCTTAATTATCTTCGTGAGAATCGCATTCTTCTCTACTAAGGTGAATTCATTTTTGATTTTGAGCAATTTTCTTTATCATGGCATTGTATAGATTTGTCAGTTCGAGAAAGTAAAAGTGATTTCGATAGAACTTCACTAAATAAGCCTAGTAAGATTTCTACGAATCGTTCTCTAGCTGTTACACTATGAATCTTTACATTCAACCATCAGCCTTTATCACAAAATATTTTACAGCTTAAATCAGTGGTCTTCTGCTTGGCAAGCCCAAAATTTCGACCGAAATGGGGTGTCCTTCACTTGGACCCGTCCCTAAATTATAGTTTTTATTAATTGTTAATTGTAAGATTTGGCGCGAGCTTCTTGTCTTCAACGTAATATACTTTTCTGAACTAATGGGGGTTCTGAAGAGAGAATTCTCTATTTCTACCCATTAGTAAGACTAAAATTTTGCTTCAGATTTAGTGCACAAGTTGTCCGGAATATAGTGAGATGATTCTCAGCACTTTTTTTGTGAATGTTCTTATTTTAATCTCACTGACTCTAGCTTAGCCTCAACAGAAATGCAATGAGCTCAGTACCTTTTAGCAGTGTCGTTCATATCGGAAATTATATCAATACAAAAACCTATATTGGGGTTCAGTAGTAATACCATTTCTGTATCAAATCTAGATAAACCGGTTAAACAGGTTAGGTGCTCACGAGATGTTTCGAAGATAATGTCTACTGACAACTTGGAGCATCCATACTCTTATAATATAGACGTAAAATTATACTTCCCGTAAGACAGAGAGATCTCATGAAATGTTGGTCCTTATTCATAAAAGAAGACTTCTGATTCATTCGGAGAATGAGTTCAGGGCCATATTGATCAAATGGTTGAGCAAAGTATATAAAATATGCATGCAAAAAATCATTAACAAAGGCAAATAATGGCTGATGAGTGCATTTTGCAGCATTTCTGTATTTTCTTGTAATTTGCCAAATAACTTGGAAGTGCATATTTTTCTCACTTGGTATTTTCACAGCTATGGCACGTAGAATTTTCCATTAAAATTTTTCAGCATTTCATTCCATATTTCGCATATACCATATGTACATATGTGCTGATATGGATTTCGTTATTTTCCGAGTTGAAAATTCCTGACATTGTTGTTGTTGCTTTTTGTAGAAATAAATATTTTCACTTGTTGGTGTTTTGTGAGTCATGCGACAAGCGCACATGTCTTGGCATCAATTTCAGTCAATGTAGTTGTTGTTCTTGTTGTTAAGTGTCAACTAGGATGGACGTCTGCCTTAACTCTCTTCAGTGTTCTTATTTGTTGGGGAGTTACAGACTGTTGTAATGGTAAGGTTGCTGAGCAAGGGATTTACTGAAGTTCATATTTCTTATCAACACTGGCAGTCTGTTGTTTTTTATTGTATTTTACGGTATTTTTGTTTTTATGCTGAAACTGGAATTTAAGTTCTGTCAGCAAGTGCGTACAGGAATTTTTTTGAATGTCAAGTTACTATGAGTCGTTGCTGAAGCGGGTAGGGAGACTGCAGAGAAACTGCATTTATAATTTTTCGTACATTTCTTGGTTGGAGAATAAGAGATTAAATAATAGAAATAGTTCTAATTCTACATTATATAATAACTTTTTCTTCCATAAATTGTTGCAAGAAGCAGTAAGGTCATTTTATTGATAATAGAAGTATACCTTTAGGAGCCAATGAAATAAAATTCACGATTTTCATGGGTGAAAAGAAATTGCAGGGGATTTAATTAAAGAAATAAGTTCAGGAAACTTTCTCTTCTAATTGTAGACTTTCTACACTCTCTAGTATTGGAATCCTTAAGGTATTTTCATATGTATTATAATTATTTCTTTGATGCAAATCTTGTTCCTGTATTGTATGATAACGACCAACAACCTCACCTACTAAATGTAGGTCAATAAATCATAAATACATGTAAATTATGAAACGCTTAGGTAATTGAATAAATCGTTAATTGTTGTAATTATCCACAGTTTAACTCATATTTTTATGGTGTAATATTTCACCGGCCCATTAGCATAAAATACACACAAAGCGCAACAAATTAATAAATGAAACAAGTACAGTAAAGCCCGCTTAAATTGGAACAATAGAGAAAATAGGAAAATATTGAGGTTATATTGCACACTGGAATACAGCTTAGGTATGGTCATACTCTTAAAAATAAATACAACAAACGTAACTTAAATGGTTATAAAACACAACAATAACAATTACAAAGCAAATAACAAATGCTAATTTTACAAATACCGTTTATGATTTGCTATAACAACAACTAATAATAAATAATTTGTTTTTGTAAACAAATAATGAAATTAGTAGTTCGTTTAACTAACACTTGAATAATTGCAGCCAATTCATTTTAACTGCTGCGGTCATTACCCATAACGTTTTACTCGCTTGCAGTGCTCATTATATAGAACGTTATTCTTGAGATATTGAGAGCAGTGCGAGTGCGTTTTATACTCTCGCAACATGTTGCACAGAGTATTATAGTTTTGTTCACATGACGGTTGTTTGTGTTACACAGAACTAAAGGAGTTAGATATGGGGTTATATTTATATAAATGATCGGGATGACGAGTGGAGTTGAAATCCGGATGTCTATCCGTCCTTCTTTCCGTGCAAGCGATAACTTGAGTAAAAATGAAGATATCTTAATGAAACTTTGAACACATACTCCATGGCACCCAGAGGAGGTCGCTTTCGAAAATGGGCATAATCGGTCCACTGTCACGCCCACAAAATGGCGGAAACCGTAAACCTATGCAGTGTCATAACTAAGCCATAAATAAAGTTATTAAAATAAAATTTGGAACATAGGATCGCATTAGGAAGGGGCACATTTGGACGTAATTTTTTTGGGGAAGTGAGCGTGGCCCCGCCCCCAAATAGGTTTTTTGTACATATTTCGCAAACCAATAAACCTATATAAACCAAACTTTCTGCAGTCGTTTTTTTAGCCACTTTTTAATACAGTCCAAAAATGAAAGAAATCAGAAAATAACCACGCCCACCTTCCATACAAAGGTTAGGTGGAAAATTACTAAAAGTGGGTTAACTCACTAACGAAAAACGTCAGAAACACTAAATTTCACATAAGAAATGGCAGATGAAAGCTGCACTCAGATTTTTTGACAAAATGGAAAACGGGCGTGGCGTCGCCCACCTATGGATCAAAAACCATATCTCAGCAACTACTCGACCGATTTCAATGAAACTTGGTTTGTAATATTTTCCTTACATCCCAATGATATGTTGTGAAAATAGGCCAAATCGCTGCACAACCACGCCTACTTCCTATATACCAGAACTTTGTAGACGATCTGAATCGTTTACTTTACAATATATAAAGTTAGCACTAGTGAAGATATCGGTGCAGAACTTTGCACAAATACTATGTTTATAGTGTGGCAGCCCCATTCTAAAAATCGCCGAAATCGGACCATAAGTTTTTAAGGCCTCATATATCGAACACGAGGACCTCGGTGCTTCTAACCTAATATTATGGTTTCCAACTTTCAATGGACTTAATACAATATATATGACGAATATGTGGGTCAAATTGTGTGTTATATAATATACATAAAGTTAAATAAATAAATTGCGAGAGTATAAAATGTTCGGTTACACCCGAACTTAGCCCTTCCTTACTTGTTAAATTTTGTTTTATGTATGTAAAGTGATGTAAGCTATAATTCTTCTAACCAAAAAATTCTCGAAATTTTTTTAAAAAATATATATTTAAATTTACTTTTCACTTTCTTTTCGAATTAATTAATAAAAAAATTTCTAAGTAAATCGTTAAGCTAGTTAAATTTGCCATATAAATGTGTATTAAATTATATTAAAGCATTGAATTAAAATTTAAAAATGATTTCCATATAAACAAATGCCAAAAACTGCATTTCACATTTGTTGTTCGTAACCGCACGAATTTGTTGGAAATTAAATTAATTAAAAATGCTGAATTATTCTGACAAATACATATGTACATACATAAATATAAATTTTTATCGACATATATTTTACTCGAACATCGTAGTTTTTTGTATGTGTGAATTTACACAAATTTATTGCGAATGTATTATTCGCTTAGAATAATTAAACCAGTCGCTGATTTGCATGCATTGTTGCCTTTTTAGAGCTCACATTGAGGGTAGTTTTATTCGTAAATAGTTGCTACTGCATTATTGATGAGTTATGTAATTAAAATTAAATATCTATTAATGTTTAGAGAATTATGTTTAAAAATATGATTTTTGGTTCGGGTTTAAAAAGCTGATTTTATATGCTTTCTTAATACGCTGGAAAGGGGTCGAAATCGGTAAAAATAACCACGCCCACTTTCCTTGCAATGGGAATTTGATTAATATTCATGCAAAATGTCAGAAACGCTTAATTTTACAGAAGAAATGACGGAAATGAGCTGCACTCAGATTAAAAATTTGAGAAATGGGCGTGGCGTTTAACACTTTTGGGTTAAAGCCATATTTCAAGAACTAGTCGACCGATTTCAATGAAACTTGGTGTATGCGTATTTTCTTGAAACCCTGATATTCAGTGGTGTTTTGACTAAGACAGATTTGTTGAATGTCAGAAAGGCAAATCAATAGTGTGACAGAATCTGATTGGATTTTCATATTTTCGAATATAAGCAAAACCAATATTCGAATCAGCTGTTCCACTATTTATTCATGGAGCAAAATTATCAGGACATTTTTTTATTTTTTTAATTATAATCACATAACTAGTGCATTAAACCCGAAAAATAAAATTAATATGAGAAATTATTTCAGATTTTATTTTATTTGGCAATGAAAGTAGCGCAAAGGAGAAAAGGAAAGTTTTAGGGAATCACAGTAATTCGCTTTCTGCTCAAAGGAAGTCAAGTCATTTAAGTGTACATATAGATTTAGTTAGATATTTCCATGATCTAATCTGAATTACCTATTTTGCGAACTTCTTAGAATTGTTTGATTTTTTCTGTGGAATTCAATAATTACGTTCAATAATTTTACGTTCTTATCTTCTATTTCAATAATAATTATATTTGTCTAAAGCATTTTAACGCAAATCAAAATAAATTTTAAACGAGTATGGAAGGGCTAAGTTCGGGTGTAACCGAACATTTTATACTCTCGCAATTTATTTATTTACCATTATTTATATTATAACTATAATACACAATTTGACTCACACATGCGTCATATATATTGTATAAAGTCCATTGAAAGTTGAAAACCCTAATATTAGGTTAGAAGCACCGAGGTCCTAATGTTCGATATATGGGGCCTTGAAAACCTAGGGACCGAATTCGGCGATTTTTAGAAAGGGGCTGCCTCACTATAAACATAGTATTTGTGCAAAGTTCTGCATCGATATCTGCACTAGTGCTTACTTTATATATTGTAAAGTAAACGATTCAGATCGTCTTCAAAGTTCTGGTATATAGGAAGTAGACGTGGTTGTGAAGCGATTTGCCCTATTTTCACAACATATCATTGGGATGTAAGAAAACTATTACAAACCAAGTTTCATTGAAATCGGTCGAGTAGTTCCTGAGATATGGTTTTTGACCCATAAGTGGGCGACGCCACGCCCATTTTCCATTTTGTAAAAAAATCTGAGTGTAGCTTCCATCTGCCATTTTTTATGTGAAATTTAGTGTTTCTGACGTTTTTGGTTAGTGAGTTAACGCACTTTTAGTAATTTTCCACCTAACCTTTGTATGGGAGGGGGTCGTGATTATTATCCGATTTCATTTTTGGACTGTATAAGGAAATGCCTGAAAAAACACCTGCAGAAAGTTTTGGTTTATATAGCTCGATTGGTTTGCGAGATATAGACAAAAAACCGATTTGGGGGCAGGGCCACGCCCACTTCCCCAAAAAAATTACATCCAAATATGCTCCTTAATAGTACGATCCTTCATACCAAATTTTATTTCCATAGCTTTATTTATGGCTTAGTTATGGCACTTTATGTGTTTTCGGTTTTCGCCATTTTGTGGGCGTGGTAGTGGTCCGATTTTGCTCATTTTCGAAAGCAACCTTCCTATGGTGCCAAGAAATAAGTGTGCCAAGTTTCATCAAGATATATTAACTTTTACTAAAGTTACAGCTTGCACAGACGGGCGGACGGACGGACGGACAGACAGACATTCGGATTTGAACTCCACTCTTCACCCTGATCACTTTGGTATATATAACCCTATATCTAACTCGTTTAGTTTTGGGTGTTACAAACAACCGTTATGTGAACAAAACTATAATACTCTCTTTAGCAACTTTTGTTGCGAGAGTATACAAATTATCTCAAATCTGTCAGCATTGAAACACTTGGTTTGTTTGTGATAGTTAAACCCATATAATCTGAGTCATAACTTCACCTAGCTCCCATATATGTACCAAATATACGGTTTTTCCTACTTACGGTGGACTTTATACTATATATATTGGTTGATAAGTGAGTTATCTTAGAAAAATTAAGTTAATTAATAATCATATGTTTAATGAAGATATGTGTTGAAAATGAGTAAATTACCTCAGCCCCCATATACCATTTAGATTTATTTTCGTTATTCTTTTGAACTTTATGCCGAATAGAATGTGGATAAAATTGTGTTTTGTCATAATAGAATTACATCAATAAATTGCTAGAGTATAAAGTGTTTGGTTACACCCGAACTTAGACTTCTTCACTTATTTCAAATTCCATTTTTTGTAATTTTTAAAACATTTTACTTTAATAAATACAAACACAATGAATCACAGATTACTTATGTATATAAATTAAAAAGCTTTCATTGTTCCACGTCTTTCCCAAATGGAGTAATTTCCATTTATAATAATCACATTTTCATGCTACAAATATTTAAACATTGCTCACCACATTCGACCGCAAGTCGATTCATCGCGCATTGTTACTTGACTTTTGTGAATTTTTTAAGCAAAAATGCAAATATGCGAGTATTGTTGTACAAGTAATATGTAAATGAAAATGAAAATGAGAAAAAAATGTTGTTTGGCATGTGCGCCTGTGCTTAATGGCGTCAATTTTCCTCCATAATGAGAATGAGAATTGTAAATATTTGCACAAACATCAAAAGCCGCACAGCTTTTGAGCCAACAACAAACGAACGAGGGCAATGCAATGCGAAATACACGAAATTTACTGTGATCACGGCAGGCAGGCGAAATGAAACACGAAATAAAGATGCGAAAGCAACAACAATAAATTTAAAGAAACAAAAACAACAATAAAGCTAAAGAGCGAGAACTGAGAATTGCATGCAAACGGCCTGTCAATTGCGAACGAAAAAAAAAGAAGCAAAATGTGCAAGGTGGCGAAAATTACTGAAACGAAATGCGCAAGTAAAATAAAAAAACAACAAAAAATACACGCGTAAATAATGAAGAAAATCAACAATGAGAAAAAAATGGCTAGTAATGATGGAAAAAATCCGAGTTAATAAACCTACTTAAAGCTCATTTGCAATTTAAGTGCCGAGAAAAAAGTGCGCGAACGAATATTTATGTATGTACTTAAGTAAATATGTACTTATGTATGTAAAAATTAAAATAAAAATACAACAATATTACGCAGCAAGTAAAAAACGTTGAAGATGCTGTGAAGAACCGATATACAAAAATATATGTATATATATATACCATATGAATATATGTATATATATATAAATCCGTTACTTACATACTTATTTACTCATTCTACAACTTAATGCAGCTTTTGTTTTTGCTATTGTTGTAAATTGTATGCGTTTTTCCACTGCGCCAGCCGCTCGCCGTGTGAAAATGTTTGCTTGCAAGCTTCTACTTTTGTGTTGTTGTTGTTATTGCAGATTTATTTCTGCACGCAGGCACAAACAACAGCTGTTGAAATATTTAATGCAAAAATTCCGCTGCATTAATGATGAGCTAAAGTTGTGGCATAATGGACTGCGGCTGGTGAAGCTTCTCCAACAGCAGAGAACTTTTGCGCGCAAAATATTGAATACAAAAACAAAAGATGGCGCTATTATTGTGTTGTAAAATAAAATAGTTTTTTTTTTTATATACATTTAACTGCATTTTAAAGTTCACTTATTTGCGCTTAAGTTAATGATGACTCATGCTTGGACTCGCGATTTTTTCAAGGCAAATAATTAAAAACAACAACAGTAAATCGGTACAAAAAAGGCAGAAATAGAAATGGGAATTGTGGTGAGCTGATTGTACTAGGCATAGTTATAGGCGCTTACATTAGTTTTGAATTTGCCTTAGAGACCTCACAAATCTCGATGAGTTAGAAGACGAAACGGTCTTGCCTCGTATACTCTAAATTGGAATTGTATGTATATCATCGTAAATTTATTCATCCCTGGAGAGAAACCGCTTATGTAAGGTAACGTCTTCAGTCAACAGTTGCTGATCTTTGCTGAGATATATCCGCCTAAAAGTAGGCTACAAACGATCGCTAAGATCGACTATTGTCCCGAATTCTTCTCATATGTTAGATTAATTTCTAGCTATACCAAGTCTGATACACTGAGTTTTAGACGGCGTGAAAATATGTATAGAACACTTATGAGCTATTTGGTTAGTTAAAGAAACGATGGATTGTAATACGACGCTCTATTGGCAAGCGCTTCAATTTACAAAACGATCTGCTAACCTAAAACGTGTTCGTGTTTTTCAAAAATATTTTAACTGTCCTTGGTCTGACAAGTTGAAAAACCTAGAAACAAGCTGAAGAACCTTCGACAAATCTTAATATGGCTCATATGGCTCTTGAGATAACAATAAGTTTGGTCTGAAAACCCACTTTCATAAAATCCGTTTCAAGATGTTAAGTGTTTAAAAAATTTTTCCGATAATAAATAAATAACAGCAATAAACTCGCGAAAATAAAAAAAAAAATTAATTAAAAATTTAAACAAAAACAAAAAAAATTATTTTAACAAATACAACAAATTATATAAAAATGAAAAATTATTGCATTTGCTTATCAGATCGTAGTTCATACTTGGAGAGTAAAGAAGTTTTCTCATTGCGCGGATTGCAGGAATAAACAATGGACTTATCTAGGAAAGATGGTAAAACAGAATCCCACAATGAACAAGGTGTAGAAAACCAATACTCTACTAATCAAGACTATTCATTTTCTATAGCGCGCGTTCAATTGAAACGTATGCAAGAAATACGAAGCCAAACCGTTGTGGTTGATAAGACCAGCCAAGAAAATAAGATAGTCAAAGCTCCAAAGAAAAGAGCTTCTTCTTCTGGCGACGTGGAAATAACCAAAACTACACCGAAAAAACCCAAAAATGATAATTCGCCCAGACATAATCCTATAATGTCAACACCCAACCCTATGGTGTCTATACCCAATCCTATGTCGTCTATACCTAATTCTATGGGGTCTAAAACTAATATTTTGGAATCTCTACTTAGTTCTGTAGGGCCTATACCTAATTCTATCGCGCCTATACCTAATCCTATGGAGACTACAGCTAATTCATCTGATCCTATGCTACCCATGCCTAATTATATAGAGTCTATACGTAATTCTATGGGGTGTGCACCTAATACTATGGCGTCTATACCCAATTTTACGGGAAATATAATTAACCCCATGTTGCCCTTTGGTGTCCCTTTAGCGTCTCTACTTACTCCTATGGTTTCTATACCTAGAGATATAGTACAACACTTCCTAAATAAAGAGAACTTCTTGAATCAACAACTTATAATAAATTATTTAGTCGCAACAAATAATCCAATTGATGCGCAAATTGAAAAAATGCAGGCGTCTATTAAAGAAACAAAGGTCTCCGAAGCAGACTCAACTATACACTTGAATTACGTTATAGGACCCAATGGTACAACTGTACCAAAGGAGCGTTTCGATAAAATCGATTTTCGTAACATTGAAGTCGCCACGAAAGAGCTATTGGCATTAGTTTTTGATAAAGAAACGAAAGCTGAACTAATCGAACAGTCGGCAACAGGAAATACGCCAGAACGTATACGGCCAATTAAGTCGCAAAAAGACACCCTGAATGATGTGATCTATTGTGTGCAGAAGAAATTTAATTTTTTACATCGTAAAGTCAATTTTCCATTAGTCGAATCCACATCGCAATAAAAATAGATGTAATTCGGTAGATTTTGCTACCATAGCTTATCGAAGTATATATACAGTATATATCGGAAAAAGCTAATTTTAAATAAATTTCTTTATTTTTTTTAAATTTTCGCTTTGTTTGTATTAAGTGTGATTATGAAAAAAATAAATGTTGCCTACAATTAGGCGTATGTGAGTGTAGACCGCGCCCAGAACTACGATTCTAGCAATTTTGTTTCGTCCTTGTCAGACAATAATTGTAATGTAATGAAATCTGTTCATAAATTTTCAGAAAAGTTGTACTTTTTACTATCTTCAGAGTTTTTACTTTAATGTGTGTATTTTAATCTATAATCCCTATAGAATATGGCTGCGGTATAGAAATTGGAATGGCAATATACAATTACTCTCTTTTTAGGAACTTAATATATAGCTAAAATTATTCAGTTTCTAGAAACAGGAAGTCTTTCACATCCAGATTTTGATGGAACATTCTAAATGTGAGAGACTATCCACGACTATCACAGGAAATCTACATATCGGAAATATATGTAACTTTCGTTCACTTTCGGGAGTACAATACTTAGAACTTAATTTACGAGCCACAAATCAAACCAAATGTTAAAAAGGGAATATGCCGTTGGATCCAGCTAAGCTGAACTCAGTTCCTCCCGACAGGAATGTGTCAGCCAATCTTTAGCTTGTCAACCGAACAGTATTTCTTCACCGAAAGTAACTCCAACTCCAGTCTCTTGGAGGTACTCTATGTAAGTCCACTCTCTATAAGCAGATATATAGCTAGAGTATAGAAATATGTGACTTGATACATATTACAACAGGAACTTACATAATTACGCGAACTTGAAAAGGCAGCATCATTAAAATGTTGCGAAATTTCATTTGCTAACATTTGCTGGAGAGCAAATTGCATTTTCCGCTTATTCTATAAAACAACAAAACTTCTATTACAACAACAATAACTTCATTACATTTTGCATACTGTCAGCGAAAAGTTTGTGCTTTTACTGTAGCGAGTTTCTCCGCTGAACTCAAAAAAGAAGAATATATAAAGCAGACTAAGAAAATCGTAAAGAAAGAGGGGGAGAGAAAAGTAGAAATATGGAAAAATGTTGTAGAAATTTTATTTACATGCATATGTATACACAGAGGTGTATACCATAGGCTTTAATACTAGTCGAGTGCATATAGTGCATGACTGCGGCTCAGTGAATCGTGGGGTCAAAACCTGAACATTGAAATGCGTCTAAAATTTTCCAAACATTAATTTTAAGCCTCCCATTGTAGCCCTATTACAGAAAATTCTCTCACGAAGAATTGTCCAGTAAGTCAGTGATGAGTTTTAACTTATAGGGCCCCTAATTATTAGCAGAAGCGCGGCCTTAAAACTTAGCAACTTTAAATTTCCAAAAAAATTTTGAACTTTCCAAGAATGAAATAGTTTCTTAATTTATGTTCTGCTGAGCCTACTTCAATATTGAGTAGGCCCATCTAGTGGATGTTGCATAACTATGCTTTATTACCCTTCTTCGTTCAAAAATCATACTTTTCTTACAAAAAAAAAATTAAAATTGTAGTGCTTTGCAGCTGTCGCCGTAAATCTACTTTCTTGCTTACATAAAATCTTGGCTGGCAGCTCCTCGCTTGCTCAAGCCCTTTGCACCTACAGGCAACTCTCTGAAGATTTATCACTGCTTCCTCTCGACGATGAATTCGTGGCGCAAATATTAATGTTGCTATGTCACTAGAATTGTTGTTGTTGTTGTTACGGTGCAGTCAGCTTGTCTACACAGAACACACCACATTCGTTGAATCTCCAGAACATCACTGCATGCATTTTCTTAAGTTTATTGCTACCCACAGAGCTCCCACAGACTTTCCGTTGTTGTTGTTGCAACTTATGTCACTGCTGCTGCATAAATGTTGTTGCAATTGTTGTCGTTTTACTACTTGCAACGCAACTGCCATTAAAGTTGCAACAGTGTGTGCACTAATTAAACAGCTTGTCTGCCATTAAGTAGTTATGCCAGACACGCCCACTAAAAATCCCACTCATCCTTGCCGCACAACTCAGTACTTTACACTTGAGTGCATTCTCTGGTTTGTGTCGCATGCGTTAGTAGTTTTGCCTTTTTGTTGTTGCTGTTGTTGTTGCCATTGTGTAATTAGTAAATTTACATTTGTTGTTGTTGGGCAACATTTTACGTATTATTCCCGTGAGTGTGCTCCGACTGCGTCTAAGCTGCTTTATGTATGCGTTTGGGTAAAGTCTTAGAGCTCTTCTGCTTGAAGTGTCTTTCATTAGCATCTTTGTAAATTTGTCTTTAAGGTGTTGGCGGAGCTTTCATTCTGCCTCTTGTGCGTGATAGTGCATCGCTTGCTGGATGCCTTGGGATAAATGTCAACAAAACTTGGCAATATTTTAAGATTTTTCGAGATAAGACAGCTTGCAGGTGCTTAAGTCAGATGGTGAAGGATAAGGAAAGGAAATATTTTTCTTGCAGTAAATACTGTAATCTTAAAAATATTTCAAAGTCTTAAAAGCATTAATTTAAATTCGAATCCTTTCTTCGTTTTTTTCGGATTTCAAACGGAGCTATGATCCCCTCTTGCTATGTGGTCTAATTTTTAGCAACTGTTTCTAACTAAACCGTAATTTCTATATCTCTGGATCAGTTCTTCTTCCCCACATTTGTATGGGTCTGCCATTATGTTGACATCCGACGTTATAGGTCGGCCATTGTTACTGTCCGAATGTGAACCTTCGAGGTAGGGCAGGAGAAGTGTTCTGTCGGAAGCTCTCAATTAACTTTCGGCTGCCAGACCAACGTAGCGTCTTTCAAGCGGAGATGGCTGGCAGACATACCACTTCGAAGTGCGGCATCCTTCAGAGAGGTGTGTATTCACTCCGATAGTAGAGTGGCTTGGATTCGATGACAGTACGCTCTAAGTTTGTCTAATATCGTTATCTTTGCTTCGAACTACTTTTTAATCCGACTGGTGCGCGTATCCTGCCACCGCGGAATCGCTGGAAACTGCAAAGCGAATCAGCATGCAAAAGAGGAGGCATGTGTGTAGTCCGTGGTTCAGTTGTGCTAGAGCGCTGGATACACTGACTTCCAGTGAGCTCGCCAAAAGCTGGAGAACAACCAGCACTTGTGCAGTAGCGAGATATTGCTGGTTCGCAGTGAATCGAAAGCGGTCCTTACAGCTGCTGTCGTTTGGATTCAACATTAGCCGACTTAAGAACTTTATAAAGAGGCCCAGCGCTTTGTCGTATCATAAAGGTCTTAGAGATCCGTAAGGAATATCCGGGTATCACAAAGGACAATCGAATCTGTCTAAGTGAGATTATCTGCAGTTGCGGAGATCTACCCCTACCTGTGTTCGAGACTAGAAAAAGCTTCTGGGCATATCAACATCTCCTGAGAACTATAAGAAAATAAAAGTGTTCCGGTAAACAGTTTTCCGGGCTAGTGTTCTTTGTTAGACACAAGACTCATCTGACTAAAATTACATCAAATAAATCATATAAATCAGTTCTGAAAGCAAAAGCGATACCAGAAAGTTCGTTTTTGTTTTGCCCATCGTCGAAAAGTGTTTCTTTGTGAGGATAGATTAGGGTCAGGAAACTTGTTTTATAAGCCTTGAACCTAAGTGAGTTAATGTTCTAGGTTTATTGGATAATTTTAAATCTCAATCTATATATTTGAAAACATTTTGAAACGTAGCTTTAGATTTTATTGCTTTAACAAGAAGATGTCGCTCATCACTAAATAGACGTCGTGATTTCATGTTCCCACAAGTCTAAACGCTCGAAATATAAGCACCAGTTGGTCTCTTTCGCTTCTCGCTGCTTCTTAATGGCTAATTCGTCAACTTAAAGTCTAGAAATCACTCTTACGACTATCAAACAACGTTGTTGTTGTTGTTGAAACTGGTTTAGAGTACAACGGCGGTTTGTGACTGCTTAAGTTCGTAAACTTAGAATTACTCTACACAACTATAAACCGTAAGTAGTCCCGTTTGCCGTTGCAAACTCAAAGCTTGCGGATGTATCCCACGACAGTTATGCGTACTTGCGCCATTCCCAGAGGCTGCCATTAAGCGCTCGCGGAATAGTTGGGGCGAAGCCTCCTCAAATTATGCTCTGCTTTGCTTCACTTTTCATATTTTCCGCGCATTTTTATCTGCGAAAATTTTACTGTTTAATTTTGAAATGCATTTTTATAACAAAAACATTTCGTTGGCTTTTGCTCTTGCATTTCGCTTGTAGTCGCACATTCAAATGTATGTTGGAGTGCATTTTTTTGTGCTTTCATTTATGTTTATGTTTGCTTCATGTTGTTGTCATTGTTGTTGTTAGTAGTAATAGCAGTTACTCTGGACTTGTCTGTAATATTTATATATATTTTGTTTGTTGTATTGTTGTTGTTGCTAGCGGCATTGGCATTTTGGCTTGTTGTCGCGCTGTTGTTTGCTTGTTGTTGGCTTTTACGCTGCAGTTGCCTTTTGGGTATGCCTCGGTTTTTTTCCCGCTATCAACGCTATTTACGTGTATGTTATTTTATGAGTATGTGTTCATATGCCATTTCAGCTTGAAAGTAGCGGCAAAGTTTTTGTTTGTGCACACACACTCACATATGAATATTTTGCAGGGACATTCCCCTTCGTGCAAAGGCATAAATGCGAGTTTGCAGCATCATTTTTTTTCAACTGTCTCTTGAAGTTATGTTTTTGTCTCTGTGCTTTTGGCTTTCACAGCGGTTATTGACCCACGTATGCATTTGTATGCCTTCATATGTTTACGTTTATGTTTTTTGCATATAAATACTTAAAGAGAGCACTGCAGGTTGTACATACGTATATACACCCACATGTATTCCTTAATGCTATCTAACTACCACACGAGTGATTTTCTTATTTTTGTTGTTGCATGTAAGAGTTTCCTTCCCTTTGGCATAATTTATGAAACTATATGAAAAATGTAAAAGAAAATGTAATAAACTCGCATAAGTAAGCAAGTTGGCTTTGTAATATTTATATTACTTAAATTTAGAATCTTTATTTAGCGCTTCAGAATATATAAGATTGTCGTTTCATATAGAAATCATATTATGAACTTTGAAATTAATATAGCTCTTATAGCTGAAAGCTTATATTCCTGTTTATATCTAGTATCATTATTTGTTGTATGATGTGTGTTCAAAAAATAACGGGAATTTTCGTTTTTTTAATAAAATATTTATTTGTCTCTCGTCATTCGATATTATGCACTTCCGCTACTCCCCATTCGATATGATGTCAGCGCTGCCTTAAATCGTCGAAACACTTCTTAAACTCGATCTTTTGGACATTCTTTGGCTCTTTCAGCCATTTCTCATATGCTTGTAAAACGACTGGCCTTTAAGCTTATCCTTATTTTTGTAAATAGGGAAAATTCCCACGCAGTGAGGTCTATATAAAGTAAGCCGTAAGCCCTTTGCGACATAATGACAGAACGGTACGGAATAAAGAAGAAACTAACCAAAATTTCTTAGTCCCAATATTGTTGTATGATTTCAGATCTACATATTTAACAAGTAAGGAAGGGCTAAGTTCGGGTGTAACCGAACATTTTATACTCTGGCAATTTTTTTATTTAACTTTATTTATATTATGTATTATATTTGACCCACATATTCGTCATATATATTGTATAAAGTCCATTGAAAGTTGTAGAAGCCCCGAGGTCCTCATATGGGGCCTTGAAAACCTATGGTCCGATTTCGGTGATTTGTAGAAATGGGCGGTCACACTATAAATACAGTATTTGTGCAAAGTTTTGCACCGATATCTTCACTAGTGCTTACTTTATATATTGTAAAGTAAACGATTTAGATCATCTTCTCAGTTCTGGTATATAGGAAGTAGGCGTGATTGTGAAGCGATTTGGCCAATTTTCACAACATATTATTGGGATGTAAGGAAACTATTACAAACCAAGTTTCATTGAAATCGGTCCCGTGTGTGGGCGACGCCACGCCTATTTTCCATTTTGTAAAAAAATCTGAGTGCAGCTTCCATCTGCCATTTCTAATGTGAAATTTATTGTTTCTGACGTTTTTCGTTAGTGAGTTAACCCACTTTTAGTGATTTTCAACCTAATCTTTGTATGGGAGGTGGGCGTGGTTAATATCCGATTTCTTTCATTTTTGGACTGTATTAAGAAGTGGCTAAAAAAACGACTGCAGAAAGTTTGGTTTATATAGCTTCATACAGACATCCGGATTTCAACTTCACTCGTCATCCTGATCACTTATATATATATAACCATATGTGTATGTGATTGGCGTTGCAACCGTTTAGCCGGTTATAGCCGAATCGACGATAGTGCGCCACCTCTCTCTCTCCTTCGCAGTTCGGCGCCAGTTGGAGATCCCAAGTGTAACCAGGTCGCTCTCCACCTGGTCCCTCCAACGGAGTGGAGGCCTTCCCCTTCCTCGGCTTCCTCCGGCGGGTACTGCATCGAACACTTTCAGGGCTGGAGTGTTTTCGTCCATTCGGACAACATGACCTAGCCAGCGTAGCCGCTGTCTTTTTATTCGCTGAACTATGTCAATGTCGTCGTATAACTCGTACAGCTCATCGTTCCATCGTCTGCGGTATTCGCCGTTGCCAATGTTCTGAGGACCATAAATCTTGCGCAAAATCTTCCTCTCGAAAACTCCTAGTGTTGTCTCATCTGATGTTGACATCGTCCAAGCTTCTGCACCGTAAAGCAGGACGGGAATGATAAGCGACTTGTAGAGCTTGATTTTGGTTCGTCGAGAGAGGACTTTACTGTTCAATTGCCTACTCAGTCCAAAGTAGCACCTGTTGGCAAGAGTTATTCTGCGCTGGATTTCGAGGCTGACATTGTTCGTGTTGTTGATGCTGGTTCCCAGGTATACGAAATTATCTACGACCTCGAAGTTATGACTGTCAACAGTGACGTGGGAGCCAAGACGCGAATGCGCCGACTGTTTGTTTGATGACAGGAGATATTTCGTCTTGTCCTCATTCATATCCATATATCTAACTCTTTTATTTCTTGGTGACACAAACAACCGTTTTGTGAACAAAACTATAATACTCTGTGCAACATGTTGCGAGGGTATAAAAAGGATCTACATATACATAATTCATTTGAATTCTGACAAAAGCCAAAATATCTCATAAATCAGTTCACGTAATTCCCTGAATTCACTTTCATGATTTATTGCTTATATAGAAGTAGATCATCCTCTTTTCTGGAAAATATTGCGAAACAGCCACAAACCATAATTATTTGTTTTCATGGAAATCATGTAATCTTTTTGAATTGTTACACTTATCATTCGCAGTGTGTTTACTGTGCCAGAGATTTCGAACAACGAATTTATTTTTTTTACGAGGGGGATTATGTTTTTTGCATAGAGACGCAATAATAGTTTTCCAGCACTCAACGAATGGTTGTTCGCGGTAAAACGATCGTTAACGATCACCGAACACCGTTTTTGAACAATAATAACAAAGGAACCAAGAAGATTAACCTTCAACACATAGTAATGGCATAACAAGTCATGCTTTGATGAAGCAGGTACCTAGAACGCATATGTGATTTCTACCTGCCTCGAAGGATATAAAGTTCTAGACGCGCTGTGTTGCAGCATCATACAACAGATTGCTACAAGCAGTGAACAACACAAAAAAAAAACAAAGCTCAGTAAAACTATAATTTATAATGGACAGAATTCGGTTGCAGAGAGATAATGAAAATGAAGAAGAAGGAGCAAATATAACTAATACTATTCCTAATGGATTATTTAATAATGCAAGTTCAAGCGGCGACTCTATGGAAAATGTAGCTTACGAGTCATCGGACGAAGATATTGCTGATGATGATGATGTGTATACCATTGAATATGACCCGGATACGTCTTTCGAAGAAGCTGGCGAAGAATCCGTGATTAGTGCTGTACTGGAAAGTGAATTGCGTTGTCTTATGCGACGAGGGGGAGGTGATCCATCAGGTGAGATCGATGTCGAATCGATACGCAGAGGAATCTTAAATACTGGAGGTGTTGACAATCCGCGCAATCTTATAGTCGGAGTGATGTATTACATGCTTCCATATTCCGAACCGTCTAATTATCTCAACTCCCGGCTGAATGGTCCGGAACATTTATTTCGTGAAATGTTGGCAACGCAATTTAATATAGATCCGTTTCATGTTGATACAAATCGTTCAGACACTACTCCACCTCCACCTAACGTGCAGCAAGCACAAAACGACACTTTTACCGAAGATGCGTTATCCGATTACAGTGTGGATAGCGATGAGCCGTTAGATTACTCAATCAGAGGGAAATACTTTAGGCGTTAATTTTTATGCGCAATTATTATAAAATTTACTTACATAACATACAAAAAAATAAATAAAAAATATTGAGTTGAGATCATATTCTCTCTCAAAAAAAAAAAACAAAAACAATAATTTTTTGAATGTGGGTTCGCAAATATATTTGGGGTTGAAGTGAAATCTGTAAGGGATAATCTCTTGGTCTTGAGGAGCCGAATAGAAAACATCCAAAGGTCCCACTAGAGAGTAGGCTTATTCGAGATGAGATTGAAAATATTCGAGACTGGTTATAAAGTGAGAAGTTGAAAGCTTGTTTGCATCAGCGGGAATCTTCCGGTGGAAATATGTTCCATACTGATATTGTGATGGAACTATTTATTTACTGTGCTTGTTTATGCATTGTAAGAGATTATTTTTCACCCATACACATACATAAATATCCAATTTAATCTTCTTTTCTCTACATTTCAGGTAAGCATCGCAGTATTTTTCCACAACAATTCTATCAAAATAAAACTGAAAACACTCCATTTCAATGTAAGTAAACAAATGAAAGCAACTGAAAACTAAATAAAGGGTGATTTTTTAAGAGCTTGATAACTTTTTTTAAAAAAAATCTCATCGGTTCTTTATTTGAAACGTTAGATTGGTTCATGACATTTACTTTTTGAAGATAATTTCATTTAAATGTTGACCGCGGCTGCGTCTTAGGTGGTCCATTCGGAAAGTCCAATTTTGGGCAACTTTTTCGAGCATTTCGGCCGGAATAGCCCGAATTTCTTCGGAAATGTTGTCTTCCAAAGCTGGAATAGTTGCTGGCTTATTTCTGTAGACTTTAGACTTGACGTAGCCCCACAAAAAATAGTCTAAAGGCGTTAAATCGCATGATCTTGGTGGCCAACTTACGGGTCCATTTCTTGAGATGAATTGTTCTCCGAAGTTTTCCCTCAAAATGGCCATAGAATCGCGAGCTGTGTGGCATGTAGCGCCATCTTGTTGAAACCACATGTCAACCAAGTTCAGTTCTTCCATTTTTGGCATCAAAAAGTTTGTTAGCATCGAACGATAGCGATCGCCATTCACCGTAACGTTGCGTCCAACAGCATCTTTGAAAAAATACGGTCCAATGATTCCACCAGCGTACAAACCACACCAAACAGTGCATTTTTCGGGATGCATGGGCAGTTCTTGAACGGCTTCTGGTTGCTCTTCACCCCAAATGCGGCAATTTTGCTTATTTACGTAGCCATTCAACCAGAAATGAGCCTCATCGCTGAACAAAATTTGTCGATAAACACATTTCGAACCGAACACTGATTTTGGTAATAAAATTCAATGATTTGCAAGCGTTGCTCGTTAGTAAGTCTATTCATGATGAAATGTCAAAGCATACTGAGCATCTTTCTCTTTGACACCATGTCTGAAATCCCACGTGATCTGTCAAATACTAATGCATGAAAATCCTAACCTCAAAAAAATCACCCGTTAAATAGCATGACGAGTAATCGTCTAGACGGAAAAATATGTTTCACTATAACTAAGAAAGTAGATAAATGGGAGATTGTAAGAAAGCTTAAAACAATAAATACATAAAGCTATAAAATATAGATAAAAAGCTTTGTAATGAAGCAACAAACACACAACTATGACCCAGTTAGAGCAGCACACAGTAGTAATGGTGAGTAAAATAGTAAGAAAAGATAATATTTAAAACATAAATAAAGACATACATACAGACATCAGTAGACATGGACTGAAGCCTGTATGACTAAATGGAGAAATCCGGTTGTGCTGCTACTTGAGTTATCGCCAAAGTTCAAGCGCCAAATACACTATTGACCTTCACAAAGCTGCTCAAATAAACTGTTATTTATTTACATATAAGCTCAGGCATTTGTATTTATCTGTGTATACGGATATTTGTATGATTTTGATTAGATTTACAAGCAAAAGGAAAAAAATTCAGTTGTTTTATAAAATAGATAAAGAATGTATCTTAAAGATTAAATTTAAAAACTTTAGTTTTTGAAAAATTTAAGAATTTGGTTTTCAAAATTCGAGAAGAGTGCGAACAATATTAAAATAACCTTTTGCGAAGATTAGTTGAGTTTGCTTAAGTCGCCATTGAGTTTTTCAACAAATCTAACATTCACAAGAATAATACCAAGCAATGTTATGTGGTTGTTAAGTATATTTCTTTCCCGCTGGGAAAATAAGGGTAGGAATAATAGGGTGGCTACAAAGGTAGGCCGATAGGGATAGTAAATGACGCCTTATTTTTCCTGCTCTTCAGTAACGTTTGCCATTTCATCATGGAAAGATGTATGACCCAACAACGAGTCTAAAGATTTAAAATTCACTACCGAAATTCGGAGTCAGTGGCCTCAACGTTAAGAGCGCTACGTTTAATTTATGATGAGGCTCATTTGTGGGTGAATGGTTTCGTCAATAAGCAAAGTATGAAAAATATCCGTTATTGTTCAGGCTGCAATCCACACACGTACTTTATGAGTCACCATTGTATCCCGAATAAATTACGGTTTGGTGTGGTTTATGGACCGGCGGCTTCATTGGGCGGTACTTCTTCGTTGATGATCAAGACTGGCACGTTACTGTGAATACGAATCGCTACCGCTTAATGGTAATCGAATATTTATGCTCCGTGTTGGCCATGCAAAAGAAATCGAGTTCCATACATAATTGCATTGAATGTACTCTACTGTACCCTGCTGTACTCTACAGTACTCTACTGTACTCTACTGTACTCTACTCTACTGTACTCTACTGTACTCTACTACTGTACTCTACTGTACTCTACTCTACTGTACTCTACTGTAATTTACTGTACTCTACTGTAATTTACTGTACTCTACTGTACTCTACTCTACTCTACTCTACTCTACTCTACTCTATTCAATATTTAAATACCCTTGAATGCAGCCAAATATTAATTTATTTTGATGTTTTGGGTTTTTTGAAAAAAAAAGAAAAATATTTACGTACATAATAATGGGAAGTTAATTCAGACTAATAATTCTCAATCTACGTCATTACAAGAACAACTATCGACGTTTATTTATGTTACATTGTTTATTAAGGTAAACAAATATGTAAAGTTCAGCCGCAAATTGCGAGTAACGAGTCATCAATATGGCGAATAATAGGGTGCGAAGAACCACTATACATCAAAAGCTACAAAAAACAAGTAAGGAAGGGCTAAGTTCGGGTGTAACCGAACATTTTATACTCTCGCATTTTATTTATTTAACTTTATTTATATTATGTAATACACAATTTGACCCACATATTCGCCATATATATTGTATAAAGTCCATTGAAAGTTGGAAACCATAATATTAGATTAGAAGCACCGAGGTCCTCGTGTTCGATATATGGGGCCTTAAAAACCTATGGTCCGATTTCGGCGATTTTTAGAATCGAGCTGCCTCACTATAAACATAGTATTTGTGCAAAGTTCTGCATCGATATCTTCACTAGTGCTTACTTTATATATTGTAAAGAAAGTGATTCAGATAGTCTTCAAAGTTCTGGTATATAGGAAATAGGCGTCGTTGTGGAGCAATTTGGCTTATTTTCACAACATATCATTGGGATGTAAGGAAACTATTACAAACCAAGTTTCATTCGAATCGGTCGAGTAGTTCCTGAGATATGGTTTTTGACTCATAAGTGGGCGACGCCACGCCCATTTTACATTTTGTAAACAAATCTGAGTGCAGCTTCCATCTGCCATTTCTTATGTGAAATTTAGTGTTTCTGACGTTTTTCGTTAGTGAGTTAACCCACTTTTAGTAATTTTCAACCTAACCTTTGTATGGGAGGTGGGCGTGGTTATTATCCGATTTCTTTCATTTTTGGACTGTATTAAAAAGTGGCTAAAACAAACGACTGCAGAAAGTTTGGTTTATATAGCTCTATTGGTTTGCGAGATATGTGCAAAAAACTTAGTAGGGGGCGGGGCCACGCCCACTTCCCAAAAAACAGTAACAGTAAAATATTCATAGTGCGATCCTCCATCCCAAATTTTATTTCCATAGCTTTATTTATGGCTTAGTTATAGCAATTTATGTGTTTTCGGTTTTCGCCATTTTGTGGGCGTGGTAGTGGTCCGATTTTGCTCGAAAGCAACCTTTCTATGGTGCCAAGAAATAAGTGTGCCAAGTTTCATCAAGATATCTTAATTTTTTACTCAAGTTACACCTTGCACAGACGGACGGACGGACGGACGGACAGACAGACATTCGGATTTGAACTCCACTCTTCACTCTGATCACTTTGGTATATATGTATAACCCTATATCTAACTCGTTTAGTTTTGGGTGTTGCAAACAACCGTTATGTGAACAAAACTATAATACTCTCTTTAGCAACTTTGTTGCGAGAGTATAATAAAATAAACAATCTGGAAAATAAGTAAATCTAAATTATATTCTAGAAATGAAGACAAAAGTCTAGAATAATGGTAAAAAGCCAAATAATAACAACACAGCAATAAACCAACTAAAAATATGTGGAATACAATACAATATGATAACAAAAACAAACAACAAATGCAATTGCAGCAAAGCAATAAATAACGACAACTGCACAGGGTTTGGAGATTAGAAAGTGAAGGGGAAAAATAACAACATAAAAAGAAAACAGCAAAGAAAGTATGCGCATTTTGGAAAAACTTGGCGGTGAAAAGTGCTTTTGCGGCACGCAACAACAAAACAACAATAGCAACAAAATTATAATTGTGTCACGTGCGAAGGCACGAAGTTAAGCCGCAAATAGCAACGAAAAAAAACAACAAAAAGAAATATTAAAGAAACCCAAGTGTGTTGGGGAAAAAATGTAAAATTTTAAAAATTCAACAGTCGCCGCCAAGAGCATTCGTACTTGAAACTTTCGAGCGCCACCGCTGCGACACATTTGGTGTTGAAATCGCATTGGGGCGTGAATGTGTCGGCTGCCGTAGCAGTGGAAGCAGTGGCAACTGCAGAAAGTGCGATAAATTTCAATTGCAGCACTGGCAGCTGCAACAATAGCAACAACAACAACAACAACAAGCAATAGCAACGCCAGCAAATAAGTTGCAAGCGACAGATAAGCGGGAACTTTCAGCGCGTGCAAGCGAGCAGCGCTTTGCCAGTTGCAGTTAAAATGCACCAGCCAGCAACTTGCCGCAGAGTGTGCCACTGTGTGTGTATGGGCGTGCGTGTGCAATTGGCATTTTCATGGTTAAAAGTCGAAAAGTTGCCTACAAACAAAATGCGAAACAAAAAACAAAAGTGAAAAAAACTCGTAAACGAAAACTTGTTCCACTTTCATGGCAAAACAAAAACGCCTAGTGAAAATGCATGAAAAACGCACAACACACAGTTACACATTGGCAAACAAGCAAACCTCATGTGCATGTGAAGCCAACAACAAAAAAATAAAAACAACAAAGGAAAAAAAACGCTCATGAGCACAAATGAAAAGCGAAAAAGCAACTGAAATTAAACTGCATTGCTGCGCCGCCTGCTTTGCAACACTTTCGCTACAAAGCGCTAGCAGAAAAAAAACAATAAAAAAATCGCACAACAACAACCAAACACCAAATTTGCACAGCTACAATGCCACGGCTGCAAAGCATTTTGTGGCAGCAATGAAACGTTTTGTTGTTGTTGCTTTTTGCAGCTTATTTTTATTTTGTGGTTTGCAAATGCATATAATCGGTCATAAATCATTGCAGAGATAGCAGCAATTGTGTGTTAAAAATTCGTTTTTTCTCTCGCCGCTGCACACTCGAATGTTGCTCATACGCTGTGGCACCAAATGAAATTAAGCTCTTTTAATTGCTTGATATTTCGCTAGCAAACTGGAAATTCATTATTTCACACGTGAGCAATGAGAGCTCAGCAGCTTAGCTGCGCTTATAAAGTGCTTTGTGATAAGAATTTCGGCGAATCGATGGATTTGAGCTTTGAGCTTTCATTGCTAACGGCTTATTATGGCATACAGTTTTACGGCTGCAAAGTAATGCAATATACCGAAATTATGCATGGTATCTGCATGTTTCACCGCACTTTAAAAGATTTTTTGCTATACTCATTGCTGTTGTTGCTTTATAATGTGCTGTTTTCACTTTGTCAAATTTTTTGACAATCGTTGTCAAATCAATGTCATTACATTTTTTAGCTATTATTAAAAACACTTTTGAAGTCATATTTGCTAACTATTTAAGGTTTATAAAAAGCTGTTTGACCGTTGAAATTGATATATTGGAAAAATGTCATTTGAAATTATACTTTGTCAACTCCGTCATTAAATTTGACAAAATATTCTGTGAAATTTTTAAGATTTTAAATTCAAATATTTTTAAATTCAAACATTTTTGACACTCCCAAAATGTTGTAAAGTGAGTATAATATTCTCTCGCAATATGTACACAGAGTATGAATAGTTTTGCTCACATAACGGTTGTTTGTAAGACGTAAAATTATACCAGTTAAATAGATATAGAGTTATGCATGTATATGGCGAAACGAGGGAAATGCGAATGTCTGTCTGTGCGTTCAAGCAATAACTTGATTAAAACTTGAGATATCACAATCAGAGGTTCACAATAAGGACCGTGATGTTTTCGTGTATTTGTTTTTAGATGAGCTTGGTGCCGCCCGCAAAAAAGTTTTTACAGCATAAATGCCGAAAAGGAGCTGATTAAAAAAAAAAAAATAAAAATGGGCCTGGCGTCGGCCACTTGTGGGTCAAAAACTATATCTCAGGGACTATGCGATCGATCTCAATGAAATTTTGTTACATGCAATTTTCTTGGAACCTTATATCGATGGAAAATGGGCGAAATCGGTTAACAACCACGCCTACTTTCAATAGAACACACTTCTGACTTCCAAAAAATAACGGAACAAAGCTTTAACACTATATTAGAGGCATCACTCATTTAAAAATAGTCGAAAGCGGACCATACATTTTCAAAGCCTCGGATATCGGACAAGAAGAACTCATTGCCTAAATCGGTAAACATCTCAGATAACTGAATGTTATTCTAACGGATTCCGAATATACGGGTCGATTTATGTGTTCTTATAATAAATGTACATACATAAATTACGAGAGTATAAAATGTTCGATTACACATGACCTTAGCTCTTCCTTATTTGTTTGACTTAACATTATCAATAAATTTCTATGAAAATCGGGTGATTGTTAGATGTGAATCGCAGTATACTATCTGAAAGTATTTGGCGTTTCTCTGAAAACTAAAATATGCTCCATATATTAATTCACCGTTATCCACATCCAACTTCACTTGTTAGAACACATACGGTCACACAATGGTTGCTGTAAAAAGTTAGAGCTAGACCTTGATTGAAATAGCATTAGAATTTTATAGCATATGTACATGAAAGCTATTAGGTGCTGGGCCATGCTCATTTTTCGGAAACTTTCTATCAAAGATGACCCTATTTTTATACTCTCTTAGCAACTTTTTTTATACTCTCGCAACAAAAGTTGCTAAGAGAGTATTATAGTTTTGTTCACATAACGGTTGTTTGTAACACCTAAAACTAAAAGAGTGAGATTTAGAGTCATATATACCAAAGTGATCAGGGTGACGAGAAGATTTGAAATCCGGATGTCTGTCCGTCCGTCCGTCTGTCCGTTTGTCGGTCTGTCCGTTTGTCCGTCTGTGCAAGCTGTAACTTGATTAAAAATTGAGATATCTTAATGAAACTTGGAACACGTATTCCTTGGCACCATAAAAAGGTTAAGTTCGAAGATGGGCGGAATCGGACCACTGCCACGCCCACAAAATGGCGATAACCAAAAACACATAAAGAGCTATAACTATGCCATAAATAAAGTTATGAAAATAAAATTTGGAACATGGGATCGCATTAGGGAGGGGCACATTTGAATGTATTTTTTTTTGGAAAAGTGCCCCGCCCCTAAATATGTTTTATGTATATATCTTGCAAACCAATAAAGCTATATAAATCAAATTTTCTGCAGTCGTTTCGTTTAGCCGTTTCCTTATACAGTCAAAAAATGAAAGAAATCGGATAATAACCACGCCCACCTCCCATAACGTCAGAAACACAAAATTTCACAGAAATGATAGCAGAAGGAAGCTGCACTTAGATCTTTTTACAAAATGTAAAAAACCCACTTATGGGTCAAAAACCATATCTCAGGAACTGCTCGACAGATTTCAATGAAATTCGGTATATAATACTTTATTGACACCCTGATGACATGTGTGGAAAATGGATGAAATCGGTTCACAACCACGACTACTTTCTTTATAACTCAATTTTGAATTCCATCTGAATCCTTCACTTTATAATATATACATTAGGAACCAATGATGATAGCGAAATAAAACTTTACACAAATACAGTATATGATCTGTGGCATAACTTGTGAAAAAATTTTCGAAAACGGACTATAACTTTTCAAGGCCCCAGACATCGAACATGTTGAACTCAGCGCCTAACGTTAAATTTTAACCGAAAATATGGGTAAATCTCTCAGCTAATTTAATGTTATTCAGAGGAAATTGTTTTCTTCCAATAGTGTGTCTCTGTTCCAAAAATTATTAAAATCGGGTCACATCTCCTAGCTCCCATATACATAATTATAGGTTTTTCAAAAATTCCTTGGGCTTTATTACGCATATATGTATTGGTTAATATGTGAGATATCTTAGAAAAATTAAGTGAGTCTTGGATATAGTGTACCTTGCTGGTGAAAATGAATGAAATCGGTTCAGGAATTACCTCAGCCCTCATATCTATATATGCCGATTTTCGTTATTCTATTAAACTGTATGCCGAATTTATGGGTAAATTTGTGCGTTATCTTAATAAAATTTCTTCAATAAATTGCGAGAGTATAAAATGTTCGGTTGCACCCGAACTTAGCCTTTCCTTACTTGTTATTATTATTATTTTTATCATTCTAAAGTGTTACAAACAACCGTTATGTGGGCATAACTATAAAATTCTGTGTACATATTGCGAGGGAATAAATATTAATTGCTGTTCTTTTACACGTTTCACTAATCAATCCACATTGCGAGTGATTTAAATTGCGAGTTCTTTTGCAATTTGACGTCAAAAACAATTTATCTACAGATCGGTGAGCAACTCCGGATGAACAAATCTAAAACAATAATGGCAGAAACAGAAAATGAACCGTTAGATATCACACTCTTCATGAACGATATACTTAAAGATGAAGCGGCATTAGACCTAATTAAATTTTGCGAGGGAATTGAGCACACTTCAAGTTCCAGGGCTTTAAATTTACCAACAGAAGCAGAAAGTAAGCACTTAAAATGCCAAGGCGAATTCGAAATTAATTCTGACACCTCCCTTGCGCAAACACAACTGATTTCCGAATTACAAACATACACAAGTAATCAGAACACTAACCGAAATACACCGCAATTACCTATGGTTTCGCAGACTGAAACAGAATGGACAAAATATCCAAATTGTAGAGCTCCTTATCAGCAGGCGGAAGGATGGAACACTTATAGTCACAATAGTTTAGTGGTAAATAGTCAAATCCAGGGAGAACTTGTGGCACATATGCATGGAAACTCAACTTCAACGGCATTAAACGAAATTTTAATTCTTAAAATTTTAGGACCATATGGCACAGCTGTACTACAAACAGATTTCGACAAAATTGTTGAGAGAAGACTTTTCACTTTCACACGAAAGCTCCTATATTTAGTTTTCGATCGCGAGACACTTGCTACACATACAGTTAGGGGCAGTAAGTGGGAAAGGCGCATTTCTTCCGAGAAACATTCGGTAAAGTTCCAACTGGATCCACGCACAGTGTTTGACGTCACTTATTGTCTACAAAATTTGTTTAATTGTCCAAAAGAAAAAATTACTCGCGCGATTACGTGGGCGTGTAAAAGTGTTGCAGCACGACGTTCTTAATACCGGTTAAATTACGTGTTATAGCATACAGTTTGACGTGATTAAAACAACCAAAAAACCGTTTATTTGAGAGAACACAATTCTAATGATATCATTTGGTTGTGTATAAAATGCATGGTATTTTACTATAGGAGTTAAAAAACTTTCACTAAATCGTGAGCTTTCATTCAGTGAATTTTGCTGTGAAAGCTTGATCGTTAGAGCTTTAAAGCTTTCTTGTTTTTTTAGTTTAGAAGATGTTTTTTAATTAAATTTATTGAAGCATTTCAGCGATCGACTAATTCTTCTGGACATAGAAAAATAAAAATATAAAAAAATTGTGAAAAAAGGAAAACTGACAATTTGAGGTTGTTTGTTACAAAGGCATACTTTTAGGATATAATTCTTTCAGGGGTGAATTTATGAAATTTGCTGATGATACATTTTTCAATTTTTTTTTTTTTAATTTTTGATTGCTTAGCTCTCAACTAAAAACATATAAAATACAAGAACTTCTGCATTTCATCATCAAACACATTTAACCTACCGAACGATCAACGACTCAAGAGTTCTAAATTAAACTATGGCACGTAGATGGGATAACAATGAGTGGCAGAACAAAAGTGAGGTTGCGGATAGTATGCTCATTGGCTCATTTTTTACGGCAGATAATCGCACATTCACTGAGCCACCAGTGCAAAGAACACCATTCAGGCAAATGCCTTGGAATAACGCTTTGTTCGAAGGAAATATAAAAGTGAAACGTCGAAGAGATTTCGAAACGCAAATCAATCAAACGAAAAAGCAATGTTCTGCTAATGAAGAATAACATTTTTTTTAATGTTATTTAGTATTGTTTTTTTTTTACATTTTGATGTAATAAAGTAGTTTTTTAATATTTTAATTTTTTTTGTCATTTTTTTTCTTCATAATCATATTCATTAAATTTAATGATTACTAAAGAAAATATATAAGCGATTGCTTCTTCTTTATATGGTATTTATACACTTGTCTTTTTTTTAACTTTTTGTGTAACTTTTACATATCGAAAATATCCCCACTGAAACCATATACTGGTACAAATGTACATACTCACATAATCACTTAGCCTTGAATTTGGACGTTGATTTCAAATCGATTACGCTCACTCACATATACACTTGCATATTTCATAAAGTTTTTACAATTTCTGTATTCATTTTTACGTTGCGCTGATAACAACAAAAAATATAATAATAATAAGAAATAAAAAGTTGTCTCCCCTTAGCAGGAGTGCGCTTATACTGGCTTTTTATAGCTTTTTGATTATTACTTTTTGCTTCAATTTTAGTCGTCACTGATATGGCTCAGTTTTTGCGTGTGTGTGATTTGTTTTTATTTAACATTTTAGTCATTTGCCTCGCCGCAGCGTCATTTCACTGACATTAGACGCTTGGCTTTTTCATTTTCGCTTTTAGATGCAAATATTTTCGATTGCTGATAAATAAATTTTTGTGGCACATTGAGCGTTGAAATTGAATTTTGGTATTTTAATACTCGCAATAATAAAAAAAATATATTTATATGAACTCAAACCCATTCAACAAGTTGTTTGACATAGTTCCTCAATTAAATATTTCATTTTAAATTTTGAAAGCTTCTAAAGTTCATTATTCTTATTATATATTTAAAGTACTGGGTCCACTTCAATATGGGTAAAAGTCCTGCGAGACTATGAGTAACTCTGCAAATTTTCAGGACAAGTATTTCTCATTGTTTAACAAAAGTCTTTACCATACTGTTTTCATAGCTTATGATCTGTCTACTTTCCATAAGGAATAATTTGATCTCAACGATCACCAACAATTTGAAGACAGTTCTTTCTCACTTTCTTTGATGTCCATTTCCCGGTACTTTCCCTTCTATCAGCTTTGATGAGAAGTTACATTTCATAGGGTTCTCAATTTGTTTGTTTTAGGACCCATTATTCCGACCCGTCAATGTAATTATGAAGAATATTTTTCTTAGAAACTTAAGAGATATTCTATTAGAAATAACACCCAATAGCTTCTGATGTTAGACCATTGCTAGAGCAGCTTTAATGGACTATTTTAGTATTGTTAGTTCTGGAGCCGAATTGTACATACTTTATTTCGATACTGAAACCCAATTATTTCCAAGTCTCTTTCTTCTATGTATAAATTCGAGAGCTCGAGCTATCGTTATTTTTGGAAGCTTGAAAAGCTTTCCGGCGTTATAGAATATAATGAGAAATTATTTTTGAAATTACTAAAGCTTCAAAGCTCGTCAATTATTTGTTAAGCTTTAGTGCAGCTTAAAAGCTCGTCAATTGTTTGTTAAGCTGTAGTGAAGCTTAAAAGCTCGTCAATTATTTGTTAAGCTTTTTTGCATCTTAAAAGCTCGTCAATTGTTTGTTAAGCTTTATGCAACTTAAAAGCTCGTCAAATATTTGTTAAGCTTTAGTGCAGCTTAAAAGCTCGTCAATTGTTTGTTAAGCTGTAGTGAAGCTTAAAAGCTTGTCAATTATTTGTTAAGCTTTAGTGCAGCTTTAAAGCTCGTCAATTATTTCTTAAGCTTTAGTGAAGCTTAAAAGCTCGTCAATTATTTGTTAAGATTTAGTGAAGCTTAAAAGCTGTTCAATTATTTTTTAAGCTTTAGTGCAGCTTAACAACTCTTCAATTATTTTTTAAGCTTTAGTGGAGCTTAAAAGTTCGTCAATTGTTTGTTAAGCTTTAGTACAGCTTAAAAGCTCGTCAATTGTTTGTTAAGCTTTAGTGAAGCTTTAAAGCCTTTCAATTATATTTTAACGAAAAAATACCAGAAGTAGAAGCCAATCAATCCCTGAATGAGAATAAAAAACAGTTATGAAAGTTTAGTGCGAAAAAATGTTTGTAATATGAATGAGGTAATGTAGAAAAAATCAATTACAACAGAATATTTCATTGGGATACAACAATTTCAATGGATTACATTCCCAACAACAACAACAGCGAAACTATAGCAAGCCTTAAAAAATGTACATATAAATAAATAAAAACTCGCAGCAAATAGTTGGAGTATTTTAGCCTTCTGCTGCATACGCGTTTCATAAATAAGTAAACATCCGAGATATAAATATGCATACATATGTATTGTGTGCGTAAATAAGAATTTAAATGTTTGCATGCATATATTGATGTGATTGCATGTATGTTATGGGTATATTTCACATGCAACAACGCAGCAATCAAAAAACAATTACTTACGAAAATTCACAACATTTTGCAGCAACTAACGATCAATAAATAAATGGCAGCGCGCATAAAAAAAATTTTTCAGTGAAAAAGCTGTAAATAAAAAAATGTTTGCGAAAGTCCAGCGAAATTTTTCGTAGTAAAAAATATGCTCTCCTCTCCGTCTATAAAAAATTACTATGCATACATACAAACAGATTACTTCACTCATAAACTTTTCGTATTTGTGCCCATACATGTTGCATGCCGCAACGCATTTTTTACTCTTCATTCGCGCTCTGCATTGCTTAAATGCCTTAAATATTTTAATGCCTTTTTGTTTATTGTATTATTTAATTTTTTGTTGAAAAATATTTTATCGCAATATTTATTTTTTTTTTTTTGCTGCAATTTTCATTAACATGCTGCAGCAGTTGCTCATTTTGTTGGTTGGTGCTTTTTGAGTGCAGCATTTCGTATTATTGCTCACTTGAGAGTAGCATGCGTGTTTGATGTCGCTTCGTTCTTTTTATGATCGCTCACGTATTTACTGGCTTTTTTGTTGTTGTTTTTATCACTTTCAATTCCGGTTGCTTTTGTTGTAGTGCAATGACTTGATTGACCCATTGGGAGTATACGCAATGGCTTATAAAAAAGTGATTGAGTCCATATATGGTTTTTAGTAATTTTAAAGATTTTTATCGACTAATGTATTTTTATAATATTAAATATTTTTTGATTGTAAATTTTAATTAATAAAATACGAGTATAAATCCTTTCGCTGAAGCTTTGGTATGCGACTTTGCTAACTATGCCATTTATAGCGCCTAATTGTAGGCTTTCCTCTTCTGTAGTCCAAATAATTTAAAAATTTGATATAGAGATAAATGGAAGAATATTATAGAATTTAGTTTTGCGATCTATCGTCGTAGATTGCCTTTCTCTGAGCCTAAACTATAAGAAATTTCTTCTATAATTATTTGATTTTTGCCTCGGCTCTCATTTGGGTATATCTCTCACAGTACTTTCACTGCACATTATGCCTAATTTCCTAACACAAATTCAAAAAGAGATTTTCGAAAAAAGTAATTTTGCCTGCTTTTTATAATTATTTATTTATTATTGTTCATTTACAACAATTTTCGAATATTTACACTTTCCAATTCACTGCATAACACGAAAATGAATTGTCAACATATGCTATGAGCAGCAGCATGAGCTTGCAACAATTTGCTACATCAAACCACAAACAGTGCTATTTCTAGAACAGCAAATATGAAAACTAAACATTTAAACTTTTTTCATCAGCACATTAAATGGTGCAAATGAAAGCTGCATAGACTGTCATAGACAGCAGCAATTTTACGCCAACAAAAAATAAAACAACAGCAATGTTGTTAGAAAAAAGTTTCACCACAAATTTGTCAATATGTGCTGTTCAATGGTTTATTGATTTTTGTGGTCCATTGTAACCACGAACTCAAAGAAGTGGAAAATATACAAAAAATTAAAACAAAACAAATATTTCAGCGCTGAAATTGCTAATTTAAAGCTGATAGGGAATAAAAATATAAGTTCTTTATTAAACGGAATATTATAATTTCTTAATTTTTAATGAAACAATTGAGTTCTCAGAGCTTTTGGTGTTCAAAATGAAAGCTCAATCAGTTTAACTATAAATATTTTTGTTGTAGAATAGCTAACTTACCTATAAAATGTTGTTTATGAACAGCTATTATGAGTATACTTGAATACTTGTATGTTTATGAAAACAATGCATGTGAGCTTTTCCGAGCTTTCACAAAAATGAAAGCTCATCATCAAAACTTTTTCTTAAAGCACGTTTTTTATGTTAATATTTGAAAAATTCCAACTTAGTTAGAGTGCCTATTGAGTAAATATGATCCAAAAGGCACGTCGCATGGTTTGGGAAGCTTTACATATCAGCGCCCGCTCACACTTAAATAACGAGCATCACTTGATGAGGTATTTTTAAAGGAAATAACCAGGCTTTTAAGCGAACAATAAGTCTAGATATAATGGAATTTAGGAATCACGCTTTACTTTATTTACTGTTTACAAACAGCGATTTATTGCATTTGTAGCTATTTTTCGCCACTCTGATTGCATTTTCCTCGAACATTTTTGTTTAATTTTCCTCTAAATTGCAAATATTCCGCGAAATCGAAAGAAATTAAGTGTTTTGACGCATTCCTGCCGATGCTGCGCTGCATTCGAAATCAAATCAGTTTGAATATACCAAAAGCACTCAGCAATTGTTGGCTGATTGAATTTCGCGCGCAATAAACGTGAGTGGGCCAATACAAAAAGAGTGTACGTACAAAAAGCTGAGAAAAAAATATTAAATAATAGCCAAGGCAACAATAGCAATAACAATGCACAATGCCGCGCGAAATTATAAGCGCAGCAAAGTGCCGAAATCGAATGAAATTTTGCGCGTTTTGTGCAAAGTCCTTGCCAAACTGCTAAAATTCAAAGCATTTTCACGCTCTTCCACTCTTGCGCGCCGCGCTCTCCCGCATTGCAATTGAACACAAATATTTCCACATCAACAATTATATTTTGTGCGCACACAAACAACAAATGCATTTACGCTGCAGCACGTTCGCTATACACAGTTGTTAAGTGGCGCGCGCTGGCTGGCTGGAAGGGAGTGAAAAAGTTCGCAAATTTGATTTTTGGCAAAAGTGAAAATATTCTTGATTCGCGCAAAACTTTGCACATTGTAAATAAAGTACAGCAATAACAATTTGCGCGCGTGTGTGTGCGGCGCCTGCAGTTAGCTGTTGCCATATTGCCATACGCGGCGCGATTGCGTATACGCCCTGTGTGTTCAGGCGCGCGCTCGCTGACTACCTTTTGGTTGCCCATAAATTGCCAATATTACTGAGAAGTGTGAAATATTAAAAATAAAACGTCGCGTTCCATTTGTGCATTCGTTCATTTCTTAATTAAATGCTGCTGCGCGCACTTTCCTCCGCTGCAAGGTGCAGTGTGCAAAAGCGTACAACAAAAGCAAGCAAAACTTTTTAATTTATTTCGACATGTTGACGCTAACGCGGCGCTTGCAGGCGCGCTTCCTCTGCCGACGCGCCGCTACTGCTGCTCTAGCACTTGCCGCGCCTGCCATACCGCGCATCCGCAGTCACACCGCGGTATGCGTGCGCTTACTGTTATTTCACCCGCCTTTTGTTATCTTTAGCGATTTATTATTTTTGGCTGCGCTTTACGCTGCACTGCGCTGCCAACACATAAATAAAACTCCGCAGCTGTTGAGCGACTTTCGGTTACCTGCGCGCTGTCAGTTGGTGAAATGCGCGCATATTTTACCACTTTGTGGCATGTTTTGTAACGGCGCTTTGTGAACTCTTTTTCCACCAAACCATTCGCTTGCCTATTTTTCGACGCCTCAAATAGCAACGCGTGCAAAAGAAATATGGCATTCAATGCGCGCAAATTACAGACCGCGTAGTGACCGCTGGCCTTGCGCTGATTGCACTTCGTTGCGCCGCCGCCTTTGTTTAACCGCAAACTGGTTGCCTAAACGCCTTTTGTTATCATAGATTTTCCATTTTGTGGTCCAGCGGTGGCCGACATAGTTGTTGCGCTTTGACTTATAGTCTTTAATCAAATTTTTTTCTGCTTACTTCAACCAGTTTCTTGTTAGTCTGCCACCGCTTTTTGGCAACTTGCTTGTCGGAGCCACAATGCCATTAGCCTTTTGCTCCGTCGGTCTCTCCGCGCTGCCTTCCTCTGAAATCTGTCTGAAATTCAATAACTGCGCCAACGCGGCGTACAAAAAGGTGAACTTGTGCCACACTATGTTGCCTATGTTGCAGTGGCAGCGGAGAGAGCGCGCAGAAAGTGTAGCGAAAGTTGAAAACAATAATAAAATTGAAGAAAAGCGTCTGTTATTCGCTGCTGCTCACTCTACCGCAATGCCCTCAACTGCATCTGCGGTTCGTGCGCCATATTGTCGCATGTTGCAAGTTGCAACTTGCACACAGCTGCCGCAGCGCGGCACCCACATTACCGCAATACGTTGCAATATGTTGGCGTACATGAAATATGAGAAATAAATTGAATTTTCTGATAGCAAAATGTGAAGCAACGAAATGCAATGTTGGCGCTGACACGAAATGGGTTGCCAGCTGGTTTGGTTTTGCTTTTTTGTTTTTATTCTTTTTTTGTTGTGTTTTATTTTTTGGTTTTGCTGCAGTTAGTGTATCAACAAGCCTTAATTGTGGCACGCATAGCATTGGAAAATATTGGATTTGTGTCTCTTTTAATCTTCGCCCAAGCGTTGATTGGTATTTTGTGGCATTTGCAAGAAATCTGGCAATTTGGTTGTGTTTTTTTTTCAGAAAAAATATTATAAAAGAGAAACTGTAATCCAATTTAAACAAGTTTTTTTTTATTTTATTTTCTGTTATAGTTCCATTGATTTAGCCCGTTGCTAGCAATAACCTTAAATGCTCGAGAGTAATTAAGGCTCAGATATCTGCAAATTAAGAAAAGTTGCCATCTGTTGAAATTTTGAAGTAAAAAATTGGTAGGGAAAATAAGTGGTATAAATTTCTAACGGCTTAAGAAAGATTATAGTAGAAATGAATTTTGAGCAGGATTGCCACCATTTTTAAATTTTTAATACAATGAATTTAACAAGAGCAAGGAAATATGTGTATATTAGTATCAAAATAAAGAGGTTTATGAAAGCTCGTAGTAAAAGTAAATTTTCAGTAAGGTTGCCACCATTTTACAATTTGTAGTAAATTAATTTAATAAGAACTTCGAATTATTGCAATATGGGTATCAGATATGAAGTTGTTTAGCAGAGTGTTGCCACCCGTTTAAAAACTTTTTAACAATACATTTGATAAATAAGAGAAGCAAATTATTGAAATATGGGTATCAAACTAAAGAGGTTAAAGTGATATTGCAACTGAAGTTGTTTATCAGAGTGTTGCCACCCGTTTAAAAAATTTCATATAATACATTTGATAAATAAGAGAAGCAAATTATTGAAATATGGGTATCAAACTGAAGAGGTTAAAGTGATATTACAACCTAAGTTGTTTTGAGGAGTGTTACCACCTGTTTAAAAAATTTCATTTTATACATTTGATAAATGAGAGAACAAAATTATTGAAATGTGAGTATGGAACTTATGAAAGCTTACCACTTCCTATTTTTTAGAAGTGTTGCCACCTGGTTTACATTTTTAATTTAATAAAATTGGTTAGAAATTCCAACTTTTAAATCTTATGGGTTTCAAACTATTTCTGTGTAAGAAAAATTATTGTTGAAAAAATTGTTGAGCAGTTTTGAGACATTACAATTTCAGTTGTTTTGAGGAGTGTTGCCACCTGTTTAAAAAATTTCATATAATACATTTGATAAATAAGAGAAGCAAATTATTGAAATGTGAATGAAAGCTTACCACTTTCTATTTTTTAGAAGTGTTACCACCTGGCTAAAATTTTGAATTTAATTTAATATTTATAGAAAATATCAACTTTTAAATCAGCTGGGTTTCAAAGTAATATTTCTGTGTAAGACAGATTTTTGTTGTAAAAATTGTTGAGAAATGTTGCCACGTATTTAAAAATTGAAGTCAAAGAAAGTGATAAAATAAGCGATTTGTTATAATATTGGCATCCAATTAAAATAGATTAAAGAATCTTTGAATTTAAAAATGTTTGAAAAGAGTTGCCATCCTTATAGATTTCTTTATTCAAATAAAATGATAAAATAAATGTAATTTTACAAAGAAATATGTATTTTGGATTAAATAAATGCCTAGTTAATCACTTTTCCATAATGAAAAGCTAAGCTTATTATTCCCATTTACAAATTTGAAAGTCTAGAAAATCGAATTATGAAGTCTCTCCAATACCAACCACTCTATTTATGAAATTTAAGTTTGTGACAAGGCATGAATTTTTATTCTCCTTTATTTTCTAACAATTTACATTTGTTTACTTAAAGCTCATACAATTGGAAATATGTATATGTGTGTTTTACAGTATTTTGTTAGTTTTTTCTAGGTACATGAATGTATGTATGAATATTCATATATGGACTTGGTTATTTTTGCCAACAGCATAAAAATAATAATAAAACCTAAAAACGCAAAACCTCAAATGTAAAATGGTTACTGTGTTAGTTTCATATGCAAATTCTTGGAAAATTTGAAAAAACAAAATATTTTTATTGAGGAATTGTAAAGAGATTCGTAGCAAAGCGAAATTGCAAAAAAGGAACAACGCACACATATGAGTGCCGCTTAAAAGAGAGATAAAAATAAAATAAAAGTAATACAAATAACATTTTTAAAATATGTGCTTTCACATAAAAGCTGCTTTTGAAAACAATTTCGGGAAACTATTCGATTTACCAAACAGTTAGAAGCGCAATTCTGCTCTGTATTTATAAAAATACATACATATGTATATGTGGCATATATCAAAGGAGCAAACACGCATTGAAATAGTGGAAAAAATGTGTGGCAACTGGCAAAGCATGCTGTGGCTGTGGCACGTAGTGTGTCGAACAAATGTGCCAGCAAACAGAGGCATTTTTAGTTGCTATCTTCATTACTCACACACACATTTCTGCATTCCATATGATACCGTGTATGAGTGTATTGGTGATTTTGAATATTTTCCGTTGCTGGATTATTTGATTTGAGCACCGGCGGATACAACTGGTGGCAAACAGACGTGCCACACAGTGCAAGCAAACACGAGCGGAGTTGCGGAAAGGCGAGTGAGACCGGCAATCAAATGCAAAAATAATAGAATTGAAATCAAAATGACGGGACAAAAAATGGAGCGAAAATGAAATAAAAGCATTGGAATTTTTCATTTACCTGCAGATATGCGCATATTGCAAATCAAACGGCTTTGTTATGGTGCTGACGGTGACGGTGATGGCGGTGGCAACAATTGCAGTTGTATAGTGGTGTGCAACAAGCAGTTTACGCAAATTGCATGCAAATGCAATAATCCCGTTATACATATACATCACAGTACCGCAGAATGTGTTTAATTTGGAGAGATCATGAAAATGCGTTTGGTATGAGAAATTCAACCATTTTCATTGAAGTTAGTGTGACAAAGTAATTATTTTTGTTGGTAATGATTACTTTATTGTTTGTTTTGCAATACCTCTACTGGAATGGGTGTTAAGATCATATTATGCTTAATAATATTAACTGTTTTTATAAAAATTGATTTGATATTTAATTACCATTTGACCAATTACAACACAAATGAATCAGTAATGCAAAAAGTAGTGTAATTAGCTTGTTAGAAATTGAATTCCCGAGGATTATTTTTATAATTTAATGGAAAGTATGTTTCTAAAGTGAAATGGAGAAAATAATTATGTAATATTTGATTACTAAAATGTACTTCAAAGTAATCGATAAAATCAAGTTCAGTTCTTTATTTAAATATTTTTAATTATTAATGTTAATTATAAATTATAATCATAATTACTTATAATTCTAGTTGATTACTGATTCATCCGACTGTGAAAAATATGAAATTGAGAAAGTAATTAAGTATTAATTGATTACTTATTAGATTACTTTAGTGTAAAAAGTGTTAAAAGTAATCGAAAAAATTTAATGATTTATTTAACTATATTTTTTTATTAATTTAAATTTTTCTCAATGGCAAATAATCATTACTACTAATTCCAGTTGATTACTCATTCATTGATTAGGAGAACAAAAGTAACTAAATATTCAGAATATCGTAATCTTCGTAGTGGTTTGGCTTGTTACTTAAAAAAAAAATTAATTGATAATGCATGTTTTATGAATTTAAATTTAAATTTTAAAGTATTTTAAATACTGCAATTCTTCTCGATTACATTTGTATGTTTGTATGTGCATGTACAGACGCTTGCGTTCTGTCGCAGATAAGCCTAGACTTGGAATTTGCTCAGATAAGCTTTTGTCATGAGACATGCGCTGACTTTCACAGGGTTCAAAGACATTAACCGACGTATAAGCACTGTGATATATACAGATTCATGTTAAGAATAGTACTTGCATGCAAAAATAATTATGTTTAATGATATGTGCGGCCGTAAAGGCAAAGAAAAACATGAGTTGATATAATTTTTTTAAAAGTAGTGTATACATTTTTATATGAATGTTAATAATAGGGTTGATAACCGAACGACTAATAACCCTTGATAAGTAATTCCCTTAATTATTTAAGTATCTCTTAATATAAGTAAAAAATATTGTTTGGGAAGATATACATATATATTTATCTTTCTAACATTTAATTAACTAAATCTACTAATATGAAATTATTATTTTTTCTTTTCAGGTAAATATACTCTCTATTTTATAATCCTGAGTTCCGTAAGTGTTTAATGAAATAAGTTGACAAATAATTAATGATTACTTTTCACGATGATTACTTTACAAGAGGATATATATGGTTAAAGCAGTATAACCGCATCATTTTGCCAGCCAGTCTGAATTATAGCAGTAAATCATTATAACACTGGTATGTTCGATTAGCTACTCTCTAAGATTTAGAGAATAAAAACTGAATCCTGCTATTTATTGGCTCAATTCTAAGGCGTTTAAAATGTTAGTCTGTAACCACAATTTTAAGTTATCAAAGAAGAAGAGGTTGCCATATTATTATAAAATGCAGTTGTAACCACAAGCTTCATCTTCTAGAAGCTCTTTAAAGTGTCTTAATCATCCTTGTTCTCCACAGTTTATTGATATTCATATCAAATCCGCATTTAATCCTTCCTGGCACATTTTTATCATATATTAGTTCAATATTCTCATTACAAACAAAGTAAAATCGCTGCAAAATCACCAACGGAATTAATAAATATTTTTTTTTTCCTTTATCGAAATTGCAAAATCTCTTGACGGTTGACGCAAAACCGCGATTTAATATCTGCTGCAGGCTTACAGCACATGCAGCAGTAAGTGCACACAGCATATATTGCAACTTGCCACATGCCACATGCCACATGCAGCATATGAAACATGCAACTTGTTTACACGGCAGCAAATAGAGCGTGAAATCCTTAAATGTATATTAAATCCCTTTGTTGTTGACTGAGCGCTAGTTACTGCTGAAAGCGCGCCAGCACACACACCTGAATATATACATATGTACGCGAATACCGTTATAGTAAAATAAAATATCACACAGTAGCTGAAAAACAGAGTTGAACGCTCTGCGCCGCGTCCACCAATTTCGCGAGTTCGGCAGTAAAACAAATAATAAAAATATAAAAAAATGAAAGAGAATCAAAAATAGTTGGACAGCGTAATTAAAACGTAAAGAACATTCAATTAACCATTTAAATGGCGCAACGAACCGAACGGCGATTTAAAGCCAAACCGAGCTGAGGAGGGCAAGCCAAGCGGGTCACCAACAAACCGCCAGCAGGCTTAGCGGCGCACACACACGTGCCGTCGGCGCGCCGCCCAGTTGTGCGTTCATGCATACAAATCCCAATTGGCGCATTTCGGCGCGCATGCGACGCTGCGGCTGCGCTACCATCCCCCCTCAGGCCATACGGGTCGCTGGCTTAATTGTTTTGATTAAAGTCCACGAGTGAAAGCGCTGGCGTTAACGAACCTGACTGGAATCAAATCCATATTCAAAACAAAAGCGAAAAATCCACAAAAAAAATATTTAAATTGAAAAAATGGAGTTGTAAATTAATTAAATTACGCTGAATATAAAACCGTGTTTGCATTTAATAATGCTAACAAAAAAAAGAATCACGTTTTATCCTTGCGTTCCATAGCTGACTACATGTCATGTTGTTGTTGTTCGCTATATTCACGCGCACTTAATAGTTCATTTGCTGCACATTAAAGTGCATTCGTAATTTCCACTCGCTTCGCTTAATTGACATTTGATGATGCCACGCTGGTGTGTTACATGCCGCAAGCACACACATACAGTTACACATTTCGATATCAAGCCGCGGCATGCGCTCGGCTCAGTGTGTTCCCTGCGTTGAATTCAATTAAGCGTGTGTGCCACTACAATCTACAGTTACATTCGTGCAACATCATTACACGTGCAAAATGCAAATTACATTTGCGGCAATGTTGCATATTGTCAGTGAAATAGTGTGGCAAGGCTGCAAGCGCTGCTGTCACTACTCATATGTAAGCTCATTTGAATATACAAACAGGCGCACGTTTCAACTGAGCTTTCAGTGCTAATTGCAAATGCCATCGATGTCCTTACTGGACATATAACGGTATTTGCTAGTTGTTTGCATTACTTATTGGCCATGAGAAGAAATAAAAAACTTTGTAGAGGGATCTAAGGTACTCAAAGAGTCTTTATTCCATTCAATTTCTCTTTTAATTTTCTTGATTGTCTGTGTAATCTTAAGATGATCAGCTCTTTTTTCCTTTACTCGCAACGTTCTAAATTCACACATTATTTCATCCACATATCTTGGGAAAACTCATGGATCTTAATGCTTGTCTTAGTGCTTATTGTAGCACCAAAACACATTCTAAGTCAAGTCCTAATTAATATGAGGAGTCCGGCCATCGTCAACAGTCCTTGCTCAACAACAAATCAATGCCCGGTTATGTAGAAGACTCACGTAGGTACAGATACCTGTTTTGGTACTTATTAGCCATACCTTTGATGCAAATAACTATTCTTGTTTCTGAGAGAGTTAAGCATATATATTATCGTAGGTGAGAACTCAGGCTGTCACTCGCTTAATAAACATTAATGGTTTTACTGTTTTCTCTTTTCTTTCTAAGGACTTTTATTATCTATTTCTTATGCGGTGGTTCTTCAATTGAGTTAGAACGATCCATTTTCCTAGTATACTTAACGATTTTATCACCATCTTGCTAAGTAACTACGTTAAAAGCCCGTTCTCTTCTTCTTGTACTAATTTACAAAACGTTGCCTACATTTAGGCTAATGTTCCAAAGCGGTCATGTTCATCGGTTTCATAAAAAAGTATTTAAAACTTTACTGAATAGATTATTTCCATCCTTAAATTACATTTCAAAGCTTGATTGAAGTTCTTAAAATAGAATAAAATTTAAAATTTGATTTTTCCTTGACTCTTAAAAGTATACATCTAGTTTTCAGTAATTATCGATAGCACAGGTAGAGCTAACCATTTTAAGCCTTTATTATTAGCTAAATATTACTCAAAGCTCACCGAAAGCACCTTTACCCCACACTCAAGCACTAATTCACTTCACTGCAATTCAATTCAATTAAAAATATCCTTTACCAATTATAGCTGTTCACTCAACTGAATAAAATTTTACTAGCATATCGAATGACTACTTTTATTGACTGCAGATATCACTTTTCAAAAGTACGAAAAAATATGGAAATTACATTTATTTAATATACATATATCAGCCAACTGCCGCAGTCACAGCGCCTTAAAGCATACTATAAAATGTTTAGTTGCACTATTTGCAGGCCAGCAGCAAACTATTTGCTTTGGCCACATGCACTAAATTCAACCGCAAAACTTTATTATGTGTGCTTACAAACTACTGTGTAATATGCTTACAAACTGGGCAATTGTTGTGCTATTTAAGCCACTCTTTCTCCTCAACTCACATATTGCCGCCATATTTGCAGAAGATATGTTTGCATATGGCTTATATTAATGTGTATTTTGTACATGTGTTCATTTTGTCCAACTATGACCGCAACCAATTTAGTTGAGAAATTTCGTAATTAAACTAATTTGTTTGCTTTGGTCATTGCCGTTTATTGCTGCGGTTTGAAATGGCAACATGCGAGCCGCATGTGAGTTATAATAGATGTATTTAGTTACTTGGTGGAAGTGCTTATTTAAAAAAAGAAAAGAAGAAGCAATTAGATTTGATATTATGCTAAAAGCGGATTAGTAAGCACTGGAATCTAAGTGTATGGATATGGAGAGCACTTTTTGTTCAGTCCAGATGTTAAAAGTACGCCAGATCGGTCGATATTGTCCATAAAACCGTGCATATATTATATATATTTTCTTCCGCATTTACAATAACACGGTGAAATATACGTCTTTGGTGTCCAATGTTCTTGTACAGAGGGCTTTATTTGTGTCAGAACGGATCTGAATGATTATACAAAGGACTTGTTTCTGCCACGATCATATATATGAAAGAGTTTCAGAGGAAATATCGAGTAAACGCGTGAATATTTATCTTAAAGTCTGCAATATATTTTTTGCTATACGAGGTGTGTTCAAAAAATAACGGGATTTTTTTTTTAATATATATTCATTTATTTGCATTAATGTTGAATTTCTAACGCTTCTGCCAATCGTCGAAACACTTCTCAAACACAATTTATGCAAAAGCCTTTGGGTCTTTCAGTCTTTCTCGTATGCTTGTAAAACGACGACCCTTTAAGCTTCTCTCTATTTTTGGAAATTTGGAAAAGTCACACGGAGTCCGACGAATATGGAGACTGAGATATGGCTACTGTATTGTTTCTGGCAAAGAATTCACGAACAAGCAACGAAGTGTGAGTTTTTCTACAAACGAAAAACACGTCTAACCTTAGCACCTGTTACAGACAAAGTAAGGATGGAATGCACCTAAAAAAAGAATTGACACTTGGACTTTGAGAAATGTTAAAATTCTCATTATTTTCTGCACACACTTATATATTTTAGGAATATTTAAAAGTCTTGTCATTTCGAAACAAAAAGGGGTACTTTTTACATTTTTACTTTATTCTCTTATCGTTTCGTGGTTTTTGCTGTCTATATTGGATCCGCTTTCTACTTTATTGTACATCTGTTAGACTATGACCCATTTCTCTTAACTTTACTCAGCGCAAATATTTTGCCAAATTCCATCCATTAACTTTCATTTTTTGCTTTTTGGTTTGTAATTTGCTGTAAGAGTTAATGGAAGATATATAATAAGCCAAAATATTCTAAAAATTGAGTTGATTTTTTTCTTTGGATGACACAAGACACAATTAGGGGTATATATACCTCGTATATATATATAATATAAATGAAGCTTTATATATTATATGTATATATAAACATCATCACATCATTGTCCCGTTCAATTTTTGCATTGTTTCACACATACCCCACTTTTATTTGCATTTGCCGCCACACATGTGCAAATATCGCGCTCCAACACTCGCACACACACACACACACAAATTGCGGTCGGTCAACGGATATCACTGCCCAAAGACACACACATACACACCTGCGCTTGCATAGAAATGTGTCAGCTGTTGACTTGGCCAAATATTTGTTTAGTATCATGTTTTGGGTGAACATGAAAAATAGAAAAAAAAACAAAACCGTTATGACCACAAGCAATGTCGACAATGAAAACTGTCACAAAATAATTTTAGTTGTTTGTATGTGTGTGTTTTTCTGGTGTTAGTGTATTTGTTTATACAGAAATTTGTTGGTTTTTGGTCAAACAAAAACCATTCATTCACTTGCATTGTTTACTCGCCACCATGGCTGGCAAACTTACCGCGGGGTAAATGCAACCCTGTAGCGAAATTTTGCTGAAATTTGCTTGAAGCGAGCAGGGGGGCTATGAATTTTAATTGTTATTTGATGAAAAAAACAACAAAACTAACTATTAAAGGCGTTCAATTTCAATGAAAAATCATTGAGTATAAAAAATATTCAAGTATGATAATCTAATGGCATAGAATATCAAAGAATCCGCAGTCTAAGTTCCTGCTTGGTACACAAATATATGTATGTTCAACAGTTTTGCAGCTATATCAATTTTGTGCTTGTTATTGGCTATTTGAAAAGTTCAGCCAGATATCAATAAATGAGTGAAATGTTTGCAGGATTAGCATTTTATAATCGCTAAAATCACTATTTTTGATTTTTATTATAAAATTGCAGTATGTGTTGCCAAGTACATACCTTTTTGATTTGCATCGATTTACATCGATTAAAATGACACCGAAGGCTCTAACTAAGAATAGCATTGTTGTTGCTGTCTTAAAAATATTATCATTCATATCCATTGTTGCTTTCACATATGTCTCCACCTGCTTGTCTTTACAATTTACTTCGACGATTTATATAAACTTCACTCTAGAAACTCTATTAATATGCTGAACCGAATATGCTTAATCTTTCTATCTCTAGCTGAATCCAACAAGTACTGTTCTTCTTTTATAATGTTTGAGATAAGAGTGGATGCTATACTTTTATCCTCTAACATTTGGTATTGTTTCCCGAAACAATCATTCAATTAAATTTTGCATATATTTTGACTTTTTTTAAGTAAAATATTATCTAGAGTTAGCTCTCAGTCTCTAAAATCTCCATAATCTTCCATAAAACCATAGATATAAGAAAGAGCCTGGCTTTTGTTATTGTCTGAATGAACTGTCAGGTTACATATGTAGAATACTTTTTGTTCTATCTTGAGATTTAGGTTATCATCTACTTTAAAAACTAATTTTAGTAACTCAGTAACCGCTCGAGCGATTTGTACCATATTTGTGGTAAATATTGAGTGAGACTATACGCAAATAAAATTTGAGTACAATCAAAATCATTTATGTCAAATGTGTAATTTTTTAAGTGGGCGTGTCTAAATTATAAGTATTTCATTGCAAGTACAATAAAGCACACTACTTTACTTTGAAGTGGGCTCAGCCTTACTAACTCTAACTTGCTCTATTAAACACTCCACTCAAGTTACTCGGTATCATCCACCATACTCCACCACAAATTGTGCTCCATCTAATTACCGTTATACATCAGTCAATCACTTTGGTGTTGCCATTGTGGCGCCTCCTTCTAACCACTCCTGTCTCTTTTAATGCGATCAAAAAGTTTTACAACTTCTCTATTTTTGCATTTGACGAATAGTTGCCATTTTATTTGCTAATTTAATTTGCTGCTTTCATCAAACACAAAGCCAATATCAAAAGGATATTCAGCATACTCACACACACACACACACACACACACACACACACACACACACAGGCACTCATACACTCATAGAGTGGAAATAATAAATTAAACAAAAGCAATTGCGCCGCTTTGTCTTTGTCATTGCTGGAAGGCAAATTAGACAATTTCTTTTACAAATTCCATTTGTGCAACGAATGCTTTTCACTTTGGCATTTATTTGCCGATCAAACTTTCGTTGAATGCTCCTGTCGATTGCCTTTGCGAATTATGCATTCATGACTAATGGCATATTTGATGAGTATTCGAGTAGGTGCACAATTGAGTTTTGTGTGGTTTTGTTGGAAACGAAGCTTCTTCATTTATGCATTTTGTGTTCTATAATTACCACATGCTTTGTTGCTGCTTTTTGTTGTTGTTGTAGTTGGAAGTTTCAATGCGCTGTTCGAAAGTTTTTGTGTGAAATTCATAAAATATGAGCGTTTTGCATTTAATAATTAAAAGGCATTCTCGCAAGCAACTTGCGTGCGTGAGAAGGAAGTGAATTTGAAATATGTAATGAGGAAACTATATATACTATTCGGAAAGTTTTTGTCGTGAAGGAAGTGTTTTGTGGCGGAAGAAATTGATGTCGGAATCATGGCGAATATTGGCAATAAAAATTATAAGGAAAAGTTTCATTTTAATTATTTCGCTGGTAAAATATGTTGCATACATTTAGGGAGCTAATAATTATTTAATACACTTTTTTAATTTTGATCCAAAGCTTAATGAGATCTATTACCAAAGAAGGGGGACATTTTCTTCTAAGTAGAAGAAATTACTGTTTCTTTCCAAGATTAATAATACGTTTCCAAATTTGAAGGACTGTATTTTTTATAATTTTTTCTAGCTCCCCAACGATTTCCTTGAAATTGTTGCGCGCTTGCTTAAAAATCTTAAATTAATCAATTTCGTTCGATCTAAACTTTAGTCAAGACCATCGTAACTTTTTGCCAATATGAGTGAATCAAATATCTGTTAGATCTGTACATGTTGTTGCCTACATTTAGGCGTCATAGTATTAGTATATGCAGTAGTTTAGTATTTGGTAAAATATGTTGCATACATTTAGGGGCGCTAATAATTATTTAATTTTCTTTTTTAAATCTAAAGCTTAATGAGATCGATTATCAGAAGGAGAATTTTCTTCTCAGTAGAAGAAATTAAAATCGCCGGTTTCGTTTACAAATTTTAGGACCTCTATTTCTTCTATCATGTTTTCAAGCTCCCAACCGATTTACATGAAACTGTTGAAAGACATGCTGTCATTATGAGTAGAATCTAAATGTTGGATTAGTAAATTTTGTTGCCTACATTTAGGCCCCATTGTGTTAAAATGTGTAATTTTAATGGACGTTAAGTAAACAGTAGATTTATTATGTATTTTCCTTTTAGTTTCTTCAGAAAATATAAAAAATTTGCGATATACTAATATTCGTCAGGTATTGCGCAAATTGAAGACCACGAATTCCGAAAAGTTTTGTGTTTAAAATTTTATTTCGTCTTTTAAAGTCGCTTCCTAAAATAATTATATATACACTTACATATGTCGTATGCTATATCCAATGCATACAAAAGGCTTTTGCCCTCGTTGCAGTGCAAATTTACTCAGTTCCATGTATTCATAAACATATGTACATTTATGTGCAATGTGCTTGATATAACCACAGGGGCGTAATCGCAATCAATTAATATTTTGCTACAATGCAACCATTACTAATTGAATGATGTCAATTTAATTATTTAATAATATTTAACGAAATCGTACACGCACATACACGTCACATCCATTTAATTGGGGATTTTAATGGCGCTAAGTGGAGCAGCAAGCTCAGAAGTGCCATATATATATATATATATATATAACATATAAGAGTATATATATATATACATGTTTATATATATGTTTGTAGATATATCTATATGCATGCAATCTGCAGTTAATACTTCATTAAGCATTAATTGCCGCAATTCAAACTCGAATATCAGTTGATATGTAGCGCGCGGCAAAGGGTTATTGCTAAAAAGCTAATGCTAATGCCATATTATATAATTTATGCAGCTGTTTGTGGAATAAATTGAATTACATAGGAGTTAAGTTCATGTGCATTTTGCCACAGGAAACTAAATAATATTGAATATTTTATTAAATTGTGTAATTTGAAAATTAATTGAAAAGCTTGACACTGAGAAAGGGTAGACTCTGAGATATGTTCAATGAATAATTCGCTTGTTAATATACAGGCTCCACTGAGTAGGTGTTCTGACAGGTTTGGAGATTCCTCAACCGCGTCATACAGGGTCCTGGCGACCAGTGACAGGGGGTGGACCAGCGTATTTAATCTCTGTCGGCTTGGTGATTGCCTTGTAAGTAGCTAACTACATGCTTTGTATTTCTTTTTGTTTTGGGATCATCACAAATGCTTCGATTAATGTTCAAACGATCGAAAAAAGTGCAGACAAAAAGAGGTGTCTTCCCTCATAGAACATATGTATAGGGAGAGGCGGATGCTACTACAAGATAGTGGTTCGAGTCGATGTGAGGTCTTCGATCCTACTTTTATTTAGTTTCCAAAACAATGGATACACTGTCGTCCATCTATCACAACATTATCGATCTTGTTCTGCTCTTTTCGATCTGGAGACAGCTAACTGTAGTATCCCTAGCAAATTTTGAAATATATTCTGAATTGTTTGGTGCTATTACCACAAAATTTTTAGTCACTGACTTAGTGTTGTTAAGAGGAGGATACTAAGTAGATCAGTTATAACTTTCGATGGATTAAGCTCTCTAGCTGAAGAAGGCTTCACTCCTTCAAAGCAAATGTATATTTATATACCGTAGTTTGCAGCTGTTTGTTAGGCACTATAATGGTTGTGCCACAGTTCCCATATACCGAGTTTCGGCTGAGTGCTCTTAGAGAGCATTAGTGCAAGCCGAGTAGAAAACCCTTCAGCTGTCTGCTGTGATTGCAGCTTCTCTGAACATTTATTTTATTTGTTGACGGGCGTGCTTTGCAACCCAGAGGCAGAAGCAGTGCGTTGTCTATTTATCACAAAAAAATATATTTTATTTTTTTAATTTTTTGTTGAAGCATAATTTAATCAGTAATGCGGTCATTGGATGTTGCATACTTTTATGCTGAATATTTTCTATACAATCATCAATAAAAGCGCATTATAAACTGCATCCTAAAGGTATGCTTCAAATATCTACTCTTAACTATCGTTAATGCAGTAAAATTTTTCTTCTTTCTTAAACCACAAAATAAAGTTTATGCCATGAGAACACTAAAAATGGTATAAATACGAGAACTCTTGCTGATTTCATTTAGACAGCTGCAAGCCATCGAGTTTGGTGGTTGACCAGCTTTATCTCCAAAGCATTTTTAAATATCCTTTTAGAAGATGCATATTATTCATAACTTCTTCATACTTTTCCTTGAATACTCTGAAATTGTTGTTGTCATTCTTTCAGATGATACAGTTATTTGTGCACAAGAGCTGCCCGTAAATCCAGTTTTTGCTGAAACAATAACTGATCTGCTTTAGTTTTCCCTTTTAAACTTATTCTTTATTTTTTTCCTATGTTTTTTCACGCATATTGCTTTAGGATGAAAATTCCTTGTATTTACTGAAGCTTAGGTTCAAAGTTCACTTTCCTTCATATTGTATTTTTTTTCTAATCCTTTTAACTGTAATCAGTACCCCTTACAATTCTTCTTTAAATCTGATCTGATATCATTAATTCTTCTTCTTGACTGGCATAGACACCGCTTACGCGGTTATAGCCGAGTCCAAAACAGCGCGCCACGTATCCCTCCTTCTGGCAGTTTGGCGCCAATTGGTTATACCAAGCGAAGCCAGGTCCCTCTCCACCTGGTCCTTCCATCGAAGTGGAGGACGACAGGAGATATTTCGTCTTGTCCTCGTTCACCACCAGACCCATACGCTTCGCTTCCTTATCCAGTCTGGAAAAAGCAGAACTAACGGCGCGGGTGTTGCTTGCAATGATATCGATATCATCGGCGTACGCCAGTAGCTGTACACTCTTGTAAAAGATTGTTCCTTCTCTGTGTAGAACTGCAGCTCGTATTATTTTCTCCACCTTGTCTGGTATCGAACGGCTCGGAGAGGTCCTTCCCGATCCTGACGGAGCTCATTAATTGCTTTAAATTAAATGATGTGAATTCTCAGCATACTCAGATCTATCTCCTACTCAGCTTTGGTTGCACAGAGCTTACTTATTTATATTAAATCCTTATCTTCTTCTCTTTTAACCTATTCTATTCTTGTATTCACAAATCTGAAAACATACTTAATAATAACCCATACGCTTCGCTTCCTTATCCAGTCTGGAAAAAGCAGAACTAACGGCGCGGGTGTTGTTTGCAATGATATCGATATCATCGGCGTACGCCAGTAGCTGTTCACTCTTGTAAAATATTGTTCCTTCTTTATGTAGATCTGCTCGTATTATTTTCTCCACCTTGTCTGGTATCGAACGGCTCGGAGAGGTCCTTCCCGATCCTGACGGAGCTCATTAATTGCTTTAAATTAAATGATGTGAATTCTCAGCATACTCAGATCTATCTCCTACTCAGCTTTGGTTGCACAGAGCTTACTTATTTATATTAAATCCTTATCTTCTTCTCTTTTAACCTATTCTATTCTTGTATTCACAAATCTGAAAACATACTTAATAATAACCCATACGCTTCGCTTCCTTATCCAGTCTGGAAAAAGCAGAACTAACGGCGCGGGTGTTGTTTGCAATGATATCGATATCATCGTCGTACGCCAGTAGCTGTTCACTCTTGTAAAATATTGTTCCTTCTGTATGTAGATCTGCTCGTATTATTTTCTCCACCTTGTCTGGTATCGAACGGCTCGGAGAGGTCCTTCCCGATCCTGACGGAGCTCATTAATTGCATTAGATTAAATTATGTGAATTCTCAGCATACTCAGATCTATCTCCTACTCAGCTTTGGTTGCACAGAGCTTACTTATTTATATTAAATCCTTATCTTCTTCTCTTTTAACCTATTCTATTCTTGTATTCACAAATCTGAAAACATACTTAATAATAACCCATACGCTTCGCTTCCTCATCCAGTATGGAAAAAGCAGAACTAACGGCGCGGGTGTTGTTTGCAATGATATCGATATCATCGGCTTACGCCAGTAGCTGTTCACTCTTGTAAAAGATTGTTCCTTCTTTATGTAGATCTGCTCGTATTATTTTCTCCACCTTGTCTGGTATCGAACGGCTCGGAGAGGTCCTTCCCGATCCTGACGGAGCTCATTAATTGCATTAGATTAAATTATGTGAATTCTCAGCATACTCAGATCTATCTCCTACTCAGTTTTGGCTGCACAGAGCTTACTTATTTATTTTAAATCCTTATCTTCTTCTCTTTTACCCTATTCTATTCTTGTATCCACAAATCTGAAAACATACTTAATAATAACCCAAATGATTACCTTCCTCCCTTGATCGATCCAAGAGTTTTTTAAGCGTCGAGATCTTAAACTGCTCAGCTACCGAAACAAGGTTTTATTAATACTATTTAAATATAATTCCGTTAGTTTGGTATTTAGACCTCTAACATTTTGATAATAAATATTCAGCGAACTATTATTAGAACGGTGGTTTTTCTTACTTTTCCTCCGTCGAACACGGCGTGCCTTTCTCCAACTTTCCAACAGAGTGGAGATCTTCCTCTACCCGGACGATATGACCTAGCCAGCGTAGCCGTTGTTTCTTGAAGCGCTGAACTATGTTAACGTTCCATCGAATACTATCCGCAAAAACCTTCCTCTCGAAAACTCTTAACGCGGACTCGTCTATTATTGTCATAGACGTCAAATCGTCGTCTATTATTGTCAAATGACGAGAGACTTGTAGAGTTTGGTCTTTGTTCGTTGAGAGAGGATTTTTTTACTTTTTAGTCCACTCTCAGTCCAAATTAACAACTGTTGACTGATTCCGCCTTAAATTTCAAGGCTGACATTTTAATATGTTGGTGTTAATATTGATTCCTAGGTTGACAAAATTATCTACAAGTTCAATTGTTTGGTTTGCAGCTGTTCGCTAGGTATTTAAGTGATTGTCGCACATTTCTCATTTACAGATTCTCCTCCTGATGAGTGCTCTTAGAGAGCAAGAGTGCAAGTCGAGTAGAAAATCGTTCGACTGTCGTTGTGATTGCAGCCTCATTCCTCGTCGTTGTTGACGGGCGCGCTTCGTTGCTCCAAGACAGTGGTCCGAATCGATGTTAAGTCCTCGGTCCTAATATTATTTAGTTTCCAAAACACTGGATTCACTGTCGTCCATCTATGACAACATGATCCATCTGGTTTTGAGCTCTTCGATATGAAGACAGGGCACTGTAGCATTCCTAGTAAATCTTGAAATTAAAACTTCATTTTTTGGTGGTACGAGTATTACAAACACATTTTTAGTTACAGGCTTAGTGTTGTTAAGAGGCGGATAATAAGTTGATTTTAGCTTAAAATTGTCAGTTACAACTTTCGATGAATTATGTTCTTTAGCTGAAGAAGGCTTCTCTTCTTGATGGCGAAGCAGAACGAAATATTGATAAGGTTGTTGTGTGGTGGTGAAATTGTCTTCAGAGAGGATTAGGTAGATTCTCAAATTCCTCTTCAAGGTATCATAAAAAAGTTCGCAGCACCGCCCTAATGTCGCGCAAGTAATTAAAAACACGTATTTCGGAGGGCTGTCTTTGAAAATGTAGCCTACACCTGAGACACCTGTATCACTTATATTTTTATTTAAGGAATCTCGGTTTAAACATACTTCCCTGTAACTTGATTACGCCCACAGTGAGTAATAAAAAAAGAGCAAAACAAAATCAACACGGTGTGCTGAGTCCACATACCATCATACCTCCTCCATCACCACTTCCATTAATTTTATTGTCCTGTTGCCGCTCACTGCCTCCACCGCATCCACTATATAACAGTTGATCATATTTTGTTGCTCGAGTGTCGCCCATCAACACAAATTGAATGTGAAAAGTTTTGCAAAGCAAATCGTTACAAGCTCACCAAATGCATACAATCCGGCAACTCTGGCAAAAGTACACATACCGTCTCCCCTTTGCCCCTGCACTTCTCGCTTTGTTGTGCAGTTGGTTTGCTGGCGTTTCACACGTTTTTTGAAAGTCCTGCTATTGTGAATTCACGCCGCCGCGCCGCCTCGTTGTTGTTGGAGTGTGGTGAAAAAACCGTTATTTAAGGCAGAAAATAAAAGGTACGCATGTACTGTAGGCAGTGACTGCTAGGCAGAGGAGTTTAACGTCCGCAAACAAGTGTTTTACAAAATGTTTTCAATTTGACATGCAGCAGTCCCCTCTCCCTCCCCTCCTCGTTATTGTTGCTGCTGCTCGCACTCTATTCGTATGGCCTGCCCGACACTTTTGCTATGCATACAAGTTGTTCTGAATTGATTTTTACTTTATTTTATTTTACTTCTATATTTTTCTGTTTCTGCGCGTATCGAAACTTTTGTAGTCGTTTGAGTGGCATTGTTGTTGCTGTTTCTCTTTTGTTTCTCTTTTCATGCCTACTTTTGACAGTGATTTTCTTTGACAGTGTCGGACAGTTTTTATGATTTTCGCGGAACAACGTTATCAACGTAACTGTCATAGAGTCTGATAGAATATGACAGTTTTAAGTGAATACAAAAATTTGTTTATTGATTGGAGCTTCGCAGCGACGTGTTGGCTTAAGCGATAAACCACTTGTGGTGTGGGGGGGGGAGGGTTGTTTCAGAATTCTTTCATGGGAGGATTTAAATTGTTTCAGTCTGAAAAGCACTGAACACTCTTCTTGCTCACATTATCAATAATTTGACAATCCCATAGTCAAAACTATTCGTCAAGCCTCTCCGATGTTGCCATTCTTTGATTGAGCAGCAGAGCTCTTGTATTGAGACGCCTAAGCCCTGTCTTGCATGTAAGTGTTTTGGTACCTTGTTAGAAGAAATTAATCTCATCTATTTTCCCACACCATATTTCGATTTTGGTGAAGCTAAGGCCTAAATACATATTACCGTATTTGAAGATATTTTGAATATTGATGTCTATGCATATATGGATCAGTTGTCTCTCAGTTGAAATTGTAGTATAGATCTTAGTATTATCTTCAGTACCGATTGGGTTGGAAATATAGCGAGACTTAAGCCTCTCTTAGACAATGAACAAAAATTTAGCCACCACTCAGAACAAACATGAACGAATTCAAAGCAAAATTTTATTTTCAACCTCCAGAGAGTAATCTGACTACTAGTCAGACAACCAACTAGACAACTCAGAAAGTTTCTTTGTCGAATGATTTGCCTTTATTATAAATACTACATTTTTCGATTTCGCAAACGCACACACATACAATTGATACCGTTATACACACCTACGCACACCAGCACTTAGATAGACGCATGTCATCCCAACCAGTAAGGCAACTGACCTCTCTACTACTGCAAAATTAGCGCTACACCGCCCCAGCGCTAATTCCGATTGTATGTGTTGTCTGTGTTATCGGCGTCAAAGCAAGACTCGGCTGCCAGCGACTGCGAATATTCGCATGTCAAAGCGCCAGAGTCAGTTCGTTGCCCACTCAACTAAGCAAGCAACACAATAAGCCAGGCTGTCGGCCAGCTCTGTCTGTCACTCAGTTACTCAGTCAGTGAGTTAGTAAACCATTGATTGCTAGTGGCCGAGCCAGTGTTCGAATATGTCGCCCCAACATTGCTACATAACACAAGCACGGAGCGTGTGCCAATAGGTTACGTCCATCGCCCATAGTCCCCCGCCATCGCCTTCCGAGCACTAATCCATACTGTCAATCAGTCAACAGTGCAAACTGCCAACGGCAATCAGCCGTCAGCCATCAACTCATAGTTTATGCATCATTGCCTCTTGACTTGCTTATTTGTTGTGTGCATATCACAGTTTCTACTATTTAGCTGCAGTGCTTCAACAACTAACTTGTGCGCCATTGTTCTTCTCCAACATTCATAAATTCCTTGTTGTTGTTGTGTATTTATATTTCATAGCCAGTATGTAATATTAGATATTTTAGTATCCGCTTTCTATGTATCACTTGTGTTCTCTCCGTTAGTAACCTCAGTTTCGATGAGTATTAATTGCGGCGCATTGAACCGGCGGTCGTGCAGACAGGTGTGTTGTCGATAAGCAAAAATGTTCATGAAATGCGGTTCAATGCTAGGGAATGCTAAATACATATATAAAACATATACGATATGCATTAGCTTCTTATTCAAGCATTTTATTAGAGCAATGACATTGTGACGTTTATTACGCATACGCAACGTTGAATTGTGGCAATGTGCCCCAGCAGGAAGTTCATTGTTTTATACGCACGTTCTGTTAGTAAATGTAAAAAATCAGTTGCAAGGCTGCTGATAGTCCACTGTGTTATGGGTATTAACTTTGGTTAGATCGAGTTTATAAACAATGTTTTACTGATTTTCGAAGATATGGTTCCCAAGTTTGGCCAAAATCGATTGAAAACAAGTAAGAAAGGGCAAAGTTCGGGTGTATCCGAACATTTTATACTCTCGCAATTTATTTATTTAACTTTATTTATATTAATAATACACAATTTGACCCACATATTCGTCATATATAGTGCATAAAGTCCATTGAAAGTTGGAAACCATAATCTTAGGTTAGAAGCACCGAGCTACTCATGTTCGATATATGGGCGTTGAAAACCTATGGTACGATTTTGGCGATCTTTAGAATGGGGCTGCCACACTATAAACGTAGTATTTGTGCAGAGTTCTGCATCGATATCTTCAGTAGTGCTTACTTTATATATTGTAAAGTAAGTGATTCTGATAGTCCTCAAAGTTCTGGTATATAGGAAGTAGGCGTGGTTGTGAAGCGATTTGGCCTATTTTCACAACATATCATTGGGATGTAAGGAAACTATTACAAACCAAGTTTCATTGAAATCGGTCAAGTAGTTCCTGAGATATGTTTTTTGACCTATAAGTGGGCGACGCCACACCCATTTTCCATTTTGTAAAAAATCTGAGTGCAGCTTTCATCTGCCATTTCTTATGTGAAATTTAGTGTTTCTGACGTTTTTCGTTAGTGAGTTAACCCACTTTTAGTAATTTTCAACCTAACTGTTGTATGGGAGGTGGGCGTAGTTATGATCTGATTTCTTTCATTTTTGGACTGTATTAAGAAGTGGCTAAAAAAACGACTGCAAAAAGTTTGGTTTATATAGCTCTATTGGTTTGCGAGATACTTTATGTGTTTTCGGTTTTCGCCATTTTGTGGTCGTGTTTCTTCGCTGGATTGCAACCTTTTTCTCTTTATCTAGGCACGAATTTCCGTCCTTCACAATTACAACGATTTTATTTCAACCTCTTCATTTTCATATGAATGCCTTAAGTGGACGCTTCAGGCAGTATTCAATATTTTATTCGGCGAAATTATCGAAATTTTTTACGCTGTAAGTCGAAACTGCTCCGAATCGTATGTTTTAAATGCTATGAATGAGCTAAAGAATCAAGGAAAAGTGAAGCATGTGAGTAATCTATAGTAAATACCATATTACGTAATCTCCATATGGTATATATGTGGATATGAATGTCTTCATATATTGTATGAATGGCTTTTTCATCGTTCCTTTTACTGATCATTTTCGACAGCCAGTATTTCATTTCACTTCATTCCATTTCACCAAACGATTGGTCGCACTGCATAATCTCCGTTAAATGTTTTTGAGGTATATATATCCCTCTCATCATTATCCTTTTCCACTTTCATTACGCTTTTATATGCTTTACTGTTGCCATTTTAATGACACACTGACTCTTCGTAAAAATCACTGCTCCTCATTAAAATGGTGAATCCTTTCGGCGTTTCAACGCAAATGGAATTGACTAAATATAATCCGAGAAACGTGTCCATTTAATTAAGGTGGCTGACAACTGACGAATGGCCTCTGAAATGCTGAGTGCTGCGCACGCTTAATGCTGGCAGAAAAGTCAGCAATGTCAATTAATTACTCACAATTAATGCGTTGTCGTCGTGCCTTTGATAGATTTACTTATATACCTTGAAGTTCTCTGCTGCTATTAAAAATGAGTGTGAAAGCTTAAATAAATATTATAAGCGGTAAGAATTTATTGCTACTTGGAGAGCGGTTTTATGGCTTTTGGGCAGTCAGAAAATGTGTGTGTATGTGTGTAAAGGATTGAATTAAAATAAAATTTAAAATTATAAAAATGGTTGCCACCTGTTCAAAAATATTGAATGAAAAAATAGGAAAATATTTAAGATGCTGCAATGATGAATAATAATAAATCAGTTGAATTTCCAGGTAATTAGATTTAAGGCTTATTTTCTTGAGTATTACTTAAATTACCATTCGCTTCTCATTTCCTTAATTTCCTACTGGGACAAGTGTGAGTAATATTACCACAAAGAAATTCTACAAATTATCTCTTAATTTTATTATATGCTTAAGCAAATGAAAACCGCAATTTTATTAAAGCAAAACGAACAGTAAATACATGATGAGCATGAGGAAGGCGATGAAGAAGTATATTTATGGGAACACGAGATTTATATGGATGTTTGTGTGGAGTGCGGAAAATTTTTAGCAAAGCGTAAATAATTTCCATATAAACTTGAAAAGTCAACAATGCAACTGAAAGCATTTTCCATGGCAGGCAGCATGTGGGCGTTTGAGGAAGGTGAGACAGCAGTGGCGTGTACGACCGAGGCATCATACTCTCAGCGTCGCGCAAAGCAGACAACCAAGCAGTCAAGTGCGACTGTGAAGCTTTTCCATGCATCCTCACAAACTTATAATAGAATGTGTATGTCTATACACAGTTAAGAGCCTTTAGCAAATTATGAAGACAAAAACCAGAGACAACAGTCTATAAGTGGAAGAAATTTAGCGGCATAGCAATGCCTGCAGCTTTGAGAGGAAGCATATCCATTGAGTAGATATATAGCGCCAGATGGAACAAGGTACGCGAAAGCAAAGCATAGTATTCCTTACATGCCACATAGATATACTGACATGTATAGTTATATAATACAAATGCAATGGAACGCTCACTTGAGAATCAGCAGTTGCTAGCTAACAAGTTAATACACGATATATATATATATATATATTTATATGGAGAACGATAATGGCAAAATCAGCACGCGTCATCAATGTTATCATAATGGCAAGGTAGAATGTTATTTCGAAGACGTCAGAACGTTCGCGTATGAATATATATTTGTATTATATGTTAATGCGTATGAATGTCGTATAGTTTATGTGTTCGTGAAATATTTTTAGAAAAATAATATAACAAGCTTTAGGTCATTGCCTTCACATGCTAGTCTAGTCGTAGTGTGAAGTTAAGAAATACTTGGTTGTTGCACTAAAAATGCCAAAATAATATTTGAACAAGGGTCGCTGATCATTCTAAACACAAAATTAAATAATACTGCATAATATTTAATAACAGAGCTGGTCATAGGGTTACGTAACTAGTTAAGAAAAATTTTCTCAAACTCTCAAATTATTATAAAAAAATTGCATAACATAACATTAAACGTAACATAACGTAACGTAATGTAATATAACGTAACATAACATAACGTAACATAACGTAACGTAACATAACTTAACATAACATAACATTATGTAATGTAACGTAACATAACTTAACATAACATAACTTAACATAACGTAACTTAACACAACATAAAATAACATAACTGACATATCAAAACGTAACGTAACATAACAGAACATAAGGTAACAGAACACCTGCACCTAAAATTCTACTTTCCACAGCTTGCATGCTTGGCTGCTTGCTTGCGAACAATCTGACAGTTAAGTTAGGTAAACAATGGAATTTCGCGTTAAATGTCAGCTCGCCGTAAGTCAAGATTACACCAAACATACATAAATACATAGCTATTGTTGTTTAGGCAGCTAAATTTTGCGAGTTTATTGCATTCAGAATGGAACAGCTGTTGCAACAACCTGCAGAAACTTGCTCCAAAGCCCTAAGGAGTCGCCTTAAAGTAGCTTGACATTATGCCGCATGGGATTCTACATGCATTCAAATATGTTTCCATGTTTTTTGTTATCTTTCGGTGTCTTGTAAAGTAATGTAATGGTTTTGTTAGGAACTTTTGAACATTTCGCTCAAAAAATGACAGAGTTGCATTTGTATACAAAAAAAAATGGAAAATCAAGTTGCAAAAATGAAATGTATGGAGGCACACTTAAAGAAATTAGTGTTTGGAGTAAAGTTAGTGATAAAAAATACAGCAATCAGCGGTACAGCTTACAGCTCTCCAAGAACAAACTTTTTCTACCAAAATTTTAAAGCGATTTGGCTAGTATAAAGCCTCTCCCATATTCTAGGTTTAAAAAGAGAACTACTTCTAATCGCACTTACTTTTCCACTTTCGTTCAAATAATTTATATTTCATGAGTTAAAAATGTTCATATATTTTCTTCATGTCTGGCAGCATGTGCGGCTTTTTTAAATGACATACCAAAGACTGCCTTCTTAAGGCATGTCTAATTGCAGCCGTAGTACAAACCTCAGACCAGGCAAACCGAACATTGAAATAACCAACATGCTATGGCAAACAACTAACAGGCAAAGTGGATTTTGTGTTTGTATTTTGTTTTTTTCCTTTATTTTGGAATTATGATGTCCAGTAGGAAATGGCTAACGCTAGGCAGAAAGACTTAAATAATTTTTTTTAAATTAATTTAATTAAAAAATTATTTTTATTTAGTTTTTATTTTTTTATAATTTAATTATAATAAATAGCTAACATTACTGAAATATATTAAAATATTTAAAGAAAATTTTATGTATATGGCAACCCTTATATAATATTTTCAAGTATTCTATTGTTTAAAATCATATTTTTCCACCCTTGCTTCCCATATTCCAAATTATCGGTTAAAAAATTTGATTTTTACATTTATTATTTTTGGACACTGTATGTATGGCAACCCTAAAATGTGTAATTTAATATAATTTATTATTATAAAATATTAATAATTGCACACTAACTACTGCAACATATGTACAAGTGTAACTATCACTATTGGTATATTTTCTATACAGAATTTATATGGCAACCCTAAAAAAAAATTATAATACAAATTAAGTTAGTTTTAGATTTTCTTTGGAAATTTCAATGTGCCTATTTTTTATGAATCATTTAGAATGAAAAAATTTATATATAGTTTTATATCCAAAACATGTGGCAACACTTTCAAAACTTTTTTAATTTATATTCATATTACAGTTAAAACATTATTTAATTTTTAAGACTTTAAAGTATATACCTATATATGTCAAAATGTGGCAACCCTATTCTGACCTCAACAGAGATTGTAATCTATATTAATGGTTCAACATTAATTCTTGTTTTCAAATACAGTCGCAAATCATGCCTACTCGCCCTCGGATTTGCTGCTATTACCGCTTCCGTAAGCAGCTTTTGATTGTTGTGCGGCATTGCTCTTGTTCGTCCATCGAATGCAAAATTCCTAAGATGCAACATGTTCCAAAGTTCGTAACAGCCGTGCTTACACACACACACAATAGAAAGTAACTTTGCGTTGCAAGGATGTATGCATGTGTGTGTGCCTGTGTTTCAAAAAAAAGCATTGTGGTTGGCAAACTGTTGCAACAAATGTTGCAACGTATGCGGCAGCTGTTGTTTTCCAAGGCTCGAAGCAAATTCTTGCGCTCACACAAACACATATAAACACACTTGCATATAAGCAAATATATGCTGAGTTTTACCGCTTGTGCGCTCGCATTCACAGTATTTGTTCGAAATCCTCTTCTGTCTTCTGCCACAATGCAATACGATTATGTACATACAAGGCAAGCGAGAGCATGGAGCGAGCTAAGGGCGGCATTTGCCTCAAATTGCAGTTGTGGCTTGCCACTGCAACTTGTCTTGCAGCCTGACTTGATGCTTTATAAATATGCATGCACATACACTCACCCTCATAGTTGCAGGCATCTGCTTCTGCTTGCTTGTGTGGGCGTGCTCATTGCCCGCCTGCGAGCGCCTTGTCTGTCATGTGACACATAAGCACCGCAAATGGCATGTTTCCACACTCCGCACGCTTACCACCGTAGCCTACACGAGAGTCAGCCTGTGCCGTAGCTGGCTTTGCCGGTCTGCTTGTCGGGATTTCTTGACTTGTTGTCTTCTGCGTTGCCACAAGATATTAAAGAATGGAATTGAAGAGAAAAAAATAATAAAAATAAATACAAAAGCATTTGCAAAGAGAAAAAACGGCGAAAACAAAAACATTTACTCATTGCATTCTCGTTATGACTCAGCGCTGCAGCAGCTGCATACTAACATTTATTTTTATGTATATATTTATAACTATATACATATTTATACTTCTATACAAAATCGCTCAAGTTCCTGCGTCTGTCTGTGGTTGCCTGACTCAGTCGTATGCTCGGGTTTTTTGTGCCTTGTGTGTCTCTAATTAAATTTGCTTGTTTTTGTTGCAATACTAAAGTTAGTTGTGCATAATTAAGTTTTTATGTCCATATTTAGGTGTGTATCTACATCTGTATATACTCGTAAACTCGTAAACAAATCGTACATATATGTATTTATAGAAAATATTTTGTTTTTTACTTATCGAAATATCTCTTTTTTCTCTTTACAGGTAAATAATATTAAAATATCCCCGAATATTTATATTTGAGAGTGACTTATAAAAAGAATATCATGTAAGCATATGAAAGTTATCAAAAGCTAAATAGTTAACGAAAGAAGATAAAACGATTTTATCAATTATGTTAATATTTTTTTTGTTTTTTATTTTTTATTTGTTTTTTTTTTTTGTTTTTTATTTTTTTGGTTTTTTAACAAATAGGGGTAATTAAACAAAATCATTGGAAATTGGAACTGGAATTTAGTCCATATTTGGGTTTATTCCAACAAAACTAAAGACTTAGTACATTCCATAAGTGCCTTTAAGGCTTCCTATAATCTATCAACAGTATCGATATATTCTTTATATATATTTAATTTGCGATACAAGGAAATTTTTACTAAAATATTACATTAAAGAGACAGAAAAATTGATAACAAAAAGCATGCGCTTTTCTTTTGATCTATAAGAGTAACTTTCAAAGATATAGATCGACGAATCAACATTCCAGATTCATGATGCATTTGAGACTAAAGCAATCTTCCATCGTCAAGCCTTTTATTTCAATATATTGGATTATCCTTTGGTCACAAACTAACCTAACTTTGATGCCAGAGAGGAAAAGGTTTGACGTGGAAGCATGGACAGAAGATAGAACAAGTATAAACTTTGAACTCAGCACCTATTGCTGCCACCAGCTTGAATAATCGAAATTATCATACAAATTTATTATACATTTGCAGATATAATTTTAAAACAGAGTTGCCACCTAGACATACTTTTTCCACTTGTGTCATAACTAATATTGTTGATATAATAATTGTTATGATAATTGTTGAAATCGAATTATAACTTTTCAGCGGTCCAGAAATTGAACAAAAAGACCTTAGTCATAACTTACCCTAGCTCCCATATACCTATTATTAGAGTTTTAAAACATCTTGCAGGCTTTATACTATATATTACGTTGGCAAAGATCTCCCTTCCACCTTTTTGTCTTTTGAATTTCGCGGCTATGTATAAAGCGCTACAGAGCTCGTATCTGGCAATACTATACATCTTTGTTAGGTTTTGGCTTAACCTACAAAACGATGCTATGCATGATTAGTTTGGATATTGCATTCAACAGTTATAGACGTCTTAACATGGAGTTCACTAACGCCGAAATTCGGGCTATTTTAAAGTTTTCCTTCGTTAAAGGCAAACCCGTTAGAGAAACGTTCCGTGAGATTAATGGTGTTTTGGGGGATGGTACTCTATCACTTCGAACTGCAGAGGTATAGTTTCGATGATTCAGAGCGGGTAAAAACGACCATGGATAAGCCAACCGGCGGAAGAGCGACCATATCATGGAAAACATCGAGTTACACCACCATGTGGCATCTCATGAACGAACTTCACTCATTTTTGAAGCGGATGGTGACTGGCGACGAAAAATGGATCACATACGACAATATCAAGCGAAAACGGTCAAGGTCGAAGACCAGTGAATCGTCCGAAGCAATGGCCAAGCCGGGATTGACGGCCAGGAAGGTTTTACTGTGTGTTTCAGACGCTTAATTCTACCACCTACTGTGAGCAACTGGAGCGCTTGAATCAGCTGATCGACCAGAAGCGTCCAGAATTGGCCAAGAGGAAGGGTGTAGTGTTCCACTAGGACAATGCCAGACCACACATTTCGTTGATGACTCGTCAGAAGCTACGGGAGCTCGGATGGCATGTTTTATCGCATCCACCACATATCACGGACATAGCGCCAAGTGATTAGCACCTGTTCCTGTCCATGGCGAAAACCCTTGGTGGTGTAAAGTAGAACTCAAAAGAGGCATGTGAAAAGTGTCTGTCCGAGTTCTTCGCAAATAAGGAATGGGGCTTCTACGAGGAGGTTATTATGAAGTTGCCGTCTAGATGGAAACAGATTATCGAACGAAACGGCGCATATATAAACAAAATCCGATCACTGTAACACTTTTTATACAGCATTGAATAAAGAGCAAAAAAGTGGAAGGGAGATTTTTGTTGATATGCGAGTCACTCGCTTATACAAGAACGATACAAATGATTAACATATTCAGATAATTTAAATAATTAAATTTTACTCTATTTATGCATCTCTTTACCTATAATTAAACAGTTAAGAGAGCGAACTAGTGAAATATTACCGTTCTACTGAAGAATAATAATATTAATATTCGACTCAATTTCAGATTTTTTAGCTGCTTCCTCAACTTTGCGCTCACGCTACCAATCTGGCCAACATAATAATATTATTTTTTATATTTATTATGCTAAAATGAGAGCATCCAATTAATTATTCGCCCCCGCTGGCCGCGTTGCACGTATCTTCCGCCATGATATTACAATATTTTGCACTTTTGTCTCATCAACGGTGCAAAGTTTACACTTCTATGCGGACATGGCACACATTTTAATTAAGCACTTTTTATGCGATACTCCGCAAGCACTAATAAGCGCAACAACAAAAAACGGCACAGAGTGGCCAGGTACCAGCGGCCAGCTATGTGTGTGTGTGTGTGTCGCTATTGAAAAAGAAAAGGCAAGAAACGTTGAATACGCTGCGTAATGACGGCATGACCCGGCAATTGCCGCCGCTTGTCCCGCACTCTCTCACCTACCACTTGCCGTGTAACCGAAAATTAATTGACCTACTTTGCACAACAGCGCGTTTTACTTAACACTAAAACTCACTTTGCAACACCATCCTCAGCAGCAACAGCAAGCAAAGTCTTTTGTTTCCCGAGTTGTTTCCCTGCACGCCGGCAACTGCTCCCTCACCTGGCCTAACGCTTTTCACTTACTTGCTTACTCCACTATTTGTAGAAGCTGGGTTTCTAGCTTCTAATGCGGAGCATTTGTGTGTGGCAAGTTTGTGTTGCAAGTACAACTGCGGCGGCTGCACCTCAATCTCAGTATTTTTTTGTTTATGTTTTTGCTTTTGTTGTGGCTTTAGTTTTCATTCGATCTGGTAGCACTCGTTCGTACCTACAGCCCCTGATTGTTGTTGTTAGCTACAAGCTGCATCTGATATTCATAAAAGTTCCTTTCACTTTTGCTTTTGGAGCGCAATGGATTTTCTAAAGCACTAAGGCAATGAATTGAATGCTGCCGCCTTTATGGGTAGTCAGCCAGCCAGCTCTGTGGCTATAGCTGCTGATCTTAAATTCATGCAAATGCTGATAATGTTGACTCATGTTGACGGCGACAATACAAACACACACACACATACAAACAAATGTGGCACACCAAAAAACACATGCCTTCATGTTGTTGCCAGCACCTGAGTGTGCGTATTAGCGTATTGAGATTTATAGGTGAAACAAGAAAATGGTGTGGCAAGTGCTTAGAAATCCATACAGGAGAATTTTGTGTCAGCATGACGTATGTTGGAGCGCTTGCAGTTGTGCCATAGAAAAGCATTCAAAACGCTGTAAATCGTTCGGAAATTCATGGCATTTGCCGTAGTGGCAAACAAATAATGTCGGTGACACAAGCCATGTAGCTAGAGACAATAGCTGGTGAGATTGACCGAAAATCGTTTTTGAAGACAACATTTAGCTTTCTTTCTGGGTCATAAATGTGCACAAATGAAGATTTATCAGTTCGTTGTTGTTACAGCAATTGTTGTTGTTGTAGTTTGAGTTTCGAAAATATAGTTCAGTGCAGAATGATTCATATTTTGTATTTTTCCATTAAAAAATGGTCCCCCGTAATATCTCATAGAGCTTCAGATAGGCTTTAGTATAGAAGGTGTGTTCAAAAAATAACGGGAATTTTCGTATTTTATTTTTAATTTACTCATTCATCAACTTTCATATTGTCACCTCTAAATTAGTCCACTTTTCGTTTTTATCTGCTTTTTGAAGGCCAAAAGAATATACAAATTGACTAAGAGTATTTCACTGTATTCTGTGTTTTCGATTTCTCTTTCGTAAATATGAAATAAATTTTCCCGTTTTTACGCTCTATAGAATCCACCTTTATACAATCGCATATACCTTGCAGTTACATGTGAAACACAACAATTTCCTAAGCATAACCTTCTCTTCCACTTTCAATGTAATTCGAAATCGAATTAATAATCAACAATAAATTTGAATTCATATTGCACACCCACTCTTCCAGCAACTACGTAATTAAACTTACTCTATACTCTCTATGTAAGTGTAGGTATCAGTTCCTGTAATCTTCACCTTCGACCTAATTAACAACGTGTATGCATTCTTGTTATTGTTGTCGTAGCTCACTTCAATCGCATGTCACAGCGACAGTTGAGTATCAACGGTAAATAGACGCTGACGCTGAGACACAATGAATTATATCGATAGTGTACTCGTATGGGTGGGTGTGTTGACATTACATGTCATTGAGTGCACTCGTACGCGATGGAACTCAATATAACGGTAATTATCAGTTATAGCGTTGCATTGTTTTCGGTATTGACACTTATGTTGCTGTGATTACGCTGCAATATGTTGTGGCATGCTAGTTGTAGCAAGCTTGAAATCATGTAAGAAAACATGAAGAGGTGTCTACACTTGAGTGCATTGGTTTTTAAAATACATTTTGCCTAAAAATAATTTTTTGAATTTTCTTTTTTCTATCAGATGGCAACTCTATAAAAAATTTTACACTTAAAACAACTGGAAATATACTTTAGATTTTTGTTAAGGGCTTAATTAGAATGTAATAATTTTTTTTTACATATATTCAAAATAGGTGGCAACCACAATTTAAATACGAACTCTGAATATAATTGAAATTTGATTATTTGAAATTTTCATATTTCATAGTTTTAATTATTATTTTTAAACAGTTTTATTGCAATCAGGTGGCAACTACCTTAAATAATTCAACTTTCATAGTCACTACTAAGTGATATTTTGTAACAGGTGCCTTAATTATTTTTTTAAATCTTAATTCACAATTCTTATATTACTTGTGTACATTATATAAATTTTTGAAATGTGGCAACCACAATATATTTTTTTATAAGCTCTCTTTATTTGAAGCTTTCAGAAGAAAATATCTAAATTTTCATAATAAATCTACACGAAAAATAAGAGCATACAGATAAAATTAATTTAAATATTTTGTAAGCGTGGCAACTCTGTTCAAACTGAACTTAAATTTAGTTTTTTTTCTTCTATTTTTGTAATATCTTATTTTAAAGTTTTAATTATATTATTCGCAGAGAATAAGATTATTGCAAATCAGGTGGCAACTCTGGAGATTGCAAATTTTTGTTATTGAGCTTTTTTTAACTTTAAAATACTTTTTTTGCATGAAATGCTTTTCTTTGGATATTGAAATAATGGTAAAAATTTATAATTTTCTAATATTTTTTGATAAATTACATATGGCAACGCTTTATAGCCTTAAAAAGTTGTTAAGTTTGTTAAAATTGAGAAATTAATTACTTTTTTTTTGTTCGTGTAAGCATATTGCACCAAAAATACTAACAGCGAAAACTTTCCTGACTCATCGTCATGTCGCTTGCTATCTTTAGAAATATCGTGCGTCAGCAAATTTTTACATTTCGACATTTTCATAAATCAAAAATAGCCAAGTACATAATCAAGTATCACTCACACTTAAGCAATTAGCCAACCACTTTGAATGCAGGCGATAGTCAGGCGGTGAGTCAAGGAAACTTTCAAGTGCTTTCAGCGTCAGCGGAAATGTCTAAGTGAAAGAAAAATAAAATTTTTCTAAAAATAATTGTATTTACTTCCTCGGTAATCATGTGTGGGCAGCACAAAATATTTTTTTCATACTTTCTTCGCTGCTAAGTGCTCATATAATCAGTTTTAAACGCATAAAATGCATTAAAAGCAGAAAAATACTGAACTTGAGCACATACTAAGAAGCATATTTAATATTGCTAAATGCCACCAGCAGCTTCTCTAATGCACACGGGCATTAGCGGGTCTCCTTTACTCTGTCTTTCTCTCCTCCTCAATATTACATTATCCTTTTTGCTTCCTGGCTGCCTTCCGGTTTCGGTCATTACTGAGTCACAATCTGATTTGTAAGCACATTTTTTTCTAGCTTTAAATACTTCAATATATGAGTGTGCTTAGCATCGATGGCCCATACTACCAAACGCTGCTCATAAGTGCTGACATGTGGTGCGCCCGGTCGTATACGTGATAAAAATGCCGCACTCAGCGAAATAAAGTAAAATAAAAATTGAAAAAAAAAATCATAAAAATGTAGGAAAATACAGGAAAACGGAAACGCACAATTTAAATTTATGATTTAATTAAAAGCACACGCCTGTCACTGGCCAGCGCTGGGGGTTGTTCTATCATACCACGCTCTCTCTCTCTCTCATTATTTAAGTTGCTTCACCACCGCACATTTCCATGTCTCGCCTCAACAGTCTAACATTTCTGTTTTTCATCAACGCCATTGTGTTGCACGCATCAGTCTAGACGACACTGTAGTGCCACTTGTGCGTCAGTCAAGCGTTTGCGCGCTCTTGTGGCATGCAACGGCGTATGACTCATGACGTTACTGGCTTCCTTCTACTTCATGTCATAGCCATACATCCTCCTTTTGTTGTTATTTTCTTACTGCTGCTGAGTTGATGTGATTACCCAACACACAGCTCGCACAGCTGTGCCGAAGACTCGAACATCTGTCCGTTACCGCAATTCCTTACAAAAGATGTGAGACTACTGCATGTTTGCTGGAAATGTGTATATTTTACTTTAAGTAAATATTTTCTTGTATTTCAAGCATAACTATAATGTTAGAGATGCTGTTGGTATTTGTTGTTGCTTGCGGTAACTGATGTTCGGCTCATGTTGTTAGTTTGTACATTGTTGTTGATGTAGTCTGTTTTCTTCCATATGCTGTCTTACCACATTTACAGCTGAAGTCTGACAAGGTGGTCCATTTTCAGCTTATTTAAAAGTCACTGAATTGGTGCTCAAGAAGGACTCATTTCTTGAGATATCAATGCGCTATTAAATTGAAGTCAACCATAAATAAATTCAACCTTAAGAATGAGAATGAAGATTGTAATACTATTGTACATTAAAACGTTGCCTACATTTAGGCGCTTATTGTTTTTTAGCAAAGTCGCATACCTAAAATGCATAATTCACTGTTTTATTAATATTTCCAGCCTACCTTCTTCTTCTTCTTCTTGACTGGCGTAGACATCGCTTACGCGGTTATAGCCGAGTCCTCAACAGCGCGCCACGTATCCCTCCTTCTGGCTGTTTGGTGCCAATTGGTTATTCCAAGCGAAGCCAGGTCCCTCTCCACCTGGTCCTTCCATCGGAGTGGAGGTCTCCCTCTTCCTCTGCTTCCACCAGCGGGTACTGCATCGAATACTTTCAGAGCTGGAGCACCTTCATCCATTCGAACAACATGTCCTAGCCAGCGTAGCCGCTGTTTTTTTATTCGCTGGACTATGTCTATGTCGTCGATAAACACATACAGCTCATCGTTCTATCGTCTGCGGTATTCGCCGTTGCCAATGTTTAAGGGACCATAAATCTTCCGCAAAACCTTTCTCTCGAAAACTCCTAGTGCCGTCTCATCGGATGTTGACATCGTCCACGCTTCTGCACCGTAAAGTAGGACGGGAATGATGAGAGACTTGTAGAGTTTGGTTTTTGTTCGTCGAGAGAGGACTTTACTTTTCAATTGCCTACTTAGTCCATGCACCTGTTGGTGATTCTGCGTTGGATTTTCAGGCTGACATTGTTATTGCTGTTAATGCTGGTTCCCAGGTAGACGAAATTATCTACAACTTCAAAGTTATGACTGTCAACAGTGACGTGGGAGCCAAGACGCGAATGCGCTGACTGTTTGACGACAGGAGATATTTCGTCTTGTCCTCGTTTCCAGCCTACCATCTCGGATTATTATTCCTTATTGTCAAATATCTCCCTTCCGCTTTTTTGTTCTTTCTTCAATGATTTATAAAAAGTGATCGGATTTAGTTCAAATATGCGCTGTTTCGTGCGATAATCTGTTTCCATCTAGACGGCAACTTCACAAAACCCTATCGTAGAAGCCCTATTCATTATTTGCGAAGAACTCAGGCCACTTTTCACAAGCCTCTTTTGAGTTCAACTTTACACCACCAAGGGCGTTCGCCATGGATAGGAACAGTTGGTAATCACTTGGCGCTATGTCCGCGCTATATAGTGGATGCGATAAAACCTCCCATCCGAGCTCCCGTAGCTTCTGACGAGTCATCAACGAAGTGTTTGGTCTGACGTAGTGCAGGTGGGACACTACATCCTTCCTGTTGGCCAATCCTGGACGCTTCTGGTCGATCGCCTGATTCAAGAGATACAGTTGTTTGCAGTAGATGGTAGAATTAAGCAGTTCATAGTGGATGATTCCCTTCCAATCCAATCAAACACACAGCAAAACCTTCCTGGCCGTCAATCCCAATTTGACTTAATATATTTCGGTTGCAGGCAGTATCTGCGCTCTATGTTAGGATTTTTTCCTCATTCCACTTTTTACTACTTTAAAATCCTTATAGAGGGGCTGTACTTCAAAGTGAATGTTGGTAGATGTCTTTAAAGATAAAAATAGAGTTTTTCCAAAAATAATTTTCAATTTACCTTGTTATCCTTTAAACATTTTAGAAATACTCTGTATTCAATCTCTCTAAAATAATTCTCGAAAAGAATAAATATTTCCTAGAAAACTAAATCTCAAACTTTGCTTAAGCTTAAATGCAACTTTAAAGCGTCAAGCAATATTCCTCGAGTCACATATATTGTATTACCCAGAATTCCACGCACAAAACTGCATTTGCCAAATATAATTTATTTACATGCGCATATTTTCGATAATGACTGTTGCACTTATGCAAAATACTTTTCACGAAATTCACTTATATTTTATGCTCACGTATCGGATACTTTGACTGAGCTGAGACAAAAACTGCGATAAGTGCGATTGTCAAAAAACGAAGAATTTCTCACTGCAACTACTATGCTTATGAAATGCAAGAAACAAAGCATGAGACAGCAAGAAACAATGTTGGCAGCTGGCGCGTCTGTACTGGTAACAACGTCAGAAAGCAAGAACTTTGTGCAACAAATGCATTTCCTAGCAACGCCAAAGCAATTGTAAGCAATAAAATAGAGTTTTTCCAAAAATAATTTTCAATTTACCTTGTTATCCTTTAAACATTTTAGAAATACTCTGTATTCAATCTCTCTAAAATAATTCTCGAAAAGAATAAATATTTCCTAGAAAACTAAATCTCAAACTTTGCTTAAGCTTAAATGCAACTTTAAAGCGTCAAGCAATATTCCTCGAGTCATATATATTGTATTACCCAGAATTCCACGCACAAAACTGCATTTGCCAAATATAATTTATTTACATGCGCATATTTTCGATAATGACTGTTGCACTTATGCAAAATACTTTTCACGAAATTCACTTATATTTTATGCTCACGTATCGGATACTTTGACTGAGCTGAGACAAAAACTGCGATAAGTGCGATTGTCAAAAAACGAAGAATTTCTCACTGCAACTACTATGCTTATGAAATGCAAGAAACAAAGCATGAGACAGCAAGAAACAATGTTGGCAGCTGGCGCGTCTGTACTGGTAACAACGTCAGAAAGCAAGAACTTTGTGCAACAAATGCATTTCCTAGCAACGCCAAAGCAATTGTAAGCAATAAAATAGAGTTTTTCCAAAAATAATTTTCAATTTACCTTGTTATCCTTTAAACATTTTAGAAATACTCTGTATTCAATCTCTCTAAAATAATTCTCGAAAAGAATAAATATTTCCTAGAAAACTAAATCTCAAACTTTGCTTAAGCTTAAATGCAACTTTAAAGCGTCAAGCAATATTCCTCGAGTCACATATATTGTATTACCCAGAATTCCACGCACAAAACTGCATTTGCCAAATATAATTTATTTACATGCGCATATTTTCGATAATGACTGTTGCACTTATGCAAAATACTTTTCACGAAATTCACTTATATTTTATGCTCACGTATCGGATACTTTGACTGAGCTGAGACAAAAACTGCGATAAGTGCGACTGTCAAAAAACGAAGAATTTCTCACTGCAACTACTATGCTTATGAAATGCAAGAAACAAAGCATGAGACAGCAAGAAACAATGTTGGCAGCTGGCGCGTCTGTACTGGTAACAACGTCAGAAAGCAAGAACTTTGTGCAACAAATGCATTTCCTAGCAACGCCAAAGCAATTGTAAGCAATAACTAGTTATGTCAGTCAAAAGAAAAAAAGATAAAAAAGTAATAAACAAAAATAACAACTAAATCGACAAGCGGAAATAAGAACTGAATGAGCAAAAAACAAAAAAGACGACACAGTAACTTGTACGTGACGCAGTGACACGACAGCAAATAAGCAAGGAAGCAGCAAAGGGAAAATGTGCATTTTTTGTCGAAATTGGCACGCATTTGCGTTGTACAGAATATCGCAGAAAAATGAATTTCAACTTCTTCGAAATGTATTTCTTAAAAGTTTTTTTCTCTCGATATTTTTTCGTTCGAGGTTATTTCTTGTACAACATTTGCATATATTTTATGTGACTAACGAATGCGTTGGATATTGTAAAGTTGCTTTGCCTTCAACAGAACTTGGCTTAAAGTTGAGTATATTAAGAAATAGTTTAAATAAGTACCCAGCTATTGCATAAGTTATACTAAAAGAAACTCGCTAGATGGCGTTGCTGTTTATTTTCGTTCCATATTTCTAATTCTTATTTTAGCCCTTCAACATACAGTTATTAATGTCAAATTTGCTGAAATCCGGTATATTTTAATTATTTTTCACGAAAATTTACATAAACTGTCGATTTTGACAGAACATGTAGTATGGTGAATCGAACAAAAAACTGGTATAAGTCGAATAAACTGATGTTATGAGAATAGTAAAACGATGGTTTTAAGAAATCCGGTATATTTTAATTATTTTTCACGAAAATTTATATAAACTGTCGATTTTGGCAGAACATCTAGTATGGTGAATCGAACAAAAAACTGGTATAAGTCGAATAAACTGGTATTATGAGAATAGTAAAACGATGGTTTTAAGAAATCCGGTATATTTTAATTATTTTTCACGAAAATTTACATAAACTATCGATTTTGGCAGAACATCTAGTATGGTGAATCGAACAAAAAACTGGTATAAGTCGAATAAACTGGTATTATGAGAATAGTAAAACGATGGTTTTAAGAAATCCGGTATATTTTAATTATTTTTCACGAAAATTTATACAAACTGTAGATTTTGGCAGAACATCTAGTATGGTGAATCGAACAAAAAACTGGTATAAGTCGAATAAACTGATGTTATGAGAATAGTAAAACGATGGTTTTAAGAAATCCGGTATATTTTAATTATTTTTCACGAAAATTTATATAAACTGTCGATTTTGGCAGAACATCTAGTATGGTGAATCGAACAAAAAACTGGTATAAGTCGAATAAACTGATATTATGAGAATAGTAAAACGAACAAACGATTGTTTTGAGTCCAATAAGCAGTTATAATGAGAATGGTGAATCGAACAACAAATTATAAATTAAGAAAACTGGTATAATTAAAAATATCAAACATTAAACGTTTGAAAGTGATTTTAAATTATTTCTTATAACTTTACATATAATTCTCCTCTTTAACTTTATTCTTACATTCACATGTGAATTTTTACCACAAAAGTGCAGAGCTTAAACATAGCAAACACGGAAGGACGCGTCAAATCGCTATACATACAACATCTCTTCGGTTTTAATATAATCTATTTCCTAGTGGATTTCCAAGAAGTTTAATATTATTTGTTAGTAAGCAATATCTACTTGCTGCAGCTTCTTGTTAATGTATTCCCTATTGGCCAAGGTGCTTGTAAGCCTTGGATTGGATGGTTGAGCACATTAAAATCTCATTAGTGTGCGACAAGTTTGTTGGATTTGCAGTTCGATATTGGCAAAGCATTAGCAAAGGCCAAGATGTGATGCTGTGTTTCGGCATTTGTGCGTTATTTATTACAGCTGCATATTTGTGGGGATATAAAGTATATTTTAGCATACATTAAAGCAGTTTTAAAGACACGCATTTAAGCTAAAAAGCGTACTAAAAAAAATTAAAGTAAGGTTAAAAACTGGTATAAAATAAAACTGGTATAAAATTTCCTTCATGGTAAAATTAAAAAAAAAATGAGTTAAAGACATTTAAGTTGAAATTCCTTTTCGAAAAGTTTACGTAATATTATAAACTGGTATAAAACAAAACTGGTATAAAAGTTCACTTCTGAAAAACTTGAAATATATTTTGAGGTGAAAAAAGTTTCCTTCATATTACATATATTTTCCCACAATTATCAATTCACATGCACCTCTATACATTTCCCACATCAAAACCATGTGAGATTACCAAAGCGAACGCATCACTCACTTGCTTATCAGCTCGCTGCTATCTAATCTAACTCACACTCCACCCAAATGACATATTATTAGAATTTATTATTAGCAAATCAATTACACAACACGCCTTTCATTAACGGCCACTTGGGTGCTCTTCACCCTTTCTTCGACGTACCGCCCACCAACGTACACAAACAGACTAACAAACTTTTGCAATTTATAATTTCGCAGCAAATAAATGTCACAAGCAACATTGATGCGCATATATTTGTATGAATGTGCGTGTGTTTATGTGTGCATTTGTGTCTTAAGTTGATTGGTGGGCGGCTTTGCGGGTACACCATGGCGTATGCGTGTCATTTGACAATTAACACGCAGACAGTTCATAAATGTGTCACCGCTGGCAAAAACAACAAACACAACAAACACCTGTGTGGGAGTATGTGCGTGAGAGTTGTGTAGTTTTAATTAAAAGTTACGTGCCATGAATATGTGTCATAGACACAAAGGAACTAATGAACCTACATAATACCAGCTTGCATATGTGTGAATGTGTGGCTTATGTGAATGATGTGCGAAAAACAAGTTGACAAACATTTAATTAAAATGAAATGATAAATTTAATTAAGGAAGCAAATACAAAAATTGAATAAAATATCAAACAAGCGAGCGAGTGGCTAAAGAAATGCATGCTGATTATGCGGCTTAAATAACGGTGTATATGCGAGTGAGTGCGCATAATGCATGTTGGAATAAAGATTATCCTAACGAAATCAGTGATTTTTCACAATTCTTTTCATATATATATTTTTTTTTTGGGATTAACAATTTAAGCTCTTCGCTGCAATTATTTCAATATTTTGAATGCAAGCTCTGATTTAAACTTTGCATAATTGTTGGCATAATTTAATATTGTATGCAATTGTGATCATTGATAAAGCTCATTGCTTTAATGCCATTGTCATTCAGCCTGCATTCAGCTGTCTTTCAATGCGAGTGTCTGTCTGTCGGTGACAGCATTTGTCAATTTATTGCTTTTGCCATTGTCAAATGTACTGTGAAAGCATTGTCGAAGTGTTGTGACGGCTGACATATTTAAATATTTACTCAATTGTTTATGGTGTGATAGTGTCCACCCACCATAAATGCCATATAAGTATGTTAGTGAGTGTGCTTGTAGCACAAGTAGTTGACAGTTGGCATGTGTGGTGTCTGTGTAAATATGTGTGTGCGTACCAAATAATGTGACAGTTAAGTGTCCTAGTTAAATACTTAATGCGTGTGTGTGCTTAAATAGTTTGTATTGATTTACTATTTTACTTACACATAAGTCATAGAAAGACTGAGTCTCTATTAAACCTTCAATAATTATAGGATTTATGAGTTACTGTATTATTCGAACATTTATTTGCCAATAAATATTAATTATTTCACTCTTCCGTACAACACACCAACACATTTACATATCTACTCAAGACTCTTTGCAGTACTACCATCTCTTGCCGCTACTAATTAAGTTCTCAGCCATAATATTTGTTTTAAAAATTTAACAAAATATTTTCTTATTATTCTCTTAATTATGAAGAACTGCCTCTCCTCCAAACCGCCGTCAGCTACAGCTCAATTTTTCTCATCATCACTTTTGCTTTGCATAAACGCAGCTGAGGCTGAGCAATTTCGTTAAAATGGCACTCCAGTGGCTTCAACTGGCAAATGTGTGCGGAACGAGAAGTTGAAAAAAAAACTTTAAAAGGCGGAAGAAAAACAATAAAGAAATTTGCATATGCTTAAAATATTCATAAAGATAATTCAACGTTGAGCGGCGCTTTGGGACAATGCGTCGAACAGGAAGTTGCGTACGAACAGTGAAAGCTTGTATACATATATATAAATATATATTTGTATATATTCCTTAATGTATGGAACTCGCATAACAAACATACTTACACATACATATTTACGCATATAACACACCCCATACAATGAAAGTTACTCATACGACGCGTATATCCAGCATTAAGTTAAGTTCCCCAGTGGTTTTCTCTCTTCATGATATTTGTTGTTTTTGCTATTTTTAATACCCAGTTGGAAATTAATGAACTAAGTCGTGTCAAAGTTCAATGTTGAAGATGCCGGAAATATATGATATTTAGCTAAAATATTAAGATAATGAGTAATTCGGTAGAAAAAATATTATTTTAAATGTTTCACTACTAAAAAATTTTCATAAAAAGGTTATGTACCTTTAAAATTATCTATTTTCGGTATGATAAAAGTACCGTAATTCGGTACGATAGACATTATGAAAATGCAAAGTTACGAGAAAGCGATTTAAGGGTACTGGATAATATGAAAATTACTTAAAATTTAACTTAGTATAATAAAAGTACCGTCTTTCGGTATGAAGGTGTAAAACCACATGAAATGAATTAAAATCTAGCTCAACAAATTTCTGTAATAAACTGTAAAAAATAATAACTTCGTTAAAGACATTATATATTTTGAAAATTACCGAATTTCGGTAAAATAAAAGTACCGTAATTCGTTATAATAAAATTTTAGAAAATATTAAATGTGTTTGTGTTGTGAGAGAGTTAGAAAAGTCAAAAAATCTTAAATATGTAAGTACAGTGTTGCCACCTGAAAAAATGTTAAACTAACATTTTAATATTAAAACAAAAAAATTCATTCAATTTAATTTTTTTTGCATAAATATTTATTTTCTGGGAAATATTTAAAATCCTTTAATAAAGTAAAAATAATATAATAGCTGCTCTAAATTCAGTAGCACTTGAGCCTGATTGTCTTGTGCATCCCTGCAGGGCAGTTACTGCTGTGTGTCACTTGTACAACACACTTAATGTTCATTGCTGCCCTACGCAGCGCTTGGTTGGCCACAATTTTTTACATTTCCCTTTTTGTATCACCATTAAAAACTGGGTCAGCAGCACATTTGTCCTGCGTTGATAGCCGGAATAGTTAGTCACAACTCACCAAACCACCAAGCCACACCACATCAGCATGTCGGTACTATTGTTGTTGTTGTTTTTGTTTCATTTAATTTTATTTCATTTTAATTTTTTTGTAACTGTTATCGCTAGAGCTTGAGCCAAATGCTGCCATTACCGTTACTTCAGCTGCCGCCTGTCATTCACTGGCTTGTGTCGCATTCACTGCAAATGTCACTTGGGCAAAACAGCACACAACTGTGTCGTTTTTTATTTTTTCCACACTCGATTTTATTTTATATTATTTTTGTATTTTTTTTATGCTGGTCCCACACACATGAATATATTATATTAAAATGTATACACTCATTATTCCTTTTAACGCTATTTGCCACTTTGCCCCATTTGCATTATGCTGGCATCCCATTTTTCGCACTCACTAATTCATATTCAGTCACACACTCATACTTCTATCATAACGTTCCCACAGTGTAGTGCTAGTAGTTTCCACTATTTTTGTTATTGTTGTCTGTCTCTTGCCACCTTGCCATGCGGCTTAATGGCCCCCACAGTGCAGCAACCAGCATAAGAGACACTCTTCGGCGACGCAACATAACGCAGCACACACATTACATCTTATCACGGGACTGACATTTTAATATTGCATACGGTCATCCAATTCTATGGCATATGCACAGGCGTTTGCCAGTGTTTGCTTGGGTGTGTGCGTGTGTTTATTGTTTGTTTGCTGTAAACTATTACATTGTGTTTTGTTGTTGTTGTTCGCTCTACGCTACGTTGTGAAATTGAAAATTTCTTTTTAGCATTATAGTCAATTTGTTTATTGTTGTATTTAAGCTTTAATGCATCGCTTTGATTATTCATTTATTTAATGAATTCTTTTGTTTGGTCACAGCTGACCACCATTGTGCTCAAAAGCTTTGGATTATGTGATAATTGAAAATTAATTTAATTTTTGGTATTGTTTGTGATTTTGTCGCCATGGCGTATGACTGACATTCATTAAATTTACTTAATGTTTTCACTTCTTTCAAATAAACTCCAGTCTAATCAATCCTTATATAGTCTAAAATTACAAAAATTCTCCAAATTCGCAAAGAAATGTCTTCCGACTTTTCTTCTTCTCTCTTTTCATTAGAAACAAACAACCTCCTGGAAACCCAAGTGCTCTTCTAGTAATTCTTGTAATCACTCTAATTAGCATACAAATTTCACCTAATCTACAGTTATGTGATTAAGCAACTGACATGCCAGTTTCAATTGCCTCAGCATGCAGTTTTCCAATTGCAATTCAATCAGCTAATCAATTATGTGAAAGCAGCAAATATCGAGAACTCAACTACGGAAGGAGCGATTGCAGTGACTCGTTAACACAGTCAGAAACTCGAAGCAAGCAAACGAAAGGCACAACGTGAGATGTTCGAGTAGAATGTTGCATAGAAATGCTGTAGGAATATTTGGTTGCAAGTGGCTTTCATTTTGAGTGCCTTAGTCGAGTTGCTGCGCTGCTGCTGGTTGGAGGGATGTGTTCGATGAATATAACCAGAAAATGGTATTAAGTATGAATAACGTTTTTGGATGCACTCGTGTGATGAAGAACATTCATTGTTTTTGGTGAAACATAAAATAAAATACAGCTTAGAATAATTTTCGTTCTATGGAAGAATAAATTTCTTATTTTATTACACAGAGAAATGAAATCAATTGAAACAATTCTGCAATAATTTAATTCAATTTTTATGTTGTCTTATTTTCCATTTAAGAATTCAAAGCTTAAATAACAGTAATGACTTCGCATATACCGCTACTCACTTGTCCACTATTAATATAACCAGCAATCGCAGTATCACATGCAAATAATTTCATATGGTATTTTTGTGGCATGCCACATTTTAATTGTACAAAGAACTTCTGCATTCGGCATTCATGCGCGCTTTGTCGTGTTAAATTAAATATATTTAAAAAAAAAATATTTAACACATTAAATGTGTCATTTACCAAACAATTATTGCGCGGCTACAAGGTATTTAAAACAATCAACTGAAAAATGTTGCTTGATATAATTAATACAGCAGAATTTTATTTAATTATATAAAAGCATACTATTGCAAAATAAATACAAAAGAATTCAATATTGAACAATAAAATATGCTGACGGCGTACTGATTGATAACCTTGCCCTCATCAGTGAGTAAATTTTGTAACTGATAAGGTGCTCAGCGCATTTGTAATCTTTGCCCTCTAACATGTTTGATGAGTAATATGTGGGCGAGTCTGTGTATATATTGTTCTATACTGATTTAATAAATTGTTATAAAATGCTGGTATTTATAAACTCATTAGTTTTAATCATAACCCAGTATAGTCTAGTTTTATGCAAGACGTTATGCAGTTTTCCAGTAATCTTTGTACATTCGTAGAAAGCAAAATTTTTAAATAAATACGCTATTATCAATTGAACTGATTAACAATGAGAATTCTGCTGAATATTGTATTTGCTTTTGATCTTTCAATGTCAGAGGTGAGTAACAAAAATATTCTCTATTGCTGGTTGAATAAACTTTTCACTGATAGTAAATGCTACGTATACAACTAATTATTTACCTTGTTATGATTTCATTCTAAATATTTACAATAATATATTGTAAATAAAGCTATCATGATTAAAATGGCTAACTAAAATTATATGGTGTTTTTTTAGTAATTACCATTACTATTTTGATTACCATTACTATTATGAGTACCATTACCATTACATTACAGTTACTAAAATGAATGGTGTTTTTTTAGTAATTACCATTACCATTACCAGTACTATCTTGATTACCATTACTAGTTTTATTACCATTACTCTTTTGATTACCATAACTATTATGAGTACCATTACCATTACATTACAGTTACTAAAATTATATGGTGTTTTTTTTTAGTAATTACCATTACCATTACTATTTTGATTACCATTACTAGTTTTATTGCCATTACTATTTTTATTACCATTACTATTTTGATTACCATTACTCTTTTGATTACCATTACTATTATGAGTACCATTAACATTACATTACAGTTACTGTTACAATTCCCAAATTATATGCTGCTATTTTTAGTAATTATGGCAAATTACCATTGCTTTTATGATTACCATTACATTACAATTACTGTTACAATTCTCAATACTCTCAATTTAAAAAATATTATTAAATTAGTTGAAATATGTTTGATATTACTTTATAAAGCATATGAATTGTTGTAATCGCCATAACAATTAACATTACCAGTAATTTATTATAAATAATTACATTAGTTATTTCTGTGAAAAATAAAAATTCTGTCCATTTCTACTGCATTTACAATTACTTTTGCAATTCCCAATACACCCAATTACCAATATTTCGAATATTACTAATATAATTAAAATCGCTATTATCGCTACAATGTTATTACAATTACAATCATCATTACTGTTACAGTCTCATTACAAATCAAATCTCAATGCAATTCCATACTTCACCATAAATCGTGTCAACTTTGCTCTCTGAAAACACATTCCATTTGCTTGCCGACAAAACTTAGCCCTTAAATCGTACAAACACACTCAAAAGCCACTCGGCAAACACTTTCATTTCAACAAATTTAAACAATTTAATTGCAAATTCAATTCGTCTCAACTACTTAATTACTTACAACATTTGCATTTGTTGCGACAATTGTGCAATAAGTTCACTTGATTTATATCTGCTAACGTCAACAATAACTAATTGCATTCATTACATTTATGCATATGCATAGGTATTAGTGAATTAGTGATGTGTGAGCGTGTTTATTGAATATTTAATACGACTGCTAATACCATGTACAATATATTTATCTACAGACATGGATTTAATTGAATAATTACATATGGTACTCATACTAATTTAATTTTTACTTTGTGTTTTGATTTACAGAATTACGGAAAATTCGATTATCACGATTTGCGGTTTAACAACAAAGCAAAATGGTGAGTTGAAATTGAATGCATTTTAAGATGATTAAATTTTTATGCTATGTACAGCTGGTGGGACTTAAGTGATTTTTAGTTAGATGAGTAATAGATAGTAATCGATGAATAATCGAAAGTAGTCGGACAGTAATGGAGAGTAATCGATGAGTAATGGAGTAATCGAGAGTAATGGAGAGTAATTGATGAGTAATGGAGAGTAAACATTGAGTAATGGATAGTAATCGATGAATAATCGAATGTAGTCGGACAGTAATGGAAAGTAATCGATGAGTAATGGAGTAATCGAGAGTAATGGAGAGTAATGGAGATTAATGGAGAGCAATTGATGGGTAATGGAGAGTAAACATTGAGTAATGGATAGTAATCGATGAATAATCGAATGTAGTCGGACAGTAATGGAGAGTAATCGATGAGTAATATAGAGTAAACGATGAGCAACGGAGAGTAATCGATGAATAATCGAGAGTAATGGAGAGTAAACGATGAGCAACGGAGAGTAATCCATGAGTAATGGAGAGTAATCAATGAGTAATGGAGAGTAACCAATGAGCAACGGAGAGTAATCCATGAATAATCTAGAGTTATGGAGAGTAATCGATAAGTAATAGAGAGTAAACGATGAGAAATCAAGAGTAATCGAGTATAATTTTTGATTACGGAGATGTGAATTTTGTTTTTAAACTTATAAAAACTATTCTTATTTATTTTAACGTCTATTTGCCACTACTTTATTTTCTCTCTTAAGCTATGCCACCGAATATACTGTCCGCTTTTGTCTCTCTTCTTTCTAAGAAAGTCACTTACTATAATTACCAACTGCAATCACTGAGTGTCCTTTTGTATGTCTTTCATTTTCCTTCCACACACAATTCTCTCTTTATTTATCTTTTTGCTTAAATGAAAGCGCAAGCAAGCAGCGGAAACAACTAATTAAGTTCTCTAAAATCACAAGTTAATTAGCTGCTAAAAATGTGCTGCCAACTAAGTAAAGCCCTCCCACATTTTTGCCCAAAACAAGCGCACGTTGTTTTCACGAAAATTAGAAGAAATAAATTAAGGAAAAAAGCGAAATGCCCAAAATGACAAATTACAATGCAAGCAACTGCTTAAAATCAGTGCAAAGAAAGAATGCGTCGTTAATAAAAACACACCGAAATTTAAAATTAAGAATGTTTCTCTTGTTGTTGTTCTCCGAAGGGGGCGCGCAAGGGAATGAATTGACTCAAGCAGACGCCAGTCATTAGTCACATTTATAGCAGAGCACATAAAACCATGACATATTTATAAGCGTAATTAAACCGCGCCAAACGTGCCACAATCGAGTGGACAGCGGATTTTTTGGTAATAAAATTTCGAAATTCATGTTTAAAATAAGTACACGACGCCGATCTGTTAATTAGTTATACTATACTCGAAAAATTATTATCGATGATTAAAATCAAAAATGGAAAACATTTATTTTTGCCGCGCTAACTTTCATCGAATTTCATTAAAATTCCATAATTCAAGGCCTAAAAATATAATGCATTCGTTTGACCTAAAAATACAGTTGTGTGTGTATATATGGCATACGCAATTAACTGTGAATTGACGTCAGTATTATATTTTAGTCATTTATGGTACTCTAATTAGGCTTCGAAATTACGTTTAAAGCACACTTTATGAGTTTCAAATGATTTTTATTAAAGCTGTGTGGGTAAGCAGATTATTTTTATAAATTTATACGCCGCAAATGACGTCATTAAGTTGTCTGTTTGATGATTTAAAGTAAAAAAATAACAAATTAAAGAAACGCTCTCTTTGAGAAGCTTTATAGTTGATTAAGATTTGGCACAGAGTTGCCATCATTGCAAAATTTTTTTTTGAAAGATGATATTGACTTTCTTTACTTCCAAGTATTGAGAAAATTCTGACATTATAAAATATGAAAAAGCTTTCATTAATCGACATTGCTGGAGAGCAACTCTGAAATTAATTAATTAATTAAAATATGTGGCAACACTGTTGCAAAACTATCATATCATAACTCAGAAATCCTTTTATTATATTCCACAGTAAAAAAAAAATTAAAATAATTCAATTGAATTTTAGTAGAGTGGCAACTCTGGCTGAAATGTTGATCTAGTTTTTTTTTTAATTTTTTTTTAACTATCTCTAATTTAATATCCTTAATCATTTAAACACAACAATTAATATAAAATTGGCTGAAATTTGCACACGCTTCGCTCATTATTAATTTCATAAAGTGCATAGTTATTAATTAAAAGCCAACTCAATTAATATTTATTCGAAATGCGTCCATTACACTAAATGTATGCCCACACAAATTTTGCTTTTACGCGTTAAATTCAATATTTGAGCAATTTAGTGCTGTGATATTATTTACCGTACATGCTGGTGCATGGCACAGCAGCAGCAGGAATAACGGTAACAAAATTTTGCGGTGAAAAACGCATTAACAAATAACCAAAAATCCAATCGCTTTTCACCGCACACACGCCGCACCCCAAAGGACACAGCTAAATGAGTTCAATATTATGAAAATTCCTAATTAAACGAGAGCTATGCATGCATGAACTGTGTGTGTGTGTGTGTGAGGCATTCTAAATTGTGTAGGTGTGTGTGTGTGTTTGGTAATCGTCTATCCACTAATAAATTACTAATACTAATTGGAAACATGAAACGACAAATTCATTTAGAATCCACGGGGAGTAAGCGCCAGCAATAAATACACATACATATATATAGTACCGTTACAAACTCACAGTTAATACCGTTAAGTGTTTAAATTTGGCAAATTGTAAAAAACCGCAAAACATAAATCAATTGTGATTCACCATGCAACGCCCAGGAGTACGCCCGCCTCTGCCACACATACGAACACACCATGCACCGTTACAATTAACCGCCATTGTTTTTTCTAGCTGCGGTGGCGTGAAGTGCAAAAATAGACCGAAATGCAATAGCAACAATAACACACATATTAAAATGTAAAACAACAACAACAAATAGTTGTAAATAAAGAGCACCGCAGAAGCAACAACAACAACAACTAACCGGATATGAAGCATTTGTAGCGGCATTTGCAGCTGCTGATTAAGTAATTTGGCACAGCAGGGGATGCAAGGGTGCACAGCAAACATGTGATTTCCCAATCCACCTTACGTTCATTAAACAACTGGTCAGTAGCCCAGTGTGCACACACATATGTTATTTAATATACCCAAATGTTTTTTTTTTTTTTTTGAAAAGTGGGGTTGTTTCTGCGAGTTCATTAATAACTGTCGGGTCAGTAGCATGCGGTGCGCGTATGGGAAACTCTCACTCTCTTCACTTTGGAACTTCATTAATTTCGGACACGCAGTATGTAACCGAGATACTGTTGTTAATGATAAATTTATCAATTATGGAATTTACAATTATCTATAATTGGTCAATATGATTTCATTAGACGACTACAATGCGAGAGAGCCTTTTTTAATTTCATGCATACAGTAAAAATAATTCATTTCAGCAACTGCTATAATTTGAAGCAACTGCTATAATTTTAAGCAACTGGTATAATTTTTAAGAAACTGGTATAATTTTTAAAGAACTGGTATAATTAAGAAAACGATAGGAAAATGCTATAAACTCTTAGAAAAATCCGGTACAACGCATATAAACAACCGGTATAATTTATAAAAAACTGGTATAATTCCAATTAAAACCTCTAGTAAAAAATAAAAACTACTTAAACTGAATTGTAGTATCGAATAATGGAAAGAATCTTAAGCTCGCAAAACGCGTCAGGCTGGAACTGAATCGTAAGTCTTAGTTTGTAAAAAACTGTCGAAGAAATATTTATTATTCCCAGCATTAGTTTTCATATATATATATATATATTTAAAAATATATAATACCTTATCAACCAATTCACACATCATCCGATATGAACAAAATAAATCGACATTTAATTTACGCAAATAATCGACTCACAAGCAATGCTGCACATACGACTCACATTTGATAAAAATAATGATAAATCACAGCGCAAATTGAGAAAATCAAAAGGCAACATATGCGCAAGTGAGCATTGACATTGTTTTAGGCTCAACACCACAGGCGCTGATTACAAACGAAATTACTCGAGTGCTCGTGTTGCGTATACGCCCTGGTATTTCACCGCCAGGCGCGATTAAATTTATTTTAGCGACACTCCATTTAATCTTTGCGGTCTATGTGTGTGTGTATTAAATAAAACGCACATCAAGTTCATAAAAGTAGCTTGCATGCCATGCCCACCTCCCTGCCTCACTCACCCAAGAGTATTGCGGCAAAGAAATTTGTCTTTTACTCGATTTCACACCATTTAATTTTTGTTGAGTAGAGTCTAGCGAGTTGATGCTGCTGAGTGCCATGAGGCGCATAAACCATGCTGACTGGGAATTGCTAATGTGGCGAGAGGGGCGTGGCCTACATGTCCGCATGTGTGTGTGTGTGTGTGCTCTGTGATTAATGACCGTGTGAAAAGTGCGTTAATATGTCAACTGAGTATAGCATATGTGATCATCATGCAAGACACTTGCATTTTTTTTGCTACATGGAAGTCGAGTGGCTTCACATGTTTTTTTTTTTTGGTATTTTATTAGAGTTAAGCGGACAATTTCTTATGTATTATTCACTGTTGAATAAGTATTTACGAATTTATATATCTATATTTTTTAGAATATTTAAAAAAATGTATCATAATAATCGAGCAGTTGGCGCATATTTTGAGAGAGTGTTCTTTAGTCACATATTCACTCACAGTTTTCCTAGATCGTTAAGGATTTTTGAGTTTAAGACCTATTAGACCTATAAAAGTGAACAAAAACTCAACTCATTTGCTCTGCACTGAACTTTAACTTAAACATTTTTGTTGATTGCCTACTGAGGACCCCTAACTTCAGATGGAGAGTCTAATATCATCGAAATATTACCATTGCATCTACGAAGCCAAGCATTACTGTTGCGAATTTTATCAAATCACTATTTTCCGTCTCCAAAGGAGGTACCCTTTAGCCTTCTATTCAATTTCTCTTTGTAATTCAAGAGCAATTTGTAGCGCCGTTCAATCAACCAGCTCATTATCAACAGTCAACAGTTAACGGTATACCGTCTCAGTGCTTCAAACTTCAATCACTCAATTACTTTGTGGTAATGGATGCCAGTCACATCACACATACACACACTTTAACAAAAACTGTATGAGCGATATAGTGCGCAGTAGTTGTTGTTCTGGTGGGGTTAACGCACATTGCCAGCAAGTTGTTTTGATAAATGGTTGTCAAAATTTATTTATTTTTTCTACTTGTAACTGTAGCAGCTCTTCAATTGGCTACGGCGCTGCTGGCTGGTACTAGATTGCCATGGACTGCCTGGTTAGTTATTATACAGTCGCTGGTGAATGTCAACTTCTGTAGAAGATATTTTCTACTTCGATTTCGCCGTCGCGACACGCATATTTGCACAGCAAATGATGCTGAAAACACTATGGCGGACACAAGTCACAAGCATACATTCATACAAGCAGTTATACGAATTTGGTATACATCAATATAATTAGAAAAAGCGTAAGCGCCGCAAAAAATATTGACACAATCTATAAAATTAAGTGCCGTCTGTTCAATATTACTACGCTACCGCCGTCTTTTTCCACTTCTTTTGCTGGTCTAAGAATTTGTCAATCTTTTCTTTCCTCATTTCGCTTATTTATTGTTGTTGTTGTCGGTTTTTTCTTTTCTGCAATTTCACCATCATCAATATTAACCACTTTCGAGCCCAGCCGGCATGCAGTCGAGCGACAAGAAAATATTGCAAAAATTAACAGCAACAAAAAATGGCAGACTGTTGCTAAGTGAGCTCTTGCCTGTCGCCCACTAAGTGCTTGTACATATGACAGCAACAACAATAAGAACAACAGTGAGTAGTACATACATATAATTCGTATTATGATCAACTCAAGCGGCAGGCAGGCTGTTGTCGTCTCCGTCCACCGAAGATGATTGATGGCTGCCTATGCCATTATGCTGCCAAATTAATGAGATTGGAAATTTCATTATGATAACAATGGCAACATGACACGCACAGGCAAATAAACACGACTGCGGCGGGGTGGCAGCGTGGCGCTAAGGCAAAGTGCACGGATTGCTCGAATTTTCCATTGATTGATTAAGGAAAGCGGCTTTGAATGTAGTTAGAAAGTAATAATTTAATTTTGGAGAGTGAAATGTTGTTAATCAAAAGTAATTGTGAATATTAAATTGTAAAAAAAGTTTTAAAATATAATTTTTTTGATAAAAAAAAAATATTTTTTTTTTTAATTTATAATAATAATTAATTTTTATTTATAATATTTATGTATAATATTAAATAAAATAAAATTAAATTAATTATTTTATTTTATTATTTTTTTTTATTTAATTTACTTTACTTTACTTTATTTTACTTTACTTTACTTTACTTTACTTTACTTTACTTTATTTTACTTTATTTAACTTTATTTTCCTTTATTTAATTTAATTTAATTTAATTTTATTTTATTTTATTTTATTTTATTTTATTTTATTTTATTTTATTTTATTTTATTTTATTTTATTTTTATTTTATTTTATTTATGTATTTTATTTTATGTATTTTATTTTATTTTATTTTATTTTATTTTATTTTATTTTATTTTATTTTATTTTATTTTATTTTATTTTATTTTACTTTATTTTACTTTATTTTACTTTATTTTATTTTATTTTATTTTATTTTATTTTATTTTATTTTATTTTATTTTATTTTATTTTATTTTATTTTATTTTATTTTATTTTATTTTATTTTATTTTATTTTATTTTATTTTATTTTATTTTATTTTATTTCATTTCATTTTATTTTATTTTATTTTATTTTATTTTATTTTATTTTATTTTATTTTATTTTATTTTATTTTATTTTATTTTATTTTATTTTATTTTATTTTATTTTATTTTATTTTATTTTATTTTATTTTATTTTATTTTATTTTATTTTATTTTATTTTATTTTATTTTATTTTATTTTATTTTATTTTATTTTATTTTATTTTATTTTATTTTATTTTATTTTATTTTATATTTTGCTTTAATACCAATACGAGTATTTATCCACAACCAAAATTATGCAATACATTAAATGATAGTCATTATCCCTGAAGTAATTTCTACGCGCTTGCCATGCATAGCTGCTCCCTGACATTTTTTCAGCCTCATCATTTCTGCTTTTTAAATGTCTCTCGTAAAATATGACATCAATTTACATTTTTTGGGCGAAACTTTACGACTGCGACAGCACCGCCAATGAAAAGTAGGAATTTGTAGGAAAAAAATTACTTAAAGATAAGCGAGTCAAGTTGGGTGATGTATGTTTTGGCAAAGCAGGGGCATACAAGTACTCAGCGCCTGCAGACGCAACAGTAAATTTATCAGCAATTTGTTTTGGGAATTTAAATTTATGTGCGTAACAGCGGCAACGTCACTACCGACGACAGATAAGCCTTGATTAATCTGTTTGGCTTCACTTGTAACGCGAAGTGGTTGACTTTTTCCGCGGAGATACATATGCTCAACTCACGTTGAAGCATTTGTTTTCAACTTTTTGTTTATAAGAAATTACCATAATGGAGTTTATATTATCTTGATTTCTTTAAAGCTTCCTTCATACATAGAAAAGGCAATTTGTTTGCTCTAATTTTAAGCTTTCCTGATACTGAGTACTGTTACGTTGTCTTTTTGAGGTTAGGTTTATCTTGGTTGAAGTTAAATCTAATATCTGTGTCTGATAATCCAAGAAATAAAAATCTATATAGAACTTTTAGTTTGTGCTTTTTAGATTAGAGCTTTTCGAAAGCTTTTGTGAAATGATACAACTCTGGTTTTTTTTTTTTAATTTTTTCACCTACACAAAATTTAAGCCTAAGATTGCACTCTAATTCGAGCATCCAAAAAGTTATGAATTTTATACAAATAATTCGTCGATTGCTGAGATGGGTTGAATTTTTGAATCAGCTTTTCGGAATGAGTAAAAATAAGACGAATTAAACACAATAAAAATTATTTTCTGCAAACAAATAAGCTCTGCTTTCCTAGAAAAAGTATAAATAAGGCAAATTTTCTAACTTTATGCTCATATCACACTTAACTATTGAGCTTGAAACCTCGTCGCTTGAAAAAAATAACAACAATTATGGATCTAGACGAATCTGCTAAACCAATCAATTTGGGAGCGTATTTAAGCCAATATAAAGAGAGTGCTGAAAACATGCAAGCCTCTGATGATAAAGCTTTGCTTCGCAAGGAGTTGACGACCTCGGGAGATTCTCAATTAAAACGACCCCAAGAATTCGATACAGCGATCAAAACTAAAGTAAAGAAAATTAAAAGGCACAAAACAACTACAAAGGAAACTAAATCACCTGAGGAAATTGAGTCTTTGGATATGCATTTACCACCACAAATCGAGTTATGGTATCCAGCTACAGTTCGCGCCCCAAGATACCGACCGCTCAGTAGACCTTCACCAGAGGAATGCGAACACATTAAAAATGTACTCGAATATGCTTTAGGCTGCGAGGAGGAGCCACAGGATTCACAGTATGAACCAAATTACATAAATTATGATCGTTTTTGGCACCATTTGCAAAAGAAGAAGAAGTCGTGAAAAAATAGTCAATCGAAGATACATTTATTTATAACTTAAGTTTGAGAGAATTCCTATGAAATACCATATTTTAACATATTTTTTTAATAAATCCGCTTATTGTCCGATCTTATGAACACTTTTTCAAAAAGAAGTCTGTGTTTAAACGAAAGCATCGATTACCAAGAAAATATATTCAATTATAGAGAAAATTTGATCTGAAAAAGATTTAGGCATGAGAGCAAGCGCCTCAAAGGCACTTCAATCAGATTTCCCATCCCAAACTGGTAATACACAGATAAACACTAGATGATAATACTTTCAATTGTAGGATACTGAATTAAATGTCAATTAGTAGCTTAGTATGCTAATTATTTTTTAAATTTAAATCACTCTCCCTTTTCGCTTCAACGTCATAACTTCCACAAGTACTGATACCGAAACATCAACAATTTTAACACCTTAACATTATGGTCTTACCCGCGTCCAATAATATGTATTTAAGGGGGGCGGAATTATCAGAGTATGTTGCACCGAGCGAAATACATAATTTGGCTGTGATAAAAAATCGGCAGCAATCAGAGAGCGAGTGTATTTTGAAAGCATAAAAGAACTGCAGTTAAAACGTCGGAAAGAGTTCCAAAATAAATTCGATTTCAATGCAAACATGCCAAAACTCGACGGTAACACAAAGATAGACGAGGAAGAGAGACACCACCATTGTCGCAAGGTAACCTGCGAATAAGAAAACATCTGCCCTAATATTACAAATGTAGTTGAAGTATTATCTATGACTCGTGCTATTATCTAAGCTCACAGATCGAGGAATCGTTTGTTTTACAAATCGCAACGAATGGAACACAATTATCAATCGAGAAATTGTGAAAAGTCAAATATAAAAGCGTAAAAACTGTCACGCCATCTCTTTTGGTTTTCAACCGCGAAATCCTTGCCACCCACTCGCTAAGTGGCCAACCCTAGAAAGCCTGTTTAGAGCGTGACTGCCCACCCAAAGACCAATTAGATCCCCTAAAATTAGAAGACCTAGTATATTTTCTTAAACAGAGATTCAATTGCATCGAAAGCAAAATCCGCAGAGTAATATCAAAGAAATTGTGTCGATGTTTAAAAAAATATGTTTATTGAAAGCGAAAGGAATTACATTTTCGTATAATGAGTATAAAAATCGGTGGGCACTTCAAAATCTGCTGGTGTTACCATTCTACTTAATTCTTAATTACCATTTTAATGTTTTTTACTGTTTCCTGGAAAATTTGTGCGGCGTCGTGTTTCGGAATTTCTGTATCTGATTTCGCACTTATTTTCCATCTTTTTGTATTTACCACATGTAATTGAAGATTGTTGCTTGAAGGAACATACTCTTTTACAGCATAATTATCATTCGAAGGGCGGAGGCATAGCAAACTTCAATAATGTTTTATTTTTCAAAGAGGATTGTGTGATGAAGATCAAAAGCAAAACTATTTTTTGTAAAAAGCAGTCGAAATATTCTTGGAATGTTATGTCTTTAGTTACGCCTCCTGGTTTAAACGACTTCAATTCTTAAGACAGAAACAATAAAAGAGGCTTAACAGTCAATAATGTTCAGCTGCCGCCATTTTACCCCCGATACCATCAGCAGGTAAACGCCTTTATTGTGAAACAATGGTCGCTGGTATTTTTTACCTGATCGATCTAACGACTCGCCCCAGTAGAAAATAGTATATAAACTGCTGAATTTTGCACCAGATTATCACAACGATTTCAACAACTGAGACTTCAACTACAACACAAAAACCGGAAACTATTAACTATGGACTCTACAGCAGCAAACCAAATGCTCCGAAAGGAAGAAGAAGACTTTTTCAACGTCATCGAAAGCCCCATCGATTTAAGTCAATACTTTCTAACCGAGATAGATCCAATGGAAACTTTGAGATATGGTAATGACAGTCCTCCCCCACCGCCATGCAGAAGCGCTCGAATGAATTTAGGCATCTTTAGAGATATACAAAGTCCGGAGATTGTTAATCCATCGATACCAATTTTGGCCACCAAACGGAAACTGGACATTGAAAAGGGTGATCGCACAACTTTGACATACATCAAGAAACGTATGGCATCGGAAGAGGAACGCAACTGCTCAGAGACAATCACAAATGAAGATTCCAGCAGCAGAACTTGCGAAAGATTGCCAAGCATCTCACTTTTCGCTGTTGAGGAACCTGATACTCTGATCGACGAAGATACCCTTACTATGGAGCGTACTTATTCGATGTACAACGAAACTTATGGTGGTGGAGCGCAAGCGATGGAGAATGCCTATACCGAAGAATTGGAACCCGTATCCTGGATTGCTGCACCTCATGCCACTCACTCCTATCTTTTTGCTGCTACAAATCACAGAGCACAAGATGAAGTTTTAAATTAAAAAAAAAAAATTGTAAAAAAGAAAAAAATTAAATAAATAAATTAAAAATTATTAAATGAAAAATACTTTTTCGATGAATATATATTAGGTCTACAACCTTGCTTGCGCCGTTTGCAATAAATAAAGCCTTGTATAAAAACGGTAAATGTTATTCAAAATATTGGCCGTCATTAGCACTACTTTTGACCATCTTTCTGGGAGCATTTCAGTATTACGTGACGAAAGAATTCCTCATCTTTCGAGTCTTCTCAAGTATCAATCCAATTTTTTTAAGTTCCAGACAACCTTTGCGACGTGAGGCTAAGCATTGTCATTCTGGAGAATGACTTTATCGTGTCTTTCCTCGTAGTGTGGCCGTTTTTCTTTTAGTGCTCAGCTCAAACGCATCAATTGCGTTCCGTATCGATCTCCTGTGATCGTTTCACTTGGCTTTAGCAGCTCATAATATATCACCCCCAGCTAGTCCCACCAAATAGAACATGACCTTGGTCTTAAAACGTTGAAACCATTCGCAACATGTTTTTTCACTTAGGACAGCCGTACGTATCCGAAAGCATTCGATGAGCCTTAGCCGCACTTTTCTTGGAATTAAAAAAGAAAAGCAAAATTTTCCGCAAATGTCGAGAATTCGACTCAAAAAATGACATTTTCAGTTGAGAATGAGTTTGGGATGCAAACAGATCTCTACAAATATTTTGTTGGGTTAATGTTGACACAAATGTCCAAGATCGATATAAAACGACTTAATCGATTTAATCAACCAGTGCTTAACCCTAGAGACATCTATTGGAAAACGGCGGAAGCAAAGTTGTAGACCATAATATAACTTTCGTTGATCTAACTTGATAATGAGGTTCTGTTGAGCAGAATGATGACCATGACCTCATGCTTAGGAAGAAAATTATTGAAAATTTTTACTTATTCTAGTTTATCAGGGTTAGATTAGCTGGCTAAGTTTTTAAGCAAGATCAAAAATTAGATTTGTTTATGGCTCACCTCCATGAAGCCATTTCAAAATTCAATTACCACAAATGTTTCTAATAGGACATTATGCCTTGCAGAACACGCTAGTGTTTCCATTCTTCTAGCGATTCTTTTATTGTGCAATTTGAGAATAATGTGTTTTATGTAAATATCGGTTTCTAATTACTGTTGTTCTACTCGTACTATTCATCGCCAATATGTGTACAAATCTACGAAAATATATATTTCCTAAAGCAATATAACTCCTAAATCACACTCACTTCATCGTCACTTGTCAGTCTCAAGAGAATGATTGAAAAGCCTAATATACTCACTAGACTAGCACTGATTAATAAAGAAGAGAGAAAGATGTAATGCAGAATAATCACAGTAGAGAAGTCGTGCTCCAAAACACTTACATAGCGGATTGATTTCTTCGCTATTCTCGGTCAACTCAATAAACTCGACTGTAATGGTCATTACCTGATATTCTTTACCTTACTGGTTAGCGAAGTAAGAAAAGGCAAAATGACAAAAATAAAACAAAAACGCAGTAAAACTGTTCCCTGCATTTGAACTCTCTCCGTTTCTGAAGACTGTTGTTGCATTATGCAAGACGAGTAAGAGCTCGAAGCGATGTTCTCAGGCGAAAGAATAAATTAACATCAGCTGGTTTTGCAGAAGAGTTCAAAGTGGTATGTGCTTAAGGTGATGTGGTGCCTGCTTCAAGCATTAGAAATGCCTAATTACTGATTCATTTTCGATAATGCTTCGAAATTTTTTGGTTCAAATTTATCACATTTACATCATTTCTTTAAGATGAACAAGTAGTTCAAAGGGCTTATTACGTTCCACTCTGGGCAAGAACTCGTTTAGTGTAAGTTTCTATTTTTGAACTTATCTCCAAGTTTTTTATATAGAGTTTTGACAGCATAATCTCCAGTTCCTTCTATGCAAGGAGAATTTAATAAATATGGTTACATTTTCTCACTTCCTGGAGAGGATTATACATTAAGTTTAGATATGTATTCGACCGAAAATAGTGCTATAGACATATTACTATACTATTACAAAATCAGTCCTACTCCTATCTCATAAACACTCAGACTCAGATGAGAATGCTTTCAATTTTAAAAATAATTTAATATTTTTAATAGTGAGTATGTTAAAATTATTTACATATCTTCGTTTCCATAAAATCCAATTGGTATAAATACGAAAAAATTTTCGCTTAATCATCATAACAATCTCAACTAGCGACACTGAAACATCTAAGAGCTTTACATTATGGCCTTACTCACGACCAATAATATGCATTTCAAAGACGATAATATTGAAACGATAGACCTAACATCTGATTTACAGCCCTTAGTGGAGTCAACAGATAGTGTTTTACATAATTTGTCAGAAATAACAAATAGCCTACAATCACAGTCACTGAAATGTCATCCACTGAAAGCAGAGAAAGCGCGATCATCGATAGCAGAGCTTCAAATAAAACGTCGAAAAGAGTTCCAAGATAAATTCAATTTACTTGTAAAGCGGTCAAAACATAATAGAAACGTGAAGACTGTCGGGAAAGAGAGAACACTAAATGAAGCGAAAATACCATTGGTAGAGATACCAAAGTGTGCGCTGGAAAACTTTGTATCAAGAGAATGTGACACCACTGATGCACTTTTGGGATTGCAAAATATTAAGAAAGAGCCAGAAGATGAGCTAAATCCAACATATTTGCTTATGGAAATGGAATCAGGTTTAGAAGATTTCGCGTCAGTTGTACGCAATCCAACGGGTATCAGCAAACCGGATAACAGCAATAACATAAAATCCTTTATTAAAGAGGAGCCAAGCGACGAATTTGACCTACCAAATACGAGTACCTTACCTTCGGGAGATTCGCTACCCGAGACATCATACTATTCGTTACTGCAGCAAGAGACATTTCGAACTTATGTCGAAAATTGCATTAATGCTGTCAATATCGAGGACTCGTCTGAATTCGAATTAGGACCGAATGGAACACGAGTATTGATAAAGGATTTGCGACAAGTGAACTGGACGGGTGTATCTACTGCCACGCGAAGTCTTTTGAATTTCCTATTCGACCGCCAAACTCTTGGCACACACACTTTAAGCGGCAAACCTTCGCCCGCTTTGCTGTATCATGACTACACAGCTAAAGGTCAATTAGATCCCTTTAAAATCAATGATTTAATATATTTTATGAAACGGATATTTAATTGCTCCGATCGCGAAATCCGTAACACAATATCAAATAAATGCGCTGATACCGCAAAGGCTTTAAAAAAATGAATAATATACAGGGTCAAATTTCATAAGAAATTTTAAAATACCTTGAATATATCAAATGTTTGTACCTTTTCATATATGTTTGTAAGTATAATTTTTTTAGTTAAATATGTAAGATTGAACATACGTCTATTTCATAGTCTTTTCATAGTAGTTTGTGTAGAAGAAAAAATTTAAATACGAAGTTCCAAAAGAATTTGAAAAATGTTTCGAAGAAGAACCCTTATTGTCATAGTTTTGTTTAATGTTTGACATTAATTTTGTTTCTAAGTATTTGTTTTTATTTTAAGTATTAATATTCAGATAAAAAAACATGATATAAATCTTAGTAATCTTAAAGTCCCATCCGATGTTTTTGCCATAGAATTCACAGAAGTTTGATTCTAAAAATTATTCTCTCAACACCGACAATTTTATCCATATATTTTTGAAAAAAATAATTAGTGGTAATTTTTAGTTTTTGACTGGAACATCGATTTATAGTTATATGTGCCGAAATGCCCATAAAATCTAGAAAAATTAGGTTCAATATACTTTTAGGCGATGGAAATTCAAGAACAATCAAGTTTTTTCAGGGTTGAGTGGACAAATATATTTCCTTTTTGGCATATACTAGTTATTTCGACAGTAAAAATAAAAAAAGTTTAACTTTTACTTAACTTAGTCTCTTAACTTAAACTCTTATTTTAATATAATAAATATATTAGCTGCTTTAATACATTTGTGGTCTGCGCCTCTTATTATACGACAAAGATGAGGAAAGGTCTTCAATTAAAAAATGAACTGGGTGATTTATTATTGCTCATTGAGGGCATTGATTTGCGATGCGATTTACTCCTAAAATTGTGTGATATGAGTAAATCAGTCCTCTTAAATCTCAAACAAACTTTTTCTAGTGGGAAAGTCCATGCCTGTAAAGGAAACGGTTTTTGCACGCCATTGTTTTTGAATTGAAAGACCGTTGCTTGGGGAAGTCCTTTGGAACACTTGCACATATTTTCCATGTTGTTGTTTTTAAAACTTTTAATTGAGGATTAACCGTCACTGATCTTTTTTTGGACAAATATAAACTGTAAGCAAATACCCTCAAAGGGATTATGTAAAGGTCGCCACAACAATATTTATAGTTTTAATCTGTAAAAAAGGTCACATGTATGGGGAAATATTGCAAATATTTCAATAGAATTTTAGAGCATTAATTAAGTCACAAAGTGTTTTGCAAATCCTTTTACAACATCATCATTATCTTAAGGGCGGAGACATATATATCTAACAATAATGTTTTATTTTTTGGTAAGGATTTGGACGATAAAGATTATCTTTGTAAAACAAAATAATTTTTATGAATGGATTGTTATGTCTTTTATTACGCCAACTTTAGTTGATTGACTACAAGTTACTGAAAAGGGAATTTTACAGCTTTAACTGATCTCTTTGTCATTTAAAGTGCTTCGCAAATCCATTTACAGCAAAATCATCATTAAAAGGGTGGAAAGTTCAATAATGTATTATTTTTGGTAGAGGATTGCGTGATGAAGATCATCCTTGCAAAGCAAATATATTTGTTATACAAAGCAGTTGTAATTATCATATGCAAGTTTTTGGATTGTTATGCCCTTAGTTACGCCTCCATATCTAAACGACTGCAACCCTTAAGGCAGAAACAATAAAAGAGGATTAACAGTCAATACTGTTAAGCAGACAACATTTTGCAATGATACCGTAAGCAGGTAAACGCCTCTAACGCGAACAATGATCGCTATTATTTTTACCTGTTCATTCTAACGACTCGCCCCAGCAGAAAATAGTATATAAACTGCTGAATTTTGCACCAGATTATCACAACGATTTCAACAAGTGAGACTTCAACTACAACACAAAAACCGAAAAGTCTTAACTTGGACCCTACAACAGTAAACCAAAATAAGAAGAAGACTTCTTCAACGTTATCGAAAGCCTCATCGATCTAAGTCAATACTTTCTAACAAAAAAAGATCCAATGGAAACTTTGAGATATGGTAATGACAGTCCTCCCCCACCGCCATACAGAAGCGCTCGAATGAATTTAGGCATCTTTAGAGATATGCAACGTCCGGAAATTGTTAATTCCTCGATACCAATTTGGGACGTAAAGCTGACAAATGAAGAGTCAGCAGATGCCACCAGCAGAACAGAAATAACTTGCGAAAGATTGCCATCCATCTCACTGTTCGCTGTTGGGGAACCTATTGATATTAATTCTCCGATCGACGAAGATTCCCTTACTTTGGCGCCGACTTATTCGATGTACAACGATGCTTATGGTGGTGGAGCGCAAGCGATGGAGAATGCATATACCGAAGAATTGGAACCAGTACCTTGGATTGCTGCATCTCATGCCACTCACTCTTATCTTTTTCCTGCTACAAATCACAGTGTGCAAGATGAAGTTTTAAATTAAAAAATTTGTAAAAAAAAACTGACCAAAAATTTAAATAAATAAAAAATTATTAAATGAAATATGCTCTTTTTTATTTATATTTAATAAATATAACTTTTCTAGAAAGAAAAATATTATATTGTTGATGAGGTAAATTCTGTTGAGCAGAATAATAGGCCATGACCTCATGCTTAGGCATTGTCAGTCAATCAAGAGAATGATTGAAAAGCCTAAAACATTCATTAGAAAATAATAAAAGAGGAAAATTTAATGCAAAATAAACGCAGTAGAGAACTGGTGCTCAGAAACTCTTACATTGCGCATTGTTTTGTTCGCTCATGTTCATTTATGAAAATTTACCTGATGTTCCGCCTTGCTGCGCGCTATTCTTGGTTTACGAAGCAGAAAAACATATACATATGAGCTCATAGTAGTAAAACTGTTCTCTGCTCTTGAACTCACTCAGTTTCTGAACACTGTTTTTGCATTTTTAATGATAGATGAAGGAATATCGATCAACCAAAACATAAAAAGTCTGCATGAAAGGTAAAGGTGAGTCAATGATGTTCTCAGGGAGAAATAATGTATTAACATCATCTGTACGATTAAATCATTATGAAGTACTCAAATGGATTCTCTTAGAAACATGAATCGTATCATCTTAGGGAACTTCGTAATACCCAAAATAACACTTCTATAAAAATATAAAAACAAACTATTTAGACCTTATTACCTTGATATGTCACACTCTTCTCTAAAAATCAGTCCTCCTAACACATAAACACCCAGACTAGATGAGAATGCTTCAATGCAATTTAAATTTTGTTTTAATATTTTTTAATAGTTAACTTAGTATGTTAAAATTGCATAAAATCCAATTGGTATAAATACGAAAACATTTTCGCTAAATCATCATAACAATCTCAACTACTGATACTGAAACATCTACGACCTTTACATTATGGCCTTACACGCGACCAATAATATGTATTTCAAAGACGATAATATTGAAACGATAGACCTAACATCTGATTTACAGCCCTTAGTGGAGTCAACAGAGAGTGTTTTACATAATTTGTCTGAAATAACAAATAGCCTTCAATCACAGTCACTGAATTGTCATCCACTGAAAGCAGAGAAGGCGCGATCATCGATAGCAGAGCTTCAAATAAAACGTCGAAAAGAGTTTCAAGACAAATTCAATTCACTTGTAAAGCGGTCAAAACACGACAAAAGCGTGAAGACAGTCGGGAAAGAGAGAACGCTAAATGAAGCGAAAATACCATTGGTAGAGATACCAAAGTGTGCGCTGGAAAACTTTGCATCAAGAGAATGTGACACCACTGATGCACTTTTGGGATTCCATAATATTAAGAAAGAGCCAGAAGATGAGCTAAATCCAACAAATTTGCGTATGGAACTGGAATCAGGTTTAGAAGATTTCGCATCAGTTGTATGCAATCCAACGGGTATCAGCAAACCGGATAACAGCAATAATATAAAATCCTTTATTAAAGAGGAGCCAAGCGACGAATTTGACGTATCAAATACGAGTACCTTACCTTCTGGAGATTCGCTACCCGAGACATCATACAATTCGTTACTGCAACAAGAGACTTTTCGAGCTTATGTCGAAAATTGTATTAATGCTGCCAATAACGAGGGCTCGTCTGATTTGGAATTGGGACCGAATGGAACACGAGTATTGATAAAGGATTTGCGACAAGTGAACTGGACGGGTGTATCTGTTGCCACGCGAAGTCTTTTGAATTTCCTATTCGACCGCCAAACTCTTGGCACACACACTTTAAGCGGCAAACCTTCGCCCGCTTTGCTGTATCATGACTACACAGCTAAAGGTCAATTAGATCCCTTTAAAATCAATGATTTAATATATTTTATGAAACGGATATTTAATTGCTCCGATCGCGAAATCCGTAACGCAATAACAAGGAAATGCGCTTATACCGCAAAGACTTTAAAAAAATGAATAATTTAAATCAATTAATTCAAATTTAATTTTTTAGAATACCTTGAATACGTAATATGTATGTAAGTTGTCATATATGGATGTAGGTATAATTTTAGTAGTTATTATTATATGATTAAATTGTCAAAAAATGTTTATGTAGAAAAACAATTTAGATACGATGTTCCAAAAGAATTTGAAAAATGTTTCGGAGAAGAACCCTCATTGTCATAGTGTTGTTTAATGTTTGACATTAATTTTGTTTCTAAGTATTTGTTTTTATTTCAAGTATTAATATTCAGATAAAATAACATAATGTAATTTAATTAAATATACCCCTTTGTTTTGCAAAACTTAATAACAGTTTAACTGATATTTCTGCCACAGAAATCATAGAAGTTTGATTCACAAACTTGGTCTCTAAACACAGACACGACAGATTTGTCTATAATTTTGTGAAAGAATAATTAGCGATAAACTTTAGTTATTGTCTTGACCTTCAACTTGGATTAATATGTTATGAAATGCCCATATATATTTATATATTTCCTTTTACTTAACTTAGTCCGAGGTTATATTTATATTTTCCGACGTTTAAACTCTTATTTTAATATAATAAATAGATTAGATCCTATAATACATTTATGGTTTGCGCCTCTTGTTATACGACAAATGGAAGTCGTGGATTTATTATTGCTCATCGAGGGCATTAATTCGCGAGATTCAATTTACTCCTAAAATTGCGATATAAATAGGACTGACGGCTTACGGTTCAAAACAATATTGCAGTTTAGGCCTCTAAAAAATTTTGTTCTAATGGAAAAATCCATGCTTGTAAAAAAAAAAACGATTTTGGTGGGGTTTTTCAAAATTGCCCGCCATAGATTTGCAATTAAAATACCGTTGCTTGGGAAATTCCGTAGGAATACTTGTGCACATTTTCCGGGTTGTTTTTAAAACATAGAATTGAGAATTGACCTTCACTGATCGTTTCATGAAACAATAATCGTTTAGCAAAACCCTCAAGGAGATTATGTAAAGGTCACCGCAGTTTTCATCTGCGAAAAAAATTCAACGTTTTAAAAATGCTATAGTTTATATTTTAGTTAGGGGAATTCATGATGTATGAGAAAATTTTGCAAATATTTCAATAGAATAGTATAGTCATTAAAAACAAATTTTAGGGATTTAATTGTGTAATATTATTTTTTATTATTGAGTCGCATCACAAGTGTTTTACAAATCCTTCAACAGCATAATCATTATACGTAGCATAATCAATAATGCGTATTTTTGGTAGAAATTTGGATTATTTTTTATTAATGTACTGTTATGTCTTTTATTACGCCTTCTTTAGTTAAATGACTGCAAGGTACTGACAGAGGAATTTTAGTGCTTTAATTGATACCTTTGTAATTAATTTTAAGGCACATAGAAAGTGATTCGAACATTATTTTACAGTGTAATCATTAATTATAGGGTGCAGGCATAGCAAACTTCAATAATGTCTTATGTTTGGCAGAGGATTGCATGATCAGTTGTACAGTATACTCTCGAAAAGTAAATCGATTGGTATTTTGGGTAATTTACTTTTTCGAATAATTTACTTTTCCAAATATATACATAAATTATCTGTTTTTATAATAGTAAATGCATTTTTAAACTTAAAAAATTCATTCATTTATTTGCTTCAATAAAACATATGGATTTACATGAAAAACATATTTACATTTACATACATACAAATGTATTTACTATGAAGAGAAAAAATCTTGAATATTCTTTTGTTTTTTTTTTTCTTTTGCAATATATTTTCTGACCATTTTTGTACGACAATTCAAAAAGTCTGACACCTGTTTTGCATCGTTTTCATTTTTAAACCAGTGGATCAAGTAGGTAGGAGAGTTTATTTACTAAAAATACGCGGTAAACAAGAGAGTAAGTGTTTTTGCAACATCGTAAAAAACGCTGCTTTCTTCGTTTCGAACGTTTTATCACACTCTCTGAAAAGTAAATTAAAAAATTTACTTTTTCGAGGTGCATGTGTAATCTTAAAGGTGATTAACTTTTCCGCGATTATTTACTTTTTGAGAATTTACTTTTCGAGAGTACACTGTAATTATCAAGTGCATAAATTAAGACTGTTATGTCCATAGTTTCGCTTTCGACTGCAATTCTTAAGAAATTGAACAGAAACAATAAAAGAGGCTTAACAGTCAATAATGTTAAACAGTCGCCATTTTGCCCACGATACCCTAAGTAGGTAAACGCCTTTATTGCGAAACAATGGCCGCTAGTATTTTTTACCGCATTGTTCTACCGACTTACCCCGGCTGAAAATAGTATATAACTGCTGAAGTTTGCACCAGATTATCACAACGATTTCAACAAGTGAGACTTCAACTTCAACTACAACACAAAAACCGGAAACTATTAACTATGGACTCTACCGCAGCAAACCAAATGCTTCAAAAAGCAGAAGAAGACTTTTTCAACGTCATCGAAAGCCCCATCGATCTAAGTCAATACTTTCTAACCGAGATGGACCCTTTGGAAACTATGAGATATGGTAATGACAGTCCTCCCCCACCGCCTTGCAGAAGCGCTCGAATGAATTTAGGCATCTTTAGAGATATACAACGTCCGGAGATTGTTAATTCCTCGATACCAATTTTGGACACCAAACGGAAACGGGACATTGAAAAGGGTGATGGCACAACTTTGACATACATCAAGAAACGTATGGCATCAGAAGAGGAACGAAACCGTACTGAAACAGTCTCAAATGAAGCGTCAGCATCTGCCACCAGCGGAACAGAAATAACTTGTGACAGATTGCCATCCATCTCACTGTTCGCTGTTGGGGAACCTACTGATATTAATTCTCCGATCGACGAAGATTCCCTTACTATGGCGCCGACTTATTCGATGTACAACGATGCTTATGGTGGTGGAGCGGAAGCGATGGAGAATGCCTATACCGAAGAATTGGAATCTGTACCATGGATTGCAGCGCCTCACGCCACTAACTCTTATCTGTTTGCTGCTAGAACGCAAGATGAAACTGAAATTCCTATTTGGTAAAAGTAAAATTGATTCAAAAAATATATATAAAAAGAAAAAAAAAAAATTGAATAAATACAAAATGATTAAATCGTATAGAAATGTTTTTATTAAATATAATTTTGGTGGTTGAATGCTTTTATGGCTGGAAGCATATTCTGTCGTGTTGACTCTGGAGCTTGTGAAACTGCCTCTTGCATCGCTAAGTCTCTGGGAGAGTAACGCTCAAAACTAGCTAGTCGAGAATGGTGAATCGATGACAGCTCTACTCACATTTTCGAAAATTATAGAATTCTGCAAATGTTTGTTTAATTTGACGCCATGAAAGTCGGATGAACATTTCATATATGTATATGTGTTCAACAAGAGCTCCTTCCAAGCGTGTCTAATTGCAAAAGTTTTCATTTATGAGATTTGATTAGAAGTGTGCTGGTAACTTCAAACAAAGAAAATAAGAAAAGCGAACAGTCTGCAAGAGCCAATATTTAGTGTAAAGCCAAGACTTGTGAAGATTAGACATAAAGATTACCTAAAGCGAGCACAGACACATAAAGGTATGTGAGTTTAAATGTATGAAATGGCAAATCTTTGTGTGAAACGCTTGAATGCACAGATTTACACTTCCAGAAAGGAGCAAATATCTTTTCGGAATAAACTTTGGCAAAACTAGAAAATACATAAAAAATTTATTAAGTCTGACACTATTGCATGTCAGCGGTTGGTCGCTGGATTGTTTGCTTGTCAAATCACACGTCCAGCATAGCTTGCTGACAGCCACCGCCAGCATATTATCGCTCATTCTCCACAGCATTCATTCGCATTCGCATAAAAGCGAAATGTCGAAGTAGACAAGTGAAATTTATTTAAGCATGAATTGACAGCTGGACAAATTGAATTTTCAAATGCAAGTGCTGGTGATGCTGGCGGCGGGCAGACTGCTCCTTGGTGCGCCGCGGGCCGGCGTGTGAAGTATGCGCAACTGACTGCCAGCGCCGGCGAATAAGATGAATAGAATTCATTGCAAATCGGACAAGCTGAGATGACTGGATTGGCGGCACATCAGACATTCTCATAAAACTAAAATTTTCCATCATCAATTCATGCTTGTTTGTGGCATTCAAATCAATGGCGCTGCAACAACAACAATAACTAACCAATTCTCTCACTTCGGTCTGGAGAATAGAAGATTTATGTGACTGTCATGAAAGTAGCATCAAAAGCAAATTTTTTGGTTAGTAAGTGTAAGGGAACTCTAGAGCGTAGTAGTCTATAAAATCGATTTGTGGCCCAGACGATTGTTTGTTTTGCGGTGTGTATGACTTGATTTATGTGTGAGAATTGAGTTAAACATTTAATACAAAATGACAATTTACTACTTGCGAGTGGCACTCTCTCTCTCTCTGATCTGTAAATGTCCATCTCTTTATTTTTTGTTGTAGTATAAAGCGCATTCTTTTTCAAATATTTTACGGCTGAATTCTGATTTCAGCATATTTTTTACACTCGACAAGCGAGGCTGTCTGGTGCAAGAATATGTATTAAAAATCTATAAGCTGTTCCAACTAAGGTTGAGTTTCTTTAGTGGTTTACTTTAGTTTACAATTGTCCAGTAAAAGAAGTTATAATGCCAATATTGCACTTCAATCGAGTTACAGCTTGTACTTATCTTCAAACTTCAGTCATGACTCTGACATGGAAATTTTAAATCAGTTTTACTACTCTGCCATAACCATAAACCATAACATTTTCCAAATGATTTTTAATAACTTAGTTTTTGTGAGAGCACAATGTACCTAATGATGACTTAGGTGCGGCCGCTTTTGTTCAGGTACCCTCCCTTTTCAGCCAAGTTTTTTAAATATCGTTCGATCTCTATATAAGACCGGTTTCATGAAGGTCTTTAAGATTATGAAGGGTTCATTTAGGTCCGTAGAGAGATTTTCAATATACGTTTTAGTTTTATTTGCCCACAAAGTTTCCGCAATCGACTGGCGTAGACACCGCAGTTACGCGGTTATAGCCGAGTCCAAAACAGCGCGCCACGTATCCCTCCTTCTGGCAGTTTGGCGGTCGAATACTTTCAGAGCTGGAGCACTTTCATCCATTCGAACAACATGACCTAGACAGCGTAGTCGCTGTCTTTTTATTCGCTGGACTATGTCTATGTCGTCGAATAACACATACAGCTCATCGTTCCATCGTCTGCGGTATTCGCCGTTGCCAATGTTTAAGCGACCATAAATCTTCCGCAAAACCTTTCTCTCGAAAACTCCTAGTGCCGTCTCATCGGATGTTGACATCGTCCACGCTTCTGCACCGTAAAGTAGGACGGGAATGATGAGAGACTTAGTTTTAGTCTTAGTCTATCAAATAAAGAATTTTCAATCCTCTATAAGGCAGTACGGTTATGAACATTTGAATTTGAGGAAATAAATCCGCCGCACTAAATCCACAAATTTATTAAAACTCAATTTGTGTTGAGTCATAATCATCCCTAATTGCTTTGTAGCTCTAACTCTATAGTGTCTACTGAACTTTTCGTAATATTTTACTTTCTAATTTTGATTATTATTTTTTTCCAAAAACTTTAAGCTGCTGAGTCATGGTCTCTGGCGACGCATACGCCAACTACTCATCCACTCACCCACTCACCGCGTGCCGTCGCTTCTTTGTGACTCGCCAACAATGTTTGGCCGGCTACACTTTGCATTATTTCCACGTTGCTGATTCATTAATTCGACGTTTTATCATAGTTTCCAGCATAGCTCAAGCGTGAAATGCGTTTGCATTTGCAACATTTGTTATAAGTCTACAAAGTATGCGTGCCTTACCGTGTGTCCTGCCATGGAGCCGAACCGGAGAATACAATGAAAATGAATGGTATGGCATTTGCCTTGTGGCAGTAGTGCTAAAGTGCCAACAACAACAACAAGTGGTAGTAGTGACTGCTCGACTATCAACGCTACTAATACTACCGCAAATAGCCGGCGGCAGAGATAGTACAAATAGTGAAATTAGCAGAAGTGTATTGTGCGACAACAACAATAATACCAACAACAATGATAAATGAAATCAAAACAACAATTGGAATGACAGTCTTAAACTGCTCATACTACGCAGTGCTGGCGCATATTTCGTGAACTCCACTCCACTGCGCTCCTCTCCTCACTCGCAGGAAATTTTATTATTCTCGCTATTGCAGGCAGCTGTAATACGCTTACAAAGCTGGCATTGCCATTTGACATCGCATTGCTCACGGCCAGATTTAGTAGATTTGGACATTACCATTGGCAGTGGCGAGTGGTGGAGTACCGTTACAGCGGCGCTGCAAGCAGTCAGGCAGCAGAGTCGCCGGGTTCAGTTCGGATGAGCTCTGCTAACGCCTTTTGCGCTAGTTCACTTCCGCTTTGGCTGTGCTTCATCCAGCTTTTACGAGTTTGGCTATTTTTACGACTTCTATCGAAATACCACGCGTCTACGTTGCGAGCTCGCCTTCATCTTGCGTTCATTCGTCCGCCGTGCGCCGGCATACGCTCGACTGCTTGACGTTTGCTGCACATTTTTCGGGTGCAAAGCGGAAATCACTTTAATGCAATTGAGCTGAAATTGCTGTGCGCATTTCCATTTCGTCGTGCTTGCCGCATTGCCATTGCCGGCGGCGAGCTTTCGCACAATACTACAACTGATTGAAAAATGAATAAGTGAGTGATGAGCGCGTAGTGTGCGATATGCGAGATAAAGTTCGGACGGAGTGTATGTAGCTTTGTTGGGGTGGGTCTCAACAAATAACGGAGTGTTCTTTGCTGCGAGGATTGTCGAAATCTGAGATAATTAAGGCGGTCCAAAGCAACGAGGCCAAAGTTCAAACTTCTTCATAGAGACTTGATTTCTCCATCATTTACCACTTCAAAATAATTTATAAATTTTGCTTTGGGTTAATCAGAGCTCTGACTTCTATTCGACACGGTTAAGGGTCTGCAAAGAGTTTCATGTTTTATCAGTGATATCCTCGGGTGCAGTGATCGGGTAAAGGTCTTAAGAAAAAGTTTTTTCTTTTAAGAACCACCCTGCTGTACATATAGTTGTTAGTTGAGCGGAATGAAACCCGTCTCTTCCGCTCTGACAATGGTCGTAATTCTAAAACATTGAAATATCTTATAAATGGATTAGTCGTATGAAATGAAGAGACAGAAGACACGAAGATTAGTGTGAGTGTGCAAAAATGAAAAAAAAAGGAATTGAAATGCAGTTCCAAAGGATATGCATTCGTCGCGCGCTTAACATCCGTTAGTTTTCCGCTGGAATTTTTTGTTTGTCTTTCATCTCATTTTCGGTATATTTTGTTTTAACTCAGTTATACGCTGTTGCTGTCATTTAAATTGCTATTTCTGTGTTGCTTTTATTGTTGCTGCTATTGGTGATCTTATCAGCTTCTAATTCAACAGAGTGCTGAAATGTTCGCACAAAAGTAACATTGTATCCCTACATTACAGTAGATTCGTATGTAACTGCACACTCCTCGCGATTGTACTCGCTCGAATGACAGCTTACAAAGTGAATGACAATGAAAAATAAGCTCCGTTACTTTGTAAACGACCACAGTATTAATTTGAATTGTCATTTTCAATCGAATTTAGAATTCTCTTACCAAAATGGTATATCGAATGACTGTCACCGGCAGTAAGATTAAAAAATGTCAGTTTTTTGTGCTCCTCCTTGTTGTTGTTCTATTTCACTTTGCTGCAAATTGGATTTTTAAGTACTTTTAAGTATGCACTTAATGCAAAGTGGAAACATATAAAGCAAAAAAATGCAAAAATAAATTGCATTACAGAATTTCTTATTAGTCAAAGTGCTAGATAATCTGATATATGGTGCAAAGTTATTCTTTTGAGGGATCAAATTATTTAATTGCGCTGGCAGATAACGCTTGTTGGGAACTCACATCATTGTATTACTGACTATTGTGGTAGTTGTAGTGTTAAAGTAACAGTATATTGATTGTGCGGAGGTTGGATGAACTCAAAGAGCGACCTTCCTCCATTGGTTCACAATGAAAATATGCTAAATAGTACCTGAACTCAGCTATATTGGGTAATATAAACCGGAAAGACTTCTTCTAAGTATCTAAAACACATCCTATTTATCATGTAGTTATCTATTTTTTCTCTACAAAACTCATGAAGGGAACTCATAATAACATAGTCGTAGCTAGTTCTGGAAAGAGCTGACCTTACAAGTCACTTAAACCATATATGAGGAGAGTATCTTATAGACTTTTAGAAAAATTATGTAATGGATTTTATGACCAAAAAAGAACAGAAGAACAGAGCCAAGTATGGTGTCACAATGAACCTCCTAAAGGCCTAGGTGCGTCGCCAGACAACCACTACATCTAATCTAACCTATAGATGGTCTACTTGTAAATCAGATATCATATCACTATCGTTCCCTACAATCAATATCCATATTTCTAAAGAATCGATCTCTAACAACAAATTATTATGAAATCAATCACATAACTGCTGACAATCCACCAATCAGTCAATATATACTCTATGAAACGTTTCTCATTTCCCCCACTGATTTATTGTGTTTTTGATATTTCCTTGCAGGCTGTCATTATGAAGATGTCTACTTGGGATTGTGCTGGTCACAGCGTTAATACCACGCCAGTGTCATGCCACATATATGCACGTGCAATTTACAACAAGACCGTGAGCGTCATTAATTACAATTTCAAAGATGAGGCCGCCAGCCATGCAAACAGCCGCGTTGCAGCCGAATAATGAGTTGCACAACGACACACAGCGACAGCGATTACTACAACAACAGAGCGTAACACAGCTACAACAGCTACCGCTACACTTGCGACAACATCAGCCACAACAGCTTCAGCTACAATTGCAATTCCAACAACAACAACCGCAAACCACTCCACTGACACTACTCAACCCGACGAGTTACGAACCAACAGCGGCAGCGACTACAGCGCAACGCAACAAATACTACTTTGAGCAACACGAGTTCACAGTTGATAAACCGCTAAATTTCGTTGCAACCACAACAACAACAACAGGGTCAGCGAAAGAGGCAGTGAATCTGAATGCACGCCGCAGCTCAGCAACATTTGCAGCCGCGTCCATTAGACTACCCGTAGTCGTCGATGAGACGTCCAGACAGGAGCAATTACTGCAACGCCAACACGTACAGCCACAAGCGCAAGTGCCGCCGCAACCGCAGCGCGCCAGTCTTGATTGCATACAATTGCTGGACTTGAGCACTTCTCCGCCACATGAGCCAATCTATCCGTTGCAAGGTAGTGTGTCCACCTATTTGCCACAGCGGTCTTTAGCGGATGTGCCACCACCGCCATATCGACGCGCATCCACAGCTAGTGCGGCACCAGTGCCAACGCATCGCACCTCCTACGCTAGCCAGTATTCGCGCTCCTCGTCGAGTGAGGACGGTTCGATAGGCGGCGTTAGCGCAGCCCCCTACTCGAACGCATACACGCGCGCCAACAGCGCATTCGATGACGCGGCTGAGCATTTCATAATCAACTTTCCAGCGGCAGATTCACCTTCGCACAATCAAAACGATTGTGTTATAAATTTGCCGCTCTCCGAGACCGAGCCGCTGCTAACGAACATCGAAGCCACCGTTGCGGATAAGCAGCGCTCCATACGTTTGCCGAAGAGTAGTGCCTCATTGATATTCACGAAGAAGGATCTGTTGCCGCAACGTACAGCGTCTGTGGCGCCCTATCAGGCGGCAAACGCGAATAATAATTGCGCAACTCAACAAAAACAACAGCAATCGAAGCAGCCGAAACGTAATCAACCGAAGCAACAAAAACAACAGCAGCAGCAACAACAACACCTGCATCATAGTCTGAGTTTGCGCTCCGCTAACGAGTACGCCACGCGCAAACCCGTCAAGCATCTACCGGCTTCATATCAGCAGCAACCGCAACAACAACAGCAGCGTCGTAGTTTACAATTAAATTACAACAACAATCTGGTAACTACATCCACGTGTTGTAGCGCGAACAACAACTACTGTAGCAGCGGAACGGGCAAGGGTGTCAGAGGCCCGAACGCCAGCAGCGGCGTTGGTGGCAGCCAGAGTGTTGGTCCTGTTCTGCATAAACATCACCAGCCGAGCGCTGGTTTGAACATCTCAGTGCCAACAACAGAAGCACAGCAACAACATCAACAGCAGCAGCAATCCGGTCAAATTAACACAAACACGGCTGCGACAACGCGCAAGCAACACGCGTACTCTTGGTACGCCCCCGTCTACACTGCACTCGAGGAGGAACTGGAACAAGATTCTAGGGTAAGTAGTTCGATACTAGTAATAATAGTTCCAAGTTAATTGGGAGGATGAAGCCATGTATTTGCCTTATATAAAATCCGTTCCCATGATAATCGGGTCATAAACGGAACGGACCCTGATTTATATCCGTCTGTAAACACTGTAGCATATAAAAATTATTTGGGGATCATTTTCCACCGCTAAATCAAATACTAGCTCGAATATTTTGTCGGTACACAGTTTGTCTACATTTGAGATGGTCCTAAGACATGCCACTATTCCAGTTATCTCTTTCAAAATCGATGAGATATCAATCTCTCATTCACAAGAGAGTTATTGTGACAGGTTAGATACTTAGGTAATGGCCCTACCAAGTCCATAATTTAAAATTTTGATTATCTGTTTTAAAGTCAGACGATACTTAGAGATCAACCCGAAAGCCAGATAGTTTTCCAACACTAAAGTTTTGAAATTGAACTTCATAACAAATTTCAAAACAGAAATAAAAATCAAAATAAATATGTAAACAAACAGTATTGAATTTTATACCGTTTCATGTCAAAATTATTAAAATTTATTTCTGCATTGTTCCTTACACATGCAGGATTCTTCGCCAATCCACAACCTGGCCAACACAAAGAAGCAACACCTCAACCACTATCAACACCAGCGGTCCTCACACAACTCCTCGACGGCGGCCGACAATGAGACTGTTGCGTTGCTAGAGACGCGCAACCAAGTCAACATACAGGCGCAGCTGCATGCGCAGGCCAACAGCCACGCCCACACGGGCAAAGACGGCATCGGCATTAGTGCTGTGGGTGGCGGCAACGGCGTTGGAAGTGGCAGCGGTATCGGTATTGCGCGCACGACGAAATACGAAACGAAGCACGCAGCGCAGGTGCGACGTACAAATGGTGGCGGTCCACAAGCGCCTACAACGCTACCGCTGTCGAATGCACACAATGCCGCTATGCAGAGTGAGATGTCTGGTGGCGGCGAAAGCGCAGAACAAACAACAGCAGCGCCGGTGAATGGCTACGATGGCGAGGTTGGGCTGACGAACTCATTGAGTGGCACATTGCCACCACGCAGGCGCATCGAGAACTTCTTAAAATCACTGGTGGGACGCAAGTCGTCGAACGCGCGCAGTAATAGCGGCAACTCGATTAACGGTGTTAATGTGGATGTTGTGAATTGTCGCGCAGAAAATATTGTGTCGCAACAGCCTATGCCCTCATCGCCGGAGATAACGATTACGCGAACACCGTCGGATCAGAATATGGTGCTGTTGCGCGACACATCCCAGCGCGGGCGTCAATACAAGCAACAGTTGGTGGCGGCGCAGGAGCAGCGCAAAAGTGGTGATTGCGGTGGCGATAAGTTGACCGTGAACGGTGCAATGCAGGGCAGCACATCGTCGCTGAATGTGGTGCAGCAGAAGCTGTGGAATATCATGCGGCGTGAGGGCAGCGCGGCTAGTTTGTACAACGAGAAGTCGCACTCGATAGTGCAGTATCGCGGCCTGCGCAAGTGTGAGACTGTGTTGGCGCTGACGCGGCAAACCAACTCCTTGTGCTCGCCCATCTTTGGTGGCAGTGCGGCAGCGCATGTAGGCGCTGGTGGCAGAAATAACGGCGGTGGTTGTAACAACGGTAGTGGTGGTGGTGTGGCGCGGCACAATAGTTGTAGCGCCGGCGGTGGTGGTGGTGCATGCGGCGGCGGCAGCGGTATGCGGCGCACACACACCACTGGTAGCGGGATCTTCAGCGCAAGCGGCGTGGAACAAATACGCCCATTAAATAGGCTGCGAAACAGCGTGACGAGCATTAATGCCGGTGCGACATGCTCGCGCTGTTCGAGCTTGCTATCGCTGGCTGCTTCCGGTTCACGCTACTCACTCAATGTAGCGCCGAATGCAGGTGTAGCCGGCGGCGCGTTCGTACCGCATACTACCACACAAATGCCCGCATCCGCTTCACAACAACAGCTGCAAGCGCTGGCAGCGACGCTTGATTACAAGCCACCACCACACTCATCGCAACAACATCAACAACAGCGCGAACGCAAAATTAGCAACGTAAGCAGTAGTCAGTTAAATAATAGTAGTAGTAATTATATTGTATTAAGTAGTAATCGCAATGCTGATACCACTGTCGTCGAGCACAATGCCGGTGGCAGCGGTGCCGGCAACAGCAGTGGTAATTGTTCCCGTAAAAGCTCGGCTGATGCGCCAAGTACGCAGAGCGCGAGCAGCATCACACCGCCGTCCAATATGACCACGGCTACGCTCACTTCAAGCATCACATCGCCGCATGCCGGCAGCACACCCACAACACCCGTAGCCACCGCTGCCACAACAACAGCTCTCGCTACAGTTGCAGCAAGCGTAATCGCAGCAGATACACTAGTAATCACACCCACCGCCAACGCCCCGCAAGCAACGTTCACCATGTCTTCGTACACGGCCAACACTAGCAACAGCAACAGCAACACCTCAGGCATACTCGTCGATCTGCCGTCATCACCGACCTCACCCACATCGGCCGCTTCGTCGGTCGGCACACCATGCACCTCCGCTTCCTGCTCATCGGCCACTACGCCCGCACCCACCTACGCATTGCCGCCAACATCGCAAACATATCCCTTCACCATCACCTCTCTGCTGGCGATGTCAAAGACAACAATGGCACGCGATGCTGGTGGTGGCCGCCGTTACAGTGGCGGTGCGGATGACGATGATGCTGCTATGACGATAAATATATCGCCTGCGTGCAAAGCTAACACGGACATTGTCGACCCCAGGCACTATACAGCTCCGGTAGCAGCAGCACAGCCGCTGAAACGTTTCGAACCCTTCACATGCAAGTTGTGTTTGGTGGATGTGGAAACGCAGGAGGAGGCCACCACGCTGCAGCAATGCGGTTGTGAATTCTGCACTGAGGTGAGTACGACCGTATATTAATTTCAAAATAGTTCTGTAAAAGAACTGAAACTATAATATTCTCTTTGTCATATATTGAATATATGGAACCCAAGGTTATTGTATTTGTCCTGATCTAAAGAAGAAGTTAAAGACAGCATGGGCTATTCGATAGTCTATTATAGACTCTTATCTATCTTTGTGTTAAACAATCGAAGAGTTTATCTATCTAGTCTATCGTAGTACTCTTCTTTATGAATATTTGTAACTCTCTCTATGTTAGATCTGTCTCTTGGAGTCGCAGCTAGTGAAGAGAGATCTCTGTGAAAGAATACCATTCTTTCGTATGAATGAGATCTGAGAGTTTTCGCTTTCACTTTTGGCAGACGCCACGTCTTTAGGATGATATCTAGTGTAATGCATTGAGCTCAGAATACCCAACAAAAGCAGCTTACTGCTTTTTGGCAATGACTCAGCCATATTTCACGCTGCATCTTCCGCCAAATCAGCAGACCTCTGCAGTCCCACCTCACACCGCTAACCATTACATATGGATTTAGCTACGGTTCATTGACCAAAGTCGTCCTAGAGCTTGCGGCGTATGACAACCTCTCCCGTAACCACAACAACATAAGCCAACGCCAACGCCAAATTTCGCTTGTTTGTCCGACTTGCTGTCAGTTGCATTTTCGCTGATTCCACTAGCAAACAGATCTATATATATGAATGTAATCATAGTGGAACATCCACATAGGTATGTTCACCCGTTAGCTGCCACATGTGTGACCCCCATCGCATATATTACGAGCAAGTAATTGTTGTTGTTTATTTGTGTGAGCGCTGTGCATACAAACGGCGTAACTGGAGTTGGCAACACTAGTGGGAATTTAGCTTTGCAGACATACATACAAACACATTTGGGTAGGCAAGGCAAAGCAATTTTGTAGTATCATGGTGCTTTCGTATCCGTCTGTATGTGTCTGTTGATCCTTGCGTTTGCTTGTGTGTGTGTCTGTGTCGCCAGCATTTGCTAAGCACTCGTGAATTGATGATGTCTTTCGACAATTCATCCGTGTCTCTTTTGCTCCAATCTCACCTATCTACCTGCCACTGGCAAAACAGCAACAACAACAATAGAAAAAGTAAGAGCAACAAGCATAGCTTTTGTGTGACATTAATTGCTCTTCAAGGTGCAATTAAATACGAATTTCAGCATTTCATTGTGTAGTCAGCATTCAGCATTCGGCAGCATACTCATTTCGCCATTTTCGGGAATTTTCCCTACTCGAAGTCATTGCTTATGCTCGTCTATGCTTGAGTTGTCTGACAGTTGTGTAGCATTTGCATTGGCAATCTAATTTCGTGTAAATCGTTTTGCTTGATGACTTTGTATAGCTTTTGAATGACACAATAGATTTGAAATGAATTGCTGGGATTTTGTCGTTGTGATTTGTAGTGGATGTGGCAAGCAGTTTGTTTCATTAAATGTCCTACTTAGCAACTACCGTTAGTAATACGAAGGGGTTTAATGTCGGGTTAACAGTTAGTTAAATCTGTGTGTGTCAGTTTTGCGCTCAATTGAATTTATTGTTTGACATTTTGCAATTTATTGTGATTTCCATAAGCTATTAAGCCTATTGTAGTTAAAAGGTAACTGGTCGCATGGATTTGTAATAAGACATAAATTAGGTGTCAAATTTTGTTTAGAGAGAGCAATTGGCTGTAAATATGGACTAATATTTACATATGAAAATCTATGTGAAAGCTTTAAAGAGAATTTTAAGCAAAGAAATCGGTATTTTTTAAGATTGTTTTTCAAACTCATACAATAACTTGAGATACATCGAATTTAAAACTTTCATGAAGTTTCCATTAGTGAAAAAAGCTTCCGTGAGCTTTTGTCGCGCAGAATTTAGTTTTTGCCAAATAATAGAGTAAGAGTATGCTTTGGTGGACATTTATCAAGAAAAAGGACTTCAGTTTCCTCCAGAAGTATTTTCTGATTTAATAGAAAGGAAATGCAGATTAGTATATTCTTTTTCAAAATGTTTGTTACAAAAATGTCGAGGTTATCTAGTTTGAATTTAAGTATTCAAAGTATATAGTCTCATTTTAGGAAAACTAAGTTTATGTACTTTTAACAAAACAAAAATCTGCTTATAAAAGGAGCTTGAAAATTCCTATAATCAAAATTTGGTTTGGTTAGGTTCAATGACTGATTCCCACCAGAGGAAACACACTTAGACTATTAAAGGCTTTGGGATGCCAAACATTTACCACCTCACTTAAATTTAAGACTGACCTACCATAAATCTGTTGAGGTTATATACTTCCATAACAGCTAATTAACACCGATGTACAAAAAAAGTGAGAACCAAAAAGCTTTTGCCTAGAGCTCCCAAAGGTGGGGAATTCCAAAAGGAAATTGTGAGAAGATTCTACCTCATCCTCCTCTAAGCAGCTTCTACAACTAGCGTCCAGTAAAATTTTTAGTTCAACCGCGTGAATCTCGATGGGACACTGACCTGTTAGAACCCCTATAACTAAGGAGAAATTGACTTTATTTAAGACGACGCGTTATCTACTCCTTTTGCGAAATACTTTGGGCCAAAAGGATCTTGCGACAAAACTAGTGACTGTCTATCGCTTGCTCAGTGAGGCCCATCCATCGAGTACTAAATTACAAGAGGATACTGGTGCTCCTACAGTCATTCCTTCACCAACCCCGAGCGCATAGTCAGCGAAATCAAGGCTAGCATCGCCACTCTACTATCATAGTGGAACGTTACTTTTCGGAAATATGCAGGTGCGCAGCAATAAATTCGGTGCAACATTTTATTGTAAACAGAAAAGTGTTGCCTACATTTAGGTTATTAACAAATTATGAACACCTTTTCTTTCGGTTTTAAGACTGATTATCCATAACCTTACAACTAGATTCTGCATAAATTGACGCTTACATGTTCCAACTTTATTACGTTTTGAGACACTTTTCGGATGTGTGTTTGAAAAGATTTCCGTATAATAATTTTTAAAATTTTTGTTGAAGTCATTGCATGCATCATTTTACTATCCAATCTCGTACTATGAAGAATGAAATACTTTTCTAATTTTACTAAAACCTTTTTATATTAACAATCTCAAGTGTGATTCGACCGACGCTAATATATGGTGCGTTAGTTTGGTGGAAAGCGCTAACGAAAAAGTGCCGGATTAAATCATTGGAACAGGTTCAAAGGACCTGCTTGATAGGGATAACCGGTGCTATGAAAACAGCTTCAACAAAGTCCTTGGAGGTTATCCTTGATATCCGGCCAATATCATATATCCACATATCCAAGTGAAGTATGTTGCAGCGCTTACAGCGTGTAGGCTAAAGATCTTGGGCCACTGGACCCAAATATTGCACCAATGGTGACATGGGATCATAATAAATCTTGTCACTGAACTCGGTTTGGATTGGTCCTGTGACCGGGAAACGGAGACTGTTGAGGAAATTAAACCAACATTCTCCTTCCCCAGCAGAGAAGATTGGACAAATGAAACAATCATAGATAGTACCAACGGTGAAATCTATATATTCACCGGCGGATCAAAAGGTGAAACAGGAACGGGAACAGGCTTCTTCTGTAAATACCCACACACAGAAAGAAGCTTAAAGCTAAACGACTACAATTCGGTATTTCAAGCTGAGATTGTCGGAATAAGGAAAGGCGCTAGGTGGGCCTGCACCCAGCAAACAGGTCCATCAACTTTCTTGTGGATAGCCAAGCCGCGATTAAGGCTATCCGCTGCGCCAATAAAAAGTCTCAATGCGTCAGATCATGCAAAGAGGCAATTAATAGACTAGCGGGAGAAAACTCAGTTAGCATTATCTGGGTACCCGGTCATATAGGTATAGAAGGAAACGAAAAGGCAGATGAGTTGGCTCGCTCAGGTGCAGCTGGGAATACAGTTCCCTTAAACTGTCCCAGACCTTTCAGTTCTCTAAAGCGCTGCCTAAAGCAATGGATGCTAGGGGAACAGCTCAGGTCCTGGAACATGTGCAACACGAGTCGCACCACAAAGCTACTATGGGGTATTGTTGACACTGGACAAGCCAAAAAACTTCTTACTTTAAGCAAAAGAGAACTAAGCTGTATCACAGGGTCATCACGGGGCACCTGCCTCTAAGAGGCCACCTGCAGAGACTTGGCATAGTAGAATCGGCGGAATGCAGGGCGTGCGCGGAAGATGATGAGACACTAGAGCATTATCTCTGCGAATGCCCGGCCTTCTGCCGGCCTTCTCCCATTACTCTAATCTAAGAGAAATTGGGCAGCAGGGATGGAATAAACTCAGAAACTTCGTTCAATTGACCGAGTTGTTCAGGTGACGCTTATCAGGGTACCTTCGGGGAGCACAATGGGCCTAATAATGGCCTAAGTGCGGCCGCTTGCGGTCAGGCTCTCTTCGCCTCCCTTTTCAACCAACCAACAATCTCCAACTCTTAAATAACTCGAAAGTTGTAACTCATATTTCATAGTCTCCAAGAATCAAACTAAAATTGATTGATACTCTACTCCGCGAACTTCAACAATACAGCGATTTTATTTATTACTAACGCAAATTGCAAACGGGGAAAGCAATCAACTTGCCACAATGTGCGTTGCATTCATAAGCAGTAAGAAGTGCTACAGCAGCAGCAGCAACAACAATAACAAAATTCGAGTAGCAAAAGCTTAGTTGAGCAAAACTGACCAAGCACAACGGCAGGTCGACAGCAAGAACAGCAAAACTGACTCTCTTTTCTTCATCATCATTATTGTCAACATCATCATCGTTATCATCATTACCGTGAGCAGCATGATCAAGGTAGTCAAGTCACGCTTGCACCTGGCAACACTAAATCGAACTCAATCACCCACTCCACCTGCTGATTTGCCACATTAAGCACTTCCACATTGCCACATCCCGCATGCCGTGGTAACCTTTACCTTTGCAGCGCCATTTGCGAGCATTCTCAATGCATTCCACAATCGAAATTGCAGCAATAAAATGCTACTTAAGCGCTTCTTTTTACTACAGTGCGAAGAAGAAAAGGACAAGCAGACGAAGAAAAAATAATAAAAAGAGAGAAAATCAAAGGTGGCACTCACGCAATTTCAATGAATTGCAAGAGCCAAGTGCTCGTACAATACTACCAGCACATCATTGCAGTTAAAAAGTTATTGCTGCTGTTATTGTTGTTGTTGCAGCTGCACGCACGCACACAGCACGATATTACACGCCCACACATGCAACACTCGCTTGGAATACTTTCTAATAAATATGTTAGATTTGATAATGCCCTTAACTTTACTCTACACAAATGATGATGATGCTTTGTGGCATGTGGTCATGGCTGATGGGACATGTTGCAACCTTTATTAAATTGTTATTTTTATGCTGTGCAATAAAATGTGTTATGATGTGAATGTAGGGGAATGAGAATTGGGAGAATAGAGAAAAAGTCAGAAGAAACTGGATAGGATTTCATGTCTCTTCAGCCCCCAAATATAGATTCAAATTTCTGATGGCAACAAAAAAATAATAAAGTTTTTCGAAATTTAACGAAATTATTTTCACAGAAAAAATTCAAATAATTCCATCCCAACCGGTACAAATCCCACAAATTGCACTGCCTCCTCTTCCAAGCGCACCTAAATGTAGGCTCCAATTTCCGGTTACTCTTTTGCATGCTCGACAGCAAATGGAAAATCGAGACTGCTCTAAAATTTATTAGCTCTGCACAAAGGCAAAAATTAATATTACACTGCAATTTTCACAACATTCCTGCACACACCGAGTTATTTGAGATATTAACTTGTATGCCACACAACACTACAGCGCCACACAGTGCAACCGTGTTGACTCCTCTATTTGGTTATACAGCTTTATTTGGCGTTATAAAAATGTTGTGTTGCTGCAAAGCAAAAAAATCATGAAACTAGAATATTCAACACGCAAGCAATGTGCAGCATATTTTCAGCACAAATACATGCATTCCACATATGTGCCACACACACACACACACACACCTTACTGTAAAGAACACCTTAAATAATACCGTAAACAAAGGCAGCCTGCTGTTAGCAAAGAGCTCCACTAGAGCGCTGGAGAGTGCAGTCTCTGCTGCCAAGGCAAGTTAGCTTCAGCGGGTGTCCAACCTTAGCTGTGGCGTAAAACCAAGTTTCTACAGCACCTAATGCCACAACAAATTTTTCTTGTCGACTGCCATAAATAAATTAACGCACTGACGCGCCGCAGGTGTTGGACCAGGTCAGCGTGTCTTACGCTGTGCTTTGTTAGACTTTATAGGAGTAGGATGCTTCTCTTTGATATTGTGAAGTGTGAAGTGTTTTGATTTGTGTTTGGAGAGAGAGTGTGGAAAAAAATTAGTATAATTCTAGCACATATAGTTCACATATATAAAAAACTACCGTTATGTCTTATATATATGCCATCAGTGATGATGATTTCGTAGACGTAGAGTTATAGGGTTAAGGTAAAATAACTTCATTAGGTAAAATAACTTCAGATAGTCTAGTGAAAATAGATCCAGATTTTGAGAGAGATGAAGATAGATGTAGAAAAGGAGATATGGAAAGTTATATTGATAAATAAAAATATAACAAGTAAGAAAGGGCTAAGTTCGGGTGTAACCGAACATTTTATACTCTCGCAATTTATTTATTTTACTTTATTTATATTATATAATACACAATTTGACCCACATATTCGTCATATATATTGTATAAAGTCCATTGAAAGTTGGAAACCCTAATACTAGGTTAGAAGCACCGAGGTCCTCATGTTCGATATATGGGGCCTTAAAAACCTATGGTCCGATTTCGGCGATTTTTAGAATGGGGCTGCCACACTATAAACATAGTATTTGTGCAAAGCTCTGCACCGATATCTTCACTAGTGCTCACTTTATACATATATTGTAATGTAAACGATTCAGATCGTCTTCAAAGTTCTGGTATATAGGAAGTAGGCGTGGTTGTGAAGCGATTTGGCCTATTTTCACAACATATCATTGGGATGTAAGGAAACTATTACAAACCAAGTTTCATTGAAATCGGTCGCGTAGTTCCTGAGGTATGGGCGACGCCTCGCCCATTTTCCATTTTGTAAAAAAATCTGAGTGCAGCTTCCATCTGCCATTTCTTGTGTAAAATTTAGTGTTTCTGACGTTTTTTTGTTAGTGAGTTAACCCACTTTTAGTAATTTTCAACCTAACCTTTGTATGGGAGGTGGGCGTGGTTATGATCCGATTTCTTTCATTTTTGGACTGTGTAAGGAAATGGCTAAAAAAACCACTGCAGAAAGTTTGGTTTATATAGCTCTATTGGTTACCAAAAAAATTACATCCAAATATGCCCCTTCATAGTGCGATCCTTCATACCAAATTTTATTTCCATAGCTTTATTTATGGCTTAGTTATGGCACTTTATGTGTTTTCGGTTTTTGCGATTTTGCGGGCGTGGCAGTGGTCCAATTTTGCTCATTTTCGAAAGCAACCTTCCTATGGTGCCAAGAAATAAGTGTGCCGAGTTTCATTAAGATATCTTAATTTTTACTCAAGTTACAGCTTGCACAGACGGATGGACAGACAGACATCCGGATTTGAACTCCACTCTTCACCCTGATCACTTTGGTATATATAACCCTATATCTAACTCGTTTAGTTTTGGGTGTTACAAACAACCGTTATGTGAACAAAACTATAATACTCTCTAGCAACATTGTTTCGAGAGTATACAAATAGAGCAAGAGATAGATAGTTGGAGGAAGCAACGAGATGGAGATATGGAAATAGAAAAATATAGAGATGGTGACATTTATAGAGTTAGAGACAGTGATGAAAATGGAGATAGAAACAGAAAAAACGTGCAATATAGTATTCTAAATGAAGATGGAGCAGGAGAAAGAGATGGAGATAAAGACATAGATTGGTATTGGACAGTGATAGAGCTAGAGACGTATACTGAGCAAGAGATAAAGAGAGAGTTCCATATATTTGGAAAGAATAAACTAAACAAAGGAGGATGGAGTCGTATGTAGAAGTTCACGTAAGTGAGGAAAGTTTCTGACTGCCATTCACTTGGGAGTGGCCAGGAACGATTCTTTTACATGTGGCTCAAGCAGCTCACAACTTCCGGTCTTAGACCAAGTATCCTCTGGGTAGCCAACAGACATCCGTCTGGAAGCGAGCTAAAGTGAGAAGGCGAATCCCGCTTATGCGGTTGTGCGTAGGGCTTGGGACCCACCACATAAAAACGAATAACCAGTGAATAAGAAACACAGGCCTCGGATGAGAAACCCCCCTTTTGATGACGACCACGGCAAACGTATAAAGGACTATGATTTAAGGGCATGCACCTGGAATGTCCGGACCCTTAATTGGGAAGGTGCCTCTGCCCAGCTGGTTGATGTCCTCGTAAGAGTAAAGGCTGACATCACCGCAATCCAAGAAATGCGATGGACGGGACAAGGACGGAAGAAGGTGGGTCCTTGTGACATCTACTACAGTGGCCATATAAAGGAGCGCAAATTCGGTGTGGGATTCGTGGTGGGAGAGAGACTCCGTCGTCGAGTCCTGGCATTCACTCCGGTGGATGAACGTCTAGCCACAATCCGCATCAAAGCGAGGTTCTTCAACATATCGCTGATTTGCGCCCACGCCCCGACGGAAGAGAAGGACGATGTGACCAAAGATACCTTCTATGAGCGCCTAGAACGTACCTATGAGCGCTGCCCCCGCCACGATGTCAAAATCGTGCTTGGCGATTTCAACGCTAGGGTGGGTAAAGAAGGTGTCTTTGGCACAACAGTCGGAAAATTCAGCCTCCATGACGAAACATCACCAAACGGTCTGAGGCTGATCGACTTCGCCGGGGCCCGAAATATGGTCATCTGTAGCACTAGATTCCAGCATAAGAAAATCCATCAAGCTACTTGGCTGTCCCCGGATCGAATCACTCGCAACCAGATCGATCATGTTGTGATAGATGGACGACATGTCTCCAGTGTTTTTGATGTGCGTACGCTTCGTGGTCCCAACATCGACTCGGACCACTATCTTGTAGCAGCTAAGATACGCACCCGCCTCTGTGTAGAAAAGCGCACACGTCAACAAACACAAGGAAGGTTCGACATCGAGAAGCTGCAATCACAACCGACAGCCGAACGATTTTCTACTCGACTTGCACTCCTGCTCTCTGAGAGCACTCATCAGCATCTCGGTATAAGGGAGCTGTGGGACGGCATATCAAACTCCTTACGTACAGCTGCAACCGAAACCATTGGCTTTCGGAAAAGCCAAAAAAACAGCTGGTATGATGAGGATTGTCGTCTCGCAGTGGAGAGAAAACAGACTGCCTACCTCGCAATGTTGCGATCGACCGCAACACGAGCGGGATGGGAAAGATACCGAGAGCTGAAGAGGGAAGCGAGATTTGCAGAAAAAGAAAGAAAGAGGCAGAAATGCGTGAGTATGAAGAGCTTGACAAGCTGGCCGACAGGGGTAATGCTCGAAAATTTTACGAAAAGATCCGGCGACTAACTGAAGGTTTCAAGACCGGAGCACACTCCTGTAGGACCCCCAGCGGTGATCTAGTGGTTGATGACCAGAGTATACTGTGTTTGTGGAGGGAACACTTCTCCAGCCTGCTGAATGGCAGTGAAAGTACAACACCAGGAGATGGCGAACCCGATTCCCCAATCGACGACGATGGAACAGATGTTCCATTGCCCGACCGTGAAGAAATTAGAATAGCAATTACCCGCTTGAAGAACAACAAGGCGGCGGGGGCCGATGGATTGCCGGCCGAGCTATTCAAATACGGCGGCGAAGAGCTGATAAGGTGCATGCATCAGCTTCTTTGCGAAATATGGTCGGAAGAAAGCATGCCCGACGATTGGAATCTCAGTGTACTCTGCCCAATTCACAAAAAGGGAGACCCCACAATCTGCGCCAACTATCGTGGGATAAGCCTCCTTAACATCGCTTATAAGGTTCTATCGAGCGTACTGTGTGAAAGACTAAAGCCCACCGTCAACAAACTGATTGGACCTTATCAGTGTGGCTTTAGACCTGGAAAATCAACAACTGACCAGATATTCACCATGCGCCAAATCTTGGAGAAGACCCGTGAAAAAAGGATCGACACACACCATCTATTTGTCGACTTTAAAGCTGCTTTCGACAGCACGAAAAGGAGCTGCCTTTATGCCGCGATGTCTGAATTTGGTATCCCCGCAAAACTAATACGGCTGTGTAAGTTGACGTTGAGCAACACCAAAAGCTCCGTCAGGATCGGGAAGGACCTCTCCGAGCCGTTCGATACCAAACGAGGTTTCAGACAAGGTGACTCGCTATCGTGCGACTTCTTTAACTTGATGCTGGAGAAAATTATAAGAGCTGCAGAGCTAAATAGAGAAGGTACAATCTTCTACAAGAGTGTACAGCTCCTGGCGTACGCCGATGATATTGATATCATCGGAAACAACACCCGCGCCGTTAGTTCTGCTTTTTCCCGCCTGGATAAGGAAGCGAAGCGAATGGGTCTGGTGGTGAACGAGGACAAGACGAAATATCTCCTGTCATCAAACAAACAGTCAGCGCATTCGCGTCTTGGCTCCCACGTCACTGTTGACAGTCATAACTTTGAAGTTGTAGATAATTTCGTATACCTAGGAACCAACATTAACACCGATAATAATGTCAGCCTTGAAATCCAACGCAGAATCACTCTTGCCAACAGGTGCTACTATGGACTGAGTAGGCAATTGAAAAGTAAAGTCCTCTCTCGACGAACAAAAACTAAACTCTACAAGTCCCTCATCATTCCCGTCCTACTTTATGGTGCAGAAGCGTGGACGGTGTCAACATCCGATGAGACGGCACTAGGAGTTTTCGAGAGAAAGGTTTTGCGGAAGATATACGGTCCCTTAAACATTGGCAACGGCGAATACCGCAGAAGATGGAATGATGAGCTGTATGTGTTGTTCGACGACATAGACATAGTCCAGCGAATAAAAAGACAGCGGCTACGCTGGCTGGGTCATGTTGTTCGAATGGATGAAAGTGCCCCAGCTCTGAAAGTTTTCGATGCAGTACCCGCTGGTGGAAGCCGAGGAAGAGGGAGACCTCCACTCCGGTGGAAGGACCAGGTGGAGAAGGACCTGTCTTCACTTGGTATTACCAATTGGCGCCAAACCGCCAAAAGGAGAGATGCGTGGCGCACTGTTGTGGACTCGGCTATAACCGCGTAAGCGGTTTCTACGCCAGTTAAGAAGAAGAAACTAAACAAAAGTAAACTAAATATAAAGGAGTGTTTTTTTCAATACATTTACTATCCAACCTTAAACTGATTTGCAGCTGTTAAAGCACTCTTTACTAAATCACTTCTTTATTCTTGTTTATGCTGCTATTTGAACCAACTAAATTACTACCACTAAGCGTTCAATTTTCCAATTAACTTAAAGGGTATTTCCTTAGCTTTTCAGACTTTACTACACTTTGTGCACCTACTACTTTTATATATTTCTTCTGCCAACTCTCCTAAGGCTGCTTCTTACATGAACATATTTAAATTTTACTTCTCCGACATTTTCCACTTCTTCCGAGCACCTTGCTTGTTAGTTTCTCTTACTTACAATTTGCTTGAGTTGAAATTCTTGTGGGATTTTAAAAATTTTATTTCCCACCAATGTTGCACAATTTATTGCCACAAATCGGATTTGAATGCTTAAGCATCACGCCCCCCACAGCAACACCCTACACTACGCTTGCTACAAATCATTTGTGTTTGGTATTAAATGCCACGCCCACCATCTTCATTTCAAAACACATTCCCACCTCATGCCTTCGGTTCGTCAGCGCCTTTACTTACATTCTCTCAACTGCCTTCCATGCTGTACGTAGTGCTTGAGACCTTTTAGTCAAGTTACCGAGCATTTGATTTACTACCACACATTCACTTTCTCACTCACATCTTCTTCACATTTACTTAAATGTACGCTTGTAAAAAGGTATGAGTGTGTGTGTTGTTGTATACTACAGTATTATGTTGGCATATTGTGGTACGTGCCTGCTGCGCTGTCGGGCTTTCGGGTCTAACAACACATTGCCGAAATGAAGTTGAATGGCGGCGCAGTGCACGTGTCTGCCACAAGACACACATACACACATGACTTCAAGTGTGTACATACATATATTTATTTACACATGTAGTGATATTTCCCTTCACTCCCCTTGGTACTGCCTCGTTGGATTTGTATTCCACAGGAAATACCTGGCGCACGCAATTACTCACACACATGCATACTTGAGTAAATTCGCAATTCCCGTGTGAATTATTTGCCACTATCTGGCTTTCGTCGAAATTTAATGAGCTGCGAACGTGTTTGTCTGGCATTTCTTGCCGATAAGCCGGCCGTTTTGCAATTGCGCCAGAAATATTTCTCAAATTAGAAAGTCGAAAATTTCATTACGCTGTCAGTTCATTTGTCGGAATTTCAGTTGGAAATGAAATGTACCGTTATTTTGAGTTTGTTGCATTCTCGCAGTGTAATGAAATTGCGAGCGTATTTGAAGCATTTGAAGCAAGCTTACAAATGTATTTCATCTGAGATGAATAAGATTACGGAGTTTTGTTCTACGAGATTTAAGGTATTTTTGAGAGGAGAGATATGTTTGTTGCAGGTGAATTAAGACCTTATAGTCTTCTAGTGAACGAGGTGTGTATATACGAGGTATAGGGAATTTTCGTTTTTTTTATTTATGTTTTCGTCTTCAGAATAGTCTTCTTTTGATACTATGTACTTATGTCAGCGTTTCTTCAATCACTGCAACAATCCTCAGACTCGATTTGAGGGATAGTTTTAGCTCTTTCAGTGATTTACTTCTGATCATACTTCAGTGGCGTGTATATCCACATAAAAAAATAAAAAAAGGGACTATTAGAAATTCCCGTTATTTTTTGAACGCACCTCATATATATGTAAAGTACCATGTACTCAAACCTCTGATTTATACTACAAAGAATAGATGAAGTTCGACCAAGCAACTGATCTATAATTGCTGGCCTTCATATTAAATTTCGTATTATTTGTATAAAGAGTATACTTAATTGCAAAATAATTGAACAATTTACCACATAATTTGTTCAATTTAACCAGTTTAGGATTGCATTTCGCAACCTTTAGTATTTCAATTCAACTGATTTTATACATTCATTCATATTCCAAAGCAATTTCGACACATTTTGCTTAGTTTAGGAATCATTAATATTTTCTGAAATTTTTTTTTTTTTTTTTTATTTTTATATTTTGTTGCCAGTCAGTGCTTTTAGCGCTTGAATAGCGCTTACGCTCCTGTGCACCGCGTTCAATTCATTTGCCACACGCAAACTTTGCGCTATGCAATAACTGTTTGTTTGTTTTCTGTTGAAGGATCTCATGTCATTTTTAGTAATGCTGTTAGCAGCGCATAAATATTTGTTGCCTTTTTCTCCATTTTGTTGTTGCTATAGATATTTGCAGTGTTTTCATTTAGTTGACAACAATTTTTTGTTTTCATTTTTCCAATTGCTGGAATTGCTGTGGGTCTTTTGAGTGCATATATATCTACATTAGTATTTGTGTATGTATTTATATATATTATTATTTATGAATCTCTATATATTCGTGTGTTTATGCCTGTCAGCAATTTGTAGCGCTATGCCTCCATCAAAATGTTTTGACTCACTGATTTGACAAATTTGTCAATCTCAGCATTAAAAAGTAATACAGCAATAACAACAACTACCGTTGTCAAAGTGAAGCCTAAATTCTCACAAATATATTCTCATAATAATCCACATGTATATATGTCCACAAATATGATTTTATTTAATATTTATTTATCTGTGAATATCCATGGCGGCCCGTGGCAACATGAACCAGAACGTGCGTGGAAAACTAAAATCATACCTTCCAACTACAAGCTTCCTCATGTTTTGAAATACATCTAAAGCTTAACCCTACCGGAATGCAAGCAGATAAATATCGATAGCATTCATGAGTTTTTTTATAATTTTGATTAGTAGTTCAGTAGCGGATTCTATTTTTATTCAAGCGTTCGAGGTTTTTCTAGGTTCAGGTTGAGAGTTCATTAGAAATTCTTGGAAGAATAACATTTACGTTTAGATCCTTCTTGTCCAAAGCAAGAGGTCTTCGCCCGCAGCTAGGTCAATCTTTTCCTAGTCATAAGAAAGATGGTGGCTAAACATTTTACCGGATGCTAGCTGCAGAAGCTGCTTGGAAGAGGATGAGGTAGAATCTTTCTAAGATTTCATTTTGGAATGTCCCGCCTTTGCGAGATCTAGGCAAACATTCCTTGGATCTCATTTTTTTGGCATCTTCGCGAATTAGCAGATTCTTTTGGCATCACAAAGGACTATCCTTAATAGTCTAAGAGGAGTTTCATTTATAGGGAACAGCCTAACTTATAAATGTTTTCCCCTTCGAGTTATACTGGCCCTGCTTTATGTATATATACGTATTTCTTCATATTTCCAAAGACCTTTTGGGACCTATTGATGCTTATAACAAGTTATTAGCTTTCTAGTTTCAAAATTGGGAAAAGTAGTCTTGACACACAATCCAAAAAAATCATTTCAAAGTTTGCTTTATTGATCCGAACTCATGTTTCGGCAAGTTGGGTCTGAGGAGTCCAAACTTGTATTTAATCGGAAAAATATTCTTTGACGTAAGATCAAGTCTAATAGATAATCGTACTTCAAAGAAAAGTACCGTTATCGAAGGAACTAACATGATCTCGACAGTGTTCCATAGAACCTCCAGAGCAACTTGATGCCAATCAGTCCTATCGAGGTTCACCAAAAAGGTGGAAAAAACACATAGACCTAACAACCTAATATGGTTATCAAAAACATGTTTATGAACTGGTATCAAGAAAAATATAACGGTAATCATATTTACATATGTATAACCACAGCTTCAAACACATACCATCTGTATATATGTACTTGACTCCATAGTGTATGAAATGGCAAAGGTAGTCATTTGTCAGCTTTGCTCTGAAAGCTGCGCACTTTTGCAGGCTATAACTGACGTGTTTAGTTATTTTCACGTTGTTCACGTTGTTGTTGTTGTAGTGCCATTGTTGCAGTTATTGCGTGTTTAATGTTGCTAGGTTGTTATATAGCGAGCTACAATTTGTCACAAATACCGTAATTTTTTCGCGCTCATGTGCCTGCCAACACAGCAACATATTTGTATTCGCGAACTCGAACTCGCGTGTGCGTGTGTTTATTCGTGCAACATGTGTTGCCAAGTGTGTGTTGTGCACGCATGAAAAATTCGCCGCACATTAAACGTGCCCCAAATACGCTACGAGTGCCGAACGGCAACAAAAACTAACAACAACTACGACTACCTTACAAACGTGCAACTTGCAACACCGGTAGCAAGTGGCAACTGCCAACTAGTGACACTCATTGCATTGCTTCTGCGTAATTGAGAACTGTATATTTTTTTTGCTCGCTTGAATTATTGCTTTATGGCAGTTATTGCGGTCTTTCGTTACTTTACCGTTGGCTGCCAGTAGCAGAGCGGAGCATGAAAGAAAACACGAATTAAAAGTGATTACTTCAAATCGCTTGGCTGTCAAGCAACTACTACACCTTGCCACCACACCCAACAACAACCCTTTGGAGCAACAATGTATGTACTAGTTGCCACTTGTTATTGTCTGTGACATGCAAACTTACTGTCTCCTCTCTGTCCACTCTTCCTACTACTGTTTACATGCAGGCTAGCAAGTAAGTAAGTGAGTTATACAATTGTGCTCGAAGCGGAAACGTATTGTTTGTCAGTATATCGGTGTGTGTGTGTGTGTGTGAGTGGAAATAGTGCAAGTGGCATGTCGTCGCCGCTTTTTTGTTGTTAATTTATGACACGTCTACGTTTATTACCTTGACAACACTTTTTACATGACTTCTCAGCAAACGGCCAATGCTCGCGTGTGTGGCGCTGTTCGTGTCTCATATTTCGTTGCCTACTTGAAGGCGCCGCAACATTGATTTTCTTACATTGCCCTTACTTATACTTTCGCTTTTGTCTTGCGTTGTGTTATGTAGCCATCATTTGTATGTGTGCATCTTGTTTTCTTTGTCCGTGTTCACTTGCTGCTTCGTGTATTACACCGTTACTTAAATACTCGTGTTTGTTTGTGGCATATGGCATATGCTATTAATATTGTGATTAGTATACAGACCTCTTTTGCTTTGAATACACCATAAATACCGGTTGAATGGGAAACGACAAATCCCTTTGTTTTTCCCCATTCGCCTTTTGTTTCCTTTGTCACTTTGCCAGACATGGGCAACTATTAGTGCTTGAGGAGAACATATCAGGTTTTATGGTTTCTTGCAAGTTTTCAAATAATGTTTTTGCTGTAAGAGGAGCAGTTAGTAAAGGGTTAAAAGTAAATGGTTGTACTTCAAAAAGCTTTAAGATATCTTTAATATGACGGAGTCTTTCGTTGTGCGGTTGAGAAAAAACGGTTAATGACCACGCCCACTTTTCAAATTCTAATATCAAAGTGGGATATTAGTTTTACAAATCTATAGTTCCAAAAATAGAATTTCGGGTTAGGCATCCCTGTCCTTTGAAGTAAGTTTTTACAGTCCTTTGGTCGTTAAGTGAGAACTTTCTATAACCTTGGCTCTCGACGTTATTATCTCAGATTCCCACCGATTTAGTTTTATTGGAATTTTTTATCAGAATTTCGGGATATTCAACACTTCGAGATGATTCAAATAGAAAACCTTTTTTAAACCGATTTAATGCTAGGTTTATTTAACTTATGAACTCTTTAGAGACTCTTTAGTACTCATTACTAACACAACAACAACAGAAAATCCACATAACAGAGTTGAACAGTCAATAAACTCCCTAACTCACCGACTAACAGCCTCAGGTGAATGGAATAACTGCCTTTATACATCACTTTAGTTAGACAACAAAAAACATAACAACCACTACATGCTGAGATTATGGCGGAACTCATGCAACATCGCGCGTAATAATGAAGCGGTTCGAGAAAATGATGAGACTGTTGATTGAGATACGCAAAATGTATGCTTAGCTGACTGTTGACGATGGATGCCGTTGGCGGAAAAAAGCACATGAAACGGAATTCCACATGACATACCTATGAGTACATTTTCCATTTGCCTTGAGGTAGGATGTAGAATGCCTACACTTTTAAACACAGTGACACACATTTGCATAAAGTAAGGGAGTAGTAGAAGCGATTGGAGTATGGGGTGACAGCTTAGAGGGGAAAATACACTTCAACCAACGCAGACGGTTTGATAGATTTGAAACACTTGAAAGAGGGTTTCCGATAACAAAAAGGACCTACAGTCTCAACATTTTATAGAAATATAAATTTTCATATTTACTCACATTAAAGTTCTCATATAAGACCACTACACAGTTAAACTCCAACCAAATCGTTGTAGTAAAGTGAAAAGTTGTTGTTGGTTGTTAGCTTCTTGACTGCGAATTTACATTTCAACTTTCTTTGAACCGCTTATTTTTATTATAAACCGTTGCATACTTACGAAACAAATGTATATGTAAGCCATTGGCGACAGTAGTTCCCTTGCTAACCTACAGCTAACTTCACATTACACATATTTCCCTCGCAAAAAGTGCGTAACAACTTCACGTTCCTTCATTTTTAACTTTTGCCTGTGGCCTATATTCCAAAGTTACTGCACCGTCGCAATCAGAAAAACTTTAGTTTCAATGCACTCACGATTTCCGCTGAGCAAAGTTATTCACTTTCGTAAGTGCACACGCGTTTATGCGTCGACAGCGTTTGGTTTATAGTAACAGTAGGGAAAATAGCAGTCAAGTACTTCAACTGGCATCAAATTTAATCATAATCACGATACGTTGTGCAGTAGTAACTAAGGCATTAAAGTTACATACAAGATGTATACAAAAAATAGCGGCAATATAAAAAAAGTAAAATAAAATAAATATATCCGATTTGGAGTCCAATTGTCAATGATTTTATACTCTCGCAATAAAGTTGCTAAAGAGAGTACATGTACATTTTTTGGGAAAATGGGTGTAACTCCACACCCTACTAAGCTTTTTGTACTTATCTCGTAAACTACTAAAGCTATATCAACGAAACTCCCAGGAGTAATTTTTTCCAATTTTTTTCACTTCCTTATACAGTCCAAAAATGGAGGAAATCGGATTATAACCCATCTCCCATACAAAGGTTTATTGAAAACTACTAAAAATGTTTTAATTCAGTAAAGAAAACTGAAAAAAAAGTTCACTATAAAGATGGTACAGAATAGCTGCACTCAAATTGGTATAAAAAATTTTAAGTGGGCGTGGCTCCGCCTACTTATGGGTCAAAAAGCGTAGCTCCGAAACTACCCGACCAATTTCAATGAAATTCGTTTCATTATATATTGCTAGCTTCCCAATGATATGTTATGAAAGTAGGCCAGTTCAGTTCACAACCACGTCTACATCCCATATACTAGAGCTTTGAAGTGGATCTGAATCGTTTACTTTACATTATACAAAGTAAGCACTAGTGAAGATATCGGAACAGAACTTTGCATTTATAGTGAGGCATCACCTTTCTAAAAATCGCCGAAATTGGACCCCATATATCGAATATAAAGACCTCAGAGCTTAAATTTGGTAAGTCTCTCAGATATTTTGAAGAAATTCAAAGAGATTATATTTCTTCTAATAATATGTCTCCGTGCCAAAAAATGTGTAAAATCGGGTCATAACTAGCTCCCATATATTAGGGTTTTCAAACTTTCAAAGAACTGTGCACCATTATGCCGAATATGTGAGTCAAATTGCTTGTTATATTAATTAAATTAAATAAATAAATCGCGAGAGTATAAAATGTTCGGCGACACCCGAACTAAGCCCTTCCTTACTTGTTATAATATTGATATACATGTGCCTGAAGTACAATCAACTTTTCAGCTGTATTCATTGCTCCCTTTGTCTGTAGCAGTCGTTTGGTGTTAGACGTGTATTTATGAGCTTATCGATTTTCGTTTCTAAAAGTTCACACTTGGCTAAAATAATACTGCAACAATTCTTTAGTCTCCATTTTCGCCAGAAATGGCTTCATGTGATTTTTTCTATTTCCAAAAGTAAAGTGAACCTTAAAGAGCAATCGTTTTACAAGTATACAAGAAATCGCTGAACGAGCCAAAGGTTAACCCAAAAATCAAGTTGGAGAAGTGTTTCAACGAACTCTAGTTCTGGTCTGGTTCTATAGTGTATAGTATACTTGGCTGATGGTTGTCTTAGGACCTTTTTATACTCTCGCAACAAAAGTTGCTAAGAGAGTATTATAGTTTTGTTCACATAACGGTTGTTTGTAAGTCATAAAACTAAACGAGTTAGATATAGGGTTATGTATATCAAAATGATCAGGGTGACGAGATGAGTCAAAATCCGAACGTCTGCTGTCTGTCCGCCCGTCCGTCGTACGGATAACTTGAGTAAAAATTTAGATATCTTGATGAAATTTGGAACACATGTTCCTTGGGACCGTGAGAGGGTTGCTTTTGAAAATGGACCACTGCCACGCCCACAAAATGGCGAAAACCGAAAACACATAAAGTGTCATAACTAAGCCATAAATAAAGTTATAAAGTAAAATTTGGAATAAAGGATCGCACTAGGAAGGGGCATATTTGGATGTAACTATTTTGGGGAAGTGGGCGTGGCCCCACCCCCAATTCGGTTATTTGTATATATCTCCAATAAAGTTATATAAACCAAACTTTCTGCAGTCGGTTCTCTTACGTACACCACCACACACCATGAAATTAGTTGAAATCGGATAATAACCACGCCCACCTCCCATAAAAAGGTTAGGTTGAAAATTACTAAAAGTGGGTTAACTCACTAACGAAAAACGTCAGAAATACTAAATTTTACAGAAGAAATTGCAGAAGGAAGCTGCACTCAGATTTTTTTACAAAAATGGAAAATGGGCGTGGCATCTCCCACTTATGGGTCAAAAACCATATCTCAGGAACCACTCGACCGATTCGAATGAAATTCGGTATATAATATTTTCTTGATACCCTGATGACACGTGTGGAAAATGAATGAAATCGGTTCACAACCACGACAACTTCCCATGTAAATCAATTTTGAACTCCATCTTATTCCTTCACTTTATAATATATACATAAGGAACCAATAAAGATTGCGAAATAAAAGTTTACACAAATACTGTGGCTTCACTTATGAAAATATTTTCGAAATCGGACTATAACTTTTCAAAGCCCCGAATATCGAATATAAAGAATTCAGTGCCCTATGGTAATTTTTCCCCGAGAATTTCGGTAAATTTCTCAGGTATCTTAATTTAATTCAGAGGAAATATTTTTCTTCTAATAGTGTGTGTCTCAGTACCAGAAATGGTTAAAATCGGGTTACAACTTCCCTCAGCTCTCATATACCTAATTATAGGATTTTAAAATTCGGTCAAATTGTGTGTTATCTTAATAGAAATATATCAATAAATTGCGAGAGTATAAAATGTTCGGTTGCACTCGAACTTAGCCTTTCCTTACTTGTTGATACTTCATATCACTACCGGCTGTATTGGGCGTTTCTATAGACATTTACTTTCATACATCCACATATATGTATACTACCTAGCTACAATTCTAATTACATTTGACTCAATTATGCTTTGCCTCAACACATGCGCAGGCGGAATATCATTCCATTCAAGATAAAACAAAGTTGTGCAATTAAGGATTTAGCTAGTTGTGCTGCCGCAGCGAAAAGTTTTATATGAGCCATGTGTTTTTAATGCCCGTGCCTTAATTTTCTGCACCACAATAATACTTTTTGAATGTGATTGTGGGGCTTAATTGATATAGAGCCTGTATTTGTAAAAAAAAACTTACATGTATGATATACGAGTAAATTTTTGAAGTAAAATAATGAAATACAAATGTATTTAAATAAATTAATTTGTGAATATTTAATTTATTATTTAATAATTTCTCTTCTTTTATAGGTAAGTTCTTCAAGAAATCAGCTCTGCAATTGAAATAAGTCTTAAATTTTAAATAAATTTGTGGGTAAGTATTTTAATTTTGATTTAACTAGAATTATTTTGAATTCAGAGAATCTAAGAGCCACTAATCGAGGAAAGTTGATATTTTTCGAGTGCTGTCTTTTAATAGTTTATTTGAAATATTGACTCTATGATTTGTTACTCTGAATCCAAATTAGTTTAGCATAGTTCTCGGCTGTTTTCCTTTTTTTATTTTAGCTTTTCATAACTCTTTATAAATCCAACTTCCACATATATTTTCCCACGATGGTACTCAATGCCTCATTACTATTTTTATAACAATTTCGATTTAATTTATTTACTATGGAAATCAATAAGAGTTTAAAGAAATAAAAATACAAATTTGTAAATTATGAAAATAAAATAAAATAATTGCAATTGGATTGCTGACAGATTTATTTTTATAGAAAATACATTTCTCTAATACATTTATTACAATATTAGTTCTCAATTTCACAATACGTTTTCTAAATACTTATTCACTTAAGAACTTGACATACAATTTTTAAAGATTATATTTTTTTACAATATTTTTAAATTACAGAATTTATAAAATCACATCGACATATTTTTTTTTTAATTTTCGCAACTATATATCTATATACACCTATTCATTTAAGAAGTTACATAATATTTAATATATTATTTTACAAATAAAAAATTGAATAACATATGCTGTAAAAGATGGTCAGTCACTATGAATGTTTTTAAATTAAGAAATTATTATTGCCGTAGACTCGAAACATTAAGAAGCCAAATGCGTAAAGCCGACCCTTGGCGCTAAATTTACATTACTTAATAAATTATATTATTAATTGCGCCTATTCCATCTGCGTCTCGAGGCCCTTGCCATGTCGGCACACTTCGTTGTTATAGACATTCTAATTTCTTTAACGGAGCAATTAAATATTGCTCGTACGTAACAGATGATATCCTCCACCTTCTTTGGATTCAATTGTCGCTTCACTGGTCGTCCGAGATGAAGAAAAGCGGGAGACGGTTTGCCGCTTAGAGTGTGTGTTTCGAGGGTTTGTCTGTCAAAAATTATTTCGAGCAAACTCCTGGTGACGCTTGAAACGGTAGACCAACGAATCTTCTTAAAATCATCGGCCAAAATGGTTGTGCCACGCGGGCCAATGTGCATGACTTGTGGTTCACCTGTCTCCTCATAATTGTTTGTATGTATGTTCGCTAATGACTCTTCTGGCATATATTCCTGTTCTTCTGTGCTTTCTGTTTCTACGATTTCGAGTTTTATTTCCGGTACTAGAAGTTCCTGATCCAACGACTTTTGTATAGTTTCTACGTTTTCGAGTTTTATGTTCGGAACTACGAATTCCTGCCTAATCGGCATTTGTACCGATTCGGAATACACACTTGATTCACGTTGCATACTTGTATTATTGATATTCATTTCGTATTCCTCTTGTGGTTCCATTTTTATTCTTGTCACCATCGGCAGATCCCGGTCATTAGCATTTAAACTCATTGCTGGGTGTTGTTGGTCCAGAAAGCATTGCGGCGCTGTAAATTCGGTTTCTGGGTTATTGCTTAAATCATTGCAAATCCACATATTAGACATATTTCTTTTCTTCCTTTTTTTGTACAGTTCACGTGCTTCTCAGTCTTTAGTTTAAATGCGTTTGATAATATTTCTCAAAGTAACACATTTTATACTCTTCCATGGAAATCTTAAAAAATAACGACTTAATTCTTTTATTAAGGTATGGCAGAAAATTACTGTTCGATACTATTGTTGTGAACTAAAGTCCTTAATAGACACATCAAAATGTTTTTTTTTTCGTTTACTAGTTTGTTTAAGATCACACCGTTTTTGAAAATTAATTGACTATGAAGCTTTCATTTAAGCACGAAAGCTCATGTTTGATGAAAGCTTTGAAAGCTGTAAGCTGTAAATGCAGCAAATGAATTCCTTGTAAAGCTTTGATGTTTGGTGTTATTAGAGGTATTCAAGATTTGCCTTGAGTTATAGATTTATTTAATTATACTTTCATCCAAAAAAAAATCATTTAGAACCTTAACACTTTGCTTTGCAAGAAATTTGAAAGAAATTAATAATGATTATTTGATGTAGTGAACAAATTTATGACGACTTTTTTTCTTCAAGTTTTTTTTATGAATCATTTGGAAAATACAATTTTTGGGGCATACTTTTAGGATGCTATTTTTAACTTAAATATAAAATTAAAATTTTTTTAAAATCTCATCCCTCTGCGTATTCTAATAATTTTAGCAGTATTTATCAAGGCTCAGGTGTTTAGAGAAATAAAAATAAAAAATCTACAAATTATACAAAAATAATAAAAAAAATATAAAATAAATAAAAAATAATATTTATAGTTTACGTTGCGGATTGATTTATTTTTTCTTGGAACATAATTTGTGACAGTGTTTCCATCAATTTACATTTTCTAAATAGTGATTAATGTTAAATACAATTTTATATTCCATAACATTTTAATACAATTACAAATATATTTACGGAGTTTCTACTTGATTTATTTTTTTATACATTTTTGGTAATACATAGTACAGTATTTTTAACTTACAAAACTTTTTAATTCACATTCAAGTATTTTCAACTAAAGGGTGATTTTTTAAGAGCTTGATAACTTTTTAAAAAAAAAAAACGCATAAAATTTGCAAAATCTCATCGGTTCTTTATTTGAAACGTTAGATTGGTTCATGACATTTACTTTTTGAAGATAATTTCATTTAAATGTTGACCGCGGCTGCGTCTTAGGTGGTCCATTCGGAAAGTCCAATTTTGGGCAACTTTTTCGAGCATTTCGGCCGGAATAGCCCGAATTTCTTCGGAAATGTTGTCTTCCAAAGCTGGAATAGTTGCTGGCTTATTTCTGTAGACTTTAGACTTGACGTAGCCCCACAAAAAATAGTCTAAAGGCGTTAAATCGCATGATCTTGGTGGCCAACTTACGGGTCCATTTCTTGAGATGAATTGTTCTCCGAAGTTTTCCCTCAAAATGGCCATAGAATCGCGAGCTGTGTGGCATGTAGCGCCATCTTGTTGAAACCACATGTCAACCAAGTTCAGTTCTTCCATTTTTGGCAACAAAAAGTTTGTTAGCATCGAACGATAGCGATCGCCATTCACCGTAACGTTGCGTCCAACAGCATCTTTGAAAAAATACGGTCCAATGATTCCACCAGCGTACAAACCACACCAAACAGTGCATTTTTCGGGATGCATGGGCAGTTCTTGAACGGCTTCTGGTTGCTCTTCACCCCAAATGCGGCAATTTTGCTTATTTACGTAGCCATTCAACCAGAAATGAGCCTCATCGCTGAACAAAATTTGTCGATAAACACATTTCGAACCGAACACTGATTTTGGTAATAAAATTCAATGATTTGCAAGCGTTGCTCGTTAGTAAGTCTATTCATGATGAAATGTCAAAGCATACTGAGCATCTTTCTCTTTGACACCATGTCTGAAATCCCACGTGATCTGTCAAATACTAATGCATGAAAATCCTAACCTCAAAAAAATCACCCGTTAGATATTGTGACAGTGTTTCAACCACTTTACATCTATATAAACATATTCAGTTACATAGACTTAATTAGTTTGCATTTAAAAATATCGTGCCACTTAGGTACAACATTTCCAATAATAAATATATAATTTTACATTACTTAATCTATCCATACACATATGTGACTCAATCCCTTCTGCGTCTTGCGAGGTCGGCGCACTTCGTTGTTATAGACATTCTAATTTCTTTAACGGAGCAATTAAATACTGCTCGTACGTAACAGATGATGTCCTCCACCTTCTTTGGATTCAATTGCCGCTTCACTGGGCGTCCGAGATGGAGAAAAGCCGGAGATGCTTTGCCGCTTAGAGTATGTGTAGCAAGCGTTTGTCTGCCAAAAACTACTTCGAGCAAAGTCCTCGTAGCGATAGAAACGTTAGTCCAACGAATCTTTCTAAAATCATTGACCAAAATTTTTGTGCCATTTGGTCCAATTTTTACGACTTGTGATTCATCCATCTCCTCATACGTGATTGTAGGTATGTTCTCTAATGGTTCCTGCTCTGCAAATATCGGCTTAATTTGTATCGACTCGGAATCGGTGGAGGAATATGCACTTGATTCCAGCTGCATACTTGAGTTATTGCTATTCATGTTCCTATCCTGTTCTTCTTGCTGTTCCATTATTATGGTTGTCGCCATCGACAGATCCAAAGCCTTATTATTGATACTTAAATCCATTGCTCCATGTTGATGTCCCAGAAAACGGTGTACCGTTGTAAATTCGGTTTCTGGATTGTGGAATAAATCGTTATGTACGTTATCGTTATTTGACATATTTTTTTAGTTTTTTGAACTGTTCACGTGTTCTGTCTTTAGCTTAAACGCGTTTGATAACATGACGCAAAGTCACATAGATTTTATACTCTTTCGCGGGGAGTGAGCGACAACAGCAGGTAGCTCTAAGTACTAACTGTCGTTAATCTTTAAACTTTAAGAATAACGACTTAATCCTTTTAGTTTAGGTAAGGTAAAAAAACTATTGTCCTTTATAGCTTTAATTAGTGCTGAACAATAACAGGTAGGCGTGAAATAGGCACTCCAAAACTGTTTTCTTACTACTCATATTCTTTATGAACGAGAGGAAGAAATGGAAATAAATATCGCACCGTCTTTGAAATAGAATTGCCTATGAAGCTTTCATTAAAGAACGAAAGCTCATTTTGGTGAAACTTCTCTATAGCTTTCAAAGTTTTGGAAATTGGCGAGAATTTTAAGAGTTTTATTCTTATTCCTCATAATAAATCTGGCATTTATGACAAAATAAAGGTATTTAATTCTATTTTAATCCAAAATCTTTTGGTTCCTTGTTTATTCCCTGATTACCTGTTTTACAAACCTATGAAAATATTTATTTGTAACAGATTCTATAAGATTTAGAGTAAAGACAAGCCTTTTAAGTCAAGGATGTCAGAAAACCTTTCGTATCTGAAATTATTTTGTTATTATAGATATTTCAAATCACTTCCACCAAATCACTTGAAATCCATGCTAAAGAGACTTTGATTTTTATAAATTCTGACTATGGGTTAAGTCGAGGGCTGAGTAGGGTGCAGTCCGCTTTGCAACTGAAGTATTTTTAATTCTGTCACTCAGTAGCTTAGATGAAACACTCAACTTAAAGGAATGAATACGCCGGAAGTTGATTTTCAGCTGACGATCTTTTCCTCTATCAATTTTAAAGGATTGATCGTCATCCATAATGATCTGCATTCTTAGCTTAACTATACAAAATCCATAAAGGTTGAAGCAAACACTTTAAAATACATTCCTGAATAGCTAAAACTCATTGTTCAAGAGTGATCGCTTCATAGAACATATTTGCAACAATAAGGTAATTTTCATATCCTCAGCATCTCATTTGGCTACAATCTAAGCATACCCTCATGACTCCAACTCAATTACTCGTATATGTTTAGCTTCAGGCTGTCAACTACACAAATCAGTGCGAAAAAGAAACGAAATGACCCAAAAGCCCGAGGCTAAGCTCAGCTAATGTTACATTATTTATAAACTTTGCCAAGCCCAAAACTTGTGAGGCAATTAAGCCAGAGCAGCGGACTGCGACTGAGCACAACACCAATTGTTATTAGCTTACTATGACCACAGGCAAAACAATATTGCGGTGAAGCCCATTTTGGATCACAACAGCAGCAGCGCAGCACTTTTAAACGAGCCATGCAAAGGCCGCCTAAACAATGAACGATTGTAAAATTCTACACTGCGCCATTTTGGCTCTTGAATAAATGAGTGACAATTGCGCTAATGTTTGAGCTAAGGGATGCAGAGGCTGCATGGGTAAGGGAAGCGGAAATGTGATTGCATGCTGGCGGAAATGCGTGCTAGGTGGATTTGTCGCTATGTGACTATGTAAGGCATGTGTGCGTACTGCATGAATAAATGAAAATGGGAAATCTAAGCAATTCGCAAATAAACCTCACAACGAATGATTCCACAGCGCTGGCGGCAGCAGCTCATTTCATATCAATTAGTGTGACGCTAAAATGGCGAACGCCCATTCGACAATTGACAGTGCAGTCGATGTACTGCAGTTGAGTTACTACAAGCGTAATTCAGAAAGTACACAAAATCACAAATTGCTTTGCATATAAACCAAACGGAAAAATTGTTGTTGAGATGCCAAGGCAGTACTAGTTAATTTATAATCTGTTTAGGACCCAAAGGTGAAACGATTTATTGAGATGTAAAAATGACACTCGTGAATTTAGGACCACTTACTTGGACATGCCTTTATTCGATACATTTTTTCAAACATCGCTACAAACTGCACCTTCTATATGTGAAGATATCTCTCGTCAATCAGTGAATGATGAGGTCTGTGAGTCCTAGTCGTCTCCAATTTTTATACTCTCGCAACAAAAGTTGCTAAAGAGAGTATTATAGTTTTGTTCACATAACGGTTGTTTGTAACAACTAAAACTAAACGAGTTAGATATAGAGTTATATATACCAAAGTGATGAGGGTGAAGAGTGGAGTTCAAATCCGAATGTCTGTCTGTCCGTCCGTCCGTCTGTGCAAGCTGTAACTTGAGTAAAAATTAAGATATCTTGATGAAACTTGGCACACTTATTTCTTGGCAGTATACGAAGGTTGCTTTCGAAATGAGCAAAATCGGACCACTGCCACGCCCACAAAATGGCGAAAGCCGGAAACACACAAAGGGCTATAACTAAGCCATAAATAAAGCTATGGAAATAAAATCTGGTATGAAGGATCGCACTATGAAGGGGCATATTTGGATATAATTTTTGCGGGGTAATGGGCGTGGCCCCACCCCCAAATAGGTTTTTTGTACATATCTCGGAAACCAATAGAGCTATATAAACCAAACTTTCTGCAGTCGTTTATTTTAGCCATTTCCTTATACAGTCCAAAAATGACAGAAATCGGATAATAACCACGCCCACCTCCCATACAAAGGTTAGGTTGAAAATTACTAAAAGTGAGTTAACTCAATAACCAAAAACGTCAGAAACCCTAAATTTCACATAGGAAATGACAGATGGAAGCTACACTCAGGTTTTTTTACAAAATGGAAAATGGGCGTGGCGTCGTCCACTTATGGGTCAAAAACCATATCTCAGGAACTACTTGACCGATTTCAATGAAACTTGGTTTGTAATAGTTTCCTTACGTCCCAATGATATGTTGTGAAAATAGGCCAAATCGCTTCACAACCACGCTTTCTTTATACCAGAACTTTGAAGACGATCTGAATCGTTTACTTTACAATATATAAAGTAAGTACTAGTGAAGATATCGGTGCAGAACTTGGCACAAATACTATGTTTATATTGTGGCAGCCCCATTCTAAAAATCGCCGAAATCGGACCATAGCTTTTCAAGGCCCCATTAATCGAGAATGAGGGCCTCGGTGCTTCTATCCTAATATTATGGTTTCCAACTTTCAATGGACTTTATACAATATATATGACGCATATGTGGGTCAAATTGTGTATTATTAATATAAATAAAGTTAAATAAATAAATTGCGAGAGTATAAAATGTTCGGTTACACCCGAACTTAGCCCTTACTTACTTGTTTTAAGAATATGTATTTCATATGGCAAGTTTTTTTATTGCGGAAATAATCACGAAGGTTTGACTTTGTTTTTCCTTGAGCGACTACTATACCAGAAATACAGTCATATCGGTCGAACAATCAAATTAAGCCTTTATATATTCTTTAACATATCTAAAAAAAGAACAATATGATGTTAGAGCTTGTGATTCATGTTTATATTTTTAAATTTTTTGAATTCCAGACCGAGATAAGTGTCTCTCAACTGAAGATCTTCGAAATCTCCGAAAATTTTCAATGCTTTCAAGCCATTTTTTTATTTTTTTGCGGTTTCTTGTTACTGAAAATATTCAAATATTCGTTTCAACGATCGCGACAGATGTTGATTGAGGCTTTATGAAGGTAAAATAAGCACAAATGGAAGGTGATAGCAAAGATATGGATGCGAGAATTATGGGCATCACTGGTCCACAGTACTTCAAGTAGTACCTTCTACAGTTCGTTCCTTCTTGTTTTTACCGCAGGGGAAATGTCACTTTACCACACACATATTTAGAAATCTAGTCAGTAGTATTTGTTCACCCTCCACTTTTGCCTCTGCAATCAATTGCCACGACGAAGTGGACAAGCAGCACCTACAGATTTACGGCTAAAGCAAATTGCAGCCGCACGCTCAAACACTCACACAGCCATTGTCATAACAACACAAAAAGCAACAACAATAATAAAACAACTGTAACAACAACATGAGTGCAATCAAAGCGCTTGTCACAAAGTAGAAAGTTCTAACTGGTGCCATGTGACAATCGACAGTTAACGGCGCACTCAATGTGTGCATGTGTTTGTAGTTTGATTGTAAGTGTTTGTTGGTAGTGTTGTATGCCTGTGAGTGTCTGCATTTGGTATTTGTGCATTTGCAGCGCACATAAATCACTGATTCGCTATGATTTTGTGTGGTGAATTAATGTTGTTAAGCAGACGCCGGCTTTCCATGCCATTTCCATGCCTTTTTTACGGTTATCCTTTGCACCATCACACATATTCATACATAAATTTCAACTGTGTGTGCGCATATTTATGGAGTGATATGCAAATTTGCTCTGCATGTGTGCATGCGGTGTTGTGCGGGGGGTGGCCGTATATGCCAGCAAACATAATTGCATGCAATTCCCGCAATTATCTTTTACAAGCCAAAAGCAATTAAAACTCCATTATCATCTCATTTTAGTTGAGTCTTCATTTGTCGCAAATTGCATGAGATATTTCAAATGGACGAGAATTGGCTGGCAATTATGGGTGTGCATGCGATTATCGGAGATACTTAATGTAACTTTTTTACAAAATTTTTTACTGAAATTCTTTGTTTTTTAATCAATTTACAGAAGAATTTTTCAAATATACAAATACCAAAAATGAAATAAAAAATTTTATATTAAGTTGCTAATAGATTTATTTTTTATTTTTAATTATAATGTTAAAAATAAATGTTACAGAGTTACCACTTAATTTCATTAGTTTAACAAAATACATTTTTGACATGATTACAATAGTTTTAAGTTACAAAATTAAAAAAATCAAAGTATTTTTAACTAGATATTGTGACAGGGTTGCTACTACTATACGTCTATATATACCTATTCGTTTGAAAAGTTACATAAGATTCGATATATATTCGTTTACAATAAAGATTTGACTTAGGACTTACAGTACTTAATTACGGAGGATTTAATTGCGCCTATTCTTCATGCGTTTCGCGGACTTTGCGATGTCGGCACACTTCGATGTTATAGACATTCTAATTTCTTTCTCAGAGCAATTGAATACTGCTCGCACACAACAGATGATATCCTCCACCTTCTTTGGATGCAATTGCCGCTTCACTGGTCGTCCGAGATGAAGAAAAGCGGGAGACGGTTTGCCGCTAAGAGTATGTGTGGCGAGAGTTTGTCTATCAAAAACCACTTCGAGCAAAGTTCTGGTAGCGATTGAAGCGTTAGTCCAGCGAACTTTTTTAAAATCATCGACGGAAATGGTTGTGCCAGTCGGACCAATTTGTATGATTTGTGGTTCATACATCTCCTTAACTACTATGTTCTGTAATGACTCCTGTGACAGGCTTTCCTGCTCTTCTGTTTCTACGTTTTCTATTCTTATTTCCCGAACCATAAGTTCTTGCTCAGTCGGCATTTCTACAGTTTCTGGAACTACAGCTTCCTGTTCCATTGGCATTTCTACAGTTTCTGGAACTACAGCTTCCTGTTCCATTGGCATTTGTTCCGTCTCTACGTTTTCGTGCTCTTCTGTTTCTACGTTTTCTATTTTTATTTCCCGAACCATAAGTTCTTGCTCAGTCGGCATTTCTACAGTTTCTGGAACTAGAGCTTCCTGTTCCATTGGCATTTGTTCTGTCTCTACGTTTTCGTACTCTTCTGTTTCTACGTTTTCTATTTTTATTTCCCGAACCATAAGTTCTTGCTCAGTCGGCATTTCTACAGTTTCTGGAACTACAGCTTCCTGTTCCAGTGGCATTTGTTCCATCTCTACGTTTTCGTGTTTTATTTCTGAAACTACAGCTTCCTGTTCCATTGGCATTTGTTCTGTCTCTACGTTTTCGTACTCTTCTGTTTCTACGTTTTCTATTTTTATTTCCCGAACCATAAGTTCTTGCTCAGTCCGCATTTCTACAGTTTCTGGAACTACAGCTTCCTGTTCCATTGGATTTTGTTCCGTCTCTACGTTTTCGTACTCTTCTGTTTCTACGTTTTCTATTTTTATTTCCCGAACCATAAGTTCTTGCTCAGTCCGCATTTCTACAGTTTCTGGAACTACAGCTTCCTGTTCCATTGGATTTTGTTCCGTCTTTACGTTTTCGTACTCTTCTGTTTCTACGTTTTCTATTTTTATTTCCCGAACCATAAGTTCTTGCTCAGTCGGCATTTCTACAGTTTCTGGAACTACAGCTTTCTGTTCCTTTGGCATTTGTTCCGTCTTTACGTTTTCGTGTTTGATTTCTGGAACTATAGCTTCCTGTTCCAGTGGCATTTGGTCCGTCTCTACGTTTTCGTGTTTGATTTCTGGAACTACAAATTCCTGTTTAATTTGTACCGACTCGAAATCGTTGGAAGAATCCGCACTTGATTCATGTTGCACACTTGAGTTATTGATATCCTGTTCGTGTTCATCCTGTTCCATTTTTATGGATGTCGCCATCGACAGGTCCAAAGCCTCGTGGTTCGTTCCTAGATCCATTGGTAATGTTTGTTGATGGTTCAGAAAACGTTGTAGCGCTGTAAATTCTGTTTCTGTGCTATGAAATAAATAGTTAAAAATCCAAATATTAGACATATTTCTTTCTAGTTTTTTTAACTGTTCACGTGTTTATCTGTCTTTAGCTTAAATGCTAATGATGCTATGATGCAAAGTCACACAGGTTTTATACTCTTTCGGAGGGGAGTGAGTGACCAAACAGGTAGTTGTAAGGACTACCTGCCATTAACCTTTACACTTTAAGAATAACGACATAATCCTTTTAGTTTAGGAAAGGTAAAAAACTATTGTTGTCAACAATAGTTCTTAAAAACTTTAATGAGTGCTGAACAAACACAGGTAGGCGTGAAATAGGCACTCCAAAATTGGTTTTTCCACTACTCATATTTTTCACGAAGGGGAGAAACTAATTCACTATGAAGCTTTCAAAAAAGAATTAAAGCTTATATTTGGTGAAATTTACTTGATTGCTTTCATAACTAGAAATGAAGAATAAAGTTTTGAATCTAAGTGAGTGAAGTTTAAAAACTTTAATTTTATTTCACCCAAAAAACGTATATCAGTTATTAAAGGTAGAAGCTTACATCGTTTTTTAAACTAATTGCTTAGGAAACTTTAATTTAAGCAGCAGAATACCTCTATTTTATTTTATTTAATTATACTTCCATCATATATTGAAGGACAGAACAGAATTTCGTCGTATTTATATATTTTCTAGTCGGTCTAAAAATAGTTTTCTTGGTTAGTCAATGAACTTTCTTATAATCTAGCGGCAATATCTTGAAGATTTGTATCCGTTTTATTCTTTCTATTTGGTTCCTGATCTGAGGTTCTAGATGTATGAAATACTAAATGTTTGACACTTTTTCTCCAGAAGGACTCGAAGAAGTTATAATTTCGAGGCATCCTCTCAACTTTTACTACAATATAATGCCTTTAATGAACTTTTACCTCCACACATATATAAAATTCAAAATTATCTGCTTTAATTCTTGAATTTCAAATGTAAAGACTGGCTAACAATATGCTGCTAATTAACCTTCAGCTGTCAAAAGCGGCAACTTATATCAGACAATTCCGTTATTCTAAGGTCAAATTAATGTCAAGCGGCTAAGCTGTGCTTGTGATTCATGTTTATATTTTTAAATTTTTTGAATTCCAGACCGAGATAAGTATCTCTCAACTGAAGATCTTCAAAATCTCCGAAAATTTTCAATGCTTTCAAGCCATTTTTTTTTAATTTGTTGCGGTTTCTTGTTACTGAAAATATTCAAATATTCGTTTCAACGATCGCGACAGATGTTGATTGAGGCTTTAAGAAGGTAAAAGAAGCACAAATGGAAGGTGATAGCAAAGATATGAATGCGAGAATTATGGGCATCACTGGTCCACAGTACTTCAAGTAGTACCTTCTACAGTTCGTTCCTTCTTGTTTTTACCGCAGGGGAAATGTTACTTTACCACACACATATTTAGAAATCTAGTCAGTAGTATTTGTTCACCCTCCACTTTTGCCTCTGCAATCAATTGCCACGACGAAGTGGACAAGCAGCACCTACAGATTTACGGCTAAAGCAAATTGCAGCCGCACACTCAAACACTCACACAGCCATTGTTATAACAACACAAAAAGCCAGCAAACATAATTTACAAAATTTTTACTGAAATTCTTTGTTTTTTAATCAATTTACAGAAGAATTTTTCAAATATACAAATACCAAAAATGAAATAAAAAATTTTATATTAAGTTGCTAATAGATTTATTTTTTATTTTTTTTTTCAAAGTACATTTTTCTAATAAAAAATTTAAAAATTACATTGCAATATTTCTACACTCTATGCTCATAATACATGGTTACATACAATTTTATATTCAATAACATAATTATAATTTTAAAAATAAATGTTACAGAGTTACCACTTAATTTAATTAGTTTAACAAAATACATTTTTGACATGATTACAATAATTTTTAGTTACAAAATTAAAAAAATCAAAGTATTTTTAACTAGATATTGTGACAGGGTTGCCACTACTATACGTCTATATATACCTATTCGTTTGAAAAGTTACACAAGATTCGATATATATTCGTTTACAATAAAGATTTGACTTAGGACTTACAGTACTTAATTACGGAGGATTTAATTGCGCCTATTCTTCATGCGTTTCGCGGACTTTGCGATGTCGGCACACTTCGATGTTATAGACATTCTAATTTCTTTCTCAGAGCAATTGAATACTGCTCGCACACAACAGATGATATCCTCCACCTTCTTTGGATGCAATTGCCGCTTCACTGGTCGTCCGAGATGAAGAAAAGCGGGAGACGGTTTGCCGCTAAGAGTATGTGTGGCGAGAGTTTGTCTATCAAAAACCACTTCGAGCAAAGTTCTGGTAGCGATTGAAGCGTTAGTCCAGCGAACTTTTTTAAAATCATCGACGGAAATGGTTGTGCCATTCGGACCAATTTGTATGACTTGTGGTTCATACATCTCCTTAACTACTATGTTCTGTAATGGCTCCTGTGACAGGCTTTCCTGCTCTTCTGTTTCTACGTTTTCTATTCTTATTTCCCGAACCATAAGTTCTTGCTCAGTCGGCATTTCTACAGTTTCTGGAACTACAACTTCCTGTTCCATTGGCATTTGTTCCGTCTCTACGTTTTCGTTCTCTTCTGTTTCTACGTTTTCTATTCTTATTTCCCGAACCATAAGTTCTTGCTCAGTCGGCATTTCTACAGTTTCTGGAACTACAGCTTCCTGTTCCATTGGCATTTGTTCTGTCTCTACGTTTTCGTACTCTTCTGTTTCTACGTTTTCTATTTTTATTTCCCGAACCATAAGTTCTTGCTCAGTCGGCATTTCTACAGTTTCTGGAACTACAGCTTCCTGTTCCAGTGGCATTTGTTCCATCTCTACGTTTTCGTGTTTTATTTCTGAAACTACAGCTTCCTGTTCCATTGGCATTTGTTCTGTCTCTACGTTTTCGTACTCTTCTGTTTCTACGTTTTCTATTTTTATTTCCCGAACCATAAGTTCTTGCTCAGTCGGCATTTCTACAGTTTCTGGAACTACAGCTTCCTGTTCCATTGGCATTTGTTCTGTCTCTACGTTTTCGTACTCCTCTGTTTCTACGTTTTCTATTTTTATTTCCCGAACCATAAGTTCTTGCTCAGTCGGCATTTCTACAGTTTCTGGAACTACAGCTTCCTGTTCCATTGGCATTTGTTCTGTCTCTACGTTTTCGTACTCTTCTGTTTCTACGTTTTCTATTTTTATTTCCCGAACCATAAGTTCTTGCTCAGTCGGCATTTCTACAGTTTCTGGAACTACAGCTTCCTGTTCCATTGGCATTTGTTCTGTCTCTACGTTTTCGTACTCTTCTGTTTCTACGTTTTCTATTTTTATTTCCCGAACCATAAGTTCTTGCTCAGTCCGCATTTCTACAGTTTCTGGAACTACAGCTTCCTGTTCCATTGGATTTTGTTCCGTCTTTACGTTTTCGTACTCTTCTGTTTCTACGTTTTCTATTTTTATTTCCCGAACCATAAGTTCTTGCTCAGTCGGCATTTCTACAGTTTCTGGAACTACAGCTTCCTGTTTCAGTGGCATTTGTTCCGTCTCTACGTTTTCGTGCTCTTCTGTTTCTACGTTTTCTATTTTTATTTCCCGAACCATAAGTTCTTGCTCAGTCGGCATTTCTACAGTTTCTGGAACTACAGCTTTCTGTTCCTTTGGCATTTGTTCCGTCTTTACGTTTTCGTGTTTGATTTCTGGAACTATAGCTTCCTGTTCCAGTGGCATTTGTTCCGTCTCTACGTTTTCGTGTTTGATTTCTGGAACTACAAATTCCTGTTTAATTTGTACCGACTCGAAATCGTTGGAAGAATCCGCACTTGATTCATGTTGCACACTTGAGTTATTGATATTCTGTTCGTGTTCATCCTGTTCCATTTTTATGGATGTCGCCATCGACAGGTCCAAAGCCTCGTGGTTCGTTCCTAGATCCATTGGTAATGTTTGTTGATGGTTCAGAAAACGTTGTAGCGCTGTAAATTCTGTTTCTGTGCTATGAAATAAATAGTTAAAAATCCAAATATTAGACATATTTCTTTCTAGTTTTTTTAACTGTTCACGTGTTTATCTGTCTTTAGCTTAAATGCTAATGATGCTATGATGCAAAGTCACACAGGTTTTATACTCTTTCGGAGGGGAGTGAGTGACCATACAGGTAGTTGTAAGGACTACCTGCCATTAACCTTTACACTTTAAGAATAACGACATAATCCTTTTAGTTTAGGAACGGTAAAAAACCATTGTTGTCAACAATAGTTCTTAAAAACTTTAATGAGTGCTGAACAAACACAGGTAGGCGTGAAATAGGCACTCCAAAATTGGTTTTTCCACTACTCATATTTTTCACGAACGGGAGAAACTAATTCACTATGAAGCTTTCAAAAAAGCATTAAAGCTAATATTTGGTGAAATTTACTTGATTGCTTTCATAACTAGAAATGAAGAATAAAGTTTTGAATCTAAGTGAGTGAAGTTTAAAAACTTTAATTTTATTTCACCCAAAAAACGTATATCAGTTATTAAAGGTAGAAGCTTACATCGTTTTTTAAACTAATTGCTTAGGAAACTTTAATTTAAGCACGAAAGCTCATATTTGGTGAAAGCTCCTAAATATCTTTCAAAACTAAATGCATGTAGCTAATGATGGCTGCGTAAAGCTTTGCAGTTTGGTTTTATTTCAGATGTTAGGCAGAATACCTCTATTTTATTTTATTTAATTATACTTCCATCATATATTGAAGGACAGAACAGAATTTCGTCGTATTTATATATTTTCTAGTCGGTCTAAAAATAGTTTTCTTGGTTAGTCAATGAACTTTCTTATAATCTAGCGGCAATATCTTGAAGATTTGTATCTGTTTTATTCTTTCTATTTGGTTCCTGATCTGAGGTTCTAGATGTATGAAATACTAAATGTTTGACACTTTTTCTCCAGAAGGACTCGAAGAAGTTATAATTTCGAAGCATCCTCTCAACTTTTACTACAATATAATGCCTTTAATGAACTTTTACCTCCACACATATATAAAATTCAAAATTATCTGCTTTAATTCTTGAATTTCAAATGTAAAGACTGGCTAACAATATGCTGCTAATTAACCTTCAGCTGTCAAAAGCGGCAACTTATGTCAGACAATTCCGTTATTCTAAGGTCAAATTAATGTCAAGCGGCTAACACAGCTTGGCCACAATTTGGTTGAGCTGTGCTCTGTGGGAGGGGGGGTGCCAAAGTGCAAGTGAGCAAAATTAATTTGAGGCCAATTAAATGAAATTCTCCAAAAATAATTAATAATTGCCGAGAAACAAACGCACACACACACACACTGACATGTGGAGGCAAAGAAATTGAGTTATAAATATTTGCATATTAATGCATGTAAGGATAGAAATATATGTAATGAAGCGAAGTGTAAGTGTGTGAGTAAGTGTGGGCCTTAAAATGCAAATGTGGCACAAAATGCTTGCCAATATCAAATATGAAACACCACAGCACACACACACTTAAGCACATTGCCACAGCCACAAGCAACAAACACTCTACGGTGGATGTAAGTATGCCCGCGTGTGAGTGCGTTTTACCAGCGAAGCTTAAATGCGGTGAGAAATTTCACTTTAATTTCTCCTCATGCTTTTATGCATTCGCCATATTTGTAGCAAACGGCGACTGTTGCCCTAGTTGTTGACGCCCGCCTCCGCCTAGTCTGATGGCGCCTGCTATGACTTTCGGTTTCCCTTGCAACAACAGCGTGCAACGGCAGCATCCCCAACCCCTCTGCCGCTGTATTGCTTGTTGGTAATTTGCATTTGTGAAAACAGCCAGCAAATACTTACTCCATGAACTTAGCCCTTCCTTACTTGTTTTAAGAATATGTATTTCATATGGCAAGTTTTTTTATTGCGGAAATAATCACGAAGGTTTGACTTTGTTTTTCCTTGAGCGACTACTATACCAGAAATACAGTCATATCGGTCGAACAATCAAATTAAGCCTTTATATATCCTTTAATATATCTAAAAAAAAACAATATGATGTTAGAGCTTGTGATTCATGTTTATATTTTTAAATTTTTTGAATTCCAGACCGAGATAAGTATCTCTCAACTGAAGATCTTCAAAATCTCCGAAAATTTTCAATGCTTTCAAGCCATTTTTTTTTTTAATTTTTTGCGGTTTCTTGTTACTGAAAATATTCAAATTTTCATTTCAACGATCGCGACAGATGTTGATTGAGGCTTTAAGAAGGTAAAAGAAGCACAAATGGAAGGTGATAGCAAAGATATGAATGCGAGAATTATGGGCATCACTGGTCCACAGTACTTCAAGTAGTACCTTCTACAGTTCGTTCCTTCTTGTTTTTACCGCAGGGGAAATGTCACTTTACCACACACATATTTAGAAATCTAGTCAGTAGTATTTGTTCACCCTCCACTTTTGCCTCTGCAATCAATTGCCACGACGAAGTGGACAAGCAGCACCTACAGATTTACGGCTAAAGCAAATTGCAGCCGCACACTCAAACACTCACACAGCCATTGTTATAACAACACAAAAAGCCAGCAAACATAATTTACAAAATTTTTACTGAAATTCTTTGTTTTTTAATCAATTTACAGAAGAATTTTTCAAATATACAAATACCAAAAATGAAATAAAAAATTTTATATTAAGTTGCTAATAGATTTATTTTTTATTTTTAATTATAATGTTAAAAATAAATGTTACAGAGTTACCACTTAATTTAATTAGTTTAACAAAATACATTTTTGACATGATTACAATAGTTTTAAGTTACAAAATTAAAAAAATCAAAGTATTTTTAACTAGATATTGTGACAGGGTTGCCACTACTATACGTCTATATATACCTATTCGTTTGAAAAGTTACATATATTCGTTTACAATAAAGATTTGACTTAGGACTTACAGTACTTAATTACGGAGGATTTAATTGCGCCTATTCTTCATGCGTTTCGCGGACTTTGCGATGTCGGCACACTTCGATGTTATAGACATTCTAATTTCTTTCTCAGAGCAATTGAATACTGCTCGCACACAACAGATGATATCCTCCACCTTCTTTGGATGCAATTGCCGCTTCACTGGTCGTCCGAGATGAAGAAAAGCGGGAGACGGTTTGCCGCTAAGAGTATGTGTGGCGAGAATTTGTCTATCAAAAACCACTTCGAGCAAAGTTCTGGTAGCGATTGAAGCGTTAGTCCAGCGAACTTTTTTAAAATCATCGACGGAAATGGTTGTGCCAGTCGGACCAATTTGTATGACTTGTGGTTCATACATCTCCTTAACTACTATGTTCTGTAATGACTCCTGTGACAGGCTTTCCTGCTCTTCTGTTTCTACGTTTTCTATTCTTATTTCCCGAACCATAAGTTCTTGCTCAGTCGGCATTTCTACAGTTTCTGGAACTACAGCTTCCTGTTCCATTGGCATTTGTTCCGTCTCTACGTTTTCGTACTCTTCTGTTTCTACGTTTTCTATTCTTATTTCCCGAACCATAAGTTCTTGCTCAGTCGGCATTTCTACAGATTCTGGAACTAGAGGTTCCTGTTCCATTGGCATTTGTTCTGTCTCTACGTTTTCGTACTCTTCTGTTTCTACGTTTTCTATTTTTATTTCCCGAACCATAAGTTCTTGCTCAGTCGGCATTTCTACAGTTTCTGAAACTACAGCTTCTTGTTCCATTGGCATTTGTTCTGTCTCTACGTTTTCGTACTCTTCTGTTTCTACGTTTTCTATTTTTATTTCCCGAACCATAAGTTCTTGCTCAGTCCGCATTTCTACAGTTTCTGGAACTACAGCTTCCTGTTCCATTGGCATTTGTTCTGTCTCTACGTTTTCGTACTCTTCTGTTTCTACGTTTTCTATTTTTATTTCCCGAACCATAAGTTCTTGCTCAGTCGGCATTTCTACAGTTTCTGGAACTACAGCTTCCTGTTTCAGTGGCATTTGTTCCGTCTCTACGTTTTCGTGCTCTTCTGTTTCTACGTTTTCTATTTTTATTTCCCGAACCATAAGTTCTTGCTCAGTCCGCATTTCTACAGTTTCTGGAACTACAGCTTCCTGTTCCATTAGCATTTGTTCTGTCTTTACGTTTTCGTACTCTTCTGTTTCTACGTTTTCTATTTTTATTTCCCGAACCATAAGTTCTTGCTCAGTCGGCATTTCTACAGTTTCTGGAACTACAGCTTCCTGTTTCAGTGGCATTTGTTCCGTCTCTACGTTTTCGTGCTCTTCTGTTTCTACGTTTTCTATTTTTATTTCCCGAACCATAAGTTCTTGCTCAGTCGGCATTTCTACAGTTTCTGGAACTACAGCTTCCTGTTTCAGTGGCATTTGTTCCGTCTTTACGTTTTCGTGTTTGATTTCTGGAACTATAGCTTCCTGTTCCAGTGGCATTTGTTCCGTCTCTACGTTTTCGTGTTTGATTTCTGGAACTACAAATTCCTGTTTAATTTGTACCGACTCGAAATCGTTGGAAGAATCCGCACTTGATTCATGTTGCACACTTGAGTTATTGATATTCTGTTCGTGTTCATCCTGTTCCATTTTTATGGATGTCGCCATCGACAGGTCCAAAGCCTCGTGGTTCGTTCCTAGATCCATTGGTAATGTTTGTTGATGGTTCAGAAAACGTTGTAGCGCTGTAAATTCTGTTTCTGTGCTATGAAATAAATAGTTAAAAATCCAAATATTAGACATATTTCTTTCTAGTTTTTTTAACTGTTCACGTGTTTATCTGTCTTTAGCTTAAATGCTAATGATGCTATGATGCAAAGTCACACAGGTTTTATACTCTTTCGGAGGGGAGTGAGTGACCAAACAGGTAGTTGTAAGGACTACCTGCCATTAACCTTTACACTTTAAGAATAACGACATATCCTTTTAGTTTAGGAAAGGTAAAAAACTATTGTTGTCAACAATAGTTCTTAAAAACTTTAATGAGTGTTAAACAAACACAGGTAGGCGTGAAATAGGCACTCCAAAATTGGTTTTTCCACTACTCATATTTTTCACGAACGGGAGAAACTAATTCACTATGAAGCTTTCAAAAAAGCATTAAAGCTAATATTTGGTGAAATTTACTTGATTGCTTTCATAACTAGAAATGAAGAATAAAGTTTTGAATCTAAGTGAGTGAAGTTTAAAAACTTTAATTTTATTTCACCCAAAAAACGTATATCAGTTATTAAAGGTAGAAGCTTACATCGTTTTTTAAACTAATTGCTTAGGAAACTTTAATTTAAGCACGAAAGCTCATATTTGGTGAAAGCTCCTAAATATCTTTCAAAACTAAATGCATGTAGCTAATGATGGCTGCGTAAAGCTTTGCAGTTTGGTTTTATTTCAGATGTTATTCAGAATACCTCTATTTTATTTTATTTAATTATACTTCCATCATATATTGAAGGACAGAACAGAATTTCGTCGTATTTATATATTTTCTAGTCGGTCTAAAAATAGTTTTCTTGGTTAGTCAATGAACTTTCTTATAATCTAGCGGCAATATCTTGAAGATTTGTATCCGTTTTATTCTTTCTATTTGGTTCCTGATCTGAGGTTCTAGATGTATGAAATACTAAATGTTTGACACTTTTTCTCCAGAAGGACTCGAAGAAGTTATAATTTCGAGGCATCCTCTCAACTTTTACTACAATATAATGCCTTTAATGAACTTTTACCTCCACACATATATAAAATTCAAAATTATCTGCTTTAATTCTTGAATTTCAAATGTAAAGACTGGCTAACAATATGCTGCTAATTAACCTTCAGCTGTCAAAAGCGGCAACTTATATCAGACAATTCCGTTATTCTAAGGTCAAATTAATGTCAAGCGGCTAACACAGCTTGGCCACAATTTGGTTGAGCTGTGCTCTGTGGGAGGGGGGGTGCCAAAGTACAAGTGAGCAAAATTAATTTGAGGCCAATTAAATGAAATTCTCCAAAAATAATTAATAATTGCCGAGAATCAAACGCACACACACACACACTGACATGTGGAGGCAAAGAAATTGAGTTATAAATATTTGCATATTAATACATGTAAGGATAGAAATATATGTAATGAAGCGAAGTGTAAGTGTGTGAGTAAGTGTGGGCCTTAAAATGCAAATGTGGCACAAAATGCTTGCCAATATCAAATATGAAACACCACAGCACACACACATTTAAGCACATTGCCACAGCCACAAGCAACAAACACTCTACGGTGGATGTAAGTATGAGTGTGTAGGTGTGTGCGTGTTACCAGTGAAGCTTAAATGCGGTGAGAAATTTCACTTTAATTTCTCCTCATGCTTTTATGCATTCGCCATATTTGTAGCAAACGGCGACTGTTGCCCTAGTTGTTGACGCCCGCCTCCGCCTAGTCTGATGGCGCCTGCTATGACTTTCGGTTTCCCTTGCAACAACAGCGTGCAACGGCAGTATCCCCAACCCCTCTGCCGCTGTGTTGCTTGTTGGTAATTTGCATTTGTGAAAACAGCCAGCAAATACTTACTCCATGAAGTGCATAAGTGGAGCACTTGCAATCACTATTATATCAACAACAGCAACAACCCACACACTCATCATAATACATGGCGGCAACAACAACAACAACAAGTGTAACAGTGGCAACAATGAATGGCGCTGACTGTTTAGAGGCGAGGGTGTTGCCACTAACAATAGATGGTGATGTCGATGTGTTGTTGTTATTGTTGTTAGGCTTGTATGTGTACGTGTTCTATGGCACATCTATCATTCATTCAAAATCCGTGAATTTGCCATTTACGAGTATGTGTGTCATGCATGCATAAATTGCCTCGGCTGGCGGAAGTTTCGGAAAATCCTCGAATGCCTGCTTACGTTGCCTTCCTCTCTATAGCGCGGCTGCATAATTGTGCTCATTCGTATGTGTGTTTGTATGTATGTATGTCTGCCTGTTTGTTTGCTCGCATGAGCGTATGAATGAATGACTCGTTGGCTGAGTGAGTGAATAACTGTATGAGTGTTGTTAAAGTTTGAGTTTGCAGCTTGCAATTAGCTGAATGCGGCTTGCGCAGGGGAGTTTTCATGTTGTTAGTGCCTTAAGTTGGCTGCAGTTGCAACTGCAGTGAATTTTGATTTTTTATGCACGAAATATGAAATTTCTAGTAAAAATATGAAATGAGTTTGGCTTATGAAACGTTTTCATTTGTATAAAACAAAATTCTAATTTAAATTATAGCTATAATAATATATTATAATTTATAGTACAGAGTTGCATACTAGGTTATAAAAAATATGCTAAATTATTTATTTCTTTTTTTTAATATTTTTTATTCAATTATCTGTTAAATACTTGCTAAATAATATGGTATATAAAATAATCTTAGATTTATTGTTGTAAAAAGGTGTTTACTGTTTCGTGCTAAATTACACAAAACACAAAAACCTTTAATTGCATTTTATTACTGCTAACGTCTGTCTTCTAGCTCTGTTTTCCAGCAATTAAAAAAATGTAAAAGTTGTTGTTTTCTCTCATGTTTCCTTTATGTATACCTTGTCCTTGAATCCTTTGTTTGAGGCTTATACCCACGCATACAGTTGTGTAACTTAAGTTTTTCATACTTGTATGTAGATAATTACCTATAATGGACTTGTCCTTCATTTTTAGAGTACTTTGTGAAATATAAAACATTTTGAAGTAGTTCAATTAACACAAAATAGCTTTCGGTGATCTAACAGCTACTAATTTAAACAATTATAAAGAATTGCCATAACAGCGGTCATTTGTTCGTTAAATACCGACATTTTTTAAGTACAACTTTTTACAACAATAATGAAATCGTGAATCTATCGAATTAAAGTAGCTAATCCCGACGTTAAGCTTCTCTAACCTTCTAAGAAAACTAGAAAGAGATTGATGATGACAATGGAAACAAACGAAAGGTTCTAGGAAGGAATCTTTTGGTTCTCAGTTGTTCCCGAATAATCATAAGATCATTAGATGAAGACCTCCTCATATTGAATAGTCCTTTTCTGATAGCAAGTGGGGACTTTCCTTACATTACACATTTTCTTTAATATCATAACAATTTTTTGTCGCCTAAGCATTACTTCTCCACTATAGAAAATCATCGTATCCATAAACCCACGTTACATGTCTATTTTTTATAAAAGATATCCTTGAGAAATCAATCAATATTCTTATAAATATATTTTACTCTGAAAAGCTTCAAATATCAATTTAGTGCAGTCCTTGCTAAAAGTAATACGAAAAAAGTTATTGAGCACTCGTTTTAGTCAAAATGACATTCATAGACAGTTCAAGAGTAGTTAAGCGCATACAGTCAATAAAAGAGACAACTACAGCAACTCATTTGACTACAAAAAAATGTACTCGAACAGCAGAAAAAAGTAACTATTAGTTATCAACCAGAAACGAATAGAAAAAGGCACTATGTGAAATCGCTTTTTGAGTGTCTACTTCCAGCTAATTTTAAACGATTGTGACACAAACAAACAGAGATATAGACAACGGACAAAAGTTGGCATAAACGAAGCAACAAAAAATTTGAAAAAATGGATGAGAGAACTTTGTGAAACAGATTACATATAATTTAAGCCATGCTAAAATCTCATTTGTTTTCAGAAAAGTAATGATAATAAAATTATATTTTAAGTTTCTAATATATTTATTTATCTTACATACATGATTATTTTTCTTTTATAATTGCATTACATGATTACACATTACAATACATGATTATTTTTCTTTTATAAAACTTACATGATTACACATTACATTACATGATTATTTTTCTTTTATAATTACATTACATGATTATTTTTCTTTTATAAAACTTATATGATTACACATTACATTACATGATTACTTTTCTTTTATAATTACATTACATGATTATAACATTACAAGAAATTCTTAAAAATTAGGTTTTTTTCATTTACACTAGACAGTTTCTAAATACTTATTAATTCATTATATTACATGATTACAACATTACAAGAAATTTTTAAAAATTAGGTTTTTCTGATTTACACTCTGACAAGGTTCCTATTACTAGACAGTTTCTAAATACTTATTATATTAATTCTAAATCTTAAACTAAAATATTGTTACATACAATTTTATATTTAATAACATAATTATACAATTTAAAAAAATATTTACGAAGATTAATTTTAACAAAATACATTTTTGAAAGAAGTACAATATTTTTAAATTACAAAAATTTTGAAATTATTACCTATTCCTATACCTATTCAGTCATCCCCAATTTTACATTAATTAATCAATTATAAAGGCAAACCATACATCTCTTAATTGCGCCTATTCCTCATGCGTTTCGCGGACCTTGCGATGTCGGCACACTTCATTGTTATAGACATCCTAATTTCCTTCACAGAGCAATTAAATACTGCTCGTACGTAACAGATGATATCCTCCACCTTCTTTGGATTCAATTGTCGCTTCACTGGTCGTCCGAGATGAAGAAAAGCGGGAGACGGTTTGCCGCTTAGAGTGTGTGTGGCAAGAGTTTGTCTATCAAAAACCACTTCGAGCAAAGTCCTGGTAGCGATTGAAGCGTTAGTCCAACGAACTTTTTTACAATCATTGGCGGAAATGGTTGTGCCATTCGGACCAATTTGTATGGCTTGTGATTCGTCAGCCTCCTCTTCTGGTATATTTTCCTTCTCTTCTGTGTTCTCAAATGTTATTTCCGGAACTACGGGTTCCTGAAATAACATTTGCATTTGTTCCAGTTCCGACTCGGAATCGGTGGAATAATCTGCACTTGACTCGGAATCGGTGGAAGAATCTTCACTTGATTCATGTTGCACACTTGAGTTATTGATATCCTGTTCGTGTTCATCTTGTTCCATGTTTATTCTTGGAGCCATCGACAGATCCAAAGCCTCTTCGTTCGTTTCTAGATCCATTGGTAATGTTTGTTGATTGTCCAGAAAGCGTTGTAGCGCTGTAAATTCTGTTTCTGTGCTATGAAATAAATAGTTAAGAATCCAAATATTAGACATATTTCTTTCTATTTTTTTTTTCACTACTTACGTGTTTATCTGTCTTTAGCTTAAATGCTAATGATGATATGACGCAAAGTCACACAGGTTTTATACTCTTTCGGAGGGAGTGAGTGACCATGCAGGTAGCTGTAAGGACTACCTGTCATTAACCTTTAATCTTTAAGAATAACGTTTTAATCCTTTTAGTTTAGGTAAGGTAAAAAACTTTTGTTGTCAACAATAGTTCTTAAAAACTTTAACGAGGGCTGAACAAAAACAGGTAGGCGTGAAATAGGCACTTCATACTTGATTTTTTACTACTCATATTCATATAAATGATCTAGAAAGAAATTAGAATGAAGACCACATCGTCATTTAACACATTGAGTGCCAAGGGGTTTTGACGAAAACCTTCCTCGGGTGCCAAGCACATTTTTTTGCTATAAACTGGTGTAAAAGTAGGAAATATTCAGTTCTGCGCCAATCCCGGATGATTTTGTGGTTTATTTTGGATTTTATAACGGTTTTTTTTGTCGCACATGGCACTGCACGACGGAATTGCAATCGTAAAAATCGATGTCGTACGAAAATGTGCGACGCGATTTTTTTGATGTATCTTATTTATTTTCTTTTTACGCATTTTCCTTTACATTTATTTAAATTTCGGTGGTAAATGCCTACACTGTTTATAAAGCAGCTACGAATAGAAACATTAATATACGAACATTCCGTGAACGGGTTGCGAAGGGCCTACTAGATCTCACATCCCCGCATCCTGTATCGCAATCAAAACATATTATCACAAAAAGAGATGAAAATAATAAAACCATCCGACGTGCTTGTGTTTTATGCTACGCTGAAGCAAAAAGAAAATTTAGTCGAAAGGAAGCAAGAAAGAATATCAAAAGGACAACTACGTACTGTCCGCAATGCCCCAACACTCCCCAAATGTGCATTGATTGCTTTCCAAAATATACACATCTAAAAAAATAATGTAATTGTAGTTATCACATCCTACTTTTAATTTTTCAATATCTTTTTTATACTTTTTTCCGAAATATGGAATGAATTCCAATAAATTTTCAAAATTAAAAAGAACCTCCGATTTTTTATCATATAAACCGCAAAAATGACGATATCTCTGTGAAACTTGGACTAAAATTTAGGGCAAACATTAGGCTACTAGAAATACATTTAGCGTCAACCAAAAACACATGACAATACCTAAGGCCAGACAATGCCTGTCGCACGAAAACGCGGAGCCATGGCACTCAATGTGTTAAGCAGGGAAAACAATGTTTTAAAGAGTAGTGTCAGCTTTCTACTTTGTATTTAGTTGCAGATCTAGATATTCAGTTTTAGAGATGTTTTCTCCAGAATGACTCTTATTATTTCGAAAAATTCTTCTAACTGTTGTTAAGTGAGCCAAATTAAATGAAATTCTGTAAAACAATTAATAATTGCCGAGGAGCAAATATACTAAAATAACTAGTCTGGCTAACTGTTAGATCGGCCGATTGCAATCTTTATTGTTTAAACTATTTGTATCTCCCCTTAAACTAACGCCATATAGACAATCTTTTAATAGACAATCTTGGCATTAATCTCCGCGCGCTACTTAAGTGCCACTGACACGCCCGACATTTTATCTGCAGTTCAAATCGAGCTGTTACCACCGCTGACACTCGCCGAAATGCACTCGAATTGGCTGCTGGCTTTTCAATTATCAAACTGCACTCTGCGCCTTATCTTTGTAACGAGTGTTGAGTGCTATCGGCGACTCAAAGTAAACCACATCACATCACCACGCTGAGCATTGATGTCAACACTCTGCTTGTTGTTGTTGCAGTTGGAAGTGTGTAGTGGCAGTTGGTGTTCACCAACGCCACTTGCCGCATTCTCGGTGGTGTATTTAGGCCATTTTTAAAATTCGGTTGCCACAATTTCTACTCTCTATCTGCATGATGGCATCTTTTGGCGCACATTGAGGGAATTTACATATATTTTACACAAATCGGTCGCACTTGGTCCTTGCACGGCATCTAAGTTGTGTACAGAGTCTATGAAGTGCAATCTACTGTAGTTAAGGCTATTTTCGTTAACTCGATGAAAACTACGACGCATTTCCTTATATTTTTTTGTACTCGTTAGTTTGGTACTAGTTACGAACTAGTTTAATTTGGAGCAATTCAGTAATTTTTTCACATTTCTAGAAAATAGGCTAAATCAATATAATGTTTTACTGATTACAATTATTTGACATAATTTCTCCACTATAGAAAATCATCGTATCCATAAACCCACGTTACATGTCTATTTTTTGTAAAAGATATCCTTGAGAAATCAATCAATATTCTTATAAATATATTTTACTCTGAAAAGCTTCAAATATCAATTTAGTGCAGTCCTTGCTAAAAGTAATACGAAAAAAGTTATTGAGCACTCATTTTAGTAAAAATGACATTCATAGACAGTTCAAGAGTAGTTAAGCGCATACAGTCAATAAAAGAGACAACTACAGCAGCTCATTTGACTACAAAAAAATGTACTCGAACAGCAGAAAAAAGTAACTATTAGTTGTCAACCAGAAACGAATAGAAAAAGGCACTATGTGAAATCGCTTTTTGAGTGTCTACTTCCAGCTAATTTTAAACGATTGTGACACAAACAAACAGAAACTTACGCTAAACGGCAGAGATATAGACAAAGGACAAAAGTTGGCATAAACGAAGCAACAAAAAATTTGAAAAAAGTTGTCGACAGGGAATCAAAGAAATGGATGAGAGAACCAGCCATGCTAAAATCTCATTTGTTTTCAGAAAAGTAATGATAATAAAATTATATTTTAAGTTTCTAATATATTTATTTATCTTTTATAATTACATTACATGATTACAACATTACATTACATGATTATTTTTCTTTTATAATTACATTACATGATTACACATTACATTACATGATTACTTTTCTTTTATAATTACATTACATGATTATAACATTACAAGAAATTCTTAAAAATTAGGTTTTTTTTTCATTTACACTAGACAGTTTCTAAATACTTATTAATTCATTATATTACATGATTACAACATTACAAGAAATTTTTAAAAATTAGGTTTTTCTGATTTACATTCTGACAAGGTTCCTATTACTAGACAGTTTCTAAATACTTATTATATTAATTCTAAATCTTAAACTAAAATATTGTTACATACAATTTTATATTTAATAACATAATTATATAATTTAAAAAATATTTACGAAGATTAATTTAAAAAAAATACATTTTTGAAAGAAGTACAATATTTTTAAATTACAAAAATTTTAAAATTATTACCTATTCCTATACCTATTCAGTCATCCCCAATTTTACATTAATTAATCAATTATAAAGGCAAACCATACATCTCTTAATTGCGCCTATTCCTCATGCGTTTCGCGGACCTTGCGATGTCGGCACACTTCATTGTTATAGACATCCTAATTTCCTTCACAGAGCAATTAAATACTGCTCGTACGTAACAGATGATATCCTCCACCTTCTTTGGATTCAATTGTCGCTTCACTGGTCGTCCGAGATGAAGAAAAGCGGGAGACGGTTTGCCGCTTAGAGTGTGTGTGGCAAGAGTTTGTCTATCAAAAACCACTTCGAGCAAAGTCCTGGTAGCGATTGAAGCGTTAGTCCAACGAACTTTTTTACAATCATTGGCGGAAATGGTTGTGCCATTCGGACCAATTTGTATGGCTTGTGATTCGTCAGCCTCCTCTTCTGGTATGTTTTCCTTCTCTTCTGTGTTCTCAAATGTTATTTCCGGAACTACGGGTTCCTGAAATAACATTTGCATTTGTTCCAGTTCCGACTCGGAATCGGTGGAATAATCTGCACTTGACTCGGAATCGGTGGAAGAATCTTCACTTGATTCATGTTGCACACTTGAGTTATTGATATCCTGTTCGTGTTCATCTTGTTCCATGTTTATTCTTGGAGCCATCGACAGATCCAAAGCCTCTTCGTTCGTTTCTAGATCCATTGGTAATGTTTGTTGATTGTCCAGAAAGCGTTGTAGCGCTGTAAATTCTGTTTCTGTGCTATGAAATAAATAGTTAAGAATCCAAATATTAGACATATTTCTTTCTATTTTTTTTTTCACTACTTACGTGTTTATCTGTCTTTAGCTTAAATGCTAATGATGATATGACGCAAAGTCACACAGGTTTTATACTCTTTCGGAGGGAGTGAGTGACCATGCAGGTAGCTGTAAGGACTACCTGTCATTAACCTTTAATCTTTAAGAATAACGTTTTAATCCTTTTAGTTTAGGTAAGGTAAAAAACTTTTGTTGTCAACAATAGTTCTTAAAAACTTTAACGAGGGCTGAACAAAAACAGGTAGGCGTGAAATAGGCACTTCATACTTGATTTTTTACTACTCATATTCATATAAATGATCTAGAAAGAAATTAGAATGAAGACCACATCGTCATTTAACACATTGAGTGCCAAGGGGTTTTGACGAAAACCTTCCTCGGGTGCCAAGCACATTTTTTTGCTATAAACTGGTGTAAAAGTAGGAAATATTCAGTTCTGCGCCAATCCCGGATGATTTTGTGGTTTATTTTGGATTTTATAACGGTTTTTTTTGTCGCACATGGCACTGCACGACGGAATTGCAATCGTAAAAATCGATGTCGTACGAAAATGTGCGACGCGATTTTTTTGATGTATCTTATTTATTTTCTTTTTACGCATTTTCCTTTACATTTATTTAAATTTCGGTGGTAAATGCCTACACTGTTTATAAAGCAGCTACGAATAGAAACATTAATATACGAACATTCCGTGAACGGGTTGCGAAGGGCCTACTAGATCTCACATCCCCGCATCCTGTATCGCAATCAAAACATATTATCACAAAAAGAGATGAAAATAATAAAACCATCCGACGTGCTTGTGTTTTATGCTACGCTGAAGCAAAAAGAAAATTTAGTCGAAAGGAAGCAAGAAAGAATATCAAAAGGACAACTACGTACTGTCCGCAATGCCCCAACACTCCCCAAATGTGCATTGATTGCTTTCCAAAATATACACATCTAAAAAAATAATGTAATTGTAGTTATCACATCCTACTTTTAATTTTTCAATATCTTTTTTATACTTTTTTCCGAAATATGGAATGAATTCCAATAAATTTTCAAAATTAAAAAGAACCTCCGATTTTTTATCATATAAACCGCAAAAATGACGATATCTCTGTGAAACTTGGACTAAAATTTAGGGCAAACATTAGGCTACTAGAAATACATTTAGCGTCAACCAAAAACACATGACAATACCTAAGGCCAGACAATGCCTGTCGCACGAAAACGCGGAGCCATGGCACTCAATGTGTTAAGCAGGGAAAACAATGTTTTAAAGAGTAGTGTCAGCTTTCTACTTTGTATTTAGTTGCAGATCTAGATATTCAGTTTTAGAGATGTTTTCTCCAGAATGACTCTTATTATTTCGAAAAATTCTTCTAACTGTTGTTAAGTGAGCCAAATTAAATGAAATTCTGTAAAACAATTAATAATTGCCGAGGAGCAAATATACTAAAATAACTAGTCTGGCTAACTGTTAGATCGGCCGATTGCAATCTTTATTGTTTAAACTATTTGTATCTCCCCTTAAACTAACGCCATATAGACAATCTTTTAATAGACAATCTTGGCATTAATCTCCGCGCGCTACTTAAGTGCCACTGACACGCCCGACATTTTATCTGCAGTTCAAATCGAGCTGTTACCACCGCTGACACTCGCCGAAATGCACTCGAATTGGCTGCTGGCTTTTCAATTATCAAACTGCACTCTGCGCCTTATCTTTGTAACGAGTGTTGAGTGCTATCGGCGACTCAAAGTAAACCACATCACATCACCACGCTGAGCATTGATGTCAACACTCTGCTTGTTGTTGTTGCAGTTGGAAGTGTGTAGTGGCAGTTGGTGTTCACCAACGCCACTTGCCGCATTCTCGGTGGTGTATTTAGGCCATTTTTAAAATTCGGTTGCCACAATTTCTACTCTCTATCTGCATGATGGCATCTTTTGGCGCACATTGAGGGAATTTACATATATTTTACACAAATCGGTCGCACTTGGTCCTTGCACGGCATCTAAGTTGTGTACAGAGTCTATGAAGTGCAATCTACTGTAGTTAAGGCTATTTTCGTTAACTCGATGAAAACTACGACGCATTTCCTTATATTTTTTTGTACTCGTTAGTTTGGTACTAGTTACGAACTAGTTTAATTTGGAGCAATTCAGTAATTTTTTCACATTTCTAGAAAATAGGCTAAATCAATATAATGTTTTACTGATTACAATTATTTGACATAATTTCTCCACTATAGAAAATCATCGTATCCATAAACCCACGTTACATGTCTATTTTTTGTAAAAGATATCCTTGAGAAATCAATCAATATTCTTATAAATATATTTTACTCTGAAAAGCTTCAAATATCAATTTAGTGCAGTCCTTGCTAAAAGTAATACGAAAAAAGTTATTGAGCACTCATTTTAGTAAAAATGACATTCATAGACAGTTCAAGAGTAGTTAAGCGCATACAGTCAATAAAAGAGACAACTACAGCAGCTCATTTGACTACAAAAAAATGTACTCGAACAGCAGAAAAAAGTAACTATTAGTTGTCAACCAGAAACGAATAGAAAAAGGCACTATGTGAAATCGCTTTTTGAGTGTCTACTTCCAGCTAATTTTAAACGATTGTGACACAAACAAACAGAAACTTACGCTAAACGGCAGAGATATAGACAAAGGACAAAAGTTGGCATAAACGAAGCAACAAAAAATTTGAAAAAAGTTGTCGACAGGGAATCAAAGAAATGGATGAGAGAACCAGCCATGCTAAAATCTCATTTGTTTTCAGAAAAGTAATGATAATAAAATTATATTTTAAGTTTCTAATATATTTATTTATCTTTTATAATTACATTACATGATTACAACATTACATTACATGATTATTTTTCTTTTATAATTACATTACATGATTACACATTACATTACATGATTACTTTTCTTTTATAATTACATTACATGATTATAACATTACAAGAAATTCTTAAAAATTAGGTTTTTTTTTCATTTACACTAGACAGTTTCTAAATACTTATTAATTCATTATATTACATGATTACAACATTACAAGAAATTTTTAAAAATTAGGTTTTTCTGATTTACATTCTGACAAGGTTCCTATTACTAGACAGTTTCTAAATACTTATTATATTAATTCTAAATCTTAAACTAAAATATTGTTACATACAATTTTATATTTAATAACATAATTATATAATTTAAAAAATATTTACGAAGATTAATTTAAAAAAAATACATTTTTGAAAGAAGTACAATATTTTTAAATTACAAAAATTTTAAAATTATTACCTATTCCTATACCTATTCAGTCATCCCCAATTTTACATTAATTAATCAATTATAAAGGCAAACCATACATCTCTTAATTGCGCCTATTCCTCATGCGTTTCGCGGACCTTGCGATGTCGGCACACTTCATTGTTATAGACATCCTAATTTCCTTCACAGAGCAATTAAATACTGCTCGTACGTAACAGATGATATCCTCCACCTTCTTTGGATTCAATTGTCGCTTCACTGGTCGTCCGAGATGAAGAAAAGCGGGAGACGGTTTGCCGCTTAGAGTGTGTGTGGCAAGAGTTTGTCTATCAAAAACCACTTCGAGCAAAGTCCTGGTAGCGATTGAAGCGTTAGTCCAACGAACTTTTTTACAATCATTGGCGGAAATGGTTGTGCCATTCGGACCAATTTGTATGGCTTGTGATTCGTCAGCCTCCTCTTCTGGTATGTTTTCCTTCTCTTCTGTGTTCTCAAATGTTATTTCCGGAACTACGGGTTCCTGAAATAACATTTGCATTTGTTCCAGTTCCGACTCGGAATCGGTGGAATAATCTGCACTTGACTCGGAATCGGTGGAAGAATCTTCACTTGATTCATGTTGCACACTTGAGTTATTGATATCCTGTTCGTGTTCATCTTGTTCCATGTTTATTCTTGGAGCCATCGACAGATCCAAAGCCTCTTCGTTCGTTTCTAGATCCATTGGTAATGTTTGTTGATTGTCCAGAAAGCGTTGTAGCGCTGTAAATTCTGTTTCTGTGCTATGAAATAAATAGTTAAGAATCCAAATATTAGACATATTTCTTTCTATTTTTTTTTTCACTACTTACGTGTTTATCTGTCTTTAGCTTAAATGCTAATGATGATATGACGCAAAGTCACACAGGTTTTATACTCTTTCGGAGGGAGTGAGTGACCATGCAGGTAGCTGTAAGGACTACCTGTCATTAACCTTTAATCTTTAAGAATAACGTTTTAATCCTTTTAGTTTAGGTAAGGTAAAAAACTTTTGTTGTCAACAATAGTTCTTAAAAACTTTAACGAGGGCTGAACAAAAACAGGTAGGCGTGAAATAGGCACTTCATACTTGATTTTTTACTACTCATATTCATATAAATGATCTAGAAAGAAATTAGAATGAAGACCACATCGTCATTTAACACATTGAGTGCCAAGGGGTTTTGACGAAAACCTTCCTCGGGTGCCAAGCACATTTTTTTGCTATAAACTGGTGTAAAAGTAGGAAATATTCAGTTCTGCGCCAATCCCGGATGATTTTGTGGTTTATTTTGGATTTTATAACGGTTTTTTTTGTCGCACATGGCACTGCACGACGGAATTGCAATCGTAAAAATCGATGTCGTACGAAAATGTGCGACGCGATTTTTTTGATGTATCTTATTTATTTTCTTTTTACGCATTTTCCTTTACATTTATTTAAATTTCGGTGGTAAATGCCTACACTGTTTATAAAGCAGCTACGAATAGAAACATTAATATACGAACATTCCGTGAACGGGTTGCGAAGGGCCTACTAGATCTCACATCCCCGCATCCTGTATCGCAATCAAAACATATTATCACAAAAAGAGATGAAAATAATAAAACCATCCGACGTGCTTGTGTTTTATGCTACGCTGAAGCAAAAAGAAAATTTAGTCGAAAGGAAGCAAGAAAGAATATCAAAAGGACAACTACGTACTGTCCGCAATGCCCCAACACTCCCCAAATGTGCATTGATTGCTTTCCAAAATATACACATCTAAAAAATTAATGTAATTGTAGTTATCACATCCTACTTTTAATTTTTCAATATCTTTTTTATACTTTTTTCCGAAATATGGAATGAATTCCAATAAATTTTCAAAATTAAAAAGAACCTCCGATTTTTTATCATATAAACCGCAAAAATGACGATATCTCTGTGAAACTTGGACTAAAATTTAGGGCAAACATTAGGCTACTAGAAATACATTTAGCGTCAACCAAAAACACATGACAATACCTAAGGCCAGACAATGCCTGTCGCACGAAAACGCGGAGCCATGGCACTCAATGTGTTAAGCAGGGAAAACAATGTTTTAAAGAGTAGTGTCAGCTTTCTACTTTGTATTTAGTTGCAGATCTAGATATTCAGTTTTAGAGATGTTTTCTCCAGAATGACTCTTATTATTTCGAAAAATTCTTCTAACTGTTGTTAAGTGAGCCAAATTAAATGAAATTCTGTAAAACAATTAATAATTGCCGAGGAGCAAATATACTAAAATAACTAGTCTGGCTAACTGTTAGATCGGCCGATTGCAATCTTTATTGTTTAAACTATTTGTATCTCCCCTTAAACTAACGCCATATAGACAATCTTGGCATTAATCTACTGTTATTTTCGTTAACTCGATGAAAATTACAACGCATTTCCGTATATTTTTTTGTACTCGTTAGTTTGGTACTAGTTACGAACTAGTTTAATTTGGAGCAATACAGTAACTTGTTCACATTTGTAGAAAATAGGCTAAAACAATATAATGTTTGACTAATTACAATTATTTGGCACTTTTTTCAACTAGTTTGTAACTAGTCATATTTCGGCATAATTTGTAACTAGTTAGTTTTTGTTATTTGAGTATCATTTGTTACTAGTTCCTTGTCGATTACATATATTTTAACAATTTTTAATAAATAAAATAAATTTGAACTAATGTTATTTCAGTATCCTAGTTAACTAGTTCATATTAGGACTAGTTCACGTCTACGCTTAAAATGCATATGCGCAATTTCTTGTATCATTGTGACCACTTTTGTCTCAGCCATTAGCAACAGCCATTATTGCCGTTGATTCTCACTCATTGCCACTGTCTATTCATTTTCGAAATTATACCACTCAGTGGATTTTCTCTGAATTGACGCAAGTTCTTTGTTTGTCTTCGCAAAATTGGCTGTGACAGTGATTGTTGAATGCTCAATGCTTTGCGCTTGAGTGCTGAATGTATTGCGCCGCAGTGAATGCTGCAAATTGTTGCAATAATGACAACAACAACAGCCGCCTGCTTGCTTATTGTGTGGCATGTGCTGTGGCAAGTTTATCTATGGCCACTCGCACTTACCAGACTTTGTTGTTGTTGCTGCTACATTGTTTGTAGCTTCTTTCACATATATATTTTCAAATGTGTATGTATGTATGTGCATACATTAGCTATAATTTCTGCTCGCAAGTGTGTGCTCAGCAATAAGTGCTACGCCATTGTAGCAGATAGTAATAGCTTCTGCTGCCACTGCCGCTTGTGATAGTGAAATTACTTATTGGCAACATCGTCAAGGACATTCTACTTCAAGCAGCAGCGCTTGAGTTGGCTGCGAACAAACGACGACGCCGCCGAAAGCACATTAAAATATTAAAATTATGATTGCATTTCTTATCGTCGACGCTTGTATGTAACGCACGAGAAACTCTCTTGGTGGCAAGTAATTTTTACGTGCAGTAAATTCTTTGTAAGCGCTTGCAGTGGTGGGAATTGCACATAAAATCGGTTGAAAAGTTACATGAGTGCGTTTTGGGTTACAAAATGTTTAATCGATGGCGTTGCACGCGCGTGGATGCTTGTGCTACTTAAGTCACCAGAAGCTTTGTTAATTTCTTTAATTTTTTATTTGCTCTCCTGGTGGTGCCACTAACGAGAAACAAATTTTTAATTATCTCAGTTAGGTAAAGCATAATGACAGTTATACAATTAAGAAATAATATTAAGTCTGGCTTTGGACTCTTTGCTGAAAACCATACTCAATATAGACTCAAGATCTGGACCACTTCTGAATTTAACTCTAGCATTGACCTTAAATTCTGTTTAATAATTTCAAAATCCGTTTCTTTTCCATCGACAAATCGAAATTTTCTAATTGCAGTCGCAGCAGTTAGAATCCTTTTCACCCTTCAGTAAGTAACAAACTACACTCATTTGAGCATTCTCCCCACAACACTCCGTCAGCCAACCAAATACCAAATAGATTAATTACAGCAAATGAATTCATTAACAACCGAAAACAATTTGCGAAACAAAGAAATGCAAATTCGCGATGAGCGCTGATTTCAAGCCAAAGCGTTTTGCTGGACTCCACCATACAAACCCATAGCGCGCTGCTCAACACTACCCCGTAGACTTACCTCAAACCACTACTGATTACCACTCTAGCGCGATTTCATGCGAACAATCTGGCAGCATACTCAGTGGCAACGCCAGCAACAGTTAACCGTAAACAATAAGCAAAAAACAAAAAACAAAGCAGCATTTAAGGCGCAAATAATCATTTATTTCCAAATTGAAGCTCTGACGTCTGGTTGAGGGTTTGCAAGAGTCCACTTGTCCTTCACACAGACACACATACATACATTGAACCACTATCCCTCCTCCCCCCCGTCACAACATGCAACTATGCGCCGAATGCGAAGAGCGTGAATATTTCCACTGATGAAGAAAAACTACAATGAACGGCGCTGGATGGCGATGACGATGACGATGTTGGGGGCAAATGCGCGCAGCGGCAAAAAATTAGTTTACGGAAATTGCAATTTTCCACTCAGGAAAACAATAAAGGGCGGGTGAGCGCCGCGTGACGTTAAATTGAAGTATGAGCTGCTGCTTTTTTGCTGGTCTTTAGCTTGGCGGCGCTTCGAGCTTCAAGCAAAACAACAAAAAACGAGCGCAAGAAAATCATAGCTAAGGTTACGCGACGCATAGACGATTAGGTGCTGAATGGGCGCTTTGGCGTAGGTGTTGGTATGGTAGGAAGAGTGTAGGGTGAGAGGGTTTGTTGTATTGTTTATTGTTGTATTTCAGGTATTTTCCTGAATATTGTGCAACCAAAAGCACGTCGTAATTTAATTTTTCAGCGTATACCACTAAATAACGGAGCACCGCCGAAGAAGTGTGTTGTAAAAGGCAATATAAAACGTGCGCTCTGTGTTGTGTGTCTTGTGTTGATTTAACAATATTTAGGTGTTGAAGCGAGTTTCTGGTAAAATTTAATATGAAAAATATATGCTTGTGTCTTTAAGAAATTAATTATTTTTCAATTTCAATTTTAATGGGTTTTACATAATTCTAAATTCGTAATGTAAACGCTTCATTTATGATGCTATTATGTGTTTTTGATAGAGTCTTCTAGAATAATCCATAGCTTTCAGTTGTACCCAATTATTATTTTTTTATATTTACTATTATTTTTTGTTGTTAGTCTTATTTTACATATTTTGAATAAATATTTCACACATTTAGGCGTATTTTTATCTAAGACACATACCAAGATTATAAGTCCCTTAGTCAATTACAGCTGCTATTCAAGTGTAGTCTGAAACTTCTGACCACTTAGACATCAGCTGAGACATAAGCTCGCTAAAGATGGCAACTCAGATTATATCTTACTTCCTAGTAGGGTCTTGAAGAGTTCTGCTGGCTTTTGATATTGTCTTTTGAACTTACAGAGTTCTACAAACTAACTAGGCACTATATCAATTCTGGTTGAAGGCTAATCTTGACTTGGCCTAAAACAATACTGTAACCTAAAACATTACCCCAACCAGAAATGACTCGGTGTGACCTTTTCCTATTTCCAAAAATAAAGAGAACCTTAAAGGGCGTCGTTTTACAAGCATACGAGAAATCCTTGCAATCCAAATCGAGCTTAAGAAATGTTTTGATGATTGGATGAAACTCTATTTTGAAGGCGACAACATTAATGTAGGCGAATGAAAACATTTGTATTTTTTTCTTCAAAATACGATTCCCGTTATTCCCGCTGTTTTTTGAACACATCTAGTATGGTTATTCGCTTAATCAAGACATACATAGACTCAAGAGCTTGACATAGACTTTGTTTGAACCCTTTTAGGTTAATCGAAAGCATTTCTCTTCTAGCCAAGAATCATTTAAAGAACTTTATTAACAACTCTCGAAGGAGTTCCTCGAAAACTAGATAACTTTCATTAAGATACTATGTTCGAATTGTTTTATAGTATAATTATCCTTTCCTTCACAGGTTGCTACCACCAACACTACAAATATGTATTAAATCCCTACTGTGTCTTCTTCAATTCTTCACTTCTCTTTTTCTTTCAATTTCTGCTTTTAATACACGTTTGCTTGCATTATTTTTTGCAACTTTTTCGCGGTCAACATATTAAATGTCTCATAGCTGCTGGCGTTTTTCGTATCTTCGGCAGCTGTGCGAAGGTTAAGTGCCACATTGATATTATTATTATTGTCCTCTAACACCAACAAAGCCATGTCATTCTCTCAACGTCTGATGCGCAAAAACTAAATGTACATATATATTAAATATTTTATATTTTATTTCATATAGTAATTGCTGCAGTGTGTTTACTCAGGCGAACAACACATCTTAGGTCTTTGTATGAAAAAGTGAAACTGTTGGAAAAAGTAATGAGCTGCCCTAGTTGTAATTTATTTTGTGCTTACTTGCCTATGGTACTTTCTGTGACCCGAAAGAAACATAATTTTTGTGTGCATTAAAGTAGCTGGTAGCTTGGTTATTTGGGCTTTCATTTACTTATTATTCGGATTTTTCATCTGCCTTCTTTTGTTTTGCTTTGAGTTTTCTTATATTGTGTCGAGCTGCTGTAGTAATTTATTATATTTTACCAGAAAATTTGCAGATTTTTTTTCTGTTTGTCTGTAGTGAATGAAAATGGAGGCCACTCTAAGAACAACTGTGAAAAGTAAAATAAAATTTAGACAGTTTTAATAATGAAACATAATATATACAAAAGTATATGCATTCTTAAATATTTTCTTTGAAATATATACAGACCGGTCCTTGTCCTCTCCCTTTATTAAATGCAGAGAATACGAAAGGCAGCACCTAACAAACGCATACACATACTATGTGCTTCCGCATTTTTTACGGCAAATTAAAAGGCATAAATTTGAACCCACGCTGATACCTGGATGCCACATTTACTACAAGTACACGTAATGACTTTTGAGCCAGCAAATAACTTTCATATCTCTCACTGATACCCGCTACTTAGCACCTGCTTTAAAAGTGCCACGAACACAGCGAAATAAAATGAAATGAAGGTGGAAAGAATCTGAGAGAACTCCTTTCATTGCCGATTGTCCAACGAGAGCGCTCTTTTTGGCACTTCAAGTCATTACTAGCCATTCGCGGGCTCACATTTATGGGCGCACTAAAGCTGTTACTCATACGCCCCGTCGCGGTGACTTGCTGTAATACCCGCAGCAATCAATTTTTTGCTACTTTTTTTTGCATTTCTTGTTTTTGTTGCACACGAAAAGTGTACGTGTAAGTATTGTGAGCTTTTATCACCCTCACCCCACATCACCCAAACATTCAACAGCATCAACGCGCAGCGCGGCTTTTACGAGCACTTACGAGGCACTCCTGCTGCTTTTATGTGCCGTACTCCCCTTTCTAGTACTGTTGTTGTTGCTGTTGTCGTTGAATTCGGTTTAAATGGCCTCATCATTGCATCCGCAAGGCACTTCACTTCACGCCACTCTAGGCTCCGACTTCACTTTACTTCTGCCAGTCCGCATTTTATACTTACTTTGCCACTTTTCGGTCGCTTCATGACAACTGTCGCGCCAAAATGGCTGCAATCGAATCGTTCGCGCGCTCAACTTTTGACACTACGCGCCATTGTGTCCGAGCAGAAGGAGGAGAAGGTATTCATTGGGTGTGCTTTGGCTTTGGCCAACACAGCGCCTTGGGCCAACTCAAAGCCCATCGCGTCTCGCATTGTGATTTGCATACAAATGCAGGTCACGTGCTTTTATGCGACACCGCGTACGACGTGCGGCGCAAAATCAGCCGCCAACGCACATTGCGACACATAACGGTGATGAGTATGCTTACAAGGTGTTTTAGCGTTTGTGCTGGGTGTGCGGAATTGTTTACTTAGCTCCTGCTCGTTTTCATTCTTAGTTTTTTGCTACTGAGCATATATGTATGTATATTGCGTAATTTTTATATTTTCCCCTTGTTGAAAGAAACTAAAAAACAGCAAAAACACAACTTTTAATTCGCTACTAACCTCTTAATGCAATCTATGTATTATATTTCTATTGCAACTACGCCTTTGAGACTTTCCCCTCACTTTTTCTCACAAAAAAAATTATAATTTTTCGCTCTTCATTTCTTTCACTTTTTACTTCTCCATTATAAGGTTTCTTTCCCTGCTTGAAAATTTTAAAATCTAAAGCGTCAACGCTTGCCTTTATTGGTCCTCTGGCTGCTGTTTGCTTAGTGAAATGCCATTGCGCTCCACTTCCTTCCTTCACTCACGCGCTTTATGCTTCGACTGCCTGTCGCTGGGTGTCATAAATCGCTTGTCGCCGCATTACTTTTGTGACGAACGCGGAATTTCAATCGCAGACACATTTTCGGTGTGTAAACACACGTTTCGCCCTCACTACCCCTGCCAAACCCCCTTCACCATTCATGAGTACTCTAACATCTTTCTTTATTTTGTGACATTTTTGTTCCGTTTTCTTGCATTATATTTGCCTACTCATCTCGGCAGTTGGGTTGCCGTTGCTTCCGCTGCCTCGCTTTATGCACTGCTTCACATTTCAATCTTCCTCTTAACGATTTCTTCTTACTTCCCTCTCCGTTCTTTTGTACGACTTTATTGACTTCGTACTTATTCATGCTGACAAGTGCGTATGATGGATTGTCAATTGTATGAGTGTGTGTGTGAGAAATTATTACAGTACATTTCAGTATTTTTTTGCATTTTTTCTTTATGATTTGACTTGAGTTCATTAGCAGTTTCGCGTTTATGATTCATTGCGCGTGTGCGCACTAATTGAATTTGTTTAGAGTTTGAGTTTTTGAATGACATATTCTCTTTCTGATTGCGTTGTAAGTCGCTTTTCAGTGCTTTACGACGTGGGGAATTTTGTTAGAAATCTTTTATGCTTTTCAATATGTTTTCATCGATTATTTCGATTTTTTCTTTAATGTCATATTTGTTTATTTTTTATTTAGGAGGGATACAACAGAAAATGGTTGATTCCTACGACAGTCGAATTATGTGGGGAATATTTTCTGCCTTTACAACAATAAATAGTGTAATCTAGCAAATACTTCTCTCCATAACTCTGACAAATCATGTTTCAATGAAAAGCTAAAACTCAATTTTGGCCTATTTTCGAAGTCTATGTGGATGTTGGTCCGTCCCCCACATCACTGTTGACAGTCATAACTTTGAAGTTGTAGATAATTTCGTATACCTAGGCACCATCATCAACACCGAAAATAATGCCAGCCTTGAAATCCAACGCAGAATCACTCTTGTCAACAGGTGCTACTGTGGACTGGGTAGGCAAATGAAAAGTAAAGTCCTCTCTCGACAATCAAAAATTAAACTCTACAAGTCCCTCATCATTCCCGCCCTACTTTATGGTGCAGAAGCGTGGACGGTGTCAACATCCGATGAGACGTCACTAAGAGTTTTCGAGAGAAAGGTTTTGCGGAAGATGTATGGTCCCTGAAACATTGGCAACGGCGAATACCGCAGAAGATGGAATTATGATGAGCTGTATGTGTTATTCGACGACATTGACATAGTCCAACGAATAAAAAGACAGCGGCTACGCTGGCTAGGACATGTTGTACGGATGGATGAAAACACTCCAGCTCTGAAAGTTTTCGAAGCAGTACCCGCTGATGGAAGCCGAGGAAGAGGGAGACCTCCACTCCGATGGAAGGACCAGGTGAAGAAGGACCTGTCTTCACTTGATATTACCAATTGGCGACAAACTACCAAAAGGAGAGATGCGTGGCGCGCTGTTGTGGACTCGCCTATAACCGCGTATGCTGTGTCTACACCAGTCAAGAAGAAGATGTGGATGTTGGATTGAGCATTCTCTCTTTATCTGGAATTATTTATATTTTTTTATGGCTAAAACTATTCTTACCCTCTTCTATTACGCACATGTATTTAAGCAATCTATTTCAACATTTAAATAGAAGTTGAGATGTTTTATATAACCATGAAACTAGAGTAGTATAAATCCGACAGACCTCTAGCCGTCTAACCATCTAATCCATCTGTCTAACAACTAATATAAAAACATAACCAGATGGCAACTTTTCTCAAGAATGTTTTCAACTATAGATCTTCTTAAAACTCTTTAGTTTCATTATTGTATTCGTTAATTATATAAATTTTTATAGATCGAAAGATTTCAAACATGTGGTAACCCTACTTCAAAAATTCAATTGAAAATGCTCTTATAACTCTTCAACTTAATTTATTTTATACAAAAATTTTAAAAATATTATAATATTTTGGAACTGGTGGCAACCATCTGATTTTACTATTTTTGATAAACCTTATTAAAAGTGTATTTCTTGCTTATTAGATTGTAATAAAATGTTAATTTTATAAATTATAAACATGTGGCAACTCTACTGTAAAAATTTTTGCTCTGAAAATAATTTAAAATATTCTAAAATAAAATAAAAATATTCATTGTAACAATGAAATGGTAGTCTTTTATACTAATACATTTTATATTCATTTTGGAACTGGTGGCAACCTTTATATTTATATTTATTCGCAACTTAGTTTTTCTACAAAGTCTCTCAAAAAAATTGGAACAAAATCTCCAACAGCAACTAAAGCTCCATGCTCATTTGCAGAATACACCCATATTCTCACATTAATTATGCACAGTTGCAATTACGCCAACTCACATGCACTCTCATACATATATATACACATCTGTACTCTTATATGCACACTTGTCTCATGTAGCTCGTGCTCAACACATGTGCTCCCACAACATCAATTTGCTCGCGCGCCCCACCAACAAACATGGGTCCCTAAACGCTATGCACTACACAATTCTATGGCTCCCCAGCCGCGTCGCGCTGTCTGCAAGGCAAAGCGCGGTGTTTCGAGTACTTACATTTGCTTATTGCCACTGTGACTGACTGGCGGCTGGTGGTTGGTGGTTGGTGGTTGGTGGCTGGCTGTCTGCCAACCATAAAACGTTGCTGCCAACAACAAATGGTTGTAATGACCACCAGCCACGAGCTGGCAGCTAGCTAGCAAGCGTCAAAGCGCCAATTACGAAACCAACCGAGAGTTGTGAGTTCATAAATGCGCGAGCTGAAAAGCAAAGCGTGTTTGGTTAGTGATAAGTGTAGATATGGAGTTGGATATACATACATACATACATAGTTTTGGTGGGAACAGTGGTTTTTTTGAATATGAGGTTGGTTCTAAAGTGTTTGGAATTAAATGTGAAAAGTAATTATAAAAATGAAATTAATGAAAAATCGTCAAAAATTAACAAGTTTGTTAGAGAATAGAATATTTATTTGGACCTTTTTAAAAAACTAATAATACTGCAACATTTTCTAAATTCGATCAAATTTGTTAGAATCGAGATAAAATGATTTTCGATTTTGTCATCGAAAAATTTCGATTCTTATCGCAAGTGCTAGAATTTGGCCCGCTTTCTTTCTGAAATCACCATGAAATAGCTGAAATGAAATGAAATGAAAATATGTTCTCCAAAATCACGAAAAATATTGATCAAATTGCATATATTGTACTTGTTTAAATAAAATATATATTTTTTTTTAATTTTTCGGTCATATTCTTTACAACCCTAATGAAATAATAATGAGAGGAAAAACAATTTTTTTTATATTACTACACTTATCAACCAATTGTTAAACATTTTTAAATTTATGAGAAATGCACGAAATTAGAACACCCCTAGTTATACTAATAGTAGACCCCACGAACAGAATTTTGCCAAAAAACCAAAAAGTTCCCCCGCCGCGCAGCATATGAAGTGTTAATTTTGTTGCTTCTGTGTGATTACCGTTGTTCTTTGGCGTTTTTGTGGCAACTCTTATGCATTGTATTTGTATGTGCCACGCTGCTGTTAACAAGCTTTGCAGCTGCAACGCGCTGCCGCCACCGCTTGGCTTGAATGGCAGTTAGAGTTTGTGCTTTATCTCTAACGCGGAGCAATTTTGTTGCAAGCAATCGAGTGAACGTATATGAGTGTCATATGTGGGTATGTGTGTGTGTCTCATATGTGTAGCCGTGTGTGGCAAGTGCATGTACCCCCCACGTGGCATGTAAATGCGTCAAGCGTTTGGGGTTAATAATCGTGTACTTTTTGTGTCAATTTCAGTGAATCGCGACCCAAAGAAACGCATAGATGGATCGACACTGGAGAGTGTCTGTCTCTGACTCACGCATTGTTTTTGGTTCATTTAAGTTTTGCTCTTTCACGAACTTTTCACTTTTACCCTTACCCCTATAAACGCAAATAAATATGAATGTGCTTGCAATGAGTGGTTGCATGTGTGCATGTGTGTGCGTACGTAATTCCTTAGAGTCTAAGTAATGTCGCACACTTTGTTGCAAGTAGATTAAAAGTACTTTGCGTATGCATGCAACATGCCACTGTGGCACCGAGTGCATAGAGTTCCCCAAACATAGTTACTTCGAAAATACTTTCTACTTAAGAATTTATAAACATTTTCATCCCATGTGTGCATGTACTCAAGTGTGTGTGTGTATCTACGAGTGTGTTATCTGCCCACACAAAATGTATTATTACTAACTAAATATATATGATACAAATAAACTTTTAAGCTTTGCTTGTGCGACTTTGTGTTGAACTTTTGCGCCTTCCATTTGCTTTGCATTATGAATTTTAAGTTTCAACTGAAGCTCTTGAGTTCAAAAAGTTTGGAAAAGATGTTTAGCCGAAAACATACATATTTACTCTCCAAGGAACTAGTTTTCAATGGCGAAGTTTTGCTTACATTCATAATAGTCGTTTATGTGTGTGTGCGCACTGATTGCTGGCAGTTTTCTGGTAAAATTCAAGCAACTTCAAGCATCGATAGTATTTTAAAGTTTTTTTTTAATTTTTTTATCAAATATTTTTTTTTTTTTTTTTTCATATAATTCTTTATTTATTGAATCTGCTCTTTGGAGCCTAACAATAAGTTATAAAATCTTAATTCTAATTAAAACTAGACAAGCTCAACCAATTGATTGAGTTGTTTTGGTGAAACGTTGCTCCTCAGTGTGCTGGCATATCTCTTCTTTTTAGACGTGATTGATTACAAGAATGTAATAAAGCATTAGCCAATGGGTTTGGGTGATCGCGGAGTTTGGACAAATATTTATTTCTGCTGTTCTCTACTTCTTTCTTTACCATGAGAATACCAAGATCTTTATGGATATTTTCATTACGCATATACCATGGTGAGCACGTGATTGTTCTAAGCATTTTTGATTGGAATCTCTGAATTATATCGATATTGGTTGCACAGGTCGTACCCCACAGTTGGATGCCGTACATCCAAATCGGCTTTATGACCGCGTTGTATAATAAAACTTTGTTGTCTAGGCTAAGTTTTGAATTTTTATTTAAAAGCCAATTTAAATGTGCTGCTCTTATCTTCATGCAGGTTATTTTGCACGATATGTGTTTTCTCCACGTGAGCCTTCTATCCAAGTGAATACCAAGATATGTTACTTCAGTCGCTTGGGGTACTAAAATATTGTTCATTTTAACTGCCGGACACGTTTTTGGTCTTAGAGAAAATGTAACATGCTTGCACTTCTGTTCGTTTACATTTATACGCCAGTTTGCTAGCCATTCTTCGACAAAAATCAAATGCGCTCCTAATACTTTTGATGCTATAATTGGGCATTTGTTTCGGCTCACTAAAGCTGTGTCATCCGCAAAAGTTGATGTCAAAATATTACTAGCTGTTGGAAGGTCTGCTGTATATATTATGTATAGAGTTGGCCCTAAAACACTGCCCTGAGGTACACCAGCTTTTATTGGTCGTTCTTCAGATATGAAGTCTCCTACTTTGACAGTAAACTTTCTATTTTTTAAATAAGACTCCAAGGTTTTATGCATTTCGAGAGGTAAGCTTTTTTTAATCTTATATAAAAGCCCGTCATGCCACACTTTATCGAACGCCTGAGCCACATCTAGAAATATAGCAGAACAGTACTCTCTATACTCGAACGCCCTTCTGATTTCGTTAGTAATTCTATTTACTTGTTCTACAGTGCCATGTTTTGCACGAAAACCGAATTGGTGCGTTGGTATTACATTATTTTCAAGGAGGAAAGGAGACATCTTTGATAGTAACACTTTTTCAAATATTTTAGAAAGACAGGGTAGAAGACTGATTGGTCTGTATGAAGACGGCTGTGTCAAGTCTTTACCTGTTTTCTCTATCATGATGATCTGCGACTTTTTCCATGAACTTGGATAGTACCCGAAACTGAGAATAGCGTTAAAGAGCAAGGAGAGTACTGTTAAAGCAATATTTGGTAACTCAATTAGCATTTTTGGAGTAATTTTATCGTGTCCTGCCGACTTTTTAGGATTCAGCTCTTTTATGATTTTAATAATTTCAGAAGATGACGTTTGAATAGACCCAAGCGACTCGTTAGCGCTATTGGAGATGATTGGCAGCTTAAAGCTGTTCTTTGGGCAATTAGGTTGAAATACCTTTTCTAGGTGATTTGCGAAACAATTTGCCTTATCCTCGTCACTTCTTGCCCAGTTTCCACCCAAGCCTCTTATAGGCAAGTTGGAGTCGACTGGAGGCTTCATTGACTTTTGGGCTTTCCAAAGAGAATTTCCTTTGTTTGAATTTGGACACAGTTTCTTTATATAATTGTGAGTGTGGTATTCTTCCTCACGTTTAAGCGCTGTTTTTAGTTTTCGTACAGCATATTTTAGTTGCAGCTGAGTAGAAGGGGAGCGATTTAACTGCCATTCACGTCTAGCTCGCCTTTTTTCATTTACAAGCTTTTCTATTTCATTATTAGTGAGTTTTCTGCGGATAATCGGTTTATTGCTTATGTTTGGTGTTGCTATGACAGCTGCATTTGATATTACATCATTAAATTCTCTTATACCTTCATCAATATCTCTTTCTGTATCTATTTTTACATCAATATTAATGTGGCTACTCACATATTTTTTGTATTTTAACCAGTTCGTTTTGTGAGATGTTAGACCCACCTTTGGCTCAACGAATATGGGTTCTTCACACAACTTTATTAGTACAGGTGAATGATCTGAAGATAAGTCTGTACATGTATCAACTGTCACAAGTGATCTATCTATATTTTTGGTTACAGCGAAATCAATTAAATCTGGTATTTTGTTACGATCACTGGGCCAGTATGTAGGTTTACCAGGAGATATTATATCAAGGTTATTGTGGTTCATAATGGTTTGGTACAACTGGCGTCCTTTCGGATTATTAAGACGTGACCCCCAGTACATGTGTTTTGCATTATAATCTCCACCTGCTAGAAATCTATGACCTAGCGTTCCAAAAAAGTCTTTAAATTCGCTATCTGTAATTTTAAAACGAGGTGGGCAGTATATAGCCGTTAGATTTAAATCACAACCCCGATTTTTTAACGATATTGTTGTAGCTTGTATCTGTGCTGTAACATGAGAACCCAGAGTAAAGTGGTTTAACCGATTTCTAACCAATACTGCCGTTCCGCCATGTGCTTTTCCATCCGGGTGATTTGTAACATACAGTCTAAATCCCGGTATTTTAAAATTGTTTTTGTTTGTCAGATGAGTCTCTGATATTAACATTACATCTATATTTTTTTCAGACAGAAATCTAATTATCTCTAGTTTATGTTGGTTAACACCGTTAGCGTTCCATATACAAATGTTTAGTATGCTCATTTTTTACTTAATAAGGTTTGCAGCATTTGGTTTTGTGATTTTATTAAATCTTGGATCATGTTTTGCATCGTAGACATGAATTGTGTCATACATTGAGTCAGATTTAGAATCATATTTTCAATACCACTATTTGGAGGATTTTGCGGTGGTTGCATTTGTACATTGTTGCCTTTTACAACATTGGCATAGCTCCCTTGTACAGTATTATTTTTAATATTACTAGATTTCGGAATATGGTCTGTGATATCTATAATGTCAGTACGGGGAGTATGTAACATTTGGTTACGTCGTGCTTGAATTCCCTGTGACAACTTCGATTTCAAATCTTTATAAACAGGACAACCCCTGTAGTTGGCAGTGTGACTTCCTCCACAGTTGCTGCATTTTTTGTTTAAATCCTCTTTCTTGAGGATACATTTTGAAGTGGGATGTAAATCTCCACATACCACACAAACACTGCGTAGAGTGCAATAAGATTTGGTATGCCCATACTCTTGGCAGTTGGTGCATTGTACCGGACCGTTTCTTTTGTGTGGTTCTTCTACGGTTACTCTACGGTGGAGCAAATATTTTAAATTATATATTGGATGCACTTCGTTCTTTTTAAGCTGGTTAGAATTCGGCATCAATTCAATTCTAAACATTGGTTGTGGTACTTTGTTTCTGTTAAAGATGTTTACGACAGTTTTAACTTCAAAGCCACATTCTTCAAGAGCTTCTTTGATTTCACTAGAGTCTACAGATGACTCTATACCTTTAATTACTACAGCTAGGCCCTTTGAGCTCTTCAACTGATAGGAATAATAATTTTTGTTTTTATCCGACAAAAACTTGACAACATCCATAAAACTTTTCTCAGTGTATGTCTGTATTTTCGTTTCATCTATATTGCCTTTTTTTAAAGGCACTATATGAAAGTTTTTTGTACCTACAATTTCGCTTAATTTAGCAACAAGAGTATTTGAGCTACGCTCGCGCAAATATATTGGGGGCGGTTTGGCATACGCGACTGTGGTGGTACCCTTCGCATCATCATCAGAACCAGTGCTTAGTACGGCAAATCTGTTGCCATTTAAAACGTCAGGTTTATTCTTGGTTGGCGTGCCGCCTAGTAATTTTTTAGGATTGACCGCTGACTTCACAGGACTTAATTTCCTTTTAATATTGACGTAGCGGTCAATGCCAATCTGAACAGATGGACCTTTTTTGATTTGTGCATTCTCACCTTGCGTTTTCTTCGCTGTCTGCTCGCTTGCAGGTACCTGCTTATATGTTGATGCGTTCGTGTTTGTTGCTGGCCGTTGTTGGCTGCCGTTCTCTGCTACTATTGTTGTTGCTAAGCTCTGCTTAGGGTGCTGCTCCGTTGATCGCTGAGATGTCTCATCCTTCTCGCCTTTGCCTTGTTTGTTGGTAGGAGCTGGTTTTGCAGGCTCGACAAAGCTAAAGTAGGCATTCAGAGAATGCCTACGGCCTTATTGGTGAGGCTGCGCAGCGCTCATGTTATTGTTTATTGTTTATTTTTTCGCACTTAGAATTTGTTATTTCGTATTTATTATTGTTTGTACACTTTTATTTTTGTGATTTTTTTTTTTGTTTTGCTAACAATTTCGGCGTTATTGACTAACGCTTTGCTTAATGCACTGTTTAAGTTGTTTTGTTTTTTACTTATTTTATTTTAATTTTAGGTTTTAGAGAATAATCACGGAGCGCATAAAATACACGTCCGTATAGGTTGAAAGCTCTCTCACACAACAGATTTATGGTATTAGTAGATACCAATTGCTTCTAAAATTTATATACATTTTTGTTCACAACTTAGTAGCTTAAATAAGCCACCACTAAACAGATGCTACTCTAATTCTACATAATACAACACGAAATAAACACTTAAATCTCAAATAAAATATATTAAAGAAACAACAAAGTCTACAACTACAACAAATATAAACTATACCACAGCGAACTGCAATGTGACTTGGCGTCACCACGACGTATACGTAACATTGCATTATGAAAAATGTTGCTAGCTGTCAGCACAACGTTGCGTTGCATAAGCATAAACCGTTATGGCAATTCAATTTACGTTATTGTTAACTTGTCGCTAAACGATTACGAAACGAATGACGGCGACGAGAAGTCGGCGATAAGCCTGACATGCAAAATAGTGTAAACTAAGCGCGCGCAACTTCGGCAATTGGCAGGCAGGCAGCAATAACTGATTGCATTTCGCCACCAGAGTTGCCGTTTTCAATGCGCCTTCGGTGACAGCAAATCATTTTCGAATTGTCAAATGGCAAATGCTGTCGCGCATTTGTAGCGCTTTTTGAAGCTTGCGAATATTTCTGCTTAACAAACTATAGCATACATCTGTGTATACGTATTCTTCAACTCCACTGCACCACACTCATTCCTCCATCGTGCCACATCAATCATGCACCACGCGTTGAGTGGCTACAATTCGTTGGTTGCACGGCGATGTATTGGAAAATTGTGAAATCGAATTTTGCGCTATATATTGGAAAATATTTTTCAATTTACTCACATGCATGCACTCTAGTTGAAGATTGTGCAGAAATTGCCAATGAAGGCAACAGACCTTGTGTAGCCAAAGGCAAGAGCATGTGTGCAACTTTGAAAATTTGCTATTTGTAAAAAAAATCGAGTTCACAAAAAGTACAAAATACACATTTTACTCGACCTTATCAGCGCAATAGCAACAAATTACGGTAACAAGTGTTGCCATGAACTGTGGAGGTTGTGTTGAATGTGATGGGGGAATATATTTGTAAGGTGGGGGGGCAGCAACTGAACACTTTCAGCGCATTTTTGGAAATATATTAGCGTTTCAGCATGCTTTCGAAACGATTTTCATTTGCTATTACAATAGAATATTTTTTATCACCTCAACTTTGTACATAACATTGCTGAATTATTGTAAAATGGAGTGAATTCCGCCTTTCTTGAAGTCTAAAAGTGATTTTGAATGGAAAGGAACATGTTTTTAGTTTTATAGAAAATTTATTTAAGAAGACGTTCTTTATGCAAAACAGGAAAAAACTTTAACTTCGGCTGTACCGAAGCTAATATACTCTTCACAGGTGCATTTCCTTTAGTAACTATGTGTTTAAGCAAATCTAAAGACGTAAGAAAAAGTAAGTAAAAAAAAAGAAAACATTTTACTAATTCTTTTTAGCCGGGTTGTTTGCTAGGAACATTAAGGTTATATAGTTAACCGATCTGAACAATTTCTTCGGAGATTATATTATTACCTTAAGTGTCCATGTCAAATTTCGTGAAGGTACCACGTAAAATGCGAAAATTTTCCATACAAGCCCTTGAGTCCGATCGTTCAGTTTGTATGGCAGCTATACGCTATAGTGAACCGATCTCAACATTTTTTTCGGAGATTAAATTATTTCTATGAGCAATAACTCACACCAAATTTCGTGAAGATATGTAGTAAAATGCTGAAGTTTTCCATACAAGCCCCTGATTCCGATCGTTCAGTTTGTATGGCAGCTATATGCTATAGTGAACCGATCTGAACAATTTTTTCGGAGATTAAATTATTTCTATGAACAATAACTCACACCGAATTTCGTGAAGATATGTATTAAAATGCGGAAGTTTTCCATACAAGCCCTTGATTCAGAACTTTCAGATTGTATGGCAGCTATATGCTATAGTGAACCGATCTCAATATTTTTTTCTGAGATTAAATTGTTTCTATGAACAATAACTCACACCAAATTTCGTGAAGATATGTTGTAAAATGCGAAAATTTTCCATACAAGCCCTTGTGTCCGATCGTTCAGTTTGTATGGCAGCTATAAGCTATAGTGAACCGATCTGAAAAATTGTTTCGGAGATTAAATTATTTCTATGAGCAATAACTCACACCAAATTTCCTGAAGATATGTGGTAAATTGCGGATGTTTTCCATACAAGCCCTTGATTCCGATCGTTCAGTTTGTATGGCAGCTATATGCTATAGTGGTGCGATATCGACTATTCCGACAAATGAGCAGCTTCTTAAAGAGAAAATAACATCTGCAAAATTTCAAAACGATATCTTAAAAACTGAAGGACTAGTTCGTATATATACAGACAGACCGACAGACGGACATGGCTAAACCGACTCAGTTCAACATACTGATCATTTATACATATACTTTATAGGGCCTCCGACGCTTTTTTCTGGGTGTTAAAAACTTCGTGACAAACTTAATATACCCTGTGTTGGGTATAAAAATATCTAATTAGAGTTATATATCACAAAACCTTTGAAATCACATTCATTTTAGAACGAAATAGTTAACGAAATTAAAATATAATTTTTTTTCTAATTTGTTTTTCTCACGTTTACAATTTTACACGCATCTGCTGCACCATACCTATTACGTACGCATGTACGGTTACAAATGCTACATTCAGTTTATATTTCATGTCACGCATACGCCCAGGTGCACATCGCCACACACACACACGCACACAACTTGAGCTGCTTATGCGCGCACATATTAACGACTGCGCAAATGTGAGTAAATACACGCATGCAAACACCGTTACTTACCTGCATTTATTACGTCTCTAGCTACATAAATTCACAGCAGCTTGTTGCAAGTGCGTCATTTGTATGCACAAGCGACTGCTGCTACATACATATAAATGTGCTCGTAAATACTGGCTGCCATCTATATACCTATATAAGCAGCTGCATGAGTATGCTTACGCATCTGGGAGGCATGTGTGCTTATTTCATTTTGCTGCAGTTAAAATTTGTCATTGGCATTGACGCTGCTTCAAGCGTCGCACCATCAACTGTGGCAAACTATTTCAATTTTTTTTAACATTTTTATTCGCAATTTTTGCATACCGTTTTCAGCACTTTTTCCAAGTGCTGCGTAATTTACGCTCATGTAAATTTCATTTGCTAATATCATGGAAAATGTGAAAAATTCAATTGCTGATATGGCGCTGTAAATCGCTTAGCAAAGAAATTTTCGCATATACTTTGTTGCTAGAGGGGATACTTAATATTTGAATAAGGTATTGCAGCTTTTTCGAACAAGTTTTTCATGACATTTTTACTTAACTCTCGTACTTAATAACCTTTTGGACCATATTGCTGAAAAAAAAAATAATTCAAAATTCAAATACTTACACTATCTGCATTCAATCTAAGCTAATTTAACATTTTACAATTGAAAAAGCACAAATGCATTCAATAAGTCAAACAAAATAGTAAACAAATAAATTAATTTACATTACTCATACGCCACGGCCAACAACAGAGACCAGCATCGATTTTGCTCCCCTAGTTTTCTCTCCCACCTATAAATACTTATGAAGTGCTCTCCACGGCATCAATAATGAAACCCTTTATTCTGCACCAAGTGCTCTCCCCCTACCACTTTATACCCCTCACACCCCAAGTAATTGCATTGACTCTTTGTAGCTAATCGTCTTTGTGTTCGCACTGTTTCGCTAATTCAGCTTACTTAGGTGTAAATTCGATTTTAATTAATAGCCAACGCTGAAAGGTACACGCACAAAATACAAACAATAACAACAACAGAACATTGGTAGCAGTAAGCCGAGTAGCGGCGGCTCGACCAACATTTATCCATTTAGTGGTGAGCAGTGAAGTGGTTTGCTGCATAAGCGACCACCAGATGACGGTGGCTAAGCACGCGCTTAGGCGCACAGACAACAAATGCGTTGCATGCGCACACACACAGTCGTTTGTGCCACATTAATGCGAGTCCATTTGCATGGCAAATGCGTGGAATGAAGCGGATAATATGCTCAGGCTGAGACCAACCTCTTTTTTTCAGAGGTAATGCGTGCTTTCATTTTCAAGTGCTTTTCGCGTACCTTCGTGGTTGCTGCATGTGCGTATTTGATTTTTGAGTATTGACGCTGCTTAATGAACGAATTTCTCATTACAGCGTGTGTATATATTTTAACTGAGCCTTTATGAAAACTATTAATATTTAGCACTATCTTATAAATACTTAAATTAAGTCTGAAATACTTATAAAATGAAAAATAATATTTATAAACATTTTCTAATAAATTTCTTGTTTTTTTTTTCTCTTTTCAGGTAAATATCAATTTCTATATGTTCTTTAAACTAACTTATTGGTAAGTGGAAAATCATTTCTTGAAATGGAACAATCAATTAATTATATGTATATGTTTTCAAAATATGTTTCCGAAAGCTTTCGAAATAGATTTCTGAAATTAGTTTTTCATATAAAAATGTTAGAAAATATTTAAAATATCTAATAATCACGAAAATCGCAAACTCTATAAAAACAATATAAATTTCCTATATAAAATATGTAAAAAAATAAGCATAAAAAGTTACCAGCTCATTTAAAAGCTTAGTGTAAGCATCCACCCTTAGCTGACACTTAGCTGTAGTTTATTCCTTGCACTTACCACCTATGCGAAATACATCAAATGGAAAACATGATATTTAGAAACATTTTGTACACAGCGCCATCTATAGTCAGCTTTTAGACGAAGCTTTTCTGTACTTTTTTGAAACTCATATATTTCTTAATATTTCTTTTTAATTAATTATTTCCACTAAAGCAAGCACAAGAGATTATCATTTCCTTTACAACTCTTGTGCCAGACAAAAAAAAATAAAAATCTTCCACGCCATTTCACACACAGATCATCAAACCTTTATGCCAACACAATTATAACTGCTGTAATTTTCTAATTCATTACTCAACCAACATAAAACAGCAGACATTACCTTTGCATTACCCGGTTTTTTGTTTTTTTTTTTTTTGAATCACCCTCATACTCACTCAACCATAGCGGCGTGCTAGTTAAATATTCAAATGAAATTACACCGCAGTAGTCGCCAAGCAGCCAACAGTCAGCTGGACCTGTCTAGACCGGAATATCAAAGAGAGGAAATGAAATTGCTGAATCAGTCACACCAAACAGCATAACCCAAAATGAGAAAAATGGGGCGTTGCACATACATAAAGTATCGACACAGCAGCAAAATGTTGGTGATACACATTGCGAAAATAACACCAAAAACAACAACTAAAGGTAGTTAAAAGGTGTGCGAAAGCTGCGCGAAGGACCTGCAAAGCAAATAAACGCAAAGGGTAGAATTTTGGCAAAAACAAAAAATTGAGAAAAAGGCAAATGATAAATGCTAAATGAAAATGGTCATTGGGCGTGCTGATGTTGAGGGCCTCACACGTTTCCAATTATAATTTTTTTCTTTGTCTCAAATTAATGTACGTGTGTAAATATTATTCAACTCGTTGAGGCTTTGGCACGTGGACGCTATTAAATTTGCAGGCCTGTTTTAGTTGAATACGAGGGCTGCTATATATATTTCTGGCCTAATAATGAAAATAGAAATATTTATCAACGAAAATGGTTTTATTGTTTTTCAAAATATTCTCCATCAAGATTTATACACTTTTGCATGCGCTCAAACTAATTTTCGAAGCACTTTTTTTGAGCCTTTTTTTGAGCGATTGTCAAATTGTGCGGTCAGGTGTTCATGCAATATCGAATGTATGCTGGTGGGAGAAATGCATAGACATGCCTCTATCTGAAGGTATGTTACATGACGGTCTTGCATTATCACTTCACGTACGGCATCGATGTTTTCTGGCACAGCGGCTGTTTTTGGACGACCTTCATGGAATTCGTCTTTGAGCGAGCGTCGGTCACGATTGAATTCGTTGTACCAGTTTTTTACAGTGCTATAGGATGGTGCTTCATATCCATACAAAGATTATAGTTCATCGATGCACTCTTGTCGCTGATAATCCACGTCGAAAGTTGCGAAAAATGATCGCACGAAAATGTTGACGAGATGAATTTTTTAATTTCCTGTAAATAAAACAATTCTCGATTAAATGACAAAACGTTCTGAGTGATGTTATGCTAAAAAATGTCAAACTTTCCAATGGAAATGTCAGATTGCACCTGGCAACACTTAGTGTTGCCTAGGCCAGAAATATATATAGCAGCTCTCGTAATGGTAAAATTCACAATATATCTCCCCAACTGCCTATCAAACTTATAACAGTCATCAAACTTTATGTGAAAAGCAGATTTTTAAAAATACTAGCCTCTTGAGAGTCTTGAAAACCAGCAGTTCCCTTTACATCTCGATTGAAAAGTGTCGTGATCTAACTTTTCGTTTATTTTGTAAAAAAATTTTCATTGATATAGAATTCTCTTGAACTCTCACTTTGAAACACCACAATCTTTAAGTATAACGAATCGAACAAGCAACTGGTATAAATAAAACAGATTGGCATAATCAAGTAGAGATCGAATGTAAAGCACTTGTAGCAAGGAAGCTTCATAGTTTTCTCCTGCCGCCTTAGATTATTAGTGACATGAAAAAGGCGGAAGAAAACATATTATATTCTTGCAACATGTCGCACAAATCACAATGGACAGACGAATTCATTTTCAGTTATCCATCCGATCTTCGGTCCGTGTAAGCGGTGAATTAGTTAATAATTGAGATATCATGAAGAAAACCTCTCATGTGGAAATTGAGTATTTAAACAATTCCAAAATAATGTTTGAGGCAATTCTGCTTAATATATCATAACCACATATTGAGATAATACTCTTCTAAATATCCAATTTACTATGATTATGCACAACTACTATTTAGATAACTATCCTCGAGTGTCTGCTTCAGGCTTAAACGTTTTATAAAATTCGCAACATTTACTCGTCGAGTTTATTTTGCTTATAATAACATTCGTATTCTGACTGAGTTGTTTGTCTGCTGGCAAAGGCGGAAGTTAGGAAACGGAAGAGAAATCACAGCAGCGGATACGTTGATTATAAATACAAACTCATACTTAACATATATGAATCAACATTAGAAGCTGCTATTTACCCAATACTACATACAAATGCATAAGCATAGTTATGTAACGCTCTGCCAACAAATGAGTTTTAGCTTATCTATGTGAAGTGTAGTTTTTCGCTGGTGCAATGTTGTTTACAAAAGCACTTAAGTGTACACACATATAAATATTTGTGCATAGAATGTGTATGATAACTTTTATTTATTCGTCGCTGTCACGTTTTCTGTGAGAGCTGATATGGCGTATACACCTTAAGGGCAGATGAAAACGCAGAATAGAACGTATAAAAACGCTTGAAATACAGAGCATCACTAGCTCACATTCAAGTCCTAGTATGAGAAGAGTAAGGTTAATTATGACTCTGCTTAGCACTAAAAGCTAAAAAATAAATATAAATATGTTTCACAAGATATTTTTTTACTTTTAAACATATATTTATAGTTACTTGCCTGTGTTCAGCTGCTGTATCATTGTATGTATCATTAAGATCGAGAGCGCCATAGCCTGCTTCACTATACTTTTATCATGCACAATGTGGATTTCTCTTTTGCTTACGCTTTTGATTATTTACTTGTGTGCTTTGCATATAAAAAACTGTTAAATAAATCTTAACTAAAGCAGAGAGCACTTAATATGCCATGCGCTTAGACTAATTGAGCGTTTTAAACGCCATTATTTTTCAACTTTGGCCAACAAATGTGTACACATACGATATAGTTTGCAAACAGAAAGTTTACAACTACATTCTCATGTAAATATTTACTATTTTGATATTGATGCCTTGAATTTAGGAGATTTTTCTTTTAAGCGCTTCTTTGTCCGAGGGCAATACGATGCCATATATACGATTTTTTAGGGAAGCAAAATGTTGCAGGTGAATATAATTATGTTAGAGCGTTTCTTAACACTTTGAGCCCCGCGTGCCCACCCGTGGTCATATTTTTCTGCAGCGGTGAACCGCATGCTGACGAAGGGTTGTGCTTTAGTTGACAAGCTGGGACCAAAATCTGTTTTCTTAGTTTTATTGAGTTTTTGCGATTGAGGTGACTTTGTGACATTTATTTTTGATAAACCAAATGCATTTTTGTTTTTTTTTCATGAAATGAATTTTTCTTACCTAAATTTGATTCACTATTTTTTGGGCTTTGGCAGACCAAATTACAAAGTCCACGTCAAAAAGGCTTACATCCTGGGACCGAAGAAATTTTATTTCAATGGAAAATGTATGCAGAACGTTTCCATCGGTGATCACAATGTCGGTAAATGAAACACGACGTATGAACACGGGTGGTCACGATGTCCCATGAAAATGGGAAAATCCACCAATGTCCACGGGTGGTCACATTGTCCCAAATCGTCAAAACATAAATGTCCACCGGTGTGGCACGCGGGGCTCAAAGTCTTAAGGAGACAGTTTAGTCACAAAGAACGCAATAAGCAAAGATGTATAAATAGATGTCAATCAATTTCAAGGGTTCTCTTACTTTACTTGATAAATTTTCATTTGTTCTAAGCTTCAGGTGGATGATGTTTTTGAAAGGCCAAATATATAGGTCAACAACTTTGCTTCCGTTTTTGTCGATGTTACAAATGTCGATGAGCCTCAGCCGCACTTTTGGAATTAAAAAAGAAAAGCAAAATTTCCCGCAAATGTCGAGAATTCGGCTAAAAAACTGAAATTTTCAGTTGAGAAAAAGTTTGGGATGCAAACAGATCTCTACAAATATTTTGTTGGGTTAATGTTGACACAAATGTCCCGGATCGATATAAAATGATTTAATCGAATTAATCGGCCAGTGCTTGACCCTAGGGACATCTATATTATACATCAGTTATATTATCCATTCATTCATCTTAGATTCACCACTTCTCTTCTTATTACATTTGAGCTTTGATCACTGGTCAAATAATAAAAATCATGCAGTAGAGTATCCTTACACTACTTTAAAAATACTCTATAACTCATTGCTAAGTTGACTCCAACATATTATATCAGTCTCTTGGATTTATGCCAGTTCTTTGTTCGATTCGCCAAACTTTGAAAATAATGTAAATTACACTGCTTCAGCATGCTTTATGAGGACACTATTTATATCCGAGCTTATAATAATATACTCGTTTTATATAACTATTGGATCCAAAACTACTTTTCCATTTGTATACACACAGTGTAGAATCAATCTTTCTTCAAGTTGCGTACTAAGAAAGATTGCGTCTCAATCACTCGCTCGAGCTTTTATAGTTTTTAAATAGATTTAAAATTTTAAAATTTATTGTTAGACTTTAAAAAAAGCAGATCCAATAAATAAAGTAATATTGATACTTCATAAAGGCAAATGAATAGCTAATGGTGTCCGAAAATTATGAGCTAACGTCCGATTTCATCCCAGTAAGACCCTTTAAAGAGTAATCCCGCTGTACTCTCTTAAAATTTTACCAGTCGCTTTTTATTGCACGACATATATTACACACACACAAACAAAATTGTATTTTGTATGTTCAATATGCAAATGCTGAAATGATTGTCCATTATGCTAAACAAACAAACGTCAATTGGTGGTCGACTGCATAAACAAAATGTACGCAAAAATGCCGGGCAATTCGTTAGTCCATTCAGCAGATTAACATACTCGCACTTAATACGAAACAAATACAAATAAATAAACAAACACACACACAAACCAGGGCACAAAAGCGTGTATATAGGTAAAGTGCTTGAATAAAGTGCTTGCCAGCCACTATAAACAATTTAGCATAAATTTGCATACTTTTAGCCATTTGCAGGCAGTCAATTCCTCTATACACACAGACTTGTACTGTTATCTATATGCATTTGCCGGCAGCTGAGTTTTTTTCACTCGCTGCCTAAATGCTTAACAAATGCCTGCTGCAAATCTACCCACTCCACAGCAATCTTAACTGGCAATTCGTCGCATTGCAAGCAATTTACAAAAGCAAAAACAAACAACAACAGCATATAAGTATGAGTGAATTTCGACGAAAAACCGTTGAGCCTTTGTGCTGCATAACTCAAATGTCCTGGCTTTCATCGAATTTCACTTCATTTGGCTGTGACGTACTGCCCTATGTTGTTGTTGTTGCTGTTATTGCTACTGTTGATTTTGTTTTTGTTTGCTGAAAGTTTTGCTGCAGCAATTTTTCAACTTCATTCGATTTCTATTTTTTTATTTTCTATTTTTCGGTATGTTTACACAGGGTTATCCAGCGCCCAGCTAAAGGCGTTGTTGGCGCCTGCAACTCAGTTTCACACATTACTGATTTTCTTTATTTGTCGATGGATTTTATTCATACACTTGGCCCTTGGCTGCCGGCCTGCATTTTTTGTGTGCTTACTTTAAGGTTAACTGTAGTCAACAACAACAACTGCGTGCTGGCCATCAAGCCTGCATCCTTTGAATAGTTTTGCGCATTTTGTTTGCTTCAAAGCAAAAGTTTTCCTTGGTTCACTAACTGTTTTCTCTCTTGCTAGCTTGGTTGTTTGTTTTGTTTTTAGATATTTAGCATAGTCGCTTCTTTATTTTCCGGTGAATATATGAGAGTTTATTTAGTTTTAGTCGGCCTTGATTTGCTTGTTTTAAAATATGGCAAGTGATTGGTGGTGGTGATTTAGTGGGTTTTTGGTGTCTAATGGGAGTTTCAGGATAATAGATTTAAGTGGAAATATTTTTAAGAAATTTTAACGGGCTTAAGCTTGAAGATTTGGATTTAGTTTTTTTTTTTACAGAGGGAGTCCACAAGTATGTTTATTTTCAAATATTCTCAAATGCTGATTACCGATCTACTTTCGTCCGAACAATTGACGATAATACCAAGCCAATTCTCATTTTTTCTTCTAATAAATCAGAAAGCTCTCATTTTCAATATCAGATTTAAGCCTTTAAAAAACTTTGAAAATTTTTTCCGTTGCATATACTCAAATATATGCAAATACTCGAACCACCGTTATTCAAACCGCGCATATCCGGTGAATTAACGGATATAAATATGCCATAAAACCAATATAAGAAAAAAAAGTTGCATAACAAAAATTCTGAATTTAGCTGCAACATATTGAAAATGCACAGCTGCGATGAGCCTAAACTACAACAAAAACAAAAAAACAAAAGCGTGCAAAAAAACAACATAATTTATGGCTGCCGAGTATGGGCAACCAGTACAAAATGCAGGAAGTCATTGTGGCATTAGTGTTGGATAGATTGGCTTTCAAAAAAAAAAGGAAGACAGATAAGCAACAACAAAAAGAGCGAGAATATGAGTGAAACTGAAACCGACGAAAGGGTGGTGGCGGAAGTTAGGAGGCCAAATGTATAGATATATTTATTTTTGTTTGTCTATTTGTACATTAAAATTTATAAGCTGCAAATAATGGCTTCTGCCATAGTGATGATGGCGTCGGCCGCTTTTTTATCTTACTTTCTTTATTTCTATTATTACTATTTTTTTACGCTCCGCCGTCTGTAGTACAACACAGTTGCTATGAATTGTAGGTTATTACAATATTTTTTTTATTGTTTATGTTGTCATGCTGTAACAAACTAGACTACTTTTATTTTATACTATTCCTCTCTCGTTATGAGGCATTTCACTCTACAAATAGCGCTGCAGGCGAGAGATTCTCGAAAGGGTTGTGACTCCAATTTTCGCTAGCAACAACAATAAATGAAATATGGAGCGACAAAATTTGCATAAATCACAAAACAGTTAGCGAGGAAATGGATAAAAAATGCAAAGGGCTGCGTTGAAAATAAAAAATTGGAAATTACTTGCGTCATATGTAGATTGAATGGTGGCTCAGGAGGATATATGTAGAAATGGGGAATAATAATAAATATGTATTGATGTGTAGAAAAAATGTAAAAAGTTATTAAACATTTAGAAACTTTTCCAGTTATCGGCTGCCAAAGTCAAATTCAAATAATTCGAAGAGTTTCAACCAACCAGTTCACTAATAGGTCTAAATTCTCTCTTCAAGTCAAGTTTTTGTTGCTAAACAAATTTTTATATGTTATATTATAGTTTCAATAAGTGGTTTCAAACTTAGAACAAACAATAAAACGTTGCCTACATTTAGGCGTTGCCAGCTAAAATTCATCTAAGTCGCACACCAAATGAGATATTAACTTGTTGGTTGGTAGGGGTTGTTTTTTTATTGTTTTTTTTTATTGAAAGTCATATGTATAAATATAGAAGGGATATCCAGTTATTGTAATAAAATAAAATCAGAATTTCTTCCATAAAAATTATCGAAATTAGATTTTTTATCTACGAATGTTTGGGACACACTTACTTTAGATAGAACAGAAAACTGAATTTTCCAAAAAAAAAAACAGTTTTCATTAAAATAAATAAATATTTTATTTCCAACTCTGCTCAATAAAAACCTTTTTTAAGAAAATACAATAATCTCCCCAAAGATTTAAATTTCAATTTCTTCAAATAAACTTAAAAAAAGTGAAGGCAACGCGATATCTTCTTGTTTAGCGCATTTCAAGTAATTGAATAGTGGAAAAATATGGCGCAACAATAATCCCACAGCTGCTTTCAGTGCTGAAGCAGCTCGTAACGTTAACATTTCTTTTTACCTTTTTCATCTGCTTATTTCTATCACTAGAGTGTGCCACTCCATCATTTTCATCTGCAGCACAAATAACCGCAGATATTGAATTGAATTGAATTTTGCTGATAATTTAAAACAAAAACTCCTGAGTTCTCGATTACATTTCACCACCCTTCCATTGAGTATAGAAAGCACGCTTACAGCAACTCTGCACCGCATCCATCAATAGCAGCCAAACCAAAACATATCTATAGCTAACATATACTTACTTATATATATTTGAATGGATATGTGTCTGTATATGCGACTCAAGCCTCGAACACCTTCACTGCCTCATGCATTGAAATGCTCACTCGCTCATACGAATGCTTACGGTTACATTTCTACAACTCCAATCAATTGAATTTCAATGGAATTCTAAAATATCTGACAGCCGGAAACGGAAGTGAAGTTGGGCTGGCAGTGCAGATGCGAAAATATAAATGAGTATAAATGCGAGCGAAATTCAATTGACTGACTGGTGGATAAGTGGCGGTGAGTGGTTGAGGGGAAGCGGTTAATTCAATGCTTGACTGCGGTGCGTCTCTGCCTGCTGCCGCCATCGCTGCTGCTGATATTGTCTATTTCTATGTGTATGTTTAAGGGTGGCTCTGTGTTATTCCGGCTTAATGAAATGTAACGCCACAGCGGCCATTGTGGCGTTGCTGGCTGCTGACACTGCCGCTGACGGACATAGCGGAAATGCGCGTTTTAATCGAAAATGTTTCGTGGCATTAATAATACCAAATGTCTGCTTATGTGTTTGTGTGTGTATGTTTGCATTGCGCACTGAGGCATAAGCTAGTTTTCGCGCACACACACACACACAGTAACTGCGCGCCACATTTCTGGGGTATTAGTGTAAAAGCTCATTTCCGCTAAACAAAATGCACAAAAAAGTCGCTTAAATATTGCAGATGTCAAAGTCAAACGTTGGTCAACGAGGCGTAAACCGAACTACAAATACATATGTTTTGATACGCAAATGGATGAGCGCTGCTGTGTGATAGTGGAGATCATTAAATTATAATGCGACAGCGAATTTCCGCAATGCAGTACTTTTTTTCGCTAAAAGCTTGCTGTGCTTAATGAGATTTAAAATTCGAGCATTAAATGAGACGAGACTGCAACTAAATGAATGAGAGAAATCTAATATCACATTGGAGTCTATATTTTGATATTATATGTATACTTTAATTTATGACTTGTGTATGTGTTCAAAAAATAACGGGAATTTTAAAATGTTATATATCTCGCAAACCAAGCTATATAAACCAAGCATTCTGCAGTCGCTTCCCTTTCGCACCCCATCACACACCTTGAAAATAGTGAAAATAGTCCCATACAAAAGTTATGTTGGAAATTACTAAAAGTGCGTTAACTTACTAGCAGAAAATATCAGAAACACTAATTTTTACAGAAGAATTGGCAGATGGAAGCTGCACTCAGATTTTTTTACTACTACTCAGGAACTACTCCACCGATTTCAATGAAATTTGGTATATAATATTTTCTTAACACCCCGATTACACGTGTGGAAATTGGGCGAAATCGGTTCACAACCACGACTACTTTCCATATAACACAATTTTGAATTCCATCTCATTCCTTCACTTTATAAGATTTACATCAGAAAAAAATGAAGATAGCAGAATAAAACTTCACACAAATACTGTATGTATATGATCTGTGGCATCATTTGTGAAAAAATTGTCGAAATCGGATTATAACTTTTCAATGTCCCGTATATCGAATAGGAAGAACTCAGTGCCTTATGGTAATTTTTCACCGAAAATATATATAGGGAGTCTTTTTCTTCTAATAGTGTGTCCCAGAATCAAAAATGATTACAATCGGGCCATAACTTCCCCTAGCTCCCACATGCCTAATAATAGGTTTTTCAAAAAGACGATGGGCTTAATAACTTATAGATCGGTTAAAATGTGAAATTTCTTAGCTAATTTAAGTAAGCATATAATCTTGTATATAATGCATGTTGGTTGTGAAAATGAGTGAAATCGGTTCAGAAATTATCTCAGCCCTCATATACTATATACGACGATTTTAGTTATGCTATATTGAAATTTGTTTTCAAAAATTAAAAATTCTTTAAAAAGTCATATTAATTAAGGTGCGAATCCTTCTCTATTCTCTCTGACACATATCTCAACTGGTCTAAAAGCCTGAAACTAAACAAGTCAAACACTCAAATAAATGAAATAATGAACTCCAACTCAACAATTCCTGTACACACAGCCATCAAAGGCAGCTATTTCGAGGATAATACATGATTATACTATTTCACTAAATCGAATGATAAAACATAAACAAAAGCAAATAAAATTGACACACACACACAACAACAACTTCAATAGCACACAATTCAACAGGTCGCAGGCTTAACGTGCAATAAAATTTAATTTTCCAAGCGCTTAACCGCAATTAATGCGCTAGGTGACAACAACAACAATAAAGCAACAAAACCTTAAGACATTTACATACAACGAAGTAACGGTATATACTATGCTGATGACGGCCATTATTGCATTGTACTTAAAAAGAGTCTTAAGTAAACGGACGACGAGGCCGTAACGGTGCAGAAAGAACCGTTAGCTGATGCTTAATCGCCCAACTTGCACACACCCAACGACACTTAAGACCTTTACGACATTTTTATTTGCTACTTTTTTTTACTACTTTTTATACGTTCAAGGACAATCAGCACCGCTGTCGTCGCTGACTTGTGAGGTTAAAGTTATTTCTGTATTTGTTTTGCCGCGAGCCAAATAAGCTGCGGTAACAAGTTGAATGATAGTTATGTCAGAGTTAAATGCTAAATTATTGCAGCAATTAAACGACATTAAAGAGACAAAAAGTGCAGAGTGTTGTGTGTCTTCAATGCCGTCAGCAGCTGAAGAAGAAGAAAACGCTCACCGTCAGCGACGTCCTCATTTGCATACGCGCATACGAGAAAAAGCTTTTGCCACAGTATTCAGTAGTCTTAGCTGCCATCTTACTCAACGTATTCAACGTTCTCGCACTTTTTACCTTGCTCTTCGTGTCTTTTTAGCCGCCTTTGAGGCGCACGTAGACGCTTTAGCGCTTTTAATTAAGCGGATTTGCCTGCCTTAACCGAGCTTGGTCGCCGTCATTGAAGCCAAAGCAGGCATATTTGACTTGGCAACTGTGCCAACCCATTTCCGCGCACTCATCTCACCACCACTTAGCTGCTAAGACACAGTCAGATCGACGAAAGATTGCAGCGAAAGGTGTGTGCAATGGTAGAAGGTCAAAGCGGCAGGAGAGATTGAGAATGACGTTGGTGTTGAGACTGCGACTATGTCTGAGGCTGGTTGCGTTGGCGTTGGTTCGCAGTGTTCAAGTATGCATGTAGTTGCGCTTCAACGCAGTCTGGCGTGATGAAATATGTAGGAAATGCTTCAAGTGGAAGCCTTTGATGAAACTGTGCGGTGCGCGATATTTATCTACGCAGATTAGCATATGTCAAGCGTGGATGCATGCCAGCGCTAAAAGCACTCAAGCGACATAAGAAAAAGTTTGAATTTCATTTGGCTTCTTAAGAGTTGTTGGGGAGAATATGAAAACTGGTATTATATTTCCTTAAAAAATATTCTTCAGCATGAAAATTGTGATGTGGTATAAAATTACGATTTGAAGAGCTGATATGTGTTCAAATGTGATATGAGGTGATATGGCTAAAGTAATGTGATGTGATGAAAAGAAGTACGATATGATGTCACGTCATATGATGTGAAATGGTATAAAAATATGTGAAGTGGTAAGAAGTTAAAATGCGATAAGATGTGATATGAAGGCATGTGATATTACATGATGTGATGTGGTATAAAATTACGATTTGAAGAGCTGATATGTGTTCAAATGTGATATGGTTAAAGTAATGTGATGTGATGAAATGATTTAGAAGTGCGATATCATGTCACGTCATATGATGTGATGTGGAAGGGAATAATGTGATAAGACTAAATGTGTGATTTTTGAAGCTATTTTATGAGTTAGTCTTGTGATACTTTTTAATCTGATGCGACATACTAATTTAATTTAAATTGGGACCTGTTTTTATCATGTGATATGGAGTTAAGATGGATTAAGATGTGATGTGATGTGATATGATGTGATAGTCATAGCATGCATCTGACGTGATGTATGACAATTTGATATATCATCATGTTGATTTAATGTATTTTGAAGTGAGACAAAATTAGATAAAGCAAGTATAAACTAAGATGTGACTTCCATAAAATAATCAAATTTAAGTAGCGATTAGCGATTTGCAATAGAATTCTTCAAGTGTATGACCATATCGTACATCTTATATACTGTATTGTATGCCAAGCTAAAGGTTAAAATTATGTTTTGATTTTATCTTTAAACTGACCTTTCTCCACTCACACCTTGAGGCAACACCTCAACAAGATGTTATTTCGCCAATAATTTTGAAAAGCGTGTACGCCTTTTATCTTTATTATAAGTTGATTTTATTATCCAAATATTAACCTAATTAACTGTCAAGTACACACAACTTGAACTGCCGGCGAATGTTATGTAAACAGCGTAGGAAACTTGCAAAAAATTCGCCTCTCGCCCCGCCTACCAAGTGACACACCATTGTTTGGGAAATTCCTGCTGCAGGGCCCTTGACATTTCAAAGACTTTCTGCGCTTTCATTTTTCAACTTTCGAGCAACAAAGCGTGAATATTTAAGTTTTGCATAAAAATAGAATTTTACAGCCGCAAAAACATAATAAGCTGACAGATTTTTTCCCATTTTCGTTGAAATCATGCAGACACACAGGAACATACAAGTGTTTGAGGCTTATTATAATGATTGCGTTAGCACTTTTTGAAGCTTTAATGAGTTCAAGAACTTTTTCTCATTACCTTGAACGCTTAGAACGACTGCAGTTGCCACTTATTTATTATATTTTCAAGTAGGCTGTGTAAACTTCGATTGTTGCCTATTGATGTATAGCTCGTTTTTGTTCATTGTGTAAAAGTTTATAAAAGTTTTCGGCAGCGTGATATTAGAAATTAATAAATTTTAATCCAACACCTACATATTGATTGATTTTTTTTAAATAGAATTTAAACTTCAATTTCGTATTAATTATGTATTAAATTTATACATTGAATTCTGCTTTATATATAACTAAGAGAGTTATTCATTTTTTCTACATATGTATTATATAAATATTCAGTCCATCTCTCCCACCTATTTCCATTACCAATATCAGGCCTCAATAGTCACGACTTCAAGTTGTGGTAACACCACAAATCATATTTTTTTCTAAAACCTTCCTAATGGATTTGCCACATATTGTTTCGTACATGTATAAGCCATAAAAAAATAACAAATGACAGAAAAACAAGACGATTTGGCGATAGCCAAAGGTAATTGCAATAACGGCAATGACAACAAAGCCGGCCGAGTCGAGCGTACAAAATCAACAAGCACATGCAAGAAACGACACACGAAACAATGGCACAACAATGGCAAAGTAATGAAAAATTTCGCAGACTTTCAGCCAAAAAAACAAATACAATACACCGAGCAAATGTAATTTTATTGCCTACAAGAAAATGGGCGAAAAAGATAAACATTACACTGTGGCAATACACACGAATGCGGTGAAATGAGTAAATGAAAGACATACATATATGTATACAAGAATTCTGGAAGATGGGAATTCTTGGCGTAAAAGCATACTACATATATGCAGAACAATACCGTTATGTGGCTCATATGACGCTGTAGGAAAAGTATTCTGGTAACATTTGGTAATGGGTCCCATTCTCGTTTAATTAAGAGGTCAAGTTTGGGTTTTCAAGCGACTCAATATCAGTAATGCTGTCTGTATGTGTGACGATTTCGAGATATTTCGAAGAAAAAACGGGTTGTTGAAATGAGAAAGATTTCCAGTTGGGTATATTTTCATTTATTTCATGTATTTAATGGTTGTAAGATATGATTTACAGGGTACTTGAACATAAATTTATCATACAACAACAAGGCAGCCGTCATAAAAATTTTATTGCAGACCTAGCTAGGCCTTTCAGCAACAACAACACATACAAAACGAATATATAAACATTCCTCAAAATGTCTGTAATATTGATATTCACATGTTACTGCAGCGCCTTGAGGTCATTAAATGCGTGTGTGTGTGTGTGCTCCTTTTTTTCTTACGGAACTTCAAGCTTTTATACAAATTTCCGACAGCGCACGAGTGCGTATTTTAACTTCTTCAACTTGATTGCCACAATTTCATTCGGGATGTGCGTGCGTGTATCAAATTGACTGATGTGCGTGGCGAAGTAAATCAAGAGCACAAGCACAAGCGGCACTTCGGAAGCAGTGAGCGGAAGCGGCAGTAATTTTTAAGCATGTTTGTCAAACTGCGGCGGAAATGTAAAGTAGCTGCCCAGTAACTGCTGCTTTTATGCATATTGCTCCCCCCTTTCATACCCCAATCCATTCTTTAGCAAACCCTTTTATGACATACAAGACATATTCATTAATTTGTTTACAAATTGTTTTTTTTTTGTTTACAGAATTGAGAGGGTTGGAGTGACGGTGTAGTAGGGATGTTCTGATTTGTGTTGAAATATTATTTTTGAGATTTCAATTTTTTTTATTAAAGAGAGGATTTTATTTTTTGTTTTGTTATTATAAAAGCGTAGATTTTATTTGAAAATAAATTTTTATTGTTCAAAATTTCACTTAAGAATTTTTTTTATTTAGAATTTTAAGCATTACTAATACATAACCTTAAAAAGGTTTTATTCAAATTCAAACAAAATTATTGTAAAATTAAATAAAAAAATATTTATATTAAAAATTGAGATATGGATATTAGATGTTAGCTCCAACTACGCTAGCCAGCTGCAAAAATCGAAAATATGCATATTTTTCTTTTAGAATGAAGTTTATGAACGACCCTAATATTCCACCTAGATATGTGGTAAGCAGAAAAACCACTGTTAGCTATTATTATAAAATTGGCATGGTCTTTTATAATATTACAATAGGAAGCCTGAAGTGTGTTTCATCAAAAATTAGTATGTATGTTTGTTTGTATGTCACATATGAAAGCATATTAAATGTCGCCATTGTTTACTTTGAAAAAGGAAACTTTCTATTTACGCTTAAACAAATATATTTATAAAGTATACTCGTACAGAGCTACATATGTATGTGATTACATATACAGTGGTTGAAACACCCCTTTCTTACAAGTACTACCATATATGTATATGTATAGGTGTATGCAAATTGGTTACGCACACCCATGCATTTCCCAAAATTATTACCACTTTTAATGTTCAACAATTCGTTGTACATTTATTAAGTGCTTAAACTTTTATAGCTGCTTTTTATTGCTGCGTGCCTTTCCTAATGACACTGTCGCGGTGTCTGCCAGACTGACTCACTGGTACTATATCCATATGCATATGTATGTAATAAAAGCAAAAAATAAATACAAAAATACCAAATGAAATGTTCATCGTACGTACAAGGCAACTTTTCCGACAACAACCTACATGCACATATAGAATATACTCAATATATAGTATATATTTTGCTGTGAAGCCTCTCTTACTTGCATATTTATATAATAAATATATTTATTTTTCGTATTTTTTTAGCTTGCTTGTTTGCCTCAGTCTTAACCATCTTCCTTCATTTTCTGTTCACGTTTATTAATTAATTTGTTTTGACTGGCTTTGTAAATATGTCTTGCATCCTACTCTCGGTTTCCTTTAACACGTGGCTAAATACCATATATACCATATATATGTATGTCTGCATATTTACAAGCAACACAACACATGCAATATTTGTAGGTAATTTCGTGTCCTTGTACAACATTTTTAGCGCACAACCCATAAAAGTACAAGCTAACTCATGTACATAGGTTTATACATACATATAGTATACAAAAGGGTATTAGCTCCACAATGAAGGAAGATTTTTTGTGCCATAATTTAAGGATATTAAAGGATTTGTGGAAATAAAATACATTTTTTTCATATTTTGTGTAGCAACTAGATTGAATATATTATCATTAACAAAATGTATATAATATGTTGGCTAAAGATCTCACTTAAATATGACACCAACTATGGAGCAACGATTATTATTTTTATATTTTGACAATATTTTAAGTTCCTTACTAGCAGATTTGGTGATTATTTTGTATTTTTTCTAAATTATTTTTGTATAAAAAAAAAAAAATAAAAATAGCTTTGAAAATGATATCTTTGACTATATTGTAAGGCTCTGAGGCTTGGCTTAAAAATAAAATAATAGAAATAAGTAACGTTTTCATACTGAGGACTTATTATAATATTATTATATTATTATAGGAATTATTATAACTTTCACGAGATGGGATGATATTCCAATTTCGGTCAGACTATCATTATATTTAAATAATGTACAAAGCTTTACTTAGACTTAAGCTGACGATGTGATCTAAAATCTATAGTAATATGATATCTATGGTAATTTTAGGAACTTAATGGAATTATAGTTTCTTATATTGCCACAGATACATTATTTTATTTAGATTTTATCTTACACACTCCTCAAACAGTTGTCAAGGTTAACTCTACTACAAACCAATTTTAGTGAAGATCACTATTTTTAAATGTTTTTATATTATAAAAACGGGAAATTTAGGCCATCAAATTCTTCACACAAAAGACTGGGTGCCATTTAATTTATAGCAACTAAGAACAACACTTTTCGGGCACATTTGTGCTTACCAATCAAGCTGATAGCAAATGCAGAAAATTTAATCCATTTTATTTTACTGTCATGCAAATAGTACTATTGTCAAATTTGCGTCATTAAATTTGATATGATGAAAACCATGCATAAGTTATGCGATCATTATTTATGTATTGAGTGGAGTGTTTTTTAGACTTGTGGTTTTCAATGAAGCAAAAATTTTTCTGAGTTTGTCTTCTTGCTGTTACTTAATTTATACTCAGTTTGGTTTGCCATTTCGCAATGAAGAGTCTTACTTCAGAACAAGGTTTGTTACTGACAAATGGCCACAATCGCTGTCAAGTGAACAAAAATTAAGCCTCTTTACTGGAATTTATTCGAGCCAGCGGTCACTTGCCCGAAATCATTTTGAATACATAATGGCCAAATCTTATCTCTATATTATAGTTAAATTCTGGATCATAACATTAAATTACATGCATTTTATTTCTTCTTGAAAACCATATGTCCAAAAAAACATCCTTTACATGTAGGAATATATTTTTCGGACTTGCTTTTGCGAATATTTTATTTAAATACTAAAATAAGTTATAATCCGGCCAATACATATCCAAGTGAAGTATGATGCAGCGCTTACAGCGTTTTGGCTAAAGATCTTGGGCCACTGGACCCAAATATTGCACTAATGGGGACATGGGATCATACTAAATCTTGTCTCTGAACTAGGTTTGGATTGGTCCTGTGACCGGGAAACCTGTGGGGGTAATTAAGGCAACGTTCTCCTCCCCCAGCAGAGAAGAATGGACTAACGAAACAATCATAGATAGTACCAATGGTGAAATCAATATACTCACCGACGGATCAAAAGGTGAAACAGGAACGGGAGCAGGCTTTTTCTGTAAAAGCCCACATACAGAAAACTGCTTAAAACTAAACGACTATTTCTCTGACTGTATTTCAAGGCGCTAGGTGGGCCTGCGCTCAAACAAACAGGTCCATTAACTTTTTTGTGGATAGCCAAGCCGCAATTAAGGCTATCCGCTGCGCCTGCGAAGTCTCAATGCGTCAGATCATGCAAAGAGGCAATTAATAGACTAGCGGGAGAAAACTCAGTTAAAATTATATGGGTACCCGGTCATATAGGTATATGCTGCCCCAGCTGCCCAGACCTTTCAGTTCTCTCAAGCGCTGCCTATAGCAATGGATGCTAGGGGAACATCTCAGGTCCTGGAACATGTACAACACGGGTCGCACTGGACACACCAAAAAATTTCTTACTTTAAGCAAAAGAGAACTAAGCTGTACCACAGGGCTCATCATGGAGCACCTACCTCTAAGATGCCACTTGCATAGTCTTGGTATAGTAGAATCGGCAGAATACAGGGCGTGCGCGGAAGATGATGAGACACTAGAACATTATCTCTGCGAATGCCCAGCCTTCTGTCGGTTCAGAAGAGATACCTTCCATGGTTCCCATGTATGTATGTGATTGGCGTTGCAACCGTTTAGCCGGTTATAGCCGAATCGACGATAGTGCGCCACCTGTCTCTCTCCTTTGCAGTTCGGCGCCAGTTGGAGATCCCAAGTGTAACCAGGTCGCTCTCCACCTGGTCCCTCCAACGGAGTGAAGGCCTTCCCCTTCCTCGGCTTCCTCCGGCGGGTACTGCATCGAACACTTTCAGGGCTGGAGTGTTTTCGTCCATTCGGACAACATGACCTAGCCAGCGTAGCCGCTGTCTTTTTATTCGCTGAACTATGTCAATGTCGTCGTATAACTCGTACAGCTCATCGTTCCATCGTCTGCGGTATTCGCCGTTGCCAATGTTCTGAGGACCATAAATCTTGCGCAAAATTTTCCTCTCGAAAACTCCTAGTGTCGTCTCATCTGATGTTGACATCGTCCAAGCTTCTGCACCGTAAAGCAGGACGGGAATGATAAGTGACTTGTAGAGCTTGATTTTGGTTCGTCGAGAGAGGACTTTACTGTTCAATTGCCTACTCAGTCCAAAGTAGCACCTGTTGGCAAGAGTTATTCTGCGCTGGATTTCGAGGCTGACATTGTTCGTGTTGTTGATGCTGGTTCCCAGGTATACGAAATTATCTACGACCTCGAAGTTATGACTGTCAACAGTGACGTGGGAGCCAAGACGCGAATGCGCCGACTGTTTGTTTGATGACAGGAGATATTTCGTCTTGTCCTCATTCACCTCCAGACCCATTCGCTTCGCCTCCTTATCCATGCGGGAAAAAGCAGAACAAACGGCGCGGTTGTTGCTTCCGATGATATCAATATCATCGGCGTACGCCAGAAGCTGTACACTCTTGTAGAAGATTGTACCTTCTCGGTTTAGCTCTGCAGCTCTTATAATTTTTTCCAGCATCAGGTTAAAGAAGTCGCACGATAGTGAGTCACCTTGTCTGAAACCTCGTTTGGTATCGAACGGCTCGGAGAGGTCCTTCCCAACCATGACGGAGCTTTTGGTGTTGCTCAACGTCAACTTACACAGCCGTATTAGCTTTGCGGGGATACCAAATTCAGACATCGCGGCATAAAGGCAGCTCCTTTTCGTGCTGTCGAAAGCAGCTTTAAAATCGACAAAAAGGTGGTGTGTGTCGATCCTCTTTTCACGGGTCTTCTCCAAGATTTGGCGCATGGTGAATATCTGGTCAGTTGTCGATTTTCCAGGTCTAAAGCCACACTGATAAGGTCCAATCAGTTTGTTGACGGTGGGCTTTAGTCTTTCACACAGTACGCTCGATAGAACCTTGTATGCGATATTTAAAAGGCTGATCCCACGGTAATTGGCGCAGATTGTGGGATCTCCCTTTTTATGGATTGGGCAGAGCACACTGAGATTCCAATCGTCAGGCATGCTTTCTTCCGACCATATTCTGCAAAGAAGCTGATGCATGCACCTTATCAGTTCTTCGCCGCCGTATTTGAATAGTTCTGCCGGTAATCTATCGGCCCCCGCTGCTTTGTTGTTCTTCAAGCGGGTAATTGCTATTCGAATTTCTTCATGGTCGGGTAATGGAACATCTGTTCCATCGTCATCGATTGGGGGATCGGGTTCGCCATCTCCTGGTGTTGTACTCTCACTGCCATTCAGCAGGTCGGAGAAGTGTTCCCTCCATAATCCCAGTATGCCCTGGACATCGGTTACCAGATTACCACCTTGGTCTCTACATGAGGATGCTCCGGTCTTGAAACCTTCGTTAAGTCGCTTCATTTTTTCATAAAATTTTCGAGCATTCCCTCTGTCTGCCAGCTTCTCAAGCTCTTCGTACTCACGCATTTCGGCCTCTTTCTTTTTTTGTCTGCAAATGCGTCTCGCTTCCCTCTTCAGCTCTCGGTATCTATCCCATCCCGCACGTGTTGTGGTCGTTTGCAATGTTGCGAGGTAGGCAGTCTGTTTTCTCTCCGCTGCGAGACGGCACTCCTCATAGTACCAGCTTGTTTTTTGTCGTTGCCGAAAACCAATTGTTTCGGCTGCAGCGGTACGCAGTGAGTTTGAGATGCCGTTCCACAGTTCCCTTATACCGAGATGCTGATGAGTGCTCTCAGAGAGCAGGAGTGCAAGTCGAGTAGAGTATTTCGTGGCTGTCTGTTGCGATTGCAGCTTTTCGACGTCGAACCTTCCTTGTGTTTGTTGACGGGCATTCTTTGCTGCACAGAGGCGGGTGCGTATCTTCGCTGCGACCAGATAATGGTCCGAGTCTATATTTGGTCCTCGGAGCGTACGCACGTCTAAAACACTGGAGACATGTCTTCCGTCTATCACAACGTGATCGATTTGGTTCCGCGTGTTTCGATCAGGAGACAGCCAAGTAGCTTGATGTATTTTCTTATGCTGGAATCTGGTACTACAGACGACCATATTTCGGGCCCCAGCGAAGTCGATCAGCCTCAGGCCGTTTGGCGATGTTTCGTCATGGAGGCTGAATTTTCCGACTGTTGTGCCAAAGACACCTTCTTTACCCACCCTGGCGTTAAAATCACCAAGCACGACTTTTACATCGTGGCGGGGGCAGCGCTCATAGGTGCGTTCTAGGCGCTCATAGAAAGCATCTTTGGTCACATCGTCCTTCTCTTCCGTTGGGGCGTGGGCGCAAATCAGCGATATGTTGAAGAACCTCGCTTTGATGCGGATTGTGGCTAGACGTTCATCCAGCGGGGTGAATGCCAGGACTCTGCGACGGAGTCTCTCTCCCACCACAAATCCAACACCAAATTTGCGCTCCTTTATATGGCCGCTGTAGTAGATGTCACAAGGACCCACCTTCTTCCGTCCTTGTCCCGTCCATCGCACTTCTTGGATGGCGGTGATGTCAGCCTTAAGTCGTATGAGGACATCAACCAGCTGGGCAGAGGCACCTTCCCAATTAAGGGTCCGGACATTCCAGGTGCATGCCCTTATATCATTATCCTTAAAACGTTTGCAGGGGTCGTCATCAAAAGGGGGGTGTCTCATCCGAGGCTTTCGTAGATTTTTCATTGGGGGGTGTTTTTATGTGGTGGGTCCCAAACCCTACGCACAACCGCATAAGCGGGCTTCGCCTTCTCACTTTAGCTTGCCTTCAAACGGATGTCTGTTGGCTACCCAGAGGATACTTGGTCTAAAACCGGAAGTCGTGAGCTGCTTGAACCATGTGGAGAAGAATCGTTTCTGGCCACTCCCAAGTGAGTGACAATCAAAAACTTTCCTCACTTGCGTGAACTTCTACACATGATCCCATCCTCCTACTCCCATTACTCTACTCTAATCTGAGAAAAATTGGGCAGCTGGGATGGAAAAAACTCAGACGCTTCGTTAAATCGACCGAGTTGTTCAGGTAATGCTTATCAGGGTACCCTCAGGGAGCACAATGGGCCTAATAATGGCCTAAATGCGGCCGCTTGCGGTCAAGCTCTCTTCGCCTCCCTTTTCAAACAACCAACCAATTAAAAATAAATCGATTACACAAGATGATTTTTAAATATTTCGGCACCAGAAAAGATATAAATTCTTCTATCTATAAATAAAAAATAAAAACCTTATCACTCTTAACATTAAAGACTTATGCTATGCAACACTTTGTATTCACGTGCCATTATTCAACCAGAAAGCCATGTGATCACTCTTTAACAAACTCACTTAAAACACACACACCCACAAACTTCGCAACGAAAATCCATTAGCAAGAACATAATAAAATTTATCATTTTGCAAATAATGAGACAGAAGTAAATAACGCCAAAAATAAACTCCAATGAACTACACTACATACCGTCCTTTTCTGACAATAAAAGCAAAAAAAATCACTTGAAAGCCCACGTTGTTGTTGTTGCTGTTGTTGTAAGGGGCCACAAATCAATATATAAATAAATGTTGTGCTTTTCCACGCAGAAAATATGCGTAGCTACAATGGAATGTTGGCAAAACGTGCCGAGCATAACAAAAGTAAGCGAAGAATGGAGATGCAAGCAGGACAATGCCAGCAATAAGGACTAGCTTACAGTTATGTGTTGTGTGTGTGTGTGTTTGTAAGGTCGAGTTAATGGAGTATATAGACTCTTGGTGCGACAGATTGTGCACGCAAATGCCGAAGGCACGCACAAACACACTTTGGCTTAGTATTCATGAGCGCCGTGCAATGCAGCGCAGCATATGAATACCGGCCAACAACAATGGCAAATAATGACAAACTACAAGAGCAAACAACGATAATAACTCGTTAGTGTTGTTAGAGCAGCAGCAGCAAGTAAATAAATAAAATAAATATATATTTGTATTTGTATTTGTATTTGCACAGATGGAAAATGCAAACAGTTCGTCAACGAAACTTGACTGGATTCAGCTACAGCGCTGCTTCAGCTGTTGTTGTTGTTTGTGTGTGTAAATAAATTTCCTTGAAAAAAGTTTTTGCTGCAAGCTCAGTTGATCAGCCAACGAAGCGAGAGCGCGCGCCAAATAGAGCAAAGAGTGCTTTTACTGAACTGACCTCTTCTTGCCAAACAAAAACAAAAAGAAAGCTTGAAATAAGAATGACTGAAAATAGTTGGTCCACTAGGTCCACTAGTGAGTACCCTTTGCTGCTGTTCTGGTTGATGAATAAATGTGAAAGAATATTGCTTGCTTGCCACATATGCCATATATTGTTTATGTGTATGTGTGTGTGTGTGCAAAAATGAATTCTCCTCCATTGAGACAATGGTCCACATTGAGATGCAAGTCACATGTGGCAGCGACGCATGGAAAAAAATTAATAGTAGTAGCAGCAGCAGAAAAAAGTGGTGCATGTACTGTTATTTTAACATGCAACGTGCCACATGCACACAGCAAGGACAACTAAAAAGCGGTCAGCGTTGGAAGGCGTAGAGTTGCAGTGGAGAAGCGCTGAGCAACCCACACATTTTGTTTTCATTTTTCATTTTCAATTTTCCTTTTTGTCTTATGCAATATGCATGTGTGGACACACACGCACACAAACACAGCCCGTGCGACGTGCGCCTAACTGTATGCCAGTGAAATCGGTCAGCGAGCGAAAAGTGGGGCATTCGACGTGCACGCGCTTAGCATGCCACAGCAATATGTGGCATAAGAAAATAAAAAAAATCAAATAAAATAAAGCAAAAAAACTGGAAAGAGCTCAGCTCGTGGTCAGCAAGGCGCATATTACGTGCCACACGACAGTCAGGATTTACTGATTGCCTCAGTGGTCAGCGCACTGTGGGGGGGGGGTGTATTTTGTCGTAAGCAAGTACTATTTTCACCTTCGCCAGCGGCTCCAGTCTAACCGCACACTAAGCTCTGTGTGGCACGCTGCTGCAATTGTTGCATGTAATCTAATACAGCTGTGTGGCGCACATACGCTCACTTGTCCATACACTTATGTGTGCCTGCTTAAGCTTTGTATATGTATCTTCCCCCTCTTTTACTGGCTTTTTTAGCTTTCACCATTCACCCGCTGCTCTTTTTTAACATATTAATTTCATATTCCTCATTCTATTGGTTGTTTTTTGCTTGCCACTGCTCCATTGCAAGAGTTGTGGTTCACGATAAGTTCTGCAATTCTTAGCTGTCAACTTGTTAATGGTTCGAGCAATTGGCAAAATCGCATAAATATATGCGGACGAGTGCTGTGAATTGCAAATGTGGTGATTACTCATACGACAAAAATGAAAAATTAACTCAAATGGATGGACACATGTATAATCAATGACTATTAGAGATGATACTTATAGTACTGTAAAGAGTGTATATACTCTCGCAACATGTTGCACATGGACAGATGGGCGAAAACAGGCCATTGCCACGACCTCAAAATAACGTTATCCGAAAAGCTATAAAGTTCTATAACTAAACCGTAATTAATGCTATAAGAGTGGAATTTAATGCAGAGGATCATACTAGTTAGGGTCATATTCTAATGATTCTTTTTTGGAAACTGGGCACTGGCTCCTAATAAGTTTTTATTTCAACATATTTCAACCAACTAAAGCTATATGAACAAAACCTTCTGAACACATTTTGCTATAGTATCCCATTATACCACATTAAAATGGAATAATCACACCCACCTCTCATTCAAAGATTATATTGAATACTACTAAAAGTGCGTGCCACATATCAAAAACTACTCGACCAATTACAATAAAATTTGGTCGGAAACATTTTCTTGATATCTTAATATTACGGATGAAAAATGGGGAGAAATCGGTTCACGACCACGCCTACTTCTATATATGTATAAGTCAAAATATATATATAAATCAAGCACCTTTTGATATCGGAATAAAACTTTGCACAAAGACTGCATTGGAGGTCTGACATCGTTCATTTAAAATTAGCAATAACTTTTCAAGGCCATAAGGATGTTTTTGGATTATAGATATTTTTTGTACCGATTATATCAGTAAATCTCTCAGATATTTTATAGAAATTCAAATGGGATTTGTAAAATTGATAAAATCGACTCTTCTATATATCTATTATCAGGGTTTTCAAACGTCAGATGGGCTTTATACCGTAGATATTGGTTAATATGTGAGATAACTTAAGATAAATTGAGTGAACGTGGATAAAATTAGCTTGGTGGTATTACTCCCGAATTTAGATCTTCCTTACTTGATATAGATTATACGAGGGCTGCTATATATATTTCTGGCTTAATAATGAAAATAGGAATATTTATCAACGAAAATGGTTTTATTGTTTTTTCAAAATATTCTCCATCAAGATTTATACACTTTTGCATGCGCTCAAACCAATTTTTGGAAGCACTTTTTTTGAGCCTTTTTTTGAACGATTGTCAAATTGTGCGGGATCCAACGAGAACAAACTTTTTTATGGCCAGGTATTCATGCAATATCGAATGTATGCTGGTGGGAGAAATGCATAGACATGCCTCTATCTGAAGGTATGTTACATGACGGTCTTGCATTATCAGTACGGCTGTCGTCTTTGAGCGAGCGTCGGCCACGATTGAATTCGTTGAACCAGTTTTTCACAGTGCTATAGGATGGTGCTTCATAGCCATACAAAGATTTTAGTTCATCGATGCACTCTTGTCGCGATAATCCACGTCGAAAATTGTGAAAAATGATCGCACGAAAATGTTCACGAGTTAATTCCATTTTTTGGCCGAGATGAATTTTTTAATTCCCTGTAAATAAAACAATTCACGATTAAATGACAAAACGTTCTGAGTGATGTTATGCTAAAAAATGTCAAACTTTCCAATGGAAATGTCAGATTGCACCTGGCAACACTTAGTGTTGCCTAGGCCAGAAATATTTATAGCAGCCCTCGTAATATAGATATGTAAGGAGTTAAAGAATAAATATAGTTGGATGTTAAGTAGACTTTTATTCCGATCAAAAAGCTTATTATAGATAATAGATAAGTGCAATCGAATGCCACATTCTAGCCACTAATGAATTTTATTAGAAGTGTTCTTATCGGATATGGGTCGGGAGATTTAATATAGCTTGCTGAGAATATTTATTTTTGAACCTTTTGCTCTTCTTCAAGCTCTTAAACCGCTCGGCTTATGTTTTCTTAATTTTTATTATTGAAATATCAACAAAAGCTAACTCAGTGTTACATTTTATTCAGATAGTGATATCAATGACACATGACAATTCATTACTCTGTCTCAAAACTGGAGTATAGGGGTTTCTCATTAAAAATTTGTAAAATTTCTAACAAATGGTCCCTTTTAGATTTCAGACATCATAAAATCATTCCAGGGGTAAATTAATAAAGGTCCTTCTCATTTTCTTAAATATTTCGAATACAGTTTTCTGGTCTCAGTTATTCATTAAACGATCTTAACTGTAGGAAAAAATTAGAGCCAAAATAATATCTTGCCATTTATAGCTTAATATTTAAGTGCGAATTGTAGTCAGAGCCGCTGAAGGGCTCTCCATTAAACAATAAATAACATCGAAAGAACCACAAAAGCCATATTGTATCGAAGGTACACTAAAATCACCATTAACCAGCTATAATGCACCTACTGAAGCTAGCTTACGCTCTAAGCACCTTTAAAGCTTTAACATAAAGCTTTGTGCTATAAAACGAAAATAAAAACTCACAAAAATGAAATAAAAATAAAAAATAAAAATAAAATAACAATCAAACTAAATGCAACAATTGCAGATAAACGTAAACATTTGCGAAAACTAATAGAAGCAACAGAAACAACAACAGCAGCTGCACAGCTTTAGTGTTGCAACTACAAAAGGCTTCAAACGTCATGCGAGTAAACGCTTTTCATGCAGTTGTTGTTGTTATTGCTGTTGCAGTGCTGCTTGCAACTGACAGTGATGGAGTGTCGAGGTAGAACGGCAGCAAACCACAGCAACGGCGGCAACTAAGTATGACGACCGAGCGCTGTAGAACTGGAGCGCCAGCACATGACTTCAAACACACACACGCACACATACAAACAATTTACATTACAATACACGTGATTGCGTTGTGTGTGTTTGTGTGTGATTGCGCATTGCTACATTGTACAGCTATTGCCATTGTTTGGTCAGAACTTTTCACCGCAGCAACTGATTTCCAACGACCAGAATAAGCAACAGCAACTATTTCCAGTTTATTTTTATAGAAAGCAGAACAGCAAAAATATGCACTAAAGTTTATAGAGTTTAGCTAAGCGTATCGCGCTGTGATTCAGCAACGTGTGCGGATAATCCAGTTGTTTGGAGTGAATAAAAGAGAATAATGTACTGAATTCCGGGTAGCAATTCCGAGTGCTTTTGATGTAAATGCTGAAGGGAGGTGTGCTTTTTTGTTTGATGTAAAAATAAAGATTTAATTTAGAGCAGGCTACTTTTCTTAACTGAAGATTCTGATTGGTAGATCTCAGTCCAAATATATTCTTGAAAAGGTTCTCTTCAGAAGTTGAATTTAAGCTTAATCCATTATAAAGTCAACACCAATTTCAATGATATTGAAAATTAAGTGGAGGTTATAAAGAAAGTAATCCTGACAAAATTGATCAGAGCAATGCTAAATGGCAAGACTGCTTTCGTTAAAGAGCTGAACCGGATAATAGTCCTTCAAACTTTTGACTGGTCACTATGATATAGCGCGTGTTTGGTTTTAAACTTTTCGGAAAGTGGTCATGGCACTGACCTCTAGTTCGATATGCGAGGTGTGTTTTTATGAGCTTGGCGATTTTCTCACTTCGTTGTTTCTTGTAACGATGCCCCAGCCTGCATATTCGCTAGACATAACTCCGTTTGACTTTTTCTTATTTCCAAAAATAAAGAGAACCTTAAAGGGCCGTCGCTTTACAAGCATACTATAAATCATTGAAAGAGCCAAAGGCTATCTCAAAAATCGAGTTTGAGAAATGCTTGGACGATTGGAAGTAGCGCTGGCATAAGTGTACAATTCGAATAGGGACCATTTTGAAGGTGACAACATTAATGTAGATAAATGAATAGAATTTTTTCAAAAGACAAAAATTCCCGTTACTTTTTGAACACTTCTTGTATGTTATAAATTATGAAAGCTATATCAACTAAACTTGGTGTGAACATTGGTTCTAACTATATAGTTTAAAACTACAAATATTGTAACACCACTATGAACAATGCCAATTCATTAGTCCTCTATACGAATAAGTTTAACAAACTAGTATGGGTGCTCACTTTAGAATTCCTCTAATAAAAAAATAAATATTTTCAAACAGAAATAATTAAAATAATAAAAAACAAATTAAACACGCTGTCCGTTGCCGAAAATACTGTTTGAGACTATCTAATAATGTTTTGGCTACTGAATTTGCTGTTACTTTTCTCCAAATTTGGTAAACAGTTGGCCGAAATCGTATTTGAAAATCGCTGCTGGTGGCTAACAATTCAACAACAAACTTCTGCCCGCTTTCAATGTCATTTTAATCTCCTTTCATACAACATTACAGCCTCTCTCCCTCGAAATACACCACCAATTACTCAACTCCACGTGCTGTTGTTGCCTTGAAGCAGTTGAAGTTTTTCTAACGGAAGCGGAAATTTCCAGTTTGTGGCTAGTTTTTTAAGCCAGAAGTTTCAACGAATTTTTTTTCTCCCTTTTCCGTTCGGCAAAAGTTGTGAAATTACTTTTTTCGGGTGTGTGAGTATGAGAGAAACTGTGGCAAGCGGCAGACATAAGACACTTCCTAAACTGTATCCATCCTATGCATTACCGCAATTAGTATGTTAGTTTATTTTGCTACACAGATTTTGTTATTATATTTGTTGTGGTTGTTGTTACTATTTTGTAGCCCATAGAAGCTTGAAAGTTTTAAATTTTTAATGGCCACCACTGGTGCATAATTGCAGACGCCACTTTGCAATTCAATTTGGACTTTTTGTTATTATTATTGTTGTTGTTGTTTTGTATATGTATAATGACAACACTAATTTGGCAACACTACAACAAATACCGTTATTTTGTACTAATTTCGCTCTCTCTTTCTCTCACTCACTTTGCAGTGCATGAAGGCCTATGTGGACTTTGAAATTACCGAAGGCGCTTACGAGATCTCGTGTCCCGATGCTCAATGCCCGGCGCAAGGCATTATGACACTACCCGAAATCGCCAACCTGACGACAACCAATCTGATGAAGAAGCACCATCGATACCGACTCAATAAAGGTATGTATCTGTGGTTCAAACTGACCTTAAAGCTTAACTGTGTTCTTTTCCACCAACTTTCGCTTAGAAATCGAAATGGATAAGACGCGCACCTGGTGTCCGCGCGCTGGCTGCGAAACGGTTTGCCACGTCGGCGTTGGTCCACATTCCGATTGCACGCCATCCACCTCAACCGGTGGCGGCAGCGGTGGCACACACACAGCCACATTCACCGACAGTCAAGGCGCACAGCAATCGCTTTGCGCCGTTCAGTGTCCGTCATGCAAAGATGAGTTTTGCTCGGCCTGCAAGAAGGCGGTAAGTACCAATGACACACTCTTTCTCAAAGAGTTGGTTGTAGTGCCTGTGCCTCCATCCCACTTTTGCATTTTTATTTTGTTATTTTTACCTTTTTACCATTCTTTGTTGTTGTTTTCGTTTTCACAGTGGCATCCGAACATGACTTGCGAGGAGAATAGTCGTCGCTTGGTGGCGGACGGTCAGGATGACATTGGCATACCCTTCGACAATGACCTCATCAAGTGCTGTCCCATGTGCGCTGTGCCCATCGAAAAGGACGAGGGTTGCGCGCAGATGATGTGCAAACGTTGCAAGCACGTCTTCTGCTGGTACTGTTTGGCCAGTTTGGATGTGAGTATACCCGTAATAAAAGTTAAATATTTAAATAGTCGAGCACTTTTGCTAACATTCTCAAAAAATGTCCCAAGTTGGCAGTGAAAATAACCGTTATTAGTTGATTTAAGTTATGGGCCCCTAAGTGTTTGTTTTTAAGTGAAATTGCGGTACTTAGAAATTCACCATTTACGAATCTGTCTTTTTGAAGTTTTCGCTTTTCGGCATAGAAGAGAGCTTTCACTGTAAATACACTTTTAATAGAGAGCTTTAAGCCTAATTCATGGAACATGACAGATGACAGACGTCGGAACTAACGTTTCATAAATCTTTCTTAAACACTTTTATAGAGCTTTCATCATCTGATATAGAGCTTTTATCATCTTTTGTAATAAAAGACGAATAAAGTAAAGTAATAAAATAAGACGAAAATCAGACCTAGGCGATCTTGGATCAATACTTCTCATATCATAACTGATCAAGGCAGCTACCACAGTCGTTGGAGTCTGAATGTAATAGATTGAAAACCCAGACATTAAGCTCATCTTCGCCATATTACAATTTCTCTTATAGCTTAACGACTTTCTCAGCACTTTTATTTGGTTATTTAAATTCGAGAGCTCTTCAAGCTTCAGTTCAGATTAAGATAATATTTATCTTTCTTCCCTCTTTACAGGACGACTTTCTGCTGCGTCACTACGATCGTGGTCCATGTAAGAATAAGCTCGGACATTCCCGTGCCTCTGTGGTGTGGCATAGAGCACAAGTGATTGGCATATTTGCGGGATTTGGTATATTGTTATTGGTCGCTTCACCGCTGCTACTGCTGGCGGCACCCTGTATTATATGTTGTAAATGTCGTAGCTGTAGCGGTGCACGGATCGATGAAGGTGATGCCGAGCTGGACGAGGCGACTGCGTTACAAAGGTGAGTTTGAGATTTTGGAAATGAGCGGAGTGATTTTAAAATAGAAAGGGGAGACTCATACATATATTCTCATAGATAATAAATAGACATATAAAAAATAAAAACAGATAATAAATATGAATTTTAAATTTTTTATTTATTTATTTATTTATTTTTTTAAATATTAAAATTATTTTTTTTTGTTGTTTTAATTGAAAAGGTATTATATTTTAAAGTATCTTTTTGTTGCTTTAAATTTTCGAATTTCAAAAAATAATCCATAATTTCTTCTTTTCTCTTCTATTTCCAGTCTTTAGAAGGCACCAACGAACCGAAAACCAGAATTTGGACCAAAAATTTAAGACACTCTCCAACTAACCGCAAGTTCTTTTTATCATATAACAGGGCAAATGTTTAAAGTAAAACTGTCAACCACTTATTTGATGATTTTCATACATAATAACAACACTAATAACAGTACCTACATATGTAAATGGATATGTATGTGTGTACATAGTTAAAAAACAATAATCAAGTAAAATTGAGAGTACGCATTGTAAGCACAAGCCATAACCGGCTTAACAAAGTTATTTGTTTAAAATTATAAATGTGTTGCGAAGTGCAAACAAAAAAAAAACGAAATTCAGTAAAAATATAAAACAATATTTTCACTACCGATATGCAATAAACAAAAACAACAAATAACAGCATGTTAAATTGCGAGCGATTTTGTGGTGGGATAAATACTGATTGGATATTGTTGTCATGTATTACATAATTAACGAGTTTTTTTATGCGTATTTGTTGCATATATACTATTTAAATATGTGAAGCGTGTACTGAATTGTTGGAAAAAGTATAATAGACTTTATTTGTATGGATTTATGTATAATAAAAATATTTTTTTTTTAATTTCTTTTTAAATAATTCTTTGGTTTGAAAAATTATATACAATGAAATTTTAAGAAAAAACGCAAAATTAACGGAATTTGTTTAATAATATTTTTCGAAAAAAAAACAATTTTTTAATTAAAAAAAACAAAAAAAAAATTATTTTCATATAAAATTTATAAATTAATAGGCGACAAATTATGAAAAAAATATGCTCAGCCAAATTATAAAAAAAAATATGCTCAGTGTACCCTCACAGATCCACCATTATTATTGCTTATAGTCAAATTTTGTACTAAATGTGTTACACTTGGCGGTACACTTTAATCGAATTCAGACAAGCGATTATTTAACTAGCTGGAACGACATTGTTGAGCGCAGAGCAACAACAAATAAGACATTAAAATGTTACATATGAAGTATATTGTATGATAAAATATATGTATGTATGTATGTACGTTGCTTGCACAAGTCTGTATATATGTATGTATGTATTGTACGTTGAGTATGCATTATGCGTTAACTAAATTGTGATATTTACAGTGATTCGATTTGAAATTAATGGTTTTCTTATTATTATTTCTCAAGTCAAATCGATAACTAAAATGAAAATAAAGAAAACACTTGAATATGAATGGTTTGCTTTGTTGATGGAAAACAAAAATAAAAAAAAAACAAAAATAAAAAGCAAAACCAAAAATGCTAAACAATTCATGAAATATATAATATGTGTGTTATTTATATGTAACAAATGCAAAACTGTAAAACACAAGCGAATTGTGTGCCGAAGTAAAACCCTTAGTACAATCCAAGCTTCAAAATAATTTTCGACGACAAATGCGTGGCCAAAATATGCAAATGTGTTTTTTTCCAAGTAAAGGCGTGTCGCTAATTGTATATTAAAAAAAAAAAAAAAAATATTATATATAAATATTAAAAATTTTGTTTTGTGTTAAAAGCATTTCAATGTTACACAATTGTATAGCGAGCACTAAATTTTTATATGAAACAATAAATAATTAATTAATTAGCGTTTAATTAACAAATGAGTTAAGTATTTATATTAAATATTATTAAATAAATGAGAGCTTTTGATTTTTTTCGTTTATATATAACATAGAAATATAGTATATACATCAACTTTCGATTACAACTTTTATTTATTAGAACAACTGTATATATATCTATATACTATATATGTAACTAACAACAGCAAAAATTTCAAATTTCTATCTCTATAACTGTAAACTGTAAAGTATTACAAAACAACACATATACTGAAATATTATATTATTTTATTATTAACGTTATATATATATATCTGTAGTAACACTAATAAATGATAAGCGCATAAATATAGCCCCGCAACAAACAAAAAATTAAAAAAAAAATAAATAAAATTAATAAAAAAAATATAATTAATTAAAAATGAAAATTAATACAAAAATAAAAATAATTAAATTAAAAAAAAATCGATGGAAAAATTCTGATTAAAGACATTTAACGAAAATATTTCACTTAACACTTAAATATAATTATAAACTTAGCTTATATACATAGTTACTTAGTTTAGTATTTAGTTTATTTAAATGAAATTATAGCTAGACACGCTCATATAAATACAAGTATATATGTAAACACAAACAGTTATCTACGAAGAAATATTAAATAAAATATTATTATTTAAATAAAAAAAATAAATAAATATTTCCAAATGTATATGGCTTGTATGATACGTAAGTAGTCGTATATAATGATAAATATGCATGTAGTTAACTGATTTACATATAAACAATTCGTATAGCAAAGAACAAAATTTATTAAACATACGTGAAAACAGAAAAACTGAAAATTATGCAAAAGCAAAAAAAAGCAAATTTACATATTTACTGCATAAATACATATGTATATATGTACATGCGTGTTTAAAAGTTGTTGAAAGTATGCTAGTGTTGTATAATGTGCGCTTGTATACGTGGTTTGAGTCGCTGTTTGAATTGTTTGTACTCGCCTCATGGAATAGAAACAAAAAAAAAAAAAAATAAAATAAAAAAATAAAAACGAAACAACAAAAACAATGTGTGTATAAACAAATACTTCATAGTATGAATTTCTTTAATTACAAAAACAAAAAAAATAAATAAATAAATATAAATTTGTTTAATTTGTAATGAGATCATTATTGTATGAATACGACTTCAGCTACTATTAGATACTAATAACGATTGATTGATTGATTGCATTGTTCACGATTTAGCCGATCTTAATTACGTAAATACTTATTTAGAATTGTAAATGTATTTAACTAAATAAATTATATATATATATATATATATATTATAGTATATACATGTATAAATTTACATATATAACAAAATTGAAATTTAAAATAAAGAATACACGAAAAATGTGCATAAAAATGTTCTTACTTTTATTTTGTATAAAGAGGTAAGCATATATGCGGGATAGGCGCAAAATTCTCCAAAATTATTTTAGTTTTTGGTATCAATATTATACTTCAACTTTATTTACAATTTGAACTCATTCATAACAGAAACAGAAATGTAGCAGAAACAGAAATTATTTTTCGCTTGTTCTTTCGCTTAATGAACTTACCTGACACTATTTGGATTCATTAAAACACAGTTTGTTTTTTCATATGAGCATAACAATATTAACAATAAAACCCTAAACGTAATTGAAGACAAATTCGTTGCCCTTGGCGTATGAGTAATATAAAAGTTAAAAGGCGATAAGGCAGTGCAATAATAAAATGTATTCGAATTAGACAAATATGAATTTTAATATTTTTGCTTACTAACTGAATATAAAGTTCAGTCTCAGGAAAATATATTATTTATAATCCCAAATGTGAGTCCTCACTTTATCTAAAAAGTTAAATTTTTAAAATTTGTCAAACAGAAGTACATGAATTAAAAGCGCTTCATTATCGACACTTGCAGAGTTGAAAATTGCATATATTTGTAATACAATAAAATAAATTTACTAGTTAGATCAATTCTTTTATGTATGTTTATGTTTTTATTATAGTGTGTTATATATTAATATATTTATGTATAATTTATAACATTTATATACACAAAACATTCCAAAAATCACGTTATTTGTTTTACAAAGGAATATTTGTTCGATAAATGCAAACACGATTCACCCTGTGTTTGAATACACTTAAAATGAAGAAACAAATGTCAAAATCAGCTGTTATTTGCTTATTCCCCTTTTGTGTTCTTTATTTGCATTTTTGTTTTTGACGCATCCAATTGGAAACACACCGGTCAATAGTAGCACAACAAAAGCATTTATTTGCTTCTGAAATTAAATTTTACAAAGTCGCATCGTAAGCTAAATTCCAGTTTTCACCATGGAGGACCAAGCATGTCCGCGTTGCAAAACTACAAAGTACCGCAATCCCTCACTGAAATTGATGGTCAACGTTTGCGGCCACACGCTTTGTGAATCCTGTGTAGATCTGCTCTTTCTCAAAGGTTCAGGTTCCTGTCCGGAATGTATGGTGCCATTGCGTCGCAACAATTTCCGTGTGCAACTTTTCGAAGATCCTATGGTAGAAAAGGAGGTGGATATACGTAAACGTGTACTACGTGATTACAACAAAAAGGAGGACGACTTCGCTACGCTGCAAGAATTCAATGACTACTTGGAGGAAATCGAAACTATTATCTATAATCTCTGCAACAATATAGACATAATCGGCACGAATAAACGCATTGAAGCCTATAGGCGTGAGAATCGTGATGTTATACAGCGTAATAAAACGCGTATGGGACGTGAAGAGTATGAATTGGAAGAAATGCTTGAGTTAGAGCGTGCACAAGAAGAAGCGCGTAAGCAGGAATTGGCTGAATTGGAAACTGAACAAAAGAAGAAGAAAGCGCGTGAGAAGGAAGCGCTCATCGATGAGCTGATGTGCAGTGGTAAAGATGCCTCGGAGATTGTGAATGGATTCGCCGAAAAGGTTGAAAAACTGCGTGAAGAAGAGAAGAAACTGCCACCACCTAAACCAGCAACACAATTCTCAACGGGTATAAAATTTGGGCGCACAGCAGATCAAATGTTTCTACCTTTACCAAAAGCGGAGGAGGGACCATTGTATGTGCATAAAGTGCCGACGCTTTACACAGAAGGCCCTGCTCCACCGGCTACTAGCGAAATCGAGAGCAAAGGTTTCATTGCACACATACGGCCCGAAAATAGCGCTGAACGTGCCGGTGGCTATAAAGCGAACTTGGCTTGTCAACGTGCATTACAGGAAGCATTGATGGGTCTATACTATGGTGCGCCAACGATTAACTGACATGAAGTTGAAAATAAAATTGTAAACGAAGAACAGTTGCAAAGCAGTGTTTGATGTTTGTAAACTGAATTTCACACACTATAATTTAACCAACTACTATAGACATATAGATATATGTAATTAAGTAATTTATAAGAGATTTACAAAACTTGCTACACATTGAAATGTTTCCTTGAATACCTGCCGTGAAATAATATGCAAAGTTGAAAGTTCTTTTTATTGTTGTTATTATTATACTCTCGCAACAAAAGTTGCTAAGAGAGTATTATAGTTTTGTTCACATAACGGTTGTTTGTAAGTCATAAAACTAAACGAGTTAGATATAGGGTTATATATATCAAAATGATCAGAGTGACGAGACGAGTTGAAATCCGAATGTCTGTCTGTCCGTCCGTGCAACGGATAACTTGAGTAAAAATTGAGATATCTTGATATCTTGAAACATGTGTTCCAAATGTTCCTTGGGACCGTGAGAAGGTTGCATTCGAAAATGGACAAAATCGGACCACTGCCACGCCCACAAAATGGCGAAAACCGAAAACACATAAAGTGTCATAACTAAGCCATAAATAAAGTTATATAATTAAAATTTGGAACAAAGGATCGCACTAGGAAGGGGTCTATTTGGATGTAATTTTTGTGGGAAAGTGGGCGTGGCACTTGAGAACTACTCGACCGATTCGAATGAAATTCGGTATATAATATTTTCTTGATACCCTGCTGACACGTGTGGAAAATGGATGAAATCGAAATCGGACTATAACTTTTCAAAGCCCCGAATATCGAATATGAAGAATGCAGTTCCCCATTAATTTTTCATCGAAAATTTCAGTAAATCTCTCAGGTATCTTAATTTAATTTACAGGAAACATTTTTCTTTTAATAGTGCAATGTCCTCTAGCTCTCATATACCTAATTGTAGGATTTTCAAATTGGGTCAAATTGTGTGTTATCTTAATAAAAATATATCAATAAATTGCGAGAGTATAAAATGTTCGGTTGCACACGAACTTAGCCTTTCCTTACTTGTTTTTTGGTTATTATTGACCTGCTATAAATACGAATATAAGCCAGTTGCATAGTCCATGGTGCTGTACAGCAAGTGGTAGTTGTTGCAGCGTAATACATTCTCCAAATGGCTTTAACCAGCAAAGTGCATTTCTTTGGTTGTGGATCTATCTTCCCTTTGCAGAGGCGTGGGTTTTGTTATTTCATGTTTTGCTTTGATGGATCCTTCTTCACTTATCCCCAACACAACATCCAGCAAATATTTGAACTGCATCGCTAACTCACAACAAATACAAAAACAGCGTACACAAAGTGGATGTCATACGATATTGTGGAAGCTATACCAGAATTCTTACTTCCTTCTCATCTTTTTCCATTTTTCAATAAGTAAAAGCATTACAACTCCATTTAATATGTTTTGTATTTTTTTAATTGTAATCATAAGTGTGTTTTTTTTTATTGAATACTTGAGAATGACACGCATTTTATTGTTATAATTAAGATTGTTTTTAACTGCGTATAGCATTTCACATATGTATGTATGTACTTAATTTACTTCATACTTGACTTACACATAAATCGACACTTAACTATATGTATGTATGTATGTATGTATATGTATATAGTAAACAGAATAATAAACATACACTTTTTAGACAAACACAATATTACAAAGTTATCATTAAGAAGTGGGAGGAGGGGGTGTAAATGTAAAATTATAATAATAATTTAACGGTTTATTACATACCGCTAGCTACAATACAAGTAAATATGTACTTATGTATATAAGTATGTATATTTTATATATAAATATTAATTAAGGTATATACGTGTAAAGAATTGGCAATTATTGAATTTATAAGGAAAACGTAATTAATTAATAATATAAAATATATCATATGCAGATCATATGAGAAAGGAAATCACACACGTTTACTGACATGTCTACCAAACAGTTGACAACTCAAAGCTAAAAATATATTTATGAACGATACAATTGAATTGCAACAAATCATTAGGACTACAAGCTAACATAGCGTAAAACAAACAAGCATACAACGATTTTGTAAGAAAATTATACAAGCAAAATTTACTTAATACAGTTATAGAGCGCAAAGAAAGCTATTTAGTGTGATAAGTGAAAAATTAGAGCGCAAGTAGTACATATTATTAACACTTTTTATAAGTAGACGCGTTTCGTTTTATACAAATTTATTCGCTTTAACTTTTTTCATTACTCTTCATTGCGGTAAAGGAGACAGAAAATATTTTTTAAAATAATTTTAGCAATTTATCTTAATTTTTTGTTTTAAAATATTTTTTTTTTGCCAAAAAATTAAATTTTTTCTCTGTTATATTATTTGAATAAGTTTTGGTGGACTTTATTGCACTTTCAGCAAACATCAAGTGGAATATTGCAAAGTGTATTCAACAAAGTGAACTAAGTATTTGACATACCCGCTTTTGACAATAAAATAGTAAACAATACATGTATTTGTTTACATTAACCCGTCTTTTTTAACTTTAACAATATAATATATATTGATAAAATTGTTTGCAATTTGTCAGTTGGAGCACAAAACCTTAGTAAATTGCTTCCATGAGTTGTTTTGCCAAAGCAGAAAGTATTCGACATTTTCTTTTATTCATTTAAAAAATATTTTTTTTTTTTTGGTTTGAAATTTGTTTACTTTTGAATTTCAAAATTTGAATTTTTGAATAAATGTATGGGTTAAATCAATGGCAACAAACATGTCACATTCGGGTAAAAAATTGTGATATGTCATATACCTGGTTCACTTTGTTGAATACACTTTGGAATGTTGTTGCTGCTTTACAGTATAGTGGCATTTAGTTCTAATATTACTATGTTAATTATTGTTGTAATGATTGCAATTTTTTACTTGATTAATTGTAGTGTTTGCAACTATTTTATTTTATTGAATTTGTTTATTATTATTTCTTTTTGAGTTTCCAATAATACCGTTGTTTTTATAACTAAAGAGCAGCTAAAACAAAGCACACGCAATGAAATTAAATTAAATTAATTAACACAAGAACATACAAAACAATAATAAAATATTAATATTTTTTCTTTATAAAATTACAGTTCGTTGAAATTCTACTATATTTTTCCAAAATTTCACCGCTTTTAGAAAAAAAAATTGTCTTTTCAAAAACGCTAGCCTAAATACGCACATAAAACACAAATTATAATTTATGATTTTTATTTTTGTTCTTTTCGAAAATTTAGACACTTTTTCCATTTTACGTTGTTTGTTTGTTTTAAAACATTTTATTTTTTTATGTATATGTATGTATGTGTGTGTGCAATGTTGTAAAGATTAAATGTTTGTATATAAGTGTAAAATGTGTGTGTTTTGCGTCTCAAAAATGTATTCTTCTTCGCTTTCTTTTGCTGCATTAAATTTATATTTATTATTATATGTTCTTGTTGTTGGCGCGCTAAGTTTTAAAGTAAAATGTATGTAATAATTAAAATATATAAATGTATGTATGTATGTATGTTTATGTAAATTTAAAATACGATATTTCTTTTTTTCACACACGCATACGCCTGCGCAAAATCACATTCACAGGCTGCTCTCTCTGCTCAAACGCACTCTCCGTTATATATTATTGATATTGTTATTTGTGTTTGTTGTTTTATTATGATGATTTGTTGGCTTTAAGTTGTATTTTTGTTTTTATTGTTGGTTGTTTGTTTTGCAATTTACAGTTGTTTAGTTATGTATGCGGGTGTGTGTGTGTTTGTTGATGCGCGTTTACGTTTGAGTTTTACACGTCGTCGTATTTTTTTCACAGACAATTTACTCTCAGTGTATATTTGCGTAATTTGTTGTTGTAGTTCCATTCTAAGTACCAGCAATGAGTTAGTCAGTGCAGCGAACAGCTTATTTGTGTACCGATCGGTAGCGGTATTCAACGTCCACTAGACCGAATCGTCTGTAAAAAAACGTGTTGCGGATTACTACGTTTAGTTTTTTGTGAAAATGTAAGCATTTTTGAGAGGAGATTAAAGAAAGAAAAATTAAATAGTTTGTAGGTTATGTTATATCAAAATATTGTATATAACCAGACCTAAAGGAAGGATGGTAATAAAAATAAAAGGCTTAAGGGTTGTTGTTGTTGTTGTGATAACAGCATAAAATATTTTCGAAAAAGATTTTGGGAAGAAACTGCTTTGGTAACAGTACTTGGTCAGATATAAACTAGAGGATAAATAAATTTCCGAATAATTTTTCGAACTGTTTGCAGTTTTCGAATATAAAGTGGTATTGGAAAGCGTATGAATGTAAACAGGATTTATTGTCTTGGACTTAAGAGATCTGCCATATAAGTTTTTGAAAGCTATTTTATGCGCTTGTCGTGATAACAACAACTAATAGTATGTTTATAACAATACTTCTATAAAATAATAAAAAAAAAATTTCAAAAAAAAAATAAAATAAAAAAGATCGTTTAAACTTATTTTCACTACTAAAAGGTGCTTTTAAAACTCACCATGATACCACCATTTGGTCTTTTTCGGATTCTTATTGCAGGTTTTTACGTATAGTGTATTATCTGGTGGACGCTTCTTTTCACGGCAACTACTAAGCATCGATGCTATGCTCAAACAGACAGATTGTACTGATAGCGCCGGCGACCAATCTTCTGTCAATATGGAAAGGCAGATATGTCCATTAGAGTAGACGTGCGGATGCACAGGTATATTATTGCCAATAAACGTCACCTGCGATTGCAAGCAAGATAATATTATAGTAAATCAACGACATAAATGCATGTAAACAAGTATTTGAGCCTACCTCTGGCGAATCGAAGGGATATTTATTGTTGAATTTGAAGAGTAACTGAAAGTTTTCACCCTCATACAGGGTACCCTCGAAACCGGCAATATTTATTTTCCATCTAGTAAAAGAAAATAAAATAAATGAAATTAGTAATATATTTATATAATTAATATGTAAGCAACTCACTCTGATAAGTTTTGTCCTATACTTTCGGTATCGACGGTAACACCCGGTGGCGGTTCCTTTATCAGTGACATCAACTCTTTGTGTAGTCTTCTCTGTAAATAGTAGAAAAGGTAAGGGGAAATTGTTAGTAAAACCAACAACAACAATGCAGTCACGTTCACCACTGTTTATCACTAAAATGTTGTGATATTATAAAATTTCTATTGCGAAATTTGATAATAAAAGTAAAATGGCGCATATTTGCACTAAAGTACAAGCACTTTGATCTTCCTGCTAAAAAACCGTTGTATAAATTGGTAAGCCAGGGACTTTGAGACTCAAGTTCGCAATTTTTTCATTGACAACAATTTTAAATACTTAAAACTTTAGACTTAGCGGTACATAAAAAGTAAATTGAGGAATTATAATTGGCTATACTTAACACTACCGCGATAAATATCTTTTTAGCATTTTTTGAAATCCATAAATTTCACATTTTTGACGTTTTTCCAATATATTAAACGAAGAGAAATGATAAAGTATATAAAATATCAATTGCAAGATCTTGAGAAATGTTGACAATATACAATTTGTGAAATGCCACATCCTTCGAGATGTATATAAATATAGATATATATGAACTGAATACAGACAAAAATAGAAATGTGAAATATATGTGAAATATGTTTGTATATACATCTTTACAAGTATCTATGCACATAAATATAACAATTCTTTGACGCAAACATGTCAATAAGCTTTTATAGGGTCTAATTACCGATAAGATAATTTAATTTTTCTGCAATGCTTGAGTAATTTATACACAACCATAGGTATATTTTGCAGTTGATATTGACTTACATATATGTATTTATGTATATCAAAGACAACAACTTATTTTCTTCGACAATTGAATTTGGTAAACAATTGTTTATTGTGTCTATTTAGATTTATATATATGCATTTAAAAACACATCCTTTATAGCACAAGTAATGAGTACTATTTATTTTAGATATTCGCGAAAAAACAAAACATAATTAATGAGGAGGCCTTAGTCAACATTGTTATCGATGAAGTTTTGATAAGATAGCGGAAATAAAATTATTAATATCGATTAACTGTAAAATGGTGCACTTGAAGCTGGTGTGGTGAGTGCTGCATGGATGTAGAAAATAAGTGACCATGAAATTTTGCAAAGTTGCTTAAGAGAATCCTTCGGTCAGTAATTGCATACTATTTAAGAAATATTGTATATGAAAGAAGAAAAGAGAACTAAAAAAAATCACATACATTCAGTTATTTTAAGGTGCACTATTAAATTATTAAATAACAATCTTGCTTTAATTTCTGAAAAAAAGTGTACTTTAAATCAATATGACGATATTCAAAGTATTTTGAAAACTTAAACGAGTAATTCTTTCAATTCCAATTCTCTTACTATATTTATTAGAAATTTAGAAAATAGTTAAGAAGTATGAACCTCCGCACATTAATTACCTTTTAAATTTTTTTGTACTAAAAAATAAATATCTATGATATGAAGAGTGGTGGATTTTTCAGCTATAAATTACACATTTCTAAATAAAAAGTACCAGAAATTGTATTTGCCAAGTATAATCACTCAAAAATACAGCTGGTAAGCAAAACAATCATCAAACAATTATACAGCTACATATAAATATATTTGCATGAGTAAGAAGCTTCTTCAGATAAGCATAAGTAATCATTTTTTTTTCTAAAAATTATTATTATTTTTTTTTTTTTTTAAGTATACGCAAATTATCACACATACGTCATCAGCGCACCTGTAAAACAAAGCTAATTAACTGTGGGGAAAGTATTAAGTTGTGTTGTTGAACTAGTATCTATGACATCATTAGTCATAGATGACTTCCCACCACACAAGTGTCAATAGATGACTTGTGTTTTCCAAAACTATAACTAAAATTCCACGGAAATAGTTTATACATATATAAAAATGTTTCGTAAATATTTAGTAAGAATCTTCGTCAAAAATTATGCAAAAATATTAGATTTCATCATGCTAGCTGATAAATACTAAAAATAATACGCTGAAAACAGTGTGGTTGGCAACTGTAGAGAGAATTACGGAAATTACCCCGATTTCATTTTTAAAATTTTTCCAAACAGAAACCATGAAGGAAATAGTATATTGTAATTGCAATAAGGCTATCAACTCTTGCCAACAGGTGCTACTTTGGACTGAGTAGGCAATTGAACAGTAAAGTCCTCTCTCGACGAACCAAAATCAAGCTCTACAAGTCGCTTATCATTCCCGTCCTGCTCTACGGTGAAGAAGCTTGGACGATGTCAACATCAGATGAGACGACACTAGGAGTTTTCGAGAGGAAAATTTTGCGCAAGATTTATGGTCCCTTAAGAATTGGCAACGGCGAATACCGCAGACGATGGAACGATGAGCTGTACGAGTTATCCGACGACATTGACATAGTTCAGCGAATAAAAAGACAGCGGCTACGCTGGCTAGGTCATGTTGTCCGAATGGACGAAAATACTCCAGCCCTGAAAGTGTTCGATGCAGTACCCGCCGGAGGAAGCCGAGGAAGGGGAAGGCCTCCACTCCGTTGGAGGGACCAGGTGGAGAGCGACCTGGTTACACTTGGGATCTCCAACTGGCGCCGAACTGCGAAGGAGAGAGAGAGGCCGGCTCCTTAACCGGCTAAACGGTTGCAACGCCAATCAAACATATGTGGTCCAGGACTTTGTTAGTGTAGCTTTATACTATATTCAATTTGAGGCCTGTAGCTGATTTGTAAAAGATTCAAAACCTGTAGAATCTTGTATTTAGAGAAATACACTAAATTAATATTTTTATTTATGCATCGAATACTACGAATATTATTTAAAAAGCCAATACATTTTTAACAGAGTGTTTTAATTTTTTTTTTCAATATAACCCTAAATGTAGGCAACAAATTTTCACTAATTTCGAAAAATTAATAAAATTAATATTAAATAATAAATATATTAACTTTTTATAATTAACACAGTCTTTAAATAATTTTTTTATTTTTAGTTGTGCATTACGCTGCATTTTTAATATACAATTATTTTGACCCACTTTTATATTATTTTTTAATTATTCGTAATTTTTTTCTTCTATAATGAAAACCTTAAAACTGCTGTCAATACTTGCCTCCCATCGTGTGTTGTCCAACACCAACGGTTTGCCGCATTTGGTGCGCGGCTCTTTGGTCACCTGCGGTTCACAAGTGATGATTTCCGATTTTGGCAACTTGTCTTTCTTGCTCTTGAATATTTTCAACATTTTGTCGTGCAATTTCAAAGACACATGCAACTGTTTTGTTTTAATTGTTGTTGTTTTTATGTATTATTTTCGTAACACCCAATTGCAGTACGAAATTTATTTATATTTTCTTTATTTTTTTTTCTTTTGTACTACCAAAATATGGTAGATATGGCAGCGCTGAACGCGTGCACGGCGTTTCTAATAAAATCTGTTTCCTTTTATGTAATTTTCCGACGCTGATGTAATTTTTCTAGTTTGTGAAAACAAAAACGTATGTATTTATTTAATTTGAGTTTGTAATTCAATTAACGGTTAATTAAGTCGCAAACACTGTGACACTAGGCTGTGGAGAGGCTTTAATACTTCTGACTTTGACCAATGCGCTGTAGACGACTGAACACGATGCGGACGAGCGTATGAGTTTGTATTAGATAATAATGCAATTTGTTTTAATTTTACGCCTGTTTTGTTGTTGCTACCGCTGTTGTTGTAAAACACTTTTAGTCAATGCATTTGCAATTTAGCGGCATTTGCATTACAAATTGGTCGACACGCTGCAACCAGCAGAAACACATGTATACACACACACACACACACGTAGAAAAACCACAATTATTGCACAAATCTTGTCGGCGAATTGCAATTAATTTTGCCTGCCTCACACTCCTCTCACCACCTGCCAACTATGGCTCAACGGCGTCACACAACGTTGCACTCAGTTTTTTTTTTTTTTTTGGCGTTACAGCAACACCAATATTATATTTATAAATATTGCTTGTAGTTATTGTTGTTTTTAGTTTTGTTTTCCAAAACTTTCTCAACTCAACTCTACTAACCAAAAATAATAATTATAACTTTGGAAATCACGTTCGTTAAAAATTGAAAAAAAAAAATATTTTTTTTATTTTATTTTATTTTAACTTTGTGTTTTTTTTTACAAATTTTATTTTATTTATTGTTTTTGCTTTGCAAAAATACTCCGCTTAAACGCTGCACACACTTCGACGTACCAAATACGAATATTCGTTGGCTACTCAAGGAAATTGCTAACAGCACCAGCGGTATATAAAACAAGCAGGCAAATAACAAAAAAAAAAAAAAAGAAAAAACGGCAATAAGAACAACAACTGTGTAAAATAAACTGAGTAAAAAAGCGAAATAAAGCGTAATGAAAAAGTAATGCTATCAGCACCGGCCATATGCATAGCGTATATAAACACACACGCTGCTTTAGTGTGGCTCAATATTTTGCTTCGATTGCAATTCACCTTCCTGTGTGTGATTGTGCTGCTTTATTGTTTGTTCACTTTCATGTGTTTATTGTTGTTGTTGTTTTTTTCTTTCAGTACGTTATCAGTAAACCCCTTCCGCTGCTTTACTTATTTTCCTCGACGTTCCTGATTTCAACGCAAAAAAAAAAACGTAATTTTGCTTGCAAATTTCTTAACGTGTATTTTATATATTTTTTGTATGTATGTATGTATGTCAATTTCACTGCAATTGCGATTGAAATTGCTGATATGAGCGCTTGTTTATTAAAGCAAAAGAACCAGTAAAGCTACCTTCCTGACTGTCTGCCTTCACACTGTTGTGGTGTGGTGTGTTGTGCGTTGCTATTTTATTATTTTATCTACGTTCCAGTCGTCATTTGCGTTTGATTGATCCGCCTTTATGGCGATCTATGATTTTAGGTGTGCGAAAAGTCACTCAATTATTATTGCTTCAATTCATTATTATTTGAAAAAAAGGAGTTAAGCTCTTATTATACATAATTATTATTAAGCCATGCTCCATTACTAAAATCTGCTATCGTGACGTCATACTAGCTGTGTCAAAGCTGATGAACTATTAGTGATAATGATGTTATGGATTTTTTAATATTTTCTGTTGCTTTAGAGTGAGATTTTAATTTGATTTGAAGACTGTTCTGAATTTCGTTTCGTACAATAGCATAAAGAAATAAGAGCAACGATCTTTTTTGGGACTACGAAGTCAAGATAGGGTTTCAGGCAAAGCAATTAGTAAGAAGAGAGGAACCCTTATAACATTTTGGCGCTAGTTTTGAGTATTCTTCGAGCTGGAATTTAATAAATAATAGCCATGGGAGTTGACGGTAAATATGTTTCCCGTTTCCAAAGTCAAAAGAGATAAGTTACTTGGTCTTTCAGCAATTTTAGGAAAACTCACTGCGATACTTGGATTATTGCGATGAGCTATATGACAATAATACGGTGTAAGACAAATTACAAAGTTTCTTCGCCTTAAATTATATTAACATAACTTTATATATATATTTTTTTACGTTTTAGTAGAGATTATTTAGAACGAAATTTATCAAGGTCTCAAAGAGCAACCCACGACACGTTACACGTTAGGTTAGGTTAAAGGGCAGATCTCTGTGCAACAGTAGAACCCACTTGGATAGCTAAAGCCGTCAATATTTTGTGATGGCGAAAATTTATCAAAATGTATGCCAAAGACCAATTCTCAAATAGAAGGCAATTATATTTAAGCCAAAACAATGTGCCTTAAAGAATACTTAAGCTAAGCTACCGTGAATAAAATACAACACTTAATAAATTAAATAGAAAAATATCGGTAATCTATTTTTACGATAACTTCAATATCTTAAACAAACAATAACAAAAGTGTTAAAATTCGAAAACATGCTACACTTCAAAATATGCGCATTTGTAGAAGTATTTGTACGCCATATGTAATGTATATGAGAAATCGACGATATAAGAATTTGCACTAGACTCCAATAGGCGAATGCCCCTCAATCTAATTGTTTACATATCATATCATATATATGTATATAGATATATACTTATAGGTGCCTAATTTTGTTTTTGCTTTTAGCTCAACTCATTGTCGGACAATTAACACCACTTGACAACTCGAAATACATATATATTTGCCATATTTTTTTTGTATTTGCGGCAATGAACAACCAATGCACCGCTGACTAACAACGTAATCGGTGCCGCAGATCACTTGGTCAAGGCTGCGTAAAGCGGTTGACCTGAAATGTGATTCATATATGGATATTTCGATGGGTAATTTTTACATAAAAGCTGATTGCATTTAACGACTAACGGTTAACATAATTATGCTACTGATTTGATGAACAACTACTTGTTTGAAGCCAGACTCTTATTTTTAAGGCATTTATAGTTGGATGAGGATTCAGCAATAATTGAGTAATATCTCACTGTAACAGTATTTAAAAATGCAGTTCATTGAAAGTTGTTGCCTTCCAGACACCAACAGCTTGACCTCTTTCAGAGGAAATTGAGTTTAAATGCACTCATATATATATAATTAGCCACAATCTTATCGACTTTATGGCATGTTATTGCCCAGAATTTTATCAGACAAACACACGCTTACAATGTTCTTATCAAAATGAAATGCGCAAATGTGCTGATAAGATACGCTGGCGCGGTGAACTCGATAGGGCAATATTAACATTTAAGCCAAACAAATTTACTAACTAAAAGATCGATAAGGAGGAAATACAATAATAATAATAATAATTTTAGCAAAAATACAAAGAAATATGTTTTCAATGTTCGACTTTATTTAAATAAAAAAAAAAAAAACAAAAAAAATAAATTAAATTAAAACAACTTGCTGTTGTTTACCAGCAACTTTTCTTGCCTTCTCTGACTTCTGAGAAATTGCAAAACACGATGTGAGACACTGTGACTACCCCCGCTGTGTGATTGGGTAGGTGTAACGGCAGTTTGAAGCGATAAATGAAGGTGGCAATGAATTAATGTGAGTGCTCGCGTGGTCAAAGCTCAATTGTAATAAGATCATCGGCGCAGTTTCACGCGAAGAAACGAGCGAAAATATACACTGCAAATAATATTTCTACAACAAAAACAAAAGTATGTGGCAGGAAAATTAAAATTAATAAACAATTAGTTGATTGAAGTCGCGAGAGCAAATCGAGCGATATCAAAGTCCAAAGTAATAGATATACAAATTAGTTGTACGTGTATGAATGTTAGATAAACAAAAATCAAGCGAATGTGGCAGACATGTACGAAATGAGTTTATTGTATGTAGGGTGCAGTTTATTAGCAAACTAGTGTCGAACTAGTACAAAAAGAACAATTTTATTTATAACATTACTACTTTCTTAAATACATCATGTAATGCTCGAATTTTGTAAATCAAAATTTATAGATGAATATGCATTTGTTTAATAGAGCTGCCATCTAACTTTTTTATACAAATTTTTTACAAAAAATCATATTTTTTTATATTTTATTCGATAGCAAAATGTGTTAGAAAACATTTACCAATAAATTTCAAATAATTTTCGACAATTTTGAACAGAGTTGCCATCTAACTACACAATACAAATTTATTCAAAATAAAAAACGGATTTAAATAGAAAACGGATTTTTTTAATTAATTATTTTCGAAAATTTTTAATAGGGTTGCCGCCTAACTTTTTACGTAAATTTTATATCAGAAATTATTATTATTTTTTTTATATTTTATTTGATTGTAAAATATGTTAGAAAATATTTACGGAAACTGATTTTTGTTTTCGAAAATTGTCAAGTTCGAAAATTTTCCAAAAATTTTTAAAAGTAAATTTTCGCTATTTTAAAACTTATATAATAAAGTATATAATCATATATATCAAATGGTAGGTATTAATTGCGATAATTTGAATAAAATACAAATAATTCTCGCAAACAATGCATAAAACTGTAAAACTTAATTATTTTTATTACATTTTTATTATGCAAACAAAAAATGTCTGACCTAATAGACACAACCATTCAGACGAGTATATTCATAAACTATGCTGACATAAATTGAGCAATCGCATAAAGCTTGCAATAAGAAAAAGCAACAAAGGAAATATCTATTAACTTGGTGAACCCCACAAGCCGTCTCAGGCACAGCGTTGCATTGCATAAGTAATTTTACAGTGGCAATCATTAGCAAACAAAAAATGTCTGACCTAATAGACACAACCATTCAGACGAGTATATTCATAAACTATGCTGACATAAATTGAGCAATCGCATAAAGCTTGCAATAAGAAAAAGCAACAAAGGAAATATCTATTAACTTGGTGAACCCCACAAGCCGTCTCAGGCACAGCGTTGCATTGCATAAGTAATTTTACAGTGGCAATCATTAGCAAACAATAAATGCTGATCGAGCGTGAAGCGGTTAGTTGGCTGTCAATTGTCAGAATCACTTTCAATTGCATTCTTCAATTGGTTGAAGAAACGATCAGCACCGGCGCGCATGCACACCCGAGTCGAAAGCAGCTAAAGCGCCAAGCTGCAAAGAAGCTAACTGCAATTTGAAAAGCATTTGAGTGAATCGCGACCGTAGGTTAGAAGTTACAATGTCAGGCGAAATATAATTGCAAATCTGCAAGCGAGTGTCTTTTATGGCAGTAGAAGATTTGTGCAACAGATGATTTGTATTATGGTTGCCAACATTTTCTGTTTTCAACACAAAATGACCCACCCTCATGTCTTGGAAGTTATATTTAAGTCTGATTTTTTTAAAATAGTCACAGTCTGAGCTTTGCAAGATGTTTATCAATGCAAGTCTCTGCAACAAACCCAGACAAGCTTTGCCCTTGACTGCACACGCAATCTGTAAGGCGCACCCATTTGGCGGCAAAGAGCCGACAAGAACCGGACACAATAACGTCATTAATGACAAGCCTTCTTGCTCGAACAGATCACCTTTTTATTGAAAAAAAAAACAAAAATTAATTATTAATCATTCACTGCATCAATAACCATTTGTGCACGTGCATTCAAACCGCTTAGTCATAAGAGATTGTTTCTTGGCTTTTAATGAGTTTAATAAATTTATTTTTATACAGACTCTAAAAAGTGCAAAACGGTTTTTAATTGATAATTTAACTGTTTGTTTGCGACAAAGAAATTTTCATTTTGTAATTTAATTAAATGATCTTTACATGACAGCAGAAAGTAATTAATGTCTAGCGAATTGCGTAAGAACAAGTGTTTTCGTAATGGAAATACGTTAGCTAGCTATTTTGTAGTTTAATGAAAAAGCATAAAAAATGTACGGTGGCAACTCTGCATAACTCAAAATTCCCCAAAGATTAACTAAAATAGTTTGCTTATAAATATGAAAAGTGTCCTCAAAAGCTTAATCTGTATTCAGATATGGCATGGAAAAGTTATTTTCAACACAATTTGCTTTCAGAAAGCACTTTCGCATATATTCATTGGAAAATATAATTCAAAAAGTACCTTTCCCATTTCGGCTATCCATGTGCCTTTCAGAATCCCGGGAATTTACTTTCAGAAATTTTTACTTTCTCTTAAAAATGTGACTGCTCTTCTAATAACTTTTGTAAAATCCTTACTTTGACAACCAAGTCGATAGATCTCTTATTAAATGGGATTGACAGGTTTTAAATCGCTTTCTCAAATCATTCTTAAATATCTGCGTAGTACTTTTGAAACAAACTGTAACTACTAAAAGTTGAAATTATTGTTATAGCACAGAGAAAGTATATTATAATACATTATGCGTCGCATTAAATAAATAAGAAATAAAGAAAGTTCTCTTATAAATCGTAATGTGTCAGTACATTCATTAAAACAATGAACCGAATCGCTTGTCTTCATTACATACTCATATTTTAGACTGACAGCAGCTTTGTGCTTTCTAAATGGAAGGCTTAATGTAATCATTAACAGTTGACAGGTGCAAAGGTTGTGTCATACGAGACTGCTTTGTTGTTTCTACTTTTTGTGATAAAAAAAAAAACAAATTTCATTTACGCAGTGTCTAACAGCACACACACCCTTTATTTAACTTTTAAAAAAGTGCATAAAATGCATTTTGGTGTTGATTCTTCGCTTGTGCGTTTAAATTATGGGCTAATTAAGTAATTTAGTGCGGCATTAACTGTCAGTGGAATGACGCCATCAACGGAAAGTTTTGGCAAATGGTTATTTCGGTCATTAAAAATAAACAAATTTCGATATTTTCGTTTTGAGGGTGTTATTTATAATCGAAAAAAGGAAGAAAACTATTATATGATAAAAGATTTTGATTAAAGCGAGGAAAGTTTGAATTGAAGCATTATAAACTCTAATTACGAATGACAAGTATAAATGTATTTCACTTATTTTTTTTTAGAATATGTGTTGAATATACAAAATCAAATCAGCTGATAGTGACAAAGTGAAGCATACATTTGGGCTTTGGGTTTGAAGATTTCTCGACTTTCGTTTGGTATTTCTGAATTACAAACATATATGATAATTGAGATTATTAGTATAGTAATTACTTAAGGACTTTTTAATGTTAGTATTTTCCATTAATTTTTAAAGCTCTATCGATCGAATATTTAGTAAAAAAAGAGCATAGAAGCTTTTTGAAGCCGTCATATTCGAGGGTCTCTCACGGTCTTTTCTCATAATCATTTTTGACACTTTTTTGATAATGTTGAAATAGTAATGATTTCTTAATAGATATTTTAAAATACTTTATAGTCTAATAGGAATAGAATTCAAATTATTACAAAAAATTTTATTTTTCCAAAATAAGAATTTTCGAAATTTGTGCAATGCCTTCTTCGAGTGCGTCAGTGCACTGTGGGTGCCAATTCATGACGATACAAAATTAAGTAAGCATATTTGTATATAATTTTTACACCAAATTCAAACCTTAAATTATTATATATTTTTTTTTATTCAAAATGTAATCAAGGGAATAATTATTTGTATTGAAGAGGAGTATGTTTATATCAACGACGGATTTCAACAACAAATGTTTATGTAGAACAATAAGATATAACTTGTTGAGCGATCCAATGTGTTCCATAAAAATATCAATATTTGTGTTAACGTGCCGATTTCAACACTAAAATCATATAATATCGAATAAAACTAGCACAATTACAAAATAAACTGTTAATATTATATTTTTGTTTACACTGAACTAATGAGTAATTATTAAGAAATAGTAGGCATGAAATTTATAAATTAATTTAATGCTTTAATTGAGGCGAGTGGCCGTCAACATGTGCTTCTTCTCTTTTATAGAAATCGTTAACCGGAAAATTGCTATTCCATGGTAAATACATGATAATATATTACAAAAACAAAGCAGGGAAACATTAAAAAATGCGTGTAAATGGCGATTGCTGGCAATGTTTACAAAAACGTTGCAAAACATTGCAGGAGAGTGAGCGCGTTCAACTCGCAGACAGACAGACATACACGCATACATATAGACATATGTATCGTATGCAGATTGTTAATTATTGTTGCTTGTTGCCCTTTCAACAGCTTTGGATATGCTAAGTGCGGCCAATGAAAGTTCAACCGCAACAATTCACACAAAATTCAAAACAATTCGCGTGAAGTCGACAGCCGATAAATATAGAAACGATAATACAGCGCATCAATTATGCACACACATACATACACACAGGCAGACAAGCAGAAAACATTAAAAAAACGAGCTCTGAAAATATGTTAATAGGTGAGAAACGCCGGCAGCCGCTGTGACGCCCAAAAACGCAATGCACACCGAGGCGTATGAGTCACCGCACCGAATTATGACGAAAACGTTTGACGTCGTTGATGATTTGAATGAAAGTGAAACGGTTTCACTACAAAAAATTGCAAAAATTTACAAAATAAATTATCTGTACTTTGTACCTGTTTCTATATTTAAATGTCGCTATTGTTGTCTGTTAATTGCGTTAATTGCATTGCGCAAATTGTACCGTTATTAAAATTTATTGCGTTTGTTTGTATGGAAAGTGAGTTGAAATGAGGCTCAATCGACAATTTCACAAAATGTCAATTTCAATGACTTGTAAGCCACTGCCTGTTTATTACAGAAAATGTCGCTAATTAAGTTATAAGTTAATTTACATACAAACATACATACATGCATAGTAAATACAAACGAAATAAATTATATAAAAGTTTGATCACCGTATGAAGTGTCTGAGTCATCATTGAGTTTCTCCAATTGGAAAACAAATTTTCCAAATTGATTTTTGCTTAGGCACGTTGTCGTGACGATAAAACCTATATATGCTATATCTCATACAATTTTACAACCCCTCCTATTCAATTTTATTTGCTCATAAAGGTGTATCAGCACAATAGCAACAATAAAGTGATAGTGAATGCATTATTATTGCTGTAATTCACCTATATAGCCCAGTGGAAATGAATGAGCAAATAATAATAGCAGTAAATACAAACTTTATTGCAGCTCAATAAATGTGAAAATGGCTTAATAAAGCTGAAGATAATTGAGAGATATGTGTTTACTAAACCGTCATCCATTAATGTGTCTTTATGAGAAATTTTAATGGTTTTTAAATAAGCAAAACAGTTGTTGAGGGTATTGAGTATTGCTCAAAATTAGGTTTTAACAAAAATCTCTAAACAATTTTATTCCAGTCCATATTTGACAGAACATGAGCGCCATTTGGAAATACTATCTAAAAATGGTATTTATGAGGAGCGTTCAAAAAATAACGGGAATTTTCATTTCATGGAAACAATATTTATTCATTCGGCTACATTAATATTGTCGTATTCTTGTCAGCGCTTTTTGCACTGTTGAACCACTGAAAAAACTCGATGTTTGGCATAGCCTTTGGCACTTTCAGCGATTTCTCGTATGCTTGTAAAACGACGGTTCTTTAAGGTTCTCTATATTTTTGAGAATAGGAAAAAATCACACGACGCCTTATTAGGCGAATTTAGAGACTGCGACATTTCCATTATTTTTTGACCACATACTAGAACGGTGCCAAGGGTTTGAACTGGGAAACAAGGGAGACTACTACTAAAAAGCTAGCTTTTTAAATATTTTACAATGGGAAACAGTGTTCAAAAATGTACTGTATAACAGTACATATGAGGCTTAATCTAATAATAGAACCTATTCATTAAACATTCAAGCAATTGTCAGCTAATTTGATTTGAGAAAATTAACAAAACTACCAAATCACAAATAACATATGTATCCAAGTTCCCCATTTGTGACAGAGCGCATACCGTCGATCAAGGTGAATGTCAATGTGCCTGCCGACCACATGGCAATAATCCAATTAGCAAGACATTTGGGGTGAGATTACAAAAAAAAAAGAAAAAATGCATAAGGCGAGCAAAAACATTACATTTTCTAACGGTAAAAGCAACAGAAAAGCTACGGCTAAAGTGGGCAGTCAAAGAAATTGCAAGAAATTTGAAAAAAAATAGAGAGATTAGAGCAAACAGCAATTACCGTGAACTCGTTAAAGGCCACACCAACAACGTTGGATTTGCATACATTTTTACAAACATATGTATTTAAATGTAAGGAGGAATGTACTCATGTAAGCTCTTATGTAAGTGCAATTTGCCACCTTAAGCTTGAGCGAGCACAAAGAAGACGCAGACTGTAGAATTGTAGAAGAACAAGAAGCAAGAGCAACACAAAAAAAAAAAGAGCGAAAAAAACTGTAGCAGACGAAGAAAAATGCAATCGATTTTATGTTCGTTGGCCAAAGCATGACGTTGACTGACGTATATGCAAAATGCTCAACGTTGATTTTAAGCGCATTACAACGCAACGACGGTGTTTAACAGATGCACATATTATAAAGAATATACAAATGGCGCTGGCCGTGACACTCGCGCCACTGTGTAATAATCGTGGCAAAGTCGATGCTGACGGATTGACGGACAGACAGCACATACGTCATCGGTGCATGAGTGCAGTTCCTGTGTTCTTGAAAATCTACACTGTATATTATTTTGTTTGTACATATGTATGTATGTATTTGTAATTGCAAGTGGAATATGTTTGCAGCTGGGTTGTATGCTTTTCATTTCTTTGTTTTAAAGGGTTCTTTTTTCTTCATATTTTTTTTACATTTATTGCTTTTTAATAACTTTATCATTGATATTGTTTTATTTATTTTTTTTTTGTTCTTTTGTGCATAAAGCCACGTTCAAGTCATGCTCCGAGCAGCTGACTTTATTGGAACGTACTCCAAACAGCGCACAACAAATTGTTAGACGTGCAGAGTTGTTGGTTTTTTGCAATCGTGACACAGAAACAAACACGCTGACTCAAGGAATATAATGAAAAAAGAAATATTTTACTTATGACTACATCTGTCAACAAATTCAAATATGAAAAATGAAATTTTAAATCAGTACCAGGAACCAGATTACTCGAAATAAATCTCTATATTTTGCTCCAACCAGGAAGAAGACTTTTTAGTGTCTTAAGATACGTAATTGTTTGGTGTAGAATAAATAATATTGCTTTATTTTCATAGTCCTGCCGATTACAGACAAGTCCAAGAAACCAAGTCATGTACTAACAATTTTGGATTTCACTAATCTGAAGTTTACATCGGGTTCGTATCGAGAAATCCATTTTAGCTAACTAGATATATGACAACATCATTAACATATATCTGTACTTCTCCTTACTTATCCGATCATTCATAATCTGAGATTTTCGAACAATAAAAGTGTACAAGGTGTGTTCAAAAAATAACGTGACTTTTGTCCTTTTTATTATGGTACATGAAGTACTAAAAATCTGTTTGTTTCTATGAACTTTGCGATTTTTGTTTGTTGAAAGCTCACACTTCGTTGATTGTTCGGAAATTCTTCGCTAAAAACAATACTGTAACGATTCATATTCGCCAGACATGGCTCCGTGTGACATTTTTCTATTTCCAAAAGTAAAGACAACCTTAAAGGGCCGTCGTTTTACAAGCGTACGAGAAAATCAAGTTTGAGAACTGTTTCTACGATTGGAAGAAGCGCTGCCACAAGCCATAATATCGAATGGGGACTGTTTTGAAGGCGACAATATTAATGTAGGAGAATGGTTGCTTTTTTTTCAAAAAACGAAAATTCCCGTTATTTTTTGAGACCATCACGGATAGGAAAATCGTTATTGGACATTTGGGAGCCTTAGGAAGCTTTTAGGCCAACTAACTATATATATAAAGCATACAATCTGTATAATGCCCTAGTTAAGTATTCCTGACCTAACCTAACCTTCAAAATCCAAAATAAATACTCACAAAAAAATTAAAAAAAATAAATTAAAAGTTAAATTTTAATAAGTAAATACATATTTTTAAAAATGTTCAATATACTATGTATTTTAATCTATCTTTAAGCTTTATTCACATTTCTTCACTACTTTTATTCCACACAACAAAAGTGCAATGACAGTGGTGGCGTGTAGTTGACGCGTGCATTATTAGAAAAACAGAAGATTACAATAGCAAAAACAAAAGAGCAAAAAAGGGGAGAGCACAAAAGCGAAATCGCAACGAATCTTGCGGTCAAATGGCGAGCTGCTGCTAAATAAAGCGCTAGAAAGCACGTGAAACGCGCATGCACGCGGAGTAGAAAACAAACCGCGATAAAAACACGCACACACGCACATATAGAGTGCATACAAATAGATGAAGAGTATTTATGTATGTGTGTGAGTGGGTAAAATGTGAATAGCCGGCGAAACCGGTCAGCGTCTATGCACTTTAATCGCACTTTTTGCATGTTCAACTGACAAAACTTGCAATAATTATGATTACATTTTTCACACTATGAGACTATTTTTGTGCTGCACATTTTTAGATTTACTATAGTTTTTCACTTCACAATCATTTATGAATTCGTTTATAAAATATAAAATTGAAGAACTCGTAAACCATGCGGTCGCACCTATTACACTGCACTACCGTCTATTTTTTGTCTGCGATTTTCTAGCATTTATCAGAGATTCCGCAGAGCATTGGCTTGGCTTGTACTCTCCCACATGAAAACACACAAACAAATGCATTTATAACGAGAAAGCTCTTGCTGCAGAGTTGTATCCAAATCGTTCACTGTTTTCTCAACTTATTTTTCTTACAACGCTTGACATTTGTTTGCTGTCGTGACAGCGAGAAAATCTGTCATGTCATATATTATTTGCTGTATGAATGGTTTGGCTCGCGGACCGGTAAGTTGCCATTTAAGCAAATGCAAATAATTACCATTGACATTCTCGGGAATTTCGTATGAATCACTGTCAATGTAGTGTTGTTGTAGTTGTTTTGCATGCATAAAATTACAAGGAAATTACATTAATTTTTTTAATTACTCAAAGCGAATCTAATGAAAGCGCGCTCCATTAATAACCCATCCATAAATGTGCACAATCGCGTACTAGGAAGTGTTCCCAGGCGATGACATAATGCCGGCCGGTAAAACAAATAATGCATACAAATAAGCAAAATGATTTATCACCAAAATTAAGTGGAATGACTTTTATGGAATTTCGCGTAAAACTATTAAAAACTAATGAATGTTAGAAAGAACCCAAAATTGCATTATAAGCATGTTCTCAAAAAAATAATTATAAACAATTCGCGCGATCTGGTACATAACCTTATTTTTGTTCCGGAATGTAAAGCAAGAAAGATCGTAAAATTTGGATCAAAGGTATCGGATATCCCCTAAACTTCGACTTTAGCGAAATTGATTCAATTTTATTTATCTTCGATGTCTGATACTTTTCAGAAAGCCTCCTGTAATATGTGTTCAAAAAATAACGAGGATGTTTGTTTTTTGAAAAACAAAAAAAAATTATTATTCCTTCGTCTGCATTAATGTTGTTGCCTTCAAAATAGTCCCCAGTCGATATTATGCATTTCTGGCGGCGCTTCTTCAAATCGTCGAAACACTTCTCAAACGATTTTTGCGAGAGTCTTGGCTCCTTCAGCGCTTTCTCGTAAACGACAGTCCTTTAAGGTTCTCATTATTTTTGGAAATAGGAAAGTCACACGGAGCCATGTCTGGCGAATATGGAGACTGGGGCATCGTTGCAGTATTGCTTTTGGCCAATAATCAAAGCAAAAGGAACGCAATTTAATAAAAAGGTAAAAAATAGTTTGAAATTTGGACAATTAAAATTCCCGTTATTTTTTGAACACGTCTCATATACATCAAATATGAGCTTTACTTCCAATATAATATCAAAATAATGAAAAATTAAAAAAAAAATTTTGACAATTCAACTTTTGGACAATTAAAATTCCCGTTATTTTTTGAACACATCTCATATAAATTAAATAATATCGCTAACATTGTACCTTACGACGATCAGGTGTTCAAGCTAAGTCGGCTTAACAGTTTTTTGCGAAAAAAAAATTATAGCTCATACATATTTACATATAATTATTCCCTACAGGGCGTTAGAAACTACATTTTGGTTTGAAATTTCTAATTTGGCAGCTAGAAAATAACGAGGGACACGAGCATGAAGAGTTTCTAAAAGAAAGATACCGAGCTAAAAAAAAAATTACAGGGTTATCCATTTTGAACTTTATTATCGTTATTTTTTATCTTGTTCAACTCGGTATAGATATCACCAATTTCATTTTTAATCAACTTGAATATCAATCCGCCCCTATTGCAATCCCCTGTATGATATATTGCTGTTTGATTTGATTACTACTGATCACAATCGATCACAGTCGGCATGCATAAACACACTCTGCAAGCTTCAAGTATTGTGCCATTTCTGGGATTGACACTTCAAACGACTACTGATGAACATGAACACTTGAGATGGACGATTGAGAATGCCAAGTTTATACCAAGTCTATTAATTATGTATGTTCACATTAAGACGCAATTCAACTGGTAATAAATGATGTGGCTCACGTACACGTGCGCACACGCTAGGCTTTGCCAGCAACACCTCAAAGCTTCTGGCTTAAAGCGCGGCGAAACTCAGCAGGCAAAAGTGGCAAAGTTGTTGCCAAAAAGAGTCGAAAGACTTCGGTGGACCAAAGTCGTTCACCCAAAGCTAGACAAATTGCTTTTGCTGTTATTTTTGTGTCTTTTTGCGCAGACTCGCTTGGCAAACAGTTGTTGTTGCGTGGCTTTGTGGTGTAAATATTGTTGGCTGACGTTGTTGTTGCTGTTGTTTTGTTATTATTTATTTATTTGTTGTTATACATATAAAACGGGTCATTTTCACCTGTGCTCATTTATAATATTTTGTTTACAAAAATGTTTCAACATTTAGATTACACAAATGAGTTAACAACTTGTAATGACGGCACATAACTGTACTTTGTGGCACACATGCAACTCTGCATGTCTACTCTGTGTGTAAAGTGCTTAATGAAATGAAATGAATTGGCGGAAAATGTAAAAAGTAATTGCGAAATTAAATGATTTGGGTCGAAAGTAAGATAATTAAAAAAAAAAATACTAATTTCTAACACGTTTTGCTCTAATTAAATGGAAAATGGTGTCAATTGCGCTGGATCTCATTTGCGGCACCGAAAAGTGGGTTAGCGGTGAAAGTTGACAATACAACTTTCTGTAAAATGCATTTAAATGTAGTAATTGATGGCATAACGGTAAATATGAAGAGCTTAGCTTAGAGTTTATTAGATTATTTTTTTTTTTTAATTTTTTTTTTTAATTAGAAAATAACGATTTTGAAAAACTAATATTTTTCAGTAAAATATGATCACAAAATTTTGATTTGAGAACAGATCGCCTTCCATGTTAAAATCAACACGAAATTTTAAAATTCCCGTTATTTTTTGAACACCTCACAGACCTATGGATCATTTGACATAACAGAATAGGCAAGCGCCTGCTTATATATTATATATTTATTGCAAGATCTAGACAACGAGCTATATAATTGCAGAAAACTTGAAACATAACGTTAAATAGTATGCAAAAAAAAAATCAATTAAACTATAATTAGCATCATTCTTCAACCTGTTTACTGCCAAAAATGGCACAGTGTAACTTTTGTTATTATTGTTTTTCAAAACAAAATAATATCATTGGCTCAACTTAACAAGCGTGCAGAGTCACGCGCTTGGGATTAGAATTTTACGATTTATTTATTTACGTATTCCTTACGTTTAACTGGTATTTGCTTATTCTTGCGACATAAACCGTGTTTGCACTTTGGAATTAGCTGGTTTGATAAAAAAATGCTTTGGTGGGAACCGAAAAGAGCCAGAAATGTGCAAAGACTAGTTAAGAACTGGATTGAATTTGTTAAAAAAATGTAAATTATTAAAAAAATAAATATACAGCAGCGGACAAAGAAATCGGGACACCAACTAATGGACTCCATATATAACTTTGGATCTGTTTAGATGTTCTTTATTATTATATGTTTAATATTAGATTTTGTTCTACGAGAGAACAATGTGTTCTATGCTGTGTGTTCTATGAGAGATATTTTAGAATATTAAACCAAAAAACTAGACTATTAAGCGAACGATCTTGGAAGATCGTATACTGATGCTTCTCAATATTCAAGAATCTTGGATCTTCTGAGGAATTTCTGTATATATAATATGCATGCAGAAAATCTCAGAACGTTTCAAAAACGAATGCCATAAATGGTCTTTCTGGATTTGGAATGATCTGCGGGTATTTTTCTTATTATGATGTTGGAGATCTGCCTGGATGGGCAAAGAAGAAGCCCAAAAAAAAAGTTTACTCAATTTCGGAAAATATGTGGTAAAATGGCATAACTGTTGGAACAGTATAAAATTTAGTGGATTATAGAAAAATTTACACAGAAAAATAATAATTTGATTAGCTCTTTAACCTTTGACATTAGTTTCATAAGAAATTTGTGTCAAACACCAAACAATTCCCTAAATAATTTGGAGATGTAGACAATCTGTGGATCGGAAGATTTGGAATGATTTCAATTTTTTCATTGCGAAAAAATCTTTCATATAAATACAAATATTTTTTATAAAAAAAAAAAAATAAAAATTAATATTATTTTTAATAAAAAAAAAACAAAATAAAAATAAAATATATTTTTATTAAAAATGCTTTTTAACAAAATTCAATTATTTTTTTTTTTTCAAATAAAAATGTTATTTATTTTTTTTTTTTTAATTTTTTAAATACTGCTGTTGTTTATAAGCGCACAAAATATGTACTAAGTAAATAATAAAATTTGGTATTTCATAAAAATTTTGCGAACGACCCCTTTTGCCTAAATTAAACGAATTCATAACACACCTAACTGTTTGTTTGGCATTTTAAACATGAAAAACAAGAAAAGCAATAACAATATTATGAGACAAACCGACGAGCACACGAAATTTCATACATATTTACACATGTGTGTTCATAAATATTTATACAAAATATACAACTTTTTGCTATTTTTGTTAACTTTTTTTATCAAAACAAGATACATGAGTATGCTTGTAGGCATAAGTGTGATATGTGGTACAAGCAAATTTCAAAAAAAAATTTAATCTACAAAAAACGCGCCACAAAATGTGTGTTGGCGGTTGGTTGATGGGCTTTCCATGCGAATGATGTTTATACATAAATTAACCATAAATGAGTGTGTGGTTCAGCATGGAAGAGCGTGTTTATAGCGCATTTATTTACATGAGCATGCGAATCTAACAATATCTACTCGTACATGTACTATATATAAATATATATGTTTGTATGAATGTATTTATGTAGCAGTTTTAACTCAAATGTGCCTTGCATTTTTTTATTCAAAATCACTCTTTATTGTTTCTATACGTTTTAGAGTAATTGTTTTGGCGCGTGGCCAAATAAATACGCCGCCACACTTATTTCTTGTTTGTATGGCAGCAATATTATTAACCAGCTTAAGCAATGCTCGACCGACTAATTATGGTTACTATATGAACCAAAAATGATCTATACATATATACATATATATGCAATGCTGGGAAATAAATAGATTTTTATTTTGAAAATCTCATGAATTTTGGCGTGTAGCAACCAGAAAACGCTTGCGGATGAGTAAGAGGTACAAAGTTGGGTTGGAAACAGACTCGCCAGAACGTGTTAGCGTGTTGGGAGATAATTTTATTTATTTTTTTTTTTTTGCTTTCTAACGATGCCTTAGGCTACTGCCACATAATCTAATTAGCATTTGACATGTCTAGCCTGCACTGCAATGAAAGTGAAGTGATCGAGCTCGTGTCCCGTTGATATGCTAATCAACGGATGTGTGGGTGCAAAAATAGACTAGACAGTTTAATGGACTTGCTTATAAATATAATATGTATAAATATGAAATAGAAATGCCCATTTCTTATCGCGCGGATTAGCAGTTAGATTTGTTATAATTAAATTAAAGTGATTAAAATTCATTTGCGTCTATATAAATATATATGTATGTCTGCGTTTATGTCTATTTTTGTGTCATCAAGTAGTTATAATTCGATGAAAAATAAAAATAAAATCAAAATACTAAAACAACACAAATGCGTCAGACAAAAGTCACTAAACCACAACAATCACGTCCACACCAAAGCGTACGCTGAAATAATTTATTACGCGAGATTTGCATGAAATTTGGCACACAAAATTAAAATAAGATTCAACTATTTCCTTGTTGAAGAATATCGCATGAAATATTTAAATTCAATTAAATGAAAAAAAAAAATAAAAATAAAATTGATTTCCTCCTTATGTAGTGTATTGCATTTTAGTAACGGTATTTCTATATAGTTTATATACTTTATGTAGTTGCAGATTTACTAATTTTTAACAACAATAACAATTTTCGAAAATTTCACTTGTGAAAAAAATCAAAATTGATAAATTTGTGGTTTCGATGTTTAAATTTATGCGTTTAAATGCTTAGCTCTCTTAAAGAGAGCGCTCTACACATTGTTAACTATTATTAACAATTCAAATTTGTGGTTTTAGCACTATGCATATAGCAATAAATTCCAAGAAGTGATTCATGCATGCTTTATTTTAAAACAATGTGGTCCAATAATCTCATTTCGAAGACAAAATATAAAAAAATAATAAAAAAAAATTGAAAATAAATTAAATTTAATAATTAGAGCAAATAGCCTCATTTCAAAGACAACAACAAAAATAAAAGAATAAAAAAATTATAAATAAATAAATAGAGCAAATAGCCTCATTTCAAAGAGAACAATAAAAATAAAAAAAAAATAATAAAAAAAAATAATAAAAAAAATAAAAAAAAATTATTTAATTATAAATAAAAAATTAAAATAAAAATAATAATTTTAAGATAGAGAGAAAATAACCTCATTTCGAAGGCAAAAAATAAATAAAAATCACGCATACAAAATACATACAAATATATATAATTTTGTCGTTAAAACACTGAAAAATATAAAACGTAGAAATATTTTAGTTTCGATTTGTTCACCGTGTTTGCGACTTAAGTAACCTTTTAACTTTTTTTTTTTTGAAAAAATTATTTTTGATATTTTTTTAATATGATTTGTATTGAACTGCATTTTACCTTCAAATAAATGGTATTATTTTACACAATATTTTATATGCTTTCGGCACAGTTACTTTGGCTAGTATCAAACAATATATTTGCACAAAACAGCAATAAACATTTCAACACCGAAAATTTGGCGCACACTTTGAACACATTTTAACGCGTGAATTTGTTTAATGTTTTATGTTGAAAACAGCGAATATATTTCTGTGTTTTTAGTTAATTTTTATTGCAGACTTATTTTTGTTTTGCATTTGGAGCAATTTTTATTTAGTACACTTTGCGAATTCGCGTGCCAGCCACAACTGATGGCAGTCGTGTAAAAACACTAGCCGCCTTAGCTTGCCGCAGCAACGCGCACATTTGGCCACAAACACATTTACAATAACAAAAAAAAAAAAAACATAAGAAATAAGCTAGCTACTAACAACCGGCAATGGCGAATAACAAGCCATAACAAACGATAGCAAGCGGCATGGCAGTGCGCGTGACAGTGAGGCAAAACCACAATTTAATGGAGAAAACTATTTTAAATTTAAATTTTAACATGGAAAATATAAATATGAGAAATAAATCATATACTAAGCATAAATATTTTAATTTAATTTTTTTAATAAAAAAATTGTGAGATTTTTTTTAAGTAAAAATTTAATAAAACAAAAAAAATAATTTTTTCCCCCACACACTCCATCACTTTTACAAACACCACGTTGTTCGTTACACTGTTTAATTACAGCGTGCGAGATAAAAATCAATTCGATTGCCCACTAGTCTTGAAACCGGCTAGCAAACTGGTTGTGAGAACAGCTGGACAACAAGCTGACCAGTCGGCCACTTGACTAGCCGGTCGGTGATGCGTGTACGAGTGTGTGTGCGCACAAATGTGAGCAATAAAAGTTCGCAAAAAAACTGCAAACAAGTTTCAGCATAAAACAAACTTCGTTGAGTGGGCGCTGCCAACAACCAAATGGCCAAACACAACTGAGTCATCTGTGTGGCTGTGGCTGTGAGTGTCGAAGTGATAAACATGGCTGGATATCTGTGGTCCATGGCAATAAAGAATTAATTGCTTTATGCTGCCACAGAGGTTATGAGTGATATTTGGCTTTTGCTTGTGGCGCAACAGGTATACGTGATTGGCTGCCGAAGAGTGGTAGGGCTTTGAGTGTTTGCTATATGAGCTTATATAGCAGTTGTTTGGATGAAAGTTTACCTCCATTTAATGGAATATTTGTCTACAGCTTCTCATTCCTTCCTGCTCATCACGACTCTCGACGTCCATTTTAATAAAAAATTTAAACTCTGCAAAATTTTTTATGAAATATAATTTACTAAATTTTTACCAACAACAACAACAAAAATCTTTAGCACTTGATGACTATGCAAATCAAGGTGCATCTAATGAATTTAAAATTAACACCCGCTCACTTGTGTCATCTATTTTACAACATAATACCTCTAGCTTGTCAATTGTCAACATTTCCGTGTGTGGCTTTATGCAAAAATATTGCGCAAACTTGCTACCTGGTAGAAGATAGTCACGTGTCTTTAATGCAGAGGCTAGCTGTTTATGCAACACATTTTGGATATACATTGTATACATAATTTATGTGTGTGAAAGTGTTCACAAGCGTGATGTGAAATGCAACACAAAAATCGCATGCAACACGCTATCAGCCAAATTGGCAATTTACTTGCCCCAGAAATGTTGCATTAACTGGTATATTAACTTTTACAGATACACGTATTTTATATGTGTAGGCGAATATTTTGGATAAAAGGAACTTGTTTAGGTATATAAAGATACATATAATAAAAAATAAAAAATATTCACTTTTGCTTTTATTTTGATCAACCATATAGCCAATATGACTACTGCATTTTTAACTTTCTTTATAATTTTTATATAGACAAGTAAACAGGATATGTTAATAGTAATTTTAAACAATAAATAAATAAAAATAAATATAAAATAAAAATAAATATAAAATATATAAAATAAATAAATAAAATAAAAAAATAAAAAATATATAAAATAAATAAATAAAATAAAAAAAGGAAAAAATATAAAAAAAATTTTAAATAAAAAAATAAAATTTTAAATAAAAAAATAAAATGTTAAATAAAAAAATTAAATTTTAAATAAAATAATAAAATGTTAAATAAAAATAAATTTAAATATAAAAAACTATTAAATAAAAAATAAAAATATTGTATTTAGCATAATATTATAATATTTTTTATTTATGACAGAATATTTGATTCTATATTCTATATTTAAAATAATAATTTGACTTATTTGTTATTGTTTTATTTTTGATAATTTAATAGATAAAATCATAATTTATTATTTTTTGCTTTTTATAAGTATTTATGTGCATCAAATTATAGCATCATACAAACAAATTCTATAATATTTAGTTTTATTAACACTGTGTCACCTCTATTTAATCTCGAACTAATTAGACGCATATTAAAATATATTATAGACCCCCAGTAACAGTTGCATAACTGATTAAAATGCAAAATAAAATTAATAACAAATATTGATTCGCAGTCATGTGTAAACATGGTGTAAAATTATCAGTTGCGGTTCCATAAACGAGAATTTTTTACATTGAAAAGTTAGTCATTTTTTATTGCAAATCTGTACAGCATTTATTGATAATAAACCGTTGAACTTTCGTGTTACTAGGCATTTGAAAGCTGTAGAGAGAGCGATGTCGAATTGACAAAACGTACAAATCAGTATAGGCGTTTCAGTGAATGCGTAAAAAATAGCACAAGTCATTTACATACATACATATAAAAATATAAAATAAAATATAAAAAAAATTTCAATTTTATGAACGTGTGTATGTGCATGAACAGATCACTTGAAATGTGAATGAACACAATATGTGCGGATAGCGCCATTAATGGAAGTGTTAAATTATTTTTAGAATGTATTAATTGTGTCAGCAAGTATTAGCATGTACAAATTTCTTATTTGTACTATATTTGAGCAAGCGAAAAAACGCCATTAAATATATGTGTACAAATGTAGTCATAAAGTGCTATAAATGCTACTTCATAGGCATTTCTGTATAATTTATAAAATAATTAATTTTATAGGAATATGGCACATTTATCAGCGCGAGACACATTTCGAAATAGCGTCGGGGTCAGAGGGGTACAAATGATTAATCGAACAACTTTCAGAAATATTAGAAATGTATTAGTATAGTATATTTTAGCAATAATCCATTTTAACAACGGTTGTAGCGAAGAAATAATGGAAGTGATAAGTGGAAGCACTCGTTTTAATAAATAAATTATCAAGAGACAGTTAGGTATTACAATTAGGTATAATTTAGATAAATAAATTTATGTAACCGTAGATTCTTTTATATGAAAGCTACGGTAATTAAGACACGTTAAAATTTTTTAACAATATACCTGTTGTTGTTTTTAGAGAAATATAATTTGTTCCATAGTCATAATACTTCTTGCTTCAGACAATGGTCTAAGCAGATACACCAATTTTGGTGGACCAATTGGAAATTAAAATTTGTTGGACTATTTTTGAAAGAGTTACATATTTTATATTATGGAATAATTTGAAATTCTGTTTCAGCAGTTAATGTGTTCAAATTTAGTATTTAATAAATTATTTATTAATTTTGTGTTTTAATTAAAATACAAATTGTTTTATCCCTTAAAACAACACCCTTCGCTTTATAATCGCGGTTTGTCTTATCACCGGCATTCCGAACACAAATATTGCCAACATATGTACATAAGTATACACGAATGTATAAAACCAAGTCTTACTCATTTAATAAATTTTGTAAGGCATTGCGCATTAAAAAACATTATCTGTTAGAATATATACATATATACCTAACGTGTGTCGTGCATTCTGAAACAAAGAAATCGTGTAAAATATACTTTGTATGTGTTTTAGCAAGTTAGATGAGCTTATGACAAACTATTGATATATTATAGTACACAATATATAAAGGATGGGTGTATGTTTGTTAGTAAATCTTAAATGTATGTGCTTTAGCAAATGTTAGCTTGGAATATAGTCACGTTTGAAAATTATCAAAAGTTTAATAAGCAATTTTCAAAACTAAATATACAAATTTACTTTAACTTTAGATAAAAACTTTAACATAGATAAAAGCTATAACAGAATTCAGCAATAAAGAGCTGCACAAACCACATATTTTAACGTATACAAAGTGGGTGGTGACGAGGCCGTTTAGGAGGATTCAAGAATATGTCTGCGTTTCTTCAAATTAATGCAGCACATCGATGGCGGGTTTCAGCACTGCCACCTACATATGCATTGCTTTCAGTGAAGCACTACTTCATTTTTTTTTGTAATAACCTTCACTATATAGACATTCGCGGCCTTTGTCCAGCAGCCAGCTGTTTGCTTTGTCCATTGATTTTCATATGAAATCATTAAAGTCCACATACACAAAACACAACAAGACAACAAAAAAGATATTCCGACAGCAATTTTTTTGAACTTACCTCAGATGGTGACATTGATGACATGTTTTTCCTCGTTTTAATCCTAGGTTTTATTAACTGCTATGCTACTGCTTTATCCCTGTGATTTTGCGAATGTGTTTTAAATTATTTTTTCCTATCTTTATGTTGGTTTGTAATAAAAATTTCTTAAGTCTATTATAATTGTTGACAATCACGAAAAATTTCCCATTTGACAGTTTGCTTTATCTACGATTTTGTCAATGTTAGCGATGTGCTATCAATGGTAAATACAAGTTCGATATCAATTTATTGAAATTTAAATTAATTTTTACCTAATGAAAATGTATAGAAAGCAGTGATTTTATGCCGACTGGCTTGAATTTTTGAAACAGTGTCTTATTTTCTCTTTAATTATATTAATTACTCTGACATAGCGGTTCTTTTCGAGTTTTATAATATATAAATATATCGATAACATATTAGTTCTGGGAAAGTTCCAAAGTAAATTTTTTAGGCAGGCACAATTGGTGCCAATTTATTAAATTTTTAATTAGGATTACCAATTAATAGGTATTGCTTTCTTAAAGTTGCTTACAACCCATTAAAATGTCTACTATTATTACAACTTTAGAATTTTGTTAATAAACGCAACTGTGTTCAGCGCCCTCTGGCGATTGATAGCCCAGCAACAGAGTATGCAATAAACAGTGCTACCTTTGCTCATTCAAAAATTAGTAGCAGGTGATGGTAGTATACAATTTGTAGGAAGATGTAGAACTATATTAAGGGGTTATATACAGTTAGACGGCCGAAAAAAAGTGAATTTTACAGAATTTTTTCTGAGAAAACTTTTTAATTTATTGATCCAAAAATTTATACACATATTATGGTATCTTTTAACTGTATTTTAAGACTTAGTACTAGTAAAAATATTTATTTGAAAAAGAGCTACAGCTGATCTCCAGGAGCTCCTCTCAAAAAAGACGTTTTGCGGTGACCACAATATCTCGGAACTGGATCATCCGAAATTAAAAAACCAAACAGATTTCGTTAAAATAATGATAAATCTAGTAGTTAATCAAAGGAATAAGCAAAATAAAATTTTTTTAAAAATGGCGGTTTCTCAAAAAAAAAAAATCGATTCTCCACCAAAATTTCGGCCTTAAATTGTTTATAAAAAAATATTTATCGGAGAGAAAAAATCTTCGATCAACTACTAAAATATATATTTAAGAAGGGTAAACACCATTTCGAGTAATGTTGGTCACCGACTTTGAAAACACTATTTTGAGAAAAACGCGTTGCCGCTCGGACCTTGTACTTCCAAGCACTCTGAAACGCCTTTTCAAATTTGCTTGTAACTTTAAAAATATTCACCGGAACGATATGAAATTTTCTGTGTAAAAAAAAATGAAATAAAAAAAAACGATTTTTTAAAAATTCTAACTGTATATAACCACTTAAGATCAGCTGTTAAGAAAACAGAAAAATTAAATTTAAAAACATCATACTTTGAAGGCAATTTTAAAATAAAATTTAAAAATCTTTAAACGTTTTAAAAATTTAGCAATTTATTTACATATAAAAGTTTTTTTACAGATTAAGATATACATATTTTTTTCAACTTCCAAGACATCTACATATGTACATGTACACATATGAAGTAAACACTTTCAGTTAAACCGTTACAATTTACTGTTACCAGCCAAAAGATCGCGAGCGATTTTAACAGCATACTTCGCGGTCCCGGGAGAGGTAGTTACACCATAACCACTATGACCGTAATTATGTACCACCTTCTGAGTGCGTCCGTCAGCCAAACGTAGGATTTCGCTTTCCACACGCACCTAAGCCAAATATAAAAGAAAAAAATATTTATTTAAATATCGATATTGATCCAAAAAACAGCTGAACTGCAACTCACCACAGCACGATGTGGTCGCAATCCAACAGCTTCACGCACCACCTCGGCGCGCTTCAAGCTCGGCAGCATGCCATAGCAACGCTCCTTAATGGCCATCGAATCGTATTTGCAGACATTCAAATTGTAGCTGTCATATTGACGGCAACCGCCGAGTGTAACAGCCTCGAATCCAGGCAAAATGTAAGTGTCATAGTCACCATAGAAAGCCAGCTTGACCCATGGTGCGCGCACTTTCACAACCTGTCCGCGCATCGGTACGAGTTGTGCATCATTGCACAGTTCTTTGGCACCCAAACCGGTGCAATTGAAGATCACATCGAAGTTTTGCTGTGAGACTTCCGAGAAGGAGTTGACACTTTGGCGCGTCACTTGACCGCCAGCTGCAAGGAATCTGAGATGAGACGGATAGTTTAGTAAGTCAATTAACATTTAATAATATCACGAAATATTCTGAGATAATCTTCGGAAAGATTTAGTTATTTTCTAGGGATCCGAAATGAATCAAATATCAGAAATTAAGAGAAGACTATATTAACACCCCATTTGAGAATGATAAACGCAAGACGCATACTTGAATCTTGATTCGAAATGTTGGTCCAATGGGGTCTTCAAATCTAACGTCAAATTAATAAATTTTTTATTCCAATATATTATTCTAAGAACTGCGTGTTTTAAGTGAGGATCTTTGGTTAGATCCAAGAGATCAAGATAAAAACAGTTACTTTTATAAAACTTACTTCTTCGTTGCGTATGGCAGAAAGAGTCGGCATTCGGTGAGACAAGTAGTAAAGAATGAACCATACTTCCAGTCACCCTGGCAAAGCTTCAATTCCTCTTCGGTGGCTTGGCGGTAAACCGGCAATAGCTGCTCGACAAAGTGGTTCTAAAAGCAAAGGTATGGTAATTAAAAGAGAATTAGTCGAACAGTCAAGAAGGCTATCAGCGCAGTAACAGTAAATATTGATAAGCAAAGGAAATAAATATAATCAATTTATAATGTTACTAAAATCTTAATTGCAAAGATTACATTTCGAATATCATTAGAGCGAACTTGAATACGATAAAGCAATTTTATTTACCCAAAGTTATAAACCAAATAAAAAAATTAAACGTACCCGCACGATCTTCGGTGAGGTGGACGAGTAAATGTAGCCCGACAGCTGGCAAACACCAGCAAGCGGTGCCTCCTTGGAGCGGCGTATATCATCCCAATAGTGGAAGGCGTCCGTAATCCATTGCCTACGTGAGAGCATTATAAATATTCAACATTAATTTTCGGCAAATTATTTCACAAAAACTTACTGTGTAATCTCCCTGGTGGGGCCCGCAAAACTTGTGCCGGGTCTGAAGATGCCCGCTGCTACATAACTGGTTGTGTCCTCATTGAAACGATCGGCGAGTATTGTGATCTGCGCATTTGGATAATTCTGCTGCAATTCCAAAGCGGTCGTCAGACCCACAACACCACTGCCCAAGATGCCGAAATGCATATTCACTACTTGCACTTATCACAATTGAAATCAATCCAAAACAAAAATAAAAATACGAAAATTATGAGATCTACGTTCACCACACCCAAATGCTAGCGACTGCACTGACGATCACCAACTGTTCGTGAAATAAATATTCACAACTATTTAGGCGCTGGGAATAAGCAGCCTCACTTTGTTTTAAATTTTTGTTTATTTTCTGATATTCCTATACACTTTGTGCGATTATCATTTACAAACTGATTATGCTCTCCTGCGCTCTGTTTTCGCTCTGCGCGCGTACTTATGTATGTGTGTGTGAGAATTTTGTTGAGTACCATTTGTACGCTCTTCTCAGCTGTTTTTTTTTTGCTTATCCGCCACTTTATTTTTTCCAATCTTATCGCAACTGATCGTTTGGTACTTCAAGCTTAGACAATTCAGGCATATGGAAACATATATGGTTGATTATATACTAATTTAGTTACGTGCCCACAATATTTAATGAACTATTAAATATTTATAAATACTGTAAACAGATGGGTGTTTTGATAGTCTCCGGAGTATCGCTCTGAATTTTAAGTTCGCTGGCAGACTAAAGTTAGAACTTTTGAACTTTTGAGGTTTTGTTATTATATGTAGAGGCTCGTCCAGTAGGAGACCATTATTTAAGTTATTATTAGGGACGTCCTAAATTCAAAAACCTTAGATGCTTTACTTTTCCTACGTCCTTTTTCGGTTTTTCAATTCGATACTTTTTTAAATGATCTTTCGAATGTTATGGATCTGTTTAAACGAGAGCGGTTGTTTTTAAGCGGGGATCACTGTATTTATTAGCGAAAATGTAACAAAAACGAGCTATAGATCGAGTAATTTTTATACTCTCGCAACATGCTTCACCGAAAGTATAATACTTTTGTTCACGCAACGGTAAGTCATCAATTTAATCCAGTTAGATATAGGTTTATATCAAAATGATCAGGATGATCAGCCGAGTAAAAATTCGGTTCACAACCACGCCTACTTCCCATATAATACAATATTGGATTCCATCTGATTCGTTCACTTATTATAAAGTGATAATAAGATATTATAATATATACATCAAAAACGAATGAAATTCGGAACTTTTCACAAATATTGCATCACTTATTGGGAAATTTTCGAAATCGGACTAGATTTTCAAGACCCCGGATATCGAATATGAAGAACTCAGTGCTTACGATAATTTTATTACCGAAAATATAGATAAATCTTTCAGATATTTCAAAGAAATTAAGAGGACATATTTTTCTTCTAATAATGTGTATTCGTAAAATTAGGTTATAACTTCCCCTAGCTCCCATATACCTAATTGTAGGGCTTTCAAACAGCTTTATACTGTATATATCTTTTAATATGTGATATATATTAGCGAAATGAAGAGAGCGTATAATCTTTGATACAAGGAAGCTTGGAGTTGAAAATAAGTGAAATTGGTTCAGGAATTACACCAACCACCATATAATATGTGTATACACTGATTTTCGTTATTAGTTGATTGGCGATCAACCGTTTAGCCGGTTATAACCGAATCGATGAGAGCGCGCCACTCCTCTCTTTCTTTCGCAGATCGGCGCCAGTTGGAGATTCCAAGTGTAACCAGGTCACTCTCCACCTGGTTCCTCCAACGGAGTGGAGGCCTTCCCCTTCCTCGGCTAGCCAGCGTAGCCGCTGTCTTTTTATTCGCTGAACTATGTCAATGTCGTCGTATAACTCGTACAGCTTATCGTTCCATCGTCTGCAAAATTTTCCTATCGAAAACTCCTAGTGTCGTCTCATCTGATGTTGACATCGTCCAAGCTTCTGCACCATAAAGCAGGACGGGAATGATAAGTGACTAGTAGAGTTTGATTTTGGTTCGTCGAGAGAGGACTTTACTGTTCAATTGCCTACTCAGTCCAAAGTAGCACCTGTTGGCAAGAGTGATTCTGCGCTGGATTTCGAGGCCGACATTGTTGGTGTTGTTGATACTGGTTCCCAGGTATACGAAATTATCTACGACTTCGAAGTTATGACTGTCAACAGTGACGTAGGAGCCAAGACGCGAGTGCGCCGACTGTTTGCTTGATGACAGTCCTCATTCACCTCCAGACCCATTCGCTTCGCCTCCTTATCCATGAGGGAAAAAGCAGAACAAACGGCGCGCTTGTTGCTTCCGATGATATCGATATCATCGGCGTACGCCAGTAGCTGTACACTCTTGTAGAAGATGTACCTTCTCTATTTAGCTCTGTAGCTTTTATAATTTTTTCCAGCATCAAGTAAAAGAAGTCGCACGATAGTGAGGTGAGTCTGGTATCGAACGGCTCGGAGAGGTCCTTCCCTATCCTGACGGAGCTTTTGGTGTTGCTCAACGTCAGCTTACATAGCCGTATTAGTTTTGCGGGGATACCAAATTCAGACATCGCGGCATAAAGGGATCTCCCTTTTTATGGATTGGGCAGATCACACTGAGATTCCAATCGTCAGGCATACTTTCTTCCGACCATATTTTCCAAAGAAGCTGATGCATGCACCTTATCAGTTCTTCGCCGCCGTATTTGAATAGCTCAGTCAGTAATCTATCGGCCCCTGCCGCTTTATTGTTCTTCAGGCGGCTAATTGCTATTCGAATTTCTTCATGGTCGGGTAATGGAACATCTACTCCATCATCATCGATTGAGGAATCGGGTTCGCCAACTCCTGTTGTTGTACTTTCACTGCCATTCAGCAGGTCAGAGAAGTGTTCCCTCCATAATTCCAGTATGCCCTGGACATCGGTTACCAGATTACCACCTTGGTCTCTACATGAAAGCAGTATATCTCCTATAAATGAATATGTCCGGAACTTCCTTACACCTTGAGTTTGAAGCATCCATTTCCGCTTCGACCAAACAAGTATTTTGACTTTTACAACATAAAACGGCTATTTTCCTGTTATGCACATATTCTGCGCACGAAGTCGTCAATACAAAAGCAATCTTAATATTATATAAATTCCACACAAGGGATTTTTTTATGCGAGCACATGTATCTATATATGTATGTATGTTTGTATATGTGCTGGCTTGTAGCTTTCCTTTGCCTTTGCCTTTTCAAATTTGCTTGTAACTTTAAAAATATTCACCGGAACGATATGAAATTTTCTGTGTATATTCTTAAATATATGTACATTAGGAAAATGAAATAAAAAAAATCGATTTTTTTTAAATTCTAACTGTACATAACCCCTTAAGATCAGCTGTTAAGAAAACAAAAAAATTAAATTTAAAAACATCATACTTTGAAGGCAATTTTAAAATAAAATTTAAAAATCTTTAAAAAATTTTAAAATTTAGCAATTTATTTACATATAAAAGTTTTTATACAGATTAATATATATGTACATATTTTTTCAACTTCCAAGACATCTACATACATGTACACATATGAAGTAAACACTTTCAGTTAAACCGTTACAATTTACTGTTACCAGCCAAAAGATCGCGAGCGATTTTAACAGCATACTTCGCGGTACCGGGAGAGGTAGTTACACCATAACCGCTATGTCCGTAATTATGCACCACCTTCTGAGAGCGTCCGTCAGCCAAACGTAGGATTTCGCTTTCCACACGCACCTAAGACAGATATAAAAGAAAAAAAAAATATTTATATAAGCCATTCGATATTGATCTGAACAACCATAGCGATCGGCAACTCACCACAGCACGATGTGGTCGCAATCCAACAGCTTCACGCACCACCTCGGCGCGCTTCAAGCTCGGCAGCATGCCATAGCAACGCTCCTTAATGGCCATCGAATCGTATTTGCAGACATTCAAATTGTAGCTGTCATATTGACGGCAACCGCCGAGTGTAACAGCCTCGAATCCAGGCAAAATGTAAGTGTCATAGTCACCATAGAAAGCCAGCTTGACCCATGGTGCGCGCACTTTCACAACCTGTCCGCGCATCGGTACGAGTTGTGCATCATTGCACAGTTCTTTGGCACCCAAACCGGTGCAATTGAAGATCACATCGAAGTTTTGCTGTGAGACTTCCGAAAAGGAGTTGACACTTTGGCGCGTCACTTGACCTCCAGCTGCAATGAATCTGAGATGAGACGGATAGTTTAGTAAGTCAATTAACATTTAATAATATCACGAAATATTCTGAGATAATCTTCGGAAAGATTTAGTTATTTTCTAGGGATCCGAAATGAATCAAATATCAGAAATTAAGAGAAGACTATATTAACACCCTATTTGAGAATGATAAACGCAAGACGCATACTTGAATCTTGATTCGAAATGTTGGTCCAATGGGGTCTTCAAATCTAACGTCAAATTAATAAATTTTTTATTCCAATATATTATTCTAAGAACTGCGTGATTTAAGTGAGGATCTTTGATTAGATCCAAGAGATCAAGATAAAAACAGTTACTTTTATAAAACTTACTTCTTCGTTGCGTATGGCAGAAAGAGTCGGCATTCGGTGAGGCAAGTTGTAAAGAATGAACCATATTTCCAATCACCCTGGCAAAGCTTCAATTCCTCTTCGGTGGCTTGACGGTAAACCGGCAATAGCTGCTCGACAAAGTGGTTCTAAAAGCAAAGGTATGGTAATTAAAAGATAATTAGCAGAACAGTCAAAAAGGCTATCAGCGCAGTAACAGTAAATATTGATAAGCAAAGGAAATAAATATAATCAATTTATAATGTTACTAAAATCTTAATTGCAAAGATTACATTTCGAATATCATTAGAGCGAACTTGAATACAATTTACCCAAATTTATAACCCAATTTTATTTACCCAAAGTTATAAACCAAATAAAAAAATTAAACGTACCCGCACGATCTTCGGTGAAGTTGACGAGTAAATGTAGCCCGACAGCTGGCAAACACCAGCAAGCGGTGCCTCCTTGGAGCGACGTATATCATCCCAATAGTGGAAGGCGTCCGTAATCCATTGTCTGCGTGGGATGGCATTATAAATAGTCAACATTTATTTTCGGCAAATTATTTCACAAAAACTTACTGTGTAATCTCCCTGGTGGGGCCCGCAAAACTTGTTCCGGGTCTGAAGATGCCCGCTGCTACATAACTGGTTGTGTCCTCATTGAAACGATCGGCAAGTATTGTGATCTGCGCATTTGGATAATTCTGCTGCAATTCCAAAGCGGTCGTCAGACCCACAACACCACTGCCCAAGATGCCGAAATGCATATTCACTACTTGCACTTATCACAATTGAAATCACTCCAACACAAAAATAAAAATACGAAAAATATGAGATCTACGTTCACCACACCCAAATGCTAGCGACTTCACTGATGATCACCAACTGTTCGTGAAATAAATATCCACAACTATTAAGGCGCTGGCAAAGAGCAGCCTCACTTTGTAGTAAATTTTTGTTTATTTTCTGATATTCCTATACACTTTATGCGATTATCATTTACAAACTGATTATGCTCTCCTGCGCTCTGTTTTCGCTCTGCGCGCGTACTTATGTATGTGTGTGTGAGTATTTTGTTGAACACCACTTGTACGCTCTTCTCAGCTGTTTTTTTTTTGCTTATCCGCCACTTTATTTTTTCCAATCTTATCGCAACTGATCGTTTGGTACTTCAAGCTTAGACAATTCAGGAATATGGAAACATATATGGTTGATTATATACTAATTTAGTTACGTGCCCACAATATTTAATGAACTATTAAATATTTATAAATACTGTAAACAGATGGGTGTTTTGATAGTCTCCGGAGTATCGCTCTGAATTTTAAGTTCGCTGGCAGACTAAAGTTAGAACTTTTGAACTTTTGAGGTTTTGTTATTATATGTAGAGGCTAGTCCAGTAGGAGACCATTATTTAAGTTATTATTAGGGACGTCCTAAATTCAAAAACCTTAGATGCTTTACTTTTCCTACGTCCTTTTTCGGTTTTTCAATTCGATACTTTTTTAAATGATCTTTCGAATGTTATGGATCTGTTTAAACGAGAGCGGTTGTTTTTAAGCGGGGATCACTGTATTTATTAGCGAAAATGTAACAAAAACGAGCTATAGATCGAGTGATTTTTATACTCTCGCAACATGCTTCACCGAAAGTATAATACTTTTGTTCACGCAACGGTAAGTCATCAATTTAATCCAGTTAGATATAGGTTTATATCAAAATGATCAGGATGATCAGCCGAGTAAAAATTCGGTTCACAACCACGCCTACTTCCCATATAATACAATATTGGATTCCATCTGATTCGTTCACTTATTATAAAGTGATAATAAGATATTATAATATATACATCAAAAACGAATGAAATTCGGAACTTTTCACAAATATTGCATCACTTATTGGGAAATTTTCGAAATCGGACTAGATTTTCAAGACCCCGGATATCGAATATGAAGAACTCAGTGCTTACGATAATTTTATTACCGAAAATATAGATAAATCTTTCAGATATTTCAAAGAAATTAAGAGGACATATTTTTCTTCTAATAATGTGTATTCGTAAAATTAGGTTATAACTTCCCCTAGCTCCCATATACCTAATTGTAGGGCTTTCAAACAGCTTTATACTGTATATATCTTTTAATATGTGATATATATTAGCGAAATGAAGAGAGCGTATAATCTTTGATACAAGGAAGCTTGGTGTTGAAAATAAGTGAAATCGGTTCAGGAATTACCACAACCACCATATAATATGTGTATGCACTGATTTTCGTTATTCTAGTGGACTTTATGCCGATATGTATTACATGTATAAGTGAAATTGTGTTTTATCTTATAATAATAAAATTAATTAAATAAATTTCGACAGCATAAAATGTTCGTTTACACCGTTCCATAGTTGTTTATGTATATTTTCTTATATGAAAGCAGTATGTATGTGTGTGATTGGCGTTCAACCGTTTAGCCGGTTATAACCGAATCGATGAGAGCGCGCCACTCCTCTCTTTCTTTCGCAGATCGGCGCCAGTTGGAGATTCCAAGTGTAACCAGGTCACTCTCCACCTGGTTCCTCCAACGGAGTGGAGGCCTTCCCCTTCCTCGGCTAGCCAGCGTAGCCGCTGTCTTTTTATTCGCTGAACTATGTCAATGTCGTCGTATAACTCGTACAGCTTATCGTTCCATCGTCTGCAAAATTTTCCTATCGAAAACTCCTAGTGTCGTCTCATCTGATGTTGACATCGTCCAAGCTTCTGCACCATAAAGCAGGACGGGAATGATAAGTGACTAGTAGAGTTTGATTTTGGTTCGTCGAGAGAGGACTTTACTGTTCAATTGCCTACTCAGTCCAAAGTAGCACCTGTTGGCAAGAGTGATTCTGCGCTGGATTTCGAGGCCGACATTGTTGGTGTTGTTGATACTGGTTCTCAGGTATACGAAATTATCTACGACTTCGAAGTTATGACTGTCAACAGTGACGTAGGAGCCAAGACGCGAGTGCGCCGACTGTTTGCTTGATGACAGTCCTCATTCACCTCCAGACCCATTCGCTTCGCCTCCTTATCCATGAGGGAAAAAGCAGAACAAACGGCGCGCTTGTTGCTTCCGATGATATCGATATCATCGGCGTACGCCAGTAGCTGTACACTCTTGTAGAAGATGTACCTTCTCTATTTAGCTCTGTAGCTTTTATAATTTTTTCCAGCATCAAGTAAAAGAAGTCGCACGATAGTGAGTCACCTTGTCTGAAACCTCGTCTGGTATCGAACGGCTCGGAGAGGTCCTTCCCGATCCTGACGGAGCTTTTGGTGTTGCTCAACGTCAGCTTACATAGCCGTATTAGTTTTGCGGGGATACCAAATTCAGACATCGCGGCATAAAGGGATCTCCCTTTTTATGGATTGGGCAGAGCACACTGAGATTCCAATCGTCAGGCATGCTTTCTTCCGACCATATTTTCCAAAGAAGCTGATGCATGCACCTTATCAGTTCTTCGCCGCCGTATTTGAATAGCTCAGTCAGTAATCTATCGGCCCCTGCCGCTTTATTGTTCTTCAGGCGGCTAATTGCTATTCGAATTTCTTCCTGGTCGGGTAATGGAACATCTGTTCCATCATCATCGATTGAGGAATCGGGTTCGCCAACTCCTGTTGTTGTACTTTCACTGCCATTCAACAGGTCAGAGAAGTGTTCCCTCCATAATTCCAGTATGCCCTGGACATCGGTTACCAGATTACCACCTTGGTCTCTACATGAAAGCAGTATACCTCCTATAAATGAATATGCCCGGAACTTACTTACACCTTGAGTTTCAAGCATCCATTTCCGCTTCGACAAAACAAGTATTTCATTTAATATTCAATGACTTTTACAACATAAAACGGCTATTTTCCTGTTATGCACATATTCTGCGCACGAAGTCGTCAATACAAAAGCAATCTTAATATTATATAAATTCCACACAAGGGATTTTTTTATGCGAGCACATGTATCTATATATGTATGTATGTTTGTATATGTGCTGGCTTGTAGCTAACATGTATCTGATTTCCTTTATTGTACTTCAACTTTGATTGAAGCCCTTCAGCTTGACGCTTCATTATAATTCACCATCAATAAAGCATCAGCAACACACTCTAACGCCCACACAAAATAACGGGACAATACGTAGCTTAGAATATATGTATATTGTTGTTTGTGCACACAAAAGGCAACTTAGCTTATATACCTAAATACCTATGTATATATAGATGTACACAAAATTATATAACTTGAAGCTGTGCAAAATGCCTTTACACAATTTTTTTGAACCTGTGTATTCACTGATACAAACACAACACAAACACAAAGATGATAAAACTCGCATGGAATTTTTCTGTTTACCTTTGTAATCAAATGTGGCACTTTTCACTCTAAAAACCAGACGGACTTAACGCTCCAATTCTTTTTTGCTTTTTGACGAGGGCTACAGACGCAGAGAAAAGCGCGATGATACACACAGAGCGAGGGGTGGAGTGCTGATGTACCATATTTGACAGCTGTTTGAGGACGGTTGTCAAAAATGCTCGTATTAATCAGCCATATGTGACCAGCTGCTTTATTGTTGTTGGCTATAGTTATAGTGGGTTTTATAGAAACGTAGCTATAAGTATATGTGCGCCTCAATGAAAATTAAAAGCCTACTATCAGGCGTTCTACGCTAGTCTGATGAATTAATGGCGCGTAAGATAAGGGAAAACGCTCATTACATGTATATGTGAGTATCAAACACATTATATACCTGCACATTACCGTTAGCTGTAGTTTGTGTATGTTAGTGATGACTTGTCATAAGCACTCTGCCAAATATTTGTCAGTCAGCCAAGCAGACGCATTCATATAACCAAAGTTAGCTTGTCACTTGCACGCATCGAGCAGTTGAAGCGAAAATTTACGCACATTTCGCCATATAGTGTCGTGTGGGCGTAAAGCTGGCAGCTTAGCGCGCTGCATTTGGAAGAGAGAGTGAGAGAGTGGGAGAGCGAATGGGAACGCTGAAACTTGCTTGCTGATAGAGGTGGCTGACAGCGACGCAGAAACTGATAAGAATCTGATTTTAGTGAGAGAGAAAAGCGCTCTCCATTCTGTGAGTTTCTGTGTGTGTGGGTAAAAGGGAGTATATAATACATAAATGGATCCACATAGCCATAAACGGCACACATAGTTTCTCATTTATATGCTATACTGATAAAACTTGCAATGGTTGTGTCAGACAATGGGCACAGTGTTCTGGTTAAAAACAAAATTTTAATTTTTTTATTTGAAAAGATTTTATTAATTTCTTAGTTAAATTTCTGGTATAATTTTCCAATAATTGAGCAAAAGGGTTGAACTTCAAAACTCTAGATCGGAGTTTAAGAAGATTGCAATATAATTTTTCGAATATAAAGGGAACATAGAGTTGAAAGCAGGAGCCAAATGATTCTTCGAAGAAAATAATCACGAACGTCACCCTAAATGTAGACTACGATTCATTTTCGGTAAGAAATTCCAGTAAAATGTATAAAACTGTAGTCTGCTATTAGGAGCAAATCTCTGAGTTTTATAAAGGAACATACAAATGTGTTCAAAAATAACTGGATTTTTCTTTTTTTTGAAAAAAAGGTGATTCATTCGTTTACATCCATGTACTCATTCGATATTATTCACTTATGAGAGCGTTTCTTTCAATCGCCGAAACATGCTTCTCTAACGTGATTTTTGGAGCAGCGATTGCTCGTATGCTTGTAAAGCTCTTTAAGGCTCTATTTATTATTGGAAACAGGGAAAAGTCTCACGAAGTCATGTCTGGAGAATATGGAGTATTGTTTTTGGGCAAGAATTCACGAATATACAGACAGCTATGAATGCAGCTGAAAATTTGATCATACTTCAGGGGCCATGTAAATCAACATAATAAAATATTTGACAGTTGGAAATTTAAAAATTCCCGTTATTTTTTGAACACACTTTGTAAATACAACTTCAAAAGTACCTTCTGTTAAATTAACAATACATTCAACTTAAAAGTCACCCTAAATGTAGACTATAATGCTTGAAATAAGAGTTAAATATATAAAAGGTAGTCTACAACTAGGCGCAAGTTGAATTTGGCTGATAAGGAAATATAAATTTAATTATAATGCAGTCAACAAACAAGCCACTGTACCTTGTACGCCATAATATGCACGTAAAGATTGTGTGAATATAAATTATTATCTGCTCATGACTCTACACACATACACCTGCACATTGTACAATATATTTTCACAGCAACAACAACAAAATGCTGATACAACGCTCCCATTCATTCCTTGGGAAAACTTTCGTTCACACAGCGCAAGCGTCAAATACATTTATTGTATTAACGAATATGTGTTTTCCGCGAAGCTTACGAATTCGCCGTATATGCGGCGAACTAAAGCTTGCAAGTCTTCATTGTTTGAGATACCTTTTTCGAGCGTTTCATCGATTTTCACAAGCAAGAGCACAGAGTTTAGTGGCATATACCAGCAGCAACGGTGCAAATAAAGTGGGTCGTTAGGAAAAAAAAATCGTAGTGTAGACAACGAAAGATATAGACAAAAGTTGCGTATACGCAGCAGCTGCTGAACATTATTTTAAGTGAACGCAAAAGAAGTTGGGTTTTACATTTCATAAGCGCTCATTCTGCACAGCAAACATTTGAGTGGGGAAAGCGTTGGAGGTGAGAGACAAACGACAAACGAATTCGCCAACAAAGCGAAGTGGAAGAGAAGCGCAGAGCAGCGAAGAAACGAAAAACGCCAGCAAATACAACAAACGCACAATTCGCCGCATTCGCCTCGCTTGCTTAGTGTCTGTCTTAGCAGCGAAGTCAATACACAGTCAGCCACAGTGGCGCAACGAATTTTCCTTTAGTATCCTTACGGGACGTGAAAAAATCAGTAGTCAACGCAAAAACAGCCAACAAAACGAGCGTGCAGTGCTGCTATATAAGAGTATATGAAGTGTTGAAGAAAAAAAAGTTGAAAAAAACGCGCAGCTTGTAACCAAATTGAAGTGCTTGTGTGTGCAGAAAATTTCGAAATTTCCAAACGCAGTTGAAAAAGTAGTTTAACGGGCCACAAAGGTTGCTGGCGTGTAAGCGAAAATTAAACTGACAAAATAAGTATACCAGCACAGCAGCGAGTGTGTGTGTGTGTCGAGCGATTAAACATTAAAACGCTACTAACGGTTTATTATACATTTGTACACACTTATCTATGTGTATAACAGTGCATGAGTGTGTGTGCAAGCGTTTCTTAGAATCGCAACAAATTGAATTCAATTGAGAACACTAAACGCGCAACGCCAGCTGCCAACACCACCACTACACGACCGCCGCAGCAGCAGCAGCTAAAGCAACACTAATATAACAACAACAACAACCAACACGGATACAAGTCGAAGCGCAAGCTAACAAATAGGCCAGCCACAAAGCGCTGTAATACAACAGAAGAAAAGGTAACGTAAAGTAAGTAAGTTAACTGTAGAAATATAGACAAAACTTAGAGGCAGATGCGATTTTTATAGTGCAGCATACAGTTATAATGTGGACACCAACATATAGAATATACATATAGAAGAAGTATAGAAAGAGAAAGTAGTGTCACAGATAGTTAAAATGATTGACGATTGGATTGTGCAATGGAATCTAAATAATAAATCGTAATTATATGTAGAGACAGACACAGCTGAATAGAGTAGAAATGCCAAAGCATGAGGCACACAAATAAAAATTTATAAAACAATATTTTTTTAATAGCTATAAAGCGTTGAAAGAGCTTACAATTAAACAGCTGCAATCAAACAGACACACATTCAAACACTTAATCACACTCATCATCGTTCATGCCTACACAACCCAACCCAAATCCTGCACACGCTAAACAATCCAGCCAGCGACCCTACGACCCAACGACCATGCACCTGCTACTCTGCCTAGGCTGCCTGACTTCCTTTACGCTATTTTTAGATGAAGAAAAAAATTATCGATTTGTTTGTAAGTAAGTGAGTGGCTACATAGAAGTAGCTATGTATCACTTAGTGTCTGTGTGTTTGTTGTTGGAGCGAAATCGAGCACAAGCTGTAAAACAGTAGAAAATAAAAAATAATAAAAATGAAGCGGAATATATTGCAATCATTGGACCATACACAGCTGCTAGTAAACACACACACACACACCTAGTAAATTTTATATAAATAACGGTTTATTATTGTAAGCGCCTGTATGTGCGCTTCGTAATGTACCGTATGTGCGTGCGCGCAGCTGTGCACCGCTACCCAACCATTTGCGTCGCATTTATTTATTTATTGCATTGCGTCGCGCGGTTAAGTCAGTGTGCGGATGACCAGCGTAGATACATTTTTTAGCTTAAATATACTGACGCAGATATTTGTAGACAACAGCGGATATTCTGCGGAGTTTATGTGTACACTAGGAATTAGCACACAAATATTTTTCAATTCTTTTTTGAAATTGTAAAAAGTGTCACGTTGTGCGCCTGGGGGTATGCCATAAAAAACGCAATGCATACAATTTAAACTTTTAAGTTTTTAGAATAACGTCCGTTATATCTGGAATAGATACTGTTATAATTTGAGAAAATAATTCTCATGAAAATACATATGTTTGTTTGAATCCAATTGTAGATAAATATAACATTTTATTTTAATTATTTTTTGATTTCAAACTCAAATTTTCTTTTTATCGTTGCTCAGATTTTACTTATACAACTTTATTATTAATAAAATTAAATTTATTTGGAGAAAAAATGACGATTAGTTTTGTTTCAAAAATTAGAAATTTATATTTAGTCAAAAGCGATATATTCGAGTATACGTAATGATTATCATTGCATTAATGTGATAAACATCAAATACGGTGGAACTTCTATAACTCAAACTTCTCTAACTCGAAGTTATTCATAACTCGAACTTTTGAATTGGCAACATAAGTAATAATTGTCATAAAGATTTCCTTCCATTAATCGAACTTTTCGACCAGGGCATAATACAAAATTTAAAATTTTACTATCGAGGCAGAATTTTAAAAGAGTCTTTCTATGGAGGTGAACAAAAACAATGATATTACACTTATAGATTTTATAAATCGTGTTACAAAAGCATGAGATACAGACGTCAAGAGCCAAACAATACCGCTGTGCAGCAAACAAAATTACAGAAAACATGTTTTAACGTATCGTCGAAGTCTCTCTAACGCGAAGTTTTTTATGGATTATGGTGATTCGAGTTAGAGAAGTTCCACTGTATTTTCCAAGCCAGTGAGGGCAAGTTGTCTGTTGAGCCTTTGATTCATAAAGTAACTTTTTCAACCCTTTCAAGGTCAATGAAGTATAATAAACCCCCGCCGACTCAAGAAACACACTAATTGTAATATTAATTAAATTCAAAGACAGTTCCTCATAGCGTACCTCTGTGTAAGGTATGTTCAACCGAAGAAAAATAAACAATTTTGGATAATTTTGAGTCCTGTTGATGGTATGGTATTTTGTGAACATTATAATTTACATATAAATCGTTTCAAAATTTTTCTCTGAAAAGGTTTCGATTCGTCGTATTTCTATATTGACGGCCCAATTAACTTTTAAATACTTTTTGAGTCCGATCTAGTAACACTTAATGGGCATTTTGCGGTCAAAATATGTTATAACATTACCTGTGTTCAAGTAGCCCCAGAATGTTAATCGTTTTCTCATATACGAAGTGTGTTCAAAAACTAACAGGAATTTCAAAATTTCCAGTTGTCCAAAAGTTCACTTGTTCATATTTTTATACTCTCGCAACAAAAGTTGATAAGAGAGTATTATAGTTTAGTTCACATAACGGTTGTTTGTAACACCTAGTTAGATATCGAGTCATATATACCAAAGTGATCAGGGTGAAAAGTAGATTTGAAATCCGGATGTCTGTCCGTCTGTGCAAGCTGTAACTTGAGTAACAATGAAGATATCTTGATGAAACTTGGCACAAATATTCCTTGGCACCATAAAAAGGTTAAGTTCGAAAATGGGCGGAATCGGACCATTGTCACGCCCACAAAATGGCGAAAACCAGAAACACATAAAGTGTCGTAACTAAGCCATAAATGAAGTTATAAAAGTAGAATTTGGAATAAAGGTCGCACTAGGAGGGGGCATATTTGGATGTAATTTTTTTTGGGGAAGTGGGCGTGGTCCTGCCCACAAATCGGTTATTTTTTATTTAACTCGAAAACCAATAAAGCTATATAAACCAAACTTTCTGCTGTCGGTTCTCTTACACCATGAAAATAGTTGAAATCGGATAATAACCACGCCCACCTCCCATACAAAGGTTAAGTTGAAAATTACTAAAAGTGGGTTAACTAACTAACGAAAAACGTCAGAAACACTGAATTTTGCAGAAGGAATAGCAGAAGGGAGCTGTTACTCAGATTTTTTACAAAATTGAAAATTGGCCGTGGCATCGCCCACTTAAACCATATCTCAGGAAGTACTAGACCGATTCCAATGAAATTCGGTATATAATATTTTTTTGACACCCTGATAACACGGACAAAAAATGGGCGAAATCGGTTCACAACCACGACTACTTTCCTTATAACTCAATTTTGAATTCCATCTTATTCCTTCACTTTATAATGTAAATACAAGGAACCAATGAAGATAGGAATAAAACTTTACACAAATAGTGCATATCATCTCTGGCTTCACTTGTGAAAAAATTGTCGAAAACGGACCATCACTCTTGCCAACAGGTGCTACTTTGGACTGAGTAGGCAATTGAAAAGTAAAGTCCTCTCTCGACGAACCAAAATCAAACTCTATAAGTCGCTCATTATTCCCGTCCTGATGTATGGCGCTGAAGCGTGGACGATGACAACATCCGATGAGACGACTCTTGGGGTTTTCGAGAGAAAGGTTTTGCGCAAGATTTATGGTCCTCTAAACATTGGCAACGGCGAATACCGCAGACGATGGAACGATGAGCTGTACGATTTGTACGACGACATTGACATAGTTCAGCGAATAAAAAGACAGCGGCTACGCTGGCTAGGTCATGTTGTACGGATGGAAGAAAACACTCCAGCTCTGAAAGTATTCGATGCAGTACCCGCTGGAGGAAGCCGCGGAAGAGGACGACCTCCACTCCGGTGGAAAGACCAAGTGCAAAGTGACCTGGCTTCACTTGGTGTTTCCAGTTGGCGCCAAAAAGCAAAAAGGAGGAATGAGTGGCGCGCTCTGGTGGATTCGGCTATAATCGCTTAAAGCGGTTCCTACGCCAAATATATATATATATATAGATATCGAACATATTGAACTCAGCGCCTAAGGATAAATTTTTACCGAAAATATGGGTAAATCTCTCAGATAATTTAATGTAATTCACAGGAAATTGTTTTCTTCGAATAGTGTGTCTCTGTTCCAAAAGTTATTAAAATCGGGTCATAACATCTCCATATACCTAATTATAGGTTTTTCAAAAATACGGTGAGCTTATAGTCTTGGATATAGTGTACCTTGCTGATGAAAATGAATGAAATCGGTTCCGGAATTACCTCAGCCCTCATATACTATATATGACGATTTTCGTTATTCTATTAAACTTTATACCGAATTTATGGGTCGAATTGTGTTATCTTAATAAAATTTCTTCAATAAATTGCGAGAGTATAAAATGTTCGGTTGCACCCGAACTTAGCCTTTCCTTACTTGTTTTATTTAACTTCGTTTCTTGTTCTTTGATTATTTGCCAAAAACAATACTGTAACATTGCCAAAGTCTCCATATTCGCTAGATACGGCTCTGTGTGACCTTTTCCTGTTTGCAAAAATAAAGAGAACCTTAAGGGGTCGTTGTTTTACAAGAAATCGCTGAAAGCGCCAAAGGCTATTCCAAAAATCGTGTTTCAGAAGTGTTTCGATGATTGGATAAGCGCTAGCAGAAGTGCATAATATCAAATGGGGACTATTTTGAAGACGACAACATTAATATATTAAAAAAAAATCAAAAAACAAATATATTCTTGTTTAAAATCATTCATGGTGTTAGAGTGAAAAACTAAAAATTATGACCTAACAGTATATATGCATATAATAGATTAATGGTAGATACATTGATACCAGCCAAAAACACTCATGCAAACACCAACGCATTTCATTCACAATTTCTTTGCCCGCTCAATTCCTTACTCCATTTCCCATTTACACACTCATTCATCATCGCTTCAATGACACTTGGCATTTGCTTTTGTTAGTAAATAGTAAGGTTTTCCATATTCTTATTCCAGTTGACTGCATTCGCACTACCATTTGGCCATTAGCAAGCAAACTCCACTCCACACGCATAAGCGCCTAAAAGCATACTACACTTTTCTTACTTTCTTACTTTGCTTGCAAACAACAGCACGCACGCCATCAACGTCATCACAAACGCCATTACGCCAGCTGTACGCTACCATAAACATAAACAAATATTCAAATAAATAAATATATATATATAGTAATTAATACAATACATTAGCAGTCACATCGCCGCCATTAAGCGCCCGTCATAAAGCACACAAACGCTTGAGCAATACGACGCTAAGGTGTTAACGTAACTACAGTAACGCTCAGCTTTTGCATAAAAACAGCTTAAAGCGCTCGAAGCAGCCGCAGCTTGAACTTAATTTTTGCCCCCAGTTTGCTACAGCGGCCTCAAAATACACATACAAACGAATGTAAGTAGTGCGCGCCAACTAACTAGTCACATAACGCTATCTACTACTACTACTACTGTATTATACATAGAATAATGCTGTCAACATATTAATTAATGCAAAATACACATTTAGTTATTTACGCTTAAGTAGCTAATTATTTTTACTCTATTTGCCAATTAAAACCGTTAAACACACACCTACACATTTATACACAGTATTTTTCGCCGCAATTTTAATTAAAATCTATTTACTCATAATGCTTCCTCAACAATTGTTTCCTCTACTAGTTCTTGGATGCCACGAACGAACATTTCCTTGTATATGTAATTATATATAAAAATGCGTGTGTTTGTGTGCGTTTGCTGTTTGTTTGATTATGAATTCGTTTGTTGCTGCTGCCGTGAGATTAATGAGCCTTATGCGCGCGTCGCTTTGTCATTACATTTGTGTCGCTTGACTGGGGCATGGTATGCATAGAGAGCGCCATGGAAACCATTAGCATTCGCTGCGCCTGTATTGAGTGTGTGTTCGTGTTAGTTTAATGAAGCTGAAGCCCTTCTGGTGAAGTGCCTGCAGCGCAAACAATTAGCCGCGGAATAGTAAATTACATGCCCTACATACCTCCTATGCTTGTGTATGTGATCTCGCATTTATCTTCAGCTAATTGATTTCGCTTAATTGGTGTAAGGCAAATAGCCGAAGCGAACAGATGCTCTAAAAGCCACAACCTGACTTCGTTGGGTGTTCTTAGAATGAATGGCTTTGCGTTAGTAGGAAGGTACAAGCGTGACCTGACCTAAGAACTTTTCGGTTCGATACGATCCACATTTAAAAAAAACTTTTAACTTTCTATTCTGCAATAATCTACAAAATCGGTTGATTTTGAGGTATGTTGATGGTTATGGTCGTATTTAAAAAATCTGTTGACTTTCTATTCTATAATAATCGGATTTGTTCCACAATTACTACCACAACCGAGTTCATTTTCTATTTAAAAGCATGGGAATACTAATTACTTCTAAATATTTAAGATAGTACAGCACAAATAATTGCCATAAGGACACATTCGGTTGAGTTCAAACTAATATAGGAATATTTTTATAATCGATTATAAGCAGTTCCATCATTATCCTTCTTTTCACGATGCAATTTTTTTGATTCTCTTATATTAATTTTTAGGTATTATTCCTCAAAAACTATTAATAATTAATTAATTGAGTTCAACTGCTCCAGAAACAGATTATATTAGCAAAAATTCCGTGAGAGTCCTGAGATCGTAGATTCCTTTGTTCGAGTCATCTATTGACCTCTGTTATGGAAATTGTACATATGATTCTCTCTCGTTTTGGAGAACAGAAACTCTCAACATCCTATGGTTCGACTTATGTTATATATTACGAGGGCTGCTATATATATTTCTGGCCTAATAATGAAAATAGAAATATTTATCAACGAAAATGGTTTTATTGTTTTTCAAAATATTTTACATCAAGATTGATACACTTTTGCATGCGCTCAAACCAATTTTCGAAGCACTTTTTTTGAGCCTTTTTTTGAGCGATTGTCAAATTGTGCGGGATCCAACGAGAACAAACCTTTTTTTTACGGCCAGGTGTTCATACAATATCGAATGTATGCTGGTGGGAGAAATGCATAGACATGCCTCTATCTGAAGGTATGTTACATGACGGTCTTGCATTATCAGTTCACGTACGGCACCGATGTTTTCTGGCACAACGGCTGTTTTTGGACGACCTTCACGGAATTCGTCTTTGAGCGAGCGTCGGCCACGATTGAATTCGTTGTACCAGTTTTTCACAGTGCTATAGGATGGTGCTTCATAGCCATACAAAGATTTTAGTTCATCGATGTACTCTTGTCGCGATAATCCACATCGAAAGTTGTGAAAAATGATCGCACGAAAATGTTCACGAGTTAATTCCATTTTTTGGCCGAGATGAATTTTTTAATTCCCTGTAAATAAAACAATTCTCGATTAAATGACAAAACGTTTTGAGTGATGTTATGCTAAAAAATGTCGAACTTTCCAATGGAAATCTCAGATTGCACCTGGCAACACTTAGTGTTGCCTAGGCCAGAAATATATATAGCAGCCCTCGTAGTTCCTGCTACTCCTTCAATGATCATAGGGCCACAAATACTTAATGTTTTTCATTGTTATTGTCGTATTGTTATTTGTCAAATGGATTGCACCAACATATTCCTACCAAAGAGAGAGAGAGAAGTGGACTCATGAAAATTACATTAAATCTTCTCAGTGATCTATCAAATAAAGAGCCAAATACAAACTCAGATCGAAGCAACATTTTAAAGTAGGTCGATATTTCTTGTACTCTACGACCAAATATTGTCTTCGGAGGATTAAACGATCTTTAAGGAGTCTACGAGGAGCAATTCATAGTAAGTGACTGAATGGATAGACATTTATTTATGAGCTATTAGGATTTTTTTTGCATATGAAAGTGTGAATGGTTATCACAGAAAAATGCTGAACATACATTTGTTTTTAAGTTTCTGGTTTAGTGATAATCTCCTTAAAATAAATCAAGTTTAAAATGAAGCTTCATAGGACGTTGGCTGCACAGCAAAATAAGCCACTTTATAACCTAACTAACCTCGCTCAGCTGCTATTCAGTCTTTCAAGGATTAAAAATATGATTAGAATTATAGTCAACATAATCGCAACCACCTTTTATCAGCCTATTCAAAGCAGATAACTACAAATGATAAAGTTGACTGTCAAATAAAAATTAAGGCACAATTCCGTCTTTGCTTTAGCCTTGTTGTTTTCTTGTTTATTCGGTGACAGATGAAAATGCACAATGAACTGTCAACTTCCCGCATCAACGTCATTTGTCTTCGAACATTGACATTTCTCCGTATTGATTAACCCCTGTACTTAAGTGTAAATATATATACTGGAGTATATATTCTAGATAAGCGCGTGTGTGCATGGATACATATGCAATGGCTGGCAACTCTGTCGAAAAGTACCGCATTGGCAATTATACAGCCGAAATATCACCAAAATCCCGCAAACACCACAACGGCAACAGCAAGAAAATTATCTCCAAAGCCAGAGCCGAAAAGCAACAACCACAAATGGGTGAAACAGTTAAGATAGAGTGTACTGAAGATGGTGAAGGGTGTCGCGCGGTTAAGGGAAGATATATTTTTACACCCAGAAACACTATACATATGTGTATATATATATACACAATGTTGGTCGCTTAACTGTTCACTGTGCGAAAGTGGAAAATGGAACGACAAATTGTCACATACCAAAAAGCAGGACTGTCAAAATAACAGCAATGAGCGTTAAAACAACAAATAAATTAGCACACCAACAACAACAATAGTAGTAGTAACAATAAAAACATAGTATACATGGCTACATAACACAATACACACTTAATGTGACAGTGACAACAGTAAAATCCCCAAATTGCGACGTCAAAGTCTATACTTACATACAAACATTCAAACTTATATAAAGATAAATAAATATATACGAGTATATACGAGTGTATGTGCGAAAGTAAGCTTCTGTTGGATACGTAACTGCTGACGCAACATTAAGCGCAAATGTGCGCTCCTAGAGGAAAGAGTTTCGAGTTGAGGTAGGGAGGGTTTGTGCTTCAATACAGCAAAGTGGAAAATACAACAAGAAAATAACGACACAGTAGAGAGAAGAGTTGTAGAAGGGCACAGCAAGGAGAAAGCTAACAAAACCTATGGTAAATTAAACAAACTCGAGGAAACAGCTGCAAAGTGGTGTCGGAAATTAACGAACACATACGGATATTTTCATTTAAAAAGTTGAAAAAAAAAATGATTCCAGTAGGAAATACATATTGAGATGCTTAAACGAATGGAAAATTTATATAAAAGAGAGGATTTACGAAAGAATAAATGCAAAGAATTTCGTTTGTCTAGGGAGCTTAATATTTTTGTTAGGTTAGGTAAAGATACACAATTGAACCAAGTAAGGGTGTTAGGTGACCCCATATAATCTTTACTTGCGTCAAAGTTCAGAAGCTTTGTGCAAGCTTTCGTTAATTCTTGCTAAGCTTTCATTAATTTATGGTGAACTTTCATTAATTCATGTTAAGCTTTCATTAAGCTTTCGCTAAGCTTTTTATTTTCTGGCTAATTAAACATATTCGGATGTACCTCAAAATACTCTTTAATATATGGGACTATTCATCAACATAATAGTTAAACGACAGATCGACATCTGCGGCTTAAGAATTTAAATAAGTGTTCAGGAATCAAACGTTATATCAGTCTTGATTATAAGGTCTTGGCTCGAGTACAAAAATCCGTTGATAATATTTGTTATCCACGTGTCTGTGTTTCATGGAAAAGTGTATATAAAATTGAAGAAATTCGATATGCAGCCATAAAAAAATATGTACTTACTAATACGTACAAAATATTACAAACATATCATGAAAATAGCTGAAATTAGGCAATCGATATTTCCAGCATTATTGATAAGTGTCTAATAATTGCCCACACAAAAAGATAACAAAAAAAAAACCGCAGGTGCGACCCTAATTAAATTCGTCGGTCGAGGTCCTGTGCTGTCTGGCAATTTATTGTTGTTGTTGCTTAATAGCGTGTAACTTTACAACAGACTTTACTCAAACTCTGCTTTCACTGAGCTCCACTGATACGCGCTTGACTGAATATCGGCACTGACAGCTGAGTGGATTTAATGAAAGTATGAGAAGAAACCGCAACGCAGGGTCACTATGAAGCGTAACAACAACAGAAATTGATTAATCACCACATCACTAATGTTTGCTTTCAAAAGCAAATTATATAAATTGAAATTTAAAACCACACTTTCTCGTTCGCTTCACTCTTCTATCCACTTGTTATCTGCAAGACAGTTTTTTAACACAGCTTTGTGTGTGTGTATCAATTTCGATGATGTTGTTTTTTGGGTATAATTTGTCATCGCTTATCTTGTTTGTATAAATCACAATGCATGAGGTCAGTCACAAAAATAATCACATTTGTACACAGTAACAAAAGACAGAAAAATACAAAAACTAGATTTGAAAATGCATACGTACATATATAACTGCATGTGTATGGCTTTTTGAGTGTTTGGTTGTGTGTGTAGTACTTTTTATCTGATATCCTTTGAGTCCAGTCACGTATGTTCGTTAGGCAAATATTTTTTGTTGCATTATTTTGATTGTGTGCTTTTGACGGCTGTTGGTATGCCGCTAATTGGAATTTTTTATTTTTATTTTATTTTTGAAGGGCGAAAGGGATCAAAAATAAAAAAGTGTAATCTTTTCAGAGAAAGAAAATTTAAAATTGTAGTATTTTTTTAAGCCAAACAGATATTTGTTTCGTAAAACTGGTCATCGTTAATAAAATTGTTTATAACAACAACAACAGGGGTTACGTGGGTTTTGTCCGGTAAAAAAGGCCTATTTTCAATAAAAAAAATATTTACTTAATTCAAACTTTTTTCTGTCTTAGAGATACATATTTAAAGCATAATTTCTGAAATTTTCAAAAAAGAAAATTAAACAGTTCCATTGTGACGTCATTTCCGGTGATCCCTCGGAAAAAAGGTTCGTCCGCGTTGTCAGCATAACTGCTGACAGGATCATCTAAAACGAAAAAACTAAAATAAGAGTTTTTAGTTAAGACCATAAACTCGTGCTTGATCGAAGGAGAGACAAAAATGTAAAAATTTTAATTTTGGCAGAATTTTTTCCAAAAAAATAAAAATTTCAGTCAAATTTGCTTGAGATATTTTTTTTAATAGTTGTAATTGAAAAAGAAGAATCCTACGTCCAAACACGTGTAAATTGTATATCGAATATGTCAATATCAGTATCATGCAAAATTTCATTAAGATCGGTTGAGTAGCTTTCGAGAACATTCGACAACCGACTTTGAAAACACAGTTCCGAGAAAAACGACTTGGAGTGCACACCATCCAAAGGCTGTAGCTCCGAAATTATTATTCGGATCGACTAGAAAATGTAGGATAATATTCTTGAGATGTTGTAGAAATTAATAAGCAAAAAAATCGATTTTTTGAACCCATGAAACCCATGTAACCCCTTAATATTGGATCTTAAGTCATTTAAATCTATAGATATGAAGATAGTGGAATAGGTTGTATACTGTGCTACGTCATTTTGGTTATAGGTTTGAAACCAAGGTGTGTCATGCTTTTTCTATCAAAATATCTAAGCCGAAAATTATATATATTTTTTTGATTTTATTAAAGTGATTTTTAATCTAGAGATTTCTTCAACATCTGCTCCGAAATTAAAAAATAATAAATAATAAAAATTGACACCTTTTTACTTGGCGTACTTTTTTAACCATAACCAATTTAAATATGTTAAAACTTTTATGTCTTTATGTCGTCGTAAAATCTGAATGAATATAAAATATATAATAGTATACTAAAACTCTTCGTAAAAATAAAAATATGCATGTTGATAACTGCTAGCCACAAGGACAACCACAGAGATTACTATTTATACAAAAATATCTGCTGTCAGTTCAACCAAGCTAGTTTACACACATATACACAAATAAATGGTTGCAATTTCTTCTACTTAACAGCGGCCTAAGTACGCTTTTATTTACTTACATGCATGTGTATATAACTGTATGTGGTGCTGCATATGGCAGCAATGAGAATTAGGTCAGTTAGTTGGTTGCTTATGAACTTAAGCAATATGAAGTGCTCATATTTCCAAAGCCACTGCTACGCATTGTCAAGGCATTTTGAAATCTGAATAAAGAAATATGAGCAGCATTTTTGGTTTGCAGCATTCATACAAACAGGAACATAAGAGTATGTGGATCTCAATATGAGTAGTTACGAGGCAGCTTCTGCCTGCAAATGCCAGTTTTATAGCATATTTTATGCTTATTACGATTGTGTGTGGGATTTCTCTCTTAAAGCTGTAATAGAGAAAGTAACAATAATGCTTAAATTATAGCGCAATGCCTTAGGGTTGCATTGTGTGTGACACGGCGTATACGCAACGTATATTCATATTGGTGCTCTGGAGACTATTTATTTGAATGTTAAAGGAGATGATTTTATTTATAATTTAAAGGCAATGATAGGCTTTTTATATTAGAAATAGCATATAAAATTTATTTTTATTTTCAAAATTCTTTCTCCCTTAAAGAGTTATACCAAAGAAGCTCAACTTCTGCGCAGGAAAATTTTATAAATATTCTTGTTGCTTCTGTAAACAATCCAATTTGACATTAACTCTTTGGAAACTCATTTCGTGCACGCAAATAATTCAATAAAAAAATCCGTTAAAAATCATTTGGTAAATATTTAAACTCTCTTTAAACAAAATACTTCAAATGAGATTAAAAGTTTTGAGCGAACTTGAAAACGAAATTCGTTAGAAGCAACCAAATAAATCTAATTACATTTGAAACAGTTCAAGTGTGCTTGGGGAAAGTTGAAAAAAATAAATAAATAAATAAACAAAAAGATCACGCGTGCTAAGAGGCTGCCTGGATGCTTATGTGTAGGCAGTTATATACACTCACGTTTGTAAGGTGCATCCTTGCAAGCAACGTTGCTCTTGTGTGTACTTTCGAATAAACTAAAAACGAGAAATCAGGCAAAAGAAAAGTTTTCACAAACACACACCCACCCACACATATGCAAAATCGAGGCACCAGCACACACATCATTTCTTGTTACACAAGCGACGTGCCATGCTGATAACAACAAAAAGCTGCAATTGCTTGCGCACAGAAGTCCATGTATTCTTATATAATAACACATATGCATACAAGTGTATATGAGTATGAGTGTGTGTGTTTCAAGCCATGCGCTCGTGTTCTTCACTTTGCCGTAGAGTCAACCCAGTTAACGCTTCCTTGCCTGCTGTAAGCGACGACGCCGATGACATCAACCGAATGCATGAGCACGCAGCAAAAGCGCAAACACACACACACACACACTCATACAAAACACACACATTTGTATTTGCTTTCATTTACTGCGGGTGCTTATTTGCATGCGCCTGTGTGTATGTTATGCCTTGCCTTGAATGTATGTATCGCACGTGTGTGCGTCTGCTGCCACCACGAAAGCCATTGCAATTGCGCCGCAACATGAAGTAACAAATAAACAATAACAACAAATATGATGTACAACAACAAAATCAACAAATGCAGTTTGTGCGGCGGAGCCGTGCAAAGGTGGAATAATAACCGGAAACAAGTGTGCTTCCACAGGCTATGACATTTTGGCGTACGTTATGAAGTGGATCGTGTGTGTCATGTGTGCATTTCAAGTGATATTTTGCATTACTTTTGTCAGTTTGGCTATCACCTCGGTGAAAAAGCTGCACTTTGGAAAATTCGTCAAAACTTGCAGTGGCGCTCGGAGGTGCCATGGTTTTGTTAGTTTTTGGAAGAAAAGTTATTTTAAGAATTTTAAGATCATGTTTTCTAGACTTGCTTTATTCACTTCACAGATGTATATATATAACTCATTTCAACCAGGTCTAAACTTAGAGATATTTTTGATATTTTACAGGGTAAAAATTAATATGATTGACACAAGTTACGAAATGTGTTCAAAAAATTGTTAAATTTTTTTATTATTGTATTGATATACTTGGCCTGAAGTACGATCAAATTTTCAGCTGTCTTCATTGCTTACTTTGTCTGTAGCAGTCGCAAAGGTTAGATGTATTTTTTAATTAGTTTGGCGATTTTCTTTTGTTAAAAGCTCGCACTTCGTTGCGTGTGTGCGAATTTTTGGCCAAAAAACAATACTGTAACGATGCCCCATGTTCTCTAGACATGGCTACCTGTGACTTTTTCCTATTTCCAAATACTCCAGTCAAATAATTATATCGTCCCCTCAATATAACAATAGCGTATCATTTTTTTGGGTTTTGAGAAAATCGAGTTTAAAGTTTTTGTTTTTTTTTGTGGAAGTAGAATTTGACGAAATTTTGACCAGACATAGAATCAATGATGGAGATTCTAAATATGCAATAAAAAAATAATGGCGTATGAATATGAAATATGAGCACATACGCTATTGTTATATTGAGGGGACGACATGTGCATTTCTGCTTTTGTTTATATTTCTTATTCACTGTTATTTTTTGGATTTCGGTAAATGTGGAATAAAAGATATGGATATATTACCGTTACTATGCAACGAAAACTGTTTCATACTTTTCTCGTTCGTTGTACAGTTACATTAAGAATGTGCTTGTGAATTGGGTATTGCATAGTAAATATTTATATGGGCAAAATCAGTTTAGCGGATCTTTCTTACTGATAGTATCTTTTTTTGCTAAAATTTGTTTTCAAAATTATTGAAGGTGCGTTAACTTAATGAATTATTAAACATTTTATTACATTTATTTAACTTTAAGCCTAAAATGCCTCGTGGTACTAGTTTATCAGCCGAGGAACAAGTAATAATCATAGGAATGTATAAAAGCGGTTCCAAAATGGCTCTAGACCAAAACGACATCGGAACTGTATCTCAAAATTTCTTAAAAACCCCTCTAATTAAGGTATAGTGCGACGCAGCGGACGAAAAACAACATTGATGATCGGTGCGAAAGGATGATTCGACGGCTAGTAGTTGCGGACTTGATAAGCAGCGATCAAATATGGACCTAGTTATGAAAGAAAATCACAATAAATGTAATTTTTCCAATTCTACATAAAGATCATTTTCTGAAACACACCTCCATGGCATCAAAACCAACGCTAAAGAAAGACAAAATAAAGCACATTTGAGGTTTGCAAATAAATACCAATTCTGTGCCGATGAGTGATAGAATACAGTCTTTAGTGACGAAAAAAAAAATTAAATTTGGTCGGCCCAGGTCATTGCAAGAAATATTGGAGAGATTCACACCAGGAACGACGGTCCTACTACAAGCGATGTTTTGGAAGCGGTACCTTGATTTCATGGGCTGCATTTTGCTGCTGTGGAAAGCTATCTACATGTTTTATATTCACTCAAATGAATGCTAATATCAATGTAGATCTTTTGGACAGCGAGTTAATAAAATTTGCTGGCAATATTTATAGCATATTACTGGACATATCGAAAGGATGACGCTTTAATCCACACGAAGAACATCTTTAACGACCGGAAAATTCCGGTATTACAATGTGCAGCATTGAGTTCGAACCTAAATCCTATTGAGGATCTCTGGGGGAACCTCTCTGCTCCGGTTTTCCAAAACGGAAAGCAGTTTGAGACAGTACGTCACATTAAATTAGCCATAAAGCAAAAATTTGCCAATATTTACATAACTATTCTACAGTCAGTAGTTAATTCTCTAATTAAGCGCCTTAATTTAGTTTTAAAATATAAGGACAATTCTACTGACAACTAAAATAAACATTTTTTTCAGTTAAACTCAAATATATAGGCTTTACTGTTAAAAAAAAGTAAAATGCACATATAAATGTTTACTATTAGCCTAAATTTCAATTCTGTTTTATAGTTTAAAAAATATTTTGAAATTTGTTAATTTTTTGTTTTTTTTTTTTTTTATATTGTATACATTAATAATAACAAACCTGTAATCTTTAATTTTTTTTGCAAAAAGTTCATGCACATATAATTATTTGACTGAGGTATAAAGTGAACCACAATGTACTTTAAAGTTGGAACATAATATCGAATGCGGACTATTTTAAAAACAATCCATAAATTATTTACTGAATTTCTTTAAGAATAAGACATCACATCATGTCTTCAAGAATCACTGTCGTAGACCCGTTTTTGGCATAAAAATTTTCAAAAATAATTTAATAATTTAAATACCTCCTTGATGAATCTTTCAAAATCTCTGTATCAGTCATTACGTCACATTTTACCTTTTCTATCTCATTTCGCTCTGTTCCAATCTCACTACTAATTTTAGCTGGGAGCATTTATTTGGCTATAACTTGATTCCTGCACCCTTGGCTTAAATTATTTTCTCTTCTTTCTGGAATTTCTGATGAAATTCTTGTTAATAATATATTGGTTTGGATAACATGTAAACTGCTGGTAGCAAAATTATATGGATTTTATTCGGAAAGTAAAATAAGATAACTGAATAACTTAACATATTGACATTTATATTTTGCTGTGGAATAATTTCCTCCATGCTGATATTGAAAAGGTCTTGCATACTTCTTGGAAAATGTGATTGCGTAACTTATATAATATTAAGGTGTGTTCACAGTTCACAGTCTACAATACTCAGAGATATATCGGCGAGCTATAGAACTATATATAGAGAACTTAGGCTATTCATACATATATATCATAGAACTGAGATTCCATATAGTACTGTCAAGAGAAGAAGGTCAACATGTAATATATTATGCCTAAGTTAAAAATTTCACTCAAAATCATCTCCATATTACTTTCAGAGAAGGAAGCATAAGGAGTAGCCCTTATAAATATATATACATACATACATATGTACATACATAAATACCAATTTAATATAAACTGCGCAGGAAGTAAAAAGCAGAAGCAGGAAATTCGATACATGTCAGGAAGACGAGCGGAGGTCGAAGCAGCCACAGCACTGTGGTCAGTACCCAAAGCGACGAACGAATGTGGGTTTGAGAAAATAAGAAAATATGAAAGGAAAAAATACTCCGGCGACTTGGAATGACATCAGCTGCTGCAGAGTAAAAAATAAAAACACCAGATGAGATGTGAAAAGATAAACTTAGAGTAATGATGAGTGGTGGAAATGTGATGATATCAAGATAAAAAAGGCACGAAAGAGAAGCATAAAAAGTAAGCAGACACTTTCAAGGACACTTCAAGACAACACACCATCTGTAAAGTAAAGTAATTTGTGTAAAAACTCAATCACGGGTTTCACAGGCAAGCGATAATAGCATGCTGGAAATAATATAAGCATCAGTTGAAATTTTAGTGCCTACAAAGCGTACAATTAAGCTAAGATGATGCGCTGGCAAAGGTCGCCTGCAATGACAGTGACCCAGAGTTAGCAATATACACCCACAAATTGTGTGCAAGTAGTCGCCCAGTAAATAAAAACCGAGGCAGACAATTGTGGCGTATTAAGCGTGCGGAAGATGTCATCATCAATATGGTGGTTGTGATGTGTGGTATAAACAATAAGCGTGCAAATCTCAGACAAGCTGGCGCACAATTATGCATATTGCCACTATATGTGTGAAAACACATTTGAAAACATCCTTGAGCAAATTGTGTTGAAAGCGGAGGCCAAGCGTTTGATCCGAACAGCGTTGGTCATGGCGTATGAGCAACATTGTACGCCATGTCTTGTAAGCAAATCAAGGGCGGCGTAAACAGCGCGAGTTTTCTGTCTTTGTGACCTTCGTACGTTACGGTGTTCGTGCTGCCACAACCACAAGTTATGAAATGGACTTTTATACAGAAGAAGCCAAAAAAAAAAAACAAAAACAAAAGCTAAAGTTTTCTGCCGCCAGCAATTTGTCAAGCGCTTCCCACACGCCACGCTGCGTTTCGAACTTCGTAGGAGTAGCGATTGAAAAAATGGAAATATCCAGTAGTTAAAGTGGAAATAGTTGCCCAGTGCGCACTTACTATGTATGTACAAGCCAAGCGATTACTTGCTTTTCCGTGAAATTGACAAGAAAAAAGTAAGAAAAAAGAAAAGAAAAATAAAACTGTTGTACATGTTGACTATTTGCTGTTCTTCGTGTTTGCTCAACATTCCGCCGATTGGCTTTATTTTCTCGGCTGCGTCTTGATGCGCACTTGCAATGTGCGGGGCGTATGAGCAACAAATTTTCATTGTTCATTGTGTACGCATAACAATGGACTAATGCATTTCTCGACTCACTGCGCTGCACGCACACACGCAAGCACACTCACACTCTCTCACTTTCACACAAAATCGCGTAAAACAAAATGTAAGCACTGGCAGACTTGTACTCTTAAATCGCTTAAGTGCTACGCCTTTCTTTTGTTGGTGTATGTGTGAGTGCGCGTGTGTGTGCTTTACTTTGGCTTAGATTTCACCGTAGTTGACTGTGGGAAATTAATTTATTTCTTTTCCATTTCTCTCTAGTGAAATCATCTGCTGCAAGTGTTGACGTAAAAACTTATACAGAATATTTTAGCGAGTAAATGGAATTGAATTCAATTGAATTGAAATGAATTGACGCTGAGTAGCTTATCTATTTTCATGGCTCGTTATGCGTTACGCATAATTTTGTTGTAGTAAATTGCTTTAGATGTATGCTACTGCATGCATGCCAAAAAGGTTTCTGGAAATTTTGTGGTATTTAATTATTTGTAAGAAGTTCAACTAGTCTAATAAATTTATGTCTTCTGCAACTTCTTTCTATTTCTATTTTTACAAAAAAAGAGGATAGTTTTTCACTCACTTCAACAGAAAAGTGACAGAATTCTTCAAGAACAAGTAAGGAAGGGATAAGTTCGGGTGTAACCAAACATTTTATACTCTATTAATTTATTGATTTAACTTTATTAATATTATATAATACACAATTTGATCCACATATTCGTCATATATATTGTATAAAGTCCATGGGAAGTTGGCAACCCTAATATTAGGTTAGAAGTACCGAGGTCCACGTGTTCGATATATGGGGCCTTGAAAATCTATGATACGATTTCGGCGATTTTTATAAATGGGCTGCCACACTATAAAAGAAGTATTTTGCAAAGTTCTGTTCCGATATTTTCACTAGTGCTCACTTTACATATTGTAAAGTACACTATTCAGATCGTCATCCAAGTTCTGGTATATAGGTTGTAAAGGGATTTGGCCTATTTTCACAACATATCATTGGGATGTAAGGAAACTATTACAAACCAAGTTTCATTGAAATCGGTCGCGTAGTTCCTGAGATTTTTTTTTGACCCATAAGTGGGCGACGCCACGCCCATTTTCCATTTTGTAAAAAAAAATTGAGTATAACCTTTGTATGGGAGGTGGGCGTGGTTATTATCCGATTTCTTTCATTTTTGGACTGTATTAGGATGTGGCTAACAAAAACGACTGCAGAAAGTTTGGTTTATATAGCTCTATTGGGGCCACGCCCACTTCCCCAAAAAAATTAAATCCAAATATGTCCCTTCATAGTGCGATTCTTCATACCAAATTTTATTTACATAGCTTTATTTATGGCTTTTCGAAAGCAACCTACCTATGGTGCCAAGAAATAAGTGTTCCAAGTTTCATCAAGATATCTCAATTTTTACTCAAGTTCTATCCGTTGCACAGACGAACGGACGGACGGACAGACAGACATTCGGATTTCGACTCGTCTCGTCACCCTGATCATTTTGATATATATAATCCTATATCTAACTCGTTTAGTTTTGGGTGTTAGCAACAACCGTTATGTGAACAAAACTATAATACTCTCTAGCAACTTTTGTTGCGAGAGTATAAAAATTGTCAGAAAATCTAACCATAAATACAAATTGTATGTAGGTGAAATTTAAGGTGAAGAGACCATTAATTTTAACATTATTTTTACCATTAATCCAATATAAAAAGCTGGAGCCACAAAGCACTTTTTTAACACTACATAAACTAGTCCTATATAATCTTCTTCTGTCTGTTATGTATTCTTGTTACTATTTTCCTAAGTTCATACTTTTGCTTTTAAATGAGTTTGCCTGCGCTACCTCCTAACCCACTTAGCAGCGGTTAGCTTAACTTGTATGCAACGCCACATACGAAGCCAGAAAACAGGAACCTTTAAATCTAGCATAACTACCACTTTCTGTAAAGACAAGCAACCACAAGCATGTTTAGACATACTAACACCTAAGCCAAGTTATTCGGTGAATTGAGCTCACTAGACTACTTAATCCACTTGCAGTGCATACTTGAGAATATATGAAGACAGAAAATACAGAGACTATATATCGTTGTATGTGTGAATATAAAATTGTAGAAAAATGATATCACTAGAGATTATTACTTAACTCGTCCACTTTTGATTAGTACTGGTCCAAATTAGTGCTGCCAAGCTGAAAAATTGTCATTATAGAAACGAAAAATATTTTGTTCATATTTTTTTATAATTTCTGGGTTCTTGAAGATTTTAGAGCCCGAAAAATGCTCTTAGTGAACTTGGAATGTCGAGAGATTTTCTAAACCTAGTGTTTTGTAACTGATATTAACTAAGAATAGTTTTTGGTCGATGATTTCATGCTATTATTTGCAAGCTCCACAGTTTTAGGCAAATTTCTTGATGGTCTAATTGAATGCATTAAAGTAGCACAGATCTTTATGGATCCCATAACCAATTCTTTAAATCTATTTTTCAGCTCAAGGTTTCAAGTTAACCGAAGTGTGAAATCAGATCTCAAACAGTAAAAAAGAATTTTAATCCAAGCTTCAATGAACGAATATTCAGGAAAGAGCGTTTAATATATTTGTTCTACTCCATTGTATAACCGTTTTGCAACAATTTCCGGTTAGAGATAATATCTGTCTTTAATGAGTTATAGTTCCGCTGAAAAATTCATATATGCCTCTACCTATATATTCATATCTATACTCGTACGTGTACCTTCGAATGCATTTGCGAGACATCGAAATGAAGCAACAGGTTTACACATTAAGGCCCCAGGAAATCAAGTGTATGCCTACACATTGCGGGATTTAAGCGCTTGTCATGAGCTTACGAGTATTGCAATTTACTTATACACTTAGCTAATACGTAAGGAAGTGAGTAAGCGAGCGAGTAAAAGCTTGAGTGCAGGCATACTTGAGTTAAGTAAGAATTGCGTGTGGGAATGTTTAATGAAGAAATGCTGGTGCAAGTGTCTCCGAGTGTGTGTGTGCATGGCATTGATACGTGTATCCTTGACACATTTACATATTTAATATTTAAACGCAGTATAAAGTTAATTAAAGTGTGCCTGTACTAGGGAGTGTGACTGAAGAGCAAGTGAGAAAGTTGTTGAAGTACGAAAGTTACTACAACCAAATCTTTAATCTACTCTTAAATATTATAACTTCTTTAGAGCATGTGAAATACTTATATCTCTTACTTACTAAATCTTAATTTTCCTACTTCTAATTCACAATAGAATACTTATGACAAAAACAAAAATGTTAACCTTTTCAATGTCCTTCCAGATGGCTGGCGGTGGGGACCCCAAGTGGCAAAAGGATGCGGCCGATCAAAATTTCGACTATATGTTCAAATTGCTTATAATCGGCAATTCAAGTGTGGGCAAGACAAGTTTCCTCTTTCGCTATGCCGATGACAGTTTCACCTCAGCTTTTGTGTCGACGGTGGGCATCGATTTCAAAGTGAAAACTGTGTTTCGACATGACAAACGCGTCAAGCTGCAGATCTGGGTGAGTTGTAATGTACAAAGAAAGCAAAAAAAGAAGTTAAATAAATATTATAACAAGTAAAAGAATAAAAGCATAAAAAAGTAGAAGATGAAGTGACACAAACGGAAGTATAAAAAGGAAAAAGAAAGCGAAATATTTCATTAATTGAAAGTGTGCTGGAGAAAGTAACGCGGCGTAGACGCGGCATGTCCGTGATTAATTATGAAAACACAAGCGTAAATAATTTAAAAAATTCTCTTTTTCTCTGTAGCGAATGAAAAAATGAAAAATGAGTTTGTACAAAGCAACATTTTTTTTTTATTAATTGCAAGAGTTTTTTTGTTGGCTTGAATTTACGACGCAGGAAAAAAAATATTTTAATACAACTATTTCCATTTAATGGCTCATCATTTATGACCTTGACCAGATGCGGAGCGAACTATATAAACTATTGAGTTAGATGCACTTGTTGGGTTGTGAAAGAAGTATCTTACGTCATTACAAGTAGATAATTTATATGGGAACTTAGCTCAAACCAATTGACATGACTAAGAGAAGAATGCTGGCGGAAGAGAGTGTAGCAATAATATCCTCGGTTGAGTAATTATAAAAGGACACTACATAAGTAGACACCGCTTACGCGGTTATAGCCGAGTCCTCAACAGCGCGCCACGTATCCCTCCTTCTGGCAGTTTGGTGCCAATTGGTTATACCAAGCGAAGCCAGGTCCCTCTCCACCTGGTCCTTCCATCGGAGTGGAGGTCTCCCTCTTCCTCGGCTTCCACCATCGGGTACTGCATCGAATACTTCCAGAGCTGGAGCACTTTCATCTATTCGAACAACATGACCTAGCCAGCGTAGCCGCTGTTTTTTATTCGCTGGACTATGTCTATGTCGTCGGATAACACATACAGCTCATCGTTCCATCGTCTGCGGTATTCGCCGTTGCCAATGTTTAAGGGACCATAAATTTTCCGCAAAACCTTTCTCTCGAAAACTCCTAGTGCCGTCTCATCGGATGTTGACATCGTCCACGCTTCTGCACCATAAAGTAGGACGGGAATGATGAGAGACTTGTAGAGTTTGTTTTTTGTTCGTCGAGAGAGGACTTTACTTTCCAATTGCCTACTTAGTCCATAATAGTACCTGTTGGCAAGAGTGATTCTGCGTTGGATTTCCAGGCTGACATTGTTATTGCTGGTTCCCAGGTAGACGAAATTATCTACAACTTCAAAGTTATGACTGTCAACAGTGACGTGGGAGCCAAGACACGAATGCGCTGACTCTTTGTTTGACGACAGGAGATATTTCGTCTTGTCCTCGTTCACCACCAGACCCATACGCTTCGCCTCCTTATCCAGTCTGGAAAAAGCAGAACTAACGGCGCGGGTGTTGTTTCCAATGATATCGATATCATCGGCATACGCCAGTAGCTGTACACTCTTATAGAAGATTGTACCTTCTCTATTTAGTTCTGCAGCTCGTATTATTTTCTCCAGCATCAGGTTAAAGAAATCACACGAGAGTGAGTCACCTTGTCTGAAACCTCGTTTGGTATCAAACGGCTCGGAGAGGTCCTTCCCGATCCTGACGGAGTTTTTGGTGTTGCTCAACGTCAGCTTACACAGCTGTATTAGTTTTGCGGGGATACCAAATTCAGACATCGCGGCATAAACGCAGCTCCTTTTCGTGCTATCGAAAGCAGCTTTAAAGTCGACAAATAGATGGTGTGTGTCGATCCTCTTTTCCAAAATTTGTCGCATAGTGAATATCTGGTCTGTTGTTGATTTTCCGGGTCTAAAGCCACACTGATAAGATCCAATCAGTTTGTTGACGGTGGGCTTTAGTCTTTCACACAGTATGCTCGACAGAACCTTAAACGCGATGTTGAGAAGGCTTATCAAAATTTTTCGAGCATTACCCCTGTCAAGCTCTTCGTACTCACGCATTTCGGCCTCTTTCTTTTTTTTGTCTGCAAATGGGTCTCACTTCCCTCTTCAGCTCTCGGTATCTTTGCCATATCTCATGATCTACTCTAAAAACAGTGTTATGTTCTATATGAGACATCAAAATTTAACTATCTTATATACCCTGCCAGTAGCCAGACTAAGATATTCGTAGAAGGTCCTATAAGTAGACGTTTCCTTATGGCCAATACAGATTTTTTTGTCTTCCGGCTTCTTTTAAATATTTTTTCCTACAAACCTTAATTCCTAAAAGATTCAGTTTTCGAACCAACATGTGCAACTTTTTCACTCGAGCCACTTAGTGCAGAGGCCTTGTTTCTAGCATGCAAATAAATAGCAATTATTTTATTTCCTTCTTTTGCAATACTTATACGATTTATTACTCATAATTTGCTATTTTAAGTTTGCAATCGTTTGGATAGTAATTTCATATCAATACCATTTGTCAATTTTCTCATGCAAAAACTGCCTTAATAATAGTAAATAATATATATGTATATATAGTGCCAGCTTAAATTACCCTGTAGACAAATGAGCAGCAATCTATTTCTATTCTAGTACTATTACTAGTCATACTGTTCTACATTACTTCTTCACAATTGCCACATCCAACTAGCAATAACAATACAACACTCGTAGGCAGGCTGATAACTTCTGCATACATTTTCCACAGATTCGAACTAATACGAAATTATAAATATTTCGTCCATCAACCATTTGGGACGAAACTGTTTTTAATTATTATATTCTGTTGCGATTAGGTCATAAGTGGAGTGTTCGATTCACATATAACTCTCTAAATATGTTACTGTAAAAAATTGGTCCGTAAGTAGTTCGTACCTATTAATGCTGATCGCCTTATATTCCCGCAAGGATATTTATTCCGTTTGCTTACCAACTCATTGAGCTGCTGAAATTTGCATACGCAAATGAGTATGCACTCGGCGGTCGGTGAAGGTGTGGATGTGTAACCTCAGCGGTTGCGGTCGCATTCAGTTAACCTTGTCCTATTGACTTTTACTTTATCAGCTACCGAACACCGCAGCATTTACATGCGCTCAAGTGGAAGGAAAAGAAAATGGAAAATGGTATAAATACACGTTTACATAGTTAATGCAGATTGTGAACTGAGTGTCATTCTTTTGTGATTGTAATGGTGTTTGGCTTTTCACTTACCAACATACTCTCTACCGCATGGCAACAAGTGGCTGACAATATATAAATACACATATGTGTTTATACTGATATAGTATATAGTATTATACTGATATAGTATACTGATATAGTATATAATATCAATATTTAATCATACCGTTTATAATTTACCTCTTTTGTTATCATTTCAATTTGTATCTTAAATGATTTGCAACATACTATATTAGATATTACAAGTACTTTATAGATGTTTGTAATCGCTTTGTTGCTACAGAACTATTATCTATTATGATTGGCAATAGTACGAGGGTAGGCTTTTTATACAATATATGACCATTATCTATTATGTAATATGTTTTTTTTATTAATTTTTATCAAGACCCAAATATATTCGTATAGTTCTACACTATATATGGAAATGTTCAAAATACGCTTCCATTTTGGTGAACACAAAGCTTTTCAACTTTAAATCCGACATTAAACTTTGAAGTTCCCATTATAAAAATACTTTATGTCACATTTCCTTACGACCAACGTAACACCCACACAACTCTGTTGCAATTTCCTTTTCTCCCTCATTTAGTGACTATAAAAACTGCAACTTGTCGCCAATAAAAGTGTTAATGCACAGACATTTATTGAGTTGCAATTAAATTTATTTTTATACGTTCAACGGTACTAATTTCCTTCCTCTTTTACTTCATTTTCTCTCTCGTTAACAGGATACAGCGGGTCAAGAACGCTACAGAACAATAACCACAGCATATTATCGTGGCGCCATGGGTTTCATTCTAATGTATGATGTCACAAATGAGGAGAGTTTCAATTCTGTACAAGATTGGTAAGTAATTGTGGGGGAGACAAAGCGTAAAGAATGGGAATAAAAAGAATTTAATAGTGCATGAGAAAAACATGGGAGGAATGATGTGCCATTTTGAAGTAGAAAATGATACTGAAGGTTGTATGTAGTTCTGAAACTAATTGAAAGTGAATATATTAAAATATTAAAACAAGTCAGGAGATGACTAAATACCAAGAAATATCGCTGAAGCGAGGGTAACTATTATTTCTGAACGTTTTTTGATCCGATTATCGAAGCAGTTGTTATCACGGCATAATCTCAAGCTTTGATAAAGTTTCTTGGAATAGAATTAAAATTCTAACTTCTACCATTAAAAATATGTTTACTCGGACTGTGAGAAAATATTTTCATAAAAAATTAAAAAATTTGTACGAGAGAGTTCTCAGTTCCTTCAGTTAGTTGGTCTTTTTCGGCGTCAATCGACTTCTATAATCAATATTTGAATATTAGCTGTAATAGAACATAGAAAAACGTTAATATTGAAATTCAATTGACCAAACCCTCTCTCTCTCTCTCTTTGGTTTTATTATCTTACAGGGTCACTCAAATCAAGACATATTCCTGGGACAACGCACAAGTGATACTTGTCGGCAACAAATGCGACATGGAAGACCAGCGAGTGATCTCATTCGAGCGTGGCCGACAGCTGGCCGATCAGCTGGGTGTGGAGTTCTTCGAAACCTCAGCCAAAGAGAATGTGAATGTGAAGGTGAGTTAAATGAAATCAAAACAAAAAGTTTAATTATAAAATTACACAAATTTTTCTTGTAGGCTGTCTTCGAACGGCTGGTGGATATAATTTGTGACAAAATGTCAGAGAGTTTAGACTCGGATCCGACGTTAGTGGGTGCTGGGCAAAAGGGACAACGACTGACAGATCAACCTCAAGGCACGCCCAATGCGAATTGTAATTGTTAAACACACATACACACACACACTTCTATACTTAAATACATACATACATAGGCATATATATACATAAATAGACACATGTAGACACAAATATACTTAAATAAAAACATGAAATAAATAAATGAATGAATAAATGTAAAACTATATAAACTAAGTGAGGCAGTAATATATAAAAAAAAAAATGATAAATGCTGTTGACTTATGTTGTCAGAATTTTTGTTGTCTCAGTTTTTAGTGTTTTTTGAAGTAGACGAAGGCGTAGAAGCAGAATAATTGTAATTAAAGGGTGTTGCATGTAAATGTGCTGAGGCAAGCAGTTATTGTGAAAAAGCCATTTATGCTGTTGAAAACAATTTATGAGAAAATATAGTATTGTAAAAAATGGTGCAACAAAAAGCAAAACAAAAAGCGTTTGCCGAGTATACATTGTTTACAAGCCTACAAACGAAACTTCACGAAGGTAAAAAATTAATTTGTGAAACATATAAATAAATATGAAATATAAAGAGAATTAAATTAATAAAAATTAACTGAAATTAACTAACAAATTGTATTGGAAATGCTGTGCAACTTGTATGCGTAGTAATTTGAAATGTTGAAATTGGCATAGATATCTACTTGTAGTGGTGCCGCCGCAGAAGATCGTTATTTGTGTATGTTTCCATGAATTATATTATATGACTAAAAGGTATTTAACTGTAATGTAATTACTTAACAACACAGACACACAAAAATATATACAAACATGTATGCAGTTGTTGCGTGTGTGTTTGTGCAGGCAGTTTTTGGTGAAATTCAATAAAAAAATTATAAAAAATATAAAAAATTGTAATTACAGAAATACATGACTATGTAATAGCGTTTATATAAATTACAGCAAATACAAAAATTACTAAAATATTATTATTATCATAACAATTACAGTTACGCTGTTAAATGGCAAATCTACAAAAGCGAAAAGAAAGACAACTATAAAGAGAATTCTGAACTTGTACAACAACAATAACACAAAAGAAGCTACACTTTTTACAAAAATAAAAATAAAAACAAAACCAAAAATGAAAATGAAAAACAGTAAATATATTGAATAAAAATAATATCATTAAAAAATATAATTCAAAAATAATTTAGTTGTAAATTATTTATATCGTTAAAAAAAACAAGAATACACAAACAACACCAACACTACAACAAACAAAAACTTAGTGAAACAAACACACACCGCCACACATAGACACACCCACTTAAAACGCATAGCTGCAGTTAATGCGCAGTCACTATGTCAACTCAAAAGTATTAGCCGCGAAATGACACTTTTTTACTAAAAACTAAATAAATAAATAAATGAAGCAACAACAACTGAGTATTACAGCTATGAAACATAACTCGCAGCGATCAATAAACATAAATATTGTAATTAACCATATGTTTTTAAAAAAATCAAATATTCAAACTGTTCAAAAACTTATACTTTCATTGTTGCCAGATGTTAGTGATTGTAAAAAAAAAAAAAATAAACTACTTTCAGCCCAAAACAAAGCAAAAAATTTTATGCAAAAAATAGTAAAAAAAAACAAACAACAAAAACTTTCATAAATCAAAGATGAATTCATTTTGCTTAAACGCAATTGGCTGCCTTGAAGCTCTAACATACAGAAATTTGCTGAAAATAACTACTCTTATAAATATATGTAAATGTTAACCGAAATGATCAATCTCATACTCAAGAATGCAGTATTTACTAGGCAATAAATTCAAATAATTAAAGAAAAAAACTACAAGCAGACATACATATATATTCTCAACACACACACACACACACACACACACACACACACTTACATTTACATTTACACAATACATACATATAAACATACGCTTAACTTATTATCATTGCATGTTTTATTGTAGTAAATATATATATATATATATGATCATAATAAACAAAAATAAATTCAAAAGAAAACAAAAAAAAACAACAAAAACATATATATAAATGAAATGATTATGACTATTGAAGAAATACAGTTATGATATGTCAGAAAAAAAACACTACAAAAGTTCTGTGGTATTTTTGTATTAGCGCTTTGAGCTTTGTTTTTAGCTGGAAACCTGGTCGTAACTGCAGTAAGTACAAAACAGTTGCTGCACAGTGCTGTCATATCTAAATTGAAACCACAAACTGAGTAAATAATTAGGTAGTATTTATCTTTTGAGAAATATCCGTAAGATACCTTTAAAACATATAAATTGGACAAGCAGTACTCACCTCGAAGTATCTCAAGATCATCTCAATTCAAATCGCTATGTTTTCAAACCTCTTTTATATATTGACACGTCAACTGATTTGTTTGGAATGGAAATCGGTTAAAATCAGTAACTCAATCATCAGCTAAGATGTTTAACCCTTTCGTTGCCTGTGAGCAATTTCACCAGTTTGATGACTTAAAGCAAAAGCTGTGTTCAATGTTTTAACTTGATTTAAGTGGCTACTTATAGATTAATATATTAAAAATGAAAATCAAAACAGGTAACAACATTTTTTACCGTTATTCTTATAGTTTTTTTTTTTTAACATAGTGCATTAAAGTCGTTGATAATTTGTGAACGAAAATTTGCAAACGTTTGTTTGAATCGATCCAATCATTATAATAATTGAATTCAATGAAAAAATGAGTATGCATTTTTGTTCGAAATGTATTATAGCATTTTTTCATGAATTCAAAATCAAATCTTCGCTTTATGATTTTTGTATACCATCATGCCCCAATGTTACTCACAAGCAATCTTCTGTAGCGCCCATAATAAAATTTTGTTTGTAATCTGTTGTAAGACAACTCTAGCCTACTACGCCTAAATGGGATTCTTCCTTTCTGCAGTTTACTTTATACCTTATATCGATGCGTACGTGAGTTGGCGAAATACAATATTAGCAAGATATTTTTTGAGCAAAATATGATTTGATGTTTATAATGGGAGACATTTATATAGACGAGTTATTAACGCCTTTTAAACAAGATGGTGAGATTGTTCCAAGAATGGCTTTATGTTGGTTGGTGCGGTATCAGCAAAAAATGTTATAATATGGTTCGATTCAAATGGATCATGGATGAATATTAATAGTATAAAATCAGCATAATAAGAATTCGGATCGGAAATGGATGGAATTAACGCAAATCTTTCATTAATGATGAGTACAAAACACAGATTATATTATTTAAGGTGACTACCATTGAGGACTCGATACAGCGGTTAAAGATAGGTTTTGCTTTAAAATCTGCCACAGCCTAGAAGAACACGAACGATTTGTCGTGAATTGTCTTCATGAAACTTCACTTTCTTCTTCGAATGTACTCTCTTTAGTGATTTCGACATTCAAAATTTCGAATAAAGCTGCATTGCTTAATAAACTGTTGATGAATTCAGAGAATTAAGAGACTTTACCAGTGTGACACTTTCAAAAACACTTTCAAAAACTACATTTTTTTAACTATTCGATAGTTGATGCTTTTGAAAAGTATTCTGTGAAAGCGGTAAGGGCGTTTCTGGCATAGTTTTAGAATGACAGCGTTTTAAAAAGTGACCGTTCAAAGTATAATCCGCTATAGTTGTAACTTCAAAAGCGTTTTTCTCGAAACGATATTTTTTGAAATTACTGGCATTATAACTTCAAAGAGGAAATTGAAACTGAAATTGAATTTCATAGCTTGAAATGTGTCAATTTAGCATTGAAAAACTACCATTTTTTTAACCCAAAAAGGATTTTTTTTCAGAACTACGCCATTTTGATAATTTAGATCGTTGTTTAGGAAATAACTTCAACTTGAAAAACCTTTTGGATTTTTTTGTTTCACCTATGTAGTCATTCCGCCGGAATCATTGCAGCAGTTGTGGAACTTTTCTACTGCAGCTAAGAAAAAAATTTACCTTACTATGTACAAAAGACTTCAAAACTTTCTATCGAGTATTTTCTCTTTAAAAAATCGCCTAATTTTTCAATGCTTTAAATTTTTTAATTATTTCTTGAGTATCGCACAATGTGGATGCCGTGGCTTTATCAGCAGAATGTCGTGTCTTTTCATTTAATATAACAATTTATCAAACCCTGAATTAAAAAAAAATGCAATAATTTTATGTATTTTTTTTTCAATTCTTAATTACATTTATTTATGCATTTCATTGCGTTTAAATTAAATATGCTTTACGTAATAATATCATACAATAATTGTCCAGATATTGTAACCGTGCAACGCTGGAACGTAAGTAATATACACAGAGAATATATGTGGGTAAATATTACTTATGCTACCCATTGATCCGATAAGTTTGATATATTTTTTGTATACATATAACTATTTATATATATATATATTTGTTTTTCGATATAAAAAACTAACATTAAATGATTTTGTGTGTTGTTTATGTGTATTTCAATGAACTTAAGCTACAAACTTATTAACTTATATTTTATTATTTTACTTCTTACAGCAAAATATTTTGTATGAGAATGTTGTATAGAGTTTTGTATATGTATATGTGTGTATGTATGTTTTGGTAACCTAAAAACTAATTATTATTTATTTAAAAATATAGCCGTGTGTCTGTCTGCTGTATATATAATATACAAATTTCTTTTAAATATATAACTACTAACTATTTGAAATAAAAATAAGTTTAAATAAATATGTAACAAAATAATAATAATAAAACAATAATCGCAATCACTGGTTGAGTATTTTGTTTTGTTTTTCTTTAAATATATTTTAAATACCAGCGGTTTGAGAGATTCGAGAATATACATATACAAATAAAGTAATAATTTATACATATAAATATAAAATAAATAAAAAACCACAAACCTAAATTTTCATATAAATAGCTACTAAAGTGCTCCGAATTTTGTGCAATTTTTATGTATTAAATGCCTTTTTTTCTACTGCGATGTCACGTAAAGTTCCGCAGCATAGCATTTTTAACTTAAAACAACTACAAATGCATCACTAATCTTATTTATAAATATAAACAATAATAGTTGACCTAAATTTTAACTAAAATTATGGCATAAGAAGCTGAATGGAGTTACACCTTTGGCAGCCAAAAGCTGCTCGCTTTCTGCGCTATCTGTATTTTACATAAAACTACTTTTTACTATCTCTCATTACACTTTTCTTTTCCCTATATTACTTTTACTTTACTTTACAGTTAGCCAACTAAATTCGAATAAGCTCCAAACTATGGTCGAGGCACTCTTTACGTTTACGATTCGATAAGGTGGTTTGGGAGTCAGTTGAAATGAAAATGCAAATCAGGCTTTACGCGTACTAAATAATTGCGATTATGTAAATGCAAATGAGTAGTTTATGTAAATGTTGTCTTAAATTTCTAAAAATGCAGTTGATACGATGTTCTGGCAAGATATTTAAGTGGTAGATTCGAAAGGTCGAAGAGAAATATTTGAAAAAGTCTCATTTCACTCAATTTATTTGCTATTATATACTGGAAAATTATAAATTAAATGTTAGCCACTTTGTGCACAAAAAGCTTTGTGCACTTCACATAAAAGCTTTAAAAAGCACTCACTTTCGGTGGTAGAGTTGACCTCCAAAGCTTACTATGATTACCATGTAGCCATTTTTATATCGTTACATTTCAGGAACGCTTTAAAAGCAAAATTTTGTGCTGAAAGCTTGTGAAAACCGTGAAGCTTTTTATATCCTGTTCGCATAAAAGCTTAAAAGCTCATCATTCATGTAATCTAAGAAAGTTCTTGTACAAGCAAAATTTTACCAAAACTCATATTTGAATTTCAAATAACTCTCTTCGGCCTATTTATTTTCTTATAAAGGTAAAGAATCGATTTTGGGTGATTTCAAATTTTTTGCCGTCCACGAACATTAATAATTAATTATATTTAACTTTATGTGCTGTCTTTTTATGTTGCTTCAATTTAATACTTAACATTGTACATCGATACATAAAAAATTCAGTTTGAATTACGAAAATATACATTAATATCATTTTAATATCCACTTGGCTTCCGACAGGTCCAATAGCCTTCAAATAAGCTTCGTATAAGATTTTTACATAAGAGTAGTTATTTTTAAATTAACTTATGCTAACCTACACTAACAACTAAATGCATTTCATACAAAAAATCTATGCTAATGAAGTGGAAAAAATTTAATGTTATTTTTAATTTAAAAATTATTTAAATTTTTTTTTTCGAGTTGCAAGTGAAATGAGAAAAAAATTGTCCATCATTTAAACGTTTTACTGTTCTAAATTTTAACATTTTATGTTATTTTTAATTTTTTTTATTTTTCAAAATATCAATACTTTCATTTAATACAGCTAATATTGTATAGTCTATTTGAATTTCGAGTTTTTCGCTTTAACAGTTTATTCGTAGCTTTTTTATCATTTATTTTAGTTTCTTCTCGTCATAAGTATATTTGTGAAAATATGTTTTGTTTCGGATTTTACCTCCTCTTTTTGCAGACACTTTAACTCAGGTTCAATATTGATGCGTTACATATATTTTAGACCGCACGAATAGCCGTTAGGTGTCATGTCTGAACGCTCTTCGCGACACTTCTTCACCTTAAATGTTTTGCTATATATTTATATATGTATTTATTTCGATAACTCTATAGCTTAAACAACTAAATATTTACAAAAAGAATCCTCAGCTGATGCTGTGTCTCAAGCGATAACTAATAAATGTAAGTTTGGTAGCTCATGATATCTCTTTAAATTTTTATAAATAAATACATTTTTATTTTCTTCCACAGGATCTTAGAATACAGTTGAAAAATGAATCTGGTGGCTTTACAGCTTGTTTGAGTTTGTGTAATTGATTTAAGATTGCCCTTGAGTGAAGTATTTTAAAAATCTGATAAGGAATATTTCAGTTTCTATATCTCATAGTATCGAATGGCAGATCGTATTGAAATGTTGCAGAAAATTTGCGCAGAATTTGAGATTTGAATTTCTTATAATGAGATCAAGCTAGTTATTCATTACTACTCTCTCTTTTTCTCTCTCTGATATCTAAATATGTAAAGATAGGTGTGAGTCGTGCTTTACGATATAGTAAAGGTGCTTTGAAAGCATTGACCACATATCTCTTTGTAATAGCATTAGCATTAGCATTTGCTCTCTTCTGAAAAATTCCACATCAGAAATATAAATATCAGAGTATGTGGAAAGCTCGTCAGGATTGTTTTACCGTTCGGATATTGGACTGATATTACCGCTATTTGATTATGTCAGTATGTTTGGTTAATATCAGTTAGTTGTTCGATTCGCAACACACGCTGGCTAAAAGGTTTGGAGAATTGAAGACAGCTGATCTCGTGTACCAAAAATCATACATGGTAGAAATTCTAGTAAATTTTGGGAAAAACTGCCACGGGCACAAAAGTCATTAGAGTTTAAAAAATGTGAGGTTAGAAGGAATTGTTTCACAGTGAGATTGCTCGGCCATTAGAGTTCCGTGAAAGAACAGTTTTCGTAATAGATATCTTCAAAGCATAAGTGCGCAGATTTGGCAAAAACGTACTAAATCAACTCATCAAATCCCTAATTATTTAAGCACACTGTTTCCTCTCTACTCCAGTTGATTACTACACTAAACTCTTCGTGTTTCCTTTTTACATTTTTATATAAGTTCCTTCCTTACATACACTCTTTCTGCGATACAATAAATACATAGCTTAACGGTTTTATTAGTATTCTGCTTGTTTTTGTTGAAATTTGTAACTTGTTTATAGTTCTCTCATCAATACTTGCCAACATATACATTATAGAGCTCCATCGATACTAATACTAATGATCAACTTAACAAATACATTTACAAGTACATACATACAGCTATAGAGCGCAAACACATGTGTGTGTGTGCAAGTATTTATACTGCTACATAGCTCTACATACTTAAGCTAGGTTTTTGTTTATATTTTAACAATATTTTCTTTTGTTTTTGTTTTTCTTTACTTTTGCTACTGACATCGGCCACTGTAGTGTGGCGATGGCACACGACGTATAGTTGCGAAGTGTTGTGGTTGCTCTTGTTGTTGATAGTTTTGTTTTTGCTTTTGCTGTTGTTGTTGTTGTTGTTGCTGCTGTCTATTTGTATCGCTTTTCAACATTTTCTGATTAATTTTCCGAAGTTGCACTGGTATTGGTTGTTGCAATATTGTTGTTATTGGCAGTGGCGAAAATTGTGTGGATACTCGATTTTGTTGCTGTTGTTGCCCCTGTTGCTGCTGTTGCTGCTGTTGTTGTGGTTTTAATGACACATCTTGTTGCATTATTGGTAGTTTATGTTCATTTATTATTGTGTTATTCTGCAATTCTTGCTGTTGCTGCTGTTGTTGTTGTTGGTGATGTGGTCACACGGTCGTCTCATCATCATCAATGTTCCTCCTAAACACAGACACACGCACAAATAAATAAATATGGGAGTAAAATAAAAACAGTTATGAAATGCATTTCGATTAGTTCTTGTTGCATCAATATTAATTATTGTGGTGGAAAAATGTCGCCATAAACTAGTGGTGATGCTCTGTCAACAGTTGTGCGGCGGCATAAATTTATGCCTTTCATGAAATATGGTATTTTTTGAGTGAATTTGAAGTTTTTTTCGTTAATATAATAGATTTTATAAAGGTTTTAATATCGATTTTGAAGGAAAGTATATTAAGGATATATATGGGGACTTCAAGGCTTTAGACATTACAACCGATTTTATTGAATTTTTTGTACATTATTTCATGAGAGACATAATTACTAAATTATTTATAAATATGTATTAGTATTCTTAAATATAAAAGACTACAAAATATAAGTTTCAGCCTTAAAAATTATGCTCTTTCAAAAATTCTACTCAAATTATATCATGCAGCGCATATTAACTAAGAGGCTTTGAAAATAACTTTTTTTTTATCATACATCACATAAGTATGTAATTCCCGTTCCCATTTCCTAGAGGGAGTGCTGTCAAACCAAATGTCAAAGTAAATACACAGCAATGCATTTGACAGAGAGACAATGTTTAACGTTTGGAGAACTCATTGGTTCATAAATAAGTTCAAAATTATAATTTTATGCGAAAAAATCGTGAACAGACCCAATAAACTCTTCAAATTGCATTATATACTATTCAATGAATATTACTGTATGATTTATGGTGAGGTATATCTTTTAGTAATAACTATCGTGCCTCTTCCAGATCCCATGTATTTAGAAAATGTGACAGTTTAGAAATTTTCGAATATTGTTTTTTAATTTGCCATCAACGTTATAGCCACTGGTTAGCGTCCTGGGCAAACTATTAGTTATCTTTACGTGTCTCGTATCAATCGTCTGAGTGTTTTACAGAATGAAAGAGCGATGAGAGAGCTCTATAGTGTGTGAAACTATAACTTTCTTGCGATGTATTCGCATGGTGACTGATTATTAAGTTATGACGATGGTCTATCGATAGACCTGGGTAATGTGACTCCAGTGAACAACTTTTTCCGATGAGTTTTGATAACTTGAAATACGGGAATTTTAATATTGATTTCTTGGCCAAACAAAACACTCTAACGATGCCCCAGCACCATATTCGCGAGACATGGCTCCGTGTGAGTTTTTCCTATTTCAAAAATTAAGAGAACCTTAAGGGGTCGTCGTTTTTGAAACATTTTTGTTGAAAAATCGTTGAAAGAGTCAAAGGTCTATCTCCAAAATCGAGTTTGAGAAGGGTTTCGACGATTGGAAGAAGCGCTGGCATTAGTCATAAATTCAAAAGGGAACTATTTTGAATGCTTGTGGATCCATATTAATATAGAATGAATAGTGTTATTTTTTTTTCGAAAAATAAAAATAAAAACTAGATATATTTTTGAACACACTTATAAAACTAGATCCAAGGAACTGAATATTGGAAAAAAATATTACATTTTAGAAATAAATATATGCTAAGCTTCGTGTTCTTTGAAGTGAGAGCTTTGATAGTTTAGATAAATCCACTGAAATATTGGTATAATGAATATCCAAGGCGAGTGCAATTGGCACTTATTATGTATAATTACAAATACAAGAATATAGAAATTCATAAATATGTACAAATTTCAAATATATGCACGTTGTTTTTGTAATTTGTATGTGGCTAAATGAATTCTGATATATTAAAAGCCGATTTAAACACGAATGCATTAATGTCGCACAACAAATGTAAAAGCAATTATTTAAATTACGCACCGAAATTTGTAGTTCGGCACTTAGCATAATTGCGTTTTATGCGCATTTCAACATACATTTCATATATAAAAATATAAATGTATATATACACATATCTACATATTAGTATAGACTTTGTGCCTTACACTTTCTAATTACACAGCAAAAAAATCGCAAATATATTTAGACTTCAAATATTTATTAATTTTAATTAAACGATGCCTATGAAAATCGTTATTTATGTAAAATGTTTATTACATATGTTAAATACATGCGGACATGCTTTCATACATATATTTCATATACAATATTATGCGAACTAAAAATTGCATGCCAAAAAGTGATTAATTTCTAGAATTTTAGTTGGTTGCTTTTAATTTAATGAATTTGATGAAAATAAATGGAAATTGATAATGTGTTTCCTGTCTGACAGAGTTTTATACAAAGTGTCTATAAATATTTCTATGGAAATTAAAATTTACGAGTAAAACTGTTGTTAAAGTGTTTGAAAATGTTCACATATCTCTATACATATATGTATAAATGAATATGAGTGGCTTAATTGTTCAAGAAATGTTCGTGTGTATTGTGTGAGTGCCCTTGTAAATGTGTGTGTGTTTGTATTTGTAGTTTTTGCGTATCCTTTGTGTATGGGAGAGATATTCTAATTTATATTTTGTTTGAAACTAACATTAATATACGTCTTGTTTCTTTTTTAGGCTAACAAATACATTTACGCATTTATTTTTGTTGGGAATTTGTATAAAATTTACTGTAGCATTTGAATCGAGTTTTTGAAGCTTAAAAACTTGATGCGAGATTATTTTTAACTGCTATTATAATAAGGATGCGTTTGCATCAAAGTTTGTCAATAGTTTTTGATACAAAACGATTCGAAAACAGTTATACAAGTTGTGGAAAGACGTTTTTCTAAGAAAGTAATAATAGTTCTTTTAAAAAAAAATTGCTAGACTGCTATTTCGAACAGCAGGTATATCTAGCAGGTCATCTAGGGTGACACTGAAAATATCATTAAATATCGTTTAGAGCAGAATTAATGGCGTATATGTCAAAATCTCTGAGATTCTTGTCAGTTTAAACACTCTAAATTTTTGGAAAATATGTTGATTGGGCAATATACGTTAGGGAAGGGAACTTTTAAATATGTAGTATGTTAAGAAGCGAATAATAAGGGAAGTATTATGTTCATTAAATATGCGACTTTGAAAGAAAAAATTGACTAATAACCTGCCAAAAGTACATTTTACTTTTCGAAAAAGAAGCAAAAACAATATTATCCCGATGAGATAATTAGAAGAGAGTATGTGAATATCGAAGCCAACCTTAATTTGATTATACCAGTATATTTGTTTTATACAAGCTGTTTTTCGATTCGATACTATCTCTAATGTTTGACAAATGGAACACAACTTACTAGGTATTTTAGAATAATTATACAAGAATGCTAACGTTGGTTAAATGGGGGGTGAATAGTAATATTTTTAAAGTTTACTATATTGATAGTTATATTTATATTTATATTTAGTTTTAATGTTTATACTAGATTTTAAGTGAAGATATTTGCACTAATTTTCGTTCATTTTATGAAATACTCTACAACAAATTATTGTTTTTTTTTTTTTTTATTATTTTTTGCTTTAGCTTTTATTTAATTATAACATAGTGCCATTAGAGAAAATCTTTGGAAAACAATTCGTAAAGTGCATAAAAATATGTTATTTCATCTAGCAGTAATGAAAAGCTTTGTAAGTGAGAAATTTCAAAATTGTCTCTCTTTAACTACGTGTACCAGATTGTCAGAGACCAGGGATAACGGCGACGCCAGCGATGCAGCCATATAATGTCCAACTGCAAATGTGTGTGTGAATATGTATTATATGATATATTATAATTAATGCGAAATATGTACAATGTGTTATGGTTTTAAATATGAAATTCATGTAACTTATATGTAATATGTGTTGAGATTGTGTATTGTAAGTATTGGTACTGGAATGATGAGATGTTTTGGAAATTATACTTGTGCAGTAAATAAGAATAAGGTCTAATATGGAGGGAACACTAATTAATTGATTTACAAGAAATAGAAAATAATGAGTAAATAAAATGAAAAATCAAAATTGATTTGAAACAATATATAATTTCCTGTACTTTGCTTTGATTTCTGGAGTATACTCATCAAAACATTAATATCCTAACCTTAATATTCAAAATGTGTTTTAAGAATACTGTATACTTGGGATCTTCAGAATTGAGGAGGCATTGCCATAGAAAAATTTCTCTCTATGTCAAACGAATACTTTAAAAGTCTCTCATTATGCCCATCCACTGAAAAAATAAAAATACAGCGGCTACGCTGGCTAGGTCATGTTGTCCGGATGGACGAAAACACTCCAGCTCTGAAAGTGTTCGATGCAGTACGCGCCGGAGGAAGCCGAGGAAGGGGAAGGCCTCCACTCCGTTGGAGGGACCAGGTGGAGAGTGACCTGGTTACATTTGAAATCTACAACTGGCGCTGAACTGCTAAGGAAAGAGAGGTGTGGCGCGCTCTCATCGATTCGGCTATAACCGGCTAAACGGTTCAACGCCAACCACATACATACAATAGTTGGTTGCATAGTAAGGTACAAGAGAAGAAGCAACTGACGTGCTTTTATGGTCTTAAATGAATGTCCTCTCTTTCAAAAGTTTAACCATCGATTTTCACTCTGGGAGCATGTAAGAATATCAACTACTAGAGACCTTGAGTATCGGCTGATACGGAAGTAGGTACATTATTGATAAATAAGAAATAGAAAGGGAATTCTCAAGCGAATGACTTCTAAGGCCAAACTAGATTTGTGGGAGGGACTTTAAACAAAGCTGAGAAGAGGTTTCGAAGAAGATATTATTATTAATTTTTTTAATTCTAAATAATTTCTGCAATTGTAATTTTATATATTTTTTTCTCAATGATTACATCAATCCAATGGCATTTTAATGCCATGAATATGGCTGAAATTATTCCCACGAAAATGTAAAACTATGCAAATGTGCCTTTTTTAAGCATATTCTGAATTGATATGGAAATTTTTTACAAAAAAAAATTGATAAAAAAATTTGATACAATATATTATGAGTGACGTCACATCACAAAAAAAAATTAAAAAGTACAATAAAAACAAAAAAAAAGTCGTAGAAAAACAGCAACATTCAAAGTGTGTGCAATTAAATAATCAATTTTCAAAATGCATTACACGCATACAAAAACAAATGAAAATTAAAAAAAATTGCAAAACAAAAACAACAATGAAAGTAAAATTTGATATTTACGCATGTAAATTGGAAATCAACACAAAATAATTATCATCAAACATAATAGGCATGTATGTATGTACATATATACAATCACAATTAGTTACGGAAATGAAGTGATTTTTAATGAAGTCTAGTTACAAATGTAATTTGTTTGTTATTGTAAATGGCTTGTAGAGAATATTTGAATAATGATGATGATTGTTTTACCTCTGAACTGCGTTGATTGATTGTTGTTGTTGTGGTTGTGGTTGGATGAAAATGTACATAGAGAGAGAGAGAGAGTACAGGAGAATGCCAGAGTTTTTTTTTGTTTTTTAGCACAGATAGTTTGTAGTTAAGCGAGTCGTTGTGATTGTTGTTGTTGTTTTTGTATAGCATATAGTTTGTTTTTGTATCATTAGCATTGTTAGTTGGTGTTAGTGGGCATTGTGCAGCGGTTTGCAGTTAGTCAATGTGGTGTGAAATGCATTTGTGGCGCCATTTTTCGTGACGAGCGCGTGTGCAGTTGCATGTGTGTGTGTATAAGTGTATGTATATGTGCATTTTTGAGCGCACACGGTTGATTAATTTGGGCAATCGCATGTGTGTTGGTGCAAATTGCCGGTTGAGTTCGCAATTTATGGGCATTTAACGGTGGCACAACAGGGTTGCATTTGCAGATTTGATGATATTTTTCGGCAATATTTTTATGTTTTCATATTTGTGTTCGTTTTTCGTTTTTGCATTTCCGTGTGCCATTTGAGTGCAGCAGTTTTCGCATAAATTTATTATGAATTACACATTGTTGTTGTTGTACAGTGTATATATATAATGTTTTCGCATTCATTGTGTGTTTATCCAGCGTTCCATCGGATTTCGTGTCAAACAGTTTATTTGGTTCGACATTTATTCGGTGTAAGTGTTTACCGCAGGGAAACATCGTTTGCCATTTGTTGTTGTTGTTGTATGTGTGTAGTTATATGTTTATATTAAATGATATTTCATTGCATTCGCAATTCATTTGCATTTTGCCAAATGTGGAATTCATTTTGCGTGTGGAAAATACAGAAAATTGTAATTAGATTTTCTTTAGGCGTTCCCATGACCACCTGCGGTCATTTAATATTGTAGTATAAATTTGTATTTGTTTTTTGTTTGTGTTTTAAATAAAGTTGTTATTTTATTTAATTGTTTTTTTTTTTGTTTTTGTTTTTGTTTTTGGTAGCATAATTACATACATTGGGATTGCCGTGATTGTGATTTTGAACAAGGTTGTTTGTTATTATTATTGTTGTTGGGTTCAATGGTAGGGATGTATGGATGGCAAAGCAAATGGGCGTGTAATACAAATGCATTTGTTGTAATGAGCGTAAGTAAATAAATATTGGTGTATGTAAGTGGTTTCAGTGTCGGTTGTAATTTTTAAAGCAAATATTAATTTCCAAAAATTTTTTTTCGAATATTTGTAATTTTTTTTTTTTTAATTGTTAACGGATTAAATTTTTTTTTAATTTTTTGTGCATTTATTTTGTTTAATTTGTAGTGTTTGTTTGTGTGTGGTACATTTCATGTTCATTTATAGTTGTTTTTGTTGTTGCGTTTCGTATTTCGTTATGTTTGTTTGTTTGTTTGTATGCATGATTTTTTTTTTTGTTTTGGAAAATAGGAGAAAAAATAGAATGAAAAGTTATTTGTATTAATTAAAGGAGTTTAATTGTGAGGGATTTGTTGTTTTTTAATAGTTTTTTAAATATATTCATGATTTATGATGGGATTGCTTTTTCATAACAAATATTTTATGGCTTAAATAGACACCGATAGCAGTTAATTATATAAATATACTTGTAATATTAACTGTTGTTTAACTATATAAATGTATATATATAATTTATAACCTCATGTGGAAGCGTGAAATTTATGCAGCGTATTGGCAAAAAGTGAAACGATTTCTTTACTTCGGCATAATGTATGCAGCATTTGAATACTTAATAACTGTAATTTGTAGTTTATTATATATGCTTGAAAGAATTAGCGCGCGCAAGAAAAAATTTAAACAGCAGTCAATTAAGTTGATTTGCAATGGTTTAACGTTTTTTGTAGGGCTTCTCTCTTGCAATTATATTAGAGCTCTTGGTATTCGACTAATCGACTAACCGAATTAACCGAATAGGGCATTATTCGAATAATAATATTCGGTTTGCACTATTCGGATAGTCGTCAGTCATCGACTATTCGATTAACCGCTCATTTCCGACTATCCGGTTAACCGTTCGTTGTCGACTATTCGAATAGTGTAAGTTCATTAAATTTCTATTTTTGAAAAAAGTGAAACACACAAGTAAAAACGAACAAAAATCAAACGCTGCTTGGATTTCAAACAATTTTCATTTATTCGAATAGTGTCAGTATAACTATTCGAATAACCGCAGTAGAACGACTATTCGAATAGTCGTAACATTGCGACTAACCGAATAGTACTAACCGGTTAATATTCGTACAAACGGTTACAAACCGGATATTCGAATAATCGGTTTTCAGGTTAATCGAATAATTTTAAGAGCCCTAAATTATATATATAATTATATATTATTATTAAAAGCTTATTTGTTTAGTTTAATAAATGTGTACATATTATTAATTATTAAAAATCTATCAAACTAAAAAAAAAATGCATTAAATAGTTTTTTCTTGTATTTTATGGAGCTTTTTGTACAGGAAATGAAAAAATGGTTGTCTACATTTAGGCGAATTCATATAAAAAAATTGAAGAGCGAGGATAGTGTCAAAAATAAATCTCCAAAGTAGTTTTAAGCTTCTATATACACTCAGTAGTTTTAGAGTTTAAAAAGAGCGCAACTGAGCAGGAGATCCTTGATAGAATTGATCTCATGAAGACCACTCTGAGCGATATCAACTGATCCTCTTAGAGACGAGCTTTTATAACATTACATTTATTTTGTGAAATGTCTGAAAAAACCTATGTTCTGTGAAGCATTCAAAACTTATAAGTCTTTACAGGGGCTCAGAACACCAGCTTATTTCATGTACTAGGGCTAAAACTTTGCTTCTGACGTTTTTTTTTTTGTAAATTTAAGGCTTTTTTGTATAAAAACGATTACAAATGTCGATGAGCCTCAGCCATACTTTTCTTGGAATTAAAAACGAAAAGCAAAATTTCCCACAAATGTCATGAATTCGGCTCAAAAAGTGAAATTTTCAGTTGAGAATAAGTTTGGGATGCAAACAAATCTCTAGAAATATTTTGTTGGGTTAATGTTGACACCAATGTCCAAGATCTATATGAAAAATTGATTCGTTTAAGTTGTAGACCTAATACAAAATACTGTTTCTAAAAGAAACAACGTTTGAAGCAATAAGAAAATGGGAAAATTTTGAAATTACATCTTTTTTGCTCTTTAGTAGTACCCACTGTAAGAAAATACTAACATTTTTAGCGGAGTTCAAGTGTTTTGTATTGTATACTGTTTCAAATCAGCCAGTATCTTCAATTTCTATACATTTTAGATATTTAACTTCCAATTAATCACGAACTCATAAAATCGTTTCACTTGCACACGCAGAAAACAAAAAAAAATGTGCCCAGAAAAATGCCAAATACTACATTATATGATAACACCGAGTAACCAGTAACTAGTAACGAGTAACTATAGTGTCTATGCATAAGATGTGAGCAACGCAAATTTGATTACTCACTCTGTATCCGTTATGCTGGTGAGCGGCGCCAGCGGCTGCATGGGCGCCACAATGCTTGAGGGTGGCGAACTGGTACGCGAACCATGCCGCGAGCTTGAGTTCAATGTGTGACGTCCCAACATGCCGGGATTGTTCATGTCGTTCACTGCATGACCGTGCGCATGCCCGTTCAGCATCTGATGTGAACTGTGCAGTGAGGGTGAGGGATTATGTTGATGACTGAGTTTACGCGCACCCGGTATATGGTCCTCTTCGGCCGTGTATGGAAAATGATAACCATTTTTGTCCGAACCCTCCGACATGCGATCCGAGTGATAGTCCGCTACTGTTGGCTGGTGCTGTTGGTGTTGCTGTTGCAGCTGTTGTTGTTGTTGCAGGTGGTGTTGACGCTGCTGTTGCGCCTGGTAGTCGTTCTTGAGCAACGAATGCACCGAATGCATTGAGTCGGCGGTACCAACATACATATGCGGTTTCTTAAGACTATAGTGATTCTCGCGTGAGCCATAGATGTCGGGTGCAATGCGTTCTTTGGACATATATGGTGATTCCGCTTTGGGACCCATATAGCCGAGAGTGCGTTGCTTGTCGTAGATGCTGTCACTGAGGTAGGCCGCGTCGGGATGGAAGGAGCGCATGTGGTTAACGATTTGTGTGCCACCATTGCCGCCACCACCACCACCACTGTTGCTACCATTGGCACTTCCATTGTAGTCTTTTTCGCTGCCGTAGTGACTTGGTGGTTTGTAGTTGCCCGCCACGGGGAGAGTGTCGAATTGCCCATAGCTATCTTGATACTCCTTGCGTCGATAGAGATTTTCATGCTCGAGTGTATCATACCCGTTATCGTTACGTACATTCTGCAGATTTTCCAATATCGATGGTGGCATATTTATTTTATTGTGATGCTGCTGTAGATACGAGGTATCCGTGAGATCTGGATTGGGTAGTGGGTTTGGTGAGATTGTCACTTTTTGACCATGCACATGTTCATTGTCCGAACCGGTTTCTTGCGACCAACGTCCCACATTCGCTGGTGACTGCAAATAGGCATCGGGTAGTTGGCTTGACCAACGCGGCGCATACACCGGCTTATTGACACTCGGGAAGAGTTGCGGACTTTGCACAACATTCAGTTCAGGCGGTGTTGTCGCTTGCACATGCTCAGTAATATTCGGTAGATAAGAAGGCGTGGCGCTAACACCGGTACTGCGATGTGTACCCGAAGAGCGCGCGGTGCGAGATTCATCATCATCACTTGAATGACTGGAGGCGAGCTCCAACGAACGTCCATCCGTCTCGGAGCCAGAATCGGAGTCTTTACGATGACGACGTGATTTCTCTTCACGACGTCCACCACCGCCGCCGCCGCCAGTAGATGAGTCGAAGCCACGCAAAAAGCTGGGTGCATCGCTGGCGGAGTTATAATTGGAGGTAGATGTAGAAGTCTGCCGCAACTGGCCGTCACTGGAAGGAAAGGTGAAGAAGTAAATATAAAGTTTAGACTTCCATTTTATATTTTTATGTAATCTATCACAAAAGTGCTGCTATTTTTGGTATTAATATCAATGACTAACCTATACGGGCTGGAACTCGTTTTAGCCGTGCTCCGTGATGTCGTACTCGAGACGCTGATACCGACATTTCTTCTCGCTGTATCATAGCTGCCCGCTAGGAAATTATTCGGCCTCGTCGCACCGTTTACATTATGTGAGCTATTGCTCACCACCAGTGAAGAGTCTAAGAGCGGTACTTTCCGTCCCATACAACGTAAGAAAGTGCGTTGCAGGTTCTCTCTCACCCTTTTGTTGATAATACAGTAGCCGATGAGACAGAAAATGGAATGCAATACCACCACCCCCGATAGCAGTATGCTTAGCATCTGTGAATTCTCAGAAGCAGCTAAAACGGCCAACACCCACATGACTCCCATCAGCGGCAAGGAGACAACGGATAACCAAAGCAACGTGCGTAGATTACCAAAACCGAGTACGTGATCTTTCAGTGTGAAGGCGGCTTTCACCGAAACAAACAGTATGAGCAGATTCACCACCGACATGCCCGCTATGGGACCAACGAGCCACCAAACAACTGGCTCGTACACAGAGAGCCAACAGCTGTGCAATAAATAAATATGAAAAAGAGACAAATTAATTATGCAAAACCAATTCAAAGTTCAATTGCCAATTTGGTTGGAAAATACTCACAACAAACTATTGCCATACTCATGCGCCCGTACGCCGACTGACAAACCGACCACAATGGCCGGCGCACCATAGCCCATGGCAAAATAGAATCCCATCGGGCCATGGTTGATGTCACGCATCTCGGTGAGCATACGATACAGGTGCACACAATCGACTGTGGTCCAAGCGAATGCCGCCAGCCAGAAGTAATGCAAGCAAATCGCAATAAGCTTGCAGGGGAATTCATTTTCGAGCAGATTGCGACGTGACTGCATGCCCACGAAGAATAGCAGTTCGGCGCAGAATACGCAGAGCACAATATTCTGATGTATGGTGTTGGAATTGGTTTGCTGACCACGCAGCAGAGCCAAAGCGATGAGCACGCTCAGTAGCACTGGCAGTGAGACCATGAATGCAGAATACGAAGTAATTTGTACCAATAATGAAGGTTCAGGTATATCCTCAGGGTCGATAATATCCACAATCACCGCATAGTTGGAGACATGTGTGCAGGTACAGTTCACAATAATTGGTTGACCATCCAGCGGCAACTCATCGAAGTCGGGCACTTCGGTTTGGCAGCCGAGACGAGTCCATTGACTGGTGAATGAGTTCCAACGCACACATTGTGGATTGGAGCGTGGTCCGAAACGCGCTGGCTCTACATCCAGCCACATTTGCAACTTGATGGGTTGTGAGAGGTGTGGCGAACCCAGCGAACGATAGATAACATTCTGCTGCGTTTGCTGCTGTTCTGATGGGTAGATAACTTCCACTTGACGTTTGACGAGTCTGCGATTACGATAGATGGCTTCATTCTCACCCTTCTGCTGTTCACTGGAACCGACATCGAAGTGTGGGTTCACTACTTCGGGTGAATCTACGACTTCTTCGCCTGTATCACCATGAAACTCGATATTTTCGTCATCGAAGCGCACGCTAATATGTGGCTCATCACCGCCATCACCCACTTCTACGGCCTCGTTGCTTGACACCTCGGCGGAGGTTTCCTGCGAGTTGCTTGTCGCCGGTGGCATAATTTCATGCGCTGTTATACGTATATTCTCAATCATGTGCTCCTCGCTGCCACTACTGCTTGTCTTCGGCACATCGAATACCTCGATAAATTGTTGTTCGTTGGAATCGATTTTTTGTGAAGAAATCTTACGGTAAGGTATCTCTATACGCTTCTCCTCAGTGTCGCTGGATGGCACTAAAATGGCAAGTGATAGTATCGGTGAAGCGACCTCAATATCGACACCCCAACGTCGTGTGATCGTCTCGTCGTACATATCGGGAAGAAGTTGTCCCACGTCTTTGTACTGTGCGTATGAGATGATGGCGCGATAATCGTTCGCGTTCTGTGTTACTTCATTGCTGCCGGGTGGCGTAATGCCCAACATGTCCAGTGGCACTAACACTTTTGTATACTTGTCGAACTTCGTCTTATCTTGTATATAATTATTGTATTTGGGGAACGTGATAACGGGTTTTTGCTTTGATGAGTGCTGTAGGAAACCACTGGTGTCTGGTAATATCACACTCTCCGTGGTGTACGCATTTGGTTTAATATTAAGCTTTGTTTTGTGGTATTCACTGAGCTGTTCGGGTTCATAGCCGAAAAGTGATTCGGTAGTGATAATATCCAAAGCAAATATCATATTTCGTTGTACAATCTCGAATGGGTTAGTGTAGGTATCATGCTGCGAGCTCGCTAAGACAACCATATACTTGTTGAATGCGTCCACAAGATCATCGGGTCCACGTTGTATCAATTCGGTGGCACGTTTCCATTCCGCAGCATACTTGCGATCTAAAATCACGCTTGCGGCATCCACCAAGTTTTTAATGAAATACTTATCTTGACTATGCGTCAAGTTCAAACCATTTTGCATTAGTTCGTAGTTAATTATCTCCTGCAATATGCCTTCGGTTACTAGGAGATCAGCGCCGTAGAGACGATCATGTGTAAATTTTAGTTCATCTGACAAATAATCCATCTCAAGCTCGTTCGACCACATATTGTTGCCTTCATTTATCAAAAAGGAGGATTCCATTTTGTAGCGACGACTATCCTTCACTAATTTCTTTTTTACTGCGCTCGAGCGATCAACAGTCTCGCAAGCCAATTGCAAGTTTTCCACCATTTTGATGGCAACGAATGAGTTCAACTCCAGCTCCAGCTTCTCCAGTTGTGAAAGTTGCTTACGTAACTCGACAAATGGATCGGAGGTGCAATTGAACATATCGGGCTGATTCCAACCACCTGACATGCCATCGCAAGTGCGTTGTCCTTTGCCTCTAGCTGGCGACGGGCAGTTCTCAATAGTTGTGCTGCCCAACGGTGTACGTGGCCACCAGATGCCTGCGGCGAACGAACGCGGACAAGCGTCATAGACCACCTCACAGCCATTAAGTGTTACCTCAGCGTAAGGATTCGAGCAGGAGTCACATCGTCGTCCAATCACACCCTCACGGCATTCACATTGCCCAGTCAGCCGATTGCAAGCGCTGCTGAAGGAACCAATTGAATAGCAATCGCAAGGTATACACGCAGTCTCATTTGGTGGCTGATAATGATTTGTCTTGCAGTAACACTGACCGGTAGTCTTATTACAATCTGGATGGTAGCCCTGTTTCAGATTACATTTACATGGACCACAAACTTTTTCGCCCCACCAACCCCCCGGACAAGGTTGCTGAACGGTCTTCTCACAATATTCGCCGTGCTGCAAGGAACTATTGCATTCGCACTTGTAACCGCGTGGTTCGCTGGTATTCGCGCGACATACACCCGCTGTACACGGTTTGACGGTGCAGATGGGCAAGCAGTCGGGTCCTACGTAACCCGGTAAGCACTCACATTGCGATTGGTCCCATGTTGTTGTGCAAGTGGAGTGTGGTGGACAGCTTTCGGGGCATTCGGCGCGTGACATGCAACCGTCTTCAACATTCTCACGTATGGTAGGACGCGATAACACCGATTGCGAAGCACCAATGCGCACATTTTGTATGCAACCTTCGAACGGTAACATATCACCAACTACACCTATCGAACCATCTGCACTACCGATCACAATCTTACCAACATAAAGACCCTGTACCTTTTGTGACATTGGCACGACGCCGGTACGTTGTCCATAGTCTACAGAAAACTGTACCTCGGATCCAAGCCATTTAACTTCAATGCGATGCCAGTTGCCATCGGAAAGATAAGCGCCTGCCAAGTACATCGGCTCATTATCGTAGATGTAGTAGAGTATACCGTTTTTCAGACAAAGTACCGCCGAGCTATTCTGCCCAATTTGGATTTGCAGCAGAAACGCATCCAGTTGCAAAGTACGCATTGAAAGTGATGTGACCCACGGTAATTGTATGGGTCTCAATAACGGATTGAAACTGAGACTGCCATCTCCAGAGAAACGCCAAGGCGCTGGTATAGTCTCCTGACATGCATTGCCAGCATAGCCCTCCGGACACTCGCAAGTGTACGTATTCCAACCTTCACGACAGACACCACCGTTAAAGCATGGCTCCGAGGAACAGAGTGGTGCCTTCTGTGGACAACCAGAAATGGTGCCATTATCCGCCACATATGAGTTCAAATCTATATAACGTTCATCAATGCGTAAATCGGATATACAACCAATGAAATCCTGATTCTCAACCGGAAAGTGTGCGGGTATACGTGGCAGACCACCAAGTTGTAGCGGACCAGTCAAGTCCAAGAAGCGGTGACAGGTTTCTGTGAGTAGCGCACAACGTTTGTCAAGTTTGAGTGTCGTCTGATTAGCACAGCTCCAACGATCGCCTAGATTACCAGCCAATGCTATTGCCGTATCGCATTTATCGAGTACGAGAGTGACCGTTCGGTTGAAATATATCACCTCCACATCATGCCATTCCCCATCCGATACCTTCGCCTGTTGTACCACTGTCACACTTTGCTTGTTGTCGCCCAGTGAGTATGAAAAACTTACGTGCCCTTCAAGTATTTCAAGCGCGATGAAGTCATGCAGCTCGTTGTAACGTCCATTGTAAAGAAGCAAGCCATTTTCATGCACAGTTGAGAAGCGTAGCTTCAGATTGAATCTGTGTCTTTGTTTTAGACTTTCGAATGTGAGGAAAGAATTCTTGGAGAATGAACGCGAACGTAGCTCACATGTTGCGGTGTAAGGTGGTGGCTGTGAGCTTAAAAATGAATTCATGCAGGAATAACCACCATCGCAGGCATCAGACATGCAAGGCTTCAGCGTCGAGATATCCGTTTCACAGTTAACGCCTGTATGCTTCGGCGAACAGATACAAGTATAGCCGCCTTCGCGTCGCACACATGTGCCGCCATTTCGACAGGGGTCTGAGTAACAGAGATCCACTTCGGTGTCGCAAAGATAGTGCTCTTTGCTTCCTGTGAAACCTTCGGGACATGAGCATGCAAAAGTATTCACGGGATAAATGGGACGGAAGAGCACTGTGTCGCTGTGAATGAACTCGGAGGCATTACCGAATTTCAGCACTGTAAGGCACTCCTCGAAATTGAGACAAGGTTCGCGCACGCACAGGTTGTCATCGAAAGGCAGCACCTCAACTGTGGCTAGGCGTGCCAATATAGCACGATTCAGATAGACACGTTCTTGCAGATATTGTGGTGTGTAAAATTCTTCGTGTGAGACATCGGGACGCTTTGCGGAGAAACTTACATTCAATATGCGTGTTGTCACATCTGTATCATCTTGTATGGAAAAAACGAAAATATTCTCCTTCGGACAAGGGATAATAGCAGCCAAACCGTCAAGGAAAAAGTTTAAGAGCGGCGATAAGAAAGCTTCTTCCGTCATTTCATTCAAACGTACTGTAACCGAATTGAATAGCATGTCTTCGGTGATTAAACGCACAGAGAGCTGCATAATCGCCTTCGCTTCATTGATGCCATCCGAGACTGAGACTTCCATAGTCGCGAATTTCGGTACATTTGTATTCAGTTGTGGACTCAAAATTAAACCACCCGAGGTAGTGTTCAATCGCAGAAGATTCGCATTGTTGCCAGAGAGTATGCGATATGTTAGTTTGTCAGTCACATCCGCGTCCGTGGCCGGTATTCGGCCAATCTCACCACTAGGGAAGTGATCGCGAAAATTGTTGAAAATCACTTGGAAGTCGCGTAAGACTGGCGCATTGTCATTAACATCGGTAACCAAGATCTCCACATGTGCATCATTACGTAGCGGCGGACTGGCAGCGCGTATGACCAATTCGAAACGTTTTCGATTGGACTCATAGTCTAACTCGGTCATAGTCAATAGCTGAGCGCGCTCTGAACCTGGCCTTGTGACCAAAGAAAATGAGTTCGAATCATCGCCACCAATAATCGAATAGTGCACCACTGCATTCACACCCTCATCCGGATCGTGCGCATGTATTTCACCAACCACCGAGCCAACGGGTGAGTTCTCCGGCACGTAAAGCGTAATTTTGTCCGAAGGGAATGTTGGTGGCGAATCGTTAACATCTTCCAAACGTATTTGAACTTCCACCGTACTTGAAAGCGGCGGCGAGCCTTTGTCTACAGCGATAGCAGTAAGATGATACGTGGCTACACTTTCACGATCCAAACCCTTGTTGGTGCGTATTGTGCCTGATGTAGGATCGATGACAAATGAACCATCCTCTACATCGCGATCGCTCAGTAAATACTTAATGCGACCATTCAAACCAATATCCGGATCAGTAGCAGAGACTTGTATGACCGAAGTACCGACCAGCGCATCCTCTAGTATGGATGCTTGATAGAGTGGATTCTTGAAGACGGGCGGATTGTCATTGACATCAGTCACACTTATCTCCACATCGGTGGTATCACTTAGTGATGGATTGCCACCATCCTTGGCGGTGACAGTAAGCAGATAACCACTAGTGGTTTCACGATCCAGAAGCGCATTCGTCACAATAGCGCCAGTTTGTGGATTTATTGAAAAGGGATCTGGGCTGCCTAATCCATTTATGCTTTCCTCATTCAACGAGTATGTAATCTGTGCATTAATGCCAACATCACTATCAGTAGCTGAGACAACCAAGACTGTAGTGCCTATGGGTGCATCCTCGAAAACTGAAGCGCTGTAAGGCGCATTCTCAAAAATGGGCGCGAAGTTATTGGCGTCGGTAATATTAATATTTACCGTAGCGGTATCAGAACGACCACCTGAATCCGTAGCTGTTACGGTGAGCACAAATCGTTTCTCCTGTTTGTAGTCTAAGGATTGTGCAATAGTAATGAGACCACGTCCATTTTGTGAAGTAATCGCGAAACGACCACGTGTATTGCCTGAAGTGAGTTCATAATGCAGACGCGAGTCCTCATCTGGATCGGTAGCGGTGACTGTAACCACAGGTGTGCCCGGCGGTTGATCCTCACCCACATTCGCTTCATAATACTTCGGATTGAATGTGGGATCATTATCGTTTACATCTTGCACTGTTATTACCACAGTGGAGCTTGCAGATTTCGGCGGCACACCGCCATCTTTAGCGACAACTTGAAACGTATAACGACTTTGCTCTTCTCGATCCAATGGCTTGATCGTTTGCACCCAACCGGTGCGTGAATCGACGGCGAGTGGAAAATTATCATCACGTTCGGAGATACTGTAAGCGATCTCTGCATTGGCACCCTCATCCGCATCATAAGCCTGTACGCGTATAATGTTGTAACCCACTGGTACATTTTCCAACACAGACTCTTGAAACTGTGATGTATAGAAACGTGGTGCATTATCATTAGTGTCGATCACATTCACCAACAGCTGCGTGGTGTTACTACGCGATGGGCTTCCACCATCCTGTGCGCGTATAACCAGTCGATAACTGCGCACGCTCTCATAGTCCAACGGTTTGACAAGACTCACATCACCGCTCATTGAATCGATCGAGAATTGTGATTGCGTATTGCCACCAATGATCGCATAACGTATTGCCGCATTGTTGCCCTGATCGGCATCGGTCGCGCGTATATGCGCCACCACATTATCATCGCCCCACTGATCTTCAGGCACTTGTACTGTGTAGGTGCGTTCACTGAATTGCGGATAGTTGTCGTTGTCGTCCAATATTTTCACGATCACTGTTGCCGTGGCGGTTTTGCGCTCACTCTGCGCCGAGGCCATATCAGAAGCGGTCACAATGAGATTATAGCTGTCCGAAGTTTCGCGATCCAAAGTACTGCGTGTGGATATTACACCCGAGCGTGCATCAATGCGAAAAATGGGTAACTCTTGATCTTGTAAGGTGCCCGTGCCGTCTGTAGGAAGATAAAATATGAAAATATTTTAATAAAGTTCGACTAAAATGTAGGCTGGAAATCTATACAAGTTTTCTACTATTTTCGTTTACTCACCAGTTACGCTTTCAATGCCGTACTCAATCTCCGCATTCTTGCCGATATCTTGATCCGTAGCGCGTAAGGTGATTACTGTCGAACCAACTGTGGCGCCCTCACGTATGCTTGCCTCGAATTGCTCAGCTTCGAAGGTGGGACTGTGATCATTACAATCCAATACATTCACTTGCAATGTCGTTGTGCCCGAACGCGGTGGAAAACTGTCGTCAGTGGCAACTACACGAAAATAGTGCACATCCATCAGCTCACGGTCCAAACTCGCCGACGTTGTGACCACACCAGTGCGTGAATCCACTTTGAAGAGCGATTGTGAACGCGAGTCCAACAACGAAACCATGGAATAAACTACCGGTGAGTCTTCGGGATCGCGCGCACGTACTGTTGTCACAGCTGAACCGGCCGGCTGTTCCTCCAACACTGAGGCGACGTAAAGCGCTTGCTCGAAGTAAGGCGACTGATTGCGCAGCTCACGACGCACGCGCTTCGCTATATCTGTGTCATTGAACTCCTGATAGTGATAGACGATCTTCAAACGATGATCCGAGTCAACGATCTCATTGCGATTGCAACGTATATTAAAGGTGATGCTAACCTTCCACATCGATTCGTGTATGCAGACATCGCGGCTAGCCACCAAATCGTGATTTTGATGTTCAATCGCGAAACGTTCATCATTCACATCCAAGAAGTTCACCTTACAATGCTGACAAATCGATTTCGGTAAGAAAGCATTGAGATTATTAATAAACTGTGAACGCCTCAAGCAGATTTGATTCCATTTATCCGTCGTATGTATAGCGTAGGAGGCGTAAGTTTCCGAGATCCATTGCTTCGCATCCGAAATACGTCGATGCAGCGACGGCTCCAGTTGTAGCGGTTCCTTCGCGCGTCGCTTACGACTAAGTATACGATGACGCATATCATTATCGAAATTATCGCCGAATATCAGATCGCCATCGCGGAACTCACGCCGACTATTATTGTGATTGAGCACATCCACATCCGTGCTGCTTGGCGTCAGCTCCACGCTGTTGCTCGTATGCGCCAAATAGGCGCCGAAGTAGCGCAGATCGGGTTGTGCGATGGTATCGATATAACGTCTGCGTCGCTTCGAATAGCCCGTCTCCTCCTCCTCATAGTGTCGGCTATGCATCTCCTCCTCTATGCGTCGATCCTCGTTGCAGTCGCGTCCTGTTACAAATATACGCACCGGCAGACTGTAGTAATCAATGCTGCGCAATCGCGTTGACGTCGAGTCCACATAGAAGGTGAACAGATTCGGATAATAGATGCCATCGCATTTCAATTGCTTGCGTAATTGTATCTGGCCATCCTTGTGGTTGACGGCGACCAGGTGATGCACGAAATGCGCCGATTTGTGTGCGTTAATTTTGTAATGCCGTTCCGAGCCGAGCTTGTAGACCGACGCGTTAAAGACCACCGTGCCTGCCGGCACGTCCTCGTGCACGATTATCAAATAACCGTGCGCCGAGTGCAGCAGCTGTGTGGTGGCGAGCAGGAAGAGCAGCAGATATGTGTGGTGTAGCCAGGTGGAAGGAGTAGTGATGGTGGCGTGTGGCACGTGACTTCGGCTGGACGCACCATCAAAACTACTACTCACTTTACAGTAGCACTCTTGGGTACAACAACAACTACTACTGTAGTTGCTGCCATCCTCATCGCTACCCTTTATATCTTCATTACTACAACAACTATCACCGCTGTTCGTACAACTGTTGTGCCAACTCTTCTGCCGTTGCCTCGTTGTTACAACTAACATTTTCCGTTACTTGTGTGTTTGTGTTTTTGTTTTAAATGTTTACACGCCGTTGGCGTATGCAAAACACCCAATTGTTGGTTGGGTGTGCTTCTGTGTTATTGTTGTTTGTGTGTGTTGTGGTTCGCGTTTCAGCAATCAAGCGCACCGCACCGTTGCACAGCGTTTATTAAATACGCATTCGCTGTGTGCTGTGCGTTGTTGTTGTTAGTGGCATCTGAAATGAGCAGAGCAAAATAAGCAAATCAGTTGAATGCGTTACATATTTACCTAATTGAGTGAAATGTTGTTGTGTGTGTGTGTGCGTTGGTGTGAGAGCAATTATACTAATTTACGTATTTAATATAATACATTATGGCTTATTAAGGAGATGGTTGTGCAGAATTGCAATAGGACGATTTTACAAAAGCAACAACACAACATAAGGTAGATATTCAGATATGAATAGATCATTTGGGTGTGTTCTAAGCTTGTGTTGTGTTTGATTATGTTCATTTATGCAGCAGTTACACTAGTTTACACTTGAGTGTTGACCCAGAGTTGCATTTAGAATATGTTAGTAGGTGTCTAATGCGTTGCTTTCAGAGCATTTTGGTCGTATTATTATGACAAGTGGTAGGAATATATCTTTGTTTTTCAAATTCTGTATTTTGAAAATCGAAAAAATAACGGGAATTTTCATATTTATGAAAAATATTTATTTATTGATCAACATTATTGTTGTCGCCTTCTCCATTTGATATTCTTCCAATTGTCAGAACACGTCTCAAACTAAATTTTTGGGATAGGCTTTGGCTCTTTGAGGGATTTCTTGTATGCTCGTAAAACGACCGTCTTTTAAGGTTTTTTTTATTTTTCGAAATACAAAACAGTCACATGGAGCCAAATCTGGCGAATATGGAGGCTGGGGAATCGTTTCAGCACTGTTTTGGCCAAGAATTCATGAACTAGAAGTGAGCTTCTAACAAAAGAAAATAGCCAAGCTCATAAAAACACATCTAACCTTAGCGGCTACTACATAAAGTAAGCAGTGAAGACAGATGAAATTTTTGATTTTAAAATTGGATTCTAATTTCCGGTATGTTTGAATACATTTCCTATAGCGAGGCCCTATAAAGTATATATATAAATGATCAGTATGTTGAACTGAGTCGATTTAGCCATGTCCGTCTGTCTGTCTGTCTGTATATATACGAACTAGTCCTTCGATATCGGACCACTATATCATATAGTTTCCATACAAACTGAACGATCGGAATCAAGGGCTTGTATGGAAAACTTACGCATTTTACAACATATCTTCACGAAATTTGGTGTGAGTTATTGTTCATAGAAATAATTTAATCTCCGAAAAAAATGTTGAGATCGGTTCACTATAGCATATAGCTGCCATACAAACTGAACGATCGGAATCAGAGGCTTATATGGAAAACTTCCGCATTTTACAACATATCTTCACGAAATTTGGTGTGAGTTATTGTTCATAGAAATAATTTGATCTCTGAAAAAATTGTACAGATCGGTTCACTATAGCATATAGCTGCCATACAAACTGAACGGTCGGAATCAATGACTTGTATGGAAAATTTTCGCATTTTACTACATATCTTCACGAAATTTGGTGTGAGTTATTGCTCATAGAAATAATTTAATCTCCGAAAAAATTGTTCAGATCGGTTAACTATAGCATATAGCTGCCGTACAAACTGAAAAATCGAAATCAAATTCTTGTTTTACTTACTTTTTCTTACGTCTTTAGATTTGCTTAAACACATAGTTACTAAAAGAAATGCACCTGTGAAAGGTATATTAGCTCCGGTACAGCTGAAGTTAACGTTTTTTCTTGTTAAAAATTCACTTTGCCATAAGGATTTTTTGTAATGATTTTGCGTGCCCACAATAGTAGTAGTATTCTACAAAACGGGTTCTTAGGATCGAAAGGCTTGTAATTAATTTATCAATAGAACTTTAAACACATCATTATTTTAGCTTTGTTGGAACAGTGCTCTGTTTCTAATATCATGTTCAAATAAGTGTATTAGCTGAAGTAATTAACCTTCAATATTTAACTTAATTTAGCTTCAGAGAATAGTATATTTGGTAGTCTAAAAAGGCTTTCTCTATATATTTCATTTAATTCATCGATTTTTTTTTTAATAAATCACTATTTTTTCTGGAGTTGAAGAGAGTTTATATTTAAAGTTTATTCTATGATAATAATGACATCAACAAAACTTACTACAATAATGTATATGGCTTGAAAAAACTTAAAGTGGTGAGAGATTATACAATTTTCCATTTTTCAATTATGTCAACAAACATATATAGTATGATACATACATACATATCTACTATGTGTACTCGTATACAGTGCAATTGCTATAAATTCACTTGTCAAAAGTTTGAAATTTTAGGAAATTCAATTAAATTGTAGGAAGCATATACGGCAAGTAGCAGGCTATTAAAAAGCGAAGGTAACGGCAAATATGGAACAAGAAAACAAGTAGTCAAAGACAATTAAGGTGAGTCAACATGCAGCGAAACCACACACGAGGCAGGCAGTGAAAAGAGGCAAGAGGCAGCGCCGGAGCAAATTAAGTTTTCGGCAAACGACAGCGACGATTAATGTAATGTGCCATAAATCAAGGTAACAAGAAAATAGGGAAATATCCCATAAAAAGTAACAACAAATATGTTGTTGTTGTCACGGTAAACCGCAACATAATTACAACAACAGGGAGAGGCAAGTGCAACGCGAAAGCTTAAGTAGCGGCGCGCTAACAAACAAGTTCATATGAGAGCGTTTTTCTATAAAGTTTGACAACACTTAAGTTGGCGGCATGCATGAGTATCTTGCAGAAGTGGCATGCTACTGTATTATGTAATACGCGTGTAATATTACTTATGAGGTCATGCATACTGGGGGGTGTTTTTGAGTATTAGATTTTTGAGAGTTTGGAAGAAATATTCAAAATAGTAGTTTAGAGTCTAATTAAACCTTGTATCATGGCGACAGAGGGAATGCTCGCAAATTTTATGAAAAAATAAAGCGACTTAACGAAGGTTTCAAAACCGGAGCATCCTCATGTAGAGACCAAGGTGGTAATCTGGTAACCGATGTCCAGGGCATACTGGGAATATGGAGGGAACACTTCTCCGACCTGCTGAACGGCAGTGAGAGTACAACACCAGGAGATGGCGAACTGAATCCCCCAATCGATGACGATGGAACAGATGTTCCATTACCCGACCATGAAGAAATTCGAATAGCAATTACCCGCTTGAAGAACAACAAAGCAGCGGGGGCCGATAGATTACCGGCAGAACTATTCAAATACGGCGGCGAAGAACTGATGCTGCATGCATCAGCTTCTTTGCAGAATATGGTCGGAAGAAAGCATGCCTGACGATTGGAATCTCAGTGTGCTCTGCCCAATCCATAAAAAGGGAGATCCCACAATCTGCGCCAATTACCGTGGGATCAGCCTCCTAAATATCGCCTACAAGGTTCTATCGAGCGAACTGTGTGAAAGACTTTAGCCCACCGTCAACAAACTGATTGGACCTTATCAGTGTGGCTTTAGACCTGGAAAATCGACAACTGACCAGATATTCACCATGCGCCAAATCTTGGAGAAGACCCTTGAAAAGAGGATCGACACACACCACCTTTTTGTCGATTTTAAAGCTGCTTTCGACAGCACGAAAAGGAGTTGCCTTTACGCCGCGATGTCTGAATTTGGTATCCCCGAAAAACTAATACGGCTGTGTAAGTTGACGTTGAGCAACACCAAAAGCTCCGTCATGATTGGGAAGGACCTTTCAGAGCCGTTCGATACCAGACGAGATTTCAGTGACTCACTATCGTGCGACTTCTTTAACTTGATGCTGGAAAAAATTATAAGAGCTGCAGAGCTAAACCGAGAAGGTACAATCTTCTACAAGAGTGTACAGCTCCTGGCGTACGCCGATGATATTGATATCATCTGAAGCAACAACCGCGCCGTTTGTTCTGCTTTTTCCCGCATGGATAAGGAGGCGAAGCGAATGGGTCTGGAGGTAAATAAGGACAAGACGAAATATCTCCTGTCATCAAGCAAACAGTCGGCGCATTCGCGTCTTGGCTCCCACGTCACGCTTGACAGTCATAACTTCGAGGTCGTAGATAATTTCGTATACCTGGGAACCAGCATCAACAACACGAACAATGTCAGCCTCGAAATCCAGCGCAGAATAACTCTTGCCAACAGGCGCTACTTTGGACTGAGTAGGCTTTTGAACAGTAAAGTCCGCAGACGATGGAACGATGAGCTGTACGAGTTATACGACGACATTGACATAGTTCAGCGAATAAAAAGACAGCGGCTACGCTGGCTAGGTCATGTTGTCCGAATGGACGAAAACACTCCAGCCCTGAAAGTGTTCGATGCAGTACCCGCCGGAGGAAGCCGAGGAAGAGGAAGGCCTCCACTCCGTTGGAGGGACCAGGTGGAGAGCGACCTGGTTACACTTGGGATCTCCAACTGGCGCCGAACTGCGAAGGAGAGAGAGAGGTGGCGCACTATCGTCGATTCGGCTATAACCGGCTAAACGGTTGCAACGCCAATCACATACATCATGGCGGCAGATCAATGTCATCTAAGGTAAGGTCCTGAAAACAGGCTATTAAAGACTTGGCGTAAAGGAAAATTATCTAGATGAGTTGATGTGAGGAACATGTCAAATTGAGAACTCTTATCGTGTAGTACGTTATGATACAGCATGTATAAATAGAAAGTCAAACTATGACAGTATTCAGAGCATTATTGTTCGAGGATGACTTTGGTTTTATGAGGCTTCTATCAGTAAGTTTAGGTAAAGTTTGCCCACTTGAAGGTTCTGCCTTAGTTTTATCAATTTAAGAGTTTTTGAAGACATATGTCTGCTATTCTAGTACCTTCTAAGTAGACTCTACTTGTTTTAAAAGAATTAATATATTATAAAATTCTATGGTCTAAGCCTTGAAACTTAATGTGTAAGATATCTACTAGAATTTGCAGACTTTTGAGTATTATGTTTTTCTTTTTGTTGGGTGTCTGGATACAAATCTAGGAAAAGTAGGTAGATATCGTTCTTTCTCGTTGCCCTAGACATATGATTAATATTCATTAGAACTAAAACATGAATATAAACATTATTATAAAACTCTAAAAGAAAATATTTTTGCAACATTCCTCGCTCATGCACTCAATGCATGCCACCAACCGTGTCACATGACATAACATAAGTTTGCCGCTTTTAAGTAATTTATTAGTTTCCTTCGGCAATCATCAGGCCATATGTGCGCCACCCGACAGCCCGCTGAGACTTTACTAAGTTGGAAAATACAGTAAGCTCAAGCGCTTATGGGCATGCAAGTAGCATGCGGCATGTTGCATGTTGCATGTGAAATTTTTTTTTTTCCAAACACTCATGAGGAACCCACTCATTCATCGCATCAATGCATATTGTGCGCTACCGTCCACCGCCACCTACCAGCCCACTTTAAACACCTTCGGCATGGCATCGCATATATTTTCCGTTCAACGAACCATGAAAACGCTTTTGCTGGTGTGAACAGAACGAGCGCAATTTCAAATTGAAGAAAAAAAAATTATATTATAAGCACAAAAACAACAACAATTACCAGAGTGTAGTGGCAACAGCAAATGAACATGGGAACTACAACAAAATAACAGCAAATAGCAACAACAACTATGCGCTCAATATGTGCAATGCAGGTGAATTATGGTTAATTCCGCATTTATTGTCTTTCTCATTTTGCATTTTGCATTCCATTTTGTTTTTTGTTTTTGTTCGCACCACATATCTGCAGCTGCACGCGACCACACGCGTATACAATATATCAACTTGCATTTGCCGCGATTTGAAAAGGAATTTAATTAAATACATAGTTTTATATGGCGTTTTAATTTAATTTTTTCATTTCATTTCTTCATTTCGCCGCTCTTCAATTTCATGCTACGTAATTAACACGCAATGTGCGCCCAACAACACGCACACACGCACACACGCTCGCACACAAACTTTTGTTATATAACCAACAAATGTACATTCACAGTTTGTTGCGTTATCATGCCGCCCATACTGTGGCATGCAACAGTTCAATCGTTCAATTAAGCGGGCGAGCGAGTTCATTTGCGCTATCGCAGGCGGATCTCTGCATGTTTGTGCAAGTGGGCGGTTGTGTGTGGTAATTCAATTTGGTAAAATGGCAAAAGTTAATGGGTGAAGAGTCGCTGACAATTGACGCATTGATTTTACAATTTCATTAAAATTTTAAATAAATTTTAAATGTAGCGTTCTGAAGTGAAATGAATTAATGTTGAATGACTATTTGGGGGAATGCTTGATTTCCCATAGCTCTTCGGGGAACTGTTGAAACTGTCTAAATTGTACGAAACATATTTAATCAAAAGCAATGAACTGTGAAATGAGAAAAATTTAATTATTTTGATTATTATTATTTGGAAAATTGTGTGACCATTGCGATTTTCCGACGGGTTGTGTGTGAAATCTTTGTCGAGTTCACATCCAGAATTTCAAAAAGAAAGAATAGTTCGAAGACGCCGCAGACATTTTTGCGATGAAGATGTCTCCAAAACAATAAGTATGTATCTCGGAGACGTTTTACTCCTTGTCAGTCCAATGATCAATAGATTAGGGCAATACATGTTCCGAGTTTCAAATCTACTATATTTCGAATATATAATAGTAAACTTTATCTCACAGATTGTCTGGTTTCCTTTTTAATCTCATTGCTTTCCGATCTCCAGATTATTGTCTACCTTTCGTCTTAATTGAGGTTATGAGTTGTGTGTGAAACAAGATTATAGAAAAAGCTTATAGATTCCAAGAATCCAGATCTTCCGTGTATGCTTGTTCTCTTTGCTAAAACTCTCACGGGAGAGTGTGCGTTATGTTTATTATAAGAGATCTATAGACAGTCCTAAAATCAGTGATATCCGAGAAAGGGTTATCGTTATCTGTCTATAGACTTCAAATAGCCCAACATATTGAATTTATCTTGCAGTATCTTCGAATTGATACCGGTATTGACGTATCTAGATCGACAGTGATCGATAGCATGTGATATATGAGACGTCGGGGATAACAAAATGGAACTAGCCCGTGGTTCTAAGCTTCCACACGAAGTAAGATGCTCCCAAAGATAGAGGTTCTATATAAGCAAAGTATAACACAAAATGAACTCAAATCTAGTATAAGAACTTATATCATTTGTATGATAAATTAAAACATTCATATGTAGCTGTAGCATACCCCCGAGCATATTCATGTAATGAAAAAGTTCTTCGTAAGATTCATTATCCACAGAGAGAGTACTTGATACGTTATGTTAGGAATAAAATCTGGTTGAATTTTTGCCCACTGATCCAAAGTTAACTCTCCGGATACGGTGTTGACTTAAAAAGCTCCTGCTATATATTGGTACTGGCTTATTTCAGGATTCAAATTCGTTTCAAATTTGGCTTGTCACCTTAGACTGGTAAACTAATAAAGTCTTTCAATCTTTTCTCAAATTAATGAAAACCATCCCAAAACTAACGAATTCTTAGTTTAATAAAAGAAATCAAGTGAAATTTATATGTGCATGCGGTGAGCTCTCATTAACTTCCGCTTCAGAATTTGCAAAAGTGGTAGGAACTTGTATGTGGCTGTTGCGTAGACTTTGCTGTCTGGTGGCTTGCCGACTGCAGACTGCCAACCGCCGACTGCAGCCGCTGTGGTCGAAAACTTTATGTCGCTCATTAAATGCTTGACTCGTTCAATTTGTCATTTCTTGCTGACTTTTGTATCTTTTTTTGTTTTTATAAATGTTGTCTGCTTTCATTGCTGCAGCGAGAGCTTTTCACGTGCTTTCATATACATTTTAATATACATACATACGCATGAGGCCCATTAATGTATAACGGTTATGACTTTTAAAAGTTTTCACAAATTTTCGCCTTGTCAACGAAATCAAATTATAGTTTTATATACTTGCCTTGCGTTTGTTGTTTTCATTTTTGTGCAGACGCTCTCTTTACCGCATTTATTCAAATAAAGGCAGTAAAGAAAAACTAAGTGAATAAAGCAAAATACCGAAATTAATTTAATTCAAAGAGGTTTGGGCCAACAGCGCATTCGCATGCTTGTCTGCTTAGTTTGCTAACTTAGTTTTTGCTTTCATTGCTTGTGCTTTTTTGTCGAACTTTGAAAGTTTAGAAATTGTGTTTATGTATTTTTTTTTGCTTTTATTCCCTTGACATATGTGAAGTTCATGTGCGCTCGTTTAAATGCCTTTTTCCTTTAGGGAAATAAATTGTATGCTCGTAATGTGGGTATACAAATTTAAACAGATTTCTAAACGAAATTAAATATTTAAAAGTCTATTGAGGGATGGCCGTAGAAAGCTTTTGGAAAAGCTTTTATCTAAAGTAACTACTAAACTGGTCAATTAAGAGCTATTGGCCTAGAGTTTGTTAATGATAGTAAAAACTTGGAAAGTTCTGAGTCTACGAAATGTGGTATACCCTAGTGAAGTCTGAACGGGTTGAATAAGCTTTTAATAAGCTCTTAGGGGTTGTTCGGTATTATCTCGTATAATTTAAGATCTTCGCATGTTTCGTGTTTTAATTAATACTTAAGGTATGGGTATCAAACTGTAGCGGCTTCAAAAATTTACAACTGAAAGTAATTTTTGTGGAGAGTTGCCAGATGCTTAAAATTTTTGTTTAATTAAATATTACAAAAAAAATTTATACCATCATTGTACAGAAAATCCCACAATATGGAATTAAAATTTTTACCAAAAAGCGTTGCCACCTGTTTTAAAAATACAATTATGTATATAATACAAAAAATTTCAAAAACTTAAAAATTGTATCTAAGTAAATTAAGTTAAGCACGTGTAATGTGTTGACTTAAAATTTCCTTAGCGGTTTTCAAAGCCACGCAAAAAATCTCATTAAATATAATGTACTTATATGTATACGAGTATTTGCAGAAAAGTAGCACAACATCTTCAACGCTAATTCTCAACACTTTCCTCAGCAAAAGCAATTAAAATGTTGATAATGCGAGTAGAGCACCACCAAGTTGTTGTAAGTAGAATTAGAAGCCGCAAGGCATATTTGCCGCACACACCTAGAAGAACTCTATATGTGCTTATGTGTGACTCTACATACATATATTCACGCTAACGCTAACGGTTTTAAGTGTATAAAACAGTAATCTATTTGGCCTTGATTATCTACCACGGCTGCTTACAGACCGTCGTAACACTTTCTCAGCGCCAAAGCTTAGCTTGTAATTACTGCACAAGTATGCTTAGGCGCTAATGATTTGCCGGTGAACGTGTAATCAACAGATAATTTCACTTATGTGCTTGGCATAGTTGAGTAAATACAGCGCAAAAGTTGTTATGATGCTGATATGAGAAGAAATGTAAATAAAGTTACCGTTAGTGGTGGGAACAAAAAAATTTGGAGAATTTATTTAAATTTAAAACTATATTATATAGGTAACTTAAAGCTTCGTAGTCTAAGAAGAGGAAGCTTTTCCAAAAGTCTATCAGTTATTGAGAGACTGTTTACAAGCAGTTCTAAGACGCACAACATCTTTAGAAGAAGCAGCTGGGTCCATTTTAGTGCTAATATTTTCTTTTTTTTTTATTTTTAATTCACCTTATTTTATTTCTACAAGATTTGACACCCTCATCTACTCTAAACGACTCTATGAGGTCATATCCCAGCTGCCGTTTATCTCTTAATTTCTTTTTCTGTATGTCCTTCGTGCTGGCCAGTAAACGTTATCTTCTTTTGATTTAAAATACTTCATTGACTATTCCTTTTTATTCTGCTACTGCAACAATTTTCCCTCTTTATCAACTTCCTGTCGAGCATTTATACTTCTAACTTCTGTCTAAAAAGTTTCTTCTCCAAAAGGCTCTCCTATTTTGTATGTGTGTCTGTACCTAACAGTTATGTACTATATGTCGATATGATTGTGTGTGTTTGAATTTGGTACAATCTCCTTATAGTTAGTGTCTGCTAAGCATCTTATATTGCTTATTTTATGTCATTCTCTTTTGGTGTCTCGTTTTTGCTCTTCTAGGTAGCTTAGACGAAGGTGAAATTGACGCAAAGCAATGAAGGCGAGATTAAAGTAAATTGATGGAGAGGATTTCGTTGACACAAATTCGAAAATATCTTATTTGTGACAGTTTTAGGCAGACAGTACTTAGAATTATGATTTGAGGTTTGGCATATACAAATATGGTGCTTATCTTCGCTTGGAAATAATACAAAGTATGTGAACTGAAAGTATTTTGTGGCATTTTAAGCCACCTACGAATAACTGAGTAACTTTTTTATGGCGAAAGATCAAATTTTGTATCGAATATGTGTGTGATGAATTCGGTGAATATTGAAATCGAAAGCTCCATTTAAGCTCCATGGTAAGCTTAAAGCTCACTTCAAAGATCAACATTGCTTGGAATAATACAAAGAGTGTGAACTGAACACCCTTGATGTGACTTTAAGCCACCTTCGAATAACTGATGAGCTTTGTGAAAGCTTAAAGCTCCATGGAAAGCTTAAAGTTCACTTGAAAGTTCAATTTCTAACTCTGAAACGCTCGGAAGTCTAGTGATCTCAGAATTCAATACAAATATAACCGATTTTTGCACAGCTAATTTTAAACTCTCTCTCTCTTTTCTCTCTCTCTCTCTCTCTCTCTCTCTCTATAATATAACATAATAAGTACCGAATAAAATTCACTTACAAAAAATATAGTAAATTACTATTCTAAAGGTCAAAAGGTCACGCATATTCAAAAAAAAAGTACTCTTAATATTTTGCATTTCGCCAAGCTAAAACTTACATATATGCACTCTAATCCATATACATAACAATTTTTTTCATCCCAAACTAATTAAAAGCTATAGCAAAGGCAAAGCCAAAGTAGCAAAAGTCAAAGCCAGCGAAATGAGCAAACATACAAAAAGCGCAGAGAGCCAAGTATGCAGTTATGAGTCTTTCATTAAGTTCAAGTACTTGCATAACGGTACACATTTTTGTTTTTTTGCTAACTTTTAAAATACGCGTAAAAATGTTAAATACATTTTTGCTTTTCGGTGAAGCATACAAACTTTAACTATTAGATTAAATGACTTTGCGTAGTCTGTAGAGTCGTTATCCTTGCGCCATGAAGTTTGCGTGAGACTGTCTTCACATTGTCACACGAGCACTTTGCGTGATATTAGAGAGTGGTGTATGAGAGCTCAAGGGGCGCAAAATTGAAAAGACACTACAAGGCAGTGGAAATGCATGCGACTCTTGTTTATTATATGGCTGTGAGTGAAGACCCTGTAGGAAATGATAAAATACAAAAGATCTCGATTTGTTTTAGGATAGTTTACGATATTGTTTTTTAGAAATAGTGATTGATATCAATTAGTTTAAGATAGAAAACTTTTTCTGCAAATTAAAAAAATATATATTTTTGAAAAAAAAAACAATACTTCATGAAATATTATAAATTTTAGTAATATATTCCAGTAATTGAGTTATGTAGACCTTTCAACGCCATAAATTCATAAAACATAGTTATTTCGATAAATCAGAGACTTTACTCGAATATCTCAATTTCCTACAGGTCATCTATGGCTGTTAAATTTTGATTGCATTCACAGATATGTCTTTAACTTGTTGAAATTGTTTACTCTGTGTTTATTTTCTGTTGGCGTTGTTTCTGAGGTCATCGTAGAAACAATTATATTTTAAGCTTTTATACCCTGTAGGAAATCTTATATGGGTTTGTAATATACATTTAATAATGAAATAAGAAAGCAGATACAAAAAATTAAAAATTTTGGGAGAAACAATTTTTTCAAGGAGGGAAAGATCTATTAACCATTATATAGGTCTGAGGCTTTAAGGGGCGAATTACGGTTCAGAAACCGACTCTAGAGAATTGAATGCTTCAGGGAAACACCATAACTAGATCAAACTAAGATTTTTAATACATTTCAGAGCACCAAAGCTCTTTTCCGCTCATAAGGCTTCAGATCCTACATTACTTATATCATTTAATCGGGTTAACACTTGTCGCCCACTAACTATTTCCGGTTGGGTAGCCACAAATAAATACATACATTCACATCCATGCACATTTATTAAAGTGTGTTGATGATACTCTCTAGCCACAACCAGCATACGTGGCACATCGCATGTCGTTTCCTACTTTGTCTCCTGTCTAGACAAAGTAATTTTTATATTGCATACCGCATACTCCATTCAAAACATTGCATTCAAACTAGTGAAATAAATACACAGCAATTAAGTGCATGAGACGAAAAATGTTGCTGTCGTTTTTCGATTTAGTAAATTTAGGATTAAGCGGATTTTCTAAATTAATAGGAAATATATGAGCAACCAAGAAGTGCTTTCAATCGAGAGCGATTACAATTTCATTACAATTTTAGTATTGAAAGATGTCTCGACCTCGAGATTTCTAGCATTATAATTGAATTTGACAACATATTTGGGGATCATATTTTGATGGCGACACACATATGGAGGCACTATACTTCTCAGAGCGTCAGAGAAATTTTTTGGAAATTGGATTTTCCAGTTCCGAGAGTGTTCTCAACTTCCCCAAAAAATTGGTTTTGACCTTGATTTAAACTCAAGATCTCTACTTGAATATACTCTCGTATATTAAGCTCGTAATTGAGCATTCTCAAATATGTACTAATACTAAATTATTCCTATTCTTAATTTAAAATTATAAACTAGTCTATTTTAAAACAATTAAAGCAGCAACCGCTGAGTCATTGCTCACAAAATGGCGCGTGCCCACGTCTTTGTGTTCGTGGCTTCGTACTTTTATTACAATTACAAACCACATCCTGTAGAAAGGAAGCACAACAACGACTTGAGAAGTTAAGCTTTCGCCTTTGATTCTTAATTTCATTTGTTATCTTTTGATTTGTTTACCGATAAATTTAATTAAAAATTCATTGCACTCAGCTCAACATCGCCACAATGCTACAGTGCTGGCAGTCATCAAACAAACGCCAACACACAGTGAAGCTGAGTAAACCAAAGGCGGTTGTGGTTGAGTGTAGGAGTGTGAGTGGATATCTATCAACCACAAGCATCTAGCACTTGTGAGCGGAAAGAGCAAAGAACGCCTGCTGATTGCCGCAAATACTTTGCCTCCCGCGCCCGCTGTTGTCGCTGTCACCTGTTTTCCACAAATGCCGTGCCACATGCACGCCCACTAGCACGCGCGTTGAGGCACAGACACACACACATATATAGAAGCATTTCTAGAGTGACGCAGCAAGTGCTCGCGAGATAAATGAACTCCAGCGACAGGGTTTAGTGGCAGCGCGGTGGCGTTGAAGGCGCATAAATATACGCCTACTCGCACAAAGGCACACACACACTTGCACACATAGAGAGAGTGAGTAACGGTGGTTTTTGTGCACAATTGCAACAAATTAAAACCATCCTTTAGGCTTACAAAATGCGCCGAGCGCGGCAGCGACAGCCAAAGCAAAGCAAAGTAAAGTAAAGTAAGCAACTAACGAGCGATTTGATTATGCAAGTACAAGGATCACAATATGCAGACACATGTATGTACTTGTGTATGTGTGTGTGTGAGTGCTTGAGTGGCGCACCTGAGGGCAAATAGTTGGTGTTGTGCGGCGGCAACTCTTGCAACTGCCGCATGCCACATGCCGCTGCACTTCTTGTGCAACTCATGCACTAGCTGCTTGTTGTTGTTGTTGTTTTATATCTTTTTTATGCATTTTTACTCGGCGCTCGCGGCGAAGTTTTGCATTTGTTAACTGTCTCCTGTGGCATACAACTTCCTTCTACACTGCTGCACTTTGAAGTTGTTGCCATTTGAGAAACGCGGCGACGCTGTATCGCTATGCAACTGTGTCTATATGTAGCCTAACGTCGATAGTCGCTTGTGTTGCGTATACGCCGTGTCGCCATACAAGTGAGCGCATGCAAAAAGTACCGCAGTTTAGTGCATTAATACCAGCATAGATTGCGCTCTAGCAGACACCAGGCAGGCAAATAAAATGCAATTAAAGCTTAAACCGAAAAACCAACAACACACGCGCGTTTCTATGCATTTTAATATAAAGTAAGCAACTAATTTTCGCTGCCGCACTTTTTTTTAGTGCTAACTGTCAAGTGAAAAGCCAAAGTTACTACTGTTACCGTTGAAGTGGTGAGAAGAGCAGCGGAAGCGATGAAGTTGCAAGTGCCAATTAGATGCGGATGAGCTTAGCGCGTGTAAGTAATCCTGTTGTACATGTGTCTTGGCTGTTTATGAGGAAGTGAGACTAAGTAATTGGTTATGCATAGAATTAAAAAAATAAATTCTGAAATAATTTATGAAGCATTGCTTGACTAATATTAGAGCATATTCTAATGTAGTATGTATATAGGTAAAGCTGGTAAAAATATTATTTTCCAACAGTAGACGCCTACATCAACCTCCTGTCAAGCTTCGGAGCATCCGAGAAAAATCTTAAGAACCATTTCCTTCAGCAGGGATTGACCACCAACATGTCTTTTCAATAGCTGTGATGTATTCTTTAAAACCGATCCCTGGGATTCCCTCCTTATATGACAAAACGTTTTCAATAGGTAAGAAGAGAAGCTAAAATCTTTGGTCGTGGGATGGGTCATGGCCTTTGTGATGAAAGCGACCATAACCTGTCTTAAAATACACGGCATGTCTCCCAATTTCATCTCTTTCTATATAAAGGGATCCGTCAAATACACAACGCCTTGACGGTCTGTTGTATCTGCGCTAATATTATGATATCCGTCATCGGATGCTTGAAGAGTTTGAACGAACTATCGAGAAGGACGAAGAATGCTATATAATTTACCTGAAGCACTCCAATGGTATCCTCACTCCAATTTCCAGTTTCATCTCTAAAATAATCGTAGAATGCAGAAAACCTTGCGAGAATACGCCTAGTCCTTAGGGATACGCAATTTTTTTCACTGTAAACTGTAAGTCGTAAGCTGAGCGATCCATGGTGTCAAAAAATTTGCCTCTATATTTTCAGTGCTTCCACGAAGTATGAACCCTCTTGGGTAACTTTGGATACAAAACTGAAGCTTTCGGATTATTCATATATGTATAAATTCTCTTCCTACCCAAATATTAATTATACTCTCGCAACAAAAGTTGCTAAGAGAGTATTATAGTTTTGTTCACATAACGGTTGTTTGTAAGTCATAAAACTAAACGAGTTAGATATAGGGTTATATATATCAAAATGATCAGGGTGGCGAGACGAGCCAAAATCCGAATGTCTGTCTATCCGTCCGTCCGTGCAACGGATAACTTGAGTAAAAATTGAGAAATCTTGATGAAACTTGGAACACATGTTCCTTGGGACCGTGAGAGAGTTGGTTTCAAAAATGGGCAAATCGGACCACTGCCACGCCCACAAAATGGCGAAAACCGAAAACACATAAAGTGTCATAACTAAGTCAAAAATAAAGTTTTAAAGGTTAAATTTGGAACAAATTTGGATGCATATTTGGATGTAATTTTTTTTGGGAAAGTGGGCGTGGCCCCGCCCCCAAATCGGTTATTTGTATATATCTCGCAAACCAATAAAGCCATATAAACCAAACTTTCTGTAGTCGGTTCTCTTTCGTACCCCCACCACAAACCATGAAATTAGTTGAAATCGGATAATAACCACGTCCACCTCCCATACAAAGGTTATGTTGAAAATTACTAAAAGTGGGTTATCTTACTAATGAAACATGTTAGAAACACTAAATTTTATAGAAGAAACAGCAGAAAGAAGCTGCACTCAGATTTTTTTACAAAATGGAAAATGGGCGTGGCATCGCCCATTTATGAGTCAAAAACCTTATCTCAGGAACTGCTCGACCGATTCGAATGAAATTCGGTATATAATATTTTCTTCATTCCCTGATGACACGTGTGGAATGGCTGAAATCGGTCCACAACCACGACAACTTCCCATATAACTCAATTTTGAACTCCATCTTATTCCTTCACTTTATAATATATACATAAAGAACCAATGAAGATAGCGAAATAAAACTTTACACAAGTACTGTATATGATCTGTGGCATCACTTGTGAAAAATTGTCGAAATCGGACTATAACTTTTCAAAGCCCCGAATATCGAATATGTGCCCCATGGTAATTTTTCAGCGAAAATTTCGGTAAATCTCTCAGATATATTAATTAAATTTAGAGGAAATATTTTTCTTCTAATAGTGTAACTTGCCCTAGCTCTCATGTACCTAATTATAGGACTTTCAAATTGGGTCAAATTGTGTGTTATCTTAATAAAAATATATCAATGAATTGCGAGAATATAAAATGATCGGTTGCACACGAACTTAGCCTTTCCTTACTTATTATTCTTGTTTTTAATTTTTGAATATTGCAACAAAAATGTTCAACATTTCTTTGCTGGTTAAAATTTTAGTCCATTGCGCCGAAATGTAGGCAACATTTTTGATAAATTTTTGGGAACTCAATATTAAATAAAAGTGAAAAGTGTTCTTTAACCTTGTAACCAATAATTCATAAGAAGATTTTCCCAGCTAATTTAATAGTGGTATATCATTTGTCGATCAATTTGTTTCAAGTTCAAATTATTACCTTGAATATATATGCTTCACTATTAAGAAGATCAATAAATTTCTTAAAAAACATAAACATAATTTCCCATAAAGAATACCAGAAATCAACCATTACTACAGAAAGGAAATTAAATTCACAAGCGAAAGTGCAACTCATTTTCATGAGATCGCACACACACAAGTGCATATGAGTACAAGTGTATGTGTGTGTGTGTGTGTGTGTATAAACAACATTCAATTTCAGTCATTACGATTTAAATTACTTAAGAACGAAAGCGTCGCCAATTAAAGAGAGGAAGTACTTTAAGCATTCACCCGAGCGGTTAACGATGGCAAATGATGTGTTAATGACAGACGGAAACGATGCAGTGGAGAGAAATTGAGAGTCAGCCAACGCCGACACAAGCATACACATGGCATATACATAAAAATAATTCTACGATGATGATGAAATGGTGTAAAGGGAGGGAGCCCAAAGGAAATGCACGCAAATGCAAATGCAAAGGATATCAACGAGTTGTAAAGGAATGGCATGAAATGGAAAGGAAGGTGGAGGTGGAGGTAGATATGAATGCAAGAAAATGACATTACAGCGGTAAGCAGGAACATTATGCTGTGTTTTCTGTACGTTTTCTTCCAGCACATACATGTCGTGAAGCTAGCAAGCTGGTGTGAGCCAGTGTCGAGGCTGTGTGATATAAAATGTGCGCATAGCAATGTCCTTTTGCTGCGCCGCCGTACAGCAGAGTTGTCATAAATGGAGGACACCGCAAATGCAGCTCATCAGCCAGACGTGGCACACAACATAGCATAGCACAGCATAGCGCAGCACAGGATGCGGAGATGCCGTTGCAGCAGGATGTACTTTTTTAACGCAATTGTGCTGGCACAAACACATTTAAATTTGCGCTTACACGTGTTCGTTTATACATGTGTATGTATGTGTGTTTGTAAAGTGGTGTGCCTGCAACACAACCTGCCACATGCCACAGGGCCAAAGACAGGCGCACAGCAATGTAATGTGACAGCTTTATGAATTTAACAACAACAAGTTGACTTTGTCGCTTCCAAGCCGTTGTGTTGTTGTTGGCTTGTTGACTGCCTGCCTGGCTGGCTGCTTGGTTGCTTGGTTGCTTGGTTGCTTCATATAAAGATGTGGCCATGAGTTGTGTGAGCCACGGCCTAACCAGCTGCCTCATTTGGCACGCAAATGCAAACGTAATGCCGGCAGATAAGTCGCAGGATACAAGTGTTTATATGTCCACACACATACATACATATCTACATATGTCATATGCATAAATATTTCCAGGCCTTGCGCCGAGAAGTTCCGATGCATGCAATGAGCATGAAATTCCTACTTAAGGCTTAAAATCATAGCTGCTGGGTACAAGTATGTTTGTATGTGTGTGTGTGAGTGTGTGAGTGTGTGAGTGTGTGAGTGTGTGAGTGTTGTGTAGTCAGCACGTGATGCTGCAACCTTTGCATAAATACCACATGAAATGAGTTGGTTGCATATATTTCTGAAAGTTTTTTTATTTTTATTTTATTTGTCTTGTTTTTTGCTTGAGTGCGCTCCAGCAGCACTGGCATAGGAAAACCGCACGCAATTAAACTGATGGCAGATTTGCTGGCTGCATACAGCTGTGTTTGACTCACACCGGGAGCCCTCTAGATTATTGAAGGCTTAACAAAGATACAACAGAGAGAAATGAAATGAAAATAAAAATAAAAAAAAAAAACAAATACAAAACAGTAACTGCTTGAGCAGCCGCAAAAGCTGGGACATGCAGAAGTAAGTTTGTAGCTGAAGCAGCCACAGCCGCTGGCTATTCGTGTTGTCTACAATGTGCAACAAAGCTGCAACTCCGACACACAAAAAGTGTGCACAAACAGAAATTACATTTATTTGCGGGTTAACAGGCGGTGGCAGTTTATTTGTTTGTCTCATTTCTTTATCTCTTTGCTTTCTTCTAACGCGGCACAAGTGTTGCTTCACAGCGTTTTGAAGTGTTGCAAGAAATTCAAATTCCTCCCTTAAGTGACGCAAATGCCAACGGATGTCGGTGCCGGCAAGTGGTGGAAAATGATGCATTGATGGTTGTGGTGAATCCCTGAAACGCAGAGACAGTGGGGGATTTAATAAGTGAATCGCTCTGGCTTACTTGACTGGTCTTGAGACTTTGAAATTTTAATTGAAGAAGGATTTTATAGACCAATATAACTGATATTGCGAAATATTTTTCACAAATATTATGGATATGATGACTAAAATATAGCCTAAATTGATATTTTAACCGCATTTTACAACAATGATCGAACAATTGTTTGAAAAGATCACTTAGAACACTTTTAAAACAAAACGTTGCCTACATTTTGGCGCGGAGTGAAAAAATGTTTTAATGAAAAGTAAGCTCCAATATGCAACATTTCAATTAAGCCACTTCGCTTAGAGTATCTATAACTTAGTCTGTACCCCCTTTTTGGCACTAGATATTTTGAAAACTCCTTTCTCTCTATAAACCCCACCACTGTCTCTCGAACTTTTGCACTGCTTATGTTTTTGCGCTCAACTGCTTGGCTGTTAGCTGTGATGGCATGTCGCAACAGCAGTTGACGCAGCTTCTTCTCCAACAACTCAAGTATAAGTATGTGTCTCGTTCTATGCAAATTTATGCAACGCATGCTTGTCTTTACTCAACTTCAAGTTGCATTGCTTTACTTGCAAGCATAGATCCTTCAGATATTTTTTTAGGTATGTGTGGTTATTAGGATCACTTTGCCATAACATGTCACATAAATTAAAATATGTAAGAAATTTCATTTGCATTTTTGTGCGTTTGAGAAAATTTTTTTTATATTATTTTATGATTTATTAACAAAATTACTTTATTGTTTGTTACTTATAATGGCATTACCTTTATTACCTCTGTGGATGTCACTTGTAACTGCCATAAAAGCTCTTTGAGCGTTTCAAAAGTGTGGTTTACTCTTCAGTGATTAGAATTTGAGCGATGGAAGGTATTTGAGGAACAAGGTTGAACTGAATTTGAGTGTATGAAAAGCGCTTGAATATATTTCTCACTTAATGAATTTTAAATAAATATTTGCTGTGCAAAATTTTCAGCGCCATCTATCCGATATACGTTTTGATAATTTTTTGTATAAAAAACTTTCAAAAAAAAAACTTGGAAAAGCATTGGAGTATATTCAACTCCATATATATATTTTTTTAAGATTTTGTTGTAAACACAGCTTACTTAAATAGTTAAAAGAAAGTGCAGATTTTGAAAAGAATTTCACTAAACGATTTCGCATTAACAATTCTGATATAGAATTAGATATATATGTAGCACATATAATGCGCTGCCACTGCTGTCTGCAATCTTGTTTACTACTTAAATGCTTTTCTCTTTTGGCGATGTCGCAGCTGGCTTATGAAGAGTAGAACGTAAATAGTCGCAGTGAATGTACTAATTGAAAGGTAAAGTCTTAGCGTGAAAAATATGAAACTTAAATGCTGAGTAAACTTATTTTAATTTCGCATTGCTACAGACAAACGACCTACAATGAGATGAGGTGTCTTCTATTTCGCTGGTAATCTTATACCCGTAAAGAATGTAAATTTTCACATAATGGTATTGACGTAAAGAAAGAAAGCAAGACGAAGCGCCAATTAAAATAAAGTACTTATTATATTATTAGAAAACGCATTAAAACCGAAAAAAAATATTATTTAATTTTGCTTTTCTATTTTTTATAAAGCAGCTTACATTGCTTTGAGGTGAAAATTGCTGAGTAACACTGTAGCTTACCTTAACTTTTATGCTGATAATGACTGCAAGTAATTCACTGTGTTGTTGTTCTGTATATGAGAACATTTTGTGACAAATCTGTAAGAGAGAAGAAGTAAATTTGAGTAAAATATATTTTTATTGCATCGCCTGGATGTAGGCTACATTTAATTGTTATTGAGTATATTAAAAGCAAATCGTTGCCTACATTTAGGACAATATTTAAATTAATTTCAAAGATTATAGCTTATCATGCTTAAGAATTTCAAAATTGAAACATTAAATAATGTAACTCAGCTTTAAGGGCAAAAAAATCAAAATATAATTCTGTCACCTGGCTGATACGCAAGCAACGCAATCGAGCAGCAATTATGGACCAGCTTATGAGCTTATTGATTTAATTGTTTCTTACATGGAAATCCGTAAGCTTTAAGTCTAGTTTACATTTACAATTCAGTAGCTCGCAGAGATTATAAGGATTAGACACTTTAGTTATATATATATAATACAATATTATTAAATTGCTTACGAAGCTATGTTTTCCAACTGCTGACACAACTCGTTTGCTAAAATAGAAAACAAGTGAGTTTAAATTGCTTTTATTTTAATTGAAGGGTAGCTGCGCAAGGATGTGAGCAATGAAGGGAAAGAGAATAAATTATCTAACGAATATAGACAAACATATGCGCTAGTAGACACATACATAAGTGTCTTTAAAATAAGCGGCAGCAGCATTTGCTGGGAGGAGTTTTCGCTTTAAACACAGACACATGATTACCAGAGATGCCTGTAGGTATGCATGTGTGTGTTTTTATATAATATATGACAAATGGAAATTCATAGAAATATATTCGTTGGGAAGTTCGTTGTATTCCCAAGGGTGGCGGCGGCGTGTAGGCGGCTTTCAAACTTTTGCGATTGACACAAGCGCATATGTCAAATTATTTACAAGCTCATATGTGTATGTATGAGTGTGGTGTTTTTTTAATTTTGTTTGCATGTTTGTATGTGTGTGTGCTATGTAAAGCAGAATATTGCTGTGTAATCTTGCGTTTAAATGACATGCAAATTGTCAATATTGTTTGGCATGTGTGTAAACATGTCCTTATATATGTATGTGAATGTGTATGTGTTTTTAGCTAGAACTGTAAGTAATTACTTTTATGACGCAGGAAAAAAGTGTGGAAAGTGTAGGAATCAAATTTTATGTCGAAAGTTTTGACGAATTTTGTATGAAATAAATTAAGAAGCTTACACTGGCAGCTTAGTAATAAACATTTTATGTATTAACATGTCATTCATGCGAAAGTTCGAAACATATTTAGTTGAAGCTAGAAATTCATATTCGAATTTAGCATTTGAAAAGTATATTTTGAGTGATGTGATGGCGTAAAAATATTCGAAAATTTAGAAATTTTACAAATTCATAAAATTCATATAAAAAAATATGATTTTAGACACTGAAATGAGTTTTCGAAAGAAATTTTTCAAATCTGTGTAGAATCGAGTTAAGCTGTTTTGGTTGTTAAGTGACTTTAAATCGGTATTTTTTATGATTCTTTATTAATACATCTAATTTGACAAGATTCTAAATAAAATTTTTCATTATTTAGTAGAAACAGGTTAAGCTGTCTTTCGTGTTAAGTCACTTTAAACCGATATTTCCGAAAGGGCACTTATGCTTGTAAGCAGTTAAGAGTCTGTTGATTTTCATGAATTTTTGAAATTATTTACATGCTTACATATGTATGTGAGTATATAATTTCTGCAGAAGCATTAAGTATTTATGCTATTTCATTGAGTACAGCGACAGCTAGAAATTGAAAAATGACTTTTGCCTTATTTGTCGGGCACTTAACTTCCACAATGGAAAATTATTGCAAACCCATCTAAATTTATTTTCAACGACATAATTTTTCATGCCACTGACAAAGCACTTGCGAGCACATACACACACAAACACATACAGTTCTAACACACAACGACGCGTGCACTTTTCGTTAGAAATTTGCCATTTTTAATTTTGCTAAAATTTCTTCGCGCCACCAGCCACCAACCAGCAGTTATCTATGCTTGAACATATGCATACACACTCACTCTTGCAGGCGCTTGCAGTGAGTGTAGTGGCGAAAAACACAATAGACACAATCAATCAAAGTGGTTTTGGCAGCATTTGGAGGGTTTGTGCAATGACAATCAGCTCGCTGCCACCGGTCGCACACGCAACACTCAGGAGGCGCGTTCCCATATTCAACCAACTCCCCATGGTGTGTGTGTGTGTGGGGTGGCATTGCATACAAAGGCACAGTGGAGGCGCTGCGCCGCTTCGTTGCACAACAACTAAAGGCGAATAATGAATGTTACAATGAGCACTTTGTTTGCTTGATTTCACACACACTCCCATAAGCACATACATACATATTCATACAGTCATGCAGGGGACATTGCATATTATTCGCGTTTTAAGTAATATCCTGTTTTTTGTCGTGTAAAATTTCATATTTTACAGTTATTTTGTGTACTACTTTTGTGCAACGCGGTTTCCTTTGACAAATGGCGCGTATTACTGATTCACATTTTTTTTTCTCAATAAAGTAAAATGGAACACAAGACAGGCATAAATCAATGCAAAGCAAACGACAATACACAAAGTCATAAGGGTAGTTGCAGAAGCTTTGAACTCTCAATTTGATATAAAATATATATTTGCTTAAATATTTCTAATTTTCTTTTTATTTATAAACACTCTAAAATAATTTGAAAATGAATTTTATAAAAATTCTGAAATCCCATAAAGTTTCTTAAATGTCTTACATTAATAATTCACCTTTCACTAAGTTGATTTCACTTACTCTTTTGGCAGTTAACAGTGTTCTTTGAAGACAGTTTATCAAGAATGAAAGCAAAAGAAACTTATTTAATATTAAAGTTATTTTACCGTTTTCTTATTTCCATTTTAAGTGAACCAAATTATAATACCCTTGTGCCTGCTATTTAAAAGTCGAAAAGTCAAAATAAGTAGCTTACTAAGAAAAGCGCTTATAAAGTAATGCAAAAGATGTAAATAGTAGCGTTTAGTTGATAGTCTACAAATACAAAAATTCTTCATTATACACATGAAAGTCATCTAGTAAGCATTTCTTAGAAACAAAAGACACTTTGAATTACTTATTAACATTACCAAAAAATGTTGGGGCTTGAAAGTGATGATGTACTAAAAAGAGTACCGAAGAAGTGAGATAGGTTTAGAGTTTATTCACGAATTAAACTCTTTTATCAAGGCAACTCTTCTCAGAATTAAAAGCCGGTTATGCTTAAGCTCTACTCTCTTATAAAAAATTTACAAGTGAACAACAATCTAGTCATATATAGTCAGTCAGTAATAAAATAAAGGAGCATATCCCGTTTAAAGTAGTACACCTGGTGTACCTTTCTTCGATTTATTTCAGTTGCTTGTTCGATACGCCAATCTATTCTAAGTTCTTTTGACTTCTAGAATTCGTGTATTATTAGCTGTCACTTCAGTGAACTTCTTCAACTCGGGTTTGACTAGAGTTTTATAATTTAAAATGGTTGGAAAGCCAATAAAATGAAGAGAAGACACCTATAATGGTTGGTCGTGTTTGAAAACATATTTGATCTCCGTTCTGTTCTGTTAATTTGTTAATTTATATATGTATATTTATTATGTTTACAAAATATTCGATGCCTCCTGGGTATTGTTGATTGCTTGCTTGTGTCACCTCAGTATTTTTGTTGCAGTAACTTTACGAGTGATTTGGGAAAATACTTTTTTTCATTGGACAGCTTTAAAGCCGTAATTTCTGCTTCAGATGCCCATCAAGAGTAGTCTCTACCTGCGTAGGCAAAAAACTAAAGTCTCAGTACTGAAGATAAGCTTAGCGCACAGTAGAAGACCATCGTCATAAGTGTTGTTGCTTTCTGGCTTTACACTACTTCTTCATCTTGAGTATGCTGTGATTTTCTTGCTACACTCTAATTTCTTACTCAAACGCTTCCACCTGAGTGCCCACTTCCAGTTGCAGTGTCTCAACTGATTTATAGTTCAACATTTTTTAAACGATTTTTAGCTTCTTCGCCGTTGAAGCCGCTTTCTTAAGGCCGATTTTTTTTGTCATTGTTTTGCTCGCTTTTCTTCTCTGTTGTTTTCGAAGCTTTTTCTGCTGGTTTTTCGCAAATACACAACCTGCTAAACGGCATATTTATGTGCTCCATGTGTGATTGTGTTAGTTGCTGTGTATGTGTGTGTAAGCCGGCAGGTTTTTCGCCAGTTCGTTTGTCACGCCCATTCGCCTGTCCGCCCCTGTTGCAGCGCTTGTAATATAGTTTGTATTATGCAATTAATTCTTGTCCAAAGTGTCATGTAGAACGATTTATTTATAATCAATGTGGCTTATCTAGCCCAGCCTAGACTTGTCAAGCTGACAGTGCATATTCATAGTTGAAGCATAAATGTGATGTTTAATCAATTACTTACATGAGTATATATGTAGGGACAAGCAAATACATATATTCGTAGTTAAATCAGTGACGAATGAGAAACTCATATGAATATGTATAAATACTGAATTTTAGAATATTATTGATAATCCCGAAATTTCGTGAACTCAAAGTTTGCTAAACCCGTTAATTCGAGATTATTTAATTACAACTGAAAACTTCGTGATCTAAAAATGACCAATCCCGATATTTCGAGATTAGAGAATTGCAACTAAATATTTTGTGACTTAAATGTTTTTTTGTTTTTATTTTAGCAAAGAATTCTTCGAAAAATAGTAAACCCACTGCTTCATTACGCCAACCACTAATTCTTAAACCGACTCACTCCGCAATGCGCCAAAACAAATTGCCTTCACTCTGTAAACTACACTTTAGTTGCCAAGTGGGCTTACTAAATTGCCTGGAAAACTAAAAAAAAATTTAATAAAATAAAAAATAAAAAGTAAAAACAACAAAAGAGTGAAAAAAGTTAAGTTGCTTAAGTTAAATGTTCACTTAAATGGCCAACTCGTCGACGGTGGACGGTGGACGCGAATAAAAAATAGCGCGCTAACAGAAAAAAATTCAAAGACAAATGAGGAACAATGCACAAGGAGTACGGAGAATGGAGACAAAAACAACAATGGCAAATAATTGTGGCAAAACGTGCTCAAGTTGGAGCGCTTGCATTTTGTTTTTGTATTTTTTGCAGTTTCCTTTACATTCTCATTCTGGCTCATGCACTTCACTATTATATTCTGCTGCACTATGCCACCATTCTACTTGTTAAGGTGACTTGTTGTTGTCTTGCTGAAAGGAACAGGTTAATTCTTGTTAAGAAGCATACAAAATACACTAAAATAAATTGAAATTAAAATATTTTATTTGGCCTTTAAAAACATTTGTGTTTCGTCTTAACTGACCTCTAGGCTGACAATAGCAATTTACAGCCATAAAAGCATTCAACATTTGTTGGCCTTTAAGAACTTCCGCTCAATTTATTTTTTATCGCTTTTATTGCTATTGTGTGACATTATTTTGCATGTCTTTTGTAATTCTCGTGTCATAAAAATATGGAATCGTCCAAATATTCGGTGTTGATAATGTAATAATAAAAGTTTGTTTGTTACAATAACAATAATAATAATAAATGTAACAAAAAGGCAAGAAAACAACGTAGAGTTTGCTTCAGTAGTGGCTATAAATAATTGTTGTAATGGACATTATACTCTAGGTGTAAGAGTGCTTAAACAAATCGGCATTTTTTTAGTGTCTTAAGTGGATGAAGAAAAATGTAACGTTTAAATTTTTGAACACAATTTACATCAGTTCTGCCTAGAAAACTGAACTCGCGAAGCAATTCAAGCAAAAATCATATGCATTTCCTTCTTAGAAAAAAGCAATACTTTGAACCATGAAAATATGTCCAATTGTCTAAAAATCAAATTGTCCAAATAAGGTTACACGTGTTCTTATGAGTTTGGCGATATTCGTTTCTTAAAAGCTCACACTTCGTTGCTTGTTCGAGAATTCCCCTCAGCCTGCATATTCGCCGAGTGGCTCCGAGTCCCTTTTTCCTAATTCCAAAAATAACAAGTAAGGAAGGGCTAAGTTCTGGTGTAACCGAACATTTTATACTCTCGCAATTTATTTATTTAACTTTATTTATATAGTTTATAGAGGTTGGCGTGTTTATTATCCAATTTCAACTAATTTCATGGTGTGTGATGGGGTACCTAAAGGAACTGACTGCAGAAAGTTTGGTTTATATAGCTTTATTGGTTTGCGAGATATATACAAATAACCGATTTGGAGGCGGGGCCACGCCCATTTCCCCAAAAAAAATACATCCAAATATGCCCCTTCATAGTGCGATCCTTCATACCAAATTTTATTTCCATAGCTTTATTTATGGCTTAGTTATGACACTTTTTGTGTTTTCGGTTTTCGCCATTTTGTGGGCGTGGCAGTGGTCCGATTTTCGAAAGCAACACTCTCACGGTCCCAAGGAACGTGTGTTCCAAGTTTCATCAAGATATCTAAATTTTTACTCACGTTATCCGTTGCACGGACGGACGGACAGACGGACATACGGACAGACAGACATTCGGATTTGAACTCCACTCTTCACCCTGATCACTTTGGTATATATAACCCTATATCTAACTCGTTTAGTTTTGGGTGTTACAAACAACCAATATGTGAACAAAACTATAATACTCTCTTATCAACTTTTGTTGCGAGAGTATAAAAAGAACCTTAAAGGGCCATCGAAACATCGGCGAAAGAGCCAAGGTTATCCCGAAAATCGATTTTGAGAGCTGTTTCGACGATTGGATTAAAATCAAAAGTTAGTGTTATCCATAAACCACATGCTTAGCTTATTAGAGTGACCAACAAACGATCAGAGGCACTTCGAGAGAACCTTTGCATAAGAATTTCGGAGATTCTAGTCATACCTCTAGGTCTTTATCTTGACCTTGCTGTATTGATTTCATCATCCTCAGTTAATTGATAAATATTTCTAAATTCTCTAAGGAATATTTTAGGACTCTATTGTGGTGGTAAATTATACTATGATATCGAGCTTAAGAAAAGATGGAGCTCAAAATTAAATACCTTTATTACAATTAAAACAACAAAAAGTATCTCTTCTCCCACAAAAAGTGTTTTATAATGTTTGAAAGACTCGATTTATATTTTCTAAAAGCGCACATAGTGAGTGCTATTAAAAGGCAACCAACGCTAATCAGCTGCAATTAATCAAGTAATTTTGTTTGTAATTAAGTACTGTGTGTGTCTGCGTGTCTACATAAAGCATTACGCAATTCTCGCTACTCAACAAATCATTAAAATCAACACTTTGATGAATTAATCAAGTCTAAAATTGTTAAATAGGCACTCAATTGCCGGGGCACCACAGGGAGTTTAGCGAAAAACAAAAAATAAAAAACTAGAAAAGAAAAACCACAGGAGAGCTTGTTAAGCCGCCACATAATCACGAATGATTATATTTCTTACAATTTGCCACTTTAAAGAAGATGAAGAGGAGGCATAAGAAGGTGCTTTGGTGAATGGAATATTGGCAAAAACACAAGTTATTTATATCTCTTATAATGGATAATATTTTGAACTCCCTCGCATTCAAATTTGACCTACGCTCATTGGTATCAACGCCTGATCGTTGTGGTTGTTGGCAGTCTGTTGTTGTTGGTGGTTGGCTATTTAGTGAACTTGTTGAATGCGTTTGGCGGTTTTGCGTTGTATTTATGCTGCGGCTTTTTGACTAATTAAACAGATTTGCAGCTTTGTTGCTGTACTATACAGTGCGCTCGTTCTCTCGTTCTCCCATTCGCTTAGCGCCGCTGCAGGTCGGTCGTTTTAATCTTTGCGAACAACAAATTGTTGTGGTAAATTCTATTGCTTTTTAGTTTATATTTATTTGCGCGCATTCACTGGAATTTCAGGCATTTTTTATTCCATTTTTATTTATATTTATTTCTCTCCGTTTTATTTCATTTATTTTTGTTGTCCACCTTTTGAATGCCGCCCATAATTTATTTGCTTTGCCGAGTCATTTCGCAAGTTGCACAGCAAAAACTGCAAATAATAAATAAAAAAATAAAATGCAATTTGCCGTTACAAACATACAGCTATTCAAATAACGAAGCGAGCAAACCACCAGCAAAAAACACAAAATACAAAAACAAAAAAATGCATAAAACGCAAGCTTGCCACAAAGCTGCAGCCAAAGCCAAAGTAGCGGATTTACATGCATTTAACAGCTCCGTTTTTCTCACTTCATCTCCCTCTCTCTCATGCGCTAGTTATGCATTTTCTCTGCCCATCCTGCCGAAGTGCAAATTAAACAGAAAATGGCAACGCCGAAAAGCAGTATTTGTGGCGACACTAAACCAGCGCCATGCATGTGTTGTTGCTACCGCTGTTGCATATGTGTGTGTGTGCGTGTGTGCCGTGTGGCGCCATTTTAACAAGTTTTCTCGCAAATACTCACACACATAGACATTTATGGGATTGCGCTTTGGTGTTATTGGCAACTTTTTTGCATTCATTCAACTGCTCCTAGCTAGTTTTTATGCTTTCAGTTTGTAGTTTGCTTTTTTGTTTTTGTTGCTTTGACGTAAAACATACTTGTACATATGTATGTACATACGGTGCATGCCTGCATTTAAGCTATAAATTTATCTAGCAAAAAATTGCCACTTGCCACATGCCGTGCAGCCTAACGAGTTTTGTGGCGCTATTTGACATTTTATCGCTTATAACTGTAAATATGTATATATGGATGTATGTTTGTAGCTATGTATGAGTGCATTAATGTACGGCAGTACGTAAAAAGTTCGATCGCTGATATTACTTATATCCATATAACATGGACACATGGATGACTGATGAAATGTCAAATGATAGATGTATGACAAATGAGGTATCTAGAAAGTTTTAATAGGCCCCTAAATCACTATCTTTTTTAAAGTGTTTTCTCCCATAGATTACACTGTACAATACTCGGCTGATTATTGAAAAAAATAATAATAATTTTTCCGGGTGATTCAGACCAAAGTAAAAAAATTGCATTCTCTGATTTTCAAAGTTAGCCAACAAAATCGAAATATTTGGAAGTTCGAAAAAGGGATTTTCTAAAATAATAAATTAATTACAGGATATAGTTACTGAAAAATCCATTTTTTGGCCATACTCTGTTGGTATATCTCGCCGATCGCACTTATGTTCCATCGTCCTAACGGTCCATGAAAATATATATTTTTATTATGGATCTATATTAACCACAAAACTTTCCTGATCTTACACCAGAAGAAGTGGTTGTCAAAGTCTCCAGTAAATTAAGCGAAAAAAAAACTTAATAAAATCATTCCATTAATTCACAAGATCCATCCCATCTCTTCTTAGTCTCGCTACTTTTTACGGTGTGTAAGTGACAAAATAATACAATATATCATGACGTCGTTTGACAGTTCATTTCGTTTATGACATAACGAGTTCCAATCTTGTACCATATCTTTCTTCAACACAATGTATGTGATTGGCGTTGCAACCGTTTAGCCGGTTATAGCCGAATCGACGATAGTGCGCCACCTCTCTCTCTCCTTCGCAGTTCGGCGCCAGTTGGAGATCCCAAGTGCAACCAGGTCGCTCCCCACCTGGTCCCTCCAACGGAGTGGAGGCCTTCCCCTTCCTCGGCTTCCTCCGGCGGGTACTGCATCGAACACTTTCAGGGCTGGAGTATTTTCGTCCATTCGGATAACATGACCTAGCCAGCGTAGCCGCTGTCTTTTTATTCGCTGAACTATGTCAATGTCGTCGTATAACTCGTATAGCTCGTCGTTCCATCGTCTGCGGTATTCGCCGTTGTCCTCATTCACCTCCAGACCCATTCGCTTCGCCTCCTTATCCATGCGGGAAAAAGCAGAACAAACGGCGCGGTGTTGCTTCAACACAATGCAAGATGTAAATATTACTCGAAATTATCTTGGAGAGTTCTCTTCGCCGAACTATTTGATCCGTTGTTCGAAAAATAGAAAAATTGGAAGGCGTCTTCAATTCAACGCACAAAGCGTTACCTTTAAGGTTTGAAAATAGTAAAGAATACTTTCTAAAGTAACGCAACAGTACCTATAGCAAATCGTTGGATCAGACCATCATCTTCTTATCTACTAGTACAACTAGTGAAATTTTTGTTATAAGAATAACTAGTTTTAGCTAATTATGTTACATTACTTCCTATGTAATTAAAGAAAGCTAAATATTAATCAATACTAATATAACCTTAATAGTTTTCTTTTTTAGAACTTGATAACAGATAAACTCGTAAATAAATGTTTGATAGTTTTTTTTTTGGATAGATAGACTTCTTTCGGGAATTTTTAGACTAATATTAAACTGATAATTATCCACATGTGCCATTTCAGTTGAAATTAATTTTTAAGTTGGTTTAAAATCTGAAGGAGTAGATTAGGGCTAATCCAACTACTTTTTAGCACAGGAGTTAATTGATCAATTAACCTTCTCGATTAAGGCCCTAATTTAGATCGATTTACCATAAAACAGGAAAAACTTATTCTACTACATTATTTTTTAATCGAATACAAATCGAGTTGAAAGTGGAATGCAGCTCTGCTGGTTATTAATTAATAACAATCGGCTGATGAAACTTAACATCTTTTTAAGAACAGCAAAAACAAAAATATGTACCTGCTGATCGTTAATCGAGTGTCCGTCTGTGTAAAATGCTAAAACTGGTTTCTAAATTAAAATCTTAATGTATTACATTAATTTGGCTGTGCGAAAAGGCTATAACTATATTTTGGATATAAAATGAGTGTAGATTTGCAGAGGAAAAAATGTGATAATTTTATGTATATTTTGAATTTAATTTGACATTTCGTGGAAAAAAAATAGTTTAATACATTGTAGTTGAACAATTGCTTTAATTAAATTCCAAGTATTTTTCGTGTCACTAGCATTAAATTACCATATGTCGGCTGTAGTCATAATAACAAAAATGATAATAACTTAAGAAAAAACAACGCTGACATTAAGCAAAACCGGATCAAAAGGCAAATAAAATGGAAACAAAATACAATTATAATTATGATTACATTGCCATTAATAAGGAATCAAGAAACTTGTGAGCAAAACAGCACGAAGCGACAAAAAAAACGTACAGGCAATAAAGAACAGTAATTTGATTGAATGAAAGACGAAAAAAAAACGGAAAAACAGAAAAAGAAAACAACTAAAAAAGCCATTAGTGAAAATGAGCAACAAAAGAGTGTAGGTAGATTGTGAAGATGGCAGCAGAAGCCCCGCTGTTTCGCATGTTTGGCCAACTGTTGACTGCCAGTCGGTTCATCTACCAACTTGTCTGGGGCACTCGATACACATAGACACACACTCGCACGCATTTAGACCAACACAACCGGGAGCAACGTCAGCGCCATGAACATGCGGTGCGCGCGGCATTGTCTACATAAGTGTGGCTGTGTCTGTTTGTAGCGAAGCCGGTCAGTCCAGCCGTAGTACGTGCAGTCGACGGCAGACGTGTCAAACCAGATAGCACACTACAGCCATCACGGCGAGTCCGGCAGGCTGGTCGACCGATCATGCCAGCAGTCGGCGCTCGCTACCCAACGCCCGGTGTGTCTGTGGTCAGTGACCCAAGCAGCGAGACGTCGGCCGTCCGCCGTCGGCAGTCAAACGCAAAGTGAGAGCCGCTGTGCGCCGCATTGACAGCTACAAGCGCGGCAGAAGACACGTTTTAACCGCTGTGAGTTTGGCTGTTTATTATGTTGTTATGAGCGAGTGATTGTGCTTGGATGAATGTCTCGTTGTTTGAGTCTCTGTGCTGGTGTGAGAATGACGCTGTGACTTTGTAAACGTTGGTCAGTTTTGTTGATGAACTTACGAGTTTATCAAAAAAAGTGTAATCTGATGGGGTAATGGGTGGTTCGCATGTAAGTTTGTCGAAGAAGTGAACTACTAGAATGTTTGATAATCTAAAAATTTTACGGCAATTGAATTGTTGTTGTAAACTTTTGGATTCCGGTACAGGGAGAAGAAAATTCGTGCAACCCCATAGGTGGTTAACCCCATCTGAGGTTAAAAACAAGGTCTCTGGATGACGTTGGAAGTCGAAAGAGCTTTCACGATGTAGGTAAATTTCTAAGTTTGATCTAAAACTCACTCTAAATTCACTGCCAAGCCCATCTCAAAGCACCTGGCAAACATTTTTAAATTTCTCTACAGTACTTCCATTTCTTTCAACATTTATTATGGTTATTATTTATTATTACTTCAGTTATTTTTGACGCCATTAATTTTTGTAGCATTAAGGTAAATTCTTTACGTTGGTAAACTGAAATTTAACTTCCCATCGGCATTTTGCGTATATCGCGTGTAGTCTCTCTCACAAATACATAGCGTGTTGTTATTTGTCTACGTAAAACTCTTTGCCGACTGGCTAACTTTTTCATTAGCTATTGCTTTAACACTATATGCTTGTTGCTCTTGTTATTTGTGTTGTTGTATTCTAGCTAATGTTAATGATGGTAAAACACGTGCAAAATGCTAAAAACTTCTTTTGACCGCGCCGCAATGAAATGGCAATTAACTTTTAATTCTCTTCTCTACTCTTTCTTTGCTTACTCAACAAAGTCACTGCCAACCGGTCAACTGCTGGCATTGCGTTCTTTTGCGTCCTTGCTTTTGTTCTCCAAACTTGCAAGCGACCAGCAACAGTGTACGACCTGAGGGGAGTCTGTGGCAGCATCAGTTTGAGTAGCCGTCGGCAAAATTTTAACTTCATTATTAAAGATGAGCAGTTTCATGTATGCACCGGTAAATATTAACTTTTTTTGGTTGCATACAGTTAGTTTTTATGCAGTGCACTATAAATTATGCGAAAGGTATTTGAATTTTTTCTTTGTTTTAGATGGCTATTTGAATGTCGGGAGTATTTATTATAAATGCAACACTGGGTTTTCAATAGTTCTGTTCTATAGACTACAATCTACATAAAGGGTGATCCAAGTAGAGGTACTTTTTTTAATAGCATGGATAGACTTACGCCTGAGCGACGTTTCAACTATTTTACGAAAATTCACATTTTGTAAAGAATGTGTTTCGCGCGCTTCGCTCAACTTATGGTCAATATGATCGGCCTACTGAGCATACTATTCGCAACACCATAACCCAACTTGAGACCCAACAGTCATTGTTGGATAATATTTGACCGAATGAACCACGCCCAGCATCGAGTGAATGAAATATAACAGCAATAGCTGAGAGTGTACATTTCTTCAAAAATGATGCCGGTGAGAACGTAACTGTCAATGGCGACCTATCGATCGAGCTGTGATAACCGACTATTTGATGCCTGAAATTAAAGCTTGTGATTTTTGTTTTCAACAAGACGGCGCTACTCCTCACACATCGCATCCATCAATGGAATCGTGTGATATCACACAGTTAGTCTTTTTCTGTGGGGTTATGTAAAGTTTAGAGTCTTCGATTCAGGCCTTGGAGCAAAACATCATGCTTGTCATTCGCCAGTTACCAGTCGAAATGCTCGAACGAGTCATCGAAAATTGGACTCAACTGATTGCACATCTGAGCCGCGGCCAACATTTGAAAGAGATAATGTTTAGAAAATAAATACCAAAGAATGTTATTTCGAACGATAATAAATGTTCACCATTAAATTTGAATTTTCTGTGTTTGTTCTTTAAAAAGTAGGGAACCTTGAATTTAATCACCCATTCGTCAGATCTGGAGAATAGGAAGGTATATAGAAAGCTATTCGTTTATAGGCCTTGCGTCCACCCTATTAAAATCATATCTCCAAAAACTATCGTGCTTATTACAATAAATGATCTTAGATAATGAAAAAATATTATTTTCCTTAAAATTATCAGTAATTTGCAAATATTTAAATGTGGTTAGAATGCTTAATACAAGTACCTTGAGTGTATTTGTGTTTTACTTACAATTGTTAAATGCACATATTGCAAACTGAAAAGAGAGAATTACACTTATTAATCATATGTAAGAGAATAATTTAAATATAAAATATAAATTTGTAAGTAATTAAGAAATGCGGTCTAACATGTTGATCTCTTCTTTCAATACAAAATACTAAAATTTTAGATATTAGAGATTTAGATATGATCATCGATAATTTCCGGACTCTATAATGAATATAAACTGTGTTTTTTTACTCCAATTTCACAGCATGTTACACATTAAGGAAGTCTACTTTCAAGGAAAATAATCACATTTTGTTATGAAAAGCTAGCAAATATCATGTAAACACTAAAAAGTCATGATAATGTGTTTTCTTTTATATCGAAATATCGCTTGAATTTAAAACAGGAATATATTCAAATTTACACTCCGCCGAACTGCCAGATCTTAGCTTACCTTGCCATTTTCCCCACACAAAATTCCCAGTCGAATACTTTCGTGCGCATTGCATAATTTTAAGGCTAATTAACATTTCCACATGCAAAATAGACGAAGAAGAAGACCAAGTATAAGCGAAAGACAGCAAAGCGGCGAGGAAAAATCAACAGCATCACAAGGCTCGCACAGCGAAGCGGAAACAATAACAAAGACGTTTAATGTAAATATATATATATATGGATGAGGTTTCTAACAACGTCTACACCTTTCCAAGTATGTAGCTGCACGCTCGAGCAGCTGCGGCAAAGAATTTTTTTCGGCGGAATATCTTTTCATAGCTTAGTTGTAGGACGAGAAGCAGAACAGCAATGCTGTAGGTGAGCCAAGTCTTAGTGTTACGCCCACAAATATTCGCTGGCGCGCTTGTGAGTGTGCAGACGGGAAAAGTAAGCAAACTTAAATTAAATTAAGCAAAAGTGTGGGAAAATGCGTTCAAGCATAAATGAAAACACGAGAACAAAAAGTAGGCGGGAGTCGGAAAAAAATTTCAAAAATTAAAAAAAAAAAATATATTCTCAAATGTTGGTAACACCGTGAAATCAGCAGTAAATGAGAGCAAAGTTTCACAGCAGATTTTTAGGTAAAAGTAAGAATGTGATACATATATATTAGTAGATATATGTATATACATATATATATATATTATTCGGATACCAGCACACGCCTCTGGGAGTTAACAGCGGCAAAGGCAGAACTTTGTGGCAGCAGTTACATGTAATGCCACTATAAGTTGCAAGTAATAAGCTGAAATTTACATGCCGCTGCTGTGCACCTAATATGGTATAATAATGCTGCATAAACACCCGCGTCAGTGGCGTGTGAAAATGTGTGGCGCACGCCCTCCCAGGTGTATGAGTGCTGGTGTGCGGTGGCTCGTCGTATAAGCAGCAAGCAGAGATGCTTGCTTTGGTAGAGCGTCGAAGTGAAAAGATGTCATGGCCAGCAATCAAAGCGTATTAGTAGCGAAATTAAGTGAATGTTGGTAATTTGTGGGCTTTGGCTTTCGAAGCTTTACTAACTAACTATGCATAAAATGGTGAGGTGGTGAAATCTATTGCGGCCATCATTACTAGCCATTCGTTGTCAGCTTTTATATTGAAGAGTCAAAATTCAAGGTCTCAAGGGTTTTATTCAAATGTCACCCATTTTATAACGAAAATGTTGGCCTATTTAGTTCAGTTCATATACTGTACTTGCTGACATGGACCCTAAGCATATCTAAAAGCCACCATTATTGTTTGAAGACCTTCAAGTTTATTTAAAGTACAACAACATTTCAAAATTTATAAGTTTTTACACACTTATTCACACTCTCCCATACATATGTATGTACCTTCCCGTTTCTGGCTTAGGTCCATTTTAAAAAAGTAAAATGAGGAAAATTCGAACATGAAATAATATTTTATTTGCAATGAACTAAGAATTGATTACGACCTCTATTCAAAGCTGTCCGTTGACTTTCTCTATGATTATGATGACGTTGGGAACGCTTAGAGTTCGACGCCCTAGTGCGAGCTTGTATATTTCTATTATAATATTTTTTTCTTCAAGCCGCTGCACACGCTCCGTACTCGACTCTCATACTTGGGAGTTTTTGAAATTCTGTTCAGCAAGCAGCTGCGAGCGCTCGTTACTCGACTAACTGGCATGCGATTGCGATGCGAAGAGAGTGACTTTCAAGACGATTTTCAGTTTCAGATCAAGATTCTCCGAGATGCAGTCTTTTTGATACCCTCACCTGTTCCAAAATTGAGATTATAGCAATAAATAAAGCCTATGTTACTCGGGGTGAATGTAGCCTTCCAAAAAGGGTTCTGGTTGATATAAAAATATATATAATTTTCCTAGCCTGTTTGCTGGCTATTTACAGCTCAATTCTCCAGTTGAAGTTTGTATTGACCGCAAAAAGTATGCAATATAATTTTGCTCAAGACTGTTGCCTACATTTCGGCGCAAAGAGTATAGTCTGAGGGAATGAAAGTCAGTGAGGCTATTCGTACCATTTTTTAATACTTTTTTAAAATGTTTTTAAATGGTTTGACGCAATGTATTGTAGTCCACGTGTAATATGTTGTCGTGTTGCCTTACGCATGGTCCCCATAATAGTTTATTCTAAAAATACTCTAGTTTAGAGAGTAAATGTATAAACATACATAGTTTCCATGAGCTTTTTAATCAAACAAATTATGTTTAGGCTCTACATTGACCACTGAAATCAAGCTGCTTGACATCAAAGGGAATTTACTTTCACAACAATACTCCATACTTATCGCTTTGCTGTTGATCGAACGAAAGTAATTTATATAAGTGCAGTAGCCATATAAAAGATAAAAGGATTTGATTTTTCAAGTGAGTGAATGGCATAGTCAATACTCATTTCGATTATCTAAAATTTGTTGAGTCCTCCTCACATGTATCACAAGCTCACCCAAGAAAATAACACAAAAGAAACATATGTTGTTGTTGTTGTTCACTTGGTTTCTACACAAATTGTACGAAAATTAAATGAGCATACTCTTGTGTAACGGTTATATTATACATATATGTACATATAAACTTTTGTGTCTGCTTGGCATTGTGCTTGAAAACAAAAGGCACAGGTAGCAAGTGCAAATTTCCCAAATTTCCACAAACCAATTTCCATTTCCTCCACAACAAAGCTCGTAAATTCGTTTTTATTCAAATTCTTTTCATCTTTCGCTTGCTCGAGTTATGCAAATAAGAGCAGCAGAAACTTTAAATAACAGTAAATTTGCTGAATTTCTTTTTACATTGTTTATGCGGGTATAAATGTGAGGTTAGATTGGAAATTTGTGGCTTATAAATTTGTAACATGCGCCATATTTGAAATAAATTATATGCAAACTAAGCATAAAGATTGTGCTTCTGGGAAAATATATAAAACAAAGATTGAAATCATTTCGCATCAAATCGTATTGAATTTTGGATTACTGACATTGCATTCGACAAAATATGAACCTCTGTACATATATTTAACTAGCATATGAATGCGTTTGTGCCACATAAGTAGGCACTCGAGCGATTGAGCACACATTCGTGTGCATTATAACAGTAAAACTATTGTATCGCATTGAAAAGGTGCAACGCTTTTTTATATCCCTTTCAATGTGAACTAACTAACAGTTGAAATATGCAAACATAACCTCACAAAAAACTACACAAGAACTATGCAATACAAAGCGCAGCATTCATTCACCGAGTGAGCTACCGTTAAGCGCTGGCAAATCGCAGCGATAAATAAACGATTTCAAATGTCAATAATTCCCTAACACAGGGTGCAGAAGCGAAAACAAATAAAAAACGTGTGGACCACCCATGGCGCATTGAAAAAGGGGAGGGCAACGCGTTGCATATGCACAGTCACTCTTCGCACCTCTGCACTCTGGCGCTCGCTGCGCGTGTTTACACTGTTGACAAAGCAAACAGTTGCCATTTCAATGCGTCGCCCGAAAAAATAGAGATAAATGCATATTACAAAAAAAGGAAAAAACATGTTTTCGGTTTGTATGTGTTTTTTGTTGGTTTACTTTTTTCGCAAACGTTATTCATTTCCATTACAATTGAGTTTACAGTCTTACAGATATAATACCAGTTCATGTTAGTTCATTCCTAGGCAGCTGCTGGTGAATATTCACTTGAATGTGCTCAATTGCGGGTGTCTGAAGAGTTGGACAAATAATTGGTCTGCTATGAATTATTTCGAATTCGAAAATATACGATTTTAAATTCAAAATTATTAAAATAGAAACATTTGACTATAGGGCCTTATTAGTCCATATAGATAAGATGACTTTCTAGAGCTTGCCTTTGTCCGAGGTAAGCCTTTCAGCAACATTTTCGATGATCACTCAGATGCTGATCTATTGCTCGATCATCGCTCGAGGGCATGAAACAATGTTTTACCATGAAAATAGCTTTTTTTCTCGGGTCTTCAGGGCTACAGTAAAAAAAGTTATTCAGTGAAAACTTCTTGTCAAGGTTACCATTGAAAAGGCAACTTTACTGTCAAAAATACTGTTAGTGATGTCAGTTATTGTCATAAATCTTTGTTATATTAGCCCAAACTTAAATCTGTAGTACATATCAAGTGAAGTACATATCAAGTGAAGTATAAAAAGTATTCAAAGAGGTTTTCTTAAATGGAGTTAATGGCAAGAGTATACCGTTAGAACCAGTGCAATGACCTTAATCTCCACGGTTAGTGGAATCAGTGGAAAATATGAGCCTAAAATGGGACTATCTGTATAGAAATAGTTTTATAAAAGTAAGATTATTATCCCTTTAATATCTTCAACAGTAAAATTTCAGTTACATCCTCGAGAAAAAATTTCGTGTAGTATTAAACTAAGAATATTTTTAATTATATATAGAATGAAGAGTTCTGTGAAACAGAGAGAAAGAGCTAACTCATTATCAAACTCTGGATACAAGGTCTTGAGTTGAGAGGCAAGAGACTAGGGACTAGGGAGCTAGCATAGATGATAGAGCGTACAGATACTAGTGATGCTTTAGTTCAGAACACTTTTAAAGAGATAAGATTCGACCTTAAATTCTCGCATTTCAGTTATATTAAGCCTTAAATTTATTCGAATATCGACTGTGCTTATTTTAAAATATGCGTGTGTATGTATGTATGAGTACATGTATCACTGAGCACAGTTTTAAATCTACATATCATTGCATTGCATTTTTCAGCTGCTGCTGCGGCAACTTAAAATTGATTCTGCACCAACAACAAACAGCAGAACTTTTCAAGCGAAAAATGCATACAAATACAAACAATTTTCCAAACTAATCCGACACAACTCAATCAAAAGCAAGAGAGAGAGAGAGAGAGAGAGAGAGGGAGAGAAAAAAAACCGAAAAACTAAAAACAAAACAATACAAAGCTGCAGTGCAAACTTACGCCACACACATGAGGACGGATATATGTAAATTTACTACAGACAAAGATACATATACATACAAACACAAACATATATATGTATATATGTAGAGCAGTTACTAAAGCTTCGGTACAAAGTTTCAAAGTGATATATGCAGATCCTCTACTTATGTGCATATCCTTTATTTATGCACGACAAGTGTGCGCATATGCCAGCATAACATACATTTCATGTGTGTATGTATGTGCATGTAAATGTAAATATACTATGTGAGTGTGTGTGTTTGTAAATATTTGTTGGAGCATATGTAAGTTTGCGTTAGGTCAACCACAATCGGACAGCCTCTGACAGCCATTTAACAATGTTAAATGTACGCAATGTGTTGGCAGCACTGTTTGGCGTCAACAAGAGCAACAAAAATAACAAAAAAACAATAACAAAAACAAAAAACAACAGCAACAAAAAAATACAAAATCAAATTAACTGTTCGACAAGCGGCTCTCGAGCAGTCAGTCATGTGAAACAAAGCTCAGCCAAAATATATATTTGTGACACAGATACATATAAACACACATACACATATGCACACATACATTCACATATGTACACACAGCATCACTCTCTGCCATTTTGAAGTGCTTTTGTGGGCTGAAAAGTATTTTTCGGTTTGTTGTGGATATTTTTGCATGCGATGAGCTGCTATTTAATTTCGGCCGGCTCGTTTTCGAAATGTATCACGTTTCAAGTGAATAATTTTATTTTTGCGTATATTTGTTGTATCTGTATGTGTTTTTTTTTTTTGGTATTTTGTCATTTTCATGCATACTTTCAACGGACCGTCCGCCCGCCCGCTGGTCATGCCAATGAAATGCGACAATATGCAAACAATAAATACGAGCCCGAAATGTTTGATATTTGTTTAATTCTGACTGCGTTTTTCACCACCCCCATCTCCCACTCCTGCGCTCTCTCTGTGTGACGCACATTTGTATTTGGGTTCCCTGTGCGGAGTGGCTTAGTCGTTGTCCGCCCTCTGGCTTTAATTGCGTCACTTTATGCTCGAAACGTGACATAATCATAAACTGGTTGAGTTCGCAAATTGCTTGGGGTCTAAATATGTAGAAGAAGCCTTATATAAACGAGGGCACAGACGTAATGAGCGCATATAAACACGACATACTTGCTGATTGTATTGTGAAGTGTTGGCATAATTTTATAATATTCTTATCGTAGAATTATCACTTTGACATTTTATGTTGTCGCACAAACATAAATTCGTTTTATGAAAATTAATTGCATAAGCGCCTTACATACATACAAATATTTAACACTCAAAATTATATAATCGTGCCAACTACCTTGGAATAGTTGACGTATCAAAGTGCTATATACATATGTGGGTCAGCTGGGGTAAGGTTAGATTGCAGTTGAATGATCACAAACTGAGAACACATAGATTAAGGGCTCTGTTCTTAAATAAAGATATAGAGGCATTGAGAGGGAGAGGGAGAGGGAGAGAGGCAGAGAATATCTTCTCTTATAGTTATATATTAAGTAAGCTCATGGGTTCTGAAACAGAATCTGCCAGATCCGATTTTGAGCTTGAATCACAAAGTTCGATTTAGATCGAAACGTTAAGAAGTTCGATCTTCATTTGTTTTTGTATCCAACGTGATTTATATCAACAATGATAACTAGGCCTTAGATATCGATGCTTCCCTAAGATTTTTTGGGATTTATTTGGTGCATTTTCTGCTCTGAGAAACAAACCTATATAAAACCTATTTATTCTGACAAATGTTTTGCTAGAAGATATTATAACTGAGTAGAGTTCTCAGCTAGGTCGTATGAATCTAAACAGAAGCTCGAAGCTTTGGTCACTGTTATGTTTTTGACCGTTCCCACAAAGAATGTGAGTTCTCAAAAACACCTCGTTCTATGTAGCCAGTATAGCTAAGGTCTGTCAACGCTTCTATAACCTCCGAATACTATTCGGATGATGTTTTTATAATTTGAGGAACCAGTTTTCAATGTTAGCCTCGTACATAAAACACTTTATGACTTGACTTAGATCTATTAAGTTGTTGTGGGTCGAGACCAATGAATCACTTTTTAGTATATAAAGACAATATTTTCCAAAATTTGCTATTGAGAATATATTCTATATACATATTTCATCAGCATTAATCCCTTTTCTTCGAGTAAATTTTCTGTGGTTAAGTTAAGTCCCTCAGCTTTCCCAAGTTTATAAGCTAATCAGCTGACTGATCACATCACTTATTTATATAATAATATCAGTACCTACACTGTAATATCTAAGTAAGAGAGAAAATAAATTTACATTATATATTAGCATAAGCAAGCTACACTTGCAGCAAACTGTCAATAATGTGGCATACAAAAGACACTTAAACACTTGAATACACTTTGCGGCGGCCCACAAGTTCTTGCGTCCAAATTAAATTAAGTGTCAGACATTCATTGCTGCGCTGTTCATTAAAGTGTCAGCAGCAATTAAATGCATATTAAGACGACTGCCAAACACGATTGAGTGTCGACACAATTCAAGATGCAACAGCAGCCAAACTGGTGAACTTTCAGAAGACAAATTACTACATTTATTAGGCATATACAGAAAATGTAAGAGACTGTGTGTGTGCTTATATGCATGTCTGTGGCTGTAGGAAATATGTACTTAGTAAATGTGAGCAAAATAAAATTTTAATATATGTACAACTCCGTGTCAGTAAATAATACAACTGAAGCTGTCATATTTGTGGTAAACCGTAATGACCTCCTTAACGGCAACATATACACACATATATACATATACATATGTATATACTCCTCTGCTTGTGCTTCTGCTTATTATTTGTGCTCTTTGCTTGTCTAATTTACTAAGCGTTGTGCAGTAAATAGTTTTAATTACATTTTACGAGCTTGACCAAGAATGCATTGCAATCATTCCATGCAAATTCAACTTTGAACTCTCCAAATGCCAGTGTATACGAGTAGGTCTGTTTGCATGCAAGTGAGTGACTACTGTAAGTGGGTTAGCAGTTTTTAGACTACACTAAGTACTTATGACTGGTTGTTGGGTAGTTAAATAAATATTGCTTTTATAATTGACATCCTCATTATTTGGTTATGATGCAACAACTTTTTATGGATCTCAAGCAAATTTGTTGATTAATGCTTCCATCGGGTTTGTTGTAATTGCTTGTGTTGAGTAATTGCGTGAGAAATTCTGGAAATGTTAATGTTAGTCTGTAGTCATTCTGGCTGGTGTAGATCGAAAAAGTTCATAACCTCAAAAATATATTTTAACATAAGTTTTGGGGCTCTATACTTTGTTTTTCTTATTGAAGATCATAATCAAGACATAAACCTAACATTTCACACAAATTCTAATAAAAATATAATTTTCGCTCAAAAAAAGAATTATAAATAGTAATGCTAGTAATGAAAGAGAGGTGTGTTCAAAAAATATCGGGAATTTTAAAATTTCATTTCAATTGTCCAAAAATCCAATTGTCGACATTTTTTTATTTGAGATACGGTAAAGTTTTCATATATCCAGATAGGACTCCGTGTGACATTTTCCTATTTCCTAAAATAAAGAAAACCTTAAAGAGCCATCGTTTCACAAGCTGAAAGAGCCAAAGGCTATCTCAAAAATTTAGTTTTTCAAAGTGTTTCGACGATTGGAAGTAGTGCTTGTATGAGTGTATAATATCAAATGGGGACTATTTAACAGACGACAACATTACTGTAGACAAATTATTACATTTTTTAAAAATACGAAAATTCCCGTTCTTTTTTGAACACACCTCCAGATTTCGAAAAGAATTCTGAAGTTTATTTTTATCAATGAACCTCAAACTGACTTAATTCTCTCTTTCAAACACTTTACAATTCTCTGTAAGCAAAGGTCTAATCTTAATCACTTTTTGAAATTTTTCGGGTAGTTTATAATTGTTTCTTAATTATTACAGCACATTAGCTCAAAGCAAACCAACATCATTTTCAAACACCTGAGCAGTAGTGAGATTTAAAACCATCTAAATAATCAGGGGCGAACGCAGGGGGGGTTTTGGGGTGTTAAAACCTCCCCCCCCCCCAAAGTAATTCAATTTTTAAAGAATAGAATTTAATTCTACATAGTCATTTGAAAAATTGTAATTTGTTGTTTTCAAAGCAATCTTTCTGCCGACGATGTATGAATATGTAAAATAAATGAATACATTAGTCACTAACAGCGTTGCCGTTTTGATACAATTGTATTTTTTTTTTTTTGATACTTGTTTTTCTAAATTTTGTGATTTTATACTTTTTTGTTCACAAACGGCCTATTTTGATACTTTTCTGCTGATAGAATTTAATTTTTTGAAACTATGAGAATGTTAAACTAAAAACAAACCTATTGTATCTGGATAGTATTAAAAAGTTGTGGGAATGTAGGCCAATTAAAAAACCCAGAAAAATATACACTGGTCAGAGACATTTTTTTTAATTTGCTTCAAAGTAATGAGTTTGCCTTATAACTCTGTGGCTGCTGAACTGGATTTTTTTAGATTTAAGGGGAATTGTGAGTCGAAAATGGACTTATTTTGAAAATTAGTTCTGAACTGAAAAGTCACCAATAAGGTTTCTATAATTTTTTTTTACAGTTTATTGTTAATCATAATACAGGAAAAATAAAAACTCATCTATTATGACTTTCAGTTTTCGTTCCATGAGCAAACTGTTGTGAAATAAATTTAAATTAAAAAAAATTATGGTGTTTGCAAAAAAATACTTGAGTGTCTTAACTAAAATGTCTATATTTTTAATAAAAACAACCAGAAAAACTGGTCTGAATTAGATACACAACTTTACTTATTATTTGTTTTTCAAAATTGAACAATCGTTTAAACTAATTTTTGAATCAGCCGCAAACAATAGCCGCAGAATTAGATTTAGAAATTAAAATTCCGCGTTTGGCGAAACGGCAAACTAATCGCGACAATTATGAAGGCGACAAACATCGAGAACTGCTTTGCAAAATTGAAAACATTTTGCCAAATAAATGCATAAATCTTGACGTTATTGAGATGCAGGAGACTGTTCGTGTTTTAGAAAAGCAATGGTCCGCTGATGTAGAAGATCCCGATGATTTCGTTGCTGAATTTAGAATGTGCAAAAAGTTAAAAATACCTAACAAATACGCAAAGTCTCTTTATCTTTGAAAAACATGCCTGCAAATTTCAAAACATTTATTTTTCCAACACAAATTTATGTATTCATACATACATGCATACATACAAATAAGTAATCGTTGTTTGAAGGAAGCATTAAAAGTACTTTGTCTCTTACTGCCTTCCTGTCTGTTGGCTCGTAAATCTGCCACTGACACATACATACTTACCTATACAGATAGCAATATATACAAAAACATTTATCATCATTAAAGGACATTTAATTAATTCAAACAAATGTGACAAAGCATTTTTTCTACTTACGCAGTCATTTATCAATTTGATAATAAAATTTCACATACACATACATACATACAAAATACAATTAAGTACGTACATATGTATATAGTTTATGCATTAAATTTAATGTTTGTAATACTAAGAGAGCAGTAACTATGCAACATAAACAGCTTAGTCTCACCCTACCCTTTCAACCTAAAAACACTGTGCTTGTATGTGTGTGTAAACAGATTTATTGCTAAATATGACAAAGCATATTTATTCAAATATACTCTTGTATATATGTATATGTAGTTGGAAAGTAGTTGATGTCAATAACACAGCCAATTTAATCAGTCATGATTTGGCAATAATTTCACCGACTACTGCCAGGTACCTAGGCAATTATAGTTCTTCGATGCTCGGTTAGATAATTAGAATCATTGAGTGTATGAAGGCTGTAGCAGCAGACAGCTGCCAAAATATTTGAATGTACAAATCCATTTGAGATTTTGTTGTCCGGATTAAGCAAACTATTGGTAGATATATACGAGGTGTCTATCAAAAATTTTACGAGTTCGTCCAGTACAAATTTTACACACATTTGAAATTAGTATCGATTACCTTTCAATAACTTTTGGACTTAAATAATTTGATCGGGTTTAGTAGGGATATAGCTGATTGTTCAGCTCAAAATATATTCTCATTACAAATCTACTTCATTGACACCTACTGAAGTGGCTTATCAGTTACAATCTTTCTAAAAAATAAATTTTTATCGAGCTTATTACAGTTTCATTTCAAAAATATCGACTTAATCGATTAAAAAATCGTATCACTAAATATAACTGAAATAAAATGTTTATGTTAATTAAAGCATCACCACTTGTTTATAGCGAGTATGGCATAGATATGATTGATTCCAAATATTTGTATAAAATTTTCTCTCTCTCTTAAAGCGCATGCCATAAAAAATCGCACTGACCATCGCCCTGTAATGTATACAGTTAATTTAAATATATGTAAAAGCAAAATTACCTGTTCAAACAAAAACTGTATAAATTCGAATATTTATTTTATGAAGGCATTATTAGAATTAAGTAATCCGATATAACAACAAAATAAATATTGCATTCATTAGCATACAATTTGCCACAACCTGAGGCAGGAAGTAGCAATAAATAACAATTTCGAGTGGCCGCACAAAAAAAGTGCAACTAATTTATTTACAAAAATTTACAAATTGCTAAGTGAAGCGAAAGTTTAAAAACAAATTGCTGGCAGAAAAAAATATACTGAAAAAAATGAATAAATTGAATTATTACAAAAGTAAATATGCTATAAATTATTATTATTAATTTTTTTGTTGTGTTTCATGCCACTAATGCACAATTATGTAAATGCGCCAAAACTATTTGTAATTTTGTGTGTTTGTGTAAAAAGGAAAGCAGAGCGCCAATATGTTGATTTATATTGACATTTATGATTATCTAATTTCCAAGCGACGCCAAAAACAATTTGGCTATAAAATAATTTCAATTGACCCAATTCTTCTACTCGCAGGGCGATAAATTTCAAAATTTAGTATGCTAAATGGGGATAAAGATAAGCCTGCGGCGGCACAGGCATACACATTTAGGAGACTTGGCTGAGGGTGATAGACATCATCGCAGGGACGTGATGTAGGTCACAAATGGCTGCAAATAATAGTTGCTGGAGTTGATGATGAAGAAGTGAAGGAAATTTATGTGCGGCTTCTCATAAAAATTTAGAGCATATATAATATTTTTGTATGCTGAAAAGAAAGTCATGTTTAGAATACGGCAAACCGAGAATAAGCTAGAAAGTTTTTATAAAGTAGGATAGCCAATTGTTTAAAATGACGTATTCAATGAAATTGTTACAATTTATAATATAATAAAATAAACATCCTAAAACGGTCTTCTTAAAGATTTTTATAGAGCAAATCCTTGAGTAGGGTTACCAACTGCTTGAAATTTTGAAGCAATTTTTTTTTTTAAATACCCCTTTTTGGGGTATTTGAAAAGAGATGTAGAACAATTTATCCTTTAAAAAATTATGAGGATTTGCCACCTGTTAAAAAACTTTTTATATTAAATTGCTAAAAACTTGATTTAGAATTATATTTTTATATATATTTTTGTTTAACATATTTTAGACAAGGGTTGCCACTAGGTTTGATATTTACAAATTAAATAGTACAATATTGGTATCAAACGAAAGATGTTTGAAGTGTTATTTCGGACGTTAATTATTTTTCTTGCTGATGAGGGTGGTACTTATTAACACTTATGTAAGCGAAAATTGTTGATTTGGGGTTAAAATACTAAAGACAAATCCCACGACACTTACACTTTTACATTTGTAAGAATTTTTGTAAGGGACTTCACCACTGCCCACAATTTAATTTCCCAGTTGAAATAGTATTTTTCGTTGCACCCCACAGCCTGCAGTTGTCATTTGAGACCAAGTTGTAATGCAAACAGCTCTACTAACCCCTTCATGCATTCAAATTACATACAATTATACATTTATATATATCTAAATATTATATATATATCCAACACACTTGATATGCCAGTCAGTTCCTTGCTGGCATTCCATGGTGTTATCTTATTTCGTCTACAAATGCTGACAAATTACTTTACATTTATATAATTTTCAACAGTTTGCTTTCATCTTTATTTCAAACTCCCACCACATACTTAAGTAGCACAACTTCAATTACCAATTTTCACCCTCAATTTTCGCCGACATTGTAATTTGTTACCCTTAATTCTACAAGTGCAGTCAGACACAGCTAGATATGTCAAGTGTTGGGGAGTGGGAGTGAATTATATTCGTGGGAGTAATGTGTAATGTGTAATGAAGTCGTCTTGGCATTTGTAGAAATACTTGGGACTAACATTTTTAATTTTTTGAATTTTGCTTGAATACACTTTTTTGGTGGATTTACCATAGGAGTTATTTGATAGGAAACTACTTGGCAATGTTTCAAATAGTGTTAAAAATAAAATGTTCATTTAAAATTAAATATATTCACTACATATGCCGTTTTCAGTGCAATTACTTTATATCTGGCAACACTGGCATGCCAGAAAATGTAAGACACACACATACATTCATTTGCATAAGCTCACGCACAGCAATAATTTTTGCATTCACCACACACAACTTTATTTGGTTTCTATGATTTCCAACTTAGCTGTACCAGCCAGCGCTACACACCCCCACACCTCCCACCGACGCATCACCACTCCTGGCTGCTTGCCCTAAACTCTACATACATCACACACAATCCGCCAAAAATTGTGCTGCAGCCACCGATAAATTTGAGATTTCATTAAAGGACGAACGTCAGCAATACATTCAGGGTTGTTTGCGCTGCAGCCAGTCTCGCCTCGGTGTAAGCAGTTCGCTTGAAGCCGCCACTTTTTGGGTGGTGCGTCAGGCATGCAGATTCGAAGGCTCTCCAAACCGATGCTCTGTGTCTGCTCGATTGCACAAATAAGCAGTTGGAAATTATTACGCTGCTTTTGGTGTTTATTATTTTCAAATTTTAAATTAGATTTGATTGGCAATTGGGGAACCGTGTACAAGGCAGAGAACAGCAATAAATGCGTGCACAATTGATTGCTTGTTAATTGGCGAAAATGTTGAAAATAAATTGGTGTAAGGAAGTGTCTGGGATTAGCAGAGAATTTTCGTTGATTACAGGTGGAAATGATTGCAAGAGTTTTGCAAGTAACACCAATTTTTATTAAAATTGGAAAATTAATGTATTAGTAGCGTTGTTCTATTACTAGGTCATTGACTTTTTGATGCAATAATTTATACTATAATTTTTAATCGATTACTCGATATACTCTCTTGAAACGATAGAGGTCGCACAAAGCCTGAGAATGTAATTGAAATATCTACAAAATTAATACTTTAAAGTACTCTAGTACTGTAGCTATCTTCATCAAGGTTAGTTTGAATACGTTAGAATGAATACGTTGTAAATTTATTCGTAGCACCCACTATTTTCTGTTCTATCATATTTAGGGCTTCTGTGGTATAGAACTTGGAGTATTCTGATTAGTTCTCGAAAGGTTAAAGCCAGTGAATGAGCAGTAAAATTACAACTAATTCTATGGAGTAATTTTTATAACTAGTGGCGTGAAAGCTCATTAAAGCTGTTTATATTAAGACCACAGCTTAAGTAATGTATGGATACATATACTAATTTAACTGGTTAATGGATAGTGAAAGCAGATATTAACATTTCTATGCTAACCATACTTCACCACGATGAGAAGATTTAAAGCTCAAAAGCTCATTATTCTAAATATTTGATTAAGAATAGGGAAACAATTGACATAGATATGTACTTCATATAAAGGCCAAAATTCAATTGGAACACTTAAAACCGTCTCTCTTTTAGGCAGAAATCGTGAGATGTACAAAATCAGCCAAAAGAGCTTTCACTTAAACTTGAAAGTTCCGAAGCTTTCATTATACTATATAATCACGCTTCAATTGGAGCGATGAGGTGATCAAAAATATCACCAATAAACCTTTAAAACAAAAGGTCTACTGAAAAAAACTGGTTGTCTGGGTTGTTGCTGACGACACCAAGCTAACTAGCAAATCTATGTGTTAAAACGCAGTTATTGATAAAACAAACTTTCACCTGGCAGCAGGCGCAAAACAATAATCAGATAACCTCAGAATTCATTTTTGCCATGACAAATTTACTTTATCTGATATAAAACATTGACAGTGGTTCAAATTCATTAGGGCCCAACTTATAATGGCCAGTCTCTGATTATCGGTAATTTTCTAAAATTTCTATGGCTTTTTATTGAAATATTGCATATTTAGCAGCAGTAATGCATACAAATTAACTATTAACTAGTTAGAAAATCGCGGCTCATAATATTGGTTAGTGTTTCACCGAAGCTATAAAATTAAATTTTTAATGCGAGAAGGCGAGAGCATATCCTGTGGCGCATTTGTACGTATGTAAATCGGGCGCCAGATGGTCGGGAGTGACATACGGATGAACAAAATGTATTGAAAATGCGGAAAGGACTAACCAATACATATGGATATAGTAGCATGTGCCGACTAACAATATAGAAAACCACCGAGGGTAAGGGTGGAGGTGAGGGTGCGACGCACACTCAGGCAAATTACAAATGCATAAACCACACCACAATGGCAGCAAATGTGCAGACAATGTTCAACATTATTATGAAGCTATAAACACACACAATTAAAATGCACGAATACACGCATACACGCCTAAGCATATGCAATGTTTATTTGAATTTGAGTTTAATGTGTACACAGACAGCCGCCTGAATCATAGGTCAAAACTACAACTACAACAGGGCAAATGCAAATAAAATTTGAATATATTGTTGGCAACTCTACTGGCAGCAGTGTGACAGTGATTTAATAGAGCTCGCATACAATTACTTACATATATAATACATTTGGATATGTGTGTGTGCGTATATCTGTTTACTAGAGAACCAGAGCCTGCTGCTGCTGCCAAAGCGAAATAAGCATGTTGTTATGAGAACTCTTCAGCAAATTCAAGGCAAACACTTATTTGCTTATTGACACTGGAACGTACGAGGGAAATTAGAAGCGGCGCAACGCCGACTGCCGCCCAGACAGGGTGGAAGTGAAGTGCAACGCCAACAGCATGACGCTCCAACAAACGCAGGGTGGTTTTCTAGCTGCCGCGAGCCTTAGTGTTTACTTTATGCAGGCTGCTGCTGCCGCTTCTTCTTCCTCTACTGGCGTACACTTTTCCACCGGCACATGTCCTTTGCCACGCCGGTGGCATATACTACAAACAATTTTACTCGGTTACTATAGTGTACATACATATTTATGCGTTTGTTTATTTGTATGCGCATGCTCTGTTGTTGTTAATGTTGAAATTCATGGATTATGCTTTTGGTGCTGTACTCTGTTATAGTGCTGTTATTGTATTAAAACACGTTTTCGCCGCTGCACTGGGACGACGGGCGCATCAAATAGGGGTGGTTGTTGAAAAATACGAACAACAACAGTGAGAACAACAACAACCGGAGCAATACAAATGCTTCATGCGCTTTACTTTACTTTAATCCCCTTTAGCACACTTGATAGCTGCCAACTCAGCAACTCCCAGCCGGCAGCCACTCCAACACGCTCACTGCACGAACTCCCAACAACTCGGCTGAAGGTTACACGTTTTATAATAAACTCTCAACTTTGCAGCCAGCGGCCGTCAACTGCAATTGCTGGCGTATGTATGTATGCGTGTGCGTCTGAGTTTGTGAATGAGGAAAATCCACCACCAATTCTTTCTAGACTACGTCTCAATCATGAGTCATTCAGGTGTTCGTCGCAGGAGCTGGTGCCAGTGTATGGTTGTAACGTTGAGTCCTTTTTACTACGCGCTAACATATGTACACACTTTATTCGTATATAATATATATGTATGTTGTTAACGGTTGTATTTTTATGTGAAAGAAGAAGAAGACTTTTAGTGTGGGAAATGTGTTGGTGGAGGTTTTCTACGGGTTTCGTATTTATTTTGCTGGCGCTATAATTGCATTACGCTCATTTATTTAGATATGTAGTTGTGAGTTCAGTCTTTGTAAATATTAGAATAGTCTCATAAAAGGACTAGTTGTGCGCTAACTACTTCCAAAGTTAGTGTGAAGATTGCGAAATGTATGAGAGTGGGTCTAACTCTGGATTCGTGTCGAAAAAAATGGCTTGAAGAGTAGACTACCACACTGGAAACGCTGAAGACTACAGAGCTCATACGTTTAAAATCCAATTTTATCGAATTCGGAACGAGTCGGTCGTCCGTGATCCACTTGAGCTCGAGCGCTCGATATACGAACCTCGCGTGAACTCGACAATCGATGGACAACAACTAGTACTTGACGGGCTGCATGATCTTATGACTCAGAGTGAAACATGAGAAGTCTATCGACCCTAATTTTACTTTATCAGGTTCATCTCGCCACAATCATAAGGCTGCAGAACCCTGTCCAATTAGTACACAAACGATAAGGCTAAAGATTTTGCCGAACATTATTTGCCAAAGTTTTTTGGCAGAAGGCGAGATAAAAAACACTTTCTCCTGTGGGTGAAATATCTCGGCAGTCAGGCGCTTTAAAAAATTGTTTTTCTTATTCTGCCCTCCATTAGTAGTCAATATAGTGCAATCCTAGAAAAGACCTTTCCAACGTTCTAACGAACAATCGAATTTCAGTTCCACACAAAATCCAAGCAACTTCAAGTGCATTGACCTTTCCATTCACCATTCCTTTTTTGTTTTCCCACAGTGCGATTTACTGCGTGGAACAACGGAATGAACTTGCCTTCATGCGGCTCCAAATGACAGGCGGCATTTGCGTTAAGCGCCAGCATAATTTAGCAGCTGCCGTTGTTGTAGATTTTAGTGTTTTTGCGTGCCTCTGGAATTTTCTTTTTATTGCAATTTTCGCTGACATACGCCTGCGAGGGCATTGAAAAGTGTGTGCGCGCAGCATTCAGGCGATTTTGGGTTCCATTCATGCTTCAAGGCATTTTCGAGTAGTGAATTTACGGGCTAACACGGGAACGTACTACATAGGTATACTACGTTGTTGTCTTACGTGATAGATATATGTATCTAGGTGTAGGTAGAAGTATGTGAGTTTCTGTAAATATATACACATATGAAAGAATATGGCAGCGTGAGTATGTGAGGCGTTGTTCTTAAAGCAAGTGAAGCGATTTGCACTTCATGCGGGTACATGACATTATTTTTTGTTTTTGGTACATGATAAAAGGCTGTGATCATATCAAATGTCATGCTGTATGCATATGGATGGAGCTCAATAGACCATAGGTGGCAGTGCATACCTCTATAATCATTCTGCATTTGGATGAACTTAGTTGCGGCTAATTGAAGCTCTTTTCTCCAAAAATATTTTCATTAAAATAGAAAAGAGCTATTCTTTCGGCGATCTGTTAGGATCCGTAAGATATGCTAGAGTCCTACAGAGTTTAATATCTTTGTCAATTCACCTTCTTAACACATAGACTCGATAAAAGTTAATGAAAAAATATCATTCGAATTCACTCACTGATCACTGGAGCTTGTAAAGACCCAATATCATCCTTGTATAGTTTTGAGTGGAATCGCTGATTATCTAAAAAACCTCTATTTGGATCGAGATATTCCGAGAGAGTCCAGATATGCTTGCATAAAAACTTGGGTGAACACTCAAGCGTTTCTTTTTCTATAAATTATGGAACTAAGAGCAAACAGAAATGAAAGAGTGTCGACTGGCAGTAGAATAGACAGCAGTCGATTGAGTCGATTATATTTATACTCTCGCAACAAATGTTGCTAAAGAGAGTATTATAGTTTTGTTCACATAACGGTTGTTTGTAACACCCAAAACTAAACGAGTTAGATATAGGGTTATATCTACCAAAGTGATCAGGGTGAAGAGTGGAGTTCAAATCCGAATGTCTGTCTGTCCGTCCGTCCGTCCGTCTGTGCAAGCTGTAACTTGAGTAAAAATTAAGATATCTTGATGAAACTTGGCACACTTATTTCTTGGCACCATAGGAAGGTTGCTTTCGAAAATGAGCAAAATCGGACCACTGCCACGCCCACAAAATGGCGAAAACCGAAAACACATAAAGTGCCATAACTAAGCCATAAATAAAGCTATGAAATTTGGTATGAAGGATCGCACTATGAAGGGGCATATTTGGATGTAATTTTTTTTTGGGAAGTGGCCCCGCCCCCTACTAAGTTTTTTGTACATATCTCGCAAACTAATAAAGCTATATAAACCAAACTTTCTGCAGTCGTTTTTTTAAGCCACTTCCTAACACAGTCCAAAAATGAAAGAAATCGGATAATAACCACGCCCACCTCCCATACAAAAGTTGGGTTGAAAATTACTAAAAGTGGGTTAACTCACTAACGAAAAACGTCAGAAACACTAAATTTCACATAAGAAATGGCAGATGAAAGTTGCACTCAGATTTTTTTACAAAATGGAAAATGGGCGTGGCGTCGCCTACTTATGGGTCAAAAACCGTATCTCAGGAACTACTCGACCGATTTCAATGAAACTTGGTTTGTAATAGTTTCCTTACTTCCCAATGATATGTTGTGAAAATAGGCCAAATCGCTTCACAACCACGCCTACTTCCTATATACCAGAACTTTGAAGACGATCTGAATCGTTTACTTTACAATATATTAAGTAAGTACTAGCGAAGATATCGGTGCAGAACTTTGCACAAATACTAAAAATAAATATCGCCGAAATCGAACCATAGGTTTTTAAGGTCCCATAAATCGAACACGAGGACCTCGGTGCTTCTAACCTAATATTATGGTTTCCAACTTTCAATGGTCTTTATACAATATATATGACGAATATGTGGGTCAAATTGTGTATTATATAATATAAATAAAGTTAAATAAATAAATTGCGAGAGTATAAAATGTTCGGTTACACCCGAACTTAGCCCTTCCTTACTTGTTTAATTTGCTATTGTTCAACTTGATCGACCAAATTCAAAAACGAATGAAAACTATCAATATTCTAATGAGCGATTGAAAATCAATCGTAGTCGATGGTTGAGCGATTGATTGACACTTACAATAGCACCAGTAGTCGATTATCTCCTGCAGTCGACACTCGCAATAGGGGAGTATATGATTCCCGGAAGATAGATTTACAATATTTGATGTGACCACATTATCCATCGATAATATTCTCCAATTAGGGTAAGCATTGACAAATATAAAGTCGACATTATGGGCTCATGGAACTCCATATTTGAAATGATCTTCATAATTCACTATTTTTTATTTTTTAAAGTTTCTAATGAGAAATAAAGATGTGTGCTATTCAAACAGTTCTAGTCAACCCGTCTGCTAAGTCAAGTCTTTGCTCCTCGTTCCCTGAGTATAAGAAGTGAGAGAACGCGACGTAACTTGGGCTTCGGGCAAAATTTATATAGATCTTCCAAGGTGGTCTTTAATGCATTCTAGAATAAAGTAAATTATAAGAAGTGTAGCCGAATCAAAAAAGTCAAATTTTTGAATAAAACTTCGTTAAAAAATCTCACCCATCATAAATTTGAAATTCGCGCAATGTGGAGCTAAAACAAAGCCACAACACCCGTTGAATATTACTTTTGAAAATCAATAATACCTTTTTCCGTTCCAATATCGTGTGTCTACGATGACCAATATGCATTCAGTCACTGTGAGAAAAAATACGGAAAAAGTATCAGCGAAATTGAATGCTTCACTTGTTTGCTCAAATTTCGGCTGGGAATATTTTTTTATTTGAGGTTTCAGTGCAAGCAACCCTGCCGTTGATGACGATGGGGAATGTCAAAGAAATATTGTTGGAGCGGCAAAAGTAAAAGCTTTGCCAGCAGCAACGACAACAATAACGACAGCAAATGCATTAAAGTGCTGCAACACAGAGGAAAATATAGCAAAAACAAAAATCGAAAAAAAAAATTGGAAAAAAGAATCTGAAACCAGCTGTGTGTGGGAGTGCTGTAGAGCTGCGGGCGTATATTTATTTGTCAGATATACATAAATGTGTGCATGCATGCTGGTATGCGTGTCGCTTTATTTGCGCATATTTGTCGAATTTCAACCCTCTCAATTTCTCAATGATGACTCCACTTCACTTTAGACGCTTTTACTGACGACACAAACCCACCAGACACACACACCCACATGCGTTTGCAATTGATTCTTGTTGTTATTATTGCATTCGTATGCCATTTTTCCCAGCATATCCTGATTCACAGCTGCCTGTCTGCTTGGTTGCTCCTGTCGCTGCTGCCATGTTGTTTATATGGCGGTTTCCGTTTCCATGTTTGCTCTTGCGTGGCTGTCGCTCGCCACAATGTGCGCTACGCTCGAATCCGCACTGCAAATGTATGTATGCATATATGGCCGGCTATATTTTTGTTAGTCCAAATGTTGCTGTATCGGCTGTCGGCTATCGGCCGTCGTCTACTTTATTTGTCTGCATTTATGCCCGCGAGGGTGGCGGTTCGCCCGCGTTGGCTGGACGTCTGTGCATTCGATTTGGTTTAGTCGCAAGGTGAAAGTTTACTTTTTGGTAATTCAAATGAAAATTTTACTTGAATTTATTACTTATTTATATTTGTAATGCATTTGTTGTAAGCGCTTTCGTATAAAAGTATGTATATATGTATAAATGGTTGTAGGTTTCGCTCTGCTAGTCGTAGTGACGTTATAGTTTCCTGTCTAAATGCTATAAAACATTATAAATGTGAATTTCCTTCGTCTCGTGTTTGCCTTGTTTAGCCAATATCCTTTGTAGAAATCACCAATAGTTTATAAACTTCGTGCAGACAACGCAATAAAAATCTATGGCGTGTGACTAATATCCTTCACAGCACATTAACTAAAATGGAATTTATGGCTTAACTGACATATTTAAAATAGATTAAGTACTGAATAAATTTTCTAATAAATTTACATATATATAAGTATATTATTTTATTTTTACTCAATTCAAGGGAAAAATATAAATTTAAATTTTACTTTTTACATCTGGCAACTCTGTACTAAAATACTTGTGTATTAAAAATACTTCGAAACGCAATATTGATCGCTTACAGTTTTTTGCATTTTTTGTAATAATTTCATTATTTAATTTTTTTCGAAAGGTGGCAACACTATTTTTAACTTTGTACTAATTTAAAGTACTGGAAACAATTTTTGGAGAACTTTGTTCATTACTTTTTGTTTGGCGCTCATATTGAAACAATTTACTCAATATATTCAAGATAAATAAATGGCAACTCTGTTCCTGTATATGCATAAAAGGTAGAAATAGCGAAATATTTCCATACTTTCTGAGTCTATCTATTAAAGAGTCTCTCGGACACATTTTTTTAAACATTTTGTAGGATTTTACTAAAGTTTCCCATTCAGACTAGGTGGCAACTCTATTTCAAAATATATGCGCACTAAATATTTCAGGTATATTTTCCAAAAAGATTTAAAAATTACTTACTTTTTAAAATTTTTTATAATACAGCCAGTTTTTTGCCCAGTTTTTTATGGGTGGCAACTCTATCTCATAATAAGCTTAATTAATGACTTCCCAGCTACTTTGCCTTACATACATATACTCGTACTACATTTCGCAAGAAAATATAAGCAAGTTAATTCGATTACAAGTGTGACTCAACATTTGTGAATAATTTCCATAAAACATAGCGGTAACTGCGTAGAAAAGCATATTCTGAAGTAATTGTATTTCAATGAATACGAGTATATCCCATGCTTTTGTTTTCAATTGTAAAACTCCAAGAGGACATTAGTCTTGGGAAGACATAACACCCCACACATACCGATTTATATACATACATATATTTTACTATGTACATGTGTATATAAAGTATTGTATTTATCTTGCAGAATTAAATATTTATTTGCCCAGCAAGTGCGATGAGCAACACCCGCCTGGTCCAGCCTTGGGGGTTGTATGCCTACGGTGGGTGATTAAGCAAACATATGGCAAGTGTAGTAAAAGAAGCGAGAGAATTTGTTAGGAAAATAGCCGCACATCTACTGCAAAGTCATGCAAAGTTGTGGGGAGACTGTGCCATAACTGACTGTGCGAAAACAGTTATACTTTGAAGGGAATTTGCTGTAAGCAAACATATTGATTTTATACTCTTGTTGCTATTCAAGGCTGTGCAACTGCTAGTGCCGGCAAGAAATCAAGTACATTATAAAGCAAGAAGCAAACTACCTTTACGAGAGAATAATTAAAGGTGATTAACCTTTGTTACTTGGTAACTGCGTCCATTGATTACTAAGCCTATTACAAATGATGGTACTTTGAATACAGAGTGCTCTACGCAAAGCTTTTAGCGAGTGCAGGAAGGTTCATTAGGCATGAATAAAATAAAAAAGAAACATTAATGTGGTAGAATCTAAAGCTTTAATGTAAGAATACCTCATTTCAGGTATAAATACGCTTTATTTCCCATTTTTATTAAATTTGTTAATTTATACGAGTTGTTTGTTCGTTTCGTCATTCAAAAATAGCAAATAAATTATAAAGAAAGTTAAGAATATTTGGATGCCACTTACCTTTTTTCACTGAAATATCCACAGCATGCAGTCACTATTCATTTAACAATGGGAACGATGTGGAAATAAAATCCGAAATATCAAATCCAAGTTAATCCACAAGTTAAGCTTGCTATTCAGTGCACTAAACCACCGTTTATTATGCTTTATTTATTGCCACTGATGTTAAATAAATAAATCAGAACACTTTCACAGAATATTTAACTGCAAATAGAAAGAGAAAAATTTTATATTAATGTAAATGTAAAGGCAGAAACTGGACTAAAAATGATACCCTATTTATTTAAATTAATTGTAAAGCTACTCATTCATTTATTGACGATTATTTTACAATATATCTTCAACAATTGAGACGTCACATAGATATGTAAATTAACTAACCGTATGCGCTACTTTAACTAAATGAGCAGCATTTAATGAAGCAACTCAGAAAAAAAATCGCTTAAAATAAATTAGCAAAACCAACATTGTTTGTTGGCATAATAAATTGCGCGTTCGCCGACAGCGCGTGCATTGACTTTTACACAATTTACTAGATGCTTACACACAAATATTTACCTATTTAAGTATATAAATAAGTATACACTTTAATACTGAGTCCATTCTAATAGTTTAAACGCTTGTGGCCAAGTTCAACGACGAAGCACGATCAAAACAAAATGCGAAAAACTTTTCTTTAGCACTTGATTACTTAAATTCCATGGAATTTTTGGACAAAATTCATCATAAATCATTGAACTTTGCATGCCGGGTAAATGTCACTGGTCAATTTGAGAGTTATATAAGTTTTCCTCACATTAATGTTGTTATTAAGGTAAATATTTGGAGTGTCAATACCTTGTCATTAATAACGTTAAGTAATAGTAGCAAATTTTGGTGATTAGAGAATCGAACAAACCACTAGTATAAATGCAAGAGTCTGGAATAAGGAAATGAGGAATAAGGAATTTTAGGTTGTTGTCAGACTCCCCTTAATGGAATAATTAAGGTAAGTAACAACTTCTTGTCATTAAAATTAAGCTGTCTTCGTTTAGCAAACCTTAGAGAGATTGGCGAATCGAACTAAACAGTAGTATTAATGCAGATATATTGGCATAAACAAATAGAGGTGGAATAAAGAGTGAAACTTAGTTAGTGATTAATCGAACACACAAATAGACTACAGACAAGTAAGGAAGGGCTAAGTTCGGGTGTAACCGAACATTTTATACTCTCGCAATTTATTTATTTGACTTTAATTATATTATGTAATACACAATTTGACCCACATATTCGTCATATTGTATAAAGTCCATTGAAAGTTGGACACCATAATATTAGACTAGAAGCAGCGAGGTCCTCGTGTTCGATATATGGGACCTTAAAAACCTATGGTCCGATTTCGGCGATTTTGAATGGGGCTGCCACACTATAAACATAGTATTTGTGCAAAGTTCTGCACCGATATCTTCACTAGTGCTCACTTTACATGTTGTAAAGTAAACGATTCAGATTGTCTTCAAAGTTCTGGTATATAAGAAGTAGGCGTGGTTGTGAACCGATTTCACTACACCTATTTTCACAACATATCATTGAGATGTAAGGAAACTATTACAAACCAAGTTTCATTGAAATCGGTCAAGTAGTTCCTGAGATATGGTTTTTGACCCATAAGTGGGCGACGCCACGCCCATTTTCCATTTTGTAGAAAAATCTGAGTGCAGCTTCCATCTCCCATTTCTTATGTGAAATTTAGTGTTTCTGCCGTTTTTCGTTAGTGAGTTAACCCACTTTTAGTAATTTTCAACCTAACCTTTGTATGGGAGGTGGGCGTGGTTATTATCCGATATCTTTCATTTTTGGACTGTACTAAGAAGTGGCTAAACAAAACGACTGCAGAAAGTTTGGTTTATATAGCTCTATTGGTTTCCGATATATGTACAAAAAACCAATTTGAAGGCGGGACCACGCCCACCTCCCCAAAAAAATTACATCCGAATGTGCCCCTCCCTAATGGGATCCTATGTTCCAAATTTCATTTTCATAACTTTATTTATGGCTTAGTTATGACACTGTATAGGTTTTCGGTTTCCGCCATTTTGTGGGCGTGGCAGTGGACCGATTTTGCCCATTTTCGAAAGCAACCTCCTCAGGGTGCCAAGGAACATGATAAGTTTAAGATATCTTAATTTTTACTCAAGTTATCGCTTGCACAGACAGACGGACAGACATCCGGATTTCAAATCTACTCGTCATCCTGATCATTTATGTATATATAACCCCATATCTAACTCTTATATTTCTTGGTGACACAAACAACCGTTACTATTATACTCCGTGCAACAGGTTGCGAGAGTATAAAAATGGAGTAACAAACGAAAAATAGAGAGTAGTTAATTGAACAAAAAACTGGTATAAATACAAAAGACTGGTATAATTAAATGGAGAAGGAATGACAAGCAATATTATCTTTTTAATGAACTAATCTTATACTATACTATACTTATACTGAATATATTGGTCGCTCTCTTAAACTCCATGTATTCTTAATTGTTTCAAAATAGTCGATCGGATCGCTAGCGATGGTATATTGACCAAGGAAATCCCAAGAGAAAAGAGTACATCTTAAACAAGTTACGATGGAGGCTATACATTTTAGATTCTTTATGACTATATCTATGTTATGAGACGGGGTAATTACAATAACAAGATTGTGAACAAGCTATAGTTAAGTCAGATAGAATGGAAAAGTGTGGTTATTCAGTTCATATATGGAAAGGTGGTGAATATCGTATATTAAACGAGCGATATCAGTTACTATTTTTTCGTCAAAAAAGTTATATATATTTTTATATTTCATTGAAAAATTCTAATTTTCAAGTTAGTTAAAATTAAAACTGAAATCTTCCGATATACATCCAAGAGATATTTATGTATGTATTTCTTTCCAATCAATATGAAACCAAGTACATGTGTATGTCAAACTAGTCTACTCAGATAAGTAGAAGGTCTCAAAGGAAACTCATTATAATCCAAAAGTGACTTCAATATATGTAAACTTTAACCACCAAAGCGTGAAAAAAGAAGCGCGTTGTTAAAACTTATCTTGAAAGTTCAAGCAAGAAATTTGTTGCATAAAAATGCGGAAAAATCTGCCTGCGGCAATAAAAGTTGTTGCTACAAGTGCTTGTTGCAACCAATACGAGTATGTACCACATCATGACTCTGTTTATATGCCAGGCTGAAAGACAAGGGACGAAAGGCATGTAAGCGCGCTAAGAATAGCACAGCACAGCACACTGGTGCTGCTAGTGGCGCACCACGTACAACAATTCAACGGATAAGCTAAACTTAACGCGGATTTAGCCGCATTCTGGCTTAAAGCAAGACGACAAACACACACCGATGCACGAGTAAACAGAAAAGAATGCGCACAAAAAACAGGTGGTGAACCAGCAAAACGCACAGTGAAAATGATATGGAAATGCATGCAGATTAAAAAGCGCTAGAAAATCGAACAAAAAACCGACAGTGAAGGCTGAATGAGAAAACGAAAAAGTACGAGTATGCAAGAAGGAACAAGGTAAAACTACAAGTACACGCTGTGGAAAAAGGGGGAGAAAAAAGTAAAAAGTAGAAGCAGAATGCAAAGTCACCTGTGCAATTGCAACACGGGCTTGCCACTTGTCCATCAGCGCCAACAGCAGCAACAACAAAAGCAAAAACAACAGTGAATGCAATAAGAACACAGTGAGTGGTGTATAGTTGAGGGCAGTGGCAGTGATGTAGCGGCACTTCTTGGCTTCGCAAGGCAAATATATGCGAGTGAGTGTGTATGTGTGTGTGTGTGTGTGTGTGTTTATGAAGTATGCAGTCGCAGAATGGACTCCTGCAACGTCAACGAAGCAAGAAAAAAAGTACTACCAAACTGACTAGCAGTTAGCAGCGACGCAAGCAGCGCACAAAGCAGCAGTCAATACAACGGTGTCGGCCACAATTGCAAATAGTGGCAGTAGCAATGCCAGTAGTCGCCGCCGCAGTGGCACTAACGCCGAAACCGGTTAGGCAACTTCTTTCATTTTTGCTATTAAAATGAATATTTTTCTTTCTTTTATTTTTCCTTTTCTTAATATTTTTTTCTTTATTTCTTCCACATGTTCATCAGCTTGTCTTACTTTATATCTTTTATCTATTTGGTTTTTTTTCTTCGCTACTCGCTTGCTTGATGTATGTTAAATGCTCGTAAAGGGTGATTTTTTAAGAGCTTGATAACTTTTTTTAAAAAAAAAACGCATAAAATTTGCAAAATCTCATCGGTTCTTTATTTGAAACGTTAGATTGGTTCATGACATTTACTTTTTGAAGATAATTTCATTTAAATGTTGACCGCGGCTGCGTCTTAGGTGGTTCATTCGGAAAGTCCAATTTTGGGCAACTTTTTCGAGCATTTCGGCCGGAATAGCCCGAATTTCTTCGGAAATGTTGTCTTCCAAAGCTGGAATAGTTGCTGGCTTATTTCTGTAGACATTAGACTTGACGTAGCCCCACAAAAAATAGTCTAAAGGCGTTAAATCGCATGATCTTGGTGGCCAACTTACGGGTCCATTTCTTGAGATGAATTGTTCTCCGAAGTTTTCCCTCAAAATGGCCATAGAATCGCGAGCTGTGTGGCATGTAGCGCCATCTTGTTGAAACCACATGTCAACCAAGTTCAGTTCTTCCATTTTTGGCAACAAAAAGTTTGTTAGCATCGAACGATAGCGATCGCCATTCACCGTAACGTTGCGTCCAACAGCATCTTTGAAAAAATACGGTCCAATGATTCCACCAGCGTACAAACCACACCAAACAGTGCATTTTTCGGGATGCATGGGCAGTTCTTGAACGGCTTCTGGTTGCTCTTCACCCCAAATGCGGCAATTTTGCTTATTTACGTAGCCATTCAACCAGAAATGAGCCTCATCGCTGAACAAAATTTGTCGATAAAAAAGCGGATTTTCTGCAAACTTTTCTAGGGCCCATTCACTGAAAATTCGACGTTGTGGCAGATCGTTCGGCTTCAGTTCTTGCACGAGCTGTATTTTATACGGTTTTACACCAAGATCTTTGCGTAAAATCTTCCATGTGGTCGAATAACACAAACCCAATTGCTGCGAACGGCGACGAATCGACATTTCACGGTCTTCAGCCACACTCTCAGAAACAGACGCAATATTCTCTTCTGTACGCACTGTACGCATTCGTGTGGTTGGTTTAATGTCCAATAAAGTAAACTGAGTGCGAAACTTGGTCACAATCGCATTAATTGTTTGCTCACTTGGTCGATTATGTAGACCATAAATCGGACGTAAAGCGCGAAACACATTTCGAACCGAACACTGATTTTGGTAATAAAATTCAATGATTTGCAAGCGTTGCTCGTTAGTAAGTCTATTCATGATGAAATGTCAAAGCATACTGAGCATCTTTCTCTTTGACACCATGTCTGAAATCCCACGTGATCTGTCAAATACTAATGCATGAAAATCCTAACCTCAAAAAAATCACCCGTTATATCTTACAATTGAACGAGTTTCGGACGGCAAAAACAACAACAACAACAACAAAACGGGCAGTCAACTAGCTATCAGCACAGCTATCGATGGTGCAGTCATTATCTATGTATGTGTGTGTGCGGCAAGTGGCATACAAACGTTCGCTTAGTAAAAGGAATTTATTTCGTGTGGCAGAATTGCTCGAAGGCAGCTGCAATTTTGCAATTCACAATTCGCTTGCAATTTTATTATTATTTGTTGTTTTGCGCACGCGTGGCACCAGCAAACACACACATGAATGCATATATACTTACATGTGTATGTGTATGTGTAATTGCAATAAGTGAGTGGAGCTTCATCTGTGGCGGCTATTGGCCCGACGCATAAAATGGCAAAAATTAATTCTGTGCGAAAATGCAATTGCTCTAAGCGTTTGTTCGCAACAACATAACTACAATAATGTGTGTATATATGTAGCAAGGTGCATGCTCATAATTGCGCGTGTTATTTAATTATATACACACACACACATACATACATATGTATATCATATATGTATGCTTTGTGGGAAAAATGAAATATCAGAATGTTGCATTTATAAAACATGAGCAAGCGGATAAAAGTTGTTCTAAACAAATACTGCCGGCGTGTGTTGAGCGATTATCAGCTTGAGGCTGCTAACTCTATATTATATATACATATGTATGTGTGATTGCGCGCTTAAGCGCCGTAATAACTATGGCATGCATATAAATAGAGCAGCGTTTAATGCATAGTGCGAATTAATAACACAGCTAATATTTATTTAAATTTTGTTAACACGCGATAATTTATTTGAAAGTTTATTTTTTCCGCCTATATAAGCACATTAAGAGCTGCTATTCTGTTATTGTTAGTGATAAATACTGTTTTCTTTAAATTTGCTTATTTTATTTTATTAATTCAAAATTCAATTTATTCATGCGGAAGCATCAATTATAGTTGTTGTCTTCTCTCTTTTATTATCAAAAAGTGTTTTAAATTAAAATAATTGATGCATATAAGCGTGTTAGGCTGTTAACAGCTGTTAACATTTCTCTTACGGTACTTATTTATTTGTATTTATTATATTCAAGAAAAATTTTTTGTGTGAAAAAAAATACTATGAAAATATAATATATAATACTAGCAGATTGCTCCGGTCTCGCACCGGCTTAAACAAACATAAAGTTATAGGTTTAATCTTATACACACTCTCCCATACATACATATATATGTACTTTCCCGTTTCTTCTGTGGGTTCATTTTAAAAAAGTAAAATTAGGAAAATTCTAACATGAAATTATATTTTATTTGCAATGAGCTAAAACTTGATGAGGACCTCTAGGCTTTGGTGTCCGTTGTCTTTCTCTATGATTATGAAGGCGTTGGGAACGCTCAGAGGTCGACGCCCTAGTGCGAGCTTTATATGTTTCTAATATTTTGTTCTTCAAGCCGCTGCACACGCTTCATACTCCACTCTCAAGCGCGTACTTGGCAGGCTTGGCTGCGAGCGCTCGTTACTCAACTCTCTGGCACGCGATAGCGATGCGAAGAGAATGACTTGCAAGACGATTTGCAGTTTCAGATTAAGGTTCTCCATCACGGGGTCTTTTTAATACCCTCACCTGGGAACTATTTCCAAAAAGTTGAGATTCCAACAAAAAATATAGCAAATACTGGGGGTGAATGTAACTTTCCAGTGGTGAAAGAATTTTAGAAATCGGCATAGTAGTTTTCGAGTTTATTCATTACAAACATACATACAAATCTTTCCTCTTTTTAATAGTGGTATATGTAGATGAAGAAATATTTTAAGACTTTGAAAAATAATGCAAAAGTAAGGGGAAGCATATATTTCTTCGGAGGTGCCAAAAAAAGTTCCCTAACTGCTGACATGATTCCTGCCGAATGACTAGCTGAAACAAGACAATTCAAAAAGGTTGTTAAAGTTGAAGCTATTTACTATGCAACGACCTATATATCAAAAATTAACAAAATAGCATAGTTAAAAAAATATCGTTTTTTAGGTCAAAAAATTATAATTTTTTAATGCCAAATTGATAATTTTTAACAAATCAAAAAGATCGTAGGTTATTGTTTAAATTTAAATCCGGTCGGTAAATTTCTCGTTGAGTCAGAAATTTTGAAAAATGTCGTTTCGAGAAAAACCCGTTTATATAGCGGCTTATACCTGGGAGCGGTCGCTCTTTAGAACGCTGTCATTCAAAAACAAAGATACGACCTTACCACTTTCACAGGATATTTTTGAGAACTATCAAATTACCAAAAGAAAATCGAATTTTTTAAAAGTCACACTGGTATAGCTCCTTAAGTGAAAGAGAGGACTAAATTTCAAACCCACATTGGCATTGCCAATAAGACTAAACTGGTTTTATTTCAAGGTGTGATAACCGTCCTGGGAGCAAAGTATATACATTTTAAATTTCATTAAGATGATCGGGCGAATAGAATTCCGGTATAAGATTCTTGAACAAGTAAAGGTAAATAAAAAGTTGCTGTCTTCAATTCGCGCAAACTTTGAAAGTGCCGAATCACTGGTATAAAACACTTAGACTGGTATAATTAAATACTTCATTAGGTTTGAATTGAACTTTACTATTTGTTGTTGCTTTCATTCATACATATTCATTCATATTTTCAACGAAATCATTATATTTATTGGCAGTAACCTCATAAACCGCAATGGCGCATTGTTTCAATAATTTTCGCCTTCCTTCTCTTGTCTTTACATTAAGAAAATATATATTTCAATCTTTGATATGTTTCCAAATACTTCGAACGCATTAAGAGAAGAGCAAAATGAGTTCGGGTCTGTTAGGTTTCCATAGGATGTTGCGGTTTATCTTGGGAACACCCGTTCCAATAATTTAATTTGTGATTGTGGCGAATGGGATCTACTCAAAAGGATTCGAAGAGTTTTGTAAAGCTTTAAATGCATTTTGATGTCGTTGTTGTATATGGATTTCCATGAATAAATTTTTGGAGCACTATTGATATAACAACAACATTAAAACCTCCTGCAAACTCAACCTTTCATTCTATTAAAAACCTACACTTTTGCATATAAATGAGTACTGATATAGTGACCTTTTCAATGAAATCAACCAATACGAACGTTTTCAAAAACACTCAATTCACTATCATTAATTTTTAAGTATGATTATTGTTCACTTTTATACCAAAAGCATAGCATATTCGTACAATGTGCTCTGCGCTCTGTTAATAGTGTAAAATGGTATTTCCCTACGTTGTTTGAATAAATATGAAAACCAAACAATCAATAATTCAAGTCACATAGCGGCGTAGGCGGACATTTCGACATAGGCACATATTTAGATACAATAACAAACGTGCGCAAAAGAGCTGCTAACTGCTTATAAATAGTTAAAAGTCACTAACAGAGAATGGCTAAAAGTCAGTACAAATGAACTTACATTTTTTATATGGTATTTGTTTGTATGTTTGTTTGTTTGTATTTTAGTAGAATTTCTATTACAACGTGCCTTTGATTCGTTAAACTTGGTTAATTTATTTATGAAAGTAATAAATGTTTTCACACATTCACACACACACACATATACAGTTGTTTGTATTTCGAATTTGTTTTACAACTTGTTGCATCTGGACGATGTCAAATCAGAAATTTTTTTCCATTCTTCTTAAAGGTTATTAAACTTCACAAATATTTGGAGAATTTCTTAGCTTTAAGTTGTTACAAGGCATGCATATGTATGTAGGTGTACTTAAAGTGCATAAATGGAAGCATACTTATATGCATGCGTGGGTAAAAACCAAAAAATTTAAAATTTTCATAAATTATTTTGATGCAACTCAGCTTTCTGCTGTGTATATTATAGAAATATTTATTCGGTATATTTTGAAATAAACTAAATTTACACGACAGTTTTTAATAAAAATTGTGTCAGATTGGTCACAATCAGTGAGACTTCTTCTCTTCTTTATTTTAAAATATTATTAAAACAGAGAATCTCCTCCGTTTAGAGTTATGATTTTTTTCTTAATTGTAATATTTTGCTATTGACATTTAATTATTCCTATTTGAAATCTAAGAATTCTGTTCTAAAGATAAACTGACGCTTCCTTTGTAAAAGAGTCTTTTATAATACCAATATTATTGATCAATATTATTGAATCAATATTTGATCTACTTTGGCGATTTACCATATTATTTTAAATTGATTTCTTTTAGCAAGCCGCATAAATTATAAATCCTGTTTTATTAGTTTAGAGTGGGAACTCTGTGAAATGATGTGATACTATGTTCGGACCGACATTGAAAACATGTTTTCATAGAAAAAAATGAGTTTTCGTTCTTAAACTTATGTTTTCATCCATGCAAAATCGGTCAAACGAAATCAGAGTTTTCGCTGAAAACTATTTGAAAACTTACATTTCACTCATTATAATGCCTGCTCTAGTTTAGTCAATATACATATTTTGCCATCCCCGAATTGTCAATTAATATTTGTTTACATTTTCAAAAGAATGGAGAAAAAAAAAAGTACAAAAATAGAAATTCGTGGGGTGAGAAGGAGGAAGCGCTTCTAATTGAATTGTGGCAAAATAAGTTGCTTGCTCTTCGCGGGCCCAGAAAAAATAGTCATTTAAATAAGCATTAAACGATGTTTGTTCAACTCTTCTATCTTTTTTGCAAGGCCAAGGTGCTGGGTAATAAGATATAAATTCTCTTGAAGTATCATCGTTGCGCAAGATATTTATCTGACTCTTCAAAGCCAATACCTTCATTATTAACATTTTCTTGTCGTGATTCTATAAAAAAGGATCATTAATAATAATTTAAAGCAAATATTAAAGATTCCAAAACTTGCCATTCTCGTTGCTCAAAAGTTAAACAAACAAATAATTGAATTGTGAACTGTCAATGAAAACTCATCGAAAACACATTATGTCGTCAGAACGACTTTGGTTCCACAATCCACAAATTGTGTTTTCAAGATGTTTTCAATGTCGGTCCTAACGTAGTATACAATATGGACTGAACACATGAGGTACCAGTAACACCGACAATCTCGCAAAAAAATAGTTCAGAAACAAAAAGCTCAGGAAAATAATTTGCTTAATGTCTAAACTGCAGAACATGCTTTCAGTTTCTAAGTTTCATATTTTGTTAAGAGTTTTATATGTGTATATAGAAACATCAGAATCCAAAAAATATGGTTTTGGGTACCAATCGGTTAGAAAGACGATTACGAGATCACCCTTGAAAGTAGGTTTAACGATAAATGAAACAGACCCTATTGTATATTCGCCAAGGGATTGTCGAATCATGAGCAATATCCAAAATTATTTATTGGATATTTTTTTGATTTTATAACAACAACAACAAACTTAGAAATGTTTATTTACAAAATAAGGCGTAAAAGCTTTATTGTTATCATCTAAGAAATACATACATACTAACCTCACATATTAATTTTCTATGCAAGAAAAATTATTTATTCAAACAAATTCACATTCTTCACAGAAATAATCATTATAGACACCTCAATACATAATGAGATAAGAAATAAAAGTGATCTTTTGAACTATTGGCGTTCTATATAGTTAGAGCGAAATTTGCAGTCTCAACTAATATTCATACATAATTTTGCATTTCACTACTTAGGCATACATGCATACATATGTACATATAGATTATATTGGCAGCTTATGGTGGTATTGTGCCACTTTTTTACGCTCAAGTGTTTACAACTTACTATGATTTGAATTCCGTGGCATTTCCAGTTGAAAGATGTATGCCAAAGTGCAGTTGTTGGCAAGCGTATTGCAGCCACGAAGCGGCCAAGCGCTTGCAAATACACACACAAAAGTAATTGCTAAGTTTCACCAAAAATTTTATGTTTTAATTATTGTAATATTTTTTATTATTATTTAGTTGCATACACTGTATTTTTTTATTTTGCTTAATAATTTTTAGTTTTGTAATATTTTTTATGACTGCTAATTCCGGTTTAATAAAGAAATTCACACTCTATGGTATATATATTTATATATTTATGTAATTTGTAATATATTATATAATTTAATTTAATTTATATATTTACTTCATTTTTCATTTATATATAATTTTTATATTTTTTCCTTATGAATATTACATACTTTATATAAATATGTATGTTCGTACATATATCTCAACACCAAATTGGTCAGCACAAGCACTCGCAGATAATCTCATGGAATTGCACAACTGTATTTGAAGCCAAACTTAACCGTTTGAGCTGTCATTTAATACTTTTTTAATAATTTATTTTCTCAAATTTTTCGTCACCTCTGGAAGTTTTTGTTGTTGTAATGCCAGTAAACAGTAATATATTTGGAGTTTTGAATTTTCTACTAATTCACACACACGGCGCACAAATTTGCTGAGCGAAAAATATACAAAATTCAGAAACCACACAAAAATAAACTCCGAACGACAGACAGACACACTCGACGACGGCCCACAAAGATGAAAAAGCCAACTTGAGACCGAAGTAACAAACACCTTTACACTTGCAATATTTATATATATATATATGTGTGTGTGCGTGTGGTGTGGCGAACGTCTCGCAACGTATAATTCGAAAATACTCAACTCAATAGCAACAACGACCGCAAAGTCAACGTTAATAACGTTAGCGATTGCTGCTGCGGGCAGCGCTGTCGGCGCTATAAACGCGTTTGGACGCACAATTCACACAAATATTGGGCCAAACAAGCGGTGTGACGACTCATACATATAGATTCGTAGACAAACACTAATACACTTGCGTGTGTGTGTGTTTGTAGTTGTTGTAGCTTGCCTGTGTGTTGATGTCAAAAAACCGGTAAGACGAAAAGGCCAACTTGCTACTTTGCCACACTAACGTCTTTCGTCGTTTTGTAGTTGTTGTTGTTGTTGTCGTATTTTGTTGCACATACGCTGATTGCAGTCGACTTTTAGCACTTAAGTCGTTTGTATGTATATATGTATGTATTTTTATTTTCTTGCACTAACCGCTTTCATTATTATCGCTTCAACATGTATTCTCACACACATACATACATAGAAACTCACATTTGTATTTTGTTTTGCTTTGCTTCACTATGTCGCACTTTCCTCCCCTTTTTTTTATTAGGGTTGCACCATCACTATCTCTATGCTCCCTTTGTAGAGTGTGTGTGTGTGTGTGTGCGTTGTTGTTGTGTTGATACACAGTGTACGCCGTTGCACTGCACTTTTCCGTAACACGTCCGAACACCACGAGTAGTCAACCAAAACTGAAACTCATTCACCGATTAGCGCGTTGGTGAGCATAGCGCTGCGTGTAGTACGGACGTTACGTTAACGACGGCGACGGCGACGGCGTTGACGTCAACTCCAATAAGACAAAAACCACCACCGTTATGTGTGCAGAGTTCTTATAACAGTGACGACGCTGCCGACGTTAACAGTGCTGTTAATGAATATTGGAGTTTTAACAATAGCAGTTGCTGCTTTGACATACAGTGCGCTGTCGCTGTTGTCATGTTCTTTAACAGAAATGTTCGTGAATTTCTGAATTCAATTTTTAACGGGATTTAAAAGTCGATTTCAAATTTAAAATATCTGCAAAATAGGTTAGTCTCAATAGTGGAGAAAGAGAATCTATAAAAACTCCATTGAATATTAAGAAGTATTTAGAGATGTGGTGAGTTGGTTTAAACATTTTAAGGATCTTTTTAGAGGAAAGATATTATTCTAAGACGAACTCCATAATATAAGGCGCGATTTACAAAATTGCTATGTTTTCTAGTTTATACTTCCTTATGTGACCAATAAATGCTCCTAGTTATATCTTTAGAAAATATAGCTACAGCTCTAGCATCTGAGAGTATTGATTTCGAGATTTTCAAATCGAACAAACAACTGGTATAAATGTCAAAAACTGGTATAATCAGTTAAAGATCTTAAGAAAAAATAGCTACAGCTTGAAACTGAAAGAGCTAATAATTGGAGAGCGTTGAATAGAACAAACAACTGGTATACATGAAAGAAAAAACCGATATAATCAAGAGCACATGTCTTAAGGAAAAATACCGAGAACTCTGGGTTTTAATAGAATTGGATGGGACAGCGTCAACTCAAACTAAAACTGGTATAAATGCAAAACAACTGGTATAAGCAAGAAGATATTTTTACGAAAACAGTTTTTGAATTCGAGATAACTGAATTAGAGATTTTCGAATTGAACAAATGTATGTATGTGATTGGCGTTGCAACCGTTTAGCCGGTTATAGCCGAATCGACGATAGTGCGCCACCTCTCTCTCCTTCGCAGTTCGGCGCCAGTTGGAGATCCCAAGTGTAACCAGGTCGCTCTCCACCTGGTCCCTCCAACGGAGTGGAGGCCTTCCCCTTCCTCGGCTTCCTCCGGCGGGTACTGCATCGAACACTTTCAGGGCTGGAGTGTTTTCGTCCATTCGGACAACATGACCTAGCCAGCGTAGCCGCTGTTTTTTTATTCACTGAACTATGTCAATGTCGTCGTATAACTCGTACAGCTCATCGTTCCATCGTCTGCGGTATTCGCCGTTGCCAATGTTCTGAGGACCATAAATCTTGCGCAAAATTTTCCTCTCGAAAACTCCTAGTGCCGTCTCATCTGATGTTGACAATGTCCAAGCTTCTGCACCGTAGACGAAATTATCTACAACCTCGAAGTTATGACTGTCAACAGTGACAGTGGTATAAATGTAAAAAACTGGTATAAAAAGTCAAATGGTATAATAATAAGTCAGTTTATCAAAATATACACTAGTTCTTTATAACTTAGTTGTTACTTTCAGATGTAGTTTTATAACAAGAGAGCTTGACTATCTAGCGATCATAGAAACGGCGCATCCTTGTCGGCTAAATGTTCCCACAAAAATATTAGTATCGTCCGTTGAATATTCGAATCGATAGAGAAGTGATTGATCCTCTAAAATCCTCTGTAAGTTTATAGGTATTCTATGAATACGAATATGAGTACTATATATCCTCCTAATATAGTACTCATATTCCCAAAATTCTTAAATAGAGCGATATTCTTATGTATATTTTAGATTTACATAGGTTACCTATGCACATCACTCTGTGAAAATCTTCTGATATGCCCTCGATACTCTCCAACTATTCTTATTAGTTACATTATATTCCTGGATAGATAATGACGAAATACAAGCTGCAATTCCCAAACTAAACTCTTGAGAGGAACAAAACCGTTATGTTCGGCGCTTTTGGTCGCATAGACTTGCCTTAAATACATGAACTTCAGATTCAAATAAGTGAAAATTTATTTTTCCTTCTCTATATCAACCACTCTTTTCCAAGCAGCGACTTACTCCAATTCGCGACATAAGCAACCATTTGTATTTTATGACGACTATTTCTGCCAACTACAGCTACACTGCATTGAAATCCCGTTAACATCTGTTGCGCGCTTTCACCTGCGCCAAAGGCAGATATTAAAGCTCTCGTTGAAGCATTATATATAGCTGCTCCTCTACTTCAAGGCAATTTTTTCCCCAGCAATGCGCGCGCCAATGAATATTTATGAGCCCGTAGTATGGCAACCCTGGTGTGTGCGGGTGTATGTCTTTGTGGAAATTTCATGCGCGACACCACTATGGTTTCGTTGCAAATTGAATTTGTTAGGCAAATTTTTACACTGTCACCATTCGGTTGGGTTTTATATGCGCTTTCCTGTCACTTCGCTTTGCTGTGTGGGCGAATATGAGCTTTTTGTAACTCTCACAAATACATATACGAGTATGTGCGTTGGTGTGGTTGTCAAGCGTGAATTCTGCGGCAATTTTAAATAATCAAATTGCCACCACCTGCGGCATGCAGATAATAACTTAGGAATGAAATTGTGAACTGGTATAAATGGCCTCCTAAGTGCCGAAGTCAATTAAGCGATTTCGTGTGTAAAATAAAATGAGTTGGACATGTTTCAAACCTCCAGTGGTTTCCCGTTTGATTTCATTTCGTTTTTAATTTAATTGCTGCTAACTGTGCTCTATTGTCAAATGACAAATTTTTTTATTATTTCTCGAAATTCGTTTTAAATTTTGCCTATACTTTGCTGAGCAACCATGCTGACCGCTGTCATTGCCATATTGTGTATGTTCTTGTTATTTTTGTTGTACGGCTGCATGTGCTTACGATATGTTAAATATTGAATTTTCATTCAATAAACCACATAAACTATGCAACATCTTGCCGGCGCCAGTCTCACACACACACACACACACCAAAACATATTATGGTGCTTAATAGCTGCTTGTATGCCTGTGGAAGCTGTAAATGGAAGTTATTGATGTGTAAACCACGCTCGATTTCCTTATATGTAACAGTTGCCAGACTTTGCAATTTCCGGTTGTGGCATATTGTTGCAAGCAGCTCACAAGCATTTTTAATTGAAAATGCCTTCAATTCAATGCAGAGACTAAGGCTTAAATAATTGTGTCATAGCAAAATTCGTATTGTCCTTTTGGCGTAATATCAAATTCTTCACACTCTGGTCTAAAGTCGGTAATACAGGTGAAGGATATCAAGTTTTGGGAAAATAATTTTGGCATGAGCATTACCACCATGTCACCATACACACCATACACACCATAGAATATTGTTTTTAAATTTCATAAGCTATCTACCAGAAGGTTCTGCAAACTCTAAATATTTTAAAGTAATCTAATATATAAATTTCGTTCAACCATTTGATTGAAGTTAAAATTTCATAATCCCCATAAGTCCCATCAAGCGTTTGTGGGTAAATCGTTGTCATGTGAGGAAACAGCATTTAATTTTGGATTTAACTGAAACATATACATATACAGTGGAACTTCCATAGCTCGAACTTCCATAACTCGAACTTCTATAAGTCGAAGATCTTCATAACTCGAACTTTTGAATTGGCAATACAAGTAAAATTTCATACAAATTTCCTGCCATAAATCGAACTTTTCGACCAGGGCATAATACAAAATTTAAAATTTTACTATCAAGGAACAATTTTAAAGGAGTTACTATATTCGTATGGGATACAATTTTTTAAAAAATCATTTTTTTTTTTTATTTGTTAAATCGAATGTACAACTATTGAAGAATGTTGTCTCAAAATTTCAGCTCATTCGGAGAAAAAATAGACCCATCGAAAACCGTTAAGCGCGTAAGAATTTGTTTAAGGATGGCAAGTTGTCCAAAACTTTGAACGCGTTTTTCTCGAAACGCCTTTTTTGAAGTCGGTGTCCACGATAACTCAAAAAGTTATGCACCGATCGTATTGAAATTTTGCACACTTGTGCAACATAGAATTGACTCCCAGCCAACGGTCCCATTTTATTTATTTTTTGCTTCTATTCGATTTTACAGCCACAAAATGGCGCATTTTTAGGGCTAAAAACGTACTTTTTACCTTCACCGACCGTTGAAAAAATGAAAAAAAAAATTTTCTTTTAAAAGGGCACCGTTGGCTGGGAGATATACTTCTAAAGAACTAATTTTTTTTATCCCATGTGTTTCAGATGATTCTACGATCTTATATCCGGGACACCGCAATGTGTGGAATTCCGTTGAGTGCCTACTTCAAGTGGCTGCAACTTCGTTGATTTTCGACATTTTGTAAAACTGATTTTTTGTAAAACATATTTGAAATGTCACTGAATAATATGATAATAAAACTATTCAAAAATATTCAGTAGTTTTCTAAAAAAAAAAAATCTTCAAAAATGCTTTTTTTTTGGCCCGTTATCCCATGTACTTTCAGACAAAATTCCCGTTATTTATTGAACACACCTCGCAACACATTAGAAATGAGTGTGTGTAAAAGTTTTTCCCGCGTTTCCGAAAAATTCTTTATTCAGTTCATCCTCATTAAAAACTGTCTAACATCCGCTTATTCAGCCACTTAGGCACGAATGCTAAAGTCAGTTTAGATAAGGTGGTATGAATTACGCATTTATATCCTTGTATGTAAGCACATATCAACCGGAAAACTCATGTAACTCGCACAATTTTCTACGACACGCAGAAAAACTTTTAAAATGCTGTACTTGTGTAAATTACAAACATACATGTGCATTAGGGTGGTGCTAAAAAGATTAATAAATCGCTCATTACTTTCAACCACTTACTTTAAGATGATTGTCTGAATTTTAATGTAATTTGAAGAAGGTTTAGTTGTACTACGTCAATGATTTTTAAATAGGAATTGAGGAATTCTCTCTTCTTAAGCACAAAAACGTTATAATTTATAATTTTCGGATCCAAATGGACAAATTATCATCTTTAGGTTATGAAAATTTGCTATCATTGTTTTCGTTTTGCTTTTTAAGGACTACCCTGATACACATTCATGTATATAATACATGTGCTACATGTTTATATGTAAGTATATGATAAGTCTCATTAATTTTTTGTAATAGTAATAAATTTAAAATTGTTATCAATTTTTCTTTTTCGTTATTCTTGATAACCTGCAATTTTTAATTTTTTTGTTGATGTTTGAGTTGAATTAAAAATATTTTTCGAAAGAAAATCATTTTTGTACCAGCTATAGAATCCGCATTAGCAGTTTCTTGCATGCTTGTCTCTTTTATCTTTTATTTGAATCGATTCACTGTCATTTTATAAGTTAGATGGTTGACCATAAATTTTAATACCTTTCTTATAAGTAATGTTGAAAGTGACCATACATTTTTTGTATTTTGAAAAAAATATCGTAAAAATCTGAAGAATCAGTTTTCTTAATTTCTTCTTAAAATTTCTAAACAAATCCTACAATCCCTCCAGTCGTTTTCTTAACCGCAAATAACTCACTATAAACATAATGTTGGTTCTTCTCAGCAACATGTAGCGGTATACAAGCTGCTAAGAACGCTGTTTACAAGACAGCATCTCACTTCACTGCGCAAAAGTTGAGCTCAGCAATGTTAACCAACATTAAAAATTGCTGTTAATGGATATCTAACAGAAATAATGCACTGTTAACAGCATAACAGTTTGCTAACAGCACTGCTAACTACTAACTGCGCTGTCGGTGCCGCTGTCTTCGTCGCTGTTATGTTTCGAGTAACAGCGACAAATGCTTTTGCTTATGGTCTTCGCTGCTTCAACGCTGCCGACCTCACTGCAACAGCGTGGCGACGCTCACCAACAAACAGATTGTTGAATGAACTTCAGTTGTGGTTGACTTTTGCTAACGGTTGGATGTGTGGCGGATAGATTAAACTAAAAGATTAAAAAAAAAATAAATAAATAAAATTACGAAAATCGAAAATTAAAGAGTTCAACGAATAACATCCTAACTGTATTAATACGCAAATATGATTGTGAAGCAACAACGAAGAAAACGAAAATCATAAGAGACATGCAAATTCAAATCAAAAGGCAGACAGTGCAACAGAGTGACAAAACGGTAGTGTGGCAAGTTGACTTTTGAGCTTACCGGTTTTTCGGCAGCAAACAAGCCACGAGTGTGCAGAAACATAAACAAATCGATACATAAGCAACTCCAAATTTACCACAAAACCAAAATGACAAAGTCAAAGGTTTTTGCGAGTGCGTCACGCTCTCTGCGTGTGTGTGTGTCTTAGCGTTTCGTCGTCAGTGTCGTCAATAGAAGCGCTGGCTTTATTGTCTTTGACTTTGTTGTCTGCTAAGAACACTCGCCAGCTTTTGCTGCCTTTGTGAGACTTATTGGAACGTGTGTGCGTGTGTAAAAGCCCGCTCCGTAGACGCTTATGTGGCGTTAGCTTTTGATCTTTCTGTGCCCGCTTTGCACGTGTTTTTTTTTAGTTTTTTATACAGCTTTTGATTGCTCTATAAGCCTTTCTGTTTTGTTTGTGCTTTGTGTGTGTTGTTTATAAGTAACCCAAGCATCAAAACATAAAAGCATAAAGTATGAGCGTAAACAGCAACAAAGTGTGAGAACCAAAAGCGTGGCTTAGAGACAAGGTAGAAAATATTATTTCTGCGTTATTACGTTATCTTTAGCTAAAGCAAAACGAAATGGCTTAAAGTAAGGTCTTAAGTCATAAGTAGTGATACAAAGTGTCTTTCATTGTTATTTGGCAACAAAACAATTCTGCGGTTTGAAAAAGTGAGTTTAAAAATAAAAATATTTAACACAAAAAAATATTTGTACGGAAAATAATTTTTTTTTTATTTATATTTTTAAAATATTTAGTAATAAATGATTAACATTAAAAAAATATTTATTTATTTACAAGAGAAGTAATTATAAATAATAACTCCACTAAATTTAAAGCACTGGCTACAGAGGCCTTCGTAAAAAAAATATATTTTTTATAATTAAAAACGTGATTAAAAAGTTTTGTATATGTCTTTATTATTATGCACAAAATTATTCCATCATATTCTTATATCTCTGTTTAGTAGTATTTGTTATCATTACCTTCTTTCATTAGCGACTTTCCGGATAAGAGTATCCCAAACCTTTATTCCAACTCCATTGTCTCCATTTATTTCCAACTCTTTAAGCTGGCACCTCAATGTAGACAATCACATATAATTACCAAAAATTTGTTGCCTACATTTAGGATGAATTGGTATATATCGAAAACTTATATAGTTTTAAAATTATAAGCCAATACTATTCAACTTTTTCGTAGAAATTTCTTACTAAATAAAGCTTTAACGCCTTACGCGGCTGTCAGTAAGACTCTTTGCTGCTTTGTGGTTTCGATGTTTTGACTATTATTCTAAACAAATCACTCAAATATCCGCAATTACCTTTAATTTTTAACAACTTTTAGTTTAGTTAGAAATTAATTGCACTCACTTAATTGATATACCAGACAACATGCCAATCACACCTGCACTATCTAAATATTACACATAAAAGAGCAACAAATTACTGGCTGCCAACCTATCGGTGAGCTAACCATTAGCTGCATAGCAGATTCAATTATGTCTGTCAAGCAGTCGGATGCATGCCATTGCAAACCACTTAACCTCACTTCCGGTCGCAATAAAATAAATACTAAAATGCAAATATGGAATGTACTATGTACGCAATCGGTATACTCAACTTCATATCAATATTTCATTCGTATTAATGTGGCATTTAAAAGTGCAGTAGATTGATTTATTTACTCGTATAGACAACCACATGTGATTATGCCAGTTTATGCCATTTATACCAGTTGTTGTTCGATTCGGTACTCTCTAAGGCTTGATGCCGCAAAAAGGCAGCTAATGAAGTTGCATCTACTACTGCAGTATTTATCGGATTTCATAGGATCTGTACTCAATGCCTTGCTGAATACATTTTCAAGCTCTTATCTCCTTCCTTTAGTTTTCGCAACCCACATGGTGTCAGCCGGTCAACAGAAGTTTATTGACCAAGTCTAGAGTATTTTAGCACAATCTAACATGTTTAGTTAGTTAAACATTTTAATGCCCTACTACTGGTATCGCGCACACCAACTTCCTAGTTGTCAAAGAATTGTGGCAAAATGTTAGTGAATACGACGAGAAAAAGCACTTGTGGACACACTGCAGTTGGCGAATAGTAGCTGTGCTTATGTGAGCTGCCGCTTTTACTGCCTTTTCTGGTTAACAAAACAGTTTTATTGCAATTTCTTGAGTTTTAATCTGGAATGCGGCTAATCCGCATTAAGTCGTGCTTATCCACAACTATTTGTGGCTCTAGGTACATGCATAGTTATATACTATATACTACTATGAATGTGTGTACTCTATAATTAATACACATTAAGAGCATTTTACGAGGTCTGCATTCTTCTTTGAATGTAATGGTAAAGGTTAATAGCCACTTTTATTGAGGACTTCGAACGGAACTGTGCTGGAATTGGATATATATATATTTTGTTATTTCAAAGTAATACAATTGTATTTATTTAACCTTAAACTAATTAAAACAACATCTTGATTAGCAGTTTGGATAAAAATATGAGTTGTAATAAACGAAGAATCTCTAAATATTACTTCATCGAATCTTATCTCGAAAAGCAGAGAGATTGGGAACTAATTTAAGTGCTTTCTATACTTTTTTGATTATACCAGTTTATTATATTTCTGCCATCTTTACTCTCCAAAATAGGCGAATCGGTGATAGAGGTTACGATATCCAAATCAAGTTTCCGTACAATTGTCCACCTTTTCGGCATATTTCCGCTAAATCTGCTTGTCAAAAAGATCAAATAGTCGATAGACTTAAAAATTCAAAGTGTCCACCGAAACTAGTGGATTAAGCCAGACAATCATTTATCAAAGGTTTAAGAGACCTTGAGTGTAGATAGAACACTGAAAATCAAATTATTTCTTATAAAAAAGTTAAAAAAATCACATTTCTAAAATATGGAATGCTTTTAAAATTACCAATATGATTATATCACTGTGTTAAGCCAATAATTGTATTATAACATAGCCCCATTAATGAGACTTACATACAATTATAGTTTCAACACAACAATAGTAGGTAAATATTACCGTTATTTCTGCATAGCTAACTGCCATAAGCGCATTGCGTACATAAAAATCCATTTACAAGCGCAAATATTACCAAAACAGGAATTAACATTTATTGCAATTAACCCACATGCGCATAAAATATGAAATTAGAGCAATAAATAAACATGAAATTGCACATTGAACTACTTTAACACAAAGGTTAAGTCCAGTTATATATACAGACACGCGTGTGTAATGGCCAACTGCGCACACGCACCTAATAAATTTCAAATTACAAACATCCGCTTAGGACATGCATTCAAATGCCGAGCACGCGCTACAAAGAAAAACGCATGAAACCCAGGCAGAAGCAGAAGTAAAGCCAACAATGCATATCCTGTGAGTATTATAATTAGGCGCCAGATGGTCCAGACACACGACACTGCAGATGTCTGCTAGAAATGTAACAACAACAACAATGAAGGGAGAAATATAAACATTTGTTTGACTGCAATTTCTAATCTACAAAGCACACACACACACAGAGTCATATATGTATGTATGTATGCAAGTGCTTGCTGCATAGCTGGCTGTGCTGGAGGGTTTGACTGCGAGGGAGGTGGTGTTGGTGGTGTCTACTAACAGCACGAAAGCCACACAAAACTCACATGCAAGCATAAGTCATAAGGGTCCGGCAAATGCATTAACAATGTTCTTCGCAGGATATATGTACGATAAGGAGCAGATGATAAATCGAGAAGCGAAAATAGTGCAAAGTGCAGAATAAAGAACCTAAAATGTCGAGTAAAGCATGGAAAAGCATGCAAGGATTACGAGTAGCTGGAAGCATTACTTTTGACGCTCTGCTCTTTAACACATACATATAAACATCAATGCTTGTAAAATGTATATGTATGTGCCAGCTATCCTTTCTGTGTGACTATTATTATGGATAAATATACTAGATATGTAGATATGTATGACTTAGTAAGCTCGCTTGGAGCTTCTCTTTTTGTGAATATACCCACAGCAAATTCAAGGCAAACATTTATTTGATTATCGGCATAGGCTGTCATGACAGAAGGCATCGGCAGCACCGCCGGCAGAGAAACCAGTTCCAGAGGGGGTGCTAGAGCATGAAATGCAGCGCCGGCATTACTGTAAGGACATCGCTTGAGGGTGCTTTTTCTAGCAGAGTATTGCATATGCCGTTCTCTATTTACAGTGGTTGCTGGAAAAGTCCTCATTGTTGTAAGATATGGATCTAACGGAAATTTTAAAATGGTCACAGCTGCACTAAAGATTAGTCTTTTCCAAATTGGTTCGACGAGTTTTTTGTTATTTAGTTTTTTGCTATAAAAAATCAAATTTTTGGAAATTTTCGATTGATAATAGCCATTTTTGAGAAACAATGGTATAGAGTTTGAAAACCACAGTTTTGAGAAAAACGCGTTCAAAATTCCCAGCTGTCAACTATGCACTTCGAACAGCTCCTTCTTCTAACTGCTATATTTTTAAAACGACTTCGAATTTTTCAAAATCACTTTACTACCGTTTTCTAGACCTGATAAGAAGACAACCTTCGACCAAAAAAAATCTGAGCTCATCACTTAGGATGACTCCCTTAACACTCTAATACGCCTGAATTTGCCATTAAGTAAGCTCCCTAAACATTAGCGCAATATTTTTAATGATTTTTTGTGTAGATATATTGAACGTTATCCAACAAAAAGCCTAATTTGTATATTGTAATCCGTTACTAAAGAGATTAGGAGATATTTCAAATCAGATGGCAACGCCATAAATACTTTTTATTTTAAAAAACATTCCAATAGCACTGCTTATATCTGATTTTTCTTAGTCAAAATGTATAATGATTTGCAGGGTGGCAACATTCTCAACATTTAATTTTTTTAAATTCAAGTGGCAAGATCATAAAAATAATTTTATCAAATCCAATTCTAACTTTACTTTGAAATGTGTTTAATACATGTGGCAACTCCTTTAATGTTAATTATTTATGCCTCGCCTTTTACTTACTTAATTAGTATTTTCCCTCCAGCAGTCACTTAATTTTCCTACAGGGTTGCCTTTGTTGTTTATAATCGTTTATTGAAATTCATTTTGCCGTCCCTGTAGTCAGCTGGCAGACGGTAGTACCTCGAAACAGGGGTGACTGCTGTATGTAAGCCTCAGGCGTTTCCGGCTCTCCTCGACACTTGACTGCAGTCAAACACAACAAATGCGCTGCCGACAGGCACAACAGCATGTCCTTTGCAACTTCAACGACGATGGTTGAAGGTTATGTGGCGCCTTGTAATAAAGTCACAGCGAGCGATGACTGCGACAGCGCGTATGAATGCGGAAAATCAACCACCAATTTTCCCGAAGGAGTCTCAATCATGAGTCACTCAGGTGTCGGTGCTGCAGTTGACGGCATACAAACACACACACACACACACAATTTCAATTTGGGCTGAGTGTGGGCTGAGTGTGAGCCTGGCTGTCGCACGTTAACGCCAACGCACACTGATTGTCTGTTTGTATTTTGCTCGCGTAATAATTGCATCATAGTTGAGCTGGGCAGCCCAGCGTAAATGCGTGTAAGCGCAAGCACACACATTCATGCGTCTGTGAGGACAACAAGCTGGAGGCACGTTGCACAGAGAATTTGTCGCCTTTACGGCTTACATGCCGCATGTTGCATGCTGCTCACTGACATTTTGTCGCTATTTTGCTTGCCAGCATTCTTCACTTTGGTTTTGCTGCCATTTAAGGGCTCTCTGTTTTTCGCATTGCTCCTTGACTTTCTTCGCCACTTTTCGTACGCAAATTGCTTGTAATTTAAAATCCTTGTTTGGCTGGCGGCAATTCTCTGTTTTTCTTGTAACCTTGATAGCTGTTTGCGTCTTCTGTATATTGGTATTAAATGTCGCTGCTGGCGAGTGGTATTTGCGTGCTGGTATGCCTGAGAGTGTAGAAAATGTCCTTCAGATCCTTGAAAGAATGTCTATTCAAATTCTACAGGCTCCGTAAGATTCCGTTGCACGTAGCAATATTACGTAAATGTGTCCTATTTAGTAAAAATTAAGATTATCACAAGCGGTCAAATCAATTTACAACACAAATCTGTCTTAATACAAGCGATAGATCGACCCATGCTGTAACTCAATAAAGCCCTACTATATTAGTCTCTTCTAGCAGGACCAATTGATTTGAGAAATGAATGTTCTATTATTCTCAAAAGTTCTGTTATTCGTGAAAAAATTCAAATTGTAAATCTACACGCTCTTCTCTATCTGTTTAATTATTCCCGTCTAAGTGTCTTTATACCAGTTACTTGTTCGTTTCACCATTCAGGTGATTAGACAGTTCCTTTCTTAATCGTCTTCGAAACAACAACGAGAACAACTTGAGGGAAATATGTTGGGTATATGCCTCTGGAACATCATTATTCCCTCTCTGATCGCTATACTTTGCTTTGATTGACCACTAACGTTGATCTCATTCGATCATGGTGCGTTCAAAAAATCACCGGAATTTAAACCTTTCTGGGGTTTGAAAAATATCAGCTATATTCATTGCTAACTTTGTCGATAGCAGCCGCTAAGTTTAGACATGTTTTTATGAGCTTGGCGACTTCAGTTTGTTAAAAGCTCACACTTCGTTGCTAGTTCGTGACAATATGTCTGTCGCCAGACATGACTCTGAGTGACCTTTCCCCATTTCCAAAAGTAAAGAGAACCTTAAAGGGTTATCGTTTTAGAAGCATACCGGAAATCGCTGAAAGAGCCAAAGGGTATTCTAAAAAACGAGTTAGGGAAAGGTTTGCAGAGAGGAAGTGTCGATTGGAAGAAGATGTCGCAAAAGTGCATAATATCGATTTGGAACTGCTTCAAAGGAGATAACATTTATGTATTTGAATGAATAAATATTTTTTTGAAGAAACGAAAATGACGGTTTTTTAAACACTACTTCTTCTTCTTGACTGGCGTAGACACCGCTTACGCGGTTATAGCCGAGTCCAAAACAACGCGCCACGAATCCCTCCTTCTGGCAGTTTGGCGCCAATTGGTTATACCAAGCGAAGCCAGGTCCCTCTCCACCTGGTCCTTCCATCGGAGTGGAGGTCTCCCTCTTCCTCGGCTTCCTCCGGCGGGTACTGCATCGAATACTTTCAGAGCTGGCGCACTTTCATCCATTCGAACAACATGACCTAGCCAGAGTAGCCGCTGTTTTTTTATTCGCTGGACTATGTCTATGTCGTCGAATAACATATACAGCTCATCGTTCCATCGTCTGCGGTATTCGCCGTTGCCAATGTTAAGGGACCATAAATCTTCCGCAAAACCTTTCTCTCGAAAACTCCTAGTGCCGTCTCATCGGATGTTGACATCGTCCACGCTTCTGCACCGTAAAGTAGGACGGGAATGACGAGGGACTTATAGCGTTGGGTTTTTGTTCGTCGAGAGAGGACTTTACTTTTCAATTGCCTACTTAGTCCATAGTAGCACCTGTTGGCAAGAGTGATTCTGCGTTGGATTTCCAGGCTGTTTTTAAAACTACGTATACCCTTAATTCAGAATCTTCTACCGAATTAAATTAAATAATTTTTTGTGGTTCTCTGTGGTAAAGATGAGCTCATGATATGTTCGCAAAAGCTATACACAATATGTATTCTAATATCTCTTAATATAAATGAAATATTCCTTCAAATAAAAAAATACAAATAAGTAACTCGAGATCACAAAGCCACTTGATTACAGTTTTATTAAAAATTCGGGACATTCTCACTCCATTTGTCAAGGGAAAACACTGTACACCGCAATAAAATAATTCCCAACTCCTTCTGTCTACTTAAAAACTCATTTAAATAACTGTATATTTTTACTTTTTTTTGTTGTATCGCGCATTTATTTATTTATTTTCCAGTCTGTTTGCCGTAGTCACAATTTTATTTCGCAAAGGTTTCTTCCTGCAATAAATTCAGCTTCTCCATCATTATTTTCTTGTTAATTTGCGCATATTTTTGCGAGTCAACCCTCTCAATTTCAACAGACTCCCCCACACTGTCGAGGCGCGCTTATTTGCTAGCGCTGCCACACAGGACTCCAAGCGCCATCATTATTGCACATTAACGAGTGTCGGTTGCATTATAGAGTATGCGGAGTGTGTTTATGTGTATGGCTGTGGCTGTGTGTATGTGTCTGCGTTTTCTTTTCGATTTACCATTTTTATGGTGATTTCCGCTTCCGTGTTCACTCTTGCGTGACTGTCGCTCACGGAAATTTATGTGAGTTTGCATGAGTGGGTGTAAGTCGCCGCCGAATTCGCCGTCTGCTGTTGTAGCTGGGTCTGCTGCCGTTGTGGGATCTTCCACGGCGCGTAGCAAATGACCATCTGGCTGGACACCGTCTGCACAAGTTCGGCAATAAAGGTAAACAATTTTGTGGATAACTGCTTGGCACTGCGTGTGGGTGTGCGGGGGTTGAGTCCACCGTCGATTTAGAACTTTTTCGCATTCCTCTTTATGCGCTAAGTGTTTGACGTCGTAAACAAAACCTAAAACCCAGCAACGATAATGCGTTGAGTGCGGGACAGTGCCAGCGGCGCAAAGGAAAATAATTTCCAAATTTTGTGGCTTTGAAATTTATTAGACACTGAAGTGTAGAACACAAAAATAAAAGGCCTTTGGCGTGTGACTAATGTTCACCGCAGCGATTTGATTACTAAGGCGCTGCCGTGTTGAGTTATTTTAAGGTGTGTGCCACACAAAACAAAAACAATAACGAACAACTAGGAATGACTTTAGTTAATGGAAGGGAGTTAGCACTTAGTGTGAGTCAGTGTAAAAGTTAACAAAAATTGAGTTGAAAATAAAGAGCAAAAGCTGGTTGGATATAGATATATTACTACCGATTAGCTAGGAAAGGGAAATGTTAGTAAATAATATATGCAATTTTATTGTGACTCATTGCTTTTCGAATTATTGTGCTTTTATTCAGATATTTACTTGTTAATAAAAATAGCTTTCTGAGTGAGACAAGCACAAAGCAAACAAAAACAATAACAACGTAGAAATTTATGTGAATTATGCAGGTTACACATGCAAGCCGGCAAAGCAGGGCAACAAGGTTGCAGGAAATCAACATAATATTGCACACAAATGTTGCGCGCTGCTCACCTTTACATGGAAAAGGTGCTTGGAGGCAAGCAGCTGACTCGTTCGAATATATATAAATTCTGATATAAATATATATATGCGATGCCGAAATAAAAAGTTGTTAGAAGAAAGGACCACAGCGTGTACGGAGTACTAAGAGCCAGCTTATTTGGTGCAATATTATGTAGATGGAATGCACTTACGAGCAAAGAAGGAGCAGCGCATAGAAAACTACGCTAAGCTATAAGCACTAAAGTAAAAAGGAAATTACTAAAATATTCAAGCAATAATATCTTTTGGGATACGCCACAGCTTTTGATGTTTAATGCTATATGTGCTGGTGTGGCAGTGAGAAGCTAAGCGGTGTTGTAGATATATTTGATGCATGATTCCTCCAAGGAAAGTGTGAGTTTTGACCACAAAGTCGTCGTAAATGTTCTAAGGTTTAGTGTTAGTGTTTAAGAAGTATGACAAACAGAGAAAGAAATATTATTAATTTCGGGATACAAAAATTGTATGTATTAATTTCATTTTTCGAATACCAAAACCATTTTTGAATAACCAAACACCAAAATAAATTCTAACTTATAGGTGGACAAACAGTATAAAAATATATTATCAGAAGAATCCCGAAATTTCGGGATTAATAAATTCTTTGGAATTCGAAAATTTTATATTTTACTTATATTTTTTAGGAAGCAATATTTTTTTCAAGAGAACGTCTTCAACAGCTTCAGTTTTTAATATGAAAAGTTTATCAAAAGATTAACTCTTCTTCTTCTTCTTGACTGGCGTAGACAATGCTTACGCGGTTATAGCCGAGTCCAAAACAGCGCGCCACGTATCCCTCCTTCTGGCAGTTGGGCGCCAATTGGTAATACCAAGTGAAGACAGGTCCTTCTCCACCTGGTCCTTCCATCGGAGTGGAGGTCTCCCTCTTCCTCGGCTTCCACCAACGGGTCCTGCATCGAAAACTTTCAGAGCTGGGGCACTTTCGTCCATTCAAACAACATGACCCAGCCACCGTATCCGCTGTCTTTTTATTCGCTGGACTATGTCTATGTCGTCGAACAACACATACAGCTCATCATTTCATCTTCTGCGGTATTCGCCGTTGCCAATGTTTAAGGGACCATAAATCTTCCGCAAAACCTTTCTCTTGAAAACTCCTAGTGCCGTCTCATCGGATGTTGACACCGTCCAAGCTTCTGCACCATAAAGAAGGACGGGACTGATGAGGGACTTGTAGAGTTTAGTTTTTGTTCGTCGAGAGAGGACTTTACTTTTCAATTGCCTACTCAGACCATAGTATGATTCTACATTGGATTTCAAGGCTGACATTATTATCGGTGTTAATGCTGGTTCCTAGGTATACGAAATTATCTACAACTTCAAAGTTATGACTGTCAACAGTGACGTGGGAGCCAAGACGCGAATGCGCTTGGTTTGATGACAGGAGATATTTCGTCTTGTCATCGTTCACCACCAGACCCATTCGCTTCGCTTCCTTATCCAGGCGGGAAAAAGCAGAACTAACGGCGCGGGTGCTGTTTCCAATAATATCGATATCATCGGCTTACGCCAGTAGCTGTACACTTTTATAAAAAATTGTACCTTCTCTATTTAGCTCTGCGACTCGAACTATTTTTTCCAGCATCAGATTATAGAAGTCACATGATAGCGAGTCATCTTGTCTGAAACCTCGTCTGGAGAGGTCCTTTCCGATCCTGATGGAGCTTTTGGTGTTGCGGGGATACCAAATTCAGATTCAAAAGATTAACTCTATTCTCAAAATATCGAACTGAGCCGTGGACGTCTCAGTCTTTTGACAGTTAGTGATACAGTTTAATAAAAAAGTTATCAGAATCCCGTTATTTTAGGTTACCGAAATTTTATTTTGATTTTTCAAATCGTAAAAGTGCATTGAAATTATAATTTAGGACCGTTGGTTAAAGCTGATGTGAAAATAGTTTTTCTGTTTCCCGAGAGTTTAAACATTGTTCCAAAATATTTAATTTATTTAATAATTTAAGTGATAGTACTATCTTCTTTTCTATCAGCGATAATTTAAAACCGTTTGCCTCTCATTTGGCTCATTTTCATGACTGTACAACTCTCACTCATTTCATTTGAGAATCACTTTCATTTTGGCAACCAAAGTACCGCAACCTAAAAACAAAAACAAAAGCAAAAACAATATAATGCATGGCCTATTTAAATGCAGCGCCCTAAGTCCAGACATACTATATACATACCAGTAATAAATTCAGCTTAATTCAATAGGGCCAAATGGCACACGCATACACGCACACATCCTCACACACACTCACACTCAATCAAACAGACCCAGTGTGGCTGCGCATTGCCAGCGTAAGAAGTAGATAAATTAACATTTTCCAGGCATAAATATAAATGTGGCTTTTGTTTTAAATTAAAAACCGACGAGACTGCGCACACACATCCAGACACACACACGCACATTTGACTACTTTATTAGGGTTCTAGAGTTTAATTTATATTTTCAAAACACTTGAGCCAGCTGCGTAGGATTATTTATACATTTAAGAGGATACGCGCGCAAATCCTTGACACTCATGGTATAGAAATGCACTGGGAGATAGCGGCAATAAATAATAAATGTGCCAACAACAACAATAAAAAATATATTTATATAGAAAAAGTAGGCAGCCAACCAAAAATTTGCATTATTATATTTTTGGAGTATCGGGCGCCAAAAGCTATATTATCTGAGTGGCCTACTTAGATGGATACTTGGCGCAAACATATATAAATATATACTTAAATGTGTGTGTTTGTTGCTGGTGTGGCATTAATAAGGATATAAAATTGTTGCTGGCACCGCACGTACTGCGTTAAGCATGTGGTCGCGTTGACTGGACCGCGATCAGACATTTGAGACGAAGTGCTGATAGCGAGAAATGCCAAATGACTTTGGTGGAGGAGGAGGTTAGTGGAGCGTTTGGCAGGCAGTGTATTAAGTTTCGGGATGAGAAAAATATAGTATAAAATATTTAGTATTTATATAATACTCTGTTTGCATTTAAATGGTCTTAAATCCACTATGTTTGGCTTCAATATTATTATAAATTACTATAAATAAGCAGGGGCTACTATAAATAATATAAGGGACTAAGTTCGTATGTAACTGTACATTTTATATACTCGCAGATTATTTATTTATTTAATTTTATTAAGAGAACACACAACTTGACCCATATATTTGTCATAAAGTCCTATAGAAAAGCGAAAAAAATGATATTTAGTATATGAGTGCTGGGATAGTACCTAAACCGATTTCACTCCTTTTCGTCACTAAGCTTTATTATATGAGGCATTCTCTGGAAAAAAGCCACTTGAAAAAATTAAAAATTTGAAAAATACAAAAAAATATTAAAAAATAAAAAAAAATAAAAAGGGATTAAATGTCTGCTACGTCCACGTCGTTAATCCTGGGTTACGCTAAATGCAGATAATAATAGTGCATAAATCAATGATTTTTCATCATGTTCTGAGTTGGTTTTTTATTTGTAGCTCATACAAATATTGCTGTTCCAAAATTTCCTTTGGGGGGTAAAAAGGTGATGAAATAAGAAACATTTTAAGATATTTTCGAAAAAAATCGAAGGGGGCATAAAGGGTTAAAAATTCAAAATAATTTTTGTTTTCATTTTTTGCTATGAAATATTATTTTTTTAAATTTTTACGATACACAGTTTTAAAGTTTGAGAAATTCTGTACAAAAAAGTGAAATGGTGTCTTAAAATCTGATCATTAGTTTTAAAGTTATGGCGGTTCGAAATTTTTTATACAAAAAACTTTGGCCCCTTACAGTATGGCAACCTCGCGTTACACAGACCTAACACCATATGTTTTATTTTAGGTTTTACATATACTATAAGATATATCATTGCCAAAGAAAATAAAGAACTTTTTTTCAAGTGGCTTTTTTTCCAGAGAATGCCTCATATCCAAGATTATACAATCATCTAATTTTCCTAAAATATATCACATAATAACCACCGTATGTTTAGAAAACCGGATATTAGGTATCTCGTTACTAGGGAAAGTTATGACCCAATTCAATCCATTTTTGGCACAAAGACACGTTATTATAAAAAATATATATTCGATATGAGTTTCTACACAATATCTGAGTGATTTAGCGATTTTTTCGATGAAATATTTCTCATCGACACTGAGGTCTTCATGGTCAATAATGGGGCGTTGAAAATTTATAGTCCGATTTCGAAATTTTTCTGTGATTTATGCTATACCTCCAGCATAGTATTTATTCAATGTTTTGCTCCGATATCTTGACTGCTTCTCGAGATAATGTAAAGGGAACGAATCCCATGGAGTTCAAAATTGTGTTTTATGGGAAGTAGGCGTGGTCGTTAACCGTTTTCGCCCAATTTGCGTACATAATATCAGGGTGTCGCGAAAACTTTATATATCAAACTACGTTGAAATCGGTCGAGTAGTTCTTGAGATATTGTTTTTGATCGAAATGTGGATGAAGCCACGCACATTTTCCATTTTTATAGCTATCTAAACTCACGTCAACTAGAATTCTTCTATTGTAGTTCTACTAGCTCCCTGGTAGCCAGGGAGAGTTTATTCTCGGTGAGATTCTGCAGATTATACATGACTTTTGACAAGCTCTTTAGGTTAACCAACCTATTTTAAAGGATTTTACTATTTTGTACGGCTAGAAAACGCTTTCAAAGCTACTAGATTACGTTAGTGAGATCAAATAAGGATCCTCATTTTATAAAATTCAGACAATCATTGAAAAATTTATTTAAAAAATACAATATATTATCTAAATCACTACTAATAATATACAATCGAAATAATCTAAATGAAACATATATATTGACGACTTGCTTCTATATAAAACTAAATGGATATGCATAAACTCTCTAACTAAATTGTTCATATTTCGTTATGAGTTCGTCATAAATGAAATTTATGCGCTCGCAACGTGATCAATACACACGGGCGTGTATGTGTTTGGTGTACATTTCACATAAATCCCGCAAAAAGATACTCTCGTACAACATGTGACCACAATAGAATTAGTGGATTTATTTTCATAGCTCCCAGCTGCTGTAGTTAATTTTATTGTCTGTATGTTGTTTGTTGTTGTTCTGGCGGGCAGCAACACAATTGAAAACACTCACATGAATGCCATAGAGTGTCGATTGCGGTTGACCCGTCACATGAGCACTTCACACATTCACAACTACAATCAATAGCGCACACATGCAATATGCTAAATACAAATACATACAGCATTATGTATGAACATATTGTTTAGTGGGAAAATCGCATATTTAGTCGTGTAAGTACGAGCGTGTGAACATCAACATATATCAAGTTGGTAAATAGAATTATTGTTGCTCAAATAAATTGTACTCGTTAAATGGCAAGTTTTTGCCATAAATTATTTCAGCAAATATTGCTGCAGCATTCTGGATTGTTAGTGTATTTGTAAATACGACTACAGAATGATGTATTGCAATTGGAAGGATACTAGTGGAACTCTATACTAGCTAATATTTTGATCGCAGCTAATCCATCCATTCAACAAAATATCCTAATAAACAGAATTTACAGGGAACTCACACGAGATTGCCACCGCAAAAATCGTCACCCAAAATTAAGCAATAATCATAGATGTATTCCAAAGCGTTTTTAGCGGCCAACATGAGTGCTTAAGTCTTTCCCTAAGAACTTATAAGACTCACGGTCGTGAACGCTGTCCAAAACATATATGTATTTATAAAGAGTATATAGAGAAAAGCCCATATCTTCCTAAAACTTTGTAGTATTAACATTGGGAGTGCGGCAAAGCTCATTTAAAAATTGTTCAAATCGGATTATAAATGTTCAAGGCCCCAGTGCCTATGGATAATTTTTATCGAAAATATCGGTAAATCTCTCCGATATTTTATAGAAATTCAAAAGGAATATGTTTCTTTTAATAATGTGCCCTCGGGTCAATGATGTCTAAAAGCGGGTCATAACTTTCTCTAGCCCCCTAATACATAATATTAGGGTTTTCAAACTTCTAGTGGACTTTATACTATAAATATCGGTTAATATGTGTGATATCTTAGCAAAATTAAGCGAGCGTATATTCTTGGATATGATGAAGCCGCGTGGCGAAAATAATTTAAATCGGTCCAGAGATTACTGGAAACCCTATTTACTACATATAACGATTTTCATTCTTCTGGTGGACTTTATGTCGAATAAATGGTCAAATTGTGTGTGATATTATTTGAATTAAAAAAAAAAAATCGAGTGTATGAAATATTCGGTTTCACCCGAACTTAGCCCTACTTTATTTTTTATATTCTCTCTCCAATGTGGTTCACTTCTCCTACTCATAATCTGCATGTCCATCAATTTCACTGCTTTACGGACTAGCTTCCCTTCTGTGTCACTTTGTCAGAAGACATCAGAAATGAGTACCTGATATTTGTCAATAAACAGGCAGCCTGCCACTTACTTAATACACTAACTATCGACCTTGACATTTTTCCACTTCACTGCCAAGTTGTGGTCACACTCGTAGAACACTCTCAAATGCACACACAAGTAGCAACTCAAGCCAACACACATGCACAGGTGAAACGAAGATGCGTGTAAATAAAATAAAAAATACAAATATTCCCGTTACAATTTTATAATCCACGCACGCACTCACCTAGATACACAGCTCACTGCGCAGCGAGTTGTCGCACATGTGTCGTATGCCGGTGCTTATTTCGCCGTTGCCATCACTCAATCAGCCAAGCAAAGAGGAAGCAAACTCGGCAAACTTATCACATTCCATCACTCATACGCCCAAGTGGGCACGCATTTTCACACGCCAGCAGCGAGCAGTGGCGCAGATTTATGCTTTCAAGGTGGCACAATAAGTAGCTGTTTGTATGTTTGTAGCTCAGTAAATATCACTTACAACAAACATACACACTCGAATACATTAACATTTAGAGTTGTTTGTTGTTGTTGTTGCTGTCGAAGATTTGAAGATTTACTGTTGCGCGCTGGTTGTATGTGTCACCTCCCAAGCGTGTGTGTTACTTTACGCTCAGCCACTGCGAAATGTTGCTGGGGACTTGAACAGTTTCACTCGTGTTTGTGCGTGTATGTGTGCATAGTTGTTGTTTGTAGTTATTACTCGCTGCTTTTGCTGCACTTTTATAAGCAAAATGTGTTTGTTGCTGGCTTGCCAGCGTGGCTCTTCTTGTTATGTTGCTTGCCATTCGCTTTCGTTTATGCATGAATGCATTTTCCCACACTTTTACTTAATTTAATTTACGCTTCCACTCTGACGCTTTGGCGCTCGCCGCTTTGACTTCTTAAGGCAATACGAGCGTTCTGGCGTATACCTGTGAGAGTTGGCTTTGGCATTACACTTTTATTATGAAATATCTGCGCTGATGTATTTTTCATTTTGCGCATTTTTTATACTCGGGCTTATGAAGTGATAATAAAATGTTAATGAGGTCGCCATGAGATTTACATTTTTTATTTTTCTAATTTTTAATGCAAACAGTGAAATAGGTGAAATGATGGATAAACACTAATGACACCAAAGAACCGGCAAAGGAGTTCCTTAAGGCTTCCTGTTTTTTTTTTTGTTTTCAGACCTCAATAGGATGGTTGCTAGAAGAAAATCGCTGAGAGTGAGCACTGCTTTGATTCAAAATTCCAATCTTAGTACCATGGTACCTGTGGTATTGACCCCATCTGCTTTAAAAAATTCAGAGGCGAAATATTCAACTTTCCCCATAAGGAGAGTCGATTTGGAAGCGGTTAGTAACGGACTCATTCTCCCAATTTCTAAATTTAATAGGTGACTGAAAAAGTAAATAGAAAATAATGCGAATCGATCAAATGCTATAGGAATACTGAATGGACTACTGTTATAAAAAACCCGATGAAAATATGTTAATTTGTAGAAAGAAGATTCCCTATCAATTTAAACAAAATATCTGTAAGATTAACTCATATTGTGGGTAAAAAAAAAATTAGTCACACACATTGAGGTGCTCACATACAATATCTGTGGCCTTGAAAAGTTATACTCCGATTTCGACTATCTTTAGATGATATCACATCTCCAATGCAATGTATTTGTATAAAATTTGGTTCCAATATGCTCATTGGTTCTTGATTTACATACATATAGAATTTAAAATTTTGTTTATGGGAAGTAAGCGTGATTGTAAACCGATTTCACGATATTTCCATCTTTCATCGTTGACATCAGAAAATATTATGTGCTAAATTTGGTTGAAATTGGTCGAGTAGTTCCTGAGATATGGTTTTTGACCCATAAATGGACAGTGCCACACACATAGCCCATCTGAGTGCATCCCATCTTTCACTTTAAGTAGTTTTCATCATAACCTTTTTAAAGGGAGTGGTCGTGATTATTATCCAATTTCTCTCATTTTCATAGTAACTGATGAAGTACTAAAGTACATAAAGTAAATAGTAAAGTATAAAAAAATATATATTGAAATCCCTCATACCACATCCGGGTGTTAAAGAGCTAAAAATAGACGATCGATTAAATGCCACAACAGATGAATGCAGCGAAGACATCCAACCGCCATTTTATATTCTAAATATCTATATATAACCATAGATATTCCATCGAAAACTGTTTTTGTTCTCCTCGCAGTTAATGGTAAACTTGTTGCATGCCACATTTTGTGGTCTGAGTATTTATTACATTGCTGGCTTAGGAGCAATCTAAATGTTTAACATTTTTGTTGGTCATTTGTCTCTCTTAATCACTTCTTTAGCAAATATATTTGCTGGTTGGCCCAGGAACTGATTGTGGTGAGTTGAAAAATTGCTTTATTTGCTACCGGTTATAATTTGTGCATCAAGCAGCGCCATTTACATGCTAAGTGAGAGCAAATGAATGCTTTCTTAATCAGAATTTGTTTCAGAATTGTTTGAAGAGAAAGCTTGTTCAGATATATATGTACATCCACAGGTATTCAAGCAGCAAATATGTTAGTAATGATGTTATGTCATTTATTTAATTATGAAGACAGTAATCAATTAATTAGAGAAATTAATATAATAAAATACATTACACTCAACTCTCTTAAGTTCCTACTCTGAGGTGTCATTTGCAACTATAAATACCATAAATTATTAGCGCAAATCTTTCAAACTGAACTTATATACTTTCTCAATTCCTTGATATTCGCTCTATTTCCTTTGCAAAACACACTCACTTCCACACCATTCCTCCACATCTCACTTGACTCCCCCAACAGTTTTCACGTAAATCTCGCGTAAAAAGTTGTCAGCACTTGTAATTGTCAAACGGCGATTCTTCGAAGTTAAAGCCATGAATAAGGCACTTGAATTATTGCTGCTTGTTTTTACTTAAGCTCTCGCTGTTACTTCATGGAATATGCCAGCAATGGAAGAGAAAAAGAACACTCTTTACTGAGAAAGGAGCGAAGTCATTTTTCTTGCATTGGCTTTTTGTGTCGCGCGTATTTAGCCGAAGTTTCGGCGCTGGTAGCACGCGGAAATGTTACTTAATTTATCGCAGTTCTTCTCGCTACTTTGTAATAAATCCACAAAATCTAAAAACTTTTTACATTTCAAGTTTCGATCACAAGCAAACTGTGGGTAGTTGTGGCGAAGTGTGTGGTAATTTAAATCGGTTGAAAGAGTTTATTGAGTGACTGTTTAAAATTTCGATGGTTGCTTGGCAAATTTTCGGTTTCTTAATTATAGAAAGCTTAGTATTGATGAATGAAAATAGTTGACTTTGTTATATAGAAATAATATATATATTACAGGGAATGGCTCTCGCTCTCGGCTGTGATGACATCAAGAAATCGTTTATAAATCCTCAAATTGCCTTTAAATGATTTAAGATTCATATTATGTAAGATAACAATAACAGTAACATATTCCCCCGGTTGCCTTCCATTCCACCAACAGCCCATACTCAACGCTGTGACCTTAATATGGAAAAGCGATTTAAAAAAAACTTTCGCTAAATTCCAAATTAGAATGTCAACTTTCAGATATATAACCGTCAAAGTCATAAAGTCGACAGCAACAATAACAAATATATGCACAACTAACAGAAGCAAGCAAATAACAGCAACTCAATTGTTCACTCTTGGCGCCCGGCATAAAGAAGAACAAATTCAAAATGAGCTAGAATAAATAGAAAATAGCAAAGTGCAAATAGTTACGTAAGTAAATTCAAGGAAATGGAGCATTTGCATGGATGGCACTGCACCTTGCGACCTCCATCATACCACTGGTTCCGTGTAAAATTAACGCCATGGCGCCCTTGTGACTGATGGTTTTCCACATTCAAGCAGTGGTGGATGCCAGTTGAGTGTAACATGATAATAAATAATGCAAATAAAAGTTTTTTTTTTTTTTTAATTTGTTTAGAGAGTTCATTTCATATTATTTTAGCGTTGCTTGGGTTGTTTGAATCGGAGAGTTGTTTACTCTCATCAACTGGCAACTGCAACTTGAGCTATTTTTATAAACTATCTGGGCATAAGATCTAAAGGGAGCACCATACTCTACTTCATCTTTTGCAGATTGCTGAAGATTTTCTTCTGTGAGTTAAGTATGGATTCATTTAATTCTGAAAAGCTTTCCTATAATTCCAAAATGTGAACTCTAACAACTTCCTTACTTCTCACTTCAATCATTCTTCTAAAAATGAAGACCTTCTGACTGCCAACTTATATGCAATGCTCGACAGCAAATCACAGCGAAGCAGAAGGAAGACTCACCTTGTAACGTTGCATGAAAATACCGCTACGTCAGCGCAACAGCGATTGACAGCCTTTTAATTAATTTGTAAGTCATGCTCCACACCTCGACATGTCTCGCCGAAGAGCACTTGACTTGCAAAAGTGATAACGCATGTCGCTGACAACAAGTGTCTGTCTACCTATCTGCGGCGGTTCATACGGTATTGCATAACACAATGCCACTTAATCAAGGTTTCCGCACGGCAAGGATAACCATCTTCGGATATGTGTAGGTATGTTTGCGGCAGTAGCTATGCTCCCGCTGCTGGGAGCTTTGTTTATCTTAGAGGTAATTGAATAGAGAATTCTTGAAAGCAGGTGGTTGGGAGCAAATATTTTGGCTGATAGTTGTTGTTGTTGAGAGAAAGGGTTAAAGATGTGTAAGTACATATCCGTTTATGAAATTCCATAATTTGTGAAACACCTCGGCTTATCCACTCATATGAAATTTTAGCTGCAATATGTGGGATATATATATATACTGCCAATGAAGTTCGCTTTATATAATTTACTTGATTTCCAAAATTTTAATGTTTATTAAATTTATTTAAGCTTATTTATAAACTTTGAAAACTTTCCTTTTCAGCTGCGGCACCACAAACACATACACTCCTCCATGTGGCCAACTTCTATATTTAATATATTAGGTTAAGGCTAATAAAGCTCATTGAACATTAATTAAATTTTTGCAAAGGTTTCGAAAAAATAAATTCAAGGAAGCCATTTTAAAAGACCAGCTAGCAGCAAAGCGTAAAATATTCAGATTAAAATAGCTACAATAGGTACAATCTTCTATAAGAGTGCACAGCTACTGGCGTACGCCGATGATATCGATATCATTGGAAACAACACCCGCGCCGTTAGTTCTGCTTTTTCCAGACTGGATAAGGAAGCGAAGCGTATGGGTCTGGTGGTGAACGTGGACAAGACGAAATATCTCCTGTCGCAAACAAACAGTCTGCGCATTCGCGTCTTGGCTCCCACGTCACTGTTGACAGTCATAACTTTGAAGTTGTAGATAATTTCGTATACCTAGGAACCAGCATTAACACCGATAATAATGTCAGCCTTGAAATCCAACGCAGAATCACTCTTGTTGTATTTTTTTAATTTCGCGCATTTTTAATATTCACATGCTTATATACTTGTGCTTATAAAGTGATAATAAAATATTTATGAGGTCATTTTGAGATTTACATTTTTTATTTTTCTAATTTTTAATGCAAACAGTGAAATAGGTGAAATGATGGATAAACACTAATGACACCAAAGAACCGGCAAAGGAGTTCCTTAAAAATTTTGACGAATTGAAGAACTGAGTGCATGAATTGGGATTCAATTTGCTTTAGAACCCGCCGGATTTTCAAGATTAGGCTTCCTGTTTTTTTTTTTTTTTCAGACCTCAATAGGATGGTTGCTAGAAGAAAATCGCCGAGAGTGAGCACTGCTTTGATTCAAAATTCCAATCTTAGTACCATGGTACCTGTGGTATTGAAAATCTCATGACCCCAGCTGCTTTAAAAAATTCAGAGGCGAAATATTCAACTTTCCCCATAAGGAGAGTCGATTTGGAAGCGGTTAGTAACGGACTCATTCTCCCAATTTCTAAATTTAATAGGTGACTGAAAAAGTAAATAGAAAATAATGCGAATCGATCAAATGGTATAGGAATACTGAATGGACTACTGTTATAAAAAACCCGATGAAAATATGTTAATTTGTAGAAAGAAGATTCCCTATAATGTCAGCCTTGAAATCCAACGCAGAATCACTCTTGCCAACAGGTGCTACTGTGGAAGAGTGTAAGCAATTGCAAAGCAAAGTCCACTCTCGACGAACAAAAACTAAACTCTACAAGTCCCTCATCATTCCCGCCCTACTTTATGGTGCAGAAGCGTGGATGGTGTCAACATCCGATGAGACGGCACTAGGAGTTTTCGAGAGAAAGGTTTTGCGAAAGATTTATGGTCCCTTAAACATTGGCAACGGCGAATACCGCAGACGATAGACCGATGAGCTGTATGTGTTATTCGACGACATAGACATAGTTCAACGAATAAAAAGACAGCGGCTACGCTGGCTAGGTCATGTTGTTCGAATGGATGAAATTGCTCCAGTTCTGAAAGTATTCGATGCAGTACCCGCTGGTGGAAGCCGAGGAAGAGGGAGACCTCCACGCTGATGGAAGGACCAGGTGGAGAGGGACCTGGCTTCGCTTGTTATAATTGGCGACAAACTGCCAGAAGGAGGGATACGTGGCGCGTTGTTTTGGACTCGGCTATAACCGCGTAAGCGGTGTCTACGCCAGTCAAGTAGAAGAAGAAGATAAAAGCTTGAATTCAGTTGTAAATATGTATAAATATTCTTGATAATATCATACTAATATAAGCAGTTGTGTGAGCTCTCATTTTTCCAAAGCAATAATGAGTTAAAACTATAAATGCTTCGGTTTTTGAAAGTACAGTGCTTCAATTAGTTTCATGCATTGACAGAACATCTGTACTTTAGCGCAAGTTATTGTTATATATGGAATGAATGGATATGAAACTAACTTTATATGAAGTGAATCATCTGGTAACTCACTTAAAGTCATGTAGAATGAACAACAAACCCAATTAGACAGGCGACTAGTTATTGAAACTGAATTTTCATACACAACAAAAGATTTTTAATAAGGCAATAAACAATAAGGTTGCCACCCGCTGGAAATGTTTTAGTTTTTATCGCCTATGAAAATTGCATTGTCTTTTCGTTTCTCATTCTGGTGAACCTTATTACGTGTAGCTGAGTAGTGCAAGTGTAATCTTCTTCGGACCAGTATATTTTTAGTTACTAAATTCAAGTGTAAACTACATTTTTATCAGTTTAGTGCCAGACTTCATGATATTTATGTACATATATACATACATATACTCCTACATTGCTGTAAATTCTCTTTTAAACTGTCATAGTGTTGTTGATATTAGTTGTTAACATTTCTAAAATGCCTACTGCAGCCAACTTAAACTAAATCATAAGTATATTAAGGACGAAAATTACCTCACTACTAATAAATATATGTAGTTTACTAACTATGAACCACAACACATTGCCAGCACCTAATCATTGAGGTGCATGTGCATATGAACGAAAACAAGTCGTTCTCTATTACGATGGTATTTTATTTGTTGCTGTTGGTATTGTCGAAATTCCATTATCGATTATAATAAATTGATAAGCTTTATATTTAATTAAAATGTTATTCAGCACAATTTGTTGTGAGTATGCATACTCATATGGTGCCTTTGAGTTTTACATGCGTATTTCCTGGTTTCATATCGTACAAATGCAGATTAGATATTTATGTATGGTATGTGTGAGTATAATTAAAATGCTGTTATTTAATTATGGCATGTAATTTGTAGAGAATTTAGAAACTTTTTTTTTTAATAATTATATAGAAATGTTTTAATATTATCATTTAAAATTCACAGTAAATATGTTTCAAATATTAAATATATAATTTATTTTTAACTGTGTTCCACAACAGTTTTTAATTTCCCATTGAAGGTCATTATTATTGTTGGAAATAATTTATTTCAAAATTCACCAAATACATCTGTAACCTTGTTCTCAAAAAAAAAATTATACCTACCACCTTATGAAACAAAATTATACCTACCACGTTATGAATTCAAATTTAAATATAAAATTGGGAAATGATTTATATTTCACTCATAGGAATCTATATTAAATTTTACTGCACGAGAGCTGTCTGGAAATAATAAAAAATACAAATATTTCAGTAAACATTTATTCAAATCTAAATTTTAAGTGCAATTAAGTTGTGATTATTGAAAAATTGTTTGCAATTTCTTAGGAAAATTTCTGAGCATTATTACGCTTTAATAGAAGAAAGCTGCTAATCAGCTGGTATGAAATCGATTGGACTACAGATTAAGGATAAGCGATTTAACAATATAACTGTGCTCGAATTGTTGCGGTGAGTGTAATTGAAATTGCAATTAGAAATAATTAGAAATAATGTGATAATTTTCCTTTATCTCAGCGAACACATTTGGGGCTGCAAGCGTGGACAGTTTGCTGATAAAGTAAGTATTCGGTATCTGTTATATAAATATATTACGGAGGGCACATTTGGGGTCGAACTACTATTACTTTACGCAGAGATTCTTTGCAGAACTAATTTTGAAAGTGTCCTAACATGAATTGAATTGCATTTTAAAGACCAGTGAAACCGATTTTTCTATATTTTTTTTATTTAGAATGAAATAATTTGCTATATATATATGGGAAGTAAATATATCCCACTATGCTCTCATAGGCACTCTTAACTTATACCGTTAGTCCTTTGAATCAAGATCTGCGATTTTAACGATAAATTGGTTTACCCTAATCAAATCAGTGGATCCATAGGTTCATTAATTTAGACTATATTTCTATTTCTTTTCTTTTTCCAGGAACGTAAAATGCTTCTAAAATGGTACAGAATATTGGAAAGGCAGGAAATAAAACTGGAGAAAACTATCTACAATTTGGAACGTGAAATACATAATTTGGAAAATGGTTGATGGAACATAATCGTTATCGTAATTTTAGCTAGTGAATGGTGTCGCACACAATGTGTATTTTGTTGTAAATTATTTGTGAATTAATAAAAGAAAAATGTATTTATACATCAAGGAGTTTTAGTTGCTTTAATTAAAAATTAAGAAAAAAGCAAGTGACAAGTGTTATTAAACAAAAAAGTTGTCGAAGATTATGGATTGTCGTTATCGTTTTAAAACGACTTAAGAACGCCTATTTGGCATTCCTGTTGGCGTTAACGACATTTATCGAAAATAAATTGAGATTCCCCAATTTGCAACGACTATAGAAACGACATAGAAACAGTCGTTTTTTGTCGTTGCTATAATTGTGAGCGTCATAGAAACGACGCGGTTGTTTGAAGAAATATTTGAAGTGAAGATGAAAATTCCAAATCGGAAACAGTTTGAAATTTTAATTTCTGAAATTTCTTTCTGAAAAATATCCTGCATATGCCAAGGACTTTAGAAAAGGGATAAATCCTTTAAATTTCGATTTCTTTGGGAGGGATTTTTTTTTTTCTTAAAAAAACTACTAAATCCATTCCACCGCCATCTCGCGATATTGCTGGCATTAATAAAATTGCATTTTTATATCTAAGTGTATATTTAAGAAATGAAAGGGCTTAAAATTCAAAACGAAGAAAAAAATAGTACTACAACAAGACGAGAAGTTAATAAACAGATACCCATGTCTCCTTTGGCAGGACCACTAGGTAGAGTAGTCGGATTAGCCAGAAGCAAGGAGCATGAGACGCTGGAAGTATAACATATTTTAGAAGAAAGTTTGGAGGACGCAGATGTCACCACTACTTCTTTTAAAAAATCAAATAAAGATGGAAGATTAACATTGTTGTACGTAAGTACAATAATTACAGTGATAACGTTGTTTAGAGTCAATAGAGAATAGCATAAAATCCATTAAGAACTGCTTTAAAAATGTGTCTCGTTACATAAGAAAGAAATTTTTATATGGAAAAGAGTGCCTTAAAGTATACTATATAAAATATATAGACAAATTTCGATAACTTTTCTTAGGCGTTACGATATACTTCAAGAATACCAATTTAGGAACGAAACGACAATAAGAACGACGACGACTTTGAAACGACAACGACAACGGGAATTGGGCCGAATATCTCCAAAGTAATATAAGAAATATTTAGGTGATGAAGTAGAGTAGAAATGGCACAATATGCTCCCTATCCCCGAATCTTCCCCGATAAGATATATTTTAATTGGGTTTAGACTATATACTCGTAGTAGGTTGCACGAAGAAACCCCATATCGAGGTTGCGAGTTTTGTCAAACAAACTGTTTTCCTTAGATATTAAAGCTTATGAGTATTTTCTCAGCATTTTGATTTTGGATATTAGGAAACATCCATCAACGGCATAATAATCCAATATCTTTGAACTAAGCTAAGCTAAATTTAAACAAATTCAATAGTCTACAACGTATTGTATTTACTTCAATACACATACATAAAATACTGTTATGTAAATAAGAGAATTTTAACAAAACAACGAAATTCGACGTAAACCACTTTTACGAAAAATGGTTCAAATCGAATGTGTTACTTTGCAAAATTCTCAAATTACATAATCGTATTACTTTAAATACAAAAATGCACTAACAATGACATTAGGAAAACTTAAGGTAAACATTGCTCTACGGGAACATCATCAAGGACTTTCACAACACTTTACTTAGAATTTAGTTTTAGCGCATTGCGGCGATTACATTTCGCCAGCTCTTCGAATTTATGTATTTCATATTCAATTAGATAGATTTGTTTCTCGATATTCATTTTCTTTTTCTCCAATTTCCTATAGATATCCGCGAGTTCCTTGCGATCCTGTCATGTAAACAAACAACATTCATCAAAATATTAACTTTTGCTATTAATCTTACCGATTTCTTGCCTAATCTGTGTGTCCGGTTACCCCAGATTTGTTCTCTAGACACAAATATCAGTCTTTCATTATCTAAAATAATGGACATTTTTGAAAATTTGCTTACCGCAGCAGCTTAAAAACATTGTAACGCTTTCCATTGCGCATTACTTCCAAGTCAATCGATTTCATGTTGCTCACAAGCGGAATTAATAATTAGCGGTAGCTATAGCCAAATATTTATTAGCACGAAGCAAAACAAAAAATTTTGATAACGCTTCGAAAGAATTTTATTTATATAAAAATATTTATATTTTCTAAAATGACTTTTAGCAAAAAAATTATGAAATATCGTTATTCACGATGATGCTTCTTAGATTTTCTAGAAATACATATATATCATCTATCAGGTACTTGGACATTTTATACATGTAGCTAGTCCGTTGTTATTGCAGTGAATAAGCTAAGATTGGTGTAATATTTATTACCTAGTATCAGATGCTCTCAATTTCTGAGATCCTGTAGAACAATATAAGCACACAAGATTTCAATAAAATTTTTTCTCTTAGAGAAGATATGATCGACTTAGAGAGTCGAAAATTTGTATGACGAACCTTTATTGTCTAGAGATATATCAGGAACTCACTGATTTATTAGCAATATGAGATCTCAGATACTCCGAATGGTTTAAGCTGTACTTATGGTATTGTCGATTTCGGAAATCCGAAGAAAAAATGTTGTATACTTTATGAATCTACAAAAGCGGACCTATAAAGGAAAAAAATTGTAAAGAGTTTCAAAACCTCTCATATATTAAACAATAATACTTGTTTTTAGTATTCAAACTACGGTTATTCTAGGAAATCCTTTTGGTTTCAAAAATCACAAAAAATGTCCAAATTTAATATATTTTTAATATTTTGATTTTCAAGTAAATCTTTAAAATGCCATTTAAAATTTTTCGTTATCCCACCACTTATGGACACCGTGTCAAATTACCGGGCATTACACTTTCACAAGAAATTTTGAGAGAGTATGAGAAACGGGATATTGAAAACAGTTCGGTATGTGAACGAATGTAAATGAAATTCCATCTTTAATTATTTGTTTTCTTACGTTCATTTTTACACGAAATAGAGAACGCAGCCAAATCAAAATATTAAAAATAAAATTAAATGGAAACTGATGGAGAGGTGTTGACCATGTAAAAGAAGAAATTTAGAGAATATGGTTCAACAGTTTTATTATCATAATGGAAAGAAATCAATAAATAGAATCTTTCGACTGTAACACGTGGGCTTTGATACGGCTTTTAGGAAGATGTTAGACGCGTTCTACGTTCTACGTTTATGGTAATTGTTTTCAGCAATGCCACGCCTTTTTACGAGTATTCTTGAATTTTTTAGAATTTTTAAAGCACATCTGGAACCTTCATTTTCTTGACTTCAAGACACCACGTTGACGACAATTTTGTTAGCTGCTATACCAAGCTATAGTCGAGCTCACCAGCGCTGCTGAGAGATCTATTACGGAAGATTGTGATCTCTCGCTCTGGACAGCTCGTTAGAACACAACGTAATAAGCCACGCAATCTTAATAGTTTTCAACATATTTTGGATTATAAAAAAAGTATCTAAAAAACATCGTTGTTTTATTATTTTTATATTTTTATATTTTTCTTGATTTTCTACATTTTCTTATGTATACGTTTACAAAAATAAACAAGTCACCTATAAACACAGGGTGACTCTCAGCACGACTCATTTCACCAGAACTACCAATGAATTCAAAGAACTTGCTTTCAATTTGCTTCGAAACTTGCAATATCAATTCAAGTGAATTTTAAAGTGAAATTCAGAAGCTTTTGACGCAAATGACTAACTGCGTGACAGTTGTGTAGATTTTAAGAAAACTTCTCGTAAAAATATACTAGCTTTTTTTACTAAAGCAAACTTCAACTTCACTCTCAATGCGTTTAGTTTACCATTTGCTTTTAATATTCTCAAATTTATTTCCGGTGAAATATATTACAAAGCAAATATGAATTTATTGACAGTGTGCATTTTGAGAAGTATTAATTTAATTTTTATGCCTAAAACGCTTTGGTTTTTTACCAACACATATACATATATATGCATACAACTATTGTGTGTATAAATTCCATGTAAATACACAAAAATCGAATAAAATCTGTATTGGTTTTCAGCTAAAGAAAAAACAAATAAGTAAATACAGCAATTGCATACACTTTCACAACGTTTACACACAATTCAAAATGTAAATAATAAATTTTGCATTCAAACAGTGTGTGCAAAAATTATGTGTAGAAGTGAATTTTGAAAAAGAAAGCGGAAATTTAATTTTTTTTTTGGGATTTTTGGAAAAAAATGTGATACAAAAATTAAAAAAATAAGAAGTATAACTTCAAAAAATATTTTAAGGATAATGGACTCGACCCATATAATATTACTTATTGAAGAAACGCTATCAAGATTACATAAGAGACAATTATATATTCCCCCTGCATATATCGCCATGTCAAAGATAGCTGCGCTCATGCCACGGCGTCAGTGTCAGGTGTCTCGCTGTGTTCATTAAGTAACTAATTTCGTGCATTGATTAACATTGACAACGCAGAGCATAGGCATTCAATTTAGAAACGTGTGAATTTGCGGGCAAGACAATATTTAATTACGCTGTCAATGTCCATTAATTAAAGTGCTATTCTGTGGTTCGAAATTCAGGCAATATATCTGTAAGTAGTATGAGAATTTTCATAAAATATTTATTCAATATAAAGTAAAGCATGTCATTCAAAATTTATGAGACGAAAGTATTCGACGAATATTTATTTTAGAGACAAAAGATCATCAAATGACTTCAATAGCTAATGTTGTTACTTGGCACACTTATTTCTTGGCCCCATAGGAAGATTGATTTCGATGATGGGCAACTGCCACGCCCACAAAATGGCAAAAACCGAAAACACTTAAAGTGTCATAACTAAGCCATGAATAAAGTTATAACAGTAAAATTTGGAACAAAGAATCGCACTAGCAAGGGGCATATTTGGATGCAAATATATATTTGGGCCTGTCCCGCCCCCAAATCGGTTATTTGTATATATCTCACAAAAGAATAAAGCTATATAAACCAAACTTTCTGCAGTCGATTATCTTAGCCATTTCCTTAAATGAAAGTAACCACGCCCACCTCCCATACAAAGGTTAGGTTGAAATTTACTAAAAGTGCGTTAACTCACTAACGAAAAATGTCAGAAACACTGAATTTTACAGAAGACATAGCAGAAGGAAGATGCACTCAGATTTTTTTACAAAATGGAAAATGGGCGTGGCATCGCCCACTTACGGGTCAAAAACCATATCTCAGGAACTACTCGACAGATTTCAATAAAATTCGGTATATAATATTTCCTTGACACCCTGATAACACGGACAAAAAATCTGTTCACAACCACGACTACTTTCCTTATAACTAAATTTTGAATTCCATTTTTTTCCTTCACTTTATAATATATACATTAGGAACCCATGAAGATAGCGGAATAAAACTTTACACAAATAGTGCATATCATATCTGGCTTCATTTGTGAAAAAAATTGTCGAAAACGGACTATAACTTTTAAGACCCCAGATATCGAACATGTGGAACTCAGCACCTAAGGGTAAATTTTAACCGAAAATATGGGTAAATCTCTTAGATAATTTAATGTATTCAGAGGAAATTGTTTTCTTCTAATAGTGTTCTGTTCCAAAAATTATTAAAATCGGGTCATAACATCTCCTAGCTCCTAACCTAATTATAGGTTTTTAAAAAAACGGTGGGCTTCATTCCGCATATATGTATTGGTTAATATGCGAGATATATTAGCAAAATTAAGTGAATGTATAGTCTTGGATATAGTGCACCTTGCTGATGAAAATGAATGAAATCGGTACAGGAATTACCTCAGCCCTCATATACTATATATGCTGCTTTTCGTGTGTTATGTAAATAAAATTTCTTCAATAAATTGCGAAAGTATAAAATGTTCGGTTACATCCGAATTTAGCTCTGCCTTACTTGTTAAATCATTGGTTTGTAACGTCAAAAATCATACACGGGAATTTTAAATAGCTTCTCTAAGCCTTGTATGACCTATCTTCTGATTTACCGGCCACTTAAGGCACACGAGAATGCAAACCGAAGTTTTCCGAAGCCTATTTCAAGCTTTTGCAATCTTCTATATATGCAGATATAATACTTTGAAAAAATTTTGGAAATTGTCGTTTGCGAGTTTCATTTTTTCAAGCTTCTACAAGCTTTACACCCATTACAAGACCAATTAGTAAAAGTATTTAATGGGAAGTTAAATTTTAAACTTCTTTTGCTACACACTCCTCCTCCTTCAGTATTTTTAAAACCCAGTGCTCTAGTACTTTGTGTTTGTGCTACTCCCAGTTTGCACCCACTAGTTGACCTATCAATAGGTTCACGCGCTGCCAATAGCAAACTGCAATTTCTAACTCACTTCCCGGTTTTTTTGCGCCTTTGTCAGTGCAAAAAGTGAAGTAAAGTCAAGTGTTGAGGCAACTAACAAACAAAAGCAGTCAGGCAGCCACTTTATCCATCCGCCTCCACTCAATGGCGTCTATGCCGTTGATATGAAAGTTATCTCACAGCTTCATAGCGCTGCGTCATTGGCATTCAAGTACTTCAGTTGAAAAAGTGCGGAGAAATTAAATTTGCCATCACCGCCAGTGCATTGGCACTATACGGAGCGAGCGAGTGTTTGTTAAATTAATGGAGAAGCGTAAGCTTTGTGGTGGCAGCGCTACTATTGACAGGCTTCTAATTAATTTGCCACAACATGCCGGCTTGGCGCTTAGACGATTGAGTACGATAGCTGCTGGGGAATGTTTGCGAGGCACACTTGACACGCGGGGGCGTGATAGCACATCTCACTGACAATTAGGCATGTCACAAGTCCACTTAGGTGGTGTTTAGATATCACAACCACAACATAATTTTACACTTTTCGATTGGATTCGATGGGTTTATTGTGTTTTTATTGTTATTGTATTGTAGTTATTAAGTATGCGATATCTGTTGGATTATAAGTGCTTAGTAGTTAAACTTGTGGTGAATGGTAAAAATAAACTTGAAGCTGCTTATCTTATTTTGGCTTGTGTATTGGTAACTTGTATTCCGACCTCGCCCTTACTTAAACAATAGTTGACAGTTGACAACTAGGAACCATGGTAAGCTGTCTTAAAGGGTAGGAAGGATAGAAATGTATATAAGATACATTTTCTTAGGAAAAATATTTAATTTATCGTGTCTTATAATTTCCTTTGTCTTACTATTTCTTACAATTTTTCTAATAAAAAATTTAATAATATGGCAACCTCCTCAAATGCATACACCACATTTCTGATATCCTACCCATACAAGCTATTTTCTGTGTCAAAAACAAGAAAATCCAAGCAAATTTGCATATCACTCACTCGCTCCACTCAGCGCGAACTCACATACAGACACACAACTAGTCAAAGCGACGAGTTGTTGCCTCGAATTTCGGCTAAATCTACAACAGTTAATGAAATTGCACATGCACACAACAGCGCAACGAATGGCAGCTCTAAGATGAAATGAAGATAAAAGTGATACGGAGCAAATAACATTAGCACAGAACGAAATTTGTCAGCATTTGTAGTTCCAAAGAATAATTTAAGCAAACACACTATCTACAAAAAACTAACAAAATACATACGCATTTACAGATGTAAGCCATGTGCTGAAGAACGCTCCTCTATATGCGTGTGAAGACGGCAAATTCAGCGCCAAGCACAAAAACCGGAAATGGGGGTAATTCATTTACAAGAGAGAAGAAAAATAGTTCGACAAATAAAATTTGCAAATAGACAAAGCATGCGGAGTAGGTATTATATTCATATATGCTACTGTTCGAGGAACTGCTCAACACTAAAGGATATTAATACTTTGCTTGCAGGCAAAATGCAATTTATTTTAGTTTTACTTTTACTTCACTTGTAATAGCGATTTTTCACATTTTCTCATGGCACTCGGCTGACTGACTTACTTGACTTCAAAGTGAAGCGTCTTATGTGTGTGTACATACATATGTAACTGTCCACTGCTTGCTGCCAGAAACTTTCTCAGCAAAACTTGACGCTCTTTCATGTATGCTTACACATATAGCCGTTACTTGAACTGTTATGTAAAAGTTAGCTGCTCATCTTAAATACTGTAGACACACTTGACGCTTAGTGGACCGCTAAGATCCATCATACAAGAGATGTACATATATGTTTGGAATACATATGCGCGCTGTGCATAATACATGCTTAATGGCCACATCTTAACCGCTGAAGTTGCTCCGCAAGTAAACTTTTCCATATTTCGGTCTCAGTTGTATGCTCATTAAAAATTTCATAACCTAGATTTCGTTCTTCCTTCCGCTACTTGGTCACGCACAATGCTTCTTAAATTGTGTATAAATGCTGCGGCACACGTGAGTCGCTTAGCTGATGAATAACGCAAAAATGTTATTTGAGACATTTTTTATTTTCAAATATTTTTTTTAACAAATTTTTAAGCTTTTCTCAACATTAGAATTGGAGTTTGGGATTAAAGAAAATGACACAGATTCCAATGATTTTTCGAGAGAGCTATTATTTTTAATAGTTGAAAATGAATCGTTTATGAAACTATGTACAACTCAGATAATTTGACTTAACCTTCCTGCCTTCCTCAAACTGTCTCTCTTTTCATCTCACAACATCAATGGAATACATTCTTCCATGTTACTCACACCTCATTGCAATCACTTACATGAAACATCATACGAAAGATGCTTTCATTTGCTTTACCGAAGACCATCTGCTGCAACAATAATGCATGGAGCAATTTCATTTTCAATTAAGCTCACATAAATTAAATAAATATTTATATTATTAACACTTCGGTGGTCATAACACTTTCATATTCACTTTCTTGCGAATTTATTCACTTAATTGAACACGTACATATTTAAATTTCACATTTCATTACAGCAAATAAGCGATGGTTTAATCCGAAAGACTGCCAAATCAAAACTTAGCAAAGGGAACTTCCGGCTGGAAGTGACAAGCGAAGTGGAAAGCTTTCCTTTGAGGGAAATCCCCATAAGTAATTAAATGGAATATTTAGTATACATTTAGGCGCTAAACGTAATCACAAGTAATTGCAAAATGCTCGTTAAATTGAATCTTAAAAGTATGTTGCATAAACGTCATGTTACATACATGACACATACAAACTGATCTAAATGAAGTATTCAGCACAGGTCACAGAGATCCAGAAAGGTGGTTTTAGATCCATAAAGTTCTAACCAAGTAATAACCAATATGCGTTTGAAAAACTAACTTTACTTTTAGTATAATTTTGAAAATTTTCAGAACTCCAAATATGACATGAGCTCCGCTTTGACTTCTTTTAAAGCAACAATCAAAGTTCACCACTTCTGAATGAAACTTTTAGAAGTCATAAACTTGTTTCGGGCTTTGGTTATTCTCCGGACAAAACATTCGAGAGCAATTCTAAATAATAAGAAACCGCAACTTTTGGCGATCACTTGGCATTAAAAAGAATTACTTAACAGAATCACTTTATTTATGAGTCCAGCTTTTAAGTGTTCCTACATGAGAACACGCACGCAGCGTCACTGTACAAACACTTAAAAAACCAAACTTCGAATTTGTTTAACATACAAATTTATCTACTAAATGACACAATTTGTGTTCGCCTTGAACTTCTTTGCAGAAATATATGCCACTATCGTGAGCTGTAGAAAGGAAACCTGTTGGCCTGCACTTCTATGATATGCGAGTCTCTGTGATTAAATGGAAATTTGGCTTTCATATGTTTGTGTTCCTCTTGCAGGCTCTTGAATATGTAGCGTAGCCTCGAATTTTGCTGTAAAATGATTTAAATGATTTTTAATATAATGCTGTGATTAAAAAAATTTTCATTTAATTTTTACCGATTTGATATATCCATGCTTCCCCGCTGTGCAAGCAATGGGACGGCTAAATTTTTCGAAATATAAATTATTAGAAATGAGTACATCGTTAAGCGCACTCGTTTGGCTTACACAAAAAATTTTAACAAAGCCATATTCTTCTGGTTCGACAACACTTTCCTCGTTATACGTGACATATGTGCTAATGTATAGTAATCACCGTACTTGCGATTTAAAAGTGCAATATATGCTTCAAAATCAATGCTTCAAAAATCGTGCGTATGCAAAAAAAAATTTAGAAGTATGTAAGTTAAAGATTTCTTTTGCGTGAGGAAGAAATAAAGAAAAAATAATAAATAATTTATTAAGTCAGGAAAAAAACTTGACAACAAAGTGAAATTTAAATTCACAATGCCTTCTGCTCTTTGTTGAGAGAGTGGCTTATGTAGGATTTACAGTTCGTTATCTTTAATCCCAGAAACTTTTGTAAAACTTCTATGAACAACTTTCTGAAAATGTCTACCATTCCAGGAGACATTGTTAAAGAATTGAAGACCTTGCTCTACAGTTAAGATAAAGGTACCTCAGTCAAATAATTATATGTGCATGAACTTTTTGCAAAAAAAATTAAAGATTACAAAATTGCAAAATATTTCTGAGTATGCAGGTTTGTTATTATTAATGTATACGATATAAATAACAAAAAATTAACATATTTCAAAATATTTTTTAAACCATAAAACAGAATTGAAGTTTAGGCTAAATATTCATATGTGCATTTCACTATTTTTACCAGTAAAGTTGAGTTTAACTGAAAGAAATGTTTATTTTAAAAGTCAGTAGAATCCTTATATTTTAAAACTAAATTAAGCCGCTTAATCAGAGAATTAACTATTGGCAAATTCTTGCTTTATGGCTAATTTAAGGTGACGTACTGTTTCAAACTGCTTTCCGTTGTGGAAAACCGGAGCAGAGAGGTTCCCCAGAGATCCTCAATAGGATTTAGGTTCGAACTCAATGCTGCACATTGTAAGACAGGAATTTTCCGGTCGTTAAAGATGTTCTTCGTGTGGATTGAAGCGTTATCCTTTCGATATGTCCAGTTATATGCCATAAATATTGCCAGCAAATTTTATTAACTCGCTGTCCAAAAGATCTACATTGATATTAGCATTCATTTGAGTGAATATAAAACATGTAGATAGCTTTCCACAGCAGCAAAATGCAGCCCATGAAATCAAGGTACCGCTACCCAATTCACCTAAACATCGCTTGTAGTAGGACCGTCATTCCTGGTGTGAATCTCTCCAATATTTCTTGCAATGACCTGGGCCGACCAAATTTAATTTTTTTTTCGTCACTAAAGACTGTATTCTATCACTCATCGGCACAGAATTGGTATTTATTTGCAAACCTCAAATGTGCTTCATTTTGTCTTTCTTTAGCGTTGGTTTAGGTGCCATGGAGGTGTGTTACAGAAACTGATTTTTATGTATAATTGGAAAAATTATATTTATTGTGATTTTCTGTCTTAACTAGGTCCATATTTGATCGCTGCTTATCAAGTCCGTAACTACTAGCCGTCGAATCCTTCTTTCGCACCGCTCATCAATGTTGTTTTTCGTCCGCTGCGTCGCACTATACCTAATTAGAGGGGTTTTTAAGAAATTTTGAGATACAGTTCCAATGTCGCTTTGGTCTAGAGCCATTTTGGAACCGCTTTCATGCATTCCTATGATTATTACTTGTTCCTCGGCTGATAAACTAGTACCACGAGGCATTTTAGGCGTAATGTAATTAAATTTTTAATAATTCATTAAGTTAATGCACCTATAATAATTTTGAAAACAAATTTTAGCAAAAAAAAAGATACTATCAGTAAGAAAGATCCGCTAAACTGATTTTGCACATATAAATATTTTCTATGCAATACCCTATTCACAAGCACATTCTTAATGTAACTGTACAACGAACGAGAAAAGTATGAAACAGTTTTCGTTGCATAGTAACGGTAACACATCAACCTCTTATTCCACATTTACCGAAATGCAAAAAATAACAGTGAATAAGAAATATAAACAAAAGCCGAAATGCACATATAATTATTTTACTGGGGTGGTTCGAAAAGAAGCAAATGTCTTATTCATGAATCATGATAAAAGGATCTTTCGTTATGTTTTTGCCCAAATTTTCTCTCCCTTATATTTTATGGAAACCATAATAGCGAAAACTGATTTAAAACTAGAGATATCGCGTCACTGAGGCGCTTTGTATGTTAAAAAGTATTTACCAAGATCTCCAATAAGATCTGCGAAGAAGAACGGATATATACCAAATATTTGGAAATGTCTTGCTGTAAAAACCAGTAATACTATATTATCCCAGGCGTATTTTATTCTTAGCTCCATCGGTCGCCTAAGCCAGCGTTTGTTAAGCTACAATTTTATTTCCAACATTCATATTATGCAATTATGATGTACATACATAAGTGTTTCAGAATTATTTCGAAAAATTAATTTCACTTCCAAACGGTTTTACAATCCTCCACATCCTCTACGGCGGTTTTTTCTAACTTTTTAATTTTTTGTGCGATTTTAAGAATTTCACGTTTTATACGATTTTCCTCCACCTGTAAATCTTCGAAGAACTCACGCAGGGTTTGAGTTTGCTGCGTGGAAAATTAAAATTGGTTATCTATATCCTTCATACATATTACATACATGCCTTTTTAACCATATGTAATCTGTCAGACTGAGCACTATTTGCTGCAATTCTCTGCCTAAAAAGATAATTTCTTATTTTTACATTTTCGAGTTTAATATACTATTTAACTCACTGTAGCGTTGTTAGCGCGGACATTCGTCGACGATTTCTCAAAACCTGTTGTTGTGCCGAAAACATTTCACAAAACATGTAATGGACCGAACGATAAAATTTTCACCAAAATCCAACGAATATTTTGCTTAATTTTATGTCAACAAAAATTCAAAAATATTTCGATAAACTAATGGGAACGTCACTGAAACATTTACTCGTAAGAAATCATGTTGTAAATATTAGACCAGTTTTCAAAAACGTTAAATTTTATTTTAAAAATTAATGCTTGAAAGTAAACGCAAGTGTTCCTTTAAATAAGATTTAGATTCAATGCCAAAATTCAAATGAAGTGTTTATAAGATACTAGTTCATAACTATTTCGAAAGACATTAGTAGATAGGGTATCTTCTTCTACGCAGATAAAATTTAAACAGAGTATAATCGATTCTCTGAAAAGTGTTTTATATGGTACTTTTTAAGATTACTTCACGCCTTTTCTTGTTCTTAACTTTGCATCATGCTACTTTCCTCTCTCTCTATATATATTTCTTTGTCTCCCTCTCTCTAAGAATCAATGAACTTGTTTGAATTCGGTATAACCATGGAAGCTCCGTAGACAAGAATCAACAAGTTATTCTATGACGGATAATTTCAACTCGATCTAGATATGGAAGAATTTTTAGATACTAGTGCAAACATTATATTAAAGACAGCAGGACTTTAAAATGACCTCAAGAAATTCTATAATGTGTTCGCAGCCTTAGCACTTGTGACAATTAAATTAATAAAATTAAAAGTCACAAACATATGTATATCCAATTGTAAAAATTTGAAGAAATAAAAAATCAAAATCTTAAACTTTACAAAATTAAATAGTGATAAATAAAAAATAACTTAATAAACGCATAAATAAACAAACTTAAATGAATATGAAATCACCATCCAAGGAAGTTGTAAACAATAGCACCGGCGTTAAAGCATTCGATGTGCTGCGGTGAGCATTAAAAAAAAAGAACATAAAAAGTTTCTAGCTCTTAATTCACCTAACTGTATCAACAGCCACCACATCAACAAAATGGGTCAGAGATCACCGAAGAACGAGGTTAGTGCAGTGCGTCAGACTTCATTAATTTTATATTTTTAAAATTTACTTATAGCCGCGCAAGATGCTTGTGAGGATGTGCCGGAAGCTGTTGCGCGAAGAGAAGCGTATTGTGAAGCGCATCACTCAAATTGAGCGTGAAATCGTTTTATTCGAAGCGGAAGCGGCTATACGCAGACAAAAACCAAGGCTTTAAGCGTGACGAGCGGTTAGCGGAAGTAAAATTAACTTTCTTAAGATAAAGCTAATAGCCGGGGCAGTGTATGGCTTGTGGCGCGTTTTGTAAAATTATGTATTTGGTAATTTAAAAGGTTGATTAAAATTCAAATTTACTGTTTATTGAAATTAATTTTTATTTTATAGAATAGAGTTTTCTCACCAGTTTTAATGATTGGGCGCAACTAAATGAAATGTGTAGTACGAGAAGTGATTTAAAAGGGTTTATGTTATTTAACAAAATAAAGTCAAAATCATCATAGTTTGTTAGAATAGTGTACAAAGTCCTAGAAAGATAGAGTTTTTGAAGTTTAAGAAAATATATTTCATAGCCGAAAGCTTTACGGTAAAGCTTTAGAATAGGTTTCGACGGAGCTACAGTTGTATTGGATGGTTTTTGGAATTAAGAGAAAGTGTTCTAAAGGGTTTCAGTATTTCACCAATCAGTATTGCCACAACAGCTCTGAAGCATTCTTTAAGCTTATCACATAATCGCTCTCTACTCAATGCTTCGTTAATACAATATATGAGCAATTTTCTAAACTATTAACTCACTTAAAAAAACAAACTTTATCTTAACTTTTAACTTTAAATTATCTTGTTTATAGTTGCATGTTAAACTCCTCCCAACATAAAGAAGTCATAATTAGTCTGGTTATCCCCACTGAAGTTACACATCATCATGATATCATCAACCACAAAAGCATCTCCCTCATACCTTAACAATTGTTAGCTACTTGTATACCATTATTGTTACTACAATTTTATATGTAATTGTCCATTGTAGGTATTTAGCTTTAATTCCCATCGAAGCTGCTAAAAGCTCCAACCTCAGCGCTTTCTATTCAACTATTTCGCTGCGAATATCTCCACGTTCCCACACTAAAAGGTAACAAATCAACGTAATTATTTGCTATTGTCTGAATGCGCGTACTTCTGTGTTCTTGTTCAACCGTCCGACGCATTTCCCGGAATTTGCATAGTTTAGGGCGTGCGCATTGTTTTCACTACATGTTCATCACTACAATCAGAGCTGCATCTGTTGGGGTTGAGCAGGTGATTTTTCAACAGATCTCGACATAATAGATACATATGTATATGTAAGTGTGGAAGTGAATGTTCTAGAGAAATAAAATCGAAACAACGTTTTTTGCACCGCAATACAAATGTAAAAAGTATTGTCTCTAAAGCTTTTGTTGTTTGTGGTTAATTTATTGAAAACGCTATCGTTTTTACCATACCAAATAAATGCTTTGTGCTCGGGAGGGTAGAACTAAACTTTCATGCAATTTAACTTTACTATTGTTTGTCGTTTTCTTTTCAAGTTTGAGTCTTTAAACAGATAAAATATTATAATTTTAAAATAAATATTTTTTATAAAATTCGTTAAAAAAAGTTTTTTTTCAAGCAAGAAAGAAAGCATGTCTTTAATCCCACTCTAATACTCGCATAAAAATGAAAACTTTAGCAAATTATTATGTGAATTACACTTGACTGCTTTAAATACCTTTAATGAGCATAATTTTAATGGCAAAGAGAATTCCGAGCACCCAAAATTACCAACTCATAGCAATAAGGTAAGGTAGTGCATATAGAGTTAAAAGAAACTTTCCCATCCACTAAGTTTGCTGATAAGCGCTTAAGTGTGCATGTTTATATGCAAAAAAGGGTAGAAAGGCACCAACAAACTTTTTCAGCCGTAACTAACACGCGTGTTACAAAAGTATAAAAGTAGAAATATTCATATGCACGCATTTAAAAGAGTTGTTTTCAAGTTTTTGCAACAAACTTTTTATTTGACTTTCAAGACTTGGGTTAAATTTATATTTTTTGGAGCAAATTTTTCCCGTTTGTTGATTTTCGTACTTACATAGCTTTGATGTCAAGTGAAAAATATAAAAAAGTATAAAAAGATCTCAAATGAGCTTGGTGGCATGCCATGAGTTGGGAGCGTATAATTCATAAGGTAGTATTTGTATAACAGTATTTTAATCCCTTTTAAGGAATTTTAAGGTACAAGCCGAAAGAGTTAATAATTAAGTCAAAATTGTTGAACATTATGAAATACACCGGAGTTCATTAGTTTTACCTTAAGCATATGAGGATATAATGGAACTTTAGGATTAAGAAACTGTCAGACAGAAGAGTATTAAAAGTCACTAACTCTGCACTTAGAAACTATCAAAATAACATACTCAAAATAAATTTGACTTTAAATAATTAAGACTGTAGTTAGTTTTCTAGTTCGTGCCATTTATAAAGTAAGTGGGCCAAACAGCCTTAAACTTTCACCTTTTTGAAATAATTTTTACATCATAAGCTTTTTATATACTCCATACCAGAAATTTGCGTGTTTGAATATTTCTAAAGATATACCGAATATATTAATTTTCACAGGTGCTTTAAAAGCTTAATAGTTCGAAAGCTTAAGAAACGAGCTGAAAATCAAATGTCAGATAGATTTTAAATTACTTTAAAGAAATCTTCATTATTTTTTTCAAGCAAAATTCCATATCTTACATTAAACTAATATCGAGTGATCCAAGTAAAGGAATTTTTTTTAGCCTTTTTTTGACAGATCACGCGTGAATCGTGTCAAGCTGTCATGTTATTTTTGTTCAGTATTATATGGCATTTCATCATGGAAAGTCTTAGGCCTGAACAATGTTTACAAATTCTTCAACTTTATTATGAAAATTCATGTTCTCTAAAGAATGTGTTTCACGCGCTTCCCTCAACTTATGGTCAACATAATCGGCCTACTAAGCGGCCTATTTGCAACACCATAACCCAACTTGAGACCCAACAATCATTATTGGATAATATTCGACCGAATAGTGATATATTCCAGTACGCAGTGAAAAAATATACATAGCAGCCATAGCTGAGAGTGTACACAAAGACCGTAACCGTCAATGGCGACCGTTTTCGCGCCATGATAACCGACTATTTGATTGCTGAAATTGAGGCTCGTGATCTCGACCGCATTTGGTTTCAACAAGATGGCGCCACTTCCCACACATCGCATCAATCAATGGATTTATTGAGAAAAGACTTCATTAAGAAAGTAATTTAACTTTTTCGGCCGGTCGATTGGTCACCAAGATCGTGTGATATCACATAGTTAGACTTTTTCTGTAGGGATATATAAAGTCTTAAGTCTAAGCGAACAATCCCGCTTCGATTCAGGCCTTGAAGCAAAACATCCAGTGTGTCATTCGGTATCAGTTACCAGTCGAAATGTTCGAACGAGTCATCGAAAATTGTACTCAACGGATGGACCAACTTATACCTAGCCGCAGCCAACATTTGTAAGAGATAATTTTTAAAAAATTAATGCTAAATACTCGTAATGTTCTTCCGAATGATAATAAACAATCCCCTTTAAATTTGCATTTTTTGTGTTTCATTTTTCTTTGAAAAAAATATGGAACTTCGAAATGGATCACCCTAATTTTATTTGAATAAATTTAATTTTTAAATATTTTCCTGTGATTTTCAACCAACAAAAAATCCACTCATACTTATTACAATTGTCATATTCATTGCTTCAATAAATAAATAAATAAATAAATAACTGTTTCGTCTAGTAATTACTGTTGGCACTACTCAATAATTCATAAAATATTTTCCAACAATTTTTTTCATCGAGAATTATTGCAAATTTTTATTGCCACCGCCTAAAGCTGCATTACATTGTGCAATAAATCACACGTGCATCAACGAGCTCTGCAATAATTACTCGCTACAATTACACATGCACACAACGGTAAATGACCGTCAACTAACAATGTGCCGTTGACAAATTTCAATTGAATTTACATGTTTGCTTAGCTAAAAATCGAATACAGTTAAGGGCATATACATAAATACATTTATTTGGTTGGTCGACCGCAAACACTTTGCAAATTGTAGTTTTAATGCAATTTTTCAATTGTGAAATTTCGAATTTTTTCACATGACATGGCATACATCATTGATGGTTGTGGCGACATTTTTTAGAACAACAACAACAAGGCTTAATTTACAACTGCCGTAATTGCTGATTGAATGTGTGAACGCTACTCGATTTCACTAAGCAATTAAACTAGAATTTATATACATACATACATATATGTAGAATTTTATTTACAGTTAGATACCCTTGTTGCTCTATATATGTTCGTATGTACAAGCTTGTTTACTGTTATTTAGTATTTTTGCAAATTCAGTAAATTTTCATAGCAGACATGCTTGAAATAATGCTAGTTTCATATATGCAAATAAATAAAAATGTATCAAAAGCTTTTTTTCGTGTAATTAAATTTATTTTATAACAACAATAAACAATTACAAACACAAACATATGCAATTGTGCATACAAAATTTCCATCTGAAAGTTAACTTGCAGCGATTGCTTTACTCACAACTAGGTCAGCTAACGCTTAACGAGCGCGAGTATTATATACCGTAACGTGTGAACTTTGACTCAGCAAAAATAAAATAGAAACGGTAAAACAAATGCAAATACACAACTTTGTATGGCGTATAACAGTTATTGCAGATTTTAAATAATAATAAAAATGTATGCATGCTTTATTTGCCCGCGAGTCATCCTGTATGTATATGAAGTAGCTGTGTTAAAAAATGCCCAAAAAAATATTTGAAAAACGCCGCACTTTTTCCACATGCCGTTATATGTTTAATTATGTTTTTAAACAACTCTACTCGCGTGGCATGTTGTGTTCGCTTGCGTATGAGTATGTCCACAAAATGCATTATTAACAACCTAATTTAAGAGAACCCAGTAGGAAATTTGACACAAAATTGAAATCGTACTTAAATACAAACTCGAAACAAGCGGCGTCAGCACACTTGGTAACGAGAACACGAAATAATTTTCATTATGAAGATACTCTCTTTACTCAGCACTTTCACCACGTACCGTTTAAGGCCCGATTATTCGAGTATATTATCCCAAATACAATATCTCCGTGGTGATGGATCCTTGTCCTTCCGGTATTTGTATGACCATTTTTTATTTAAAGCCAGGATCAGAGGAAATTCTAAGTATTTCTTTTATCTTTTGTCGTACAGATAAGCGAATTCCAAATCTTTCTTTTAAATGAACCACTTTGCAAACTGAATTCACTGCAGAGAGAACTTGAATTGCTTTCAGTAGACTGAAATAATAGACTGATTAATTGTAGTACAGTCGGCTACATAAGTGCAAGGAAAACTGGAATCTATATCCGTACAAGAACTACCAACTCAAACAACTTTAAGATTTTGTTTTTTAAATTTTTATTTTTTTTCTTCACTAAATACAATTTGATATCCACACCCATTTCATTCATTCGTTGTCTGCACAGATTTGAATATCTCAAAATAGTTTTAATCTCAAGCGAAATAAAATATTTGTGTGTCAGTCAATCGATACGGTATTTGCAATCATCGTTAGCCTTTGGTTTGGCTTAGCTTCCAATTTTGCCACAGTGATATTAAACCACGCACAAAACACCAACCAACAACCGCACCAGTCATTTCGAATTTTCGGTTTATGTGTTCATTTGCATGCAATCGTGCAAAAAGAGCTATTGGTAATACCTCAAGCATTCCGAATTGTGAAATCCATTCGAAAATTGCATGTCGCACAGTTTGAATTTCTACCGAAATAATGAAATATTTTCGCGTAAATTTTAACGTGAAAACTGTTGAGTGCGTTGGAGAGTAACTTGGAACTACAGTTGTGATGGTGTAGAATATTGCAGAGTGAGGAAATTATTTTGCAATGCACTGAGGAATTTGTGATAAATATCCGACTATAATATTTGATTAGACTCCCGAGCTTTCAATTAGTAAGTCGGAATTTACCCTTCTAAAGCTTGATTTCAATAGATATTTTCAGAAGACGCGAATGGACGTGCCGTATAGAAGGTTATGTTAGGTTTGTCTGATGGGCCATCTATGCGGGCCTATAGACCAATTATGGTCCTTAGTGATACCAGAAGAAGACATGTCATGTATTCCCTGAGTAGTAGACATCGGCTAGGATGCCAGCGCTTGACGCAAATTTTAAGATATTATGAGGCCTCACTAATGATATCTCCTCCAACTTATTGTACTGTGAGTCCATATATACCTGAAGCGTTGTCTATCTTGACACCGTATAATAAGGAAGGAGAGAAATGTATGAAACTAAACTGATAGGCGCAAAATCAATTGGGTTCCGCGAGCATCTGGGGTATTCCTTGAAGAACTCAACCTTTGAATTTGTATTCCTATAGTTTCGAAATATCTTCCAGGCAATAGGAAAGGTCTATAGGTCCTAAGAAATAACCTGAGAATACAGTCAAACCGAGTGTCTGACCTATGCAATGATAGAGTTAGTATTCGATGGACGGTCTCCGGATTCTTCGCTTAAACAAGGAAACAACTTTTGAACTCTCCTACGTGGAGGTTATGCGATCATTCAAAACTATCAAAATAGAAAGACTTCCAAAACAGCTTTAAAATAAATCAAGTATATGATAGCTACGATAACGGATCATTGGATCTTTCTGTTTTCAAGATAAAAGGACATTTTTCGACATTGGGATCTTGATAATCCACAGGTACTAGACCTTTAGTTAGAAAAATAGTAATTTTAGATTTTTTAAACAATCCTCAAAACTATCCAACTAGCAGTAAATGAAGTCAAATCTACAATTTTAGTTATGTTCTGAAATACATACATACATTTACAGAGTGCTTATAAGCTCAAATAAAAAATCCTTGTTCGACGATAAAAACCATACATTTACCAGCAGTCTAAATGAATATGTATGTGTGTACATAATAACACATAAAAGTAAACGGAAAGGGCCACCAGAGTGCTGCCAACGCGTCTCTGCATAATAACATCTAATTGCCGTATAACAACAACGACAACGGCAACAAAAACGGTCACAACAAAGTAACCGGAATAAATACATGCAATTTCCACATTCATTTTTTTCCATCTTCCAAGCACAAGCGTTCGCACATTTGTTGCTTTATTTATTTATGTAGTCGTACTTGGCACATGTAAGGTTAATCACCCCTAATGGCGTTCTTCAACGGAATTCATATTGCTTTAATTTATTCGGTCTGCGTCGGTGGAAAGGGTGTAGGGTAAGCGCCTAAAACTGGCGTAGCTCGTATATTTTTACTTTCGTTTACCTTTTTTTCTGGCTGTTAGCAGTATACTCAAGCACTTTCACATGCTTTAGCCACGCTGCAGGCAAGAGCTTAGTCGCTTGTAGCGATTCCTTGGCAATTTCTTTGATTTCCTGCACAATATGTTTGCGCTGGCACCCCATAAAATACGAAAATACAACCCGTCTAACCGTTGGCTTTGGCCTAACGTGCCTTGTCGGCCTTTTACTGCTAACTCATTTCAATCGCCTTTTTGCGAAGGTCCTTAATGCCTTTTTGCGCAAGCACTTGCTACGTGTGCGACATGCACAGTTGTCTTTGAGTTGTAGACTTACGTACTCGTCTGAGAATAGCATGTAATCGTATGCGTTATTATGTAACAATGTAACTAATTTTATTATTTATGCATAATTACACTTAAATTTGCCTTTACCGTTATGCGCACTTTTGTGTTGCTTAAAGGTGATTCGAATTTTCTGGGAATTTTGTTTAACGGTTCTGGTTGGTAGTTAGAGTAATTATTGCAGTAAATATTCAAACTGGCAATAAATAGTAAATAAGTCAAACCTGTGTAAATAAGTCCCCATGTCATAATATTTTAATGAAAAAATTAAATAGGTGGCAACACTTCTCAATTTATTTGTTCGTGTAAGCTTTCTTACCATTATTTAATTTGAAGTACTACAGTGTTAATTCGTTAATTTAAATTTCACTAAATTCAAATTAATTAAAAGGTGGCAACCCTATTATAATTCTTTTTTTAAACATACAATCCTCGTTCGTTTAATACATATTTGTAATATTTTTTTTTCTTATCAAGTGGCAACCATTTAACAAATTTTATTTGGTTTTAAAACTTTAATTATAATTCTGTACATTTTAAAAATAAATAAAGTCTTTCACCACTGTAACGCTCTGTATCTCTGAGCCTGTGGACTTTCATTACAGTCAATTGATTTTACAACCCTGCCCAAAGAATAGTCTTTTGACTTCTTCTTGTTATTACTGTCTTGTTGCAGTGTTATGCCTTCGTGCAGACATTTTTATTACTTTCCCTTACCAAACAGTTATGATATATAATATATGAGGCCATTATTTGGCTTTTTTGTTGCCACTCAACAGTGCTAATCGTCTAGGCAATTAGGCGTCTGGTTCCATATTTTGAGAACATTACTTATCTAAAGTGTATTTGTAGAAAGCAGAAACATGAAAATATTAATATAAACATCTTTTTGTAATCTTTACATATTTACAATAATATGATTTTGAACAATTTCACCATAATGCCAAATGAGGTCCAACTTCTCTCCACTTGTTGTTCCCAACCCTAAGCAAAGTTCAAACTTCCAATGATGAAGAATCTGCATTCATACGAATGATTTCAATAATCTGAACTATTTTTGGACTAAAACTTCGCAGGCATCATAATTTGACCCCAAGTCACATGAGACATCATCAATGTGATCTTAAACCTTACGCAGAATCTGATGAGATTTTAAGATAGAACACTTCATAACATCTTCGATATTGTAGATGTCAACATTTAGACTGTAGAAATGTATTATTCGACACAAAAGAACAATAAATTTCTACAGAAACTCATGACCTCATTGCACACTTTTCCTGAATATATCCCTTAAGACAGGGACCATCTAATGGCCGTGAAAATAGATCTACATATTATTTCTCGAAGATTTATTGCCTTATTTCGGAGTCTTTTCTTATTTGCGAGTCTCTAAATCGTCCACGCATATACTCAACACATATTTTTGAAAATCTGAAAAAGCTCCCAAAAATGTAATTCCGCTAGATGGTGCTGCAATCAATATAGCACAAAACTGTAACGCTAATGATGCGATTTTGCTGATACAATGGAAATGATGTGACCAAAAAAGATGATTTAAAGGGTGATTTTTTAAGAGCTTGATAACTTTTTAAAAAAAAAAAACGCATAAAATTTGCAAAATCTCATCGGTTCTTTATTTGAAACGTTAGATTGGTTCATGACATTTACTTTTTGAAGATAATTTCATTTAAATGTTGACCGCGGCTGCGTCTTAGGTGGTCCATTCGGAAAGTCCAATTTTGGGCAACTTTTTCGAGCATTTCGGCCGGAATAGCCCGAATTTCTTCGGAAATGTTGTCTTCCAAAGCTGGAATAGTTGCTGGCTTATTTCTGTAGACTTTAGACTTGACGTAGCCCCACAAAAAATAGTCTAAAGGCGTTAAATCGCATGATCTTGGTGGCCAACTTACGGGTCCATTTCTTGAGATGAATTGTTCTCCGAAGTTTTCCCTCAAAATGGCCATAGAATCGCGAGCTGTGTGGCATGTAGCGCCATCTTGTTGAAACCACATGTCAACCAAGTTCAGTTCTTCCATTTTTGGCAACAAAAAGTTTGTTAGCATCGAACGATAGCGATCGCCATTCACCGTAACGTTGCGTCCAACAGCATCTTTGATAAAATACGGTCCAATGATTCCACCAGCGTACAAACCACACCAAACAGTGCATTTTTCGGGATGCATGGGCAGTTCTTGAACGGCTTCTGGTTGCTCTTCACCCCAAATGCGGCAATTTTGCTTATTTACGTAGCCATTCAACCAGAAATGAGCCTCATCGCTGAACAAAATTTGTCGATAAACACATTTCGAACCGAACACTGATTTTGGTAATAAAATTCAATGATTTGCAAGCGTTGCTCGTTAGTAAGTCTATTCATGATGAAATGTCAAAGCATACTGAGCATCTTTCTCTTTGACACCATGTCTGAAATCCCACGTGATCTGTCAAATACTAATGCATGAAAATCCTAACCTCAAAAAAATCACCCGTTAGAAAGGTAGTCTAAACATTCGAAAGCAAATCTATATGACTCCCGGTTAATATTATTAAAATTTTCCACCCTTCAACTGCTTGGTATCTCATAAAGTGTACCTTAAATGAATTTGTTGTTTGGTATTTAACAAATTCGAAGAATTTAATATTATTACATAAAAACCTTCAAAAATCACCTGTCAATTTTCAAGGAAATTAAAATATAATCAACTCAAACAAGCTACGAATAAATTAACATATGTCAGCAAGTGTATTGTTCCCTATAATCTGATTATCAATGAATGCGAAAGTGATACACAGACAATTAATTACGCAGGAGATGAGACAAGTAGAAACCACAGCAACAATAACAATGATTATTTAAGGCCAATTTAACACAGCAACACGTCACAAGGACTCACCTCACACCTCAGTCATGCGCTTAATTTCAATTTGTAGCCAACTTATTTACGCTGACAGCATACAAATTACTGACAGACAGACAGACAGCCAAGTGACAGCAGCGTGTATCGGCGCAGGCAATCAATGGCGATTCGCAAACTCAATATTCTTGCTTTTTTTATTATCACAAGCGAAGTTTTTCTGCACTAAGTTACATGAGCACTTACTTATTTAAGCTGTACTTATGTGCTTACTTAACGATGGCGCTGCTTAAGCATATACTACGAGATGTATGCATATATGTGTGTTTATCTATATACTACAAGAGAGCCGTTACCAACTTTATATCCATGTAAATGAGTAATGCACCATTAATGTCATTCGAAAACGTTTTGCCAGCCGAAGGGATAATAAAGTTTGAAAGTTTTCGATTACCTTAAGGCAAATAGCCGACATTTTTCCAACTCTGACGCTGACGCTGACACTCACAAGCACACACACACACACACTCGTATACGTGTCAGTGAGCATGCTTCCAGGCGACAAGCTACACAGTTTCGCCTTTGATATGTATGCAGAGACACATATGTTGACATGTTCACAGCCATAAGTACATAAGCACATAAGTAGAGAAGTACATAAGTAGAGCGTAGCATATGCACATAAGTAACGTTATATATTTTAGTTTATGTGCCTGCCATTTGCTTGTTAATGTTTGTATGTAATGGATATTTATGGCTACCACAGTTTCAAATTGGCAAATGTGAATGACTTTTATGGTTTCACTTTGGTGCATACATACATTTGTACATACATACATATGTACTTATGTGCAGGCTTATGTACATACGATTTTATTTACTGCTGTAGACATTTGTAATTTATGATGATTTCGAGTTGTTGATATAAGCTGATATAGTTCAATTATTTGTTGCACATTCGTCTTAATACTACAGACAAATGTATGTATGTATGTACATGAACTTAAAAGATTTATACCGTTACTTAGTTTGTTATTAACTATTTAAGCGGCAAAGTGTTGTTATTTATTAGAAAAATAAATACAGGCAGCAGCGCTGTCAAACAATATGACACTCTGTATACGTTGATTGAGCTCGCTTGAAGCTTATTGGTGTTATATGTCACTTGTCCAAATAATAAAATTTCAAATTAAATAACAAAGTTTATTTTTTTAGAAAAGTTTATTATCAGAAGAGTATGTAGATTATATAATGTGTATTAAATATAATTATAAATGTAATTATGTTGCTTGGGAGAAATTAACAAAACTCGTAGATGTGCTTTCTAGAAGCATACATTCAGGCGAAGCTTGTATTACTCTGACTCCTGTATATATTTTTCTCGAGGTTTTTGATCTATGTTCCGGGTTATGCTTGGAACTTCTAGTGAGTTATAAATAGGAATAGATAAACAGTCGCAAAAAGACCTGTATAACACCCAAGTAAACATAACGGTTCCTAAGTTCTGACAAGACACTTTGAATTAGATATAAAACAATCTACAATGTCTAATGGAAACACTCCTAAAATATATACTATGTATTCAACTTTGCTTCCGCCGTTTTCCAACAGATGTCTCTAGGGTCAAGCACTGGTCGATTTTTTTATATCGTTATGGACATTTGTGTCAACATTAACCCAACAAAATATTTGTAGAGATCTGTTTGCATACCAAACTTATTCTCAACTGAAAATGTCACTTTTTTAGCCGAATTCTCGACATTTGCGGGAAATTTTGCTTTTCTTTTTTAATTCCAAGAAAAGTGCGTCTGATTCTCATTGACATTTGTAACCGTTTTTATACAAAAAAAACTTAAATTTACAAAAAAAAACGGCGGAAGCAAAATTGTAGACCTAATAGCATCAACAGTTATCCCTTTAAGTTCATCGCTCTATCTCTCTCTGAGTGGGAGAAGAAAGAGGAATAAGCATGAATAATGTTTCTCAATATTATTAGGGACTTTCTATGTCATCTATCAATTATGACTGAAATCGGGAAATACACAAAATAAAACTATCCTTGAAAGCAATGGTACGAGTACTCTCTCTTTCTCTCTCTCCAATCATTATACGTATGTTAACTTCAAATCGAATTCACTTACTTTTAAGTCAGACGAGTTGAGAGGTCTTTGAAATTCACTGACCTGCACCAAATTACCGAAAATCACTGAAAGTGGTGCTCAATGTACGCTCTCCATTTTTATTTTATTTTGCTAAAAAGAATGCGACGTGGTCGTAAATACAATATTCGGAAAATAAATTGACCATAAAATTGTGGAGGAGCCTACGTGTGCGGACTACAGCACAACAAGCACACTAAAAAACTAACAGGACGTACAAAATACCTATAGGAAATACTTTAACGGAAACTCTGGGTACTAATAAAGATCATTTTGGTTCACGAAATTTAATATTTTATTAAAAATGTGCAGCAAATACAAAATCAGAATTAATATGTCTTCCATAAAATTCCTACTGGGTTTGTATGAAGTGAGAGTACTCACACATATGTGGATGTATACAGCGCACTGGCAATTTATCATATGCAGTAGCTTGGCGTTGGTCATTATGTTCTTTTGAGCGTTCTTTTATCCGTTTTTTGTTTTTTTGCAAAAGGTCGCACAAAGTTCACTATTATTTGTGCGAACTGCCAAAGGCTTATTTTATTGCATGCAACTTTTTGCACTTTGAGACCGTTGAAATCGTCACACATATGCGCCCATTGCAGTTTGCTGCACCCAATTTTTGACTTTTATTCTTTTTTTTTAATAATGGTCTGAGTTGATATGCACATGTGTTTGTGTGTGTTTATATGCACTTTTTATGATGCTTGTCTGCACTCGACATTCAATTTACCTTTTCATGTTATAGCCAAACATACAAACGTGTATGGATATATACATATATATATTCTATTAAATGGCGCATATGTGCATTTCGTGCCTTTGCCAGTTTCCACAACATAAAATCGTGTACTTTCATTATTTTCCATAACAACATGCTTTTTATTGAGCGAGAACTGTATATGAGTATACCTTGCATTGTCTCAATTTCGTAAATAAATAAATAAATTTCAATTTTTTTGCTTTTGCTTTCAAATGCTCCACTTATTTATTTATGTCATTATTCAATTTACAGAAATTCAATATTTGTTTGCAGTGAAAACATTGCCAGCACAAAGTAAACAAAATATAAAGTATTTAAAGTGGTCCATATGTATGTGTTTGTGTTTATAGATATATGTATTTGTGATTTAAATTGTATAATTATAAGAAAAATCTAAAAATTAAACAAATTCTATAAAAACTTGTTTTAAATTGTAAGCTGTCAATTTCAAAGCGGTCACAGGTCATGCATAGTGTTTATTATTTCACTGAGCTTTTTATAAAGTTATTCTAATTCATTTACTGTCAAAATGATTTTTACAACAATAAGGGAGTTCTTTATGAGGTGGGAATGCATACAAGGTGTGTTAAAAGAAAATACGAAAACTGTTGTATTGAAAAAAAAAAAATATTTATTTATTCGTCTACATTAATATTTTCGACTTCAAAATAGTCTCCAATTGATATTATGCACTTATTACAACGCTTCTTCAAACGTCAAAAAACTTCTCAAACTCGATTTCTGGGATAGCCATAGGCTTTTTCTTGTAAAACGCCGGCTCTTTAAGACTCTGTTTATTTTTGGAAATAGGAAAAAGTCACACGAAGACATATTTGACTAATATGGGAAAAAAATTGACAAATGAACTCTCCAAATCCCGAAAATTCCCGTTATTTTTTGAACACACCTCGTAAATAATGAATTTATTTTTTCTACTTTTACTTCTACATATTAACATTTTTACTATCTTTATATACATAAACCTAGATTCTGGAGTAAGAAAATTAATATTTTTTTAATAAATTTAATTTTCAATAATCTCATTAAATATATAATTCCAATATAATAAATGAACAAGTAAGGAAGGGCTAAGTTCGGGTGTAACCGATTATTTTATACTCTCTCAATTTATTTAACTTTATTAATATTATATAATACACAATTTGACCCACATATTCGTCATATATACTATATAAATTCCATTGAAAGTTGAAAACCCTAATATTAGGTTAGAAGCACCGAGGTCCTCATGTTCGATATATGGGGCCTTGAAAACATATGGTCCGATTTCGGTGATTTTTAGAAATGGGCTGCCACACTATAAACATAGTATTTGTGCAAAGTTCTGCACCGATATCTTCACTAGTGCTCACTTTACATGTTGTAAAGTAAACGATTCAGATTGTCTTCAAAGTTCTGGTATATAAGAAGTAGGCGTGGTTGTGAACCGATTTCACTACACCTATTTTCACAACATATCATTGAGATGTAAGGAAACTATTACAAACCAAGTTTCATTGAAATCGGGCAAGTAGTTCCTGAGATATGGTTTTTGACCCATAAGTGGGCGACGCCACGCCCATTTTCCATTTTGTAAAAAAATCTGAGTGCAGCTTTCATCTGCCATTTCCTATGTGAAATTTAGTGTTTCTGACGTTTTTCGTTAATGAGTTAACCCACTTTTAGTAATTTTCAACCTAACTTTTGTATTGGAGGTGGGCGTGGTTATGATCCGATTTCTTTCATTTTTGGACTGTATTAAGAAGTGGCTAAAAAAACGACTGCAGAAAGTTTGGTTTATATAGCTCTATTGGTTTGCGAGATATGTACAAAAAACTTAGTAGGGAGCGGGGCCACGCCCACTTCCCCAAAAAAGTTACATCCAAATATGCCCCTTCATAGTACGATCCTTCATACCAAATTTTGTGGTCGTGGCAGTGGTCCGATTTTGCTCATTTTCGAAAGCTACCTTCCTATGGTACTAAGAAATAAGTGTGCCAAGTTTCATCAAGATATCTTAATTTTTACTCAAGTTACAGCTTGCACAGACGGACAGACGGACAGACGGGCGGACGGACGGACGGATAGACAGACATCCGGATTTGAACTTTACTCGTCACCCTGATCACTTTGGTATATATAACCCTATATCTAACTCGTTTAGTTTTGGGTGTTACAAACAACCGTTATGTGAACAAAACTATAATACTCTCTTTAGCAACATTTGTTGCCAGAGTATAAAAATAATAAAATTTTCTACACGACATATATATATATATATGCCTTAGTATTAATGTTAGGGGTATATACTAAAATTTTCAATTGGAACAATTAAACGAGTTTGCACTACTTCCTTTACTGTTTAATAATTCATATGCTTAACTATTCATTGCTGCCAAACACAAGTGCCAATTAATTACTGCTGAAATGGCCTTAAGTTCCTTGCATACAATTCAATTATTCACTGTTTGTAATTATATACAAATTCATATTTCTATTTGCAAACATACATATATACAGATTATTTATTTATACAAAGTCATTATTATAACACCATTTAGTGTAGCATAAGACAACAAATATGCATTTAATATAACTTCTTATGAAATGCATATGTCACACACACTCCCAGTTTGTGATACACACCAGCAATTTCCTTTGCCTTCAAGTGTGCCTTTCAATCTCTTTTGTGCAAAGTCATGCAGGAATCTCGAGTTATTTTTCAATGAACCACTTAACATTACTCTCCTAGCAATTTTATAATAATAAAATCGGCACACACACTCGCACGTTCTTTTATATGTATCTGCTGTTCCGCAGCACACCGCCACGGCATACATCACTCATACGCCACGGTGTGACGCGCAAATATGCGAGCAAATAACAAGTTTATTGTGCGCTCACTCAGCGCTGACGCGCACAAGCTTTGGCGGCGTTCGCAACCGGCGTGCAATATTGCGCTTTTTTCCTTATTTGTTTACACTTCATTTTTCATTGCGTATTTTTGCTGCTTTCGCACAGCGTGGGGAGTAACAAGACGCCACTTAAGTCAGTCTGGCAGGTGCATATGCGGTGCTTTAAACTGCTATTTATTTGTTTGTGGATTTTTTTTAGCTGATTTTGAATTTTTCAGTTGCCACAAGTAAAGCACTCATATATTTATTAAGTAGTTTGTGGCAATTGGACTTGCATTGACTGTTGATTTTTATACTCTCGCAACAAAAGTTGCTAAAGAGAGTATTATAGTTTTGTTCACATAACGGTTGTTTGTAACACCCAAAACTAAACGAGTTAGATATAGGGTTATATATACCAAAGTGATCAGGGTGAAGAGTGGAGTTCAAATCCGAATGTCTGTCTGTCCGTCCGTCCGTCCGTCTGTGCAAGCTGTAACTTGAGTAAAAATTAAGATATCTTGATGAAACTTGGCACACTTATTTCTTGGCACCATAGGAAGGTTGCGAAAATGAGCAAAAAAAAAAATGACCACTGCCACGCCCACAAAATGGCGAAAACCGAAAACACATAAAGTGCCATAACTAAGCCATAGATAAAGCTATGGAAATAAAATTTGGTATGAAGGATCGTACTATGAAGTGGCATATTTGGATGTAATTTTTTTGGGGAAGTGGGCGTGGCCCACCCTTAAATCGGTTTTTTGTATATATTTCGCAAACCAATAGAGTTGTATAAACCAAACTTTGGCCATTTCCTTATACAGTCCAAAAATGAAAGAAATCGGATAATAACCACGCCCACCTCCCATACAAAGGTTAGGCTGAAAATCACTAAAAGTGGGTTAACTCACTAACCAAAAACGTCAAAAACACTAAATTTCACATAAGAAATGGCAGATAGAAGCTGCACTCAGATTTTTTTACAACATGGAAAATGGGCATGGCGTCGCCCACTTATGAGTCAAAAATCATATCTCAGGAACTACTTGACCGATTTCAATGAAACTTGGTTTGTAATAGTTTCCTTACATCCCAATAATATGTTGTGAAAATAGGCCAAATCGCTTCACAACCACGCCTACTTCCTATATACCAGATCTTTGAAGACGATCTGAATCGTTTACTTTACAATATATAAAGTAAGCACTAGTGAAGATATCGGTGCAGATCTTCGCACAAATACTATGTTTATAGTGTGGCAGCCCCATTCTAAAAATCGCCGAAATCGGACCATAGGTTTATAAGGCCCCATATATCGCACACGAGGGCCTCGGTGCTTCTAACCTAACATTATGGTTTCCAACTTTCAATGTACTTTATGCACTATATATGACGAATATGTGGGTGAAATTGTGTATTATTAATATAAATAAAGTTAAATAAATAAATTGCGAGAGTATAAAATGTTCGGTTACACCCGAACTTAGCCCTTTCTTACTTGTTGAAATATTTTTGGTGTCAATCAGTCTTTCGAGAAAACTTACTTAAATACTATTCAATATTTTTGAGAATACCTTATTGCGTTATTAGCCATGAGCGTCGGATTGTAGAAATGTTTAATAGAATTTAAAATCAGAATTGATCCTTATAGACCATGATATTCTGAAACTATTCCAAGTCCCTTGGAAAGGGAACCCCAGATTGGAATGAAGCCATATTTTTCGTTCTTCTGCATCTCTCCAGTGAAGCCGTTTAGTGCTAGCTTTTCAGTGGAATTTTCATATCATTAAAGAATTCACAGATCGACACCAAGTCTCTCTTAAAGTTTGTTTTTCAGGACTACAATCCTTACTCTTTCAAGATAAACTATATACTTTGATCAAATGTTGCGGATTGATTTTAACAATCCAATTTGTTGGTTTACATTGGTTACAAAACTGTCAATGAGGCATCGACTAAACAATTGAACTCTTGGCTGAAGTGCCGCTCAACTTGACTGTCAAATTTTAACAGTCTGTCGATAATAAACTCTCTCTCAGGGAACGCCGACATAGATGAGCTAAGCTTTTCAGACTCTTAGAAGCCTCCTTCAACTCACTCGTCCACTTTTATCCTTTAAATAGTTTCATAATCAAAGTGAACTGATACAATACTCCATATGATCTATTCGTATTGATAAGGAAGTAATAATGGTAGGCTTCTTTTGTGACTGTCCACATTTCCTGAGAATAACATTATTCTTATGTTTTAAGAGCGTTTCTAGAGAATAAATTCTATTTTTAATTCACACCTGGATCTCTAGGCATTAGTCACATTTCCGCAAGGATTGATACTGTTTATTATTCACTACTGATACTGCTATTACTCGTTACTCTATTTTGACCCACGTGAAAAATCAGAATTAAAACAATTTAAGAAAAAATACAACTAGAGTTTAGCTAGAAAAATAGCTTATTCCTTATGCAACTTTAATAGTTTTAAAATATCCAAATCACCCTTTCAAATTGCTAGCCATGAAAGTTATTTCAATCACTTCAATTAAGTGTACTAAAAGAATTACTTTTAAATTTCCTCACAATTTTACGACAAAGCGTTATTTAAGTGTTTCTTCGGCTTTCTTCAACTCAGCAGAGAGTAGAAGAAATACAAATGGTCTCATTGACCCTACTCAACAGCATGACAGATCGTTATTGAAATTATGCCACATTTTCCGTAGCGAGTAGATGAAACGTGATAAATTCACGAATATTTTTGGACACGTTCAAAGTAGAATCCCAAAGCAAACGGGCGCGCACATTCACACCTAAATGAATGAATGAAGCTGGCACTGGGTATAGACATCAAAACACACACACGTATACATTTATGCCAAGACGAACAGCACGAGGCGGGATTTTAAAATTTCATACAACTCAATTTTGGCAGTAGTTTCTCTTATCGCACAAAGCTGAATAAATACGAAATTGCTGGGGAAAATTATGGTTTTTATCAGGAAGATAAATAAAATATGATGAAAGTAAAAGGCATAAAGATGAATGCAACAAAAATAAGACTAACGGGAAAGTATGAGCTTAAATAATCAAGTTGAATTTCGCACAAGCACACATACATACAAACACAGAAGTGTGTCGGTAAAAGCAGATATTCCGAGATAAATATATGAATACAACTGCTGATGCTGAAGCGCACGTCGTGAGTGTAGCGAAGGCGGCAAGTGTTGTCCAATTCGCCAAGGAGCAAATAAAGGATGTCGAAAAGTGAGCCAGCAGAGATAAGAACAAAAAGCACACAGTTGAGAGGCAGCAAGCAGTTGGTAAGAACAAGCGAAATGAAATATGAATCAGAGTAAATGAACACACACAGAGACAAATACATATTTACACACAAGTGAATATACTTCTGTATATAACTTCAAACTCACAGCAAGAAGGAGTGAAATGAAATTATTTTTTAAATTTTTTTTGTTAAAGAAGTAAGCCAACAGCATAGACATGACAAGAATAATAGCATATATACATACACACATATACATATATCTATATAAAGACACACACAACTCAGAAGACATCAGGAAAATTCAACAAACACTCCTCATGGCGTCTCCGGTGATAATGAGTGGATAAATTCGATAACAAAAGGAAAGTGTACAACTTTTCCTCGCGTCGCAATTGTTTGTGTAAGATAAATACTAAAGCAGTGCTTGTAGTGAGCTTCAAATGAAACATGGACTGTGTGAGTGTCAGCGGACAACTGTTGATCGTCATTGTTAAGGCGGTCCGTAGGCGCGGCACAGAAGTAAATGTCCTTGTTTCGGTGACAATTTGCAGATAATGGTTATTGTAAATAACAGCACGCTCGACTCGCTTAGTGGGGGGAGCTGGCTGGTTGTGCGGCAATATTTTGTTTGTCAGAAGCACACAGTTCAAGTGCCAACTTGATAACTTGTGGCAGAGTAGCTTATGAGTTTGTAGATATTGTTGTTGCTATTGTTGTTGCTATTGTTGTTTTTCATGATTTTACCGTTATTTAGCTTATAAATTTGTTAAGCTTGCTCTTAATAACAACACAATAGACAAGAAAAAGTAATTTGGAGCAGTCGTGGACTAGAGATAGAGATAGAGATAGAGATAGAGATAGAGATAGAGATAGAGATAGAGATAGAGATAGAGATAGAGATAGAGATAGAGATAGAGATAGAGAAAGAGATAGAGATAGAGATAGAGATAGAGATAGAGATAGAGATAGAGATAGAGATAGAGATAGAGATAGAGATAGAGATAGAGATAGAGATAGAGATAGAGATAGAGATAGAGATAGAGATAGAGATAGAGATAGAGATAGAGATAGAGATAGAGATAGAGATAGAGATAGAGATAGAGATAGAGATAGAGATAGAGATAGAGATAGAGATAGAGATAGAGATAGAGATAGAGATAGAGATAGAGATAGAGATAGAGATAGAGATAGAGATAGAGATAGAGATAGAGATAGAGATAGAGATAGAGATAGAGATAGAGATAGAGATAGAGATAGAGATAGAGATAGAGATAGAGATAGAGATAGAGATAGAGATAGAGATAGAGATAGAGATAGAGATAGAGATAGAGATAGAGATAGAGATAGAGATAGAGATAGAGATAGAGATAGAGATAGAGATAGAGATAGAGATAGAGATAGAGATAGAGATAGAGATAGAGATAGAGATAGAGATAGAGATAGAGATAGAGATAGAGATAGAGATAGAGATAGAGATAGAGATAGAGATAGAGATAGAGATAGAGATAGAGATAGAGATAGAGATAGAGATAGAGATAGAGATAGAGATAGAGATAGAGATGTATACGAGTTTTATAACAGTGCTTTATAAATATGCTTAATTATAAATGCAAAAGTATTTAACAATTCATATTCGCTATGCAATATATGTGTTTATCTAATTATAGCACCAAGCAAAGCTGCGCTCATTAGTCGCATGGTTGGTTACCCGTGGCAAAAATGCAACGGCTGGTCGAAAACATTTTCCATTCCGCCAACCATGAAAGCGTTGCCACTGCGTGCAACCACGACTGCATATAAATATATATTTATATGTTCGTATATCTATTGCTATGTTATATGGTTGCCACAATGAGTTGTTTTGAATTAGTTGCTCGGTTGCATTTCAAAATTCTGCACATTTTTTTGTGCGTGTGTTTTTTTTTTTCTTTACTTCATTTGCTATTTTTAGCAATTAGCTTGTTTTCGTGCTTCACTACGTGTTGCATGCCACATTGTGTGTACGTCACGCCAAGTGCGCAAAATGAGTTAGCAATTTGAAAATATTTTAATTAAATCTTTTGCCAAGTTGATATTTGTAAAAATAAAAAGTTTTTTGATGAAATAAAACTATAAACTGAGAGTTGCAACAGCTGTGGTTTTCATAATCACTGGGAATTTAGCCACTGGCAGCGTGAAGTTGGTTAATGAAGTTTGTAAGAAAAAAAGTAAGGAAAGAAATTTACAAAAATAATTAATTTATGATTCATGATTATTTGCTTATTATTATTATATGTGGATGAATCTTACTTTGTCATAAAAAGCTTGTTCCGGTTCTTTATTTTTATTTTTTAATTTTTAATATTTCATTGCCCATTTTAATTTTAGTATTTACCCCTCAACGAACACAACTGCAATAAACAACTTAACAGCTGCTTCATATACTTTGAATAGACCCAGATAGCTCGTGTCTATAGTAAGTTTATTACTTACCGTTATAAAGTTAAGGATCTCGCGCGAGTTTTTAAAACTTGCATACTTTTGTTTCACTCATTCACACTCCTCAAACAGCACTTCATCTTTTTATGGTCAAAAAAGTATATTAACATTTTATGTAGACACTTCCGTCTCGCATAAAAGAGGCGATAAAAAAATTACAACTACACTATTTCACAGAGGTTTGCCGTTTGGCTTTGCGCCAGTTACCTCATATCGGCAGATTTTTCAACGCATTTCCGGCAAAACCCCACTGGTTTGCGCACTCTTCATCCGCTTGCTGTCTTTATGGTCAACAAGTGTTTGCGTTCACAGCGCTACCGCCTTTCACCTTTCTGCACCTGCACTTCATGAGCACTGAGTGGCTGAGTCATTCATCTCTACATCTGCACTACATATAAAGGTGATAGTAAAAGTTTCAATAAATTTTCGGCTTGTCATGGAGACCAAATTAAACTTTGTCAGCAACTTGTTTGTGTTCTTTTTTCGTTTCGTTTTAATGTTCCAAAATATCACTTTCATAAAAAACTCATTCTGCACTATTTTTAGTTAACAAAACTACTGGGCAGCTCTGGCGATATTTGTGACCTCAGCAGAGTCAAAGTTTTGATTGTTGAAAAGCATATATCATCGCCAAAAGTTGTAGTTTCACCTCTAATACAAACATAAAGTGTGGAAGTTTTTCTTGGCACTCATTTTGTAGCATGTGATGAGGGGTCAATTCGTCGTGGATATCTATATTCAGTTTATTATGTGTGGTGAGCTGTATGGGAGGTACTGTATTAAACACTTATGTAAATACGTTCCAGGTTCTACTAACAGAAAACCTCAATAGGAATATCGGCTGTTTATATATCTTCTAGATATTTGGTGAATTTCCTATTTCACTTTGAATGATGATTCAGTCCTTATAATTTAGAGCCATAAAGTCAAATCAGTCAGTTACGCCTTCGATTCGATTTTGGAGAGTGACGAATCGCACAGACAATTCTCATAAATTGAAGAGAAATGGAATAAGAGAGAGAGAGAGAGCTGAAGCCTCATTCTACTTAAATACTGAAACAATATGGATATCAAGAGTTAGGTATTATCTTTATTATAAAGTTCTCTCCTTCAGCATATTTTTTGTATAGAGTTGCCACATAACAAATAAAGTAAAATTGAAAAAAAAAATCCAAATATTTTACAAAATTTCCAGTTAGAATTTTCAAAAAATCGAAATGGGCGTGGCGTCGCCCACTTATGGGTCAAAAACCATATCTCAGGAAATACTCGACCGATTTCAATGAAACTTGGTTTGTTATAGTTTCCTTACATCCCAATGATATGTTGTGAAAATAGGCCAAATGAATCTGAATCATTTACTTTACAATATATAAAGTAAGCACTAGTGAAGATATCGGTGCAGAACTTTGCACAAATACTATGTTAATAGTGTGGCAGCCATATTCTAAAAATCGCCGAAATCAGACCATAGGTATTCAAGGCCCCATTAATCGAACATGAGGACCTCGGTGCTTCTAACCTAATATTATGGTTTCCAACTTTCAGTCGACTTTATATAATATATATGACGAATATGTGGGTCAAATTTTGTATTATATAATATAAATAAAGTTAAATAAATAAATTGAGAGAGTATAAAATGTTCGGTTACACCCGAACTTAGCCCTTCCTTACTTGTTTTTTATTTCATTTTCTTAATGTACATATATTTAAGAATACACACAGAAAATTTCATATCGTTCCGGTGAATATTTTCAAAGTTACAAGCAAATTTGAAATGGCGTTTCAGAGTGCTTGGAAGTACAAGGTCCGAGCGGCAGCGCGTTTTTCTCAAAATGGTGTTTTCAAAGTCGGTGCCCAATATTACTCGAAAACGGCTAAACCGATTCGTCTCAAATTTTAACACGACCTACTTAAATATATTTTTTAGTAATTAATCGAAGATTTTTTCTCTCCGGTAAATATATTTTTTATAAACAATTTAAGGCCGATTTAATTTCGGTGAAGAATCGATTTTTTTTTTTGAGAAACCGCCATTTTGTCAAAAAATTTTATTTTGCTTATTGCTTCGATTAATTACTAGATTTAACATTATTTTAACGAAATCTGTTTGGTTTTTTAATTTCATATGATCCAGTTCCGAGATATAGTGGTCACCGCAAAACGTCTTTTTTGAGAGGAGGTCCTGGTGATCAGCTGTAGCTCTTTTTCAAATAAATATTTTTACTAGTACTAAGTCTTAAAATACAGTTAAAAGATACCATAGTATGTGTATACATTTTTGGATCAATAAATTAAAAAGTTTTCTCTGAAAAAATTCTGGAAAATTCACTTTTTTTCGGCCGTCTAACTGTATATAACCCCTTAAGTGAGCTTTCCGGATAGTACTCGGGCAGAATATATTTTTGAATAAATTTTGAAGTAGAGTTGCCACATATCGTTCATTTGTTAAAAATGTTGTCATTGTAATCGAGATACGATTTTGTAAGCATTTCAAATTTAGGCGGCATAATGTCTGCAAAAAAAATATACATTTAAATATAAGATTATTTTCTTCAGAAAAATTTCAATGAAGGCAGCAGCCGTTTAATGCAGAAAAAAATCTCTCATCAACAAGTTTTGGCATGCGAAAATGAGAAATCAAAATTACATTCATATATTCTATACAAACATAAACTTTAGTCATAAAACATAAGTGGGAATTATTTTTACATTGTCAATGTGCTTGCAACGCTTTGTTAGCATTTTAATTAAATTTAACTTCAAACTATGTGCGCTGAAGTGCTCTTGAGCGCACAACTTTCAGTTCAAACAAACAAGCAAAGCATATGTGCTAACAAGTTTTCAGTTGAACTGGATATCTCGTATATGACCTTTTGAGGCCTTCGGTTTGTCTATACATACACTCTCGTATGTGCTTATGCAGAAAACAAAGTGAGTCGTCTGAAACTGGTGTTGGCAGGTGTTAGAACTGGCTTAATTGCTTATATTTTCACTCACACAGCAGACAGTGGATGAGTTAGTATGCAAACTAGTTTCGAGAAGACGAAGTTTGGGCATATAAATTTGTATATCACATGCTAGTGCGGGCACTCAATTATGTGCAGGTTGATCAATATGCTCAAGCAGGACTGTAAGACTAGTCATTTTGCACTGATAGCATGCATTTGAAATGATCTTTTTTTTTTGGTCTTAAATAGTTAGGTGAGGCAAATAAGCTTACATTTTCATTTTCATTTCTTCTCAAACTAAATTAAATAAGATTCCATTTTTATACTCTCGCAACAAAAGTTGCTAACAGAGTATTACAGTTTTGTTCACATAACGGTTTGTAAGTCATAAAACTAAACGAGTTAATAGGGTTATATATATCAAAATGATCAGGGTGACGAGACGAGTCAAAATCCGAATGTCTGTCTGTCCGTCCATCCGTGCAACGGATAACTTGAGTAAAAATTGAGATATCTTGATGAAACTTGGAACACATGTTTCTTGTGACCGTAAGCAGGTTGCTGGGTAAAATCGGACCACTGCCACGCCCACAAAATGGCGAAAACCAAAAACACATAAAGTGTCATAACTAAGCCATAAATAAAGTTATAAAAGTAAAATTTGGAATAGAGGATCGCACTAGAAGGGGGCATATTTGGATGTAATTTTTTTGCGGAAGTGGGCGTGGGCCGCCCCCAAATCGGTTATTTATATATATCTCTCAAACCAATAAAGCTACATAAACCAAACTTTCTGCAGTCGGTTCTCTTACGTACCTCACCATACACCATGAAATAAGTTGAAATCGGATAATAACCACGCCCACCTCCCATACAAAGGTTAGGTTGAAATTTACTAAAAGTGGGTTAACTCACTAACGAAAAAAAAGGAAGCTGCACTGAGATTTTTTTACAAATTGGAAAATGGGCGTGGCATCGCCCACTTATGGGTCAGGAACTACTCGACCGATTTAAATGAAATTCGGTATATAATATTTTCTTGACACCCTGATGACACGTGTGGAAAATGGATGGAATCGGTTCACAACCACGACAACTTCCCATGTAACTCAATTTTGAACTCCATCTTATTCCTTCACTTTATAACACATATACATAAGGAACCAATGAAGATATATATATATCGGACTATAACTTTTCAAAGCCCCGAATATCGAATATGAAGAATTCAGTGGCCCATGGTAATTTTTCACCGAAAATTTCGGTAAATCTCTCAGGTCTCTTAATTTAATTAAGAGGAAATATTTTTCTTCTAATAATGTAACTTCCTCTAGCTCTCATATACCAAATTATAGGATTTTCAAATTGGGTCAAATTGTGTGTTATCTTAATAAAAATATATCAATAAATTGCGAGAGTATAAAATGTTCGGTTGCACCCGAACCTAGCCTTTCCTTACTTGTTTTAATATAATAATGAGAAAAGTTAAGAAAACATATTTTTATTTTTAATTGTTATTGAACAGATTGTCTTGAAAATTCCACAATCAAATGATTTAATCCTTTTGAATTATTTGAGTACCTTCCGCACACAATGCACACAATTATGAACATACCCATACGCACCCACACTGATCAATTGCTACTTACATATAACTGATGCAAAATTAATGAGGCATACAAATCGCTCTTCAGATTATGCGAATGAAATGTATGCAAATATGCCGCGCATAACAAGCATACACCATACACTATTACACATACATATTTTGGTGTAAATGAATTTCCACAATCATAAATACAAATATTTACAATATAAATAATCAGTGCAATATTGACAGAATATAACAGACGCACAATCAAAGCTCATATGAAATGAGCCAGTTGAAGTGTTCAGCAGGAAATTATGTGTGTATATATGTAACAAGAAATTAACTCATGCAAATATTAAACGGTACAGATTAATAAATTGTAGATGAGTAATTTCGTGACTACTCAATGAACACACAATCACACAACTAATAAATTATGTGAATTTGTGTGGTGGGTGTGTTGTATGAAAGTGTGTGCGGCATAAATCAAACGTAAGCAGTTTCAAATGCCTCGTTTGTTAGCATACACATTCATACATATATTTTATTTGTTTGTATATGTTTGTATTATTACTATTACTCATACGCCATGACAAACTAAGTAAGACAAAGTGGAAGCAGATAGTTATGAATTGACATAATTTTACGGAATTAATGTGTTTTTCTTTTAATTTTGTTTATTTATTTATTTATTTCTTTTATCAATTTTTAAAAACTTTCACTTAAATTAAATTGATTGAACAGTTTTAATGAGCAAGCAAATATGTATAAATGTACATATACATATATTGATATATAAATCCATAATTGGAGTATAATGAATATTCATTTTATAAAGCAATTAATCAATTATCTCTTTTAAAATGAAATTCAATCGCTTCTGATATGAAACCACACAACTCACTGTATCAAAGCGTAGTAACACCATGGCGTATACATAACCTTTCAGCTTAGGTTACGTATACGCCAAGTTGAGAAGAACACATGTTTACTTATTTAGCGGCTGACAGACAAACTTAAAAGCAAAAATATAGAAGCCGTTATAAATGAAGATAATTGTATATAAATCTTAACCATTTAACCTATATTTTTTTCTTTCTTCTACATAAATTATTTAAATGGCAACCCTATACAGAAAACACAAACTTAAATAATTGAATTTAATATGCACTACTAAGTAATATATTTAAATAAAAAACAAAATTTTAAAAAATTTAATTCTGTATTTTAAAAAGGTGGCAACCCTGCCGAAAACTTTTATTCAATTTAGGCATTTTGCATGCCACTTTCCTTAGTTAATTCAAAGCTTTAAGCTATATATTTAGGGTAAATATTTTAAAAAGTGGCAACCCTACCCAAATATAAATCATATTATACGAGTATTTCATAAAATAAAAATGTGATTATACCATTTGAAAATAACAAATCACTTGGCATTACAAATCCGACTTCTGGAAAATCTGACAACCCAACATCTCCACTAATCGTTACGCCTCAAACCCTGGGAATTTCATTAAGTACCGTAATCATCGCTGAAATGCAATTGAATTTCAATTGAGGCACACTGCTTTCACATGCATTTGCTACCACCACAAATTCCAACTAAATGTGTACGCTTAAACGCTAATGACAGCAAATACTAACCCACACATGCATGCAAGCAAAACACGTATTTTAGCTCTGAGCATGCATTCACAAACGACGGCGTACTATTGACATTCATTTGATGGAATCGTTCGGTTGCCCCACATATGTCTGTGTGTGACTATCGAAGTCGAAGTCGGTTTGTCCATGTTTGCCTGGTTAAATGGAGGGTTAACGGCAGCCAAATAAGCAGAGCATCCCAGCTGAGCGGAGAGGAGTACAAAATGCTCTGCGTTGACATTCCGTTTGGTACGCGGAATTCCACTAATAGTCATGGGTAGCTGGTAATGCGTACAGCTAACGCTTTCTTTCCCCCTTGGAACTGGCTTTGCAGCGAATGCACCGCGGTGCAGGAAGAGAAGAGAGTAAAGGGTACATTTTAGCGTTGACACACAAATGCGACTGGGTTGCCCAATGGATATGGTTTGTACGCACGAATATTCATTAGAATGCAGGTATATGCATGCGGTATGTGGTATTATGCGCAAAGGGATATTTGTCCATTTGTGAATATTTATTTGGCAGATGAGAGTCGTAATGAAGATCCTAGCTACCTGAGTAATTGCAGTGAAAGCCGACTTTATTACTAATCGTTGAAATAAGTGAAAGAAACTGTCGAACATACATTAAGTGCTTCAATTATACATAAATGCACTGCTATTGGGCAAATTTAGCACTTAATATGAGGCAGGAAATATGGAATATATCAATATTGAACAGTAGGCCAACTACGGAAGTTTAATGAAGCTTTATTGGAAACAAATTAATGCCTTCGATGTCAAAGACTAGCGATAGCTCAGGTTAAGCCAATAGTGAAGTACAAAAAATTAGAATCAATCAAAATTATAAATATGTATAATTATATATTAATATCTATCTCCCAAGAAAGATGCATTTTTATCAAACAACAGCAAAATCTAAAATAATAATAGGAAAATTATAAGTTATGTTCAGCCCTGATATAAGAGTTCCTGAAAACTCAACTTTTGGAATACAATACAGGAAAGTCGCAGTTAAAAAGATATTTACCAGACAAAAAAACAATTTTAGCTTTAGATGCAGTCATCTTATTACCAAAACAAATGTATACGAAGAGTGTTAAAAAAATAACGGGATTTTCCAATTTTCGCCTCACTTACGATAAAGTTTTCATTTACCTACATACTTTATCTGTAGCAGACGCTAAGATTAGACGTTTGTTAATAGCTCACATGTGCTTGCTTTTTCTTGGCCAAAAACAATACTGAAACGATGTACAGCCTCCATATTCGCCAGATATGGTTCCATGTAGCTTTTTACTATTTCCAAAAATATAGAGAACCTTAAAGGGACGTCGCTTTACAAGTATACGAGAAATCGCCGAAAAAGCAAATGGCTATCCCGAAAATCGAGTTTGAGAAGTGTTTCGATTATTGAAAGAAGCACTGGCATAATCTCGAATGGAGACTGCTTTAAAGGCGGAAACTTTAATTGATTGAACAATTATATTAAAAAAGAAGTAAGGAAGGGCTAAGTTCGGGTGTAACCGAACATTTTATACTCTCGCAATTTATTTATTTAATTTTATTTATATTATATAATACACAATTTGACCCACATATTCGTCATATATACTATATAAAGTCCATTGAAAGTTGAAAATCCTAATATTAGAATAGAAGCACCGAGGTCCTAATGTTCGATACATGGCGCTTTAAAAACCTATGGTCCGATTTCGGCCATTTTTAGAATGGGGCTGCCGCACTATAAACGTAGTATTTGTGCAAAGTTCTACATCGATATCTTCACTAGTGCTTACTTTATATATTGTAAAGTAAACGATTCAGATCGTCTTCAAAGTTCTGGTATATAGGAAGTAGGCGTTGTTGTAAAGCGATTTGGCCTATTTTCGCAACATATCATTGCGATGTAAGGAAACTATTACAAACCAAGTTTCATTGAAATCGGTCGAGTAGTTCCTAAGATGTGGTTTTTGACCCATACGTGGGCGACGCCACGCACATTTTCCATTTTGTAAAAAAATCTGAGTGTAGCTTCCATATGCCATTTCTTATGTGAAATTTAGTGTTACTGACGTTTTTCGTTAGTGAGTTAACCCACTTTTAGTAGTTTTCAACATAACTTTTGTATAGAAGGTGGGCGTGGTTACAATCGGATTTCCTCCATTTTTGGACTGTATAAGGTAGTACCTAAAATAAACGACTCTAGAAAGTTTCCTTGATATAGCTTTAGTAGTTTGCGAGATATGTACAAAAAACTTAGTAGGAGGCGGGTCCACGCCCACTTCCCCAAAAAAATTACATATGCCCCTTCATAGTGCGATCCTTCATACCAAATAGCTTTATTTATAGCTTAGTTATGGCACTTTAAGTGTTTTCGGTTTTCACCATTTTGTGGGCGTGGCAGTTGTCCGATTACGCCCATTTTCGAACTTAACCTTCTTATGGTGCCAAGAAATACGTCTTCCAAGTTTCATCAAGATATGTCAATTTTTACTCAAGTTACAGCTTGCACGGACGGACGGACAGACGGACGGACAGACAGACATTCGGATTTGAACTCCACTCTTCACCCTGACCCTATATCTCGTTTAGTTTTGGGTGTTACAAACAACCGTTATGTGAACAAAACTATAATACTCTCTAGCAACTTTGTTGCTAGCAGCTTTGTTGCGAAAGTATAAAAACCGGTTTTTAAACTACAATTCCTGTTTATATTATACTAGAATTGTTGATAAAACTTACATAAATGGAATATCAATATCTATCTTAAAATCGTATATCATCACATGTTATTAAAACAAATCCGTAGAAATCGCTGCAGCCAAATATAATATGACCGAATATTCATATACAGAAGAAGGACTTATTCTCCATCTACCGCATAAACAACCCCATGATAAATTATACACCACAGCAAGTTCATCCAGCCCCCGCCAAAATAAACTACACACGAAGATCTAATAACCACAAAATCTTTCATGGAAATATATTTCAAAACAACCAGTTATCCCCCTTAAGTGACTAAAATGCTTCTAAAAATTTTGCATACTCTTTCAAATATCAAAGAACCACTCTTCCACTATAATTCACAATTTCAACATTTCTCCATAACTCTTCATACCGTTAGTTTAACAACTATGCTGAAACGCTATTAAAGACTTCATTCGAAAACTTCCACATGTTAGGCAAAGTCATCTGCATACTCGTACTGCAAAGCAAATCAAATTCATTCATCGAATCAAATTTATAGAAGTGCCGAAAAGTGGTACGTGAAAGTGGCAACCCTGCAGCTCACTAAATGCTACATATGAAGTCAAGAGACATGCAGCTGTGGAAAATGTCAGAAATCTCTGAGCATATGTATGATATGTATGTACGCTTGTAGTGTGTTAAAACAAATACTTTCGAGTAGCATGCATATAAGCCACAAACATACCAACATACACACACATACAAATTGCAGTTTGTGCATGTTTGGCACTCTCAATTCGTGCCCGACAAACTCTGCTCGTCTTTTATGTGAAGCGAACTGCAAACTGTTGGCACTCAACTTCAAATTCGAATTCAAACTTCACAGCGCTTTGTTGACTGACTTCGTTGTAGGAGTCGAGTAGATAGTAGTACGTACTACACTCTGACCACCGCTGGCAATCCAGCACGAGTTACAGCTTTTAAGTTCGCTGGCATGTGTATCTGCGTGTGTTTGGAACACAAGCTAAATAGTGTGAAATTTAGTTCTTCGAAATTGAAATTGTTGAAATTTGCCAAACTTGCAGTGCGTTGCTGACACCAAATATTGAATGTTGTTGAGTTGCACGACCAATAGAGTTTGTACAAGAAATTGTCATGCCGTGAGCTTAAAGTCATACACACGTATGGTATGAGGAATGGAGTGGAGTGAAGGGGAGATTGGTCAGAATTGTTTTAGAAATATGTACATAAATACTAAATACTCAAAGTGGTAGAAGTTTTCGAAATACCAGCTGCCAGGATTAGCATATCAATGAAGTTGTTGTAGTTGTAATACTAATGTATGTATGCTTAATATAATTTCGAAGCTTGTTGTTGAGCTGATCGGTTTTACACTACGATATTGAATAAACTTTTTTCGAACAACTTTCGAATTCGAATTCGAACTTCAACTTAAAATACTGAGCTGTCAGTTTTTAGACTGTGATATTGAATAAATTTTTTTCGAACAACTTTCGAATTCGAATTCGAACTTCGACTTCGAAAAATTTTAAAAATTTTTATTTTTGTTTTTGAAATGTTTAAAAAATAGTAGACAACATCAAATACTTGATTATAACCTTTTTTAAACTCACTTAGTCTATAAATGTACCGTTAAATTCGTTCTCTTCCTTCTTTACCATGCATGTTTTATTGCATGAAAATTGTCCCTTTTTTACAGTTTAATCTTCCTTTCAGATAACAAAATAATAATTACATCCAATAATAGTACGATACCTTTCAGATTCGCAGCGCTGCAAAGTTCGGTTTACGCAAACGCCAGTCGAGCTTAGAGCTCGAAGCAGCGAGATAGGAGAATGTCCGCTTTCACAAACCAATTAGTGGCGTTTGCCATTTAACTCTATACCACTTTTAATTAAATTACCAGCTAAGCATACGCTATGCGCTATTTTCCGATATGTAATGGGTTTTAGCGCGAAAATTAAATAGAAATGTGCTCGGGCATTTCGCACTTTGTGGTCACGAGCGAAGGGAGCGTTTGTGAGAGGGTTGTGGTTACCATTGAGAGACAGAATAGCGCTTGAGCGCTTGGTTTAGCGATTACATAAAATTATCAGGTATTTTTAATTTAAAGCGAGCTGGTACTTATTGCTTTACAGAGAAAGCTTAGTATTTAGTATATAATACACTTGAAAATGTTACAACAGCTCGCTTGATGAATGTGAGTAAAGGTAATGCAGCAAAAATGTTGTTAGGTGTTAAAAGTCACCTTTCACTATAACTGATTACAAATTTTGGAATATTTATATTTCTTATATAAATTAGTATATCCACTTAGAGTTATACTTATGTATTTTCAAACTTCATAACTTTTTTCTCCTTTCCCTCAGTTCCGGTAAGACATTTCACTGAAGTTCTAATTGTGTTTTCATCAACTGCGGATGACCTGGTATTAGCTGCTACTACAGCATTTCTTTTAGTTTATTTTCGAAAACCAATTTAGAACGTGCTTGGCGCACTGCTGGTGTACCAAATCAAGCGTGAAACTAGCGAGAAACTTAATCAAAGCAAATTAGAAACAAGCAAACTGATCCGGAGATTTTAAGTTATTTTAAGTATAGAGAAGGGTTAAGATGTGTATATTCATATTCAATACTTACGTGGTGTGTTCAAAAAATAACGAAAATTGTTAAATTTCACAGGTTTGAAGAGTCCCATTGTCAATTTTTTATATTTTTTTTTTTATATGTTCAGATATTGGGTGATCCAAGTAGAAGTACCTTTTTCAATATCCTTTTTTTGACAGATCAGGATCACAGAATGTGTCAAGCTGTCATATTATTATTGTTCAGAATTGTTTGGCATTTAATCATGAAAAGACTTATGCCTGAACATCATTTACAAATTGTTCAACTTTATTATGAAATTTCATGTTCTGTAAAAAATGTGTTTCGGCCTACTAAGCGTACTATTCGCAACACCATCACCCATCTTGACACCCAGCATTCATTATTGGATAAAATTTAACCGAATAGACCAGGTCCAGCACGCAGTGAAGAGAATATAGCAGCCGTAGCTGAGAGTGTATACGAAGGAGAGTCGATTCGGCCTTATTGATTTTGGTTCCAGGCAGAAAATCTCGATGCTGGTGGCTTCAGTGAACAAATAATTACACCCAAGCTCATATAAATACAATATTCACAACAACACAACTTTGTAACCAAATACAAACATTTTGTAACAGTAACAATAACAACTTGTTGTAGTTGTAGTGACCACCACCATGTCACCTTAGCCACACGGAAGCCATGCAAGGACATCGCACTTAACTCTAATCCTGATTGATTTTAATGCACTTTACCTATGCAAATGTGAATACACTTTATGTCTTTCTTCCATTTCATTTATCTAACTCGCTTTACCTTCGACTTTACCCACGACTTTGCGCTTTGCTTTGTGCTTTGCTAGCTGGTACTGCTATTGTTGTTGTTGTTTGAGCCAAAAAGGGAATACGTCGTGCATTTGTAATATTAGACTTAATCGGATGAAATGGTAAACGAATTTTTCATAGCCATTAGCAAATGTGTTGTAACGGTATTACGGCACTCATGGTCGCAATGTGGACTCGGTGTATGTGTGTGTGTGTGTTCAAGTTGGATTAGAGTTGTCAAATGTCTCGAAAGCAAACACTTATTGCAGCGAGGGCGGCGGAGATTGGGGGTGCTTATTTGTCGCAGATTTTCGTAAAATTCAGCTCGATTTATTTCACCGACATTGTTGGCCATATGCAGCAGGGCTAAGCGTGTTTAATGTGTCACAGCGTAGTGGCTTGCAGTTATTGTGAAAATTGCATACATTTACGCATGTGTGTGTGTGTGTTTATATGTATGTGTATGGCACCCCCTGCTAAACTTAATATTGCGCAAATTGTTGTAGTTCAGCGCCCGGGCGGTTGTGCTTTGTTGATTGCAACACTTACTTTTCCGGCAAATAAAAATGCTTTAGAAACAAATACAAACATACTATACGTGCATACATACTTCTATATATGTTGGTATGTCCATATATATCTAAAGCAGGTATTTGTAATTCTACTATTCATTGCTTGAAATTATACGCTTAGCTGCTGCTGCTGCTGCTCTTGGCTGGCTGGCCGCGTTGCCACACAATCTGTTTGTTTGTTTGTTTCCCTGCAGTTTTTATTACCTGCTTATCTGCAATGTTCCATTTTTATTGCTACCTCAGGCTGTGAAAAGAGAGACACGAAGTATTAACTTTGCTTGCCAGCTTGTTACAGTACTACATGCCACAGCTATTTGTTTCTAAGCACACATATACACAATAAACATACAAACAAGTATAAAATTCATATTAGTATGTATATGTATGTATGTGTGTGCGCCATGACCTCACATTTATCGTTTTGGCTGCAGCGCAACATTGTGGCAACGCTGTGCTGTATGGTATTCCCAACACTGCTGCACAGCTTTTTATAGCCTCACAGACACGCATACTCACAAGCGCACTCATACACTCTCATACATTTAACAACAAAGCATATATTTATGCTTAGAATAATTCTAGTTGTTGTTGTTGTACAAAAGCTAATTTCTTACTTTTATTGCCGTTTCCTTTGTCACCGGTGAATTGTGGTTAACATTTACTGGCAGCAATACAAATTTGTTTGATGATCCATCTAACCCACTCTGCCGCTAACCCCCTACTACCTAGGGGTGCTAAACTGCCTGCATGCGTTTGTGTGCGAGTAAGCGCTGATGAATCTGTGTATGAAATGAATTACAATGTGGCTTTTATGTTTAATTTGTTGCTTTCCACATAAGTAGACACTGGAGAGAGCATCGTGCTAAGCATGCGCTTGTTGTGCATTAATGACAGACCGTTAGTTTTATTTAGAATTTATGGAGCCTAACATAGTAAGGATTAATGGGTATTATGTTAGCTCGGCGCATATGCTGCAAATAAAGGATTTCATATCGATTTTGAAAAGTCAGTCATGCTATGCTATACTGTATTGCTGTGTTATGCTATGTCACACCATTGTTGCCACCAACTCAAAAATATTTTTTTATGTATAATAAAATTAATATTATTAATATTAATTAAATAAAATATTATAAATGAAATCCATTAACATAACTTCATATGCATTAGCCTACACATCTCTTTAATACACCAATTTTCCATAAAAAGGAAATTTAATAAAAAGAGCTCAAAATTGTTATAATAAATTTGAATTAAACATATTTTTTCACATCCTTTTTAAACTAATATTCAACGCGGTCTACCGCGGCCAGCTGCGCCACCACCACAAAAATTGTTCATCATACGCCATGGTGTGCGATATTTCAAAGCAATCTACACTTAATTCGTTAATTAAGCAACAAGTGTCAATGGGGTAAAATTAAAAATGCCAACGCATAGCAAGTAAACGTAACCGCAGCCAAGACCGCAACGGAACAATGTGGCTTCTGTGCTGCTGTGTGTGTGTGAACTGGCAGCCGCCATTTGATGACCACTCGCTTTTGGTTAGCGTGCACACCTTCTGTGCACATTACTTTAGTCGCGCGCAATTAAAAGCAACGCTTTTAATACGTTAATTAATGAAAAGTGGCGGAAAATTAAGAGCGCAACATAGCTGAAGTGTTGAAAATGCGTTGTTTTGATGGCTATATATATAAATAGGTATGTATTAGTGCTTTGTATCTAAAAGTATGTTCATGACGGTATCACTATGTTTTGAGTGATTCGAAGTGTTAATTTAATTACAACAAAATGAAATAAGTAACATTGCTACAGGTAAAGGTTTTGAAATAGTTCAGAAAGCCTACAGCTGAAGAAAAAATGTTGAAGGGTTGCCAACTGTAATTAAATTCAATATCAAACAATGCATGAATGAATGAATGTTTCGTAGGCCGGAAATGTTGTTTTGCACGGTAGGCAAATATTTTAAATTGTCTTCAATATTAAATTAAATCTTATAGAATAAGCATTAAACTAAATAAGTTGAAGAAAATTTGCTCAAGGGGATTTTTTTGAAATGTTACCATTTATTTAGACAATCAATTTTCTAACTTTTGGAAACTCTACGCAATAGTATCAAATGAAAAAAGTGCTAACCTCCTTAAATTAAAAAAAAATGTTAAAGGTTGCCACCTGGTCAAAATAATTAATAAACAAGTAAGGAAGGGCTAAGTTCGGGTGTAACCGAACATTTTATACTCTCGCAATTTATTTATTTAACTTTATTTATATGATTTGACCCACATATTCGCCATATATATTGCAGAAAGTCCATTGAAAGTTGGAAACCCTAATATTAGGTTAGAAGTACCGAGGTCCACGTGTTCGATATATGGAGCCTTGAAAACTATGATCCGATTTCGACGATTTTTATAAATGGGCTGCCACACTATAAAAGAAGTATTTTGCAAAGTTCTGTTCCGATATCTTCACTAGTGCTTACTTTATATATTGTAAAGTAAACGATTCAGATTGTCTTCAAAGTTCTGGTATATAGGAAGTGGGCGTGGTTGTGAAGCGATTTGGCCTATATTCTCAACATATCATTGGGATGTAAAGAAACTATTACAAAGCAAGTTTCATTGAAATCGGTCGAGTAGTTCCTGAGATATGGTTTTTGATCCATAAGTGGGCGACGCCATAAAAAAATCTGAGTAGCGCTTCCATCTGCCATTTCTTATGTGAAATTTAGTGTTTCTTACGTTTTTGGTTAGTGAGTTTACTCACTTTTAGTAATTTTCAACCTAACCTTTGAATGGGTGGTGGGCGTGGTTATTATCCGATTTGAACTATTTTCATGGTGTGTGGTGGGGTACGTAAGAGAATTGACTGCAGGAAGTTTGGTTTATATAGCTTCATTGGTTGGCGAGATATATACAAATAACCGATTTGGGGGCGGGGCCACGCCCATTTCCCCAAAAAAAAATACATCCAAATATGCCCCTTCATAGTGCGATCCATCGTACCAAATTTTATTTCTATAGCTTTATTTATGGCTTAGTTATGGCACTTTATGTGTTTTCGGTTTTCGCCATTTTGTGGGCGTGCCAGTGGTCCGATTTTGCTCATTTTCGAAAGCAACCATCCTATGGTGCCAAGAAATAAGTGTGCCAAGTTTCATCAAGACGGACTGACAGACAGACATTCGGATTTGAACTCCACTCTTCACCCTGATCACTTTGGTATATATAACCTTATATCTAACTCGTTTAGTTTTGGGTGTTACAAACAACCGTTATGTGTACGAAACTATAATAGAACTTTGTTGCGAGAGTATAAAAATAAATATTTAATTTGAATTGATAACTGATACTTACGTATCGCATATCAGTCATCATTTAAAAATTAAATATGTATTTCCATAGTCAAAATGTTAAATTAAATAACATTTCAACAAAAATCAAGAGTCAGCCGAAATGTATGCTTTAAATATCGAACTACAAGAAATAATTTTGCCAAACAGTTTTTATTTTAGTATTTCTGTCATTACTCACCATTTCTTTGTTTGCTCAACTTCCAGCTGGATAAAAGCTAATCATTTGAAATAACATGTCTACAACAGATGTTCAATTTGCATACGAAAACTTATTTATGCTAAACTCCTCGATAACCGGCAATTATAATGGCAATAGATTGACATATCAATACGTTTACTAACGAAAAAGCAGCAGTTCAACAAACTTTAAAGCAAGCAGAGTACTATATAGATGACAGACATGCAAATATTTTCCATACAAATGCTGCTATGGAAGAAGAGGCACGAAAGTAGAGCTATGAACGCCAAAGTCAATGAAGTTTGATTTTCATGTTGACAATCAACAAATAGAAGCGCAACGAGCTGGCTGCAGCATGTGACAGGCGCTGCTCATAAATGCATATAGACATACAGATGCATAGCAATAGCTAACAGTGAGCATATTTTTCTTAACGAACTGCACAGACACACAGACACAGCTTCACTTGACATCACACTGCTACTAATGGAGGGCAGTAGAGTTGTGCAGTTATAGAGAATGCTCAGTTGTAATGCTGTGCACATATATATATATACTTCTTTAGCAAATGTATGTATGTAAAGCTTCTTGGTTGTCTGTAGCCAAAGTGCAGCTGCCTCTTGGCACAAAGTTAGCTTTGTGGTAGCCGGTTTGTGCTTCTTGCAAAAGCTAGAAAACTAGAATGCTATCATATCAAAGCAGTCGCAGTGTAAAACGTAAGAAGAAATCAATCAAATAGAGAAACTAACGTCAGCGTTTTGTGCAACGCTGAGCAAACAGTAACTAGCAAAATTGTGAAAAGCTCAAATCGAGAGGCAAGCAATAGAAAAATTTGATTTCGTGCCAGTGCAAATGAGTGTCTTGCACTAAATGTGGTGCACAAAGAAAGAGAAGGCATTAAATAGAAGAAGTTGCTTTAAAAAATTTTAATTTTAATAACTCGTCTCTTTCGGTTGTCACGGCGTATGAGTTACCTAAAAGTCAGTTTATGCTAAAACTTAATCATTTTCCATTAGAGACTTTATATTTTGGCATAAATTTGTTTTAGAATTCAATTGAAAAGTAATTTCATAATTTCTTGTTGGACTTTTACTCTTCTGTATATCCTCATCTAACTACTCTCAACTTAAATGCACATTTCCACAAAATGAAATTATCCTCATGCAACAACAATTTTGCATTGCCAAAGTACAGATTTACAGCTCACAATTATATTTTGACACAACATAACATAACACACACATTTACCGTTATAGTTAAATCTCTCTGCTAGTTTTCTTACGCAGTTGTGTCGGTAGGTGATTACTTGTCGCTGTCAACTTGTATGAAAATTGGGTCAGCAGTGAAAGTTCTGGCAAATCAGCATATGTATACACTGACATATACACATGTAACGGTAAACAACTGGCAATTTGGAATTTATTGGAAACACTTTTGTTGCAGTGAAAGTTCCACACTCGCTTACTCAAATGAAAGTTGTGTGGGAAATTTCAGTATGATAAAAATTAAAGTTGAATGCCAAAATAAATTGGTTAACAAGTGCATATGAATACATATATTTATGTATGCATAAATCTGTAAAACTAAAGAATTATTCATAGTAATGAAGGCTGGCGAACCAGTTTCGAATTATTGCAGTTTTTTTTTTTTTGTTAGACAACTGTTGCAGTTGCCGCATGCTTACATATATTTATTTATGTATGCGCAGGCAGACTCATGAACACTTTTACATATTTATATTATCCTTCAGGCATTTATTAATTTATGTAGTCAAAAGCATGCTTTATGATGTTGAAAATGCAAATAAATGAAACTTCAATTTCGTTCATGCGAATTCATTATGCCGCTTTTGGGAAAAAGTTAAGCTTGTTAAATTTTTCATGCGTGTATATTAAATTATGAATCAGATAAAATTTTCATAAATTAATTTTTCAATAATAATATTGTTTAAAATATGAGAAAACGAGTGTCTATATGATCACTTTAAATGCACTACAAAGGTTGAAAAGCGAAAACAAATAACAAAAAAAAAATACTAACAGTTAAGAAGAGAACCCATAAAATATATATATTAACCGAAAAAAAAAATCGGGGAAAAAACTAGTTGGAGTCTAAGGGAAGACTCGATAACTTAAATAATAACGAGTTTCCGATTTTCGTTTAGGGATCAAGCTTTTCATTTGATGATAATAATGCTTTTCTACTCTCTAGAGTTCTAAAAAGCACACTCAACTTAAACAAAAGTTGTTCAATCCACTGTTTCAAATAAATTATATATTTTTTTTGCAACTTTCCCACAAGAATTTGTTTCATTTTATACTCGTTTAAAGAGCAAAAACTTTTCCAAAAACACAAATTGCCATCGACAATACATTTTACAACCCCTCGCCTTTACCACAACCACAAATGCACACATTTTCCAATAAACACTATAAGAGAAACCTAGAAAAAAGTGCCAAGAACGATATTTCAAGAGACCAGCAAATTATTCGGCACCATTGTCAAATTGAGCCAATATCCTTTTTCTTTTCGTATTTTTCTACAACACAGCAGAGCCTAGCAGCAAAGCACACAAAATGCAGGTAAACAAGTCGAAGCAACGGCAGACGCAAACAAAATCGAAGCAAGGAAGAAGCGCGTACGTGTGGAAAGGCGGCTGCTGCGTGTTGAGCCACTGAAGCGAGCAGGGAACAGGTTGGAATTGGTAAAGTTAAAATGGAAATCGTGCAGGATTTGAAAAAAAAAGAAACGTACTATTTTCAAGCTACAATGCACCACTCTTCTCACCCTCACTACTGCAAACAATATCAACAACAATGCGCGCTTTTGAAAGAAAGATCATGGCATACAAAAACTTAGAATGCAACACCATCAACATTTAAAATGGTCTCAATGGTTTTGAGGTCTACACAGCGGCTGAACTGCATTTTTTTTTCGAAGAACAACAACAAAAACTGTGTGGCAGAGAAAAAATGTGGTCCTAAAATAAAAGTCAAACGTGTGAGGTGCTAAAGTGGCCAAGTGCAATGAAAGTATTGATCACCAGTGGGTGCAAAAAGAAGACAAAATGGACAAAGCTAGCAAAGAGAGTATAGCATTGTTGGACGTAATAAAATAGGTGAAAATTGTTCAAATAAAAAAAACCAGCAATGAAAGTTGCTAAAGTGTGTCTTCGCTGTGCAGAACGCATGCTCCAGGCACACTAAGCACGTCCTAATCGAAATGACAACATAAAATAATAACTTAAAGACTTTAGTATTTTATGTGAGTGTCGTAAATGTTTTTATGTAATTGATTTTTTTTATTTTTTTATGATAGGTGGCAACACTACACAATAATAAAATATATACAGCTGAAATTTTCGAAGATTGTGAAACAGTTTATTTTAATAAACTTTTATAAACGAAATTAACATTATTTAATTTAAATTTTTTTTCAAATAAGTGGCAACCCTGAAAATTACAATTTATAATTTAAAGTCATCATGCAAAAAAAAATTAAATATATGTTTTAAAATTTACCCAAATTGTATTTCTTAATATTTTTATATTCTGAGATAGGTGGCAACTATTTCTATATGAAATTATTATTGTTATATGTATTTTTTTTAAGTGACGTCCCTAAAACTTTGTTGTTATAATTTATCGTAAAAGTAATCTTAAAAAAAGTTTTTAATTAAATATATATGTAATTTTAACATTTTCCCATATGTGTTCAATAAATTTTTTATGATAGGTGGCAACACTATACACAGATAGTACTTAAAAAGCTAAAATTTCCTAATTTAGTGAAATTGTATATTTTAATAAACTGTTTAAACTGAAATTAACATTTTTGTTTTCAAAAAAGTGGCAACGCCAAAATTTTTTGTTAAATAATGTATCTTAAAATTCATCTTATAAAGGGCTTTCATTTAAATATATAATTTTAACTCATCCCCAATTGAGTTTCTTAACATTATTTTGATAGGTGGCAACACTATACAAAATTTAAAATTTCCGAATATTGTGAAACTATTTAAATTCGAAATTAGCATTTTTTTAATTTTATTATATTATTTTTCTTTTCAAAATAGTAGCAACCCTCAATATTAATTTTTATAATTTCTGTTAAAAATCATTAGGTAAAAAAGTTTTTATTTAAAATACTTTATATCCTTAACACATATCTGTTTACAACAATGGCCGTATGACTCTCACAGTCTCCGCTCTCTTCATAAGTCACTTACAAAATCCCAACCGTCCAATAAGTGCAAGCTCTTCACAATTCACCCAATTTACATAACCAATCCCGACACACTAGCTCCCAAATAAACAAACAATATGTCGTGATAGGCAACAATTGCACCATTCAAATATGTTACAAGCCCTGTGATTGTCATCGAACGACCAACCAACAACACCAACACCAACAATAATGAATGCAATCAGTATTTGCCTGCGCGTACGTGAGTGTTTGCCGTCATTAACGCTGAGCGCTAGCGGAACAGAGCGACCACACATGCATTTTCAAATGCATCCGTTACGAAAGGCATGACACCAATGACTATATGGACAGACAGACAGCAGCATTATGTTGTTTGTATATGCATATGCGCAAGCAAATATAGTTTATCTCCCACCAAATACATACATACATACTTACATGCATTGCCAACGCGCATCATGGCACTGCCACAATCATTGCTGCCACACATGCGCTGCAATAAAACCTAATGCGATTTGTATGCCATGCAATTGTTGCGCGTGCGACGGCGAACAGCAGCACACAAATGCAAATCGAAGCTTTGCCAATAGCAACAGCGGCAGCAGCGGTGGCAGCAATGGCAACCAAAGTATTGAATTGCGCTTGCCAATGAAGTATGCATGTATGCAACTAACGCTAGCTACTTGCGCTGCATAATAAAGTTTAGGGGATTTTCTCATCAAAAGCGCACATTTTTTCATTGCAATTTGTATTTGAACGCGCTCGGCTGTGTGTCACTCATACGCCGCGTTGTACACAAGCCTCGCAGGTAGCAATGAAATCAGCAGCAAAAACAAATTGAAATCGAATGTCGCAGTGTGTGGCGTGTTCGAAAATATGAGTAGATCAAAGTGTTGCTATATTTTTTTTTTTGTTTTGTAGTCGCAGTCGAATATTAGCAAGTAATATCTGGGTTCCTCCTGTTGAAATTTTGGTGGAATATTTAAAACGCTTAAATAATTCGAATGGGCACATTTTGCTATTAACATTTTTTTCTGAAACACAATAAAGAATCTTAAACCCGATAGAGGTCGTCCTGGTGCAAAATTTTTTACATTTCAATATTATTTTCGACCACGAAAAGGTTTGTTGTTGTTATTGTTTAAAAAATTGTACTGAAATCTAACTAAATATATTATTTTTCGGACTTCAAATATTCAAACCAAAATTATTAATTTTACACAATGGTGCTCGATAGAGGGCGCTCTATAACAAAAGTTAAAAATTTTCATAATTTCAATATATTTTTCAGACTATAAAAAAAGGTGCGAAATCTAACCAAATATATTACTTTTCGGACTTCAAATATTCAAACCAAAATTATTAATTTTACTCAATGGTGCTCGATAGAGGGCGCTATATAGCAAAAGCTAAAAATTTTCATAATTTCAATATATTTTTCAGACTATAAAAAAGGTGCGTGGAGTCCCTACGCGCGGAAAAAGTTATACTTCTTAGTGATATTCCAAGAAATGCATATCATTTTGTATGAAAGAAAACTAGCGAGAGGGAAAGGATAAAAATATGGTGGAGTGACCATCACTTTCTTAAATTCACATTTTATAAATTGATTATGCACATTAAAGCAAAGTCCAAATCAATTATCATTTCTGGGTTCTGACGGATTTATTTTTATAATATTTACAATTGGATTATCATAACTAAAATACGATATGAAATGTCGTACATCTATTTTATCTATATTTCTCGCGAATACCGCATCAATAGTCGTACCTCCTTTTGTCGTAGGATCATTTCTTCCATTGATCAATTCTAATGAAAATTTCTCTCTGATGAATGCCAGAAGTGGATCAGCTTCTTTTAATACCAACAAAATATACAGCGAAATTGCAATTGCAAATATGCAGGACCATTTGCACCAGATTGTGAATTACTCTACTGTACTTATTGACTGCATTCTTATATATAATTATTTGTATAAAACCTTGAAATTTATTCATTAACACTCCGAAGTCGTTTTATCCGTTGTAACCGAGCGATCATCGCCACAAGACAAAATTAGAAATGAAGTTCATAAACCTCACGCTGGCAGATAAAACGTTATACCTCCTCATCGCGAGTGCTAATACTTTCGATTTGCAAAGAAAGTAAATGAAGACTGACTACAGAAATGATACTGTGAAGTATAGTCTTAACTTTTCAGCGGCCAACGCAGAGGATTTCAACCAAAACATAAAATAGTTGAGAATTCCCAGAAATGAAACAGAAACGAATGAAAAATAATGCGTAAGCATACAATCATACATACATGTGCGTACACATGTGAATATGTCACCAACCAAAAATTTAAGCATTGTTTTACAAAAACAAGAATTGCTCAAATAGCATAAGCATGGCAAGTGCTTTAAGTTCTCTGCTTTACTCTCATTCACTCCTCTCTCTCTCTCTCTCTCACGTTAATTGTTCAACGCTAACGCTTAACGTGTTAAACAATTATCGCTACCTTTTCCGCAGTCGTATAAGAAGTATAACTTCAAAAAGTTTTGTTGCGCTTATTGTTAAAAAAATATGAAATTTGAATTATTATTTTTCAGACCACAAATATTCAATTAAAAATTATTTTAAAATCCAGCTGAGTTTCCCAGAAGCTCAAATGTGCAATGTTACTTACATGTTCCCTAGTTTTTTAGTTATTGCTTAACTGTTCATCGTTTTCGACAATTTTAATGATAAATTTATCTCCGTGAAACTGACTTCTCATGAAAGTCATTGCACATCCGAGACTCTAGAAATTTTTATGTAACTGCTGAGAAGCGAAACATGAGGTACAAAAGAAATCGTATTTAATATTATTTTTTTTTTTAATTTACTGCAGCGAAAAATACTTTAAATTCACCCACTTTCCATTTCAAATAACATTACAATTAACGGCACCACATTTTTCCACATTCTTTTGTCGCTGCAGTTATTTCCTCTGCATACCCCACTTGATTTATTTATTTTTTTTCATAAAAGCAGCAGTAGAGCTTAAAATAGCAAAGCGAATGCTTAGCATTCTAGCGCAAGTCATTTAAGGAGCAAGAAACAAAAAAAAAACACAAGAAACAAACGACAAAAACAGCTTTCTTTACACTTGACACCCTTGAAATGGCGACTGCAATGGCCAACTGCCAACACTTGACACCGTTGAGTGACCGACAAGCGTTGTACAACTTCTAAGTAAATACTCAACAGTGTCTTGCATATCCAGCGCACAGCTGCGCTGAGTGCCGCTGTGAGAATAGTTGTGGAAAATGTAGAAAAAAAACTGGAATTTCCTTCGCCTACAAAGAGCGCTCAGCAGCGCTCGAGTGGCTGAAGAGAAGGAATGATAAAGAAGCAATTAAATGTGCAATAACTAAAGTAATAAGTTAGAGGTATTTTATAATAGATATATGACAAAGGGTACAATTGGAATAACTTTGCAAAGCGTCATTTTCACTGATGACTAATTTATATAATTTATTATATAAATAACTTCTTTTCATACATAAATTACAAAAGTATTACTGAGAAAATGCAAAAGACACCAACTTAGAATACGGCTTCAACTCTCTAATATTTTCTATACCACTCCTCATATTTACTTATTCCATTGCATTGTCGTATTCACAGAATGGCCGTTAGCTAATAGCTCCGACTTATAGCTTATTATTCACCCACTAAAGAAACGCGATATTCACCGGCTTCACTCGTTCATATTCCCCCACAAAATGTTCTGATAGCTCTAATTAGCCAAATGTCAATCATTAATATGATACTTGGATGGAAGGAATTCAGCTGACTACTGACGAAAGCAAAAAAATCGAAAAAAACGGAATAGAAATCTCTTCATTGTGACATGACAACTGGCCTTGCGATGATATGGTTTTTGTTTCTTTAATATGGTTAAACGTAGTATGCATTGGGAGAGTGATACCTGGAATAAGTAAAACTGGTTTTTACATTACACTCAGTTAATTTCCATAGTTCTACCACCCAAATGCCAATATATCTAAGACCTTTATGCATGTATGAGTAATTCGTTGCCTACATTTAGGCGGATTGCATAATGTTGAGTATTTTGAATTATAGAAATATTAACAAGTAATAAAATTATAACTACAATGCAATATCAAACAGGAAATAAAGCTCTATGTTCGAGTAAAACCGATCTATTATTAGATGAAATTGTGAGTCTAATTTAATTAGTCAAATGAGTGGAAATAACAATATAAGGTACATTGGGAAGTACTGAACCGATTTTATACATTTATTTTACACCAAAAACAATTAATTTTTCCTCATTATCAAAATTCTTTAATATATAAATATATAATTAAATCAGCAATACTATATGATTAAACCTATAAGTCTTCTGCCGCTGAAGGGTTATCCATCAAGGTCCACTCTTCATATATACAATAAGAGGCGTAACTAATAACTACTTATTGAACACACAACTGAACTTGACGGGTTTCTCTATAACCACTTGACCTTACAGCTGTCACTTAAACAAAAGCCACTTGGTCTAACTTCAACTGAGACGGCCTAACTTCACTTCATAGGCACTTAATTAGATTAGCCTGATAGGTCACGCATATGGCAACAAAGCCTTCAACTATTGGCAAGCATATACAAACACTCAGTTACACACACAAACAACAATACCACAAAACATATGCTACATACAACAACATATATGTTTATTAGTAGTTGTATTTTGCTACGCACATGCTTAATTTCAGCGCACAATGTTAAAATGAAGTATGTACTCCATCACTATTTATTCAAGCATTTCAAGTGTGAGTGAGTAGTGTCAGATTTCACGCCAATTCATTGTACTCGAGCACGCACAGCCACTAAGTACGATAGCGGCATACAACGCCGAACAAACCAACGAACCAACTACAAGCAAACAAATCCAGCGCATAAAGTGGCATAACAATTAGTAGGATGGATGGTGGTGAAAGCAACAAAACACAACGGTAGCGTATTATGTATATATGTAAATGTATATACAGTGATACGAAATATACCGCCGACACAAACTTCCGGTTCGCGCGCTTTTGTTTAATTTACTCAGCTACGTTTCATTCATAAAAATACATTTTCATTTATTATAATTTTTCGCTTATTCTTGCTTGAATGTGAAGCTACCCGAAGGGGAAAAAAACAATTGTTTCAGTTAAGCTTAAAACTACCTGCAGGGAAAACTATCACAATTTCTATATAAAATGTTGCCTACCTTTAGGGTTTAGGGTTTTAGTGAAGTAACATATCCAATGGAGATCTCCTGAAATATGGAAAATATTTGAATCAACGTTTTGATAATTTAAATTAAACGATAAAAGGCATGATTTAGATCTATTTAGCCGAAATACAAGTTGGGATCGCTATATGTTCTCTTGGAATCTATCCATCCAAGAAAAATTAATAACTCTTTATATGACTCAACTTCCTAAGTGAGTTCTTATGTACGACAAAAAATAATAATTTTGAAAAGACAATATGAGAGTCTTGAAAGCTTTGTTCTGATAAAAAACTTCTTTTTATTTCATACTAAATTCTATAGATGAGAAAAAATCATTTCTTTGTGAAACAAAAAACTGATATGAGCAAATATCCTGAGCCTTTGCATACTTTTTAGCGCTGACACTGCCATATATCATAATTTCAATTCGCATACCTTTAGGCTACTATATTTTAATCGTTCTACAAGCTTTTACATAATTATAGAAAATATTACTCAATAATAAATAATCATTACACTAGTTAAATATTTCCTGCGGGATAAATATTAAACAAATACAAATGCATAAAGCACACACAATCGTAGAAATATCGAAACAATGACATCGGTGGCACTCACGCTGAAGTGTATGCAATTATTTGTGTGCCACAAAGTTCATTTCTTCCTTATTGTCTAGCAGTAGCGCAGCGTCGCTGTCACTTTTATGCAACACTCACGTACATATGTATATTTCTCACCAGCCCGAAGGCGCTGCGAACATCAAGAGTAGCACTTCCAACGAACACTAAAAGCCAACAGCTTTAGCTGTCAGTTTCGAGCGCGTTGATTTTTTGCACATTTTGCTTCCTGTTTCGTAAAGAATGAATCAGTGCAGCGGAATTAAACGAAAGAAATATCAGTTACAACAATAAAAAAATTTCCTGTTTTGTCTTTGTACGCTTGCATTCATATTTGTAGTATTTCCCATCATCATCATCCATTTGCTTTTATTACTTCTGATATTTTGTCTGCCAGCTTTTGTGATTGTATTGGATTGAATAACTGTTTTCTTATTAATTTTTTTTTTCTCTCGCTGTTTGTTGAAGGAAAAATTCAAAGAATTTTCATAAAAGCCGTAGCAAAAATATTTGCACAAAGGAATTATTTATCATAGCATATCTTTTTTCTTTTTGTATAATATATTGTAAAATTGGAATGTTGTAATGTTGTGAAATATTAATTTTGATTACTCTACATAGTGTTTTATATATTTATATGTAAGAGCAATTGCATATTGTTTAGACTTTTCTCTCTTTGTTCTATATTTTTAGGAATTTATTGTAAGTGAAACCAATGCGAAGTGCTTTATACAGATGACATTTTAACAGAATATTCATTGTTATTTTTACTGCAATATTAAATAAAATAAATAATTTGAATACACATTGATCAACACTGAATATTCTGTTTCTCTAATTTCTGTTTTGTTTCTGTTTCTGTTTTAAGACTGATATTCGGTTTGCTGGGCAACTTAGTACATTTACCCAATTTTTATTACATAAATGACACATTATCATATATTGCTATGGTTTTTCATTTGTTAAATTCTACTCTCTAAATAATAAAATATGTAATCTATATGTACACATTTTAGAAATATAGTAACCATGTCGTATACGTAACATTTATCAATTAACGCAATTTACTTTAATTGCAGTTATTATTATTTAGCTCAAATTTCAAATGAATATTATTTTTTTAATTATTAGCACTAGTAATATAACATAATATTCAAATATAAGTTTTACTGTTTAAAGCTGAATGACAGCCTTAATATTCAGATTACTCTAATTTTAGGCCTATTTTAGAGGGATTTACAAACATTTTCAGTCGCCATATAGCAAGAGTGCTTAATTGCTACTTAAAAGTTTCGGTCACTTAATAATTGATGAATGAATTAAAAGGTTGTGTGAAATTTGAAAAAAGGACTCGATCGATAAATAATATAATTATAAAATATTTTTGAATCAAATTATTAAATATTTATTAAAAAAACGATTTTTAGCTAGTACAGGGCTATAACCCTGCATGTCCGAATTGCGCTGATGTATTCGAAAACCTTCCGAGCAGTAATTTCAAAGAAATATATTGGAAAAACAGAAAAATAAAATTCTCAGCAATATTTCTACTGCACACATGTATGTACAGCTCACAAACACGCACACATATGCTTATTACCAACACACATATGAAAAACAAATAGTATACGTACACATTACCGCAAGCTGACCACCCAACCGTGCAATGCATCAATTCACCTGTACCAATTGCGCCTATAAATTAACAAGCGAGCATTCAAGCAGATAATACAGACATACAAATGCGGCTGATATTTCACAGCACCGCAACAACACTGATGAACAGCCTGCCACTCTCTTTCACGCTCTCTCTCTCTCTCTCGCTCTTCAACTGCTGCTTTTTTCACACGAATATTGGCAATTTCGTGCAAAAATGCAGCGTTCAAAGGCGCGCTGTGGCCCGGTGTAATTGCAGCGCTCATAAATCTTTGCACGCTTTACTGCTCCATACAGAGAGCGCGCGCATACAGTACAGATGAAATATTTCATTATGAGGGCTCAGCGGCAAAATAAGCGGACATAAATCCACATGTAAACGTAAATATTTCATGCGCTTACACACACAAGCACAGACACAGACATACAAATGCAAATCCAATTTCATGCACTCTTGCGAGCAAATACAAAGCTGCTACTGTGTGTATGTGTGTGCGTGCGTTTGGCCAGCGGTAACGCAGTGGCAATCATTAAAATTAATAAACACATTTTCATTCGTGTTAAAATTTAATGAGCCAATTCTTTGATGTGGCGAGTTAATTAAAACCCCAATGGGGCAGATGCCGTAGGCTTATTTCAGAGTGTATGTGAGAGTGTGTGTTTTTATTGTGAAAGAATAAGACACCTTGTTATTACATGAACTTATATTACGCTTGAAAGATGAGGCATTTTTAATTGAAAATCAAAAATGGACAGAAAAATTATTTTAATTATAAAAATTTTATTTTTCTCCTCTTAGACTAGAAATAGCAACCCATTCTACTACAAAGGTTACAGTTACTTAGCAACAATTGTGACAAAGCTGAAATTGAGAGCTTAAATTTCCGACAATGGCTCAACTTTACCTTACTTTAACTTCCACAATCGCATTAACCAGCATCAACTGGATATTATCTGAGAAAAGTACAAGTACTTTACCGCATACTTTAGAGGCTGCATCAACTCTTGTAACATTAAATATACAAAATTTATTTTCTTACAACTTCTCAATAGCATTTGTGCAAAGCAACAATTTTAGTTGCAGTTAATACTTGACACCCTTGAGTGACCGACAAATAGCTCTGGCTGCTGCTCAACAAATACTTAACAGTGTCTTTCTCAAGTCGAGCTCGCTGCAGCCCTTGTTGCTGGACAAGTGGCAATGCAGTTGCTCGAAAACAAGTAAAAATCAAAAGTACTTGCTTATTCGAACAGTGAAATGTGTCTTCTTACACAGTGCTTGAGCCCTTTTCGAAGTTTAAAGTGAATTTGAATAAATGAAAAAATTCAATTCATTAAAGTTTTACTTAAATATCAAAGTAAATCAAAGCAAATATTATTTGTAAAAATATAAAACTAATATATATATAGAAAATATATAAACTAATTGACAAAAGAGATTTATTAATTGAAGATGAAGACTTATTAAGGGGAAATACTAAATTAAGAAAAAAAAAATATTTAAAAATTTTCAACAAAAAAGCGCTCATTCTGTATTGAATCTACTTCTTAAAATTTAATTACAAGTGTATTTGAAAATTTTATAAAAGTTTACTTAATATTTATACCATTTTGTCCCTCTAAGCACACTTGAAAACTAGTTTAATTTGAGAAATATTTTTACAAAGTCAAAAAAATTACCATTAGTCAAGTATTAGTGTAATATGAGTGAAAACCACGTATTTACAGCAACCATTCAATGTCATTGCCAAAGTCTTAATTTAAAAGCAACTACACCAACCCTCACACATACCACTTCCATCAGCCCCACAAATGCCTAAATGACAAAGAGAATAGTAGCAATAACAGAGCAACACACCCAACACAATTCAAAGTATAATTGCAGCGCTCATTTTAATTAAAAAATTCCTTTCGTTATCAAAAGAGTAAGTACAGTGAGTTTCTTCACCCGCCTTTGGCTTGGTGAGTTCCATTTTGCTTTTGTAAAATATTTTTGCAGACAATAAAGACAAACAGATGGGAAAGCAAGCAATATAAAAAGTTAGGCAGCATACATTTCTTTGAGTCTGGCAAATATTACTTTTGCAAAGAGAGACAACAGAGACATTTGATTAACATTAAAAGGCAGTAATGACAATAACACTACAAAGAGGTCAATATTTTAATGAAAATGTGAGAGGATTACACTCGTGAGTTTATGAAATAATTTTACTATATCTTAAATACAATATTTGTTGTTTAAACTTAAATAAATTAACTATAATAAATAATTAATAAAAATAAAAAACTCCAATAAAACTCTCAAAAAAGTCCAAAGAATATCTCTACTCACTAATATTCAGTCCACCATCACTAACCTATTCGCTCAGTGTATATGTGTCACACTTCACCCCCATTTACACTTAACTACTAGTTAAACTTTTCGCACATTTAATCCGCCATCGATGCCGGAGTCAAAAGTGCAGCCACGACGTATACGCAACTTTTCATAACATTTTAATTCAAGTTAAAGCTGCAAAACTTTCAACTGATATGCTACCCAAGCTTTATAATATGCATTTCTTTGAAAAAGTACGACTGAAATAAAAAAACAGCAACGAAAGCAAAAAATATACACTTAAATGTACAGCATGGCGTATGAGTAACACAATTGAAAGTTGCTGCAGAAAAATACGAAAAATGATAGCTAAAATGCGCATTCGCAGCAGTTACTCAACGCTTTGTCGATATGCGCTGACATTGAATGATTTGTATGCAATATGCTTAGCAACTTTATCGCACACGAAGTACACACACAGACACACATATGTAGTCGTATGCAGCAAATCCGCCTCCGCTGCATAGTTGATCCGCTACCCGCAGCGCAGGCGGCACCTTCCTAACAAAAGCTCATTTCTGCGCCAGTGTTCACTATTTGTTCAGCAAAGCGCGCTGAGCAAAGTAGAAGCAAGTGCCAGGCAGTAGTTCGAATCTTCATATGTGAATGCATTTCAATGCAGCAAGGAGGCGGATGTGCCAACGCCTATTACGCCAGCGCAGTTCAAGCTTTTATGCATGGAGTGATCTTCTTACGCGCTGTGGTTTTTGCAATCGCAGACATGTCGCTGCATATTTGATTTCAATCGCACACACATACATACATACATATCAACATTCATTCATAGGCGTTTGTAGATATTTGGCAACAAGTATTTGCTTGTATGCCTCACAAAGTCAGCAGACAGCTGGTGGTAGCTGGAGCTCATTGACAATCGTATGCGCATATCTTCTTCAATGCTTTGTGGCGGTGCATTCCACCTGCAACTGCCAGATATAGAAATGAAATCGCAAGCATATTGAAAATTAATAGCTACAGTTAAGGCAACTTCTACAACTCGCATTTCATTATTCTTACACTCCACCTTAGCATTGCCAAGTTTTACAACTTTTCCAGCTGTCAAACGTAAGACATTTACTCTCACGCCTGTTTGCATTCTCTTCTTCACTCCTTTTGTGTGCATCGCTTGCAGTTTTCTCTCCACTTTCGTTACGCACTCACTTTACAATTTTACATTTTACATGACATTGCCTCCAAGGTATTTTCACTCAGCTCACTGCAGCCAATTCTAGCTATTATGCCTTTTAATATGCGCTCTATTTGTGCGTAAAGTCGAAGCTGCCAAACTTTTATAGCAAACTTCCGTCGACTTACTTCCGCTGCCTTGACTTTGCGCTGAGTAACTCTTATGCTGGCGTATTGCCTTTGAAGCGCTGCATTTTTTCGACATCTCACTTACCCACCAAACACACTTCAGTGAACTTTTACATTCACATTTGAACATTTCTATTAAATGCGCTTTGTTTGCTCACATGCACGGTATATTGCTGTTGCTGTTTTATTTTGCAAGTTGCATGCTACCTGTCAAATTTCTACTATGTTAGTGTCACAAATATTGACAGAGCTCAGTTTATGAGCTGAAATATAGCGCTCAAGTAGCACAAAATGAAATTCTAGAACTGTTTTAGTGCAAACAATGAAAATTGTGCATGCAGCAAGTTGTGTGCTAAGCGAAGGCTTCAGGAAAACTGAGATTATATTTTTTCCGAAGACTATTCAAAACGATATACATATAAACACTAGTAGAACAATATGTTTAGGCGTAAAAAATATACTGAGAAATATTAGAATTTAGTTAGAATTTATTTCTATTTCGAGAATATTTCAATTAACTCCAGATTTCGGCTGCCAGACCCTTGCAACGTCTTTCATGCTGTCATTAAGGCAACAGTAGATATACTTCTCCGAAGTACGGCATCCTTCAGAAAGGTGTGTATTCACTCCGACAGCAGAGCGACAATACTGGCCTTGGATTCGATAACAATACGCTCTAAGTTAGTAAGAGAGTGTCTAACATCTTCGAACTGCTTTGCAATCCGACTTGTGGTGGTACCCAATGCGGAATCGCTGGAAACTGCAAAGCCGACCGACTTGCAGTCGAGAGTACCCGTGGTCCGTGGTCCACTTGCGCAAAAGCACTGGACACACTTCGAGTGAGCTCGCTAAACGTTGGACAACAACCAGCACCTGTGCAATAGCGAGGTCTTTCTAGCTCGTAGTGGATCGTAAACCGTCCTTCCAGCTGCTGTCGCTTAGGAACGCTCATCTCGCCGCAATCATTGTGAGATTAAGGATCAAGCCAGACGCTAGTTGTCAAACCTGCTTGGAGGAAGGTCAAGAGGAATCATCCAAGCACTTCCTCCTTCCATGTACAACATTCGACAGACTTAAATTAAAACGGCGAACCCAGTGAAGTGACTGGAATCGGCTTAAGAGCTTTATAATGAAGTCCAGCTTTATAATGAAGTCCACTTTGCCGAATCAAAAGGGTTTTGGCTATCCCTCAGGTGTCTTTGCGTGTCACAAAGGACAATCGTAGCTGTCTAAGTGAGACTCTCTGCATTTGCGTGGATCTACCCCTTGACCTAACCTAACCTTCCCCGTAGTTATAAGCCTTGCAGTCCTACTTAGCTGTGGTTATTGATTATAAATATTTTCATAAATCTTATCATTTTCTTTCCCTAACATTCCCTATATAGACCTATACCATCCACATCCATGAACTCCTATTCTGTCCTTCTACAATTTAATCGATATATTAATATTCCCTCCTAACCTATTCTATGATATATTCTCGTACATCGTCGTACTTTACCCGTCTCCTGATAGAACTCATTCTATCCAAAGCTATTCTATCTTATTAGTATGTAATGCTACTCTAACATACTCTGTGCCATCCCATCTAGCCCCTCTTCATACTCTCTTATTATATCCAACCACCATCTAATAAATTCATACGTATTAATAGTAAAACCCGACAGTATTCTAATATAACTTATCATATCTTACTCTATTCTATCTCATGTTGGAACATTAGCCATCTATTACCATCTTACATAATCGTATTCCATCTTAACCTATTTCTACATCACTCATCTTATTCTAACCTTTCCTTCTCAGCCTATTCCACCCTATGTCACTCGTTTCCCTGCGTCTCCTTCTATTTTTAAGCCTTCGTTTCTCATATGTTTTCTTAGTTATCATTTTATAATGAAACCAATAACAGATTTTGTTCAAAAAACAACAACAAAAACATATTTACTCGCCACATTTATTATGAGCATGCACTTTAGTACATTGTTTCACATAGTTGTTTGGTAATTATGCATTAACTTTGGCAAGTTTTACTTTTTTATATGAATGAGTGACTCCCCCTCAATAACAATTCGAAATTGCAAGCGAAACTTTTTTTTATCACCAACAGTGCACACAAAAAAGTAATCACACTCGCAATTACCGCCCATGCACAGTGTCACTATCTTCTCCGCGCGCTTGGCAAACTCATTTGGTTGACTCATACGAGCTTGTTTGCATATTTGCATATTTGTAGAATTTGGCGCATAGCCTCGTAGACTCAGTCATAAACGATGGCATGATAAGCAGCAAAAAAAACCGGTGGAATAGTGAAAAAGTAAAGCACAAAATTCACATAAATTTGCCAACACATGAAAACTAACCGTGGAAAAACTGCATAATTTGCATATGTTTGTCTGTCTCTCTGTCTCTATGCATGTGTGTGTGTGTGTGCGCTTTATTCCTTTTTAATGAGTCCCGGAATTGGTTACTTGGCTGCCGGTCGGGTGGTTGAGTCAGCGACTGTGTGGGTGTGATGAGTAGAGTATTGGCTTTTTGCCAATGGCAAGTGAAATGCACAGAAGACAGGCGTCGGCTTTTAGTGAATGTTGACTGCCAGCCAAATGGAATTGGCTTGCCATTGTTGTAAGTAGGTTTTTGTTGCAATTTGTGTGTTGCATGTCGCAGCTGTTATCAGGCATAGACTTGACAATGAACTCGTACAACATATTTTGCAATTTACTTGAGCTTTTATTGTCGTTGACGTTGTTGTTTTTTTGTTAGCTGCTAATTTGGAATTCTACTTGCTGTACTACTCTTTTTGTTTGTGTGTGATAAATTAAGCTTGAAATTGGCTGCAGCTCAAGCAAAGAGAGGGAATTCAAATGTATTCGCTCTCTATGATTGTCACATTTTATGTGAATTGGAATATATAAGGATGGGTTGGTAATTTCTAATATTTAAATATTTAATCTTTATTATTTAGTATCCGTGGTTTTAATTTCCCCTATTCCAATATAATTCGCAAATATCTGTAAAATTCGTAGAAGTGACTATAATATTTCCAGAAAAAAATATTTTATACTTTAAATCTATTGCATTTCTCTATCGATATTTCCATATGCTCGCCTCCTTAAAGTACACACTTTTAAAAGTCAGAGAAAGTCCAATTGCATACGCACACGCTAGAAAGTAAGGCAAAGTGCTGAATACTCCATATTCATACACCTTCGTACTTTCGTGATTGCGCAGCCATAATGACAGATATGTCAATGCGCTCTCGCCAAATGGCCCGAGGAGGTGATTAACCTTAGTCGCTTGTAGTACCATACTTTTTTCAGTTCAGTGAGTGTTTGCGCTTGGTGGTCGCTCTCTTTCACATGCATATTTAGTTCTTCTATTTCGTGTGTGTGAAAAGATGTGTCACTTTGTCGCAGCTGCTGGTTTTGCCGAGATTGTGACGCTTAAGAGCTCGTAAATTATTCATATGGAGTTTTAAAGTGGGATTTCTAGTAGGTTGAGGTATAAGAAGTTGCTTTTGCAGCTTTAAGAAATCGTCAGGAAAATTTCAAAATTGCATTACTCACGTTTTATGAATTTAAACTTCTTTAAGAAACGAACGCAGTGAAGGAATTTAGCACTCTCATAGTATACATGGTGATGGTGTTAAGATAAGGGAACACTACCACCTAGATATCGAACTGAAAAACTTAACTAGGAAAGCTTATAGCTAAATATGATTTTGGTAGAATATTGCCACCAGATTTAAATATTCCATACAACAAAATTATAAAATATACCATGTAGCTTAGTAGAAACAAAAAACATTAAATATTTATACTTTTGACATAAATAGTTTGATTAAAAATTGAAGTTGCCACCTGTTTCAAAATTCGATTTAAATAAAAATCATAAGACAAACTATATGGGTATGAAACTGAAGAGATTTATAGAGAAAGTTGAAAATATTTATTTGAAAAGGGTTGCCACCTATTTAAATTTCTACACATTTGAATTAACAAAATAAGTTAGTGAAAAAATAAAAATTTGCTATCATTCTACAGAGTTATTAAAAATTAAAAAAAAAAATATTCTTAAAAAATATTTTTGTGAAAGGTTGCCACTTGATTGAAAATATTAGGTTAATAAATTAATTTTATGGTAGTACAATATTGGTGTCAAATGAAAGGTATCATATATATCTACAAAATGAAATAAGTCAACGTCTTCTCCAACTAACGGTAAAACGCACACAAATTTTCCATTAACCTACAAAAAAATTAAAATTCCAAAATTTTTAATCTGAAGCTCAGTTTTATTTTCACTATATTTATTTATGTATATACATATATATATTGCTATAATAACTGAATATAAATCATCACATCATTTTGTGAGAATGTTGCCAACTGCAAGCAATACTCAAACTTTGCAGTAATTTCAAATTAAAATTTTTGTAAAAATTAAACAAACAAGAAGCATTACAACAATTATAAGCCAAATGAGAAAACTGATATATTACAAACCTATTGAAAAATACGATGCCTTCCACTCCAAAAATTACCTGCATCAGTTAACTTTTCTCGAGCAAAAACAAAAAACAAACCTTCAAATTCTAATAGATTTCACAGATGGACGCTGATTTCTCACACTCAACCAGCAAAAGTGTGGCGCAAATTTAAGCAAACGAAATGAAAAAGAAAAACTAACTTATTTAGCTGAAAACTAACTGTAAATTGCTGCCGTAAGCTCACACATGTAGCAACATACATGTAACATAGAAACACAGCAGCATTCGTGTTAAATATTACAAAAAAGAGAGAAACAAAACCGAATAGTTTACATATTTTCTGCACGACTGCCACAGTAATTCTTAACACTTGCCACTGACTTGTGGCATGCAACACCAAAATGCTAGTCTACTACACGTGTGCAACAAATTCTCCATACATATATACATATAACATATAAGTATATACGTGGTAGCGTAGTGCACTGGTGTGCAGATTTACATGCATGCTTGCTTGCGCCTAGATTTATGCCAATGCATTCCATAATACGGTATAATGTTGCTGCTGTTTTTGTTGTAGTTGTTGTTGATGTGCCTGTTCGTGCTAGGTTTGCCTTGGTGGAAGGCAAAAGTTTTGCACAACTTCAACTTCAGTGTGGCATTTCATTCAAATTGCGAGCACTTGCAGGACAAAGCACTGACTGCATGTCATATAGGGTGGTTTAGTGGTGAGTTTATTATTTTCTTAGTTTACTAGAAAATTATGAAATTACTATAGCAGTCCTTCAGGCTAGCAAAAGGCAAAAGCAGAGTTAGTCGTAGTTTCAGAACTGCATAGAGTGCATAAGTATCGCTATAAGAACCACCCTATACTTGTATATTTTATCAGTTTGTATGTGTATGTGCGTGCTTGCTCATGAAGTTGACACCTTTAGTTGTGCTGCCAACGTGCGAAATTTAAAGCAATCTCAAAGTTATGAATTCATATGCATAAGTTGGCAGGATAGTTACTGCGAAAAGAATATAAAACTTGTTTCATCCGCTCCTAACTGCTTAAAGTTGTGCAATAGTAGTTAGGCATGTGAAAAAGAACTATTACAAATTGCCGGAAAACTTCAGTAATTTTATTATAAATTTGCAAAAGTTATTGAAATTTTAAATCTGACTTGCATAGGTTCTAAGGCTAAGACATACATATGTATATCTATATATGAGAAATATGTATAATTTAATTAAAGTATTACAAGAAAATCCGAATTCGATTTTAAACTTGAAAATAATGAGCAGAGGAAAAATAAATGGATTTCGAACACTGGATAGAGAATTCTTCCCAAGAGAAATACTTTTCTTTGTAGCAAGGTCTCCACTGACAACCGTAACTTAAGTCATTCACATATCCACACTATCCCACAAATGAATGATAACAAACACCAGCCACTCACTTAAAACCAACAAGCAAGCTATAATATAACAATGTATAACTATCGCGCTTATGACCACTTAGGAGTGGATGTGTAAAATGCCAACAACAACAACAACTATAAAATATTACACAAATAATCACAACTTACACGATGCTCAAATGAATTGTCAGCGGCAAGTTGCTATCGTCGGAATTGCTGTCACACAAGGTTGGGTTGCAGCGACAACTTGTGACAACAATAAAAGTAAGTGAGTAATTAGCGGTAATGTGGTTAAGCTGGATGAAAAGTAATGGACGCTTTAGTTAAGCAACTGCCAGCAACATGAGCACAAAAATATATATGCATATGAGGGGAATCTATTAACTCAGGAGACAGCAAAGACTAATAGCGGTTGAATGGTAAATGAAGCGCTGCAAATGAAAATCAGAAGTGAGCATATATTTTGTGTATAAAGGAAAGTTGAGAGCTAAGTATCATATTTTCACTGTAAATTTGATACTTTAAAGAATATAATCGCTTTATTTTAAGAGTATGTAAATCAAATAAATCAATATATTTTTTAAATATACTGTCACCCCCTAATATCCCCTAGTGACAATACTTTTATTAACTTAGAATAGAATCACTCAAGCGTTCATATGCAGCGCGGAAATTTTGCTAAGCGAAGCGGAAGTGCAAAGTTTAAAAGTTTCTTATGCATCGGGGATGAATAACTGATGCACTTCTGTCAAGGGCTTTTAGAAAGTTTGTGGCTGACGAGGGAATTAGTAAAACAAAAAATGGCCAAAATTGCTTCATAGTTGCGTGTTTAAAATGAGTAGAAAATGTTTAAGAAAATGCATTAATTGGATTGTCATTAAGCGCCAAGGTGAAATCAGCTCAGCATTTCCTCCTTCAATGTCCAGCATTCGCCAAACTGAGATTAAAACACCTTGCTTGAATTGACATTAGCTGACTCCAGTATTACGAATAGCTTCCAAGCGCTTTGTCGGATTGTGAGAGTCTTCCTTATTCATTTTGAGTTTTTTGCCACCACAAAGGACAGCGCTCACAGCTATACAAGTGAGATGTTAAGCAGGCGCAGAGTGGGAGCTTAACCTAACCTGACCTAATCTAATCTAATCAAACATAATCTAACCTAACCGAACCTAACCTAACCTAACCTAACCTAATCTAACCTTTCGTAACCTCACCTAATCTAACCTCACCTAACCTAACCTAACCTTACCTAATCTAACCTTACGTAACCTGACCTAATCTAACCTCACCTAACCTAACCTTACCTAATCTAACCTTACGTAACCTCACCTAATCTAACCTAACCTAACCTAACCTAATCTAACCTCACCTCACCTAATCTAACCTAACCTAATATAACCTTACGAAACCTCACCTTATCTAACCTCACCTTATCTAACCCCACCTAATCTAACCTAACCTTACGTAACCTCACCTAATCTAGCCTTACGTAACCTTACGTAACCTCACCTAATCTAACCTAACCTAACCTAACCTAACCTAATCTAACCTCACCTCACCTAATCTAACCTAACCTAATCTAACCTTACGAAACCTCACCTAATCTAACCTCACCTTATCTAACCCCACCTAATCTAACCTAACCTTACGTAACCTCACCTAATCTAGCCTTACGTAACCTTACGTAACCTCACCTAATCTAACCTATCCTAACCTAACCTAACCTAATCTAACCTCACCTCACCTAATCTAACCTAATCTAACCTAACCTTACGTAACCTCACCTAATCTAGCCTTACGTAACCTCACCTAACCTAACCTAATCTAACCTTACGTAACCTCACCTAATCTAACCTAACCTAACCTAACCTAATCTAACCTCACCTCACCTAATCTAACCTAACCTAATCTAACCTTACGAAACCTCACCTAATCTAACCTCACCTTATCTAACCCCACCTAATCTAACCTAACCTTACGTAACCTCACCTAATCTAGCCTTACGTAACCTCACCTAACCTAACCTAATCTAACCTTACGTAACCTCACCTAATCTAACCTGACCTTACCTAACTTAACTCAAACATATTTTCTTCAAAACTTTTATAAATCCATTAGGATGAATGAGAGCTTGCGATGCTTTTATGATAAAGCAACTTTAAGCAAAGCCATTTTAAATTCTTAGTAAGATTCTCTCTCGGAAGCGCAACAAGCCTTAAGAGTGCTTAAGAGTGACCGCTTGCGATTAGGCTCAGCTGACTTAAAACTTATTCCTATACATGTATGTATGTGATTGGCGTTCAACCGTTTAGCCGGTTATAACCGAATCGATGAGAGCGCGACACTCCTCTCTTTCCTTCGCAGTTCGGCGCCAGTTGGAGATTCCAAGTATAACCAGGTCGCTCTCCACCTGGTCCCTCCAACGGAGTGGAGGCCTTCCCCTTCCTCGGCTTCCTCCGGCGGGTACTGAATCGAACACTTTCAGAGCTGGAGTGTTTTCGTCCATTCGGACAACATGACCTAGCCAGCGTAGCCGCTGTCTTTTTATTCGCTGAACTATGTCAATGTCGTCGTTTAACTCGTACAGCTCATCGTTCCATCGTCTGCGGTATTCGCCGTTGCCAATGTTCTGAGGTCCGCAAATCTTGCGCAAAATTTTCCTCTCGAAAACTCCTAGTGTCGTCTCATCTGATGTTGACATCGTCCAAGCTTCTGCACCATAAAGCAGGACGGGAATGATAAGCGACTTGTAGATATACATACATACCCCACCATATATCGGGAAATGGAGGCGGGTTCTTAATAAGACCAGCCATTAATACAAGTCGCTTGACACTATCATAACTTCGTCTATTCTCTCTAAGGAACTTCAAGTACCCCATTTATGTATCTTCAATTTGCTGGAGTACTAAGGCTCAGCATGCACTTTTTTCTTTCTTTTCACATCACACCGCAAAACTTTCCACTGAATGCGCGCTGATAAACCATATTGTTTTAACAATTGCAGTTTTCCCATTTATTTTCCAATCAACAATGCATGGAAATTTCAATCTAATTAACCTAAATACATACGAAAACCAAGAACAACAAACAGTACAATAACAACAACATGCGTTGCACAGACAATAAAGCATATTGAGTAAGCAACTTAGAACAAATGCATTCATTTATTCAAACCTTGCTGCACACCACACTTCCTGGTGATGTTTCCTGCTGCTGCTGCTGCTGGCGACGTGGAAGCGATAGACTTTGTGGCAATACTGCAGGAGCTGCAGCAGCGCACCCCAGCCGGAATACGCCGATATATGTATGTATGTATGGGTGAGTGTGTGTTTTCAGCATTTTTATGCGTTTGAAAGTGTGATATTGTACGCCTGTCTTGCTGCTACACACACACTTAGATGCATACATGGCATGGCATGACTTGCCCCACAACTGTCACGCAACGCCAACAACTGTCAGCAATGGCGAAAGGCGGCGAGTACTCTCCAAAGAGACAGGATAATAAATTGAATATGCTTTTGTACTTGCAGTTGTTGTTGTAACTCAAATGTGAATGTGTGTACTTGTAAGTGTGCTTGTTTTGTATTGTAAATGGAGGTTGTCGACAGCATATCCTTTTACCACAAATGTGCTGAAACTTTGAATTTATTAGTGCCACACACACACTCACACACATAGGAGTACAAACAAACACACTAATGCTTGTAACTAAATACAAATGAATTTACAAAAAAATATTCGTTTGTATGTATGTATGTGTGTGTGCGTCCATCCGGATTCATGCAGCAGCTTTGTCCTGCCCTTTGTAATCGTAACTGTATCGCTTTTTGTGGCTTTTAGTATGCGTGACCGCAATTGTCACATTTTGAAAACAAAGGAACACCCGTACTCGAGTGCGCCCCTCACTTGCATCCCTCGACTTGTGAAAGTAATCATATTCTTTATTGTTGCTGTTGTCAGGCACACACACTCACAGAAACACTTGGTCACTGGGAGTGCACTCCTGAGGGCGCGCAGGTTGGTCCCAGCGGTCAGGATTGTCAGTTAGTGCTTTGTTTGGCAGCTGCTGCTGACACCGCACTGCTGCTGTTGGAGTGCCCGAAACAATAGCGAAATAAAAATTGAAATGAAAAAAACACGAAACAACAAAATACGTAAGCATAAAAGGATACTCAGCCAAATTGTTTTAAACGACCAACCAGTGCTGTGTTGGGGACGAAGTCGGTGTGATTTTTGATTTACACACGCATCTCACGCCAATGCTTCGAGTCGACTAATCGTCGACAAATAGCAGTGATTAATCAAGCAGCAACGCAATTTGTATGGAGAAATGCAATGCATGCAATGAAGAGGATTGTTCTAATGAATTGGTTTTGGTCGCAACCGCTGTGCGTGTGGGGTTGTAGACCACAATTGTTATTGTGAATTTATGTATTAATTTCTCTAACTTCTAAATATATATTAGAAAAGAAGGCGCATACAAAAATGATAACAGCATACAGATAAGATTAACACATCTACCAAAGAGCCAATGCTTCTGCGTGTATAAGAAAGAAACGCTGGATCCTCTAAAAGTCAAGCTCCTCCTCGAAGCTGTATAGAACGATTCGAAATTATGACTTCTGCAACGTAGACCAGTAATCCCCAAACCAACAACACCCTAATACAAGGTGTCGAGGTACCCCTGCTAATGGCGGAATTATTCGGCCTAAATGATCAGTGGGCAGAAATTAATAGCTGATCGCGAACGGCCCCACCGAGGACCATACGAAGTCTCTTCGTATACCAGCTCTGTAGACGAGTAACCAAACCTTTTCGGCTGAAATAAATACAAAAACAACAACGACCTACCAAAAACATATGGTTACAGGCTCTCGGGAAATGACTACGACATATAGGAATTTAGGAACAATAAACGAATCCGACGAAGACAATCCGAATTCCTACAGTCAGTAGACTATTAAGAGTACTACCGGATGTACCAGACATAGTATACCGGTAGTGACAGCTGTGGGAATTCAACGCGTTAACCAAAAAGTGAACATAGAACCCTCCATGAAAAGTGAATACCAACAGAAGTACTCGAAAAATCCCTGAAGGAAGTGAGGGAAAGATAACCAAATATTAAGTTGCTGACACCTCAGTTCATGAAGAGAAAATCAGGCGCCAAAAGCAGACGTAAGCAATCCGAAGCTTCTGGTATAACAGTAAGGGCAATTTCCAGAAAAGAAATCGCTCCCTTAATGAAACAACAGGAGAGGTAGGAGAAGATTGAGGTCAGATTGTCGAGACTAGTTTTAAGCTTATGTACTCGACAATCCAACGCGTCCCCTTCCGGAGGTTAACTCTCCAAGTAGGATCAGGAATTACGGGTCCATCAAGTACATGAACTAGGTCTCTTTGGATTTCCTGATAGGTAGGCTTGCTAAAAATAGCGATGCCTTTATATGCCCTATATTTAAGCTTATATCCTCCAAGGATATCTAATACTCTCATTTGGCTTCCCCTCTACAAAAATTTTGACTTCGAAAAATTTTGCCTTTTTCTAGTGAAGACTCACACCACTTTTAGTTATGTAGAACGATCAAAAATTCTTAACGAAATTATTTTGAAAATGATAATTAATTTCAACAGTTGTTTTTAAACTTAACCACAAGTTTTCTAACTCCCACCTGGATCGTTTTTTAACAAAAATATGCCAGCTGTCCTGAGCTAGAATCAAAATTTAAAATCACAAAGCCAGAGTACACAGTTCCACTAAAATTTGCAAGCTAAAATTGTTGACGCCGAATTTAAATGCGCCAATTGCAGAACTACCGGAAGAATTGTGTTAAAAGTGAAAATTGTGCTCCAAAGCTGTTGCAGCTAAACAAAGGGCAATAAATATGCATAGACACCCAACCACCCAACCACCCACTGGTGACTGCCGACTGACTACATGCAGCTGCGAACGAGACGCAACACTGTCACATGAATATTTATGAGCACAGACTTGGCAAGCCCGCAGCTAGGCGAGGAATTTTCGAAGAATTTATGCGCGCACATTTGCACCGGGATATGATTTCAAATCAAATTTGTGAGGCAAATGGCGGGTCATGCTCAGAGACATGAATATGTCTATACACGCACAAGTCTAGATTTAGGTATGTATAGTATATTTGCCGTTATATTATTTTCGTGCTAAAAATCCGGGAAATACCACAAATTTCAACACTTACGGCTGAAAATTGCGTTGGCTGCCTGAAATGTGTGACACACTCGCATCTGTATATGGGGTACTGTAGAAGGGTTCGAACTTTATCAACGAAATCGATGCTAACGGTTATTTAAGCTCCACTTGCCCCCTCGCTCTCCTTTGCTTAGTTTGAAAATGTGTTACAATATTTGCTGCCGGCAGTGTGGACCATGGTAAATAATACACTTGTGGCTATGAGGCAATGTGGCTCTGTGGTTTTGTGGCACAATAGCCGCATGCTCCCTTGATTGAGCAATTTCAATCAAAAAAGTTTCAAAAATTGCTACCAGCAAAGCTTGTTAAATGGCAAAATACATTCTACTTGCTCAACTACAGTTGCTTACAATTCAATTTATTGGCAAACTTATGTGATTCACATACTCATTTACATAACAACAATGTAATGCATTTGTGCATTCTTCTGGCTGGCCAGAAGTGATTTTCAGTTGCTTCAACTAAAATGTGTGCATACGAAATATGCAGTCGGCAACAGCAACAACAATATAATATTGAATTCCATTTTGCACACATATCAACAAATGCAACAACAACAAACACAAACACCCATACAGATTCATGCAATTTACACTTCCCTTGTCATTTGGTTTAACTAGCAGCAGCTGCGCTTGCAACTCCAACCATATGCTTTTACATGTGTGTTAGTGTGTGTGTGCTAAATCTATTACAAACACAATTTTAATGTGCATATGTACACATAACGGTGTGTGTAGGTGTGTTGTATATGGCTGAGAGCATAAAAATTGCAAGCAACAGTTGTCACAGTTTGTAATTTCCGTTTGCGGTGATGTGTGCCTCATTGTTAACGCCAGCAGCGCTTCCACATACACCTACACACATATGTGACTCAGTGCAGTTGCCACAAATGCACTCAAGTTGCCAAGTGTTACCAGGCATGCCGCATAAACTCGCACACACCTACCAATCTCTAGCATCTAGCACTCAAACAGTTATGTTGGTTATGTATGTTCGCCTCTAACTGTTCGTGCTTCGCAAAAATATGAGTTCATTTGCCTTAGTGTACTGCCGTTTGATTGGCTGAATTGGGGCACCGAAGTGTAGACGGAAGCTCACTGTTGTGTTGCTGCTTTCCGGTTGATGGATGTTGCACCTTACTGAATTTAAAGACATCAGCAGTCCAGTTTGCTGTTTGTAAAAAGAATCATGAATTATTTTTTTAATATAAATAAATTATATTTTTTAATGCACTTGAACAATTTTATGAACCAAAAGCTTTATCGAAAGCTTAAACAAAGCTTTCACAAAATTCGCAAATCTCCTCTCTCACTTTTATTGTTCTCTTAATTAATAATGAATACTTAAAAATGAAAATAGTGCATACTCAAAGTTGTCAAAAACACTCCAGCAACAAGTTTCCCATACCTTCCCACACTTTCACCTTCTACTAAATAGATTTTGTACTTTTATTTTTTCTTAAAAAAAACAAGTTTAAAGCTCCACTTAGTCACACGATTAAACCCTCATTGTTTTATCTTGATGAAGGTCATAGAACACTCATCTCATTACCGTTCCATTAAATTTCAACATTTTAAATTTTTTTTATATTTTCTTTTACATGAAAATTTCAGTCACTCATTTTTTTTTTTTTTTTCAAATTACCCTTAAGTTTGGTCACTGCAATGATTCTTTGTTGACTGGTTGAACATCATTTGATAAATCACTTTTGCGCTTCGCTCGTTTCCAATTCAATGAGCTGCATTAATTTCAGCAACGCAGAGAGCGAGTATAAGTTGTAGGGGATTAGGAGGGTACAGTAGGAAGAGAGTATCTGGAACATAAAGTGGAGAGCGAAGTAGGTTAAAGCATGAGTTAGGTGCATTAATAGCCCTCATAAAAGCGTTCATAAATCAAAGAGAAACGTTTGTTGCTGTCAGGCAGCGTTTATAGTATTATATTTACGGAAAGAATTATTGGCAATTTAAATAAAATTTATTTAAAATTAAATGCTATGATAGATCAGCGAATGGTGGAAAGATTTCTGCGGTTATTTTCTGATAAAAATAGTTACAAATACAACCAACAAAGAAATGAGGACTATATATTTTTATAATATTAAATACTGTAAATACAGGGTGTATAAAAACAGAAAAAAAATATTTATTTAATAATTAATTATTAATAATTAATTCAAAATATTTAATAATAAAAAAATAGAACTAGCTTCACAGAACGATTTCACCTAAACGAGGTGTGTTCAAAAAATAACGGGAATTTTAGTTTTTGAAAAAAAAAACTTATCTTCAAGTGTGAGGTTTAACAAGTGAAAAATACCAAGCTTATGAAACCACGTCTTATCTTACCAGCTGCAACAGACAAATAAATTATTGATAAGTGTATTTAGATCATAAATGCTATCGCGGGTTTGAAGAGCCCAATTGTCAATATTTTTGGTCCTCGGAAGGTCGATAAAAGAATAAGGTTGGCCGTGTTTTATGAGATTGGTGATTTTCGTTTGTTAATGGCTCACACTGTGTTCCTGTGTTCCCGAAACTAGCGTTTGTGAGGTGTTTCGACGATTGGCAGAAGCGCTGGCATAAGTTCCTAATATTGAATGGATTTTATTTTGACGGCTGTTAAATTAATGTAAACGATCCAATAAATATTTTTTCGAAAAAACCAAAATTCCCGTTATTTTTTGAACACACCTCGTACATTGTGATCAGCAAAAATAGGATTGAATGAATGGGCAATGAAACCAGATATCATAGATGACCCAAGCATTAATAGAGATATTGTAATAAAACTGAGCCCAAAATAGTTCTCTATATAGAAAATAGCAAATTTATAATCGGCAAACTCTTTCAATACCTCCTACTAACCCCCTATACCATATAAATATGAAGATTTATGTCCGTCCAGTATACAACTTTTTCTATCACCTACTACGAATAAACTGATTTCGGTCAGTTCGATATACTGTCAAGTATTTTCTTACAAAAAGGATTTGTTGATCTTATCCTGAGATAATTAAGCACCAGCAGTAATTTCAATCGACTCACCTACAATTTAGATTTCTGATTTCGGTAGCAAAACTTTTTTGGCCAAAGAATGAAAATATGAATATCGAAATAATTCACTTCTTAAAACCTCATCACTCTCATCTCAGCGCTAATAATCGCTTCCTTTCTTGTTTGGACCAAACTTCGAAAGTTTTAAAGCAAATTTATGCCAAAAATATAATTTTCCACCAAAGTTATTACAGTTATCCGACATACATAAAAAAATATTGACAAGTGGACTCTCCAAAACCACGAAAACATATTCAAATCATACAAAATCCAATTCAATAATCAATCCCAATTGCTATATATGTATATACATACATACATATTTGAGCATAACTACATCCATATTTATACCATAATTCATTAAAAATATTCCACACAGAATATCAAACTCACTGACCCATAAAAATATACTTTCAATTTCAATTTCGTAAACTAAAAATCAATTTGCCGGCTTAGAACTCTATACGGGAATTCTGATATAAAATCCATTTGCACAATGCCAAAAATATGCAGTTAAATATAGAAAATATATTCGAGTTTGTTGCGCGCTTTCCATTTGCATACTCATATGATACTCGTTTGATACGGTAGATTACGGTTGATCGCACGATTTAGTTACATTTTCAGTTTTCAGCGTTTATTTGCTTAGCTGGATGATGAAAAAAATAGAATGATTAAAGTTCAAAAATATATTGGAAAATACTGATGCAGCTTTGTAAATAAAAACTATATTCAATAACGAAATTCCCAACTATCTGCATTTCGTAGAGTTTTAGTGGAAATTTAATCAAATATCAAAGAGCTTAGCGAGCAAAAGCGAAAAAATGTATTAAGTGAAAGTATTTCACACAAACACATACACACATGTGTGCGACCAAAAGCATGTAAATATTTGCGCCGAGCGTTTGGGAATGTGGAAAATTGCCCGCGAAATTCACGGCTAATAAATTCTCCATTGCTTTATTGCTGTTTTTGCTTTTTCTAACTTTTTCTAAGCACACCGCGAATGTGGGTCAGCAGCCGCAGCCAACTTTTGGGGAAAAAATTGTTGTGGAGCGCAAAAGATTTGTGTATTTGTTTGTCTGTCTTTTTGTGTAGTGCAGTGTAGTCTTTTCAATGGCAATTGCTCAGCAGAGTTGATTTAATTTATTTTATTTTTTACATTTTCGGTTTTGTTTCTAAATTGACTTGCTTTTGACCAGCGCGCGCAACAACTCTTTATTGGGCGCTGAATTGGCCGCCTACAAAGGTTAACACAACTAGGCTCAGCTCAAACGTGTGTGTGTGTGTTTGGTGCGCTGCATGCAATTTGTCGGCTCAATGTGTTGCAATTCGCTCAAAGTTCTAAATTTAATTTGGCAAAAGCTTCAAATGATCCTGCCAAAAATAGAAGTGCAGGTCATGGTCTAGAAATTATTGAGGTTCAAAGTGGCAGAGAAAACTTTGCTGAAAGGGAAATTGCGGCCGGAAAAATTCAATTGACTGAATCCAATTTGTTTTGGGAGATTGTTAATAAGTGCTTGACCGCTTTCGGATGCCTACAACCACCCACCATATAAATACATTTCCTAACTTAAAGTTTTATATATAATTTGATCCGTCACTGATAAAAAATCAAGGCGTTCTTTTTTCGAATAGATAATAGTGGAAACCACATTGTATGTATGTATGTGATTGGCGTTGAACCGTTTAGCCGGTTATAGCCGAATCGACGAGAGCGCGCCACTCCTCTCTTTCCTTCGCAGTTCGGCGCCAGTTGGAGATCCCAATTGTAACCAGGTCGCTCTTCACTTGGTCCCTCCAACGGGGTGGAGGTATTCCCCTTCCTCGGCTTCCTCCGGCGGGTACTGCATCGAACACTTTCAGAGCTGGAGTGTTTTGAAGTGTTTTGAGTGAACTATGTCAATGTCGTCGTATAGCTCATCGTTCCATAGTCTGCAGTATTCGCCGTTGCCAATGTTCTGAGAACCATAAATCTTGCGCAAAATTTTCCTCTCGAAAACTCCTAGTGTCGTCTCATCTGATGTTGACATCGTCCAAGCTTCTGCACCATAAAGCAGGACGGGAATGATAAGTGACTTGTAGAGTTTGATTTTGGTTCGCCGAGAGAGGACTTTACTTATCATTCACCTACTCAGTCCAAAGTAGCAGTGAGTGATTCTGCGCTGGATTTCGAGGCTGACATTGTTGGTTCCCAGGTATACGAAATTATCTACGACTTCGAAGTTATGACTGTCAACCACATTGATCATCATTAATCATCTAGTTATCAGACTACGGCTCACAAGATCTTTTCAGTGAAGCCTTGGTTTGAAATATATAAAAATATATTCTTAACAATGGTAATAAAATCCAGGCTTCATAACATTTTCATTCTCACTGTCTATAGGATCATAAACAGACCGATGTACTCTCTAAGATGTCAAGAATTTCTTAAATAACTGGAGAACTTGAGGGGATTTTTATTCCACTGCCTTTTACGCATAATTTTTGTTCCGAATAGAGCTAATATTTATTAATTAATATCCAAAAGTAGTTTCAAAAATTTTAACATAGTTTTATCATATATGCTTTAGCGGGTTTGAAGAGCCCAATTGTCAATATTTTTGCGTCTCGAAAGGTCGATAAAAGAATAAGGTTAGACGGGTTTTTATGAGATTGGCGATATCCCAAAAATCGAGTTTGTGAGGTGTTTCGACGATTGGCAGAAGCGCTGGCATAAGTTCATAGTATAGAATGGAGTTTATTTTGAAGCCTCTTAAATTAATGTAAACGATTCCCGTTATTTTTTGAACACACCTCGTACGTTGTAATCAGCAAAAATAGGATTAAATGAATGGGCAATGAAACTAGATATGATAGATGACCCAAGCAGTCAATAGAGATATTGGAATAAAACTGAGCCCAAAATCGTTCTCTGTATAGAAAATAATCGGCAAACTCTTTCAATACCTGCTACGAAACCCATATACCATATAAATATGAAAATTTGTGTGCGTCCAGTATACAACTTTGTCCATTTCCATACTACGAATAAACCAATTTCGGTCAGTTCGATACACTGTTAAGTGGTATTTCTTTGCAAAAAGAATTTCTTGATCTTATCCTGAGATACTTAAGCACCAACAATAATTTCAATCGACTCACATATTCATTTAATGTAGATTTCCGATTTCGGTAGCAAAACTTTTTTGGCCAAAGAATGAAAATATGAATATCGAAATAATTCACTTCTTAAAACCTCATGACTCTCATCTCAGCGCTAATAATCGCTTCCTTCCTTGTTTGGACTAAACTACGAAAGTTTCAAAGCAAATTTATGCCAAAAATATAAGTTGCCACCAAAGTTATTACAGTTAACCGACATACATACATTTAAATTAACTATTTTGACTTAAACTACTACAACACCCTTCCCCTTGACGATCCGTGCGTTAAGTGCGACTTGCGATTAAGCAAACTTTAGCACTGATATTAATTTCATGCAACAGCCCCACACGCATAGCGAACTCACTGCACTCATGCTCATTAATACCCACAACTTTGTAACTAACAACAACAACAATTACGACAACAAAAACAAAAACACAAAACCACAGCCGCACAAAAGCACTTTAAGGACCCTCAAGTGTAGCACAATTTTTGCCACGACACGACGACAGCGCTTTATGTCATTCACTTGTGTCAACTCTCGCCCAGCCATTCATATACATATGTACATCGAGTATATGGCTACTTACATGCTGCTTTGACACTTTCTTATTTCATTAAATTTTCTCAACCATTAGATGCGACAATATAAATTTATATCTCAGTACTTAAATGTAAGCACTATGCCAGCACATACACACACACACACTCAGACAAGTACATGTGTATATGTGTGCATTTAGCGCAACTTAGCTTATCACTGTGTCGTTTTCAATTTCAGTTAAGGAGCAAGCTTTGACGAAAGCATGATAAACCTTATCGTGGTAATTTACTGAGAGTGACAAGTGAGAATGCTGGCTGGCTGTCTGACTGGCTGGGAAGCACAATGTTGCTGGAAGTGCGTTTACTTTGAATCTAATGAGCAACGACTCAAGCGGGTCTACAACTACAAACACACACACACATGCTTGTAGAGCTGCCATGAATGGCGCTGAGTGTTGAGTGTTGCGCTTGTGCAGCGGCTTCTTGTGCTGTATTTACAACAATTTGCATGTCAGTCACGCCTTAGCGGGGGATAAATAATGTAAGCGCCACAGTTGAGGGGGATATAAATATAAAAGAGCACACACGCAGCTTACTATGTACACTATATATATGTATATACTCGTATATGAAATGGTACAAAGAGTTCGCAAGCGAGTGTTGGCAAATTAGTCTGGAGTGTCGTTTCATACTTAGTACGGTGTCATAGCTGACGTGCAGCTGGCAAACGGAACTCTTGTGCAAATCAAATAAATTGAATGCAATTTGTTAGTGTTTTGCTAACGTCTAAGGTACACCATGTCGTATGAGTATTGAGCAGAACTTCTACAGCAGAAAAGGGATGTTGATAGTATAGCTGACATTCACTTATCTCCAATGACAATTGCAATAATAGTGCGCAGAGTTGCATATGCGTGTGTTTGTATTGCATATAAAGATAGATAGAAGATGGTGTCAAATAAAATCTGTTGTCTTGGATAGAAGTAAAATCGAAGTATAAAATACTGTGAGGGAAAAATGCAAATGCTGTAAAACAGAAGAATATGGATGAGAATAAATGCAAATATGCTTATGTAGGAAATTATATAAATAAATACAAGAAATTTTACTCTTCTTTTGCGAAAACGAAAGTATGAAAAAAATTCAAAAATTTAAAAATATGGCCTATATTAAGGCGTTTAATATTATTCAATATTATTGATGCCTTTGGCAACTATTTATAAATAGATTACGAAAATGAAAGTATGAAAAAAGTTCAAAATTTTAAAAGTATGGCGTACCTTTAGGCGAAAATTATCATTCAATATTTGCTGATACCTTTAGTGCCTATATGTAAATGTATTTGGTCCTTATGTAATTATATCTGCAAAATAAGAACCAAAAATATACAAACTTTTCCAAAAAAAAGTTTATTTCATAACTGTGAACCCATAATATTACTGCACAAGCATATTCCAGACACACTAAACCACTAAGTACGCGTGACCAGAGCGACGACGCCAATGAACTCGTTACAAGCAAACGCTAATGAAAACCAACAAATAATTAATTTATGTGCAGCTACCACATATTAAGCTAAAGCACAAGTATATAACGGGTGTTATTTTCAGACTTGTTATTTTCAATGAACCAATACTTTATTCGGAGTTGGTCTTTTGACAGCGGTTACTTGTTGATTTATATTGAGTTTGATATGTCATTTCATAATGAACAGATTTACTATGAAACAACATTTATTGCTGACAAAAAGTGGTCGAAAATTGGACCTCTCGGCTGGAATTTGTCGAGTTAACTGCGGCTGTCACTTGCCCGAAATTATTTTAAAAACAAAATGGCAAATCCTTATCTTTATAATAAAGCTAAATTCTTATCCATAACTTTAAATTATATCCGTCTTATTTCTTCTTGTAAACCACTAGTCTAAAAAAACACCCTTTATAAATATATGGTTTATAAACACAAGTGTGTGTATAACTAACAAGCTAACTAATTGCGCGTCTACTTTACGCTCGTAACTGCAAGCGCGTTAATAAAACTAAGTTTCACGTTGAGTACTTCATTGATAATTTGCGCGCCACATGCGCTCATTAAATACACATACACCAGCACACACACTCGCGTTCTCACAAAAAATATATACAAACATATTTTTGTCTTCATATTTGTACATTTCCGCTAAAATCTTTCGCAGTATATTTGCCCTTCCTGAAGTTCGCTTTCGTTTTGTTTTCGCACACATTAATTTTCTTGGCATATTCGCACAGGCAAATTGGCTGTGTTGCTTCAAATGATGCGGAAATTTGATTAACTCATTGTTTTCGCACTTGTTGTTAATGTTGTTTTTGCTTCGGCATTTGCTATTTTTGTTTAGCTAACGTTAATGTTATTCTTTTTCTTATTTTTCTCCTTTCGGCCATAAATTTCATCGTCTCACTTGTTGTGCTACGTATTCTTCTTATCTAAAGCAACACGTTCATTTTATGAGCAGCCTCCCTGCTCACTCACTTATTGATTGCGACTTAAAGAGTTTATTGATTTGACGATACTGCGTTTGTAGAGAGAATAATATTTCTAGGCATTGATTATTAAAGAATACGAGTATAATCTATTAAATATTCTTGAATGTCTAAAGGGTGTTTTTGGAACATGTGGTTTAGGTTTCTAAATACTTTATTCTTTAAACTAAACTCATCAGTTTGGTGAAACTTGCTTAGTCTAGTCTGTTGCTCTGTTTATCTTTTGGCTCTACTCTCTTATCGTAAAATTCACCTCCAAAAACGACAAGTTATCCCACTGAATTCGATATTAAAAATTGCCAGAATGCCTTATAACATATGTATGACATCTTTCCATGTTCTTTTTAGGCTATGTTTTCCGAATAGCTCTATGCGAGTCGTTTGTTCTATTCGCCACTCTCCAATTTGTTCTTGAAAGGAAGATATATTAATAGTGAAACGCCAATTTAGTTAATCTGAAAGGGAGAGAAAGAGACTATTTCTATTAGCCACTACTTTTTCTAAGAGATAGAGATGTTGCTCAAGTAGATTGAGAGAGAGATAGAGCGAGAATTAAAGAGATCATAAAATGAATCACGGGCACTATGAATGAATAGAAAGACCGTGATTTAAAGAGATGTAAAAGTAATCACGGACACTCTATGTCACTAGTTAAGAGTTATTGACATTTTATTGAACACAAGTTCACGATTCTCTTATAAAATTTTAAACATTTATTTATTTATTTATTGAAACTTTCCAATTAGGTCAAATATTATTAAAAATTTCTGGTAATATCTTTTCCCAAACAAAATTTTTAGTTTTTACATTTTTTTGAAATTTAATATATTTTCTTTACATGCACTTTAAAATCAAATTTTCAGTTCACTTTCACTAAAAGCGCAAACACGCACACACACAAACATACAGATTTTAATGAAATTCAAACCTTTCACTGCAAACACTGGAGGCGTTCATGGATATAAAAGCAAAGTTTGTGCTAATAAGGGAAGAGCTGCTAAGTAAAAACTATTTACTACACGGAAGCTGCTGAAAAGATCCGTACACAAACCAAACCAAAAAGGCAGTGTGAAATCAGGAGACCAACAGAGAAGAGCGTGTCTCAGCAAAAGCACACTCAACGCAGTGGGTGGTGGGAAGTCGACGCTTCGGCAGCGCAGAGATTGCAGTTAGCAACAGCGATAGCGCGCTATTGTTTCGCCTCATGCTGCTTGCGCTTATCTTGTCTACATTTACAACAACAGCGCATACCATTAGCGCCGACATAAGCTCTGCAGCAGCTGTAAAAACATGAAAGGAGCTGTCAAATATGTATCTATGTTGAGAAAAAAGGCTGCAACTAGTCACTCGGCTTTCGCATGCGTCTGTGCTATGACATATACAAACTGATATTTCCATTTAACGTACAACGGTTTCTTTTGACCGCTGCTTGATCCGAGGTCTGTGAGATTTTGCCAACATTCAGTGATTGTCTGTTAAACTGCGCTACGAAGTAGCATGCCATGCTTCTTCCATTCTCTGGGGAGCACTCACACTCACTCATTAGTTTATTTTAGTTTATGGATACATTTCTTGGCACAGCACAGCACAGCGCAGCACTTTCATTACATTGTTTGCCCTTTTTGCCTGGTCCTAATTTCCATCATATTCTTCGCCTTTTACGGCGCGCTTTTACTGGCACACCACCGCTAGCTTCTTCGTTTGCAGTAAAATGAAATGAAGTTTGCAGTCAGTTTGTTGTTGTTGCTGGTGTTGGCTCAATTCAATCTTGCGCTAGCAGAAATTGTAATTTTCTCACTGGGTTTCGCCGGTACGAGGGTTGCCTTAGGGTACTCGGACTGTAGAAAAGATCTCATATCTTGAGGATGGTAAAATTGTTCAAGTAGCAAAGAAAAATAACTAAACTCATCTGATTAACAAATTTAACTAAGTAAAGAATTTCTTTATGACCTCAATTGAATGTTGAGCCTTCTTGTCTTATCGAACCACCCTCGTGCTCTTTCTGTGCAATTGCCGTTTTTGGGCACAAAAATTTCTAACTAGAAACTACTCGGCGAAGAGAAGTGAAAATTGCATGTAAAACATATTTGAAATTCGCCGCGTTAATTGAAAACATTCGTAGACAAATGACAGTTAGATGGATGAAATGGAAATTTGGAAAATGCAGCGGTCAAATTTCGTTTGTGCGCTCTGTTTCAATTAGCTTACATAATTGAGTTGCATACGGCATATGCCTAGCTTTTATTAGACGATGTAGTTGGAGGTAGACTTAGAAGAGCACATAAAAGTCCCAAAACTTTACAAAGTTAAATGGGTGAATACTTTACACTCTCTGTGGATTTTTATATTGCGTTCACATTTCGAATTTATATAATTTTATCATAAATTATTAAAAAAACTATTTTTTTTTCCTGTAAAACTAGCTTTTTGTTAATAACTAAGCAATCTGAGAGCAAGACTCCATTTAACCTCCATAACGATGAGAAAGTTTTTTTCGATTTCGATTTCTTTCTCATCATCCTTTGAAAAATCACTTTGCTACTTTTTGCTAAGAATCGCTCCATGTAAATTTAATGCGAAAGCAAGAAGCGGATCGGTCTATGATCTTTGTGTGTTCCTTATAACCTATAGATGATCTTGTCATCATTAAATCACATAATATAGGATCCGCAAACGAGCTATGTTCAAAAACTAACGGCAATTTTAAGAAATTGCTTATTTTGTCTATTTTTTGAAAATTTTTGAACATAGCTCTAATAGAATTAACATAAAAACCGCTCCTAGCTTAACCGTTAAATTCTGTAATTTTTTTAAGAATTAAGTGTCGATGAGAAGATAGATATTGCCATAGAGAATAACACAATACTCTGCTCAAATATTAGTCCACCAACTTTAGAATATGCTTTCTTAAAATTAAGAGTTGATGTTATTAACAAAAATCATTCCAAAGAAATTAATTCATCGCTTGAAAAAAATTAAATGAAACACTGCTTTTTCAAACTTTACTCAAACCATTATTTACCCACATTTTAACGCATAAAGCTTTATACTCAAACATTTATATATTTAAATAAAACAAATATTTGTTATTTTCCACTCAATTATACGCCATTTTAATGGTTTAATTGATGATGACACAAGAAAATGCCAGCTGGCATAATGCCATTCAGCATAAATCAATCTCATTTGCCAATATACGAATATACATATGTATTTAAAACACACAAATAACTCCACATTGTTGTAATGAGCTTAGTGATTATCCATAATCGTTGGTCAAACACAATACATTCAAAGCTAAATGAATAACAGGCTTTATTATTAATTTGCTGCTGTAATCAGTGTAAATAAGTGAACAAGTGAGCATTAATACTATACTGGCTGTAAATTAATACATGTGTTTCAGGCAACAATTGTGATTGAAAGCACACATAAACATACTAAAACAGCAACAATGAAAAATAAACCGTAATAACCTCAAATGACGCAGGTGTCAAAAATCAGGTTAACTTTTGACACAAAAAATTTGACATTAAATAAAAAATGATACAGTATCAGTTATAAAAAATGTAATTAATCAATTAAATTAACAGGTAAATTAAAAAAAATCCATTGCAATTGCTAGAGAAAATAATTATCATCGGAGGAAAATGTTTATATTGTTTCAGTTTAAATTAATGGCGAAAAAACTGGCAATGCACTGAAGCATGCATATCACAGGTTGTGTATAAAAATTGTCTGTAAAAAAAACTGTTGATTGTGAATAAAATTTTATAAAAAATAACAGTTTTGCAACATCAACAACTATATATATATTATATATAAATCAGAAAAAAACGCCAGCAGCAGCTGTTTGACAAAATAATTAGATATCGTATTATTAACAAGATAATCAAAAACGGCAGCATGCACTTAATAGCAAAAAAAAATTTAACTAAATGTAACAGTAATTCTAGGCAAAAACGCAAGTTAATTGTTTACTGTTATATTTAACATGACGTTGCTGCAAGTGACAGCAGTTAAAGCTGGAAATTATTTTTTAAATTGAAAAATGCCAATTACGCGGCAGTTAATAAGAAAATGTACTGTTTTAGTGATTGCGTATGGAATTTCTAGAAATATTGCAATTAATATTATTTTTTTAATAAACAAACAAAAACATTCTTATTAATTTAAATAGTTAAAGCTCACTCAACTAAATTTTTAATATCACCATATTTTAATGAAGTACGCACGAACTTAAAATCGTTAATTACTAATCATCATTGGATCCATTATATACGAGGTGTGTTCAAAAAATAACGGGAATTTTAGTTTTTTGAGTATTTATTAACCCTCTAGTGCATATGCCTGCCTACAGACGGGGTGTTTTCAAAATCAGATATAAAATATTTCTTTTAATATTAAAATTCGGATTTTTTTTCAAAAGAACGCTTAAAGTTCAACTTACGTAATGGTTTTTTCAGATTGGCAATACTACTTCTAGTTTTGACGTACTGTCAATTTGAAGTGACAGATTAGCACTTTCCCGCCAATTTAATTATTTTTGCAATCAACACAATTTTCTGAACAACAAGAAATATAAATTCTTGTGTCGTTTCAAGTTGAAAAAAATACTTACGGGTGTGGAATTTTGTGCTCTTTATGATAGTGTTCGATTTATAATAAAAAAACTAATAGCAGGTGAGTAAATTCGAAAATATTGAACTCCGCCTTGAGGCGGACTCATGCATTGCGCTGCCTACCTTTTTCAAGTAAAATGAAATATTTGTGATACAATTGAAAATTTTTCTTATTTTATTATTGAATAATAATCAGATATGTCGCGTTATTCTAAGACCCATATGACGGATGAAGAAATTCGACAATATTTCGAAGAGTCGCAATTGGTAACTGATACTTCCGACAATGAATGCGATTTTGATAGTGACGATTCTGATATGGATCCAACCTACTCACTACCGGAAAATGATACGATCATTGATGCAATGCTAAACTCCTCAGAAATGATGCGAAACGCAATCGAATGCAGTTTGAATGTGACAGACTTTGAAGAAAATGCTGAAATAATTGAGCTGCCACCGATTCCTCCATTGCCTGTTTGTGACGTTACTTCTAGTGTATTCTTACCGTCGACAGTGACACGTTCTGTGCACAAAGCATTAGAATCGCAAGAAAAAATCGGAGTCCTACCAGCTGCAAGTGATTTGAGAAACGATATGAGTGCGATAAGATCGATTCTTTGGAAGAAGAAAAAACTTCAGCTGAGTGTTGCAGATTTGGCTTTTCAAGGCCAGGACATGCCGGATTTTTTAAAATGTTTAAAAACACCTTACGACTGCTTTGCATATTTTGTGACCGAAGACTTTCTGAAGGTAATTTCTAATATATAACAGTTTATTAAATTTTTAATAAAAATTTTGCAGGCAATAGCCTTACAGATGAACTTGTATGCCAAGCAAAAAGATATATCTTCAAAGTTTTGTATCGATCACCAAGAGCTGCGTAAGTTTTTGGGAATATTGTTGTTTACGTCTGTTTATCGCTTTCCTAACAGTCGCTCATATTGGGGACAATACGGATTAGATCCGATACGTTTATCCATGACATGCAATCGATTTGAAGAAATTAGAAACCACTTGCATTTCAATAATGATGCGTCTCGTATAGAGAAAGGTCAACCTGGTTATGACCTCTTGTATAAAATAAGGCCGCTAGTAAAACATTTCAACCAACGTTTTTCTTCAGTTCCAATGCGGCAGAGACTTTGCGTTGATGAGCAAATGTGTGCCACGAAAATGAGTGGAAACCCAGTGAGGCAATATATGCCAGCAAAACCTCACAAATGGGGAGCGAAACTATTCGTGATTTGCGATTCCTTTGGATATTCGTATTCCTTTGAAGTTTATTGTGGCGCCGGCGATAACAAAATTTTGCCAAATTGTCCAGATCTTGGTGCTGCATCCAATGTTGTAGTTAGGTTGTCACAAGTCATACCAAACAATGCCAATCATATTATTTACTTTGACAACTTTTATACCTCATTGGGATTGCTATTATATATGAGAAGTCGCGGAATTCACAGTTTAGGTACAGTGCGAGGAAATCGAGTACCAAATATAAAACTTTCCACAGACGCAGAGCTGCAATCAAAAAAAGTAGCACGTGGGTATAATGAAGAATACGTGGGAAGTGTTTTTGGAGTAGACATAAGCAGCGTTTTGTGGTACGACACAAGAGCAGTTCGTCTGTTATCCACCTACGTAGGAACAGATGCAATTGTACATAATGAAAGTTCATATTCCTTAAAGGCAAATCGTTGGGATCGAAAATTGAAACAAAATGTTGAGGTGGATTGTCCAGCTATTGTGAAAGAATACAACCAGCATATGGGTGGTGTGGATTTGGTTGACGGATTGATTGGTCGATACCACATAAAAATGAAAACCAGAAAATGGACAAATAAATTATTTTACCACATGCTGGACGTGAGTATGGTGAATGCATATTGTCTTTATAACCGACTAAATAAGGACGTCCTAAAGTGTAAACTTCCTGACTTCAGATCAGAAGTGGCAGAAACACTTTGTTTGATTGGTTCGACAAAACCTGTAAAACGTGGTCGTCCATCGTCTTTAACACCTCCACCAAAAGCTAAAAAGACGTATCACCTATCAGAAAATATAAGATACGATCAAATAGGACACTGGTGTAAGTTTTTGGACCGCTCAGGCAAAAAAATGTGCAAATTTCGTGGATGCAAATCAGAAACTCAGGCATTTTGCATTAAATGTAAAATTAATTTATGCAATTCAACGGCAAAAGATTGTTTTTTCAAATATCACAATAAAGAAGAAATGAAAACATAAATTTATATGAACATTTTAATGCATAGGTCCGCCTTGAGGCGGATTACCTTATTTTACCTGTAAAAGGTACACAAATTGACAAATCGAAAAACTAACATCAGATTCGTCTTCACAGACCTGAATATAGTCTAATATAAAAATCACAGTCGAAACAAAAATTCATGCATTAGAGGGTTAATTCGTCTACATTAATGTCGCCTTCAAACGCGATATTATTCACTTATGGCAGTGCTTCTTCCAATCGTCGTACTACTTCTCAAACTCGATTCTTGGGATCGCCTACGGCTCTTTCAGCGATTTCTCGTATGCTTGTAAAACGATGTCCCTTTAAGATTCTCTTTATTTTTGGAAATGGGGAAAGGTCACACAAAGTAATGTCTGGCGACAGACATATTGTTTTTAGCCAAACATTCACGAATAAGCAACGAAATGTGAGCTTTTAAGAAACGGAAATCGACAAGCTTACAAAACAAGTAAGGAAGAGCTAAGTTCGGGTGTAACCGAACATTTTATACTATCGCAATTTATTTATTTAACTTTGTTTATATTATATAATACACAATTTGACCCACATATTCGTCATATATATTGTATAAAGTCCATTGAAAGTTGGAAACCATAATATTAGGTTAGAAGCACCGAGGTCCTCGTGTTCGATATATGGGGCCTTAAAAACCTATGGTCCGATTTCGGCGATTTTTAGAATGGGGCTGCCACACTATTAGCATAGTATTTGTGCAAAGTTCTGCACCGATATCTTCACTAGTACTTACTTTATATATTGTAAAGTAAACGATTCAGATCGTCTTCAAAGTTCTGGTATATAGGAAGTAGACGTGGTTGTGAAGCGATTTGGCCTATTTTCACAACATATCATTGGGAAGTAAAGAAACTATTACAACCCAAGTTTCATTGAAATCGGTCGAGTAGTTCCTGAGATATGGTTTTTGACCCATAAGTGGGCGATGCCACGCCCATTTTCCATTTTGTAAAAAAATCTGAGTGCAGCTTTTATCTGCCATTTCTTATGTGAAATTAAGTGTTTCTGACGTTTTTCGTTAATGAGTTAACCCACTTTTTGTAATTTTCAACCTAACTTTTGTATGGGAGGTGGGCGTGGTTATGATCGGATTTCTTTTATTTTTGGACTGTATTAGGAAGTGGCTGAAGAAAACGACTGCAGAAAGTTTTGGTTTATATAGCTTTATTGGTTTGCGAGATATATACAAAAAACTTAGTAGGGGCGGGGCCGCGCCCATTTCCCCAAAAAAATTACATCCAAATATGCTCCTTCATAGTGCGATCCTTCATACCAAATTTTATTTCCATAGCTTTATTTATGGCTTAGTTATGGCACTTTATGTGTTTTCGGTTTTCGCCATTTTGTGGGCGTGGCAGTGGACCGATTTTGCTCATTTTCGAAAGCAACATTCCTATGGTGCCAAGAAATAAGTGTGCCCAGTTTCATCAAGATATCTTAATTTTTACTCAAGTTATAGCTTGCACAGACGGACGGACGGACGGACAGACAGACAGACATTCGGATTTGAACTCCACTCTTCACCCTGATCACTTTGGTATATATAACCTTATATCTAACTCGTTTAGTTTTGGGTGTTACAAATAACCGTTATGTGATCAAAACTATAATACTCTCTTTAGCAACATTTGTTGCGAGAGTATAAAAAGTCTAACCTTAGCGGCTGCTAGAGACAAAGCAATAAATATAGCTGATAATTGTATTGTACTTCAGTGGCATATAAATTTTAAATTTTAAAATTTTCGTCATTTTTTGGAGAAACCTTGGTTGCTATAGAGTTTTCTCTTAAATACAATAATTGGAGAACTATAAAGCCACTCTAGGTTAAGGCTATTTCAAATATACACACTATATAGCTCTTTAGTAATATCGTCAAGTTAAGTGTAGAATAATCATTGCAAAAATATGCGCATTTGGTTCCATATCCTAAAACCAATATATATATATATAGAGCGAGTATTTAGTTCGACTCGCTCTATATATAGAAGGCAGACAAAGATGAAAAGATGCTAAAGGGTTTAAAAAGCTGGCATTTATTGAGTTGCAATTTAGGCGCCTTGTCGCTTTCATTTTTTCCCTATTTTAATCATAATAATATTCAAATTTGAGGCCAAAATTAACAAATATAATACGAGTATAACATCATAATGTAAAATTATATACATTTGTATTTGAAATAGTCCATCTACCAAAAACGATAACGCACCTGTCTGACCCAAGTCGTGCTTTGTTATTGATTCCATTGGTTTAAGCTTTGGTCACGTTCCACAAATACTCACACACAAATTTGCGCATGAAATAATTCAACAACTGAACTCAGGGGCATCTAAGCTCGGTTAAAGTGCATGTAAATAAATGAGCAATGTATACAAGAACGTTTTTTAATAACGGACACAGCAAATACGAACTGATTTATTCACGTTGAAAACACTTTGTCAACACTCATATACCCACAAATATTGCATTGTGCATGTGTCGGTGAACCGGGGTGCTGGCGGATGATGAAAGTGTGCTTTTCCAGTTAACTTTTTTCCGTTTTCTCCGGATTGGTTTATTTATTTTGATTAAAAGTGACAGTTACATGACAGATACGCATGTAAGCGTAGTGATTGATTGTATGATTGATGGTTTGTTTGGTTGATTGGCGTGTTGTCTGCAGCTTGAGTGAGTGGTTAATGTGGCAAAAAGTTCTCACATTTGCTTTTTCGCTTTCACTTTTTTACTGCTGGAATTTTCATGTTTTTAATATGATTGTACGTTTTTTTTTATTGAAGTGATTTGTTTTACTTATTATGTAAATAAATCGTGAAATCGGTTGATATTGCGTATTGGAGAATTACTCTTAATAACAGTGATAAGCTATTTTAATATTGCATTGTATTAAAACAGAATTCACTTGTCAGTTGTATTGATTTTCGTGAGAATCTCATTTTTATTAGCTAATGAAATACTGAATTTGTGAAAGTTTAAAAGCATTTTCTACTATATAATATATACCAGATGATCTTGAGTGAGATATTGGCAGCGATTAACCGTCTTCTGAGATATGAGCTTGAAATACATGATCTCCATAACGTACTTTCTCTGACCTCCTGACCTTACTTTGGTCAGTAGATGAAAGCTCTTTAGCGGTGAAAGCTTTTATAACAAGTTTTTTTTTTATGAAAGCTCTAACTCTTTTTTTTTTTTTGTTGTGTGGGATCTACCAATTATAGTAAGCTACTGGTTTTAAAAAGTCTTCGATTTCATGAGTAGCTTTTTGTATGAAAGCTCAGATGTTCAATCTATAATTAAGCATAGTCAATTTTTCCCTATTAGAAACATTTAAAACTTCGAATGTTCGAATGCATTGTTTTGCTGCATTCTTTATTTAGATTTTTCTTTATTTCTTTTTATAAATTTTATGTCATTGCTTGCATCAGTTCACCAATATTAAACTTTCAACGTCAAAGCACATACAATGCAAGTGAAAGGAAACAGAAAAACTTTAGATTCATTTTATCGAATTGGAAAACTTTTCTCTGCTTGATAGCTTTCTTCACAATTGCATTGATTTATTTTGGTAGAGAAATTTAATATAAATAAATAAATGTCCGCAAAGGGATTTTATTTATTTAGTCACAAGTGCATGTCAACGAGCTAACTGTAAATACACATACACTTATACAAATATATATGTATATGCATACACTTATATATGTAAGTGCCTTTCGTCAACTTAGCCGCAAGCTTTCGCCTTAGTAGCCTTGTAGTCCGTACATTTGTGTTATTTTTGTATACGTTATTTGTAAAACTTATCAATTGTATTGCGTTGATATTAAAAATACTTGCAATGTAAACTTGTGGTCAAAATAAATGTGGTAAAGCATTCCTTGCTTCACACAAATTGATTCGAGTCCATGGCAAGCTCAACTCAACTCAACTCAGCAAAAAAATTCGATTGCATGCATGCTTGAAAGCGTTGACAAGCTATAACAGTTTAAATTTTTTTCATTTCAGTTTATTTTTGCTGTCGATTGGTGCTGTCAAGGGTCAAGTCTTTTACATAATAGCAAAAGTTGCAATAACGAGATACTCGTTTGCGCGTCGCCAACACTTTCTTCGCTGATATTCTGCTATTTTTCGATATTCATTTACACTTTCGCACATAATAAGCAGCTTTTTGAAAGTATCTGTGCGCCTGCAGCGTCTCACACCCTCTGCCATGCCAACCATCGTTTAGCTATTGTCATTTAAGTCCCCATGGAAGGTTGCGCCTTCAATCCGTAATAAACATTGCTAAGGCTAAATTTGCTTCCGTTTATACTACATTTTATTGCTGTTTAGCGCGCGCTGTTTGGCCGTTGTCACTTTTATCGCTTCCAACTTAATTTCTATTGCCTCGCTTTTTCTCATTCGCTCCATTCTCGGACTGACTCTGCCTCGCGGCTACACAACTGTTTATACAACTGCCTGCGTCACCCAAATCTGGCATTTTAATGGATTGCAATATTTTCTTAACGATTTTTATTGTTATTTGCATTTGCTACAACTACAGCATTCTTATTGCGTTTGTTTTTTTTTTTTTTTTGGCACTTTGAAATTGAAATTTATTCCATTCTATTTCGTACACTTTTAAATAGTCGAAATTAAATTTAACTTCAAATCTACTTGCATACATATATACAGTTATATATGTAGTTTAAATAACATTTTTACATAAATATTTAAACTCTTCTGTCTCTCTCTGTTTCTTCTTTTTCTTCTTTCGCCAACTCAAATATCTTTCACTGTTTATTGCCTTCACCATCGCCCAGCGCAGGTTAGCTGTTGAAAGCGGAATTTATTTATGTCGAACGGAAATGGAAATGCTCTAACGGCATTCGTGTTCAAATTTTATTTCATTTCCATTCAGCACCTTTCGCCCCCCATTTCCACTGCACCGCCATTTTGCGGTTATCTTAGCGGTGCGAAAGCAAAACAAAAGAGTTGTGTGTGCGCCAGCGGGCGGGAGGGCGTTGCAAGTTGTGGTTAGTGTGAAACCAAGTGTTTATTTAAATGTCTGACACCTCAGCAAATAATCGAATAAGTATAGAGCAGCTTTTAGTTGTGGGGGAAAAAGTTTATTGTGTAAACCTAAATGTGAAAGGGAATGAAAACGTGTTTTTAATTTTTGTTTTTCGCTTTTTGTGTATTAAAAATAAATTTGCTTTTTTCGCATCATTTGCAATTACGTAACCAAAATTGTTTATTGTAATTTGAATTAAATTAAGTTGGAATATTATAACTGTACAGAAGAAAAAAATAAAAAGTAATAGCGACATTCACACCTTCGACTTTTTATACTCTCGCAACAAAAGTTGCTAAGAGAGTATTATAGTTTTGTTCACATAACGGTTGTTTGTAAGTCCTAAAACTAAACGAGTTATATATACCAAAGTGATCAGCGTGACGAGTAAAGTTCAAATCCGGATGTCCGTCTGTCCGTCCGTGCAAGCTGTAACTTGAGTAAAAATTGAGATATCCTAATGAAACTTGGAACACGTGTTCCTTGGGACCATAAGAAGATTAAGTTCGAAGATGGGCGGAATCGGACCACTGCCACACCCACAAAATGGCGATAACCGAAAACACATAAAGAGCTATAACTTAGCCATAAATTAAGCTATGAACTTAAAATTTGGTACAAACGATTGTTTTAGGAAGGGGCATATTTGGATGTAATTTTTTTGGAAAAGTGGGCGTGGCCCCGGCCCTTACTAAGTTTTTTGTTCATATCTCGTAAACTACTAAAGCTATATCAACGAAATTTTCAGAAGTCGTTTTTCTCAGGTATTTCCTTATATAGTCCAAAATCGGATTATAACCACGCACACCTCCCATACAGAGGTTATGTTGAAAACTACTAAAAATGCTTTAATTCTGTAAGGAAAACCAACAGAAGCCTTAAATTTCATTATAAAAAAGGCACAGAAGAGCTGCATTCAAAATTGTAAACAAAATGGGCGTGGTTCCGCCCACTTATGGGTCAAAAACCATATCTCCGAAACTACTCGACTAATTTCAATGATATTCGGTTTGTAATATTTCCCTTGCATCCCAATTATATGTTGTGAAAATAGGCCAAATCGGTTCACAACCACGCCCAGCACCAGTGCAGATATCGGAATAGAACTTTGCACAAATACTGAATTTATAGTGTGGCATCGCTCTTCTAAAAATCGCCAAAATCGGACCATAAGTATTCAAGGCCTCATACATCGAATATGAGGACCTTAAAGCTTCGAATAAATTTTTTAACGAAAATATAGGTGAATCTCTCAGATATTTTGAATAAATTCACAGGGAATATTTCTCTTCTAATATAATGTTTTCGTGCCTAAAATACGTGAAATCGGGTCATAACATCACCTAACTCCCATATACTTAATATTAGGATTTTCAAACTTTCAATGGACTTTATTCTATATATATGCCGAATATGTGAATCAAATTGTTTGTTATCTTAATAAAATTATATAAATAAATTGCGAGAGTATAAAATGTTCGGTTACACCCGAACTTAGCCCTTCCTTACTTATTCAATCATAGCCATTGAAAAGCGGTAATCGAGCTTTTACTCAATTCAAAATTTGTCGAAGTTGTTTAAACTTATTATAAGGAAAAATATTAAACCCCTAATACGAACGACATCGGAAAGCTTTTTCTGAAAAGCTTCTCATTAACCATCAAACTCCACTTGAAAGCTTTCTGGATATTACTTAATAGTTTGAACTAGTAAATAAAATTAATTAAATTTCTCAAATTATCATATTAATTATTACTGCATCGCATTTTAACAACAAAAAAAATTAACTAAAAGGAACAATAAACCCATTTTTAGGAATATTCTAGCGCCACCTAATGACTTTAAATAAGGTAACCTTTCCAGGTAAATTTAATTTAAAAATTCGAACATTCTGACCGCGTTAAAGTTGATAAGCTTTCAATGTAATAGAAATCTTCAATTTTCGCATAAAAAAATCGTATGATTTAAGTCTAAAACTAACTTGTATTATAGTACTTAATGTCAAATAGACACTTTTCAGTGGCATTTTTTGTTAAATTATGGCAACTCTGTTTCAAAATTTATTGTTTTAAATATTTTTCAAATGCCCTCCATTCCCACGCAATTAGAAATTGACAAGCTTTCAATTTGTTAGTATTAGAAAAATAGCAACCATAAATTAGTCACATCTAAATTAATTTAAATCGGTCTCTCAATTACGTTATATTTTATAATATTTGATGTATTTTACAATATTTTATAATATTATATGCTTTATTTTATAAGATAGCAAGTCTTTTAAATAAATATATTCTTTATATAAATTTAATTAATTGAATTTTTTTTGCGTGCTGGTGGCAACTCTTCTAAAGTAATAATACAGACAAGTTCACTGATTTGGATGAAATTATCTAATTCTGAAAACAGCTTTGAAAAAATGATTTTCTTTAATTACAACTATATTGGAAATTGAGCTTACTTGTCACCAAAGCCCCCAACTTCATTTTCAAATATTAAATTATAATCCAACTAATACTAGGGGATTATGTCAATAAGCTCATTAATTGCTGCCCAAGTTTCGCTGAGTTGAGTTGATTAACGCACACATTAATTAAACACTCGAGAATAAACTTCAGCACTTTTCACGCTCTCAATTGGCATAATTTACCGCATAGCAGTCCGTTAGCACTTGCTTACTAACTTATTTGCGCAATAACTATTCCAAAAGAAATCGTAAACAAATTAATTCAACTTATTGACAAACAGATGAAAATAAAATACGCAAAATAAAACAAAAAACTACAATTCACTGAATCAAAGCAAATTGTCGAGCAATTCATTAGTATTACCAAAAGTTTGTGGTTGCTGGCCACAAAGTGTGTGTACACGCGGAGATGAGGTGACGTGAGAGGCGCAGAAGTGTCAGCAGCGACGAAGTTTGCGGCGTATGATTGCCTCTACTGTGTTTCCTTTGCGCCATAATATTCTTTTTTCGTTTCATTTTTATGCCTTGATTTAATTTGTCCGCTCTGTCTCTGCCTCTCTCTCTCTGTCCTTCTCTTTATCTGTGTCGTCCAGGCGGTGCTGTGGCGACGATGCAAATGAAGTTTATGACTTCAATCAGCGAAAATGGCAAGAAAACTGATTTCTTTTTTTTGCATTTTTTTTGTTTATTTTTTCTCTTTTGAGTGCACTATGCCTTTGCTGAGGGCCTGCAGTGCACACAGAACTGGGCTGGACTCACACGATGTTTATCATCAGCGGTATGCCAATTTGCATACTTTTCTTGGACTCGCTGATACTCAATTTTATATTTGTGCGCTTCGCCATACTTTTATTACTGCTGCCGCTGCTGATGCTGGGCACTGCCGTCAATTGGTATCCATAGAGATGCGCTGATTGCTGCCACGGAAATGCAACCATAAAGCAGAATTGTTAATTGCACTATAAATTACAGGAAAATGAAGTCTTTTGTAGATTATAGAAAAATCCCTAATGAATTGAATGAATTGAAATTGTCGCTGTGCTTGCAATAAAATGCACTATTTTCTAGTTTGAATGTATAAATATATGTGAAACATAATTTGTATTGCTCCATAAAGCACAAAAGCTCATAAAGCCATAATTATAGTTGGCTTACAAATGAACAATTAGCGCGGTAATTAACTCAATGTGGCGCATTAATGATTTCTAATGAAAAAATATAATCGGTGATATCAAAAAAAAAAATTGATATTTATATATATGTAAATCTACAAACTTCGCTTAAAAAACTTCTTAAAACTCTCAAATACTTCCTCACCTTCAACACATACGCCACTGTCCCCCACTAAAACTGTCAACACCTGCATTTTACACCACATCCACAACCGTAAAGTTGGCTAAAAAGTTCTTCAAGGCAACACCATGAAAGTGACATGAATAACAAAGAATTCAAAAATCTACTGCTTTAACTTAAACAGCAGCTAACTTCGCTATAAATATAGACGTAACTTTACCTACAAACCTCCGCTAGTCCTTTGTTGCTGACAACCAAGCAAGAGTCTAAAGTCGTTTAGTGAAACTTTTCCAAAGCGTTGCATTTCGTTCCATTCACTCGGCTGCATTTTTTGTGCTGCCAGATTTATGACTTTAAGAATAGAACTTTTTTAAATGTGCGCTTAAGCGTAGTTAAGAAATAGTTAACTGCTTTGTTCGTTTCACTTTAAGTATGGACAGATAAAAAATACAATAATTCCGAAGATATTTACTTTTATTACGAGAAAGAGAGAATCAAAGGAGAACACTTAAAAAAATATTTATTTTTTAAGTCAGTGGCGCCAGTAAAACCAGCAGTTAGTGCTGCGAAAATCAGCTTGTCAATTAGCTAAGTTGTAAAATTACACGAGAACTTGATAGAAGGGTTTTCGGTGAGGTATATTTCGAAAAAAATTATTGTATTATTTTCACCAACGGCCTGCTTTTTTATCCAATTTTATATTTAAAATTCCAAGAAAAGCAATCGACATGTAGAATTCCCGAAATTTTGGGATACCGAAAAATTTACTGTTAACCAATATTTCGATACATTCGCCAAAACATAGAAATACCCTCAAAGGAAGCACTTATAGGTTTAATTGAATTTAAAATTCTATACGCGTAACAAGCAGTTTAACCTTTTCACCTTCATAGTCAAGATTCCAATAAAAGCAATCGACATGTGCAATCCCGAAATTTCGGGATCCCGAAAATCTGACTGTTAACCAAAATTTCGACATCTTCGCACAAACTCCTTCTCATAAATATAATTTGTAATTTTGTGTTTTTTTAAACTCTCAATGACTTCGACCAAAATGTAAACAAACCCCAACAAAAGATCAATGACCTCGGTCAAAAGGTAAACAAACCCAACAAAAGATCAATGACCTCGACCAAAAGGTAAACAAACCGCGGCCAGAGGACAATGACCTCAGCCAAAAGGTAAACAAACCGCGGCCAGAGGACAATGACCTCAGCCAAAAGGTAAACAAACCCCAGCCAAAGGTCAATGACCTCGGCCAAAAGGTAAACAAACCCAACCAAAGGTCAATGACCTCGATCAAAAGGTAAACAAACCGCGGCCAGAGGTCAATGACCTCAGCCAAAAGGTAAACAAACCCCAGCCAAAGGTCAATGACCTCGGCCAAAAGAAAAACAATTGCGGTCACGTGATGTCAGGTTTGTTTACATTTTGGAGATCCCGTGATGTCTGGTTTGTTCACATTTTTGGGATCACGTGATGTCAGGTTTGTTTACATTTTGGGGATCACGTGATGTCAGGTTTGTTTGCATTTTGGGGATCACGTGATGTAAGGTTTGTTTACATTTTGGGTATCACGTGATGTCAGGTTTGTTTACAGTTTGGGGATCACGTGATGTCTGGTTTCTTTACATTTTGGGATCACGTGATGTCAGATTTGTTTATATTTTGGGTATCACGTGATGTCAGGTTTGTTAACATTTTGGAGATCAGGTTTGTTTACATTTTGGGTATCATGTGATGTCAGGTGTGTTTACATTTTGGGGATCACGTGATGTACGAGATGTTTACATTTTTGTGGATTTGGAGCGATCATGTGGGATCAGGTTTTTTTTAATTTTTGTTATTTCAATAACATATTAGTTTGTGCCAAATTTGTTTGGAATTAATGTAGCAGTAGCTGAGGTATGTCATTTGATCTAAAGACTTTGATATATATTAACTCAACACCTATCGCGATAGAACTGTAAATATTATAGAGAGATAGTATTAAAGCGAAAGGAAGATTTCAAATAAGGTTCAGCTTAATCATTCAAATGTTTTCAGAAGCCCACATTCCATTTGCATTTCATTTTCAACTCGCTGCGTTTGTTTAAATTACTAAAAGTTTTATTTCGAGTAGTGTAAAAGTAAAAAGTACATCGCAGCAATTTTTTTTTTTTTTGTTAATTTTACTTACTTTTCACACGCTTCTTTTTAATACGATTGCACAAGTATACTATATACCTACTTAATATCTATACGCATTTGCATAATTTTTCCTGACAGCAGCCTCTTTAGCGGCGGCGCCGCTGCGAAACCAACCCGCGGCTAACTCACTATTCACCACCTAATGCCACAATTCAGTAGCATTAATACCGAGAAATGCAAATTGTGTACTTACTTTTCTTGGACCTTGCACTTTTTCACATTTACTCAGCATTTTTTTCCGACGTAAAGCTGTGCAAGAAGTAATAGCAAAAAATTAAGTATATAATTTAAAAGAAGATTTGGAAAAAAAAGAGTACATTTGCTCTTGGCTTGCATATTTTAAGTAATAACATTAATAGTGCTTTGGGTAGAGATTAAAATGAGGAAAATTGTGCGAAAAATTGCACAAGTGGCGGTAATGAAAATTTCTGGATTAAAATTATGTGGTTTTTCCAAGATTTTATACTACATATAATTGAGTTTTTGTGGGTTTTCCCGCTATTTTACATGTATTGAATGAAATAGGTGCGTCACTGCGTATACGTAACCTGCATTATATTGAGGTGTGCAGGTAAATAATTTATCATAATTCTGTTGAAACTTTCTTCGAGACAAATTAAATGTGTTTGTTACAATAAAATTTCGTATATTTATGATTAATATTTTAAAAATTTATTTCTGAAAAGAAAGTCACTCGTTAGGGTCAATCAAGTTATGAAAAATTATTTGTTAGTACAATTCAAGTTCAATTAAGTTCAAGTACAAGCGATCAGCGATTCAATGTTGATTTTGCAGTCAACATGTTTAAGAAATTTATTTAAAGACTGTGTAATCGTAATATATATAATATATTTTTGATATTAGCTTTCTATTCCTTCCACAAAAGCTCAGAAATGTCTACAGAAGCACAAATTTACATAATTTCGGTGAAATTAAATGGAAATTCTCCATTTTGTCTTCAACACAAATACGCCAAATACGTCACGGGTGCCTGTGAGGAAATAGTTCTGCAAAATAATTATCATATCATATCGTATATATGTATGTATGTGTGCGTCAACATGAACTACGTGCATATTTATCATTTCTCGTGCGCAATATCTATTTATGTACAGTTAGTAGAAGTTTGATTTCAATTTCCAAAATGGAAATGAAATATTTACTTTCGGTTGACTGTGAGTCACTTCAAGTAACATATATGTACATATGAATATACGTGCTTGTTCAACGCATATCATTTGCTAGCGCGTGACACATTTCTTATGCATCTGCACAAGCGAAATTATTTCATATGACAACGGTAAAGTTTCCAAATACCGCTAAAAATAAACACACAGCGTTTATGTGGTTTGCCTTTAGCAAATACGAGTATGTTTATGTGCAGACAGGCGTGTATATAACATAAAGAAAGTTCCGTTAAATTCTCTTTTTTGTTTGTGTATGAAATTTGAGTTTCTAATAAACTTGGAGAAGTCAAAATCGAGGATTATTTTTTGTTTTGTTTTATTGAATTGGGATTTTAAAGTAAGGCAGCCGCAGGAGTTAAACGGATTGAGTATACTCGTATAACTGCAAGGTGTTAAATGGATAGAATATATAACTGTCTGTAAGTGGAACGTAAGTTCGAAGAATGATGATGTATATATCTTAAATTATAATATTTGCATTTTTTTTTTAAACTTATTGGTATCGAAATTTGCCAAATATCTGTAAAGATCCTCAAATTTTTCATGACTTGCTCTACCTCAAATGCCTTCATCTTAACAAGAATACCCTGAAGGCCATAGTAGAGCATGAATAACAGACAAAACCTCAAATAAACAAACTAATATCACGCAAAAGACAAATGAGGTCAACGCAGCATTACTCAGCAGCATGCGAGAACAACGAAAGATAATATGAGTAAGCAAAGATGAGAAGCGTGGCAAAAAAAAACACAAGCGTATGCCGTTATTAAGTTTCGAGCAAACAAAGCGCAAATTCTATCGCAATATTTTGCCGCGGACGAACAATGAACAGCTGACGGTCGCGCTTAACACTAAAACACCCCCTAACCCGCACAATAGCGATGGCGGCAGAATATTGTGTGACAATCAGTGTGCTAAGCCACCTGTTGCGTGGCAACTTCGCACAAAGGTTGCCATATTTTTAGCGCTATACCCCGCTTCGCTCACAATTTATGGATAATGCTGAACGTTTATTATGCTAATGTTGCTGTTGTTGTGCATGTAATTTTGTTGTTGTCGACGTTACGGTTGTAACTACGAGGTCACACACATACAGTCATACAATCTATTCACTTGTCGTATTTAACTGTTTACTGTTGTTGTTAGTTGTTGGCACAGCTGCGCTCTTCTCTTTTGTTTTGGCGACAGTTGGGAGATGTTGCGGGCTTAGAGTGGTGGTTCGCCTGTGGATACAAAGCATTATTGGGTGTAGGGGCGGGATGCTGTTATTACAGACATTCGTTCGTTTTGCTTGCTTTGCATAAGCTAATATTCATTAGTTATGATGTTCAATGGCACGCATAATATAGAGAAATTAGACTCGACAGTCTTTATCAAGGAAGAGATTTATAAATAGAATTTTAAAATATTTTAAAATTATTAAAAGAATAAATATGTATAGTAAGGAGTACGGTAAATAGATGAAGTGCTGGGGTGAAGAAGGAAACCAGGAAAAAAATGTATATACGATATGTGTTCCAAAAATAACGGGAATTTTCGTTTCTTAAAAAAATATTTATTCGATATCATGCGATATATGCGATATCATGCGAATGGGATAGCCCTTAACTTTACTTTAAGGTTCTCTTTATTTTTTAAAATAGGAAAAAGACATGCGGAGCCACGCTCCTTAAAAACACGTCTTTGGAATAATTGAAGTAGGGTTCGAGAGAAATATAATGAGTATTTAATAAAAGCATGTTTTTTTTTGCAAAAGTGGATGAAAAACCTCTCCTAAATATAGGAGGTGGCATGTTTCTAGTCCAAATTTGGCACTGATCCATATAAAAGTCAAGGAAAACACAAAGTTTTGCATTTCTGACATTATATTTTCGAGAGATTGAGTTAGTGCAGCAAAAGCGATATTTCAGTTATTTATGATATGATTCCCGCTTTAACAACAAATTCAACACATAGTACTCGTACTTCCATTAACACTACTCAGTGTGTAACAAGAATACGAGTGACAGAATGTGGAGAAAAACAATATTTGTAAGACCCCTTAAATGTAGCAACCTAAATAAACAACAATAAAATTAGTTGCTAAGTGATAACCACTAAAACGTATAGCAACCAAAATAACAAAGTATAAACAACATGCAATGAAGCAAGTAAAATGAAGGCGAATATTATTTAAAGCTCCATTGCATAAGTACCTTACAAATACATATGCAAGTAAATATTATGTAGTATAAAGGTGAATCAAATGCATGAATATGCAAGAGTTTACGCTAAAGCAATTATTAGGCCGAACTTTTCTTTTTAGTGTTGGGGCGCCACTTCATTTTTAACTACAAGAGAGAATAGAGTTAGAGGCTTTAAATCTAAAAAATATACTGACATAGTATCTCGAAACAATAACGTATCAAATATTTGCTATATTTCTTTATATACATTAAGACTTGGGTTTCGAACCCACAACTCATGCGTAGACAGTAACACATTCAACCTACCCAACTGCGTCAGCACTCAGCACACTCGCGCCCATTGTCACTTTGCGAATGTTCAGCTCAGTTGCATATCCCGCTGGTGTTGCAAATTGCGCGCTCCAGTCTCGTTGCGCGCGAGTGCATTGTCGGCGTTGGAGCGTTTCGCGTCGGGGCGTCTTGTCGCCTGCAGCTTGTAAACAATTTATGGATTTCCTTGCGCGAATGTGCTTTTCTGGCGCTTTTGAAGTGGCGAAACGATATTGGCAACAACAACAAAATGTCATTAATGGCATGTCACACCATAAAATACCTAAGAATATTATGAGTTCATGAGCAATTGTGGAGTGTGCTTATATGTATGTATGAAGTTGAGTTGCGTGACACTGGAATTTCACACGTTGCAAATAAGCTTCCTTACCACTTAAAGAATTTTGCTCTCCTGGCACTATCGAAAGTAAGTTCAAAGAACTTAAACTGGCAGAAAGCCTGATAAATATAACCGGTGGTCTGACACTGACATATGTAGTTCAGTTCTCGATTAGCGGCGTTAATGGAGAAATCGTTAGAGATAGTATCTTCTGGAGTTCCATAAAACATAAATCGGGTTCTCGCACCCATTAAAATAACAATCGAGAACCAAAATAGTGATGCTTTCGGATCAAGGGGTTCCAGCACCCCAAAATTTTACTATTTGACTCATCCTATAGTCACTGAGAATAAATTCACCGTACGAGTATATTCTCAGTAGCTGATAAGTAGTATACAGGTAACCAAAGACATTCCGTTTATCTTATCAGCGTGAGCTTGATTTGAACTCTGAACAACGTATTTTAATAACAATGAATTTGCGTTGTTTTGCTTTCATTTCGTCTTGCGACATTGACTAAGCCAATACACCCAACAACATACAATAACAATATTAAAACCTCATTAATTAGCATATAAAAGCTTTGCTGCTGTTAATGGTAAAACAGTCACTGATTTTACACGCCAAAGCGAGAAGAACATGAAGTTCGCAATCATTTGTACGGTATTAGCTTTGGCTTATTCCGCCAATACGCTTTCAGTTGGTGCATATGGTTTTAAGGGTCCAATATTTGGAAGTGCATCGTCGAAACCACAGCCGCAAGCGGAATTAAAAGTAGTGGTGACTGAGGTAGCATCAGTAGAAGAGAATTTCCTTACAACAGTGGACTCAAAATCAGTGACGGAAGTGAAGAATGGAGATCCTGCTTCTTTCATAGATCCGGAATTTGCGCATAAACCAATATCTGACTTCGCAGCGACATTGCATCCTGAAGCAGAAGCAGAGGCAGAGAATTACACTACAGATGTGGAATTAAAATCAGAAATTCAAGCAGAGCCTGAAGAACCTGTTATACTTATAGATGTCGAGCTTGTACACCAACCAACTAATTCAGAGACTCTGGCAGAACTCGAGAAACCTGATATTCTTGTTAAGCCTAGTTTCCTGCACAAATTTCCAAATCCGAGCATAATTGATCCATACTAACAAAGTAATTGAATGAATGCGATTAAGAGTTATATACTCCATCTAGAAACAATAACGAAAGTAGAAGAGGAAAGTAAATAAAAGTTGAAAAATTTATTTTAAAATATAATCGTCAAATAAAGAGAGCAAGATGAGAAATTATATTTGCAAATTTATTTTTACAATAACAACTTGTCATAATATTTTTCATTAAGAGCGCTTTATTTCAATTAAAATATATTTATTTATACATGATTATTCCTACAGTTGTTTAAACTAGCCAAATGGTAAAGCTTTTAAGTAAAATAAATCAGGAATGCAAATAATAATAGTAATATTTTAGCTTGAGCAATTTGAAAAAAACTAAAATAGATATAGAAACACAACTCTTTACAAATGCATACAAATATACTAAAATGAACATAGAAAATGAAATCAAAACAATCATATAAAATATTATAGAAACTCACACAAATCACAACGAGCATGGAACACAGTTTCAATGCAATATTTATTACATAACATATGTATGTACAACAGTATAGTATGAATACACAAAACTTACGTGAGCGGAGTAATATATTTGAATACAGAGAAATGTCTTTTGCATTTGCGATAAAATTCATATTCTTCACTGTTATTTAAAACCAATTCAAATGTACATTTGTTGTTGTTACTGCACTTGTAAGCTGACATGCGGTATTTGTTTGGATATAAATAAGTTACGAAAATAAAATAACTCGTTAGCTCTTTGTACAACGAAAAACAATTGCAGTGTCTTGTTCGCTGAGAGTAATATTCACCATATCTTATGTAAGTCTGTGTATGTAAGAATCTATGCATGAGCAAATCTTTACTCTTTAAAATGTGGGCAAATGTTTACTTATCTTTTCAAGTTCGATCGGATTGTGAAAGTAAAGCAAGTATTTGTATGTAGATTTTGTGGTATAGTAACTGCATACAAAAGTCGTTAGTAAAATGGTACTGATGTACTACTGACATTCTTACCAATACTGGTAAAGAACAGGTATTTAATATGTGATTGTCTTGAAAAAATAAAATTAAAACAAGTAAGGAAGGGCTAAGTTCGGGTGTAACCGAACATTTTATACTCTCGCAATTTATTTATTTAACTTTATTTATATTAATAATACACAATTTGACAAATATATGCGCCATATACATTGCATAAAGTCGATTGAAAGTTGGAAACCATAATATTAGGTTAGAAGCACCGAGGTCCTCGTGTTCGATATATGGGGCCTTAAAAACCTATGGTCCGATTTTGGCGATTTTAGAATGGGTCTGCCACACTATAAACATAGTATTTGTGCAAAGTTCTGCTCCGATATCTTCACTAGTACTTACTTTATATATTGTAAAGTAAACGATTCAGATCGTCTTCAAAATTCTGGTATATAGGAAGTAGGCGTGATTGTGAAGCGATTTGGCTATTTTCAAAACATATCATTGGGATGTGAGGAAACTATTACAAACCAAGTTTCATTGAAATCGGTCGAGTAGTTCCTGAGATATGGTTTTTGACCCATAAGTGGGCGATACCACGCCCATTTTCCATTTTGTAAAAAAATCTGAGTGCAGATGGAATGCCATTTCTTATATGAAATTTAGTGTTTCTGGCGTTTTTCGTTAGTGAGTTAACCCACTTTTAGTAGTTTTCAACATAACCTTTGTATGCGAGGTGGGCGTGGTTATAATCCGATTTACTCCATTTTTGGAATGTATAATGTAGTACCTAAAAAAAACGACTCTAGAAAGTTTCCTTGATATAGCTTTAGTAGTTTGCGATATATGTACAAAAAACTTAGTAGGGGGCGGGGCCACACCCACTTTCCAAAAAAAAAATACATCCACATATTCCCCTTCATAGAGCGTTCCTTCATACCAAATTTTACTTCCATAGCTTTATTTATAGCTTAGTTATGGCACTTTTAGTGTTTTCGGTTTTCGACACTTTGTGGGCGTGGTAGTGGTCGGATTACGCCCATTTTCGAACTTAACCTTCTTAAGGTGCCAAGAAATATGTCTTCCAAGTTTCATCAAGATATCTAAATTTTTACTCAAGTTACAGCTTGCACGGACGGACAGACTGACATTCGGATTTGAACTTTTCTCGTCACCCTGATCATTTTGATATATATAACCCTATATCTAACTCGTTATGTGGACAAACTATAATACTCTTTGTTGCGAGAGTATAATAAGTGGTAACCATTGGTTTGACCCAGACCTCCAGTAGAACTTGAGATTATTTTAAACAAGGAAGGGGTAAGATCGGGTGTAACAGAACATTTTATTTAGTTCTCTTGCAATATATATTAATTATTTAATTTCTTTAAGATAATACACAATTTTTACTGTATATATTCGACATTAAGCCCACTAGAATAACGAAAACCATGGTATATTGAAGCTGGGATAATTCTAGGACCGATTTCAACTATTTTTGCCACCAGGCTTCATTATATCCAAGATCATAAACTCACTTAATTTTGCTGCGATATATCACCTATTAACCGATATATTTGGAATGAAGTCACCCGGAAGTTTGAAAATCTGTATATCAAGTATATGGTATATAAGGGAAGTTATGATTTACCAATATTTTCGGTAAAATATTATAGCCGGACGCAGTGTTTGTTTAAAGTTGTGTCACCATATGATATATAGATCTGGCTATTAACCGATTTTCAAGATATAACATTAGAATGTTCAGAAAATATTATGTACCAAATTTTATTGAAATTGATCGAGTAGTTCCGGAGATATGGTTTTTGACCCATATGTGGGAAGAGCCACTGTCCATTTTTATACCCATGAGGGTAGATTTTCTCTGTTCAGATATACATACCTACATATAAATATGAAGATATATAAAATCACAAGTAGTTGCTCCTCAACTATATAAAACTCGCCTTGATATTCCTGCATTCATACATTTCCAAGAAGGTCCCTGAAACTTGGCAAAACAAAAACGAGCGCGCACTCATAACAACCACCTCTGCTTACAATCCAACAATAGGAAAAATAGCTCAATTCCTGGTTTGCACAGAAATTTCCTTATTATTTTCTCCGCTTGCTTTACTACACTCCTCTCCTCTACTGCGTTGGCCATTGTCGCATGTGGAATTGTAATTGTTTTCATGAGAGCTTTTTGTTTTTGTTTATTTGCGTTGGCTTTGCACTTGTTTTCCTTTGGCATTCAAAAGATTCGCAGCACAATACAAATGAGTGTTCACATGCACTCGCACACACACACACACAAGGCGAAGGCTTAAAACAAACCGGAACTACAATGCTACTTCATATGAATTTCGCTTCTTTTGTTGCCACGGCAGTTGTGTTTGTGTGTGTGCGTGTGTGTGAGTAGAGACGAGCGCTTGCCTCATGCGTGAGTATTCGTAGGAAAAAAGTGCTGTGCAACCAAACAGAGGTACTACACTCAAATGCGAATTTACAAGCGGAACAAGCTCTGGCACAATAATGCATTGTGTGCCACATTGAAGAGCGCAAAAACAATAGCAACAACAAATCACTGTTGTTCTTTACCTTAACTCGGTTTTGTTGTTCGCGTTTACCTTGTTGTTGTTGTTGTTCTTTTTCTCTGCCATTTGCTACATTCGTACGAGTGAAATTGCGTGCATTTTAATTGTTAGCAGTCATAGTAACTCAAAACTATTACAATGCCTCGCAATTTTTTGCTCTGCATTAGCATTTGTGCTTGTGTGTTGTGTGGCAATATATGTTTGTATGTATTTGACTTTTAGCTTTAAGGCCTTTGAGTGATTACTATTCGTAATTTTGTATGCATGCTACAAATACTAAGGCGCGAGGCATTGAGAAAGATTACGTTTGGTTGCTACAACAAAGTCTTAATTTGTGCTACAAAATGTGTTTGTTGGCAACATTTGTGTGGGCATAGAAAACTGTTTCTTTCCTCTTTCAATTATCCTGCACCACTTCAAATATGCACTTCATTAAATCAATTTAGCCAAAAGGAAATGCTTTTTGACTCTCAGAGATCTTTGTAACACTTCTTTAAACTTGAAAAGTATTTTTTCTATGCAAGATTTGCAAAGGTGTTAAGTGTAGTATTTTCCACCAACTCATGAAATAAATTTCTTATTCATATTTTTCGCTCTTATTTAAACACTATTTTTTATTTATTAATTTTTGAATATTAAACTATATTACATGATTTATGACGGATTTAAAGTAATCGCAGCAGCACATTCTGAGATAAACACTGATGTGTGTCTTTAATGCGAAATGCGCCTAAATGTAGACTAAGTTTCATTTTCATCGTTGGCAAACATCTCCCTTCCGCGTTTTTGTCTTTTGAATTTCGAGGCTATGTATAAAGCGCTACAGAGCGCGTATCTGGCAATACTATACATCTTTGAAAGGTCTTGACATAACCTACAAAATGACGCTATACATGATTAGTTTGGATATTGCGTTCAACAGTTATGGACGTGTAAACATGGAGTTCACTAACGCCGAAATTTTTAAAATTTTCCTTCGTTAAAGGCAAATCCGCTTGAGAAACGTTCCATCAGATTAATGGTGTTTTGGGGGAAGTACTCTATCACTTCGAACTGCGGAGGAATGGTTTCGACTATTCAGAGCGGGTGAAAACGATACCATGGATAAGCCAGCCGGAGGAAGACCTGTGACGACGAATGCCGATCAAATCATGGAAAACACCGGCATGTGGCATCTCGTGACATCACCCAGGAAGTTAGTCAGCAAACCATTTTAAACCATCTGCAGAAGGCTAGATACACAAAAAAGCTTGATGTTTGGGTGTCACATGATTTGACGCAAAAAAAACTTCTCTGCCAAATCAACGCCTGCGATATGCTGCTGAAACTCGACCCATTTTTGAAGCGGATGGTGACTGGCGACGAAAAATGGATCATATACGATAATATCAAGTGAAAACGGTCGTTGTCAAAAGCCGGTGAATCGTCCCAAACAGTGGCCAAGCCGGGTTTGACGGCCAGGAAGGTTTTGCTGTGTGCTTGGTGGGATTGGAAGGGAATCATCCACTATAAGCTGCTCCCATATGGTCAGACGCTCAATACTACCATCTATTGCGAACAACGGAACCGCTTGAAGCAGGCGATCGACCAGAAGCGTTCAGAATTGACCAACAGGAAGGGTGTAGTGTTCCACCAGTACAACGCCAGACCACACATCGGCAGCTCGGATGAGAGGTTTTATCGCATCCACCATATAGCCCGGACATAGCGCCAAGTGATTACCACCTGTTCCTGTCCATGACGAACGCCCTTGGTGGTGTAAAGTTGAACTCAAAAGAGGCTTGTGAAAGGATGATGTCCGAGTTCTTCGCAAATATGGAAGTAGGCTTCTTCGAGTGGGTATTATAAAGTTGACGTCTAGATGGAAACAGATTATCGAACGAAACGGCGCATATTTGAACTAAATCCGAAACTAAACTCAACGACAGTTAAAGCGTTGAAAATATGACCTTAGTTATCAAAGTGAACATACCTAGATCTATAAATATTCTTAAACGTAGTAAAATGTTATAATGAGTACAGTGGCGTATGAGTAACATGCTCTTGCTTATTAACTTGTACCAAATGTCAACTCTCTAGTGTAAGGATTTTATTATATTTTTTTTAATTATTATAACTATTCACAAGCTCACAAATTTATCGAATATTAAAATGGCGAATATTGTATTATTTTCATACATTTTTTTATTCCATTTAAAGTACGAAAAATAATTAACGAAATTATTTAATTATCAAAATTATTGTATTCTTAAGTAAAATTAAATATCATTAGCAATAAAAGTGACTATTAAAGACCTTAAACAACAAAGTAATATATTAGAAAGAAGCAGTGATTCATTTGATATGTTGCAAATACACTCCGGAACTCACCAAAGCATATGAATGACTCGGAAGTAATACTTTTTTTATGATAGGGTGAAACAAATAATACAAATTTAAAGGATCACACCACTCTATAGTATCAATAAATCAACAAATTTCAAATAATTTTCGAAGAAAACAACCAACAATTGAATATTATGTCTAAGGAAATTTATTATCTTTATAAATAAGGACCCCCAAAAACGTTTCCACCATAATATTGTAACTTTTAGTGCTGTATGATATTTCTAAAACTCTTATGTCCGGTTTCACAGTTAAACTTCGAAGCCTTCACATGTTTCTTTTTAAAAACACAAAAAAAAATATATTTTTTTTATTTAAATTTTTTTTTTTTTAATTTATGAAAAGTTAAAGATCTGAACAACCCTAATGCATTATATACATATACACATACAAATATGGAAGCGCATTAGCTAGCATACGTCACACACATTTCATTTTCTCACGATGGGGAATTGCTAATGGATGCGACTTCACTGCCACTTCTGTTGTCCCAGTTGCGTTCAAAAGCCAACTCCAGCAGCGCTCTTTGCCCTCTGCTTTGCGCCACAATAGTAGCACGCACACACATGCACAAGCACACTTCACTGCGTATTCAATCAAGTTGGAGTGCGAGTATATGCACTTATGAGCCATACATAAATCACTGTGATGCGACGAAGAGGAGACGACCAAAGAACGATTGACAGGTTCTTAATTAATTTGCGGCAATCTACAAGTGAATGGTGTTGAAGTAGCACAACACAAGAAGGAGATGTTAAGACAGTCTGCTCTCAGACAACAGGTCGCTGCTGTAGAATATGCAGAGGAGCTTATAAAACATGAATATGAGAAAATCAAAACGGTTGTAAACTCAATCGGCTATAACGAAAGTGTGTTTTGCAACAAAATTCCGTCACGTTTTAGAGGGATTTGAAAATTAATAGATAAAATACTTTAAGCTGAAGAGGAGTTAGGTAAATTTGTAATTATATTTTGAGAAGGGTTGCCAACTGTTTAAAAAATTTCATTTATTTAAATTCATAAAATATTTGAAGCTGATAAATACAAAAAATTGATATTTTTTTGAAAATATTTTGAAAAAGTGTTGCCATATTTTTGAAAATTTTATTTTTATAATATTGTTAAGATAAAAAAATACAAACTGAAGAATACGATAAGTTCAGAAACCAGATAAAACTTATTTTTTTAAAAGGGGTTGCCACCTTTTTAAAGATTTTATTTCAATAAAAATTATAAGATAATTGAATAATTGAAATATGGGTATTAAAATAAAATAATTTTTGGCACTTCAACATTCACAATAAAAATAAAGAAAGCTCAAAAGCTGAAATACTCTCACATATACAGTTCATTTGAAGCAGGTCAATGATTAAAAAAATATTTTTCGAAGTCTCCAAAAACCTTTGTCTTGTCAACTGACGTCGTAAATAGCTCTGAGAATAATTGGCTACATACACAAAATACTCTCGACCCTCCAAAACCCAACACTTTGGTATTTGCTAATTAATGAAATTGTCACTGCCCAAGAGCACATATACGAAAAATGTGTTGCCAATGTGTGGACACTGCCAACTTAGCAGTCGAACTTTTCCAATTAACACCACTTTGCCAGTTCACCGCCGTGGAAAATTGCAAAGAAATTTTTCGGAGATTTTCAATTGTCAATTCGAAAGCAATTTTCCTGTGTGCCTAACCTTGTCAGCTAGCGAATAATGCTCGGCATCTCAGCAAAGCAGCGAAATAATTTATATACAAAGTTGAGTAGGTGCGCACTTTAGTTTTGTTTTAGTTTTTGTACATTACATTCAGTGGGAATCCGCTCGCTGAAACTGTGGTCACCGCTGCGCCAACAGGCAGACAACTGCGCTGCGCGTCATTATGAGAACTTAAGTTGTTAAATAATTTCACTAACTAGTTTTAGAACATTTTCAAGTCATTTTTGCAGCGGATCCAATTAGACGACAACAATGGCGGTGGACCGTGTACCGCATACCCACCTGCTGGCTGCTGCTGCTGCTTTGGCGGCAGTGTCATCAATAAAATGAGTTATTGTCTGTGCATGCAGCAGGTCACAGGACTGTTGTTGATGTTGTTGTTGGCGTTAAGTTATAATGACAATGAAGTTGCTTCATTGTGATAGTTTTCTCGTTGCGGCTGGCTCTTTCCGTGGTTATAATGCTATGACTATGGCATTTCCGCTGCCACTTTGCTGCACTTCCGCCAACAAAGTGTTGAGCAAAGTTGACAGCAGCGCACTAATTTGATTGTTTGAAACTTAGGTCGTTAAATTTTACAGTTAGAAAATATTCATTGAAATTTAAATAGGTGTATTATGCATTTTTTAAATACAGTTGACTGCGGTCTAGCTTCTACATATTTTATGTGAAGTGATATGTGATGTACATATGTATGTGATTGGCGTTGAACCGTTTAGCCGGTTATAGCCGAATCGATGAGAACCCGCCACTCGTCTCTTTCCTTCGCAGTTCGGCGCCAGTTGGAGATCCCAAGTGTAACCAGGTCGCTCTCCACCTGGTCCCTCCAGCGGGTACGGCATAATCGGGTATACACTGAGAGCTGGAATGTTTTCGTCCATTCGGATAACATGACCTAGCCACTAGCGTAGCCGCTGTCTTTTTATTCGTTGAACTATGTCAATGTTGTCGTATAACTCGTACAGCTCATCGTTCCATCGTCTGCGGTATTCGCCATTGTCAATGTTCTGAGGACCATAAATCTTGCGCAAAATTTTCCTCTCGAAAACTCCTAGTGTCGTCTCATCTGATGTTGACATCGTCCAAGCTTCTGCACCATAAAGCAGGACGGGAATGATAAGTGACTTGTAGAGTTTGATTTTGGTTCGTCGAGAGAGGACTTTACTGTTCAATTGCCTACTCAGTTCAAAGTAGCACCTGTTGGCAAGAGTGATTCTGCGCTGGATTTCGAGGCTGACATTGTTGGTATTGTTGACACTGGTTCCCAGGTATACGAAATTATCTACGACTTCGAAGTTATGACTGTTAACAGTGACGTGGGAGCCAAGACGCGAGTGCGCCGACTGTTTGCTTGATGACAGGAGATATTTCGTCTTGTTCTCATTCACCTCCAGATCCATTCGCTTCGCCTCCGTATCCATGCGAGAAAAAGCAGAATAAACGGCGCGGTTGTTGCTTCCGATGATATCAATATCATCGGCGTACGCCAGGAGCTGTACACTCTTGTAGAAGATTGTACCTTCTCGGTTTAGCTCTGCAGCTCTTATAATTTTTTCCAGCATCAGGTTAAAGAAGTCGCACGATAGTGAGTCACCTTGTCTGAAACCTCGTTTGGTATCGAACGGCTCGGAGAGGTCCTTCCCAATCATGACGGAGCTTTTGGTGTTGCTCAACGTCAACTTACACAGCCGTATTGGTTTTGCCGGGATACCAAATTCAGACATCGCGACATAAAGGCAACTCCTTTTCGTGCTGTCGAAAGCAGCTTTAAAATCGACAAAAAGGTGGTGTGTGTCGATCCTATTTTCACGGGTCTTCTCCAAAATTTGGCGCATGGTGAATATCTGGTCCATGGTGGATTTTCCAGGTCTAAAGCCACACTGATGAGGTCCAATCAGTTTGTTGACGGTGGGCTTTAGTCTTTCACACAGTACGCTCGATGGAACCTTATAAGCGATGTTAAGGAGGCTTATCCCACGATAGTTGGCGCAGCTTGTGGGGTCTCCCTTTTTGTGGATTGGGCAGAGCACACTGAGATTCCAATCGTCAGGCATGCTTTCTTTCGACCATTTTTTCCAAAGAAGCTGATGCATGCACCTTATCAGTTCTTCGCCGCCGTATTTGAATAGCTCAGCCGGTAATCTATTGGCCCCTGCCGCTTTGTTGTTCTTCAGGCGGGTAATTGCTATTCGAATTTCTTCATGGTCGGGTGGTGGAACATGTATTCCATCGTCATCGATTGGGGAATCGGGTTCGCCATCTCCTGGTGTTGTACTTTCACTGCCTTTCAGCAGGTCGGAGAAGTGTTCCCACCATAATCCCAGTATGCCCTGGACATCGGTTATCAGATTACCATCTTGGTCTCTACATGAGGATGCTCCGGTTAGCCTATTACATATAATGATCTTCAATTATTCGTTATCATTTTGTGACTTATGTTTTGTTTCGAAAAGTCTCGAGGATTACCTATTATTTGTCCTAAAAATCTTTTCAGTAAGTATTCTAGTAGTCTCTAAGAAATATGTTATCTGCAAAAATACTTTCTTTTTTTCAAAAATATGGTTTCATTAACTATTTTCTGATTTCAGTTTTAACAAAAACGAACAATGCCTGTAGCAATAAATTAGTTAGGCCTTTTTATGTCAGAAACTAGCTGTTCTTAATATTAGTAACAATTCATGTTTGTGTGCATGTGTTACAACTTTTTACACGTCCATTCAAAAATCCTTATTCGAAATACATGCAAATATTTTTCGGACACTCATAATTACAAGTATACGCACAAACAAGTTCTACCAAAAAGTTACGTATACGCACTGGTTGCTGTATTGCGTGGCAGGCAACATGCAACTCGCTAGCAGATTTATGCACATATACATACATACACAAGCTGTCCGAAGCAAACAATGAAAACAAAGTGGAAATTGGAGAGGACTTGCAATTGCTTTGAGGCAATAAAAGTTGCCAAATTGTCAAGGAAGACAATGGAGAACTGTAGAAATGAGTAACTGGTTACTTTTTGAAAAAGGCTAGCTTTTTGACAATGTATTTATACGCCAGCATAGCCTAAGGAATGCACTCACAGTCGTAAAAAGAAGCACTAAATTTACAAAATTAATTGGATTCAACATTTTGAAGTTTGATTTTAAATATCGAAAAAATACTTTTAATTTTTCGAAATTTTTTTTGTTTAAAATTTTTCACATATCTTTCTGCGCTGCACCAGTAATGGGTTCTTGTCTTAGATTTGACACTTGGAAAAGTACTGAAAGCTGCATTTTTTCTCCACAAATATTATTAATCGACGCCACCCGAACTTAACGCTACCTTACTTCTTTTACTTGGAATTTATGCAATACCACTACTAAGTAAAATTAATTACCTTAGTATAACAAACAACCGAGCAAATAGTATACGGTCCATTTAAGTAATTTAATATACTCAAACTTCAAAATCATCATCTCTTTGCTCTCTACAAGCACACTTACTTACTTACTTATGTGTGTGTGTGTGTGAATGCATCGTTGTACGTATAATACTTGGTAACCAAATTATTGTTTGCTGTTGTGCCGATGTTGTGTATTTGCTTAATTCGGTTTAATATGTGTATGCTAATTAATTTGCAATTAAGCGAACCAACAAATGCCTGGTAAATTGCATATTCATTATGAATTATATTCTGTAGTCTATTGTGAAAGTGTGTGTGCCTTAAGACACCTGTTTATGAAGCTAATTAAAGTGCAAATAAGATACAAATTAAATTATTATTATTATTATTAATTTTTTTTCGTCGACCATCTTTTTGTCAAAGCTAGAGAATTCGGCTCAAAAAGTGACATTTTCAGTTGAGAATAAGTTTGGGATGCAAACAGATCTCTACAAATGTTTTGTTGGGTAAATGTTGACACAAATGTCCAAGATCGATATAAAACTATTTAATCGACCACTGCTTGACCCTAGAGACATCTATTGGAAAACGGCAGATGCAAAGTTGTAGACCTAATATTTTTTATATGCCACAAATAGAAGCGAATTTCTTTAGAAATCATCAAGTTCATTACTTTAATTTAGTGGTGGATTTTATCTGGACTCATATAGATAGTTTTTTCTATAATCAAACGCATTAAAAAGTCCGTTTGTAGACTTCTAGTTCATAGATCCTCGTATATACACACGTATCTTATCAGCTTAAATTACTGTCTGTACTCTTCTCTGCCACTTCTATTGTACAACACGAACTTTAATTAATACGATGTTGGTTCATATCAACTTGGTAAGTTGAAGACAACAGATTTCTTAGCTTTTCATTAAGCATTTGAGCATCGATTTTTTGTTTTCTTTCCACCTCGAAGTTGACATTGACGAATGTTATTTACAACCACAAAGGTTGAAGGCAATCATTCAACAAGTGTTTACGGTATGTTTTGCGTAAGTAGCTGATACCAGCTGTCATAGCCGACAGTGTTTCTGGAGGTAGGTGGAAATGAATTGCAGCTAGCGCTAAATGACTAAATTGTAACTGTTATTTAAGCTGTAATTTACAGTAAATTTCAGTTTACTAAATTTATTAAAAACCAATCTCGGATAGATTTGATTTGAAACTATTTGGTTCCTTTGATGCTAATCTCGCACCAGAACCATCTAAATTATAGGAACTCTAAAAATTCTAAATAAATCTGAGCCCAACAAACTCTTCCAAAATAGTTCAACAAGGTCAAGGTTAGGAACACTTTATTCACCGAACACGTCAAGGACTGATGAAATATAGGATAATAGATAGATAGACATGATAGAGAACGGAGAACTTATTTCTGTGAAGCAAAAATCCGAAAGCTGTTGAATGGCAGTAATGACAATCCTGATTGGTTAGAAGAGGTTTTAAAGAAAATACTCCCTGAGTAAATGACTATGTTGTAGGTTTCCAATGTAAGATCATAAAAACCTGAATCGCAGCCTCAACAAATACTAACTGCATTCGTTTTCATAACAAGAAATATTACACAAAAGAAAAATATTTATTAAACCAACCGAATTTTATTACGAGCTCTTAGTTTGATACTTTCACATATTAATTTAAATGAATTTTCGGTTTTCTTTTTTTCATTACAATCAAACCGCATTACTGTTTTTTGACTGGATATTTTGGTTTCGGTATATTACCGGGTATATATTCGGGTCTATCGTATTCAATGTGATCTAAAGCTGCATCGAAAAGGAAATGATGTGTCTCTTCGCCCTCTATTGGTGGATGCAAGGACGGCTCTTCTTCTTCAATCACTGGCCCCACAGGTGGCCCAAGTACCCGATCGTCATCGTAGTAGTCGAAGGCATTGGCGACAAAAGCCAAAACAAGCAAATAAAACAAAGTGACGAATTTCATGTTTGCACCGTATCTAAAACAAGACTCACTCACAAACTATACAATGCAGCGGATGTGTTTAGGCATTTTATAGTAGTCTTACGAAGCAACACGCCATTGGACTCGAACGAAAATTTCATCAGCATTTTGTACGATTTGACAATTAATCAGTGCGGTTGTATGTTTTTGAGGAATTATCAGTAGTTTCTGAGTATGTTGACAAGACCGAATCAGTAAATGTATTGCTAGCTTCATATCACACACGTAATTATTTTTATGTTCAATTAAATTTTGTAAAATTGTGATTAGATACTAAGTACACTGCGAATTTTTCGAAGATTTTTCCAGATTTCCGTTCAAGCAACTCGTGATGTCAGTTTGTATTTAGTTAATTGTTGTATCCAGAAAATTTCAAGAAGTGCATTGACCACATATTACCATCGTTTGTCATTACATTAATCAGCATTTAAATGAAAGTTTGCGATTTATATAAGTTTAGAAAAGCCTGAATGTAGGCAATCCTTTTTAACATTGCCTACATTTAGGATCAAACTATAAATCTGATTTACTATATGGAATAGATGGAGTTCGGGCCGAATTATAAAAATTCCGAATAGACAGATTGAAAGATCTAAACATACATATATCCGACAGAGAGCCTTTAAAACCTTTAGAACTATGCCAGTCGGACTAGACAATAAACAACGCCCATCTATTCAACAAAGCTTTAAACAAACATCTCTGTATCAGAAATAAGTAGGTACACTAGAACGAAAAAAGACCTTGAAGGGCTCACAAGTTTACAAAGAATTTCGACAACTTTTTCGACATAATACCTACAAATATTTAATAAAGAAACATTTTTTATATTTTCAAATGCATTTATTTAATAATTTTTTATTGGCTAAAGCGTTATAATACATAATAATCGATAATGCTGGTTAAAATTTAAATATTACTTAAGCGCATGCTTTTATAATTTTATAAAAATAAATCAAAAACTAAATATGTCTAGGTATAAGGAAAGTGTAGAAGATGTAAAAATTATACTACGGGGTTATAAGCTAAAAACGGTAAGTTTTTCTACGAGAATTTGAAAAAAAAAGTGTATAAATATATAATATATGTATGTGTAAGTAGTAGTGTGTAATTTCATAATTTCGTAAAGATGCCTTCACTATCCATTATTTGAAGCAACCACTTGGTACGCTTTTAAAGCTTCTTCGCCCTCAAATTCGAAGTTGACAAATTGCTGGCGGGCGCACGTAGACGCGTCGGACGCGCCAACTCCATCGGCACTGGATTGCCCTTGGTGCGCTGCGCCAAGTGGATGCGCGTCACTTTGGTGGTGAGCGCGCGCTTGCGCAATAGCACCGCGCCCAATGTCTTCATAGCCTCTTCCGTGCTGGAACTGCCACTGCCGCTGCTCGAGTTCGACTCGACCGTTTTCGGTGCCAATACCAGCGATGAGGAGACGTTGCGAGCGGCGTGTCGCGTCTTCACAATGCTGCTGCTTGAGGCGCGTACTGGTATTTTACTCGCCTGTTGCTGAGGTTTGCTTGTAGGAGGCGCCATGGATGCTTCTTTGGCTGCATCAGTGGCGCTTCTATCGCGCAATGAACGCCTGCGTTGTGTAACTTCACTGGCGGTCTCATTGTCGCTAGTGTCGCCACCAGCATCATCCAAATTGCCACCGCTCATCGACAAACGCCGCCGTGTCATCATGCCGCCGCGTTGCGGTGACGGCGTACTCACATCTTCATTGTTGTTGCTTTTGCGACGTTTCTCCTTCGGCGCGCTGTTGTCTTTATCGTCTGCGCTGGGAGTATCAGCGTGTTTTTTGGCGCGCACAACGGATGTTGTGTCCGCTGTCGAGCGAGTAGCAGAGCGCGTGCGCGTTTTGTTTGTGACATCCGTAGCGGACTCACTATTGGCGCGCGGCGCAGATTTGGTTCTCGCATCCTCAGCTTTACGCGTAGCGGATTTTGAAGCGTCGTCAGCTTCCACGCTGGTTGCGGAGCTAGATTTATCAGCTGCATCCGCGTCAGCATTAACGCTCGTGCGCTTGGCCGATCGTGTGCGCTGCGCAGCGGTATCCGCGGGTGTTAACACGGCAACACTTGTCGCGGAACGGGTGCGCGTTGCGGAGCTTGCGTTTGTCGTCAAATTCGAATCACTTGAAGCGCTTGCTTTCGCTCCAGCAGACTTTCTTGTCGCTTCAGTGTTTTTCTCTGGCTCTGGTATTGTAAGCGAAGTAGAGCGTTGTCGCTCACTTCTGCGTGTTGGTCCGACCACTTCAGTGCTGTTCTCCTTTGTTGCATTTTCTTTCAACGGCTCGCTGGGCGGTGGCGAGGAGTTGCCACGGCGCGGACGCAACTGTTTCTTAGCTGGCGTTTCAGCACGTAGACGCTTCAAAAGCGGCGACTCTAAACGTGGCGAATAAGGCACCACGTCGGCGGTTGCGGCGCCAGTCGGCTTTGGTGTTGAGCAGAACGTTCGTTTCAAATTGACGCGTGCTGACGTCAGGGCTTTTGTCACGCTGGTGGATTCGGTGTTAGTTGGTTGTTGGTTTACAGTGTCAGTTCGGTCTTCAGCCTCGTCTTCAGTTGTGTCAGTGTCCTAAAATGTTTGTATTGTTTTATTAAAATGATTATTTGCTTTATTGAAGTTAGTTGTCTCAGTTATGTGCTTTACAAAATATTTTGATATTTTATAAATGGAAAAACTAAAGTCTATTCTAAGAACTTCTAAGTAAATTCGAAAATTTAAAACTAAACACCAAAACAGTTATACTAAGCAACGCACCACAACCGGCAACCGGCGTCCCTCTCACACCGCCTCGCCACACGCATACAAATCAGTAGCATCATTTTCAATTGGTGAATTCAATGTACGCAAATACATATATATTTTTTATATATAGACAGGGTTTATACAATATTGGAGAAAATGTAAATAAAACTACAAACTAAGTGCAAAAAAATACGTGCATTAAATGGGTGGTGGCGTTGGTTGACACTGGTGGAAGCGGTTGGTTGGGCGTGGGCGTATAGTTTGGGTTAGTAACTGTGCTGAGCTAACTACAGTTGTAATCCTCGTCGTCTGGTACTCACTTGATTCGGCGCCGATTGATTTGACTGACTGCGTGTGGCACGACGTTGCGTTTCCGTTAGATTCGCCACGGATATGTCACCACCACCGGCACGCCGTTGACGTCGCACTATGGTGCGCGGTGACATTACCGCCGGCGGTGAAGGCGGTACAACATCGGATGTATTGAGCTGCTGTGGAGAAAATTTTGAAATTTGTTAGCGATACAATTCATTTTTTTTTTTTGTAATTCCATTACTTACCTCTTCGACTTCGTTGTTTTTGGCGGCGCTTCGTGTCGCCGCACGCGCCAGCAGCCTGGTTGCCGGCGGCGGTAATTTCGCTTTTTCTTGCTCCTTGCTCCGCGTTTTTATTGATTCCTTCGGCTGCGCCTTCGCCGGCTCTTGCTGCACTTCCTTTGCTTTCTCTGGTTTATCGGTTTTCGGCGCCGACTGCTCGACGGTTTGCTGTTTGCTGGACTCCTTCGTTTGCCGCTTAGCTGGACTTGAGGCGCTACGCGTTGTCGTTGCTTGGCTTTGGCCAACTGCTGCATCGCTATTTGTTTTTGAATTTGATTCAGTGTCGTCGACGTCAACATTAAGTGTTGGCAGGTTTGCACGTCGCTTATTACGCCCTTTTGCCGCATCCTTAGTCGGCTCTGCGGCTTCCTCCTCCGCTGCGTTATTCTTTTCGGCATAACGTAAATTGCGTCTCACACGTGTATTGCGCACTTGGTGCTCTTCACGTGCTGGTTGCTCAGATTTCTTATCGGAATCTATGCGCGCCTCAATGCGTATCTTCGGCGAGCGTGGCGGTCCATCAGCCGCCTCGTTGTCCGATTGGCCACGTGTTGAATTCAACGATTTGCGCAGATAACGGTGACCCACGCGATTCTCGCGTCCATATGTTGTCGGCACACGCGCCGACGGTGAGATATCCTTCGTTATTATGCCACCATCGGCGGCTTGCTCAGCGACTGTGCGCGTATCCGAGACAGTAGGCGCCATTTCTTCGCTCGAAGTAGCAGGCTGTGACGCCAACTCAGTAGCGGCGTCAGCAGCAATGTCCTCTGATAGCGTAGCAACACTTTCTGTGCCATCAGGTGGTGGCTGTGGCGGCGGTTGTCGTGTTGGCTCATCCACCTTCTCACTCACTGCCGCCGCTTTACCACGTGCAGTCTGTCCGATTGCTGTGTCGTTGTCGTTCACTGTCTCATCATTGCTGTCCTAGAAGTGCAAGAAGCATTAGTTTCAAGTGTTAGCAGTGAAATTTAATAAACGTTACCTCTTCGCCTTCGGAATCGTTTGCTGCCGCCTTGTGGGCAGGATTGTACGTGCCATCGACGAGACCTTTAAAGTCTATGATGAGCTTGATTGTTCGCGGATCAAGATCAGCCTAAAGGAAGTATTTTAAATTTATATTTGGAAGGACCTTTCATATATATCTTTTACTCCTCACCGTTATCAACTTATCGGCGGTTTCTTTCATTTCACGCTTCAGCTGTTCATTCTGTGTGACACTCAACTCGAGCGTGATGAGCTCTTTGGCCAGCAGCTTGCACAAGTCTTTGTTGGTCAAATTGTTCAACATCTCTTGCAATATAGTTTCGGCGATTTTATTGTGTATCCAGCCGTCGGTTATGGACGAACTCTCCTGCCGTGTGGAGTCGATGATGAAACGTGTTATAGTTTCGGGGCGTATCTCGTGCAGCGGATTCTCATAAGGGGCACTTAATACAGTGGTCAACATTGGCAGCAGACAAGGCTGTAGCAAACCATGCCGCTTGCATTGAATAAGATTTTCGAGAAAAACGCCCAAGATTTGGTTAATATTTGCATCTGTTGAGATATAATAAATATGTTGAGAATTATATGTATAAAAAAAATTAAAAACTCGTTAACCTACCGGTGCTTGGATTAAAATAACGCAGCAGCAATTTTTCAATGATATCGCTAGACTTGATGTAGCCACGTAATATGAGGCGACAGAAGCCAACAATGATGGCACTAACGATGCATGTGTCATCGCAAGTGTCGAGAAAGTGTGACATCATATAGATGACATCCACACCCTGACCGGCGCTCAGCACATTCGAATCATCTTCGCTATCCAGAAATTCTAATGTGTTGTATAGCTGGCGGCCACTTTTCTTCGTTTTATTTTGGTCCTCTTGTTTGGCGAAATTATCCAAACCGTATCTAAATTAAAAAAATATATATTAATTATTAATTAAGCGTATGGATCGTTTGATGCGAAAATATACCTGTCCAGCAGTTCAAAAATACACGTTATTGACGTCTCCCATATGCGAATATTGTGATTTTTGAAAAATTGTGAATACAACTCCTCGAATACATCCTTGGCCAACACCTCGTACAGCATACTGCAGGCTGTACCGCATTTCAGCGCCCAATCACGTATGGCTATTTGATTCGAAGCAAGATGGCGACATATGAAATCCTATAAAAGTACAGTTAATACAAGTTTTGCTACAACAACTCAACAACTTGAAATACTCACATTATACAATTTCAAAATGCTCGGATTGAGTGAACGCACTTTGGGTGAAACGACCATGTGGAAGGCAATTTGTAAACTCTTCAATATGCACTCGGGTTTCAATGTTTTACGCAGTTGTAACGGGCGATTTAACTGAAAATAATACGTAAAATTTGGAACTTCATATTCAGGCACTAATACGTGATAATAAACTTACCGCATCAGCATTGGGATGATTCTCCAAAAGTGGTTGCAATAAGTTTGCATATTCTTCAGTAGCAGTGAGCTTCTCTTCAGTTATTTGTTGTGCACGCATATAATCTTTTTGCTTTACGAAATTCATTTCTTGTTCTTCCAAATCGAGAATTTTCACTTTTAGCGATGATAATTTCAAATTTAGATCGGCATTTGAGGAAGTCGCTAATAGTTCAGTGATTAACGTGCGATCGTGCAATAGATCATTTTGCTTGTTATTTAAACCGCATATATCTTGCACGATTTCCACAATAAACTATATATAATAAAGATTTATATTCATTTGACAAGTGAAATGAGGTTAGTTTAGCATGCTGCTCACCTGTATACGCGCATTTTGATCAGTTATTAGATTTTCGGTGCAGCGTACGATCATCTCGATCACCTTCTCATCCAGACGGAATGTTTTCAAAAGATACGCCAAAAGTTTCTGTAGATTACCACGGCCAATTTCATCACCCAAATCGAATGTGTAGAGCATTTCAGTGAGCGAGAGCAGTTTGTATTGAAATTCCATTAGCTCAAATTTGTCCATGTCCGCTTTTTGTAAATGGCAGAAGCTGTAAAGCGTAGATGTAAATATTAAGTACATAATTAATATTTTTAAAAGTCATTGCGACTTACTTCTCCACATAAGTACAGAATGTGCTCAATTCGGGCACAATTAAATCGTGCTCTTCGGCCAATTCCGTTTGCAAAAACTCGGTCAAAGATTGCCAATACAAAGCAATTTCCATGGATAGTTTTTCGTATGGCACCAAACGATGCATTTCACCATCTTCATCTAATGGCACACAGGCAATCAAGTCGTTTTTTTTCTGACGCCTTAAAAGTATATATAGAAATATTTTTTTTTATTAAATTATTTTTATTAATTAAATATTAAAAAACAAAAATACTCACTTAAATAACTCCTTCAGTGTCTGCTTTGTCACTTTACGAAAACGATCAATTTCACTCTCACTAGAATCTAATTTTAAAGCCGCTATTAGAGCAATAAGATCTTTTTGGTAAGATTCTATCCACTGTTGTAACATTATTGTGACTACCACTTTGCGTACAGCTTCGGAACGATCGTTAAGTCCCTGCTGTAGTAAGGTCAAACGCTGTGACACCTTATATGAACGCACCGGGTAACTACTCATGTGTAAATATGTATGTCGACGCACTTTCTCGTCAATGTCCCACAATCGATCCAGTATATAAGGTATAGTATGATAGTTGCGTCCCATACATGTTATTACAGCTTGTCGCACACGTGAGGATGGATCAGAGCAAAGGTGAAACTGATAAGCACGCAGCACTGGATCGTCCGGATTGTCTGGTACTTGCAAACGTTGCATTGCCAATATTGCTTGCACACGCACATTCGGCGAAGTATCATGTAAACGATGCAGCATATATTCTAATATACGATCGCATATTGCATCATCTAGTGCGGCTTCTTGACCAAGCGCTTTAAGTATCATGTTCACAAATTGACAAATGCGAAAACGTATGTGTGGATTGCGCGAAATGGTCTATCGAGAAAAATAAGTAAATTGTATCCATAGCTGTAAAGCTATAATTTTTAACACTTACCGTAAGCAGCCACTTGCACATATCAATCAACACAGGATGTGTATCTTCCCCATCATATGAACTTACAAATTTAGAACAAAATAATAATGTCGTTTCTGCGTACTCATTACCCTCATCGGCCACCATTGCAGTTTTTATCATTTTGATGAACGTAAACATGAATGCATCATGATCCATCTACCCAAAAAATATAAGCACATAATGAAAAATAGTAAATACCACAACGCGTTTTGTTGTTTACACACCTTGGCGTACAGTTGCTTCAATTCCTTAACATATTTTTTGTGGCTAGTTTCATTTAATTGCACATTGGACATTATTGTGTACATGGGGCCGTGCAACATCATCGAATTGCTGGCTGTAGCACTTACAGCACCACCCCGCTGACGACTTGCAGCAACTGTATTTTCTTTTTCTTCATCTGCAATTGGTATTTTTCGTTTTCGACCCATCTTTTAACACCTTGTGATGTGGGTTTGCGTTAACAATTATTTATTTTTTTATAATTTGACACAAACTCTACAAATAAGAAAAAAATGCTAACGCTTACTACACGATTTCAATAACTTATCTTGTCAAACGTTCCGTTAAAATTTTCCCAAGCAGCGTCCCTTTTTTCAATGTTGCCACACTTTCAGCGAATATTATAAATATGGAAGGGTTGCATTTCACATTAGAATTTTGAGTAACCGGTTCAGACAAATAAAAATTAGAATATATTATCAATACTGACAAGATAATAATATATTAATACAAAAAATAATATATTTATAAAACAGAAGTATTAATTTTTAAAAGTTTTTATGTAATTTTTAAAAACTCAATAGCCATATATATTTTTAAATATATTTTTAAAGTAAAAAAATCGTATTTTCCAGCACTGAATTCAAATCAAAACAAAAATAGCGATAGATTGAATTGGAATTAGCGTGGAATGTTAAAACGTGCCGACATAACATTAACATAATTTCAAAATTATTGTGTTTTTTACAATTTAATATTTAAAAATACTAATTGTGAAAATGAGTGACACCTCACTTAAAATAAATAATTCTGACTATACAGTTTATGCATCAGCTGCTTGCAATCCAACTCCCCATTGCGCTGACTGGGGCGACAATGGGTTGATTGTTTTCGGCGCACACTTTTCCGTAGCAGTCGTTGATCCAAATGTAAGTAAATTTTTTAAATTTGTTTAAACGTGGGTAAAAATAATAACAATTTTTCTTCCAAAAAGTATAACGGCTCCGCCAAACACATTGCTACTTATAAAGGACATGAAGCTCGTGTTAATGCAGTACATTGGTTACGGTTGCCGTCCGGCGAACCAGAGTCATACTTCATATCAGGAGCTGATGATTGTAAAGCTTGCATTTGGCACTTTGATAAAACATCCGATGTTGTGCGTTTTGAACCACTTATACACGATGGCCCAGTCACAGACATTACAAGTCTTTATTTGCCACACAATAATTGGTTAATTGCCACAGCTGCTGAGCAGACTGTAACATTGTGGAGCTTCAACAACTCAAACATAGAACTAGTGCAAAAAATAAGCAACACCAATAGTTACACGCTTGGTCTCAGTCTATTTCGTATGCCAAAAAGCGAACAATTTCTTTTGGCTTTTGGAAATGATAAGGGCAACATATATCTATGGGCGCAAGACAAGCCGCTGAAATCCAATAGCACTGAGGAGGATGCAAAACCATTTCGTATGGTGCATCACATGACCGGTCATGAGGACTGGGTGCGTGCACTTGATGTTATCGAAGATGGCGACGACATTTTATTAGCAAGTGCGGCTCAAGACAATTTCATACGACTGTGGCGTATTTCGAAACGCACGCAGGAGCAGGCACTTGAAAATAGAGTAGATATTTGTAATATAATGGAAGAAGAATCCATTGAAATACGTGTAGAGGAGAAAATTATACATTTAAGTGAAAGCAATTGGTGTGCGATTAGCTTGGAATCGGTGCTTTACGGACACGAAGGTTGGGTGTATGGCGTGAACTGGCACCGATCAAAGGAACATGGTAAGCGCACATAACTGCATCAAGAAATATTAAAATCCGATAAAAGAAATTTGTATTTAAGGTCTACGTTTGCTATCCGTTTCAATTGATAAGTCAATTATCATTTGGGCACCTAGTGAAGATGGTGTATGGATGGAACAGGTGCGTGTTGGCGAGGTCGGCGGTAATTCTTTGGGATTTTATGGCGGAAAATTCTCCAGTGACGGCAAATCCATATTTGGACACAGTTATCAGGGTGGTTTCCATATTTGGCATCAAATGGCGGATAATGAAAATCTTTGGTCACCCGGTGTCATAATAGGTGGACATTTCGACGAAGTACGCGATTTGGCTTGGGCACCAAATGGTGAATTTTTAGTGAGCGTGTCCGCTGATCAGACTACACGCATACATGCACCATGGCGACGTGCCAATGATCAGAGCGATGATATGATAACTTGGCATGAATTAGCACGTCCGCAAGTGCATGGATATGATATGCAGACAATTGCAATACTCTCACGCTACAAGTTTGCGAGTGGTGCAGAAGAGAAAATTGTACGCACATTCCAGGGATCTGCGAATTTCATTGAAAACTTCCGACGCATAACCGGTGCTCAAGATGATGCTGAGGGCGATGCCTTATTGGAAAGTATGTTTTCTTGTAATTCAATTTCAATATCCAAGCAACTAATTATAAATATTTTGCACAGCTTTACCAAAAGGTGCCTCTGTACCTTCACTGGGTCTATCAAATAAGGCCGTATACAGTGCTGACATTGATTCGGTTTCCAAAGAGAAGCACATTAAAGATGAATACCCTGAAAATTATTTCATACCGGTCACACTGGACTCACCGCCACAAGAAGAGACACTCATGCAAAATACGCTTTGGCCAGAAATGCAAAAGCTTTACGGTCATGGCTTCGAAATTTATGCACTGGCCGCTTCACCAGACGGCAAAGTTTTGGCTTCGGCATGTCGCGCCACAAACGAGGAGCATGCGCAAATAATACTTTGGTGAGACGACATTTCTTGATTAGATTTGTGTATAAAATACCTAATCCAAATCACTTTGCAGGGACACCAATACGTGGAAGCAAATTCAAAAACTCCCGGCGCATAAACTCACAGTAACCCAAATGCGATTTTCACCAAATGGCCGGCTCTTGCTCTCTGTCTCACGCGATCGCACCTGGGCACTTTTCGAACGTGTTGAAGATTCAACCACCACGAATAATCAATACACTTATCGTTTGAAACAAAAATCGGCTGCTAAAATGTCGGTGCATAGTCGTATAATTTGGACATGTGATTGGTCGCATGATGGCAAATATTTTCTGACTGGTGGTCGAGATGCAGTGCTCGGCGTATGGACGCAAATTGAAAATAATGAATGGGCCGTGTGCCTCAAGGAAACTCACTCAAACCCAGTGACTGCACTTGCACTCGCACCAAAACTAGTAAGGACTGGAGTGTATCAGCTTGCCTTAGGTTTTTCGAATGGTGATATTTTGCTGCAACAGTTTGAAGAAGTTGGAAAACAATTGAACGCTCTAAGCGACACGTAAGTTTACCCTGATATATCATTTAACCCATTTTTTTTATTTAATATTTACATATATTTCGGTTTACAGCAAAGTTATTTTTGAGAAAGCGCATGACTCTGCTGTGAAGCGAGTGCAATTCCAGCCATTACGTGAAGCGAATAATAGTAGTGCTGACCATTTTCTTCTTGCTAGTTGCGGTGACGACCATTTCGTTAGAATATTTAAGTGCCCACATACATTTGAGCACAAAAAAACGTGAATGCAATAAATATCTGTGGATGCATGAATATCAAAAGTAATAAACAAAACAATTGTACATACACATATTTTTTTATTGATAAAATCAATTCACTTTAAATAAACACTTATTTTAACATAGACTTCATTGTAAGGAAAATAATTGGAAGGGTATAAAAGTTTAATTTTAAAACACTAAATTTAATAAACATGAACAAATCTTTTTGTTGTATATGTAGCTTCATTTGCAGGCAACATTTCCGTTACAAAAACTATACGACCCTCCTTCGTCAGCGCAACGTCGCAAGTACGATCAGTTTCGTCACAATAAGTATTTTTTAAACAATTCACAGATGGACGTATGTCAAGCTAAAATAAATATAAATTTGAATAAATAACGTATGAATTGGATAAGATTTCAATTAAATTATAATTATTTATTTGATTCGAATTATTAGCCGTAAGTTTCCATGACTACTTTTTATAGACATAATCTTAAATTACTTTTGTTCTACTTACGTTCCATAAACTCTCTAATGTAGAACTGAAAACACAGATGCGGCGGTTATGGCAATCTGCAACAACTATTGTGCCATCATCGTCACAACACACACCAGAGGGACATGAAAATTGTAAAGTTCCAAATCCACGATTGCCTTTAGTTCTTATAATCTGTAACTCATTAACATTAATAATACATTGATTAATATATATATATATATATATATATATATATATATATATTATATATATACCTTTTCCTTCGCAGGATCAATAAGATGCAAGCAGTGATTTGCATAATCTGTTACAATTAGGTTCCCCTTGGGTGTATAACATATGCCACGCGGTGTTATTTCGTAACCACTGAACTTGCAAATACCTAGCGGTATTTCACGGATGAAACGTCCATTATGCTCGAATTGTTGTATGCGATGATTTGCCGAGTCCGTAACAGCAATTTGTAAATTTGAGTTCACAGAAACATCAAATGGGAATTTGAAATTTCCACATTCTGAGCCCAAACTACCAAATGATAGCAGATATTTTCCACCTGATGTGAATACTTGTATACGATGGTTATTTTTATCTGCAATAATAATTCGACCACTTTTGTCCACACAGATTCCGGCAGGCGCATTAAACTGGCCATTACTGCTCCCTTTTTGCCCAAACTTATACATAAATTGTCCTTTTGCACCGAAAATCTGTACATTATGGTTACGTCTATCAGTAATTAAAAATTGTCCTACTTTATTTACACAAACTCCCCAAGGACGTCCAAGGTGACCATCATCAGTCCCTTTGGGTGCAAAAGTCAATGTCGGTAAATCTGAACGTAAAACTTTGACCATTTCGAATCCAGGTACTGCTTGTCCAATACCAATGTTTGTACTATTTTCATTTTGTTGAGTTTCAAATATGTTAGTTGTATCTGTTTCCGCATTTGGTTCAACTTCGTTATTAAGATTTGCTTGAAATGTGGTAAAGAATGTATTTTGTGAGTTAACATCTTGCACACCATTTGGAATGTTGAATATGTTAGTAAGGTCATTTTGGCCATCAAGTTCAATGGATCCTAGGGTTTCTATATTCCTCAAAACGTTACTCGAAAATTGAGGTGGATAAAACTTATAAAATTCGTCTTTATAATGTTTTCCCTCATATAATTGAGCAAACCTATCCACTTGTCGCTGTGCCTCTAATACTTGCGTAACAATGTAGAAATTTTCTAAACGGGGCCCATTACCAAAAAGCCTATGTAATTTATTAGTAGAATTGATTAAACCCGTATATGATGCCCTCAATGTAGACATTTGCTCATACATAACGTCCATTCGATTTCTATGCATTTTATTTACAATCTCTAAAAGATTATGTTCTCTTTGCTCCAAAGCCGCTATAAGCGGCCGAAAAGTATTCCGTATGCTTTGTGCCAACATATTGCAGTTGTCATCAATATTTCGGCTACATTCCACTTCTTCAAAACCAATATTTTCGAAACATCTCGAAGCCAAATTACCACATTGTGTGAGGTGATAAATTAAATCTTTCCTTTGGTTTAGGAAATTGTCAATTTCAAAACAATTGTGTGCGGCATGGTTTTCAGGTAAGCAATGCTCACAAAGTAACGCTCTGCAATCTTCACAAATATACAGTAAGATTTCATTGTGTACCCTACATCTCTGCGTGTACCGCGAAGTATTGCCTATATTTGGCGTCATTGTTGAATCACTAACTTTGCTTCCAGACATTTTATTGTTGCGCGATTTTTCTGAAGTGGTTATTGACGGCACCTCATGCGGTTTTAAATCAACTATATAGAAGTTTCAAAAAAAATTAGAAATTTACGAAATAATGTGAAGTTTTAAAGTATAACTTACCAATTTCCCCTTTATTATTCTTTAAAAACTGTTTTGGTTTAAAATGCTTCGAACAGACTATCGCTAATTTTAAATTTATTTCATTACCTTTATGGCAAAAATTTAACCATTTATTTCTTAATTTTGTTTCTTTTGGAAAGGGAAAGAATTGATATTTTCGGTTATTCGTTTGGTTGGAGCAATTAAAAACCGAGCACTGCATTATGGACAAATAACGGAACCCCACCAATAACACATACAACAATTGTCAATTACAGTAATAAATAATTATTTATGAACAAATTAATTGTATTGACTTGATTTCAATTTCTGGTGTAACGAATTTTATAATCGTTCACTTTATGGCCGTTGCAAATTTTTTTTAAAAGATGAAAGTTAAATTTGACAGTCTCCATAAAGATGTAAGTCATTGAATCAGTAATCGATACATACAATTTACCGATTAGAAAATTCAACTCATAGAATTTTTTTTTAATTTCCAAGGAGAGAATAATTTTATTTAGGTGCTTTTTGTTTGTTTATGTGTATCAATTGATTTGATATCTTTTGGCAATTCGCAAACATTATGTTAAAAATGTTTAATTATAATGTTTGCAAATTTCTTGGGATGCGCCTCTGGTTGTCAAACTTTTGTTGGTATTCTTTACGCAACCCTTCACAACAACAATTTTGTTTTCTATCTGTAGGCTTATCTTGTTGCTGACCTTAACCGCATCAATTGCGACATGTGTATATAGAATAAAAGTATATTCATATGTATTCATTGAACTAAATTTTCAGCAGACTCTTTCTCGTTTCGGTTTCTGTGGGTAACACTATTTGAGGAAGTCACCATAATGATACACATTAAGTGCAAGGACACAAACTTGGAACCAATACCCGTTAAGGTAATTTGGTTTTATAGTTTAGTTAATGATTCATATTTCTTTATAATAAAATATAATTTTTTGTCTAGATTGGTATAATTGGTGGTAGCGGTCTTGATGATCCCGATATTTTAGAAAACCGTAAGGAAACCGAAGTCAAAACTCCATTCGGCAATCCTTCAGATGTTTTGATCGAGGGTGAGATTGGAGGTGTGAAGTGCGTATTATTGGCACGTCATGGCCGGAAACACAACATTATGCCAACTAATGTAAATTATCGTGCCAACATCTGGGCCATGCGTCAAGTCGGTTGCACACATTTGATTGTATCAACAGCATGCGGTTCGCTGCGTGAAGACATCAAGCCTGGTGATTTGGTGGTACCAAATGATTTCATTGATCGCACCACAAAACGCGCACAAACATTTTACGATGGCGGTGCGGAAAGTCCGCGTGGTGTTTGTCATTTAAGTATGTTCCCATCGTTCAGTGAACGCGTGCGCTCGCTGCTTGTTGCCACTGCCAAAGAGTTGGATTACAATGTGCATGATAAAGCAACGATTGTAACAATTGAAGGACCACGTTTCTCTTCACGTTCTGAAAGTAATATGTTCCGTCAATGGGGTGGTGATCTTATTAATATGACGACATGCCCCGAAGTTGTGCTGGCCAAAGAGGCGGGACTTTTATATGGTTCCATTGCTATTGCAACTGATTACGATTGTTGGCGCATGGGTTGCGAGGGTGTAAATGTGCAAGATGTGCTAAAGACTTTCGCCGCAAATGTTGTCAAAGTAAAGCACATACTAATGAAAGCTGTGCAGAATATAGCCAAAGAAGATTGGACCGAAGACATTTTAGATGCCAAGGTACCACTTATATTGTGTTATCTAAGACATATTTATTTATAACATTTTAATTGATTTTTACATAGGAATGTGTTTGCAAGAACACAATGTCTGGTGCAATGTGACGCTTTTTACGATTAAGCCATGAAGTTACTAGTGAAATCATACAACGCCGACGTCCCCTAATATCCGGCTCAAAATTAAACGATACAAACAACAAAATGGATTTTCTGCCTAAATTACATTCTATTTCAATACTGTATGACTTAGCTCCAGCCACGAAAAGACAAGCTGAGCAAGGGACAACTCATAAAAAGCAAAGAAAAACACAGCAAAACCGAAACACGGAATGCACAGCATAATTATAAAATAATTGCATTTTATTATATTTTACTATACCACAATATGTTGTGGCTAAATTATGTAACAGCATTTACTCTTCCATATTTGTAACTGTGGTCGTCTCGCGTATCGCATTTGAAATATTTTACAATAAAGTGAAAATCAGTTAATTTAATAACAAATGTTTGGCATACTTATTTAATGGAATGGTTCTATACTCCATTTGTACACCTCTTGATATTCCACTTGTTTCTCTGTAATCGTATATTCTGGTTGAAAATATGTCGTTGTAATTATTTGCTTTACAAACTTTTGTGTTGAAATTTACAAAATTTTAAAGTCACGGTATAAAAATTATATAATATTATTCTGGAATTCTGTTAAGCGCACAGAAGTCATTTCACTTACCTAAACAAGACAACTAAATCAACATGGCGTGCTGCGAGAGGGAAGCGAAACCTGCACCGAAACAAGCGCCTGCAGAGGCAGGATGCTGCGGTTGCATGGTCAAAGTAAGATGAAAGCAAATAATTAACAAAAACAAGAGATAATTAAATATTGAATTCATGTGTTTAGATTGGCATAATTGGCGGCAGCGGCTTAGATGATCCGGATATATTAGAAGGACGTAAGGAAAAAACCGTTTCCACTCCTTATGGCGCCCCCGCTGATGTGCTTATTGAAGGTACAATTGGTGGTGTTCAATGTGTGCTGCTGGCACGACACGGCAGGAAGCACAATATAATGCCAACCAATGTTCCATATCGTGCGAATATTTGGGCACTCAAAGAAGAGGGCTGTACGCATGTACTCGTGTCTTCGGCTTGTGGTTCGCTGCGAGAGGACTTCCAACGAGGTGATTTAGTCATACCCGATGACATCATCGATCGTACAACGCAACGTGTTGAAACATTTACTGATGGCCAGCCTGGAAGTCCCCCTGGCGTATGCCATTTACCCATGTCTCCTTTGTTTAATGAGCCCACACGGAAAATCTTATTAGCCGCAGCAAAAAAACTAAATTACAACCCACATGAACGTGGAACAGTCGTATGCATCGAGGGGCCACGTTACTCATCGAAGGCCGAAAGTAAAATGTTCGGAATGTGGGGTGGCGATTTAATTAACATGACTATTGTGCCCGAGGTGGTGCTGGCTAAAGAGGCGGCACTTCTATATGCCGGTGTAGCAATCGCTACCGATTACGATAGTTGGCGGGAAGGACATGAAGCTGTCAGTGTAAAACAAGTGGTGGACACTTTCGCAGCAAACGTCGATAAGGTAAAGAATATAATGAAAGAAGCAGTGAAAATGATTTCGCAACAGAACTGGTCAGAGGAAATACAGAAAGCTAAAGATTTGGTTAAGAATAATAACCAGGCTTTAAAGTAACCGTTAGACTATTTATATAATTTAGTGATAACCAAAAAGTACCAACAACATACATATATAAAATTGTATTAAGAAAAATCCGCATGAAATTTATGGCCCCCAAAATTACAAAGTAAACTAACTTATATATATACTGAGAAAAAAATAAAGCAACCAAACAGAGCAAACAAATTTATGTTCAATTATCACCGCATAAAAATTAAAAAATATGAAATTGTAAGTATGTATGTATATTAAATTATATCGTAATTATTAATCTTCGAATTTAAATTAGTACATAGGTAAGTCAATATCTAATTCATACACACACAAACTGTTTAGGGACATTTTCGCTCCACCTGTCCTTTGCCTGACTCTTCGTACTCTTGCGATGATATCCACATTTGCTGGAATGTGCCAATACTGGCCAAAATCGACCCACCGATCCAAGCGCCAAAACGTCGTTCGACACTACCGTTAGCCGAAATCATTTTCAAACGCGTGTTGGAAGGAGCACGTAGCTGTAAGTCGCGATTTAGACGCTCGGGGAATCCTTGCAAAAGTGTGTTACCGCCCGTCACTACAACTGAACCGAAGAGTGATAAACGCACATCTGCGTCACACATACCCACACTTGTAGAGGCCAATTGTCCTGCACCGAGCATGGCATGGTCAAATAAACTTTCCGCCAATTTAAAACGTTCTGAACCAAACTCTTGATGATAACCATTGGGGAATTCGTAATGCACACTGGGTATTTGCGCGGCCACTCTTTCATCATAAGGATTCTCTAATACTTGTAATATGTTCATTTGAAAATCTTGTAATAAAGATTTGAGCATATAATTTTGCCATGACTGTGTCAAGTTCTCGGGCAATTTACGCAAAGTGAAGCGGGCATTATCTCGTTCTTTAACAACATCTTTCGAGGCAATTTTATATGCCGGAGATAAATCTACACCCTGTTTTTCGAGATGTTGGCGGCACTGCATAGACAAGTAATCACCACCGAGTGGAGATTTCACAACCGCCTGCGATAGTACGTAACCTTCGTGCACAGGCACCGCAGATGTGTGTGTTGCGCCACTGTCTACCACCAAAGCGGTTGCACGACCACTCGAAAATGCCGCTAACACTGCGTTCTTTACCAAATAAAAAGCGGGCACATTATACTTTTCGAACATGAGTTCTGTCAGTTTTTCACGGTTGTTACGCACATTCCAAGATGCCTCAGAAAATAGTACAGGATGGTATTCAGGTTCTGATTGTATGACTTTGGCATACGTGTAGTCAATTACTTTTTCAAACAAATCCCAATTGTCGATCATGCCATCTTTCATATAAGTTTGTATCTCCATTTGAGTACGCGGCACATTTACGTATGTGGTATCGACATAATATTTGCGTGTATCTGCATCTGCAGGCAAAAATAATTAATAAATAATTTAATTTAGAAAGTTTCAGTGCATTTTTTATAATTACTATTTTGTGTTATATTGTTGTCAGTTTTTGTTTCCAAATCCATATTTGTGTCCGGTGCTGATGGAGCCACCCCTACTACAGAGGGAATCTCTGCTTTAGGGGTATCCTCTTGTGCATAACCCACGCGCAAAGAGTGATGGCCCGGATCAAATACAAGCGCTCCGATTTCATCTCCACCATACAACATATTTCCGGCGCTCATTTCTCTAACTTGCTAGGTTATTTAGTAACCTTTTCCACTCTAAATAAACAATATTTTAACTAAAATCCGGCGTTTATTAACTTTGCAATCGTTTGGCGTCTCGTTGTTTATGACAGTTGGATTTCTGACATTTCACAATAGTAAGTGCTGCCAAGTTTTGAGTTATATGTTGTTGCCATACCAATGTGTCAATAAATGTGATTCTAAAAAGAAAAACTTAATAAAATAATGCTTTTGAAGTAAAAAAAAATTAAGCGGTATATTTAAATTAGATACAATATAATATATTGAGTATGAGAATGTATTTTAAAAATATTTTTTGCTTTATTCGTTTTTTAATTTTAAAAGAATAAGCATTGCATATGGCATCGCTATAACATTTTGCTGAATAGAGAAAATAAGAAAAGGAAGCTACGGAAGCGGAAGAGATTTTCCAAAATGTAATTTGTTTTTAATATTTATTCAACGAAATTAAAATTGTTGGGTTGTGCTCCTTATAATACTAACAATAAACCAATAAATTCTAATAATCGCCGTCATCAGTATCCAGCTGAGCTTGTATTAAAACAATTTGATCATTCAAGTATTGATAAACGACGACTAGCGATATTATTAAGCCAACGACGACGTGCACCTAAAAAATAAGGAAGAAATGAATAATGTGTTCTTTCGAAGCGTGAAATTATTTGATAATTAAGTCGTACCATAATTAAACTCCACGCGTTTACTTCCGCCAAGTTGAACAAAGTCAATCGCAGCTCAATGGATAACACGTTACGTATATCCTTTAGTAGAGTACGAGCGGCCTTCTCAAAACGTGTTTTCGACTTTATAGCTACTTGCACAACATCAAGTATTTGATTTTTCTAAAATTGTGTACGAAAGAAAAATTTAAGCAAAAAAATGTAACCACTAGACATTAATGCACGCACCACTTTGTTGAGCAACCATACACTGGTGCACAAGCAGATATAATCCCAGGAGATAAGCACATAAATAGCTATATTACTAGCATAGAAAATACGTTTCCAAGGTGGAGAGAAAAATAAGTGCCAACTGGTTTGAAAGTACACAAGTGAGTAAACACCCGCCAGCAGACAGGTGCTATTCATCACCAACAGCAGCAGCATTTCTTTGTTCAATGCGCCGCTCACAAGCTCCACTTCGGCGGCTACCTCCTCAAATCGCTCATGGTATTGCGCCAATTCCTTTTGCAAATTATTCGCCGGCATCTTGACACACGCATTCGTGGTGCTGACACTTGCTGTCATTTCAATACCGTTTTCCACGATTTTCACGTCGGTTGTTAAATGCTCCATTAGCATGTCTTGCAAACCCACTTTCAACTGTCGCAACTCCTCGCGCAACAACCAACAATTCAGTGTGTATAGCTTTAGGGCACCGGCTAGCGCGAAATGTGGAATAAATAATCCAAAACTTATGAAAATATTATCCCAAGGCGGCAATTTGAATTCCATCTCATAAGCAATATACGCAGCAAAGCAAAGTGATATCCCGAATGTTGAGTATACCAAGAAGTAAGCAAATACCTCCTCCAAACTGAATTTATGCGCAAACACACGGTTGCAAACGCTGGAAATACCATTACATGCACGTCCCACTGCAGCCATTGAAAACAAGCGAAATATATAGATCTTAACTCCCAGCATCAGATGGGCGCGTATTAGTTGCCAGAAAAACGGAGACACGTCATAGAAAATCTTCAAAAGTGGTGAGTGCATGAAGTGCTGATTAATGCAGACGATGTAGAACAGCGTGAGTACCACGAAATTTACAAGACTCCACAGGGAAATGTGATACCGTTGTGTTTTGGACTCAAAGCTGTGCAGCTGAAATCCGGTGAGTACCAAAAAAGCATTGGTTATGCCTAAAACACGTTCCCAATTCATATTTGACGGCAGTGATTTACAAGAACGTTGGAGATTGGTTGACTAAATTATACTAGAGTTTGGCAATTCTCTAAATGTGATATTGATGAATTTGGTAAACTCGTGCATTAATGATACGAGTCAATTGTGATGCTAATCTGTGCAGACACCGGAAAATGTATGCAACAACAAATCGAAATTCGGTGAGTATAATCATCATAATTGTGATTACACACTTTTATAATGGTCGAAATATGGTTTCAAGAGCAATGCATTCCAGTAATGGTTAATTGTGGGTTACTCATAGTTATTCCTAGGCTTTCTAAACTGTTAAAAATTCGAGTGTGCCATTTTGAAATAAATAGTTATAGTTCAGTGGAGAATGCCTTGTGCTGCATTTATTAAGAAAATTCGCAAACATACTTACATTTGTTTCGTTTCATTGCGATTTTAGAGTGCATTGATACACTTTTGACACCTCATATCAGCGAATTGTAATTACATACATAGTCACATAGGTGCATGAGATTCCCACATGCTGTATGAATGGGCATTGTGCCAAGAAACTGATTCAATATTAACTGATGCGAGATTGTTGATTCGATTTTTTGTTGAGAATATTTGCCACATCGTCATCTAAGCGATTTTAATTGATTTCAACGAATTACGTCATATAAATAACATTTACCGGCATTTAACTATTAAAATTATAATGTTCATAGTTTGTCTGAATAAGCTTTCTAATGAATCATTTAAGAGCAACATTTTCCATTGAAATGTATTTTTTCTTATTTATATAGCAATATTCTGTAAATGTTGTCTACATCGCAATAGAGAAAGAAGAATATATTGTCTCAGTTAATTAGAAAATATTTTTTTTTTTATTTTTATAAACGAGTTTGAAAAAAATACATTAGTTCGTGACGTCATGCATGAATGGAAGGTTAAATTTCGTTTACAATTATTATGCAAATATAACAGTTCATTTCATTTAAGATCCGTGTTGCAATCTTGTCTCCATGAATCCTGGAATATATGAAGAACACAATAAAATATATTCACTGAAGTTGGCAATTTAATATTTTTTGGTGCAGGAGAAATTACAATCAACATTTTCCGGAAACTTGGCGGACTTCCAAGCACATAAGGGAACTTTCTGCAACAAATTATGTTACTTACTACTAAGTAGCCAATTGGGAAAATATATTTTTCTAAAAAATACTGATCGCATATATTAAGAACCTGCCGCCAAACTGATTGGAACATGTTCGTAAAAATTCAAAGTCTCCAACTCCGACTCTTCCAATCTAAGTCGTACCTCTACAATCACCGTCGAAGTCAACGAGTCTCCAACTCCGAATATATTTGCAGCCTTAACAGTCGTAGCTCTTCTAAAAAAGTGGCATTTACATATTTGCCATTCAAAGTGTAACATTTCACAAGTTGGCAGACAGAACGGTGCTACAAAAACGCTTCTTCAATCTAAGTCGTATCACTGTCGAAGTCAACGAGTTTGATAAATATTTATTTTTTTTTTTACTTAATATGCACGTTGCCTATGGTCACAATCACGTTTTAAGGCAATACTAAGGGGTTCATTACAAATATATGTACATATATGTTATTAAGTGCGCTGCTCATTATACTCATATGTAAATAATACTATATTATTTTACTAAATTATGTTTGCCCCGTCTCAACAAGTAGCGTTACAAGTACTTTTTTGAGCATACACTACAGTTGGGGGCCAAAGTCCACATTGGATTTAAAAAAAAATAAATAAAAATAAAACTTGATATTTATGTGTATATGTATGTATGTGAGCAGACATTACGTTTTATTTTCAAAACCATCAGAGTCATAAAAGCAGCAGTGCATTTATGCATGAATATAAACAGAGAGCAACAACTGTGTCAAGAGAGAGTAAATACGACGTTGTTCAATTGAGTAATTATGCCACTCAGTGTGATCACATCCTTATGAGTCCCGATTTTCATTATTTTTTATAGGTAGATGGTCCCGATTTTGGTAATTTTTATCTCAAATAAAGTAAAGAAGATTTATAACAAATCATAGTGAATATTAGTGTAATTTTAAATATTAAAAAGAAATATTAATTTTATTCTTGAAATATTCTTGAAGTATAAAGGAACCCCTCATATTTTATAAATTTGCCTTTTGGAGTACAAATAAAGTAAAAATGAACTGTATCCATAATACACTAGTATTTACTAATGCCAATATAACCAAATTTAATTTTATTCTTGAATGATCGGTATTGAGATGTTAATCTAACAACAGACAACTGATGGAAAAACTTATAGTTTAAAAATTTGCCTTTCTTGAGAACAAAAAGAGAAAAATTTAACTGTAAATTAAAATATCAATATGACAAATTCAATCAAAGAAAAACCCTAACCTATAAGTCTGGTTTTTAAGAAAAATTAAAATGTAGCCTATTTCTTTGCTTATAATCGGGATTATACGACTTGCTCTCTCACATCACTAACTTTTAATTATCAAAATGTCAGTGTATTTACATTTTAGATATTATAGCTATATTTTCACAGCGCGCTCTTGCTCTTAATGTAATGCTCTCATGCATTTTGGTGTGCTCATAGTTTGCGCTCACAATTTGCGATCGTTATGGTTTCTTTAAGGGGGCGCGCCCTCTTCATAAGTAGAAAGGTGTACATAAATACTACTTATATATCTAAGTATGTGTACATAAATTAATAAATAAACTCGTATCCATACTTACTCGTATGCAAATTTTAATAGCTGTTTAATGGCATTATAACCAAACAACGACACAAAGTAGCGAGTAGGCTCTGTCTTGTGGCGGAGATATCGTGTTTTCTGCACGCACGCCTGTATGCACATATGTAGATATATAACTTATATACATTTGCACACATTTACCTGCATATATAGCCTTACAATGCCGCTTTTTAGTTTCGTTGTGCAGCGAAAGAGTGGCTAAAGCATAAATAAAAATGTACGTATAAAAACCCGATCAAAACAAAATCGAAAACTAAATGCAATGTTTTAACGGAAAACATGAAATGAAACTAAAATAAAAGTAATAAAATGTAAAAAAAATCAATTGAGCGCCATACTGCCACGGAGCGTCGGTGAAGAAGTGCGCGGCGACAACTATAAAAGCGCCAGACGCGACAAGCGACCGTTCAGTTGCGGCGGTGAACGAGTCAGCGAGCGCACAAAATCAAGCAATAAACTAACTAAAATCTGTTTGGGAAACCTAATAATAAATAATAATAAAAACACAGCACGCGCTATTGATTATTGAAAACAAAAATACAGTAAAAACAAAGTGACTTTATCAGGCAAAGAAAAAAATTTAAAAAAAAAAAGAAAATAATAAAAATTCAATAAGGTGATTATTTCATTAAGCTGATAGTGATTTAGTGGCTTTGTGCTTGGTACTTTGCTATTTTTTTAGTGACTTACTAGCAAAGAAAAAAAAATAAATGTGTAGCATAGTGTAACCGTATGTTTTAGCAAGTTGCTGTAAATATGTATATTGAAAGTATATACATTTTAAAATAAAACTCGAAACCTTCAACTATTCATATGAGTATACACACATTTTGTGAAAATATTCACACGGCAAATAAATATTTACAAATTTACAGCGTGTGTTCTAAAGTAAACTTGAGTTTTTAAAAATAGCATAGTATATAGCTATATTTAAATATGTTATTTTAATGAGGTCAACTGCTTCGAAGATGTACTTATATATTACGTTGTGAAAGTTAACAATGATATAGAAATCTAACTTTGTCTGGACCTTGTATTCAATAGCCTATATTTAAGAAACCCAAAGATATCAAAATATAGCGATTGAGTTTAAAATATTCAGCTAAATTCCAGAAATTTAATTTTATAAATATGATATTTTCAAAACCAGGTCTGTTTATTGTAGGATCCTTAGTAATATCCAGCATTTAACTAACTGTTATCTTGATATATAAAATATTTACTTTTATAATTCCTGCTTAAAAATTAAAAAAATATATATATAATAACAATAACAAAATGAATCAGCTGTTGGTTGAGGAGAAATTTTAAATTTTTTCCGATTATATGTTCCCTGTGTTTCACAGCTTGAGATCCAATAACAAAAATGCTTATGTACCCACGAAAAGTTATATACATATACAGTGGAACTTCTCTAACTCGAATCACCATAAACCACAAATAAACTTCGAGTTAGAGAGACTTCGAGTTATAGAACTTTCATTAAAACATAACATTTTTCAGAAAGGCGTAAAATGTAGGTTTATACCCAGCCTTATTTATTTACTTCGCATAAAGTTTTATCTACATTAGTTAAAACCTGTATTCTGTAATTTTATTTTTTGCAGTTTGCTATTGTTTGGCTTTTGAAGTCTGTATCCCATGCCTTTGTGACTTGATTTATACAATCAATAAGTGTAATACCTTATTTGTTATTAATCTCGATACGATATAGAGGAACTCTTTTAAAATTCTGCCTCGATAGTAAAATTTTAAATTTTGTATTATACCCTGGTCGAAAAGTTCGATTTATGGAAGGAGATTTGTATGAAATTTGATTTCTATTGCCAATTCAAGAGTTAGAGTTATGGAGAACTTCGAGTTAGGGAAGTTTGAGTTATGAAAGAAAATTTGTATGCAATTTGATTTCTAAACACTATTGGCAGTTCAAAAGTTTGCATTATGGAGATCTTCGAGTTATAGAAGTACTATATATCTTCAAAATCCCAACGATATGACCGATTTCATATTGAAAAAGTTCGAACCTCAAACTCTTCAACCACAAAAATGACCCACTATATACAAATTTGTGTAAAAATAAAATGCAGATTTATGTTTGTTTGCTGAAATGCTCAGTGTACTTTGGAACGACTTTTGCATGACAATTATATATATTATATGCATAATTGTGTCTCTAATGATTTCATTATGTCGCACATATTTTTTTCTATTCTAATTTCAATGACAACAAACATTGTTTTAATGAACGCACACTACACTTTATTCGATTATTATTCATTGAGGACTATAATAAATTTTAATTGAAAGGCACTTATTTGCTGCAATAACTTGAATTTTTTATTACTTTTTGGATCAAGAATCATACAAATGTAATATTTTGAACTTACTTACTTAAAATAAAATCTACAACGTTTCTCTCATAAATTACGAAGCAGCATATCTTATATTGGAGTTAAATAAACTCCATGAAAGAGCTTAACCCAGATCTATTATTATTATTATTATTAAGGAGAGAGTAGATTTTTACTGTTAAAAAATAATAAAGCAATAATTAAATATTTTTTTGTTTAATTTGGTAAATTTATAAATATTTATTTGAGCTAAAAAAGTGCGAGAGCGCCGAACAAATAAGAGAGAGCAATTAACACTGAAATATACTTCATATGCTGCCGATAAGATTCGATTAGAATTTTCGCAGAATGTATATACATATGTAAATACAAATTCACGGTCACTTAATAGCGAGCGATAATACTTTGTGGTCATTGCTATGTTGCTTGAGTCTTAACAAATCACAAAAAGCATACTAATAAGCAATCATAATGGCCCGCTATAACCTCTTTGAATAGATAAAGCCTTCGTAAATTAACGGTTTATTTTCATATTTAGTGTAACTTGAAATTTTGCATTAACGGAAATCAACCATTTATTACAACCATAATTCCACCATACGAAGTAAAAGTATTTATTAAATTAAAGTTAAGTGCGCAATAGTAGCCGCCCCCCCAAAAGTAAATACTTGTAGATTTGTACTATGCACCTGCTTGATAACAATAAATTAACTGTTTGACTTTTTCATTATGCCACGCGAATTGATACACAAAAGACCAGTGCCACAGCAATAGCGACACCCACACTTACTTGGTGGCGTCAGCGGTGATAAGCGTTGTGAAAACACACATAATTTGCATTAACATGTTATATATACTAGAAGTAAATAATATTGCTTTATGTATGTATATGTGTATATGGCAAAAAATACGTAATTTCCTAAATGAAGTTGTGCGTTGCGAAAATCGTTTGGCGTTGAATTTATTCTACTTTCAACTGTATAAATATTGATCTTATCATCTGAAATGTGTAAAAAAAACTGTTATCACAGTATGAAAACAAAAATGCATACATACTTAAACACATATAAGTTTATAGAAGTATATATGTATGTTATTGGTAGAAAATCCAACATAGTATTGGTGCCGCTCAGAAGTTATTGAAGGCAAGAATTTGTGTATATATATATACAAGGCTTCGTGTGCAAGAACCTTGACGATCTACTCTGGTATGTAGATTACAAGAGAAGTTCAGAGCACCGTGTAAAAGTAAATAAACAGAGTCTAGTGTATAATTGCATGAAAAAAATATAATTGGTACGCAATTTCGAAATCAATTTATTCCTATATATTCTTGGTTTTATTAACCTCTACTTTTCAACTATTTTGAGTATTCTTCTTACAAATATTATGTTTTCTTGAGTACTTGAGACTTATGACTCAACAGACTAAACGTAGTTAGGGTTCTTCGAGGGGACATAGATAATAACACCTAATATTGAAGTAAAATATCAAATCAATTAAGATAATATTATCAATTGAGAGATATATTGAAAATCAAGAGCGTTTCTGCATTCGATTACGAAAATTTTATCAAATCTAAGTTAGGAAAACTTTTGAAAATTGTATTTTATTAATTTTTACAGTTATTTGTAATAAAGAGAAATCAAAAAATTATAAAATACTAGCAGACCCGGCCACACGTTTTTGTGGCAAGGTATACATTAAATTACGTTGGTCCAATCTTGGCTTCGGCGACGATATTGATTACTCGAGGTTACGCAGCAGGATGACAACTCACACTACTTTTAATTGTAAAGTGAGTGGTGATAGTAAGGCAATTTTAAATAGTTTGGGATAATTGACTACGCCATCCTGGTTTGTAGCTGTGTCAACCCTCCTGGACCGAAATTCTAAATTGTCGCTTTAAGATCATCGATATCTTTGTTTTTTTACCACCAATATAGGTCATTCAATCAGTCATTTATGGTTATCATATTGAGGTTTCATGTCAGGAAAACTTCTCTTTCAAGTCAATGAAGTGACAGAAATCTGTTGGAAATGTTATTAATCCATCGAGTTGTCAACAGCGACCCTACCATTTCCAACTGCTTCTACAATCGCAATTTGATATTATTGCAAAAACACGCATATGTTTGTTGTTAATTGGCGATTCTTTATGTGAAACCACAAATTATATGATTTTAGGCATGCGATTAGCCCGTCAATAACAGTTGATCCAGGAATAATTGGAAGAGTCTGGCGTAAATCACCTGCTAACAGAATCCTGGCTCCACCAAAAACGTTTATTGACAATCAAGATATTTTAAAGTCTAAGTCGGACTAATGCCGAATATCAGCCGTTTAGGCATGATAGAGCAAAACTCCCAGCAAAAACCATAAAAAAAATCACTAATTCAATTCAGTTTTCTGCCTACTGCCTACCCACTAAGAACGATGGCGTGATTATTTATAGCCTATGACCATTTCTAGGTTATCATCTATCACCATACCAAATTTCATCAAAATCCGTTCAGCCGTTTAGGCGTGAAAGAGTAACAGACAGACAGAGTTACTTTCGCATTTATAATATTATATCGATATTAATTAATTAATATTAATAATATGGATGTATTTTTCAAATCGAAAACATTGGTGAAAAAAATGTTTCGTATGCTCTTCTATTACGTTCCCTGGTCCTTGCTTTCTCTTTTCCACCTTGTCCACAGTTATAAGTGTGAAGTGTTGCCTACATTTAGGCGCATTAATGCAGATAAGCAAAGTCACATACCTGACAATGATAATGAAATGATAAGACTTAACTTGTGCGTAAAATTAGAATATGATATCAATTGTTGGGAAATACGTATTTTGAATATATTCATAGAAAGAATTGTAATAAAAAAATTACAACAAAGTATTAGAGTTAATTCTATTAAAAAAAAATGAAAATGAGGTTATTGAATAATGTGTATATCTAAAAGAATTTTTTTTTAATTTTATTAAAATTTCGAATTTTCAAAATAACACTTTTGAATCGCTTTCCTACAGGGTGTTATCTTTGATTAAATATATGTATGTATATATGCATATCTACACATATGGTTTTTCGTTTTCAAGCAAATAAATTATTAAATATGTACATATGTAAATTGAATAATTTTTAATTCCGTTATCGAACACTCCAAAAAATATTAAAAAATATATAAAAAATAAATTAAATTCAGCTGAAGTCCAAAAAAGTCAATTGACTTGATCAAAAATCAGCGATTTGCTTGCTGTGAGACTTGTTTTGTCAGCGCTAAAAAATTTTGATAATTTTGTTGTTTATTTTTCCCACTCAAAATAACCTGTAGCGCTTAGAAACACTAAAAATCTCGTATATAGCGAATGCTAAAAATAACCGAGTAAAAAAAAACAATAAACAAATAAAAAATACAATAAATTATTTAATTTTATTTTATTTACTTTTGCAGGGGCTCGTCCAAGTGCACGAATTTATAATACATATTGTGAGAGAACGGTGAATAACAAACTAATTGTTCAAGCAGCATGGAGAACGTTAGAACTTTTTTCGCTGGACACAATAAAGACGGCACATTGACAAACAATCAGCGAAACGGTGGACTTAATTTATTTAATGGACGCATCATGCCGACTGGCATGAGCAGTGGTCTACAGAGCAACATGAGTCCGCACATCGGAGGGGTGAATGACAAAACACATCACGAAGTGAAGCGGAAAGATAACGACAATTACTTCTATATAATGTAAGTATTGCTTGAGTACAGCTTGAGAGGAGGCTTGTGATGTTTTTTTGTACTTATTCAGAGATCGGAGGGTTTTATTTTCATTTAATCATCATACCAATTATCGATAAATTTTGCGCATATCCAATGATAATCCATTAGTAAAATTTTACATTAATCGCTTCAAATTTGACAACTAATTCAAATTCGTATATGTTTCGCGGTCTGTAAACTAAAGTGAATAAAAACATGTTGACAGGGATTTCTGGTTTACTTTAGAGTCTCATAACAAACATATAAAAATAGAAAAGCGCTAAAATTAAATTTAACAAGAAAAAACGATCTGATTAATTTCTTCGGAGATTATATTATTATCTTAAGCAGTAATCCATGTCAAATTTCGGGAAGATACCACGTCAAATGCGTAAGTTTTCCATACAAGCCCTTGATTCTGATCGTTCGGTTTATATGGCTGCTATATGCTATAGTGCACCGATCTGAACAATTTTTTCGGAGATTAAATTATTTCAATTAACAATAACTCACACCAAATTTCGTGAAGATATGTAGTAAAATGCGGAAGTTTTCCATACAAGCCATTGATTCCGATCGTTAAGTTTGTATGGCAGCTATATGATATAGTGGTCCGATCTGAACAATTTTTTCGGAGATTAAATTATTTCTATGAGAAATAACTCACACCAAATTTCGTGAAGATATGTTGTAAAATGCGGAAGTTTTCCATACAAACCCTTGATTCCGATCGTTCGGTTTGTATGGCAGCTATATGATATAGTGGTCCGATATCGGCAGTTCCGACAAATGAGTAGCTTCTTGAAGAGAAAATAACATCTGCAAAATTTCAAAACCATATCTTAAAAATCGACTGGCTAAATCGACTCAGTTCAACATACTGATCATTTATATATATACTTTATAGGCCCTCCGACGCTTCCTTCTGGGTTTTACAAACTTGATGACAAACTTAATATACCCTGTTCAGGGTATAAAAATGTTGTAGTAAACTGTCTAAATGTCAGGACCTTACCCACATACATACATATATACACATAACAAGCTGTTAAATGTTTAAATTCAGCCAATTTGTGTATAATTACAACAAAACAATGTTGGAACGCGCAAAACCAGTTCCCAAAACAAAACAAAAGCTGAATTATAGTTATGTTCTCATATGTATGTAAGCAACTATGTACATTTTCGCACATACCTTTATATATAAAATATACAATCCACCAATGTCAGCTCCAAGCGATTTATTTTGTTAAAATGTCTCATTTTTATTATAAAGCTATGTTGCCTGCATCAACGCGTTTGAAAGTGAAACGAGTTAATAACAAGCAAAATATTCTGTAAATTTATGTAGTCCAAACGCATAATATGTGTCTAACCGCATATGGTTGTCTGTGTGTATGTGCACGAATAAAGACATTACCTTGAAAGTCGAACTCAGTGACTTAGCATAGAGTGGCAATAAAGTTTGATATTATATACTTGTATCTAGAATTTATTTAAAAACAAACAAATCCGGTTTTTATTGTTTTCATACAAAAAACAAAGTAGTTGGCAAGTTAGCAATAAATGTTAAGTAACTTATATTAATGGCAATTCGAATGCTTATTCAACACTCAATTGGACGTAAGAGTTTACAAGTTTGCGCTACGGTACATGCAAGAATAGATTTATGTTTGAGACATCTATTGAGATATCTTTTGGAGGTTTCAAACGTTAGAAGATTTAAAAAATCTCCAAACAAAATTTAAAATTTTCCAACAAATTTCTAAAATTAAAATGGGACCTGATTTTCAAAAACTTCACGAAACGATGATGTCGATTCTATAGCTGTATAAATAGAGTTGGATTAGTTACACTATTTCAAACTCAAGACCTATTGTTCTGACTTTGATGATCTCTTCGCCGCCTTGAGTAATATAATAAATATTAAAACATCGGAAAGTTGACTTTTAAAAAATAATCTAGAGAATTTTTAGAAAACACTCGATTCAATATGTAAACGAAAATATAATGGAATAATCCCGGCAGTTGTTGATATAGCGGCAGAAAACATTCGCCAAATAATTTTGAGAAATGCTCGAGAAATGGCAGTCCTTGGCCGAAAAAAATTACGAAGTCCCGACGTTGTAATGGAATACCGGGATGAGATGGTATTTGGGTTAAACATTGAAACTCCAATATTTCGAAGACGATTAGAAAACACTGTTTTAAAAAAAAACCCAAAATTTCATTTTCAACAGTCTGCATGACGGCTCAGATCATTTATAATTCAAGCAGCATCTCGGAGTATCACTACCAGATTTCAAAATCGTTTAAGTTACACTTTCATGTGTGATTTTCACTCACTCACTCACTCCAAAACTGAGTTGACCTGCTGTAGCGCTACAAGACACACACTAAACATTGAGAAGAGTAAATGATCAAATGATCGTGTTGTTTGATTTTATCATTGATCAGTGGCAGGTGGCTGGCTATTACTTATTACTCACGTAAGCCTGCTGTTAAACACTCGCCCGTACGTTCTTAAAATCAGTTTAATGAAAACCTTCCACACCTACATAACTCTCTGAAAGTAACGAATATTTTGTATAACACAAAGCAGTCGTTGGTCATTGGTCAGTTCAACTTGGTTTATTACAACTGAAAAAGCCGAAAAGAACGCACGAAAATAATGCAAACAACAGACATAAAGTGAGTAAGTAAACAACTGCTAAGTATAGCTGCAGACTGTGGATTTACGCGTTTATTTTTGCTGCAATCGAGCGCGTCATTCATTTAAGAATTTAAAAAATTAAAAATATGTACCAATTACCCAAGTCTCTTGTATGCATATGTAGGTATGCGCGTGCAGCAAAAAAGTGATATGCACGCAGGCATGATTGTCTGTATGCATGTATGCAAGTTGGCATCGCAGTGAGTATAAAATCGAAATGCCAAAGTGAATGCTAGTCATTTTCGGTTCCTGCTCAAGAACGGGTGTGTCCGAAACTCAGGCAGAAATTTGCATTTATATACACTTGAATACAAAAGTATACACGCATATGTATGTATGTAGTGTAGTAAGGGTTCACATTCTAAATTAGTATAAGAAATGAAATAATTATTTAAATTTCATTTATTTTAATTTTAATTTTAACTCTTATTTCTAATTTCAGGTGGCGCTCCTAAGTCAAGTCCCACCACGTGCCTGTAACTACACATTGCATTGAAAATCTTTGTCTAAAGTTACCTGTATTCAACTTATACAATTTCTACGATGCACAAATGCGCATAAATTAAATTACATTTAATTAAATTAAAAAAAAAAAAACAAATTGTGGACGCTTGCAGTCTTTTTGGAGCTGCAGAAATTTGTATATGCTAGTGATATTAGTTTTAGCAAAACTGCTTTCATTCAATTAAAAAGAACGGTACTAACAGGGAATAAGCAGGACTTGCGACCGAACATTTTTAATAAAAAATAAATCTAAATAGAAATTATTAAAAATTATATACGCTCCATCCATGGATCCATTCACCATACTGACCATCATCTATTGGCTAGTTTTGGCACTACTATTCGGTCCCATATTGTTCTTTGTATGCATTTATTTACCTGAATTACCTGTTAGATATATAAAACGCATTCGAACATAAAATCTGCAATTAGACGAGTATTTTTTTCATACATATTTACATATGTATGTCATTATATACAACTACTTAAATGTAAGCAATCAATAAATTTATATATTTTTTATTGTTAACTTAATTAAATTTAATACATATTTCTCTTAAAATAAATGTTAATGTTCAAAAATGCATTTAAATACAATTTTGTTGTTTTTTATTCTTATAATATACAAAAAAAACTAGTCGAAGGAATCTAGCTGTCTTCGATGCACTAAAACAGAGTTTGCTCTCTCTGACTCTCGAACAAACAACTGGTATAAGTCGCTTAGACTGGCATAAAGAAATACACGTAGAAGCTGTCTTATATTTGTTAAAATATAAATTGCGATTCGAATAAGCAACTGGTATAAATCTTATAAACTGGTATAATTAAATAGATAGAGAATAACGAGTGTTTATATAACATTCTAGAGGCCCGAATGGCCCGAAAAGTGACTTCAGTCTTTAACAAGATTTATAGATTATTAAGTAATATATTTTCTGCTGAGACTATAGTTAAATTCTAGTCACTCACTGCTTAATTAAGGTGTGTTTATACCAGTTCAAAAATAGATATTTTTGTGATACGTAAAATTTTTTCAATATCTGCTTTTGCTGGAAATTCTGCCATTTCATTGTTATTAGTATTGTACTGAGTTCATTATCTTATCTTAAATAAAAATATTTCACGTTAATAAAATATCATCAATATCTAAATTTGCTGTTGACGTTTAGATATTCCAAATTAACATTGCGAAAAACGAACTGATTAGTTAAACCTCGCCCACCAGCGGCGCTAAGTTTCTACACGTTTTTCGCTTTCAAGCGCATTTCCGGCACGGGGTCGTATATTACAAAAAATTATAAGAAAGGAAAAGCTTTACGAATACACTGTAACAATTTCACGAATGTTTACTCGTAAATCCATTTAAATGTTTTAATGAACTTTTGTTTACATCCATACGTTCATACTAAAATATAAAAGTTTGTTCAACTCGCTTGTGAATGAACAAATTCAAAATTTTGTGATTTAGCTTCCAAGTGCTGAGCGCCTAGTGCGATGAGTACAGGTGAACGTGCCTTTGTAGTAGATATATTTAGATCGTGTGTCTGTCGTTTTTTTCTTTTATTATTTTTATGAACTCGAAAGCATGCAGTATGAGATAATAAACTGAACTAATAATATAGAAATCGCTAAGGTTAGACATGTTCCTATGAGCTTGTCGATTTTCGTTTGTTAAAAGCTCACACTTCGTTGCTTTTTCGTGGATTCTTGGACAAAAACAATACTGTAACGATGCCCCAGCCATCATATTCGTCAAATTTGGCTCCGTGTGACGTTTTCCAATTCCAAAAATAAAGAGAAACTCAAAACCGTCGTTTTACAAGCATAGATGAAATCGCAGAAAGAGCCAAGGCTATTCCAAAAATTGAGTTTGAGAAGAGTTTCGACGATTGGGAGAAGCGCTGGCATAAGTGCATAATATCGGAACTATGAAAACTATTCAAAAATACGTTTTTTGAATATAGGAATATTCCCGTTATTTTTTGAACATACCTCCTATATGATATAGGCTCACTCAACAGCAAATACCGACGAGCTCAGTACTTGTATTAGGAAATCGAGATGCTGTGAGGGTAAGTTCATGACATCAGGACCTGAGATTTGGATAGCTTTGGAATCTCACTCTAGAAAATCATATGTGACCTGGTCTACGAAAAGGGAGCTAACGTGCGAAAACTAGTTTTCTGGGAAACAGCTGTTAAAAATAAACAACAACTCAAAAAAAAAAACTCGAATCAACTAAAAAGTGAAATTTGATTTTTTGACACCTAAGTCCCCTTTCCGCAGCCCAGGTCAGATATAATGCAGACCAGCTAATAATAACAACAAATAAGAAATCGATAACGGTACGATATACAATATCCAACTTTTGTAGATTGCCACTTTACTTCAAACAAATTTCTTACCAACATGATCAAATTTTGTAAAAAATTTACGATTTCAAAAATTATGACAGACCAACAATAGAACTTTAAAAGACCACTCATATTTTTTATATATATATTTTTTACAGATTTTTTTACAGATTTTTATATAATTTTTATATACTTTTTTAATATTTTTATACGCGTTCAAATTTGGAAGAATACCAAGTTCCAACAGAATCGAACTGCAGGCTAAATTCCGTAATAACCAAACGGCAGGGAAATGCAAAACCCACGTTTGGGTAGTGTGATTCAACCCGTTCCCAGTAAAGAGGAAAATAAGCCAAAATTATCGGAAACCTATTTGAAATGCATGCAAGAGAGCAGTATAGGTGTTTTCCCGGAAGATAAGGGTGCTCTGAATGCTTATGAAGTGTATAAAAGCTCACCGGAGACGAGGTTACTAAAAAGTGAGGCCGATAAAAAAAGAATATATGCTGACGCGCTTTTACACCCGCCCGGCTTCGCACCCTTATGGTATTTATGCGCAAAAGCGTTAGCAAAAATGTACGAGCCCAATGAACTCGTTGATTTTATTGAAAACGATCCCTTAATAATGAGAAGCTACTATGAAGCACTGGATATTGATCTACCTTTGGAGAAGTGTTACTATATAGATGATGAGCAATACTGGAAGCGTTATGTTTTGGCTCGTCACAAAGATCCGAGTTTGCAAGTTAAGCAAATCGATTGGAAAAGTAAGGGCATTACGATGAAATTAGAGAAATACATACAGCAATTAAGTGCGGAATATTGGGATGAAGCAGCAACTGAGAGTTTATCTGAAAAAATCAAATTTTACGTAACAGACCTACATATCGAACATTTGCGACTGATAGAGGAGCGCAACCTACTGAAACATGTGAAACGCGACGACATATGTACTTCATCTGGTTCATCTACGACTATTGCAAGTAGTGAGGAAGAGCAGCAGCAGCTCGAGTTGGCGGCGGAGGAGGAGGACATTGATACGAAGAGTGAAGAAAGCAGGAAGAGCAGCATGCGTACTTCCCATACTAGTTCAAACAAACATGTTTTTTTGGGTCCAACAATGAAAGAGTATACCTACAAACAACCCACAGGTTACTACAGGGGAATGGCAAGTGCAGCGAGTGTTTACTCGACTTGGAATTACGATTTGAAATCAATGCATAGTACGTGGATGGACGCTTATGATGCTGAGCTTGAAGATAAACTAATAAGGAACGAAAAGAGAATAGCACAACGTGTAAGACGACAAAAGCGGGCGGAGTGTAAGGAACGTAAGCGTATCTTGGCAGAGCAGGCGAAAATTGAGTTCGAGGCAGCGGAAAAGGCGGCCGAGGAAAAGGCTGCGAAGGATAGACTGGAGAAACGAAGAGCAGAGAGAGATCGAAAAAAAGGTGATGTTGAAATGATCAGTGTATTCGATATGGATGTTGAACCGCCAACAGATGATGATAGTGTTGCGTCGAAAGCGCTAAATAAAGAAAAAATTAAGCAACTTCAGGTGGCAATGAGAGATCCAGCGATTGCAGATTATTGCCATCATGTGGATCTGCGTTTGCTGAAATATTTTCCATTTTTGACCTCCTTGTACATTCAGTTTAACGGCCCACTGCCACCAGCAAAATTTGAGGACTGGCATTTTCATGTCAGTACGCGCGACATGGAACGTTTGGCTGAGTGAGTTGGAAAAAAATTGCAAACAAACCTAGTGAATCAAATATTATTTCAAATTTATTTTTATTTTTTAAACGCAGGGGTCTCAGAAGTTTAGGTGGTCTGAAAGTCTTTAGTCTACGCAATAGTCGTTTGAATGCAAATAAACTATTCATACTCACCAGAAGTCTGAAGACTATACACACCTTGAAGAGTGTTGACTTCAGCTATGATCAATTGAAGGATGATTGCGGCGAGGGCCTGCATGAACTTTTCCAAAGAACTACCTCTATAATATCCCTCGATCTGACCGGTAATGAGCTCGGCGCTAATGCTATTTGCGATTTGGCGCGGGCACTCGGTGGCTACGAGGGTTACTGTCAGTACTTGAGTTTGGCACACAGCACCATTAACACAGACGCGTTCAGACTCTTCTGCTTGCATATTGCAAATACAACGCAGGTGCGGGAATTATGCCTACGCGGTGCAATACTCTCACAAGAGGGAATACAAAGTTGTATTGCACAGGAGCTGATACCGCATTCTAAAGTATTGCGGGGCATTGATTTGTCGGGCGTTGTAATCAATAACGATGTTGCATGTGAAATACTAAAGGCATTAAGGAATAACTACAAAATACGGAAATTTGATGTGCGCGGTTGTGACTTACCTGCCGATTTGGAGGTCGATTTCGAAATTCTCACTAGAAGAAATAAATTTCTCTTTCTGTATCCAGCAATTGGCGATAGAAGGATATCTATCGAGGATATCGATGAATCTATCAAAAGAACAAAGTATGCAAAATCATTACACCGTTAAATTTGTAGATGATTACCCTGTAGAACTTTCAGTTTATCTCGATATACACTCCTTGGCATTTTTTCAACTGAGTTCTACTTGGTACTTTTAGAAATTTGACCAAGTAACGCATATAATTTTTGTAATCTTTCAGAAACAAAATCCTTTTACGTGCAATAGAAGCAGTAGAAAGGAGAGAAGAGTGCTTGAACTTGCGTCCGAATTTATTTCATCGTGATAGTGAGGCTGTAAGTTCTATTTTTAATTTCCATCTAGAACCAGCACATTTAGAAGATGAAGACGTCGGCGAAGAGGAAGCGGAAGAGGAATCATTGGAAGAAGAGGAGTCAAGTTCGATAACAAAACCAAAATTTCAATTTGAAGATCCAAATACATTTGAAAAGAATGAAATTATGTCACGTTTCTGGTATTTTGATATACCAAGGGGACCACATCCCAATTACTAACTAAAATATGCGAATTTGTATATTTTGAAATTGTATATATAATACGGTAAACATTTTATAATAACTCTGAACCATAAATTAATAAAATAATACATTTTTGATTCTAAAAACAAATATATGTGGTTTGTAATCCTTTAAGAAATTTGGCTTGAGAAGAGGCTTGAAAAGGTATAATTTAATCTCAACAATTTTTAGATGAATGTGGTTAAGCGAATACATATGTTCTCTCGACCATATCTCGGTCCATCTCTCGGTCCAGACCTTGATCTAACACCCATTGTAAAACGTTTGCCTCCTTTTCTATTCTATTACAGAAACTTTTCTCTTGTACACATATTCAAATCTTATAAAACTTGTCACAATTAGATATTTTTGAAGACTTGTCATCTCTTACTAATTACTAAAAAACTCTGTCGATAGATAAATATATTTTTGAAGAAATCAAATATCGTTTTATTTAATTTGAATATTAAAGAAATATATATATTTTTAGTAGTAAATAAACCAAAATGGAGGAGATAAAAGAGGAAGTTAAGACGGATTACTTTAATCCCATACGCATGAATACTTTGGGTTTACCACAAGAACATGACCTATTGATAGCATACGATGTTTACCGACCATCATGGGAGACGCTCGCGTTGAAGTCAGAACAGGGGCGCACCGTGTACGCCGAAATTTTCATCGAGAATCCTAAGTTGGGTCCACTGAGGGATCTGTGTACACGCGCCTTGACACAGGCCCACACACCGAAGCAATTGCCACTAATATCTGGGGATCCGTTGAAATTACGTCTGTACTACGATTCGCTACGCTTGGATTTACCATTGGAAGAATGCTATGACATTACCGACGAGAAATACTGGCGACGTTTTGTATTGTCCAAACATGAGAATATTACATTGACTTTCAAAAAAGAATACAACTGGCGTAGTCTTGGATTATCTATGAAATTTGTGGAATTGGTGGAAGCGTGTCCGGCCGAGTATTTTCCTATAGATGAAATGCAACCAATAGCTTTAAAAATAAAGGATTATGTCGACGAAATGCACATACGTAAATTACAATCGATGACGGAGAGGTTTTTTAATGAGCACATACATCTCGATGATTCTGAAGAGTCCGAAAGCGATTCAACGGATGTAGAATCAATGACGGTGACGCCACGTTCTACTATGTCCGCTTCGGAAGAAGAGATGGGTTCCGAGGAAGAGGAGTTGAAATCGAAACGTGGCACCACTAAGACTATGGCTGTTAAAGAAACAAGAAGAGATAGCGCAGAAGAAGAGATACCAGAGGTATATAAAACGGAAGAAGAATTGCAATGGGAACGTATGCATGAGGAAATCATGGCAGAACGTAAAGAACGTACGCGTGTATTGAGAGAGGCGCAAGAGAAACGGCGTTTCGAACGACAAAAAATACGACGCGTACGAGAATCACAGAAAACAATGACACCACCTCCTGATGAGGAGCCTGTAGTTGGTAAAAAGAAGAAAAAATTCAGAGCAAAGGGTGTTTTCGATATGGTTGTTGAACCGCCGGAGGAGGATGAAGAGCACTTGGTGGTCGATCGGCGAAATTTGGAACGTCAACTGAAGACTATGAAGAAGCTCGTTTATCCGACCAGGCTATGTCATCATGTGAGCTTACGTTTTCTGCGCTTTTTTGAGAATCTAGTCACTTTCACTATAGAGTTTCGCGGTCCGGATATGAAACGTGACTTTCACGAAAGACACCTGAAGTTCTCTTACGCCGATATGGAGGGGCTGGCTTAGTGAGTTGCGCGTTCCATGCGTAATTAACATTGGATTAATTCCCATTTTTATTGTTTCCAGTGGTATCTCGTTTCTGCAAAAGCTTAAGACATTCCGTCTACGTTCCAGCTATATGGATGCCCGAAAATTATATATACTCGCCAAGTCACTGAAATGCTTGCAGAGCATAGAAACTATTGATTTCGGTTACGATTGCTTGGGTGATGATTGCGGTTTAGGTTTGTTTGAGTTATTCCGTCATACGGACACTATAAAATCGCTCGAACTGGAGCATAATTCGATTGGTGCACATGCTTTGCACTTTTTGGCGATCGGTCTTAGCCAATATGCTGGCAAATTGGAATATCTCGGTCTAGCTGGCAATCCGCTGGGTGAACGTGGTCTACACGAGCTCAGCACAAAGGTTCTCGGTACACAAAACATCACACAATTGAATGTGCGTACTTCACAGATGACCGAATCGGCGATTATTTGCTGCATCGCCAATGAATTTCTAAAGCACCCGCCGCTCCGCTGGTTGGATCTGCGCGCAGTGCCCATTAGTGCGAAAGCTGGTGAAGAAATCTTGACTGTGTTGCAATACAACACCACCTTAATGCATTGTGATGTACGTAATTGCCTATTGGATGCCGATCTTGAAATCGATATAGATATAATTTTGAAACGCAATCACTATATTGCCGAGAATCCGTACTTGAATGATTACACGAAGACTATGGACGAGATTGATGCATTTGTCAACCGCATTAAGTGAGTGTGCACTGTGTGTGAGTCCAAGTGTGTAATATTGTTAACATGTACTGGGTTTTTCATTGCAGAAATCCGATTTTATTGCGCGCAATAGATGCTGTGGAGAAACGCGCTGAATGTTTAAAGAACCGTCCACCAGAATTTACACGAGACAGCGAGAAACAATACATAGAGGAAACGGAGAGTACAACAACACAACAAAATATCATATCTCTGACTAGGTCAATCACAAGCGCAGAACCACATATGTTGTCTACATCATCGTCTATCGACGTTGAATTAGAAAATGTGCCCTTCGTTTATGATCCAAATAGTTTTACCGAAGAAGAGTTCCTCGAGCATGTTTATCTACCTGGGGCGGGAGAACGTTATTTCTACTTTACGGAGTTGCAACAGCTGCGTTTGAGTCAAATAACTTAAGGTGAGCTGAAGAATATATGTGTAAATGTGTTTTAAGCTTAAGAAAAGCTTAAAAAAAACCAATACTTATATACTAACACATGAAAATCCCAAACCCATGCGATTAATCGATAACTAAAACAATTCTAATTCAATAAAAATTTCTATAGCAACTTTAATGCTTGACGACGAAAGCTAAAAGGCGAAACGAGTATCTAATCAAGGAAATGAAATGAAATGAGCAATAAATAAACAACGGCAAGAAAACATGAAAAGAGCAGTTGAAAGTCAACGAACGAAAGCAAAGAAAATGTTCAAAATATTAAAATCAAAATATGAAAAGTCATAAAGCGATTTTCATCAAATAATTGCATTTTCTGAATATTATAACATTTTCAAAATTAAATAAACTCGACGTGCATTCAGTTTTCCACCAAACAAACAAAAAATTAACGCGTATCTTATTTGGTGTGCATTTTAGCAATTGTCTGTGGTTGGGCGCATGCGTGTGTGTATGTGTGCAGAACGAAAACGTGCGGATATTTTCGTGTGATATATTTTTACTTTATTTACATTTAGTGGCGGCTATTAAAAACTTTACAAAGCATTATGCCAAATAAGCAGCAACAATTGCAGCAGCAACAGCAACTGCAACAACAACAACAGCAACTGCAGCAACGACTTTCTGGCGGAGGCGCAGGCGGCGATAGAAAGAAGGGTTCAAAAATTAAGGTGAATCACGGATACAAATATTTATATTACATACTCACACTCTGGTAAAGTAATATAACTGTATTTACATATGTGTTAGTGTAATATATTACATGCCTCTGAAGGCTGAAACGGCTGATTTGTCGAATGCAAATTATAAACTTCGAATTACATCGTATTGACAAATATAATATAAGTCTTTTAAAGGCCATTTACGAATTTTTATTTCGACTTTAACCCTCTGACCTCCAAGATTTCTCATATTATTATTATATGCGATTTTCTTGGATATATGATAGTAGATATAAAATATTATCTTTTTTGAACTAATTTAAATAAATCGTTTCAAAATATCATACACTTACTTATGAATATAAGTTTCGCAAAGCCGACCAATTTGCTCGCATAGCCACTTGAACGGTTTTGGAGCAAGAAGATTCTGATCCGATGTAGTATGACCACCCTCTTTGATCATTCGTTGTTCGAAGTACTTCTTCGAGAAAGTAAGTTGTATATCCATAGGTGTAGAAGAAGAACTATTCGGGTTCTGTAGGATTTTACAGTGCCGATTAAATTATTGTGTTGAGCGAATTCATACCTCCAATATCTCCAAAAAAGTATATAAATAAATATTAAAATCGTAGTCTGAAATCTTTAGTATTCCATGCTAAAAGTAGTTGAGGGTAATTTGTCCCTATTTTCCGTAAGAAATTATTTCTTATTAAAGGCAATTACCAAATTAGTTTCATCAGTATATCTATTTGATAAACTAAAAATCAACTAGACAGATGGAAATAAGGATATTCGGTATATGGGGTAATTTCATACCTATCTTTTAATAATTTTATATAATATTCTTATCCGAATTTAAGGTATAAAGTAAACTCAGGGTCTTAAATCATTATATTCAGTATATGCCCACTTCAGTTATTTTCATGATCAGATCTACTTTAAAAGTAGCTTTATATCGCACTCACTTCCCGGTATAATATTATCCGAATATATACTCATGTTACCCATTTTAGGATAGATTTGTTACCGTTATATATATGTATATACGTTTTTTTTTAACACCAATATCATATTGGCATTTATTCAGGTGTATACTTTGTTGAAAAATAGCTATAATTACTCCATGACATGCATGCCCGTGAATCTATCTAAGAAAAGTTATTAATTTTTGAGACTTTTAGTCAGAATGCACTTCCTTTCGGTTCCTTGAAAGTTCGTTTTATTAGCTTTTATCACGCAATGGACTAGGCTGCATTCAAATGCATCTAGCACGTAAATATCAATAATTTTGTAGCGACTTTTTAGTCAAAAATGTTAACATAAGAAAGACACTATTTGCGTTATCTAAATCTGTATTTCTAATCTCCATATAGTATTATAATTTATATTAGTATAATATATTATTTTTATATTTTTAGCGAATATATATGCTCTTTATGAATAAATACTATGTGTAGGAAGATATTACTCAAACTGTCCTTATGCTTCGAAATTTATCTCTAACAATTTCATCCAAATAAATATTCTTTTGTTTTGGAATAGATCTTATTAGATCAAACTTCATTCGATCTTACAGTACATTCAACCTGTGTTCTTCGACCATTTCGAACTTATTTTATAAAACATGGTTTGGACGTGGAAATATTTAGAACATACTTATAGAAAGGCAACTTTTATTCATATCACCGGGAAAAACTATAAAACGTATTTACTTCGAAATTTTATTCTTATTTAAAATTTTCGTATTTGCTTTTCTTTGGTATTCAGCACTATAATTGTCTAGTGCTATGTCAAGCATTTATTACCGTGAAACTATTAATATAATACCGTTTTAACCTTTTATTACCGTTAGAATAACACATTAACTGCTCAAAACGTTCACTATCAACTCACAATGTATTATAATTTATTCATTTGTCTATGTACAACCCGCAGTTATTTATAAATAACGAAATTGGCATTTCTGCAAACCGTGACCTCTGACAATATACTGACTTCTGCTAGTAAGGGTAATTACACCAAATTATTTGCGAATTTCCCATGCCAACACAATACTTAATTCAATGTGTTGCCTCTTCTCCTACCGACATTTATGACTCCATATAACTTGCATAAATAACCCAGTAGTAATTTTATGTAGCTCAATACGGATTCTTATTGTACTAGTTTGTAATTGTTCCTTATTGCGTACATAGAAATAGTACAAATACTAGCTATTCTCTATAGCTAATTAACATATCGGGCGACATCACAATTGTTCACTTTTTATACCTTAGGAAATTTTTTTTCAAGAGATAGCTAAATTTACAGATTTGCGCGCGATTTTTATTATGTCAAATTTAATGACGCTAATTTGACAAAAATCTGTCGATTTAATTATGATATTAATGATATTTCGCTGTGAGGCTGACACTTCACTGTAAGATTGACATAACAATTTGACCAGCTTTTACATTTTGCTCCAAGAGAGTTACCGTAAAGTGCTATAAAAATTAAATGAGAAAAACTTTCTGTCACTAAATTTGCCGTATTGAAAACTGCACCTGTTAGCATTGATATTATGGCAGTTAGGTCTTAAATTTCAAATATGACGCTATTCCGACGGTCCCAAAGTGTACATAAAGGATCGTTAAGGGGTTATTCTGGTGTAGAAGCGTAAATTTTAGGTAATTTTTGAAAGGTCGTAAAAAAAAGGCAATTAATATTTTCACTATCCATTTTTTTATTGGTTGTTTATTAACATTCAAAGAATAAAGAAAAAAATTAAAAACTAAAAACAGTGAAAAATTGAATAAATTATGAGCTGTCGGAGTGGGGGCTTTTGAAAAATTTTCACGTGACCGTACCCATGATTTCGACCCTCCTAGCAATCTGAAACCAAAAAAAAAAAAATTATTAATCAAGAATAATGTCGCAATATCCGGAACTAGGGAAAAGTTTGAAAAAAATTGTATAACAAAATGGCGACTGTTTAAAAAAAAATTTTTTTTCGACCACTTTTTTTGACTGTTTTGAATTTTTTAAAAATAGTAAAAATGAAAATTTAGGGATGGGCCCAGTTCCAGTTCTAGAAAAGCCAATAAAGAAGAGTCCATATAAATTTCAAGTAAATCGGTCCAGTAGAACCTGAAAAATCGTGGGTATCGTACCGAAAAACACAGTTTTGAGAAAAACGCGTTTAAAGTTTCGGGTAAAGTTTTCTATAGTCTAAGTTCCGGCCGAACCAGTTTATGCCAGGTCAGAAAAATGCTTATATCTCCGAAAATAATTTAAATTTTGAAAAATCCTCTCGTATACATATTCTTGAATAGTTAAACTTTGAAAATATGAAAAAAAAAATTTTCGATTTTTTGGAATTTCTAGACCAGAATACCCCCTTAATAATGTTGAGAAACTTAAATTTAGAACGCAGCTTTTTTAATTGGTAGGAAATGTGATTGCAATGATAGTTTATTATTCGTTTAGTTAAGTACTCTTTATAATTGTTTACATTAGTTAAAGTTCGATTGTTTATATCCAGACACACCGGAGTACATCTGTAACACCAACATTATAAATAACTTGCTGGGTATTGTTTTGAATGCGCGTGCAAAAATATAAATTTGTAGATAATTTTAGCACACAAAAATAAAATTCGTTCCAAACTACTTTAGTTCGACTTTTAAAAGTTTTCATTCACGATTTTCCAACGCTTTCGATGCATTCTTTTACAGAAAATGTTATTGGCAAGTACATATGTATTTGTTATTTATAAATGCAGACCCGTAACAACTACGTCAAACTGCCAATTTACAGTTACTCTTTCGTCATTCGGCAATGATAGTAGTGGCAGAACTCTGTGCGAGTATCTGTTGCAGGTGATGAAGCGTCACGACAGTTCCAATGTAGAAAACAAATGTCTTTCACCACTTACATGTGGTTGTCTAAATATATAGCGTGTGTGTGGGGGTTTGTGCTCTAGGTAATCCTGTCAATTACCTTCGAGTGTTTCATGGCAGCTTTAGTTGTAAATCAGTCGTTTGATTGGCAAGATGTGGAAAATCGCAAATAAAGCGGTAGTTGGAAAAAATTTAGTAATTATTTTCACATTATTTTTTAACTAATCTTTACAGCAATGTATATAATTGTATTATACACAGAAATTTGTATATATATTTGGAATAGTTGAAAATAAAATATGAATAAATTTTCTTGTAAATATGCAATTGGTTTCTTTGGCTTTTACTGTATTTATTCTGTAATTATGATTGGCAAACTTAGAAAGTACTTATACATACAAATTAGTTTTTACATAAAATTTAAACACAAATATAGTTTTGTAAATAGTTGTGAAACACAAAAATAACGGCATCTATTATGACCACTGATGCCCACACTGCGGATGGTCAAATGCATGAGCTGATTAGTGAAGAGAGTACGCCGACCAGGTCACATGCGTTGCAGGTAACTGACTTCCATAAAGAGGCAAACGTGTAAATAACTACATATACTCGTATGTAGCCATAGCATGAGGGCTTGCATGATTTTCTACAATTTATATTTATATTTATTAATGAACACAATTTAACTCTCTGCGAGTCTCTTAAACTCTATTCAAATAAATATAAGTAAGTATTCTAAACTAGTTATTTTAACTACTAGCTGCTTACATTTAGTACGGCAAAAAAAACATTTGCTTACTTCACCAAATACCGGAGTAAGGTTAATTAAATAACAACACCTGTGTTAATATTTATTTAATAAAAAAAGTCTCTCAGTTTAAAAACCATATGCAACACCTTTTCTTATGTGAAAAATAATCATAATAAAAAAGTATTTTAAACATTTTCTCTTTTTAATACTGCTATATTTTATATTAACAACCCCTCACTTTCTAACGGAATTTTTGCAATCGCATTTCTAACAGATCAAGTCAGTTTCGAAATCCAACATCAAAGATGGCGGTGGAGACGCAGATGACTTCGATGCGTGGGTTAAGTCACGCCAATTGCTTAAGCCCGATGATCAATTGGAATTAACTGAAGCCGAATTGGCCGAGGAGATAACTAGGGTGTTGACAACAACAAATACGAATGTCATACACAATTTGGTTGTGTACAGCTTCAAGGAGAGCGCATTCGTACAGGTGGGTTTTCAATTTATAAGATATAGAAAAAATGTATATTAGGCCTAGTAAAAAGTGATCCAGTTTTTTTTCGTTAAATTGAATGTTGCCTAGTTAGAATGATCCGATTAGTTCGATGCATCGTGATTATTTTGAAGTGAATTTCATAATGGCACTACCATAGAAGCTTCTCTTGAAACGAATTTTCCAAACAAGCTAATCGGATGCTGGGTTCCATCTATGTGTGTGACCTGTCATTGGCTTGATAGAACATAATTGATTTCGATAGGTTCGTGAAGCCAATTTTTATCATTGACTCATTGACTGAGTACGACTTAGAAGGTTTATGTTACTGTTAAATATAAGACATTTTCAATGAACAAGTTACTTGATCAAACATTGTCTGTAAAATCAACAAATCCGATGCGCATAACTTCGATATTAATCTCTTTTGGGTTCCTACATGTCAAATTTATTCTCGGATGAGATAATGTAGAGAACTCGATTGTACAAAGCTACTTTCAGTATTATAAAGTATTAAAAAGTTCCATGTAACGACTCAAGCAACAATTTTCAGGTGCCGATCGCTGGAAACACGGTAACCCTCATGCAAATGGAGGGTAGTGCTTTACATATAGATTCGGATGAAGCGAAAATTCAAATGGAGGAGATGGGCGAAATCGGTTGATATACTTTTTATATAAATATATATATAACAAACGAGATATCAAAATAACATGTATACTTAATTTAAATGTTAGGATACCCATTACCCGCAGTCAGTGGTTCCTTCGTTGAGACGGAAGTTGAGGATCGAAAAAGTCGTGCAACAAAGATATCAGAAGAGGAAGAAGAAGGGGAGGAGAAGGCAGCCAAGCAATCTAAAGAAGGAGATGAAGAAATGCCAGAGGAAGAGTTAGAGGGCGAAGAAGAGGAGTTGGTTGAAGACGGTGGTGGAGATGCTGATGCTGCAGCCGAAGAGGGCGGTGAAGCGGCAGGTGTGAAAAATTACTTATTTCGTTAAAAGATTTCAACAATCACTTAAATTAATAATTACTTACACTATGTTACTTACTTATTTATATTTGCTCATTTTACTTAGGAGCGCCAACCGCAGCACCGGCGACAGGTGGACGAAAGCGTAAATTATTAAATCAGTTTAATTTTTGCGAACGTTCCGCTCTAACCTACACCAATCCGAGAAGGGTAAACCACTTTGAAACGTAACGTATAAGCTGCTTTGTTATGTGAAGCTCCCCTTTCTTTCACATAAATTTAGAGTGTTGAAACACAAACTATACCACCGCCGCGTTCACAATATGGCGCCAATGTCTTGCAGTGGAAGATTTACGATAGTTATGCAGAGGACTTCGAACAGCAACAAAAGGAACGGGAGAAGAAAGATGATAAGCGTGGCGGACATCGAAAGGATGTTGGCGCGAAAAAGTTGGATAAGGCTGCAGAAGCCGAGCTGCTGAATAAGAAGTATCTCAAGGCATGGCAGATATTGGAACGTATGATAAATCAAAATATTTACGAGGAGATCGCCAACGATTATCGCTACTGGGAAGATCCGGCTGATGAGTACAGAGAACAGGAGGGCACTTTATTGCCTTTGTGGAAATTCAACTATGATCGCATACGAAAATTGAGTGTCACAGATATCCTATTCAATCCGATGTACTACGATTTATTTGCGGTGTGCTACGGATCACGTAAGTCTCGAAGAAAAATTGATAATATGGTGCTGATATATAATGATAATCTATAGATGAGTTCATGAAGCAACCGAATGAGGGTGCCATTTGCTTTTTCACAGTGAAGAACCCTTCCTATCCGGATTATATAAGTATGTTGAGATATATAGATTTTATATAGTTTATATATGTTGAAATTTCTCACATCTTAAACCGCAGTATCGACGGAGAGCGGCGTCATGTGTTGCGACATCCATCCAACATATCCCTTTTTGGTCGCAATAGGTTCGTTTTAATTCACGAGCATTGTATAATGATTATATGTGCACGTATATTTCATAGGTATGTACGATGGCAGTGTGGCCGTCTACAATTTAAGAGAGGACTACGAAAAGCCACTTTATCTTTCGGTGGGAGTTCACAATAAACATTCGGAATGCGCATGGGAGGTATGTAAATATATATATTTGCGAGATAAATAGCATTAAGCTCATTTTAATCCGTACATTCCCAGATCAAATGGGGTCCCGACATGGCGGATGGTGAGATCAATTTTTATTCCGTCTCAACGGATGGTCGCGTCTTCAACTGGGTGCTCATGCAAAATGATTTCATGATCACAACAATAACAACGCTTTTTCTAACGAATGGCATTGTCGAGGGACCCGATGGCACCGAAGTGCAGTTACGCAGTTGTGGTTCTTGCATGAAATTCCATCCGTCCAATCCGGAAATCTATTTAATCGGCACCGAAGAGGGTCTCATCTACAAATGCAGCATAGCGTATAGTTCCAAATACTTAATGACCTACAATGCACATCATCTCACCGTCTATCGCATCGATTTCAATCGCTACAATTCGAACATATTCATTTCGTGCAGTGGCGATTGGCGCGTCAAAGTGTGGGAGGACATGCGACCCGAACCCCTATTCATTTTCGATCTGGGTTCTTCGGTGGGCGATGTCAAGTGGGCGCCCTTCTCAAGCACTGTCTTCGCCGCCTGCACCAATGAGGGTAAAGTGTTCGTCTTCGATTTGAATGTGAATAAATACAAGCCGATCTGTGTGCAAGCGGTCGTGCCGAAACGCAAGAACAAACTGACGCGTCTAACATTCAATGAGAATCTTCCCTTCCTGATTGTCGGCGATGACAAGTGAGTGTTACGAAACTGTTTACTTCTGAGTGGTGCAAGGTTTTTGATTGTTTTTTTTCTTTGCAGGAGTACCGTGACCTCATTGAAACTGTCACCCAATTTGCGTCTGATGGTGAAACCGCCCAAGAAACAACAGTATCTCGATCAAAATACGCTGCAGGTGCAAAAGTTGGACAAACTGCTGTCGCTGGTGCGTGAATTGCCGAACGATATGGTAATACCCGATGCACCCACCACAACGAAGAGCTAGAAACCGACAAAGCGGTATTGTTATGTAACTGTATTTTTTATTTTTGAAATCTATAATAACTGTTTTTTAAATTTGTTTCAATAAAACTTTTGTAATTAACTCTCCATAAAATACTATATCTATGTTATAATCTGCATCGAAAATAAATGAGAAGTGTCGTTATTTTAGTAATCAAATATTTTATTTGTAATGAAATAGTTTTGTGTTTGTGTAAATTTTAAAGTATTTCAGAGGTGAGCGTTTATTGTTTTACACCGAAAATGTTTATATTTGTATTTAATTATTTATTCATATTTTTCATTGAGCTATTTTAACTAGATATTTGTATGTATAAGTATATATAAACGCTATACATATACGTACATATGTATGTATATATATATGAATATCATCATATCGAATATCATTTGTTGTATTTGTGCTTAATTATGTATGTATTGAGCTCTTCAGAATATAGTGTAAGTATGTATGTATGTATGAGTGTTTTCATGGAACTATGTACGTTTTCTTATCTACTTTCAAAGCAATATTTTTTACACCAAAAATTTTTTACAGTAAAAATTTCTTAATTTATAACTAATTAATGTCAGAAAACCAACAGTTTGAAATATTTCAGTAAAATATATAGTATTTGTAAACAGTAATAGCAAAACAAAAATACTTGAAGCCTTAGCGCGGAGTACGAGTTTACATGCAGTACAGTTATCACATATGAATCTTATGAGTGTTTAGTGTAAGTGTGTATATTTATAGTTAATTATATGTATGTATTTGTATCATAAAATAGAGAATAGAAAATTAAAAATAAAAAACAAAATTTTAATTTGAAACTTTTTTTTTAATGTAAAAAAATAATATTATTTCACAAGTATTATAACCAAAATTTAAAAAAAACTTTTAAATTAACAAAATTCAAATTGCATCATTAATTGTGTAGTTAATTTATAATATCAAGCAATGCATTGAAGTAATCTGCTGAAATTACACAAAAAGACTCTAATTAACAAAATCATTATTGTTGTCTATTTATAATATTCTACCAAAAGTTAGTTTAAGTCGAGTTTCAATTAAAAGAACTCGGAATTTAATTTCAAGCATGAACATCTGAAAAGTCATATTAAATTAAGTGGACAACGCAATAGCCTATTCGCACAGTCAAATTAATTTAATACATTAAGATTATAATTGAGAAACCAAGTTTTGCTTTTTGCACAGCCGGCTACTCGAATAACGATCAGCTGTTATATAATTTGTTGCTGTTCATAAAAAGTTGGTAAGCCAAATTTACAACTTGGACAACAATCCACAGAGTTGCATTCCAATTTCGACTTAATTTATATTCGATTAAAAATTAATGTGGTAAATTAACATTTTTATGTATGATAAATCGATCTAAATCAGCCGCTTTGATCGAGCAAAGAGCGGTTAATTGATCAATTAACTCTTGTGCGAAGAGGCTATAAGGATGAATGCTGCATAACAATATACACAATAAACTCGAGTTTACGGTACGTTGTAAAAGTATTATTATTAAAAATTTGTAGCTCTGTCAGTATTAAATAATTTTTGCTGGTATTACTTTTTTAGAGTGTTCATCATTAATACCGTTATTTAATAATATTCAAATCTCTAAAATATTTACTGGCTGATTATTTTTTATGTTGTTGTGTCTTAGCGTTGTATATTTGTAAAATAAATTTTTAGGCATTTCAGACAGTACCATAATCGAGTTAATTATAATTTTTTTTCATTAACTTGTTTGTTGGTGAAGTTAATATTTTAATTGTCAGAGATGTCTGTCATGTTGTTATATTTAATATTTTGGTTCTATTCCTCTTTCTTTGGCTTTTCAAATCAATCAATTAAAAGTTTACATATATTTTATCAACTGTTCCATCGGCTGATGATAAAGCTTCTTTGGTGTAAAGCATAAATTCTAAAAAAATAAAACGTCTAATATTAGCATGTATTACGTGAATATTGTAAAATCTGTAATATAACTGTTTTTATCTCTTTCTAACATCGCTTAACTTATCTAATTTGGCTTAGCATTATAAGTATGTATGCATGTATGCAATAATGTATGTGTATTTTCGACTTTACTTTTTACAAATATTTGTTTGTATTTACTATATACAATTCCATTAAAATCTTCTAAATTTCTTTTATCCTTAACCTCAGTTTTTGTTATTCCTCTGTCCCTTTAGAGATCTTTGCGATTAATTTATTTCAGATAAGTAAAGACACACGTATATTTCACTTTAACTCTATTTTTCCTTAATGCATATATTCTCTCGATATTCACTAATATCTCAGAGGTGTGGTTTTTTACTTTTATAGAAGTGTTTTTATATAGAAAAATACTTCGAAAAGCTACTTTGAGCTGTCATAGTTATAAAGGAACTGACAGGAAAATATTGTTTCTAAACCTTTTAAACAGTAGAAGAACAGAATATGATTGAACGTTGATGAATAGATTTAAATGTGAAATAAGTTGATTCCAATATCTCAAAAGCCACACCTCTAAAATAGCCTCTGATGTATATTTTGGTGATTCTCAAAGCATTTATTTGCAAAAACTTGAGAGTTCGCCAAAAAAAATTATGGATATTTTTAACTTCTCTAGAAGTATTTCTTTATCATTCCCCCATCAATCAGGCCATTACACATTCTTAAAGTCCAAGAACTCGCGCACATTATTCGGACACATAACACTTTTGCCCAAAAAGAGTACCGTCGACATTGGATGCAAATAGTCTGCAGAGAACTCTTTTGCTTTCCAACCGAAAAATCCACTCGGTCTCACCTCATTGCCGTTAATTTCGAATGGTAACAAATTCACACCAATTTGATTAATTTTCGAGAATTGTACTTTAAAATAGTGACCATCCGTTGCCTTGATCCAATAGAAGCCTTCATTATCGACATATGGTTTATTTTGGGACTTCTTCATCGCATTCGAACGCTCCAAATCATTGACATTGAAACTGATATCGATTTCAAAAGCATCCGGATGCAGGTGATTCGTTTCGATGGCTGTGCGCAAGGCTTGATTATCCAACCAATAACGTATGCCGACATTCTCGAACTCCTCGAGTACATGATTGAATGTCGTTTTGAGCTTGTCAAGGCAACATGGGGGCGTGTGTTTGTCCAAATAAATGTAGAAGGGACGATTATTGTAGACAGTGCCCACACAAGATTTTGTGGTGCGCTCACAACCGATTAAATCGATTTCCGTTACCAGCGGCAAACTGAAGTTCGATGAGGAAAATTGTGTATCCAGCACGAGATTGTGATGAGAGCCACCACCACCACCACCCTCTTTTGCATCACTTTTCGAGATGATTTTGTGTGAACGTCGTATGATGCGTTTGATCTGTAGCTTCTTGTAGAGTTCCTTAAACTGGCGACGTCGCATTTCGGTGCGGCGTTGTTTTGTGTGATACGAGGCAAATAGACGGCGTCCATCTTGGAAGGTTTGCGGAAAAACGGTTTTCTGTAAATAGTTGAGTTAGCTTAAGTTGAAAGTGTTAGAATAAATAAAATTGTTGCGCTCACAGAAATGCCAGCCAACTTCGCCTGTATGTAAAACATTTCGGGGAAAGGTGAGACGAATGGGTCGGGCAACTCCTTGAGTACGCCCACATCCACGAGTATGGCATGCTTTTGTAAGTACTGTGAAGGAAGAAATTATTTTAAATTAATATGTATAGATATTGGTTTCCGCTTCCTTTTCGCCACTCACCAAGTCACACTTGTCGCTGCTGTTCACCGCCACATATTGTATCGTCCAATTGGGTAGATCCAAGTTGATTTGCGTACAACTGCTAAACGACTTCATATTGCCAGCAAACGGCACTATAACCAAACGTTTGACCGTCTCCTCGGGACCCACAGGCGGTAACAAGGCGCGCGCCTCTTGCTGATGTTTAACCTCGCCCGCCTTGAGCGGCGCTCTGGCCGCAATGCCAGCGCCCAATGGCATGGCTGAATTGATTTCGCGCAAAATCTTCTGTAAAAGATTTTTACTTGTCAAACGCACGCTATCCGGCAGGAACAGCACATACTTGGTGTGTATCGCCGCGAGCGCATTCAATTGCTCCGGTGTCTTTTGCACATCGAAGCCGAGATTGATAAAGCGCACAGTGTTCTCCTCACCGCTGGTGGCGGTGATGTTGCGCTCATACGTGACCGGCGGGTATGGCGTACCCTCCAGCAGCACTAACACCGACAGATTCGGCACAATATCAAGCAGATTATCAATGGATGCTTTGAGATCATTTTCGAAATTATAAAAACTACGAAATACTACAGTTATAGATTTGCGTATATGTTTGTTGGCATTCTTGAGCTTATCACGCGGCGATTTGCCCGCGCCACGTCCTGCAGCGCCACCACCAATGCCGCCGAGCTCATTATCAGCTGATGCGCCGCGCGCAGCTGCATCGCTGGGCAAGAGTGTGGATGTGAGACTCTTCCAAATGGTCGATTTCCAGGAGTAATAAAATAGTATGAGATTGGCTATGACCACTACGGCTACAATGAGTTTAGCGTGGCGGATGCGCATCACTTTCATATTGCGCACGGTGGGTATTTGCGAGTTTGTTGTATATATGTTTGTTTGTGTACGTGTTTGTGTGCGTGTGAGTTTGTTAAAAATATTTCCTTTTGCCACACACCCACTTCAAAGCGAGGTCAAATTTTGATTTTATCTTCTTTTTTATTTGCAATTGAGGTGACCGAACCAGCCCCCGGAGCTTATGAGGCTCGCAATGCACATGATTTCACTACGAATTTCACTACTAGGTAGGTTTAGGTAACTATGAAATAAAACATTCACTATCTACTGAACTACAAGCACTTTGGATTCTTCTGCGAACTTCCAATTAGCAGGTATATTCACTAGCTCTAAAGCTAAACTATATTTTTATATACATTTAGGTATATTAACACATTTCGTAACGGCTGTGCAACATTTTATGGGTGAACTCTTTTATAATGATTTTATACATTTCATATTTACTATTCTCACGCTGGTAAAATTCACACACTCCAAAACTTACACGTACTACATATTTTCTGTGCTCTGTCATTTGACAGGAAGCACACTCGAAGCAAGGATAACAGGATGACAGCTGCTCTGTATACTAATGTGTGAAAAATATTTTATTTATTGTTATAAACAAAGGACATAACGCAGAAGGAGCGCATGAAAATACTGTGTAAACGGAAGGCGGAAGGAAAACCAGTATTTTAGGCACAATGATGTAAGCTTAAAGCTTCGTTGGTGAAAGCACAGCGTCATAGTGGTGGTTTTTTTCATATTGCGTGATATATGTATATATGTTTGTGTGTACGATTCCTATGTCAAAAAGCACCCCCATTTATATCCTTCTTATATATCAATTCAATCAGCCGGCGAATAAAATTTAGCAAGACTTTAGGAATTTTGAGTCGGTTTTTCCTGCAGGGCTGGTGTACAGGGCCCAAAGCTCTCAAAGTTGCTATCAAGAACACGTTACTTTGAATAACAGACCCATATTTAATTTTCATGTTTTTTATTGTCACCCTCAGAACTATTTATGCTATATTTAGGACAAATCAAGCTTGAAAAACTTTAATCCAATTGTTCAACCCCGGCAGGGCTAGATTCAGTCCCCCTGTGCTATATGTATCTATAGACAATAATAATCTTCCCAGATGGTATAAAATCAGTACTCAAATTGGGGAAATGCGAAATAAAAATATCTTGACACTTTCCTCTTGACCATCGAGCTTTCGCTTGAAATATCTTTAATGTCATACCTTCAATTAACCAGGCGAATAGGCTTGGATCGAATTTCGATCGGCTCAATGGCCTTTTTTATTTATCTCTAGTAGTTTTGAGCATCACAAATAATCGATATTGCAACTGCCCGAGTATGATCCCAACTGCCAACTCGTGAAACAATTACCGCGCTATGATAAACTCGGACAAGGTAAATGGGATAGTTTGAGATCCAATGAAGTAAAGCAATAGAGGTCTAACCCTCAAAAATACTTTGGTCGGTTAGATTGTGAAGGTTTGATGTTAGCTTTCTTCGTTTTTGAAGATAAAGTTCACTTATTTCAAGAATTAAAGCAAAAACTTGTTAATGGAGCTTAAAAGCTCACTAACGTAACACTATATTATAAATATTTGCTATAAAACTATCCATTTGTACTATCAGTTTTATACTTTATTTAGTTATTTTTGTAAACATTGACATAATCGTACATATTTCTAAAATTTGTATATTTTTCACAGCACATAGACATTACATAAATACATTCACAATTATATGTTTATTGACTAGCTTAATTCCATACTCTCAGGCTCATGCATAAATATTGAAAATATTTTTCTAAACGAGCTCTCTGTTGTACTCCTTGGAAAAAGAGTATTAAATATTTTACATATAACCATTATCTTAAAATCCATTACTCTCTACTTGAGCACTTTGTATTCCGCTGCCACCTCATACAAGACAATATAATGAAGATTCCATTAAACCAAATATGACTCTTTACAGTTTCAGAACTCATCCCATATAAGCTCAATACTCCGAAACTTACAATCAAACACTACGGTACATATAACAGTAAATAGTTGAATCATAAAATAATTTATATATGATTTCACTAGACAATAATATAAAATTTTAGGTACATATAGACTTGTACTGGAATGAATAATTCAAATTGGAGTAGAGCTGTCGAAGTACTAACTCTCCAACAGAAGTACATATATTTATACAATTGTTTACTTAATGCTACTTATAAATTTGTGTCTATAAACCCATGCGATGAACAGGTAACAATTGAGCTTTTTTTTCAAAATTCAGAGTTCCCACCTTCTTGCTCTTCAGTTGTTGAGAGCTATTTCCCAATCGCTGGAAAGAGTATGGGGAATGGTACCTCACCGTTATTGTTCTTTTGTGGCGTTGGTGGACGTGGATCCGGTTCGGTGCAACCCAAAAGCCAATAAGTGGTCACGGTACCTTTACCTTTTAGTTCCACATCGCCACGTAATTCCATTTGGAAAGTGCCAAATTTGTCGAAAATCATTTTAGCCGCTGAGGATACGTGAATTTTCAGCGCTGCGGATGAGAAAAAAACATCAGTGTATAATTGAACAGAACCACATCTTCAACTAACTCGATATTAAACTTACGTAATCCCGCTGACTCCATGCGCGAAGCCGTATTAACAGTATCGCCAAAAAGGCAATAGTGTGGCATCTTTTGACCCACAACTCCGGCACAAACTGGTCCCGCATGTATGCCAATTCTTATTTTTAGCTGATAATCCGGTTTGTGACGTATGGTGAACGACTTGACAGCATCCAAGATGGCGAGTGACATTAGACCTATTTCACGTGCATGATCGTCGTTGCGTTCGGGTAGACCAGAAACTACCATATAAGCATCGCCAATTGTTTCGACCTAAAGAAGCGAATAGTTTCAACTGATCCAATTATTTATGGATTAAACGTTTACCTTATACACATCGTAGAAACCGATAATGCGATCAAATGTGCTGTAGAGATCGTTGAGAAAGGCGACCACCTCCATCGGACCGCTTTCTGCGCATAGCGCCGTAAAACCAACGATGTCACTGAAATATATGGTAACACATTCGAATTGTTCAGGTTGTACCATTTCGCCGGCGAGCAGTTGTGTTGCCACGGGTCTCGGTAGTACTTGGTACAGTAACTCTTCGGTACGACGTTTTTCCATGCTCAGCTGTTCGGTCTTCTCTTCGACTAAACTTTCCAAATTGTTGGCATACTGTTCCATGCGACGCAACAAGTCATCCATTAGGTTTTCACAAAAGCCTCTTTGGTTTTGGAAGCATAAAAGTTAGCACAGGAATAGATTTGACTTGAGAAATGAATTCAGAAAACTTACTTCATAATTAGACGCACCGTTGATCTGATTGTAGCGAATGCCGGTCTGTCTTCTGGATTATCAGCCCAACACTTCTCCATTAAATCAAGCACATCCGGTGGACAGTCGAGTTGACCCACAAATGGGCGAAATGGTGGCGATTCGTGAGCCTCGACGCGATTCAATATATTTTGTACATCCATGAATTGGCGTATCATTTCATAAGGTCCACCACGCACGACAATTTCCTCCAAAATAATTGCAAACGAGTAGACATCGCCCTTCTGTGTAGCCGGATTACCGGGTAGCACGGTCAACGGTAACAATTCTGGCGCAATCCAGAGAAACTCTTGTGTGTGGATTCAAATAAATACAAATTTTAAGATTCTACATATTTTGAAAGATATCACTGCAAAACTTACTATTAAAATAATTCTGATCCTTTACGAACTCCGATGGCGTGGTCAACGAACGCAAACCGAAATCTGAGATTTTCAACACGAAGCGACCATCAATTAGACAATTACACGAGCGCAATTTTCCATGCACTTGCACATCACTGTTATGTAGATAAGCCATGCCCTTAACGATGTCATGTATGAGTGACATGCGAAAGTTCCAATCCAATTGTATTGCCTCGTTTTCGAGCACATCCTTTAAGCTGCCTTTCGGACAGTATTCTGTTAATATTAGCACTGTAGGGCGTGGCAAATCGATGCATGCGCCCACAAAACGTACGGTATTCTCATGACTAACATCGCGCGCCTGCTTGATCTCCCACAAGAGCGTCGGTGTGATGTCGACCTTTTTGCGGTGTATCTTCTTAATGGCAACGCGCTCACCTTTGAAAATACCGATGGTGGTGAAAACCTGCGTCAGTGGTAGCGAAGTGCAGCTGGCGATGGAGGCACGACCGGAATGTATATCATATTGTTGTAGTGAGAAGTTCTGACGGAAACAAGTAAAAGTTGTTGGATGTAATCGAAAAATTATAGATTATACCGACCTCCACATTGAGCTTTTGCAGACCAACTTTGCTACCGTGAAGCCGTCCCACCTCAAGTAGTACCTCGTCCGGACGCACACGCCAAGACATATTGTTGAGTTCATTATTGAGTTTCATTTGTCTGAAATGATAAATAAATTGCTCTTAAATTATTCCAAAATGAATATTTGAGGAACTCACTTGCACATGAGATAAACCACCAAGAAAGAAAAGCCGAAGAAAATCGCAAATGCAAATGTCCCATACATGATGATTAACTCTACGAAAGTAATGTATACATATTATTTAATAACCCAGAATTAATACAAAAACTCACCATTGCCATGACATTCCGGCGCATTGCCCAAAAAGCCACAGCGCGGTACATCCGGCGGTGGACCTTCGCGTCCACCAGGCCAGTGAATTTTTTTACCAGCCACGGTTGAGTACTCGCTGTTAATAGATTAGGTTCAGATATCATTAAACGAAAAGTTAGAAGTTCGTTAACCTACCGATGAAGTCCGTAATAATGCGCCACCACCTCAAATTTGCCATTTATCGGATCCAAATCGGATATAGAGTAATCGGCATCACGATCACCATTATCATCTATGCGCACATGACCAGTTATACCATGAAAATTACGATTCCACATGCGTCGTGTTATAGCCATGCCATCGCGTATGTCACCGCCCTCGCTAAGGGTTTCATTAAAGGCCATGCCGAGCAAGTAAACACCATCGTAAAATGCGCCAATGAAGAAGTTAACCTAACATTTGGTAATGGCAAAAGAAAATAAACAAGATTATAGTTTAAAAATAACCACATGTCTATAAAATGTCGCAAACAAGTAAAAAATGCACCTCTTCCCCATCGCTAAAGGAATAGTTGTAAGCCTTAGCCATTACGCGCACTTTATCGGCGAAGCCTTGATACTCCGGATTGGTGGGTTGCAGCAGCGAAACACGCAACAACGCTTCGTAGGCCTTTCGTGCATGATTATCCAACGCATCGCCCATTTCCCAATCGTGATCACCCCAGTAGGAACTCTATATCATAGTGATTTTATAGTTGAGGCATAATAGAAGAACAATATAATTAGATACCTGAAATATTTCCACATCCAGAAACACCCAATCGCCATTCGTCATGCCCAGTGAATAGGCGGCAAGCATAAATTTACGCACTAACATGCCGCGTAATGACAAAATAACCACTGAAATTAACAAAAATATATTTTTGGGATTTTCATAATAATATCTCTAGTATTAAAGACTAAATGAGGTCTATTGCGGTTCCAAGACAACAATAACCTAGGTATCCGAGGCTTAAAAGCAATATTAAGGCATAAATGGCAATGAAAGCACTTCTCAAACAAAATGTTGACTTTTTTAGTAGACAATAGTTTTTTGAACATAAATTAAAGAAGGCGATTATCTATACCAATATTATAAAGCTGAAGAGCTTGTTTGTTTGAACGCGCTAATCTCCGAAACTACTGGTTCGAATTGAATAATTCTTTTTGTGTTGGATAGTCCATTTATCGCGGAAGGCTATAGGCTATATAGCATCAGGAGCGAAGAAACAGTGGTAAATGTGTAAAAAACGGGGGAAATTATTTATCTTTGAAGGTTTCCGTTCCTTGCGCTGCGAAAGCGGTTCAAGATTAGATACGCTAAGGATCGAGAACGGTTGGACCATTCTTGATGAAATGTTCAGCGGTTGTTCGTTGTGGATCTTGGAAGGTTCAGTTGGAAAATTGTAAAATTCCAAAAAGTGACTTTTTTCCATACATTTTTTTTTTCATTCTATCTATAAAAAAAAACAATTCGGCCTAGTCGGAAATTGGCAAGTGGCAACAGAGAATTCAGAATTGAAAATGAACGGTGACATCTACAATGTCAAATTAGAGATGTACTGAATCGTGCATACGGCAGAATAGCTTTGGAACAACAAGTATAAAGAAATGTTCCATTATTTAATGAGCAGCAAAAGACAACCTATGATGAATTGATTAAGGCTGTCCATGATGGAAATGGTGGACTTTTATTTCTTGATACGCACGGTGGAAATGGGAATCCTGATTGATTCTGATATCATTGATTAACAACAATACGATCTCAAAATGGCATTACGTTGGCTCTCGCATCTACTGGAATTGCAGCAACGCTACTTGAAGTTGGAAGAACGGCACATTCGACATTGTAGCTTCAGTTAAACATGCAATTCTATGAAACATCTATGAGATGAGCGCAATTTAGAAGCACTTGACAGAACAATGAAAGATCTGTGGAATAATAATCATCGCTTTGGTGGCGTAATGATACTGTTATTGACAAACACATTCTGTTATTTCGAAATCAACAACGGCGGAGGAATTGAACGCATGTCTCAAGTCATCGTACTTGTGGCGGCACGCGAAAACCATATGATTGACCATGAATATGCGGGTGTTCCTGCAACAGGAAAGCACCGCAGAAGATTTGCAAAAAACTGGGCAAATTCTGGTTAATACTTCTAATGGTTTGAAATCAATGCGAACATTAGCCAAATTTATCGTAACTACGATTGGTTGAGTGCACGTAGATTTTTAAATGCCAAAAATACCGATGTCGATGATTTAATCTATACGACTTAAAGTCAACTTCCGGGAGATTTGTGTTCATACACATCGATCGATCATGTTGAAAAAGAAGACGAAGCTGTGAATTATCCAGTGAAAATTCTAAATTCTTTGTCATTATAATGCTTTGTCATTTATTATGCTTCGCAATCTTCAAGCAGCTATCGAATAATGTAATAGTTGCAAGAATTTGCTAAAGGGACTTACAAGGGGGCAGAATGCTTGATTCCACGAATTTCTTTGAGTTCCAACGATTTGTCATTTCAGTTCAAACGTATTCAGTTTCCAACGAGACTTGTATTTGGGATGACAATCAACAGGTCTCAAAGACAGTCGCTGGAGGTGTGTGGCATAAATTTCATTAACGAGTTGAAAAACCATCTTCTCTGTACATTTACGCACCGGAACAGAAAACAAAAAATGTTGTTTATTAAGCTGAGTTACATTGAAAAAATACTTAGAAAAATCGCAAATAAATGTTTTCCAACACAATACAAATTCAACTTTGTTTTCAAAGCAAATAATTTCACGCAGTGCAACGACTGCGGAGTCAGCTAGTCTCAAATGAATATTCATATGACTTCTAACTATCTGATGGAAGTATTATTGTCTGCAACTATGCCACTTACCTCTCGCATACATGCTCGCATCCCGCAAGTAATTCTCATACGGTTCTTGCTCGTTGCCATTCAGCTCACGTACAAAACTAAGTAGTCCCTCTTGCCGCAATCCATACTCCAGATTCTTGCCCACAGTTAGTGAGAAAAGGTCCGAGCGGTCGACGATCAATGCCACATGTTTCCACTTAAATTGACGAAAAATGCTGGCAAACACCAATTTAAGACGACACTGACAATATGACATGCGTGTAAGTGTGGGATATTTGCTTTTGTCTTTGAACATGCCCTGAAATTTGAATACGGATAGATATTATAATTATGTTTTATGAGTTTTTATTATTGTATCGTTTCTCTTTAATGTTTGTTTTTTTTTTATTAGTTTCCCGCCTTTGTTAGTAGAGGTCGACTATATTTCATTACTTACTTGCTTTCATATTTACTTGCAAATTATTGAAAATAAACTAAATGGTAGATATCTGAAGACCCTTTAATATGGGATTTCAAAATAGAACCCATATATTTAGACACGTATATTGGATTTTTTTGATTTTTGATTTAGTGTGACAGTAAGTGATTTGCTATTTTCGAACGATTGTAGTCATTTTCGTAATTAAAAATCATTTTTTCTATAATCCTGTAGATCAACTGAAGGGACTTAAATAAAGAAGCCTTCAATATTGTAAAGATTAAGTAGACCCTTCATAAGTAATGCCTTTACCACATATTTTCAAAGTATTTTATAATTGTCGCTTAAGGGTTTCCTAGATGCTTACAGCTCTGAAGTTAAGGTGTCCTACCTGCCTCCAAATGGAGATTAACCTTTATAAGAAACTTTTTCATGGCGAATAGTTCCAATTGCTCTGACAATGGTGTAATCATGCATCATATCCGTAATCGGTAACATTATTTATTTTGCTCTTGTTGAGTTTGAGTTCGTGTATACATACATACATATATAATGTGTGTGTTTGAGTACATTTTAATATAAAAGTTCCATTGTCGAAAGCTGGTTGGCTGGCTGACAAGAAGTAGCTAGAGGCTACATTTGACGACAACTTTCAGCTTCACATCTAACATCTTAAGATAACTAATACTGAACTCTAATCAAATAATTCTTCCAACTGCCGCAAGCTGTGTTATAGCTCAGGCACATGTGGAAAGCGAAATATTTCGTACAATTTTAAGTAGAAATTCGGATGTTTGCATATGAGGTGTGTACAAAAATAAACAGGAATTTTGGTTTCTTGTTTTCTTTGAAAAAATATTTATTTATTCGTCCACATTAATTTTACAACCTTCAAAATAGTCCCCAATCGATAATATGCACTTATGCCAACGCTTCTTCCGATCGTCGAAAAACTTTTCAAACTCGATTTTGGGAATGCCTTTGGCTCTTTCGGCGATTTCTCGTGGACATTGTTTTTGGCCAAGAATTCTCGAACAAGCAACAAAGTGTGAGCTTTTAACAAACGAAAATCGCCAGGCACAACATCATAAGGATATGAACATGATAAAAAATAATAAAATCTAAATTCCTTAATTTTTTAAATTCCTGTTAATTTTTGAACACACCTTGTTTATATGATCGAAAAAAGAGCTTAAAGTCCTGCTAGCTTTGACATCAGTAATTGTTAGTTTTTCATTTAATACAATGGTTTTTGACTCCTCAATTTTGTCGTGTCTAGAATAATCACAGTAATCGTTTGCGTTCACACTTATTGTCTACACAAACGACCTGTTGATACTTCTACAAGCATTCGAATACAAATACAATGGAATGCAATGAAAGCTGAATAAATTACAACTTAATTGTTGCAAAGGAGCAAAGAGCTGAAAAGACACACAGAAGCACAAATTCATACATATATGTCTGTCTGTATATATATACTCCTGCCTGCATGCAAACTTTTTTGCTGTCTATATTATCTTTTATAAAAGAGTCCTCCGTCACTAATGCCACTTGAGTCAGTGTACTTATAATGGAGACTGCAAAAAGTTAATTAATTAAAAAATACTTAAATACTCAGTCTAACCACTAAATAAACTAAATTAGTTAATGCCGACAGGCAGTGGCAAAGCCAATGCTGCTGCGTGCACTTCGAAGACAGGAAATTATTGCCTTAAGTTGGCAATAGGTGACCTTAGCTTTAGCTAGAAGCTAAGAAGCTTCACAGGAAAAGCAACAACAACAAACATTGTCTGTTTTCACTCTTCTTTTTGCAACTCTTCAATCACACGTGCGCACATGCAAAAACTAACGGTTTGCCGCTACTAATTTAAAAAACACCACAACAAAAAAAAAACAATCCCAAAAGCCCAACAACAAACAGTTCGCTTCCCTTTATTTCTTTTGCTTATCTCACTTCCTCATTTCCCCTGACTTTCTATTTTTTTTTTTCTTTTTCTGTTGTTGTTGTTTTTTGTTTTATACAAATTGCAAAATGTCAATGTCAGCAGAGTTCTTGGTGGCGTGGTGGATGGTGGGTTGGTGGCCTTCTAAGTTGGCTGGCAACTTTGTAGCGCTCGCAGCTGGCTGACTTCTGCTGAGTGACACTGACCATGGCAATGACAGCGCTTGCCGTTAGATTACCACAAATAGCGGTTGCCGCAGCATGTGCCAGCGCTCACCGCTGGGAAATCGCTGCTAGCGGAGTTGAAATAAAAATCAAAGGCGATTAATGAATTCTCTTCTACAACACATACACAGGCGGTACATACATACATATCACATTAAGTGCGCATAGATTGCTGTGCAAAACACTTTCATATGTGAGTGTGTTATTCCTGGATAATTTAATATTGGTGCGTTCCAAAGAAAATAATACTATTTTCAAAAGGATATATACATATATATATGTATAGCACCGTTGAATGATATATGGAAAAATATTTGCATATTGAAAATAAGTAATTTGCTTAATGAATGAGACTTCATTAATTAAAAGTGAACTAAGTGATGACAAAGTTCAAAACAGTCTCTCAAAAATGCTTCATTTGTTTTTTACTTCTCTAATCTTATAGCCTTTGGTATATCTTTTCTATTTTTTTAAATATTTTTTGTGATTTATTTGTACCGTATTAACTAATACTGGTTAACTTCACTTTCACTACATTTTGATTAATTTACATACATTCTAGATATCAGATTTCCCTTGCTTTGAAGGCATTTTTTCGATACAAGAGGGCTTAAATCTACTTCCAGTATTTTAGGCATCTCAAAGGACTTGATCTCCCTCTCGAAGATCAGTCTACATTTCCTAACCTAGCATAATTATATATCAGTTTAAAAATATTGGTTTAATTGAAAACTTCAATCAATCACTTTATATGGACAACTTCTAGATCAGGCTCTAATATTATCGGTGATCAGTTAAGTGGGGAATATTGTGTAATTTTTATATTTATTTATATTTTACCCAACAAGTGTTGCAAGTGTATTGCAGCACCACTCTAGTATAATCACATATACTCACATATGTTCGCATTCAAGAATCACATTACCTACGTGCATATAAATAATATACCATAAGGAGCTCTTAATTTACAACAACAAAATTTTAAATTCTGGACATTTTTTTCAAATTTCAATATTTTGCAACGCTTACTAAGTAATACGACATTATTAAGCCCAAATACTTACCGTACTCTCGTTTTTCCATTTGTGAATTTTTCCTAAGATACCTGAGGTTACCGTTAATTCGTCATCGGATGGTGGCTGCGTTAGAAATTGGGCAAAGTAAATATCAATAGTTGTTTAGAATTATCAAATTCAATACTTTTGCTACGACAATGTGAATATATAAAATGTTAATATACACAAAATATGAAAATTAATAGAAACAATTATTAAATTTTTGGATAAAAGAAATTATAAAAATTATAAAATTTCAAAGTAAATAAATTTAATATTTTTAACATTAATTATCTGAAAAATATTACTTTTGGTTTAAAATTTTCATATTATTTTGTACATATATTGGCGTTAGGTATACAGTGCGTATGAGTAACATTTGAGTTACTTGTTGAAATAAAGCTTTAGATAATTCCTGTTTTGTGCTTTTAAATTATAAAAATAAACTTTTTTTGTAAATAAATATGTATTTTATAAGCGTTCATATTAATAGAATTGAAATTCAGGCGTTTTTATTAATATTCGATATTTTCAAATTCTACATATATTCATCAATAGTGCTAACTCACCTGATCACCCATACCGGTGATGATGGGTGAATTCCAATAGGCCGCTAAACGCGCTACCGGCTCCAATGCAAATGCGCAAGCAGGTCCAATAAAAGCTATGACATCGTCTTTAAAATGCATGTCTGCAGCCAAACCTGGGGCCTTGGCACCAGAACAGGAAGGATAACTGCACGGAGCAGAAAATTGGAATATTATGAAACGGATGTGAAAATATAATTTATGAAGTTGAACTTAAATAAATTTGTTAATAAATTGATTTTAATTTTGTTTTTGTAAATCGGTTTTCAAAGCATTCTAAAATCTGTATTCCACTTTTAACAACAAAACATTTAATGCAATACTATTCTTAAATGCAACTTCTTTGTAGTCAGTCATTCACACATTTCTGCAGTCAAACAGCCATTGCGCTCATTAAGAGCCAATTACCGGCACTGATCAGAAGCTCTGCAGTTTACTGTTGAAGGCCACATGTCAACAAACTACAAATTTCCAATTATAAAATTAGCAATTACGTGCAACTAAGCATGCCACAGCATAAAAGAGCAACAAATCACTTGCAATGTCAGTAAAACACTCGGTAGTTGCGATTTAAATGTGCAACCAAATGGCAATACAAAATTTACATTGAATTGAGCGACGGGACGTATGAGTAACAATTAATTTGCGCTGCTTTACATGCATTAACGGTACATTATTTGTTTGTGTGGAGACCAACCCGAAGATACGCGTCATCATTATACGTTACTCGCTAAGCAAGCTCACTTAGTATTAATTTCTGGCAGTGAGCGCCAATTAAAAGCGTTGCGCGTCAAATTTTATTGCTTTGCCACTTAAATTGTGTTGTATTTGTATATGTATGAGTGTGTTGTTGGCTTTTTTGTAAGACTTGCACTCACTCACCTTGCTTGCACTTTGCGCAATTTGATTTTATGCGGCTTCAAAAACTCCCTATTGATTACATCCAATGCCAAGTCCACGGCAGGACCACAGCGCTCCAGATCGAAAGGCGAGTCTTGACATAGAAATTTAATGTAGAATAATTGATAAATATTTAAGAAAATTTTTAGTATCATCAAATCACTGATTTATCAAACCATAGTCGTATATAAACTATCCCATCCTCCCCTGCAAACCTACCCAAGTGCGATGCCATCAGCACTCCCACATTGTACACGCGCAAGCCGGTCAAATCGTATTCGATGTTCTCGCGCTTCACAACATGACCTTGCCGGTCTTCGTACACATATCCGCTGTCAGGGCCAAAGGTGACAATTCCACCACCACCACCACTACCATCACCACTGGATTTCAACGCCCGCGTTGCCATCGCCATCACAGTTGCATTCACTTGCGGATCGACCGCAATGCCGATCGACATATCCAGCAGTGCGGTGTGATTTTGTCGCCTTTGCTTCGCTGTGATAAGCGGTGCGTTTGTTGTTGCAGCAGCAGCAGCTCTGGTGGCTGCGGGCGTCAATGTGTCTACGTTGTAGGCCAAGGTGTGCAGTGCAAACAGCAGGTAAGTAGCGCTAACGGCAACCAAAGCGAAGGCGTGTGTGTCCAAATTGAATGTGTGCATGTTGAGGCAGCAAGCGCTCTAACGATGCCAAGTGATGTGGTGAGATGAGGTGTGTGGAGTGGAGTGCGTATGGCGTTGTGTGGGCTGCTTAGAGCGCGTCACGAAGGATTTGTGTGGATTATGTGAAATTATGTTGCTCTATCTGTGATATACAGTGCCGGTGACTGTGTATTTCTGCGAAACATTTGTGGCATCCACATATGTGGTAACGTTTATGGAAACGCAGTTATTATGCTAGCGTTTTCGTCGCTGATTGGATTGCACTCATTACTTCACATATTTCATGCGATATTATGGCATCTACATTAGAAATATTATTAAAAAAAATATTTTTACGGTTGATTTGAATTAAAAATAAAATAAAAATTCTAAAAAATCTCAAAAAAAAATTGTTTTTATTTAAAAAAAAATATTTTATTTAACAATTTCGAATACAGTTAAACTTCCATAATTCGAACTGCTCTAACTCGAAGTTCTCCATAATTCGAACCATTGAATTGGCAATAGAAGTCAAAATTCATACAAATAACCTTCTGTAACTCGGAAGTCTCTCTAACTCGAAGTTTTTTTGTGGATTATGGTGATTCGAGTTAGAGAAGTTCCACTGTATTTTCAAAATTACATATTTTCTGACAATTTTCTAGGGGAAAACGAATACTTTACGTAGTTATGTACCAAAGGAAAATATTTAAGCCACCTTTTTACAGATTTCTGACCGAATTTCTAAAATATATTTTTTGTGATTTTTAAATATTCCTCTGTATGCGAAAAAATTCAATCATTCATTCATTCAATCATTCAAAATAAAACAACCGTTTCTAACTCTTTATATATATTTCTTGCAAATCAATTATCAGATTTTAGATCATCAATGGGTTAGATGGGTTTCAAAATGTCAACTATTACTTTTTTACATTCTTAAATAGTACAATATGTTTAAAATATTCTCCAAAAATTGTAAATCGATCCGAGTAAAATTCTAAGAGATTGACTCTTTTATTTAAATTTTTGTATAATTTTTTTTTTGTTGTTTTTATATATTTCATGCCCATTTATTTATTCCAAATTTTTTTTATTTTCGCTTTTATTTTATAGCTTTCTAATTTTTTTTTTACTTTCTATTTTTTAATGTTTTCTCTTTTTTTCTTTGTCACTTTTTCTTTTCTTAACTTTGTAACTTTTGTAATTTAAATTAACACCGAAAATCAAATCTTTCCACTGCTGGCTAACAAACAACTTCATTACTTTCGCATTATTAAATTCAACACTTTGTAAGCACATTAAGCGTTTAACATAAAGCTTTTTGAATTAAATAGATTTGAAATTAATTCAGTATTAAAGCGTTTTCCACATTTACCGTTGCTAAAGTTTCAGCGTTGACACTGTCGCGTGCACTTAGTTAAAGTTTTTATGAAAAAGTGTTTGAATTATTAAGTACAATATTTAAATATTTTGATTTTTGTTTAGTGAATCGACTAATGAATTTGAAAGTTTTGTATTTTTTGTTTTTTATAAAAATCTTCAAAATTAAATAACTTTAATTTTTCGTTAATAAATGTTAACCTAACACTTGGAAAAAACTAAAAATTTCAACTAAAAAATATTTTCTTGAAATGTATTAAAAAACTTATAAAAATAACAATAAATATAACAAGCTTTTCAAACAAAATTTCGAGTTTTTCTAAATTATTTTTATTAAAAATTATTTTACAATAAAAAAATTTAATTATATAAGTTATATTATCTATTTTAAATAATAAAAAAATACAATTTAAAAATAAATAATATAAAATTTGTTTTAAATTTATATTTAGAAGTCACTTAGGTTTTATTTACGTCACATGAAAAGGATTTTAGTTTAAATTATTTTATTAATTTTCTTTTACTGAAGTGGTGCTTTCTTAGTTTATTAAATTATTAATAGCTTCAACTATTTTTTTATTATTTTTATAATTATATAATTTTTTTGGGTTTTTTAGTTTTTGTTGAATTAAATTATAATAAAAAATATATTTAAGCTTGTTAATTAACTTTTCTCAAATGTGTGATAGCTGAAATATTTTTTAAATTCAATGATTACAGCATATTTTTACAGTATTTTTTAACTTTCATATTCGAGTTTTTTAGTTTTTCTTTAAAATAAATAATAAAATTTATTTATTTTTTATATATGGTACTTTCTTTTTTAATTTTTTTTATTTATATAATTTTTTTTTATTTATTTTTGCTACAAATAAATGTCTGTTTTCTTTTTTTTCAATTAAAATTTTCCACTTTCATGTTACGGATGAGCACAAATCAGTCACCAAATCGGCACGCAAATCAACAACAGACTTGAGTAAATTCGCTTTTGTGATTTGCTTAAACACTTAACTGTATTTCACACAAATTGAAGTACTTTTAAGGCATCCTGTGGCATGCGTTCCGCAGTCATTGTAATAAAGCGCACACATTCATTTATTTCTACATTTATTTGTGTGTATTTTCATTACATTTGTCGGTTGGCTTCTAAGCGTAAAGTAAAACCTTCTTGCTTCAACGGTTACCACGGTCCAAGCACATTTGACTGCTCGACACTTTCACATGAAACACACACGCATACACATACACTGGCGACAACACATGCCATCCATCGCTCATACGCAGCGTCGATTTAAACACTTGTTGCCACAACAGTCTGTCAAACAGCTTCACTCACACTCGCACGCATGCACACATATATGTTTGTATGTATTTGTAATATTTAAAGTTATTATTATTCTTCATCAACTCCATGTCGGCTTATACACTTTTGAAATCACTGTACACAATCACATACATACGTATAGACATACAAACATTCTCAAGTAAATATGTTTTTTTTTGTATGTTTGTCACTTTGCCGCCAATAAATTCCTAATTCCTGTTGCTGCTGCCGCCTTAAGAGCCAGGATACAAATGAGTCGCGTACGCGTCCTGTCGGCGCTTTTATACGCTAGCGGCACATAGTCGCTTCGTCTGCGATTGGCAGGCGCATACATACACACACACATACTCGTAAGCTTGTGCTTTTTTTCTTACATTCCTGCGCATCCTTTCGCTTTCTTATGTAGCTGTGCGCTGGCAAATCGTACATTCATTGCCTTACGCTCAAATCTATGGAGCTGTGTGTGTGTGTGTCTGTGTGTGTTTGCGTGTTACTGCAAACTTAAAGCGCCGCATGCGACAGTTGGCAAACACGCTCGTGCTCATATGTATGTAACAATGGATTTACATAAGTACACACAGCCAAGGCAATAACAATTATGCAAAGGAGCAGTGACAGTGACAACAACAACGGCACTGTTTATTACACAGTTTCCATTAAACGTCCGGCGGCAGCGTTTGGCTCGTTGACTTCGACTGCGAGAAATAATTTAAACACTAAATGGTACATTTCAGTTTGCAATGAATGAATCAGTGTGCAAGTTGTACTGTGCGTGTGTGTGTGTGTGGAGACTTGAATTTCAAATTGTCAAGTGCAATGCGTTATGTTTATTTGAATTTGTAAAATATATTTTTTTATTTTCTTTTACTCTTTGTTAAAGATGTCTTAAAATCACTCTACTACTCTACTCTTCTCTCTTTACTTCTACTCTATACTCTTTATAAGCCATATTTAGTTACTAATTTCCGCTAACAAAGCAATAGAAACATAGAAGAAACATTCAACAATTCGTTTAAATAAAATAATAATTTTGGAGTAATCTTAAAAATTATAGCAGAGCAAGATAGCTTACTTATTCCGGAAGAATGACAGAATACCTGTTGATATCATCTAAACAACATAAACACAACGACTCTTAATAATGCTCAAGAAGTTGTGATAACTTTGAAAAAAGCAACTTAACTCGGACATATAAAACATACACGGCATTACACGACATTATTTTTAAATTAAAGAATCTATTTTGTTCATTAAAAACTATACATATAAAGAGAGAGCATATGCATCTCCAAAATCGTGTTCATTACAACAACACACATACACAATCATGAGCTGTGCAATTATACATTAATACTATTAATTACGCTCAATTACACTTGCTGAAAACAATTAACATGTCACTTACTCCATCATTAAAGACGCTCGTGCAAAACTAACAGCAATACAAATACAAATACAAAAGCAAAAAACGAAAAACGAAAGATTATGCGAAACTTGCGCCACAAGGCAAATAGTACAAATATGAACATATATTACACGAATACATACGAGCGCATACGAGCGAAAGTCATTGACAACAATAGTTAGCAATATCACAAGTGTTTCTACAGGCCGCTTAATTCATTAATTCATTTTGTTTACTCAAGCATTTTGGCGCGAAAGTATCTCATTGTAGTGTTTAGGAATACTGTTTTGTTGTTGTCTTTGTTAGCCGAAACTTCGAACACAGAAAATGTACACTGTAAGAAAGTCGAAACTTGGCACAACTTTTGAAATTCCGCGCACTTCAAATACGTTATGAAATGAGTTTGAATTATTTTTGTAAATATAATTATTGATACTTAAATTTATTAATTACAATTGTAGATGACTTTAATAAATTAACTTGTTAATAATGCATATATGTATTCAAACACCAGCGCGATGACAGTTTCATTTTCTCTTTATGCCACTCAACGACTTCATGCCAGCTATAGTTGGCACTTTGGAGGCAGCTTTCTTCGCCTCTTCAATGGCCATTATCATACGTCGTGGTTCGGTTAAAAACCAAATCCATAACAATTGACTGTAGCGCCACAATTTGTCTTTTTCCTAGTAAAATTAGAAGAAAAAAAAAACGTTTATATTAAATAAATTAGAAAAAACGTGTAGAAAAGCTTACTAATCGCTCAGCTATGTTTTCTTGAAATTGCGTACGCAGATAACGCAATGTTTTATCAATACGCTCCTGATTTGTTTTGGCATTGTAAATAGGCATGAGGAAGCGTACGTGTTCAAACATTGGTGCCTCCACAGGACTATCATACACCATCGGTCGCAATAAAGATTCTATGCGTAGCCTAAAAACATGTCATTGCATTAGTAAAAAAAAAATAAAATTATTTTAATATTTGAACTTACAAATCGCCCATTTGTGCATTAACATTTGCGTATGCTTTGCCGCCGATGAGCCCTTGTATTGCATATGATAGAAGTCTAGTGAATTTCTCATATTCATATAGGCAAGATTTTGGCTCGCTGCGTACTTTCTGCCCTAGATGACGCGATAATTGCTCCGCTATTGCATCCAACAGTGCTACGGCCGAGGTATTAGTAAAGAGTCCACCATGCACTAAAACTGCTGCATTGTTCTGTTGAATGGTGCGCATAATTTTAATGCGCTTTTGACAATTATCTGTTTCACTGTGCAATTGATCCGTGTTAACAAAACGATTGCGTTTTCGTTCTAAATCCAATTGTATCGCAATCCAAACTAGTTCAGCATTCGATAATGCATCCGAGATAATTTTTGTTAAACGTTTATCGGTTTCTTGACGCTTTAAGGCCCGCTCTAATTTTAATTTCGTATTCTCATAGAGTATCAACTCCATGCGTTGCTGGGTATGCTGCCGTATTTGCAAAGTAAGATCGTTCAAGAGCGTGTCGTATGCAATCTTCAAATGGTGCTCGTTCATCATTTCTAGCTCACGAGTTTCATGCTCCATATCGGCAAGGCTTATAACGTGTATTTGCGAAAGATCTAAAAAATCAATCAACGACTGTGTAGCCTTGGCTTTTGCCTTTTCCTTTATGTATTTAAGTGTGTAATATTCCATGCTTTTAAATATTAGAATGAAAAATAATCGTTATTATTTTTCACTATTTTTTAACGGAATAAAAATTTCAATATTCTTACGATTTAGCTAGGGATTGAAGTTTGTCTGAAAATTCTGAATGATCAGCTGTGGTGCAATCCATTTCGCTATAATCCTTTAAAAAATATTATTATGATTATTATTTAGAAGAAAAATAATATTGATTGAGGTACAGCAAACCTGTATTTTGAAATTCTCCTTCATATATAGAGTAAAATATTGCATGAATGTGTCGCATTTGAGCAGATATTGATCGATAGGCAATTGATGTATAAAGAGCGGTGGCGATTGCTGTGAAGTGTAAACAATTAAAAAATAACAATAATTAAGAATTTGTGTAGTTTATACTTCTTATGAATTATAGAATATATAATACATACAACTTTCGTGAAACAACGTGTGGCTTCGTTGCAAAGTTTGTAATTCTCCAGTTGCATCTCTTCGAGTTGACGACAATTATTTTGACATTCATTTAGTATATCATTTTCTTTATTTGTTAAAATACTGATTTCATTTTCCAAATCTCCTAATTGCGAATTAATTTTGTTCTTGGTACCCCTACGGTGACAAGTATATATGTATATATTTTACACATAAAGCATTAATACAACTACTACCTCATATCCTCAACGAGCGTCGCATAACAATCTTCGGTATGTTCTAGCAAGCGCAGTTCATCAGACATCAATGTTATCTGCTCTTCTGTGTATTGCAGCAATCCTGGATTGGCTATTTCCAATTCTTTTAATTTCGCAGTGCGTTCAGTGGGTTCCAGCAACTCTCCTCTTTGCTTTAATTCGTCATATTCTAATACTTCATGTTCGGTTAGTATATTTACATCGGTTATATTTTCAGTGAAAAAATTAAAGAATTTTTGGAAACGGTCATCATAGAGAATCCACTGATTGGCGCAATCGAACCCCAACTTTTTAAAGGCATCAAAATGCTGCAGAGTAGACAATATGTATGTATAACTTGTGTAATTATTAGGTATTTTTGTTTATTTGTTAAACTTACATTAATTAAATCGCCCATAGTTGTTAAAATTAATTAATTTTTAGCCAAAATACAGTTCGTAATACTCATTTGAAATCAAATTGTTTAATTTTTCTTCTTCTTAGTTGTAAAACTGTGAATACCACATTTAAGTACACAAATACTGCCACCTCGTTAAAAAAATAAATAAAGCAAATGGGGTACACTCATATTTAATGAAATGTGTAAATGTGACTCACTCACATGAACTCGATTTAATTATATGTCATATAATTATTTTATAAAGCAATAATCTTTATTTTCAAACTAAAACCTTCAAAACACTTCGTACAGTACGTGATATAGATAAATCGTTCTGTGATCTTTTGATTATTTTAATGTTATTGTTTGTAAGCACTCAAATATTTCAGAGTTGATTAAATTTTCAACGAATCAATTGTGTTGGCAACACTTTTAGCGGCAGGAATGACAATACAATTTCATTGCTGAAATAAGTGAATATTAAAAAATTTAATTGAACTACAGCAACATGGTAAGTAAATATTGAGAAATTGCATTTTGAAGTTAAAGTGATCAGTGTGTTATATGCTCACAAATTAGACATTGTAATAAAAATATTATTGTGTATAACATAGGCACGTCGTTATGATTCGCGAACAACCATCTTCTCCCCAGAAGGCCGACTATACCAAGTGGAATATGCTATGGAAGCTATTTCTCGTGCTGGCGCTGCCCTAGGTATACGCGCAGATGATGGTATAGTTATAGCTGCAGAATGCCACACTACAAGTCCATTATTAGACAACGACATTTTCCAGGATAAAATTTACAAGATCAATGAGTAAGTCGACAATATAAACTATATATTTGATTTCTAATCTATAACCGTTTTTAAGTCATTTATGTGTTGCTGTAGCTGGTATTACGTCGGATGCCAATGTTCTGGTAAATGAAATGCGTTTAATTGCACAACGTTATCAATATAATTATGGTGCACCAATACCGGTTGAACAACTGGTCTCGCATTTGTGCGATATCAAGCAAGCCTACACACAATATGGTGGTAAGCGTCCATTTGGTGTATCGATTCTTTACATGGGCCACGATAGACGTCATGGATTTCAACTCTATCAGTCCGATCCGAGTGGTAATTACAGTGGCTGGAATGGAACCTGCATCGGCAAAAGTTTTGGTGTAGCTATGTCTATGTTGAAGACAGAACTTGCTAACCGGTAAGGAAACGTAAAACATAAATAAGTAATTATATAATAATAAATATTGACATTAATAGTTACGATAACGCTGATAATCGGCTTACAACCGAAGAAGCCAAGAAAATCGCTATTAAAGTGTTGGCTAAGAGTATGGAGGGCATTAATGCAGAAAAAGTGGAAATGGCAGTTACCACTCTGGGAAGTAATGAACGCCCTGTAATTAAGATGGTCCAAAAAGAAGAAATTGAACGATTGATAACAACACACAATGAAGAGGAAGAAGAAAAGAAAGCATCGACGTCAGGGTCGAAATAGAATTAGATATTCGATTTTCTAACTAATATTTTCATGTTACGGAATTAAACGAAATTATAAAAAAAAATAAAAATATCTTTCAAAATATCATATCATCGAGAAGATGTGCATCGATCGCCAAGAGAAGAACTATGCCTGAAAGTTAAGTAACAATGAGAACTTAACGCGAACTAAGCTTCTGAGAAATCTTTTTATTTCGTTACACAATGTTTTATTTAAAGAAATTCATTGGACCATAAAATATTCTACTTTATTATCTTACAAAATGCATTACATGTCACCAAAACGCATTCATATTCATACATTATACGCACAATGCATTTTTGCTTAATCTCCCTCTTAGCTCGAAACTCCTCTCTTCTACTTGTTAAGAGAGCACATGATCTCTTCGTTGATGTTGTCAACAAGCCATCATAAAGGCAGCACTCGCTCGTTTCAAAGAGTTTCGTTTAGTTTCAAATTTAAAAATTGCTTATTTATTAGTTAATGATAAAAATCAATGCTGTTTTTGTGTGCATACTCTTTATTAGTTTCTATTAAAATTTAAAAATAATTATTACATAATAACATTTCTCCAATAACAAGGCTTATTCAACAACATTTTTACAGAATCAATATTCCAAATTTATCCAACTCTAACAACTGGTGCACCACGACGATTATTCGCCCGTCGCTTACCATTGGCCCTTCTACCCTTTGCGGCTTGTCTTTTTCTGCCATTACCTCTCCTGTTACGGTTCCTATTGGCATTTCTATTACCTCTTCGATTGCGATTCCTGTTGGCATTTCTATTGCCACGCCTATTGGCTGCGCCAGCACCACTACCACCTCCGTTGTTAGATTTCCTTATACGTCTTACCGCTGTATAACGGATATTTCCAGAGAACCTCTTAGGTCCACCTCCATAATCAGAATAGTCCGAATAACTGTCCTCCGGTGTTAATGATGACGAATAGGAATCGGGACTGCTGAGTGCACCATAATCGAGGTCATCAACCGGGGCCGGGGTAGTTTCATTCGCAGCTTGGGAAAGCTTTAATGAAAAGAGCCCTAAAAGAGCTAATGGTAAAATGAGTTGAGCAAATTTCATTTTAATTAAAAACTGAATTGTTTAGATCGCTTGAACGCTGAACTGGTTGTGTATGCTGACTTAGAAAAGTCACGGATTTATATAGTATTGCGGTTAGTAGGAGTTAGTTGATTTTTCGCATGAAAGTCAAACGACTGTTCAAACAACGCTGGCATTGGCGAAACAAACAAAAAAAAAAATAGAAATTCAGAGAACTCGTGAACTTTTAGTGCCCCATTTAAAACATGTGCGCCCTAAATAATTTCGAAATTTCAAAGGTAGTTTTTATTACAGACATACCTACATTCGTACATATGTATATGGTTATATTAGTTATTTTACACGTAAACTTTAAGTTCTATTGTAAAAATGTTCCGTAAGGAATTTGTTATGTTTAAGTCGTAAATTGGGAACTTCCATAAGCATAAACGACACAGAGCTTTACCTTGAGCCGTCGCCGTAGTACCGATAACCCCGGAAATATATTTTTTATATAAATAATGATAATATTATACTATTAGAAGATGACAATCTCCATTTAATATACTAAATACCATAACATACCATAAACATAACTTCCCTTGAGCGGACATTTTTTCATGCACCTGATTAAATTTTTAGAACAAATGACCCTCTCTTAGGCGAACGCCTCTCTTGGACGGACAAACATATATTCTACAGTTAAAAGATATCCTTTATCCGGTTTCTAAGATGCTTAATCCAGTGCTTCAGGCCGCGCGACTACTGTGAGGTGTGTGAGGTTCGCGTCCAACACCTGTCCGACCGTAAAAAATATCAATTTATCGTAAAAATATTTTGATAGACCTATGTACGCTTTACTCTCACCTAAAAATCTAAAACTCGATTTGGTCACGTTCAATCTTATCTGACATTAAAAATTTATGTTTAAAATATGTTTATGTTTATATTTATTAGAGAGGAAATTAATTTATTAACAGATAATGATTACAGTGTTGAGCGTATTTTGTATTGTTGTATGAGTTTCATTATTTTTCAGTATAATTAAAATCGAGCGCAATTATTTTAAGGACGTGTTAATCGACTGTTTATTTTTTAGTTAAGTCACGATCTGTGGTTGCTTGATTTGTTATAAATAATATATTAACTTTTTAATAGCGCTCTAAATAAATAATTGAGGAATTTACCAAAAAATAACGATTGTCACATTCCTGGATATCGTAGAGGGGCGATGAATACATATTCAAAGTTATGCAGATAAAGGAAAAGATATACATACATACATCATATTTATCAAATACAACTTGTGAGAAATTTGTTCATCTGTTCATTCAAACATACTAGATCAAATTATTTGTAAAATTATAATAAGTGATTCAAATATTATTCAGTTTCATTGGATTATATTCCAGAAATATCGCATGCAGACAAATGACTCTGGTAGTGCGTTATGTTCTACATCTGAGCAACTTGCTCAAACTTTACTAGATTTCTTAAGTGAGCGAGGAGCAGAATTCTATAACGCTAGCAAGCGACTAGTGCTTCGCTGCAGTTGTCTGATCAAAACCTTTATACAGTATACATATATTATATATAGGAATCATTACATGATTACGTCCAAGCTATCCGATTCACATTTTCAGATATTGACAGAGAAGCCAAAGATTTGACCGGCTGTGAAGATTATCGGAAATGAGCTTCAAGACGAAGTAAGCTGAATACAAAGTACAACCATTTCACCAGCTCTACTACACTCGACGACTTTCTTGAGATCATCTTTTCCAAACGTAGAAATTGCCTGGCGCACTTAGATACTTATTTCTCATGATTTGCTTAAAGAAGTCGTTGTTGCAAGTGTTACCTCTAAATTTGCCTATATTTAATCAAAAAAAGTTTTAACTTGAGAACCTTTAACAAACCAAGGGCCTCTTGACAGTATTTGATACAGGCCTCGCGCTGAGTTAATCGGCACTGTCTCAATCCAGGACAGAGGGGCAATAAATATGTGGGAGTGTCCCAATAAAAAATTTAATAGATTAAAAAAAAACTTTGGGGAGTGATGGAGTGGAGTGCAGTTGAAATCTAGAAATCCATGCTGAATTAAATTAGACCAATTACATGTAATTGGTTTCTGATTGGTAATAATTTTGTAAAAACTCTCTTGTTTTTAACTAAAATAAACCAAGAATAAGAGAATTTTGAATAATACTTTTCATTTTCAATACAATATACATATGTATATCCTAATATAATAAACCTTATATTAATTTGTAGTATCTACATACACTGGTGTTATGTGCCGATGACATTACAAGAAATTTCCCTTAAATGTGTAAATGAAAATGAAAAGCACCACTGTTTCGCTTTTAAGTTTTGACATTGCCGTCAAAAGGAAAAAGAACGAAATAAACACTCAAAAGGAATAAAAAGGTGGACAAAAGGAAATTAGTTCTGGAAGTTTATAAAATTTGTGAAATTGACATTGAAAAATCGGCCGTAAAGAGCGTGAGGAGCACTTCAATTTTACTGCTAAAGAAGGAGAATCTTTACACGAACGAAACGAGATGACTGCACCGCGTAGACTACGCAAAGAGTTGACCGATCTACAGGCTTGTGGTCTGAAATCATTTCGTGAAATTAATGCGGACGAGGAGAATCTACTGCGTTGGACAGGTTTAATTGTACCAGATAATGCTCCATACAATAAAGGAGCATTTCGTATTGAAATAAACTTTCCTGCGGAATATCCATTTAAACCGCCAAAGATAATATTTAAGACTAAAATTTATCATCCAAATATCGATGAGAAGGGACAGGTTTGCTTACCCATTATATCAACTGAAAATTGGAAGCCTGCAACACGTACAGACCAAGTTGTACAGGCATTAATTGCATTAATTAATGACCCGGAACCCGAACATCCTCTACGTGCAGATTTGGCTGAAGAGTACTTGCGAGATCGAAAGCGTTTTATTAAAAATGCCGAAGAGCATACCCGGAAGAATAGCGAAAAACGACCGACAGATTAGAAGAGAAGTGCTGCCAAAAAATTACATGTGAAGTAGAAAAAATATATACATATATAAATATAAAATAAACAAATATAATCATTGGCATTGAATTATATTTCCAACTACTGGACATGTTTGTAAAATTGTATTGTAAATGGTTATAGCAATGGGAAGAAACTCGAATTTTACATATACAATTATATCCAAATGAGTCATTGTATTGTGGATTATATTCCTAAAATCACTGCTTTGAATAAATAGGTACATGTTTTATTTTTTTTCTATAAAATTTGTGCAAATTTACCTATATAAATTAGAAATATTTAAAGGTATAGGTGAATTTAAAACAAAAAAAAAAAAAACGATATCATTGCTTAGGAATCTCTCTATGGATAATTTAATAACACGTATTTCGAAATAAAATAATAATTAAAGTATGAGAAACAATTGATATATATATATATATACATATACATATTTACATATTATCTTATCTATATGTTTTTAATCTTTACACATATATATTTTTTATTGGAGATTTCATTATCATATATTTATTCTTATTTATTTCTAGTATAATTGAGTAGAAAAATTATATTATTCTTATATAATTTCAATTATTTAAAGCTAATTTAAAATTTTTCATCAATAATTGATTATTGTAATCCATTAATGTATTGGCAAACTTATTGCGATGCAATTTTCCGATAGGCATAATACATAAAGCATTTGAATCCTCAGCAAGCAGATTGCGTATCATTTTTAATGTAGACATTTGCTGCTGCGTATATTTATCACATTTGGCAAACAATTCTATTTGGAAATTAGGCTCTGTGTAAATTGTTAAATGTCCAAAAATATAAAGGGCCAATGAATACAGTACCGAAACGGATAAGTGTGTTAAAAAAAGCACATTCGATAGCACTATTTTACGCGATTGTTTTTCATAAATCGTATCGAGCAATTGGATGAAGAATTCACGAGGGAGAAGCGAGTATCCATTCATATTAAGATTATTGAGCTGTATTTCATCCTGCTCTGCAATACATTTTGGTTTCATCATGTAACAAGGATCACGGCTTAACACTTCCTTAAGTTTTTGATGCAGTTGCATGACATAAGGATGTGCAAAAATACTACTATGTAGTTCAGTGAAAGGAGCGCCTTTATAAATATGCAATTCAGGAGTAGATGTTTGTGATGTGTTGTATTCTTCCTGAAATTCTATATTACAATTAAAATCTAATATTTTCTCTAAATTGTTGATTGTACGATGTAGTGCAAATATTCTCTCTTCCATTGTTGTTTCCTTTGCCATTTCACGTTCTGTGTATGAACCTCTACAGAATGGCGCAGATTTGCAATTTTCTTCGGTTGTCTGATGTTCATATAAAACTTTATCTTGTTCGGCGATGCCACACACTTTGTAGCGAGCGTAAAATTCATTGGCCGTTTCAGTGCGGAAATGCTGTTTATAAATCACCTGACGACGCGTAGGCTTTACTTCGTAGGTCTGTATATTCGATTCAATAGCTTCAATTTGAAAATTCATAAAAAGTCGTGCGCATATCTCATGTTGGAGCAGGAAATCATTTGGCAAATATGATTTTGGGAAAAGCGGAAATATATTTGCACATTCTACATTTTCCTTCATCAACTGCAATATCTCTGGTAAATTCTCAGTATGCTTTCGGTAACCAATGCAAATTATATAAACTTCGGAGTTGCCACGCTTCGATGTGGCGGGTTTGAATACATGTACCTCCTCAAAAATACAATTCAGTAAAAATAGTTTACATACGTTCGTGGATTCGAACATTGTAAACATTTTCACTACAAAACAGCCACCTTCTGCGAGTATACTCAGAGCTGCAGTGATTTCGGCAAAATGAAGTGTTGCGACTACTTCTTCCTGACAATCGGGTGCATCAACACAATCTATTGAACCATCAGCCGTAATTAGCTGAACATTGTCTTCCAAGCGTTTTTTGCAGTGCTCCTGCATTTGTTCGATGTGACTACGGTTTATAATGTTACCGGTAAAGTCATCATGCATCAACCAATTGTCAAATGTGTGAAACATAAATCGATCGTCTGAAATCATGCCACTTGTTGGGTTGCCTTCATAATATGGATTTAGTGTCGTAGAAAGCCAACGCCATTGTACCTATATAAAAATATACACATACATTAGTACATATTATACAGTATTATACATTGCTCATAATGATTTATTTCATTTTGTATATTCTCACCTCCTCTCTTTTGTACGTCGAATACATGTAATGATTTAAAGCCGCAATAAATGCGCCCGGCAATTCGCACAAATGCAACGAATTTAAATGCGCATCTTTTACAAGTGGGTAGGAGTGTAGACATTCAAAAAATTTACACCAAGCAATCGTCACAAATTCGGCCTTGGTCTCATTTTTCAAGCGCCACGGTATCTCATTAGAGGGATCCTGGCGTCTTGTATGCAGACTCCAATTCTCAATTGTATAGTTGTTTAATTTGCATTTCACATCATTTAATTTCGGCTTCAGTTCTTGCAGCGTATCAATCTGATAATATTCGCTAAATGCTTTAGTTGGCGGTGGTAACTTCCAAGTATTTTCTTTTGGCTTTTGATAATGGAATTTCTTTTCAAACACACGGTTTACTTCCATCTTGCTGGGCTTGTTGCCGGTGTCCGATTTGTATGCGAAACTAAACTGCTCACTTGAGGATCTGTTGTAATTAGTTGCAGCCTGCAGTAATCCACTGCGTGGAATTAAACGTTGCGTCGTATTATCCATTTTACTAATGAATATCCTTTAACTTACATAAAGCAGTCTTGTATTGCATTTTAACACTGAAGATGAAATACTTGCAATGCAAATTATTGCAAAAACCAATAAGAATAATAAATAAACTTTTTAATTGGAGCTGCGCTCTGTTATATTATTTTAACGCCGGCGCAATTGTGATTATCTCAAGGCGGCTGTCATTCATTATACAATGGCTGCACGTAAGACATATAGTTTATAGCAAATCACCGGTTACACTACTGTTTATACGTACAGCAGTTGTTAAATCTTATTATAGGAAAATTCTCTGTGGTTTCCTATAATTTTCGGTATAATAACTTGCGCGTTTATGTTTGAATTCACTTGGCTAATATTTCTTTACAACAAGTAAGCACTTCTAAACGCCTAATAGAGTGAAAAACATTAAAGAGCTTGTTGAAACTGTTTTAATAACAACTGAAGTTATACGTTTATTTATTTAAGTTTTTTATTTATTTTTTTTTTTTAATTTACAGTTACATACATAACATACATTTATTTTACAATCTAATTGGCTTAATTTAAACGACATACGGCTCTCAACAGAAATACTTGAACAACACATTACAGTAAATACTAGTAGCAGTTGCACTTAGAGACGTAAACATCCTAATTTACGGAATTTTACTATTTAAGCTTAACAGCTTACGAATTACAACTACATGTGCCTTATGTCTAGTTATGCGGTTGAGTAACAAAACCAAAAAACAACGCATTGAATGTGACATTTAACCACTATTGCATGAACCGCAAGCCGAACTAGTTCATCGACTGTTATGAGTGCGATGTCATTTGTCAGATTTTGCTTTGAAATTTACCAGTCTCACGCTGATGATTCAAAAGAGACAAGCAAAGAATTGATTTTAACTTAACTTAAAAGACTTTAGAAGCATTTAAATCTCTAAAAATAGTTCAACTACAGACTAATCTATATATATGTTTGTGTAAGAGATGTGTATGTATGTGTCATCTGTCAATTTTGACATTATGTTACCATAAACCGTTTACTGTTGGTTGGCTTGTAGGAAATGTTTCTTAAATTATATATGTATATGTAATTATATATTTTTCTGTATGTGTGAGTAAGTGCGTGTTGCAAATATTTGATTGTCTTCATTTATTATGTTTTCTTAATGACATTTATTTTTATCATTTTTGTTTTTTTGTATTTTTATAATTTTTATTGCATCATCATTTTATTGTTAATTATTTAACAATTGCTTTTATTACAAGTGTGATTTTCATCAAATTTAATTTTAATAAATTATTATTATTTTATTTCAACTTTTACAAAACACATAAGTGACTTGTTTCTATAATTCTAGTATGCTACTGTTGACAATATATAACTTGTTCTCTTAACTATACTATATGTGCGATTTTTGAGAAGAAGTTATTTTAATAATTTCATTTTCTTCCAAAAAAGTATTATATTAATTACAGAGTATAAATAAATAAAAATATAAAATTATTTTCTTAAATTTTTGCACATTTCCTAGTAGCTTTCAGTTGCTGTTAAGAAAGAAAAAATTAAATTAGAATTGTTTGTCTACGATTCAGCATTTTACTAATCCGCTTGTTAAGCACTAATACTTGCTGGCAATATTTAATGCAATAGCAAAGTTATACAAGCCGCTATCGATTCGCCATTTTTTGGCACGATCTCTTGTCAAAAGGTTTACTCATAAAGCGAACAACAAAGTTAAACAGTACATTTCGATACACGAGATCATGTAATTCTCATTAAAATGGTATAATCGCTTGTCAACTCATCTCGCTTGAAATTATACCAGTTTATGCTATTTATACCAGTTTGTTCTGCTTTCGCTACACTCGTAAGATTTGGCTTACGCGTTGTTAGCTATCTTTTAAGCTTTAACCTTTGCTAAAGTTAGTAAACATATTTTTAAAATTCAGTTTTTACTTCTTTAACCGGCATATATGGTAAAAAGGTCCTTCGAAAGCATTAATTAGTTTAAAGTTTAAATTTCTCTCTTCACTGGCAAACAATAGCGCACTATTAGAATAAAATACATGCGTTTTTGTTGTTATTTGTTAGAGAAAATAGCTTCAGTTTACAAAATCAGCAGCAAATGGTGGGAGTTTTCATTTCATTTCTTACGCATATAATTTGCTGTGTAGTTTTTTTTTAAGTGTGTAAGCAACTGCTTGAGTTGAGTTCCGTTATTAATATTATTTATAATTTTATTTGTATTTTCTTTTTTCTTTTGTGTTATTGTAGTAACAGCAAATTGTTGTTTGTTTTTATTTGTAAGCATAGTTCAGCTTTTAACCCCTTTGTTTTTTCAGTTTCCTTTCGTCTACATTGACTTTGTGTTGTTGTTGTTGCTCATTGTAATGCAATTCATTTAATTTGTTTACTATATAAATAGTTTTAGCTCTCTATATTTTTTATTTATTTTTTGCAAAAGTTTAGTTTTGTTGTGTTAAAAATGAGAACAAAAATGTCTGCATTTCTTTCACTTTCTTATAAATACTGCTTAACACCTTACGGCTTATTAGTTAAAATCTAATTTTTCAGCAACTAACGTAATAGCAATAAAAATAAATTAGAGTTCTTACAACACAGTTCAATAAAAGCCTATTGCTTTTCCAGTTTTTGCTTTATTTTATTTATTTATTTTATACTAATACCCTTCATGTACGCATTGTATCTATAAGTATTAACGTTCACACAACCTTCTACGCATGTTTAGTGTTTAGTAATTTTTTTTTGTTTTTTTTTTCACATTAACCTCAAATCTCCCATCTCGCTGTTCCTGTTGGTGGCTAATCAATATTGCTAACGGTATCCTCCTCCTCCTGCAGCGAAATGATCTTGAATTGCAGAAATTAATAAAGGAAATACGTTGCAATTAGTTTTTTTAGTAATTTTCAAAAATGCGCTTAAATTTTTTTTGCGTTTTTTATAATAAAAATGTATTATTATTCTATTAAAATTATTAGTTAAAGATAAATTGAAAAAATTAACATTTTTTATAGTTTCATGTGTTTTGAAGATGGTAGAAATTTGTAGACTAATAAGTTTTTTTTAATGGTGAGTTAATATATAATCTGAAAAGACACTAGCTAACAACTTGAGTCTCTTGCACAATTACTATGGACAATACAAATATTTGTTTCTATTATGAAGTGATTTATGACTAAGTTATGAATTTTATTTTGAGATTTCAAAAATTATTGTTTCGAGCTAGTATAAAATTGGTATATGTTTGATTATAAAACCTAAAGGATTGCATCGATAGACAACCACTTAACCGTGATTACTAAATGACTAGTTAATTAATGGTGAATTAAAGGGGTGTTAATCTTCTAAGGAAAGTAATATACGAAACACGTTTGGAACCGACCCATCCCGATAATGACGACGCCTATATACCTTTTAAATTTCATACATAAAATAGTTAAAACGATTTCCATATTATAAATCTACAAAAAAAATCGTTTTTTGAAAAAAAAGATGCTAATCCAAAAATCGAATTTGAAAAGTGTTTCGACAATTGGCAGAACAGCTGGTTCCAATAGAATTGCCTTTATCTCTTTCAGCGATTTCTCGTACGTTTGTAAAACAACGCGTTTTTGGGTTATCTTTATTTTTGGAATTAGGATATGTCACACGGCTGGGGCATTGTTACAGTATTGTTTGACCAAGTATTCACGAACAGGCAACAATGTGAGAACTTTTAAAAACAAAAAACGCCAAGCTCTTCAAAACACGTCTAACTTTACAGACCTGATAATTTATCGTACTGCAGCGGCATTTATGTATGTATATCGACATAATAACGAAAGTTGGCAATTGGATTCTCCAAACCCTACGAATTGTAAAATTACCGTTATTTTTTGAACGTACCATTTCTAGCTAAAGTAGGTTATTTCAAGCAAGTCAAATTCGAATTCTTTACAGAATTCTTAGCATATCCAATCTGAGGAGCCAAAAAATATCTGAGGAGTTTGGTCGAATGAAAACATGTCTTCCGAATCGAACTTAAGCTACTATAAATATGCTCCAATTTCTAGAAAAGATCGAACTGGAACCAATTAGCAGCCATCATTTACTTGTTGGAATCCGCTTTTTATATTAAAGAAGTGGTCAAAGATCTCGCTTGTTGAAATGACATAAACGAAAAATTACAACTAACGTGAGAATATGATTCTGGTAGTGTTCCAGAGTAGTGTCGCCTTTGTCCGTAAGATTTAAAGCATTGGCATGAGTTAAAAAATTAATTAAGGAATAAACAATTAAGGAAAGGCTAAGTTCGGGTGCAACCGAACATTTTATACTCTCGCAATTTATTGCTATATTTTTATTAAGATCACACACAATTTTACCCATATATTCGGTATAAAGTCCAATAGAGAAAATCATCATATATGGTATATAAGGGCTGAGGTAATTCCTGAACCGATTAAACTCATTTACACCACCGACATACATTATATAGAAGACTATATCCTCATTTAATTTGGCTAAGATATTTCATATATATATATATATATTTGGCGTAGGAACCGCTTTAAGCGATTATAGCCGAATCCACCAGAGCGCGCCACTCATTCCTCCTTTTTGCTTTTTGGCGCCAACTGGAAACACCAAGTGAAGCCAGGCCACTTTGCACTTGGTCTTTCCACCGGAGTGGAGGTCGTCCTCTTCCGCGGCTTCCTCCAGCGGATACTGCATCGAATACTTTCAGAGCTGGAGTGTTTTCTTCCATCCGTACAACATGACCTAGCCAGCGTAGCCGCTGTCTTTTTATTCGCTGAACTATGTCAATGTCGTCGTATAAATCGTACAGCTCATCGTTCCATCGTCTGCGGTATTCGCCGTTGCCAATGTTTAGAGGGCCATAAATCTTACGCAAAACCTTTCTCTCGAAAACCCCAAGAGTCGTCTCATCGGATGTTGTCATCGTCCACGCTTCAGCGCCATACATCAGGACGGGAATAATGAGCGACTTATAGAGTTTGATTTTGGTTCGTCGAGAGAGGACTTTACTTTTCAATTGCCTACTCAGTCCAAAGTAGCACCTGTTGGCAAGAGTGATTCTGCGTTGGATTTCAAGGCTGACATTGTTGGTGTTGTTAATGCTGGTTCCCAGATAAACGAAATTATCTACAACTTCAAAGTTATGACTGTCAACAGTGACGTGGGAGCCAAGACGCGAGTGCGCTGACTGTTTGTTTGATGACAGGAGATATTTCGTCTTGTCCTCATTCACCACCAGACTCATACGCTTCGCTTCTTTATGTAGTCTGGAAAACGCAGAACAAACGGCGCGGTTGTTGCTACCGATGATATCAATATCATCGGCGTACACCAGGAGCTGTACACTCTTGTAGAAGATTGTACCCTCTCTATTTAGTTCTGCAGCTCGTATTATTTTTTCCAGCAATAGATTGCAGCAGTCGCACGATAGTGAGTCACCCTGTCTGAAACCTCGTTTGGTATCGAACGGCTCGGAGAGGTCCTTCCCGATCCTGACGGAGCTTTTGGTGTTGCTCAACGTCAGCTTACATAGCCGTATTAGTTTTGCAGGGATACCAAATTCAGACATCGCGGCATAAAGGCAGCTCCTTTTCGTGCTATCGAAGGCAGCTTTAAAATCGATAAAAAGATGGTGAGTATCGATTCTTCTCTCTCGGGTCTTTTCCAAGATTTGGCGCATGGTGAATATCTGGTCCATTGTAGATTTTCCAGGTCTAAAGCCACACTGATAAGGTCCAATCAGTTCGTTGACGGAGGGCTTTAGTCTTTCACACAATACGCTCGACAGAACCTTATATGCGATATTGAGGAGACTTATACCACGGTAGTTGGCGCAGATTGTGGGGTCTCCCTTCTTATGGATTGGGCAGAGCACACTAAGATTCCAATCGTCAGGCGTGCTTTCTTCCGACCATATTCTACAATGGATATTTCATATATTACCCGATTTATAACCTATTAAGTCCATCGTATTTTTTAAAATCCTATAATTAGCTATATGAGAGCTAGGGGAAGTTATGACCTGATTCTAACCATTCCTGATACAGAGACACACTATTAGGAGAAAAAGATTTCCTCTGAATAAAATTAAGATATCTGAGTGATTTACCGATATTTTCGGTGTTCTTCATATTCGATATCCGGGGCATTGAAAAGTTATAGTCCGATTTCGACAATTTTTTTTAACAATTGAAGTAGTACTTTTAGTAGAAAGTCGAGTAATAGTACCCTTACGTGAACCAAGAAATTATGAGATAAACTGAAAGGGACAGCAGTGCCATCTATCGCCCTTAATTAAGTTCAATCTAGTCCTTTGGACACTTTCGGAGTTCATTGGAAACGAACGGCATTTTCACACTATGCTCTTAATACTAAAGAACTATTTTTTATAAATAAAATACAATATATATATGTAGTACAGCGTAGATCAAAGCAGTAAATTAATTAAAATAACGGTTTCCAGATATTTGTGAGTGTGTGTGTGTGTGTGTAAAAGTACATACATACATATATGTATAAGTGTATGCTAATGCGACTAATTCGCCTACATTTTCGATAATTAACAATAAAAGCGTTTACTACAAAAGCGCTACGAATAAAAAAAATCATATAATAATTCAGCTATTTGCTAAATTTGACTAAGCGTTCATACATACAAACAAAACATGATTCTCTGCTATTTATATGAGGTATATCAGCGTTATGCTAAATATTGTAAGTACAATTCAAATAGTCTTACATTCTCCATAGCTACTTACATGCATTGTGAAGCCGTTACGGGTTGCGTTGCCATTGTTGTTGTTGTTTTATTAAATAACTTATTACATTCTCTCTTTCTCTTTCTCTCTTATGTGTACTAAATGTTGCTGTTGTTTTTGTTGTGTGTTTTAGTGCAATTTGTTTTTGTTATTATAATTGTTGCTATTTATATTGAATTAAACGAAAACTCAAAAATAATTTTACTAACTTACTGATTTAACGATTTACGTACTCTTTTTTGTCGAAACTCACCACTTACTTGCGTGTGTTTGTTTGTATATGTATAGTATGTGTGTTAATTTGACATAATTTCAAGTGAAATGCATTTCATGTGCACCCTGTATTTGTGTTTGTAGACGATAGTGGTTGATTACCTGTTTTATTACTGTTTTAATGTTGTTGTTGTTGTTTTTAATTTAATTTTTAATTTATTTTTTTTTGCGTGCTTAAAACTACAAAAATCATATTTAGCTTTAATATTTCAGCATTTTTCATTTGAGGTAAGTTTCCGAAAACGTCGATTTCTTTGCGTCATTTACTTTTGTATTTGTATACACATGTGGAAATTGAGAATTTACTGAAGTGTCGCCCGGATATAGTCATCGAAATCATCTATAATGTTTTAGGTAATAAAATCATATTGACATTTGTGTGCACATTTTTGTTAGGTTAAAAACGTCGCTCAGAGCATATTCTATGTTTACAACACTCAATTACAACAAATACACAGGTGTCTGGGTATTACTGTTACTTGTTAAACTTAGTTTTGTTTGTGAGCATGTTAAACTATTTACTATTTTATTTGACGGGTGTTTCAATATGCTTGCTTTTGGGGTTATGTTGGTTGTGGACTTGGGTGCTCCTTAGATAATGGGTTGCTGCAGGGAATTACGCGAGCTGGTTTTCGAATGCACTGTGTTCGGGCAGGCAGTTGTAGAGTAGGTAATTTCAAAGTAAAATGTATATAAAAACAATTTATGATTAGTTCAATCAAAGGTACCCAAATGCAAAGTATTTTTATACAAATCTATATATTGGTTTAACTGCGTTTACTCGACAATTTGTGAAACGGAACATTTAGAGTTCGAAAAATATTTTTGGTTTTTCAATTATGTAACGAGAAAGTCTGCTTTACGTTATAAACACAAAGAATATATTATATTACAGTAGTAGTAGTAGTAGTAGTAGAATAAAACATTCGTAAAATTGTTAAAACTTAAATTTATTAATAAAAAAATTTATGAAAATATTTAGATTTAGTGAATAAGAATGTTATTTGTTTGTTCGGCGAAATGTGCTTAAAAGATGTTTTGAAAAAAGTACTCACCTTTGTTTGCACTAACTGACTTCGATTCGCCGATTCGAAGAGAGTGCGAATCGAACATGCCACTGGCATAAATCTATTACTTAAGTATAACCAAAAATATGTAGTAGACTACGTATTGCTTATTGAACAAAGAATTGGTATAAATTACTTAGAATGGCATACTAAATTAGAGTTAGGATACCACTTTAATGAGTTCTACGGTTATACCACTTTGATTCGGCAAAACTTCTTGCTATATTCGACTCACTAAATTGCGAATCGAATGAAGAACTGGTATAACTCGCATAGATTGGTATAATTAACAAATTTTATATTAGCAAGATATTATACCTCATTAATTAGGTATTCAAATAACTTAGTTTTCGATTTCTTCGCTAAATTTATAAAATCACGAAAGTACAAATTGCGAATAGAACAAACAACTAGTATACATTGTGTATATTCTATAATAATCAAGCAAGTGGTTATACCACTTGAATAAGGTATTCACAGCCACGCTTGTTTTGTATACAACGGAAGAGTTTAGCTTAGTTTTAATTTCTCTTCTAAATCCATTAAATGGTTTCCTTTCCATATAAGAGAGCGTTCTTCAAAGAGAATTTTTAAAAATTTAAGGGTTTAATTTTGGTTGTTTGTGGTCATATTGAGTATATGATTATAGTAGTAGTGGCGATTCAAGGCGTTGGATATTTGCCTTAATTTATTATATTTGCCTTATTAAAAAAAAAAATATATAAAATCTTCTTTACGATTTTCGCACTTTATTAACTTTATTTTTTATACATACATACTTACTTGACGCCAGAAATAAATTTAAAAAATCTAAATTCTACATCAAGAATATAATTAAACTAAAAAACATTAAATTACAAAAATTCGTGATTTACTAAATTTTTTCCATGCTTCAACACTACTTATAATCGCAAATATATTTTAATTACAAATCTAAAATGGTGTAAAATATTCATATTTTGTGGTAGCACATTCATAATGCGAACTAGTTGTGTGAAATATTTCCAAAAATTTCATGCAAAATATCATTGAAAATACATTTTAATAAATTATTTAAAGATTGAATTGTAATGAATTACATAAAGAAAATATTTAGGATAGAAAAAAAAATATGGTACCGCTATATAACGTGTGTGTTAGTGTAAATATGTAGGCACTTTGATGACTGATTCGTCTTGTGTGTTTGAAGTAAAGTTGACGGCAAGAATTTATTGTTGCTAGATGTATATTTTATATAAAACTTTTGCGATTTTTTTCATATTATATATACCCGATGGATTCTATGCCAGTTGACACTCAAAATGAGGGTGATATTATCGTAATTAAAAACCCCTTTCTGAAATATAGTTTTTATCATTTATAACTAAAAGTATTTCCATGTAAAAATATAAATCTAAAATTTTTACTTAAAAAGTGCACAAATAGAGGTTAAATGGAAATAACGGGTGATTTTTTTGAGGTTAGGATTTTCATGCATTAGTATTTGACAGATCACGTGGGATTTCAGACATGGTGTCAAAGAGAAAGATGCTCAGTATGCTTTGACATTTCATCATGAATAGACTTACTAACGAGCAACGCTTGCAAATCATTGAATTTTATTACCAAAATCAGTGTTCGGTTCGAAATGTGTTTATCGACAAATTTTGTTCAGCGATGAGGCTCATTTCTGGTTGAATGGCTACGTAAATAAGCAAAATTGCCGCATTTGGGGTGAAGAGCAACCAGAAGCCGTTCAAGAACTGCCCATGCATCCCGAAAAATGCACTGTTTGGTGTGGTTTGTACGCTGGTGGAATCATTGGACCGTATTTTTTCAAAGATGCTGTTGGACGCAACGTTACGGTGAATGGCGATCGCTATCGTTCGATGTTAACAAACTTTTTGTTGCCAAAAATGGAAGAACTGAACTTGGTTGACATGTGGTTTCAACAAGATGGCGCTACATGCCACACAGCTCGCGATTCTATGGCCATTTTGAGGGAAAACTTCGGAGAACAATTCATCTCAAGAAATGGACCCGTAAGTTGGCCATCAAGATCATGCGATTTAACGCCTTTAGACTATTTTTTGTGGGGCTACGTCAAGTCTAAAGTCTACAGAAATAAGCCAGCAACTATTCCAGCTTTGGAAGACAACATTTCCGAAGAAATTCGGGCTATTCCGGCCGAAATGCTCGAAAAAGTTGCCCAAAATTGGACTTTCCGAATGGACCACCTAAGACGCAGCCGCGGTCAACATTTAAATGAAATTATCTTCAAAAAGTAAATGTCATGAACCAATCTAACGTTTCAAATAAAGAACCGATGAGATTTTGCAAATTTTATGCGTTTTTTTTTTTTAAAAAGTTATCAAGCTCTTAAAAAATCACCCTTTATAAATTCCATCATTTGCTGTACTTTGTATATACATATATTTTATATATAATATTCGTGATTTTTTAAGGACACATCTCATCATTACATAGTTGCAATATTCAATTTTAAATTGTTCGATTAATCGTTTATTTTTTTTAATTTCCAATCAAAATTGTCTAATGATAAGAGAGGAGATTTAGAAACTGCCCGGATTTATGCTTCAATCCCACAAAATGTTTTTAAAAGACACAGTCCTACCTCTACACATGGTAAATAAATATAATATTTAAGAACGATAAGAAAATAATAGCTGCCATCGCTAGATAAATGATTGTCGAAATCTTGGTAATCTCGTTGACACTTCATCTGTACTGCTATGAAAGATATTATATATCAAGGATCTACGCTTTACAAAAACTGTGAAGTATATGCTGATAGCGACGAAGCGTAAAGTGCTCTTCTATATGGTATGAGACAAAAATGTGGGTGAGGACTTCTTCATTTGGAAAGGAATTATGGAAGTGTAATTTGTTCTTGCGCTGTGCTCCAACAGGAGTTAAAGGAAATTATTTATATATCAAGTGTAAGAGTTGGACTGTTCCTTGTGAGCGGAATTTGATAGAGCATGGACTGAATAAAGTATGATTGTATGTATATTTCGAAAAATTACTTATCAAATTAAAATTCGCTTTCGGGTCTCCGAAGTTTACAGATATAGTTAAACCTAGGCACATTAAGGTGGAGAGATAAAAAATAAAGCATATATAGTGCATTGGAAACGTGATATATTTTGGAGGCCACTATAAACTTCGTATCAGCACCAAAGCCCGTCGCGTTTACAGTCCACACTATGAACTAAGCCCTAAAGCTACGTTAATTCCTTTGCACCACTACGACTACTGTGTCACACAAGAGGTGTTCGCGTAATCTCCCTCCTTATCCACGGATTTAGTACGCCTATGTTCTTTTAACTTCTCTATCTTAAATTTATGATGCAACTTATGTGCTCGGCTACAGAGTGCACCCCCCGGATTTTCAGCATACTTGTAGTCAGCTTCAGCCGCAACTGGTTTCCCCTTATTGCCAATGGGCGTCTCCGCTTGTTGTGATGACTTCTCGCCATGCGAGTGTGATCGCTTGAATATGCGCGACATACGCAAGCTGCGTCGCAAATATTCGGACATCCGAACGTGTGTTGGCAACGCTGTGTCACTGAAAGGTCGCTGATTGGACGAATGTGTGGCGCTCGCATGCGTTGTTGTTGTGTGCGTTGGTGCCACTTTACTGTTCACGCAACGTCGCTTCTTGCCGCAACGCAGTTCGGTGGCGGCCTCATCGGCCGTCTGACCCCAAGCGGCGCGTCCCGTATGCGGATGGATTACACGATTTGTGCGCACTTGATGGACATTGCGATGATCATAATTCTCTACGATGATAATGGGCGTGGCTCGTGGCGGTAGACCAGCCTGTGCACTGCAATGATAGTTGGATGTGTGAGTAGAGCTTAAAGTTGTTGTGGTGTTTAAGTAAATTTGCGGTTGCAAAGAGTGACACTTCTGTGCGTTTGCCGCGCGTTGCGATTTGAAGCTGCGCCAGTGGAAGAGGCGACGCGCGCGACCGAGGTAGTCGGTTGCTTCATCTGCATTCTCTAAACTCGCATCGTCGCAGACCGACTGGGGCGCTGCGTCACACTGCAAGTCGCGTACTAAATCTGGTTGTTGCATCAGTGCGCTGGCACTGCTGTTGCAACGTCGACGTTGTTGGTATTGTTCTTGTTGTTGTTCGTTGGTCAGCTGACTTTGTTGGTGGAACAGCACGCAGGCGCAGGTATGCGTATGGTTTTTAGTGTGTTGTTTAGTGTTAGTAACATTAACGCTGTTGCTGTTGTTGTTATGACAACTGTTGTTGCTATTGTTGCTCAGCGTTTCGAAATTGCTGCTGCTACCGGTTGTGTTGTTGAAAGTGGTAGTGGTAGTGGTGGTGGTGGTGGTGTGTTGTATGGTATATGAGTGATGGTGTGGCATGTGGAAATGGTGACGGTATTGGTGGCGGTGTTGTTGTAGTGCTAAATGGGCAATCGGTACCTTCATACTACATGTAACCCAAATGTGCTCTTGCAAGGAAAGTGAACGCATTCGCAGCATGCTCGGTATATGTGCTAATAAGTGTATGTGATCGCACGAGAGTGAAAACATACCTGTACGTTCGTCGTGATACTCATCGTCATCGGATGACTCAAGGCGGTCCTCGACGAGCGATGTTTGCCGTGAGAGACCCTGTGTGCAGTGACGTGACGATTTTGTGTTTTGATTTTTTTGCAATTTTTTATTGTTTTTGTGTTTGTTAGATTTTATTAAGTTAAGTGTTGTTGTAGTTTGGTTTTTGGAAATAGAACAAAAGAGGAAAGAAGCAAAAAATTATAAATTTTCTCAAAGACACAATTTACAACTACATTACAGACATTACTTAGTACTTAAATTGCGAAATTATAAAATACTTAAAGAAATATAATAATCGACAATACACTTGATTACAGTTATAATGAAGGGTGTCACTAACGACTTATGTAGTTGGCAACTCCGACGAAAGAGAGATCTTTGTCTAGCACTGGTGTGTTGCCTACATTGCGGTGCGTATTGCATAGGAAACTTATATGAGTTTGAGTGCCACTGGGGTTAGAACTGGTTATTTTTTTTTTAAAGAAATGGAACACCAACAGTTGGTTCTAACACCTGCTTGAAAAGGCAATTTTTTCTTGAGCAGTCAGGAGAATGATTCAATTTATAATTTTTGCCCTTAAGTCTAAAAATATGTAGATAGGACCAATAAATGGTATACGGTTTAAAGCATATACATGTCCCACTTTTCATTTCATTCGCTCTTTGCTCCCTCATTATTTCAAAGAGGTTTAAAGAGAGTGTATTTTCTAAATGAGAATGCAACCATGTGCATTAGGAGCGTAAATTCGATGAACAAAGAAGAGAGTTGCCAACCTTTGACTATTTAAAGCAGTTCATATAAACAGTTTCGAGTTTTTGATACTTCTTAATGTATAATCTTAAGTGATCGCAATACAAACTAACACAAGAAAGCCAAGCACTAAGACTATGCGCGTCTGAATAATATTACTAACAAGCATTTTTATATTAAGTTACTATATATAAGGCTTATATATATGGGTCTAGGTACAATAATTACATAAATACTTCGTTTAATTTGAGTTTAAGCTCAGCATGTGTTTACTACATGTCTCTAGTGACTAAATAGAGGTTAGTATGTATATTTATTGATAAATCTCTATGCAAAAATCAATAATAAAAATTACTTTTAGTACTTCTTTTGATCGTTAGTGTAAAAGTGAAGCTATTTACTGTTATAATTATATATACACATATAAAAATTAAAATTATTAATTTTTTTTTACAAAAAAAGCTTAGCTTGCAATGAACCTACCGCATTGTGTCTCCTTCGCGGTGGCGAACGTTTATTCCAAAGTGCCTCCAGCTGATCGAAGTGCTGCGATTGTGCCAGCGCAGCTTGTTCTGGACCCAGATTAGTTTGTGAAGTGATTGTTTTCATTTCGGCGATCTTCGAAATTTCCTCCATGCTGGCGGAGACGGAGAAGCGTCGCTTCAGGCGTTCATCTACCTGTGCCATCATAACCGAAGAAGTGAGATGACCGTACTTCTTCTGCCAGGTGTATGTGTCCAAGGATACTTCCTTCTTGAGTAAGCGCTTCATTTGACGTTTGGGTCCTTGTGGACGCAAGTCTGCAAAATTATTATAACAAATATTTGTATGAAGTGTTCTTGCAGCAACAAACCTTCCGCATCCATTGCTGGCGCTGAGTAAGTTGGGAGTTTAACATATTGTGCTGGCGTGTTGTGTAGACAAATAACGGGTAGATTGAAACTCTCCATCAATTGCACCAAAATACGCGAACATTCGAGACTAATGTCGAAACGTTGGAAGGGCACATGCATTTGTAGCGAAGTGAGCGCCAAACCGCGTTTGGTCTCCCAGACAATTAGTGTCTTATCGTCACTGCCCGATATTGCCGTTGAACCTACAGGACAGTGTGAGCAGTGTGTGTTCTTAAAATCTTTGGCCTTGACTTCAAACACGCATACATACCATCTGCCGACACTTTGACACCCAGAACCGGTGCTAAATGTCCGGCCAATGTGTGCAGCTCCTCGCCCGTATGCAGATCCCAAATAATTAGATTGGTATCCTTCGAACCGGATATGACTTGTGTCTTATTGGTCACTGACACTGCGACACAATTCACCGCATCGGTGTGTCCGACGAGTACTTGTGCCAGCTTGCCGCCAGTCGCTTGCCATACCTTCAATGACATATCACGCGAACCGGTTATTATATACAAACTATCGGCGGTGATTGTGAAGCAAGTGATCTCGTCCGAATGTGAAACGGTGTACTTTTCGTCCTCACGCGTGAGGGACCAGATCTTCAGCGTATTGTCACCATTTGTAGAGACCTTTGGGGAATTGCGAAAGTTTAAACATATATAAAAGATTTTGGAATGAGGTTCTAGCGAAGTGGCAAGCGATCAATTGATATAATTTAGTATAGTTTTGATACTCACTGCGAACTTCATATTATTTGTGACAGCCAAAAACTTGTACGGACCCTGTATGGTTTGCAATAAGTTGCCGCCTTCGGCCAGCCACACATACATCATGGAATCGCGATCGGTTGAGATGATACGGCGCGAGTCCATCAGCACTACGACGCAACTGACCGATGCATTGTGACCCTGATTGACAGTTCAAGAAAATATATATTTTTAACAGATAATTCTATTCCTTTACTTCGCTAATAACTTACCTTGAATGAGTTGGTGACCTCACCCAATGCCAAATTCCAAACATGCACTGTGCGATCGTCCGCACCAGTCGCCAGATACTCACCGTTCGGCGCGAAATTCAGACATGTCACCGGTGCTGCATGCCCATCGAGCGTGGTCTGATATTCGGGAGTGTTGATCTTTAAAATGTGCACACTGCGACTCGAAGCGATTGCGGCCAATTGCGAATCACGTGATATATCGAAGCATGTAATCGGCGGTAGCGTTGTCGACGGTGAACGTTGCGATTGTTGAGCGCGCTTCAATGAGCGTTTTCTGCGCTGATTATGGGAATATGGATGCACGTAGAGCTCCTCGTTGCGGAATGAATAGAAAGTGATCTTATTGCCGCCGACTGTGATTAGGAAATCATCATTGTCCATTATATAGAGTGCTGAAATCGAACCGGGATTGGGTGGCATTGAGCGTATGAGGCGACCAGAGTGCATATCGTAAATGAGTGCGCGTGTATCCTCGCCACCAACGACGGCACGTTGACTGTCCTTAGCGATGGCAATGGCGTGGAGCTGTGTGAGATAAAGTATGAGATTATTTTTTTATGACCTCAAAGCGTAAGCTACTTAAATCAGCTTACAACAAAAGAGTTCTTATTTCTCCCTTTTCTCAATAAGCTCGCTTCTTTACACATTTGTGTAATTTTTCATATCTCACCTGTGACTTGTGACCTTTGAGGGCATGCAGCTCCTTGCCGGTAGCCAATGTGCGCAAATACAGGACATTATCTTCACAGTGTGCCAACAGAAAGACCTGCAAGTAGAAGAGCGTAAGTAAACAACGGTTAATACTGCTTTATGACGCCATGAAGAGCGAGAAATGCTGTTGACTGATAAAGAAGCAGCGCAAAAATGTTTAATTTTATTAAAGAGTCGAGTTGTCGCTGAAGGTAGTCGCTTTGGTGAGAAGCGATTATGACTTTTATTTTCAATTTATATTATTTTCAATAACGGTACATGGTGTGAGCTTATGTTTGAATGTATATTTGATACTTTATTATTTATATTATTATATATTATATTGGATTGATTGATTGCGTGAATCTAATGAATTTTTTCTGAGGGAGTTTCTTAAGAAAACCGTTGAAATAATTTTTAAGAAGAGTTGCCAGCTGTTTAATTTTATTTAATCAAATTCATAAATTAAGTGAAATATTAGAAGGTCCACAATTGATGCTATTTCAAAAAAATATGTTTGGGTAGCATAGTCACCTGTTTAAGTTTTTGTATTTAATTAATTTATAAATTGTATGAAATATTAAGATCTGTAGTAAAAATATTTCTGAAACATTTTTAAAAATATATTTTGAGTAGGATTGGCACTTTCTAAATATTTTGTATAAACCTAAATTTAATATTTAAATGAAATAGTAAGGTCTATAATTAAGAATATTAAAAATAAAATTGTAAATTTTTTTAGTAGTGTTGCCATCTGTTTAAATTTTTGTATTTTAATAAATTCATAAATTATGTGAATTATGAAGAATTTTAAATTTTAGGGCAATATTTCTAATAAAATTTAGAAGATTTGTAAATAGTGTTGCCACCTTTTAAAGTTTTTATTCAATAAAAGTAATAAAAAATATATAAAAACACTATGAACTAGTGTCGCTTCAGCCAATTTTTGCATTGAATAAGACATAAAAGTTGCTGGTAATGATGATAAAAAAGAAAACACGAAACATTTCCACTTTTAACACCCATTATTTCATGGCCGTAAAGGTGGTAGCGCCGTCAAAAATTTTTACGCTTATTTAACAACCAATTTCAGCTTTTCACGCCAAACAACAACTTCATACAAATAATGCGGCCAGCTGAGCTGATAATTTACGAAGACTCGCTGCATCTCCGGTGTATGGTCTAGGATGTCTGTGTGTGTGTGCTGGCGAAAGAATGCCACAGATATGTCGGCTGCCGTTAAATGAAAATGTAGGAAATGCCAAGTGTCAAAAGACACAGAGCGCACTAACTCATGCGAACACTTATAACTGTATTTGTGGGTGAGTATGTATGGATGTCTATCCGGAACAGGAAATACCAATAAAACTCATACTCAAGTAGCTGCTGTGCGAAATTCCGAGACAGACAAGTACATGCCGTACAAATACCGTTGTCTGTAGCATAACAATGCGGCTGTACAGTCACGGTAAATCCATTTCCGGTCAACGTGTCTACTACGTATATGTAGGTGCAACAAATGTTGCGAAAAAGAGTGAAAAGTAAAACATGATTTTCACAACTTAACTAGCTTGGTCCGGAAGTACCGTTGTCTAGCTGACCTTTTGATAAATGTCCACTCTGGTTGTTATCTACACAGACATGTTGATTTATCACAATAGAAAAAGAAAGAAAAACAACAACAGAGCACAGTAGTAGAAGTGTTGCTATTTGATTCCCTTACGAGTGTGTACTTAAAATGCTGTGTGCGCTCTGCAACTGACAGTGCTACACGTACAGCCACTCAACGTTGAAATTCTTCAACTAATTTTCTGTTGTTGTTCTTGTTTGGCTGATTTCAGTTTGTTGAGTGTTTCAACCATTTTTGCTACTGCACTTAATCCACTTGTGGCTCTCAGTGGTGTTAAGATAGCATGTTTTCTGCTCTCGTTGAGCTCTCAACAAGACAAATCAATGTCTGTATTTCATGCCGAAGGGGTGTTGTGGATTTAATTGTGTCATTAAAGGGTTTATAATATTTTTTTAACATAAAATTCAACTTTTATACATATATGAGGTGTGTTCAAAAAATAACGAGAATTTTCAAATTGACATGCATATTATCGAATGATGACTATTTTTAATGTAGAAGAAATGTTTTTTTAATGAATACATTTTTTTCAAAAAATGAAAATTCCCGTTATTTTTTGAACACACTTCGTATGTGATGTTAAGCAAATACATTTTTTTTAATCATATTTGAACAATTTCGTTTTTATTGTTAAGACTATTTTTTATAAAATCCCTCACTTTTATACTGAATATTATGACTTGAAACTGTTCGTTTGATATTGAAATATTAAAGATAAATTACTATTTCCCCCTTGTATGCCAAACTCATACAATAAATCTCAAACAATAGCCCAGGAAATACCATAAAGTATCAGGTTTCACAAAAATCACAAAACACAGGTGTTGCGTATAAGTTAACGAATTGCTTATACACCGCAGGGAAAACATGAAAGTGTCGATGTTTGTGTGCCACAGGGATTACAGATTAAAATCACAACAGGTTAAGGTTAAAGCAACAACAAATAAATAAACAAAAATATTTAATATGACACATATGTACATGTATGTCTGTTCAATAAAATATAATACACAACTGCACTCATTTATGCTATAGATTAAGGTTGCTTATACGCCTCAATATTTAGGTCACTCATACGGCATGTCATTTCATTTGTACATTTTATATTTACCTCAGCACTTAAAGCGCTTTAATTACGCACGCCAAAATATCAATTTTAATTAACTACAAAAAATGAAGTATCGAAATATTTCGCCGCCACTTACCGAGTCACAAGAGATGTCAATTCGCCGCACCGGACTGCACATCTGCATGCTGTTCAGCAGCGTATAATCATCCAAGGACCATAAGCAAATGGTTTTATCGCGACTCGATGAGATCAACACATCGCAGGCATTGCTCACCTTAACGCTTGTCACAGCGGCGCGATGATGTGTGATTTTGTGGAGCTGCGTGGGAGAGCAGAGAGAAATAAAAATATATGTAAGTAGTAATGATTTTTAATTTAGAATTTCTATAAATATTTTTTAAGTTTTTGCCATAAATATTGAGCTGCGCTGATATTAAAAAATATATTTACTAAATTTCTAGTATCAAGCCACTCATATATCAAGCCACTATTTTAAAACTTTGTGCAGTCAGCTGACAGTCATAGTTAGTGCTGTCCGTTCGGTGAACGTTATAAATGTTCAAATGAAATTTATTAGTTGCTAGCTTGGCAAAAGCTTGACAGCCACGGATATACTCATGTTATAAATATTCAAATTTATACTCGTACATGGCAGACTTATGTACATAAGCATATGTTGGTATATATGCGGATGTGTGGGATTTCGCAAGGGAGAATTTCTCAACAAAACTGGCTCAAACCCAACATAATATGCCAAAATATATATTATTACTTTTTTATTCGTATTTAAATAGATCAAGACATGTAGTTCATTACTAGTATGTAAGACTTCATCACTTACAACTTCTAAGCCCGGTTTGATACTAAAATCTTAGACTTCAAATAAATGATAGTCTTCGAAATAGCAGAAATTTCATGTAATGCGTTCTGGGTTATACTTAAATTATTTAATAGTTTAATCAAAAATTTCTTGCTGGGTTTATGACCATACGCTTGCAAGTAGCAATGCTTGATGCATATGACATGAGACGGATGTCCAAGCGGATGGTCAACTTGTTGTGAATCATTATCTTTGATGGACGTAAACTGTGCTGTCCACATGCTGCAACGTTGCACAGTTGGAGGTATTATTATTTTATAAATGAGAAATGAATGCGTCACAATTTGATGCAAAGAGTCAGACATTTTGAAAAGTGAAAATTATGTGCAATCACAAGGGGACTAAAGCTAGAGATATTGATGGAATTGTATACATTTTAGTATCACATCACATAATGCAGATTGAAATATAAAATAAATTTATATGAGGTGTGTTCAAAAAATAACGGGAATTTTAGTTTTTGGGAACAAATATTTATTAATTACTTTACATTAAGGTTATCGCTTGAAAGTAGTTCCCATTCGATAAGCTATATTTGTGCGAGCGCTCTTTTGAACCGTTGAAACTCTGCTCAAGACGACTGCCCGTTAAGGTTCTCTTTAATTTTGAAAATAAGAAATAAACACAGGGAGTCATGTCTGATGAATATATTGTGTATTCTTGCAGTATTGTTTTTGACCAAGAATTCACGAACAAATAACGAAGTGAGAGCTTTTAACGAATGAAAATCGCCAAGCTCACAATAACAAGTCTAACTTTAGCTTCGGCTAAAATGTTAACAATTGGAATCTCCAAACTCGCGAAATTTAAAAAAATCCGTAACTTTTTAAAAACACATTGTAAACCATTATATGGGACTTTAAACTGCATATAGGTTATAATATTTTCTCAGCCTTCTTAAATTTGACTTTTCCAAAACTGTTATATGTATCATGAATATTTTACTTTCCGGTCTCATCGCACTTGCTAAAATAGTATCAATTACAATTCTACTCACCAATTTTCCGCTGTGTATATCGGAAATTGCAATCGTCGAATCCTCGCTGCCACTAATGGCCAAAGTGCTATTGACGCCAGCTGCGACGCAGGTCACAATGCCACCATGAGATCTGTGAGACGAAGAAGAAAAAAGTAATCGTTTAAAGCAACAAATAAAGTAATGGCCAGTAATGAGTGGAAAAAGAGAAGTGTAATTCAATAAAAAAGCAACAACAAACACGTCCACAACAGCCGCACACAATTAAATCTCAGCGTAACTGTGAGAAGAAATTGTATAGCATTGTATAAAAGTGCTGGTGTATAATACGCAGGTCAATTGGATTGAGCGGCGTTGGTTTGAATGCACTTACTTAATATGAGCCTTCAGCACACGCGTTGTCACGTTCCACACCAGCACCGTGTTGTCCTCGGAGCCAGTCAGCAGGATATCGGATTGTTGTGCAACTAAGAGACACGTGACTGCGGCGGTGTGACCTATGACGGTGGAGAGAGATATGAAAAGTAAAGTAATGAAACGTAGCAAATACGGTTACGAGGAAAACAATCGAAAAGATTGGCTGAAAATCAACGCCATCAATGGTAATTAAATGATAATAGCCATAATAATTTGGTGATAAAGGGTGATTTTTTAAGAGCTTGATAACTTTTTAAAAAAAAAAACGCATAAAATTTGCAAAATCTCATCGGTTCTTTATTTGAAACGTTAGATTGGTTCATGACATTTACTTTTTGAAGATAATTTCATTTAAATGTTGACCGCGGCTGCGTCTTAGGTGGTCCATTCGGAAAGTCCAATTTTGGGCAACTTTTTCGAGCATTTCGGCCGGAATAGCCCGAATTTCTTCGGAAATGTTGTCTTCCAAAGCTGGAATAGTTGCTGGCTTATTTCTGTAGACTTTAGACTTGACGTAGCCCCACAAAAAATAGTCTAAAGGCGTTAAATCGCATGATCTTGGTGGCCAACTTACGGGTCCATTTCTTGAGATGAATTGTTCTCCGAAGTTTTCCCTCAAAATGGCCATAGAATCGCGAGCTGTGTGGCATGTAGCGCCATCTTGTTGAAACCACATGTCAACCAAGTTCAGTTCTTCCATTTTTGGCAACAAAAAGTTTGTTAGCATCGAACGATAGCGATCGCCATTCACCGTAACGTTGCGTCCAACAGCATCTTTGAAAAAATACGGTCCAATGATTCCACCAGCGTACAAACCACACCAAACAGTGCATTTTTCGGGATGCATGGGCAGTTCTTGAACGGCTTCTGGTTGCTCTTCACCCCAAATGCGGCAATTTTGCTTATTTACGTAGCCATTCAACCAGAAATGAGCCTCATCGCTGAACAAAATTTGTCGATAAAAAAGCGGATTTCACATTTCGAACCGAACACTGATTTTGGTAATAAAATTCAATGATTTGCAAGCGTTGCTCGTTAGTAAGTCTATTCATGATGAAATGTCAAAGCATACTGAGCATCTTTCTCTTTGACACCATGTCTGAAATCCCACGTGATCTGTCAAATACTAATGCATGAAAATCCTAACCTCAAAAAAATCACCCGTTATTAATGAGAAAATGGCGTAGAACACAAGTGCCCGTGCACACGAGTAGCGTGTCATTAAGCACCTGTGCGTTGTACATGAGAAATTGAGTGCTAACCTTTAAAGATGTGCTCCAACGAGTTACTCATTATGTGCCAGAGTTGCACATCGCCCGACTTGGTTGCCAATATGAGATGTTGCTTGGTGGGTGAGACGCAGACGTCACGCACCTGTCCGGTGCCGGTCACCGTCATGACGCGTATTTGTGAGGGCAAAGTGGCCGGCAGCCAGCCGGTGAGTGGCACCAGCAGTGGCACCGTGTAGCCATCACACCAGGCTGTAGCCGAGCGTACCGTTATGCTGAGCAGTGAGTTGTCGTTCTCGTCATGCTCGCTGATTGGCCGCAGCCAAGAGATGAGCTGTCGCAGCAGGGATGGGATAAAGAGAATGCCGCATTAATAATGCATTTTGTATGTCTGCTTTTATTTTTATTTTTAAACATTTCTTTTTTTTCGCAGAAGCATACCTGTGAGCCAAGCTGCATGGGATCACGTGTGAGCACATCGCTCGACTTGCGTATTGTATAATAGATGAGTTCGATATCGCGATCCAGTAGATAGCAGCGCACATGCTCGATGAGGCAACGCAGATAGCTGATGGAGACAGTTTGTACCTGTGTAATTGAGAGATATACCCAAGAATATTTAAAATATTGTTTCTATGAAATAAAGTTGTTTGTTGTTGTCGGTAAAATAAAGCTGTTTTCGGTAGAAGAAAGTTGAATATGTTAGTTGTAGGAGCAAATTTGTATCAGAATAATATCAAATTTCCTTATTATGCTCATATTTATCAAAAAACCTTTATCATGTCAAATAATTATTGTGTGCAGTATCTTGTGGAGGAATTTATATATACTAATTGATTAATTAGTAAATGGAGATTGTGGGGAATTCGATTTTTGAAGTCGTTCGTTAGAGATATAGGCGTTAATAGAACTGCTGAGAACCTCCACAATTGTACCACATTATTTTCGTGAACAAAGCACTAAAAATATGTATGGAAGAAAGATTTTATTCTGAACCCCTTTGATCGTGAGGATTCCAAGTATGAAAGTGTTCAAAATTGCAAGAGTTTCTAAACATGTCTACTATCAGAAGGGGTACCTGTCGGTCTATTTCATCAAGCTGGGAACGAGTCGGGACTCCGTTGTCCTCTTGTGGTCTAGCACTGGACACCTGGACTTCTTGCGAACTTGGTAAACGCTGGGTAACAATCAGAACCTTTTCGGGTGCGAGATCTTTCTAACTCATAGTGGAAGGTAACAGGTCGGCGAAACTACTTGCACTTAAAAAGGTTCACGATGCTGCAATACTGCCGGAGTACTTACTGAAGACTGCGGAATAGGCACACATGCAATGAGGCTAGGAATCCTGCCGGATGCAAACTGCCTCCATATACCATGGCGAGGCGAGGTGGAAACAGCAAGTCATTTCCTCCTCCACTATGCAGCGTTCGCAAGACTGAAGTTGAAGGACCTCGGCAGCTATACCTTTGGCGAATTAAGCGAGCTTGTCGATCCATAATCATCAGTCTTTTTATATATCAATGGATCGGCGCCTTTGGTTGTCCAAGTGGGATCCATCACGATATCTATCTCGCGGGCCAGCTTTTGAACCTAATCTAACCTCTAACTCCAGATTCGAAATACTTATTTATCATCATGGCGATCATCATTTGAACTTTTGAATGTTCAGAAGCACGTTTCGAAGGCAATTGTAGACATTTATAGAACTCTAACCACACCTCTCTCAAATTGAGGCCAATATAATTTTCTTATGAGTGTTCCCTTGCTAGAGTTTGCAATTGTTATTTCACAATTATGCAACATAAAAGTAATTTCGGGGCTACAATTAAGCAACCTTTGTAGTTGTAAATCAAATATACTTGCCATTTAGAACAATCAAGGCAATTAACAATTAAATGGCAACATTGTACGCCTGACAAGGGCAGCAATCACAATTTACAAAAGCAAACAATTACTAAACAAACTCAGTGAAAATCCAAGAATATAATTTAAACAGCGCTAAAAGATTGAATTGGACACATTTTATATATGCGACAAAAACAATTCGTGCAACTTGCTGCCTACAGCAGCAAACAGCAACTCACAGGCACACAAAGATTATCCTTTCTTCTGAGAAGTCTTAGTCTTGAGCGCTTCTACAGACAATAACGCAAGCAACTTGTGCAGCTGAGCCAGCGCAGCAATCTCAAAATTTTTGCTGCCGCCAGCAAGAGCAGCTCCTTCGTTTTGCTTTTCTAAGAAATCGACGAAGATGCGAATAGCAGTGGGGAAAATGAAAACAAGAAAGCTTAAAAACTTGCAAACTAAAATGTAATAGTAGAAATTGCAACTCGAATGACACTGTTTTGTCGAGTATGAAAAAACTTTTGTTAGCTTAATTTCCATGCTCTGCAATTTGGGTTGCACAAACAGCGGCAGCTGAAGGGCAAAGCGGCAGACTAAGTAAATACGGCACGTAAAATTTAAAACAAAAGCAATGCCAGCAAGCAGGAAGCCGACAGGGTGCAGTACCAAAGCAAAGTTAAAATAATAGTAGACGATGGTGGCGGATGATGAATGTGGGTCGTAGGTGGCGGCGCTGAGCGTTGCTTATACTACAAACTGTGTCCAAACGGCTGCCAGGCATTTCAATTGGCGCGCTAAAACGTGTCGAGGAAACCCTAGATAAAGCCTTGCTGGATGCATTTCGCTAAATTAAATATGAAGCGGCGAATGAGCGCCGATATGCCTCGCAGCTGTGGCAGTAGAAATGTTGCTTATTTGCAGTGCCCGTCCTTCCGACTTGGTAGCCATAGTTTTAATTAAAAATGCAAACTTTGCATACGTAATTAAATGAAGGTTTCACCGGTTTTGTAGTGAATTGTGAAATGTAAGTGGTGTAACTAGAAAATTGTGCAATCCCAACATTTAAAGGTTAATTGAGAAAGATTTAACTTTTTTTTGTATTCTTTTGGAGAATTTTTGTGCTGAAATTTATTAAGCTAATTGAAAAGTAGTGGTCACGACAGGTTTAAGGTGAAGATGAATACGTATTGAACAAAATTTTTTCTTAATTTAATAAGGATTTTAATTCACTTAAGGGATTAGGGATAGTCAGAGACACGAAAAAAGGAGAATTTTCAGTATTTTTTTTTGCTATTAAATCATGTTATTTTACAAAAGTAATAATATGGCATTATTATACAATGTTTTGACTTAAAGTCACGAAAATTTGAAAAAAAAAATAAATTATAATTTCCAAAGTTATAGCTGTCTGTGTTGACCCAGTTTCAGAAAAGGTCCTTGCGGTGACAATCATAAGTCCTTGGAGATTCAATCGGATAAAAAAATAGTTTTATAAATAGATAATCCTGGGCCTGATCGAAGCTTTTTTTTCAAAAATTAACAAAATGGCGGCCTCGAGAAAAAATCAATAATCCTTCGATCAGGCCTGAGCTTATTATGTATTCTAAAAGCTGTATGAGTTTCATTAAAATCTATTGAGCGGTTATCGAGTTTCACACTAGCGTTTTGGTTTGCCCGAGCTCTCATTGTTATTTGTCGAATAACTCGAAAAGTCATTATCGGCTCAACTTCAAATTTTCAGAGAATATTTTTCAGATATTACACCTAACGAAAATGCAAAAAAAAAATTATTTTTTGAAAATCCTGACTACCCCTTAAGTCCTCTAGTAGTCTTTTAATAATTTATAAATAATTTTCTTTCCACTCTACATATATTAATATTAAACAATATCCATTCAAATATGTTCAGACTCACCGCTGCCAGTAGAAAATCGAAATTACAAACAGCAATTTGTTTGAATTTCGCAATATCATCGGAGCGCATCAAATGATGCCAACTCTCCTCCACATGACGCATGCTGTACGAGACATCGGCGGCGATGGGATTATAAAAGGTGGATGTGTCATCATTGTGATGTGATGATGATTTGCGTTCCGAAGCAGATATGCTCTCCTTCTCCTTTTGACTGATTACTGTAAGGGAGAAAAACAAAGGCATAAAAACGTAAGATTTATATATAAAAAATAAAAATAATGCAAATTCCACAGAAATATATTAAAAAAATAATAAATTATATTGCACAATATTTTTTTTTTAATGTGGAAAATTCTGCACCTTTTATTTTTCACACAAATAATTTGCTTAACTATGTAATAAAAGTAATAGTGCGCCATGGCGTATGAGTAACCACACTTCTGTCTGCATTTGTAATGCAAATAAAATAATAAAATAACTGTATTTGCAATTCACCTGAGTGTTTGTCACTTTCACCTGACGCATTCTCACTGGTGCTGGCATCATTCTCCTCATTCTCTTGTTGAAAGAATATATTCGCGATGGCTATATGCATGGCACGTGTGCTCTGCGCATCCATGTAGCGTTTTCTCGACAGCTCGGCGCAATAGCTGTGGCGCCACTGCAACAGCACTTTGCCGGACATTATTTTATCGCGCAGTAGAAACTCTGAAATGGCAGCAAATAATATTGTTGAGTTAAACTGTGAGTTGTTTTTGGTTTGGAAATGAAGTGGATATAAATCATTGCTATGGAAGTCAGGCAGCAATAGAAAAGTTTTGTTTTGAGTTTATGACACACAAATCGCATACTCACTCATATCATTGTGTATCTGCTTGAATGAGGAAAAGTTGAAATTGCCTCTATCTGTATCTACGAACATTTCCGGATCCTCAGTAGGCATCAACAACTCCAACAACTCCGTTTCCGACAAGCCAAACTCCGAGCATGTGATGTAGCCCGCCAAGCGCGACACACATCGTCTGCCATAAGTCACCTCCAAACGATCGAACTCGTGCGCTACGAAGTCTGTAAAGCTGACATCTGGCAAGCCGGCCGCCAGCGCCAACGGCTTATGCAATTCCGTGCGATTCTCCTCCGTAGTCAAATCGAAAAGAAACTCCGCAGATTTGAAGCGATCACGTTGTATGGGCGTGAAGCGCAACTGTTCGATGGGCGTGGTTGTGGAACAAATAAGCTGCACATTCCACGGCAAGGAGGTGGGCAACCAGGATAATGCCGCGACCACATCACAATCGAGTGGATTCAGTAAATGCAAGTCATCGATGAATATGAAGAATATATCATTATTCATGTCCTCAATGCGACGCAGCAAATTCTGGAACCAGCTGTTGATGTACACCGGATCGAAGGAGGCATCTTTGGGTAGATAACCCTCGGGTATGTCGTAAATAATGGAGATTTGTTGACAAATAACGCGCAGCAACTCCAGATTGTAGGCGGAACGCGGTGAGGCGGCGGCGAAGCGCATGACACGATAGACGCGCGTCGAATTGAACCAATCGCGGCACTGTTGGTACAAGTTCACCATGAGCGCGCTCTTTCCGCTGCCGTGTGGCCCATAAATGAAGTAGGGCGCATGGCGACTGCCGTTGCGGAAATTGGCCAGCAGATTCTGGCGCAAGCGGCCGGGTACGCGACTCGAGGCGAGCGCGCCGGTATCATGATGTTCGCGGAGGATGCGCAAGTGTGTGGCGTGTTCATGGAAAATTTCCTGAAAAAAAGAGAAAAAGAGGGAGAAAAAGCATGGAATTTATTAATAAAGGTACTGATTAGTGTTTTTGTTGGGTTGTGATTTGAAATTGCTTAAGTGTGTGCCCGTGGCTATAAGTACTTAATTTTATTAGCATAACATTCATACAAACGCCTTTGTATATATAGAAAAGACTGCTTGGTACTCAGTACGTCCAATGTATATGAAAAATTTAAAGTATTTCCCTCAATACGCTTTTCTCGACACCTTATCCGGGCGTGCTCTTTTTTCTTATCTTTAATGAATAACGTATATGCATGAAAAGAAAATGAATTTTGCACATCTGAATACCCTCGAGGCTATTGGCACACTTTGCATTCGCTTACTTCCGCAAATTGCACAATCAGGCAACGAGTTGGAAACGAGCTGCCCACACGACTTAAAGCTACACGTACGTAACCGCCCAACCACCTTCCTTCGCCCTGCTTCGTGTCTGCGTCCTACAAGTAAATAGCTCGTGCATGCAAGGAAGTAAGGAAATTGAAAATATTGAAAGTATGGCATTGCGTGGCCAGGTAACGCTGCGCAACTTGAAGTCGTGGCCATGCCGAGGAAAGAGGTGTCGGTGGCGGCTAAATGCCTTTAAACTCGCCTTCTTTAAGTAATATATGTAAATTTTAAATAAATTTGAATAAATGCGACATTTTAACTTGGAGTGGTGGTTACTTGTGATGTAGATGTTAATGGAAATTGAAGAAATTGAATTGGAAGTGCGAAATTGTTTTCATATCTGATTAAGACTGCTTAAGAATGCCACTTTTTAATATAAATAATTGGCTTATGAACAGCAGATCTTATAGGGAAGTCATCAGTGCAATAAAAGTTTAGTTGGGAATTATTTTGTGTTAATACATGAGTCTTCTGCGGTATAACGATTAAAACATTTCGATTTTACTTCCTATGATTATGTGGGAGAGCAGTACCATCTCTTGAAGAATTCGAGGGCAATATGTCTAAAAGAAAACATCCTCTGGACAGGTTATGAATATCTCATAGGCCTGTGCGGTCTTCTTCAAGTTAACTTTGGTCACGATTTCGGAGATCGTGAATAATGATTATTTGCGTATATTGGATTCCAGATATTTATAAGATTTTTCTAAATATGTGATGCGGTGCTTTCTGTGGGAGATATTCATTATTTTAGAACACCGGAGGACTTCAGAATATCAACAGCAGGAACTTTTCTGCACAGAAAACTATTTGTTGGAAAATGATAAAAATATTTATCTGAATTTAGGCCTAATACTCAACGCTTTAATTTATGTAAAACAATAATGGTGGGCTTAGCCAATAAAAAAGCTCTAGATGTCTATGCTTTATATTCTGATCAGGCTGTAGAGAGATTTTATGTAATATCCCCAACATAAAAATCTCCATGCGAGATATTGGTTTTAACCACTTTCGAAACAAATGTGTTAAACGAAAAAAATGTGATCGTGAATAAGTACTTGAGATTAGGGATCCTGGCAGATGCAAGTTGCCAAAGCTGTTTGGAAGAAGGTGAGTTGAAATCATCTAGGCATTTCCTCCTCCAATGTCCAGATTTTGGTAGACTGAGGTTGAAATCTTCATCTGCGGCTCACATAACCAATTGGGTAGAATTGACATATTAACAGACTCAAGAAGAGAGATTAGTCAGGTTCCAAGCCCTTTGCCAAATCATAAGGGACTTCCTGATCTAGTAAGAGTTTTTTGGTATCACAAAAGACAATGCTCAAAACCTTAAAAGTGAGATCTTCCTGCATATACAGAGATCTGCTTACTAACCTAACCTAACATATGTACTTGGGACTACGAGGTCAGAAAAGACCATGCTAAAACAAGAGACAAAAAAGTCCGTCAGACCGTGTACAAACTTTTTCGAAAAGAGCGCAGTATATCAAAAGATAAATTCAGAAAAAGGGGAATAATCAGTATCTGCAACAATAACAACAGAAGCATAGAATACTTGACTGAAATTAAGACATTCGCCATTGAGGCACCACAAATCACCACTAAATCTAGTTTATCGTGATTTTCAATTGAAGTTGAAGAAAAAGCTATGCAACTCTGAGCTTTTAAGATTTTGCATTCGCATAAAAAGGCCATTAGTAGGGGAATGGTTGGAAAAAAAGTTGACAGTCACGGCAAAACGCTTAAAATGATAGCGATACTGAAACTGCGCCTTTACTGTTAGTGGTTATGCGCTGCTAACGGTACAAGCGCTTGCTTAACGTGAAAGAAAAGTGTACAAGCATGACAATTTGAGAGGTTTAGTTTGATGTTTGCACTAAACGAGTGGGTATTCTAAGCACTTTTTTACGTGGACGCATATTCATGTACATGCCACATAAACAGGTTAACTGCGCGAAGGTGGAAGTGGAAAATTGGACTCGTATTTACTGCCACCAAGGACAGCGACGGAAAAGAACGTTGCAAGCGCGAATTGGCGATGCAAAGAAAAAAAGAGGCCAGTGATTCACCAGGATTGAAAGGCCATTTATGCGCAAATTTATGTGGACAAATAAATTTTTATTTTTAGCTTGTCCTTGTAGCCAGTGTGGCAACGCAAAATGATGCATAAATATTTATTTGCATAATGCGTGCTGCAACATCAAAGAAAGTCTCTTAAAATGCAACGTGCGCCTGGGTATTTGTGTGGAAAATGACGAAAGACAAAAGTGTGTAAAGAGAACAAGTGGAAATAGGTGAAAAGCGAAAAATGCTCAATTTCCATGCATTTTTAAGTGTGTTCTTAAGTAATGAATATGTTAAGGCACGTCGCGTACACCGCTTACGACTGACAGCAATGACAGACGTCAAAGTTGTAAAAACGCAAAATTAAAAGCGAATGTAAAAGTAACGTTGTAGTTTTGAAAGTGTGTGTGTAACTAGTTTGTTTGTTGAGCGCTCGTTTTTTTGTTGACTTAGTGTAACATTAAAAATGCATTTCTGCTACAACAAAGGCGCCCCTAACAATGTGAAGCGCTACTTGACTCATAAAAAGGTGGAACAAGTGTGAAAATTTGTTGTACTTGTAGTTAAAATGCGGTTAAAAAGTTGCGACATTTACGAGTAGTCACTTTTCGTGTAGACATGTGTGCATGTGTATGCCGTACAAGCAGAGGTTGTGATGGAAAGGTGAAAAGCAGAAGAGAAAAGGGTTCAAATAATAAAATTAAATGACGTGTTTGCCACCGCAATTTTATTGCATAAAGTTTTGAGTAAAAAATTTAAAATAAAGTGAAATTAAAACCCATAAAAAATTAAAAAAACAATTAGTGTTATCTCTGAAAAACACTTTTGTTTTGAAAAATATTTTGATTATGAAAGAAAGTTTTATTACTCTTGACCTCAAAGATATTATAAATCTATTATAGAATTAATAGAATTATATTAATTTTAAGAAACTTCAATTTATATTCTTTCCTACAATTAGGCTCATTCGTGAAGAATTTCATATTGCATTTAATTAAATATTATTAACAGTTATTTTTCCTGAACAATAAATAAATGCGCAGAAGTAATGTGAAATATAATAAAAAACAAGTAAGGAAAGGCTAAGTTCGGTTGCAACCGAACATTTTATACTCTCGCAATTTATTGAAGAAATTTAACCAATACATATATGCGGAATAAAGCTCACCGTATTTCTGAAAAACCTATAATTAGGTATATGGGAGCTAGGAGAAGATACTTTTGAAAAACCTACAATGAGGTATATGGAAATGTTATGACTCGATTTTAATAATTTTTGGAACAGAGACACACTATTAGAAGAAAACAATTTCCTCTGAATTAAATTGAGATATCTGAGAGATTTACCCATATTTTCGGTTAAAATTTATACTTAGGCGCTGAGTTCTACATGTTCGATATCTGGGGCCTTGAAAAGTTATGGTCCGTTTTCGACAATTTTTTCACAAGTGAAGCCAGAGATGATATGCACTAATTGTATAAAGTTTTACTCCGTTATCTTCATATCCTTATGTTTACATTATAAAGTGAAGGAATAAGATGGATTTCAAAATTGAGTTATAAGGAAAGTAGTAGTGGTTGTGAACCGATTTCGCCTATTTTTTGTCCGTGTTATCAGGGTGTCAAGAAAATATTATATACGGAATTTCATTCGAATCGGTCGAGTAGTTCCTGAGATATGGTTTTTGACCCATAAGTGGGCGACGCCACGCCCATTTTCCATTTTGTAAAAAAATATGAATGCAAATCTGAGTGAAATTTAGTGTTTCTGACGTTTTTCGTTAGTCAGTTAACCCACTTTTAGTAATTTTCAACCTAAGCTTTGTATGGGAGGTGGGCGTGGTTATTATCCGATTTCTTTTATTTTTGGACTTAGGAAGTGGCTAAAAAAAACGACTGCAGAAAGTTTGGTTTATATAGCTCTATTGGTTTGCGAGATATGTACAAAAAACTTAGTAGGGGGCGGTGCCACGCCCACTTCCCCAAAAAAATTACATCCAAATATGCCCCTTCCTAGTGCGATCCCTTATTCCAAATTTTACTGTTATAACTTTATTTATGGCTTAGTTATGACACTTAATGTGTTTTTGGTTTTCGCCATTTTGTGGGCGTGACAGTGGACCGATTTTGCCCATTTTCTAAAGCAACCCTCTCACGGTCCCAAGCAACATGTGTTCCAAGTTTCATCAAGATATCTTAATTTTTACTCAAGTTACAGCTTGCACAGATGGACAGACGGACGGACGGACAGACATCCGGATTTCAAATCTACTCGTCACCCTAATCACTTTGGTATATATGACTCTATATCTAACTCTTTTGGTTTTAGGTGTTACAAACAACCGTTATGTGAACAAAACTATAATACTCTCTTTAGCAACTTTTGTTGCGAGAGTATAAAAACGTATGAAACTTTGGCTCTAATTATTTATTTTTTAACATATACAGTAGCGTTAAGGCTACTATCAGGTACTCTTAGAACCAGGCCAAGTCAGGCACTAGATGTTATTATGTATTTACTGCCTATAGATCTATTATGTAAGTAACAGACGGCGAATTCGGCACTTAGACTGAGATAATCTTGCCTACTAATCAGTTTTTAGAAGTGAATCAAAATTCGTCTCTAAAAATAGCCTTCCCTTCTAGAGAGGAGTCGGATAAAGGTAAGGTGGTCCAAGATTTAGGCATAAAAATCTATACAGATGGATCCAAACTAGACAAACGAGTGAGAGGTGGTGCCTTTTCAGAAAAATTAGACACCAGAAACGCTTTCCGCCTACCAGATCGCTGCAGTGTCTTCCAGGTGGAGATTAATGCAATTGTGCTAACGACCAGAAATATATTTATATTTACAGATAGTCAAGCGGCTTTAATATAACTAAAGTCTCTTAGAATCCCATCGAAAATAATGCTTGATACATATTTCACGATAAACCTGCAATGGGTTACAGGACATGGTGATATTCCTAGGTGGGTTAAGATGTCATTGTATGATTGGGAGCAGACTGAGAATACCTTACAATAATTACTGCAGACGCTACCAAGAAGTAAAAGAAGAAGATACTATAACACCCCATATAAGTGAATGTAAGGCTCTGTATAGGAAAATAATCACAACTATCGATTATGGCGGAAGTTGCACATATAAAATTTTGTTAATTATTCAATTTTATTAAGACCCCTGGCTGCTGCAGAAACAACTATTAAACCTCACCTTTCATACACTTAATTTATCTTTTGCTTTATCTACAACCTTTTTGACTGCCTAACTTGTATCTTATTTCCAATTAAATATGGAATTCATAACAAATGTTATTTACTTTAACATTTATAAATTATATACTTCAATATACCCTTTACAAGTAATTAAGTGCATTACTACCACTAAATTTAAGCATATATGAAGAAGAATCGTACTTCTCTATAATGTTAATTAAATCTTTTGTTAATTATTGCACAATATTTAATGCATATATTTACACTCACAAATTTAAATTATTTTCACTTAATTTCTATTTAATGAAAATATAACTACACAACTGTCGATGTCTTGCAAGACATTCAGTTCAATTGAATATGAATTGTACAGCTTTTATTTACCTTTTCAATAAAACATGCTATACAAGTGCCTACGAAGACTCATACAATGTGTTAACATTTGAATAAATATTGACAAAATTTCTCAAAAGTGCATTGGCGCAATTCATATTTTGCTTCGATAAACAACTTGGTGTTGTGTACACACAATTATTTGAGTGTTGAGTACATCAATGTGTTTATTTAAATTAGCCTGTGTGTAGTTTTGTTAATTAAAATAATGGAAAATACTAGTGTGGTTTAAGCGCATTATGCAAATGCATGCACGACTCTATGTCAATATGAACTCATGTGGAAATCTGTTGATTTGCAGGATGTGCGGTTGATTGGTTGGGGCGTATGAGTGACATTTTATAAGGCTGACATTGAACTCGCGTCTCAGGAGATTGCGTAGAACGTGTGGACCTAATTAATTAATAAATCAACGTAGTAAAAATCATAAATTAAGCGAGCTCTTTTTTAAATTTCAGTTATATTTTATAAAATAAAAAAAGAGGGTCCAGCAATATTAAAAAGCTCCTACTCTTTCCTGCCAATATTATTTAACACAATTTTCTTATTTCATCGCTGATTTGTTTGCTTTTAATTAATTTCTCATTAAATTTTAATCTATAAACAAGTTTGCCACACTCCTTGTGTGTGTGTGTTTGTGTGCTTGTGCTTTCTTTTGCATATTCCGTTAAGTGTTAAAATTCTTGAAACACTTTGCGGCGCATCCTTTCGGTTGCTCGTTAGCAGCTGTTAAGAAATTATCCTTTTTGTGGCTGTGCTCTTTTGCTCTGGCAGCAGCTGCGCGGTGTCAGCCTTGCCTGTCTGCGTTTTATTTTTCAACACCCTGAATTTCTTGATTTTTGCGCTTAAGTTTTTGGCGGAAGCACCTAACTGCTGGCGCAGCTGACGCTCTCACAACGGTCGCTCATATATCATTCATGGTATAATACCAAAACTAACACAAAAACAATTTTGCTATCATTAAATTATTTATTTGCTGTGAATTTTCCTCGAAGTTTTGCGGTGACTTATCATATTTCGTGGCAGCAAACCCTTTAGGGATGTTGGCAGTTGGTGGAGAAATAATTAGAAAGTTAAATAAATATAGTTGGAAAAGTTAAGGCAGAAGTGTGGTAGGGTCTTTGCTTTGAAAGAAATGGTTTCATAAGTATTCTAGGAAGTGCAATGAGCTCATATGCTGGTTTAGGTAGCAGAGATCCATCTTGATCGTTTGGCCGAATTGGAAAGCCATTAGCTTTGTGTCTCAAGAAAGAGTAACTCAGAATAATGGATTTTCTACAAATATATCCCAGATGTTTTCGAAACCTACAATACGTCCTATGACTGATGACATTATTAGTTTAGTCTATCCAAAAACCCTTTTTGTCTTCAAACATTATCTGAAAAACACAATTTTTATTGCTGACGGGGTCATGGAACAGTATCTATTATATAACAGGAATATCCAGCAGTTAATGTCCATATTCGCCAAACATGACTCCGTGTGATTTTTTACTTTTCTAGAAATAAAGAGAATCTTAAATAGCGGTCGTTTCACTAGAATATGAGAAATCGCTGAGTTATCCCAAAAATCGAGTTTGAGAAGTGTTTCAATAGGAACACAAAGTACATTATATCGAATGAGGACTATTTAGAAGGGACAACATCAATGTGGACGAATGACTAAATCGTTTTTTTTACACTCTCGCAACAAAAGTTGCTAAGAGAGTATTATAGTTTTGTTAACATAACGGTTGTTTGTGTCACCAAGAAATAAAAGTGTTAGATATGGGGGTTATATATATATAAATGATCAGGATGACGAGTGGTGTTGAAATCCGGATGTCTGTCCGTCCGTCCGTCTGTCCGAGCAAGCGATAACTTGAGTAAAAATTGAGATATCTTAATGAAACTTGGAACACATGTTCCTTGAGACTGTGAGAGGGTTGCTTTCGAAAATGGACCACTGCCACGCCCACAAAATGGCGAAAACCGAAGACACATAAAGTGTCATAACTAAGCCATAAATAAAGTTATAAAAGTAAAATTTGATACAAAGGTTCGTCCTAGTATGGGCCGTATTTGGATGTAATTTTTTTGTGAAAGTGGGCGTGGCCCCGCCCCTAAATCGGTCTTTCCTATATATCTCGAAAACTAATGAAGCTTTATAAACCAAACTTCCTGCGGTCAGTTCTCTTACGTACTACACCATACACTATGAAAATAGTTGAAATCGGATAATAACCACGCCCACCTCCCATACAAAGATTAGGTTGAAAATTACTAAAAGTATATTATCTCACTAACGAAAAACGTCAGAAACACTAAATTTTACATAAGAAATGGCAGAAGGAAGCTGCACTCAGATTTTTTTACAAAATTGAAAATGGGCGTGTCATCGCCCACTTATAGGTCAAAAACTATATCTCAGGAACTACTCGACCGATTTAAAATTCGGTATTTAATATTTTCTTGAGACCCTGATGACACGTGTGGAAAATGGATAAAATTGGTTCACAACCACGAAAACTTCCCATGTAACTCAATTTTGAATTCCAAATTGTTCCTTCACTTTATAAGATATACATAAGGAACCAATGAAGATAGCGAAATAAAACTTTACACAAATACTATATATGATCCGTAGCATAACTTGTGAAAAAATTGTCGAAATCGGACTATAACTTTTCAAAGCCCCGAATATCGAATATAAAAAATTCAGTGCCCCATGGTAATTTTTCACCGAAAATGTCGGTAAATCTCTCAGGTATCTTAATTTAATTCAGAGGAAATATTTTTATTCTAATAGTGTCTCTGTACCAAAAATGGTTAAAATCTGGTTCTCATATACCTAATTAAAGGATTTTAAAATTGGGTCAAATTGTGTGTTATCTTAATAAAAATATATCAATAAATTGCGAAAGTATAAAATGTTCGGTTGCACCCGAACTTAGCCTTTCTTTACTTGTTTTTTAAATAAAATTCCCGTTATTTTTTGAACACATAACGTTTACGCCGAAATTTGTCACATATGAAGGAGGTTATGAATGTAGGTCCATTGTGATTACCAAGAGTCGACTATTCTTATAAAGAAAAAGAGCACGATTTCATGCGATATATAGTGTTTCGATTTGATTTCGGGTGTGGAGTAATGGAAGAAAAAAAAAATTATTTATAATTGAGATCAAACAAAGGCTTAAGCTGAAATTCCTTTAGGGTTACTCATATACAAAAACTTCTGCGCCACAAATACAAAAGCCCCATCATCTATACATGCATTACACAATCATTCATAAACCCTGAATTATTGCCGCTAACTAATTTCGGTCTCGTCATGCGGGTAAAATTTATTACTCTGCCACATATGTGGCAATAAGCCACATTGACAGCGTAAATATGAGCAAATTTTATATAATAATTACGCAGGCTGGCGTGACTACTTACACCGGGCGAAGAGGCAATTTCGTGTGGCTTATAATAAAGTATCATTAATTAAATGCCTTCCTGCCCGCATTCGCACATACACAATAACAGCAACAACAACACAATTTGCTGTCATTTCCATTGCTTTAGCGAGAATTCGCATTAGATTTCGACAGGTATGTCGCAGTGCCACATTTGATTGTCTGTGTTATTTGTAATTTTTGAAAAGGCTACAAAAATAAAAAAATCGAGAAAACAAAAGCGCAACAACAACAAAATCAACGAAAGTAGCATAAAAATATTTCGCACCCACAAATTATGCCAACATTTTGTTTTTGTTTTGAGTTTTTGCTTTTTGTTTTGTTAGTTTTTTTTGTTTGCATTGCCTTCCACTGCCTTCCCGACCCACTTCCGTTCGTTTGCTTGGCCATAATGCTTTCGTGCCGCCACAAACACATAACTGCAGGCGAAGTATGGGAAAAATGGAGAACGAAAGCAGAAGCGATGGCACGGCATGAACCATTGTCTTGCCACAGCAACAAGCATTACGGGTTGTGTTGTTGGTTGTTGGTTGTTGGTAGCAAGCTAAAAAACAACAAATGCAAAGTGGTGTGTGGCTATGATAATTCAGCAAGTAGCAACAACAACAAGCGTATTCATTTAAAGCAGGCAAGCCTTTGTTTTAGCCCGTTTATTGCTGGCGTTTCAAAGTTTTTTTGTACAAAAATAAAATGAAAACGCGCTCACATTGCTTGCGTGAAATTTCGAACAATAAACGGCAGTTTTACTTTAGCGTTTTTTGCAGCATTTTTTTCACAGAATTTGACTAAAGCAGTTGGTTGAAAAACCGAGGCAAATAAAAAAAATAAAAACCTGCAAAAACTTGAAAACCCAAATAAAAAAATAAAAATTTAAGCCGTGTAGAATTTTTCACGTTTTTTACATATTTTACATTCGCTCCCCATATCTCTCTCTCTCTCTTTCACTCTTTGCGCCTTTTTCAGTTTGTTGGCCCAAGGTTTATGCGCTTTGTTTAAACGCGTACAAAGGCAATGCTTACCATAAAGTTGATGAATGTGAAAAATGCTGAAATTTATATTCCCTGTACACCTGTCTGCTTGATTTTAATTGAAGAAAAAAACTGCATGCATTTGAATTGAAAAATAAACGAAATTACATATCTCAATCGCCGGCAGCAGAAATCAAAATTGCGCTTTGTGCGTGAAAACTTGCAAAGTTTTATGACGACCACGAGCTTACAGCAAATAAGATAATTAAAATTGTGGTGGATGACAGTTTTTATGAAGTCTTCGAAATTTAATTCGTCTGCCTGTCAGCTTTTCAATTCGCCAAAGTTTGTTTAACTATTGCGGTGAATATGTTATAAAAATGGTTTTAATTCAAATGCAAACAAAAATTCAGTTTAAGTTTTGATATTTAAGTAACTCTGAGTAGAAATGATGACCAAGTTTTTTAGTCATGCCCCAACTCTAGTTTATGGTTTTGTGTTTATGGAACTCTGAGTTTAACTTCAAACTTTTTTATATGCATTATAACCGAATTGCTCAATATATTTTTTACTAAAAAACAAGAAAACTGGTGTTTTAAACAAACTGAAGTTTAAGTTTAACTTTTGGATTTTTTCTAAACTGCTCATCTAACATGCTTTCAATTAAGAAACACCACAGCGAGGAAAAATGGTTTAAACTCGAGTTAAAGAAAATATTTATTACAAACGATATAACTACTTAATTGATATCGTTATAAATAGCCATAAAATATGGTTTTTAAAACAAGTAAACATTGCGCGGATTCTATAGTGCAAACCAACAAAAATGTATTATAAACTCGTATTTATGAGATCTCTATAATATAAACTCTCTAATAATTCTGCAACTCATCCCTTTCGATAAAACATTTTAACTGACAACTTTGGTGTTAATCATATTTTGTTACAAGGTAGTTTAACCATCTACTCAAATTCGTGACGGGTTGGATAAGCCAATTAAAGTCACTTCAAAATTCGAATTTCAGACACATAATTATGACACCCATGCTGACGCCAACAATTTAAAAGTATGAAAAAGCTGTCAATTAAATGCTGTTAACAAAATTAGCTTGTATGAATTTTTTGCGAACACGTGTTGGCTATATGAAAAGAGTTTTGACAACTTTTCAATGTACTTTTACAACTTAGTATGTAATCCTCTAAAACATAATAGGAAAATTTTGCTGCTGAGTGGGTTTTAGATACAGACCACGAGAGTGAAAACCTTCTCGAAATGATTTTGAGGAAAATTGGCAAGTTTAGAGTCCTTAGCCAAATAGAAATCCGGGTCCTTTTCTGTTACGTAGACCCAACTGTTGTGGGAACAACTTATAGTAACTCTATAACTTTTATTTTCTATTGCGTTTGATTGGGTACGAAGAATAAGATGAGGTTAAGTCGAGTGAGTTAACGTTTGCTTAAATGGGTCTTTAATTTTCAAAACTTATTAGGCGTATTATATAAAAAATTACAAAGTGTCTCCAATTAGGTACTCCCACACCTTACTGGGTGATTTATCATAAGATTTTGCATATACTCATCTCTTTCCTAGACTTCTAAATCTTTTTAATAAACAAACCTCACGCGACGCTCCCATCCATCAAATTTCCAACAGAGCTACCAAGTAAATCTTAACAAAATTATGGGATTACAATGTGCGTGCGTGAGTGTAGCTTTAAAAGTCGAAAATCAGTAGAAGTTAAAAACTGCTGACATGCCTACAACGAACTTTAAAATTGCTAAAATTCGCTGACTGCGCAACAACAATAGCAAACAAACAAGAAAAAGGCACTGGCCTAAATGTCGCTACTCGTTTGGCATTGGCTGCGATTGGCTGATGTCAGCGCGAAACTCTCATAAGAATTATTTATTACAACATGAGTTTATGAAAATGCGAGCGAGCATGTTGTTATTGTTGCCTTCATTGCGGCACGCAATTACCTTAATGAAGGAGAGGCAAGAAGTAACCGAACGATAACTTACTATGAGGCCACGCGTAGCTTAAGTAATAAAATGTATGGATATTTTCGATGTAGTTGTTGTGCACATTTCATTTTAAAATGCCGGCACGACCTCATTCCATTACATGTTTAATACAGTTTTAAATTTTTTAACGACTAATTTAATTTTATATGTCAATTTTCTCACCTGCACAGTCTTTCTTCTCCCCTTGATGACATCAGGATCATTGGTTATCTGCTCTTCGATGAGAAAGCGTAGTTTATCGAATACTTTATTTTTAAATTTACTCAAATACGTTTCATGATCCTCATTGTCCGGATCGATTGTGCCCTCATTCGATTTGCCAGCGACACTGTTGATGAAAGAGAGAAATGTGTGAAGTGTGAGTGGTTTTTGTTTGATTTGTGATTTGAGGAAGAGAGTATTTTTTCATTAGAGAGGGAATTTAAATAATAATATTTTTTTTTTTTATATAATTTTTATATTCAGTATGAGCATCTTATTTAAACTTATGTTTGTAAAAATATTTATTTTTAAAATATTGCATTTTTTCATTTATTTCTGTATATTAGTTACTCACACTAGTGTGGTATAATTATCGGAGGAAAGATTCATAGTGAGCTCATCTTTCATTTTTCTTAATCGTTCGCCCGCTTCTACGTTTTTGGTATTCATTTGTGAGGACCATTCACGGAACACAGCCAGAATTTTGTCATTCGAGAGTTCTATTTAGTGTAATGAAAAGTAATTAAAAATGCGTTAATGCCTTTTTTAATTTCTATTAATATTTTAAATATCTTCAACTAAAACATAGTGTAATCAGTAATTCCTGGTAGTAACTGCTCCATTAATTTTTATGTAACACATTTCCTTTCCCATTTTTCCACACTTACCCAATGCTCTCTGCACTTCCTTTTCCAATTGTGTTTCTCTGAGCTTCTGCACACGCTTTATGTAGTCGTCCGGCTGTGTTTTAGCGCAGTTTGCATTTTGTTTAATGCTTCGCAGTGCGCGCTCGATAGCATCACGCAGCTGCAAATACTCCGGATGCCATTTTTCAAGTAACATTGAACTGTGGGGAGTATAAGTAATGAAATACTGATTAGTTCTAAGTGATTACTTTTTTTATGGAACAGCATTACAGTGCTGAGCATGGAAACTTCCGACACACTAATGTATTTCGTCGTAGGTTCGAATATTTGAGGTCAACCTAAAGGTCAAATTTTTCAAAACAGAAATCTCCTGAAATACCTCTAATAAGAGTATCGCGATCCTCTCTGTGCTTAATATTCTAAAGAATACCCTTGAGTATTTACTCATGCATGAATACTCAGTACTTCAGAATTCTTTCCAGGGACCGTGCGTTTCATATAGTTCTGAGTAACTTAAATATTAGCGTACTTTGAGAGAAAGAGACAGAGAATGAGGGAGTAATGAAGATATTCAACTTACTCAAATAGGTGTATGATTATACTCATATTATACTTAAAGTTTCAAAAGATTTTCCATTTCAAAGTATATTATGAAACCAGTCCTTCTATTTTCGATTTAATTTGTAAGCAGCTCCAAGCTGAAGCTTCAAATAAAATGCATACAGAAAACCTAAATGTAATATTTTTCTAAACACCTTCATGCTTCGAAGACGCTTTTCAGTATTCCATCTCAACGCACATGCATAAAGAAGTCAGTTTTAAGAATGTACACATCCTTTCTCTATTAACTCCAATACATGAGTATATGTGTATTTCTGCATAAATTTATGCAGTCACAGTGACACAATCGCTTTCACAGCAGCATTTTGTAAAATTCCAAAGTTTATGCAATCTTAATGAGATGCGCATGTGTGTCGCAAGAAAGTTGAGAAAAATAATTTAATGCAACGCAATCAACAAACAAGCATGAAAACAAACCCTCCTCGCACCCGCATTAGAAGCAAAGAAAATGCTGAAAGTTTCAAATGTCTGCGCACTTATTAACTGCAACTATGAATTGGAGCATTGAAGAAACATCAAAGGGGGGGAAACGGAGGGCAAACTTGCATTCCACAACGAGTCATTGCGGATATGAAGTTGTTAAGTTAGTCAAATGAAGCAACGTGCGATAACAATGTAGGGTGTATGATGGGTTTGAAAACGCTGCGGGGGAAGTGGTAAGCTTGTAATGGCAGCTTTCTTACAGCTACTGCTTTACAGTTATTTAGTACCTGCTATTAATACATATATACACAGACAAAGCATTGCTTGATTAGAAGCCCCGCCAGCGCTGAAGTGCAATATGAGAACTGCATTGATAAGTCGGTGGGGAGAGGAAAGTTAAGATAGAACTTTTAGTAAGAGGGCAGCGCATATTTATGTACTTAGTTAATTTTGTTGCATGTAATTTTAAAATTACTAACATTTTGTAGACAAAAGTGTTTATCTTAATGCGAGGGCGACTTTGATGAAGACTTTACTCGAGAGCATGATATTTGAGTTGAGGAGACGTTAGAGTGTAGCAAAGTCAGGCTATTTAAAGGGGAAACTTTATGAAAAAGATTTGACTGAGTAAAGCTTATTAAAATTTATTTAATTAAAAGAAGTACTGTTTCGCATTCTCAAAAGGGAGTATTTAGGGAATTTATTTGAGAAACACAATCGAGTAGAGAGGCGCAAGTTTAATATTACTTTTAAAGTGAGTGCCTAAATGTAGGCAACATTTTATTTTGTTTAACTATTGCCTACATTTGAGCGCGTAAAGAAATATATTTACTAAGCAGCAAAGTTAGCACAGTCTCCTACCATTCAAGTATATAAATTTAAATTAATTTCTATAGAAATAAAAGAGTAGTCTGAGTTGTAAGGACATCTATGTGAATAGCTAAAAATCTCTCACTAACTAGTTAAATTCCAACTTGATTTGTAACTCACTAATGACAAAGAGAAGTGTAAAGACAGTAAAAGAAAAAAATGCGCTAAACTGACAGTTTATCTTAAACCATAAATAAGTAACCCAATAAATAATATCACACACATTTAAGGGTTAGGACAGTCATCACCAATCCTCATATTTCATTGCTAAGTGCGAAAACACGTTAATTTCTTTCGAACGAGTTGCTTGCCCGCAAAAGTATTTCAATTACCAAAGCCACCACCTACAAAAGGCGTACCGCCAACTCCTTCGCATTGTTGCCTAAATACTTTAACACACCCCAAAATATTTGACACGACTCAAGTGCTTTAAGGCAATAAACGCGAACGCTGCATAATTCCGGGCTGAGCTGGTTAAAGCTTGGCTACCAGCCGCAAAGTAGATAATCGAAGTTTATTGTTTTGTAAATGCTTAATTTGAGTTTTATTGCGTGTTTAGGCAACGAAACACACGCACAAATGCTATAAATGGTATGGAATTGAAAAAATTCGACATACAAAAATAACCCTATAACCCACATTGGCTTAGATACGCATGTACGTACTATATGTTTCTGTGTGTAATTCCATCAAACTCATAACTTAATGCGCATTTATTATTTCATAAATATCCAATTATACGAAATTATCCAGACATCACTCACCGATAGTCCTGCTTCAGCACATATGTGTGCGTGTCAGCTACGCCGCTGCCGCCTGCCTCTCCGCTGCTGTTGGCAGTCTGTGTGTCGGCTGTGGTGTCCTTTGCGTACCACTTTTGCAGCAGCTTTCGGTCGTCACTGCTCGTTTGCGCCTGCTGTAGTATGTCGGTGAAAATGTCTACGTCGATGTGTGTCGGTAATGGCATGGGACCGATGCTATCGCCGATAAGTGCCTATAAAAGCAATTGAGTAGTGAAAATGATAATTTGCAAATTGGCATTAGAAGAGATTTTTCTGAGATTCTGGATTATGTCAAGTAAAAATGTGTGTATGCTTCTTGTGGATTTATGTTTATTTGTTTAGACACTTACAAGGAAGAAGACACTCTTCGAATTATTGTAGCACGTTTCAATTTCATGTAGATAGTCATGTAGTATGTATGGCTCTTGTTCCACTTGCATAATCTGCAATGGGCCAGTGCCGAAGTGCATGTCGACGATTTCGATCTGGAATGGAAGTGATATTTATATAAGATTAGAGATTTCAAATCAATCCATTACTGTAATTAGAAAATAAATATTTAGACTGTATCATTTTACCTCGATTTGTCTGTCATCATAAATGGACTGCAGTTCGGGTCCCACAAGTTCCAAAAGCATGCGTCGCTCCTGACAAAATTCTGAGAAAATATGAAAGTTGGAAAGTAAAAGTCAGATTTATTTTATTAAAACCACTAAATAAGTGACAACTCTTCCCAAACATAATTTTTTTAAATAATAATTTTGAAAAAATGTAAATAGGAAATAACCTTCCATTGTTAGCTGATGTCAATTTTTTAATAGCATTTTTTTCTTACAAATTTCATTTAGTTCAAAGTGCGAATCATGTGGCAACTCTACTCAAAAATATATTTAATCATAAATTTAAAATTGGATCTGAGTAAAACTCTATTTTCAGAATGTTTTCGATAAATTGCAATCGAGATTACTGAAAATGTTGTATTCCTTAAGCTATTTCTCTGGATTTAAGCTGAGTTCAGATTGAAAGATAATCGATGATGGAGCAATTAAATACAAGTCCTAAGCAAATAAGCAATATAAATAGAATTCGAAATAGATACAAGAAAACAAAAATAAAATTTGGGCCACATGAATACTCACCCTCCTTCAAGCTGGACACGTAAACTTTGATGAGCAACGGTTTGGGCAGACGTGTATTCTTGCTCGCTATGCCACGCAGAGCGCTCAGCACGCCCTCATCGATGGGCACGGCCATGTTGCGTGCCGTGAAGTTTGCTACGGTCGTGCGGCGCTCCAATGAGTGTACGGCTTATGGCTTATCCCTGCGCGTTTGTTTGTTTAGTACAGCCGCCCTTAACGGGTGTATTTGCCGCAGTTTTAATATCCTCCGTTATTGTCGGGCAAAAAATCTAAATCGCTATTTAATTGCATGTGCATGTGTTTGTAGTATAGCGCTGCGTGCATATCCCTGTGTAAGGCGGTTTTTGCTGTCGTTGCGGCAATTCCAATCGATTACATTGGCATTCAACAGATGTTGCTGCGGCTTATTATTATACATACACCAGTGCTGCAGCGACCGTTTGCTGATTTTGCTACTTGAATTTCTCGCTTCTTCTGCTCATTCATGCATTTGCCTCATGTATGTGTATGTGTTTGTTTTTGAAATATTCAAGTCGGCAGCGGTTCATAATAACACTCCACATATATGCATCTGTATGTATGTATATATTCAATATTTTATTGCTGTTTCCTGCACATAGCATTCAATAATTTTTTATACTCATGCCAGATTGGGAAACGTAGCGTCGGTCTGTCTCTGCACCTAGAAAGATGAGAAAGAGTGGAAATGTTCAAGAAATGTCTGATTTTATGCTTACTCATAAAAGGTGTACAGCAGTTAATGGTGAAATACGGTAAAAGTGAAAAATAAAATATTTTCAATTTTTCATTCATTTTTAAAGAGCAGCAGGCATTCTTAAAATGTTACGAGTTATTGATACGTGCTCTATTTATGTTCCTTAGTGAAAACTGGGAATTTCACATTTTAAAGCGGTTATTTGTACTTTTTAAATAAAGAAATAGAAATGAGTAGAAGTTTTTGAAACTAATATCGTTTTATTAAAGTCGAAATATTGTAAAAATGTTTCACAAAATTGTGTGTGGATAAAGCCAAATAAATTTGGAGTAAAACCACTTCACTTTCTTATTTAAACATCAAATAATTTGAGAAGACATGGATTTTCTTTCCTAAAAGCTGCTACGAAAGTATAGATATTTTATACGCTAATGTAATTCAATAGACATTAATTAGTGTTAGTGCCTAATTGTAGGCAACATTTCCTTTTTAATTATATTACCTAAAAATGTTGCCTACATTTTGGCGCACAATAAAAAAGCCCTCATTTCATTATAATTATCTACTAATTTATCAATGATATGAAATTGTTAGATGGAAGTGTCTTCTAACTTATTACTTGAAGATATATAGCACTTAAAGTAATGATAATTACAGTACACTAAGAGATGGTATTATAGTAATAACAGTTAATGGAAGGATCGACTAATTAGGTAGTAGAGATGATGATTAGTCCATATAATTTAGAGTACAGAATATATACAGAATGTGTTATGCTTAGATAAAAACCTGAAATGCTGAAGAATTGATATTAGAAAGCAAAATCGCTCATAAACAGTGGGGTATCCACGAATTCAATTGTGCTTCAATATTAATGAATCAAAAAAATTTCAATAAGCCAATATTTATTAAGATATTTATTAAAGCTATATGCAGCTACACATTCGATTATTTCGAACCAACAGCTATTCATTAAAGTACAAAATGTTCGAATTTAAGCTACACAATAGCCATACGCATATGGTCGTCTGTTGTACCTGTTCATAAGCAATACTTTGCCAGACACTACACTACTCCACCTACCACATTCTTTCGCTTTTGTGTGTCGATTTTGGTTGCCATTGTTGCGCCATCCCCGGAATAATGTCGTTGACATCAATCGATGGCAATTACTTCCTCTTCAATGGAACGTATTGAATTGTTCCAGTGTGTTCGTGTTATGACACCAAAAATAAAAAAAAAAAAAACAAAAAAAAAACGAAAATCAACATGCATAATACATACATATATGGTCATACATATTTAAAGCGGATGCATGAATTTCTACCAGACAACAGCCGGAATGTTCCACCACATGTGCATGTGTAAATATGTGAGCACACAGGTGGCGCGCATACCACTTTTATGTGTTTACAGACGACGAGCTCATTCATGCATACATATCCAACAGCAATATCGACTTTTACACCGAAAACAGACCACTTGCATATAAACATATGTGTATATTGCTGTGCCGTTGGAAGAGTTGAAAATTGTACCAACATTGCTATTTACAAATGTACAAATATATAGACACATAAGCTCTTGTGTTCCACCTCTATGATTGCATGAAAGTGAACATAACTCGGCATGAAAAGAAACTAATCCTATTGAATGGAGTTGAAGTGCTACTTTGTGCTTATGACATATGCTACATGCCACATACCGCATGCCATACACCACACACCACACACCACATACACCGCATGCCACATGCCACATGCTACATGTGTGCACAACCCATTTTGGTTGTTATACAAAGAGCTTGAGGTGTTTGCATGTGGCTGGCAGTTTTCGTAATTACTACTCTCACATACACACACACACAGACTCTCATATGGTTTAGGTTTTTATTGGAAGAAATTCAAGTTGAGTAGAATTTTGTGAATTTCCAAAGTTTGCCAGCAAATAGGATTATAGTATTTTAAAGTTTACCAGTATATTTGTCTGGCAAAAATTTGTACAATTGCTTTTAAATTTGGCCGAGCCAGCTTAGCCATAGGTATTCAAATTTTTAGTGTAATAAATAAATAAAGAAGCTGAAAACACTTCGAAAGGGCTTTTGTTGTCAGTAGAAGTATTTATTGTGATTTACATTTTGACTGTCTTCTACTATTTTTAATTTGAAATATTAAATTATTGCCACAAATAATGAACGATGAACATCAGTCTTGTACTTGACCGTTACATTCTTCCTTAAAGCCATGCCATGAATAATTAGGCGCGTGTGTTAAGTAAATATAGAATTGCGCCACCCAGCGGAATTAGATTTAGTATTCGTAATATAAAACCCAATCTCAGGAAATATTCGACCGATTTCAATCAAAATTTGGTACACAATTTTTTTTTGGCACCTTGATGTTACCGCTGGGAAATGGGCGAAGTCGGTTAACAACCACGCCTACTTCCCATATAACACAAGCTGGAATTCATTCTGATCCGTTCAATTTACAGTATTTGAATCAAGAACCAATGCAAATATCGGAATAAAACAAATAATGAATAACTACCTTGAGCTGTAGCAGCTCTCATTTAAAAACTGTCGAAGTCGGACTAGAAGTTTCCAAGGCCCAGATATCGAATATGAAGTCCACTGTACCAATGGATATATTTTTGTACCGGTACATCCCTCAGATATTTAAAAAAAATTCAAAGCGAATACTTCTAATAATGCAGCTCTCTGCCAAAAATTGTTGAAATGGGGTCATAACTTCCCCTAGCTCTCATATATCAAATATTAGAGGTTTCAAACAACTTTTGGGCGTTGTACCCTATATATCGGTAAATATATGTAATATCTGAGCAAAATTCAGTAAGCATATAATCTTGGATATTTGCTTGGTAGTGAAAATGAGTGAACCCTGTTCAGGAATATTCTAAGCCCCCATATAAGTCGTTTTCGTTATTCCAATGGACTTTATGCCAAATCTTGGAGAAGGCCCGTGAAAAGAGGATCGACACACACAACTTTTTTGTCGATTTTAAATCTGCTTTCGATAGCACGAAAAGGAGCCTTTACGCCGCGATGTCTGAATTTGGTATCCCCGCAAAACTAATACGACTGTGTAAGTTGACGTTGAGCAACACCAAAAGCTCCGTCATGATTGGGAAGGTACCAAACGAGGTTTCAGACAAGGTGACTCACTATCGTGCGACTTCTTTAACTTGATGCTGGAAAAATTATAAGAGCTGCAGAGCTATATAGAGAAGGTACAATCTCCTCGTCGTTAGTTCTGCTTTTTCCCGCCTGGATAAGGAAGCGAAGCGAATGGGTCTGGATGTGAATGAGGACAAGACGAAATATCTCCTGTCATCAAACAAACAGTCAGCGCACTCACGTCTCGGCCCCCACGTCACTCTTGACTGCCATAACTTTGAAGTAGTAGATAGTTTCGTATATCTGGGAACCAGCATCAACAACACGAACAATGTCAGCCTCGAAACCTAGCGCAGAATCACTCTTGCTACTTTGGACTGAGTAGGCAATTGAACAGTAAAGTCCTCTCTCGACGAACCAAAATCAAACTCTACAAGTCGCTTATCATTCCCATCCTGCTTTAAGATGCAGAAGCGTGGACGATGTCAACATCAGATGAGACGATACAAGGAGTTATCGAGAGGAAAATTTTGCGCAAGATTTATGGTCCTCAGAACATTGGCAATGGCGAATACCGCAGACGATGGAGCGATGAACTGTACGAGTTATACGACGACATTGACATAGTTCAGCGAATAAAAAGACAGCGGTTACGCTGGCTAGGTCATGTTGTCCGAATGGACGAAAACACTCCAGCCCTGAAAGTGTTCGATGCAGTACCCACCGGAGGAAGCCGAGGAAGGGGAAGGCCTCCACTCCGTTGGAGGAACCAGGTGGAGAGCGACCTGGTTACACTTGGGATCTCCAACTGGAAATTAAATTGCAAGAGTATAAGATGTTTGCTTACACACGAACCTTTCTGCCCTTCCTTTCTTGTTTGGTAATAATTTAGTTATAGCGCCACCTAGCGGCGATTTATCATGTCTAAACCAAACAAGCGATATATTTTCCCATTTGTTCATTAAATATGCCCACCAAGGCCTAGAACCTCTTGAATAGCGTTATTAATTTGTTGTTGTAGCAATTAACAAGCAATTGCCACGCTGTTACATAGACAAATAACATGCTAATATTTCCACCTGAAGCGAGCAAAACCAATAACAACAACAAAAGTGAACAAATAATCCACGAATAGTTAATGAAAGTGCTCCCCGGAACAGCTAGATATGGAATCAACCATGCAACAGATACCAACTCCACTTTAGATATCTCTCCACTGAACAAAAAGAGGAGTGTGCGTGCAAAAGTTCAGGTATAAACGCTAATCAAATATTCATTTCTAATGAATACCTGTGCGTTGCTATAAATACAAGTACACCGTTGTATGAGTGTGGACACCCCAAACCGTTTGCTAGAGGATTATAGGCGAGTTCAATTAACCTTATTATTCGTTAATTTCCGTTTAATTGGCAAATATGTATGCGTGCATATTGGCAGCTGCCAAACGAAGGCTGACAGACTGTCTGACTAACTGACTGACTGGCTGATTGGCAGACTGTTGAACAAGGTACCTCTTACGTTGTTGTTATTGGTAGCCATAATAGATTATGGTGGCTTTCGGGTGTAACTGCAGTGTGGGTTGTACAGGGGGCTTTCACCAACCACTGAAGCGTGCAAACCAGTTTACTTACATGCGAGTGTACTATTAATGCGCCTATAATGCGCATATAATAATTCGTACTTCAATTCATGGCTACCACATATCTCAATCAAACTCAGCTACCTGTCTATTATTAATTGGCGCTGCCAAAATATTATGGACAACATATACTCGTACTTATGTGAATGGTAGAGTAGATTGCTGAGAAGTGCGTGTGTGCTCTGGATTACGATGGTAGCGGCAGAGTTCGATTTACAATGATGAGAAAAATATATTATATTAGCTAAGTTGATGCAGAAGTTTAACTTGAACACTGGGTTATTGCAATTAACTTATGATTTAGCAATGGCATGCTTTCTAATGTAGCTTACTCACAGCTGAAGGAATATAGTGTTAACTAATGGAAGAGCTCGGCCTAAAACCCGCTTCAGTTGTTGATACACAACTATTATTATAATCGTCTATGTATAATTCGTGTATGTAATTACATATATTTGGTCATGCTTGCATAATTTCTGTGGTAAACTTGCTGTGGGGAGTGTCGTCGTAGTGGTTTCAAATTACCGTAATTACATTAACTGTCAACAAAGTTTGGACAAAACAGTCAAAAGAGATTAATGCCCATATTAGAAGCTGACATGGTAATGGTAGTTAAGTTCAAGAGACGTTAGTGGCTAGACGTTGCATATTGTGTGGGTGCATACAGGTGTATGTTTATTAATATTAAAATCATATTTAGAGTAAAATAAGCAAGGTAATTCTTCACACAAAAATTAAAAAATGCAAAGCAACTACTACTATAGATATGAAGAAGAAATTTAAAAATTTTGAAAAAAGTTCATTACATGCCATGTCAATATTTAAAATATTTTCTACGTAACAGAAATTCATGCGAGGAAATAGAGAAAATACATTAGTAAGAATAAAAAAAATTAGAAATCTCATTACTATGTATATGCCATTTTGCTATCAGATTAAAAATACTTGAAATATTAATTTACTAGCAGACCACTCCGGCTTTGCACAGGTTTAAACAAACATTTCTAAAGTTATAAGTTTTTACACACTCTTCCATACATATGTATGTACTTTGCCGTTTCTTGCGTGGGTTCATTTTAAAAAAGTAAAATGAGGAAAATTCGAACATTAAATTATATATTATTTGCAATGAGCTAAAACTTGATTACGACCTCTGGTCTTTTGTGTCCGTTGTCTTTCTCTCTGATTCGACGGCCTAGTGCGACCTTATATATTTCTATTATAATTCTCAAGCGCGTACTTGGAAGGTTTTGATATTTTGTTCAGCAAGCAGGTACGAGCGTTCGTTACTAGACTCTCTGGCACGCGATTGCGATGCGAAGAGAATGACTTGCAGGACGATTTTCAGTTTCAGATTAAGATTCTCCATCACGGAATCTTTTTGATACCCTGACCTGGAAACTGTTTCGAAAAAGTTGAGATTCCAGCAATAATGTTACTATGTTACTCGGGGTGAATGTATCTTTCCAATGGTGAAAGAATTTTTGAAATCGGCACAGTAACTCAAGTTTATTCAATACAAACATACATACAAATTTTTCCTCTCTATAATAGTAGTATAGATAAATAACATTTTGTTTGAATAAGGGACATGTTAGAAATAATATGAGTGACTAGAGTAAGCTTTAACTCTGAAGCTTCAAAGGAGTTTTTGGAGTTATTCAATCAAAATATTACTCATACGCCCCGTCATACCGCTCTTATAATAAAAAAAAAAATTGCCAACAATTTTGTTTAAAACTAATATTTTGCTTGAGCATTAGTTATGTAATCATGTGTCGAAGTGTCAAAGGCGTATGTGGAGTTATTCGAACATTTGAAATAGTTCATCATACGCCATGTCATCATGTGACTTCAGCTTCGTATGAAAAGGTATAATATTATGCAAAGAATTTAACGTTTGAAATATTTTCTATGAAGCTGAGATACAAACGAGATAATTAGCAAGCTACACTAGTAAGAATGATTTGCTTCATTATTTTATTTCTATTTGTAAAAAGGTTATCTTGTAGAATATTGGAAAATCATTTAGAAATAATATTTTGCTTGAAGAAGGAACATAGTGGACATATTGTAAAATAATATGAGTAACTAGAGCGAATATTTCAGCTTCGAACGAATGTTATGTTGATATTTGATTAAATTATTGCTCATACGGCGTGTCATTACTTGATTTTAATATAATATAAGAATTATCAAAATTTTTCGAACAATAATATTTTGTTTGAATATTGGTTATATTCTAAAATAATACGAGTGACAAGAGCTCAAATTTAACTAACAATGAGTATTTGTAGATATTTGATTATATGAAAATGTTAATCATACGCCAGGTTATCCCTGAAGGAAGAAATAAATGATTTTTAATTCAAAAAGAGGGTCAACGGGGCCATTATTTAACATGACAAGCATTTTCTTTGCCAGACGATGCCTTCAAACTTGAAACATTGAAGATTTTATGCAAGATCGATCGATCGAAAATATTGAAACAGATTCAATTACTTATTATATAGAGGGTCTTTTGACGCATAATAAAATACTGATTTATCAAAATGTCTTCATATCACATGAGTACACATAAATAAAAAAAAAATCATCTCCACTTCAGCGGCAAATTGTCATAACAAATACCAACTGCAATGCGACGAATAGCATTTCCACCATGCAACATAACACCATAGCTGTCAAGAAATCGAGAAGTGAGCTTTCGCAGCTAAAGAAAAATACAATAAATTGCAATGTGCGCGAATGAAATGAAAAGAAAAAAAAACTGGAGGAAGTGTGTTATCAAAGCAATGCCATTAGCAACAATATCCAACTGAATTCAATAAGCGTAGCGAACGCCAACAACAACAAAAATAATATTGTATGTACATATAGTAAAAAGTAGTTGCAACAGCAAAAATAATAATAATAACAACAACAATATAGTATGCAACACAGTAACCATATCATTTGTGATGACATTACCCACAATGCAATCAGCAATAACCGCAAATGTCAGAGAGTGCGCGGGTAGGAGAGAGCGGTGAAGTGTGGAGCAGTGTGTGGCAAGTAGTGCAAGGCATGGCGACGTCAACAACGTGGCGTCTCTGGCAAGCGTGTTAGATAAATGTGAATGCAATATTTGCTTTCCTTCCGTAGCCACATTCATTTCCTGCGCGCATTTAGATGACTTGCGAATCTAACGAAATTTGTTGAAAGCAGCGTGAATGAATGCTTATTGCAACACCGTAAATGTGTTGCACGTGCATGCGCTCATACATTTCTGCGGGTGTGAAGACAAATAAGTGAGGGTTCGATTGGAAAACATAGAAAAAGTGTTGAAGCTTTATTGTGTGGGTTTTGTGGCGAAATAATGAGCATGTGGCACAATGAAAATTTTGTAATATATTTATTTTATTAAAGTATAATTTATTTTAGAGAATTGTAAATGTTTCGAACAACACTTATCATTTTATTTATCAACTACTACTATAAGGTTCAGTAAGGTTTGGGACTTAGATAAAATATAAGAGCCTAATGGTAGGCAATGATCTTCATCTTCATAAGTATAATGTCTCTTTTCTGTAAAAATTAATATAATTTAGGTTCCTTTTCCACCATAAAAATCACTCAAGTGAAAAGAAGCTTCTCATACTCGATTTAGCTTCCCCACAGTAAGCGACATAATAATGCAGTTGCAGCGTAAACGCAACGGGAAATTGCGAAATTTATATTTGTAGAAAAGTAGTGAGAGATTTTTCAATTTCCGTATCCGATTTAAGAATGCAGCGACTAACGAACGTTAAGTGGTGTGTGTGTGACTGTTTGTGCGTGACTGCAATGCGGCACAGCTTGGCGTGCGTGGCATGACTAATGCATTAAAAATGTCTGATTAAAAGTGTCATTAAATAAATATGCTTGGAAAATATATGTATTTGATATATTGAATGGTAGTTATAATGCAGCGGCAGCATAGCTTTTATGAATATTAAATAGCTCTGCGGAACGTGATTAAAATATTTTTAGTTGCAGTTGAAAGTGTGTTTTCTATCAAATGGATATATTAGTGTAAATGGTATGTGAATTCGCTATAGTTGTATTTATAGCCTAATTGTAGGCAATATTTTTTTGGATATTTTTTGTGTTGGTTGGCCAAACTAATGAAAGAAATTTATTCTTCATTCACGTTCTTTGAAAAAATCACCACAGTTAAGCAGAAAATAACATTTCATATGTAGAGGAGATCAGAATGAGGGGAGATATAATTGCTTTTTTTTCTGAATCCCAATCAATCGATATAAGATATCATGATTGATAATATCATGAACAATATAATGAATGAACAGCTCTACTTGACTTCCTTTTACAAGATACCGTTCATCAACTTGAATTTCTTTTCAGTTCACAAATCACAATCCAATACAGAATTTATAAGTTAAATCTTTATACTGAAATAAGCGAATATAAAATATTGTTCAAATGGCTCAAAAGCCTACCACTTCGCCATACAAATATAACATATATGAAAGAAGAAGAAATACACCCAATCCTTTTACGACTGCTGACTAATTGTATTGCACTCATGTTTTACAAGACGATTTCCTAAAGATTTTTTTTAAAATATACTCAGTTTTTATAGCCACTTTTATAGCGGTACAATACGAATACAAATAACAGGCAACATTAAAAAATACGAATGCTTCTAAAGGATTACAGAATTAAAGGCTGATTTGCCATAAAATTGTGGAAGAAGCTGAATAGCAACAACAGCTAGCAATCATATACATACAAATATCTACAGATTTTATTTATTACTTGTTTACATATCTGCAACAACAATTTTATTATTTTGCTGCAGTGCTCCAAATGTATTGTTGCATTTAAACACACATATATACTCACATGTTTATATAAAAACAGAATAAAGCAATCTTACAAACCTACTTATATATACACATATTAGAGATAGATGTTTACAGTTGAAAAATAAACAATAAAAGTGAAAATTTTGATTGCAAAATTGAGTGATTGGCAAAATTGACGCTTGATTGCGTGCTGAGGGTGTGTGTACTGGTATTTTTCGAACGCATTTATGCACATTGCGGCACAACACAAACCAACAATTTGGCGTTCAATTGGCTGCGAGGCATTGAGTAGACGGTTTGGTTGTATGCCTTGAGGTTTATTGTGTTGATTGCTTTTGTTTGATTGCTTCCATTAATAATTTTGTACTTCATGTAATTTTACAACAACTGGAAATTTCATTATTTTTCTCGGCATATGTACATAGACGAGGCGAGTGTTTAATAAGAGAATGCTGTTCAATAATATATGTATACATTTAATAGCGTGTGTGAAGGAAATTGTGGGGAATTGAATTTTTACTGCTTATTAAGCGAAAAACAAGTGCCGTTATGTGTGCATGCTAAATTAAAAATGTTTAGTTTTCTGTTTATTTTCATTTGGTTAATGCGATATATTTTGTTGCATTTTAGTTGAAATTTTAAGTATTTGAATTTCGTGTACATTTAAGTGGTGGCGAACTCTTTAATGTTTGTCGGTAATTTTAGTAAATAAACGTATTCGAATAACACAAAAATTTACCGAAACGTAATAAAAATATTCGCTTTGAGATAATAAGATATTGTTCTTTATAATAAATTGTATAAAAACAAATAAGGAAGGGCTAAGTTCGGGTGTAACCGACTATTTTATACTCTCGCAATTTATTTATTTAACTTTATTAATATTAAATAATACACAATTTGACCCACATATTCGTCATATATATTGTAAAAAGTCCATTGACATTATTAATATTAAATAATACACAATTTGACCCACATATTCGTCATATATATTGTAAAAAGTCCATTGAAAGTTGGAAACCATAATATTAGGTTAGAAGCACCGAGGTCCTCGTGTTCGATATATGGGGCCTTAAAAACCTATGGTCCGATTTTGGCGATTTTTTGAATGGGGCTGCCACACTATAAACGTAGTATTTGTGCAAAGTTATGCATCGATATCTTCACTAGTGCTTACTTTATATATTGTAATGTAAACGATTCAGATCGTCTTCAAAGTTCTGGTATATAGGAAGTAGGCGTGGTTGTGAAGCGATTTGGCCTATTTTCACAACATATCACTGGGATGTAAGGAAACTATTACAAACCAAGTTTCATTGAAATCGGTCGAGTAGTTTCTGAGATATGGTTTTTGACCCATAAGTGGGCGACGCCACGCCCATTTTCCATTTTGTAAAAAAAAACTGAGTGCAGCTTCCATCTGCCATTTCTTATGTGAAATTTAGTGTTTGTTTCTGACGTTTTTCGTTAATGAGTTAACCCACTTTTAGTAATTTTCAACCTAACTTTTGTATTGGAGGTGGGCGTGGTTATGACCCGACTTCTTTCATTTTTGGACTGTATTAGGAAGTGGAAAAAAACGACTGCAGAAAGTTTGGTTTATATAGCTCTATCTATATTCTTTGCGAGATATGTGCAAAAAACCTATTTGGGGGCTGGGCCACGCCCACCTCCCCAAAAAAATTACATCGAAATATGCCACTTCATAGTGCGACCTTCATACCAAATGTTATTTTCATAGCTTTATTTATGGCTTAGTTATGGCACTTTGTGTGTTTTCGGTTTTCGCCATTTTGTGGGCGTGGCAGTGGTCCGATTTTGCTCATTTTCGAAAGCAACCTTCTTATGGTGCCAAGAAATAAGTGTGCCAAGTTTCATCAAGATATCTTAATTTTTACTCAAGTTACAGCTTGCACAGACGGACGGACGGACGGACGGACGGGCAGACAGACATTCGGATTTGAACTCCACTCTTCACCCTGATCACTTTGGTATATATAACCCTATATCTAACTCGTTTAGTTTTGGGTGTTACACACAACCGTTATGTGAACAGAACTATAATACTCTCTTTAGCAACTTTGTTGCGAGAGTAAGTTTTTAATTCAGGGTTGTCACACTTAGGGGTATACAATTATTTGGAATTTTGTTAGGGTTGCCATTAGTCTATACATATATTTTAAAAACTATAAAAAATTTTATACATATATTGCTTTAAAAAGAGTTGCCATATAAAAGAAATTAAGTAAAGGTACTTAAGGATAAACTTTACTAATGAAAACCGACTACACAATATATTAATAAATAAAAAATAAATTCAGGGTTGCCACGCTTATGGGTTTATAATTGTTATACATTTTGTAATATCGGTCATGGTTGCCATTAGTTAAGAAAATTATTTAAAAAAAGTAAAAAAATATTTACATGCATATATCGCTTTAAAACGGTTACATTGTATTATAGTTGCCATATTTAAAAAAAAAAAAAAACAAATAAATTTATATAAAATTGACGTACTAATGGATCCCTAATTATTTCAGACTTTTTCACAAATGTCATTATACAGATAGTTTGGCTTCAATTTCTTAAATATAAATCGTTACATTAAAATAATGCGAGCTCAAAAATACTAAAGGGCAACCATTTTATATTGCTGAATATAACGTAGTAGTAGTGTTTTACAACATTTAATATTTCAGTGATGTCTGCTGTAATTCTTCACTGACACCAATGTCTCGCCGGTGCGTATACGTGACTTTTCGCATATACAAAACACGAAATCTTTACTTCATGCTCAGCAAACACAGTCACAATAGCTATAAGTTCAATAAATGAAAATCCGTCCGTCTTTCTTGCCGCATAAATTGAATAAATTCTTTGAAAAATGATTACTTCCATTGCACGTCTACCGCGAAAGTCAAAAAGGCTGTCAAAATCTGATGTGGCTCAACTCATTGCCAGTCCTGTGCATAAGAAAGGCGCACAAGTAAAGCAAAAACACGCATGTACATACATACATATCTGGGGTTTGCATATGTAGACATGGTTGAGCCGCCGTGTTACCGCACATGTGTAAAGCGCTTATTATTTGTTATTCAAACAATTTTGACAGCCAATAAAAGGATAATGCCAAACACACACATACTCACACACAAATACACGTTTAAACACAAGCGTTGTCATTTCCACGTACAGCAGATTACGCCCGTACATATATGTGTTTGTTGTCGTGTGTTTGTGCCGCCATGTCGTTCGCTACGGTGACTGGCCTTTCATCACTGTCAAGCACAGCAACAACGTCTTCTTGTTTATCGAAGGCACATGCGTGCTACGTGCACAATGAAAGTGATGACCCAAATTTGTGATTGCTCCTGTCGTATGCCGGTACGAGGTTAAAGGCATCGTTGCTGTGTGGCATGTGGTAGTAAACATTTTTAAGTGTCTGTCATATACAAAAGTCATATTCGCGGATTAAATTTGTAAGCAGGTATATTCCTAGAAAAAACACCGATTTTTATATGCCGATTAGGTAGATCGTAAGGGAGAGAATATTGTTAAAAAAATTAAAAAAAGCACGTTACGTTATTATGCTTTATTCTTCGAGAGTAAAATATAGGAACTGACTTTTCGCTGGGTTCTCATTTAGATTGTGTTCAATATAGGAGAGGTATAAGTATTAAAGATTTGCTGAATTTATGTATTTTAGACCTTAACCACATAGTTTCATCTTTTACATATTTTTTATATTTTTTTTTAATTTTAAATAAATTGTTTTAATACATTTTTTGAACAGGTGGCAACATTTTTCACAAAAATTAATTACAAAAATTTGTAAACATGATAAAAATTTTATTTATTTATATATTTTTTGGAAAAAAATGTGGCAACTCTGCTCGATTTTTTTTCTCATTTTCAGGTTTCTTAAATCATTTAAATCACAATATTGTTTTTTGTGTAAAATTTTTTAAAATAATTTTTTGAACATGTGGCAACTTTTTAGAATTTATAATTTAACTCATCAGATTATACATAATATCAATTTCAAAATATCTTCTGCATAATATATAATATTTATTTCATTGAATTGTTTTTGTTAAGATGGCAACTCCGAAAATTTAAAAATAGTGGATAAAATAATTACATTTAAGAAAAAATTAAAATAAATATTATACTTAAAATAATCAAAATAAATTTCGAAAATGACTTGAATCACCGTAATTTCTCGTGTATTCCAATGCTTTTATGTAGATTTTTTGTAGAAATATAATTATTCCAAAACCTTTGAAAACCTTGCTAACTAACTAACACTGTCTTTTCCATCTCCGTGATCTTCTTAATTAAGTGTAAATATCTGATATTTGTGTACCAACATTGCGCACAATTAATCACAAATCATAAATCAAATATGTGCTGCCACTTTGACTGATTAATTGCAGTAATTCGCAAGGAAATTGCTATCAAATGTGCTCTCACAAATAGATATGCATACCAACACAGCCATAGAGCTATATAAACACGCAGTAAACTTATAAATGTGCATATGAAATACTTGCAGTACATAAATCACCACCTATCCGCTCATACATATATTGCTCTATTTGCCACAAATCTTAATAATGCCAAGGAGCAGTGCAAATGAGCGACATAGTCACATTACTCATACCACATGGCGCACCTGTGCACATTTGCGCGCGCACGCTACTTCTCCGACAATTGTCTCAGCTACTGCTGTTGTTGTTGTTGATTGCGATTGTTGTCTCAGCTTCAACCATCAGTGATAAATCAGCCACAAACCAAAAACAACAATAATCATTTTAGCAAACACAAGACAAGTGCAAATTGAGTGCAACGGCAGAGTTGAGCTGAGTGCTTGTGCCTTGCAATTGGCTATTGAATTGATATTGACGTTCTTATAGCGCTTCAGCAATGCTTTATGTCACTTTTATTTGTCTAACAATGCTTACTTTGCTTTATTTATTTCATACTTTATCAATGGTCATTGATATTTATGACAAATGTCACTCAACTGAATATACAATTGTGTTAAGTGCAAGGTTTGAGTTGCGGTTGGCATTGTGGTGAAAGAAAGGATAGTGAAAAATAGAATTTTCTTTTATTCATTTGGACTTCATTAAATTATTCGAAGAACTCGCAGGTCTTTTGTCTTAAGACAATAGCATTCTTAACTGTGGAGGTTGAAGTCAAGTGGTATCTCATTGTCAATTTTATTACACCATTGTGATTGATAGAATGAAGTGCATAAGACTTGAATTTAGCTACATATATATAAATAATTAAATTGTTAGCCTTCTTTTAAAAGCGTTTAACAGTATAAGGCTTTTGAAGATAAATGTTTTTAAAAAGTTTCTGTTTTAAGTTTTAAATTAAAAAATATATATTTTGATTAATTTCTCTTATGTTTGCATTCAAATTTATTTTATTTTGCTATCCATTTAGTATTCTGTTTTGACAAACATATCTATCTCTCTCGCTAACCTCGACTCTGTATAATGCCCCAAATGCCCTAAATACCCTTCATGCATACTGCAACCATATTTTAGCATCGGAATTAAAACAAAATAAATAAACAAAAATCAAAATTTGAATTCAAATAAACTGTGCAGTATCCAAAGTGACATATACACTTGCATGCGCTTATCGATCTGTTGTGAATTACAATTTTAGAGAATTTTGTTATTTTAACAAAATAATAAATAACAAATAAACAAAAATATTAGTTATGAATTTGAAGTGAGATTCAGATAACAAAAATACTTGTGGCATTATATTTATATATTTATGTGTATCAAATGACTCTTAGTTAGAATAATATATGCATAGATATTTGTAATTATTCAAAATAAATTTCAAAATGGCTTAGAGACAAGGCTGGTTTAATGGCGCATATTTACATATGCTTTCATACAGGATTATGCTATGAATTATTATAGTCTTCTGTGTGAAATTTTATAAAAGCAGAATATTGATTTACATAGTCGAAACTGACTGTTATCAAAAACGAAGGATAATATTTTTTCGGGGAAGGGTAAAATTTGTAATTCAATTTATCAACTAAGGAAAGCCGTTCGTATGTTGGCTTCTTTTGTATATTTATTGTCATCTCATAATCTTATTCTTTAAATTTGTGCTTAAATAATAAAAATATCACTTCCAATAGTCCTTTAAAGGATAGGAAGAATCATTTTTCTTCTATGCGCCTTGAGGTATGCTATGTTTTACTCAGTTCTATTACATACATTTCTCTTCGAAAGCCAACAAGTGGCATTTCGGGTATCTGGGGTAAGAGATTAAGCACTTGTTGTCTCAAAAAAGCACTTGTTGCCACAGTTAAAAAAGATATTAAACTCACACCTTTAAAATTCATCTGTATAAAAGTATATTTCAATATGTTTTACCATTCCAAAAAATGATTCCAAAAAATTAAAAAAAAAGCGTGTAGATAGAAAAATGTATAAATACTTTTATATATCATCAGAAATATTCAGCATCGAAAAAAATATTTATTTATTCCTTACATCAAAGAGCGTCAATAACGCTTTTCTGCGAAGTCATCCCTGCTACGCAATAAACGATTGTAAACACCAATTTCATAGCAAAATATTTGAGCTTAAGCGAAAAGTCATAAAAAAGTTTACTCATTAAACAACAAGTCGGGCGACTACAGTGACAAACTGACTAACCAAGACAGGCAACAGCAGCTCACTACCCTCAAAACTCATTAAGCAACAAGCGTGCAAGCTCAACAAGCGCAGTTGGCATTGAAATTGCATTTAAACTGAAATTTCGCCGTTCTTGACTTTGTTGTTGTTGCTGTTTGGCGGCAAACTTGTTATTATTATTAATGTTGACACAACTGCGTCTGTGCGCGGTTAAGTGCTGGCAATGTACCCACACGGGTGTTCACACACAATTCGCCAGCATGTGTCTTGGTGATATCACTAGAAATTTGTATGTGTGTGTGTGTGCATTCCATGCTAACTTGTGCGTCATGCGCGTAATCCCTGTGCTGCTGAGCAATGTACAAATATTAGCAGAGCTCAATCAGTCTGTGGCAAGCAGTTAGCGCATTGCGGCGACTTTCTAAATATTTTTATGTGTTTTTTGGTTGCAAGTCATGCTCTTAGATTTTGCGTGTAATTACTTTGTGGTTCGAAGAAGAAAAAGAAGCGTGGAAACTGAAGTTCATAAGTCATTGTAGCTGAATGGTGCGCTACTCATATTATAGTATATTAGCAAGGCGATGCAATTGATGTGTGGGCATTAGGGTGTGTCTAAAAAGTTAAATAAAATATTTACGATTTTTCGGAAAATATTTGGAAGCTGGTTTTAATTAAAGGAGAAAATACTGAAAAATTTCATAAAAAAACTTTATAACCACCCTAATGTACATATGCATTGAAAATGATTAGATTTAAAGATTATGTGTATGCTACTGCTGCGCTGCCAAAATATTGTAATTTTCTTCACTGCATAGTAAACTCATTTAAAAGTTTCGCTTGCCACTGCGGCATCTGTGTGGCAGCAGCTCAAGTTTAGTTTTCTCTGTTCCGAAATATTAGTTTTACAAAATTTTGCAAAACGTAACATTTAACGGCGGGGATTACATATACAAGCATGTGGGCGCTCATATGTGCAAATGGATTTATTTTGACTACTGCGACGCCAAAGTGTGGGCTGCGCTGACATGGCTCGTGTTGAGAGTTGGCGCATATGCAGATTTGCATTTTATAACTTTGCATTTATGAAAGAAAAGCGAAGGAAAGATATGAGCGTAATGCAGTTTTAAATTTCTTTTTGGTGGACAAATTTTGAAGAATTTTTTTTTATGAAATATAACATGAAATAATCTCTGAATGGAATTTAAAATTTCTTGGTAAAAATATACTTTATTTTAGAAGTTTTTCAAAAACGCAAAATTTTTCTTTATCAAACTGGAAATATTTTATATAGCACAGATTCCGAGCAAATGAAAGCGCGTCATACTAACAAAAAATCATCAATTGTTTTGAACTTATTGCTCCACCAAGCCATCTTGATATCTGCAACTACCTCGACCTCGGAAAAAAAAAAAAAAAAAAAAAAACAACCACTTTAACCAATAACTTTTTGAAAATCAAAAATCCAGCAATCGCAGCACTCATACGCCATGTTGGCCAGCATGCCAGCATGAATTGGTTTGTGTTTACAAATCGAGTTGTGTTCTGCGCGCTGCACACAGACAGCGCAATGCAGCAATAAATGCCAACACACACACACAGGCATAACTGCAAACATAACGGTATATGCGTATATACACATAAACAAAGGTAAGTACACACAAAAGATATTCGATTGAGGCAGTTCGAAAATCGGAAATCACTGCACAGGCTATGCAAAGATAATATAAATGTTTGCACACACACATCTTCATACATTTGTTGTTGTTGTTGCTTGTGGCATAAAGCACCAATACAATTGCATGGCATGGTTGGGCTGGTGCTTGGCATGGCAGCTCTCTACGTGAAATTAGTTTACGAAACAAACAATTGTGCGTATTTGCATAAATGGCATCGTTGCAGTTGAATGGGTTGTTGGGTTTGTTGGTGGCAGTCGAATTGTGTTGTGGTTGAACAGCGACAGGGTTGTATGGAAATTTTGGCACCTGCAAATATGTGCCTTTCATTGTATACATTCGCATGGCGGTATGCTGTGATTTATGCATGCCCGCAATGAAATATAATTGCCAATCACGTCTGGCATGTGTGGCGTTCATGGCTAAGTGCGAGAGTGTATGTACATATTATATGCAAGTGGTTTAAATATTTTTCGAAATTTTGAACATGGAATGCTTGCGAAATATTTGTTATTTGAATGCTATGCAGGTATTTTGTTGCAAGTGTTTAGAATTTATTATTGCATTAATTTGAATACAATGTATATATAGTATTTGTTGTTTGAATATGAAGATATTTTTAAATAAAAAATAATAATTTTTAAATAAAAAAAAAAATTGATGATTTAATTGATTAAATTTTCTTAAAATTAGAACATTAAATTAATTGTGTAATTTTCGCTAGTGGCAACCCTATCCATATTTTTTTTAATAATTTTAGAAATTAAGAGGGAAAACAGCGAAGTATAAATATTTAAAACAATTTTACTTATTAAAAAAAATTTAAGTAAAGTTTTAAAAATATGGCAACACTGTTTGAATAAATTATGCCAACCCTGTCTATTAACTGTCTTTCATTACAGTTTTCCATATATTTTTGTTTAGCTTAACATTTTTTTGGAATTAAATATTTCAAATAGTTGGCAACCCTATGCGGATAAAAATTCAAATTTGATTTCTTTCGCTTTTAAATATGTTTTAGTTTATAAGTAAATTCTAAAAATATTCAAATCATATATTTTTTGAGATATGCAACAATTTTAATTAATAATAATGCAATATAAATATTAAAATTATGGCAACCTTGTTTAAGGCAATTCACAACGCTGACTATTAAATGCATTTCATTAAAGTTTTCTATATGGTTTGTTTTGCTTGTTAGTTCTTTTAGTGATTTTTTTGTCAAATAGTTGGCAACCCTAGCCGAAAAAATTTTAATTTTTTATATTTTTTCAGCAATGATATGTGTTTTAGTATGCAATTAGTAGACACAATTTTTCATTTTATTAGAAACTTTTATCATTTTGATTACATTAAAAAGTTGTATTATGAAGTTTAAGCGCCTAAGAGTATACTAAACAATTTATAACACTGCACGAAGAATATTAAATATTTTATATAAATAATTTTAGTCCCATTTAACAATTGGTCAGATTTAATAAACCAATTTTATCACCAAAATATTCGCCCATTAGCTATTTTATAAATAGCATTGAATTCGCTTCGATTACATTACTGCCACTAGAAATCTAGAAGTGTGAAAACGATACCAATTTACTAAGTAATAAATAATTTATAGCTGCCTAAACAATAATAAAGCACGTAAAATTAAATTCCTAACCAATAAGTCAATCAGTGCCGCTAACTGCCGTGGATGCTGGTACAACAGTGCGTATGAGTGCTCTCGGCTGAGAATACTCGAAGCCAAAGTGTGTATGTGTGCGTAAGTGATTGAAATAATAAAAGTAATGCAATAAGAGATAAAAGTGTGCGTATTTACAGTTTATGACACACGTCAGTACGCTTCAGTAAATTTTATAAAAATCCAAACACACACTCATTCAGTAACAACAATCCGGGTACGACCGGGTGTTCGTAGCTGTCCACTTGAATTACGAGTATATCCAGCCACACACACACACACCGAGTGTCCGCTATATAAATCGGCTATTTTAAACACACCTGACATACTCATTAACCATTCGAGTGTTATTAAATTGCTTGATGGCTTTTTGTGAAAGCCAAGCGTGCAAAAAAATGCTTTAGAAGAAATTAAATAAAATTCAGTAGAAGCAAAGCAAAGAAAAGAAGAGCGCACAAGCTATACGAAAAACTTTGCCAATAAAAAGGAAAGCATCAAATTAGCAGAAGTGTGTGAGCCGCCGAAATGAACGCCGGCTTGTGAATACTTCAAGTATGTGTATGAATGTGAAAAGCGAAAAATAAAAAGGTATATGACAAGCCAAATGAAAAGGTCCATTTAACAAAAGGTTTTGCTGACGTACAAGAAAACAACAGTTAAGGCAATAAAAAAGCGCAAAAATACGCAAGTATAAGCAACAACAATTCTTTTACTTTATAAGTTTTGCGATATATACTCAAGTGTGTGTATGCATGTTTTGTGTTCGAAAAAAAAATTGTTTGAAAGTAGTATATTTTATGGCGCTTATTTGTCTTGTTGCTGTAATGCTGTCTCAAAAGTGTTTTGTTCAAACTTTTGCCATTTGTTGTTTTGCCGAAATTATATTAAAAAGTTTGCGCTCAGCGATTTCATTGCGTTCTTTTTCGTTTTTTTGTTTTTACTTTTGAGACTTACATTTCGGTGCGATATATATACCCACATATGCATACTATGAATATTGTCAGTTAATATAAACAAATGATGTTTTTGACATGCTTGCACTAAAATTGACTTTGCTGCTCACCTGCAAGCATTTTTTTCTCTTTCAAAGTTAACTTCTTCTACATTATTTTTCTGTGTGTCGTGTTGACCGTCTTGTGCACAGTGAAAGCAAAAATGTGACACTTAATGCACACATAATGAATTGAAGTCACTTGAAAAGTGTCATCAAAGTTTAGAAATTTAAGTTGTACAAGTATTTTTGTTTGTGTGAGTTTCTAGTGAAATTGATCTATTGCTTTTTTCCAGGAAGTTAAATATTTATGAGTTGATTTATTTCGTCGTCAATTGGAGAAATGCAGAGGAAAAGCGCAAAGTTGGCATACAGTAAGTATTTAGTATTTTACAAAATTTTGAAATTTCACTGAAAATTTTATTTCGTTTTTAGATACTGTGTTATACGAATGAGAGTGAATTTGATATTTATTTTCAATTTTTTGCTTGTATTCAAGTGTGCAATTCTCCGAACTTTTGGTTCACTCTTCGATACACATTAGCCCGAAGCTTTGTGAAATGTGTTTCATCACATTTAATGAATTATATGGAAATATTCTTTAGAAGCAAACATGAGAAAATGAATAAATTAGGCATACTTAGCGTTTAGCGCGAAAGTAATTCGAGAAACACCTAGTAATTAGCCAAAGAACATTTTTTTTTCAATTTCTTGGAAATATAAGAAGGAATGAGAAAAATGTGTTAGAAAATTGCAGGAAAATGGAAATTAGTATATGAAATTATATTTAGGTGTATATGCTTTCATGAAAAGCTTTTATCTCCGATACATACAGTGGTGGTCTTATAATTAGAAACGACTTTACAGCATAAAATTTCCCTAATTTATTTTAAAAATGTACATTCCCATATTAAAACTATAAATTGGAATTAACAAAGTAACGAATCTTATTTTACCTTTACTTAAAAAAAACAACAACATTAATTAAATTAAAAAAAAAAACATGCTAAACACAAATAACGCCAAATTCGGTTCGGTCGTATAATTAGAAAAAATAGTAAGAACTTAAGGATATCTATAAAAAATTTAACAAATTGGGTTAAACTTTTAATATTTTGTTGGATAGCCTTTATTTTTAGCAAAATGTGTTCTGCTCCAGCTTTGTCGAATCGTTATTATTTTGAGTTTTTTACTTCTTAAGACTTCGTTTAACAATTGCTGATAATTGTTTTTAATTTTTTTGAGATCAGGAATTTGCGGATGCCAAGCCAAAACATCAATATTTTGATTCGAAAACAAGCGCTCCATTAAACTTAAAGTGTGTTTTGGCTCATTGTAGACCTGGAAAATGTAATGGACTGCATATTCTCAAGGGAATATGGTTTCGTTCCTTTCTTCAGATTTTTTTATATTGATATTGATCCATTATCCGTTGAACACTCACAATTGGGTCAATACCACGACAGGAAAATACTCCCCAAACCATAACAGATCTGCCACTGTGCTTTACTGTTTTCACAACGTACCTTAGGTTTAGGGCCTTGTTTGGAGAACGCCTTACATATGATTTTCCATCGTATTGGAATAATTTTAACTCATATTCGTCACTCTAGAGAACTTTAACACAGTATTAGGAACATTTCTGTATCCTTTACTTTCAATCGCAACTGCTTCTTAATTTTTTTTTGGGCTACAAGAGTTTTTTTTTTTGGCAATGCACCCACCAGAGTCCCGAGTCTTGTAATACCTTCTTATCGCCTGAGCTGAGATGTCTAGATTTCTTCCTTAATTTGATGTTCACCCGAACACAAGAAAGGATTGTTCATCCTGTCTGCTGGTAAAGTAGTTTTTCGATGTCTACACTTTTTTTGCCCATTCTAAAAACTAAAACGTATATAATTGTTGCCAGATCACTCACTAACTCCCTCTATTGCGCTAAGTTTAAGAAAAACCGAGAATACAAAGAAAAAACTCCGCGTTTCTAACTGTGTGACCAGCTAAAAAACACAGGCCGGGAAAGAATTTTAATTTTTTTTAATAATAAGTCAGCAAATAGACACGTGTTTATTTAGCAACAATGTTCAATACCTACACTATGAATAACAATGCTCATAATTTACACTTCGCGTCTTGCAAAAACTTTACTGTGATTTGATTTTTTCAAAAATGTCGTTTCTAATTATAAGGCCACCACTGTATATACGATAAATATATATAATATACTAACCTAACTTTTGCTCTTTTTGTACTTCATTAAGGATTACCAAATAATTGTATTAAAATAAAATATCAGCATAAAAAATATGACTCTGCTTTTTGTATTGTTTAATAAATAGTAAGGAACATGCTCGCTATGCTGAAATAGCAAAAAAGTTGACCTGAAGCCAGAAATGTTGTCCACAAATCATTATTAATGTCACTCATACGCCACGTGTAACCCACACAGTGCGCACAACTTGATTTATGCGTACAAACAAATATACAATGAGTATGCGAACATTTTCATATGCAAACCGCAATTAAAACATGACATGTGCATTTGTAGTTGAGGGAAAACTTAATGATAAACATACATATATGCTTGCTTGTCTATATTTGTATAGATAAATTAAAATATTTCGTTCATACACTTGTTGGTTTTTGCACAATAATCTTAATTAATTGCTCAATTATTATGAAATTATTTACGATGATATTTTACTGTATGCAATTGCACATAGACTTGACACATTTTGGCTTTCATTAGCCGAATTCTTAGTTCTTAATTAACAAAATTATCTAAATAACAGAATTATCACACAAATTGTTAGCTTAAATTGAATGAGGTAGTGAGTCCATTTTGGTGAGTAATTACTATTATTATTAATTAAGCTATAATTAAGCCAAAATGCTTGTGAAATATAGTTACTATGGTCACTCTGCTTTGCCATATGTTGTCTACAGACAGAAAGGCTACAAAATAAATTTTGAGTTTCTTTAACACGCCAATAAAAAATATTTTAACAGCTTAAACTCAAAATCTTAAACTCGAGTTTATGACTCAAAGTGAATAATTAGCAGTTATTAATAAATTATATTTATAAACTCACCGTTGATTTTAGAAAAATCAGTTCAAATCATGAAATTTTTTCTGAAAGAGAGAAAAAATGTAATAAAAAACTTGAAATACGTATTAAAAATAGTAGTCGATCATATATCAATATTTTTATTTCATTTATTGAAATTTAGTAGTTCATTTTCTACTAACACACTCTAACATATTCTTGGAATCTACATATTGGAATCTCAAAACCTGTTCCTATTAAGAAAGAAATTATGTTTTAATAATCCTTAGCGTAATTGGCTGTCAATTGTATGCCAGTTTTTAAATCTAACTAAACAAATCTGGAAAATAAATTAATACATACATATATAGTACAAAGTTCAATTTTTCCTACCACCAACAACAACATCCAACATTCTTCAAACACTGTAAATCATACCCTTTTCTAAAGTGGTATCTAAATTAAAAGTAAATAAAGCGCAACTCAAGTGCTTTGACAATCCTTTGGAGCATTATGTCAAATTGTTTGAAAAAGTGTCTCAAAGCAAAGCCGCTCATAATTAGATGAAATCCATTTCAATCGTTTTCGCATAAATTCGGCTGAGAATGGATACATAGGAAAACAAATAAAAAGCAAACAAAATCTAAGAAAGCAGATTAAAGAGATAACAACCAAAGTAAGCGACGGCATTTCACACAAATCACATACGCATGGCTAAGCAGACTTAGAGACTTTAGCTGAGAGAGAATTACCAAGTGACAAAGTGCCGGGTAAGAAAATAAGAAAAAGGAAAGGGTATGTGAAATACAAAGCAGTTGTTAGAAGAAAAAAATAAAAATTGAGGAAAAGGGTACGGTAGATCACATTTTAAGGGAGTGTAATATGAGTATGTGTGGATCGTTCACTTTTTATTTATTATCCAAGTAATTCTATTATTTTCATATTTCACATTAACTTAATAAATATTTCATTTTATTTTTAATATACCATATTTCTTTTATAACTACAAAATATATTGAAAACTCCATTAAGCTCAATCACATAACGGTGAAAAATTACATATTGTTATTCATTCATGCCTTTCTGCAGCCATGTGGGTAATTTTCCTACACCAAACTAATGCTTCACCCTCTCTTGCTACAGTTTTGAGTCAGCGCGTGTTCAACATTTGGATTATCGCCACGACCAATTGTCGACATAAAAACCCAATTTATTTTGTTTAACACCTAACCCTACACTACAGAGACATACAGCGTTGCCTTTGCTATGCTTTGAAGCCACTTCCTGTGCAACATTTCATTTCATCGATATTGTATATATTGCACAGCTCACCTTCACGCCGCCATTTTTCACACTCATTTATATTTATTTTATTATATTTGCTTTCAATGTGTTTTCTTTGCTTTTTTTTCGTTTTCGGGTTTGTTTTCGGTTACGAAATTTAACGTTGCAATTCAGCGGAATTGAATTTGGAAGCCAACCGGAAAGGCATGTCCCGAATGGCAGGCCGCTGTCTGCACAGAATATCAAATAGAAATACTACAGACTGCATGTTAAATGTCAAATTCGAAATGTCAAATGTGTGTCTGTGTGTGTGTGTGACATTGTTTTTGTTTGTAGCAGATAGCCTTTTATGCAGTGGCTTTCAGATAGCTTTCCAGTTGAAATTGTTCGGTTGGTAAAGTCAACAAAGGTATTCGTTTGAAGTTGTCTTCTTACTGTTATTGTTAACATACAGATGCATACATGTAACTGTAATTTGCTTTACATATTCATTGTATTCATTCGTAGTTCAGCTTTATTTTTATTTTGCTCTGCATTCACTTACTTTATTCCCTCATTGTTTCTTTATTTTCATTGCATCCTTCCGTTGACGCTTCGCCTTTGTCATACTAATCAGCAGGATAATCATCACTATTATCCTTTTTGCGCTTTAATATGCTTCGGTGCATAAGTTAACCTTGCAGTTTTTTTGTGTATGCCTCCCAACTTCCTTTCAACTTATTTCATTTCATTTCATTTTATCTCTCGGCACGACTACAAAGACGATAAAGAAAAGCGGTTGACAAGCGTGGTAGCCAGACAATTCGAGCGTAAAATGCGTGAGTTGCGTAAATGAGAACGTTGCTTGCGTTCACACACAGTGTAATCATTGTGTTTATTTTTATGATCTCACAAGCAGTTCTGCATAAGTGGGATGTTGCTTTGGCACAAAAACGTGTATGAAATTATGGTTCATTTCGTTCGTTTCAGCATTGAATGTATGAAAGTATATACATGTGTTTGTTTGTGTGTGATAAACATGTTTTTTGAAGTAGCACATAACTGTGATTGATTATAAAAAAACTGTCAAATTGAAAAAGCAAATATTTACATGTGTATATATTTTTTGTTTGAAGTGTAAGCCATGACTGATGAAAGTCAAACATTAGAATGACAAACGGGAATACAAGCATATAATGAGAGAGCTGAAGTTAACTCGAGAGCTTCCAAATACAAATATTATATATGTAGGCACTTTTTTGAACTTTACTTACTTTGAATTTATTTTTAGTGAAGGCTATTTGAAATTTTAGTTAGAGCTGATTGAAGTAAGCAATCCATCATTTTGATATATATATATATATTTATGAAATTTTTTAAGAAGAAATATATTCTCCGATATCATACTGAGCATATTCAATTTATAGAGTAAACATAAATTTCCTTTACTGATTGCAATCACCACTTATGGTCGACAGTTAGTCTAGTTAACCGAAACTATCTTGGCATCGTGACCGTTAAAATCCATATATTTCCAAACAAAAAGTCAGCAGTATTTTCCAAACTATAAGAGAATTGTATATGGGCATTTCCGCCATGTCGAACGGGACAATCGTACGCCTTTCAACTAAAAAATAATATGAACTAAAATGTTTTTTAATTTTGACAGTATGATTTTTTAATAGCCCTTCATTAGCTCTACATTTAGTGTTAAGGTTGATTTTGGAACGGTTTTCATTTTCAAGATAATTGCAAATAACCAAGGCATTCACACGGGACAAAAAATGGAAGTCGTTTTTGGGGACAACAAATATATTCAATATTCAAATGTTTTTGATTGTAAAATGTTGCGCATTGATGGTCTTTAAAGATGGTATGAATTTCATCCAAAAATAATTTATAAATTTTTTTAAATTAATTATTAACCACATTCGCACGGGACATGTCGCACGGGACATTTTTTTCCATCATAATATTTATGTTGATTTTGTTGTTATAATACCGAATTATTTAACAACAAGTCCAATAAAATGGCTTTAAAAAGTAGTAAATGTATTTATTTGTTTATTTTAACCAACATCCAAAGAGAAACACAATAAAAATTCCCTAGTATGAAATGAAAATGGTATTATGAAGGTGAAATACAATTTTTTTCAGAAAATGCTGTCCTCGGGAATACAAATTTTTGGATTTCGTTATCTGCTAGTCTTTCCTTTTGATAACTGCTCCCAGTCCATCGGTTCCTTGCAAAAAAATTATATTCTAATGAAGAGTTAATTATTTTATAAAATCAACCAGGCTTGATAATATAAATTTGATTTTAAACTGAGAGTAGTTACCTTTAAAAAGTATAAATATTTTAGAAAAGCAACTAAAGGATTTCTTAATTTTGGTTAAGAGATTTATCAAGAAAATAATATGTCATGCGTTAACATGTCACTTTTAAAAGCAAACGATTTTCCCTTACAACCTTAATAAAATGAGTTGATTTTGAATTTTGACTTGTAAGCCTATAATTTTCGCCAAATAGCTATTTCAGTGGAATTTAAAGTGCGGTTTTTGCTCATATGTAAATAATTAATGTAAATGTATCTATTTACATACTTAAGCCAACTTTATAAGACAAAAAATAATTTTCAATTTTTAAATTCCTCACCTACGATGTCGCACGGGGCCAATTTTAAGTAGTTACCAAAACCACAAATCTTCTGATTTTTGAACAAGGTTTTTTTTTATTTTAATTGTATAAAAATTTGCTGTTTATACCCAAAATTTGGCGAGCTTGCAGCTTATATTTGCGATGCAGTGGGAACAAGTGTTGTTTTTTGATGTCGCACGGGACATTAAAATATAGGATAATAAGAGAGCAAAAACTTACAGTTATTTGCAATCGCATGCTTTCTTATGCATTTTATTTTGCTCTTTTTACCCTTATAAAGGTTTTACACAAAGCAAAAATTAATACATTATATGTTTGTTTAACAATTTTGACGAAAAAACAAATGTAGTAGAAAAATCGAAATGAGAAAAGTAGCTCCTGTTCGACTTGGCTTTGGTATATCTCGTAATTGGTTATGAATTAATTTAAAAATAATTTAATATAAATAAATTTAAATATTACCCTATGAAAATATGCAAAAACTTTGTAATTCTAACAATGTTTAATATTTTGCCTGTGGTAGACCTTCTGGCGGAAATGCCCATATGTTGATAAAACGACAATAAAGCGATGATAAATTGAGATGACAATAAGAGTAAAAAAACTGTGGAGTCAACTGTTTGAACTGCTTAAATTATTCTAATACTGAACTCAATGTTAAACTTTTTATGCTGACAGTCTTAAAACTTTTATAGGAACGAGTTCATAATGTAGATCGATGGATAGGTATAGTGGATGTCGGTTAAGCACCTAGACCGTTAGGAGTGCCATTGTGAAACCGCCGGCATTGAAATCTACTCACATTACCAGGTGATGGGGATAATCAATTCAAAAAGTTTAATATTTGCAATTTCCGATAGTTGCGATTTTTTCATATGTACAGCTTTGCATTCACATAGAAGATATAGCACAGTATCTTCATCTTCTTTTGCCAAACACACTAAGGCCTTTGGTTTTTACGAGGAGCTTTTTCATGACAGAAATACGCACAGTGATGTTACCACTATCTTCCAAGAAGAGAGTTCTTATAGAAAATATGTACAGTTGAACTTATCTGACTCGAATCACCATAATCCACAAAAAAACTTCGAGAGACTTCGAGTTATGGAAAATTTCATTAAAACATAAATTTTCACAAAAAGCCGTAAAATACAGTTTTAGTTATTTACTTCGCATACGTTGTTTATTTAAATACGTTAAAACATGTATTCTGTAATTTTGTTGTCTGCACTTTGCTATTGTTTGGCTTTTGACGTCTGTATCCCATTCCTTTGTTACATGATTTAAGCAATCCATAAGTGTAATATTATAATTTTTGTTCGCCTCCATATGATATTGAAGCACTCTTTTACAATTCTGCGATAGTTAAATTTTATTTTTTATATTATGCCCTAGTCGAAAAGTTCGATTTATGGAAGGAAATTTATATGCAATTTTACTTCTATAGCCAATACAAGACTTCGAGTTAAAAAATTTTGAGTTATGGAAGGAAATTTGTATGAAATTTGGCTTCAAAACGCTATTGCCAATTCAAGTGTTCGAGTTATGGAGAACTTCGGGTTAAAAGAGTTCGAGTTATGGAAGTTCTACTGTATTTCCAAATCGAATCTAGCACCACTATCCAAAAGATAGATTAATATACAAACACTCTACAACCTTTCAATCCTCCTTCTTTATCATTATTCCTACGCCTATGTTTAATTTTTCTTTCTCCTCAAATTTCAATAATTTATAAAAAGTATGTTGGTTGTCATACCAAGAATTATCAGTAAAATATCAGAGAATAGTCGAAGTTCCGCGCAAAAACCCAAAAAATATTCATTGCTTTAATGAATTGGTAATATATTTTTATTTCCACTACGACAGATGTTGCCCCAATAATGCAGCATATTTTCTCATCGATACATTCCTAGGCAAAAGGTCTGCGCATTACAATATAGGTAGATATGTATGTACATATGTATATACATAAGTTTATGTACAGTAGTAGATATACATATAGGGTTTTATTCGGCATATAAAGTGAATATGTATATTATGTACATATATATATATATATATGAGTACATATTTTAGTGTATTTCAGTGCTATAGGCCTGTAGATAGTCAAAGGTGTATTCAAAACGTTTATTAATGTTGTATACATTCACATAGCATCACATGTTGGTCTATCTGTATCTGTATGTATATACTTTGTATAGCTACCCATAAGCATATTTTGCTTGAACGCTGCTCTTCGATATCGAAAAATAATGAATATTTATGGTAAATTTATGACTCTCCGCCTACCCGGCAATTTGGGCAATTTCAGTTCAATTGAATTTTAGTGGTTCACTGAGCTCCAGACAAACCCTGCCGTGGCATTTAAATGCCTCTATTTGCCAATGTTCTACGAGGCGTGTTACATATGTATTTGTCTATATATTATAGTTGGTTGTGTGTATACAATCACTAAATTGCTTCTGTTTATATTCTTTTTGGCTCTTAACTGTAGTTGTGCATTTTCCCGTTTTTGCTTTTCAATTCTCAACACTTTGTTGCCGTAAATTTTGCGTTTTTATAGTCGAAGCACTTAAAACTGCGGTAAATTTGATTTTTAATGAACTTTACTTACCCCACATTATAAGTGCGATAAACTGCTTGTTGTCTTGAACTTATAAACGGTGTGCAATTTTTGAGAAAAAGATTATTTAGTTGTTGTTGGCAAGGTGGGAAATTCCATTTGTTCCTGCAGAAAATAGTTTTTGTTGTTCATACTTTAATTAGTGTATATCAACAGTGAGCAGCTGAGTTCGATTATTCGTTTGTTGTTGCTAGTGGGCTCCACTACCATTCAACGATATGTAATATTGTGAATTACAACATAAAAGTTTGTTTTTGGGAAAATCCGAACTTTCGCATTTGTTTTTATGCTTACTCTCTGCCTATTTCACCTGCGCATAAACCATTTATTAATACTCAGGGTATCATCAGGTGTTTGTACATATTGAATAAACATGCGCGCATATTATATATTACAACTACACAGCAAGTTAGCACCCCAACTGACCTCCCTCACCTCACACCAAAATCGAATTGAAATGCGAGCAGCATTTCACATACAACAACAAATACACAGGGCAAGAAATTAATTAAATTACCTGCATAAATTACACCGACAAATGACAGCGCAAATTAATTGAAAGCCCACATTAATTTGTTAATGCGAAGAAAATGTCAGCAAGCATTTATTGAGCGCCGACTGCAGTGCCTCTCCCACCCAGAACTTAGTAACAATTTCGAAAAGAGAATGCACGAAAAATAAACAAAAAGAAAAAAAACAACAACAAAAAGTAAAAGGTGGTGTAATATAAAGTGAAACGAAATTGCCAGTCTGCGCGCACTAAAATTATACAATGTCTTCGGTAGCAGCTTTTCCACAGCCGCACTAACGAACCGCATACAGGCCTGTAGGCAGGCTACTGCTGGCCTGCTGACATCGATTGCAACATTGTATTTCACCAACCGATAGCCACACACACACACTCATTTCTGCTCAATTTCCTCTCCAACCCGCGCTCAAAGCCATACGTTCTAACGAGCTGTTTGCCGTTTCGCACTCATTACTGATAAAGTTGATTATACGCCGTGGCATCGGCCGTATGGCCATGACTGCTGACATTGGCTATTATGACAAAAATTTGGGGTTGTGTACACATTTACGATATCGTTGTATTTTTATCGCTACGCTACCACATTTCGATTTCACCACGGCCATTTGGTTAGCTGCTTTGAATACTGCCAAATTAATATATGGCTGCTTGTCGTATCTTTGTTGTTTTTAACGCTGACATTGGCACGTTTTCAATTAGTAGTGCTCGATAAATGCAATTTGTTTGATCGCTGTGTTGATGAGAAACATAAAAGAGCAATTGGAGAGCAAGTGGTAGCGGGTGCTTCGAGAAGATTTTTGGTTTTCACTTCAACGTCAGTGTGCGAGTGTCATTAGTGGGTGCTTCAAGTAGTTTGAGTTGATAATTAAGAGTTTATGAATTTGAAATTTCATATTATTCTTCACGATTTTTTAAGCTTTCAAGTCTCTAGTTTTAACTTTCCATAATATTTTTAATATTTGTAATTTTTTTCTTCTTCTTCTTGCATATAATCTCCCATGCATTAAATTGTTATTAAGTTGTAAATTCCCCACAATTATTTTTTATGACTTAAAACCAGCATTTATTAAAGCATAAAGCCGCGCTTGATTACTCATTAAACACTATTAGCTATTTTTAATAATTCGCACATTCAATTAGGGGTCATGCGCTCGCCAAGCATCGCTCATGCATAATTTTATGCTTATTCGCACACACACCAATGCGCGCTTTTCTACACACAATGCAAATTTAAATATAGTTTTTTTTTTGCAAAAGAAGTGCTGGTAATTTTATTGAATACACATTAATTAATTTTGTGGCTACGCAGTCAAACAACAGGTTACATTTTTAATATGAAATGGAATTTTATAAAATTGAAATTTTATAAAAATTAATAAAGTAAGTAACCATGTACCGCGATTTTTTTGTAGTCAATAAGGTAGCGGTATGTTGAATATTTTAAATTGGGGAAATTCTGCAGAGTTTCGCACAAAAGATTATAGCGGAGTTTAAAAAAGATATTTTGTTTTCAAAGTCATCAATTTAATTTTAATAATAGATGATTCTTCTCTTTTTTTTATTGAACAGCTGTTCGTGGATTTTCACTACTGTCCATATATCAAATACACCCGTGCACTTATAAATATATACATTTGTACGTGTTTGCATATTGCACACCTATTTTTGTATTTATTTATAATGATTAAAAGCCCTATCCATCAAAGTGCCGACCTTTTTCACTACCCTTATTTTCTTCACCTCATTATTCATAAGCTACCCTTTGTTGGGTGCTTGGTGTTTTAGAACAATGAAAAACTGTTGGTTTAAAAACCGCATGATTGACAACAATATGTGTTGATATGGAGGATTATTTGCTTTAATATATATATTTAAAATATACGTTTATACATATATGGTTTATATCATGACTATGTACATATACATATTTAATGTAATACATGTGTTACAGGTGAGTGCTATACGTCGCAAATAAATTGATTGAAATGAATGGGATATAAATATGAATATAGTGTGGCTTTTGTTTTTGTTGCAGCATAAAAAAGGCAGGAATGGCTTTCAAGTAATATTTCTGAGTGGTTAATACATTTCCCAAGTTGGATATCAAAAGCATTACCGAAGAGGCTGTAGTATTGAATACTCCCGGCTATTACCAAAATGAAACGGATAAAAATTATTTTTTTTTTATAAATTTTCTTCGAAAAATAATTTATATATAATATTATAGCATGATCTTGATCTTGAGAGCCACAAAGGTTTATTTTATGAAACGTAAGCCACACAGGATTAATAAAAAATCTTTGATAATTAGTAATTTAATTTTAGTAGGGACATAGTTAAACAACAGATTGTCACACAAATCGATGGTTCGTAATTGTAGGTTTAAGGGCATATCATAAAACCTCATCGGTGGAAAGCATCACAAACAGTTATCAATATAATATAAATAATGTATGAAAGGGTGTTTTAGAATTTAAAAGCAAAAGGTTAGCCATCAATTTAGATATTTTAGGTTTTACCAAAGATCCCATTATATGGACTACTTTCTATAGCTCTTCTGTTCTCATTTGAGGGTTAACTTTTTTCATGCGGTACACATCAAATTGAGAAAACTTTAGAAAGTTGACGCTTATTTAACACAGTTATATCCAGTAGATGGCGCTGTAGTCAACATATTTGTCAAAATCTCATTCGTTGACTGATTTTCTGTAATTTTTGAGACATATTCTAACCATACGAAAAAAAAATCGGTAATATTGAAAACATTCTAACGGGTGATTTTTTTGAGGTTAGGATTTTCATGCATTAGTATTTGACAGATCACGTGGGATTTCAGACATGGTGTCAAAGAGAAAGATGCTCAGTATGCTTTGACATTTCATCATGAATAGACTTACTAACGAGCAACGCTTGCAAATCATTGAATTTTATTACCAAAATCAGTGTTCGGTTCGAAATGTGTTTATCGACAAATTTTGTTCAGCGATGAGGCTCATTTCTGGTTGAATGGCTACGTAAATAAGCAAAATTGCCGCATTTGGGGTGAAGAGCAACCAGAAGCCGTTCAAGAACTGCCCATGCATCCCGAAAAATGCACTGTTTGGTGTGGTTTGTACGCTGGTGGAATCATTGGACCGTATTTTTTCAAAGATGCTGTTGGACGCAACGTTACGGTGAATGGCGATCGCTATCGTTCGATGCTAACAAACTTTTTGTTGCCAAAAATGGAAGAACTGAACTTGGTTGACATGTGGTTTCAACAAGATGGCGCTACATGCCACACAGCTCGCGATTCTATGGCCATTTTGAGGGAAAACTTCGGAGAACAATTCATCTCAAGAAATGGACCCGTAAGTTGGCCACCAAGATCATGCGATTTAACGCCTTTAGACTATTTTTTGTGGGGCTACGTCAAGTCTAAAGTCTACAGAAATAAGCCAGCAACTATTCCAGCTTTGGAAGACAACATTTCCGAAGAAATTCGGGCTATTCCGGCCGAAATGCTCGAAAAAGTTGCCCAAAATTGGACTTTCCGAATGGACCACCTAAGACGCAGCCGCGGTCAACATTTAAATGAAATTATCTTCAAAAAGTAAATGTCATGAACCAATCTAACGTTTCAAATAAAGAACCGATGAGATTTTGCGTTTTTTTTTTTTAAAAAGTTATCAAGCTCTTAAAAAATCACCCTTTACGATAGTAAATATGAATAATAGAGATTCTGAAATTACTATTGCATTTGATGGCAACATTTAGACGAACTTTAATCCAGGTACCATTCAAAAGAGTTTCTAGGTCCTGAGACATAGCTTAAAGCCTATTTATATATAGTGGTATCCAACTTGCTTAGTGCGCAATTAAAAATAGTTATGAATCTCTCAAAACACAAGTGGAACGCGATTGGCTAAAATGCGCTCCACACCAGAGATCTGCATTGAGTAATAATGAAATTAGTGCACAAACTCATGAGCCAAACAAATTGGTGTAAATGAGTACTAATACAAATATCAAAAATGACAAAGACTCATTTCCACCAAACCAAAAAAAACTCATAGTATTTCTACACTTATATGTGCCGTCAATTTATGACTCAAACGAGCGTATATTAAAAATTTCATTTTACTCACTTGTTCATTGGTCACGATGAGAATAAACTTGAATGAGCTCGCTACACTGATCGGTATGAGTGGAATTGTGACTTCGTAGCTGAGCACGAAAGTAAAGATACCCAGTGAGAACTTTGTCACATTACATGTTTCATTATTTCATTGAATATGCATTTTCGTGCGTCTTTATTTATTTTCAATACATTACTATTAAAAGATATATATTAGAACCTAAAAGTATTAACTTTACTGTCATTAATTAACTTAAAACATTAAATGTAATACACGACATCAAAGAACAAAACACATCGTTAGTCATTTCCCGCAGGGCACTTTTGCCTAGCGGCGGCACAGCCTTCGTCAGTTTTACTTTGATCCTATTCGTATAACTTTATTTATTTAGCTATACTATTGGTGTTATTTTGGTGGTATGGCTCATTTTTGGTTAACTTGACTGAATTATTGGCTCATGAAACAATTGAGCACTTCAACGATACGTATGAAGAGAAACTTACTCATTTTTCATGTTCTCGCTTTGTGTGCTGTGCGTAAATGTGTTTTAGTGGATCTTTGTGTTTGATGATTTTTGACTTATATGCACTAATACTACTTTTTGTGTTACTCAACCAATGACTCAAAAAAGGGAATAATTGCAGTTCTCTGCTCCACACTAAATGCAGGTATTCAACAATTCGGTCAAATAAAATCAAAAAAAATATTTTAGCAAATCTTTCTATGTAAACTATAATCAAAATTGCCAATTAATTTTACTTACGACTATATGCATGCGCTGCTTTTTCTATGTTGACCCATTCACAAAGTGAATTTTCAATTTCATAATGCCTTCTAAAGCTTTTGCGCTGGCAGCACATTCCCGGCATAAATTTGGCTACACCGCACTTAACTTTTGTTTGTGCACTTACTCGTAGCTAGTTGCCCATTGCCATTCGTCTTTGCTGCATTTTTCGGCAGCGCGCAGTGTTGCATGCCAGTTGGCGTGCTTGTGCGGCAAGTGCTGGCCACTCCCACTCATTTCGGTGAAATATTTCCATTTTAATGGCGCTCTCAAGCAGCAGAAAGCCAAGCCGGATAGGTCAGTAAGTGAGCTGGACGGACGGACATTTATTACTGGAAAAAGGCAGATGCTAACAAATTTCAGCGAGTTCAAGTGGCAGTCGAGGCTTTTATTTATGCACTCTACTCAAGCAGTGTTTGCTTGATTTATATGCTGCCAGAGGTGCTGGTGTGCATGCAGCACGGGGAGTACATACATATGTGTGTCTTTATGTATTTAAGTACATATGTAAGAGTACACTTGCAACACCAACTGTGGCATTTGAATGTTCAGCACCATCGCTTGCATTGAAATTCGAGTTTGGTTGCATTTATATAACCTCGTACTCTATGTAGAGCTTCTCAATATTCGATTTTAATTGAAATTTCAATTTCAATCTGAAAAGCTGACACACGATTGAGCTTTTGTGGTTTTTGTATGAAATAATGCATTGTAGCTGGTGTTTAGAGATTTGCGAACACATATATACCAACTCGTACTTACATACATATGTATATATATAATAATATATATTTCCATTTAAAATTTACACGAATTCTTATTATTATTGTTGCTGTCGAATATCTACCCCTTCGCACGTTATTATAATCCATTGCTGTAATATTTTCATCTGCATATAAGTGTTTGATATATACTTTAATCTATTATATTGGCAACAACACAGAGTAGCTCCAGAAATGCTCGTTGAATGAATGGCGATTTAATTGAATTTCATTTCACACAATTTCTGAGTGAGTGAACAAATGAAATGCTCTAGAGTGTTCAAAGAAAAGTGCAATACGAGAATATTCTCTAAAATATCAAACAACAAATGAGAGATGAGTAGGATTTCATATAAGCTAAGGTTCAGAGAGATTTTTGGGAGAAATAGTTGTTGATTAAATCGTCTAAGAAAAGCCTTTCCAGCGCTGTTTTGAACATGTATTGGTGACCCAGCTTTTAAAATCACTCTGGTTATAAAATGTGCAGAGAAAACTTCAGTTCTAAATAACTGGGTTGAAGTAATGGAAGATTAGTTCCAGGTACGATTTTGAAACAGCCATATGGGATTTAAAAAAAAAATAGTCCAATCGAGAGTTAAATTTACTCTGGATATGGCGTTCATTAATTTTTTTGTAATCTTTTCAGAATTCGCACATGCCGGCGGAGTTTTTGATCAACCGATCAGACATTCTACAAACATGTCTCTATTCCCATTTTATTTCTCGATAATGTCATGTAAAACTCAACATTTTTTTTGGTAGCGGTAGATACAGCACGAGAAGAGAATTGTGCTCTTACTGCTCTATTTAAGCTCTTAGAAAGCGATAGAGGTGGAGAAAGAGAGAGAGGGGACAGAAGGCTTAATCAAATATTGTTCAGAATCTTCTTCCTTTTCTTAAATGGGTAGATAGTTAGTGAGATGACGAAGAGTCTCGCTTTGACTTCTTTGAGACCATTCGATAATTTTTTGTAATAAATAAATATACTTGTCGAAGAAGTCTCCCACCAAATGGTACTTCAAATCAACCACTCGTTATTCGGGAATATCACAATTTAATGAAAATGTTCTTAAATGACTGTGGATTAATGAAATATCCAATTTTATGGAATTAAAAAATATTTTCTTTTTACATTAATCCGACAATAAATAACAAAGATGTTAACCCAAAAATAGAGGTATAAAAATTCAAATTAAACTTTTTCATTATTCACATCCAGTTTATTGTCATTCAAAATGAAAATGACGAAGAAACCGAAACGAAAACATTTGGCAATAGAGTATAGAAACATGTTGCATGTGATGAGAATTGCAAATTTACCAACTGACTGCGCCGCTGCTGCCTCAAATTGACTGCTGAAAAAATATTGCACTTCACACTTGCAACAGAGTGGCAACAGCGTGGCGCCAAAGTCGCCAGAAATATATATACCAAAAAATATTTATATACTGTAATAAAGAATAAAATGTGAAAAAATGCAACAAGCATTTATCATGCCACATTGCAAGTGAGCGCGCAATTTCGTGAGCAATTCAACACAGCGACGCTATGCGGCTATTTGGTGGATAGCGGAGGTGGCGCCCAACGAAGCAAGCGTATAAAAAAATTTATTGCTTGAAAAATCGCCAGTTTACAAAGAGATAACTGGCGTGCGAGAATAAATTAGAGCAAGTCGGCGACTAGAGCCGGGCGAAAGGCGGTGAGGCAGGGCGATAATGGTTCATTTTCAATTTGCAAGCTGAATGAGCAATTCACAATTCGCTGATTTACTCCACATTTTCAATGTTCTTCATTTTCAAATATTATACAATGCGCATAGAGAATTTTTCTTGCCATAAATTTGTGGATGGTTGTGTTGTATTACACACAAAATTACAAACGAATTTAAATGAAGCGTCAAACCCGCATATTTACATGAGTGTATCTGTATCTATTTGGCTTGTGTTTAATGCATAAAACCTTATGCAGCTTAAATAGCACTTACTGCTACGTTTGAGTTCTTCAAAATTTTTTTTTGTGGGAAATTTGAATCATAAATTTACATAACAGAATATTTACGACTGTTCTGACAGCAGAAGTAAACACATATGATTTTGGCACGCAATCATTAAGCGCTTGCTGAGTCAGCAGTGCAAAATTGTTATTTGTTGGAAGGGTGTTTCAATAGAATAACAATCGAAATGTAGATGTCAAAATATATTTCGTATTCTTATTAACAATATGTTATATTATATGTGTATGATAAAAACTTAAATATATAATATGCGATTTTCAGTATGTCAAATTTACTGACGCTAAACTGACGTAGCTGTGCTTTCACTCAAATGACATGATACAAAATTTATGGAGTATTCGTCTTAAAAAATTTCGGCATAGATTTCCAAAATATGTTATACTAACGATGCTCACTATTGTACGAGGGCTGCTATATATATTTCTGGCCTAGGCAGCACTAAGTGTTGCCAGGTGCAATCTGACATTTCCATTGGAAAGTTTGACATTTTTTAGCATAACATCACTCAGAACGTTTTGTCATTTAATCGTGAATTGTTTTATTTACAGGGAATTAAAAAATTCATCTCGGCCAAAAAATGGAATTAACATTTTCGTGCGATCATTTTTCACAACTTTCGACGTGGAATATCGCGACAAGAGTGCATCGATGAACTAAAATCTTTGTATGGCTATGAAGCACCATCCTATAGCACTGTGAAAAAACTGGTACAACGAATTCAATCGTGGCCGACGCTCGCTCAAAGACGAATTCCGTGAAGGTCGTCCAAAAATAGCCGTTGTGCCAGAAAACATCGATGCCGTACGTGAACTGATAATGCAAGACAGTCATGTAACATACCTTCTGATAGAGGCATGCCTATGCATTTCTCCCACCAGCATACGTTCGATATTGCATGAACACCTGGCCGTAAAAAAGGTTTGTTTTCGTTGGATCCCGCACAATATGATAATCGCTCAAAAAAAGGCTCAAAAAAATGCTTCGAAAATCGGGTTGAGCGCATGCAAAAGTGTATAAATTTTGATGGAGAATATTTTGAAAAACAATAAAACCATTTTCGTTGATAAATATTCCTATTTTCATTATTAGGCCAGAAATATATATAGCAGCCCTCGTACTACAATTGTCATAAAATTTGACATATTATAAACTGCACTTAACAAATGCTTCACAACAATGAACAAACAGGGAAGATAAAATATGAGAATTAACTCAAAGGTCGATATTTAGAATTTAGAAATTTATGCAGTCTCCATTTCTGAAACGTTGAGAACATTGACAGTAATAATGACATATTTATGACAAAAAATATTTTCTTACAAAACAGAAACCATTTTTCTTGGTTGCCTCATAGATTAAATTAAACTGTAATTTCTTGACTAGTTTGACAAATCGCTGTAAAGAAACTCTGGCGATTGACTGCTGTTTTTTCTATAGAAATTTAACGAAATGTATATTTACAATTAAGTTCAGTCAAACCAACAGCGGATGGAAATATTATAAGAAAAATCTCTTTAAGCGAGGAATTCACTACAAACACCCTCTACTTAACACCAAAACATATACAATGTAAGCACATAATTCTACCTGCATAGCGTAGCGCCAAATAAGCGCATAAAGAATACAAGAATGAAGAAACGAGAGTCCGTACTTACAACGCTTAAAAGGGGAAGAAGAAATGCATGCAAGCAGCATGCTGACATGTCCTTGGGAGAATGCACAATTTTCCAAGCAAAAAAATTAAAAAAAAAACAAATAGCAAGAATGCGCCTAAATGTATGCAAAAAAAGAAGAAAATAATTTACAAGCGCAAGAAATAAAATAAACGCACGCACACACACGCGTGCAACTAAGTATTTTAGTAGAAGTCGTGGAAATTTAATATTAAATAATGCAACAAAAACAGCAAAAAAAAAAACTCAGAAATTACGCGCTGCAAAAGCACAGGATGTCGGCAGTGGGCGTTGCAATTTTGTAACTCGCAGTTTTAGTTGCAGTTTTTACTTCGCTACGCTCCTTCACATTTTCGATTTTTTTTTTATTATTTTTTGGTCTTTTGGCAGGATGTTGAATTTAAGTGCGGTGGCAAGTGCATAAAATGTTTTGTAAGCGTTGTTTTTTTCATGCGATACTTGCATATCCGCGTGCACGCCGATAGTTGGCGCCGAAAACTTGGCTGACATTTACCCCATTCGTGGCATGAAATTGCATTTTTATGAACAACAAGCGGCGCACACACAGACGCATATAAACACCGACGTTAACAAGCGACCTGCTGGGGTGGCATGTAAAAATAATAAAAAAGAAATGAGTTTCTTGCTGGCGACTGGTGGGTCTCGTGTTAAATTTGAACTAGTGTGGTTTTGCCTTTTAATCATAAAATTAAATTTACTTAGTTAAGTTGGGTATTACTCATACAAACATCGAGGTTAAATATTTGACTAAATTCTATTTCTAGTTAGTATTCTTCTTGAAAGGTTACAGTGTGATCCTAATATCTTTTAGAAAAAAGAAATACTAAAACTAACATGTTGACCTCATCTTAATATCTCTAGTATATCTCTAGTACACCTCGGCATTCGACTACACATTTCCTACCAGTATATTGAGAACATACTTTGCTTTGAACACCAATGTTGGTAGTATGGCCGTATCTGCACCCATTAGATTTCGTAGAATTTGCCGGTAAGCTTTCGTTATTCTAGATTTACTACAATTCGCAAATCTCTTTGTTGTTGTTAGACACTTACGAGTGTGTGTGTGTGTTGCATGTTTCTAGGCAAGCGGATTATGTATGTTTTCACATTTAGTCTAGCTCAACATTTTTTCGGCTGCTTTTCTATACTTTAGCCGACATTATGCTTTTATTCCAATTGAATTTCATGTAAATTCACTCAACCTCAGGTGCAAATATGCAATGACTTTGCGCAGATGTGCCAGTTAAGTGAATTGAGGATGGCATAAGTACAGGCAGACTTAAGTGTTTGTGTGTCATTGTGTTGGCTTTATATTACACAAACGACCTTGTTATTATAAATAGAATTAGTGGAGAGGCAAAATTTCGAGGAGAGAAAAGTTTTGTTGTTAAATATTAGAATTTATTTTCCATATTTTTTTCGGGCTGGACAAAAGACGGTCATTCTTGGATATGGTGTTCGATTTGAGATTTTTCATTTCACCTCGTATTTATAATCAGCAATACTTCACTGAAACTAAACTGCAAAAAAATTATTGTATTAAGGTTGAAATACTGATTCTCCATGGCAGAAAAATTAAGTATAACAAAATAAGTAAACACATTCTCTTGAACGAAAATTCGCTCAAAAACAAAACCCTACGAAAAATCATTGCATTAAACTGATGTGCAACAACAACTACAAAGTCCATTGTCCAAGCTGACTTGAACACAATCAGCGCTGTGTTTGCACTGTGTTACTGCTTGAAATTGGAGACTGCAAGCAAGCCAATTGATTGGCAGAGAGCGCATTGGTGTATGTGTGCATTGGCGAGATTTCTTCGAAAACGCTGCTGGAAAGTATAAGTCAATTGGGCAGCTTGCAGGTCGTCAAATTAAAGCAAAAATAAATATTTGCTGAACAGCAAAAGTTAAATTGGGTGAAAAAGCGAGGAATTGAAGGATTTGATTGGGTGTATAAAAAGAGAAGTGTTGGCTTTGATTGAATTTACATACATGGATGCGCTTGAAACACTTCTTATGATTAATACTATTTATATTCTTTTCGATTGATTAATAATTATATTTAAATTGTCAGAGCAGATTTTATGAAGAAAGTAAGTATTTAGTGGCGTCTTCAAAATTCGATTTTTCAAGAATCTTCATTACACTCTGTGAACTTTTCTACATCAAGTATCAGTGTATATAAACAATGTAACATATTTGTTAAAAAAATGAAATTTATTTAAAAGTCTTCCTTGAAAATATTAAAAAGCGATTAATTTCTGCTCAAACATCCGGTTGGTGGGTGCGTATGAGTAATGCGATTTTCTATTATTTTAGTTGAGTACAAAAGTGTTTGTTTGTTTATCTAAGAAAATACATTTGATAGTTCAAACGTATACATTTGAAAATTTTTAAACACAAATTACCTCATTCTACCTTGTTTCTACACGCTTGAGAGTTTGTTTACATAAGATTGTGGATTTATATATTAAGGTAAATACATATGTATGCAAGTACACATGTATAAGTGTTAATGAATTAATTTCCATTTGAAAAATTTATAAATATATGAGCGTTTGGTTTTAGAGACTTTTTTTCCTACAAACAATTAATTTAGACTTTTGTTTACTTAAAATAAAGCGAGAAAAATAAATATTCTTTTATTATTTTCCGCCTGCTGATGGATAATTGCTTTAGCGTTTAGCATTTCAATCACTGTCTACATAAATTGGCACTTTTTGAATTTATAAAAAGCGAAAATTTCAAAAATTTCCTAGAACTCGGAGAAAGAAATAATGTCTTTTTTGAAGCCGAATGTGGTTAGATTTATTAATTTGCTTTTAAGAGCATTAATTAAAACTTAAGAACTGTTAATTGTCTTGATTAGAGAGCTATCTCTTCTTCTTCTTCTTGACTGGCGTAGACACCGCTTACGCGGTTATTGCCGAGCCGTGTCCACTACAGCGCGCCACGTATCCCGCCTTCTGGCAGTTTGGCGCCAAGCGAAGCCAGGTCCCTCTCCACCTGGTCCCTCCAACGGAGTGGAGGCCTTCCCCTTACTCGGCTTCCTCCGGCGGGTACTGCATCGAACAATTTCAGGGCTGGAGCGTTTTCGTCCATTCGGACAACATGACCTAGCCAGCGTAGCCGCTGTGTTTTTATTTGCTGAACTATGTCAATGGCGTCGTATAACTCGTACAGCTCATCGTTCCATCGTCTGCGGTATTCGCCGTTGCCAATGTTTAAGGGACCATAAGTCTTCCGCAAAACCTTTCTCTCGAAAACTTCTACTGCCGTCTCATCGGATGTTGACACCGTCCACGCTTCTGCACCATAAAGTAGGACGCGAATGATGAGGGACTTGTAGAGTTTGGTTTTTGTTCGGCGAGAGAGGACTTTACTTTTCAATTGCCTACTCAGTCCATAGTAGCACTTGTTGGCAAGAGTGATTCTGCGTTGGATTGCCAGGCTGACATTATTATCGGTGTTAATGCTGGTTCCTAGGTATACGAAATTATCTACAACTTCAAAGTTATGACTGTCAACAGTGGCGTGGGAGCCAAGACGCGAATGCGCTGACTGTTTGTTTGACGACAGGAGATATTTCGGAGAGCTATTTCAGCTAATATTAAATGAAAATTCTTGAGCAAAAAACGGAAAATTTTGAATTTGAGAATGTCAAAAATTTTTTTTTTTTTTTCTGTTTAATGTAGAGTTAATATGCTAACATTATTCTTTTATCTATCCCCTAAAGTGTTCTATTTAAGTGAACTTATATTCTCTGTAGACTTAAATCTACTCAACACTCCCTCTTGTTGCTTACTTAAGGTCTATTACATATTTAGAGGAAACCCTACTGGCTAATCTGGCTTTAAAATAAATTAAAACACCATAGAATAAAAGCGAAAACAAAAGCAAGTAAGGAAAGGCTAAGTTCGGGTGCAACCGAACATTTTATACACTCGCAATTTACTGATGTAATTTTAACGTAATTCGACTCATATGTTCATTCTGAATTAAGTTCAATAGAATAACGAAAATCATGATAAATAGTATATGGGGACTGAGGTAATTCCTGAATCGATTTCACTCGTTTTCACCACCAAGATACAATGTATCGAAGACTATACGCTCACTTAATTTAATATTACTTATAATTAGGTATATGGGATCTGGGGGAAGTTATAACCTGATTTCTACCACTTTTGGTACATAGACAAACTGTAAAAAAACCGAGGGAATGAATTACACTAAAATATCTGAGCGATTTACCTATATTTTCAGTGAAAAATTATTCTTAGGCACCGAGTTCTTCATGTTCGATATCGGGAGCCTTGAAAAGTCGTAGTCCGATTTTGGCAATTTTTCCACAAGTGATGTCACAGCTCAAATACAGTATTTGTGCAAAGTTTTATTCTGATATCTTCATTGGTTCTTAATGTATATATTAGAAAGTGAACGAATCAGAAGAATTCAAAATTGAATTATATGGAAAGTAGGCGTGGTTGTGAACCGATTTCGCCCATTCCACCCGTGTCATCAGGGTGTCAAGAAAGTGTTATATACCGAATTTCGTTGAAATCGGTCGAGTAGTTCTTGAGATATGATTTTTGACCCATAAGTGGGTGACGCCACGCCCATTTTTCATTTTGTAACAAAATATGAGTGCATGTTTTTTCTGATATTTCTTCTGTAAAATTTAGTGTTTCTGACGTTTTTCGTTAGTGAGTTAACGCATTTTAGTCATTTTCAACCTAACCTTTGTATGGGAGGTGGGCGTGGTTATTATCTGATTTCTTTCATTTTTGGACTGCATAAGGAAAACGACTGCAGATTGTCTGGTTTATATAGCTTTATTGGTTTGCAAGTTATATGCAAAAATACCTATTTGGAGGCGGGGTCACGCCCACTTTTCAAAACAAATTACATCCAAATGTGCCCTTCCCTAATGCAATCATATGTTCCAAATTTTATTTTCATAACTTTATTTATGGCTTAGTTATGGCACTTTATGTGTTTTCGGTTTCCGCCATTTTCTGGGCGTGGCAGTAAACCGATTTTGCCCATTTTCGAAAGCTACCTCCTCAGGGTGCCAAGGAATATGTGTTCAAATCCACTCGTCATACTGATCATTTATATATATATAACCCCATATCTAACTCTTATATTTCTTGGTGACACAAGAACCGTTATGTGAACAAAACTATAATACTCTGTGCAATATGTTGCGAGAGTATAATAAAACACCTACTAGAGTATAAGAATATACTCATACACACATACATACATATGTGCATAGCTATTACCTACGCCACTTAGTTACAGAACACTCAAGTAAATAGGCTTACTTTAAAATTGAGCACACGCATACAAGTGTTTGTGTGTGTATGTGTGCATATGAAAAAATAGCATTTCACTTACTGTGTTGCTTGTAATATTTGGGCTGCTATTACTGTTGCTACTGATTTATTTGCTCTAGTTGTGCTCGCTTCAAATGCGGAAATGCAATGCGAAGCACCTGAAAGTAAAATGTGCAGAAGAAAAGAATACGTAAGTAAGGTATTTAAGCAGCTTTGTTCGTTTGTAAAATAACAACAAAACACATGAAACTCTAAAACAAATTTACTTATGTTCATTGTACGTGACATTTTTACCATCGACAATTTATCGTCTCGCCTGTGCCGCACGTACGCGTGCGGAAAGCATTTGGCAAGGCAAGTGAGTGGGTGTGTGTTTACATTTCCGGGAGCATAGCAAAGTTTAAAACTTTTAAGAAAGGTACGTGGATTACGTGTGTAAGCTTTCATGGTTAACTACAACCGACTTATGAATATATATATACAAAACACAAACAAAGATATTTATATTTATATATGTACATATAAAGCCCAGTTGGGTATCTTTAAATGCGGTGCGTGCTGTGTTTTTAAACACAAGTGGTTTTTCATACATACAAAATCAAATATTTGTTGAGGAAGGAAAATATCGTAAGCCAATAAATAAATATGTATTTAAGCTACTGGGCACCCCTCGATATTTTAAAATTGGATATTATATTCGACATAGGGCAAGCAAAATATTTGCAGATTAGCTGAGAATTTATATATACATTTATATTAAATATAAATTTATATTTTAAATGAAATTGTCTCATACTAAAGTAAAAGTTAAGGCAAATGAAATTTTTCATATAATTCTCTAAATTACTAATATAATAAACTAAATAATAATAATAAATTAATTTAAAAACAAGTAAGGAAGGGCTATGTTCGGGTGTAACCGAACATTTTATACTCTCGTCTTCATGTCTCGAGGTCCTCATGTTCGATTAATGGGGCCTTGAAAACCTATGGTCCGATTTCGGCGATTTTTAGAATGGGGCTACCACACTATTAACATAGTATTTGTGCAAAGTTCTGCACCCATATCTTCACTAGTGCTTACTTTATATATTGTAAAGTAAACGATTCAAATCGTCTTCAAAGTTCTGGTATATAGGAAGTAGGCGTGGTTGTAAGCGATTTGGCCTATTTTCACAACATATCATTGGGATGTAAGGAAACTATTACAAACCAAGTTTCATTGAAATCGGTTGAGTAGTTCCTGAGATATGGTTTTTGACCCATAAGTGGGCGACGCCACGCCCATTTTCCATTTTATAAAAAAAATCTCAGTGCAGCTTCCATCTGCCATTTCTTATGTGAAATTTAATGTTTCTCACGTTTTTCGTTAGTGAGTTAATGCACTTTTAGTAATTTTCAACCTAATCTTTGTATGGGAGGTGGGCGTGGTTATTATCCGATTTCAACTATTTTCATGGTGTGTAGTGGGGTACCTAAAAAAATCGACTGCAGAAAGTTTGGTTTATATAGCTCTATTGGTTTGCGAGATATGTACAAAAAACTTAGTAGGGGGCGGGGCCACGCCCACTTCCCCAAAAAAATTACATTCAAATATGCCCCTTCCTAGTGCGATCCTCCGTTCCTAATTTTATAACTTTATTTATGGCTTAGTTATGACACTTTTTTGCGTTTTCGGTTTTCTCCATTTTGTGGGCGTGGCAGTGGTCCGATTTTACCCATTTTCGAAAGCAACCCTCTCACGGTCCCAAGAACGTGTGTTCCAAGTTTCATCAAGATATCTCAATTTTTACTCAAGTTATCCGTTGCACGGACGGACAGACGGACGGACGGACAGACAGACATTCGGATTTTGACTCGTCTTGTCACCCTGATCTTTTTGATATATAAAACTATAATATAAATAGTATAAAAATAATATTTTTTAAGGAATAACCATAAAACTTCTTTTAATCTATTCTTAATTACCACTTCAGCTCATATGGCTTCAATAGTTACCATGGCGTATGAGTAACATAGGAAAACTACTGTGTTATTTTGTACTCAATAGCGACGCAAAGCCGCACTATTGCTATGTTGATTGAAGAAACAAAATTTTCGCAAAATATTGACCCCAATAAGTTATTAAAATATGTTTTTTTTTTGCTATAATGTTATAAACGCTTCATGTGTGACCATGGCGTATGAGTAACATTATTTGGTAATATTCAAATTTTATAAAAATATCAAATTTTTTTGAATATTTGCTAATATTTTAATTATTTTAGTAGTTTTATCCAAACTAAAGGCATTTTTTCTAAATAAATTATCAAAAGTGATATAATCTCATCACAATAACATTATTATTTGACTCTCTATTAATATTTTATAAGTAATTATATACCTAAAGCAATAGTTAAATAGGCAGCTGTCAACACTTCATTTGCTATATATTTCAGTTGCTATATATAAGTATAAAGCTATTAAATATCAACCCATAGATAGATTGTCCACAGTGAAAAGCGAAAGTGTTTGTGTATACATATATTTATGCGAGCGTATATGCATTATTCAACGTAATTTGATAATTCAACTATACTGTCATTTGTCACCGTTGTGAAAGTCCCTATTTATTAATAAATAATTCAATTTGAAATTGCTTTATATCTTTTTTACAGACGCCTGCAGACAACTGCCTGACGCTCTACTCCACACTACTCTCAACACGCTCGCACAGCGTTTACCAGTAGTCAGTAGTCGCTATGATAGTCTGCCCTCCAACTGCCCGCACACCGCCTCTCCAATGTTTCAGCAATCCCCGATAACCAGATTTCAAGCTAAAAGCAAACAATATTTGTTGCGCTCACACTGCTGTCATCCACAGCCCGGGCTGAGTGCCTATTTATTATCGTCGTGAGTCCTTCTACATCTACATCTATATCACACCCCCTGACAGTCTTTCGTTTGTGCTGCGATGTTTTAGGAATGCGACCAGACCAAACCACAAGGAGCGCGTCAATAATGCATGCAAAAATACACACGAAGTGGGCGTCAGGTGACACAAAGTCAACCTCGGCGGTGGTGTGGTACGCGGACAATGGGAAATGATATGGCAATGAAGAAGACAAATAAGCAGTAGAAGGCGATTACATAAACAACGTGCAGTTGCGACGGAAGGTGTTCGTCTACGCTGGCGTTACAAATGGCACACAACTGTTGCACAGCAAAGTGGAGAGCGGAACGTTTGAATGAGTAATACTAAAAATAAGTGCGACGCTGTGTGTGAAAATGTGCTTTTGTGTTGGTCTATTTTCGCAGACATTTATTCGTGTACAATGATTTTAATGCAATGAGTGTAGATGAGGGGAGATTTGTTTTTGTTTTCTGCATAGACTGTCACATGTAATTTTCATATTATTAAATACAGTCTACAAAGAAAGTAGGGTGACAAAATAGCAAAGAATAAAAATAAACATACTTTTAATTCATTATAACATACAAAGAAGAGTTTTCTAAGCTTGCTTGATATTAATTTTCCTAAAACAGTTCACATATTCATTACATTAGTCTTTACGGGCATACATACAAACATATCTAAGCATGTTTATTTATTTACAGCATTCTGTATAAATGTGACACAAGTATACTTTTCTATTCATAAAGCAATGGTTACAGCTATATGCAATCTCATATACAAATACATACTAAAGTAATGAATGCCGACGCCATAATTATCAACAATAATGTTATGAAGGTGTTGAAAAAATTCGAGAGAAAAAAATAATGAGAGCGAAAACAGGCGTGCAATTAAAAAATATATATAAAAAAGCCTTAGAAATCACAATTTTATATAAAATGTAAGCAGCGTGTATAGATAGCATTGAAATTATGTAACGCATAAGTTTCAAGGATCTTAGCAAGGCTGTACTAAAGTGTTTGAAGTGTATTTTTTGTTAATTTTTAATGCGATAAAAGAGATGTTATGTGTCTTAGTACATTTTAATGAATTTTGAACAGATATGGAAAGGTTAAAAGGTAAAGGCGTTCGTGCAGAACGCAACATAAGACTTCGCCATTAAACTCACAAATTTTTAAGAATTAAAATCATGTGAAATATTTCCTTTGAAATTGTTTTTTTTTTTAGTTTTCTATAAAAAGAAAATGCAAATTTAATGTGCTCGTTTTAGTTTTATCATGTGATCACTTATCATAGTTTAATTAAAATATTAAATGGCCTAATGGATATAATTACTTATTGATAATGAATCACATTAAGCTAGCAAGAGATTACCATTTAATGTAATCGAGGTATCACACCATCTGAATTAATTATTCGTGAAGCGGAGAGGATTCAAAATTACTTTATGCTAGAATATAGATGTAGTTGTTTGGAAATGGAAACATAGAAATAGGTATTTATGTAACAATTTAGTTGAAATTTGTCAAATACGAGACTTGTCCAAATCTCATTGACTGATATATATGAAATTTCACCTTGTTGCTTTGTGTGAAAAATGGACGCTGTCACTTCAATCTTTATATGAGTTAAAGAGAATATTTTTGCGGAGGACACTAAATCAATTCCAAGTCTAATCATATATATGTATAATAAGACAGAAATGTTTCAGTCAATAATATATTTTGGTATTTTTTTTTTTTTTTGACAAAATTAAAAAAAAAAAATGTAATCCAATATTATTTTATTTATAGTTCATTATTGTTCTCCAATAATTTTTGAAATTATGTGCGATAGTTCTAATTTTTGGAAAGCATTCAGAGTATGTGACAAACATATACACATACTCCTGAATGCTTTATCATTTCAATACGGGTAAAGGTATACTGAAGACATGCATTAATGGGTTAGGGGTAGTCAGGAGTTTAAAATAATCATTTCTTTGTTTTTTTTTTACATTTTCGTTAAAAAATTTCGAATTTTTAAGACCAGATAACTGTTAATTTTTTCCCGAAAATCTAGAAAAAAATTTCGGGAGACCCCCATTTTGTTAATTTTTGAAAAAAGCTTCGATCTGGCCTAGGATTCTCTAGTTATAGAACTAATTTTTCTTACTCGATCGATTTTTAGATTATGATTGTCGTCGCAAGGACCTTTTCTGGAATTGTCAACACAAACAGTTATAACTTTGGAAATTCAATTTTTTTTAATCACGAACTTCAAGTCAAAACATTGTGTAATAATGCCACATTATAACTTTTGTAAACTAACATGATTTAATAGCAAAAAAAAAAATAATGAAAATTATCATTTAATGTACCGTTTCTTTGTTGAATTCACCATTTCCGAATCACTCTTCATTGTGTTGAAATTTTTCTGAGTTCTGAGTCGTTTCATAAACTTTGTAAGAATAGCCTAAGGGGAAAGAATATGAGTGGAAGTGAGCATATTTTCAAAATTGAAAGTGAAATATGGAAATTTTATTTTTTATAATAAAAAGCTTCAAGATGGCTTAGACGATTATTCAATATAATTTTATCAGAGAAGTTTTTAATTATAACTTAAGAAATTAAACAAAGTAGGTATTGATATTGATTTTATATTGCCGGAAGTTCCTACATTGAGTAAGCAAAAGGTCATCCAAATCTGATAATATATGCAACAATTCAAGGACTTTGGTAGCCATATTCATCTTTCTTCTCTTGAAAAAAAATATAAAAAAAAATCATATTCACGCCTAGCAGCTCAAGAAAAGTAGGGTGTGAGCCTTAAATTAAAATAAAATGCATTTCCTTTCCTCTTGAATCACCGATCTTCTCGATATAATTTCATTTCGCAACTCATTTTAATTCCTCGCACACTGTTTGCCATGGGCAGCATTGAATTGGCTGCATTAATTGCGAGCACAAATTTGCATGGCGCACATGCTGAGTACCACTCATTGAGACCGACCCAAGCGCCGTTATTCATGTGAAAACGCCATGCGTGGACGCAAACACTGCGGTAAAATCCAATAAGATTGGAAGGGCTTTCACATTTATGTTATGAGCACTCATGTTGGGTATGTAAATGTGTATTTATATGTTTATGTTTATGTAAGGGCATGTAAGCATATGTTTATCATACAAATATTTATGATACGAATGCATAATTACAAACACACACCCTCATACATAATAAGATATCACATAAGGACAGCAAAGCAGAGCACAGCACAGCTGGAAACGGCGCTATAACTCACGGGTTAATTAAAATACACTTCGTTTGCGACATTCGGCTTTGTGCGCAGTAGGCGGTGGCGGCTGAGACGGAGGCGCTGCGTATTTCCGTTAAACAGGAAGGAAGTGAGAGCCTGTGCGCGCTACTTTTATTGTGCTTATTTGTTTTTATGCGGCCACATGCATCTATGTAAATATGTGTGTAGGTATGTTTGCGTACATTTACAATGAATAGGTCTTAATTAAAACGAAAATGAACACGCACACACCAACACTGACATGCCACACGCAAATATGTCGTATCATTGGCAGCAGGTCGGTGTGTACCCCGAGCGTTGTTATCATTAGCAGTGACACCATCATCAACATCAGCATCACCATCGTTGTCATCATCGCCCAACAACCGCAGTCTCATCAAAAACACTTACATCACCATTTAAATCAACACCAGGCGTTCGCACAGAAACTTTTTGCGTGCGCCGCCTAATATGAACGTCAGCTGTTGCTGATTGCTGTTGGCAGTCGCTGCCTATTTGACTATTAAAATCCACCTACTACATCCAATTAGGCGCTGACTAACGCTGTTTAATCTCATTTTAGCCAGTTGCCATTTTGTGCTGTCGTTTGACAAAAACTTTTTCTCTGCTCTGTCACTCTGCCACTCTGCCACATTCGCAACAAATTTGTTGGTCTTTTAGTATTTATTAAAAAGCTTTTGTTCTTTGCTCCTTTGCTTATCAGTGCAGAAAAAAGTTAATCTCTGCGCTGGTGTGGTTCGTGGTGTGATGTGGGTGCTGGAATTTTGTAATATACAGCTTTTTGTGCGAGAAAAGTGTGAATTGAGGTTTCAATTTTGGTTAGGTTATGTGAGTATATTCCTTGTCAAGAGATAGCATGATATACAACCAGATAATTTTAATTTTCAAAGCTTTAAACAAATTTTTAATTTGTCCAGTAATATTCCTGCTACTTGAACCATTGCTTATAGCCTCAGTTTTACTTTCATATACGTGACCTGGTCTACGGAAAGTGGGCTTAGGTGTCAAAAATAACATAACCTCTTAACTTCTGTATCCTGTCTCTGTCCATTTTTAACAGCTGTTACCCAGAAAAGTAGTTTTCGCACGTTAGATCCCTTTTTGTAGACCAGGTCACGTATATCTACTTATCAACACTAATTTAACAATGAAACATCTTATAGCAACACTGTCTCGAGAAGAAGTACCTTGTTTCGAGATAAGTTGTAACGCTGCTCAGATAGATAGTCATAAATGAAAACCACTTGATGTTGCATTTTAGCCTTAGGAAAAATAATGTTCAAGGACTACTTAGCTAGGTAGTTGTATTTCTTTCCACTAAAAGATCAATGGAACCGATCCGTTATTAATCGGGTCTATGTAACCGGAAAGAACTTACATTATAAGGACTATCCAATTGAACGCAATTCTCAAAATAATTTGGAGATTGTTTCCACAACAACAACAATAAGTTATATCGGAAATTATATTTATAAAACAAGTAAAGAGCAGCTAAGTTCGAAGAAACAGTGAACATATTATCCAAAGAGATATCTTCTTAATCACACTTCCTGTGCAATTTATTATAATTCAAGCTAACCTGGTGATGAAAATCTTTTTCAACGATTTAGGCCAGCTTCTCAGCGATATCAACTCTGATTTATTAAGTTATCCTAATCCTAAATCATGTTCACTATAGTTGTTAAAAGGTTGCAACAAAACCTGTATGAATACAGGAATCAATGGATCAATATCAGCATTATTTTCGAACTGAAGCTTTCTAGAATAGCAATAGGTTGCTTGACAGAATTAGGTCAGGGAGATCACGACAATTGAGGTTATAGAGACATATGTACATATGTATGTAGATAGATGTAGATATATGTACCTCAAGCAGTTTGAATATACACAAATAGATAAAAATGTAACAGTAATTGTATAAATAATCATTTATGATTCTCAGTAAAAATCCATAAATTTATAATAAAAAAACTTTTACAGAATATTCTAGTAGATCAGTGTCATTTAATTCACACTGGACATACTCGTACTAGTTTACATATGAATAATGCATACAATTGTTCGTTTAAGTCCAGAGGACATTAACAAATTCACATGCGGACACAGCAAGCAAACTTTCTACACACATCTGAATGGTTAAATACATTTGCAAACGCCCACAAGCATATATGGAAGAATGTGTGTGTCGCCACTAAAGTTCGCATATTACTGGACTTATTCATAAAGTTGTAACTTAGTATTTAGGTGGTAGACGTAGCACTTTTCACAAGCTGGTATTTACGCATCAGAAAGCAGCTTAAAGAGGAAAATCACTTGTGCATACGACAAACCGACATGAAAGTCGGTCGAATATTACATACACATTAAGACACAGAGGTATAGCTTGTGCGGGGTCTGTGAGAACAGGTTCACATTAATGAGATACTAAAGAGAGCACGTTACCCAGTAATTAAAGTCTGAACTTAGCACGGTCTTCAAAGTGTGCTACCGGCGATTAGCTGCTGGTTATTTATACTAATTTATTTATGTAATGTGTTGACTTCGGTAATGGTGAAGTACCTATACAAACTCGGCAAACTCTCGATAGAAATTTATATTTTTTACAATATGAGCTCTATTAGCTTTCAAAACTCTCACTAGTCTTCAACTCATGACTTTCCTGCACGGCCAATGTACTTTCCGTGTGTACTTTTCTGCGCGTCTGACACAGCAAAAATTATTGTGGCAGCAAAAGCTATGCCAACAATGAATTTGCAACTTACAGCAGCATTAATTATGAATATTTGTAGATGTGGGAGTACGTGAATAGTCATTGTGTACGAACACATAAAAAGTGAACCAAAATATGAAATGCGAAATAAACTGGTACGAAAAATATACATATATTATTTTTTAGAGAATAATAGAATAAATCGAACAAGCGCGCAACTTTATTGAAATGCTGTCAAAAAGTTTTGCCTACCATCACACTATCAATATTTTACGTCTATTATTATTATGAATATTTATTCAACTTTCGGCTGGCAATTAACTAAATGACATTTGCAACAAATTTCAGGTTGACAAAAACTAAAAAACCAAGCAATTGCCACTAAATGTTGCATGAAGTAATTATTTTCGAACTAAAAGTAAACAAAAAAAAAATAAATTATTTAAATATAAATTTCAAAATATACGCATATATTTTCGCTAATGACCCCACGGCGACTTGTCCAGTTGACAGGCGTCTGCGCTGCCGCCGTCGGTCGCATAAAGTTCGCGTTTGCTTGTGTTCGAACAAAAAGTAAATTTCAATTAGCGCTACATTTAATTTAATTATTATTTAAATATTTAATTAAACAAATGTAAGCCACATTTAAGCATGAGAGTGCACGCCAACCACTGTTGTTGTCCATTCGTTGACTGCAGTGATTTTTGCTTGCGGTTGCTGATTTTTTGGTTTCTTGTTTTTCTAACTAATGCATTTGCGTTTTCAGCTGCATTTGCATATTTGAATGTGTGTGAGTTTTTCGACTTTTAATTGAAATTAATGGACTTTCAAATGTAGCTATTAATTTTGCGCTGTCGAAATATGTCAACCACGGAAATTAGAATATTTTGCTGCACACAAAATGAATGTGTTCGAATGGAGTTTCGAGAATTTTTTTTTTTTTTAGTTTTTGAACTTTTATTTGATTTGCATATTACGGCGTCACATTGAGCATTGATAATTATAAATGCTCACTTTTATTTTATTCTAAATTCTCTCTTTCCCACAAATTTTTCAATTTGGCAGTTGGAAAGTCCAAGGCCTGGCATTCTAGCTGGTAGTATTTACTATTTTTAAATCGGAATATATTTTATAAATGCAAACAGTTTGTATGAAAATGTAGATATAATTCAGAATAAGCAGCTTAAGGAAATAAGTCAACGTTTACGTGACTATTTAAATACGAATTAAGTCAAAATGAAAGAATGATGGATCTTGTGTACTGAAAAATATGAAATTGAATTATTTATATTGCTTTTGAACTTTTAAATTACTGTGTAAGTTGCATTTTTTACACACGGGTGATTTTGTTAGAGGTGTGGTTTTCGAAGTGGCAGTCATTTTTTCGGAGTTGGTTTTTTTTACAAATTTATTTATATAACTTCAGATTCTGATTTGAATATAAGTACAGTTGAACTTCCATAACTCGAACTGCTCTAACTCGAAGTTCTCCATAATTCAAACTATTGAAGTGGCAATAGAAGTCAAAATTCATACAAATTACCTTCTGTAACTCGGAAGTCTCTCTAACTCGAAGTTTTTTAGTGGATTATGGTGATTCCAGTTAGAGAAGTTCCACTGTATTTGAACTATATTTAAATTTGTTACTTCAAATGATTCAATATATAAGTTCTTTCAGTTTGATATTAGAAATTTGTAATCAGTGCTCTTTTAGATGAATATCAACATCAACTTTTGGTAAGAAAATATCATTAAATATGAAATATTTTTATAGCTTTGGAACCGCAGTTGAACGGAAATGACAGGCTGATGAATCATGAAACGGAACACGAAATAAAGTAACTAATCGTTCGAGAATATTTACAGAGGTTGTAAATCGGCTCGGATCGGATCGGCTGAACTTCATTCTCTACTTTATAGCAATACGACCGTTTCTAAATGCTGAAACTAACTCTAGAAAATATCACTAAAAGTCATTACTCATATTGAAGATGTTGATGTTGTTCCCTGATATTTTTAAGAAACTCTGAAATGTGTCGCTTGAGGTTCAGTTTCTCATATAGTAATATAGTAATTATTTTCAGATTATTTTGAAGATTTTAGCAATGATTATGGGAAATATATCACTCAGGACATCGCAAATGTGATAAAATAGCTTCAAGATTATTGGAAGTTTACAAAACGAATAACTTGATAACTGACGGACAATTTATCGTAATATTACGGATAAGAGGTTCAGAGAGTACAATTTTCGACCACACAAATTTCATACAAAGAAAAAATAAAAAAAATCGTATTTCCATAGTAATAAAGTCGTATCTATAAATGTATGAAAACCTATCAACAATTCGCGATTTCTTTATTCGCTAACTTTGAGAAATGCTCCGCTAATCGTCTTCACCATTGCTTCCAAGGTTTACTTTGCAGATCTTCGGCAATATTTTACTGTTGTAAATAGCATAAATGTGAAACAGCTGTCAAAATCACAACACAAATTTTACTTCTTTATTAATTCCGATAACTTAAAACTTGAACAAGTAAGGAAGGGCTAAGTTCGGGTGTAACCGAACATTTTATACTCTCGCAATTTATTTATTTAACTTTATTTATATTAATAATACACAATTCGACCCACATATTCGTCATACATATTGTATAAAGTCCATTGAAAGTTGGAAACCCTAATAATAGGTTAGAAGCACCGAGGTCCTCATGTTTGATATATGGGGCCTTAAAAACCTATGGTCCGATTTCGGCGATTTTTAGAATGGGGCTGCCACACTATTAACATAGTATTTGTGCAAAGTTCTGCACCGATATCTTCACTAGTGCTTACTTTATATATTGTAAAGTAAACGATTCAGGTCGTCTGCAAAGTTCTGGTATATAGGAAGTAGGCGTGGTTGTGAAGCGATTTGGCCTATTTTCACAACATATCATTGGAATGTAAGGAAACTGTTACAAACGAAGTTTCATTGAAATCGGTCAAATAGTTCCTGAGATATGGTTTTTGACCCATAAGTGGGCGACGCCATGCCCATTTTTCATTTTGTAAAAAAATCTGAGTGCAGCTTTCATCTGCCATTTCTTATGTGAAATTTAGTGTTTCTGACGTTTTTCGTTAGTGAGTTAACCCACTTTTAGTAATTTTCAACCTAACTTTTGTATTGGAGGTGGGCGTGGTTATGATCCGATTTCTTTCATTTTTGGACTGTATTAAGAAGTGGCTAAAAAAACGACTGCAGAAAGTTTGGTTTATATAGCTCTATTGGTTTGCGAGATATATACAAAAAAACTTAGTAGGGGGCGGGTCCACGCCCACTTCCCCAAAAAAATTACATCTAAATATGCCCCTTCATAGTGCGATCCTTCATACCAAATTTTATTTCCATAGCTTTATTTATGGCTTAGTTATGGCACTTTATGTGTTTTCGGTTTTCGCCATTTTGTGGGCGTGGCAGTGGTCCGATTTTGCTCATTTTCGAAACCTTCCTATGGTGGCAAGAAATAAGTGTGCCAAGTTTCATCAAGATATCTTAATTTTTACTCAAGTTACAGCTTGCACAGACGGACGGACGGACGGACGGACAGACAGACATTCGGATTTGAACTCCACTCTTCACCGTGATCACTTTGGTATATATAACCCTATATCTAACTCGTTTAGTTTTGGGTGTTACAAACAACCGTTATGTGAACAAAGCTATAATACTCTCTTTAGCAACATTTGTTGCGAGAGTATAAAAAATATATAAATCCTTTATGGACTTATGGACTTAAAGCCCACTCCAGCAAACACAAGATCTAACTACAAACTCAGATATCAATATTAATGCTGATGAGTGATCATCATTTTTTGTTTTTTTGGTTTTAATCGTCACGGGACCGCCAGGTGACGACATTGATTGATGCGAAACAGTTGGCGTCGGCATCGGCATCGGCGTCGGCGACGCGACACTGTTCACTTTTGCACGAAAAGGGTCGAATTCCATGGAAACAGTAAGCAAAAAACAGAGAAAATTGCCTTATCAAAGAAAATGAGTTCAGCGGTGAGCGTCGCCGTGCAATAGATATCATTAATAAAAATAAATCATTCGGCTGGGCTTGGCGGATGGCAAAACATTACGTATTCATTTACATTTACATTTACATTTACATTTTTTATTCGCGCGCTCATTTCCATTTGAATTGCTTAACTTTAATGATAAATGATGCGAAATAATGATGATGATGACGGCGCGGCGTACACACCTTGCCGCGAACTTCAAAATATTATTTATAACCGAATAAATGGAGCGGAGTAACAACGCCTTGACTGTATCTGTGTATGTGTGTGTGTGTGTGTGTGTGAACTATTTCAGCTTGTGGGTGGAGAAGTAGTTTCGTGGTCATTGTGTGACGGCGCGGCGCGTGGTTTATTTGATGGATTTTCACAGCGTGAACGCGCCGGTACGAGAAGGACAAAAACACACAAAAACGGAGATTTAATTTCAGGCTTTGCAAATGCTCAAATGCTTATGGTGCGAATGCTTGTTGCTTGGCCTTTATTTTGCTAATTGAATTGTGTTTTTTTAAGTTTTGTTTTTGTTTGAAATTTTTTGCAACGCGGACAAAGTAAAATAAAATAACTGCTGGACATTTACAACAATGAATTAGAGAGGCTGATTCAATTTGCTTACGCCATTCACTTTAATTGCTTGGCAAGCGTCTGTTCTCGGCATCGTCGTTTCTTACTAAAGTATAGGATGCTTATACGAGTATGCATACATATATAAACCTTTATTACTAACATTTATTTTTTTATATGGTATATAAATAAACTTACACGCCCGCCTTTGTTGTTGCTTCAGCACAGTAAAGGTGTCACTGCAGAGTTTCCACTTCATTTGCTTGTCGTCTTCAACTACAGCTTCACTAACAGTACTTAATTTGCAGACATTTTGTTAAAGTTAAAAATAGCATTTCTAATTAATAGCAAACGCAACGGGGCGCCAATCGTCAAAACGAAAGCTGAGCGCTAATGTATTGTATATATTATATTTATTGATTGATATATAGATAATCCTATCAATATAGGGTGGTTCAATTTATTTTGAATATGAGTTCTAACAGCGATTATGAACTAAGAAATATTTTTTTTAGAGATCTTATTCTTCCACATTTAGTAGTTCGAAGTACAAATTTTATCAAATAATATAAAGAAGCAAACTGTTAATAGAAGAAGTTCTGTTGAACAGCAACTAAATATCGTCATCGACCTTCATAAGTTACGATTTCGATAGAAACTATTGATACATCACAGTTAAATTAAAGGAGAGTAGTTAAAAATTAAAATAATCGAAATTTAATTGTCGCCATCGAATCGCCATCTCTTTGCGCGCGATCTTAAAGCACTTGCTTGTTCGAGTCGCTACTCTGCAAATCTTGATGAATGGAATACAGCTAATATTAATGTAAATTAATGTACTTTTTCAAGGCTAAGTGTGGAGTTTAAAAGACAGTTTTAGGCTACCACACCACTGCAGCATTTTTCTAGCGGAAGGGGTATCTGATATACTACTCAAAAAGCCCTCAGTGAGGGAGGTCACATATATAGCATATCAGTTCTGTCCGTGTGGTTGCTGATTATGCGCTCATGCGCTAGTCAAGGAGGCCTTGACTTCACTATCAACCTACTTTTTATCAGACTCGTTTGGGTTCTACACCACAGCAGAATCGCAGAGCCGATGAGCTTGTAACAATCTCATCAGATTAGGAAGGAGCTGCTGCTGATGAGGGTCCTAACCAGACAACGCAAGATGGGCTTATATGCTTTGAAGCTAAAGATTCTGTCGGATGTAATTGTCAAAACCGCTTAGAAGAATGTGGGATTGAGACATATAGATACTTCCTCTTTCACTGAATCATATAAACTGTCCCGAATATATATTAGTTGCCTCAACAAATATGTCAAAGGCTCAAAGCGTTTTGCCGACTATTCAGGGTCAATGGCGACATAGATGTCAAGTGGTATAACTTGTAGATTGCTACAGTCATCTACCGGCTTATAATTTTACATAAGCTAACCCAAGGTGTGAGTTGTGTAAGCTTTGAGATACCATGACTAACGAAATCAAAATCTGTATGGAATATTCATTAAGGAATCGCATTGGTGTATGAAAAATATGATTTGATTTGCTACTAAAAGTCAAATTTTATTTTATAGCTAGGTAGAGCGCATATTATTGTTGAATTACCAATGAATTTAAAGTAGAATAGAAGTTTAGGTCAACACATTTACTTGAACGAAATTGTTTTTCTACATATCCCAAGTCTACACTTTTTTCCACTCACACACTTTTTAAGATTAACAGCCAAATTCTAGGTTGTAAATTACTTTAAATCAAGCTGAGTAGATTAAATTCGTAAATGCTTACGCCGAAAAAGATGCAATCAACGAACTAATTGCCTGTAAATTTAGTACAGAACAGCGACTTCCTATTCACTTTGGCGCTCATAAGCACACACACACACACACACTTTCATTTAGCCAACACGAATATTTTGCTGACGTAAGTATTGTGTGAATGTATGCGTGTGTAAGTGGTTGCTGCCAGCCAGCTCGTTAATATAGTAAACTGACAACGACGCTTATGAACAAAACAGCAGGCTCCTTTACCTTTTGGCGCCTTCTAGTTATATACACACACACTTATATACATGTATATAGTATATATATACAACACCGTTAGCATTTAAAAAGTGATTTTTTACGAGTGCGCTGTTGTTGTTGTACGTAATTTGCACGCTGCTTATAATGGCGTGGGCGGTTACGCGTTGTAGTTGGAGTTTATCATTAAGCGTGTTTTAAAAACATATATATATATATTTTGTGTGTGTGTGTGTGTGTTTGTATAAATTGTGTATATCTACTTGTGTGTATGGAATTACCTCTCACTTTGTTTCTGTTTAGTAGTAGCTGCTTGCACTTGTTGTGCGGCAAACGTTTTAACGCCTTTTAAATTGAATTTGCTTTGATTGAAAATTTTTGCTGACAAAATTTTTTTATTGTTGTTGTTGTTTTTTATTATTATTTATTATGTTTTACACTGTTTTGGGATTTTCACGATTTTTAAATTTTCAATTTTTTTCTTGTTCTTTTTTAATTTTATTTGCAATATTTTATTTTTATTTCTGTAACTTTATTCACGCTTATTACGTTTACACTTTAGTCGCGTAGTACATCTGTAGTCCGTATATCAATGTTATGTGTATATGTGTTTATACTCTGCAAGAATTTTCTCCGCGTCGCGTAAATTTAATAGCTTAGCTAAATTCTAATAGCGCTACTTTGTTGTTTTTGTTGCAGATTTCATTTACTACAACGTTCATAGCTTGGCAGCTTGTAAGCGCTTGTTCAGACCTGCATTTGTTGTTTTTGTTATTTTTTAGGAATTTTGAGTATTTCACTTTTGCTGCGCTCCAACTACTTGCCGCGCACCAAGAAAATTAAATTTAAACACTGATTGGTTTTCGGCCTTTGTTTTAGCCGCTTTTCGGTGTACGAGTATGTATATTTTTTTTTCTTTATTTTACTAAGACATCACTCAACGGCTGTTCAACTTCCTCACGCTCGTTTGCATTTCTCCTGCATAATTTAAGGCGCGTAAACAAGCGAAATTAAAATAAGTTAGCATTTCGAACGTAATTTATTTCATTTTCCCAAAGCAATGCACGACTGCGGAATGGAGTTTTACTTCAGTTTGTTGGTTTTGTTGTTGTTGTGTTTCACCTACGGCATTGCGCATAAATTAAACGAAACAATAACAATAGCATAAATAAATATCTTCATTTTCTTTTATTTGTAAATGGCTCTTTTTATTGACGCACTCTCATGCAGAAACACCTACAGACACATAAAGCATTCTCACTTGGCGCCGCAGCGCGAAGTTTATAATTAAAAATTCACTGTTTTACGCGCCAACAGTTGAAAACAAATATTGGCTTGCCAATAAATAAACGTTAAACAAATAAATAAAAGAAAATATATATATATATATGTAGCATGGCATGAATTTAAAAAGCCGGCATAAAGATAACCGCCTCCACTTCTTCATTTACTCAGAGATTTTCATTATATATATATATACATACATATATACATTCAAATATGTACATCCAAAAGAGTTAACAACATTTGTCCACCCTCTTTCATCCATTTATCTCCTCTTTTTTAATTTATACAACTCAATTGCTTACACTGCCTCATAAAAGTACACCCGCTTTTAGTATGTATGTGCACATCTAGTATGACAGCAAACGGATTAAATTATCATAAAAATTTTAATGACTTCCATTTCAAATGCAAACCCTATTCATAGATAGGAGTAATTAAGGGAGTTCTTGGCGCAATAATTGGTTGTATTTTGTTGGATTGTGACCGGGTAATGAGTTTGAAATTGTATGTGTTGCATTAAATTGCGGTAATTAATCAGCAGTTAACGGGTGTATTTGTAGGAAGGAGTGTAAAGGAGTTGGAATTCTTTGGTTATTAATTTGTGCAATTATATTGCATGTACATATGTATATATTCAGTAACTGACGTGTTGCTGCTAAGAATTTATATTAAATTTCTAGAATATTCGCTATATTAAAATCAATTCTTACTACAACCCTTTCTTTAAAAAAATCACACGGAAATGGTTGTCATTTTGCTATCAGAAGTTCGCAGTTATGTTGAAAAACTTCTAGGTTTAATTAGAGGTTATGGATGGATATGAAAATTCTCATTATAAATTTCGGTATCAAGCCGAAAGCCTTGGCAGCCAGTGCTTTAGTTGTTAAGTGGAATAATTATTTATAATTATTACTCTTGTAAATAAATAAAATAAATAAAAAAAATTTCGGTATATCCATCAGTAGCCGTCCGTGAGTCGATTGAACTAACTGGAGGAACTATAAACAAAATGACGTCGAGAAGATTGGTTTCAAAAATTAATAGAAAACTTAGAGATAGATAATGGAACTAACATAATACTTCAGAAAACAAATTTATAAGTCTTTATAGCGAAGACAATACTTCAAGTAATCCCTACATACTGACAAAATGATTTTTCGAAAACAGGCCGTTTTCCGACGACGACGTCTCTTTAAACACTTATTCACGTAATAAAGAGATTTGAAAAGAAATATTTACGGTCGAGATGAGATTCTCCCTGATATAATTTAACCTCTATAAGTCAATGAGATGTCTTTTATAATATTTAATGATATTACTAAATAAAAGTACTCGCTAGTCAATCAAATTTTGAACTTTTCACCATTTCAATATAAAAAGCACAAATGTTGTTGTTGCGCTTTTCGCTAGCTTTCTTTGTACTTATACATTTCGTAAAGTACTATATTCTTCAAACTTCAATCATTTAAGTTGTTTTGAATTTAGTTGTGAATTAAAGTCTCTTCGAAAGTCAACAAATGAAGTGCCGCAAATGTGTGTAGAATTTTATGGAGCTCTTACTGAAAGTTTTGTTATTTAAACAGTTTTCTATTACGCGCCAAATGGATGCACATGTTGATATATAGGAAACGAATGTTATATATGTGCTTGCTCTTTGGCTTTTACGACAAAACTTTGCGAAAACAAATGTCTACGTGTCTACTATGTATGTGATATCACACTTTTCTGTGCTTTAAATTGTTAAAACATTGGCTCATTGGTTGATTGGAATACAAATATATTCGGGTTTTAAAACATTACGAAAATTTTATGACATTCAATATTTGAGCAGAGTTTTAGGCCTGTGACACTTTTTCCACAATAATCTGCTCTCTATCACTTCAGCCACCAAATTTCGACCTTTTAAAGTGATCGCTTCATGCGCAATATTTTTTTGTTGAGAGTTTCATCAGCATTTTTCTGACTGGCATTGAATAAGATTTTAGGGAAAATTATTGGTCTACAACTTTGCTTCCACCGTTTTCCAATAGATGTCTCTAGGGCCAAGCACTGGTCGATTAAATCAATTAAATCGTTTTATATCGATCTTAGACATTTGTGTCAACATGACCCTACAAAATATTAGTAGAGATCTGTTTGCATCCCAAACTTATTCTCAACTGAAAATGTCACTTTTTGAGCCGAATTCGCGACATTAGCGGGAAATTTTGCTTTTCTTTTTTAATTCCAAGAAAAGTGCGACTGAGGCTCATCGACATTTGTAACCGTTTTTATAAAAAAAACCCTTAAATTTACAAAAAAACGGCGGAAGCAAAGTTGTAGACCTAATATAAAAAAAAATTAAGGAAATAAATATTTTAATAATTAATAATTATTTGAGTATTACTCCTTAACAATTAAAAAAAAATACAAAGAAACTAAATTCTACATCGCTTGAATTAATTCTACAAATATTTATAAAGAGCAAAATTTAATTGCAAATTGCTTATCGAAACGTTAAAACTGCAAACTTTATTAAAATAGCAATAGATAAAATGCGTTGTAATCAAGATTTTCCTTAGCGCGCCATAAAATTCAACAAAGTGGAATGAACGAAAATTAGACGGTAGTGCTTAGAAGAAGAAGCGATTGAAATTGAGTTAACATAATAAATGAGGTCAGGGTTTTTAGTCAGATATAGTTAAACCAATAAAGAATATGAGAGCAATGAATTACATTTTTTATTCGATGATTATTTTATTCAGGAGATATATGACTTTGCAAAAGTCGTTAAGAAGAAGTTGAGTTTTTTTTTTTTCATTGAGATGAAGAGCCAAAATGCAAACTATATTCATAACAATATTTCTACAATATAATGATAGAAAAGATCTCGTGTTATTGAAGAAGAGAAGAGCCCCAAAAAATTAAAGTGATCTCCAAATTATAATAAATATTGATTTTTTTTTTTGAAACTATCCGAGGTTTACATAGAAAATATTCCAGTGCAACAATATATTATAAGATATTTCTTATAAGCAAAACCTAAATCTGTCTGACCTTCCTCAGTTTTTATATAAATTCACTACAAATAATTAAACGCAGACACATCTGCCACATGTTGCGCCCTGAATAAATAATGTGAACAATTAAAAATACATTAAGTTTGCATTTAATATATTTGTTTAACCTTTAGGGACTATTATCTTATTAATTGTATACAATTTCTTGAATAATTTTGATTTATTTTCATAAAATTTTAATTTATGCGAATTTCACACTGTTTATTGAAATATATAGAAAATAAAAATAATATAATTTGTTTAGAGTTTATTTCAGAAATAAATTGAATGTCAGTTTGAGATAAAACACAAAATTCCTTTCACTTGAACTCACAACACACACACACACATCTGCAGAACAACAAAGAGAACAGCGCTAATTGGCGTTATAATCTGATTCGGTTGAGTACAAAAGTTGATTTAACGGTAATGATCTTTCAGCTTGCTGCTTTTTTTTTATATACCCGCATACATATAAACAAGTAATTCATTTGTGTGATTTTTTCCACGCAACTCAACGGGGGGTGCAGCGGCGCACGGTGTGAAATATACTTTTTGCCGCCGGATAGACGCCACCTGTCCGCCGCGATTCGCACAACACAAAATCACAACACATTAAATGCACACACGCCCACCACACAAACAGTCAGCAGAGAAATGATAAACAAAACCAACAAACACTGGCAGTTACACCTGCAAACACAAAGCTATAGAGGCACACACACACACTGCTGCATTTTCGCCATTTTTCGCGAGGATTCGCGCAAACACAATAAATAATGCTTTTATACGACTTGACACCAATGTTTGTTTGTATGTATGTTTCTCAGTATAAACTGTGTGTGTGTTCGATTATCTGTTGGCAGCTGCTTCATCTGCCGACATCACACATACATACACCGCACCGCACAAGGCAAGGCAACACCAAAGGTGTGAGGTTAAACACACACTCGCACCGTCACCAACACTTACTCAATTACACTATATATAACTATATATACACATGTGTGTGTGTATATATTTTTTATGAAATTTTCACTTTTTTCAACGAGTTCACCGTGTTTTCCGTGTTCACCAACCGTTCGTTTCAACTTTTGCCGCGAGACTGAAAATTGTGTTCGAGCAAACTGTGTCGTGCTGGGCCAACTTCCTTTGATGCGACGAGCTTTTGCGCTGGAACACAATGGCAATGGAACAGCATTCCACATTTACAAATGTGCCAAGCGATGTATGTCGAGCGCCGGGCCAAGTAAACACACACACACAGAGACACTCTCAAATACAAGCGACAGCAACAACAGTAAGCTTCGAAGAACTTGTTGTTCCAGCCATTGTAAACATGTGCTCCGTTGGCTGGCTGGCGTTCAGTTGGTTCGCTCAATGCTCCAGTGTGCGGCGGGTTGTGATGTTTATGGCAGCGACTGGTGGCTGTTGGCTGGTGTTCAGGTAGCTGCTTGGTCGGTAGACGGGCAAAGCGTACGCTTTATTGGGTTAGCTGGGACGCATTTTTATGTGTCGCTCATGTTTATGTATGTATATGTGTACTCATGTGTGTGTGTTTTTATTAATTTTTGTTGCTGCATTGACACTTGTAGCGTCGCAAGGAAAACATTACATAGGCTATATGTTGCAGCAACATGTTGCTGGTGGTGTTTTGTGTACTCAAACGAATGTGGTGTCGCATTTTACTTTGAAAATTCATTAAAAAAGTGAATGAAAGAGATAATTTTGTCATGATGACTTCATGCAGGTATTTAGATATTATTCAGGTCTCTTGCAATATTAATTACGTCAATGTTTATCAACTTCACTGGTTCATTAAACAACGACAGCTGTCACTGCGTCACGATAGTTTGGAATTTTATTAATGTGTATGACACATTTTGACTTTGATTAAAGTATCTAGCTTAAGCGTAATGATAAAATGCATTAATTTCATAACTAAAATTTGTTCTTTCATATCCGTTCACATATACGACAACTGCTGCATTGAAAATATATTTAAATATACTGCTGGCCATAATGTAAGTGTTTGAGTTGAAAGTAAAGTATCTAAAATATGATAAAGTATGATTTCTGAAATGGAGTATATAGAAACATCTTTTAACGGATCTGTTCCTCAGATATTCTTTAACCCCTTGATGACCAATACCTGAAGGAAAAAGTTTTTGTAATATAACTTCACAATAAAAAAAAATAAATTTCAATGACCATCTAAGGCAAAAATATAAAATATTTGACAAACAGTGTCGGGCGTCAGCTTCGTCAGGATCGGGAAGGAGCTTTCCGAGCCGTTCAATACCAGACTCACTCTCATGTGATTTCTTTAACCTGATGCTGGAGAAAATAATACGAGCTGCAGAGCTAAATAGAGAAGGTACAATCTTCTATAAGAGTGTACAGCTACTGACGTACGCCGATAATATCGATATCATTGGAAACAACACCCGCGCCTTTAGTTTTTCGCTTTTTTCAGACTGGATAAGGAAGCGAAGCGTATGGGTCTGGTGGTGAATGAGGACAAGACGAAATATCTCCTGTCCCTTGGCTCCCACGTCACTGTTGACAGTCATAACTTTGAAGTTGTAGATAATTTCGTCTACCTGGGAACCAGCATTAACAGCAATAACAATGTCAGCCTGAAAATCCAACGCAGAATCACTCTTGCCAACAGGTGCTACTATGGACTAAGTAGGCAATTGAAAAGTAAAGTCCTCTCTCGACGAACAAAAACCAAACTCTACAAGTCTCTCATCATTCCCGTCCTACTTTACGGTGCAGAAGCGTGGACGATGTCAACATCCGATGAGACGGCACTAGGAGTTTTCGAGAGAAAGGTTTCGCGGAAGATTTATGGACCCTTAAACATTGGCAACGGAGAATACCGCAGACGATGGAACGATGAGCTGAATGTGTTATTCGACGACATAGACATAGTCCAGCGAATAAAAAAACAACGGCTACGCTGGCTAGGTCATGTTATTCGAATGGATGAAAGTGCCCCAGCTCTGAAAGTTTTCGATGCAGTACCCGCTGGTGGAAGCCGAGGAAGAGGGAGACCTCCACTCCGATGGAAGGGCAGGTGGAGAGGGACCTGGCTTCGCTTGGTATAACCAATTGGCGCCAAACTGCCAGAAGGAGGGATACGTGGCGCGCTGTTGTGGACTCGGCTATAACCGCGTATGCGGTGTCTACGCTAGTCAAGAAGAAGAAGTGTCGGGCGACAAAGGGTTAACTCACACAATGAGAGCATTTGACAGTTGTTCATAAACACCAAATCTTAAACTCGAGTTTAACTCTGTATATTGAGTATATCTATCTTGAGTATATCTACAGATATCCTTTTTGATATAAGTAAATATTAATACAATCAAGGGGTCTATCGTTCCGAAATAAGTAATTGTAATACGAGTTGTGTTCAAAAAATAACGGTAATTTTCGATTGAAAAATAATTAATTCGTCTACATTAATTTTGTGACATTCAAATCATCGAAACACTTGACAATTATACTGTCCAAACCAGCGAAATTTTAAATTTGTAACGTAGTTTAAATCGACAATTATTTTATTTTTTAAGCATTTCAAAATTCTCCAAGAAAATTATATGAATGCGTTCAATGCATTACCAGGACCGAAATCATAATATTCGAATATTAAAAATATTTCAAATTCATAGTCATTGACCCACTAAGTGTACTGCAGAATTATTTTAAAATTTTCTTTTAATTTCCATTTAAATGTAAAATACCATCAAATTGCAATGCTATTAGTAACCAAAAATAGCTAACTAATACGTTAAATGAAAAGCTAACAAAGTACTATTGCTGCAGCCACAAGAAAGCCACAACTTATTCTTCACACTCGACTGAATTTCAATGTTTATTGAATACTTTTCGCATTCGCATTAAAATTAATGGAATTCCAGTTTATAAATAGGATGCTTTACAAAATGTGCAAATATATATACATATATATACATATATGCCGAATGATACATATTTGTATATATATACAAATGTAAGTAAGTACAAATGAATTTATAATATATACATGCATTTTTGTTTATAAATAAGGTGAAATATCAGCAACTACACACACATCCACATCAATACAAATATACATATGATGAATACATTTGCACATACACCGCATTAAAAAGCACTTGAGGGCATCAATTTAACGCTCGATGTGTTTATTTCCAATTGAGATTCTATTTATGCTGTGGTTTTATTATTAGTTTTTTTTTTTGTTTAGTTTAGTTTGCCTTTTCGCATACCAAATGTCAGCTAACAAGGCTAGTAGTTGGCGCTCATATTGAGGCTGGAGGGCCTGTGCGGTATGCACACTTGTGGCGCAACAATCGGCAGTACATACACCGACATACCGACCAGCCGTCCGGGTAGCTTGATCCCAGGGGCGGTCAATTGAGTGAATAAGGCATTGGTTGTACAAACAGACATACAAATGTACAAATTTACTTATAAACAAAAGTATGGATGTATAGAAAAAAATGTACGCACAATTATGCTTATAAATTTATATAAGCAAGTACATATATAGACATATATGTACATCTAATTGTATTTATGCATAAATATATGTGTATTTGTGTATATATTTTTATATATGCACAGCTATAAATCTGTAATTGCCGTTGGTTTGTACCTACATATTTTCATACACACTTCTAAACACGCATTTATTCAACCTGCAGCTCAGCGATAAGATAAATAAATAAATCAGCCAGCATACAAATAAACTCATTACGCGAATGTTCACACTCTTCTATATACCTAAACATCAATTTATAGATCATGCGGATTTAGTGCTTATGTTTGGCATTTCGATTTTGTGTTTAACTTTTTTTTTAATTTTTTTTTTTAGTGGAGCTAAGTGACGAGGTCGTCGAGGTCCCGCTTTATTAGTGCTAATGTAATGGTTCTCATAGAAATCCATCCGAAATTCGTCATTTCCACAAAGGAAGTGATTTGCATTATAAAACTTGAAAAAAAGACTTTTTGTTAATTAAATTCCTTATATGACCTAAGCACCGAAGAAGACGAAAACGTCCAAAAGAAGATCTTTGAAAATTAAAAAATGCATATACAAATTTTCCATGATCGTAAAATGTGATTCATTGAGATAGTTGGTCTTCTAGCGATACAGCCGATACAGCACAGCAATCCACAAGTACTCCATGGGTCACCTTTACATCACGGTTTGGTGGAGTTTATGGGCCGGCGACGTCATAGGGCCGTAATTCTTCCGTGTTGATCAAGACCGGCACGTTACTGTGAATGGGAATTGCTACCACTCAATGATAACAGAAGATTTCTGGCCCTAATTGGATGATATGGACTTGGACAATATGTGGTTCCAACAGGACTTCGCCACCAGCTACACAGCGAATGGCACAATTGATTTATTGGAAACCAAGTTTGGTGAACGTGTTATCTCACGAATTGTTATTATCTGACCTGATCCGAATCCAAAGCATCTATATATTGATATAAACATGGAATAATTTTCATCGATTATTTTGAAATCTAACAAGTAAGGAAGGGCTAAGTTCGGGTGTAACCGAACATTATATACTCTCGCAATTTATTTATTTAACTTAATTAATATTATATAATACACAATTTGACTCATATATATTGTGTAAAGTCCATTGAAAGTTGGAAACCATAATATTAGGTTAGAAGCAGCGAGGTCCTCATGTTCGATATATGGGGCCTTGAAAACCTATGGTCCCATTTTGGCGATTTTTAGAATGGGGCTGCCACACTATAAACGTTGTATTTGTGCGACGTTCTGCACCGATATTTTCACTAGTACTTACTTTATATATTGTAAAGTAAACGATTCAGAGCGTCTTCAAAGTTCTGGTATATAGGAAGTAGGCGTGGTTGTGAAGCGATTTGGCCTATTTTCACAACATATCATTGGGATGTAAGGAAACTATCACGTTTCATGAATCCTTCATACCAAATTTTATTTCCATAGCTTTATTTATGGCTTAGTTATGGTACTTTATGTGTTTTCGGTTTTCGCCACTTTGTGGGCGTGGCAGTGGTCCGATTTTCCTCATTTTCGAAAGCAACCTTCCTATTATATGGGAGTTAGGAGATGTTGTAACCCGATTTTAATAATTTTTGGAACAGAGGGACACCATTGGAGGAAAACAATTTCCTCTGAAATACATTACATTATCTGAGAGATTTACCCATATTTTCGTTTAAAATTTATCCTTAGGCCCTGAGTTCAACATGTTCGATATCTGGGGCCTTGAAAAGTTATAGTCCGTTTTCGATAATTTTTTCACAAGTGATGCCACAGATCATATACTGTATTTGTGTAAAGTTTTATTTCGCTATCTTCATTGGTTCCTAACGTATACATTAAAAGTGAAGGATTCAGATGGAATTCAAAATTAAGTTATAAGGAAAGAAGTCGTGTTTGTGAACCGATTTCGCTCATTGAAAAGTGTTGTCAGGGTGTCAAGAAAATATTATATACCGATTTTCATTGCAAACTGTCGAGAAGTTCCTGAGATATGGTTTTTGAGTGACGCTTCCTTCTGTTATTTCTTCTGTAAAATTTAGTGTATCTGACGTTTTTCGTTAGTGAGTTAACCCACTTTTTGTAATTTTCAACCTAACTTTCGTTTTGGAGGTGGGCGTGGTTATTATCCGATTTCTTTAAGTGGCTAAAAGAAACGACTGCAGAAAGTTTGGTTTATATAGCTTTATTGGTTTGCGAGATATATACAAAAAACCTATTTGGGGGCGGGGTCACGCTCACTTTTCCAAAAACAATTACATCCAAATGTGCCCCTCCCTAATGTGATCCTATGTTCCAAATTTTATTTTCATAACTTTATTTATGGCTTAGTTATGACACTGTATAAGTTTTCGGTTTCCGCCATTTTGTGGGCGTGGCAGTGACGCGATTTTGCCCATTTTCTAAAGCAACCTTTTCAGGATGCCAAGGAATTTGTGTTCCAAGTTTCATTAAGATATCTTAATTATTACTCAAGTTATCGCTTGCATGGACAGACGGACAGCCGGACGGACATCCATCCCGATTTCAAATCCACTCGTCAACCTGATCATTTATATATATATAACCCCATATCTTGCTCTTTGATTTCTTGGTGACACAAACAGCCGTTATGTGAACAAAACTATTATACTCTGTGCAACATGTTGCGAGAGTATAAAAATTGTATATACTATTCAGTCTACCAGTAGACCAATAGGTTAAAGAGGGTCCCAGTACACTCGGTTAGAAGTTCGAAAAAAGTTAACAATTATCAGTCTTCATAAGTAATTAATTAATAATGAAGGAAAGAGAAAAGCGTGGGTGGCTGATGAGTATGTTCCTCTATGAACTCTATGAAAGAGGTTTCTAGGTTACTGTTAAGCTTATAGCTTATCCTTCTCAAGAAACAACATCACACTTACGAGAAGCAGTTATTTTTTATGATTAAAAATTAACTCAACTTACAGAATATTAATATTGAATTTTCATAAAAACATAACTTTTTATTACCCAAGGCACATATGCTGCTCTTGCCAACAACATACATAAGTATAAACAAATTAATATACAGCTATACAAAACTATAATAACAGCAACAACAAAGGGGGGATAAGCAAGTAGGCAAACACAATTGGAGATTCGGAGAATATTCAAAATCCACTTTGGCAATGGTGGCAACAGAGAAGCTAATGCACGCACAAAACCAAAAGCAAATGAAATAAAAGTGTGTAACAACAACAAAACTAACAAACATATGGGAATTTGCCACACGAGGGAAGAGATATTCGACGCACATAAAAATGCCAAAGGACATGTGGTCCTTCACAAATAAACACTTGAGCGCTTGACATGATAACAAAGGCTTAGAGATGCCACAGGGAGTCGAGTGAGTTGAGCGCCCAAGAGCCAGTATAGAGCCAGTAAAAGAGAAGTAGAAGCACTAGCAAACAGAGATAACTACAAATAACAATAAAAACACTAAATTTTGCCACTGAATATATGTATAACACACACACATTGAAAGGCACTTGTATGAGCCAAAATGTAAACACCAGAGTATGAACGTAAGCACACAGGTGCTACCAAAAGCACAGCACCAACAAATACCGAACCGAATGAATTCTAAGCGAAACAACTCTCGTACACCACCCGCACTTCCGGCCGTTGTATCATACAATAACAACAACAAAATATTCGATAATTATCAGCGACGAATAGCCACAAAATCGTTGAAATGCGCATGCCAAGCGGATTCAGACTCGACTGAATGCCTCACACAATCTGCTTTATTGCCTTAGGCCGCTTAGCTTTTGGCCAAATGCGAGCTACAAGTTGTTGTTATTGCTTCATGCGGAAGCGCAGACGCAGTACACAAAAGTGTTGTTGTCTCCACACTCTATGATTCGCATACACTCTCCCAGTGAGATGAGTGATTGAGAAAAGCTTCGGCTCACAGCGTGTGCCATTGCCAAAACGTTTCGTTCGTTGTGAATGGGTCACCCGGTTAGCTGGTGATTATTTGAGTGTTGCCGAAGCAGCAGGATGCGAGTGGGTGGTAGAAAGCGCTTCACACAAAAAACATTGTGCGGGGCGTTCGAGACACCTGTAAATAAAGCACACATACACACACATGCTTATAAGTGTTTCTTATTTGTTTGTATGTGTAAATTCATATTTGTGTGTGTGCGTGTTCACTTAGCAAAAGGCGTCATGCTTGAGAGCCTAGTATGTTTAGGAAATTCTCTTTCTTCAGGGAATACACTCGGGCAAGTGTGTGCTTGTGTGCTGCAACGGAAATAAATTCCGTTGAGGTTTATGCCAGCGCTCGCAGCTCATAAATTTAATGTTTACTTGTAATATATATAATGATATTTTGATTTCAGAAATTTATAGGTAATTTCGTGAAATGTTTTTTCCTGTCATTATTTTAGTCGCACTTCTTTATTTTGCCACTTTATTAATGCTGTGTGGTTTACTGCCATAAATTTATGACTTGCAGCGATGCATTTGATTTGATTTCTGTCGTTGTTCAGCATGAAAGGAAATGACATTAGTTATTATGATTACGTAGTTCATTAATAAGGTTATAAAGATAGTATAAAATTCTTAGTTTCTTTTAGTGCTTATAGTTAAATTATAATAAACCACAAAAAGGGAACATATTCAAAGTATTTATATCATTATATCCTATTGCTATAGCCTTGAAAAATTAGGCGATTTTCGTGTTTTTTTTAAAGAAATTTTTTTTTTGATATAATAAAGTGTAATTTCAACTATATTTTAAGATTTTTTTACAAAAAAAAATAAAGGAATTATGTGATTGTGATGTTATTTATGATTCCGTCCGAGTAGCTGAAACAAAAAACAAGTTAAAAAAAAATTATTAATGTTAAAGGTACTTCATATACGATTTTTTAAAAATATCCAAAATTAACGAAATGGCAAGTTCTGAGAAAAGTGTTGTTTTTTTTTTAGGTAAACAATTATCAGTTTTAACGCAAATTTTAAGGGGTTAGGGGTAGTCAGAGACACGAAAAACTTAGAATTTTCAGTAATTTTTTTTGCTATTAAATCATGTTATTTTACAAAAGTAATAATATGGCATTATTATGCAATGTTTTAACTTAAAGTCACGAAAATTTGGAAAAAACATTATAATTTCCAAAGTTATAGCTGTGTTGACCCAGTTTCAAAAAAGGTCCTTTCGGTGACAATCATTGGAGATTCATCTAAAATCAATCGGATAAAAAAAATGTGTTTCATAAATAGATAAATAGATAATTCTGGGCCTGAATCAAACTTTTTTTTTTTAAATTAACAAAATGGCGGCCTCAGGAAATTTTTTTCTAGATTTTCGGGAAGAAATCAACAGTTAATTGGCTTAAAAAATCTTTGGTTCAGGCCTGAGTTTATTATTCATTCTAAAAGTTGTAGAGATTTCATTAAAATCTGTCGAGCGGTTTTCGAGTTACAGTTGTCACCAGTTCAAAAAACATAGTTTTGAGAAAAAAAAGCATTTAAAGTTTCACACTAGCGTGTTGGAGTGCCCGAGCGCTCGCTGTTATTTGTCGAATAACTCTAAAAGCAATTATCCGATCAACTTAACATTTTCAGAGAATATTTTTAAGATATTACACTTAACGAAAATGCCAAGAAAATAGATTTTTTGAAAATCCTGATTACCCCTAACCCCTCAAACCAATCAAAAATATCGTTGTTTGAAATATATTGAAGAATACTCAGTTAATTGATGTGATTTGTCGATTTTATTTTAGAGTTATGATCCCTCCAATTTTGGAAAATTTTGTTTCGAGGAAAACGCGGTTATAATTTCAACTATAGAGGTGTATACCTACGAGTATTTTTTAGAAAATATCATACTGATTTTGATTGATAAAAAATATGTGGATGTAACCTAAGTAAATTCAAAAACCACTGGTGATATATTCACTTTTCTACATTTTCTAAAATTATTAAATTTAAATATATTTTGTCCTCTGCCTACAAATTGCCCTTATACCCATATATAGAAATAATATTTCAGATATGGGCATTTCCGCCATGTCGAACGGGACAATCGTACACCTTTCAACTAAAATAAAATATGAACTAAAATGTTTTTTAATTTTGACAGTAGGATTTTTTAATAGCTCTTCATTAGCTCTACATTTAGTGTTAAGGTTGATTTTGTAACGGTTTTCATTTTCAAGATAATTCCAAAAATCCAAGGCATTCGCACGGGACAAAAAATGGAAGTCGTTTTTGGGGACAACGATTCAAACGGCGATTTCAGCGTATTGTGAGGCAATATTCAAATGTTTTTGATTGTAAAATGTCCCGCATTGATGGCCTTTAAAGATGGTATGAATTTCATCCAAAAATAATTTATAGTTTTTTTTTAATTAATTATTAACCACATTCGCACGGGACATGTCGCACGGGACATTTTTTCCATCATAATATTTATGTTGATTTTGTTGTTATAATACGTAATTAATTAACAACAAGTCCAATAAAATGGCTTAAAAAAGTAGTAAATGTATTTATTTATTTATTTTAACTAATATCCAAAGAGAAACACAACAAAAATTCCATAGTATGAAATGAAAATAAAATTATTAATATGAAATACAGTTTTTTAAGAAAATGTTGTCCTCGAGAATAAACATTTTGGGATTTCGTTATCTGCTATACTTTTCGTTTGATAACTGCTCCCAATCCAACGATGGCTCCTTGCAAAAAAATTATATTCTAATGAAGACTATTTTAATTATTTTATAAAATCAATCAGGCTTGATAATATAAATTTGATTTTAAACTGAGAGCAGTTACATTAAAAAAAAATAAATATTTTAGAAAAGCAACTAAATGATTTCTTAATTTTAGTTAAGAGATTTATCAAGAAAATAATATGTCGTGCGTTAACTTGTCACTTTTAAAGGCAAACGATTTTCTTCTGACAACATTGTTAAAATGAGCACTCTTATTTTGATTTGGAAGCCTATAATTTTCACTAAAATCTATTTAAATAGCTAGTTAGTGGAATTTAAAGTGCGGTTTTTGCTCATATATAAATAATTAATGTAAATGTATCTATTTACATACTTAAGCCAACTTTATAAGACAAAAAATAATTTTCAATTTTTTAATTCCTCACCTACGATGTCGCACGCGGCCAATTTTAAGTAGTTACCAAAACCACAAATCTTCTGATTTTTGAACAAGGTTTTTTTTATTTTAATTTTATAAAAATTTGCTGTTTATACCCAAAATTTGGCGAGCTTGCTGCTTTTATTTGCGATGCAGTGGGAATAAGTGTGGTTTTTTGATGTCGCACGGGACATTACAATATAGGATAATAAGAGAGCAAAAACTTACAGTTATTTGCAGTCGCATGGTTTCTTATGCATTTTATTTTGCTCTTTGTACCGTTATAAAGGTTTTACACAAAGCAAAAAATTATACATGATATGTTTCGTTAACAATTTTGACGAAAAAACAAATGCAGTAGAAAAATCGAAATGAGAAAAGTAGCTCCTATGCGACATGGCTTACGTATATCTCGTAATTGGTTATGAATTAATTTAAAATTAATTAAATATAAATAAATTTAAATATTTTCCTATGAAAATATGCAAGAAATTTGTAATTCTAATAATGTTTAATATTTTGTCTGTGGTGGACCTTCTGGCGGAAATGCCCACATACCTAATACTAAAGATAATGAAAATCACTTTCGTTGCAATAATAATTAAAATTTATGCCTGGCAGCTTACGTGAAATTTAAGACTTTAGAATATCCTTTATTAACCACAGACATTTTTCTCATCCAAAACAACAGTACTAATTAATAGCAGACAGACCAAACAAATTGACCAACGCAGACAAGCTAATGGTTTCCAACAACGAAAAAGGGATTGGAAAACACCTTTTTAAATATTATTTTTTTATTAATTCTTATAAACATGATATTTAAAGCTTGTAAGTAAGTAGCACATAATGAACTCCTCAATGTATAATACTTATATGTGCAGCGGCATAATCAGCTTCCTTTATTCTCCACCAGCAATTAATCATTGAAAAGCAAGCAGATATATCAGCATGCCCTCAGTTAACTAAGAGGTATTAAGACTTCTAGCTGAGCTGTCTTCTGTTAAACCCAACATTGCAACCACGAAAAACTAATTGCACACACACACACACAAACGCGCATATATACAAACAAATAGTGTTGAAGAAAATGTGTAAATACATCACAACCGGCAGCATTTTGTAAATTGAAGCAACCGCGTTCATCAAATAACGTTTACATAACACCCATATACATATGTACTCGTATGTGTGCATAACCTTATTCAGATGTAAGGATCTGTTCGCGAAGGCTTTCAGGTCAAACCACAGTCATATGTGAGTGTGTCTATAAAAGTACAGCACGTAGCAATAAGACTGTCTAACTACTGTGGCACAACTCACACGCAAGCCATGAGACTTACTAGAAGCAGGTGCTTCTGTATACGTATGTATATGTCTGTGTGATTTCCACAGTGAACGCACACTATTCCATTAGCTGCACTAATTTCAACACGTAACATAATAATAATTAAATTTTACACCCTGAATGCGGTTGCGGCGACGAAAGCGTATGCCGCATAGCGCATTTAAAGCAGTTCGTGTGTAACTAAGATTTCTATGGACGCGGTTGTTGTATGATATTTATATTGAAAGGGTGCTCTATTTTTTAAATAGTTCAAATAAAGTAATGTTTATTAAAGCTTTCATATGATTATTTCAACATTTTCGGACTTAATGTCGACTTTATTTACCATACTAACCGAAAATTCACAAAACTCCTTTCACAGGTACAATTCAATTAAATGAAAGAAGCATTAGAATTATTAAAATATCATCTAATATAAAAAAAAAAAAATGGGTTAAGACTTTTTCTGGAACTCATTTCCCACCAAATATCAAATTTGAACATAATATCTTTTAACCCAAAAGTCTTCAAAACGCAAATTTATCGATTATATCTTATACTCTTAAGAGCTACTTCTTAAGGCAGTAGTCTGCTTTACAGGCTTCATAAAATCGATTTTTTTGTTTTGTTTTAAATCTCTTCCAAAACTATCCAAGAATATGTCTTTAAAATTCCAGAGGAAAATTCGACGTATTTTCGAAGCTAGAGCAGTTTTAGTGGCCGAGCGTCGAGCAGGTGCGAATGCTCAGGCAGACCTTTAAAGCGCGTTTTCTCAAGTTTTCATTTTCACTAGTGTTAGAAAACGGTGCCGGCGATAGCAAAAAGAATATATGTCCGATCGAAAAAAAACCAAAGTGACCTAGCTTCAGTATTAAATTATCTTCTATTTGAAGTAAAAAAGTTGGACAAAAGTATTATTTAAACTACTTGTTTTGCAACTTTAAGTCAATTTTTTTTCTTAAAAAAAGTGAATTTTTTTTTTAAACTTCGAAAAAACTTGGAATTTTATAACTTTTTTGGTATTTTTTTAGTTCATAAAAAAAGAAACTTATAAAAATTAAAAAAAAAATTTGGTTCGACTGTTTCAGATGCATCGCACGACCTCCATCACCGGCACCGATTTACAAGTGCAGACTCCAGGCGCTCCAGATAAATACCAACAATTTTAAAAAAATTTCAATATTTTTTATTAATAATAAATATTGTTTTTTGAGCCTTAAATATAGTACACTCTCGTCTTAAAATTCCGTTTACCGCAATCATTTCCTTCCCTTAAAAAAAAAATTGCTAAAAAAACGCTTTTTTTCTGCTTCTAAAGTAGTAGTAGTCTGACTGCCTTAAAGTTAAAAATATATCCTCGAACAAACTAAAAAAATCGATTTTGTATACTAAATACTGAATACTCTACCTTTCCGGAACACCCTGTATAATTTGTTTGCATGTTTTTTGAGTCCCTTGCAAGCATGGCATAGAACAATTTGGTGTCTCTTAAGCGGTTTTGATAACCCGCATTGACATACAACATGCCTGCTTTCAACTCACGTCAAAAGAAACCATTTTCATTTTACTCTCACGCACAGAACAGTCTTCTATATACGCAAATAATTATGCTTAACACATAAAAAAATAACAGTAAAACACAAAAAAGGTGGATACCTCGCTTTATTTGTTTCATACAGTTCCTGCGAAAAGGTGTCACCCATCCATCCATGCTGCTGAAATAAAATATTAATATTGAAATAAAATACATTAAAGTTCGCTATATATCTCCTGGCTGGTAACCGCATATTTGTCGCACATTAACATTTCTTATTTCTTGCCAACAACTCAGCGACGCTCATTTTAAGCGGGTTAAATGTCGTCCCGTACGTTGCACTGCAATTCTTCATACGCCCTGGTGTCCCGACACACGCAGACAAATCACCCCTCCGCCGGCAGTGTCTCCATCTCCTGTACTGCACTGCAATGACAGTTATTTTTCGTCTGCACACTTTTACTTTTCGAGCGTTGTGATATGCTTCATCACCATACCGCTTGCCTTCTCCCTCTTTATACCAGTGCGTGTTTGCCTGTGTCTGCGCTGTCACTCCTCCTCCTATATGCCGTGTAATGTCGGCTGGCCCCTGGCACTTGCTTGTTAAATTTGCATTGTGAGTTGAAAACTTAAAGGGTTGTTCTTATTGTTGTTGTGTTTTTTGTTAATGATTTTTCAACTTGGTTGGTGAATGTCTCACCTTTGACATCTTACAAGTATATGTTGGCCTGGCAATCACCTTCTGTCAGTTGGCAATCAAAAACTTTTTATTTCGTATAAGTAACAGCATTTTTCTTAGTTTTCTCACAAAAGCACTTTAACCTTTGTTTATTACTTTTTTACATCGGGTTGTTGCGTTGTTTAATGTGTTGTTGTGTAAAGTCAATTGTGGATTTTTACTACGCTGTGGTGTCATGAAACTCTTCACATAAAGTGTATGTGATGGTAATTGGTTTTTGCTTTTAAATTCATGTTCCGACATGTGGAAATTGTGAATAAGACTGAAATGTTATTAAAGAGAACGAAAATCATCTTTGAAAGCTTATTCACATATTCTGATGAAGTTTTATTTAAAAGATCGTTGTAAATTTAGGTATGTTCTAATATATGTCAAAGTGAGGACTGTGCTAAGTGATGATTTAAAAGTTAATGTACTTTTATTATCTTTTTTATTGAATAGTTTTGAAAGAACTGAAGTTGTTTCCTTAGTTTCTTAAAAAAACTTGCTTTCAAAATAACTTCGTGAAAAATTTAAAAGCAGCAACTTTATAGCACTTGAAATAATCTTTGTAATCTATTAACAAACCTTACCATAATTTTAAACAATAAGGAAAGGCTAAGTTCGGGTGCAACCGAACATTTTACACTCTCGCAATTTATTGATGTAATTTTATTAAGATAACACACAATATGACCTATAAATTCGGCGCAAAGTTTAATAGAATAACGAAAATCGTCCTATATAGTGTATGAGGGCTGATGAAATTCCTGAACCGATTTCATTCCATTTCACCAGCAAGGGACACTATATCCAATACTATACGCTCACTTAATTTTGCTAAGATAATACATACATATATGCGGAATAAAGCCCAACGAATTTTTGAAAAACCTATAATTAGGTATATGGGAGCTAGGAGATGTTGTGACCCGATTTTAATAATCTTTGGAACAGAGACACACTATTGGAAAAAAACAATTTCCTCTGAATAACATTAAATTAGCTGGGAGATTTACCCACATTTTCGGTTAAAATTTAACCTTAGGAACTGAGTTCAATATGTTCGATATCTGGGGCCTTGAAAAGTTATAGTCCGTTTTCGACAAAGTTGTAAAGTTTTATTTCGCTATAATCATTGGGTCCTAATGTATATATTATAAAGTGAAGGATTCAGATGGAATTCAAAATTGAGTTATAAAGAAAGTAGTCGTGGTTGGGAAACGATTTCATCCATTTTCCACACATGTCATCAGGGTGTCAATGAAATATTATATACCGAATTTCATTGAAATCTGTCCCGTAGTTCTTGAGATATGGTTTTTGACCCATAAGTGGGCGATGCCACACCCATTTTCCGTTTTGTAAAAAGATCTGAGTGCAGCTTCCTTCTGCTACCATTTCTGTGAAATTTTGTGTTTCTAACGTAAAAGAAACGACTGCAGAAAGTTTGGTTTATATAGCTTTATTGGTTTGCAAGATATATACAAAAAGCATATTTGGGGGCGGGGTCACGCCCACTTTTCCAAAAAAAATACATTTAAATGTGCCCCTCCCTAATGAGATCCTATGTTCCAAATTTTATTCTCATAACTTTATTTATGGCTTAGTTATGTGTTTTTGGTTATCGCCTTTTTGTGGGCGTGGCAGTGGTCCGATTCCGCCCATCTTCGAACTTAACCTTCTTATGGTGCCAAGAAATACGTGTTCCAAGTTTCATTAAGATATCTCAATTTTTACTAAAGTTACAGCTTGCACGGACGGACTGAAGGACAGACGGACAGACGGACGGACAGACAGACATCCGGATTTGAACTTTACTCGTCACCCTGATCACTTTGGTATATATAACCCTATATCTAACTCGTTTAGTTTTAGGACTTACAAACAACCGTTATGTGGACAAAACTATAATACTCTCTTTAGCAACTTTTGTTGCGAGAGTATAAAAAGGAAAGTGACAGTTGCGAAAAAAATTAATTTTCGTACTGGTAACTGAACTTTGCTTAAAGAATATTTTTTCCAACAAACTTCCAGTAGCTAATATGGCTATTTTGGTTATCTGTCATTGTCATTGGGTGGAACTATATTAATTTTTAAATCACGGGTGTTATATTATTTTCTTCTCTTTGAAGGTAAAAAATCGAGTCTAGAGTCAAATTTTCCTTTATTTACATTTTCAGGAATTAATATAGTAAACTATATAATTCCAAAAAATTCAGCTTAAAAAAATATCCCGAACCATTGAATACTTAAAACTTCTTAGTTTATCATCCATTTGTTCTTCAAAATAGCCCCATTTATGACAAACATGTCAATAGTTAACATAGACGAATACTCTGTAGATAGTTTAAAATTTTACAGATCATGAATAGCTACAATACGTGGGAAGTGTGTGAAATGGTAAAATAGAACAAGTAAGGAAAGACTAAGTTCGGGTGCGACCGAACATTTTGTGCTCTCGCAATTTACTGATGTAATTTTATTAAGATAACACAAAATTTGACCTATATATATTTGGCAAAGTCAAATAGAATGACGAAAATCGTCATATATGGTATATGAGGGCTGATGTAATTCCTAAACCGATTTCACTCATTTTCCCCACCAAGCTGCACTATATCCAAGACTATAAGCTCACTTAATTTTGCTAAGATATCTCACATGCTAACCGATATATGCGGAATAAAGCCCGCTCATGATTAGATATATGGGAGCTAGGGGAAGTTCTGATCCGATTTTAATAATTTTTGGAACAAAGACACACAATTACGATTTTCTCTGAATTAAATTAAAATATCTGAAAGATTTGCCGATATTTTCGGTGAAAAATTACCCTTAGGCACTGAGTTCTACATGTAGATATCGGGGGCCTAGAAAAGTTATAGTCCTGAAAAATTACCCTTAGGCACTGAGTTCTACATGTAGATATCGGGGGCCTAGAAAAGTTATAGTCCGATTTCAAAAAATTTTCCATAAGTGAAGCCACATATCATAGCAGTATTTGTGTAAATATACATCCAAATCTGCCCCTTCCTAATGCGATCCTTTGTATCAAATTTTACTTTCATAACATTATTTATGGCTTAGTTATGTGACTATATATGTTTTCGGTTTTCGCCATTTTGTGGGCGTGGCAGTGTACCGATTTTGCTCATCTTCGAAAGCAATCTACTCAGGGTGCCAAGATATTTCAATTTTTACTCTAGTTATAGCTTGCACGGACAGATGGACAGACATTCAACTTCACTCTTTACCCTGATCACTTTGATATATATAACCCTATATCTAACTCGTTTAGTTTTCGGTGTTACAAACAACCGTTATGTGAACAAAACTATACTCTGTGCAACATGTTGCGAGAGTATAAAAATGTCAACTGTCATCTTCATGCCATGTCATAACGTTATATTGCATTGATTTTTTTTTTTTTTTTTTCAAAAGTACTCCATAAATAGTAATGTAACGCAGCTGTCGTAATTGTTTCATTCAATAGCAGCTAAAAATTCAATATTCAATAAGTTAAAAACGACCGTTGAGAGATCGTGAAAGCCAGTTTTCCGCAATATTAAGGCTAGTATTCTACCGAGACTTCTTTGATGTTTCCATCGATAGTTGAGATGGGAGATTCTCAGCGACCAGCTTTTAGAGACCAAATGACTCTTGTTGGATGCCAAAGCGGCATAAATTTTTATTTCATCCATAATCAGTTTTCGAACTACTGCGAGATGATGATCCCACAGATTTAAGAAATACGAATATGTAGACGTGTGCCAATACAATTTCGCTTATTTTACCAGATAAGTGTAGCAAATGATCGAAAATGCGGGCAAACTAATACTGCTGCGTCTGCAGAGCAAGCGAACCATTTATCAGACCAAATTTAATAGAAACTCAACAAATGGAAAGCTGTCGCTTTCATTTACGGTGCTTAAGTAAAAGTGCACACATTTCACAGCATATTCAGGATACATACAAATACATATGAAAGCATAGTTAGTACGCACTAGCAGCAACACAAGTTTATATAGATAATTCGTGTATGCACATGTTCATTTTATGCATACTCATATACTCGCTTGTATGTATGTATTTATGCACGATTGTAGCCGTGTGTGTCAGCATTCAAGTTGAAAGTAGTTTTAGAGCACTTAAGAAACTGTGAGCTGTTGAATTTTTTATCAGCGCTAGTAAAGGCAAAACGCAAACGTAAACGTAAACTAGACGGTAAGAAACAAAAGCACAAGCGCATATGCCGTTAAATGTTTGTCTGTGTGTGTATGTTCGCCGTTAGCGACAAACTGAGTAATGGCCTTGACTGTTATGCGTGCCTGCCACTCGACGCTGCAACATATGTTCACAAGCAAGCAAACATACAAACAAACAAATGTACGTAAAGGCATTTTTTACAGCTTCAAACATACATGCACTCATCTACATACATACATATGTATGTACATAAATACAAATGGATGTGCATATGCTCTCCGCAGAATCGCACTAATACGCGTGTAAACAATGGCGAGAGGTCACACGCTCATTCGCAGACACAATGAAAAACTCATTTAAGGACTTACAAGGATTACAGAACTACTACCACGACAGTGACGTTACAAAAACAACAACAACAACAATAGTAGAGAGTACACCTATGTAAGCTTTTCAGCGGTTGGCAATATACGATAACGGCAAGAAAATGCTGAAAGTGTTGGCAAATGTGGCTCACAACGCATATGCATACACGCCTATATATTTTGTATATATGAATATATCATGTATATATATGTTTAAATGAATACTTGTAACATATGTAGACAGACGTTATAAGCCTTTTGGAAACAAGGTAACATTGTGTAGCACCCAACTTCAACAAGCCAAAGAATGTGTGCTTACATTCAGCAGCAAAGAGCAAACAACAAAAATGCCTGTTACCAAAGTAACAGTAAAATGCACAGCCATCACGGCGGCTAATTTATTTAGTGGCTGTATGTGAGTGCGTCGTATAACAAATGCGGTAATTACATTCTAAAATGGGACATTTGTGTTTTCTCACTCCAACGGCTGCCTGATTGTAAAATGGTCTTTGGTGCGATGGACTGTATGAATGAAAAGCTTTTACTTTAATATTTTTATAATTCGTATATCATCTTGGTTTTATGATTTTTATACTCTCGCAACAACATTTACTAAGAGAGTATTATAGTTTTGTTCACGTAACGGTTGGTTGAAAGTCATAAAACTAAACGAGTTAGATATAGAGTTATATATATCAAAATGATCAGGGTGACGAGACGAGTCAAAATTCGAATGTCTGTCTATCCGTCCGTCCGTCCGTGCAACGGATAACTTGAGTAAAAATTGAGATATCTTAATGCAACTTGATACACATGTTCCTTGGGACCGTGAGAAGGTTGCTTTCGAAAATGGGCAAAATCGGACCAATACCACGCCAACAAAATGGCTCGCAAACCAATGAAGCTATATAAACCAAATTTTCACACACCATGAAAATAGCTGAAATCGGATAATATCCACGCCCACCTCCCATACAAAGGTTAGGTTGAAAATTACTAAAAGTGCGTTAACTCACTAACGAAAAACGTCAGAAACACTAAATTTTACAGAAGAAATAGCAGAAAGAAGCTGCACTCAGATCTTTTTACAAAATGGAATATGGGCGTGGCATCACTCACTTAGGGTCAAAAACCATATCTCTGTAACTACTCGACAGACTTTAATGAAATTCGGTATATAATATTTTCTTGACACCCTGTTGACACGTGTGGAAAATGGATAAAATCGGTTCACAACCACGCCAACTTTTAATATAACTCAATTTTGAAGTCCATCTGATTCCTTCACTTTTCTTCTAATAGTGTGTCTCTATACCTAATTATAGGATTTTCAAATTGGGTCAAATTGTGTGTTATCTTAATGAGAATATATCAATAAATTGTGAGAGTATAAAATGTTCGGTTGCACACGAACTTAGCCTTTCCTTACCTGGTAAATATCACTTAGGTTTTCCAGGCACTGGAACTCAAAACGAAAACTATATAAAATCAAATATGCAAAAGGGTTACCTCTGAAATCTAAAAGCATCTCACTATAATCGATAATCAGCCGACAAGATTAATTGTAGCATCCCCGATCCAGTGGCAATCGAAGAAAAAAAGGTTTTCAGAGTGCATCCAACTGACTAACTCAACAAAGTTTTCTGAAATGTTTAACAATATTATTATTTTCGGTTTCAGATTCCCTAAAAACAATGTTACATAGATTGTTTCATTATATTTATTGTTGTGCTCCCAAGAAATTTTTGTTGAGCTCTAACAAAAATTACCATCCAGTAAACACCGCAATCACTTTAATGAGTTTGGTCTTCTAACAGCATCCTCAACAATACAAGATTACACGAACAATACCGAAAAGACATAAAGTATTAGTGAAACATACACTCGCAGACTTTACACCATCGGTGATTATCGCTTAAATGCCGTTAACCATGAATGCTTAATTACAACTGCCAACCGCTGCTAATAGTTATTATTTCAGTAGAGCCATTGTTAGAAACTTGTCACAATGGTTTCAGTTGCTGTTGCTGCTGAAGCGTTAACTGTTGTAGGCATTTGCATTTGCCTAAATGCTGTCATTACTGTAGTCAAAATACAAGCCACAAACTGTTGAAACAATGTAAAGTTAATAATTACAGGGAGTGAGAGCAGAGAAATTGTAAAAGCAACAGTTGAATAAAAGGAATGCGTTCTTAACGCACTAATAGTTGAATATATATGATAGTACAGTAGAATTAAGATGAAGATGGTGTGAGTAGGAAATAAGTTTAATTGGATCAGATGGATTCATCTAAGATGAAAGAAAGTAAGCGTTTAAAGTAGTAGATAATACTCTGATATTAGAGGTCAAATTGAATGTGATAGAACGATTGTGTGGCTGAAGAACTCACCCAAATTACCATTATAATGTATAGAAGTATAAAGTAGGACGGGAAGGACGATAGACTTGTAGAGTTTAGTTTTTGTTCGTGGACGGTGTCAACATCCGATGAGACGTCACTAGGAGTTTTCGAGAAAAAGGTTATGCGGAAGATTTATGGTCCCTTAAACATTGGCAACGGCGAATAGCGCAGAAGATGGAATGATGAGCTGTATGTGTTATTCGACGACGAAAGTGCTCCAACTCTGAAAATGTTCGATGCAGTACCCACTGGTGGAAACCGAGGAAAAGGGAGGCCTCCACTCCGATGGATGGACTAAGTGTAGAAGGACCTGTCTTCACTTGGTATTACCAATTGGAGCCAAGCTGCCAAAAGGAGAGAAGCGTGGCGGGCTGTTGTGGACTCGGCTCGGCGTCCGGGTGGTGGCTCAAACGCTTTGGGCCACCTAGTAGGTTCCATTGGCTACCATTTGCGCCATTGGTAGCGAACCTAGCGTTAGAAGAAGCGTGTACCATATTTCGATGGCGACCCAATGATGCACCTTTGGTGGTTTATACATGTTAGTGCTACCGAGCACTAACTTTTTGGTCCATCCACCATCACTCCACGATCACCGGGAGCGTGACAATCGACAAAAAAAAACGATTTTTTCACGACGCGCAAATGGGGTTATACGGGTCGTATCAGTACCATTTCACCAAAGTGTTAGGGTAAGTATACCAAAAATGGTACCAAAACCAGAGGTAAGTAGGGGGGTGGTGGTAATAGAGATTTCCCATATTCGCAAATCAAAGAGGTCCAGTCTTAAAAATACATAAAATATCATCGTAAATAGTATTAAAACAATAAAGAACAATGCCTAAGGAATATTGGAAGAAACTCCATATATTTGAGGGATGAAGACTTCGTATCGTTTCAATAAGAAGCAGCCACTGCAATCACCAAAAAGGTTTCGTCGGACGAAAGCTGTCAGAAAATGGTTTGGGATGACAGTAAAAGGAATTTATCGAGATGACTGAAAGTTAAGGACTTGTTACACGTTACTACATGTTTAGAATTCTCACTATATCGTTGATAACACAGTCTATGAAACTAAAAACGAAACACTTAAATTCACCAAACTATTCAACCATTTACTGCCACCTTTTATTACTCATAGCACTAGAATATGAGAACAAAGAGATAAGCCGCAATAACAAAGCAACAAAACAAAAGCCAACAGTAATTCCTACACATAAAGGAACTATATACTCGAATGTATGTGTACTAAACAACGCTCAATTAAAATGAAATCATTTCAGTTTCATTAATTTCCTGCAATCGACTGTTGCTCATCGCCACAATCCCCATGCTGCGGCAACGGCGAACGAGCACAATGAAACGACCGGAAGATATAAAATTGTGTTGACAACAATTATGGTGATAGCGACTGTGGGGACAGTAGACAGGGTGGCCAACTACTATGCGCGGAGTGAGACTTGGTGAAGTTGGTTGCAGTGAGTGGCGATGTTATTGATTTCACCACTAATTTAATACAGTTAAAACGTTTGCATTGCATTTCCTGTCAACTACCCGCCAACTAAGCAACTTCCCACCGTTCAATTTGTCACCCTCTGTTGTTGCACAATATTTGCTGCGCATTAATTAAAGGCACTGTACACATATATTTCCATTGTCTGCAACAACTTATTTATAAACGTATAACTAAAAGTTTTGCAATCCTTTTACACACGCATTATACAGCGACAGGATATTTAGTTGTGCTCCACATCGAACAATGCCAACCACGATATCTATGTATGCGGGTATGTGCTGTAGCACCGTTATTTATTTGTTTGCATTGAGTTGAGGCAACAACTCCCTCATTGTCCTGCAAATAACGGCTCACTGTAAAATGTATGGCGCTAAAATTGTGTGCGTAAATTAGTTAATCATATAATTTATACGTTTGGGGAAGCGCTCCAGCACAAGGCATCTATTACGATTTAATGAAAACGAATTATTTGTAAACAACACATGGGGAGAGAAATTAACTTGTTCGTGTAGTTGCATGTTCATTAACTCATATTGTTCGTAGTTTGTCAGGGTTGACAGATAAATTTGCAGATGCTGATAAACTCATTAATTGAACGTGTATAAAATAGTTGTCTGACATTTCACTCTCTCTCTCTCTCTGTCTTACTTCAATATGTTATTAACCGGTGGAATCTTTAGATTTATGAGCAGGTTTTGTAAGAGATTTAAATGGTGAGGTTTCAAGAAAATTTTTTGATTCAATTTAACTAAAAGTTGTCCAAATTACCTACTGTATAAATATCAGAAAATGTGTGCAAAAAAATAAAAAAGTTTAAGTTTTAAGAGAGAATCCAGGTCTAATCAATTACATTTTGTGTTAAGAAAGCTCAAGATTGAGTTAAAACACTTCGTAAATATTAGCTCTAAGCATTTAAGTATAGTGAAGAAATTGTAATTCTTTAACTGTATTGGATGATAACTGTACTTTTGCGAATAAAAAAGATATATTTGTGGTATTGACAGGTTTATGATAATATGATGTGATCAATATTCTAATTTTTCGAAACTAAGTATTCTTCTCGTTATAAAGCCGTATATTATTGGTACCTTTGGAATCCTTAGAAACTCATTTTAAGTTTCCAGAAAACCATGCATACATATTCAAAACCATATAACAGAAATTTTATGATAAGATCCTACAAGATATCTATAAATAGACTTCCAGCTTGAAGTGCTTTATGAGATTCATAAAAACTATGTGGAGAATATTATTCTTCCAAAAAATTAACTGTTTTCATATCAGGTCTTTATTATTATATTAAATTAGTAACACTACGGAGTTGAAGCTCTGTGAGGGTTTTGTTTCATGGGTCATGAGAATCAACAAACACAATTCTTTTATTTTTGCATAAAGTCAACCGAACTCCATAATTTACTAAACAATATGAACATGAAAAGTTGAAAAAAATGTGTTCTCATAAATTCTAAAATATACATTAATAGTTGCTACCTTTCTCATGAATGGTATTTCTGGTCTTTTGTCTTTTCTTTCTTTATATTATTTTATATAATTTGATTCGTTCTCCTTAATAACATCACTTGCTTATTTCTCGCATAAATGTAATCTTATTTATGGAGCCGTGATTTTTATTGTCAATAAAGTAAATTTGAAGGGGCAAAATTGACGAAGCTATAATCTAACGGTACTCATAAACTAAGCACTCAGTTGAGCAGATACACCTTGACCTTTAAACGATAACTAGCTAATGAAACGGCACATCATTACGAAGAGTTATATGACTTTACAAAGAGAGATTCACAAAGACCTTTTAAATGCTAGAAGAATAATAAAATTATGCAAAAATATTTATCTCATTACACCGATAAGAAAAGTAGAACGTTGGAAGTAAAATATGAGTAATAAAAACTTCCAAACCTTTACTTTTTCAGCTTTTATGACCAAAAACGGTTAGACATTGAAAGAAACCAAACAGGAAGCTTAAATATTCACTCAAAGTGCCTTATTTTAGAACCCTCAGCATTTTTTGGAAGTTTCGCACTTTTAAAGCATTACTAGGGTGTTGAATGTTGTTAATTTTGGGCTATAAATAAATACCTTTTTGCTAGAGACGCAGAGATTTATGACTCTAATCCAGCGGGTGCGTGCATGGACGAACAATCACTCAGCGCCTAACTTAATGATATTTAATAGAGGCAGCAGCGGTGATTTGTGATGGCTATATGAAGAACAGGAATAGAACAGTGGTGAGCTAGTATCGAGTGGAATGGCCGAAAGGAGATAATGTCCATGTGAAAAGCTGGAAACTTCGTGCAAGTTAGAAAAACTTGAAAGCTAAATGACACATGATGATTGCCGACTGGCGCTAAGTGCTGCTAAAGTGCTGTAATTGGGTAATTATATAAATTTTCGGTGGATGAAAGCAGACTGTTGCGCGCTTTGATTTAGATGGGTACTTAAGTGCGCACTTCATTGAATGTTGATGGTGAGATTTATGAGGAAGAAAATGATATGAGAACACTCTCTAGACAAACTTATTCTTTGACTCGCAAAGGAATAATTGAATTAAAGAATAACTAAATAAATTGCAAAACTTCGAAGTCTTTACACACTTATTACCACTTCAAGGAACTTAATTATTTTAAGCGATTTAATTTAATAAAAACCTCATTTAACTGAGTCCGTGTCTAACGAAAATGCTTTAATAGAATTAATAAATAAATGTATATACAATGTATATTGAAAGCTCTCAAGGCAACAAAGTACCAAAGATACAAAGCCTTGTAAAATGAGTAACATAAAAGGAAACCGCAACATATCTAAAGAATAGCAAATGGCCGTATAACCACAACTGAATACAAGTAGCTGCATATATATACTCGTACGAACACAACAGGGAGCCATATACAAAAGGATATGAAAATTGAATTGAAGGGCAATTTGAAGTGTTCCCTTCGGCTTGACCAACATGTCAGCAACAGAAACAGAAACAGCAACAGCAGCAGTATCAGCAAAAGCTGAAAGCACTAACAAGAATAGAGCACTCTGCGGTTACACTGACCGAGCAGTAGTGGTAGGTTGAGACCTTCTATGCTCGAATGGCAGATGAGAAAGGCTTTTTATTTGCTAATGATACCAGCATACATGTGCGCTTGTGTTAGTTGTTGTTAGTGTTGGTGTTTGTTTAGATGCAGCAGGTGGTGCCTGCAGAGTTAGATAGCTCGATTTATTATATTTACTAGATTTAGAGTAGATAGTAGATGGTATGATTACCATGGTTGTTATTAAATACTTTAGGGCGGAAGACGATGTGCGTTCTAGTAGTTGTTATCAAAATTATATTTGTGCTTAAGTTTTGTTGGGGAAAATATTGAAGGCATGCTTCTTCGTAGTTTGCTAATGAGTCTACTGGGAAATATCATCTTCCGTAGTATAATTTTGAAGACTTGGTTGACTAGATCGGTAATCAAGGGTGTTCCTGAACTAATTAAGAGTAGCGAATAGAACAAACTGTACCAGCTGAATAGCTAGTTAAGCTACTCACATCTCTCCTTCAGGACTTACAGAGTATTTACTTGCTTGACTTTGCCCGACACAGACCGACTAAGAGCTTTTAAAACAAGCTTTTTTAGATCATATATTGTTATAATAGTGAACCCATCTCACAAAAAATATAACATTCCAAAGATTCTTGGTAGAGAAAAGTGTCCAAACTAGACATTTCTTTATTTTAATGAACAGTAGACACAGATTTATATTCTATTCGTAAACAGTATCATCGAAGATACTATATTTTGATTAAATATTGTTCGAGTTTTAATTCGACGGCTTATTTCAAATATACTCGAAGAATCTATCAACTTCTGCTTCTGCTTACAAGAATACTAAAACCTTAGTTTGCAAGGAAAACTATAAATATAAAAGTTCTTTATGAAAATAAATGATTTGTAAAGCATAAAAAGATGCTGATTTCTTACACATTTTACTACATGCAACTGAAAGAAGCGACCGTACATATCTAAGTCAATTTCAACAACCCACGCCGACAAGGCTCAACTAAACTTCTTACTTTCGTAACAAATTCAAGTATTAAAGTGAGATTAAATTTTTTATGCGACATCGCAGACATGCTGATGAAATCGATTGAAGCAACAGCAAAAGTTAAGCATAACAAGCACAACACCAATATAACAGCAACAGCAACAACATTGTACAACATTGACCCAAGAACCGCAATGCAATTTTCTTCAACTGCGCAGCGAAGAGATAAAAAATCTCCACACACAAGTGTTAGATCGTAAGCGACTTGATTGTTGATGCAACAACACTTTATCTATATGCGTGCGCTTTACTGTTACTATATTACTTTTATATTTATTTCGAGTTTTTTCATAGCGCTTTTGACAGTTTGATCGATGATTCATGACTCCCGTGCAAGCAAACTTTGACATCGTAAGTAAGCAGCGGACAACAAAAAAGTGCGCAGAGGAAACTTGAAGCATCAACTAAGATAAATTTATCAGCAGTTTTTCTTACACGCGAGTATAATGGATGAGCATGTACAACAATTCGTGAGAGTTTGTCGGGTTATGAAGACGGCGCGCAAACGACAGCTGAGCGAAGATAGAAGAAAGAAGCCTTACATGAGTGCTAGTTTTGAATAAAAAATGATTACAGCACGTGAGTGTTTCGAAGATAATGCGATAATGTACACAAGTTTATGTATAAATATAAGTGTGGATTTAAGGCACTGCATTCAAAGTGAGGACATTTTTAAACTCACATCCATCTCCGTATTCATATTAATATTCATATCCACATTCATACTCATATTAATGTTTATATTCATATTCATATTCATATTCATACTCATATTCATATTCATATTCATATTCATATTCATATTCATATTCATATTCATATTCATATTCATATACATATTCATATTCATATTCATACTCATATTCATATTCATATACATATTCATATTCATATTCATATTCATATTCATATTCATATTCATATTCATATTCATATTCATATACATATTCATATTCATATTCATATTCATATTCATATTCATATTCATATTCACATTCATATTCATATTCACCTTTTTTAGTCTACTGGGCATTCACTTTCGTCTCTAAAATTTAACTCACTTATTAAGATTAAGCTCAAATTCCACGCAAACCCAAATCTTGGTATCAATCAACTTCTCAACTTTTCCTACATCACTTCAAATCAAAGTCATTCCCCATCAGCATAACAATCATACGCACTTTACTTCGCGTTACTGCGGCGCATGCAAATCCATGCATATTTATTCCGCTTTCGTAGCTATAAAAGCAATAATCGTCGGGCAACCTGATAGCTTTAAGTACTTTCCGTAGGCACTTCAACAGCAATTCACATCACAGATTCGTTCAAGAGATACGTTCATTCAATCCACTCGGACTATTTTCGACAATCAATGCACGGCAATGCCGGTAGTCGTTTTTTGGGCAGCTGAACAAATGACAATGATATCCCGAAATGTTGCTGCTAAAGTGTCTTTTCATTGTTGTACTAGTCAATATTATTGCAAATGTATATATTTGTAGTTGTAGTAGTAGTTGCTGATAATATGCGCTTCAGTTGAAGCGAATTGCGCACGAAAACACACATGAATGTGAGCGAATTTGGTGAAAGGAAAAGCAATAAATACAATAAACGCTGAATGGTTGGATAGAGTTCAACGGGTGAGAGTTAGGATCACCGGACCCTGTCACTGTGAGGTGAGCGAGGCGTGCAAGGTGATGGCCGCTTAAGCCTCTTTCCGCTCGGCTTGCTATAATTTGACTGCTGTGGGCGCTAAATCCCGCTGTAGTATTACTATATTTTGGTGAGGAAATTTTTCTTTATTGGATTTCGCATTTATTATTGTGACTTATGCTGAATTTTCGCCTTCTACCCATGACTCACGACATGCGCGTCTTTGGACTATCGTACGCAAACCCTTGTCAGGCGTGAAGAACCGTACAACAATCCATTTTCATTTCCATTTTCCTTCGCATTTATTTATTTATTTCTATGGATTTCTATCGAATTTTTTGCCTTTCACTCGTGGATTATCAAATGCTCAGTTGCTCTGGGGCAGCAGCAATTCATTTCGTCTGTGCATTGTTGTATTTATTAATGTGCTGGGGCCAAACAGCACCTTTCTGTCACGCTGCCGCAGTGATTTGTGAAGTTGTATATTGCTTGTATTTATATTGTATATGTATATTTAATTGAGCTTTTGTATTAGTATGTGTGTTGGTGTGTATGCGCTTAGATAAATGCGCGCCTTCCCTACATTATTCTGAGTTGCCACTGCGTATGAGTGACCTTTTGTATGCACAGCCGAAATCTCAGCGTATTTTCTTTCATATTTCACGCATTCGTGCGTGCAGGTGTGTTTTTATGATAGCCAACGGCAGTTATTTCTCTCATATTTCATCTTATATCTGGCTGTCTGTGTGTGTATGTGCAATGGCAAATTGTTAGTTTTCTCTTTAAAATTTGGCCACATTTCATCATGCGTCATTACCGTAATAACCAAGGTTATGGGACTCATAATTTAAGCAGCCGAATTTTGGGGTACTATAAATAATGTTGTTGCTCTTTATATCCACACAAGTTTATTATAGTAAAGGGATAGATGGTAATAAGACTTAAAATAAATAATCTTCAATTTATACAATTTCCTCAGCTAATATACACCGCGTAAATGACATATTTAATGCTTCAAAATTTCAAGGACTAAAAAGGGCAAAAATTCGTTCCCCGTGTCTCGTTCAGCTCTAAAAAGTTCAAGTTTCGGGATTCAAAGAAACAATTCAACCCTACTTAACCATATTTTTATTGATAGCTGCATAGCTACTCCAGATTTTGTGCTTTTATATCGCAGAAGTATAATCTGAAAGATCAAAGCTTTCAAAATATGGTAGGTAGTATAATGTCTTGAGTACTTTAAATTTCAACCTAGAGAGATAACATACAGAATTTCTCTTGGTATATTGACGTTATCTTTCTAGTAAATATTTGGCCAAGTTATCTAACTGTAACCCATAGATACTTCAAATACCATGCAGCAGTCAAACATGTAGGATTCTGTGTATAAACCCTTATGGAACCTTCCGATCGTCCTAGAAAATATATAACATTTCGAAAGAACAAAAATATTGGTTATAGGACTATACCAGTATAACCCATGAAAAAGTAAGCGATTTTCGTGATTTTTTTTTTAAAGAAAGCATTCCATTGAATGTTTGGAATTTTTTTGGATATAATGAGGCATATTTTGCGCTATATTTTAAGATTTTTCTTTTACAAAAATCTTGAAAAATAACGGAATTATGAGTTGTCTTGGGAGCTACCAAAAATAAAAGTTCCCCAACTACTGACATGACTTCTCCCGAATTAGTAGCCCAAACAAAAAATTCAAAAAGAGTATTAAATTTGAAGATATTTCCTATACAATGACCTACGATTTGTGAAAAATATCCAAAATTATAATAACAAAATGGCGTAGTTATGAAAAAAATTCCGTTTTTGAGGTAAAAAAATGGTAATTTTTTTAATGCCAAATTGACAATTATCAACAAATCAAAAGGTCGTAGGTCATTGTATAGTAAATATATTCAAGAGCATTCAGTTTGAAATTGATGTCGATCGGTCAATTTCTCGTTGAGTTATGATGTAGTTATGATGCAGTTTTGAGGAATGTCGTTTCGAGAAAAACGCGTTTAAAGTTTCGACTATAGAAGACATATAGAAACTATAGAAATGACCTTACCGCTTTCACAGAATGTTTTTGAAAGTATATACTCAGAAGAAAATAAAATTATCGATTTTTTGAAAATCTCACACTGATATAGCCTCTTAAACGATGACATTTTCAAAGAATATTATGAATATTATTCAATATTAAATATTATTGTGACCAAATGTATTTCAATCAAAACTTCGAAACAAATTTCACAATTTTACAGCCAAAATTTTAACTCTGACAAAAATTCTCTGAATTTGCATTTTCTGCAAATTCCTTCCATTAAAAACTTAAATCCATCAGAACAACTTGACTTTCTTGGCGATATCCCAGACATGCTTTATTTAAATTCATTCAGCCAATAAGCCAATTTAGCACAACTAACAGCTGAACAATGTCATTACGAAGAAGAACGGACTATTGTCAAACCACAAAAATGTATTCACAACACGAAGTACCACACAAAGAGCACAAGCAAATGCAAAATACTCATTTATATATTAAATATATATTATATGTATATGAGTGTATATTTGAAAAGCGAGAAAACAAAAGAGGAAAAGTAAAAAATTAAAAAAATAAATCCTGTTAAATGCTTACAACAAAACAAAGAGGAGAAGGTCACAGCAAAATTAGATTTCTACTTAAAAAATTGAAATGTTTCTGGAGAAGGCTAAATATTACCCAAAGTAGTGCTAAAGAGGTTGCTACAGCTCAATACCGCTGTTTAGTTTGGGTTAGCAAGCAAATTGTGGTAAAGTGAAGTTCTGTGTCATTACATAAGTTTTTAGTACTAACTGGTGCGAAAAGGACAATGCGAAAGGAAAACGCCGAAAAAGGTTACGCAAAAGGGTCAACACTAAAGTTGGGCACATCTATTTTATTTCATTTTGGGTTGCCATTAACCATTAAAAATATTGTAAAGGGCATTTAATCGATTAATTAGCTAACATTTTCCAATGGCTTGCATGTTGAGTGCAGAGCATTCACTTGGCGTTAGTGTGCGTTTTAGTTGGAGGGGTTTTGGATTTGAAATTCTTAGAACATTTATTGTATGTTTGTAAATATTTAGTACAATCTATAAACTCACCCAACAAAGTTTTAAAAAGTTGTTTTTTTACTTTCTTTGATACTTATATACAGACATAAATATATCTGGAAAAAATACTTTTGTCAACTTGAAAGTACACCAGCAAATATTTAATGTCGCATGACCAGCTCAACGCTAAATCTCTTCACTTTACTTTCTTCATTATTTACTCTGTCGAAGTTTCATTTGTTTAAGAAGTAAGAAATTTAAGTCAGAGGTTTAATGTTGAGCTCGTTTTCAATATTTATGTAAATTTTTGTCACCTTTTAATTTTTTTTTAAATGAGCCACTCTTTGTTCTTTATATTTAGGAATCTCTCTCTCACTCTCTCTAGACTGTTGAATACAGAAAGAGAAAGAGAACATTATCATACGATTTTGTAAGATATTTTTACATATCTTCAATTGTTACTTGTTGAAATCCCTGAGCAAAAGATTAAAATTTATGTAGAGAATTCTCAATTTTACTTAAATTTCTCGCGAAATCGCCGAACTACCCAAATACCCACAGAATGTCAGTCATACGGTTTAATTGCTAATTTGTTTGTGTGGCAAGCTCATTGAAATGCAATATTTTGCACGAAAGCGTCGTCCATTTTGTTGTGGAAATATTGTCAATTCATAAATCAAATTTGCATTTTAATTAAATCGGTGGTGATTGTAGCGCGAAAAGGCGTTCACAAATAAATACGAGCACATATACAAAGGCACATAAATAACTGTGGTATACTCGTATGTAAGGAAGAACGTTGCGGAGCGGCTGTGACGAAAGTCTGAAAAGTCAAACAAGTTTCAAATTAGAATAGGGGGGTGTGGGAATTAAGTTAGTTCAAATAGCGTTTGAGCGAAGTGAAATTAAATTAAATTTATTTACGTTTAGAAGTTTGAAATAATAATGGCAAAACAAATGAATTTCATTTGTTGAAATTTCAGGACATTTTCAAAAGTTGCCTCGCAAAAATCAGATTATCGCTGAGAAGAGTCCAGACCACATTTTGAACTGTTTCTTTCGTCTCGATAAGCATTGTTATAAATGTGATTTGACAACGGGTGGCAGTGAATTTGACAAATATTAAGCGAACATACCAAATATTATATTAACAGTAAAAATTTCTGAATTTGAAATATGCGGTTAATCTGTAGAGGTATTCAAAAACGTTCACACCCTTTATAACGACCTTTACAAAATAAAATAAAAAAATTATAATGCCAAAATTTATGACATGACTTTTTGGCTAATATAATTTTCATTTGTTACATCTAAATTTTAGTTTAATTGTATATAGTATATGTAAACCGTTCTCTGTCTGACATTTCAATGCCACAAATATTTATAATCCTAATAATGTTTTTTTCTACCCGTTGCATAATTTTCAATATTTCGACTTATCAACTAATAGAATATTATGTACCATTAAATATGAGAACCATTTCGCGTGGCATTAAATTCAATTCACTTTTTGACGTTGAAATTTCTACGAACAGCAAAAGTAATTATCGATCACAAATCGCATGCAAATCGTATTACGAATTCAATCGTAAGCAGACTGTCACCAGTCAGCCTAAAGTATAATATGTTTAAAGAGCTATTAGCTATGTCAACTGATAAGTATATTACTAGGAATTCAAAGAAGATAAAAAAAATCAAAGCTAAGGTATTTAGTATTTAATAATTTGTCTAGAAATTGTTGAAGTGAAGGAATTTGGGTGCAAGCTTTTTTGTTCCTTCTTTAATTTTTTTACAAATAAAGTGCAGATAAACTAGACGTTTTTACTATGTAGAACTAAGAATTATTTGTCTTCGTAATTCATTGTAGAATGTTGCCCTTCAGTGTTGGATTCTTAATGAATCAGCTTCACTTAAGAAAGTTTCGCAACGTAACTGGTCATAATCATTGGATTGGTTCGAGCTCTTCTAAAACTATTTAATAACTAGGCAAATACATAATCTCAAAATATCTTTATATGAATATTGATGAACTGTAATACCCTGAAACCAGCAGAAATCGTCTATATTCCATAAAAAAGAAATTTAAGCATACTTTTAGGGCCTACATTTAGATGAACAAGTGTTTCAATTATATTTACTAATTTCATTTTAATCTAGTAATAGCGGCCCATAAATACTTATATACTCTTCAATAAATTAATTTATAGGCATAGATAAATATTATCGCTGAGTGACTTATGCCAAGAGAAACATCTAGTATAGCAGTATATTCTGTTAAAGAGAAAAAACAAAGCTTCATTGATCATTAGTATGGTTGCCATATTTTAGAGAAAGTATAGTTTCCTGTGTTCGCGTAGTCGTACCAAATATAAGATAAATCAGATAGAACTAATTCAAACAGAATTATTTCAGCATCATGAGATTTGGAGCCGCAGATTAACGAGTAAGAAATTGGCGAATCGAAGATGATTTGAGTATATAAATATATTATAATTTCCAAAATTTAAGCAGATATATGAGCTGACCCATTTTATACAATTTATAATGTTTCACCTTTGTCTGAAACACTATCATATATGTATACCAAATAATTTTAGTAAACAAAGCATTTTCTAACACAATGGCAACACTGTTAATGAGCAACACAGCAATCTCTCTCACCTTCGCATTCATAAATATGCTCACTGAATGACGTATATCAAGAAAAATAAGAAGACCCAGTTAATCAAATATTATGTTTTTTGTGTACTCAAAAAGTAGCGGTTCGTGTGGTGTAACGTTCAGTTGCAGAGTGAGCAGCAAAGCAGTTAGGTGTGTGTGGAGCGTTAATAGTTTATGAATTAATTAATTAGAATTATTATTTTCATAGTTTTTATACGTTTTTGTTTCTCTATACAACGTGTGTTATACGCTGTACTCGATAGCCATATGATTTGCTACAACGATAAAACAAAATGAAACTTTAGAGAAAGTCAAGTGAAGTGTGCAAAAATAAAAAATATGTGCATATTATTGTTGTTGGCACTTCATGTGTTGTCCAGTGAATTTTTGAAGTGGCATTAAGCAAAATATATTTTTTATATTATTTGCATTTACATACATATCTACTTTTGTTTGTGTAATCCTTTTAAAATAACAAATTTTGTTTCTTTTATCACACAACGTCAACAGTATATCTAGACAACTATTTGGTCAACATGTCATCGAAACCAGTTCTCTATTATGCGGCCCGCAGCCCTCCATGCCGCGCTGTGCTGTTGACAGCCGCCGCTATCGGACTGGAATTGGATTTGCGGTAAGTGTCGTGATGGTTATCACTTCAAATGTAAAGCAAAATAGAGTCGATAGTTGGTTGCTACTGCGAACGTAGAATACGTAACGTAATTAATCGTAGAAAATCAATAATCAATAAACGGAAAGAGTTATTTATTTTCATATTAAAATCAACTTCAATTTAGGGATATACATTGTACTCAGTCTACATTTGAATTTGTCTCTCATGGTTGTCGTAACGTAAACGTTCACATAAGCGACTATTCGCACATTAATCCCTTACTTACAAATAGGTTATTAGCTCACTGTCATTTAATTGCTAATTCATGCAATAATTTCATCTGCTCTCTCACTCAAATTTTATAAATTCTCAGTCCTACAAACCTCAAAGAGCGCGATCATCTGACACCTGAGTTCCTCAAGCTCAATCCACAGCACACCATACCGGTACTGGATGATAACGGCACTATCGTTTCGGACTCACATGTTATTAACGCCTACCTTGTGGACAAGTATTCACCAGATGAGACACTCTATCCCAAAGATCAGCTGAAACGTAGGGAAGTGGATGCACGTCTCTACTTCGATGCCGGTCATTTGTTCCCACGCGTTCGTCTGATGGTCGAACCGATTATCTACTTTGATGCATATGAAATTTCACAAGAGAAAATTACATATATGCAGCTGGCCTACGACGGTTTGGAGCGTTGTCTCGCCAATGCACCATATTTGTGCGGTGAGCATTTGACTATCGCTGACTTGTGTGCCGTCGCTTCGGTATCTACCTCAGCGCTCTTTGCGCCCATTGATGAAGAGAAATTCCCAAAGCTCGCCGCTTGGTTGAAGCGTTTGTCGCTCTTGCCTTACTACCAGAAGAATAATCAAGACGGCGCCGATTTGTTGCATAGCTTTGTTACAGAGCGTATGGTGGCGAATAAGAAGGCGAAAGAGGCTGAGAAGTGAGCGTTGATCGAAAGTGAGTGTATTAAGAAAGCAGTCTAATAAAGAGCAATTTTGAAAGAGATTATCGATTGTTTGTTTTTTTTTTAAAGAGACTCTAAATAAATAATTGTATTTTTTGCAAAGAAGCGTTTGTTTTTTTTTTTTTTGTAAAGTATGGAAAATGTGCTTGTAATATGTGCTATGTAATATAGTCAAAATTAACTGATTTTTGAAGTGGTCATATCAAGTAATGCGTTTGACTTATCATCTCTTTCATGTCGGTCCAGGTTTATTCGAAAAACCGATCTTCAAAAAAAAAAATTAAAAATTTGAAAAGAAACCAGAACTTACTTGGTATACACCGATTAACCTTCACGAATCATTAACTTTGCAAATTTCAAATAACATTTCTGGCGCAAATGAGTTGAGAACAGTACGAAAATTTCAGCAAAAAAGCGAAAGCAGAAAACACAAAAATATACAGATAAAACACGTTCGCATCATTAATCATGTGAAAAATTTAGACTTTATTTTAACTCGAAACTTTTTAAGTACAATTCCGTTGGGGGAGACGAGTGCTTCGTGCCAGCGGATAAGCGGCTTCTACGCAAATGCTGATTTGCCAAATAAATATATATGGGTACAAGCACATAACCCCTCATCGCCGAGAGGACTACATGCCTCTGGACGCGCTCGGTCATTGCTGCGTGATGAAATTGCACATCAGCACGTTGCCAAAGAAAACTTTTGTTGTAGAAAAGTTTCACCTTTGACTTTAGCGGAACACACACGCACCGTGTAATGAACTCCCCGAACATTAATAATGACGATGATTACCTTGATGAACTGTAAAGGAAATTTGACTGAGCAAATTGGACGGACATGTGGGGCGAATGAGCGTGTACGATTGCTTTATGACTGAAACAATGCTTGCTTTCCAAAACAAAAGCGAAAGGCTGCCGAGAGTGAAGGTAAGTCTTCAAAAAACGTTGAATACAAAGCACAGCAGTTGATTGAAGCTTCTGCCTCTGTGCTCGTGGCATGCAAATCGCCTTAAGGACTTTGAAGTCAAGCTGCGGGCGTAGTTGCTGTCAAAAACAGTGCAGCAGCGTACAACCAATTGACTTCGGGATATCTTCATGTGTACTCGCATGTATGTACATATGTATATGGGTCTGCAATTCACCCGCATTGAAAGTTAAGTGTTCTCTACACTCATATACGAATACATATATACTCCGATTCGTGTGTGAATGTCTGTTAATTGCTTGTACAAACTGCTCGGCACCTGCCCGGTTAATTTTTGCCAAATGTTTCACTGTTATCAAAAGTGGAAAAGTTCCATCGTTACGCCAGCGCACCATCAGAAGAGTCTGCTAGTTAATGGCAGCGCGCTTCGCAAGACAACAATCAAGGTCGCCATAGAAATTGCCACGTACAGTGTAGCTGGATGATTTGATATCCAAAGATTTTAATAATGTTTAAACTCATATACTATTCCAGTTGAAGTGCCTGCGACAATGTTATCAATCATGGTTTAAACTTATCTGAGCTCTGACTTTATGCGACTCACTACTATACAGAACTCACCGAGAGCTCAGTACCTGGCCAACCTTTAACGCAAAAGTTTTTCGGTTGCCAATCGTTAAGATTGTCTGGGTTAAGCAAAATAATCTCGGTATTTTCCTCCGTATCGTTCAGCTTTGAACGAGATCGTTAAAGCTCTTTGTTGATAAATATTCGGGTTTAGTTTAATCTTTCGGAGTTTTGGATATCTCAAAAGAAACGGTACAAGTGTGATCTCGGACATAAAGATCAGCATTATGGACAAACCTAGGTTAGGTTAGGTTAGGTTAAGAGATAGATCTCCGCAAATGCAGTGAATCTCACTGAAACAGATTCGACTGTCCATTGTGACACCCGGATCCCTAACCCGCTTATATTGAGACGAAGCGTTTGGACTCAATAATAAAGTTCTTAAGTCAGCTAATGTGGATTCCAGTCACTTCGCTGGGTTTTCCGAAGATTTGCTAATTGACAAACCTAACTGAGATTGAAAAAAGATAGTATAACCTGCTACTTCTCGCTCGCTATTTTTGAGTTTTGCTATCAGTTGTTTGTTCGATTCGCCACTATCAGACATGAGCGAACTCGAAGAGAGTTCATACGGTAGTTTCCATCTTACTTGTTTAGCTACGAATCTTGGCTTAATACTAGTTTTTATTCATCAATAAATAACCCAAAATTAATATAAAATCAACGAATTTTTTACCCCTAAAAATCCCGTTCGTTTCACTGTGCCGAGCTACAAAGTTTTCGCCAAGATGTTAAAGTGCAGCGAACCATTGCCCTAAGCGAGTTGAATTTGTTACTCAGCAAACGTTTTAGATGCTCCTGCTGGCGCGGAGTTTAGTGAAGAGCCGGTGAATGGCACTTGTTTGTAATTAGACACGTATATTTTAAGTGTTTTTAAGGTGTGCTTACTTGGAATCAGTTCGTTCATACATACATACACATCTATATGTAGTGAAGTGCTTATGATAACAGCGGGAAATTGGTTAAGTTTTCTAATTTCTCTGATGAAATCATTAAGATAAAATGAGAAAATCGCTGTTTATTGAACTATTTATGTTTGTAATTACAAAACGATAAGCATATTACATATTTCAAGTGAGGATAATCGTTAAGAAGGTGGTTTGGTGTTGAAGTGGGAGGACAATTACTTAGTTTCAACGCTTTAGTAAGTTATTTATTTATAATAAGATAATACTCTGAAGTGTGTAAAACTTAAAAAAAAAATATAAAAAATAAAATCTAGCAAATATTTATAAAATTATGATTTCCATTCACATTATAACCACCTAAAGATTTCCTAAGCAAACTAATTAGAAATTCCTATCTTCTCTGTATTTCATAAAGCACTCACTGAATCCATTTATAACACTGATTTAAATTTCAATTCAATTGAAACTTTGCTAATTTGCTATTTCATGAAAAAAGAGCAACCTCACTTTTCCGCGGCCGGCATGCAGCGGTGTGCTCTGTCGGTAGGCGCCAGTGGTAAACAGTTGCAGCTGAACGGTGCAACCGCCAGCCGTCCATTCTAATTAAAAAGTGTATGCAACACACAAAAGCTAATTTAATTTATTGTCATTTGAGCCAGGCGCACACAGTCGCCGCCCGCTATCAGCCTTCAGCCACCAAGCATTACTCAAGTTAGGTGTGTACGCGTGTGTATGCCTCTGTGGCTTGGTTGTACTACGAGCGGCCACTTGTTGTTGTTGTTATTTGCACTTTTGTTGTTGCTGCCACCAACACACTGCTTAATTAGAGTAACAACATTGAATTGTGGCTTGCCTAGCGTGAATTCTCACAGCATGCAAGGCTAACCGGATATGTTGCTTAGAACGGAAATTGGTGAACTACAGTATGGAGGCGTTTGTTATTTTATGTGTTCTCAATAGCAACTACATTTACACACAGAGCAATGTCGCCATATTGTAAACAAAGTGTTGGCAGATATAGTATTGAGTATGCAGCGGTGAAGAGAGGCAGCCAACGAAGGATCGCTATTGAAAGGAAACCCTTGAACAACCTTTCGTTATATATATATATGTTTATATAGTAACTAAAAATTATATATGGATCTATATATTAAACGTAATTTAATGTTTTTTTATATTTTTTTCCAATAACTTACAACCATTCTCCACCTAAGCCACACAAACAAAATAAAATTCCCGTAATTTCGCAGAATAAATTGCACAATTTTCGCAAATTATAATTGACATGCTCGAAAGGAAAGCAAACATTAATTCATATCAATCAAATTGAATGGAAAAATCATATAAAACGAGTGCTAACACACATGCGATAGCATTAATTGCATTTCCTCGGCACATTTCCGATTGAAATTTATTTTCCGCCAATTTATGAAATGCCAACCGCCAAAGTGAGAAGTTGTCAATGATTTTGGCGGATGACGAGCATCAACGAAATTTTTATGGCATACAAATCTAGATATATATGTATGTGTGTAACTGTCGGTTATACTTGTGAGTATGTGAACTGTGTGTGCCGCATTGATGTTACGTATACGCGATGGTTGATTTTTAATTTGCAGTGGCAAAAGCAAATGTGGTTTGAACGCTTAAATATACGCGCACTTAGGTGTTTAAATGCTCACATATTTTTGGTTTGGTATGCCAGTAGTCAGTTATTCCGTATGCCCCCTTGCATGTAAGAAAGTATGTCGGGATTTGGCTGCCGCACGTGTGGATAAACGCTTCAAGTTGATTGCAAAGCATTTGTGGTATGCCATATTAGGCAGGTAACATACACACTTGAATATACTCTACGTGTTCATACTTGTTGATATATGCATGAAAACTTTAAGGTATAATTTGCTGTCACTTTTTTTAAAATTTCAAGGATATTAAAAAATAATTAAAATTAAATTAAATTAAATTAAATTAAATTAAATTAAATTAAATTAAATTAAATTAAATTAAATTAAATTAAATTAAATTAAATTAAATTAAATTAAATTAAATTAAATTAAATTAAATTAAATTAAATAAAATAAAATAAAATAAAATAAAATAAAATAAAATGAAAGCGAGGTTTATTTTTTTTAAAGTAAAATAAAATTAAATTAATTATGTACGTATTTTTCTACTAACCGTTAATAGGGGCCATCCATAAATTGCGTCACACGAATTTAAGGACTTTTTAACCCCTCCCCCTCCTTGTGACAAGTTGTCACATTTTGAACTGAATTCTGATGTCTGTTTAATTAACACAGGTGGTGGGAAAAATTCTTCTTTTAATAATTTTCAAAGACTTGAACGTCTTACACCGCAACATGCAATAGTTTCACATTTAACTACTTGTAAAATATATTGTGACTCACTATCGAAGTTTCGTTTTTCTAGATCTAAGTCAGTAGTTCGATTAATTGAATCAAGATGTGACCCAAAAGCATCATGTTTTAATAGTACACCAGTAAGTGATCGGCGTGGTACAGAGCAGTCAGTCGTCTAGCACCCAAGAGCGCAGCAGAGCGGGAAACGATATTGCCCTAAATTTTGAAATGTGATGTCAAAAAGCTTTTGACCCCCCCTGCCCCTTGTCACACAATGTCACTTCTGAGTGATATCCCCCCCCCCCTCCCCCCTCCAAGGTGTGACGTAATTTATGGATGTCCCCTTAATACACTTCATATGTCTACTTTTCAAGTGTCTACACAACATCCTTGCTTATACTCATACCTTCTTTATTTTTTATACTTTTCAACTTTTATTTGAAGACTGAGACATTTTCAAAGGCCTGCAAATGGAATTTTAATGTCTTAATTTGCTTTGGGAAACTCAAATTATATTATATAGGCAGACAATTTGACGCATTTCATAGACGAAAAAAAAACGACAGGAGGTGCGAAGAACTCTTTGACTGCATATTTCAATTAACGCTATTGAAGTTGTTGTTGTACGTGCTAGAATTTTTACAACCATAGCAATTAGAAGCTGCTGTATGATTGCCAAAGATGCTACTTTGTTGGAATTTAAAATCTAATATAATGGAAATAAGAAAATATTATCAAGAAAAAAAATTAACTTAGGCTTCAAAAAAACAATTTTTATTTTTTTTTAACTATATTCCAAATACATTTTGGTACAAATTATTTGATTGTAAACCAAAGTGAAATAATTCAGGTTGCGTTAAACACCCAATTCTCAAAATTGTTGGCTTAAAGAATTTATACAATTTTGCATACCTACATTTAAAGAAAACAAGATGGCAACGCTTACCGTACACCAAATGAAAAAAACGTTTCCACACCTAATCACACAAATCCATCAGCTGGCGCTGTGCAAAAATTCTGCTTTTGATGTGACACACCAACTCAAAATCAACTACTGAAAAACAACAAATACAACAACTAAGTGCCTTTGACAGCGCTATTAGACAGCGACGATGGGCGTTTAAGCGCGCGCGCAGTACATACATACATATGTGTGTGCTGAGAGCAATAAGCGCTTAAGTGCAATTACAACGGTACGTGAAAACTGCACGATCACACAATTTCGCTTAGAGATTCTTCTATTTGCATACACACTGCTGGCGAAGTGCGGCCAATTCTCTTACACAATCGGCCGCTCTAGTACCAATCGAATCAAACATGTGCATGTGCATGGAGCCACACCAACGAGCGTGGCATCACTTTTGATCTTTCACATTTTCCTCCACGCATTTATTATCCATGGAATTCTTTTGTTTGCGGTCACTCTTTCAAATGTGTGAGTGAAGCACGACCAACACATATTGACATATGCATACATATGTATTTGTGATTGCGCTGGAGTGGATTTTGATTACAAACGTGTCCATGCACTGATGAGCTCTCCAGAGATTGAGAGTGCATGCTTAACCGGACACGAAAGTGCATTCGAACCAATCAATATGCAATGCACGCCATTGCAATTGTGATGTGGCAAGGATGCATATAATGCATTTGTGCCAGGGATTTACATGATTTTCTGATTTTCTGCATCACAATTTTCCAAGTGTTAATATGCCAAATGGTTTGATGTGATTGGATTTGTTCCATTCTGTTGTCTGTGGATATAGCTATAAAAGTAATATGGCTTTTTGGTGGCTATCAGGGTGATGTTAAGTGGCAAGGAATTAATTTGAGAAATCGACGATCGGATTGATTATAAAAAAACCTTAGAGATCACATCGTCAAATTTACGCTATAGAAGGACAGTTGTAGGAAATAGCATTCAAAGTGGTCTCCCGAGTTCTCATCTTCATAAACTGTACAAGATTTAATCTAACAGAAAGCGTTAGAGCTGTGAAAGCCCTGCCTTTTGTCAACTAACACGGAGTAATGCTTTAAGGCTTCCAATGTTCCAAACTAAATGAAATTGGAGGACCAAACGAGAGAATGATAATAAGGATACTAGATCTTACAGAAATCTAGCTCCATGAAGATTATTGATTCAAAGAGGAAGGGCAGTCTAACTTAAGAGGGTTGGCAGAGCAATATCATACAGTAGAATAAAATCCATTTATTTATAATATTGAAATTGTGAGAGGCAATACGTTTCCGTTATTGAAAAATCTACTGCCATTTGCATAAATTTTCTCCTCCACCAACCTCAATATGACAGTCTATTCAACGGATAATGATTTCCGTGTGCACTGAATCATTAAACGCAAATTACGAAGCGAGTTATTGAACGGATTAATGCGAATTCAAATTCAAATTGGCTTAGAGCTATGTTAATACCAGCATACTGGCAGCTTTGGGGCATGCGAACTTAGTCTACATGAATATGAAAACACAAGCACTGAAGAAACACATATATCAGTGTAAATGTGTGTATGTCTGCAGATATTATCAGCTAACTGCAGCAACGGTTGATGACAGCACGTAGCCAACTTAACATCATACCGAGCATTAGCATGGACATTTTCAAAATTGCTGTCAAGCATTGTCCGCGCGCGCTCCATTCATTCTTATCCGCTTTTATTTTTGCCAGTCACTCTTCATATACGCTGTCCTCCGCATTCGCGCTCTCATGCACCTTTACAAATTGACGGTACTTGACGTCCAAATCAACGCTAACTTAAGTCAGCCGGGTGCTTCAGCATACAACACTTGGCGTTGGGCGTTGTTGCTGCTGTTGTTGTGCGCATTATTATGCGCTGAAAGTTGTTTGAGTAGCTACGAAAGCGAGGTGAAAGCGGCGAGTGAGTGTCTAAGTGGAAATATATATGTGTGTAGATGTACACCTTGTTCGAGGTCCTGGCAGCGACAGACGCGATAAAGTTGACAATAGAAGTTTCTTCTCCTCTCTCCGAAAGAAGAAAAGAAAAGTAAAATTTATTTGAGCTATTGCAGCCTGTTCAACCATGCCACCGGGTTGTTGGTCCTCGAGTAAGTGGCAGGCGAAGGAGTGCAAGTTTCTTACAAGTACAAAAGCGTCCCATAAACTTTTCTTGAATGACCTTTAGAGCAGCGCACAAAGCACCGAAAGATTTGCAATTATTCACAATTAAAGAGAATATAAGCAGTCCAGTCGAGCGCGCGCGCTTAAGTTTTTAAAAGCTTTCTCACAACACCATAAATGTTCAAGAAAACTTCATTTAAATTTACCGCTATGACAGGGACAACTTTGTGAAATCATTAACGCTTTATAGGCGATATTGCAAGCAATTAAATTTTTAATTGCTTCAGACTGCAGAACACTCTCTCACACTCACACTTAGCCACTCAGCGCCATTTTAACAACATCGGACTCCTTACGTTCCTTCGAAAAATTTAACAACCTCCTCCCAGCCGCCATCAGCTGTAAAATAAAAAAACACTTCAGTTTTTCAGTAGAAGTTGTGTTGGCAAAAACAGTGAAATGCTTTTAAGCGGTAAGTGCCAGTGCATAAATTGAATGTGAACGCCAGGAATTAACACTTTTTTCCCTGGCCCCCCTTCCAGAGCGAGTGCATGGGAGACAGGCAAAAGAAACCTAAAAGCGAAACGAACACTCGATTGTCGTAATTATTATGCAACAATTTATTCCAATTTCATTTGCGGCGAACAAAAAGTTGAAAGCCACACCAATGACGTGCGCTGCATTGGGAATGCAGAAATGAAATAAATTGCATTTCACTTCCCGAAAGTGTATATCAATTTCGTGTCACTCAAATCGAACCGCAGTGGTATTTCGTCGATTGTAGTTGTTGATTGTTTTGGGAAGCCAATTGGAATCTTACTAGTTATTAACTGCATATTAATTTCGTGGAATCAAGAGTGTTTTGGACACATTGTAATGAAAATATGCCAACAAAATTCGTGCATTAAGGGGTTACATGGGTGTTGTCGGGTAAAAAAAAGGCCAATTTTCAAACAGTGCTTGAACGAAGAAAAGACAAAAAAAGTAAAAATTGGAATTTTGGCAGACACTTTTCCAAAAAAATAAAAATTACGATCAAATTTGGTGGACATTTTGTTTTTTATACTCTCGCAACAAAGTTGCTAGCAAAAAATATGCTACGAGAGTATTATAGTCCGGATGTCTGTCTGTCCGTCCGTCTGTCCGTGCGTCCGTGCAAGCTGTAACTTGAGTAAAAATTGAGATATCTTAATGAAACTTGGAACACGTATTCCTTAAGTTAAGTTCGAAAATCAGCAAAATCGGACCACTGCCACGCCCACAAAATGGCGAAAACCGAAAACACTTAAAGTGCCATAACTAAGCCATAAATAAAGCTATGGAAATCAAATTTAGTATGAAGGGTCGCACTATCAAGGGGCATATTTGGATGTAATTTTTTTGGGAAAGTGGGCGTGGCCCCGCCCCCAAATAGGTTTTTTGTATATATCTCGCAAAGCAATAGAGCTATAGAAACCAAACTTTCTGCAGTCGTTTTTTTTAGCCATTTCCTTATACAGTCCAAAAATTACAGAAATCGGATAATAACCACACCCCCCTCCCATACAAAGGTTAGGTTGAAAATTACTAAAAGTGGGTTAGCTCACTAACCAAAAACGTCAGAAACACTAAATTTCACATAGAGAATGGCAGATAGAAGCTACACTCAGATTTACAAGATTTACAAAATGGAAAATGGGCGTGGCGTCGCCCACTTATGGGTCAAAAACCATACCTCAGGAACTACTCGACCGATTTCCTTACATCCCAATGATATGTTGTGAAAATAGGTCAAATCGCTTCACAACCACGCCTACTTCCTATATACCAGAACTTAGAAGACGATTTGAATCTTTAACTTTACAATACATAAAGTAAGCGATTGTGAAGATATCGATGCAGAACTTTGCACAAATACTACGTTTATAGTGTGGCAGCCCCATTCTAAAAATCACCGAAATCGGACCATAGGTTGTCAAGGCCCCATATATCAAACATGAGGACCTCGGTACTTCTAACTTAATATTAGGGTTTCCAACTTTCAATGGACTTTAGACAATATGTATGACGAATATGTGGGTCAAATTGTGTATTTTATAATATTAATAAAGTTAAATAAATAAATTGCGAGAGTATAAAATGTTCGGTTACACCCGAACTTAGCCCTTCCTTACTTGTTTTTAATAGTTGTAATTTAAAAAAGAAAAAATCCTTCGTTCAAGCACGAGTAAATTGTAGCTCGAACAGCTGCGCAAAATTTCATCAATATCGGTCGAGTAGTTTTCGAGAACATTTGACAACCGATTTTGAAAACACCGTTCCGAGAAAAACGCGTTTAAAATTTTGAGTATTATTGTTACTCACCTGACTTGGAGCGCACACCTTCCTAAAGCTGTATCTCTGAAACTATTATTCGGATCGAAATTTAGGATAATATTCTTGAGATTTTGTAGAAATTAATAAACAAAAAAAGATTTGTTGAACCCACGAAACCCATGTAATCTATCAATAAAATGCTTTTAAAGCGATTCAAACTTAAGTTAAAAACAACTGCTAGGAGTGACTTAAAATCGTAAATAAATGTGTACTATAGTTGAGATAATCTAAAGATGGTTTCAGTAAATTGCGAATGTCTCAATGGCTAGATTGAAGACACTGAAATTATGGTTGTCTCATTTTAAGTATGGCATTATATAGAACAGACTACTACATCCTTTAGAACTGACCTGCCCAAACGAAAGGTTGGGAATTATTTTAAAACTTCATGTCTCTTTCTAATAGCGGCACCTCTTGGCTAAAGAACCGAGGCATCGGTATATATGTATATCTTCTTCTTCTGAAACGTACTTCGAACTAGTCTGGAATAAAATTCATTTTACTATCGGAGGACCTGAACGAAATACGGATTAAATTTGTTCCCGAATCCAAATTGATCTAAGTGGTTATGTTTGTATGTCTGTGGTATATTTTTGATCGAAATATGATAATTGATATTAGATATAGATTTAGAGTATCGCTCAAAATTCTAACTAAATATGTCTTTGATAATTTTGCCAATTTTGAAATTGTTTACAAGAGTACTGCTTGCTCACTATTTACAATGAGTTTCACTTTCTCATTACACTAATTAATATACCACAAATATGCTTTCAAGTACTACTCTTCCATTTATCCATCACACTCAGCTTCCCTTATCCGCTCACATGCACCATTCTCTTAATTATTATTCCATTGCTTGCTCGATTGCACTCAGCCTGCCCACTTGACATGCAAAATCCAATCGATAATCGCCTTAGTTGACCACAATCTCTATATTACACACATATGAGTACATATACAGATAATTATTGCATAAGAGATTGAGGTGTGTTTATACAACTACTTAAGTGTGCTTATAATTGCGCAATACGGTTAATTAATGTTGTGGTAGTGGTTTATATTGTGAGGTTTTGATACACAATTGTATTAATAAATATGTGTGTGTGGGTTTATATATAAAAACCAGAAGGCTAAGAAGGTACATATGAAAGGTATAAATGATGTCTACTATTTATGTACCATCTTATATAACTAGAAGAAGACATTTTCATATCTCCTGATCGTAGTAGAAAACTATTTTTGTAAAACTATAACGATGCCTCATCCTCCATATTCGTCAGATATGTCTCCAGGTGACTTTTTTTATATTCTCGCAACAAAGTTGCTAAAGAGAGTGTTATATTGTTGTCCACATAACGGTGCGTTGTATATCTTAAAACTAAACGAGTTATATATATCCAAATGATGAGGGTGACGAGTAAAGTTCAAATCCGCATGTCTCTCTGTCCATCCGTCCGTGCCAGCTGTTACTTGAGTAAGAATTCAGATATCCTGATGAAATTGGTACACGTATTTCTTGGCACCATAAGAAGGTCAAGCTCGAAGGTGGGCGAAATCGAACCATTTCCACTATAACTAAGGCATAAATTAACCTATGAAAGTGAAATTTGATATGTAGGATCGCACTATGAATGGACATATTTCAACGTATTTTGTTTTTTGGGAAGTAGGCATGGCCCCACCTTTTAATAATTTTTTTGTACATATCTCGTAAGCTATATCAGGAAAACTTTCTAGATTCGTTTCTTTTCGGTACTACCTTATACAGTCGAAAAATGGAGGAAATCGGATTATAACCATGCCCACCTCCCATACAAAGATTTTGTTGAAAACTACTGAAAATTATTTAACTCAGCAATGAAAACCATCAGAAACCTTATATTTCATTATAAAGATGGTACAGGAGAGCTGCACCCAAAATGGTTTACAAAATTTTAAATGGACATGGTTCCATCCACTTATGGGTCTTCGAAACTACTCGACCAATTACAAGGCAATTCGGTTCATAATATCTTGCTGACTTCCCAATGCACAGTGGTTTCGCCCATAGGACAAAATTCAAAAATTTCATAACAACAAAAATTTGCGAAAAGTTACCAAATCGTCTCTAAAATGTCCAAGCTTCTTCATAGCAAACCGGTTTTTACTGCAAATCTAACGGGACATTCTAAAAATAGAATGCAAAGCGTGATCAAATGTTCAATTTTGCAGCGAAACTGCGCTATGTTAGCTTTTTGTGAAAATAAAATTGAATTTCAAAGTGGTCAAACGTTTGTTAGAGAGGTCCGAATTCAATTATTTAAAATGAATTTTATTGCTCCAGGTATTTACTTTAATAAATTCATCTTGTGAAATTAATTTTATTGATTTATTATTTGTTGTGTATTTTTGATTGATTATACTTTTTTTGTGTATTTTTTAAATTTTATTTTTGTATTTGTCTATGTTTTAAGGTATTACAAATGTTAGGTGTAGCTGCCGATATTTGCCCATATGTTTATATTCGTAAATAAACTTAAGCTATCGTCTTACTGTTGCTCAAATTTGGTTTGGTAGAACAAAGCATTAAAAACAAAGGCTACGCAGTAGAGATGAGAAAACTTAACATTTGTATTGGTTACATTTGCAAAAAAATTATTGCTTATTGGACTAAATACAATCGATGTAAGATTTCAATTGTTTAGTGGTTCCGCCGTAGGCCAAAAATCAAAAAATCCATCTCTCGATTTTTTGACAAAATGTAAACCGATGGCCTCTAAATTGTCCAAACTTCTTATTTTCAAACCGGGTTTTCTCAAAAATCTAACGGTACTTTCTAAAAATAGAGTTAAACGCATGAACAACTGTATTTTTTAAAGCATTTTCAGACATTTTTTTTAAATTCGCAGCAACAACGCACTTCAAATTGTTCTGGTAATTGTTCAGGTTAACGAATCAAGATTATTTTTAATGGCTTTTGAAGCTAAAGGTATTTATTTTAACTTGTGAAATTAATTAAGACTAACGTGATTTGTATTTTTTGTGAAATTAGTGTTTTATATCACCTATTTCTTTAACCTTTTTTCAGCGTCTTCAATGTGTTTACATAAAGTATTTGTTGTGTTCCCCCGCGATCCCCCGTTAGATTTATTTTACATTGTCTTTACCAGAGTCTTAAGGTAATAAAAGTGTTAAAGTTAGGTGTGGAAATTTGCAGATGTAGAAGTAATCGTCAAAATAATAATGGCCTTTGAATTAACTATTTTTAAGTTCAAACTCATTATAATTGGACTAAAAAAGACTGGAAAGAAGGATAAACCATCTTTATTTCAATCTATGTACGGTTTACTAGAGGATGCATTATAAGTTTTTGTTCTAATTATAATGGCTGTATAAGGGCAGTGAAAAAATTAACTGTATTAAATTGGTTGATAATTTGTTTTTTTCCTACATGATTTGTTTATATGATATTATTCTTACAGGTTGAATGTGGGGGTTGGATGGCGGAAACTATAACGACAAAGCATGTTCAGCTTGTTTATCGCTTTCTTAAATGTTTTTACAAAGCCTTACTGAAAGTTTTGACGCTCCGACCATGACCATGAGAAGTATTTTTGCGCATGATTGCCATATAATGGCAATTACAGTTCTATGGGAGCTATAGGACCCAGTAGTCCGATAGGGCCAATTTTTTTACCATATATTTAAAATAATTTTCTAGATTTTTGGTGAAAATTTCAAAGCGATATCTCAACGGGAAGTATTTATGACCGCACCTTCGTACAAGCCGAACCACTGTGCAATGATATGTTATGAAAATAGTCCAAACCGGTTCACAACCACGCCTACTTTCCATATACCCGAACTTTGAAGTATACTTTATACCATATATATGCCGAATATGTGAGTCAAATTGTTTGTTATATTAATAAAATTAAATAAATAAATTGCGAGGATGAAATGTTCGGTAACACCCGAATTAGCCCTTTCTTACACGTTTTTTTATACATTTTCGTGTTTGAGAAGTGGACGACGAATGGAAAAGCCGCTGGCTTAAGTGCATATTATCAAAAGGGGGCTATTAAGAAGGCGACAACATCAATGTAGACGAATGTATGAATATTTTTTTTTTTCAAAAAACGAATTTTTCCCGCTATTTTTTGAACACACATCATATTTCTAAATTTATTTATTACTGATCAGTAATATTGAAAATAAACTAAATAAATCAATGTATCATGGGGTTAAACCAGTTCCAATGAAATATAAATGTCTTACTACAATCAATTTTCCAAAAAATTTTACTTTATTTGATTTAATTTTTTTATTTTCGTGATATTTTCAAATTTCCCCTTCTCAAATTCCAGCATTAATCAATAGTTTAAAGCTACCATGTACACCTAATTAAATGCTATCGAGCACTGCCACGCTCCATCGTTTATTTATTATCCCGATCACATGATTGCACCATCAATAGAGCTTAAGACTTGTAATAACTGAAACTAAATGGTTGGATTAATATCAAGCAGCTTACTAGTATAAAGCGCTAGTAACAATAGCAAAAGTAGAAACTAAAACAACAACAACAATAATAGTAGCAGTGGTTGCAATGCAATGGACACCCAGTAGCAGCTGTTAAAATATAGTGTAAAGGCAAAAGGAGCGAAAAGGAGGAGAAGTGCAACACAATGCTGATAAAATAAACAATCAACACATTTGTGTACAACAAACAACACACACACATATATATGTACATATATGTATGAAGAGGCAAGTGCACTGATTGCAACATGCCAACTGTGGGTCAGATAGATACCAGGATAACGGTATGTTTGCTTTCAATACACCTATACATATACAAGTTTGTGGATTGGACTTTATTTTTACAGTTTCGAAAATTTTCAGCGCCACAATGTCAATAAACACATGAAAACTACAGCTGATATATGTATGTGTGTGTTAGTGCATTCTTGTTGTTGTTGTTGCTGCAGCTGTGCGCCAGACGACAGCAGTTTATGGCAGTTGGCAGCTGCCAGTAAGCTCATAAATAACAAGCAATGAACGCGCCAAAACAACAACAACATCACAACAATGTACACTTTATCGTACAACAAAAATAACAACAACACAACAGCAACTACAACAACACATGTCGTGTGTTGCAACTTTTGGTGACATTACACTTAGCTTAACTAGCGTTATAAACAACATTACCTGAACAACTTGTGGTGCATTAAATGTTGTCAATATGTTACAATTGTTTTTGTTGTACACAAACACATTCCACTGCAACATGTGACCTTTGTTATGCTTGCAGTTACAGTGAATTAATTAAAATTGTTTATCCATAGCATGCACGAACACGTACGTGTGAAAATAGATATACTCACACACATGTACTAACACATACATTCATATGTTCATATATATTTGAAATCGCAAATTGTTCCCCCAATGCGCCTCCTCAACTTCAAGTGTTGTTATTGATGTTTATCCTTATGGTTATGCAATTGCAATGCGTTGTTTTTGTTGTTGTCCTATGTAGATTGTTCTTCAAATTGCCTACACACTCGTACATGGCTGGTTATCTGTGTTTTCACATTCAAACATTCAGACAGAAATTAACATATATCTCGTTATGTGCTCATAAATATTCAGTTGTTATTTGCATGCTAATGAAAAACGCAAATTTTTAATTAGAAAACTCTTGAAAAATATTTGGCAGCAGTTACTCAAGTGTTTGAGATATATAATAAAGGAAGCCCGGAATAACGATAGACAAAGTAGTGAGATCCAAATCGAGTTAAACCTTAATTGGACTCATTGATGAGTGAATGCCGTCCTCAGTCTTCTACATAAAAATTCCCAAATTTGTTTCAAACAGGCTGAATCGTTCGTGTTCGTCTCGTTTTCATGAAAGGAAGTCACTACAAATTAATCTATATGTATAGTTAGACCTAACCTAAATTTCTAGCGACAAGGGTATACATTTCACAGCTCTCACTCGAGATACGTGGGTAGATAGACTTTCCATCAGTCTTAGCTTAGTTTTAAATAAAAAAAATATTGTATCCAAAAAACACTGTTTCGAACAAAATACTAATAACAAAAAATAAAATGATCTTTGTGCTTTAACGCTTAGTTCAACCATCTATCGCGAACAACTGGACCGCTTGAAGCAGGCGATCGATCAGAAACGTACATAAGGAAACGTACAGGAAGGGTCTAGTGTTCCACCAGGACAACGCCAGAACACACACTGCGTTGGTGACTCGTCAGAAGCTACACGAGCTGGGATGAGAGATTTTATCGCATCCACCATATAGCCCGGACATAGCACCAAGTGATTACCACCTGTCACTGTTCATGGGGAATGCTCTTGGTGGTGTAAAGTTGAACTCAAAAGAGGCTTGTGAAAAGTAGCTGTCCGAGTTCTTCGGAAATAAGATGGGGGCTTCTACGAAAGGAAGGTATTTCCCTACCTAATACAACAAACTAGCTCATTTTGGTATGTGGTAAGCATTGTAACTTTTTCTTCGGCCTTTAAGTAGAAGAGCCGTCATATTTGATATATAACCAGAAGTATTAGATATAACTTCTATATTGTAAAATAAAATATACCGAGTTTACACCAAATTACAGATTTGTATTTCAATAAATAAGAGAGTATTTGAAACACGAGGTAAGACGTAAAGTCAGATTATTTAAAAATAAATAATTCTCTACATTAATAAGAATATTCTTCTTTTTCTAAACATAATTGACGTTAGACATTGTCCAATGTGTACCCATGCGTTGAGACATGGGCTCGTCGTAGATGCAAGTTACCAAAGCTGTATGGAGGAAGGCGAGGTGCAATCATCTAAGCATTTCCTTCTTCATTATCCAGCTTTTGCAAGACTGAATCGCCCTTTTTCGGCAATCCTAGCGAATTGGTTGAGAATTCGTGTTGAGAGTTTTGCTGAATCAAGCTGTCTAAGTGAGATCTTCTGTTTTTGCCGAGATCTGCCTACAAACCTAACCTAACCTAACCTATAGTGATATTTTAATCCGTACAATTTGCTCCAGTGGTTACTGTATACATAATCTTCAGTACTGGAATTAATTAGAATAATATTAATTAGTTTAAACTTAGTCAGACTAATGAATAGTTAGCACAACTATTAAACTGTATTGGAAACTCGGATACATCGGATACATCTTCATTCATCTTAAAAGTGTATAGATTTTTCATATAAAACATTTTTATTTTCCTCTATTTCGACGCCCTCTATGTGGCCAAGAGCTCCTCCATCATTATGTAACGTCCCATAATAAAAGTATTCAATTCAATTATAAATTAACCAGTTGCGAAATATGAAATCTCATAGCTTTTGCTATGAGATCGCTGCAAGTTTTCCCAAACCGATGCCTTCGCAACATTTGCCGCACTTTCTGCCCCCCCACAGTCTTTAGCACGAACTTATGGTTGCACAAATAGAACACCCCTTTAAGTTAAAATTCTCAAAGAAAATGGATTTTACTCGGATATGTTCTGAGGCAAGGTCCAGATACAATCACCGGAAACGATATGAACTGGAATCTACAAGGCAGCCGAAGGAATGACCGCTCTACCATAGAGAAGAAATTTGGTTTTCGAAATATACATATAAGGTCCAAAAAGTTAGAAGCTAGCACAAAATCGTAGTAAATGAAGGAATCTTATTGTGACCCTTTGACCTAGGATATATAATATTTGAATATTCATTAATACGAGGGCTGCTATATATATTTCTGGCCTAATAATGAAAATAGGAATATTTTCCAACGAAAATGGTTTTATTGTTTTTCGAAATATTCTCCATCAAGATTTATACACTCTTGCATTCGCTCAAACCAATTTTCAAAGCACTTTTTTTGAGCCTTTTTTTGAGCGATTGTCTAATTGTGCGGGATCCAACGAGAACAAACCTTTTTTACGGCCAGGTGTTCATGCAATATCGAATGTATGCTGGTGGGAGAAATGCATAGGCATGACTCTATCTGAAGGTAGGTTACATGACGGTCTTGCATTATCAGTTCACGTACGGCATCGATGTTTTCTGGCACAACGGCTGTTTTTGGACGACCTTCACGGAATTCGTCTTTGAGCGAGCGTCGGCCACGATTGAATTCGTTGTACCAGTTTTTCATAGTGCTATAGGATGGTGCTTCATAACCATACAAAGATTTTAGTTCATCGATGCACTCTTGTCGCGATAATCCACGTCGAAAGTTGTGAAAAATGATCGCACGAATATGTTCACGAGTTAATTCCATTTTTTGGCCGAGATTAATTTTTTAATTCCCTGTAAATAAAACAATTCCCGATTAAATGACAAAACGTTCTGAGTGATGTTATGCTAAAAAATGTCAAACTTTCCAATGGAAATATCAGATTGCACCTGGCAACACTTAGTGTTGCCTAGGCCAGAAATATATATAGCAGCCCTCGTATTGACTTAGTTTTGTTTTTCGATAAGAGCGTTTTAGGTTCAACATTGAATAAAACAATATTGCTGAAATATAGAACATATTTACGATTCAAAAAATATCTCTCTGGAATCACCGACGATTTTTCAACTACAAATACCGATTTGCCAACGGTAAATTATTTCCCTTCAAAATTGAATTTGTCAACCTATTTTCGAGATATATTAACTCGATAGTACCAGCATTAAAAAATAGATATCTAATCTAAGGTTCCAATCAAGTGTAGCTGCCTCTAAATTATCGTTTGTGGTATTTGCATTACCCAGATGTGTATATAAATTATACTTAGACTATAAAATATGCAATACTGAACAATTTAAAATTGAAATACATATATATTTGTTTAAGCATAATTACATATATATTATACATACATACATATATTATCGATTGTAAATGCAAATTAATTGAATGATGCACACAAATTATGCCACATTCAGTTGCCCGCCTGCAATGCTATTATGTTAACACCTGCCACGCGAGTAAGGCAATATGGCAACTCACTGCACGCTGCAACTGATGCTCTTGACACCGTGCCGCGCAAAGGTGATTAAGTACGCGTCGCCAGAGGTCAGGTAGCTGCTGCGCCTGTCGTGCTATGCTGTCTGACTGCCACAGGCACATGCCACAAAATGAACATTGCCGCAAAGGGCACAGTGGCAACAATACGCCTGTGGCTTCCTTGTATAACACACATATGCCATTTATGGCTCTTGGCGACATGCAACAACAACAAATAATGTAGCAAGAAGGCGAAACGCTGCATTAAGCCTTTGTGTATATGAGTGAGTATGTGTATGTGACTCGGGGTAATTACTGCGGCTACGCATTGGTTGGTGAAATTGAAATGCGGCAACGGCACACGGCTGATTAATTTGAATTACATTAGGCGCACATTTGACATCGAAAATTGTAATAATTGAATTGGATTAGATGAGATTAGTTCAACTAAGTAATGCAGTCACTTACTCTGTATAATAAAAAGCTTTCATTATTTCTAAATATCAGCTAAAATCGAATAAATCTATAATTTATATCAATATATATATTGAGAACCCATTTTCGTATCTATTATTACCACCAAAAATCTTCACAAATTCAATGAAGACACAAAAGCAATTTTAATAATCTCTGCACTACCAGCTTATATAGCTTTATAGGCGAAACGAAACACCTGTCATCTGCACAATATGTAACACGACATACAAAACCATAAAAATAACAACAAACAACAAAATATCGCCGAAATTCTAGTAGTGAGCTAAAAGCTTTTTAAGTGCCCATAAATGCAGTTACAAAACGTTGAAATAACTAAATTCGTCGGTGTTTCGGCAGCAGTTACCTCATAAGCTAAAGCTAACGGTGTGCTATTGTATTTTTTACGGTGCTAGGCATGTGTGTGTAAGCACCCAAATTTGTATTACGGCCCGCACATACGTTCTCTAATAGCTATCATTCAACGCTAATGACCACAAAACCAACTTTGCATGCCACAAAATTCAATTCAAACAAGCACATACACACACACGTGAGTAAGTATTTGTGTGCGCCTAGGCATATGCTTTGGTGTTTGCATAAGTGTTGTATGTGTGTTCGTTAAGCACGGACAGCGGCGAATTTCATCGCTGCTGGAGGGGGTTTACCTGTGTGTTTACCGAATAATTTGTGGTGAAATAGTAACGGTTTAAAGTAGATATACAACTGAGTTTCGCTGGCATAATTTCCATTGCGCTCAACTAAATTTAGAATAAGCTGCACTGCAGTACACCCGATAAGCTTAGTGGCAATTAAAATATCATAATTTTGCTTTAGCTAGCATTTGGTAGCATGAATGCACGAATTAACTGAACTTTTGAGCTATTTTTTTTTATAAAACTAGCCATTATATGTACTCCATTTAATCTATTTTAAATCTAAATTTATTCCTCTTTAGTATTTAACAAATAAAGCCGTTATTATTATTATATTCTCACAACATGTCGCATAGAGTAAAATAGTTTTGTTCACCGGTTCAAAAAATGTCTGTAACACCCAAAACTAAACAAGATAGATGTAGAGTTATATATACTAAAGTAAACGAGGTGACGAGTAGAGTTGAAATCAGAATGTCTCTGTGTCCGTCCGTCCCTCCGGCTTGGCTCCAATGTTATAATTTGCAATGTGGGAAATCGGTTCAAAACCACGACCCAATTTTCAAGTTGAAGATATCGGAACAAAACTAAAAACGAAACGAAACGAAGAAATTCAAAAAAGAAATTCAATACTTCCTCTAGCCCCATATACCTAATATTTGAATTTTAAAATTTCCGGTAGACTTTATGTCGCATATATCGGTGTATCTTATTAAAATTAAACAAGTAAGGAAGGGCTAAGTTCGGGTGTAACCGAACATTTTATACTCTCGCAATTTATTGATGTAATTTTAACGCAATTCGACTCATACATTCTGAATAAAGTTCAATAGAATAACGAAAATCATGTTAAATAGTATATGGGGACTGAGGTAATTCCTAAACCGATTTCACTCGTTTTCACCACCAAGATACAATGTAGCGAAGACTTTACGCTCACTTAATTTAATATTACTTATAATTAGGTATATGGGATCTGGGGGAAGTTATGACCCGATTTTTACCATTTCAGGTACAGAGAGAAACTGTTATAAGAAAAAAATTCAGAGGGAATGAATTACATTAAAATATCTGAGGGATTTACCTATATTTTCGGTGAAAAATTATTCTTAGGCACCGAGTTCTTCATGTTCGATATCAGGCGCCTTGAAAAGTCATGGTTCGATTTTGACAATTTTTCCACAAGTGATGTCACAGCTCAAATACAGTATTTGTGTAATGTTTTATTCCGCTATCTTCATTTGTTCCTAATGTGTATATGTATTATAAAGTGAACGAATTAACGACGTAGTTGTGAACCGATTTCGCACATATTCCACCCGTGTCATCAGGGTGTCAAGAAAGTATTATATACCGAATTTCATTGAAATCTAAATAATAGTTCTTGAGATATGGTTTTTGACCCATAAGTGGGCGACGCCACGCCCATTTTCCATTTTGTAAAAAAATCTCAGTGCAGCTTCCTTCTGCCATTTCTTATGTAAAATTTGGTGTTTCTGACGTTTTTCGTTAGTGAGTTAACGCACTCTTAGTAATTTTCACCTTTGTATGGGAGGTGGGTGTGGGTATTATCCGATATCTTTCATTTTTAGACTGTATAAGGAAATGGCCAAAATAAACGACTGCAGAAAGTTTGGTTTATATAGCTTTATTGGTTTGCGAGTTATATACAAAAAACCTATTTGGGGGCGGGGTCACGCCCACTTTTCCAAAAAAATTACATCCAAATGTGCCCCTCCCTAATGGGATCCTATGTTCCAAATTTCATTTTCATAACTTTATTTATGGCTTAGTTATGACACTGTATAGGTTTTCGGTTTCCGCCTTTTTGTGGGCGTGGTAGTGGACCGATTTTCGAAAGCAACCTCCTCAGGATGCCAGGGAACATGTGTTCCAAATTTCATTAAGATATCTCAATTTTTACTCAAGTTATCGGTTGCACGGACAGACGAACGGACAGACATCCGGATTTCAAATCCACTCGTCATCCTGATCATTTATGTATATATAACCCCATATCTAGCTCTTTTATTTCTTGGTGATACAAACATCCGTTTTGTGAACAAAACTATAATACTCTGTGCAACAGGTTGCGAGAGTATAAAAACGTAAAATCTTAGGTATAATGTAGCTTGATGGCAAAAATAGTTGAAATCGAACCAGGATTTACTCCAGTTCCCATATACTATTGATCTACAACTTTGCTTCCGCCGTTTTCCAATATATGTCTCTAGCGTCAAGCACTGGTCGAGTAATCGATTAAATCTCATGAAACATGTCGCGAATGGTTTCAACGTCTTAAGAATGGTGATTATGAAGCCAAGGTCATGCTCTGCATCTGGTGCTGCTAAAGCCAAGTGAAACCATCACAGGAGATCGATACCGAACACAATTGATGCGTTTGAGCCGAGCACTAAAAGAAAAACGGCCACAGTACAAGGAAAGACACGATAAAGTCATTCTCCAGCATGACAATGCTCGGCATCACGTCGCAAAGGTGGTCAAAAAATATTTGGAGACGCTCAAATGGGAGATCTATCTAAGTAAATAAATAAATCGCGGGAGTATAAAAAGTTCGGTTACAACCGTTACAACCGACTTAGCCCTTCCTTACTTCTACAAGTATTTTTTTTATTATTCCACACTCAAATTATCAATAACAAGTTTTTATTGTCGATAAAAATGCCAACTCAATTACGCACATTTAAATGGGTACAAATTTGTATGAATACAAATAATTTGTAATCGTATAAGTATAACCTCTCAACTACCAAACCAATACATTTGTACACACCAACAAATAAGTATCTATGCATACGCAATTTGCTGTTACCCTTGTCATCGAAATTAACTTGTGCTTTTAATCTGTCATTAGAAGTGAAGCCCACAGTAAATATAGCTGATATTTGTACGCCATCAAAGGGATTGTAGCATACATTTAGGCGCTTTGCAACTACGCGACTCATGTACAACAACATCAACAATGCCAATTAACAATAATGTTGCTATTTGTTGTATATTGTATGATATGTAAATGTGCACGGAGCAGTTTTTTGTGATAATAAATATTTAGCACTGAACTTCTATGCATGGGCGTGTACGTGTGTTATGTTGCCTATTTGTATGCTACATAGAATATTTAGGAGCAAATTCCAACACTACATATGCGCATTAGCGGGCATTGTTATGCAAATGTGTTAACATATTGCTATAATAACCTATAAAATAGTGTGACATAGGGCTACGAATACGATAGAAAGCTCTCGATATAAATAATTATTTATGTGGAGAAATACTAAGAGCATATAAGGGAAAAATTCAAATTTATAGGATACCTTTTGAACAGCAGGCCTTTGATTAAAAAAAAAATAAACTTACATGTTCTCTCTTTTATTGGGTAAAAAAAATTCTAATTGAGTCCTAAAACATTCTTGACTCTTTCTCTCATATAAAATTTAAAAAAATAGTACTAGACATACTCATCTACTAGATATTCTATAACAAAAACCCTCAAGTACAAGCACAAATTTACACATAAGCATAGCTAAAGCAGAGAAGAGTACACCTATCATATGACAGCAATGTCTCTATGCTGGAATGTTCACCCCAAAATGCCCTCGAGGGATCGGCTTGTACATGCCATGTAACACCTGTAATTGACATGAGAATGCATTCAAGGTGACAAAGGAGCAGATGAAGTGAATTAGAATACAAACAAATACGAGTAGGGGTACGTACAAGTGGGTATAGCCATTGAATCGATGGTAGGTATGGCGAGCAAGACAGCCATTAGACACTTGTGTTTGTATGTTAGTGTGCCTTAATATACAAGCACATACAAAACGAGTCTGTCTTGATGGGTACTTGCTGCAAGCGTCATGCTTTGAGCACGAACTCGACAAAATGATAAAGTACATTTCAGTGACACAGAACAACCTCAAAGCATCAATGAACAGCAGACGGTGCTTAGAGCATAAAAGCGACACACACAGACAGAGACAACGTTACATAGGAGAACATACGTATAACTAATATTAGTGGGTGTATGCATGTAGGTGTACACTGATTGCTACATCAACATAAAGGTAACTCTAAGTAAAAGAGAGTGTGTGTCTACTAACAGTAAATACTTTAAAATTTCACTAGTCAAAATTTTTGTTTGAAAAGCAACCGTAAATTCATAAAAGTGAAGTGTGATTTATTTCTTTAGTCCTTGTAAACATATATGATTATATACTTCTGTGACTTAAATTCTGTCTCACATGTGTAGGTTAACAAATATCTAAGTTTCATTTACTGTTGGGAATTGAAAGTTTCTTTTGTCAGCCTCTTCGTTGATAATCCCCAAAGGCATACGAATTGCTTGCAAGTTATCAAAAAAGTACTCGCAATACACGAGCAAAAAGGTAAGTAACAGCTACATACACATATCAAACTGACTGACAAGTGAATGGACCTAAATTGGCTTGTCTTTTATGTCACATTTAAATTTCATGGAAGGTTGTAAAGTCTTTTCTTCTTTTTTTTTACTGTGTGTATAAAAAAAAATTTCAATTGTTGCATGGTTAAGCGTTTTTCATGCAATTTCTTATCTCATTGAAGAAATTTAAAAACTGTTGTTCCAAAAATCATTTTATTTCATTAAAAGAACAAAGTTTATTTTTTTTTATTTTTTATTAAATATTCATCCATATATTATTTTCATTTTCTCAGTACATTATTTATCGACCATCACTAACCAAATACACTATATAATCACTCGCACAGCATTAACAATACTGAGCACATCTAAACTACACAAATGTAACGGAAATTATAGCAACAAATTAAGTATTTATTGGCAAACTTTTTCAGCAACAAAATAGCAAAAATGTCGCTATCAGCAGCGCCGGAAGTTATGCTGAGCAACAAATGTAATATATTAACATGTTTCCTCTGCAAAAAATTTAGTAAATGTGAGTTCACACATACCCACCCTCATTGTATGTAGCCATAATTAATATGCGTATATAACCTATATTTAATTGCATTGAAATCGCGTTGAATTCAATTTATATAAATAATAAATGTAATTGAAAAATAGATAAAGATAGCATTTAAAATAGATTCAAATATAAGTCAGTTGTTAATATTTTATTGTGTCTCATGTACATATGTAGATATACACAGTAGTGAGTAGCATGGCGTATGAGTGATATTTTTGAAGGCATGAACGGGCACATTGGAATGTACACTTGGGTATTTATATGGTATAAAGTCCATTGAAAGTTTGAAAACCCTAATAAGAGCTATATGGGAGATAGATGGAGTTATGACCCGATTTCACTAATTTTTAGCACGGAGACATATATTAGAAGAAACATATTCCCTCAAATTTTCTTCAAAATTTCTGAGAGACTTAACTATAATTTCGGTAAAAAATTTGTTAGAAATTTGTTAGGGTCTTGAAAACTTATGGACCGATTTCGGCGATTTTTAGAATGGTGATGACACTCTTTAAATACAGTATTTTAGCAAAGTTCTGTTCCGATATCTTCAGTAGTACTAACTTTATATATTGTAAAGTAAACTATTCAGACCGACTTCAGAGTTCTGGCTTATGGGAAGTAGGCGTGGTTGTGAACCGATTTAGACTATTTTCACAACATATCATTGGGACGATAGGAAGATATTATGTACCGAATTTCATTGAAATTGGGCGAGTAGTTTCGGAGATATGGTTTTTGATCCATAAGTGGGCGGAACCACACCCGTTTAAAATTTTGTATACCATTTTCAGTGCAGCTCTTCTGTACCTTCTTTATATTGAAATTTAAGATTTCTGTTAGTTTTCCTTACTGAATTAAAGCATTTTTAGTAATTTTCAACATAACCTTTGTATGGGAAGTGGGCGTGGTTATAATCCGATTTCCTCCATTTTTGGATTGTATAAGGTAGTACATATAAGAAACGCCTCTAGAAAGTTACCTTGATATAGCTTTAGTAGTTTGCGAGATATGTAAAACTTAGTAGGGGGCGGGTCCACGCACACTTCCCAAAAAGATCCATATATGCCCCTTCATAGTGCGATCCTTCATACCAAATTATATTTCCATAGCTTTATTTATGGCTTAGTTATGGCACTTTATGTGTTTTCGGTTTACGGCATTTTGTGGGCGTGGCAGTAGTCCGATTACGCTCATATTCGAACTTAACCTTCTTATGGTCCCAACAAAGATCATCAAGTTATCTCAATTTTTACTCAAGTTACAGCTTGCACGGACGGGCGGACAGATGGACAGGCAGACATCCGGATTTGAACTTTACTCCAACCGTTATATGAACAAAACTTTAATACTCTCGTAGCAATTAAGTTTCTATACTGCTTAGTCTAGAATTCAAGTAATGCTAAGTAATCAAAAGTAATCTAAATGTATTACTTATAAAAGTAATCGGATATTGTTATACATGAGGATCTTCTAAGAGAGAGAGATGTTTCATACGTCCAAATGTTGAATCCTATAATATCGGGTTCTGTATGACGTTAGAGCTTCACTTTCGTTAGAAATTTTTGATATACCGATCTTTAAGTGGCTTAAGTAAGGATAATATAAATATTATTATTGAATGATAAAGTTTCGTGATTTTTAGAAATTGTCAAAAGAAAAATATTCAAATGAAAAAGTAATTGAAATAATATTAAGTAATCAAAAGTAATCTAAATAATTTTAAATACTTTTAAAAGTAATCGAAAGTTAATAATTATAATAATAATTAACAACACAATCACAATTATTATTGTTTAAGTAAGTAAGAGGTTTACTTAAAATTTAAATATATTATTCAGTTATAAGAAATTTAATTAGTTGTAATGATTACCGAACTCAAAATTAAAGCAGATTCATATAATTCGCTAATAATGTGATTTTAATTCATTTTGCTATCCATTTTTACTGTTCATCCTGTTTTAAAAATAATTAATTACGGCTGAATATAATTACTATATTTTCAACTCAAGCATTTCTAAGTTTTCAAAGCAAATAGAGACTTATGTCTATGCTCGTTTTACCAGTTAATCAACCATCTCCATACAAAACTGATGCGCCTCATCAACGATAATGACCAATCAAATGAAGCCTTTCATTTGCAGACAACAGTAATGGACTTCACAAGGAAAAAAATATTTGTATACTTTATTTTATAGAATTAATTTTTTTTTTTTCAATTCAATTTAAATTGAATTTGCCAGAGGCATTGAGAAGCCAATGCAAAGCGAACCAAACTAAATGAGTAAATTAAATTGAAAGCAGCAGCTCTCAAAGAGTATGAGAGGCAAGAAGCGAATGTAAATTAGGCTCCTCCTCGCAAAAACAAATCCTCTCTCTCATATATTTTATATTAAATTATGCTTTAAATACTAAACAATCATTTTTAATGCTTTCTTCTTTTAAACTTCATTTTGTTTTGGGCACATAATGCGATTTTCACTCGAAAGCGGCAAAGTTGAATTTATGCTCCTAAATATGGGCGATATTTTCCTTTTTTGTTTTTCCTTTTTTTGTTTTATGCAAACATACATAACGCCTTCAAAAACAAACTAATAAAGTAAACAAACAATCTAGCTTTGAATTTAAGTCGACCGTTAGCTAGTAGCATGATTGTGTAGACGCTCTTCAACTCTTTCTTTTCACGTCTCACCGTTCAAAGTTAGTACACAGCTTGTACTTAATCTCGGTCAGAGCATTAAAAGTTTGCTCGTTCAATGCAAACAAAATGGTTGTAAATGCCGTTATTAAAGCTTGCCTGCATTTCCTCGTCGACACACACAGGCATCAGTCCATCAGTCCGTTAGAGAAGTACGGTCTTCACCGACCACATGGCATTGAATGTGTGTATGAGTTTGCGGTGCTTGTTTACCCGCCGTCGGCTATTATTTCGTCGGTTAAAGTAGCGGCGTACAGGCGGAAAAGGTCATAAACATAACAAATTTTGAATATTATGTCTTGTAAAGTTTACATTTTAATGTGCCCATGGTAGTATGAGTGTGTACATCGTTAAAAGGATATTTGTCGGGCAGCTGCAAAGTCGAGAGGTGGGACATCGGGCAACACTAAAGGTTGGCCTCTCATTTGCTATAAGTCACTTTGGTAAGTAAATATTTTCAAGTTTTTTCTGCGCTTTGTTTGGTAAAAGTTGCTGGTCTTAGCAGGCTTTAAAAGTAGCGTTTTATGTCCTTAAAGTTGTGTAAGTCAAAAGATTTATAGAATTTGTTTGCTTCGCCGCTTACGTAAACTCATGCGCATTAAGTTCTAAGTTCATTAAAATATTTTTATTGAACTTACTTACCTTCTTGTAAATTAAATTTTGTGAAGACAAATGCGGCACATTAAATAGCTTATGGTCAAGCACATAAATTACTATATAAACCATCAGACGAACAGACTTGACATTGAGGAAAATTGGATTAGATTAGTTGAACTAAACCCCCAACGAAAATCCCGGGAATCCTAGTAAGTATCACCACCCGCCTAATCTATTAAGGGATGTTCGTGGACAGTTTTAGGGTCGTTTAAAAAATTGATATTTCTGCAAAGTCAAATTCGCTTATAAGAAGATGAGATACAGTACTTTTCGTTTAATTGATCCTATGGTTAATTAGTTTCCCCGTATAATTGACGGTGTTATCGGACAAATTCATATGTTATATTATATGAAAGCACACTTAAATTTTGTCGGATAATTGGACTCGGTTAATTGGTTTTCCCGCTTAGTTGGTTCTAAAGATATGTCATCAAAAATAGTTTTTCTTTTAAATTTCCCCGGTTAATTCCACCAAATAATATTGTTGAAAAAAACTAATCTTCTAATCAACACTGTACAATTTTTTAATAATAAATTTGAAAAACAAATAAATATACATATGTATGTACATTAATAGATACATAAATTACATAGTACAATATAGGTTTTGCATTTTTTCCTTTAAGGATAAAAAATATTAAAATATTTGAAAAACTTTAAGTGCACATACATATGCATTATCCTTTAAGGGGTTAGGTGAGTTTCAGAGGTTAAAAACATGAGTATGTTTACAATTTTTTAGGTTTTCAAGTACAAGAAGATAAAGCATAATATTTTATTCAGCATATTAAAGATACATTTTGTGAAATTTATATTTTCAAATTCCGAAAGCTCAGTCGTTGATACCTCATCTTCCATGAAGTTTCCAAAAAAAGGTTCTTGCCGTGAGCAAGCATCATAAATCATTATTGGCTCATCCAAATCAACAAAAAAATTTCTTGTTAATGAACGAAGGAAAAAAGAAAATATTAAAAATTGGATTTTTGATAGATTTTGAACAAAAAAACTAACTTTTGTGGCCAAATTTGCGCCATGTACTGATTCAAAAAAATAGTTGTAATAAAGATGCTTGGAAATTTTTCAACAGAATCGCTTCATAACTTTTCAAAAAATTATGTCCACTGACTTCAAAATTTGAGTTTGAGATAAACCCGTTTAAAGTTTACAATCATACTGAAGTGGTCTGATGGTAGGATTTTCCTTATATCTCTTGAAATTTTAATCGTATCTATTGCATAATTTTGGATAATATTTTAATATTGTTCTATTTAATAAAAAAATTCAAATTTTGAATCCCTAATCCCTTAATTCACCAGTTGGTCTAAATAAGTGTGATTCCTGTAATTGAAAAAACTGTTCATTTATACGCGATTCTTTTAATTGAACAAATTGTTCAATTCGAGTATATGTTAATTGATTTCCCGGTTAATTGAACTAATAATTGTACTATATAACAATCGCGAAACTTTTTACTCGAGTGAAAAGCTTTCACCAGACTAAGCTTGAAATATTGTATCTACACTTAGTAAATGTCGTATTTGCTGGGATCGAAATTATTAGATGATGGTCTTTCGAAACATACCTAAGAATTTTTGGAGTATTGATGGATCGCTGTTTCCAATAACCAAATGATCCAAATAAAGATCCGTTAAGACCTGGCATTCGAGCTTCAATTCTGTTAAGAAATTTTGATTAAAAAGTACGATAAAAGAAATATTATGGATGGATTATATGAGGTGTGTTAAAAAAAATTATTAATTTCCAATTGTCGAAATTTTTTTGTTTTTTATTAAATATATTGATTAAAATGCTCATAAACTACGAAAACAATTTTCAGCTAAGGTTAGTCGTGTTTTTATGAGCTGGGCGATCGTATCGTTCGTTAAGAGCTCACACTTCGCTGCTTGTTGGTTATTTCTTGAACATGAATAATACTGTAACGCTGTCCAGCCTACATACTCACCAGACATGACATTATCCTGTTTCCAAAGATAAATATAAGTTTATAGTGATGTCGTTTCATAAAAAATAGGGTTTGAGTAGTGTTTTGACGTTTAGAAAATGAGCTGGCATAAGTGCACAATATCGAATGGGAACTATTTTTAAGGCGACAATATTAATGCAAACGAATGCATAAATATTTTTTCAATAATCAAAATTCCCGTTACTTTTTGAGCACTTGAAGTTTATGAAAAAATGATAAAGAAAAAAATAAATAACACAGACATCATTTGTTAACATTGATACTTTCGTATATTCTTTATTATATATTATTCCGTTTTCTTTTCTATTTATTATATGTAATCAAATATGTATTGTATAAGTACAGTACTGGTATGTGGTATGAGATATCGAACTAAATACTTATGCTATTGAATATGATCGCACACTTGTAAATACAAATATATATGAATGAAATATTTTTATTAAACTTTTTTTTTTTTAGTTTTATTGAGCGCAAATCTCTCTTTTAACGGTTTTGCACTGCTTGGCGACATTGAATTAAAAAAAAAAAAACAATAAAATATGCGAGCTATTTGTATTTCAAATGTAAGTAATTATATGCTTTACATTACTTTTCTTTTATTATTTTCGTTTTTCAAAGTAAATTATGTTATATATTTACTTGTCATTTCAATTAAGTAAATGTATGTGTAAACGACATGAAAGTATTGCGAAGAAGTCTTTGTGTTCAATTTTATATGCTTTAATATGTAGTTATAGATAGACATTCATATAATGTTTTTGTTATTGTTAATTTGTGAATATTTTCTATGACACACTGTATGTAAATATGTAATTCGAAGTTTTCGTAACGCTAAACCGATTCGTTAGACAACTCATATTATATTTATACATTTAATTTTTTCAATAAACAATATCAGTGCAGCATAGTTGTAAATATGAGTTCGTAACTATATGTTTGTATGTCGGTATGTTTGAGTATAAACGATTTAGCTAATATTTCGAGTTTCGAGTTACGCATTTTCATCTACAAACTTTCCACTACGCATTCGCTTTAACGCATTTCGAAGTCCATAAGTTTTTGTAATATTTGATATTTTATTAATTTATATACTATATGTATGTATGTATGTTTTAATAATAAATTGTTGTAATATTGTTTTAGTATTTTTTTTTTTGTTGCTTCATTTGCATTTCAATAATATTTAATAGAAGTAATAATTATTACAAGTAAATATAAATTTTCAATCTACAAGTACAACATTTATAAAGAGCCTCTCATCGCTAACACTACGTACAGTATATACTCGTACTAAATAGTCTCAATAAGTATTTATAATATGATAATATAATAATGCTTTTAGTATGCAACTATTTTTAACTACTTTTGCTTTTCTAATAGGTTAACTTTCAATTTTTGTTTTTACTGAAAATTTACATTTAATGAATACATAGTTTAAGAAATATAGAACAAATTTAGAAAAAAAAAAACAAAAAAAAATATTTAGTAAAAAATAATTTTAAATAATTAACACTTTTTAAATAAAAAAAAAAATTAATATAAAATACCTTTACTTTAAAATCAAAATTCAAAAAGTAGTATGATGAACAGAATCAACTCCGGCGATATTTTATGTATGAATATCCATTATTATGTAAAGACTATATCTGAAATATAGCCCATAACAGTAATAAGAAAAGACAAACATGCGCCTTTTGGCTGAGTATCAGAAACAGCTCTTTTCAAATAAAATTTCCTCGCGTATATGCATGCGACAACGTCTCAGCCATTAAATATATGTTTCCTTAAGTTTATTATTAGATTTTATACTAATCTCGCTGGTATTTAAAGTTTAGCGAGTGTTCGTTTGCCACTCGCTTAAAAATGAATGGTGTAAATCTGGAAATTTGAATCAAATTTGCGTTATATTTCGTACTTCATAAGCTTCTGAGCAATATTTTTGTTTTCTCCACATAGATGTTTATCCAATAACTACAGAAAGTCTTCAAACAATGAATATAACTCAGCGAAATTCTAGAGATGTGACTAAATTAGGGAGGAGTAAAACTTTATTGCTTTACGGTTGAGAGAAAAATTTCGAAATTCATAGAATAAGAAATTCGTAAAAATAATTGCTGTGAAAATCGATATGAAAACTTTTTTATGTCATGCAATAAAATTTATATCATGCTATATGTGCAATATAAAAAATCGCATGATATATTTTATTTTTTTCTCCTCTTATGCAAACTAAAAAGCACCATTCTGTTAAATAAAAAATAATAAAAAAAATAAAAAATATAAATTTAAATGTATATATTTCCTTACAAAATATTTATCAAAAATGCAGCGAGTGAAAAAATCAATCCAACCAAGTGATGAAAATCAACGCATATACTATATGATTTGTATATATACAGAAATAAAACAAACACAATAATTAGTTTTTTTTTTCAAAAAGAATGAATTTGATTATTTGTTTTAATCATAAGTACTCATAGGCAAATGTCCATTGCTTTTAACAGCATTTTTTTCAGCAACTCGGTGCTTACAATAAAATATTTGCAATTTATTATTTAAATTGTTTGCATTTTCTTTTGTTGTATTTATAACAATTATAATTTCTTCTTTTTCTCATATATATGTCTCATTAAGAATATACAATATAATGAATAATAAACATGAATTAATTAATGTATGTGTGAGTATGTGTATTTAGGTGAGCGCATGTAAATATAGATATAAATGTATGTAATGCTTAAGTATAGCTGACATAAATGTGTTTGCATGTGTGTGTGTGTGTGAAAAACAACTACCCGTATATTAGACTATATGTATGTTTGTATGTATATTTGTATTTTATTAATATATTGTATATGTAACGCTTTTTCAAATCATTTTGGAAAATTTTCTTTACAAATATTTACGCCTATTCACGTGTGTGTAACAATGTACAGTTTTGTAACAACGAAATGGCGTTTAAATTATACAAAAATGTTTGGCAATTAATGCACATTAAAATATAATGCATGTTTGTAGGTCATACTCGCTATCATTTGCATTTTTCAGTAGTTAATTGTTACAAATCCTTTCAATTTATGGCATGCGATAGTGCTACATACAATGAGATATATATTTCAAGACAATACATATTTTGAATGCTTTTTAGCACTTTTTGTTTGTAGTAAATATATTTTTCATGCTAGATCATTATCATATTGTTAGCACAGTTATTCATATGTGTAATTGTGGTAAACAAATAATAAAAAAAATGTGAGAAAAATTAAAATTTTTCAATTAAAACTATCACAACGATTGGTTGGGCGCATGGCTTCATATAAATTATAGCCAATAATGCGCATAAATTAAAATTAAAAACAAAAATATATTAATAATGTATTTATTAAAAATACTCAAATTAAATGTTTTTTTTTTCTGGGAATGGGTAGATATTAATGAAATAAGTGGAATTTTTTCATAAAATATAAAAAAATAACTTCTATGTAAAATATAAAATTGTAAAAAATTTAGTTAAAGCTATAAAAAATATTAAAAAAGTATTAGTTAAAAATTAAACAATATAAATAGAGTAAACATTTCAAGGAATAATAAAAAATACTTTAAAAAAATGTTAGCATTTAGAATGGCTCTAAAAAATGTGCTGAATCTTTAATAAAATTCTTTACTATAAAAAATTGTTTTTATGCCAGTTGAAAATTTTTGAAGCTCCTTCAAGAACTGTATTATTTAATTAAAATAAAAATAATATAATATTTCATGCAAATATAATTTGTTAGCAATTTTTATAAAATATTTGTAAAATTTTTATAGTATTTTAAAGATTAAAAATTACAAATATTAAAAAAGTTTATGAAATTATTAGACAATTGAAGAGTACTAAATATTGTACGCATATATAAAATATTAAACCTTTTTAGTTTTTCATAATTCACTTTATAAACATTAAAGTGTCTTCAAAGCATTTAAAATAGTAGCACATTTTCTTATAAAATTGTTATTTTTATAAATAAATATTTTATAAATAACAATACAATAAATAGATCAAATAATTTTATAGTTTGACCTCAATTATTTCGTTTTCAAGCGAAAAAGAAATTAGCTATTTTCCAATACAAAATGTTACTTTTAGCAAAATTGCTTTCAATGCATTTCATTAAAATTAATTTAAAATGACGCAAATATATTTATAGATTATGCTTGAGTGATTTTCATGGGCCCAAACTTCAAACAATACTTTAAATATATTTTGCTTTTCATTTACCGAAAACGCACTTTTAAAGTATTGTCAAATGAGTTGCTTATGAAAATTTTTTTCCAAATTTTTTATGTAGAAAAAATCTAAATTTTCTTCGAGACAATGATTTTTAATATTTAATGTTAATGATTAAAAAAAAAAAGATTTTTAAGAATAAAAAATGTTATGCCTTCTCACTTTAATAAAAAAAGTTTTCTTAAAATATTTATGTTTCATGATCTTCTATTTCTTTGAAACTCCATCAAATATTCAAAATTAGTATTTAATAATTGTCATAGCATGCATAATTATTTATAACTCGCAATTAAGTCGAAATCGTATTTTTTAATAAAAATAATTTTCATGTTTTTTCTCGCAAATTTTACTCTTTTTTATTTTTTTATGTATAAATATTGGTTGTACATCGAATAGCGTTTTTTTTTTGTTTTCGAAAAAACCTAGCACACGCTCGATACTCTATATAAAGCGCGCTCGTTTTTTACTGCAGCTCTCTTTCAACATATTTATTTAGCATATATTTACGGCGCTCCTTCGCTTCTACGCATTTTTCATTATTTTTTCTTTTGCTTGCTTTTCTTTTGAGTTCCTTTTCTTTTCTTTAGCTTCAATTGCGCTTCATCACTTAAGAATTAAGAGTTTTTTTTTGTGAATTTTATAAAAATTAACACAGTTGGTCAAAGAGCTTAAACAACTAAATAACTGTTTTGATGGCTCTGCGTTACGTTGAGTAAATCGCAATCATATAATCGCATTTGGTATACAATATATATATATAATAATATATAAAGTTTTTATTTTTTATAAATGAGATGAAAAATAAATATATAATTAATATAATAATATAACAATGTGTTTATATAGTAATATATTTGTTATTTGTTTGTGTTTGTTTTGTCATGACAATAAATCAATTAAACAATATAAAATACAATAAAAAATAGTAATAAAAAATAATGGTAAATAATGGAACATATTATTTTTGTTTTTAAAATTACTAATTTCCTACAAAAAACATTGTCAAATTTTAATTCGTCGCGTTTATCAACACTGAGCTGCTGTCGGTAAATGCAAGTATTCCTTCATGTGCTGTAGAGCTTTCATGCTTTGGCTACCGCAAAAGTCAAAGCTTTGCGCAGCTTGTTGCTGGTGCGTTGCACTGCTAGGTCGAAGTCTCTGCTGGGCAAAGGAAATAAATTGCCGCCACACACAAATATCTAAACAAATTGAGCTTTTTCCGCACTCGCCGTCATTTGTTGTTGTCTTCCATTTATCGTTGTTGGAAAATTAGAAATGTATATTCCGCGAAGCTTTCGCACTGGCGCTTTTCGCCGCTTTTAGCGCCACACTTTAGGCAAATGAGCGCTTCTGCTTCTTGATAAGCTCCTGCAGCAGACGTGTCTTTGCCTTCTTCTCCTTGTACTGTGCATAGGTCTCTTCGATGGTTTTACGGTCATTCTTCAACATCTTACGACCATTTTGCTCCTCAAAGATAGTCTCATACTCGCGTATGGTACGTTTGAGTATCTTCTTCTCCTCGCGTGTCTTCTCCAAGTATTCCCACAATTGCTCAAGATTTAAGGCGCTAATATTCTCGCTCGCGCTGTTAGCTGCTGTCTGTGTGGTTGCAGTTGCTGTTGTTGCTGCCGCTTCACCGGTTGTAGCACCCGTTGTTGTGGTGGTTGAATCATCGGATGAAGCATTCGGTGCGGTCGCCGAGTCGCTGGGCGAATTCGATTCAGTGCTGTTGGCAGATGAGAGTTGGTGGGGTGTGAATTCAAAGACCATGGCTTCGTTTTCGAGTATGGTTGGCAACTCGGGTGCGCCGGCGACAGCGCTGCCCGATTGCATAACACTACGCAATACCATACGTTTGAGTTGGCGGTAGCGGTCGTACAATGGACGTGCTGCATCGCGTTCGTCCTTGGTGCCGGGGCGGCCATAGAGTGACTCGAAGTAGAGTAGGCCATGCTGTACGGCGCTCTTCTCTTGCACCAGCTGATCGGCGTTGAGTTCATCGAGCGATTCGGAACGATTGGTGTCCTCACGCTTATCGGAGAGGTTCTGCAAGTAAAATGTTTGATAAGTAAAAAGTGATAAATCTGGTTTATAAAAAATCATAAATAATTAAATAATTGCTTGGAGAAGCTAGTATAAAATTGCTTTGTGTTATGTAAGCTAAACTTTTCTCAGTCCAGTAGTTAGTTGCAATCCGAAAGCACTAACCATAACTCAATTAACAAATTCTTTTCTAACAAACCTTACTCTTTCGCCCTCAAACATTAGCAAGTCTACCTTAGAAATAGAAATAGTCAAGTCATCCAATTTGCAATTTTTAGATTGTCAATAGTGATGCTAGAAATTGTTTTGGAAAAGCTGATATTCATGATTGTTCCCTGCGAATTAAATCGAGAAATAATATATAAAACTAAAACAGGTGTTTCACAAGTTCAGTAGACGTACTTATGTCCTCATAACTATGTTCCATAAGTTCATATTTACGTCTAGAACTGAGTGTTTCAGAAGTTCAGTTTAGACAACTGTCTTGATAAAGGAATTTCTTCATGCTCATGAAAATTGTTCATCTCTGTACCTTAGTTTTCGAACCCGTACTAATATATCATCACTTAGTGGTTCACAAATTTCGAAAAAATTCGAAATTAGCTCTCATTTGCTAGTAATAAGATTTCAAGCCAACCGGAAAATAAAATCATGACAGTATATAAAAAATTGAATTTACGCTGATTCGCGAACAATTCTCGTGTTAATGAAAATTTTTTCCACAACCCACAAGAGAGACACCCCATTTATTGCTATTTTCATATTCACCTAATTGCCCTTCAGTGTGTGCTACGTCAGTCAGCCGGCGTTTGATGAGCTCTGAATTTGCAGCACAAAGCAGATAAATTTACGACAAATTTTTGACTATTTTCACAATTTGTTGACATTTATATTTAGCATTAATCAGGCGGGTGAGCGAAGCTACCAGCCAGCTAACTATGTAAATGAATCTAAACGAATGCAAAAGCGAATCACGAGTGAAAGAAATACAAAAATGAAATAAAATAGCAGAAATGTTACAGACAATACAAAAAAGTATCGAAGCCACAAAACGATAAGCAAAACTGTAAAACAAAAACTAACAAGCTCAACGCGCGCCAAAGAAAATTGCGACGCAAATATGAAATGAAATATTCGGGCATGAATCGCATGCATTGTTGTAGGGAATGGCAAAAAACATTGATAAATAAATATCAGCAATAAGCTTAAAAACCTTCCACTCGATTCCCCGCTATGTTTAAGCTCTGCTCTCTTATCACAAAATTTACTTAAGAAAGCAACAATAAAGTTATCCAATTTAATTTGATATGAGAGAGTATGTGGTTGCAAAATTAAAGTGCTTAAAACGCTTGCTTTTTTCATTTTTGATTATGCCAGTTTAAGCGTTTATACCAGTTGTTTGTGCGAAACGCTACTTTACAAGGTTTGTCGATTTGAAGATAGCTAGAAGTTTACAATGAATTTTATATTTCTCTATAAAAGCAGTAACACTTAAATGAAATGCATAAACACTAATTACTTTTCAGCAATATTCTAAAAAACCCACTTCTCATTAGACAAATGGTAATATATTTTGTATACCCGCTTAATGCGACAATAATAATAAATGGAGGAGCCTTAAAAATGTTTTTCATACATTAACTAATGCAAAATGAATAGTCACGCCCACACTCCTTTTGTAAATACCGCTTCAAAATATTCCATTTAAAAGTCATTTAATTGTCTTGAGATTTTATGTGAACTTAAAATTTCTATATTTTTTATGGCCCCTTTAACAAGTGCTCAGAAAAATAGAGTGTAGAATAGAGTCATTTGTAGACATATATTATGAACTAATTTGCTTTGTCTGACACCTAAGTTAAATTAGCGGTTTTTCACAAAAAAGATAATTAAGCTGTCTTAAAAGAGTTGAAGAAATAAATATTAATTTCTTTTCGAATATATATATATTTTTTAAATAATTTTAATAATAATAATAAAATTGATGACGGCTTAAAAACTTGTTTTTAGACAATGCAATACTTGAAAATGACTTGTTGTTTTGCAAAAAAAAAATTTTATTTAATTTTAATTCTATAATTTAATTTTCAAGCTTTGGATTTCTATTATATATTAAAACTTTCAATAATATTGATCAATACTTTTTTATTACGAACAATTTCAATAATCTAATTTTCATGCTAAGGATTTTAATTAAATTGATCAATATTATTGAAGATATATATTGATAAATATTCTTTTTTTAATTATGAACAGTTTCAATAATTTTATTTTCATATCGTGGATTTAAATAATATTAAAATACATAACTTCAATAATATTGATCAATAAATTTCATGTCAAAAAATGCTTTACAAATTATGTTTCTTTTTAGTCAAATTTCTCGAAGTTTGTTCAATATCAATCATACAATGTTCAATAATATTGATCAATATTTATATCCATATATTATTCTATATTTAATAACCATGAAAATAAATAATTATAATATAACAAAATTGGTTGCTATTACGAAATCTGTTAAATTAACACCTTTCATAAGATGAAGGACTACAGCTTTGGAGGTTCAAAATTAAAAATCAAATGGCAATAATAAAAATTTCATACTACTAAAAAGGCAAATCTTTACAAGAAAAAATAGCTGTTGACTCACTGTCAAGCATTTACAGACAGACAGAAATGTATTAGTCTCGCAAAATCTCTGCTAAAATTGTACACAAGTCGTTGAGCAAAAAATTTACCGCGTAAGAACATGCCAAAATGTCATTTTCAAAAATATCACGCTACATGTGCAAAATATGAATCAAAAGCGGACTGCAGCAGCAAAAAACCAATTTAAGATTTTTGAAATCAAAATTTACGAGCCAAAAGTGGCTGTTTTTATGCCAAATCGTCTCAATAAATGTATGTATTTTGGTTAAAGAATATGAAATGCAGTTGAAATTAGAATTTTTAAGTGCTTTTATGGAAAATATTGTGCTACATTTATATGTCTGTTATACAGAAGATATTTTGTTTGGCTCATTACTTTTATTACATAATTTTATGTGCTTCTTTATTTTTTAACAACCGTCTAATGACAAGTGGTTTCGCAATTTCGCTGTTTCATCGTCGCACATTAATTATGTGGTTGTTGTTTTTTTATATTTTTGTTCGTCATTTAATTTTAGCAACGTTTAAACGCTTGGATGTGCGGCGTTTACACGTGACGTGGCGCGCCGTTGCGTTTTGTTGCAGTTTTTTAAGTGTTTTTTAAATATACTCGTCAGCGAGTGGGCGTGTTTGCACATTTTCATGTGTGTTAGTGTGTTTATTCACGTGCGTTTCGCTTTCGTTTTGAGTTTTACAGTTGTCATTTTTCTATAACTTTTCTTTGTTTATACTAATACATATGCATAAAGTGAGCCATATAAATATATGAGATATATTTCTTCACGCGGAAACCAAAGCGAGCTGTCTGGGTCTGCAAACAAGCATTTATAAATATGTATAAGGAGAAGCGTCTGCCAGCAGATGGATAAGTAATCATTCTAGAGGTAAACAAGAACTATTTTTGGTGAATAAGAGAGATATAAATAGACAAGGGTAGAATTCTTCAAGAGTATAAAATCGCACAGAGCAGAAAGGTGACTATTGACATTTGGATTGTTGTTGTAGCATTTATGAAATATACAAAAAAAAATATTTTAACTCATTCCTTATATTAAATAATATAAATTGTAGACTCCTCTCTGAGAAATCCACCCCTTACATATACATACATAACTACAAAGCTCCCTAATTTCTCCATACCTTCTGAAAATATATATGTTATTCTTAAAGCATTACCTGCTCAATCTCCTGCAGAGTTGCCTTCATTTTCTCCAACTTCTTGGCCGCATCCATGCCACCGCTCACCTTCATGCCGAGCGCACCCATTGGATCGACCTTTAGCTCTTGACGCTCTTTGCGCAGCTTATTGATCTCAGCCAATATGTTCTTCATGTATTTGTCATTCATGCGCTCCGCCTGTGACGGCCGATAGCCCATGCGCATTTCATAAGCCTCTTCGAGCTGCACCAGCTTCTTCTTTAAAGCTGTGAGACGTTTATTCACCTGCTTCAGGCGCTCTTCGGGTGATTGGAAGGACATCATGGCGGGTATGACTTGTTCCATAACATCGCGCGAGGTAAAGGCACGAAAAGTGCTGAGTGAGTCCATGCAATCCATATCGTCGTCGAAACGCTGCGCAGCGGACTGCTTGTGAAACTGTTGCGGATATGGCATCACCTTGGAGAGCTTGGCGGCCGTGTCGAGATTATCGACGGGATGATGACGCACCGGCGCATAGCGACGACTTAGCATCGGTGTGGCATCTTCGGGTACGCTGCGTCCCCAGGGGAGCGCCTCCTGTGCAGCGGTTAGCGGCACGCTGTTGTAGGCGCTGCAAATGGCGCTCGTGCGTTTTACTGATTGCGCAGACGGCGCTGGTTTATTCTCCTTGGGCGCGGCAGTTGCGATGCCGTTGACGCTTTTGAGCTGCAATTGGTTTGAGGGCGCCGCGCCAGTCGGCGCTGGAGGCTGTGCGGTTGACGCCGCTGCCTGCTTTTGTGGCTGCTGATGGAAGTCAATTAGATTATTGTCATTGTGGTCATTGGTGGTTTTCTCATTGCCGCTGCCATTGCTACTGTTGCTGCTGCTATTGGCGGTGGAACCTTTCTTGCTAATGAAACCGCGTCGTTCATACTTCAGTGTTGACAAATCATATTTGTAGGCGGAATTCTCGTCAAAACGCTTCGATGTGGCCAAATACTTGCTAGCCGCGCTGCTGCTGCCGCCACTGGCGCTGCTCTTCTTCACAACGCCCACCTTGCGGCCGGGCGGCTGGCGTGACTTGCACGAGCGCTCGCTGCTGCGGCGACGCTCATGCTCACATTCACTGTCGTCGCTGTCGCGATGCTTGTTGCTATTACCGTTAGAGCCGTTGGTGCGTATGGGCGAAAAGCGCTGCGAGCGCGCCGGGCTAGTTTCGTAACGTGAGCGGCGTGTCATATCTTTGGTAGGACCGGTAACCCAAGAGTCGCGATAGACCGGTGCGTGCGCGGTGTCTTCCTGCTGCTGTAGTTGTGTTTGTTGTAACTTCTGACGATTAGCTAGCGCGCCGTCGTTTTCATTCGCGGCGTTGCGCTCTTGCTGTTGCGTTTGACGCTGCTTCAAATCAGCGGCGCGACACTCAGCGGCTTCGCGTAACTCTTGTTCGTAAATAGCATACGAAGCGGTCTTCTTGAAGTCCTCCGATGAAACGCGTCTTATCACATCCGCGCTTTTATTCTCCTTCAACCCGTTACCGCCGGCATTAAGCGCATCCGCACTACCTACCGTCGCCGCTTGCTGCTCTTGCGTGAGTAGCTCTTCGCTGTTGGAGCGCTGTAGCTTACGATCCTGTGTCACTGATGAAGTGCTGTCAAGGCGCTCTTTACGTTTACGCGACTTCTGCCATTCCAAAGGATTGATCACTTCGGGTAGATATGTTGAACTAAAACGTGTTGTTGTATTTGTATGTGTGCCGTTATTATTATTGTTGTTGTTGTTGTTGTGGTTATTAATGCTGTTAATATTGATGATATTATTGTTATTCTGCTTGAGTGTGCTGGCGACCAGGGCTAGCGTGTTGTTGGTCGTTTTGTCGGGACTGGCGAGTGTATGATGCACGCACTCAACACTGTCGGCGCCCTCCTTATGTGCGGGCGTATTTGCCGCCGACGACGAAGAAGAAGACGATGATGATGATGAAGAGGAGGATGATGAATTACTGTCACAAGATGCTGTCGATGAGGATGAACCAGTGAGACGACTGAGGTCGTCTTCGCTTAGTCCTGTGGTAGGATGGCGCATGCCGCACTGTAAAGGGGGAGAAGAGAAAGAAATATTAGTTTTTTGAGTTACACAGAAAAATAATAATCAATATATACGACAAATTACTATTCATTTATTTAATATAATTAAAATTACAGCAATAATCGCGCTCAAATGCGCTTAAGTCGGATCAATATGATAAATTTTGTGTTGTGGCAAAAAACTGTAGAATCGCGTGCAACTAAAAAGCTCAAGCTAATAGCCAATTAAAGCTTTCATTTAATTATAATATAAACACAATTATACTAAAATCCGTTAATTGCTTTACACAACTGCTGTATATGAAACTAGCAATGGTGCGCACGGGCGTATGAGTAACATTTTAATAATTCATCATCATTCAGTTTTTTTTTGCGCTTAAAAGCAAAATCTGGAGAAATATACAATGCTAATTAACTAAATTGTGCAAAACGTATTTATTTAAATATTCATTTTTTGTTTTGCTGACATATTAATAAAGATTTTGTATAGTATATGTACATGTTAGCCCAATGCATTCGCTTAATTGTGCTTATGGCGTAATATTATAAAATTTCAATTGCTTTTGGATCTAGCATAAGATAAGCTAAACACTTAATAATATATCGAAATTATTTAACAGCTATTTTCCAGCTATCGATTTCAACTAAGTGAAGTGGCACTTTTAACTGACTACATACATATATATATACATACATATTTGTATGTACGTATATTCTTATACATATGTGTATTTATGTATATGATTAAGTTTAACAATCCATCAAATGTGTCTCAGCCTTATTATGATTCACTTCTTATCAGTAATTAGCCTTTTGTGTTTTTAGGAAGTAAGCATGTTGTGAAGAACACCATTTTATAACGATAAAACAAAGGTAAGTGAAAAAAAAAAATTAAAAATCTTATAAGAAATACAATTTTAGTTAAATTTTCCTTAATTTTCAAAAACTAATATTAGTTCTTGCTTTTGTAGAGAACTAGTTACCAACTAATGCTTTAATCACCACTTTCAGATGAGTTTGGAAATATATAAAATATTTGTTTTCGTTTCGTTTCGCTGAAATTTTAGCAAAATATCTTAAAAAACATGCAAATACACAAATTTGAAAAAAGATGGAACTAGTTACAGACTAGTTACAAAATCATGATTTTAGGAGTAGTTCCAAAAAGTAAGCATAATCACTGAAATGTACATAATAACATATATTTTTTTTATATTTTAAATATTTAGCCTCATTAAGGCCTAATGTAATATGATTTTGAACATGAAAGCAACACAGCACCACAACATGTTACATAAACTGACTTTGATTGAAAATAAAAATTAATAATTATTTAAAAATATAAAATAAATGTTTACCAGAAAGTATGTGATGAGTCTCGGTGTCATTTTGTTAAATGTAAAATACTTGTCTTCAAAATACTGTAAAACGTTACTGTCTCTGTTTAACTAGCTATTTTAGAGAAAATATTTTCCTTATATTTCTCTTGGAATGTCTTTCCAAAACACTTTATCGCTAATCACCAAAAATATTCAAAACGTTATCTTGGTTGCTTTTGAAGACCGCACGCTCGTTAAGTTACGTTTTTCTTTTATCAAAAATACGCTAATCACTGATTGCCTTCAATTGAATTCAATTATTTCGTCGCGCACAATTTGAATGGCAAATGATTATTTACAATTTTGTATTCTTTACTGTTTGTCTTTTTTGTACAAGTGGGTTCGCTAAAGAAATCTTTCCGCTGTGCGGCTGTGTTTGGTTTCAGCGTTTGTCAAAGTGCCGTTGAGCGCGTTCCCAAGTGGCACTCCAGTTGTAGTTTTGGCGGAGGAAATTATTCACAATTTTTTCCCTGACCATTCGATTAACGTGCATAGACGTTTCAAATAAAATTGTTTTTAAAATTTTATTATTTTTTCACAATTTTAAAATATTTTTCAACGTTCGGACGTGTATTGTATCACTACACAAAATTGTTGTGCTCTTTGCAAAATCTGTTTCACTAATAAATTCATTGCCGCTGCAGCAGGCCATATTATATATGCGAAAAATTGCCGCCGCGGTACACACTCTCAAGCCGAAAAGTGTTATCCACTGTGTACACAAGAGCGCATTAGACATTGTGTACTCATACTCATACTCATATTTATCTTTAATATCTTTGAAACATTGGGCTCAGTGCGCTCCCATTGAAATGGCGATGACAGTGAGCGGCAAAAGGTGATCGCGTGTGATCGGAGTTTACCGCTCAGCAGCGCTATGTAAATATGACATGCCGGCGGTTGCTGTGAGAGCGGTTAAGTTCATTGACAAACCGATTGCCGATAACGTACAAAAACGCATTGGACGGGTGAATCAAAGCCGCCTACTCAACCCACTCACGCTACACAAGCTGGTTGGATAAATCACAGCGTTGAGTAAAGCGGCGTTCGGAGTGCAGGCCAGACTATTCTACGTCATTCGGTAGCAACTTCGTCATGCGCTGAGAGTGAGAGTGGTAACTGATAAAAGCGTGAAATGTTTATCCAACGTGACGCAAAATATTTGTGGAGCACAACGAATGGAAGTGTTTTGAAATCTAAATTGGTTTGCCAGATTGGTTGTATGGAAGCTGAAGCTAAATGCTTAATTTATCAAAGATAAATAGTTGTTTAGTATAGAATTCTAGGAAATATTTTAATTGCGTATTTTTCTGATTAAAAAAAATTTAATTTTTAATTAACGTATGTCCGATCTAAGGTCAATAATTTGTCGCGAAATCATTGAGAGTCGATGGCTCAAAGTTTAAGTGTTTTGTTATAAAAATGTAGAACAAGATTTAAAATTGTTTTCAACGCCCCACAAAAATATTTTATTAAATAATAGAAAGTATATAAAGACCCGCATTGCAATATATGGTCCAAAAACCCACTCACAAAGCTTAGATTTCTTAACTCTGGCATCTCTCTCACTGCTATCAATAATTTGAGAGATTCTACGAGCGAGTTTAATTTAAATCTCACTAACAGATACTCTTTCAATTGCACACAAGTTTTCTCACACACTCTCATTACACTCACAATTAATTTTGAGTGCCTCTCTTCGCTTACCAGCGCTCTGAAAGTCTCTGCGCCATCGATTGTCAAAATAAACACTGTTGTGATTTTCAATTTCATACACTGTTTGCTTTAGGCATGTATGTACAATATATTGACAAATAAAATTTATGTAAAATTTGTGTTTTTTTCTCAACAAATATTTATGCAGTATTTTTAAACGTAGTGTTAAAAGTTTATCAAAAATAGACTACAAATTTCATGTTATTTATGACGTTGAATTTTATTGATTAGCATGAAATAATATGGGGTCAATAAAATCGAAGTTCGCACGACGACGTCCATTAGACCAATAAAAATGAAATCAGTAAATATTAATTTCTTCGTTAAACACAAATTGCAAACGAATTAAAAATTATGGCACAATATACATTAAGACATAGCAAATTTGTTTGTATGAAGAAAGTCACGCGTTTGGCACTGAGTAAAATTGAGTAATGGCTATAAATAAAATAACTAGCTGAGCACAATATTGTTAAGAGCCATTAGAAGGCACGTTTTTTCATAAGAACTTTGAGTAGACGTTTTGGGAACGGTAATAATGTTAAGCAATTAATAGTGCAATTAAATCATAAACGAAGAGTTTGACAATAAATATTGTAGTCAAAAACTAGACTGTTTACTTTTAGTGACAGGTGTTGGAAAAAGGGGCCAATCATAAGAAGATACGTATATTTTGTAGGAATCAGCAGCGCTTTAATACTATTTTCTTTAATTGCCGTCTGATTTTGCTTTCTTCTTTTTTATGAAACCCAAATTTAATCCAACATACCATTTTGAAAATATTTTTTTCATTGGCAAAAAGGAGCAGCTCGGGAGTATATTCACTCGTATGAAGAAATCGTTTAAAATGATTTCGTTTACAGAAGAATAATAAATACTTTTATTGCTATTTTTCGCTTAATAAAAATACAAAAAATAGAAAGTGAAAAATAATACTAAAAATGCAAAAATTGCACCACTTCAAAGTTTCACAAGCACTTAGAATGAAAGTAAAACGTTGTACTTTGTTAGCAATGTTACATAAGTGCTGTATAAACATTTCTTTTTCAATATTGACTACAAATTCTACACTAGAAATCTTTCGCCCAACACTTTCTCATGACTCATAGACCACATTAACGGCGAGTGTATATAAATTCTTTTTTATTTGAAGTCTATTTATAAAAATATCGACGCAACCAACATACGTCATAACGTAAGACGCCAAACACCACGGGTTTTCGTACAGTAAATAATTAAGTGTTGCTAATTGAACTCGAAAACATATGCCAGAGAACTTCGAAGGCATGGCGCTGGTGAACTAAGTTGAATGCGAAAAAATGAATGAACCCATCAACCAATTGTGACGATTTTTGGATGGGGGGACCATAAATTGGACTTCTTGTATTTCATTTGAAATTCTTAATATTTTGAATTTTTTATACTCTCGCAACAAAGTTGCTATGAGAGTATTATAGTTTTGTTCACATAACGGTTGTTTGTAACACCCAAAACTAAACGAGTTAGATATAGGGTTATATATACCAAAGTGATCAGGGTGAAGAGTGGAGTTCAAATCCGCATGTCTGTCTGTCCGTCCGTCCGTCTGTGCAAGCTGTAACTTGAGTAAAAATTAAGATATCTTAATGAAACTTGGAACACTTATTTCTTGGAAAACACATAAAGTGCCATAACTAAGCCATAAATAAAGCTATGGAAATAAAATTTGGTATGAAGGATCACACTATGAAGGGGCATATTTGGATGTAATTTTTTTGGGGAGGTGGGCGTGGCCCTGCCCCCAAATAGGTTTTTTGTACATATCTCGGAAACCAATAGAGCTATATAAACCAAACTTTCTGCAGTCTTTTTTTTTAGTCACTTCTTAATACAGTCCAAAAATGAAAGAAATCGGATAATAACCACGCCTACCTCCCATACAAAGGTTCGGTTGAAAAGTACTAAAAGTGGGTTAACTCACCAACGAATAACATCAGAAACACTAAATTTCACATAAGAATTGGTAGATGGAAGCTGCACAAGAGATTTTTTTAAAAAATGGAAAATGGGCGTGGCGTCGCCCACTTATGGGTCAAAAACCATATCTCAGGAACTACTCGACCGATTTCAATAAAACTTGGTTTGTAATAGTTTCCTTACATCCCAATAATATGTTGTGAAAATAGGCCAAATCGCTTCACAACCACGCCTACTTCCTATATACCAGAACTTTGAAGACAATCTGAATCGTTTACTTTACAATATATAAAGAAAGCACTAGTGAAGATATCGGTGCAGAACTTTGCACAAATACTATGTTTATAGTGTGGCAGCCCCATTCTAAAAATCGCCGAAATCGGACCATAGGTTTTTAAGGCCCATATATCGAACACGAGGACCTCGGTGCTTCTAACCTAATATTATGGTTTCCAACTTTCAATGGACTTTATACAATATATAGGACGAATATGTGGGTCAAATTGTGTATTATATGTATAATATAAATAAAGTTAAATAAATAAATTGCGAGAGTATAAAATGTTCGGTTACACCCGAACTTAGCCCTTCCTTACTTGTTTTAGATTTCATTTTTTAAATTTTCTCATAGTTTAGCTTATTTCAGATTATTCTTAAATTAGGCGACCCTAAACTAGAATGAAAAATGTAGTCTGCATTTAAGCGCAAAATATATAATTAAGGGATGGTTTAGCTAAGTCACATACCAACCGAAATTGGGGTACCAAAGCTTATACTGAGGGATCTTCAATATTTGTTCTTTAGTCTTCGAATCACTAAAATTAGCAGAGTGACGAATGTTGGCTATATTACAATAGTAGGACATCCACATATATTTTTTGTGTACTTTTCATATTTTCAAATGATTTATGCAAAAATCACACTCAATTTATGTTGTTAAAGATCGTGATCGAATGAACATCACAACTGATCCAATAAAAGATTCATAATACTCATTTCAAAAAATTTAATTTGAAGTATTACCGGGTCAGAAAATGTAAGCGTATAAGTAAATATGCCATCAACAAGTAACAAGTGTTCATAAACGGTAATTTACCTAATCGTTCTATACGTCGACGATCACATAATGAAGCGATCATTCGCCGGCTCTTGAGCCTACGCAATGCAATTGAAACTGGTTACGGCAAGTTGCAAACCAAGCCAGTGACAAGTTCAAGAGGTGTGCGCCAGTTCGCGACATTGACATTGAAATTAACTGATTAAAAAGGCGTGCGTATAATTGTATATAGAGAGGTGTACACGATCAGTTATAAGAGTACATTGTAGCAGATGCAAATTACTGACATATGTATGTATGTAAGTAGCTACAAAGCACAACAACTTCAATATAAGCCGTTCTTTTAAATGTGGCATGTTGACAATTGATCGTGTGATCGCAAGTGATCGCGTGTGACAACGCATATTATACAGTTATTCAAGTCTTGTGACTACAGTTGCTTATTTTATGGGCGTCAATTTTGTTGCTAAAATGTTGTTGTACACTAATTGACATTTTTTTGAAGAAAAACAAAATCAAAACTCTTTTATTTTGTTGTCAATGGAAATTCCAATTAATCTATTTATAAAAGATTTGATCAACATCACAAACTTTGTCCTAAAATTTGGAATTTTTTTGTCTGCGAAAGAGCCATAAATTTGACTTGAATAAATTTTGGGCTACAAAAGCTCATTGAAAATGCAAAAAAAAAAAATAGAGTTTTATTTAAATTAGTTCAACAAAAAATATGAATGAGCTGATAAGCAAGTTTTTTGATTCAGCAAATGCCGTACGTTTCCATTCATAAAGCTGTTGAATATTAAAATATGCCAAAAGAAATATAATATTTGAGATGTGTCTGTATGTATTAAATATGCATGAAATTCTCAAAATAATTTATTCTCAAATCATATCAATTGTATATAAGTAGGTGGATGTGTGTGTATACAAATCACATGTTTTCAGCCGCTTTCAATTAATTGTCACATAACTAATCGACGAAGGGGCAGACAGCGACCAACCGGCTGACTGCATAATTAACGAGATCATCAGCAAACCCAGTTCTTGCCTCCAAATGAAATATTTCAGACACATGCTATATAAATTGTTTTTATTTTCTTGCATTTAACGAGCAATTGAAACACGGATTTGCGGATTCACGGATGCGGCTTACGAGAGTCACGGGAATCCAATTCATTTTTGCCAGTGAAAAAATAAAATATAATAAAATTTGTACCGAAATGGATGGGTCGTGTGTCCGCGGCAACCGGTTGGTTTGCTAAAATTCTTTTTAAACAGTAAATACGAGAGCTTGTTTGTATACTTAACTTGTGCTAAGCCACGGCTGGTGCGCGTGGTACAGAACGGCAAACTTTCGGCTTTGCAAGCCATTATTATGGCAAGAGAATAATATTTCTATTATGCAGTGTGATAAATTGCCAAGCATGTTCTATTCAACGCCGAATTTTGTTGATGCTAAAGTAGTATTGTAATTTATGATGTGGTCAGGCAACGCACCGTTGCATTTACCGTTTTGAACCGGCTAAAGCTAAAAACAAATTAATTTGTGTGGTCATAAAAATCATGGCTGTTGGGATGACGTGAAATGGATATTTATTGTGAAATGGTGTAGGCATATTTCGCAGATTATAATAAAAATTATATTTAGAGAAGAATAATCCAACTGAATTCCAGTAATTTATAAAAAAAATGTGATCAGTGATCGAATAAAGATCAAATCTTCAAGTGATCTTATACGCCAGAATGTCGCTCTGAGTTCTACAATATGTTATGAGGTTTTTGTTTGATGTTGGGCATAGAACTTAAAAATAAAACTTCAAATCTACAAACTACCAAGAACTATGTACTTTGTTCTCGGGGAAAGAACGAAGGATATTTTACGAAACATTTTTTATGATGTTGAGAACTTCGATAGCGACCTTAATGTGATCTTTGACAAACTAATCCTTGGAATCAAAATTTTGAGTGTCAACACCTTTGAGAAAAAAGTAAAATTTTATAAAAACTTTGTCAAGCGTAATTTTCCAAAGAACCATATTATTTAAAACCTAATTTTTTAACAGAATTGTCTCTTGAAAATAAAAATTATGAAATATGGGCCAAACATTTGACTTTTAAGAATACCTTCGGAGTGAAATGAAAATGAAATATGTCGGAATAAAGAACACCATGTTTTGAAAATATAAAGTGAATAAAAAATGTGTTCAAAACTAGAGATGTTTAAAAGCATTTACAGAAAAATTTTCGGAAATATCTCTTAGAGCTTAGAGTTACCGAAATTGAAGAAAATATTATAAAACAGATGAAGAAGAGAGTGAATGTATTTCTTGTAACAGTGACTCAATGTTCCATCAAGTTTAACCAAAGAGCAATCTTATGTTTCAATAAAAATTATATATTAGATACATGATCCATACCACACACTGACTAGTTAATTTCAATTATTTTCTAACAAAGTTAAGAAAAAACATATAATAAGTAAAAGAAAAAAATAAATATAAACAAAAATCACACCACAGCTTTCAGCAAATATTTTGAATGCATAAATTCATTAATTTATCCATGACCAAATATTAAGACTACAATAATTGATTGCAAATTAATTAGCAACGAAAATCAAAATTAAATAAACAGACGTAAATATTTGGGAGTGAAATGAAAAACAAAGCATTCTTCACACACGCGAAAGCGCACGCATCAAAATCCAATCGTTCTTCGAGAAAATCCATGCGAAATTTTGGAAAAGTAAATACTAACGGCTAGCCGCATACAATTACAATATTATTTTTTTTTTTCAAAGCTATTTGCAAATATTATTGAACGAGCGCTGCCTGAAATTTCCTTATATAAGATATTTATGAAAAAATGGTAAACCCGAATTTTTACGCGTATTTACTCTCCGAAGAGTTATGTGATTTAGAAAGGACTTTCCCTGTCAGCACTCTTTCTTCAATTGTCATATATTATTTATTAGTATAGAGTTATGTCTAAAGTAAATAAAAAATATTTACCAAGTACTTGGTTTATTGGTAGCTTCTAGGTGGGGTGTACGTGCTTCGTTAGTTAAACACTATAATCATTTTTATTTACTTGTTTGTTGTTTTTGTTGCGAATATTTACCAACAAACCTACGTCATTGTCATGGGTTTGCGCAAATTTTGCAATTAATGGTACAAATATTAAATAGTTTGCCATTATTAATGAGCATTTTTTTGTAAACATACCATAATATTATATTTTCTTCAATATTTTTATTTTTTGCGAAATTTGACGTTTAAAAACATTAAATATTTATATGTATATAAATAATGCAAAATATTGCACAATATTTTCTTCAATATTTTTTTATTTTTACGAAATTGGATATTAAGATATATAAACTTTTATTTTATATTTTTAATTAAATTGCTGTTAAATATTGCACAATGTTTTCTTCAATATTTTTTTATTTTTACGAAATTGGATATTAAGATATATAAAATTTTATTTTATATTTTTAATTAAATTACTGTTAAATATTGCACAATGTTTTCTTCAATATTTTTTTATTTTTTTATTTGTTGCAAAATTTGAGTTTAAATTATTATAAATATTGAAGACACACGTGCTTGCTAATTAATGAATTGATATAAAAAGTTATCAACGAAAATAAATAATAAATTAATAAAAAAATTTACAGCTTTCTCGTGTTTGTAATTGATTAAAAGTAAAAATAAGTAATTTAAAATTAAAAAAAAAAAAAATTATCGTTAATATTTATAAGCTGAAGTACTTTTTTTTATATAGTATATGTATGAAATAAGTCAAAAATACATTAAATTGACTTATGACCTTAATTAATACCGTTGCACTAAGCAAGTGAGTTTGTTTTTAATTTTCTAATTGTACAATAGGCTCTACAATTAACTGAAAAGCTGTGATACAGTACAGCTCTATGGAAATAATGAATTCATGTTTTAATTATGAAATAAACAACTTTATTAATATATTGCTACATTTAATGGCTTTCCCTCTGCTTTATTAAATATAATTACACGCTAATTCGAAATCCATAAAACCTATAGAAGCCCTGCATCATATGAATGCGTCATCAGGCATCAATAAAAGTCAACTGACATGTGAGCGTAGAAAGATTATATAATAATAATTGGTACTTGTGCCATAAGCAGTTGCTGGGCCGCAATTTTTTCACTTAATGGGGCGCCCAGATGGATTTAAAAGACTCTCAACAGTACAACACTTTATCAACATATTATTTGTTACAATCTTAGACATCACTTGCTCATTCTGATGTTCTTATATGGATATTGTATTTATATTTTTTTCAGACGGTTGGTATGTGAACCCACGACGTACGTAGGCCTAGTCACACACTCAACCCACTTGTTTGTGAGCGAAATTATTGCAACAAAAGGATTTAAATTTATTACACAATATTGTGTATATGTCACATGTGAGAGCACAATTAATTAGCAGTGTAGGCCGACAAGCAGAGTCATGTGAGTTTACAAAAGCAAAAAAAAGAATACCAAGAGTAATTGATTACCGATTTCAAACTATAAATCTGAGAACAATGCTTATAACGGGTGATTTTTTTGAGGTTAGGATTTTCATGCATTAGTATTTGACAGATCACGTGGGATTTCAGACATGGTGTCAAAGAGAAAGATGCTCAGTATGCTTTGACATTTCATCATGAATAGACTTACTAACGAGCAACGCTTGCAAATCATTGAATTTTATTACCAAAATCAGTGTTCGGTTCGAAATGTTTTTATCGACAAATTTTGTTCAGCGATGAGGCTCATTTCTGGTTGAATGGCTACGTAAATAAGCAAAATTGCCGCATTTGGGGTGAAGAGCAACCAGAAGCCGTTCAAGAACTGCCCATGCATCCCGAAAAATGCACTGTTTGGTGTGGTTTGTACGCTGGTGGAATCATTGGACCGTATTTTTTCAAAGATGCTGTTGGACGCAACGTTACGGTGAATGGCGATCGCTATCGTTCGATGCTAACAAACTTTTTGTTGCCAAAAATGGAAGAACTGAACTTGGTTGACATGTGGTTTCAACAAGATGGCGCTACATGCCACACAGCTCGCGATTCTATGGCCATTTTGAGGGAAAACTTCGGAGAACAATTCATCTCAAGAAATGGACCCGTAAGTTGGCCACCAAGATCATGCGATTTAACGCCTTTAGACTATTTTTTGTGGGGCTACGTCAAGTCTAAAGTCTACAGAAATAAGCCAGCAACTATTCCAGCTTTGGAAGACAACATTTCCGAAGAAATTCGGGCTATTCCGGCCGAAATGCTCGAAAAAGTTGCCCAAAATTGGACTTTCCGAATGGACCACCTAAGACGCAGCCGCGGTCAACATTTAAATGAAATTATCTTCAAAAAGTAAATGTCATGAACCAATCTAACGTTTCAAATAAAGAACCGATGAGATTTTGCAAATTTTATGCGTTTTTTTTTTTTAAAAAGTTATCAAGCTCTTAAAAAATCACCCTTTATTACTTACAATTACAAACGTACAAGAAGCATTTTTCACTGCTGTTGGGTACAAAAATCACAAATATTCTTAATTTAATTACACATTACTGTTTTAACTAATTAATGACGTAATGCAATTACTTTTCACACTTTTCTCTACTCAAATAGTATTTCTGTAACATAGAGTCATAGCTAGTCAAAGCAAAACGAAGGAAGTAGGAAACCGTTACATTACAGTAACTTAACTTTCTTAGTTCTACAACTTCACTTACAACAACTTTCTTAGTCATACAACAACAACAATAACATAAATATGTCAATATTTATGACATTCATGCTTTTTATCTTAGAACAAATGTACAGCTGAACAGCTCAGACATGGAATTCATTCATCATTTAGTTAAGTAAAGTAAAATTGCATTGCAAATGTAAATATGTAAAGCACAGTTATGAGCCTAAAAAACAGAGTACATTTAAGTGGGGGAAGCACTTGTCACTGCAGGTGTGTGAGTAATTCCGGCAGAAGCTCAAACATACTCACACTTTTGAGGAGTTCTGCTGATAGCCAATTATATACTTATTTGCAATATTTACAAAAGCTTATATATATATATATATATATATAATATATATATATATTGTAACTGTTTATGTAAATCATTGCCCGCCAACTTGCTGCTTCAATTAATGATTAATTACACGGTTGGCGGTGTACATTTCTTTTTCATTATCCATTGCCAATATTTGCAGAGCAATATACATACTTACACATAACGGTAAATACATTAGTACACATTAGCGGCAATTGTGTAAGTCTTAACAAAAGCCTCACGTTACGTTTATGTAAATACCGTTATCAACAAGAGGAGACAAGCGAAAGCCGGAATATGGATTCGCAATTAGTCTCGTGTAAATACAAACATTTTAAATTATAAGAAATGAATGGAAAGTGAAGCCATTGCATGTGACCTGATCACCTTTTTCTTAAGTCCATGCGACAATTGCTGATAAGAGAAATTAAATTCTCCAGACAGCATGATAAGTGGGGAAATGCCGATGGGGATGGGGATTTTATAGTAAAATGGTGAAATTTTATAGCAATAAATATTATTATTTGTTGTTATATTTTTTGTTGATGTTTTTCAATTTAATTAAATGCAAATTTCAGAGAAGTGGCAACCTTAATCAAATATATTTACAGTGGTGTGGCTAGTCAAGTCAGTTCACCTTGATGCTCATTTGTAATAATTATTTTATACTTTCGAGATGAAGAAAATTAAATTTTAATAAAAAAATAGATGGCAACACTCAATTTAATTAAATGAATTTTGTGGTAACACTTCACAAATACATGTTTGATAGAAATATTTCCTGAGCCGACTTGATATGATGCCTATATGTATTGTAGTAATTAGTCTACTTATGAATCTAATTTTAATACAAAAACTTAATAGGTGGCAAGTCTGCCGAAAATACATTCAGCCTTAAACTCCTTTAAATATTTTTAATTTGATACAAATATTACAAAAACTGTTTTTTTTATTTCAAAATTTTTTAAAATAAAATTAAAAAAAGGTGGCAACACTCCCAAAAAAAATTATCAACTAAAAACTTACTTAAGCTACCTTAGCTTGAAATCCATATAGTTTTCAATGCGCTAATATTACAATTTTTCGACTAAAAATATAATAATAGTAAACAGGTGGCAACCTTAAAATTTTTAAATGTTTTACGCAAATTATTCCTTAAAATTTTGAAATATAATATATGTTCAAATTATTCTGACTGTACTGTGGTAGCTCATTTTTTTGCTGGAAGCGTGACGGAATTTTGTTACGTAACATAATTTCGTTTCATGTTTAAAGAGATTTCACGACTCCTCAGCACTTCATTAATTAACTATTTTAATAATAAAGTAATTATGTAGGAGTATATAGTATATGCAATGCAGTTAATAATAGTTGTTTACTGTTTATGATAGCTGTGCCGCTTCGGCCTTCTTACGTTCTTAATTAATACGCCCGTCATTTTATTTCCCTTGACCACTGCATCAGTTGGAGAACAAGAACTAAAATAAGTTCAATATTTATAAACAATATCGCAGAGCATAAACAAGATGGCAGCCGTGCTATGCGTCACGTACGCAACGCAATACGCATTCGAAATACATACATCCCTACAAACACGTAAATATGTATATATGCATTTGCATGTGCTCTGACAACAACATGTATATTGGAAATTAAGCTCTTTTTACATTTGAAAAAACAAAAGCATAAATAATGCAGATGTTGGAAAACGAATGCAAAGGTAGCGAGAGTGCGGGCTACAAGTGGATAGTCGTCGTATTACAGATGTATGTATGTATATATCTAAGTATATATTTACTAGTGGCTATGTAAATATGTGGGTGTGTATTTGGCGTAGCGTATTAGTAAACAACAACATGAAACATTTAGTAGATTGCAAATATATTTATTTAAATTATTCAAGCTGGTGATTGGACTGAAAATTATATATGTACATATGTATGTATGCTGTTTCCACATTGTAATTGAAATATTAGTATATAATTTATTCAGTAATTTATGAACTAATTTTAATCAATAAATTCAACCACAAATTCATTAGTTACACCACTGATTATTTTTAAAAATTTATTTCATTGAATTTTTTGATAAATCACAGAGTCTCAAATTTGAAAGGATCATATACGATACTAGTCGTTGAACGGTAATTCTTTCAATACAACAGTGAAAGTTCTTAAGCTTTTTAAGCTCGAAAAGCTGCCACTAGAGGTCGCTTCTAATTCTTAATGAGAATCCAATGCTTCTTTTATATAAGGTTGCACTTTGATTATCCAAGATTATCGCCGGCTCATTAAGACACAAATTAAATTTATTATCTATAATGTTAGCCCTTCAAATAAGTTAGCAATTTATATTTATATTTATGACTAATTCGTTGCAACTACTTCAAATGAAAGCTTTAGAAAACACTTCAGCATGCTCAAGTGGCAGTAGTGCCGCCAAGAGTATTATCCAATTGACGATGTAGGAAAAAAAGCATTAAAAATTATCTTGAAAACTGGATGAATATATATATAGACAAACTATAGGATCGAAAAAAGTCATACTAGTTGTGAATTTGATAAATAAAATACTAATTTAGGTTAAAAGAAAACTGAGTGTTATGGTGGAGATCAGCACAGAGCATTTACAACTGTGCGAACTTAATACCAAAAACTAGGTAAGAACTCTGTGATGAAAGCTCAGTGAAAGCTAAGTCTTCAGGTGATTATAGACATATATAATATGTATATATAATATCTTCCGCGCAATGTTAATTAATCTAATTGAATATTTCTTGGTAATAAAAATAAGTTTACTCAAAAGCTCACAGACTTCCTCCCTCACAAAAAATAATAATTTAATTTTTAAATCTTTTTTGTTATATATTAAATTCTATATATAGTAGAAAGTATATTATAATACCATTTACTAGCAATGCAAATAAAATATCAATCATGAAAGATTTCAAAAACACATCATCATGCCAAATAAGGTAAAGAAAGTTTATTTGGAAAAGGCATTTGACTTTCGCGAATGAAAGAAATATCGATCGATTTGTCAAGCATTAAGCTAAATAGTCAATATTGCGTTGAATTTGATAAATAAAGCGATAAAAAGTTAAATAAAACAACAATAAATCAAAGGAAATAAAGTAAGGTATTAAAAGCAGAGCTTTGCGCTGGTATGCTTTGAAGTGTAAATGGCTAAACACTGGCTAGTGCTTCTATTGCTTTTATTGTAAATATATGCATGTACTTCGCTGCTACAACTGAAGTTTTTTTTTAATTTCAAACAGCACAAAACAACGATTTTACAACAATAACAAAAATTTACTGTAGAAGTGTTAGGCACGCGCCCGGTAAATAGCAAATAGGCGACTACTCTAATTTATATGCATTGTGCGATAAGAAAAAAACAGTAAATAAGTCTATAAAGAGCAAAACAACCTTCAGCGTCTGACACCAGGGCGCTAAAATCAAGTTGAAGAAAATTCTCTTCAATGTACTCAAACAAGCGAGACAGTTGAATAATACAAGAGAATTACTTCGTGATTACAAAAAGCAATCGACTGTAAAATTATGTACTATTTTTTTAATGATTAAAATATTTGAGTATTACTTGAGGTTGACTATTTCGATTCTGTGTGCATTGCGAGTAGAGAGAGAACGCGTTTAGGAATAACTAATATATAACATATAGACTGATGTAATAAGGAAATTAAAAAAAAGATATGTTTTGTTGAATCGAAAATGATGTCCCAAAGTCTTTTTAACGCATCCCAAAAAGATGATATAAAATGTCCCCAAAATAGGGATTTCGATTAAATATATATTTCGAATTTCAAAGCTTTATATATTATTATTTAAAAAAAATCTGAATCAAACAATCCTAAGAGACGAGAGATTACAACTTTTCGAACAACCCACATCATATATAATACCTTTAAATGGATTTACATTAGTATTTATGATGCTAAAACGATTTCACATTATATTTATGCGTCTTCGCATTTAGCACGAATCGTATTTACTGCCTAAAACACTTTAAATTAGCAATGAAAGCGCCTCGAATATAACAACAAGCGGTCAAAGGTGTTTAGTATAAGGCAGTTAAAGGCAGCTGCAGCTATGCTGAACCACTTTGAACTGGTTGAGGGTGGTGTAATGACCACGTCAATACTAAAAAGGTGCAAATACAAGCTGTCAAAAGGCAACAACTACGCAAATGATGTGTGTTTACTTTAAAACAAGAATGAATGGATAATAATTGAAATTTTCAGTTGTTTAGCGCAATATTTGCATATTTCACGCGCAGATTGCAACCGAATGACGCACGTGACGCTGACAACATAACAGCGAGAAAATAACATATGATATTTTCAAAAAACCACGTAGAAGAAGTGGTTTATCAGTTGTAGAATCTCTGACCGCTGGAAGTGTCTTGCCACTCGAAACGAAGAGTAGTTCTAAATCGTTGACGTAATCTACAGAGCGCTTATCGCTACGCGCATTCCAATTAAAAGCTTATCAATAAAAATCTGATAAAATGCCGGTTGCGTGTCTTTAGTATTTGCTTTACTCAAATAGCAAAGTTTTTTTAAATTAGATATGTAATTTTCTACTCTTCACACTTCTGCTTTGTAATGAAGACAGTCGCCATGAGTGCATATGATAATTATAGATTTTCACTATTTACCGAAGCTAAGCGAATATAAGCTACAAAGAGCGAATGGTAGCTGTTTTACCCTCCTCAGTGCGCGTGTGAATGAGTGAGGTCACTCATACGCCATGCGCGCCTATTTATAGCTGCTATTGCTGTGATAAACAGATGGTGTACGGCGAGATAGCTTTGAACTTCATTATTTATTTAATCATTTAGTATTGTGCGAATTTCGACGGGAAGCATACGAGTATTGTTATCAATGAAATGTTTGTAGACAATAACAAATTAGAGCTGCTGTTGGTGTTACTGCTCTTTCTCAATATTTTAATAAGAACACATATGGGTTAATAAACGACTGAAATGAATCGCAAAAAACTGATTTGTAGTACATATATTAAGCATTTTTTTATTTTAAATATCGGCAGACAACTTGACTTCAGTAAATTGAGTAAATTATTAGAACAATTTTGATATTTTTATACTCTCGCAACGAAGTTGCTAAGAGAGTATTATAGTTTTGTTCACATAACGGTAAGTCCTAAAACTAAACAAGTTAGATATAGTGTTATATATACCAAAGTGATCGGGGTGGTGAGTGGAGTTCAAATCCGGATGTCTGTCTGTCCATCCATCCGTCCGTCTGTGTAAGCTGTAACTTGAGTAAAAATTAAGATATCTTGATGAAACTTGGCACCATAGGAAGGTTGGAAAATGGGCGAAGTCGGACAAAATCTGCCACGCCCACAAAATGACGAAAACTGAAAACACATAAAGTGCCATAACTAAGCCATAAACAAAGCTACGGAAATAAAATTTGGTACAAAGGATCGCACTATGAAGGGGCATATGTGGATGTAATTTTTTTTGAAGAAATGGGCGTGGCCCCGCCCCTACTAAGTTTTTTGTACATATCTCGCAAACTACTAAAGCTGTATCAAGGAAACTTTCTAGAGTCGTTTATTTTAGGTTCTACCTTATATAGTCCAAATATGGAGGAAATCGAATTATAACCACGCCCACTTCCCATACAAAGGTTATGTTGAAAACTATAATACTAAAAATGCTTTAATTCAGTAAGGGAAAACACCAGAAACCTTAAATTTCATTATAAAAAAAAGTACAGAAGGGCTCCACCCAAATTGGTATACAAAATTTTAAGTCGGTGTGGCCCGCCCACGTATGGGTCAAAAATCATATCTCCGAAACTATTCGACCAATATCAATGAAACTTGGTTTGTAATATTTTTCTTATATCCCAATGATATGATGTGAAAATGGGTCAAATCGGTTGACAACCACGCCTACTTCCTATATACCAGAACTTTGAAGACTATCTGAATCGCTTACTTTACAATATGTAAAGTAAGCACTATTGAAGATATCGGAACAGAAATTTGCATAAATACTGCATTTATAGTGTGGCAGCCCCTTTCCTAAAATCGCCGAAATCGGACCATAGGTTTTCAAGGCCGCTACATATCAAACATGAGGACCTCGGTGCTTTTAACCTAATATTAGGGTTTCCAACTTTCAATGGACTTTAGACAATATGTATGACGAATATGTGGGTCAAATTGTGTATTTTATAATATTAATAAAGTTAAATAAATAAATTGCGAGAGTATAAAATGTTCGGTTACACCCGAACTTAGCCCTTCCTTACTTGTTTATATATATTTCTTTAGCAGAACAAGAGTAATAAAGATTTAAACTGATAGCAATTATTTTTAATTTTAATTTAAAATATTGCTTCTATTTTTATAACAAGTCATTTATTTTAGAAAGTACAAAAATATAACAGCCGATGTACAAGACATTAATCAGCACCACGTTTTAGTTATCTTGCAAATATTGCTAATTAAATTTATTTAATTTCCAAAACGAACTTATCTCAAGTCAACATGTTTACGCGCTCTCAGTTATTTTCGACACTGTAATCGTCACTCAATTGAAGAAATTGATTTAAAACGCATGTCAATAATTGTCATAAAATTTCTGATTTGTTAATTATTCCAGCAATTCATTAACCTCACTGCAAACTAATAAGAAATCTGTCAAAATAAACGTGGTAAACAAATTACATACGGGAAATTGTGCTATAAATATTTATCAAACCAAAATTATGTGCAGCCCTTGAGCTAGAAAACCGTGCATAATAAGGAAATTGGCAAAAAATTCCATTACATCACAGCGTTGCATAGTTCCCACGCTGGGCGCAGCCAAAAAAAAGCTCGCAAAATTGGTTATTTATTGCACACGATCAATGCGGTATTCGTGAATGAGTTGTATGGCACTCGAAACTTCCAAACAAAATTGAAAATATGGCAAAAACGTAACAAACAGTATGGAAAAAATTCCACAACAAAAACCTATAAAAAAATATAAAGCTACGAGCAAAACATGAATCAAAATGTGTTCAATATTGTATCAGCTATAAATAGAACCGGTGTTTGTTGCCATTAATATTCAATGCTGTTGCGCCTGCGCAAACACAATCAATTCGATAACACAATTAACAATTGACTTGTCGACAAGTGAATGGCATGTGAATGACAAAAATAATAATAACACTGCAGTGAACAGATGTTGACAGATGTTTGGCCGGACTTCCCTTCATATACCTAAATTATACAAATAAAGCGTAGGCTTAAAAGCTTTAAGCTCTCCATAAATGACTAATAGATAAGAAACTGTTTCAATCTGATATTATTAATCAGAGATTACTTATTATTAAAAACAAATCTTTAATTCCGATTATTTTCGAAGTAGCGTTCGAACACTTAAAACCCCGTATGATAGTCACGACTTATCAAAAATTAAATAAACTTGTTTACGGAGCTTTGTTGCTAACCAAAATATTTGAAATTTAATCAAAACAAAAATAAATGAAAAGAAACATGAAACAAATTAATTTTGTTGTAGGTGTTGTTGAATAGACATTGCGAATTATTGAGTCAAAAACCTTGGTGACAAAAAAACATTATTTATTTATTATTATATATTTGCTAGACAAATGCTATTAAGAACGTAATTTCATTTGCTTTTATGAGTATAATAGATGTTTATATGTCTGTAGAGAAATATTTATAGGTAAATATGTATTACAAAAAAAACTTTTTGTTATGTTAAATCATGCTATGTTATTCTATGTTATGTTATATGATGCTATGTTCGTTACATACTGTTACAATATGTTAGGTGACATTGAGTTATGTTATGGTAAGTTATGTTGCAATATGTTAAGTAATGACTTTCCAAGAGAACTTTTCTTCTTTCTAAAAATCTCCTTTGCTCGAAAGAAACACCTTATATAGTTCTAAGTACTTGATTTCCTCAAAAGCTAGGAAGCAATAGTATAATGCGATTCTAAAAAGTGTTCAAACAAATCGGAAGTCCAGTGGGATTATTTAGAGCTTCTTCTTAAAATAAAACAAGAAAAAACGTTAACTTCGGCTGTACCGAAGTTAATATACCCTTCACAGGTGCATTTCTTTTAGTAACTATGTGTTTAAGCAAATCTAAAGACGTAAAAAAAGTAAGTAAAAAAAAAAAACATTTTACTAATTTTTCTAAGCCCGATTGTTTGCTAGAAACATTAAGGTTATATAGTTAACCGATCTGAACAATTTCTTCGGAGATTATATTATTTCTATGAGCAATAACTCACACCAAATTTCGTGAAGATATGTAGTAAAATGCGGAAGTTTTTAATACAAGTATGACAGCTATATGATATAGTGGTCCGATATCGGCAGTTCCGACAAATGAGCAGCTTCTTGAAGAGAAAATAACATCTGCAAAATTTCAAAACGATATCTTAAAAACTGAAGGACTAGTTCGTTTATGTACAGACAGACGGACATGGCTAAATCGACTCAGTTCCACATACTGATCATTTATATATATATACTTTATAGGGACTCCGACGCTTCCTTCTGGGTGTTACAAACTTCGTGACTAACTTAATATACCCTGTTCAGAGTATAAATATAGCACTTTCCAGCAAACTACTGGTCATATGGCGGCTCATTTTACCAGATTGTTATAATATAGCTAAAACAACAATGAATCAGTCACTAAAATGTAGCCTCAAAAGCTTACAATAGGTTTAGGATATTTGGGATAATAAGAAAATATTTATTAAAGCCGGCTACTCACCACTCTGACATTAACTATTTTTAATGTGAACTTATGCGCTACCATTTGGCTCTGAACGTTGTATTAAAGCTTTCCGTTTATTTAAATATTTTTTAATATAAATATACATATGTCTATTAAACTGTTCACTAAAAATCACTCAACACTCATATTTCTCTAAATAATGCACCGAAAACCATTTTCACTTGCTCTCGCGACATCCGCTTGGCGGCTACTGAAGCCATAACGACGACGAACACTAAAAGGACACACCGCATACATATATGTACATATGTATGTTTGTAGTATATTTAATGCGCGTGTGTGCGTTAAGGATAATTACAAGCCTGCCTGGCAAATTATCCATGACCTCCAGCAATCAGCAGAGAACAAACAATTTTACTATCTTTTGAAGTGTCCTCTTTAGCCGGTTTTTTATATAATAAATGCAATGTACATGTGTTTGTAGGTTTCCCGGAAAGCAAACAAAAAAAAAAAAAACAAAAACAAACAAAAAAAGTAAAAAAAAAAGCGATTACCAAGTGACAGTTAGCGGCGCGTGCCACTCACTCCCACCGAGAAAGAGTAAAGTTTCGGCAATTACTAGAGAGTTTCACCTTTGTGCTCTGACCACCTGAAATCTGAGAAGTTCGTGATTAACGACATTTTCGTGATTGGCGTCGCATTGTTCGCGCAAGGATATACAACACGCCACGGAAAATGCGTAAAAATAAACCGAGATTTGTTGGCTGAAGGTGAGATCTTCAAAAATAGTCGCTATATAATATTTCATTTTTTTCCATATTTTATGGTACGTGATTTCGATGCAATTGTTGGGAAGTGTCTTGTGAATTTGTAAAATCATTGAATAGTCAAGTAAATCAATGCATTTTCGTTAAGAGTAAAATCTAAAACATATTCTCTGAAAATTTGAAGTTCGGATAATTACTTTTCGAGTTATTCGACAAATAACAAAGAGCGCTCAGGCACTCCAACACACCAGCGTCAAACTTTAAATGCGTTTATCTCAAAACTATGTTTTTTGAACTGGTAACAACTGTAACTCGATAACCGCTCAGTAGATTTTAATGAAATTCTTACAGCTTTTAGAATTCATAATAAACTAAGGCCTGATCCGAAGGATTTTTTTTAGGGATTATCTATTTATAAAACTAATTTATAACATGATTTAATAGCAAAAAAAATTACTGACAATTCTCATTTTTTCGTGTCTCTGACTACCCCTAACCCCTTAAAGACTTCCCAATAACTTTCTAGAAAGCTGTTTCTATACGTTTATCACGTATTTTGTATTATTTTGACGAGTTTTCCTTCTTAGTAGGAGGTAACTCTTTCTAATTTTTATTAAATTAAAACCTTCCCTTTTCCTTTTTAGTTTTTTTTTAGTTTTATGGCAACTTTGAATGTATATGTTAATTATGACTACAGGTTCTCGGATTAATTTTCGAAAGAGTGACTCAGATGTCTGATGTTTGGAATTAATTCGTAGGTTGGACCAGCTTGATTTATATCCAATAATTTTTCAAAATTTGTGTCTGAGTTTTATCTTGCTTCGATAAAAAAAATTGCCTTTTTAGACCCTCGGGTCCATATTTATACCTATGCATATGTCGAAAGCCAACTGAAGCTCTAAAATAAGTTATCAACGTAGTGATTTTGTTGTTATAGCATCCATTGTTTTACTCATATGTCCAAACTCTAGCGAGTGTCAATCGAATGCTCAAATTAGACTGTTTTGAAGCTATTTAAGGGGTTATATACAGTTAGACAGCCGAAAAAAAGTGAATTTTCCAGAATTTTTTCTGAGAAAACTTTTTAATTTATTGATCCAAAAATTTATAAACATATTATGGTATCTTTAAACTGTATTTTAAGACTTAGTACTAGTAAAAATATTTATTTGAAAAAGAGCTACAGCTGATCTCCAGGAGCTCCTCTCAAAAAAGACGTTTTGCGGTGACCACTATATCTCGGAACTGGATCATCCGAAATTAAAAAACCAAACAGATTTCGTTAAAATAATGTTAAATCTAGTAATTAATCAAAGGAATAAGCAAAATAAAATTTTTTGACAAAATGGCGATTTCTCAAAAAAAAAAATCGATTTTTCACCGAAATTTCGGCCTTAAATTGTTTATAAAAAAAAATATTTATCGGAGAGAAAAAATCTTCGATTAATCACTAAAAAATATATTTAAGAAGGTCGTGTTAAAATTTGAGACTAATCGTTCTAGCCGTTTTCGAGTAATGTTGGTCACCGACTTTGAAAACACCGTTTTGAGAAAAACGCGTTTAAAGTTTGGACCTTGTACTTCCAAGCACTCTGAAACGCCTTTTCAAATTTTTCATTTGCTTGTAACTTTGAAAATATTCACCGGAACGATATGAATCTGTGTGTATTCTTAAATAAATGCACATTAAGAAAATGAAATAAAAAAAAATCGATTTTTTGAAAATTCTAACTGTATATAACCCCTTAATATCTCTGAAGTCAGGAGCTCGCTTCATTTTGTTTGTAATGCTGTTTAGAGAGATCTTAGCTGCGGTTTTTCGAAATCTCTATTTTCACTACATATGAAGTCGCTTATTTTTATGAAACTGCTGGAGAGTATTGTTAAAGCTCACTTATGGTAGTATGAAGCTATAGTTAGATACTCAAAAACTTTTTAAATAATCCATTTAAATAATCAATTTAAAAAGTTTAGAATCAAATCAAATTTAATTTCTTACTCTAAATTGGTATTAAATTAAAGAAACACACCCGATAAGCAGATATTAAGCCAAAACTCAGCACATATTTTGTTGTGCTCACCGCATATATCTGTCTATGGTGTTAGGAATATATATGTTGACAACTGTAACATTGATTAGATACCCGTTATTTATTTGTAACGACACGCTTGTAATACTGACACAGCATTGTTTCTACCATTTTGGCAATTTATCAAATTTGCTGGAGCCAAATATAACAACAACGATACGATAAATTCGACGCTCAGCAAATGGAGCGTAAAAGCGAGCTAGTAAATAGAGAATCTCACCATTTTGGGTAGTACCATTTGTTTTGTTGTTGTTGTATGTTTTAAGGCGGCGAATGGAAAATTTTGAGTAATAAAATGATATTATCGATTAAATTAGCAGACGCTTGAACGCTTGATGTGCTGAATAAGTAAAATCGTATTACAAAATACAGAATAGTAGAGAGCTATAATTTATGCTAGGCAGGTATGCAAATGTATTTTCGATAGAGGCGATGTGTCATAATCTAAGTTTTTGGCAAGCATCGATAAAACTAGCAACTCGTTTCTTTTGTTCCAACTAATGAGAAGTGCCAACGCGAGACCAAAAGTGCCGAAGAGTGCGCAGCGTTTGCATGTCATGCAGCAATTACGAAGTGAAGGCAAAATGAGCCAGCAATAAATGTCTCATTAACATTTCAACGGGGCAATTGCTGTTTATATAGTATAAAGTAGAGTCTTATTATTATTTTTTTTTTTTGCTTAATAAACTTCAACAGCATATTTACATAAAACATTTTATTTAAACTTCGTAGACTACATACTTTTGTACGCACTGTCATTGTATGTATTTTGTTATCAATCAGCGCCCAATAAAGGGCAAAACAATACCAAAAACAGCATGATAATTAATATTTGTAGCAAATTAATGTTTACTCGACAGTTTAGCGGCAAAAAAAAGCGGAAGTGGTGTAGTGGTGTGTATGTTTGTGACTCAATAATAATATTTACTACATTTTAACTAATTATTTTGCTTTGTCAGCGAACGTGTTCGGGTTTCTAATAACCACACAACCATATTACAATAATAAACTTTTTGTTTCATGCAACTCTTTGGCATAATATTGCATAATAAGTTTGGCGATATTAACCAAACGAATCTGAAATAAGTCCACATACTATTAATAATGTTGAAATAATAAATCTAGAGAATAGTAAATAATATAAATATTTATAAAGATTGTATATATGTATATATATACACTAAACGAGTTGAATGGTATTTGTAGATCATTAAATTTAGATTTTACCTAAGTAAAGGGTGATTTTTTAAGAGCTTGATAACTTTTTAAAAAAAAAAAACGCATAAAATTTGCAAAATCTCATCGGTTCTTTATTTGAAACGTTAGATTGGTTCATGACATTTACTTTTTGAAGATAATTTCATTTAAATGTTGACCGCGGCTGCGTCTTAGGTGGTCCATTCGGAAAGTCCAATTTTGGGCAACTTTTTCGAGCATTTCGGCCGGAATAGCCCGAATTTCTTCGGAAATGTTGTCTTCCAAAGCTGGAATAGTTGCTGGCTTATTTCTGTAGACTTTAGACTTGACGTAGCCCCACAAAAAATAGTCTAAAGGCGTTAAATCGCATGATCTTGGTGGCCAACTTACGGGTCCATTTCTTGAGATGAATTGTTCTCCGAAGTTTTCCCTCAAAATGGCCATAGAATCGCGAGCTGTGTGGCATGTAGCGCCATCTTGTTAAAACCACATGTCAACCAAGTTCAGTTCTTCCATTTTTGGCAACAAAAAGTTTGTTAGCATCGAACGATAGCGATCGCCATTCACCGTAACGTTGCGTCCAACAGCATCTTTGAAAAAATACGGTCCAATGATTCCACCAGCGTACAAACCACACCAAACAGTGCATTTTTCGGGATGCATGGGCAGTTCTTGAACGGCTTCTGGTTGCTCTTCACCCCAAATGCGGCAATTTTGCTTATTTACGTAGCCATTCAACCAGAAATGAGCCTCATCGCTGAACAAAATTTGTCGATAAAAAAGCGGATTTTCTGCCAACTTTTCTAGGGCCCATTCACTGAAAATTCGACGTTGTGGCAGATCGTTCGGCTTCAGTTCTTGCACGAGCTGTATTTTATACGGTTTTACACCAAGATCTTTGCGTAAAATCTTCCATGTGGTCGAATAACACAAACCCAATTGCTGCGAACGGCGACGAATCGACATTTCACGGTCTTCAGCCACACTCTCAGAAACAGACGCAATATTCTCTTCTGTACGCACTGTACGCATTCGTGTGGTTGGTTTAATGTCCAATAAAGTAAACTGAGTGCGAAACTTGGTCACAATCGCATTAATTGTTTGCTCACTTGGTCGATTATGTAGACCATAAATCGGACGTAAAGCGCGAAACACATTTCGAACCGAACACTGATTTTGGTAATAAAATTCAATGATTTGCAAGCGTTGCTCGTTAGTAAGTCTATTCATGATGAAATGTCAAAGCATACTGAGCATCTTTCTCTTTGACACCATGTCTGAAATCCCACGTGATCTGTCAAATACTAATGCATGAAAATCCTAACCTCAAAAAAATCACCCGTTATTTATTTCGATTTAAAATTGAATATTATTACTTTAATTAATTTTTATAAATTTTTAGAAATTATATTAACCCTTCCATGCACAATGTTGCCTATAGGCAACCTAGGAGAGTTAATTAAAAAAAAAAAAACATTTTATGAGAGAAAAGTGTATAGTTTATTTATAATAATTTAATTTGTGCCTATAATCAACAACCTATAACAAATGAACCAGGATACACAGGACTTATATCTATCCTAAAAAATGTTAGTTCCGCCCATTTTTATTGGGACATGAGATCGTTAACACCATTTTTTGTAATTCCTAATATTCACATCTTCACACTCACTCCAGACAATTATTTGCTCACTAATTCTCAACTACTTTTTACTATCCCCCTAACATTTATGGCATCTCATCAACGCTGACATCTCGTAAAAGCCATTATTAAATTTGCAAATAAGTAACTGGCAACTGTAATGATTCCCTCGGAGTATTGTTAAGCATTCCACGATACATAGCTCAATTAATTATCGTCTATTAACTTTCAATTTGAAGATTCACGAAGCCACACAAGTTGGCGCGACATGCAAACAATTTAGACAATATTACAATAAAGTGTAAATGAGCAATAATTAATTAATAATTGAGCGCACATGGCATTAAATATGCCACTAAATTACAACTAAATGCTCAGCGGCAGAATGGAAATTTTCCGATATTCAATGAATATTGAAAACTCACTAGTTGTAATTGTTTGTGTAAAAAATTTGCAATACGATGTGGAAGGAAAGTTATTTTTGAATTGTCTCAATGGAATTTTATTTATAGACTGATACAAAACAAATGGAGGATTAGAAGAGCAGAGAAATATTAGTATTTATCTAGTCAGTAATTGAATGGAGAAGAAATGGTGCAAGGTCATATTTTTAGAAGCTAAAAGATACTTAGATTATGTTATTTTCCCGGAATAATAAATTTTCATATCATACCCAAAGGGCACTTATGTTAATGTTGACAATTGATTAACTTATTTCTATAATTTACCATTTAATGAAACAATTAACTAATTGTGCAATTAAAAATTTTAATTTTCCATTGATATAAATTTGAAATATTTGCGAATATAAGTAAATAATACATAAACTCTAGTACTAGCTTCTCAAATTAAATTTAGAACATTAAATCACCAAACAACATGAGTCAATTAACTTCTTAATGATCTCAACTAATTGACCTCTTTTCTTATGACATTAGAAATTCACAACATTTTTCAGCAAGCTAACTTCCAAAGAGTACATAATTTGTTATGACAGTTAATACCTTTTAAAATAGTAAACAAATAGTAAACGAAACATGAAAAACAATACCGATAAAGCAAAACAACTAATGCTAAAGCGACTATTTTTGAGTCTGACAACGTTTCTATAGATAAGAAAACTTTCCTTCGTTTTTCGCTTGTTTACTTAATTTTGGTTTTACCATGTTCAATTTAATTTTGGCCAATATTAGACTGTCTCAACAATACTAGCTGCCAAAGATAACGAAAAATGACAGCAGAAATACTCGATATCTCAGTGCATATTTACGCATGCAGTCCAAAATATCTTGAAGTCTAGTAGCAATAATTGAAATATCAAGATAAGTCTAATTATACTGTTGGGCGTTGGAAAAAGTATTTGCTCATATGGTTAACACGTAAGCTGTGCTACTTCAGATATGTTAGGAGGAATGCTAATACTATGTGAACTAAATCGATAACTGCCAATTGTGAGGTAATTAATTTAGATATCTATTTTTGTGGGTGTGAAATGTCGAAAGTGACCAAAATTGTGTATGTATACTTTTTTGAAATTTTTATTATCAACTGCTAATAGATTATAATTATATTTTTAAATTCCAAAAACAAAAATTCTAATGTCTATAATTTTCGTACCTTTGAATTCATTCAGAGAGTGTATCTACTCTACATTCCTTTAACAGAAAAAAAGTTAATTTCCGGCAAGTAAGCTAACAAAATTTTTTTAGTTTCGTGAGCTCATCAAAATTTCAGTCACGTCTCAAGTAAACAATGTGCTATTAGTAATTTAATTAGTTGTACTTAACTGGCAATCGATTTTGAAAAAAAAATTGTAAAAATAATGAAAGCGAATAGACAATAGTTAAGCTGGACGACAAAAAATATAAGCTAACCAAATTACCCACGCGATATATTTAGAGATGGTGATATAAGAAGTTATCATTTGCTACAGGTTTCATCGATATCTATCGATCTGTACTTGTTAAACTCTTTTTCATTCAAATTCAGTTATTTAACATTTGTAAATAATGATCTGACTCAACCATTTTTGATAATATAAGTATTTGATTTAACAATTTTGACTCAGGACTTCTTTATATGAATTTATTTGAGTATCGGTACTATAGACGAGATAAAAACAAGCATTCGCGCCGAAATTGTAGAATAACATTGGGAATTTTGAAATAGTAACGATATAAAATCGATTTGGTCACACTTCATAAGATCTTTGGTAAGCTTTCAAAGACCTCCAGATCTTTTTCTATAACTTTTACCTTTTTCTAAAAATTGTAGTTTCTTTCATCTTATTCTATTAGAGAGAAATATAAAAATAAATATTTAAATCAATATGTTATATTATCGATATACATTAATAACATCGATATCAATATCACCAATTTATTGTTGAAAAGCACATCGCCAGCCGAGTCGTCAACAAAGCGTGTTTATTCAATTACTGAGTAATGACATTATTGCAAAGTAAGTGCTTTATAAGTAGAAATTAGCCGGCCAAAGTGTCTACTTTTTTTCAGCAGCACGCTTTGGGACGGAATGAAAGCGTCAGCAGCGAAAGTACAAAGTACAAAATGTACGCAGCTTAGTAGCGTGCACCAAATGACAAGAACAACACACTCGAATGACTGGTGAGCCAAAGTGTAACATTTGCTACTCAAATTACTTAATCGGTGTATTAGAATTGCCCTGAGGAAAGCTGAGTTGGAGAACGTTAGTAAAAAGCTAAATCAGTCAGTCATACTAAGTACATTCATTGTAAGAGGGTGGTAAGGAAGACATAATGGTTGGTAGGTATAAGCTCTATGGATTTTTTACTTAAGTTAAGCAACACTGTCATAACAATCGAGTATACATATAAGTGTATGTGTGTTGTTATGCCCATTATGGGGGTGGGTGTTGACACATTTACTGTCACAGTCGCGTAATTGCGAACTGTTGCGTGCTTTTAGGCGCATTTTACTAGCAATAGAAAGCTTACAGGTGTTCAAGTTTACAATGACTACTTTTTACTGCGCAATTCTGTTCACAGTCACCCATACTAAGTATTTTTTAAGTGGCTTATAAATTATGCAAGCGGTCACAGACAGCATTACAGGTCAATCAACGGGCTTCTGTAAACACTTATATAGGCTCTACGCTTTATAGTAGTTTTCGCACTACCGCAGGTGTGAGGCAGGTAAGTGTTCTAGAATTATGTATTATTTAGTGTGCATGCAACACGTGTCGACCGGTGTGCGTTATGCCACTGCGTATGTGCAACCGACTATTGACTTATTGTGCGGCTTCGATTTCTATTTATTTACGCGATCCATTAAGGTCAAGCAAATATGGATGATGGAGGTTGTCAGATTTTAGGTTGACACATGACGCTCTAGTTAATGTTAACTATTTGATGGAGATTTTGTAATGACACGTGTGCGATTAGTGGACTCAAAGATTTTGTAAGTAGATAATCTCATTAAATGCGTTGTAGGGTTGTCAAAATATTAAATTTATATTTCAGAAACATTTGGTTGAGTTAATTCTATCTTCTATAATATAAAAATGAATCGCAAAATGTGTTGCTAAGCGCATAACTCGAGAACCGCTGAACCGATTTCGCAAATTCATTGTTTAGAATGTTTTTAGAGGTACCGGGATGGTTCTTACGGAGAGAAAAATTGCCTGAAAAAGTCTTAAATCCACAATTTTCTAATCACCCCTATCACTAAAAACAATTTGTGTCGTTAGCCTCGAAAAAAGTCGAGAAGGGCCAAACCGATCTGGCTAATTTGAGTTTTTAAATATTTATGGAAGGCCAGGGAAGGATTAGAAAGTAAGTATATATCGAAAAATTGTGAGGAAGATAACAAGAAGACGATTTTATTTGAATTGACAGCAAAATTATAAAAAAAAAAATAAAACAAAAAATAATAATATTTTGAAAGTTGTCATTGTTGCTTTGTTAAAATATTTTTATCATTGTTCAATTGTATAAGGCTGTGTCGATAGCCCAAAACAATTTGTAACAAGTAGGGAAAGGCAACCGAACATTTTATACTCTCACAATTTATTGATGTAATTTTATTACACACAATTTGAAATATAGTCCAATAGAATAACGAAAATCAGCAAATATAGTACATGAGGATTGAGGTAATTCCTGAACCGATTTCACTCATTTTCAACGCCCAGTTATAATGGGAATAGGGGCAACTTGACACCTGTTAGTAGGCAGACAAATGGCAATTCGGCCTTGAAATTACTCCTAAATTGCAAATCAACGAAACACCAGTCTGCAAAATCGCAAAAAAAAAGAGCTATAAAGAAGATTTTCCAGATATTCAAGTCGCTGGAGGTACTGCACAGGACTTTAAAAGATTTACGCGACAACGAAAATATTTTTGGTGAAGCCATGATTCTGTTGGCAGGTGATTTTCGCCAGACAATTCCTGGATCAACTATTGCTGACGAACTAATCACATTCCTAAAATCATCTAATTTGAGGCGACACATAAAGAATCGCCAATTAACAAATAACAGACGAGAGTTTTTCCAACAATATCATACTGCGATTGTAGAAATAGTTGAAAATGGTAGCGACGCAGTTGACACCTCGATGGATTAATAACATTTTTAACGGGTTTCTGTTACTTCATGGGCTCGAAAGAGGAGCTTATTCATCGTGTTCTTCCTGACATGAAACCTTAATATAATAAACATAAATGGCTGATGGAATGACCTATATTGGTGGTAAAAAACAAGGATCATTTTGATCTTAATGCGACATTTAAGAATTTCGTTAAAGGAGAGTTGTGACACAGCTACAAACCAGGATGACGTATTCAATTATCCCACAGACTATTTTAAATTGCTGGACTATCCCCACTCACTTGCAATTAAAAGTAGTGTGAGTTGTCATCATGCTGCGTAACATAAATCAACATCAAACTTTGCAAAAGAACAAGACTGACTGTGAAGAAGGTAATCAATATCGTCGCTAAAGCCAAGATAAAGCCAACTATGAAATTTGGTCATTTGTTACTTTCTCCAATATACGATTAAAAAAATCAAAGTTTTACAAATTATGATGATTTACGCTTAACACAGATCTACAATAATGTCTATCAATCATTTTAAAGTTTATCGGCTATAACGTTTTCGTCTTTAAGCGTAAGAATTTTTTCTCTGCATTGAAAGATTTACTAATTTAATGTATACCTTACGTGTGGCCGGGTCTGCTAGTAAGTAAATAAAATTAAAAATTAAATTTACAAGTAAAATTTGTGCAAAATAATAACAACAAAACACTTCAATTATTTATTTTGAAATTTAATACTTTTATGCGCAGACATTCTCTGCATGTTTTGTCTATATATTTCGCTGAATTCACACATGATTACGTGTATATATTCCTTAATGCATTCACAGCTATATGTATATATGTATATATTTGCACGATATTTATTTCTCTTTCCGATTGTTTATAAACGCTGCCATAAAATTTCCATAAAGTGTTTTTCTTTACGTTTTGTTTTCTTTTAGTATTTCGCGCTACCGTTGCTTAGGTAGTACATACTCAGTTCAAGCACTTAAGTACTCGTCTACACATTTTTGTAATATGGTCAAGGTAGTGCCGCGTTATTAAATAAACAATAAAACTCAATGTGTGTGTATGTGACTAAGTTTAAATGTCATTCCAAGAATGCGATAAATGCTTAACTTTAATCTGCCTTGTATGTGAGTAGGTAAGTATTTATATATATATTTATATATGTGGCGCATTTGTCGCTGATATTGAATTTGGTATTAACTTTTGTGATTTTTTACACATTTTTTTTGGAATTTAAGAGCGCATTTGGGAGGGGGAGTTTTTAATATGAGATTTTGCAAGGTTTTACAGATTTTGAACCCATAATCTATAAGCTTTTTTATGCAATAAATCAGACTTGATTTCTAGTTTATAATTAAATTCTTCAAGAACTTCTAATGTCTTTATTGCTTCAATTTCATATTGTTATTACCAGCGATTTTGCTTCATCATTTTTATTGCCCAATAAAGGTTAATTTTCATTTCATTTTGTTTGAATTTTTTTTGTACTTGCAATATTTATTTATTGTCTATTTGTAAAGTACTCAATTTGTGGAACAAACCACTTTATTATGGTTGTTTAGTCATATGTTTGCTTTGGTATTATATTGTGTCTTCTACGAGTATGAGGCACGCCTCTGTTTAACTTTCGAGAAATAAAAGTGTTGTTAACGCAATTAAGTGACTGAAATGCTAGACAATTATTTACTGCATGTCAAACAGTCGTTTACTTGATAACGGTGTAGTTCGGCACTATAAAGTACAAGCAAGTGACAAGCAAAATATACTCATACTGTGATAGGTCAGTTTAGGGTAGGTCTTATCAGCAATACTAGGAAGTGTTCGCCGGTAAATTAATATGAAAACTGAGCAAGTGATATTTATAAATAAATTTAGAGACAGTGAATATGGCTCTCAAGATTTACTTTGAAAGAAGAAGAAGCCTTTAAGCTTAATCATGAAATAATCTTTAAATGATATGAAAAGATCTCAAATATGGACAGTTTTATGTTAAGTATATATTTTCTGCTTTTCTGAAGGTGTTTTATTGAAAGCAAAAGTATTTATGAGTATCGTAAAATATGTTGCTGTTTTAAGCATTAATCTAATTTTTATTGATATAGATTTAAAAACTGCTACCCTAATTGTAGGCAACATTTTGTATTATATTTAATTAATTTTTATGAATTAGGGTAGGCCAGTTTTCATTAATTTTTGGAATATAATGGATAAATTTTAGCTAATTGTTTTTGTTGTAATTTCACCATAAATAAAATACATTATTTTAGCAAAATAATAGACGAAACATTAATTTTTTTTAATATAACTATCGCCTAAATGTATGCAATGGTCTAACTATTATACAAGAAATATATATTTAATACAAATCTACAATTACTAATTAAATAAATACAAAAATAGTAATTAAAGTGTATACTCACAACGCAAGCCTTAATAGACTTCCAAAAGTTCCTCGCGAATTCTTCAATCTTGCCGCTTTTTCTTGAAATCCTTGTCCTTGTTACAGTTTCTCCGTTTGACACAAGCAAACGAAATTAACGGTTTTAATTAATCCTCTATGATATTTTATTTTTTACGTTTAAATTTAAAAAAACACACACAATAATAATAGGCGAAATTACACTACAGATTTCTTTTGCTTAATTCTTCGTTTTCACACAAAATTCTCAACACGTTTAAGTAATTTTCAGACGCGATTTCTTTGGCTGATTGTGTTAAAATACGCACTCGACTGAACGAACGATAAATCGATTGTCGGCAATGGTCGGTTGTAGTTTATAATCGAACAAAAAATCGACGCTCAACAGTCACATTGCAGCTTATATTTGAGGTTATGTGCGCGTAAAAATTCTAGCGTAAATTACACTGTGATAAATTTTATGCGCATGTGAAGCGCGTACACGTAGATTTTTATTATGTGGCGTTTAGTGATGAGTAGTTGTTAACGATAACGTTGGTTTTTAATTAATTGCTTAAAAATTAATCGGTTTAAATGTTGCGTTGTTAACTTGTTAGTGTTTACAAGGCGTTTTGTTGCTAAAAACTTATGCAATTTAACAACTCTCGACGATTTTCCCGTTATTATTTTCAGACACTTAAGCACTCCAAAGTCCCAGCTGCTGTGAACAGTTGCGATTTTAAAATTTTATCGCGTATTTTTTGGCGAAAGAATTTAACTCGATTGCACGTTTCGTCGCCTCAGCGTCCTCTCTCTCACTCACTCACTCACTCACTCTTTGTTCACTTGCTCGCACACTGTGCTTACTTTAGCTTGATTTTTTTCTTGACTTTATATTGACGATTACGTTGATCTATGGCAAAATCATATCGCGATCTCTGCACATTTTCGCTAATCAAATTGTTGTCGTACGTACCGAATAAACGGAAAACTCTTAACGAATACGTTGTGACAAAAGTTACAGGGCCAGTTGAGAAGAAGTCACCACGGGCCCGCGTGTAACCTCTAAAACTGAATACCAAGTGGGGGGGTGTGTGGCTTTCGCGTTTACTGTTGTTCTTGGCGATTGTCCGTGGAATCGCCTGAAGTTTAAGCTTTATGCACCGGTGCCAAGGATTCTTTAAACCGTTAGAAATTGACGCAACAATCAAACTAGTTAACACAAGTAATCTCCTGGTCAGTACACCTCCTCCAAATCGCCACTATCCGCTTCGAAATCGTAACGATATCGGGCTTGTTATCAGCTAAGTGCTGCAAGTCGAAATGTCAGGCTTACCGCTAGCGGTGTTGCGTTTTATTGATTAAACGACTGCGTGTGATGGCACCCGAACCGTGGGTGGATGGATGCGTCGTCAGTGACGTTGCAGTCAACGGTGGCGTAATTCAAGACGCTACGCAGAGATTGTCTATCCGTCGATTAGTTGTAGTACTTATTTATTATCCAGATGTGCAATTCGACAAATGCAATATAAAGCCACCCGACTATTCTATGCCGGCGATCGGCACAACGCAACGCAATTGGCGAATTTCCACAGAAAAGTGGCACAACTTTACGCTCACAGCGTTCTGCTGACTGCGCTGACTTTCTTTTCCACTTCCACCGGTTCTATAGTCGGCTTTTAGGCTCTCAGGCGTTGTGCGCCTACAAAATCGGTTGAAAACTACGTTGATATACTTCACACTCTCCTGCTCTCTCGTTCTCTCTCTGCGTGAACGCAGGCGTATTGCTGCTGCTGCACTATTCTTCTACTATTCGCGCTCGCATCCACCGCGCTAGTCACGCACACGCACTTTTGGGCTTCGCGTACTAGCCTACGACGTATATTTCAATATGAACGGTAATTTTTTAGTGTATGTGTGTGTCTCATGTATGGATGTTCGTATTTGTAGGTATGCTTTTTTTCACTTCGGTATGTATTTATTGTTGTTGGTGTACTTGTAGTGATGCACTCGTTTCGCGTTCGTTGACGCGACTCGGCTGGACTCGTCTCTGCTTGGCTGGCTCGGCGGCGTTGAACAATCTACGGCTGTTTGAGGAAATGTGTCGACACCAGCCGATATCTTAGCATGGGGGGTTTGTTGTGTACGGTGTGGGGGTGTGTGTGTGCCTGTGTGGGTGTCTCCTGACTTTAGTGGCGTGTATTTACGCTACTTTACAACAGTTTTTTACACACATACTAAATAAGTTTTTAAATTCTCGTTTTTTTTACACACACAACTTGACGGCTGCTTAGTAACTTGGTTGAATAGTGATAACCAAAGGTGGTTGGTTCAATTCTTCATAGTTATAGGTGCGCGATTTCGGCACTTGATAATTTTTTTGTCTTATTTAAATTTATTTTAAATATTTGTCAATCAATTCTGTTTGAGTTTTCAAGCGCACACTATGCGGCAACAGTCTTTAATGGTTTTTCTTGACACTTTGGCTCGGTAGCTTTGTTATCTGTAAGATTAAAGAGAATATATAAATAATTAAAAATAAAAATGTAATTATATTATTCAATAAAAAGTACACAATTTATTCGGAAGCTATAGTTAAATTGAAAACTATAGAAATCGAAAGTGTGATGGAATTTTTAAACGAAAAACACTGTTATACTATAAATCAAACTGATTATAATTTTTTGGTTTTTGTAAATCTAAGCAAGCATTTTAGAATTTTCCCATTCAAACCTTGAAGTCACACTATTATACGAGATTAAACTAAATATTGTATAGTAGTGCGACTTCAAAGTATGAGTGGAAAAATTCTAAACTATTTTTTATTATCAGCTATGCTTATGCTTTGAATGCTGGAGACCTCTCTTACTTGAGGTAAATATTAGAATAAATATATTTTAAAAGATTTTTTTTATAACATTCTCCAAATTACGAAATTAAAGCTGACAAAATGTTCGACGAAGAATTTGATTAGAGATTTTGCTATTTGTTTGGATATGGTCTCTCAAGCCCAGGGATTGGTTCCTACACTCATTGGATCCAAGAGTTTGGGTTTTTGAAAATGAGGAATTTTAAGAATTTTAATTTTTGAAAATCTGGCCACACCTCAGAAATTATGAAGCGCAAAGAGTCAAAGATTTTGTATATAAAAACACGAGAATTTTTATATTTTAATGCTTTTCTCCATTTAGAAAACCTAGAAACATATTATAACCACAAAGACTTCTGGTAATTAAAAGGTTTCTAGAATTTTCTCAAGCAAAGAAATTGCTAATTGAAAAACAGACAGAAAAAGACTGAAATGTAAGAACTTACTGGAATGTAACTACTTCGAAAATCGCAGGAATTACTTCCTATAGCACAAGCTCCTCTCTTTTTACTTATATCACAATACCCAGAAAAAGTCGATTCCTATTGAGCTGACGAAGAAATACGATTTACATATAAACAATAAAACTCTGATTTCAGCGACTACGATGATATAAATATGTACATATAAATAAGCATTCGAAGACACCGAAAACAGAACTAATAGAGATTGTTTAAGTATGCTTGTTAATCAGTATTCCAACGATAATAATTTTGACTAATTACTAATTTAAAATTCAGGTCACACAAATCGAATAAAATTAAAACCAATGTCTCAGAAAAAAATGTCAACAATTGTACTCAATAGTTTTACGAAAACTCAACAAACTCCATTACACTTCAATTTCATATCATTGACAAAACGAAATTTCTCACATCTATCACACTAGTTATATAGACAAAAATCAATAAACCGCTGTGGGTCCAATGAATGGCTTAGCGCACTTTATTTATTCAACGCAAACTTTGTACACTATCTCATCTTCAAGTTACGCAAAGCATTTCTAGTTGCAAGTAGCAAGTTGCAAGCTTTTGCGTGCACTTTCATTTATAAATTTAATGCTAAAACTGAAATAGTTACACTAAAATTAGTAGCGGTGGCCCCCACCCACACTTGACGCGGCTAACAATGGTATACCGCTACCAACACCGCTCCGAACTGCGGGTTACACTTTTCACAGATACACTCTTCCGCCCTCCGCACACACTTACCGCGACGAGCACAAGTAGACCAAATGTACGTTTGTATGTATGTCGCTATGCACATATGTATGTTTGTGTATCCACTGCGGCTTTCTGCTTCAATTAGTTAAACCAGAAAAAAACACAACGAACACTCAATCGGAAAATATGTATATATATTTATTATTCACTACTAGAGCACTGCTTGTTGGTTAGACTACGCGTGTAGTCACCGTCGTCCGATTCACGTTGTGTCATGCGAAAGACGCAATTTCTATCTGCCGCTGACACGAGCAATCGCAAGCAAAAAGAGCGGCAACAGTGGGCAGAGTCATCGGCGGCGACGGCGTCAGTGGGAGCGCGCAAACCAATCAAGCGACCAGAGACCCAGAGACCAAAGACTCATCATCAACAAGCAAATTTGTTGTAAGCAGAAGAGGCAATCTTCGGCTTCGCTTGTTGGGTGATGATGGCATGTATTGTAAATGTTGTACTATGCCCCTGTGGGGTCTCTTGACTTCACACAGCCGGCTGTGCTATATAAGACTAGCTTGTTTACTCACGTTTCTCTCACGTTTTGCACGTTGCCATTTTGCGCTCTACTATTACTCGCATTCGTTGCTGGTTCGTGATTTTCAGCGACATGTGCACCATGTCACATTGTTGCCACATATTGGCGGTGGTCCAAAAATGAGCGTATTTTTTGGATTTTGAGTTGTAGGAGTATTTTTTTGGCAATTATTGACAGATGGATATTATTCGGTAGGTACAGTAAAATCGTTTTACTTTATTTCTCTATTTATTAGTCAAGTTTCGATTATTTACGAAACGGTACTTTCTTTGTATAATGGAATTTCAGAAAATCAGTCCATTAAATTTTATCTAAAATTTTATCTAGAACCTTATAAATGAATAGTCGATGCAATTATTTCTAACAGGGATTTATATGGGGTTATCCAAGTAAAGGTAGAGTTTTCAATAGACTTTTTTGAGAGATTACGCGTGAAGCGTATCGCCACTCATAACTCATTGCATCAATCAATGGATTCATTGAGTTCAGTGAGCAGATAATTTCTCTTTTCGGGCCGATCGATTGGCTACCAAGATCGTGTGATATCACATTGTTAGACTTTTTCCTATTGGGATATGTTATGTCTAAAGTCTATGCGGACAATCCTGCTTCCATTCAGGCCTTTGGAGCAAAACACCATGCGTGTCATTCGCCAGTTACCAAACGAATCATCGAAAATTGAACTTAACGGATGGACCATCTGAGACGTAGTCTCGGCCAACATTTGAAAGAGATAATCTTACAAAAAAAATACCAAAGAATATTCTTTCGATTGACAATAAATTTGAGTTTTTTGCTTTTATTTCTTTAAAAAGGTAGGGAACCTCAAAGGATCACCATTTACATTCTATACTTCATATCTTTAGTCCAATGCAAATAAATCACTGCTTATCAATCACTCATTCGTTTTAACTGTATTTCGCGAGACAAATGAATTTATAGTACATCAATTATTGTTGAACATGGATATTGTAATCATAACGATTTGTTGGGATTGCTCTGAATACTTTCATCTAGTACTTGAAACAAATAAACGGCTAAGATGTAATTTAAAGAACTAAAGGAAAGTCTTAAAGGTCGGGAAGAACCTGGATGAGTGAGGTCAATGCAGAATCTTTGATTCACTACCATCTCCAAAACATATCTAGCTTTAAAACACATACGGGGAGAAGCTCGCTGAATATTATAAGTCAAGGGTAAGTATTAAATTAGTACTGAATTGTCTATTTAATTAAACAATGATTAAAAAAAAAAATCAAAAAATGGTGAATAAAAGTATACCGGATTTCACAGGTAATTAATGTGGCATCCCTGCACCTGATTGCAGTTACTACAAGAGTTTATGTTGCTACATATATTTTTACTTTTTGTTTCAGCGCGCGTAAAGCGATGAGTAAGCGTGCCATGGCATGCTCTCCGCACTCATACCACACAAACCTACCACTCCCTCGAAAAAGTAATGGAAAATTCCCAAATATACACACCGAAACATAGATATACACTTGAGTGGCACATAGTTTATATGTATGTACATAATTATGCTATGAATGAGTTGTTGTACGGATCTCGCCACTTCAACGGAGTTATGAATGTACAATGTGTACCTGAAGTAACTACCAAATATGTACATATGTAAATAGGTGAGAATAAGTATTACTCCCTTTCGACAAGCATATTCAATTGAGATGAGCGCTCTTTTATGCTCACTCGTGTCAAATAATATGCGCTCAGTGGCGTTGCGCATGCATTACTGAGCAATTTTATGCGTGGTCCCGTTATGTTGCAAGGCCGTTTGTTGATTTTTTGTTTAACTTACATATTTTTCGAATTGTACTACCGCAAATTTCTAGAATGTTCTATGAAAGGAATTACAATAGGGCAATTTTGTTACTTACCACGCTGATTGCTCTTGCTCTGTAGCATGTGCGCTCTCTCTTTCTCTAGCTTACTGCTTACTCTCTCGTTGTTTTATGCTGCTGCTTTTACACCGTTATGCCACCAGCTATAGGTAAAGCTGATTGGTCCGTTCGATGGGTGTGTTGCAGGGCCGAAATGCAATGCGAAAATTGCTATGTGAATATTGCCGGCTAGCTGACGCAGCAAATTTGCGTTGCAGTTGAGTATACTGTGATTATTTTATTTTATTTTTTCGAAAAATCGCTAAAGCAATTTTTTTTTCGTTTCTTTTCCTGCTTTATCGTTTAATTGTTGATTTCACTAAACAAATTTCGCTTATTCGCTGATTTTCGTTCGTATTCACTGTTTGTGATTTCGCAATTTTTATGACTGTTCGCTATATCTGCCTCTACACGTAGCTGTAAGTATATAGTAAATAAGGAAAAATAAAAGTTATTGTTTTCGGAAATTGCAAGCAATTCGAACAATTATTCAATAAATAAGGTAAACAAATCTTACTCCAATATTTAATTATTATTTTTTTATTTATTTATTATGGTTTATTTAATTTAATATTTTTTTTATGCGTTTGTAATTACATCATATGTACATATACGAGTATTTATTTAATTATATAGCGTATCGCCAGAACAATTCCACTGTACGTCTGTTGTTAATAAAACCATCTTTATTTGTGCACTTGTCAGTGTCAATTGCATGCAATTTATTTATACGACAATATCATATTTCAGTTTCGCGTAAAATAGAGCTCGGTGCCTAGATACATATATAGAGACATACGCGTATGTACTATATACTCGTATAAATAAATTTCACAAAATAGTTCATCGCTGCTAAGCTGTTGTTACAATTATTTATAAAATTATTACAAAAAGTAATAACAATCAAAAATTTTTCGAAATACATCTGGTTAGGGAACTCTTTAATATTACTGTAGATCCAAAATGCAAAATAAATCATTCTATGTCATAACACAACATAAAATCGGGAATATTATAAATATATATTGACTTATCGACTTTTTACTTTAAACTAAAGGAATAAAATATAAAATTGTTACAGATTTTTCGAAGAGTTTCGAAAAGAGGGCATTTTTTCAACATCTGTAACACATGTTCTCAATTTTCGAACAATATTTTTGTGAGACGCTTTAGTTTCGGTGTTAAGTAGTACTTTAGACCCCGATGTATGCTACCACACATTTTTTACAATTCGTGTTTTAAAAAATCTGCCGAAAATACAGGTTTTGAGAGCAATTTGTCACAAAACTCTTATGAGACTGCCATTCATACCGCAGATACTAAAGCCATATCCATAAAAAGTGATTTTTTTATTTTTGAATAGCGGTGGAGACTCGGCTAGACTTCAGTTGAAAATCGTCAAATAGCGATCCATAAAATCATCTTACTACTCGGTATATTCGGACTCTGCTCTCTTGTTAAGAAATTTACAGCAAAATTATGAACATGAATTCCGTGAAGGAAAGTGCGAAGAACGAACATAATTTATTTAACAAAGCTTGTGCGATTCATCACTTTCTAAATAAGATCGAAGATATACATATGTAACTCTCATATTTCTCATAACTCTTCGAAGTCAAAGAGAACAAAACTGTTATTTTCGCGACAAAAATACTTCTTTTTAATTTCTATCAAATATTAACTAGATTCGCTGATCAAAATCCCGATTGGATTTAATTTTAGTAAGGCCATGTATAAGTCCTTAATTTTCGTTGTATATTTTGACAGACTTGGATTTCCTTTCTACACGGTAGTAAAATCTATTGATTGCTGCTAGTATAGAGAAGAACACCATATTGCAGTCCAAATCTATATGATTTAAAAAAATATTTGAATTATATAATTTATGTACTTGATACCTGCAGGTGCATTGAATCAATATAAAAAATACATTTGATTTTCAATTTATATTGAAATATTCAACGTTCAAATAATGTAAACACAATTAAATTCACATTAAATTTCATTTTGTTGAATTTCAAAGTTCAAGTCGTTCTTATATGCATTTGCGAAAAAAAAATATCTGCATTCACTTGTATTTACATTATATACAGTCGAGAACATTCGCACGAGACCAAACACATGTAAATAATGCGAATTGAATTTCGCTTTCAAGTGAATTGGATTGAATTTGTTAAGTCACTAGCATATATGTAAATATTTATAAATACATACATATCTATATAATATGAGTATACATTTCAAAGTATGTTTTCTTTTTAAATGTTTGTGGTAATAATAAAATCATTGAAACGGAACTCTGATAAAAACTTTGCTTTTGATTTTGTTCAATTGCATTCCAGTGAGTCAATGCATGCAAGAAATTGAGACCACAAGCAAACTCCGCTCAAACTGATAAGAAATACGATTTACAAAAGTTTCCACGATTCAAAAGCTTATTTTTATACTCTCGCAATATGTTGCACAGAGTATTATAGTTTTGTTCACATAACGGTTGTTTGTGTCACCAAGAAATAAAAGAGTTAGATATGGGGTTATATATATATAAATTAAACGGTTGACGAGTGGATTTGAAATCCGGATGTCTGTCCGTCCGTCTGTCCGTTTGTCTGTCTGTCCGTCTGTCCGTGTAAAAACTTGAGTAAAAATTAAGATATCTTAATGAAACTTGGAACACATATTCCTTGGCACCCTGAGGATGTTGCTTTCGAAAATGGGCAAAATCGGTCCACTGCCACGCCCACAAAATGGTGGAAACTGAAAACCTATACAGTGTCATAACTAAGCCATAAATAAAATTATTAAAATAAAATTTGGAACACAGGATCGCATTAGGGAGGCGCACATTTGGATGTAATTTCTTTGAAGAAGTGGGTGTGGCCCCGCCCTAAAATAGGTTTTTTGTATATATCTCGCAAATCAATAAAGCTATATAAACCAAACTTTCTGCAGTCGTTTCTTTTAGCCACTTCTTATGCAGTCCAAAAATGAAAGAAATCGAATAATAACCACGCCCACCTCCCATACAAAGGTTAGGCTGAAAATTACTAAAAGTGAGTTAACTCACTAACGAAAAACGTCAGAAACACTAAATTTCACATAAGAAATGGCAGATGGAAGCTGCACACAGGTTTTTTTACAAAATGGAAAATGGGCGTGGCGTCGCCCACTTATGGGTGAAAAACCATATCTCAGGAACTACTAGACCGATTTCAATGAAACTTGGTTTGTAATAGTTTCCTCACCTCCCAATAATATAGTGTGAAAATTGGCCAAATCGCTTCACAACCACGCCTACTTTCTATAAACCAGAACTTTGAAGACGATCTGAATCGTTTACTTTACAATATATAAAGTAAGTACTAGTGAAGATATCGGTGCAGAACTTTGCACAAATAATACGTTTATAGTGTGGCAGCCCCATTCTAAAATCGCCAAAATCGGACCATAGGTTTTCAAGGCCCCATATATCGAACATGAGGACCTCGGTGCATCTAACCTAATATTAGGGTTTCCAACTTTCAATGGACTTTATACAATATATATGACGAATATGTGGGTCAAATTGTGTATTATATAATATTAATAAAGTTAAATAAATAAATTGCGAGAGTATAAAATGTTCGGTTACACCCGAACTTAGCCCTTCCTTACTTGTTTTATTATAGAAACCAGTGAACAACGAGATATTGAAAATCGCATGTAATTCGTTGATACAGCTCTCTTAGCATTGATAATATCGATGACGCATGGGAACTCTACCCGAAGAACGTAGTAAAAGAAAAAGTTGCAACAGATGAGACTCGCTTTGTATCCCATCTTAACTCATATTATCTTATCTAATACATAGCAATTAAATATAACGTTAAGACAGCAAAATATATTACGAGTTGCTAACACTTTCATCGAGCGCATCAGTACAGTTTAAAAGATATGGTTCCGACAGTCGGGTCTACGAATACAGAGCAAGCTAAAGAACTGTGAACCCTATATGACATCTTATCGACGAAAAGCAGAAAAAATGTCTCTTTGGAAGATATAAAAAGACGATAAGAAATTGTAAAACGCCTGCTTTGAAGAGTTACATATTTTTCTCAATCTTATATAGATTGTATAATAAGAGTCTTTAGAAGAGTTAGAAAGGTGGACGTAATATTTTAATTGTATTAAACAAACTAAATCAAGTCATAAGTCAAAGTTCTTCGAAATTAAATCTCCGATATATATAAAACAAGCGCCTACTTATATGTGAAGCCTCACACTAATTCCAAAGAATTCAAGAGAATCCACTAGATGCAGGTCTGTTGTGTGATATCGCCTTACCGAAAAAGCAGTTGTTCAAAGTGACATTTTATTTATTTATTTATTCATACATTTTCACCACTCAATGAAAGGAAAACAACACGCACAATTAAAACACAATAAAAATGTGTATCGCAACTCGGTAGATACTATAAATATACCGAGAGCAAAGTACTGTATTCAACCTAATGTGTAACAGGCACGTGAGTCGTGAGTTCAGCTCGCTCGGTCGAAACGTCGAAGAAATTGGATACGCTTGCATAGCAAACGACTGCAAAAAGAGGGTGTGTGTGCAGGGGGGGCGAGGAAATCAAAGCAAAATAAATAAACAATTGAGCAATATGAAGCGAAATGCCGGCAATAAAGGTGGTGCTTGAAATACAAGTCAATCATAGAGCCGCATGTACTATGCACACACAACAACAACACTCGCTTACAAACGAGTACAACAAACATTTCAGAAACACTTGATGAGCAATGTCCATCCAGTACGGCTGTGTCGGCCATTCGATTACACAACTGACGAACGTTATTAAACGTCTCGGCTCACTTAGTTCCTTATAATTAATGCCAATTGGCATCAATTTTGCACTATTTTCAAGAGCCCGGACGCTAGGTTCATAAGTACATATATACAGCCTACATTTATGTAATTGGGTGAGCGTGGTTGAGCTGCGAACGAGAATATGCAAAGTGACGTTGTGTGAGCTGTAGCATTTTTAACTTTTCACTTTTATTTACATGAACCAATAAATAGCGGTGAATTAAACAAAAGGATCTCTAAGAAAACAATATCGGTATGTCATAGGGTCAGTGGTGCTCGATTATTAGAAGGATTTGAAATAGAATATCAAAGTTTTTCTAAAATTAAATAAGGGTCCAACTTGGGTTTATAGGCTAGCGCCTCAGTGTTAGTTTGATGTGGAGCAGAGCACGAAATAGTGCATTTTTATGGAAGTATTATATTTTCAAGTGAATTTTAGGTTTATAGGAGTTGTCGGCATCCCAACTAGGCCCTTATTTTACTCTTTACCATGGGTTTAGTTTGATCCATACTTGGAATAAACGTACCGTTACTAGCTTCAAGGAATCTATCCTTTTAACTATTGAAACAAAAAACTAATACCAGAAAAAGTTGGAGGGACTATTTTTTTAGAACGAGCGAATAAGCTGGTTTTGGGATACCCAGCATCTTCTGACTATAAATTATATATAAACATTAACATTCATAATGATGTCTCAAATCAAGACAAGAGCAATTCATAGAATTATATCAAAGAACTAATATCGACTGCATCACATTGAAGAAACCATTCTTTCCATCCGATCTGCTAAATTCCGAAAGTCCGAAATGAAGACTAATTGTTTTATCAATTTTATAGCATACCTTTTGAGGTTGTATCATGATTTCCACACAGTTCTCTAGAGAAATCTGAAAAAGGCATGACCGAACTATTAATCTTATTGATAGTTTAAGATATTTTAAGTCGAACGAATTATGAATTTTATGGAAACCCGGGTTCCTCGCAATTGTAGAAATCGCTGCTATTAATAATGCCTGGTCGGTATTCTGACATATATAAAGTTTTCGAATGTTTTTTGGGGTAGTTATCAAGGATTTTAGTTCTCAACCTGAGTACTGCTCTGATCCTGAGTACTATGCTTAGTATTTTGACGAGAAACCCTCTAGAATTGAAGATAATCAGGAAAGGGAATCGTTTAATCTCATAATAATACATATGCTGTATATTACAGTTTAATTTACAGCCCCTAGACAGGTCCATAGTACTTCTCATTGCATTCGACCGATATCGTAGGGATTCATTTATTATTAAAACTATTACTGTCCAATAGTTTCAAACAGGGTTGCATGATTGATATTGATATACGCTTGAATACTAAAAATAACCAACAACAATGATGCAGCAGCAAAGAAAATTTCTGTGTCAAAAACAACTGTTGCAGCTGCCAACCGAGTGTTGACAGAGCGTATGAAACTAATTTAATACATATATTCACCTACATACATATATATATATATATAGGTAGATGTACATGCATAATTATAAATATTTGCTTATTGCTGACGGTCTGCGAGTAAAGGCTGCACAAAGTCTAAAGTACCAACTGACTGAACCCCAAGCGCCACAACAACAAACAAAGAGTTTCGTTATGAAATTGACGCTTGATTTCCTCTCTAGATCAGCAGTGCAATGTCGAGAAAGGATTCTGGTTGCCGTCAACCACACTGACACACATACAAACACACACACGAATGAACTTGCCAACGGCATTTATGTGTGACATGGCAGTGCTTTTCAGTCAGCTTTCACTCGGTTAATTCATTGGCAACATATGGTGAGCGAATATAAATGAAATTATTGCACTAATTTTGAATAGAAATGGTAATGGGTGCATGGCAAGTGCAAGAGTACGAGCCTATGGCATCTGTCTGCATATGTATTTATATACATTTGCTTCTGCTGAATGAGTACTGCGGGTTTCGGGCAATAAAATTATTTCTGTCATAAATTTTAATAATACATCGTTATGGCAGTGTCATGTGAAGAATCTAAAAACAACTATTTAAATAATCTTAAATATACAGCATTCTTGCATTCAAGCAGTACTTTTCCTAATAATATGTGACGATGGATGTTTCAAGGTTACAACGCAGCAATAGACGACAACTATATTTCAAAATTTATTTCGAGGCGCATCAGCTGACCACATGCATAATGAGGAATGAAAAATCTGTTTTCATGACAAATAATAATAATATTTAACAAAAATAGAGAAGGCTTTAAATAGAAATTATTTTCTAATTGCAAGACACTAGCATACAATGTTGCTATTAGTGCTGTCTGGACGGTCAGACACGGCATCTTCTGAGTTTTGAAGATTTTTTTCTTGAAAATGTTAAGAATGCCTTATATTTTTCTTTGGTGTTAAACTCCACAATGATCAATAAACTTGAGTTTAATGCTAAACACTGTAATAACTCATAAACTCGATGTTAAACACTACATGTTCAATAAACTCGAGTTTACTGCAAAATACCGCAATGACGCAAAAAAGAAATTATGGTTTAATACTGCATATCAAAAAAATCCATAGACTCAAATTTAATGTAAAATACCGCAATGGCTCATAAACTCGAGTTTAATACTTAACACCAAATTGAAACATAAACTCGAGCTTATCGCACCACGTGAATGAACTACTGGAAAGTAAGGCACATGTCAGTAACACCCTTTTTGCCAAGCATCTATAATCCTACAACACATTCACAAAAATAAATAAGTAAAGAAGAGGACTGACTAAGCTCAACACATGCCATACAGCGACATCCCAAAGTGCCGACCACAACTGTTATTACCAAAGTGTTTGAAACTTGACTGCAACGCTCGGTCATGGCTTATCATAACTATCGATTTACAGACACTCGAGCAATAAGTGTGGACTAAAAATATGTGTGGTATTTGTCCATATGCTTAAGCTTTTTCACTAGAATGCCGTACTTTTCGTGTCTTTCGTTTCCCTTTAGGCAATAACACAAAAGCCATGGCACTTAAGTAAAAGCGACAATATGACTAGCGGCAAGAAAGTATGCAGTTGATTGAATTCATCGCCCTTTTTATGGTTTATCGTAGTCCGCAAAAGTACCATCACATGACACTGACACAAATTCATGAGAATGCAATACAGAAAAAATGCAGTAAATGATAGAAATGTGTATGAAAAGTAGCAGGGATGTCAGAAAATCGTAGTTGAGGTCCAATTTCCTTGTTTAATCTGTGCGAAAAAAAACGCTTACGAGCGTCAGCAGATTTTGACGAGCTTGAGTGTATTGTTGCTTTTTTGCATTAGGATTTAAACATATGTATTCATATGTATTTGCTGTGTCCCTAGCAGAGAACATCAGAATTTCATCATTATGAAATTTAATTCGTAAGAAGAGTAGTGCTTACAATTTCATATATAGTCCATAGTTGGATAAAGGGGATGTAAGAAAAAAGAAGACAATTTTCTTAATAGAGTTGCCACCTAACAAAATTAAAATTTTTAAAAAGGAGATGTTAGAAAAAAGGAGAAAATTTTCTTAATAGAGTTGCCACCTAACAAAAATAAAATTATTGAAAAATTATAAAAAATATTGAAAAATTGTATTTCCGATAGTGTTGCCACATATTTTCAAATCAAAATAAAAACGTAAAAATCATAAGTTGAATATAATAATTTGCATATTTTTTTACATACAATATAAAATTAATATGAAATTAGTGTTGCCAAATTATTGAAAAATAATTAGATATTTTATTTTTTAATTAAACGATTTTCATTACATAATTTTCCGATTTTTACTATGCAACTAATTAATTTTAAAAGCATTCTTTTCAAAAATTTGAAAATAATTTAGGAGTATTTCTTCACAGGTAAATAAGTTACTCATACGACAGGGTGTACGCTATTTTTGTTATGCATATTGCTTATTTACATGAAGTGTGATGAAAAATTTTTATTTTATAAATTCAGATTTATTAGACATAATTAAAAAAAACAAAGAATTTAAAATAAAAGCCCACACAAACACGATTTTTCACCTCTTACGGCCACTCATTAGTCATTTAAGTATTTATTTACATTGTATTGTGTAAGTGAATTTGCATAATTTTGCATCTGAAAGAAAAGATCAAAGGCAAAACTGCATTACACACATACACACTTGCAAATGCCTTTCCTTTGCATGTAGCTGTAAGACAAGTGCACTTATTTGAATTAATACATTTGTCACCTGTGCGAAAACCTTGAACGAGACGGGTTTAAAAGCGAAAATAGAATAGAAGAAAAGTATTTATATGACAAAAGGAACAAATTTTTAAGTAATAACACTGGTATGCCAACTAAGAGTAAAGGGGGAACAAAATGCTATTTACACTAAAAATAGTTCAAGAGAAGTAGAAAAATGTTCAAATAAACCGAGAATCTGCATAAAAGCACGTAAGCAAAAGAACTTGTAAATAGCTTAAAAGTTGTTCAAGTGTTTTTGCATCTGATGGTATTCAAATAAAATGTGAAATGCACTTTGGTCACGATGCAATGTGGGTGGGGTATTATGACTTTTAAATTCTTGCAAACTACTTGAATGTTGTTGTAATGATTGAATATCGTTCGTTTTAAGGATACTAGAAATTTTTACCATTGGGGACTTTATTGAGTATGGATATCAGGACATATTTGGTGTGTTCAAAAAGTAACGGGAATTTTAAAATTTCCTGTTGTGCAATTTTTTTATATTTTTATTTTGTTGTTATATATGCCCCTGAAGTCAGATAAAATTTGCCGCTATGATTAGCTGTCTTTTTATGATTTTCGTTTTTTAAAAGCTTACACTTCGTTCGTGTTTGTTCTGTTTGAAATATCGTAACGATGTCCCACCCTAATCACAAGACAAGACTTCGTGAGACTTTTTCATATCTCCAAAAATAAAGATAACCTCAATGGGTCGTCGTTTCACAAGTTTACGAAAAATCGCTGAAAGAGCCAAAGGTATTCCCAAAAATCGAGTTTGAGTAGCGACGATTCGAGAAGCGCTGGCTATCGAATGGGGGACTATTTTGAAGGCGACTATATTAATGTAGACGAATGAATATTTTTTAAAACGAAAATTCCCGTTATTTTTTGAAGAAAAATACTTTTAGATTTATTCTTTATTCATCAGTTTCCTTATTTGCCTATAGCTATAATTAGCTGGAGAGCCCAAAAATTTAACAATTTTTATCGGCAGACTGTAACTGTACAGTAGATGAACTTACGCTAAAATGACGTCAGCAATAAATTTCAGCTTTTGAAATTTGTGGGGAAATACAAAATTTTGCTCATACTAATAGTAAAAAATATTAAAAAATTAGTAGTCAAATATCTGAACTAATTTTAATATTTTTTTATTTATTTTATTTCAAAGCAAAAAGTATGAAAGAGTAGGAAAAATAAAAATTTTCAGTTAAAATTAATATTTTCGCAGTCATTCAGTAGAATTCGTTGAAAGAAAATTTTATAAGCAAATGTGAGAGCACGTTTCCTCGTACAAATTTTAGTACCTGTGCTTAGGGCTTTATCTGCCCTTAACACCATCTCACTTTTCACTCTAACACCAAGAATAACATTAAATTGTTCATGTAAACACCTCACGTTTCACATGAACTCATTAATAAAATTTCAACGGAAAAGCAGAAAAGCCAAAATGTGCAAACTTTAATTTTCATTCAAGCACTAGCAAACACAAACACATGCACACCCGCATTTGGTTGAGAGTACGCACTTGCATGTGAAAATTCACTAATTACACGGGAGCAAACTTAAAGTACACGAACACTTTTTTCTTCGCACAATTTTAATTGCAAATTCAAGTGATACTCACCTACAAAACGCACGCGAACACACGGCAACACGCAAATAAATTAGAGCGTTAGCGCCTTCAATAAGTGCTTGGACGTGAACGTCGAGCGTTGGAAAGAACTTCGCACTTTACGCTGGACCAACAGCACTCGGCAGAAGGAGAGTAGGATAACCGCTAACTGCGCCATACAAGCGACCAACATCAACTGAGAATGAATTGTGAAATGCGTTGCAGCAGCTACTCTGTTGCTGCTATTGTTGTTGTTGTTGGCTGCAGCCGATGGCTGAAGGTTGTTGGGGATTGTGGGGTTGTGGAGGTGAAAACGCTCGAGCAGCCAGCCACTCGAGGGTGGAGATGACTTGGCACAGTGAATATGCGTAGTTGTTATTGCTTTTGCTGTTTTTATTTTTGCGAATTTGTAATATTTAAATGCACAAGCACATATGAGCAGCGAAATGTCTGTTGCTCTGCTTAAGCTCTGGCAGCTGTTGTTAGTGTACTTAATGTTGCAACTACAACAAACTGCAGGCAAGCTTTGCCGATATGAATGAATTTTTTATTGTTGTTTTTTTATTTTTTATTCCTATGCTGTGCGTACTTTCAACCGCTCACCAAACTATTCGTCGAGCATATGGTCTGCTGCTGTTGCTACTTTACACTCGAGACGTTGCTTGTGAACTGACTGCTACGCAAGGACAACAGCCGATTTTAAAAACTTAGCAGAAAAGCGAAATTCAGTTTGGACAGGAAGCGAAGCAGGCTTTCGGGTCTCCAATTTCTATATGTACGATGAATTGCGACGTAATTTTCTGGCTAAAATGCAACGTTAGAAGGCTAGGTCAGGATAGTGAGACTAGTGAATGACAAAAGAGAGAGTGAGTGAGAGAGAGAGCGCGCGTCAACATAAAAAGGGCCGAGAGAGAATGAGTGCGACTATGCGTTTAGAGGTGTGAATGCAACTACAAGTTGTGGTTTGTGAAGGGGGTGAGTGGAAGGAAAGTGAAAAATTCAAGTAAATGTATGTATGTATTGTATATATATTACCGTTAAGTATGGTAGCAAAATTTAAAGCATCATTCGTGGCACAATTCAAAAGTTATAAAGACGTACATATATTTGCTATTTAATGTCAACATAAAAATTCTGTAGCAACTAAATGCTACTTATAAGGTCACAGGTCGTATGAGTAACATTTTTTAGCAATCAAGCAAGTAATATGCAGCCGCATACGCCCTGGTGGCTCATATACAAAATACGAATATTCATATGTATATAAACACATTTTTTTATTAATTATAATAAAAAAAGCTTAAACAAAAAATTAAGAAATATAAAAAATAAAAAAAAAAATAAAACTAAAAAAATAAAATAAAATAAAAAATAAAACTAAAAAAATAAAATAAAATAAAAATAAAAAAATTAAAGGAAAAAATTAACGAAGGAATAAATAGTAATCAAAAACATAAAAAATTTAAAAATATTATGAAAAAATAATATATTAAAAATCAAATAAATAAAAAAAATAAAAGAAAAAAGAAATTAAGAAAAAAAATAAAGAATAATAAAAAAATATTAAAAAAAAATAAAATATATAGGTAAAAGAAAAAAAACTTAAAGAAATTAAAAAAAAAAAATAAATATAAAAAAAATAAATTAAAAAAAAAAAATAAATATAAAAAAAATAAATTAAAAAAAAAAAATAAATATAAAAAAAATAAATTAAAAGCAAAAAATTAAGAAAAAAATATATATAAAAAAATAAATTAAAAGCAAAAAATTAAAAAAAAAAAAAATAATAATAAAAAAATAATTAAAAAAAAATGAAAAATCACATACAAAAACATATTTAAAAAATTTAATAGTAAAAGAAAAAATTTAAAAATAATAATATAGATGCGTGGTCGCTTCCAACGACACCTATTCCTCTTAGTCACTGCCATATTCTCCGTCACCGACACGTCCTTTGCCAGCTATGCTAATTTGTATGCATAATTTTTTTCTTTTTTTTTCTTCACAACAATGTGTGTATACGTACATACAAACAGCTGCATGTAAGCAACAAATTATCCGCCTGCAGTTGAATTTTCACAGGCATGCCTGTCTCCTGGGCGTACAATACCAGGAAAAGCGCGCAAACAGCAACAAAAACAATGTCTAGAACACCCACCAAGCGAATTTGCATCGAACACAATTACTGCATTCATATAAAACCACAGTAATTTGCATATGGCGCTCGTATAAAAAGAATGTATGCATTTATTATATATATATGTAAGTATAGATAATACTAAAATATAAAGTAAGCAAGAAATGTATTCCAAGAATTTAAATGCAATAAATGCAAAATACTTACTCATTCAACATCTCAAACATTGATGTAATACTCGCATACAAACTTACATAATAGTTGATCGAACAAACTTTTTTTTTATTAAGAATAGAAAAACTAGCCTTGCATATGAAAGTGTCGTGAAATTAACTCAATCGCAATGAAAATGTTTTTCACTTTTCTCTTGCATTTGGTGCGCTTCGTCCATGGGCAGGACACTAAACAGAAAGTGGCGCATTGTGTTGGTGTGTATATTGATATGCTTCTTTGTGGTCAAATGATGCGCAAATTGTCGAACTCGTTGTATGAATAATGAGCGTTTCTCTAGTTTATTGTTTTAGCCTCTCACACGTCTACACTCCTCTGTCTTCACACTTTTCATGTAATGTGTGTGGATGATGTGAGATCAGCGCAGAAAAAATATATATGATTGATGTCATGATTGATGAGGAGAGGTGGAATGCTTAGATTCAATAAATGTGGTGGTGTGTATATGCAAATATTTGGCGCATATAATAATAATACATTCATTTAGACATTTTAACGATTCTGCTTGCAATTTAGAGTGGCATTGAATGCAAATTGCCTTATTTGAAAAATGCGGTTGTGTAGTTTATTTCACAAGGCATTGAAAAGACAAAGAATTTTTTAAGTTAAAGGGGGTTAATTTTGCTCGAGCTTCAAGTGACCCAACATTAACTTTTAAGGATTAAAATTTAAACAATCTTAGAGAAATAGAGTTAATGATATTGGCTGGTTGGTTGAAAAGGGAGGCGAAGAGCGTCTGACCGCAAGCAGCCGCACTTAGGCCATTATTAGGCCCATTGTGCTCCCCGAAGGTACCCCGGTAAGCGTCACCTGAACAACTCGGTCGATTTAACGAAGTTTCTGAGTTGATTCCATCCCTGCTGCCCAATTTCTCTCAGATTAGAGTTATGGGAGCCTTAGAAGGTATCTCTTCTTATACGACAGAAGGCCAGGCATTCGCAGAGATAATGCTCTAGTGTTTCAACATCTTCCGCGCACGCCCAGCATTCCGCCGATTCTACTATGCCAAGTCTCTGCAGGTGGCCTCTTAGAGGCAGGTGCCCCGTGATGACCCCTGTGATACAGCAGTTCTCTTTTGCTTAAAGTAAGAAGTTTTTTGGTCCGTCCAGTGTCAACACTACCCCATAGTAGCTTTGTGGTGCGACTCGTGTTGCACATGTTCCAGGACCTGAGATGTTCCCCTAGCATCCATTGCTTTAGGCAGCGCTTGAGAGAACTGAAAGGTCTGGGGCAGTTTAAGGGAACTGCATTCCCAGCTGCTCCTGAGCGAGCCAACTCATCTGCCTTTTCGTTTCCTTCTATACCTATATGACTGGGTACCCAGATAATGACTGAGTTTTCTCCCGCTAGTCTATTAATTGCCTCTTTGCATGATCTGACGCATTGAGACTTTGTATTGGCGCAGCGGATAGCCTTAATCGCGGCTTGGCTATCCACAAGAAAGTTGATGGACCTGTTTGTTTGGGCGCAAGCCCACCTAGCGCATTCTCTTAGTCCGACAATCTCAGCTTGGAATACCGAATTGTAGTCGTTTAGCTTTAAACTTCTTTCTGTGTGTGGGTATTTACAGAAGAAGCCTGCTCCCGTTCCTGTTTCACCTTTTGATCCGTCGGTGAATATATAGATTCCACCGTTGGTACTATCTATGATTGTTTCATTGGTCCAATCTTCTCTGCTGGGGAAGGAGAATGTTGCTTTAATTTCCTCAACAGTCTCGGTTTCCCGGTCACAGGACCAGGCGACAGGAGTCGCCCAAGATCTTTAGCCTACACGCTGTAAGCGCTGCAACATACTTCACTTGGATGTGTATTGGCCGAATATCAAGGATAACCTCCAAGGACTTTGTTGAAGTTGTTTTCATAGCACCGGTTATCCCTATCAAGCAGGTTCTCTGAACCTGTTCCAATGGTTTAATCCGGCACTTTTCCGTTAGCGCTTTCACCCAAACTCCACCATATGTTAGCGTCGGTCGAATCACACTTGTATACAGCCAATATACCATCTGGGGTCGTAGACCCCACTCTGAGGCAATGGCTCTTCTGCAGCTTTGGAAGCCCTACACTCAATGTGTTCTCCCCAGCTTAATTTTTTATCTAGGATCTACCGCAAGATATTTGACGGAGCTAGTGAGTTTAATGCTTTTACCCCTTATAGAGGGGGGATTGAATTGTGGAATTTTCGTCCTTCTCGTAAAAAGACAGATTTCTGATTTTTCCGGATTTACCGATAGCAACATAACAGAAAATTAAAATGAACAATTTTGTGTTTAAATTCGTTTTCCTCGAGAGGTCATTCTAAAAAGCTGCTCATAAACACTCGAAAGACCATCAGGGGAGTGTAATTTATTAGATTCAGTTCAAAAAAAATTCTGTATTTTCCACTTTTAGAAATAAGAAGAACTTAAAGAACATTAAATATTTTTTTCAGAAAATTAATAAAAATTTACATAAGAGTATATCAAAGACTTACTGATTTTAAGGTTAACCTTGAAATATTAAGAAACATTTTTTTGACATTTTCCTTTAATCTGACTTATTACTTTCATAAATCGCTCAAAAACAATGACCTATCTCAATATCATTCTGCTTTAAGCATCCGAAAACACAGCAGTTGCCTTATTAAGGATATCTTCAAAAGCTATTTAGTAGCTAATCGACAGCAATTTGCAGCACCTGCGGGAAGCAACAAATAATTGGACAAAACAACAAATAAACACAGGTTTTATTTTCGGTATATACACATCTGTAAGTATATATATATGTATGAGAGTATTATATAGATAGGCAAGGCGATCTATTTCACCATGGCAGCCAAAGCTTACGTGCGTAAACAGCATTTTTCCATAAGCAACCAAAATAAAATTTGACTAATGAGGCACAGCATCATAACACATTCGGAAATAAACAACAACAACTAAAAGCAAAGAAATTGTAGAATTCCATACGACACACCTCTCTATAATCTACAAAAACAGCGAACGTAAGCAAATAAGCAACAGTTCTGGATAAACAGAAATTTGGGGCCAAAAAATTCACGTATTTATTTACATATGCACATTTAAGTACATATATATATATATTTACAATTATACATAAGTATATACACAAGTGTGTAATTTGGTTACAAAGCACAAAGCGTATAGAATAAGCTGCTTACGGCAATTGTTGGAGAAAATGTGAGTAATACAAATAAATACAAAAGCAAAATCATAAGTGTGGAAGATGTGGAAAATATACAAATTTAGAAATAATTGCTTTCATGGGAAATAACGGTAAAAGCAGACATCTAAGCTACAGCAATTGTGTTTATACAATTTTATTTTTCTACTTTAAATGGCTGCTACCTTTAGCACGTCTTAAAAAAATATATCCCAATCTCCCACTACAATTGCAACCATCTGCAAGCAACTGACCTATGCCCACCTCTCTGTTCGCGCCCTCACACTGTAATCAGCGCTATGACGTCATTTGTTTTGCAATTCTATGCTTTCATAATAAGCGCTGGTTCTTTATCTTTTTATCTTTCACCTGCAGCTGTTCGAAAACAAGAAGCGATTGCAAAACCAACAAATACAAGCAAGCTTGTTTACCAGGCAGTTATTATGTGTCAGCCGCAATGTGCTGGACTCTGCAAGTTGTAGAAGAGTTCTTGATGCGAGTGGCCGTCGATGACGCTTCATGCATTGAAAATAGAATTGAATCGGTAGGCCGTCGCTGAGTAATTTCAGATAATATTTTTTAGTATTGAAATAGGTATGGATAGATATTATATATAGATACAGATAGCGATAGAGTTAGAAATAGAGATAGAGATAGAGATAGATATAGAGATAGAGATAGAGATAGAGATAGAGATAGAGATATAGATAGAGGTAGAGATAGAGATAGAGATAGAGATAGAGATAGAGATAGAGATAGAGATAGAGATAGAGATAGAGATAGAGATAGAGATAGAGATAGAGATAGAGATAGAGATAGAGATAGAGATAGAGATAGAGATAGAGATAGAGATAGAGATAGAGATAGAGATAGAGATAGAGATAGAGATAGAGATAGAGATAGAGATAGAGATAGAGATAGAGATAGAGATAGAGATAGAGATAGAGATAGAGATAGAGATAGAGATAGAGATAGAGATAGAGATAGAGATAGAGATAGAGATAGAGATAGAGATAGAGATAGAGATAGAGATAGAGATAGAGATAGAGATAGAGAGAAAGATAGAGACAGAGATAGAGATAGAGATAGAGTTAGAGATAGAGTTAGAGATAGAGATAGAGAGAAAGATAGAGACAGAGATAGAGATAGAGATAGAGATAGTGATAGAGATAGTGATAGAGATAGAGGTAGAGATAGAGATAGAGATAGAGATAGAGATAGAGATAGAGATAGAGATAGAGATAGAGATAGAGATAGAGATAGAGATAGAGATAGAGATAGAGATAGAGATAGAGATAGAGATAGAGATAGAGATAGAGATAGAGATAGAGATAGAGATAGAGATAGAGATAGAGATAGAGATAGAGATAGAGATAGAGATAGAGATAAAGATAGAGATAGAGATGGAGATAGAGATAGAGATAGAGATAGAGATAGAGATAGAGATAGAGATAGAGATAGAGATAGAGATAGAGATAGAGATAGAGATAGAGATAGAGATAGAGATGGAGATAGAGATAGAGATAGAGATAGAGATGGAAATAGAGATAGAGATAGAGATAGAGATAGAGATAGAGATAGAGATAGAGATAGAGATAAGGATAGAGATAGAGATAAGGATAGAGATAGAGATAAAGATAAATGGATAGAGACATAAAGATAATAAGAAAATAGATAATAAAGATATAGAGTAACGTCTAAAAGCCCCTCAAAGAAGATCTATAGTAAGACCAGTATCCATGTAGTGTCCCTTCCTAACATCAAACAAAATCCCACTCGCCTTTATTAACTCTGCTCACTACCATTTTAGGTGACTATGTTTACAACGCATAATGCAATTACTAAATCCATTTAACTTTTTGGGTGAAGAACGGTAATCCATCATGTATTCAACTGCATTAACTTATCAATTGAGGCATAAATTATTCAAATAAAATACATTTAATTTGTTCTTCCCATATATTATGTATGCAAAAAGCATTTCGCACACAAATGCCGTAAATCATCGGTCAGCCAACGCGTTTAAATGGCAAACAAATGCGAAACAAAAACAAAAAGAACAAATAAAAGCCAATAAACATAAAATGTATGTGTTAGCAGGAATTGAAAACAAATTTGCAAATGGATCAATCAAAGCGTTAGCGAACTACAGCAACTTTGGCAAATTCAAATGCAATATTTTTATAAAAGTTTTATTGTACATGTAAATTTATATGCATATATTGCTGACTATGTTTCATTTATTGTTTGTTCAATTTCAAGCTGACGCCTTAAATTGTTTAAATACCTTTGGTGGAAATGGGCTTAAATTTCAATATCAGCAAGCTTCCTATAATTCTTTTTATTTTTTGATTCACGGAATTATTTTGATAAAATAAAAAATACAACTCGCATAGTATTCATTAAGTTTGGCCGACAATTTAAAAAATGTAAAAAAAATATATATAAAATTGTACAATATGATCTTATGTGCTTTTTCGCTAAAATGTAAATGTTTAATATTTTTACAGTAGACACCTACCACACAATATAACGGAATCAAATCGAAATCGAAAAGGTCTTTGATGACAAAAATAGCGATTGAATGATTTCATTCCTCAGAAACCTTTAAAAGTTCTCGCAATAAAGCAACGAAAAGTGTGACGTAACGAAATTCCGTCACGCTCGTTATATGCGGAATGATACAATACTCAAAACTGAATCTACTTGAATAATTGTTTAGAAATCCTGGATTTAATACTTCAATATTTTAGAAAAAATTACTAAGAAGTTGCCACCGGTTTGAAAGTTAAAAAAAAAATCAAATAAATAAATGTTTATACTTGGGTATTAAACTATCAAACTAAAGATTTAAGTAGACTTAGATTTTATAATATTTTGAAAAGGGTTGCCACCGGTTTGAAATATTGTAATCAATTGTAACGATGACTTAATTATTCCGCTCAAGACATTACATTACAAGGGTTTGAAAATTTTTCTATCTGAAGTATATTTGAGAAGGGTTGCCACGGATAAAATAATTACTATTTTTAACATATGTAGGTATCAAAGGAAAGGTATTTGAGAATTTTAATTATTAATATACATTAAGTATTATTTTCAAAAATATTTTTAAATACTATAAATTTCCATTAGTCCCTACATACGTTGTAATAATTATAAACATGCCTCTCTTCCAACAAATTACCGTTAATACGCCTGTCTCTCATTCGTAGGACAAACTCACAGTTGGGCTATTCGCTTAGGCAATATTGTTTACATCATTTACAAATTGATTTTGGCATTAAGCCAAAAAATGTAATTTTTGCACACCCAGCCATTATATAAATGAAAATTGCTTAGTATTCGCATTTCATTTTTGCTTTCATCCAAGCGAAACCATTTTTATAAAGTACACAAATAAATATTACGTAAATATTTACTACAATGCCTGAGCTACTAAGTCACCAAATAGTTGGGTATTTAATATTTTCTATTAAATATTTGCACATTTTAATTACTAGCGAAAATTTAAAATTGAATTTTAGTGTCAAAATTTAGAATTTTCACAAATTTATGAGTAATATTTTAATAATTTTGCTTAAATTCATATAATTTGAAATGAAATTAAATAGACTCGCTAATTTATACCAACAACACTGTTGATTTTAAAAATTTAGTGGAAAGTTTTTGACTTTGAATTAATGAAATAAAAAAAAATTATGGCATCACCCTTAATATAACTTGGATTGAGCTGACGAGTTTCAAATAAAGCAGATCAAAACTATACGTCAATGTTATCTAAAAAAAACACTTTCAATTTTCCACTTCCTTTACGTCAAAAGTCCATCAATTCAAAACTTAATCGATTACGTCATTTACAGCTGTCAACGCAACCAACTGGCAACTGCCAACTGTCAATTGCCAACTGCTAACTGTTAACTTTTTACCGTATTGCGCACAACATTCGCATTTCAAAAAGTGCGAAACTTTTCCACTTTCATTTCAATGGCTTCCAGTATTATATTATAGTGTAAATAAAACAAAAAGGGTTAAATGCCAACACAGGTAACAAAGTTTAAAGTAAAAAAAAAAATAATTACAACAACAGTTTTACAAAGTTTCCATAAAGGCTTGCGTAAATGGCTAGTACTACTCATGTATGAAGTTTTTTGTTCGACATATTTTGTAATTTGAAGCAAATCAAATGCAATTATTTTATTTATAAGCTGTAAATATTAACTGATTGTTATAGTTGACTAGTTACCGAAATGTAATACGAATATTTAGTATGCATTCCAATTTTAAACTATAAGATAATGTGACAGCTGACAGGTAAATATCAATAAAACTGTATTATTTATTAACGAACTACGAGTTTATATATAATATCAGATTCAATTATATGTAGTTCTTAGACGTGATTGGTTACACGATGATATTGTTGCTGATAAAACATAAAAAACTGTTTATTTTTACTAAAAGGGGGCATCTCTGGAAAATATGTACACCACCACCATTAAAAATTCAGCATTATCGAGTTGAATCGTTCTTTGCTATGGGTTTCAATATAATAATAAAAGGGGAAATCGGCCAAAAAGATAAAAAGTATGTTTAGGTGAGTACTATCGACAAAAGCATAAATAATTACTACAAATGACAGTTGATAAGTAAAGGTCAAATGAATGATAAGATTAATTAAGAGTAAACAAATACATTTGATAAATTTGATGGCAGAAGAATCAATAATGATATTTGATAACTATAGAAATATAAATAACTATAATAAAATAGAAATTATTATAAGGACATATATATAATAAAGGATGACTGACAAATGACAGTGGTATACTGAATAAATTTCATACAAAATATGATGGAATAAATGTCATGAGAGAGCTAGAGCTAGAGCTCTATATATTCTCCGGATTTAATGTATAATAAATTACAGTACATGGATGGCAAATAATAATTTATGACAGCTGACAAATGATACGTGACAAATGGTAATTAGCGTGCGTTAGCATAGATAAATAAGTCAGTGCATAAAAGTTAATTTGTATTGTAAAGAAAGCAGCAAAGACATTGATTTTATAAAAAGCTAATAGTTCAAAAAAATATTATTTATATCGAAAATAGATATATAGATGAGGAACAAAATGAAATAGAAAGCCTAAAAATTTAGAAGCATTTTCTTAGTCTTCGACAAAGATTGTGATTTGTTCACATAACGGTTGTTTGTAACACACAAAACTAAACGAGTTAGATACAGGGTTATATATACCAAAGTGATCAGGGTGAAGAGTGGAGTTCAAATCCGAATGTCTGTCTGTCCGTCCGTCCGTCTGTGCATGCTGTAACTTGAGTAAAAATTAAGATATCTTGATGAAACTTGGCACACTTATTTCTTGGCACAATAGGAAGGTTGCTTTCGAAAATGAGCAAAACCGGACCACTGCCACGCCCACAAAATGGCGAAAACCGAAAACACATAAAGTGCCATAACTAAGCCATAAATAAAGTTATGGACATAAAATTTGGTATGAAGGATCGCACTATGAAGGGGCATATTTGGATGTAATTTTTTTGTACATCTCTCGCAAACCAATAGAGCATATAAACCAAACTTTCTGCAGTCTTTTTTTAGCCACTTCCTAATACAGTCCAAAAATGAAAGAAATCGGATAATAACCACGTCCACCTCCCATACAAAAGTTAGGTTGAAAATTACTAAAAGTGGGTTAACTCACTAACGAAAAACGTCAGAAACACTAAATTTCACATAATAAATGGCAGATGGAAGCTGCACACAGGTTTTTTTACAAAATGGAAAATGGGCGTGGCGTCGCCCACTTATGGGTCAAAAACCATATCTCAGGAACTACTCGACCGATTTCAATGAAACTTGGTTTGCAATAGTTTCCTCACCTCCCAATAATATAGTGTGAAAATTGGCCAAATCGCTTCACAACCACGCCTACTTCCTAAATACCAGAACTTTGAAGACGATCTGAATCGTTTATTTTACAATATATAAAGTAAGCACTAGTGAAGATATCTGTGCAGAACTTTGCACAAATACTATGTTTATAGTGTGGCAGCCCCATTCTAAAAATCGTCGAAATCGGACCATAGGTTTTCAAGGCCCCATATATCGAACATGAGGACCTCAGTGCTTCTAACCTGATATTAGGGTTTCCAACTTTCAATGGACTTTATACAATATATATGACGAATATGTGGGTCAAATTGTGTATTATATAATATAAATAAAGTTAAGTAAATAAATTGCGAGAGTATAAAATGTTCGGTTACACCCGAACTTAGCCCTTCCTTACTTGTTTTCTTTTAGATTTGCTCGACAGTATGCCCTCATTTAAGTAACCTTTTTTGATAACTAGGAAAGTTTTTTACCATCTTAAAGTAGCTAATACAACAATTTTCGAACAACAAGAATAAAGAGGTTACAATTCAAGGGCATTACAGCAAGTAGAAGAATTATTTAATGCGAAAAATGGCTGTGTCGTGTAAACAACAAGTTGCCGAAAGCCAAATTCTAGAAAATACTATAGTCCTATTGAAAACATAGATATGTTTGTATATACATAAGTAAATGTATCCATTCATTTTAATAAGCTTGAATGACCATGTACTTGTCCTAATAAAAGCGCACAAGCAAGCCTACAAAATACAATACAAGCAATGAATGATAATTTGTGTGTGTGAGTATTAAGTTAATAAATACCAGAGAAAACAAAAAAGGACGCGTACAAACACAGGAAGTAAAACAAAATGCGCAACGCAAAAGGAAATTTACGACGCAAATATTTTTGTTTACTTTGCTTCTTTTATTTTCCGCAAAAACTTTTTTACGACGCTTGTTGAACTTCCGCCTACACACAACTTTTTCGCACCTTTCACTCATTTTGGCAAAAGCAACAGCAACAACAACCAACAATTGCGAATATAAACATTTAGCGTGAGTATATAAAAATATCAACATAATGAACGATGAATACTAGATACATTACACCCACACCTACTCACAGGCAGACATACCCACAAATATGGCACAAATGTAGTTGTAAAGATAACGGTCCTTGCGCAATTTTTGTATGTATGTAGCCCGAGTAAGCGTAATATTTGCTGTTGTTGCGCGACATTTAATCAAATTAACCGCCGAGCAGTGAGAAGAGTGAGGTTAGGTGGTAAATTGTAATTTAATATTAGAAGTACTTATTAATTAGCGAGCGCAATTATCCAAAATTTAAGTGGGATGAGCGTACAAACTTTGCGCGTGTTGATTGGAATTATAATCTAAATAGTATATTCGGTGGTGCGGTTGGATTAAAGATCCCAAGTGCGCACACTGAAGTGCGTCGGTGAAAATGAGGTTAGTTGATTATGCGGCGAGCAAGAACAGTGGTTACAAGAGTAACAGAAGAGGTGAGAATGGAAGTTTACCAATTATTTTCATAATTTATTAAAGCTAATATACGACCAATGTCACTGAGGTAATGTTCTCAGAAGTGGCTAAAATGAGTTTGATCTGAGGTCTCTAAGCTTTTCCGTTCTACGCAATTTCTAATTACTTAGAGAAGTGAAGTTATCTCATTTTTCGAACTGTAAAGTTACTAGAGCATCGTTCATATTCTTTCTGAATTTTGTTCCTCAATTTCTGATATTCTGCTTTTTATGATTTGACAAGAGACCACTTAAAGATTTGACATTATCCCTGGGAATTGAAAATTTCGGATACTGTTTTCGGTAGATTTTAAATTAACAATCATCCCAAATCCCCAAATCCAACAAAAATCCCCCTCCACTACATAATTACCCACAATCCACCAATCAATTTGAAACAATTATATTCACTCACCAAAACAAACACTAACTTTCAATCACTACCACCCCCAAACCACCCCCAACTAAAACTAACACCCCCCTCCCCCCCCTAACCAACTTTTACCTCCTACAACAAGAAAACCGTTATACAAACAGACTTACCCAGCATATACCTTTCACAGTCTATCTTTACTAACTACCCTACCCCTCCCTCTCCCCCAAACCCACCATCAAAACTCTTAAGTAAAAAAAAGAAAACATTAACTAATGCTTTTAGCCGCTTTGCTAACATAAGGTTAAATAGTACAACCATCCTCCTGACAAATACTTAGGAATATCTTATTACCTAGCAGTACCATGTCAGTCTACCAAAAACCACCATACAATTCACTAATAACGTTCAGTAACATTCCTAAATTGAGTATCCTCAGTACATCCGAAAAATTCTTTAAACAAAAACAATTCCCCACCCACAAACTCACACCAAATTTCGTGAAGATTATACGAAGTTCTAAAAGAACAAGTTATCCAATACAATAAACATATCCCAAAATATGAAATCAGGCACCTATAAAATACTAGTCCGATATCGGCAGTTCCGACAAATGAGCAGCTTCTTGAAGGGAAGATAACATCTGCAAATTTTCAAAACGATATCTTAAAAACTGAAGGACTAGTTCGTATATATACAGACAGACGGATGGACGGACAGACAGACAGACGGACATGGCTAAATCGACTAAGTTCAACATACTGATCATTTATATATATACTTTATAGGGCCTCCGACGCTTCCTTCTGGTACAAACTTCGTGACTACCCTGTTCAGGGTATAAAAAAGAAGTTTTAAAGATTCTGGAATTGGGAAGAGTTTAGATTAAGTTTCGTGGACTATAATTAAGCCGATTGATCCGGTAATCCTATTTGAAGCTTCTTCGATTCGGACTAGGAACAGGGAAGTTCGGTTCCAGAAAATTGACTAACTTGTGTAAAGTAAAAACACGAACTTGGTTTCTTCTATTATATAGTGTAGTCTAGATAAGGTAGAACCCAATCCCAAAAGATATTGTATTTCCTCTCCGAAAAATCTCTAATTAATTTTTCAATCAGCACACTATCATCTCACTCCATTTAATGGTCGTATTATGTCCTACAACACCACTAATGCCACACCACATCAACCATTATCTACACTGACAAGTTTTCGAAGTTCTCAAACCACTTGGAAGCGGCGGCAGTACGCGTGCCGCCCATAAAGGGACGAAAGCCAATAAAAACGAAGCCAGCGTAGCCTAATGTTTTTAAAATTGAGGTCAAATTGATTTTTTGTTTGCTTTATGCGTCGCCTAAAGCCAAATGTAAGAGATAATAATAAAAGTTGAAATGAAAATGACAAAGGAATAAATTTGTGGGACAACAACAACAACAGCAAAATGGGTGTGAATGTTGTGTGAAGTAACTCAGCTGTGAGAAATTTATGGAGTATAAAGGAAACACTGGGACGAACACAACCAAATAAGACAAATTATTACAAGCAACGCAGCGCCGACAAGGATGCTGTAAGGCTAACAGCTGCGACAGAGAGCCGATGCAACCGCATAACGACACGGGAGAGCGATTTCCACGCTCTCGATGCGTTAATTCGTGAATGGCGCCAAAAATCAACAGTGTAAAGCTAAGCGATTAGTTCGGCACGCTGTTCAGCGCATGCGTAATTTTATCGATTTCCACATGGAGCACACACACATTTCGCCAAATTCACAATTCATGCGTGCTGCGCAATAATTGTCTTGTGGTAGGGTAAGGTGCAGCAAACCGACTTCGGTGTGAGTGTGTGTGAGAGGGAGGTGACTTTTATAACGGTGTATTGGCATTCGCCTGGCATGGGCGGCAAAGTAGCGGTAAGAGTACTCGTCGAAGCACTCTGTGTCCTCGTGGCAACAACCAAAAGCAGCGTACGTGATATACGGCATGCCTTCAGTTGTGTCGAATGCAACCAGGGAAGGGGTGAGAATAGGCACATGCCATGTCATGTCATGTTGATAAAGTCACACTGCCACCGCGAACCACTTTAAGTTGAGGCCAAATTATGAGTGGCGCTGCTTTAATGTTGACAGCAAGTTTTCGCATTTTTGCCTGCTTTTTTTCACTGTCTTCTTCCCTCTTTTTGTACCGTCAATGAATGAAATTGGCTATTTTCGGTTGTCCTTGCCCACATTTTTGTTGCTGTAAATGCAAATGAGCATAAACTTTTGACATGTGGTAGGGGTGGAGCAGACTGAAGACGGAGACTTTGCAGCGCGTCTGCACGTTCCAACTTCTATTATCACTCAGTAAAAAGTTCGTGAAAATGTGCAAAAATCAATGACGGTGCATATCTCCCATGCCCACACGCCCATACGAACACTTGAAAATTATGTGCCTCCACATGCATACATGTATAGTTCCAGCGTGTATTTGCAAGCGAAAGCAATAGCCTTGGCATGAATAGAGTGCATTGCCTGTTCGCCAAGTTAATGTGTTGGCTGCGTTCGCAATTTGCACTGTCTGTATTCACAGTAATTCATATGACCAACAGACGAATCAGGGATCTCATGTATGTGGAAAGATTTGGACTAGATTTGAACTCTTAACTCTTTCCTGCGGATGGGTTAAATTATAAAAAAAAATCCACACGCGAAACAATTATATATCTTTTTCCGTCCTCCCATGGACTTCCCTGGTTTTATGCCTCGGTCCTGAGTTCATTGAAACTTCGTTCAGAATTTTCCAACACGAATATGGATAACTGACTCTACTACACCTTATTCGGTTTCCGAAATATTACCTTCAAAATGGGAGTCTTACTTGAATTTGCATAGGTTGATAAACCTCTTGGATTTATAATAATAGGTTAGAACAAGTCAAGGTCAACGACCAAATTATAGTCAATATCCCTCTCTTCTCAAAGACTTTTTTAACCACGATGCAGTTAGCTCAACGGCAATGATAGATGTCCAGAGATCCATTAAATCACTTTATCATTAAAAAAGTAAACATATTTTGGTACCACCAACATCCTACCACACTCATTGTATGTCAATGACTCAAGACTTACATACATTTGTTTATTACATTTCTTTACTTTGGAGAAAATATGGAATTATACTCATAATAAGCGCTCATTTGCATTTATACAGTTCATATACCCGAGGAGATATCAAGGCCATCAGCTACGGCACAGATATTATGACAAGGCGTCGAAAGCTCCAACAGACAGCTACACAAGCTCACTCACTTCCATTCAGAGTTTTTCTTTACATTCTCGTCCACTTAAGCGAGTGACGTACATTGCATTGCATTCTGCGCTTTTTGTTCGCTTTCGCGTAGGCGAAAATATTTAAAGCGAAATTTGCGGTTTTCAATGGCTGAACGCCGGCGGTGAGAAGAGAGAGAAGGCAAATCAAAATCATTCTGTTCGCAATATTATCTGCTTTTTCAAGGATTATACTACTGGCTATCTATGAATGCTTTTGTATTGCAATTTTATCATTTTGGTTTTTACGTTTCTTATCTTCGAGAAGACAGTAAAGCACAACCAAATAGTATATCACTGCATAAAGCAATTGAAATAGTTTTCGTTTTGGCATCAAACAAAGCTTCTGACACTAAAAAATTTTACTATTTGTGTCCTTGAGAGTTATGTCAAGGTTTCTTCAGTGAATTGGATTTCCTTTTAAGTAAAACTTGACCGATTCTTTTCTATAGAAAACGAGATGAGGGAGATAGCGTAGAGATTACGTTTCTGGCCATAGAAATCTTCAACCAAATCTAAAGGATTTTATAAGTTTTGTTTAGCATTTAGCTGGACCTACTGCCATATATTGGTTGCTTAAAAAAATATCAACTTAGAACCAAGTAAAACTTCGAAAATGCAGATGAAAATTATATCCGACCTTATTCTTCAACTAGACTATAATAAAAATGTCGCTCAAAGTAATAATAGTATTAACCTAACTGACCATTTTTTAAACTTAAAATCTTGTACTCGAATTTCTTAAACACAAAACTTTAAACTCATGTTTGAGTTCCAAGAATCAGTCAAGAATTTTTCTTAAACGCAAAATCTTCAACTCGAGTTTCTTTAACACAAAGTCTCAAACTCGAGTTTCTTAAACACAAAATTTTCAACTCAATTTCTTAAACACAAAATCCTCAACTTAAGTTCTTAAATACAAAATCTTTAACTCGAGTTTCTTAAACACCAAACCTTAAACTGGAGTTTCTTAAACACAAAATCCTTAACTTAAGTTAATCACAGAGTCTTTAACTCGAGTTTCTTAAACACCAAACCTTTAACGCGAGTTTCTTAAACATCAAACCTTAAACTCGAGTTTCTTAAACACCAAACCTTAAACTCGAGTTTTTTAAGCACAAAATCTTCAACTCTAGTTCTTAAACACAAAATTTTTAACTCGAGTTTCTTAAACACCAAACCTTAAACTCGAGTTTGTGCCATGAACGAACTATTTGAACACCCCTAATCACCCATTTCTACTTAAAAGCCGCCTTCAACATTAAACACTCACATATAAAATGATGAGTTTAACAAAAAACATTTCGTCAGACATAAAGAATAAACCAACAATCAAAAACCATTTAATTCATTTGCATATATTTGCAAACAAATCGGCGTTCAATAATGCAACAATTACACGAATGAAAAAAAAAATCGAATCAAATTAAAAAGTAATAAGCGAGAAAAGCACACAACGCAATCATTGCGAATCAACCGACCACCGGCCACATGCACACCGCACTCGTTAATATGCAAATTACTTATCCGAATTCACTTTTCATATTAGCAAACGCCAGAAGCAGAAAAAAAAGTGGAAACAACACTCTCTCATTTGCTATGTTTATCATGCGCGAGGTCAATAAACCCCGGTCGGCGCCACAGCGCTGCGGTTGTGTCAGAATCGGCGCGCGGCGCGTTCGATAAATCACGCAAATTGCACGGATTCCACAAACGCGGTCAACCGACATTCTCATACTTACATAGATATACGGCGCTACAGTAAGCTGACAGACAGACCGATAGACTGCACCGCTGCTAATTGCGCCGATGTAGACTTGCAAAGCGGCGAACGGATTGAGCTACAAATCGCCAATCGAATAGCCTACAAATGCTATTATACAATTTCAATTCAAAGTATATCTATATTGCTTTGTGAGACACTCAACGCCTGAGCTTGGACAATATTGAATCAAACAGTCCTAGAATAGAAAGAAACGTTTGAGACTTTGTGTCAATGTATGTATGTTTGTATGTATGTATATCAATATGCAAATTACAATCGCCTCCATCGAGACAGCTGCAACTGTGCTAATGCTCGTTTAATTTACAGCTATAATGTCAGCAATTACAACGTCAATGCATTTTTCATTCGCCCACCACCCCATTTGACTCAATACATAAAATAATTTTAGTGGATTGAGACTGTTTATTGCATGATTATGCGGATTTTAACTGAGATTTTACTTAAAAAAAAAACAAATTTTAAAACAAAAATAAATAAATTTAAAAAATTAAATAAAACAAAACAAATAAATATTTAAAAAAAATATATTAATTAAATACAAACAAGTAAGTAAAGGCTAAGTTCGGGTGCAACCGAGCAATTTATTGCTATATTTTTATAAAGATCACACACAATTTGACCCATATATCCGGCATAAAGTCCAATAGAAAAACTAAAATCATCATGATAATATGACTTAGCCTATAGGTAATTCCTGAACCGATATCACTCATTTTCAACACCAGAAAATAAATTTACCTTAGGCGCTGAGTTCAACATGTTCGATATCTGGGGTCTTGAAAAGTTATAGTCCGTTTTCGGCAATTTTTTCTCAAGTGAAGCCAGAGATGATATGTACTATTTGTGTAAAGTTTTATTCCGCTATCTTATTGGTTCCTTATGTATATATTATAAAGTGAAGGATTCGGATGGAATTCGAAATTGGGTTTCATGAAAAGTTGTCGTGGTGGCGAACCGATTTCATCCATTTTCCACACATGTCATCAGAGTGTCAAGAAAATATTATATACCGAATTTCATTGAAATCGGTCGAGTAGTTCCTGAGATATGGTGTTTGACCCATAAGTGGGCGATGCCACGCCCATTTTCCATTTTGCTATCATTTCTGTGAAATTTTGTGTTTCTGACGTTTTTCGTTAGCGAGTTAACGCACTTTTAGTAATTTTCAACCTAACCTTTGTATGGGAGGTGGGCGTGGTTATTATCCGATTTCTTTCATTTTTGAACTGTATTAGGAAGTGGCTAAAAGAAACGACTGCAGAAAGTTTGGTTTATATAGCTTTATTGGTTTGCGAGATATATACAAAAAACCTTTTTGGGGGACGGGGTCAAGCCTACTTTTCAAAAAAAACTACATCCGAATGTGGCCCTCCTTAATGCAATCCTATGTTTCAAATTTTATTTTCATAACTTTATTTATGGCTTAGTCATGACACTGTATAGGTTTTCGGTTTTCGCCATTTTGTGGGCGTGACAGTGGACCGATTTTGCCCATTTCGAAAGCAACCTCCTCAGGGTGCCAAGGAAAATGTGTTCCAAGTTTCATTAAGATATCTTTATTTTTGCTCAAGTTATCGCTTACACGGAAAGACGGACAGACGGACGGACAGACATCCAGATTTCAAATCCACTCGTCATCCTGATCATTTATATATATATAACCCCATATCTAACTCTTTTATTTCTTGGTGACACAAACAACCGTTATGTGAACAAAACTATAATACTCTGTGCAACATGTTGCGAGAGTATAAAAAATAAATAAATATTTAAAAAATAAAAAAAGAAATAAAAAAAAAAATAAAAAAAGTTTAAAAAAAAAATTAAAAATTAAATTTTATTTGAAAAAATATTTTTTTCGAAATTTTCGAATATATTCTAGAATAAGTCCAAAAAATAAATATTTCAAAAATAAACATTAAAAAAAAATAATAATAATTTCATCGAAACATTCGATATATTGCTGATTTAATCCATGAGTAGGTCAAGTAAATGGGTATGCTCTTTTAGTTTGAAACAAACAAATGCAAAATTGTGGCTTCTAAAATGACTTCTTGTTCTTGCCAGATAAAATAATGATAATATCGCGTCTTCATACAAACCTAATCATATTCAACTACTTTCATTTCCTTTAACTCTCTAGAAACTGCTCGATAAGTTCAGCAAATTCGCACAAAAAAAAATATTAAAAAAAAAAATCCAAAAAAGTTGTGGGCTCTCTTTCATTTTTTCTTTTATTTACATTTCCTTTTATTGTCATTGTATTTCTTTTTATTTTTGTAGCAACAATTGCAAGGCTTAAGCCAAAACAGCTGAGTCATAAAAGCAATTAAAGCCTTTTTTTCGGTGCAGACGAAAATTTATTGCCAAAAAGTGTACAACATTTAAAGAACATTCCAACTTGCATAAAAAGATACGAACACACAAACATATCGAAGAATATGTACTATGCAACACTACCCACACTATTTTTGCTTCATATGTTGCCTACCGCAAGGCGCACAAGCCAGTTTGGCAGCTAACCACACAGACACACACACACACACACACACACATTAGGGTGTAATTGCATTTTAGCACCAGCACCAACTTCAGCCTTTTGTGGCATTATTTGTTATTGGCTTTTATTGCATTTAGCTCACTAAGGTTGTGTTATTGGCTGCAGTTGTTCAGCGCTTTTGTTTGTTGTATTTGTTTTTAGTTTGTTCTTCTTTTGCATTTTTGCATTTGCTAGCAGTCACTTAGACTTTAGGTGCAATAAACGTCCTTGCGCTGATTTTCAGTGGCATTACATGTTTGCTTTATTTTATTGTTGTTGTTGTTGTAGTCGTGTTTTAAACTAACTTGTAAATGGGCAGCGATTAAATTACTTTGGCAGTTGACAGTGTTGGCAATAAAAATAGCAGTTTGTTGATGTGTATTAGTTAGTTAGTTAGTTGATGTGAGGGCTTCATCGTCGTTTTGAAGTGAAGTTCTTTTCCTGGAACTCCCACCAGATGATTTCGATGACTTCTGTTCCCAAGACAACCGAGTCAACGTGTTCTGAATGGATCCGGATTCGTATACTTTCAAGAACTGTAAAATCAACAGCTTTCCATAATTAGGCTATTTGATAGTATTTTATGCTGACATAACAGCAACAAGCGACCGATCTTTTCAATCTACTTTAAGTACAGGAATGCATCCCAGATGGGTTTATTAGGTGTTTCGAAGAATATTTCTGTCATGACTTCGCTTAGTAATTGCAGAGTAAGCTTAGCTTTATGAAGAAGAAAACAATTTGTACCAAAAGAAATAGACAGCCATTCGCCCATAAATAACCTCAATAGATACTGCTGTTATAGATAGAAGAAATATATTTTTGGAACAGAATATATTTTATGGATTTTCCAAGCCGTTCAAGTATGTCGACGAGAAGCTACACAAGGACAACCATAGACTCTTATGCCGTTCCAATGACATTCGGGTCTACGTAACTGCAATGGACCCCGATTTTTATGCGGCCGAGAACTGTCGAAACGGCAGCATTCTTCAAAATTATTCGAGGAATGTTTTTTGCCACTACAACAACAAAAACCTCTTACGAAAAATATATTATGACAGTTCATTATGGATCCGAGAGATCCATGATCAATATAAGCGAATATGCTTCTCCTTCTTTCATGTAAGCTATTTTTGAGTTCAAACTCACATACAAATAGATCTAAAACGTCCACTAAGCGCCTCTATAACTAAAACGCTTTGCTACTACTTATTTTTTATAACCGTAACGAAAACATACCAAAACAGCAAACTCAAACGCGTTGAAAAGGCAAAATACATATAAACTGGTTTCATAATATCGCCCAATCAGCTGTGTAAATTTGGTCTAAACAAAAAACAAGCTCTATTCTATGCCACTCTACAAAGCACCATCAACACAGCAACGACAGCTGTTTTTTATTTACTTCTATTTTTTGTTTGTTTTTCGCTATTTTTTTCCAACGACTCTGTGCCGCCGCGCTATTAGCGTGGTGTTAAGCCGCTAATAGTGGGCGTTAAATAGTGTAAATAAATAAAAGAAGCAAATGATATATGCAATGGCATGGCGTGCAAGTTGCAATGCAACGCCAAATCGCTTTGGCCACAAAATGCGGCAATGCTGCAACGACATAGGTCGATGGCCTAGAATTGCCTTAGACAAAATGCCAAGGCAAGCTCGCGGCAAAATTGTTGGCTAGCGCTGTCACATGATCTGTTACTAAGCAAAAATAAAAATATTTTAAAGATAAAAAATCAAAAGCCAACAACAAATAAAACAAAGAAACATACATACATACATATTTATTGCAATTATGCGCTTATGCTGTGTGCCTGTGTGTGAGTCTGCAATTTTTTATGTTTTCTGAATTTCGTAGTAGCGCTGGCACGTAGTCAATTTTGATTCATACAAGCGCTTGCTCCGCTCATTGGTTAATTAGCCGTCTGTGCGGCTGGCTAATGAAGCAGCTAGACAAAGTGGCACACTCACAGCTCTTTTTCTTGTTTGTTTGCACGTTAATTACTAACTTCAACAAACAACACCAAACAACACCAAAATGGAAGTGAAACACGTCGCACGGAGTTGTTTGGCAAGATAAGAGATTTCAGAAATTTAGCAGTCATGTGATCTGCTGCATATTGCCAACGGCTTTATGGGTTAATTTTATGTGCGGCCATTCACTAATACCGTCGCCCGCGCGCTCATTCACTCAGCTACATTATCGGCGCTTGTGGTCCGGGTTGAATGGACAAACAACGCTAATAATAATAAATATTTATACTCTCGCGACAAAGTTGCTAAAGAGAGTATTATAGTTTTGTTGACATAACGGTTGTTTGCGAGTTAGATATAGGGTTATATATACGAGTACCAAAGTGATTAGGGTGAAGAGTGGAGTTCAAATCCGAATGTCTGTCTGCCCGTCCGCCCAACCGTCCGTCTGTGCAAGCTGTAACTTGAGTAAAAATTTAGATATCTTGATGAAACTTGGCACACTTATTTCGTGGCACCATAGGAAGGTTACTTTCGAAAATGAGCAAAATCGGACCACTGCCACGCCCACAAAATGGCGAAAACCGAAAACACATAAAGTGCCATAACTAAGCTATGGAAATAAAATTTGGTATGAAGGATCGCACTATGAAGGGGCATATTTGGATGTAATTTTTTTGGGGAAGTGGGCGTGGCTCCGCTCCCAAATAGGTTTTTTGTACATATCTCGCAAACCAATAGAGCTATATAAACCAAACTTTCGGCAGTCGTTTTTTTAGCCACTTCTTAATACAGTCCAAAAATTAAAGAAATTGGATAATAAGCACGCCCACCTCCCATACAAAGGTTAGGTTGAAAATTACTAAAAGTGGGTTAACTCACTAACGAAAAAAGGCAGAAACACTAAATTTCACATAAGAAATGGGAGATGAAAGCTGCACTCAGATTTTTTCACAAAATGCAAAATGGGCGTGGCGTCGCCCACTTATGGGTTAAAAACCATATCTCAGGAACTACTCGACCGATGTCAATGAAACTTGGTTTGTAATATGATATGTTGTGAAAATAGGCCAAATTGCTTCACAACCACGCCTACTTCCTATATACCAGAACTTTGAAGACGATCTGAATCGTTTACTTTACAATATAGAAAGTAAGTACTAGTGAAGATATCGGTGCAGAACTTTGCACAAATACTATGTTAATAGTGTGGCTGCCTCATTCTAAAAATCTTCGAAATCGGACCATAGGTTTTTAAGGCCCCATATATCGAAAACGAGGACTTCGGTGCTTCTAACCTAATATAATGGTTTCCAACTTTCAATGGACTTTAAACAATATATATGACGAATATGCGGATCAAATTGTGTATTATATAATATTAATTAAGTTAAATAAATAAATTGCGAGAGTATAAAATGTTCGGTTACACCCGAACTTAGCCATCCCTTACTTGTTTTATATTATTTTTTTCTTATATTATGCATTTTAAATTATAAAATTTAATTGAAATTGTTTAAAAATATACAATATTATTTTTAAAAATCAATATTATTCAATTATGCTATATAATGCCTAGCGTAAGTAATAAGTTGGCAGAAAATATGTTTTGGTCAGCTCGCGGTGACGACTGAACCATACTATGAAGAATGCTGAATGATACTGGAATGACTCTACAAAGGCTAATATGAGTTTTGGTCTATTATTAATCAAATTCCTATATATCCAGGGTAATATTGACACTTTCACTCTCGACACGTCATTTAACTAAACTTATTAATTCAAACACTATGTTTTATTTCCACGAAAAGAAGGTTAAAAAACACATTGTTTTTTATTTATTTTGGTTATAGTGTCCACTTACATGCACACAAATATTCGAAAACCCGAAAAGCAGCTTACATTTTACAACTTTAAACTAAGATTGCAGACAATTTTTAGTTTTTTTAGCAACACTATTCAACAAGTACACTTCATAAGGCCGGAAATTTTGCTATTTGCGTATCTAGCTGTTATTGAAAACTCTATTTTGACACTAAAGCAACATTTTTGAGTTTTTACTTGTTTTATTTTATACTGTTTTCGTAGTAAATACAGCATTGCATTGCTTGTATACACATTAATTAATGTTACAAACTTACACTTTCACCTTTTCCACAAGGACCTTAAGAAGTGAAGTCAAGCAATTTCTAGAAAGAAGGTGAAGACGCAACATAATAAGAAGATTCTACCTGCCAAGTTCTTGTTCGATTTTTTCTCTTATCGCTTTAATTGACCTTGTGGCTTTCTTGCATTTAAGAGAAGCAACCTTGATCCCTGGACAAACAAAATGTAAAAACATATGTACATATATGTATAAGAAACAACCCTATACTGGTGCGCAACACACATCCATACATAAATACGTTCTTGTGTATGCGAGCATATGGTGTCATCGGTATGGAATGCAGTCTTCTATAAAATGATGAAATACTTCAAGGTTACTCATTTGAATAATACATCTCACATATTTAATAAAATGTAAAAATCTTTGTAAAACACAACAATTTCAAGTTTATTGCACAATTGGAAACAGCTTAGCTATACTAGATATTATTATTGCCACATAACGCTTTTCTCCATTTACACAAATTATCTTAACATCGCTTACCTTTAAACTGTGCAGCTTGCTTGCTTTTTGCAGTTACAATTGTTAATTTATTTGCAAGAAATGTCTGCAAACGTGTAGAAAATTTGTTAAACACTTAATACGCCCACAGCGGTTTTCCAGCTATAGAAGAAGCCGCTTGCGTTGGGATTATTTACTGTTCAATAATATTCATCGATTTAATAGTATTTTAAATCATTGACCGCGATTCCTCATGCACATTTGTACAATATTTAATTTATGCACCTGTAAAGGTTAAAACAATTGTATTATTTTTACATAAAATACACATATACTGACACTTGCAACATGAACATAGATATTGAAATTGTACCGAATGGATATAAACAGAAATGCATTACAAGCAGAGTTGCCGATGCTCGTTTTTAAATAAATTTGATTGATATTTTTCCTTGTAACATATATGTTTAATGGTTAGATTTGGTTATAAAAACACTAAATTTAGTTACAAACAGCCAAGCTGCAATTACATAAATTTTAATTGTTCCACTCTCTTTAATCTCTCTTTGAGAAAAACTTAAAATACTTAGCTGAAATGGTTTAGAGATTTTTTGAGAACATTCTAGGTCATGACGAACGCTGAACTTGGCAATATTGGACAGAAAAATTACAAAAATATGTAAACTACCAATTTGTTTTGTTTTGACATTCCATGTATGAGAGAGCGGTGTTAGAGAAATATTGAGAAATCTTATTGGAATACTGTGAGACCAACTATATTGAGGGAAATAATTTTGTTAAAATAAGCTTATATTCTATATCATATAAGAGATAATTAATAATAAAATAGTTTTAGTTCTAGATAAATGTGTAATCTGGTTTTAAAATATCGAGTGTACGCCAATTGTTAGAGGAGCATCTCTAAGAACGATTTTCCAACTGGGACGACGAGATAAAACGTAAACATAAACAAAAAATCACACACAGGGTTGCAAGTTTTAACCTAATGGAATTGAATAGATAGAACTCGTTTTATTTATTATTTGTTTTAAGTAAATACAGACAAGAATTTCTTTTATTAAAGCTACTACAGCAATACCAAAATATTTCCTTTGAAATATGTTTTAAATATAAATAAATGTGAATGAACAAAGAAATTACATTCCATCACAAAGATGTCGCCCCGCTCACTTAGAATGTAGCTTAAAGCAAAATATTTTTTCAAACTGCATTGATTGTTTTTACACCTCCGATAATCATAAGAATTTATTGAATTAAAATAAATTTAAAATAAAATATGAAAAGTTTGTTTATTCGTGGTAATTAAAAAGGAAAACATAACAAAAATGGCATTTTTGTGTCCGGTGCGCATGCGGCGCGATAAAAAGAAAGGTAGTGTCTCTAAACACCACAAATCCGACTTTTACTGACCTGCGTAAACAAATTTTAATTGAGATATTAAGTTAAATGTAATTTATTAAAACTAACTAAAATAAGAATTTACTTTCCTCGAATAACAAAAGCAAGTGGGACTCGAGAAATAACGAAAGACTTAAGTCGCATACTTGTTTTGTTTTTGTTCTATTTTTGTACAAAATTGTTATTGTGTTAAGTAATTATTGTAATTTGTAATACTTTTCAGCCACTAACGCCAATATAGAACGTGATTTACCCATTCCTGGTGTTGGTTTGGGACGCATAACCGGTTCATCCAGCATAGAAACATTAGTACGTGTCGGCATTGAGAAGGAGCACGGTCTCAGTCCAGACTCAAAAATGGTGGTGCTGCATGATTTCACTCCCTGTGTGGATGATGAGCTTGAAGTGAAGCGTGGACAAATTGTCAATATATTATATCGTGAGAACGACTGGGTCTACGTAATTGGGCAGGATACACGACAGGAGGGCTTCATACCATACTCGTACTGTGCACCTTACAACACACAGCTGGCAGATCTTGCTATAAAGAAAAAACTACCACGCGATCAAAATGTCAACGTGCAAGAACATAATCAAGAGAATATGCCACTCTTGAGTGCAGAGAGCAAAATGGAATTAATTGACGATGTGAGTGCTGTCAATGCCGTCGTAAATGCTAGCAGTGGTGGTGGTGGAGGTACAGCTGGTGTTGTAGCCACTTGTGGTGGCTCTAGCGCTAATGCAGGCCCTATTGGCGTCCCACCAAAAAATGCCGAAGTAAATCTTTTATTAGAACCGGAATGCACACCATTTCATAAAGAACCCAGCGGCCGCTACATTGTACTCTACACATTCATAGCACGCGATGAAAATGATTTGTCCGTGGAACGTGGCGAATTCGTTACAGTTTTAAATCGTGAAGATCCCGATTGGTTTTGGATTGTGCGCAGTGATGGCCAAGAGGGTTTCATACCGTCCGCATTCGTCTTCCCCGCTGAAAGTGTGCTGCAAACACAACAGAAAATGCTAAATGTATGCGGCACGGTACAAGACGCCGCTGGTTTGATTGGTGGTGCAAATGCCAACAACAATGCTGTACACAAATCACAAACGCAATTGAACTTAGAGCTTACTGCGGCCAATTTGAATAGCAATTTAACGTCTTTGGGTCAGACGCTAACGACATCAGCTGCACAATTAGATGCGGCGTGTATTGGTGGCTTGCAACAACAAAATGCGGCACAGCATCAGCAGCAACAACAAATCGGTGGCATTAGCGCAGATGATTTGCGTTACCATGGCACTGAGCTGGTTATGCTTTATGATTATAAGGTAAATGTTTAAACTGGTGATGAAAGCTGTGAATTAATTTTATTCATTTTTAGGCACAAGCACCAGACGATTTGAATGTACGTAGAGGCGATTGGATCTATGCAGACCTAAATAATCAAACGGTGGATGGCTGGTTGTGGGCTTATGCACCAAAAACGCGTAAATATGGTTTTATACCGAAGGCTTATGCGCGTCCACCCGCCATGACCAGCCTTTAATACTATGCAAAATTTGAATTATTCAAATATTGTCTTCCACTTGCCTGCAATAAATGCCTTAAAATCATCATAAATAGATTAGATTAAAGTAAGCATGCTATTTTGTGCGGTTCAGATATTATTTTATTGTTTCTAAGTATATTTTTAAGGAAATCATGTGTACTTTAATTGAAAACATTATTATTGCTTTTAACATTCATAACTATGTAGCAAAATTACGCTAGTAAACTATGTTAACATAAGGAAAATATATACTATTTTTAACTATACAATTACATACATTGGATATTGTTTTGATTGGAAATCGGTTGTTTAAAATTATTGTGTACATTAATATAATAATATCGGTTTTAAAACTAAAGCACTTCATGTTTAACAAGACAAATTTGTAGACTAAACTATTAAAAAAATACCACATAGTTCGAGAACGGAAATAGTTAAGCGTTATTTGGAAAACAATTTTAGTGTTTGGATTTTTTCCAATTGAAAATAATTAAATTGAATTTAATTGTTAAGAAACTCGAACTTGGCCCGAAGTTTTATTTTGCAATTATTGCAGCAGAATATCTTCTCTTTGATTTATTTATGGAATTGTCGTCAGCTATGCTTTGCATAACGCAGACAATCAACCAATTAAACTTAATATCTTATGTGGTAAATATTTGTGTGAAATGTGTTGTACCTGGTTTAGGGAGCACCCTGTTGCGCAGCAGCACACTGCGTACAATTGGTGGTTGGGTTTCTGAAAAAAAGTGCAAGGTTATTATGTTCTCAATTTTGAAAAAAACTTATATAATTACTTGATTGTGTTTTTGAGCTGCTCTTTTTCCGCAATTTCATCGCGTAGTTTTTGTTGTAAACTTAATATCAATTCATTTTTGCTATTTATCTGCACCTTGAGATGTGCTATCGTTTCTTCTTGTGCTTCAAATATTGCCTACAAATTAAAATTACGTTTAATTGCTGAACATTAATTTTGCAAAATGTATTTAACCTACCCTACACTCTTCCATTGATTCAGAGTATGAAGGCGGCTCATCTAAACAAAAGAATTCGCGCACCAATTTACATTTTCGCAACTCCTCCTTGGCCATTATGGAATTGACAAATATCTGTAGACCCTGCACACGATTATCCAGGAAGACGGCGTTGAAGTTGTCGCCAAATATTTTTTTGCGTGGCAGCAACAGCACAACGTTTGGGAATAGCTGTTTAAGTTTCGTATTCAAACGCACGAAATCTGTGTAGCGTCGCAACACTAACCAACAATCATTTGTCATTGGGTTCTCCACACGTAATTTGTACACAGTGAAACGCGCGCGCTCCTCCATTACCTCATAACCGATTATCGGTACACGCATCACTGTGTTAGGCTCATTTGTGGCAGGATTGTTTGATGAAAGTGTTAATACACTACTGGACATTGCACTGGTGCGTTGCGAAAAGTTCGCACTCGAATTTAAACTACATTCGCTCATACGTCGGCGTGTTGGTGAAAGTGTGATGTCATACGTGCCAGCATTGGCGGCGTAAGCAGACTGTGAGAGGTCACGATGTGAGCGCGCACCGGACAACATATTACCAGCGGCACTGGTTGTTGGAAGCTGTGGCAAAGCAATAGGTTTAGCAAGTTTTGTACGAAATGTTGTGGGTGGTGATGTTGTTGTATCACTTGATATAGAAGTAGATTGACTTCCTTCTTGGTAACTGTGCGATGAAATGGATTGTAAACACACCTCTGATTTAGCACCAATCAAACCACGACCAGCAGTATCTGCTGCATTACCCGTGCAACTTTTTAGCAATGCACGCAAATCACCATCCGATTTGGTGCGCACCACATGTGCGAGGCTTTCAACCGTGTCGTTGTCGCTCCCTAACGGATGACGTAGTTCCGGGCTGGAGTGTACAGCGCGATCAAGTAACGTATGTTGCTTCTGTAGATTGCGTAGTGAATGTAGACTGCTTGATTGTTTAAAAATGGCAGTATTATTAGGTTTCAAGATATTGTTACTGTTAGCACCACTTGCCGTTAATAGCGGCTTGCGTTGTTGTGGAGATGTATGAGACTTCTTAAAGAGTGGTTGGCGTACGCCAGTTGACGAAGTTTGCTGATTTTCGCGTTTTTTAATTGCACGTAAAGACATTGCACTTAGTTGGCGTTTTTTGTGCTGGAATGTGTTTGAACAGGGAGGTAGTGCGTTGGGAACATAGACAAATTTTTGCCATTTGCGAAAACATCACAACTATTTTGCTTTGCAAACGGCGTGAGACCAGAATATATATTAATCTTTTGTTTAACGTATCACAATAAAGATCGCGTACAAAAAATATACATATACTACAAACAAATCAACAAAGGAAAAGTTGGAAATCAACAGCAATGTACTTCACAAATTCCGTCAGCAAAATTTTGTGTTCTGTTACTTTTGCTTTGATGCGCTCTTCTATCCTGACGATGTGGATGCGTTTGCATATTTGATATAAACGAATGGTGACATAAAAAGCTGAAAAAGTATATATTACTCAAAATAGAAACGCATTAGTCATCCAGAAATAAAATATACAAACTTATTCTGAATTTAAGAATCAAATTGGAACTTGATGTGTTTAAATAGTCATATTTCTGTAATAATATGATAAATCAATGTAATATTAAGCATTAAATTTTAAATTGTTTCCTCATATGCCTTGCTAATGCAACCCTGTAGTAGTGAAATACGAATGAGTTCAAAAAGCATAATCAAAAGAAAATTTTGGTGATAACGCCAAGTAACGTTAATTGACTTGCATTTGAATTTTATTTGAATAGGCTAGTAAAACTCGTTTATTGCAAGTGCAACGTGTAGAATATCAAGCTCATATTGCACACGAAAGATAAGCTGATTTTGACCAGCTAGCTTGTGTCTACAAGCGGCAATTGTGTTATTTGACTTGTTGAAGGCTAGTGAGTGCAATTCTGCTTGTGCATCTTGCAGTGAGCGGTAGCACAAATGCTATTCGGATTTAAGTATGACCAATCCGAAAATTAAGAAATCAAATAAAAAATCTAGCGAAGCTATTGTAAATGTGCAACATCAACAAAGTAATGATGAGACTGGGTTGCTGAATGTGCTTCACGATTCTGAAGACGGTGTAGAATTGAATTTGGATGGTGAGCTAAAAATTTCTTTCTTAGCTATATATTAATGGGTACTCATTTATGTGATGTGGTTTCAATACTTAGATTACTCTTTTGGGGCTACATCCAATTCTGAGGACATTGAAGAAGAGGAGGAAGATGATGCTAATTCCTGCTCATCTTTCAGCCTACAGGAATGTATAAATGAGTTTCGTGCTCGGCGTATACGGCGTTTGTCCACGCAAAGCCGTGAAGTAACTCAAGTCGACGAATTAGCGAGTGGAATTGTACCAGAAAAAGTTGAAGCGAAAACTTTCCCTGATCCAGCCGATGCCGATTTAATAAGCCAGAACCGTTCAAATAAAGAATATGAGCGCAAGTGTAAGCCCTGTCGTGATGGTTTTTGTTATTGTTTTACCAGTGATAGCGGAGAAGGGGGCGGAGTGTGCAATGCTGCAACAGCAGGCACACGTGCCGGACACGTGCGGCAAGTAAGACGGCACAGACGTTCGGATTGTCATGAGGTGTGTATACACATATCTACGTTAATTTTGTATTGTAATTAACGTATTTTCTTTTTGTATATAGTCCGGTACCTTAATACCACGGTCGTACGCTAATCCAGTTGACCACAAAAATAATGGACCAGTTAGCTTCAAAATTCCAGCTGATAAAGAAGCAAAAGCCTTACCACAAAAACAGCAGCAAGAGAAAACAAAACGAAACTTTACTGCAGAAGCTACTTCTAATGCAAATGAACTTACTGCAATCAATCGTTTAGAAACCAGTGCGCCAGATGCACCATTAATACATATCATCCAAGAGTTGCATAACAACTGTGTAATATCTGAAGTTCGCGTTAACAAACACAAACTGCAAGCTAGTCGACAACAAAGTCAGAGTTTAAAAACTCCACCAAAAATCAAATCATCGCCAGAGAAAGTTACACGCTCACACATGACACGAAATATGTGTGAGCCTACCGCACCACCATCAGATGGTTGGACTGCACCAAATAAACCAGTTAAAACGAAAAGAGAAACGTTTACTGGTCCAGTTCTAGATAAAATAAGTGAATTTGATTCAATCTCCGATGCATTCGTATATTCAACACCACTTACAAGCAGTTCAAAAACGACTGATAGCAGTCGACGGCGGCACAAAGGAGGTGGACGTTTGTTGCAGAAGCGTTTGAGTCTATCATCAGTGCATTATAGGCCACGTCGTTCGTTACAAGCACCACCAAAGCCGCCAAGAACTTATTTATGCTTAGAGGAAAAATCCACTGTGTCTTCTTTATCCTCCACTTCGCCTTCGTTACGTGAAGCTGAGCGTATACTCGATGACTTTTTGATCAGAAAGGGTGCTATGGTAAGAGATGCTGAGAAAAATGTTGAAAAGAGGTGTGGAAAAGTAGATAAGGCATCGCAGGTGGAAATGGAAAAGGTGTTGTACCCTTCAGATAGGAGACGCGAGCATCGTAAATCTTGCCCAACGAGTAAGTTCTATTAAACTCGTAAACAAATTTTCAAATAAGTAGTGCAATAGCGGTTTTTGGTATTAGTTACGTAGTTAATTTTAGTTACATTTGTGGGATTGTAAGGTCATTAACAGCTTCATAGAATAAAGTGCTTTGATCTTATTTTCAGAATGTCATGTCTGTAGTTTTATTGATTGGAAAAATTATTTAGCACAAACAACTTATTTTCAAAATTGTGATTGACGTTCTATACTTTTTTCTTGCGTTCTTCGTCACTAACATCTAAGCTGTGTTGTACTGTCGCGCTGCTTTAATTTGTATTTACTAGAATCTAGATAACCTACTTTTCATAAATTGCAACCTCGAATCAGGTTAACTAGTAGTTATGCTGTTTGACAATGCCAATGAATAAAAGTCTTTGTATTCCATTGACTAATCTATGCATTTTTTTGCTGTACTCTCATTTAGGCTTGACCGAAGTAAAATCGCGACAACAGCCTATATTACCTTCATGCCCCTCTCTTAGCGATCTCGAGCGATCCGCTATGGATTCCACTAAGAAATATAGTAATTACGAGAAAAATATACGGCGCATAGCAGAAAAGCCTGTAAAAGAGCTCAGCTTCGGTTGGAAAGAACCGAAGATCACTGAAATGCTCAATTGTGACACGAGCGTTAAGAAGCGACAATTCAAATCACAAGCTGTGCAAGCTGAACCACAACAAACGATTGGTTGGCAAGTGCCGCCAAAAGTCGATCTCGACACTGTCGATGGTGTATGCTCAAATTTGGCTGCGAATATTGCCATTAAAGACACTCCTGTCAAATCGCCACACATTTCTACGCCAAAGCGCGCACGCGAATCACAAAAGTTCATTTGGAGTGAACAATGGCGTAACCTCTCACCATGGTGTAATAAACAATCGAAAAGTGGTGATCGTACTTTAAAAAGTAACTTGAAATCATCATCACGCGGTCTTTTGAACAGTTCGAAGAAGAAAATTCTCCGTTTGGTTACGCCCAAACGTGATAATTTACAACCCCGTAGGAAGTATTCATCTCACAGTATTGGCATACAAACATCGCAAGATGAACTGCAGCCATACGAACCCAGCATTACCCCACAATCACCACCAGGCAGCTATCATTCTGCAGTTCAAACGTCAACGCAAACTACAACGCCTACCTGTTCGCAGAATACCAATGATACGGAACCACAAAGTTTTGATTTCTCGCGCACAGTTCGAGCGCCACCCAAAAAGGCTCCACGTGCGACTACACAGCGTAAATTGAATTTTCCACTTGGTGGTTGTGCCGAAGTGAGCTGTACTTCCTGTGAAGGCGGCAACCTTAGTACGTCTATGAAGACGAAAACTTATCGTTCGTATCATGGCGATTTGGATCAGGACGTGACGCTTTCCAAGTTGGGTTATATACTCGGGAATATACGTGCGAAGTTGGAGGCTAGTGATGAGCATGCGGTGCGCACTTTCGAGGTGAGTTTGGATGTTTCCATGTCATTTAATACATATATTTTTTTCTGCATTTAGTTTCCTGTTGTCCACCGATAAAAGTTACTTTCATTTAAAACCCATATTAGTTTAGTTTCCATATTTTACATGGTAATTTATTTATTTTGAAACAATGTAAAGTCCAATGCTAAAGTACTGAGAATTTTATACCTAAAGAGTAGTGGTCCGAACCTAGATACTTATTGGGTATACTGCCCGTACGTACACAGTCATTTATTTTTGGGAGCGCATAGACAGATTGTATTTGCATCTTTTTCCGATTCTTATCAACAGAATGCAGCACATAGTCAACTGTGATCCATTGATCTTGAAACGTTGATGCAGTTTGTATGCCAAAATCCAGTGGCATCATTTGCAGTTCATTTCCATCTTCATCTGGTGCTTTTAAATAATATTCTCTGCTGGTTTGTTGCTGGCTATCTGCTGCTACCAAATTTGGAGATTTAACAAAATTTTGAGATATTGGTTTGGCTTTACATGGTTCACATAACAATTGATATGGTCTGGTTTTGGGTTCGAAATTAAAATCGCCTGTTAATATTACTGGTAGAAATGCGCTATTTTTGCCCTCATTTTCCGCAGAGTACTGCTGTATGGCCCCCAATAGTTTTTCCACTTGTGCGATGCGTACATCTTGCCGTCTGGGATTGTAAAGTAAGTGCGTTGTGGCAATAATGAATTTCTTTTGTGGTTCCTTTCTTATCGCAAATTTGGCTAGTAATGCAATATTGTCGCGATTTAAGACTGCATCACCATGTGTATAATACTCAACAGGACGCTCTGACAGTAGTCTAAATTTACTTTTATCATATATAATTGCACAACCGTCGGTTCTGTGTCCCGTTTTCTTCTTGAATACATATTCCAGTTCTCGTTTAAAGCTGATGTGTTTGACCAAATTTTTTAAATGATTAAACTGCATTTCTTGTAAGCAGAGTATATCAGGTTTTACATACTGAATCTCTTCCCTTAAACGAAAAAGTCTGTGATCCCAACGCAACATTGATGGCTCAATGCCAATGTAAAGGTGCAAATGTTCTGCTAATAAATCTTGTGCAAGAATGTTGTATGACAACAATGTAAAAGTTTTACTGTTTCCAATACTCGTTTCCGCTTCACTCTTCACTCGCTCCCACCGGCGTCCCATTTTGTTTGCGAATGTCCACCTGCTGATCGATTGTGCCTGGAAATGCCAAACTTGTTCAAAGATGTTACCAAACGGTTTTATAGCATTAAATAGTTGATTTGAATTTAAAGTACTAATAAGAATTTTGGACATATCCCACAAATGCTATCCGAATCCAAGCAACATGGATTTCGGCGCGTTCGAGCGTTGAGTGAAGTTATGGAGCTTATTTTACCAGTTGGATAAAATTTTCTTTCTACGGCTGTGTATTATGTTCGTTGAGCATAAAGTTTAGTCAGCTGTTTGTGATGGATAGAGAACAAAAAACAAAATAGTTTGTTTATTTTTCTTTCTGCTCATATTCGTATGAACAAAAGCAGGGTTGTTATGCATTTCTATTTAAGTTTTGAATGCAAAAGCGGAAAAGTATTTAATAATTTACAATTGTTGTACTTGTAAATATATTCGAACAAATGTTTGTATAATAATAATATTATTATTTTTTATTACACATGCATTATTTAAACATTAGGAAATAGAACGGAGAGAACAACGCGCAGTTGGCTTTGACTGCACTGATGGGCACCGACGTCGACCGGAAGCGCATTCAGCAGCAAGACGTTGTTCAGTAAAAAGCAACATTTACCAGCAGGAACCCATCTATTCAGAAATTGAAGAAGACAGCATACATATAACAGGCACACCACAATATGACAATACAACTAGTGCCAAGGAATTGCCAATTAAGCCGGATGTGGAAGTGCTATATGCCAAAGTTAATAAGGCTAATAAAAAGCACAAATCTCAGTTACCGCCAACAGCACCTATTGCTTTGGGAAAACTACTACATGATTCACTGCGCAATTTAAACACAACTTCATATGCCAATCAATTGCCAACGCTACAGGAACTATCAACTAGCGACACATCGTACATGTCGCCGCCACAACCACATCAGACTTCCTCAGACACCTCGATGACACTATCGCATTGTCAGTCGCTCAATAATGTGCGCATGCAGGAGCATCATTCACCACCGAAACGAGATCGGAACCTAAGCAAATCGGATCTCTCACTGCATCGTAGTGAAATCTTTTTAGACAATCTTTGCCGAAGCGAACTTGTAGCGGAACATGGCAATGGAGAGCCCGCTGAGAAGTTGATGAATGTGAGTATAGTATAGTTTAGAATAAAAAATTCAGTAACTATTTATTTCAAGGATTTATAATTTTATCTATAATTTTATTTTTTTATATTTTTTTCTTTTCATTGTTACTTTTTTAGAATCTTCTAAACAAATCTGGCAGTTCATTGCGTTCCGAATCCATGAACCAAATAAATACTTATCGGCATTTCTCAACCTCAACGCCAACTCCAAATGATTCCATCTCCTATGACACGCCAAATGATGCGGATTTTGATAATATTTCTCAGGCAGCTGCTAGTCAATTAGGTTTAAGCTTGGCTAGCGAGTCGATGACTTCGTGTGCACAAAACTCACCGAAAAAGCAATTTGCACCCAAATTTACGACTAAGGTAGAAATTTTCGTTGATTCTTATTAGGCTTAAAGCGCTTACACTTTAGACACGCTTAAAAATTAGGCTAAATTGTATTATTTTTTCAAATACCTGTAAATATCATATCTTTGTTACTAACTTTTTTCCATGTACGCAATATGCGTCTAACAATAATTGTTAAACAAATACTCTATTACCGACATATGTTTCTATATGATACTAAAAATGGAACCAAAAACAAACATATATCATGAAATTTTTATTTAATTTGGTTAATTGGCGCATTACAAGTAAGATTTTTCTAACAGCTTTCATGCCCCTAGAGATCTTATTTTCATTACATTTTTATATATTTCATATATTTGGACTTCAACTCTTCACTAACCTTCATCGTCATTAAATAAGTTATATTAATTTCCATTCTGCGAATTTCAGTCACAATTAAGCACACAGCGCTCATCCAGTAACAACCCATCCACCGATATTGCCTTTACATCGCCTTCAAGTTGCCTTCAGCAGAGCAGTAGCTGCCCTGCTACACCAAGAAAAGTACAATTAGACTCGCCAGCAAGAATAACACACACCTCTAGTCTTAATGAAATCCAACAAATACCGGAGGATGATCAAGAAAGTGTTGAGGGAGTACTGCGAAAACATTCTACGCCAAATACCAGCGCTTATGGTGATTTACCAATGAACGCTCAGAGCTGTATTGAAACGCCTGCGAATAGCAATAACTTTGCAAAATATCAACGTTTAAAAAACGCTTTACGAAAATCATTCAAACGTAGCACGAAATTCGTTAAGAATGAGACACGTCGCTTGTCCAGCTCCTTTAGCTTTCCCACGCCGAATATTGTTTTGTCGAAAACCTTAAACACGCACAACCAAACCGATCCACAGCTGCATAGCGCGTCCTCCACATACGATCTCGATACACTGTTCACCTTGAATGAGCAAGCGCCAGTGGTAGAGCAACTAGCGCAAGCGGTGACTATATGCCGACAACTGCCGGATGTGGAGATTTCACCCGAAATGGTTGAGGCTGAACGTTTACTACTTTTCTCGCGTCTGCGGCGCGATGTGTGGCCACAGCGGACGCTGGCGGCGACCACAACAGCAGCGGCAACACGCGCGGCAGAACAGCACACACAGCGTTTCTACATAGACGGCATGCATTTGCCCGTCAAAGTGGATGTCAATCAGGATTTCTTCTTCAATTATTTCTACATAGTTACCTTTGAGTGTGGCGGCGTCATTAAATCCACACAATCGGCGGAGTGTCACAATGGAGAAGCCGTATTTAGTGAATGTGGCATTGAATTCACTAGCGGCTTGTTGGAGGAGGATGCCGTGGTGCGTTGCGACGTCTTCATGCTACGCTTGCGCAAAGTCTCGACGCTGTCGCTGGAACCGAAGCGCCCTGTAGTGGTGAGTTCAACCATTTCTCTAATAGATTATTTTGTATTGAACTTTATTCCTTTTTTGTTTTTAGAAACTCCCGACCGCACGCCCACCCGGCACCGGATCTTCCTCTTCGTCCGCGGATGAAATCGTCTCACGCTTTCGTCTACACGCCAGCTTCTCTTTGAACGCACGCAATTTTGTGCCTTACGAATATGTGGAATGTGAAACGAAGAATGCAAATAAACTCTGTCTGCGCGCCAGCACACAAAATTGCCTGCTACCGCTGACAGCGCGCACAAAGTCGACAAATCTTTGCACGGAAATCCAATTAAGCGGTCGTGCCGAGATACGTTTCCCAAAACACAGCTACAGCGGCTTCTTAAACGTGCAAGATCCACATACGCTACACAATTGGAATCGTCGCTGGTGCAGCCTAGACGGTCTGCACTTACACGTTTGGTCGGATGAGAATCAAATGGACGACAAACTGCTTCTGACGCTGGATCTGCGCTCAAATGCGCAGTCCATGCCACTGCAGCCGGCATCCCGTGAGCTTTGTGCACGCGCACGCGCTTTCTGCTTGCAGTGTGCGCTTCAAAAAGCTGGTGAAGCGGTCGACACTGCGTCGGTCTTCTTCGCCGCCGATACGCAAGAGCAGCTGGACGCGTGGCTGGCGCAATTAAACGAAGTGCTGGCGTTCGTGCAGAAGTGGCTTAAAGTTAACAATTGAAGCGGATTGTGTTTGCGCATGGATTATATTTGTTAGTTGTCACTTTTTTTGTTATTACTGCTGATAAATCATTTGTTGGGGTGTTTAGTGTAGGCTTATAAAATTTTAGTAGCTATATGTATAAGCATATTGAAGCCTGCTACAGTTAAATATAGTTCATATATATATTTTTTTTAAAGGGATCTGTTCAATATGGTGTGGTGAATTGGGTGAACGAGGGTTTTCTTTACGCCAATGAGTGTAATGTTTTCATATGTTTTAAAATTCTTAGTAATTTTTTGTGAACTCTCTTTAGTTTTAAAACTTGTTCTCTTGAATTACTTTCCTCGCATAAATAAACTCACCACAGCTCTATGGGGTAGACGACAATTTTATATTTATTATAGTTTTGTTTCTGTTGATATAAGTTATTTAAAGGTTACATTAACTTTAGGTACAGGGTTTACAGGATTCACAAATAAATTTACAAATTTTTTTTATTCAACATATTTTTTTAAATTAAAATTTTTTTTTTAATTCAAAATATTTTTTTTTAATTCAAAATATTTTTTTTTTAATTCAAAATATTTTTTTTTAATTCAAAATATTTTTTTTTTAATTCAAAATATTTAATGCTTACAAATTAAAAGAAGAAATGAATTCCAAAGCCACCGAAACGCAGACGAAGTGTGTAGACTCTTTTGTTTAGGTAGGTTTAGTGCACAATTTGCTTGCCACGACGGAGCAGAGACCACAGGCAATTTACGCTAGCTGTCATATAGTTGATTACAGCGATAAGAGTGCGTTTGAATAATTGTTTGGTTTAGTTTTAGTAACTAAAAATAATTACATCTCCATTGCCATACATGCCTATTTATATTTCATACATTTCGCTTACTATACATTCCATTTTGTTGTTTTAAGTGCGTTTATTTTTTCTCAACTAACGGTATTGTGCTTTTTTTCTATATAAATAACTTTAGTATTTAGTTTATTTTGTATTTTGTATTTATGTTACGATATTGAAGAACTTGTTAGTTTTTTTTTAGGTTATAGTGAAAACCCTTTCGGTTATGGTTTACATATATACACACACATATATGCAAGTATGTAATAAGTGCAGTTACTTATTTAACGGTTGCTTTCAAATATATATTTAATGGAAGTTTTTCACGAAATTGCTATCAAAGTGTATGTTTTGTTGTTATTATTATTATATATTTGTTCTTCTACTAGGAGATATGACTTGAGTTGTTCTTGTTGTTTTTGCTTTTGTATTGCAACAATATGTAATATGCATAATTGTATTTGTATGAGTGTGTTTGTGTGTTACTTTCGAGGTAAAAATGTTTTCACTTTAGGTTACATTGACTTGTGCAAATCAAAAAAATTACAATTTACCGTTATTTAATTACCACATTTAATTAATTCATTGCAAGTATTTGCTATTTGTTTGTGTTATATATAATTGCGTGTACACTGGATTATTGTTGCTGTGTTTAAATCTTAAAAAAAAAATCTTGTTTCCTCTTCTCCTCTTACTTCCACAAACTTTCACACACCTGCACTTCAGCTTCACTTTCCAACACCTTCATGCCAACTCCACTTTGCCAACACCTTCCCCCCTCACTGCACTTAAACCAACACATACTTCCATACTTTGTTGGTCTGATGATTTGTACCGATCTCGGTCACATACAGCGCCGATCCATTGACACACACCGCAATTGAATGTGGGTTCTTGAATTCGCCCCAATGACCGATGATCGTCTCGGAGCGTGGATCGATGGTGAAACCGCGCACGGGCAACATGGATGTCGGTCCATTTACGGCGTAAACAATATCACCATAAGCGGCCACATCAAACACACGTCCCAAATCGGGCTCTTGTATGGTGGCGGCGGGTTGACCCTCACCTTGCGACGACTTCAAACCGGCTCTGTATAAGAATGAGTAATTTTTTATTTACTTTAACAATGTTTATTGTACGCAACAACTCACTTTGGACACACAACGCGCATATTTTCACGATCGGCAATACATAAGAGATCCAGATGTTCCAGCAGAGTGATGCCATGCGGCACTTGTAGTGAGAGAAATTCTAAAAGAAAGAAAATAAAAAATTTAAGTGTCATAAAATTGATTTAAATCCATTGTTGTTGTTGCTGTAGCAGCAGAAAACATTGCTCAAATAATTCAGAGAAAAGCTGTTGATTTGACAGTTCTTGGTCGAATAATAATTCGGGTATGTACCGGTTAAGTTGAATTGACTGTCGTGGGAGCGCATTTAAAGTCAATAATTTTGCTTGCTTGCTCACCTGGTGGTTGTGGTATGGTGCGTAGAATGCGTCCAGCAGCGTTGAATTTCAATATGCGACTGTTGCAGTAACCATCGGCGATGAAGAACTGTAAGAATTTACAAAAAAAATTATGATTTGTTGTTGTTTTTGTATAATCACAAGGTTTCAAAATATGCTGTGGACAATTACTGTATTGAATTGAATAGATTTTTGATTCCTGTGACCGTCAGGTTAGACATTGCGTATGAGTGAATTTTTTTTAAATTGTTTTCGAGTTTGAAAATGTCTGTTTTCCACTCCGAATGTAATATAACAGTTATTTTATATATTTTTGAAAAATTTCCCTATAAAATACTTACTTCACCTGTTGTTGCCACAGCAATGGAAGTGGGCTTGCAGAGATGGTTAATGGAGGAACCGGGCTTAAAACGTTTTCCTACAGTCAGCAGCGGTTGGCTTTCAAATGGTTTGAACTGGTAGAGGAAAATACAAATTAATTTTTTTAATCACTTTTGCTCGTAAAATTAGTTTATTTGCTTCTAATTAGTTTTTTGTTCTCTCTCGATCGTCTGGATTATTAAACAACGCCCTAAATGTAGGCAACGTTTTATAAAAAAACGACATATGGTACGTGCTTTCTTTTAATTAGAAATATTGTTGACTAAAGTCTCTCTCATATATATTTTCATAATATTTTTAATAATGAAAAAAAAAAAATTTAATATTTTTTTAAATATTTTTTTTTTTAATATTTTTTTAAATATTTTTTTTTTTTTAATATTTTTTTAAATATTTTTTTTAAATATTTTTTTTTTAATTTTTTGTTTTATAAATTTTTTTTTTAATATTTTTTGTTAAGCATTTTTTTTTTAATTTTTTAAAACATTTTTTTTCTTTTTATTGGTTTTTATTTTTATATTATTTTTTATTTATTTTTATTTACTATTTATATTATTTTTTATTTTTTATTTAATTCTCATACTTCATTTTATTTTTTCATTTCCATTTTTATTTTTTTTTTTATTTTTATTTATTATTTATATTATTTTTCATTTTTTTTCTTTTCTTCTATTTATTTTTTTTATTATTTTCTTTTATTTATTATTTTTTCTATTTTTTTTATTTCTTTTTATTTTATTTTATTTTTTTATTTTTATTTATTTTATTTTTATTTTATTTTATTTTATTGTTTTACGTTCTCCACGGACCACTCACCTTAAATGCCTGATGCATTGCCACGTCCGTAATCCAATAGTTCCCATGCACATCGATGGTCAAACCATGAGGCATGTAGAACATATCCTCACCCCAACCAGACTTTATGGCACCAGTTTTGGGATCCAATATATAAATGGTCTTCTCCTTAATGGGACCATACTCGATCAAATAGAATATGTTGCTGTCGTTAAATGTGCTACAACAACAAAGCGGAAATGTGTTTTAGAAACCACAACACACACAAACACATGCAAACAGTTAAATATTGTAACAGCTGTTGACCTACTTAGCATCCCAATATCTGTCGGCGCGATGAAAGATGACCGGATTGCCATGTGGATCTATGGACACAGCAGCGACTTGACCGAAAGAGTGACTCTCGGTGGGCCAGTTCTCCACCAACACGGGTGTTGGCACTGTCGGCGGTGGCGTTACAACATTCCTACCGCCGTCTCCGTCAACGCCCCCGCCAGCGCTGCTGCGCTCGTAATTAGCTAACAACTCGTTGCTATCACTGCGGCTGCCAACTCCACCGCCACCGCCGACGGCCCCGTTTATTCCAACGACATTTTCATTGTCCATATGCAATTCCTGCAGCTGTGACGCGGAGTATTAGGAATTGAAAAAATAAACAGTTATTTGATGGCACAGTGCGCTTACCGCCGCATTTTCCTTGAGTCGCCGCTTGATCAGCGCTCGCACGTCATTGAAGAAGCGTTCGTTCAGCGTCAACGCATCCTCGGGATAATCGATGCGATGCGTTGGCAAGTGGCTGCACGCGCTCCGATCGAACGCCACAGCGGCCAAAATGAAAGCCAAACCGCACAACTTTTCCACCAACGATATCTGCTTGTTGTTGCTCATCCTGTTGCTGTGAAGTGAATGCGTTTAATTTCTGAACGTTTCAAGTGTATTTACTCTGACTCCATATGCTCAAATACATTTATATATACATATATATATCAGTATAATTATAGTTATTTTCTACTTCTATTTCGCTTGAAGCGTGTTGTCAATTCACACTTACAGCTGGTTAAATGAGTTTTGTGCAAAAAGTTTTGTCCCTAACCGACCATAGTCGTTGACTTGTAAATCTGCGTTGCAGTAAATTCGTGACTTCACACACTGAATGTCGTGCGACTGTTTGCCTCTTGTTTCTGTTTTTCTGATTAGTATAGCTACTACTTTGTGTATTAATGTTGTCGTAGATTAAGGTATAGTAGGCCTAGGCAGCCGTAGTGCGCAAGCGCCTCAAAGTTCGGTTACAGTGGCGCTTGATTGGACAATTTTTGGACTGAAAGTTTGCTGGAAATGTTTTTGGGTCGAAATAGAGACGATTTCTTTAACTTAATCTGGAAAAGGAGGTTTCAAACTGGGGTTTTTCGTAAGCTGACACATTCGGAATTCTGTAGCGTCTTTCTCAAAGTATCTGGAGTTGAGTTCTGTATTAGAATACTCGAAATTTTCTAAACCTTAAATTTAGATTTGGGACCCTCTTATGGAAATTTCAGTAATAATCAAAATATGGGGCGCCCCTCGGTTACATATATTATAGGTCTCGGCTGCCAATGACAAAAAAGCTTCTTATGTTTGTGTCTTGGTAAAAGTTAAGACACATCCCATATCATGAAGCTTCAGTTATATCTCGTCCAATAGAAATAAATACCAAATCGTTGCATATTAAAGCTCAAAGGATTTAGTGCTCTTGTTTCAGGAAAGCCTTTGAAAAGCTTATTGAAAAATTTACTGGTATTTGAACCCTAGATACTATTGGGTCCCTCTCTATGCCTACCGAATTTATTATGAAGTTTCAGTTATACAGTTATACCCCGTCTAATAAAAATAAAGACCAAATTGTAGCATATTCAAGCTCGGGGGTTTTATGGCTTTTGTTTCAGGAAAGCCTTTAAAAAGCTTCTTTGAAAGTTTACTGGTATATTAATGATACTCATGGATACATCGCTATGCCTATCGAATTTATCATATTCATCTATCATATTCCTTGGCACCCTGAGGAGGTTGCTTTCGAAAATGGGCAAAATCGGTCCACTGCCACGCCCACAAAATGGCGGAAACCGAAAACCTATACAGTGTCATAACTAAGCCATAAATGAAGTTATGAAAATAAAATTTGGAGTATCAGGATCACATTAGGAAGGGGCACATTTGGATGTAATTGATTTTGAAAAGTGGGCGTGACACCGCCCCCAAATAGGTTTTTTGTCTATAACTCGAAAACCAATAAAGCTATATAAACCAAACTTTCTGCAGTCGTTTCTTTTAGCCATTTCCTTATACAGTCCAAAAATGAAAGAAATCGGATAATAACCACGCCCACCTCCCATACGAAAGTTAGGTTGAAAATTACTAGAAGTGGGTTAACTCACTAACGAAAAACGTCAGATACACTAAATTTCACATAAGAAATGGCAGATGGAAGCTGCACTCAGATTTTTTTACAAAATGAAAAAATTGGCGTGGCATCGCCCACTTCTGGGTCAAAAACCATATCTCAGGAACTACTCGACCGATTCGAATGAAACTCGGTATATAATATTTTCTTGGCACCCTGACAACACGGTTAAAAAATGAGCGAATTCGGTTCACAACTACGACTACTTTCCTTATAACTCAATTTTGAATTCCATCTGAATCCTTCACTTTATAATATATACATTAGGAACCAATGATGATAGCGACATAAAATTTTACACAAATACTGTATATGATCTGTGGCTTCACTTGTGAAAAAATTGTCGAAAACGGACTATAACTTTTCAAGGTCCCAGATATCGAACATGTTGAGCTCAGCGCCTAAGGTTAAATTTTAACCGAAAATATGGGTAAATCTCTCAGATAATTTAATATAATTCAGAGGAAATTGTTTTCTTCCAAGTAGTGTGTCTCTGTTCCAAAAATTATTAAAATCGGGTCACAACATCTCCTAGCTCACATATACCTAATTATAGGTTTTTCAAAAATTCGTTGGGCTTTATTACGCATATATGTATTGTATATCTTAGCAAAATTAAGTGAGCGTATAGTATTGGATATAGTGTACCTTGCTGGTGAAATTGAATGAAATCGGTTCAGGAATTACCTCAGCCTACACTATATAGGAGGATTTTCGTTATTCTTAATGCCGAATTTATATGTATATTTGTGTGTTATGTAAATAAAATTTCTTCAATAAATTGCGAGAGTATAAAATGTTCGGTTACACCCGAACTTAGCCTTTCCTTACTTGTTTTATTAATTTGTGTGCCAAACTACGACTGAATCTATCAGAAAACGGCTTCGCCTGATATACAACCTTCAAAGAGTCAGCTCTCGAACGTAATATCAAATTACTCACTTATTATTGCCATCTGGACCCACTGTGCGTTATCAGCAGCTTTTACCGCTATTGATTTTCCAATATTTTGCTGACGTAGGCAGGTCGATGAAGTGAATACACAAGAAAAACAAACCAACACACATACAAATGGATTTTCAGAGGATACCAAAGTGGTTATAATGAATCTCTACAGATGTGTGTGTGTGTTTGCGGATGTTTATTTCAGCTATAAAAAGACAACAATAACACACACCATTTCTAAACACAGTTACCTTATCAATCGCATCCAACCAATAAATAATATCTAAATATAATGCATTCCCATTATGATTAGTCCATCAAAACCAGTTTGAAGTGGAATTAAATAAATAATCAGTTGCACATACATATGTGTGTGTGTATTTTCAAATTGGCAGATTTATTAATATGTCATTTAATAAAACGTCATCAACAATATCGTAACTTAACGTAGCAGTTGTATATATCTTTATCTTATAATATGTATGTATGTATATTATATATTCGCGTAGATATAATTAGCTATGAATATAGATACATGCATATGTACTTGTATGTACAACAACAATATTTTGTAACCGTTTTGCATAACTATAACTGTCTTGTGCTTACTCATATATATATTTTGAATATGTCGTCTGTGCTAGGGTTCATCAATAAGTCTTTAAGGTAAAACGTTTTAGTGGATATGATTGATTTCGTTTTAGCGTTGTTGTTGTTACTTTCGTTTATAAAAGGTAATCGCTTGTCATGTCTTCAAAGTACAGTTATATGCTGTATATTTAAATATATATTTATGCTTGGGATTGTATAAATAACGCATTTTTATTCTAATAATGTATAAGGTTCACTAATTTGGAAGCATAGTTCATTGGTTGGTTCCTAAAAGCTTTTGAGAATGTATATGTGGGTAGGTATTTGTGTTGAAATATGTCGTTTGTATTTGTATGTAATTTTTCAGGTTTTGCGAGGTTATTCTTGGAGCGTAGTTCAATGTTAGGTTAGGTTGAGTAGGTGTAACTGAAATTATATGTGATTTACAAAAACAATGGGTACGAAATCTAAACTTAGCTGTCGCCTTTTTATATTTTGAAAATTTTAAAATAAAGATCGGGTTTTAACAAGTTCTAACCAAACTCTAAACTATTTTTTTCTATTTATCTTACGTTTTAGAGCTCCATGAACTAAAGGTTTTGAGATCTCTTTCATGACCGATTTTATTATTCTAAGGTCGCGATCTAACGGAGCTCAAAAATATTCCATTTTCTGGTAAATGAGTAGAATCACGTTGTTTTCGAGAGTCAAACAGAGTCAATCGAATTTTTGGCTGGGTCTTGAATTTAGACAAATCGACCTTTAAAACCGTTACTTGGGGTATTAGGTTCCGAAATGGTTAGTCAAATAAAGAGCTGAAATCATATAATGAAAGTCAATAGAAACAGTTAGAGCTTCAGCAAAGGTTTCAAGGGTATACGAGGTGTGTTAAAAAAATAACGGGAATTGTCGTTTTTTGAAAAAGAATTATTCGTCTACATTAATATTGTCGCCTTTAATATAGTCCACATTCGATAATATGCACTTATGCCAGCACTTCTCAAACTCGATTTTTTGGATAGCCTTTGGCTCTTTCAGCGATTTCTTGTATGCTTGTAAAACGGAGGTCCTTTAAGGTTCCCTTTATTTTTGGTAATAGGAAAAGGTCACACGAAACCATGTCTGGTGATTATGGCGCCTGGGGCTTCATTACCTCATTTTTTTTCGCCAAGCATTCACGAGCAAACAACGAAGTGTGAGCTTTTAAAAACGAGTATGGCCAAGCTCATAAAATACAGCTGAAAAAATTTATAATTTTATCGTAGTTCAGGGGCAATAACAAGTATAAAACTAAAAAAGTTTAAAAAAATTTAACAATTAAAAATTTAAAAATTCCCGTTATTTTTTGAACACACCTCATATAACAGTATATGTGCTAACACTTTCATATAAGTCCGTAAACGTATATAAATTATTGTTATGAATAACGGAACATTTCTAATTCGTTGCAATTGTGTGTTTCTGTGTTATTGTTGTTTGTGTAAAATATTCTAGTTTGAATGTCGGTTCTAAAGCACCATTAGTATGTATGTATGTATGTATGTATGTCTCTGCTTATAACATTCTACTTAGAATAGTTGTAATATACATATATTTATATTAAGACTATATATATCCTTTTAAGACTTTTCATTGTTTTTTCCTTTGAATATTATATATCCTAACTATAGGCATAAGTATAAGTAAGTTCTTTGTAAGTGCATATTTAGATGTCTATCTGTGTGTGTGCTTAGCACTTATTAATGTAGGCAGTCGACCGGCTTTGGCTTTAGCATTCAAGGTACCCAATCCCATGTGGGCTGTGTCCATATATAGCCGGTGTCGGTCATTGAACAATACGCATTGTAATAGCGTCCTGGTGAGCTGCAGACACGCGCGTGAATTATGTAAGAAAAATAATAGTAATTTTTTGTTGTTGTTGTTCTTTATTGTAAACATTAGAACTAACCGGCAGTATGAGAATTGTGGACACTTGCAGCGGAAGAGATTCTGAAATTCCTCCTTACACACCTCGTTCCACCAGCATGTGCGCTGCGGGTGTGGAGACATTTGTATACAAAAATCATTGGCATTAGTTTATACAATATAATATATTTATTCAATATATATATGTGTGCGTGTGTTTTTATTGAGCACTCACCTCCGTCTGATAGCCATGCACGCTTTGATCGGAGTAGCTGCGCTTCACAATGCGCCCCGCCAACGCCGTTGTCTGCCACAACAACAAAGTGCTGGCCAATATAGCCACTGGTAGCTTAAAGTATAGAGCATAAAACAAATTTCAAGTAATTTTAAGCACATTTTGTGTGGAACTGATTATTTTGATTGTGTTGTCCTACGGCGCCACTAATTTATTTATTTACTTTGTATTTTTTTTGTTTTCGTTTTTATTGTCTCACGCCACACGCACCTTTTTCATTCCGGCGTTCACCACAGCACTTCCACTCGGCGCAATTTGTTTTCTTCCGGTCGCCTGATTCGACTGTCTGCGCCTGTAAATCCTTACACCACTTCAAGCTGTCGCCTGCGAGACCCACTTCAATCTCAATGTCTATTCCAATTATTTTGTGTGCTCCTTCAGCTTGATTTCTCTGTTTTGTTTGTTGCCACTTCACACTGTCTTCAGTGAGTTGTTGTTGTCCACTTATTATTGATTCCTGTTGCTCCTTTCGTTGGTCGCTGTTTTCGGCAGCACCAGCTGCACTGTCAGTCGCATCAATTTAATACAATCGCAGACGTTCCGCAAAATTTCCTTTATTATCCCTTTATTTCACTATCTTCCTGTCTCACTTGCCTTCATTTGCATATTATTTCAGTTCCTCTTTTGTGCGCCTTTGCTGTGCCACCACCACTTTGTCTCCTTTGTACTCTGTGGCCTGCATTCACCGTGTTGATTTTTTTTTGTTATTTATTTTCCACTGCCTCTTCATACACGTCAGCGCCGTCACGTCACATAAACTCAACTTCAAGTTGGATTGGTGATGCTGCACTCAGCGTGTCAAAATGTCAAGTGTAATATGTTTTTGTCGTTTGACCTGTCGGCAATTGAGTGCATGGCGCTGTTGTTGTGACGCAATGCAGCCTTTCGCACAATCAGCTGTCATTCATTGCTCACATAGCCTTGAGTTGTCACTTGCTTGCGCTCTCTGCTCTTTCGTGCATAAGCTGTGGCTGTGAGTGTCAGAGCGAGAGAGTAAATGTGAGGCATGCAGTTTGTATAAAGGTAAATGCATAATTTGTGACGAAATATTTTGAAAATATTGGCGTTGAAATATCGCAATGGAGATTTGCCAGCTTTTGGCAGAATATAAATCCGTCTTCATCCCGGTTGCATAGCCCTGACTGTAATGGGACCGGATCTTACTCTTATACCAGCAATTAGCAGGAAGGTTCTTCAAGGCATAATTGGATAAAATGATAAGAGACTTACTATTGGTCGAGAGAAAATTTTACTTCTCGATAGACTATTCAGTTCAACATAGCTCTTATTATATTCGCAAAACTGCCTCCACATAACATTTCAAAGTTTTACTGGTTGGATCTTAAGATTTCAACAACGATTTGAAGATCGAAAAATAGTTTTCAACATCTTAACTATATAACAGTAAAATGGGCGCTACAATAAGAGAGGGCCGTATATTTGTTGATGGATATTGAATTAGTCTTGCGTTGTCCTATTCTTCCTCTTCTTGACTGGCGTAGACACCGCTTACGCGGTTATAGCCGAGACCTCAACAGCGCGCCACACATCTCTCCTTTTGGCAGTTTGGCGCCAATTGGTAATACCAAGTGAAGACAGGTCCTTCTCCACCTGGTCCTTCCATCGGAGTAGAGGCCTCCCTCTTCCTCGGCTTCCACCAGCGGGAACTGCATCGAAAACTTTCAGAGCTGGGGAATGGACTTTCGTCCATTCGAACAACATGACCTAGCCAGCGTGGACTATGTATATGTCGTCGAATAACACATACAGCTCATCATTCCATCTTCTGCGGTATTCGCCGTTGCCAATGTTTAAGGGACCGTAAATCTTCCGCAAAACCTTTCTCTCGAAAACTCCTAGTGCCGTCTCATCGGATGTTGACACCGTCCACGCTTCTGCACCATAAAGTAGGACGGGAATGATGAGGGACTAGTAGAGTTTAGTTTTTGTTCGTCGAGAGAGGACTTTACTTTTCAATTGCCTACTCAGTCCATAATAGCACCTGTTGGCAAGAGTGATTCTGCGTTGGATTTCAAGGCTGACATTATTATCGGAGCTGATGCTGGTTCCTAGGTATACGAAATTATCAACAACTTCGAAGTTAGGACTGTTAACAGTGACGTGGGAGCCAAGATGTATGTACATATATTCAAATAAAAATTTTTTTGGGCAACATGTCGTATACGCAACATTTTTTTATTCATGACAAATCCCACCTTTCATATATTTTTCCTGGAGGTATTTGATCTTTTTTTAACAGAATGTAAAAAAATCTTATTTGAAGGGTTCATTGACATTTGAAACTAGAAGAAATGCAATGATTCCATTTTAACGAAATTTAGAAAGAACTTGGTAGATCGGTGTTCGAAGTTATAATATTCTTATTGACACAAGTTGAGACTAAAAATTATTCTAAACGTATTAATACCATCATGAGTACCGAATATTCCCAACCTCTGGACTATCTTCAATTTCTGGCAAAAAAAAGAAATTTTGAAAATGAAAAACTTTTGCTGTAAAAATAGTTGTGCGTCACAGTTTAGCTAATAAAATTGCAAACAAATGCACAAATGTTTAGGTTTTTATTTCGGAATTTGAAATTCCACATCAAATGCATGTTTATCTTTCATTCACACCTACTAACACAAGCGCGACGCAACATTTGAAACTATGTACAAGCGAATAAACAAACAGATGCAAGTATATATGCATGCCTTTCTTCCAACGCAACGCTTTTGGCCAAGTCCAAGTACATACGTACATACATATATGTATTTAAATGTGTAAGAAGCACTTTCATTTCATTTAACGCCCATAAAAATTGTTCCGCACATTTTACAAGCAATTTATTTCGATTAAGCATTTAATGTGAATTAGTTTCCCACAACGAAGACAACAAGCAGATAAATTAGAGACACAAACAAAGTGATATTGAAGCATTTGAATCAACCCGCTGAACCAACAAAGGTGAAAAATTGGAAAAATCATCAAGCGAATGGGTAGTCAAAGGAAATTTATTTTTTTAATGAAAAACTAAAATTTATCTGCAAAACTTAAAATAAAAGCAAAAACACAAATAAAATTTAAAATTAAAATAAAACCAAATATTTTTATTCCCACAACGTCATGCTGGCAAATGAATCAGCATCTGTTGGCGACATATATACGAACATATATTTAAATAGATTGATATTTTTTCCGTTATTAGGTGCGCACGTTCTCTTGCTACTAACCGCTGTGTATGTAAAGGGTGTCTCAAGAGAGTATTTTGATTTGAAATAGCAGTCTCTTTCTCGCCGCTTTTCTGCACGCTGTTGTTGATCTCTGCTCTGTAGTCAAAATCTAGTCAATTAACCGCTCACTACTCTATTTTTATTTAATTATACCAGTTTATGCGACTTATACCAGTTGTTTGTTCGATTCGCTACTTGAAAAAGATTGACAAATCGGTGACAGCGGTATGAAGACCAATTTTATCTCAAAACTAACAGATTTTTGTTCATACTTTGGGCAAATAACACCAGTATTCTCACGCTTCAGTATCTGCTTCTGAGAATTAAGATACTAACTTTTCAGAAACAGACGCTTATTTTGCTGTATTATGATTTGAATGTTTCCAAATAGTTATTCAGTGGCAAATGTATAGTAGATTGGGGAGAGTTTTGCTCTTCTCCGACTCTATATCTTTGGGTTAATATTTTCGAGTTTTTTTAATAAACAAATATATATACGAGTATATATATATTTGAGTATCCACCCTGTATATGTATGTACTCTTCTATTTGACACATCTGCTTAGTATTTTATTTGCTCAACGCGTAATTTATGTTTACTTCTGCCATTTGGTCTGCTTAAGCAGCACTTTTCGAATTGTGCAAGAAAAACTATACAATACTTTATGAGAAATACTTATTTCATTTTCTTTTTATTTCGCCTACCTCTTTGAATTGCTCACATTGTGAACTCATTGTTGTATTCATAAGTTAATTGTTTCATTATTAGTCATTTTGACGTGAAATTTTTCTAAAATGGCACAAAAATATTCTAGAAATGTTTAAGGAAAAAATATTTTCACACTTATATACCTACAAATTTGTAGGTATATTTCAGACGTTAGCATAGGTTATTGCTACGCTTGTGCTCCGAACAACTAATTGGAATTTATAGGTGGGCATGTAAGATATTTTTAAAAGTTGAATAATGTAGACGTAAAAACATAAAACATTGAAGTCCCGCTAAAAATAACTAATTTCTGGAAAACAAAGAAATAGTAAAATTGTTTTTAGCCTCTCTTCCGCTTCTAGTTCATTCCATATGATTCAAAATCCTCCACCTCTAGTATGTATGAGACACTTGTTCACTGTATTCTCATAGGTGTCACGGTAAACTCAAGTTACCTCATAAAGTAGCACAACTGTTTATTTGCGGAAGATTGTTTGTTGCTCATATTTATCTAAAATTTGCTTTTTTATGTAGCATGTGCGTGTTTGTAAACAAATGGACTGTGTTAATTTTAAACTAACCAATATTAAGTAAATATTTATTTATACAACAAATTTAACAATTTCGAAAAAAATATTTTTTTGATTTCTGTTTTCAAACTAAATTTATTTCATCAGAGCATTAAACTCTGAACTCTTCAAATAAGTTATACAATAGAATCGGAGAGGGACTAGAATGTAATAATCGTTAATTGTATAGGATTCCTCATACTTAATGAACAAAAAATCTTAAACCTACTAAAATCCGATGGTAAAACTAGCAAAGTAGCTGTAGAATTAGCAATTAGGTACAGAAATGTACGAAGTATTAGTCTACAACTTTGCTTCCGCCGTTTTCCAATAGATATCTCTAGGGTCAAGCACTGGTCGATTAAATCGTTTTATATCGATCTTGGACATTTGTGTCAACATTAACCCAATAAAATATTTGTAGAGATCTGTTTGCATCCCAAAATTATTCTCAACTGTCAAAATGTCACTTTTTGAATTAAATATACAAAAAAACGGCGGAAGCAAAGTTGTATACCTAATATTTTGTTAGAATTGTATTCTGGGTGAGAATGGACTAAACAAATGAGTACCTATATAAGAAACATTCGAAAATATTTCACACATTTTCAACCAAACACCCAATCATTAAAATATTCTACTATACTCGCTTAAACTTCAGACAAGAATCAGGATTAGGAATGAGACCTTAACATATATAACCTCAGTACGATACCATAAAAATTCAATTATTACTCTTTATAATCTCATACCCGATTATTGATGCCGAGCTAGGAATATCTTTCCTAGAGTCAGCAAAAAAGTTCTGAAAGTGTAGAAAATAATATTGTCTGTCACATTAATCCATAATCATCGCATGAAAACAATAAAAAGGTCTTGCGAAGAATTTCAACCGAAATAGTGTTTGATAAAGATGGCTCCAAAGCCCTTAAATTTGAAGAACTTAACATAATGATGTGGTTTTCGATAAAGAAATAATTTAAAAATATATATTTTCGAAATGTTTTCATAGCACGATACATTCGAAATTCTCCCTTTTTCAATTCCATTATCAAAAAAAAAAAAAAATCGAAATTCCTCAGCGTCCAAAAATTTATAGCAAAAAAGTGCCTTCAACCCATGAAATCTATAAATTTAATAAAATCCATTACAAATATTTGCAAACACCTTTTCCTAACTAATAAAAAATATCTACTCCGCCCATCTTACGCCCCACGCACGCCGCTTTTTCGCCCCAAAACAACGACATCCATTTGGATTGGCGTGAAAAAAGCCAACAACATGAAATGACGCTTCCCTAAAAATAGATACAAAATTTTTCATTTAATATTTTTAAACGAAATTCATCTAGAACGAAAACACAAACAATACCGCCGGCATATAAAATGAGCGAGCGCCGAATGTTTTCAGTTCAAAAACGCAACGAACGCGTAGTAGTAAAGAACCGAGAACTAGCGGAAAATCGCGAAAAAGCGCGGAAGTACAACAACAAACAGTGTGAATAAATATTATTTTCATTAAGTTCAAATAAAAGGTGAATCATTGTGGAAATTTACTGAAAATATTTAAGAAAAAAAATTAATAACAAAAACAACAAAATTTAAATTTATTTCAAAAAGTGCTTATTTTCGGCTTGAATTCATAAATAATAATGAACTTTTGGTGGTGATTTTATTAATTACCATTAGTGTTCTTCTCTACTTTCCATTTCACTGCCTGTGTTCGTCCTTGTGTAACGGTACACCACCGATTTTGAATTTTGCTGTCGCTGCCGTAGATGTCAGTAGTGCCCCTAATGTTCCGTGACTGGTGGGATGATTTAGAATTTCCAACGCGCACATCGCGCCTCTTGGACCAACACTTCGGCACAGGACTCAGGTAGCAAGAGAATAAAAGGGTCCACAATGTAATCGGTGTTTAAAGTAAATTCTGTAATTCTTTGCAGACGCGATGACTTGATGTCATCCGTTTGGAACTCCCGCCCAACAATGTTGCGTTCCGGTTATCTGCGCCCATGGCAGCGTTCACCCACCAGCTTGCAGAAGCAAGAATCCGGTTCCACATTGAACATTGACAACGAGAAATTCGAAGTCATTTTGGATGTACAACAATTCACACCCAATGAGATCACCGTAAAGGTGACCGACAAGTTTGTACTCGTCGAGGGCAAACACGAGGAGCGCCAGGATGAACACGGTTTTGTTTCGAGACAGTTCTCCAGACGTTACCTGTTGCCAAGTAAGTGTTAGATATTTTTGTTTTATTTAAGGTATTTATGGTTTTAAATTACCTTTTTCTGCCCATCTTCCAGGTGACGTGAATCCCGACAACGTGAGCTCATCCCTGTCATCCGATGGTCTGTTGACCATCACCGCTCCCATGAAGAAGCTGCCACCTCCTGCCACTGAACGTGTGGTGCCCATCTCACAAACCGGTCCATCCTCCAAGGAAGATAATGCCAAGAAAATCGAGACCACCACCGCCTAAGTCACCCGTACGACTTCGTCAGAAACAGACTGTTTTTCCATTTTCTAATACTCATGCTTACTCAAATGGCTCTTCATTGTTAGTCATGCATTAAAAATCCATTTTCTGTTATTTAGCATAAATTAATAATCATTTATAATTTTGTAATTTATTTTTATACTAAAGAGAAAAAGTAAAAAATAACGAAAAACTACTACTTGACATTTTTAAATGTGTGGGTTATGGAGCATTTAGTTATATTACGGGGAAAACATGGAAGTTCTGTAAACATTTAATGCATCGAACTTGGAGTTACCTTCATCTACTTCCTGGCTGTAGTATATTTTTTTTTCTATCACTTAGACGACATTAGCTACTCATATGTTTTCCAATCTTTGGGACGTTGGCCGTTGGCCTACTCAAACATATTATTTAAATGAATGCAGAGTGGGCGGAAAGATTTAGAAAGTGTAACTGTTGTTTGTCGAGAAAGATAAGTAGATAAATGAGATAAAGACTGTCTAATCATATGAAATATATGATAAGATATTCCTAAGGAAAAAGCACCGAGCTCGGTCGGTTAACTTTTTGAACGGTCCGAGTTCCTAAATGTTCTCTAATTAAAGTTCAGGGCAACCAGGTAACCAGGTGGCTGAAAGATTTAGAAAGTGCAACTTTTGTTTGTCGAGAAAGATAAGTAGATAAATGAGATAAAGACTGTCTAATCATATAAAATATATGATAAGATATTCCTAAGGAAAAAGTACCGAGCTCGGTCGGTTAACTTTTTGAACGGTCCGAGTTCCTAAATGTTCTCTAATTAAAGTTCAGGGCAACCAGGTACTTACTAAGGCTCCGAGCTTCAAATTTCCGACTGTTTGGTTTGTAATGGGTTCCTAAAGACTACCTTCGCATTTTGGAATACTTCCACTAATCGTTCAAGTACACTATGTACTTTCTTAGGGCTTATCTAATATACATAAACATATGTGCTTATGCGTGTATATAATCTATGGTAATACGAGTGAAGAGGTACTCAAAAAATTAGCATTAGGGTGAACAATAATTATGCGAATTAAATTTCTATATGAAAAATTTGTATAAAATGAAAATGAGCACTATATTGTGGTTGTTGTACGATTTTCTGTAATAAAATAGCTAAATATTCGCTCAAATGAAAATAATCTTATATTAAAAAAACTTTTTTAAATAAGAATGACTATTTTTTTATTTATATACAATTTTGTTTAAAAAATTGTGAAAATTTTAATTTTTGGTTATTTAAGATTTTATTTGTTCTTCACATCCAAGCTATAGATTTGTATGACCTCGATTTTCAGCTAAAGAAAGTAGTAATGAATTCAAGTGACACACCCTAATGCTACGCGTAATTTGTTTACAATCAGCACGCCTACACACATACATACATATACGAGATACGTGTATGTACAAATGCACACACGTTGATAACCTATAGTGGCGTATCACACTGCGACCACTGCGATCTTACTCAAATTCAAACACGATAGTAGTAGGCCAACTTTTAAAGAGACAATACACCAAATAGTCAAACAGTATTCAAAGAAATTTATTTACTCAGTGATTTTTGCATTTATAAACACACAGACACATATATTTACCCAAACAAACATGAATCAAGTATTAGTGCAACCGAAAGCATATCCCACCAATTTGCTGCAAAAAGATTGGAGCAAAAGAAAGTTAACGCATCGTTGCGGTCAGGCGTTCGTGGATAAGGTGCACGATATGGAGGTGCGAGACGACGATGTGTGGATTGTGACGCTGCCGAAATGTGGCACAACTTGGATGCAAGAGCTATTGTGGTTGGTTATGAACGACTTTGACTTTGAGGCGGCACGCAGTGAGCACTTGGAAGTGAGAACGCCGTATTTAGAGTAAGTGGAGGGGAGGAAGGGAATTCAAAATCATTTAAAATATTTGTGGATATCAAAATGTTATTAACTACTTGTTGTTAGCTTTTTTACAGTGACTGTATTTATTCATATAACCTTTCCTCGGTTTAATCATATCTAACATATGTGTGTATGTATATAGTAGATATTGTTTCACCCATATTCTTGAAAAATTAGTGTCAGTTTCATCTTATATTTACAATCTATACTAATATTATAAAACTGAAAAGTTTATTTGTTTGTTTGTTTGAACGCGCTAATCTCCGAAACTACTGGTTCGAATTCAATAATTCTTTTTGTGTTGGATAGTCCATTTATAGAGGAAGGCTATAGGCTATAATAACGATAGAGCGAAGAAACAGTGGTAAATGTGTTAAAAACGGGGGAAATTATTTATCTTTGAGGGCTTCCGTTCGTTGCGCTGCGAAAGCGGTTCAAGATACACAAAAGTTATGTATGAAAGAATTATTTCTCTTTTAATGATCTAAAAAAAAGTATGTGACTACCGTTTTTGTGATAATTAATTTGGTCGAAATTATTTGTTAGAGTTGTACTATATACTATATATGATGATTTTCGTTATTCTATTGGATTGTATGCCGAATATATGGGTCAAATTGTGTGATATCTTAATAAAACTATAGGAATAAATTACGAGAGTATAAAATGCTCTGTTGCACCCAAACTTAGCCTTTCCTTATTTTTTTTTAGTATTGAAATATCTGTGGAAGTACAGGGAAAAAGTAAACAAATATTGAACATTTGCTAGAAAGATAATAATAAAAGAATTATATTTAAGTTGACAACAACGGCGGAACAGATAATATTGATTTTGGCAACAATATGAGATAAGTGCAATTCTCTAGACAGAACATTGAAAGATCTGTGGAATAATAATCGTCGCTTTGATTGCGCAATGATACCGTTAGCTGGCGATTTTCGACAAATACTTCCTGTTATTCCAAAATCAACAGCGGCGGATGAATTGAATGTCTCAAGTCATAGTATTTGTGGCGGTACGTGAAAACCATATGATTAACCATTAATATGCGAATGTTCCAGCAACAGGATAAAACCACAGAAGAACTGTTAAAAATTGTAAATTGACAAATTCCGGTTGATTTTTTCAATGGTTTGATATCAATTCCACCTGGCATTTGTCAATTCTCTTCAACGAAAGACGAATGTATATCTGAATACAATGGCCAAAATTATAAGTAACTACGATTGGTTGAGTGCACGCGCAATTTTAGCTGTCAAAAATACCGACGTTGATGACTTAATCTATACGATTCAAGTCAAATTTAGGGAGATTTATGTGTTGAATTTCTAAATTTTTTGGATTTTCTTGACATGCCGCCGTATCATTTACATCTTAAAGTTGGATTCATTATTCATTATTCTGTAATTATGTCGAAACTGTGTAATTGAACCCTGATTGTGACGCAGCTATCGAATAATGTGATAGTTGCAACAATTTTGAAAGGGACTTACAAGGGGCAAAATGCTTGATTCCACTAATTCCTCTGAGTTACAACGATTTGCCATTTCAGTTCAAACGTATTCAGTTTCCAATGAGACTTGCATTTGGGATGTCAATCAACAGGTCACACAGACGAGAAATGTGTGGAAATGTGTGGCATAAATCTGGAAATGGCATGTTTTTCATACGGTCAGCTATATGTGGAGTGTTTACGGGTTGAAAAACCTCCTCTCTCTATGTACATTTACGCTCCGGAACAGAAAACAAAAAATGTTGTTTATCAAGCTGCGTTGCATTGAACAAAAAAATGTAGAAAAATCGAAAATAAATGCTTTTCAATACAATCTAAATTCAACTTTCTTTCCTTTTCAAAACAAATAATTTCACAAAGGGCAACGTCTGTGGGATCAGCTAGTTATAAATATTTATGTAATATTAATATTTTCTTTCAATAGGTTCAATTATGAGATACACAATGACTTGGATCATGCATTCGCACCAGTTGAAGCACTCAAATCACCGCGTCTTATTAAATCGCATATGCCATTGCCATTACTACCGCAGCAGCTGTGGATGAAGAAACCAAAGGTTAAACATTCTCATATACAGCAAATTTTTCTTTAAATTAAAGAAATATATTTGTTTTTGTTTTTATTTAATTAGCTAATTTACGTCTATCGCAATCCGAAAGACTATATCGTTTCGCGATATTATCAATATCGCAGCCTCGGCTATTTTATGAGCACAACGCTGGCGGAATTCGCTTTGAAGTGTATAGAGGAAGATCGCGCTGCGCCATCGAAGGATTTCGAACATGTAACGGAGTTTTATGAGCTACGCAATGAACCTTGGATCTACTACACCAGCTTCGAGCGCATGAAATTGAATTTGCATCAAGTAATCGAAGATATTTGCAAATTTCTCAATAAAACAATTAGCGAAGCGCAAATAGAACAAATGTTGCAACATCTGTCCTTTGAACAGATGAAAAGTGAGTAGAAGAGTAATATCAAATTATGTTTTACTTCCTTTTAGTTTAACTTTTACCTTTCAGAAAATCCCAAATTAAATCACCATTGGGAATTCGAGCAAGTGCGTGCCAAGTTGAAAAGCGAATATGAGGATAATAAGTATGCAATATATGTCTTAAGTAATTCTTTATTTTTCTAAAAAATATATATTATTTTTGTAGTTTCATGCGTCGTGGTAAGGCCGGTGGCTATAAAGATGAGTTATCAGCAGATATTATCGCCAAGTTGGAGGACATGATACAACGTAATCTCGATCATTATGATCTGAGTTTAAATCAATTGCTTTTGCTGGATGATAAAGCGGCGCTGTGAAAAAGATTTTACATTTAAATCGAGGAAGCGAACTTCCAATTTCGTATATAATTTTCAAATATTTTTTTTTGTACCGAAATTTATTAACATTGAATAGAAATTAATATTTTTATTTTAAAATTGTATCAACATAATGGTTATCTTTCGTCAATATTTTCGAACGCGAAAGCTCGAACTGCTTTGCCTAAAATTGGCTACAACTGTTTCCGGTTTCACTAGATATATTCTTCGAATATGGACTGGGGAATCGGCACTATGACCTCAGTTAATGTTTGAGGACATTATTATGAAGCAAAAGACCAATTGTTGCGAGCTTAGTGGTTGGCTTTATAGGACTGTTTCATAAAAACTCTTTACTAATTTCGGCCCACTGCTTGTAGTACAAGTCCACCATGAATTTATTTAGGCTCCTAAGTCTAAAATTTCCGACTGTTTTGTTAGTGATGGGATATATTATTATAGGACTGGGTTTGTTAGTGATGGGATATATTATTATAGGACTGGGTTCCTAAAGGCTCTCCTTGTATTTCGGTGCCTCTCTAGGTCTAAAAGTTCATGCAGATAATCCGATTGGAAAATACCTCTATCTCATACGTAGATCCCAGCTGACTATATACACTCTTGTACCAATATTCATTTGTGGTTTTAAATATTAATGCTGTTGATAATACTTCGTTTGTACTCGGCGTCATTCGTCATGTTTACCAACATACACTTAAAAGCGAGTATGATTGTTAAGGCTACCTTTGACTTATTGCAGGTGATATATCAAGCATAATCTCAACAATACAATAACAAAAAAATATAAAAAAGTCAAAACACATTCAAATCAAACCCAAATGTTGATGCATGTATTCTCTGAAATACATATTCATACACTCATATAATTGAGCGCATTTGATTTGAAGCGAAGCATATGTATGTATGTATTTCTAATGACATAATGAGCCAAACATTGTTATCTAATATATATGTGCATATGAGTGTTTATAATTTATGTTAATTGAGTGAAAAGGTACTCGAAAAATAAGCATTAGGGTGGGACAACAATTATGTAAATTAAATGTTTATATAAAAAACTGTATGAAATGAAAATAATCACAAAATTGTTCAACAAAATTTTTTTTTTTTGCTTAATTAAAAAAATACTTATGCTATAATTAAAAAAATAAAAATTTAGTTATAATTAAAAAATAATAAAATATTTTTAATTATATCCAATCGTGATTAAAAATGGCAAACATTTTAATTTTTGGCAATTTATGATTTTAATCGTTCTTAAAAGCTTGACACACCCTAATGCAATGCATAATTTGTTAACAATCAACAAGCATACACACATACATACATATGTACATATAGATATGTGTGTACAAATGCTTACACGTTGATAACCTAGAGTGGCCTACCACACTGCGACCACTGCGATCTTACTCAAATTCAAACACGATAGTAGTAGGCCAACTTTTATGGAGACAACACACCAAATAGTCAAACAGTATTCAAAGAAATTTATTAACTCAGTGATTTTTGCATTTACAAACAAACACACAAAGTAATAAAACAAAAACAAAAATGGATCAAGTATTAGTACAACCAAAATCGTATCCCACCAATTTGCTTCAAAAAGATTGGAGCAAGAGAAAGTTAACGGAGCGTTGCGGTCAAGCGTTCGTGGATAGGGTGCACGATATGGAGGTGCGAGACGACGATGTGTGGATTGTGACGCTGCCGAAATGTGGCACAACTTGGATGCAAGAGCTATTGTGGTTGGTTATGAACGACTTTGACTTTGAGGCGGCACGCAATGAGCACTTGGAAGTGAGAACGCCGTTTTTGGAGTAAGTTGGGGGGAGAAAAGAGGGATTCAAAATCAAAATTAAAATATATTTATGTGTGGATATGAAATTGTTTTTAACTACTTATTGTTAGCTTTCTACACTGACAGTATTTATTCGTATATTCAGGTACATTCATGTGTATATAGTAGATATCTTTATACCCCTATTCTTCAAGAATTTAAGTCGGTGGATCATGTGTCAATTTCGTCCAAATGTAGTGTGATAATATCGTCATATATATATTTTGCTATCTTATGCATTTGTATATTAGCTATATCTTACAAGTGTGTTTTACATATTTACTAGGCATATAATAAAACAATTTGATATCAATGCTTTATTCGAGTGGTATTCCTAATGTTTATACATACATATATAGGTATATTATACTACCCATAGAATGTAATTTTGAATTGTATCCACATGTAATTGAAGCAAAAATGGAGATTTCAGAACAAAATGTAGCATATATATAACTATCCTCTGATATATGGCATACCTTACCATACTTTAGAACCTGGATACTAGAAGTGTTGAATTCCGGTTTCTGATTGATTTGTGAAAATATAGTGGATTTATCACACAAAGTATAATCTACTACTACTTTGAGCCCTATACCTCTTATACCTATGCATATACATATACGAGTTGTGTTCAAAAAATAACCGGACCTTCAGGGGCATATATATGTATCAGCATAATAAAAAACTTAGACTCTTCAAAGCCTTGAAATTTTAAATTTTACAATTCCGGTTGTTTTATGAACACACCACTTTATATATACAATTACAAATATTTATAAAATATACCAATATTAATTCCAAAGATTTGATTATGTGATAAATAATGACTTGGATCTTGCGCTCGCACCAGTTGAGGCACTCAAATCACCGCGTCTTATCAAATCGCATATGTCATTGCCGTTACTACCGCAACAGCTGTGGACCAAGAAACCAAAGGTATATTGCTTTGTTTCATTTATTAATTATTTCTTCTTAATATTATTATGAATCGCTCTTCACCTTTATAGCTAATCTACGTCTATCGCAATCCGAAAGACTACATCGTTTCGCAATATTATCATGTTCGCAGTCTCGGCTTTTGTATGAATACTACGCTGGCGGAATTCGCATTGGAGTTCATAGAGGAAGATCGCGCTGTGCCATCGGAGGATTTCGAACATGTAACAGAGTTTTATGAGCTACGCAATGAACCTTGGATCTACTACACCAGCTTCGAGCGTATGAAATTGAATTTGCGTCAAGTAATCGAAGATATTTGCAAATTTCTCAATAAAACAATTAGCGAAGCGCAAATGCAACAAATGTTGCTACATCTGTCCTTTGAACAGATGAAAAGTGAGTAGAAGAGTAATATCAAATTATGTTTTACTTTAACTTTTATCTTTCAGAAAACCCCAAATTAAATCACCATTGGGAGTTCGAGCAACTGCGTGCCAAGTTTAAAACCGAATATGAGGATAATAAGTATGAAATATATATTTAATGTTATTGTTTATTTTTCCAAAAAAAATTTAAAAAAATACATATTTTTTATAGTTTCGTGCGACGCGGTAAGGCCGGTGGCTATAAGGACGAGTTATCAGCAGATATTATCGCCAAGTTGGATGACATGATACAACGTAATCTCGATCATTGTGATCTCAGTTTAAATGAACTGCTTTTGTTGGATGATAAAGCGGTGCTGTGAAAAAAATTCCAGACCTAACCTATAAAAACATGCATTTAAATCGAGGAAGCGTTGTTATTTTTTCCAATTTCGTACCTATTTTTCAAATATAGTGTTTTTTTTACCAAAATCTTAAAACAATGAATATAAATCAATAATTTTAATATTGAATAAACATAATGTGTTTTTGTCAATACTTGGGTACGCGAAAGCTCTTCACTGCTTTGTATGAACTAGGGTACAACTGTTTCCGCATACACTATATTCTCCGAATCTGGACCCCGAGACTCTGTCCTCAGATTTCGAGATAATTTTTTTGGAAAGAAATCGTCGAGACTAACGACTAGAATAATCGTTCCACAAAAATACTTTCGAAAAACTTAGAGGATAGCCCTCAATGGTCCATATGAAAAAAAATTGTTTAGCATAATATGAAAAGGCCAGTCTGTTATAAATCTGTAAAACCTTTAAGCGAACACTGTTAGTAGCTAAAATCTGCTGAGAAGCTTTTTAACAGCATAACATAAAAGCTCTGTTACATAGTAATGTGCATGTACAGAGACTGTTAATTTAACATGATTTATAATATGTAATTCCATTAACATAATCTGGCTGCAATTAACGGAAATGATTGGCTTACACCTCACTTCTTCTACTAGTTATGGAGAGATCATTAAGATTATCCAATAAAGAAGGAGATCTATAAGTCCACTTCTCGGCACAATTGATGTATTTGATGTATACAAAGTGTTGCTGCGGCATGCAGAGAGACTACCGTTATTAGATTATTAGAATCGAACTCAAGTTCGTTGAAGCTGGAAAGGAACGATTTAATGTAGATCGTTTGAGACCAACTCCATATTTAGCTCTCTCTATCACTGTTGAAGAATGAAAATGTTTGAAGTTTACTAAAATAAAAGTTTTGTTCTATAGGCTTTCTGAAAATTTTTTGTGGAGAATTAACAAAAAGCTTTAATTATATTTAACTTTATTTAATTAATAAAAAAAAGTATTTACAAAATACGTATAAAAGTGTATAAAACTTAAATGTAAGATGAGTAAACTCAATATTTAGAATAATTTATGAAATCTTCAACAGTCAGTTGATAATCCTTTAAATTATCCTCGGTCCAGTCGTCGAACTCTTGTATAGCTGACTGAGGCATTTCATCCTTATGGCTGCCAACTATACCGCGTCGTACAAAGCTGCTTTAGAATGACAAAAATAAACCGTTATACCAGGCAAAAATATATAAATATTAACTCTTTTACCTAAACTCATCGACCTCCCTGCCAGCTGCCGCTTTCATACTCTCAAACTCTTTGACGTGATTGCAGGCGGGGTTATCCTTCATTTTGTCGAAAGAAAGATGATCCACGAGCTGTGTCAGCTGCTCCTGCTGAATATCGCGCTCTAAGAATTTGCAGACATCTTTGATGACATCCCCCAAATCACATTTCATACGCTCATAGCTGGTGAAGAAGATTTGTGGTTCATGCCGCAACTGCCAGAAGTCGAGCACATGCGGCCAAAATGGGTTGAAGTTGACATGGCCATCGATGTAGGAATGCATGAAGTCCTCTTTGGTACCCTTATAGCCGACCATGCCACGCCAATGATGGAAATACGAAATGGCCGCGTCTTTCGGATTACGGAACACATAGATGATCTGCAATGTGGAGAGTATTCTTCAGTATATTTATTTATAATCACTCGCATACACACCTTTGGCTTCTTGGTCCACACTTGTTTCGGCAACAGCCAAGCGGGCAGATGAGATTTTATCAAACGTGGTGAGGGCAAGTTAATAGCGGCCTCTATTGTATCATGTGGCACATTCGGTACAACGCCGTTGAATCTTAAATATTGTTTTTAATTAAATGGAGATTATACGAAAGAATCTCTTTTTACTCACTCCAAGAATGGCGAACGTATGGTAAGGTCTTCCGTTCTTGCCTTTTCAAAATCGAAATTGTTCAAAATCAGCCAAGTCATTTCCTGCGCCCATGTTGTGCCACATTTGGTGCTTGTTACAATCCAAACATCATCCTCACGCACCTCGAAATTATGCACACGATCCAAAACGGGCTGGAATGTGTCAGCAAGTGAGCAATACCGTTGTTGCCAGTCTCCGACAATATCAACGCTGGGCTTTGTTGAGGCATAGATGGCGGAGTAACCGCCGCTAATGGCGAGCTTTTCGATTTGATCGAAAGGTACGCTTTCGGCGTAAAATGTGGCACTCGGCATCTGTAGTTGAGGGGGAGAGGGAGAGATGTGGTTTTATTATGTATTAAATTATTTCCTCGAGGTAAAACCTAGTAAAGTATTAATTTTCGTCTTCCAATATGGACTTTTTTGAGTTGGTGAGATCCTAGAGTTCGTGAGCTAAGGTCGTACAATTTTTGTGGGTGATAGGATGATTTAGAAATAGTAAAAAATTTCCACGATCGGGATAACATCAAGGCGCTCACAAGAAATGGAAATGAAATGAGATAAGCGCCGTCAAATATTCAGCGAGGATGTAAGTGCCATTGACGTACTTCTACGAGGGGAGAGTGATATCTTAATAAGCACCCATTCTATATTATGTGATTTTTTTATATTTTGGTCTTAGATTTAATAAACAAATATTTTTATTTTCTAAAGAGACAGAGAGACCCCTAATGCAACTGATTTCAAGCACTTTGCAACAACCACATGAACTGTCAACAAAGTTATTATTTTTGTTTTTAATCGCAGTGGTATGAGTGGCCGACTTTTGAGTTGAAAGAAAAACTAAGAAACACTTATATGATAAGAAACAACAACACTATAACACTATCGAGAATCCACAAGCAGTTTTTTGGCTCCATTTTTAAATTTCATGCACATTCCCTTACTTCTGCTTTAATTCGTTTTTTCCACACAGCACTAAAACCGTAAAATCAAAATGCAAATAAATAAATTGTTTTTCTGAAATGTTATTTATGCGACTGCAGCGCTCGTTTGCGATCGAACTGCACGCGAGGGCAGAAAATACAAACTGAACTCGAAGTTTTGTCCGAAGCGCAGTGGCACTAGTACGAGTATACTCGAGTGACCAACTGAAAGCGTAAGCTAATGCAGAAGATATAAATAAATAAAAATAAAATAAATAAATACAAGTAATAAATAGCGCAAATAAATCTGTGTTAAGCGACACAAAGCGTTGTCAGCGAATATATTATATATTTGAGACTCTGAGACACCAATAAAAATCTGAGATACGTTAAAGGCATACAAAATTATGTTTCTTAAGATTCATTTATGAACTTAATAACGTTTATATATCATCCATTTGTTGTTCAAAATACATATATATCTTTTAAGTCAATATGTTTCTTATAAGTCAGTAGAATAATGCGGCTTATTCATACACCTTTTATAGGACCTGCTCGGAGTGTTCTTTTCATTCTCCGAAAAATGTCTTATTATGGCCTCTTTTTAATCAAAAAGACTTCCAAGATGCACTATAATTAGCAGCAAACGTCGAGGAAAATCCATTCTATCTGTGTTTCATTGCCTAGTATACTTTTAAGTATTCTACTCGATGTTCGTTGTGGCATAAAATCGTCTACAAAACATCTACCATGTCTATGTTAAGACCATCGATAAGAGCGATCTTAGGAATTTCTCAACATTTTTAGGTATTCAATCTTAAGTGCGATACAGATCATAGTTACAAATTTCGGTTGAGTTAAAATAGCTAAATATGTCAAATCTATTTCATATAGAAAAAAGTTTAATAAAATCATCAATTCTAATAAACATTTCGTAGTATTTTCAGTTCGGCAGCGGTTCTCATAAAATAATTTAAAAAGAATAGCGCAAATATACATTTTTGCAAATAATTCTACAGGTGTCTTTAAAATACTTGATTCTTGTTAACCCGTTTCATTTATTTGCTGTTTTCTTGTTCCAGATATTTTACATTACATTATTATTATGTAAATGCAGAGTTATTAAATATTCACAGAGCTCAGATAGCAACAAGAAATACGTAATCGTACACCACTTAAATCAGTTTCATCGCACTACTCTCTTTTATTTCTTTTGTTTGTTTATTTAAAATCAATATTTTTGGGTCAATAAAAAACGAAAGTTTCTCCGGCTAACGCTTTCGGCAGCGTTCGAACAAAACACCTTTTGTTTGGTTATTCTACTTTTTCTTTATTTTTCGGCATTTTGTTGTGTCTACTTTTTTTCTTAATTGAGAGAAATATCTGTAGTTATGTGCAAATTGCATTGGCGAAGACTTTCTTTATTTTGCTGTGTTTTGTTGGTCAACTAAAGAGATGGGCGCATAACTCGAACTCGTCAAACGACTTGTATTTAGCGGTCTCAGCTTATGTAGCGAGCAGCGTTTCATATTTTACAGTAATATGGTTTATTGACTCAGCTATTGATGACGCTTAGCTTTGAAGAAAGGTGTTGGATAGGTTAATGGACACTCATTCACCCTATAATCGGTAGTTTTTTTTTTAAATAAAATTTCTGTGAATTAATTTTAGTATAATTTAAAAAAGATTGTGTGAGAATTGATTATTGGAATAAAGAGGAGGTTAAGTTAAACTAAGCTCACAGAAAATACAACAAATTTTTAATTCAATACTGTAATTGAGTTTAAATTGGTTTTCATCTTCAATCTGTCCAAACGAGATTATGAATCGTCACTGAAACTGAACTATCAAACTGTTCAGAGTAATTGTAAACCACACCTTCCCTATTAGTTCTCGATGTCATTTCTGCCAAATAAAATTAACAGTACGAAACGGTTGTAATCTGTTTTCTATTTATGGTTGATTCGGAGAAGATCTCTGGCTAAGAGCCTGAACGATTTTTTCTTAAAATACTCGTTGTCAAGGTTGGTTTTGGGATAGCTCAAAAAAATAGAATGCGTAAGAGAGAGGAAATTAGTGAAAATAGAAGCATTATATGATACTATATATTATAAAAGTTCTGAACGACTATATACTTTATACTTAATAACAAAAAGCTGCAACCTTCATTTCGAACGAAGACACTAGACTGACAACTTTGCTTTTATTACTAGTCATTATGATTATGATTTCATAAATAAACATTTCACTCGATCATCTGTAAAGTTAATTACTTTCAGTAAACAAATATTTGTAATTGTGTGTAACGGCATAAATTACGGTTTTTAAACGTAAGCGATCATTTATTTGCAATTAGTGAACGTTACTTTGTACGAGATAAGTCATTTTTATAAACTGAATGATGATAATTACAACTCAACAGTTACTTGGCGGGAAGTTTTGCTTTAATACTATTTACTTATATATATAGCTTAATTAGTTGAAATGGCAGATAATGTTTATTTGCAAAAGGGGTTTAGGGGCAAAATGTCGACTTTATACTTTGTTTTTAAATACTTATTCAACTGCTTTTGCTTGATTAAAGTGTCTATCTATCTATTTTAAATACAAAAGAAAAATCTTATTTTACTACTTTAATTTTTAATCGAATACAAATCGAGTAGAAACTGGAGAGCAAATGTACGGATTATTATAAATATAATAGATTTAGCTGATGGAACTTACCAACTTCTTATGAACATCATCAATAAAAATGTATAACAGCTGATCGTTAATGGGGTAGCCGGCTGTGCGAAATGCAAGAACTGGTTTCTCTATTTTAATTTTATTGAACAAAATTTATTTGGCTGTACGAAAAGGCTATTAGGAGAATCGCTGAATTGTTAATCAATTAAGTGTTAATACTATAAGTTATTGAGTTTAACAGTCCGAGATATTTGTCACCACTTTGTCTTGACGTCATGACTGTTTGAAGAAGCTGCCTTAATTGTAAGTAATTTGCTAAGAACAAGTCCATACCTTGTGACAGATACAGCTAAGATTTAAGCCAATGCATTTTAACCAAGAGTAATCGATAATGATCAATGCAGAAACACAGTGATCAGTGCTATATAACGGGTGATTTTTTTGAGGTTAGGATTTTCATGCATTAGTATTTGACAGATCACGTGGGATTTCAGACATGGTGTCAAAGAGAAAGATGCTCAGTATGCTTTGACATTTCATCATGAATAGACTTACTAACGAGCAACGCTTGCAAATCATTGAATTTTATTACCAAAATCAGTGTTCGGTTCGAAATGTTTTTATCGACAAATTTTGTTCAGCGATGAGGCTCATTTCTGGTTGAATGGCTACGTAAATAAGCAAAATTGCCGCATTTGGGGTGAAGAGCAACCAGAAGCCGTTCAAGAACTGCCCATGCATCCCGAAAAATGCACTGTTTGGTGTGGTTTGTACGCTGGTGGAATCATTGGACCGTATTTTTTCAAAGATGCTGTTGGACGCAACGTTACGGTGAATGGCGATCGCTATCGTTCGATGCTAACAAACTTTTTGTTGCCAAAAATGGAAGAACTGAACTTGGTTGACATGTGGTTTCAACAAGATGGCGCTACATGCCACACAGCTCGCGATTCTATGGCCATTTTGAGGGAAAACTTCGGAGAACAATTCATCTCAAGAAATGGACCCGTAAGTTGGCCACCAAGATCATGCGATTTAACGCCTTTAGACTATTTTTTGTGGGGCTACGTCAAGTCTAAAGTCTACAGAAATAAGCCAGCAACTATTCCAGCTTTGGAAGACAACATTTCCGAAGAAATTCGGGCTATTCCGGCCGAAATGCTCGAAAAAGTTGCCCAAAATTGGACTTTCCGAATGGACCACCTAAGACGCAGCCGCGGTCAACATTTAAATGAAATTATCTTCAAAAAGTAAATGTCATGAACCAATCTAACGTTTCAAATATGCGTTTTTTTTTTTTAAAAAGTTATCAAGCTCTTAAAAAATCACCCTTTACAACCGATTCATATGCATAAATATGTTTTTCGAAGTGAGAAAATAAATTTGTTTTTATATTTTTTTAAACATATTTTTATTGTATTTTGTAGATTTGTCTGTATTCAGTAACATTTAGTAGACATAAGTATAATATGCATTTTACATTCAATGTAACATTCTATAGAAGGTAGGTTTCTTTTGCAATGTACACTTTGAGAAGTCCATTAATATATAATATAATACAATATTCTTTGTAATCATATATGTAAGTGTTAATATACGTATGTATTGCACAATAAATGAATTTCATACAATTTCAGAGCAAAATGCCAATATATTTTAATTTATTAATTTTTTTTTTTATATAATTTATCAAAGTATATGTATGTATGTATGAATAAGTGTACTCGTACCATGACCAGCATAGTCACCAGTTTAGTATTTAGAGGGATTTTTGTTTTATAATATTAAATATTAATATAATACACCGATAGAAAAGGGTTCTACACTTAAATATACACATACATATAAACCTTTAGTTGCTTCCACTAACAATTTTATAAATAGTTTAATCTTACCTCTTAGATATATGCAGGATTTTAGAGTATGTTTCAGTTACTTGTTCAATATTAGTTTTAAATGCACATCATATAGTGGGTGTTTACGGTTATTCTAGTGATCAAATATACACGAATTTGATATAAATAAGGTCAAATATAGTTTTGAGTTGTGTACTAATTTATTTACACCTTTTTTTTTTGTTTTTTGTTTTATTTAAAATATTTTTGTTTTCAAGTAACGAAATTATAGAAAAAATCATTAAATTTTGGAAAACGATCGTGATTTTGAAATGTAGATACCACGAATAAACCAGTGAGAAAAAGTATACCTTTATGATGCAGTAAACCTAAAATCAAAGAGGAATGAGCCTTTCCAGAACTTTGAAAACTTCAGTGGTACGCTCTTATGTCATAGAACTTGAGAAGTAGGTACTCCATATTTGGAGGAGGGATCAAAGTACTCAATACTACTACTCCGTCTTTCTTCTATATCAAAACTTGTCTTGTAAAATCTAACGCCTCAAAGCTTCTCATAGCAATCCCTTTGACATTCTATATCGGAAAATTTTCATATCCAGCATTATCAATATCCAGGAAACATGATTTTAAAGTTCCAATGGATATTTGGAGGGTTTGGTAAGATCTGAGATTTTTAAAACAAGGAATATTCTGTTAAAGCAAAGACAATATGTTACTTCTAGATATCTAAATATGATTTTAATGTTTGTGTGGGTTGTTGGAGGGTCAGTGAAGACCTTAGGTTTTCAAGGGAAGCTTTTGTTAAAATAACAAAAAAAAAAAAAACGACTAGCAATGTAAAAGTTTTAGGAAAGCTTAAAATTAATGTATTTTTTTAATATGGTTGGCAACTGTTCAAGAATTAAAAAAACAAGTAAGTAAAGGCTAAGTTCGGGTGCAACCAAACATTTTATACTCTCGCAATTTATTTAGAGATTTACCTTTATTTTCGGTGAAAAATTACCCTTAGGCACAGAGTTCTTCATGTTTGATATCAGGGGCCTTGAAAAGTCATGGTTCGATTTTGACAATTTTTCCACAAGTGATGTCACAGCTCAAATACAGTATTTGTGTAAAGTTTTATTTCGCTATCTTTATCGGTTCCTTATGTATACATTATAAAGTGAACGAATCAAAAGTATTCAAAATTGAGTTATATGGGAAGTAGACTTAGTTGTGAACCGATTTCGATATTCCATCAGTGTCATCAGGGTGTCAAGAAAATATTATATACCGAATTTCATTGAAATCTGTCGAGTAGTTCTGGAGATATGGTTTTTGACCCATAAGTGGGCGACGCCACGCCCATTTTCCATTTTGTAAAAAATCTCACTGCAGGTTCCTTCTGCCATTTCTAATGTAAAATTTTGTTTTGTTTCTGACGTTTCTCGTTAGTGAGTTAACGCACTTTTAGTCATTTTCAACCTAACCTTTGTATGGGAGGTGGGCGTGGTTATTATCCGATTTCTTTAATTTTTGGACTGTATAAGGAAACGGCTAAAAGAAACGACTGCAGAAAGTTTGGTTTATATAGCTTTATTGGCAAGATTTGTAAGATATATACAAATACTCGATTTGGGGGCGGGGCCACCCCCACTTTTCCAAAAAAATTACATTCAAATGTGCCCCTCCCTAATGCGATTTTATGTTCCAAATTTTATTTTCATAACTTTATTTATGGCTAAGTTATAGCTCGTTATGTGTTTTTGGTTATCGCCATTTTGTGGGCGTGGCAGTGGTCCGATTCCGCCCATCTTCGAACTTAACCTTCTTATGGTGCCAAGGAACACGTGTTCCAAGTTTCATTAAGATATTTCAATTTTTACTCAAGTTACAGCTTGCCCGGACGGACAGACGAACAGACATCCGGATTTGAAATTTACTCGACACCCTGATCGCTTTGGTATATATAACCCTATATCTAACTCGTTTAGTTTTAGGACTTACAAACAACCGTTATGTGGACAAAACTATAATACTTTCTTAACAACTTTTCTTGCGAGAGTATAAAAAAATATTAAAGAAAAATTGTAATATAAATAACAATAGAATAATCTTAGATGGTTCAATGTTTGGAATAATCAGCAGAGTTGCCACCTATTTAACATTTTTTCCTATCAATTTGTTAAAATATATGATTATTATTATATTCTATTATAACAACAACAATCAAATGTTGGAAGATATTTTTGTGAAGCGTTGCTAGAGTTGTTTCGAAAAATATATTTTTAAATTTATAAAAAAAGTAGTGGGAAATCTCAATGCAGTAGTAATGTATCAAACTAACTAACAGTTGTAAAGTAAAATGATGAAAAACTAAATATATAAAAAAATAAAAATTTCAAACAAAAATTATATTTTTTTGTAGTTTCTTTTATTTCTTACAATAAAATTCACTAATGCTTAACATACATTTTCTTTTTTTATCCTTAACCTGCAAGGAGCAAACAAATATTTTCTTTTGTTTCTTATTTGTTTTTCATTTTCAATTTTTCACTTGTTATTTGTTATTACGTTTAGTACAATGAAACTTAAATTTTTTAAAAGTGTTAATTGAAAATTTTGCGTTTTTTTTTACACACTTAAGTAGTTACTAAGCTAAAAATAAAGGGTGACAATTTTTGAAAATACAATATATTTCTTAACTAATTTGTTTTGTAAACAACAACGGCGTTTTTGAAAAGTTTGCCGCGCACATGCATACATACTAAAGTGCCAAGAGACTCTGCACAAAACACAAAAGCTTTTTGCAAATTTCAGTCCGGGTGTTTTCTGCTAGAAATTTTCGTGTGTGCACCACAAACATTATGTAGTAAGAAAAAAAACTATATTTTTGGCACCAGCAAACAATTAACTAAATCCGTTAGATTTTTTTTAATTTCTTTATAAGTTAAATTTTAAATTTTAATTTAATTAAACCGTTATATATATATAATTATTAGTTCTTTTTTTTATAACTAGTTTAATTTTTAGTCAGTTGCACACCAATAAGAAAATTTTGCGTAGCTTAAAAATTAATATTTGATTTAATTTCGTTTTTTTGTTATTGTTTGTATTTAACTAATTTGTAAATTGTATTTGATTTTATGCGAAATGTTATTTCTTTTAAAATTTTTCAAAACTTTTGTAAATATTGATTTTATGTTTTTCAAAATTTTTGCAAATATTTATTTTGTTTTACAAAATTTTTGCAAATATTTATTTTGTTTTTCAAAATTTTTGTAAATAATTTTTGTAATTGTAAGTTTTCGAAATCAATTTTGAAATAGTGTATTCATTAATTTTGCTAGTTTTTCAATATATTTCTTTTAAGGTTTTGTTTAATTTAATAGACTATTTATTCAGTTTACTGCAGTATTGTACATACATATATATTACTAAAAAGTTGTTTTAAAAAAGAGTTCAAAAACATGCAGTTCTATTAGTTTTTTGCAGTTTTGTTGCATTTTCTGTAGTTAGATCAGTCATTTGGGTTAAAAAATGGTTCAAGAAAAACACTTGTATAGTTACAGTTATAAAGTTATATTATATTACTAATATTACTTAGCATTACTTTGTGGTTGTTGTTGTTGAAATATATAGTAAAATTTACTAATAGTTTTGTGTCGAAAATTTATTATTTTTCGAATAAACCTAATAGTTTTTTTTTTATAAAAAATATTTGCCTCAACGAGTTTGTCCAGTGGAGAAAATAGTGAAATTTTGCTAAAAAGTCTCCGAATTTCGCTTAAAACCGTTCAATCCATAACGTTCAACAACATTTATTACAATATAAGTATTATATTTAACAATAACTTTTTCATTTATAATTTCAAGAAATCATCTTAAAATATTTGTTTGCGTGTTAAAAGTGTAGAAAACATCTTTTTTTGTTTTGTTTTTGTATACATATTTTTTTCTTTTGGTCATTTTGTGATTTTTTTTTTTGCTTGTTTTGTGAAATTTTCAATTTTGAGTCCAGCCCAAGAAAAATGAACATTTAGTATTATACTTGTATAATGTATGTTTGTATGTATGTGTGCTGTAAACAGCCGGTGCCGGCCACAATCGGCACGAGTTGCCGCCAGTTGCTTGAGAGAGTTCGCCAGTGTTGAGCTTTCATGCGCCAGTTGGGGTCGTCACATGGCAGTGCAAGTCAATTGCATGCCTCACGCTTCGCATTCGGTGCTGTAGCAAACAGTATAGTCACTTTTTGTCAATCACATACATAACCTCAACCGACTTGTCAATAATTCGCTTTCGAAAATAAATATGCTTTGTGTTCCAGCTTTTACTCACTCTCTCTCTCTCTCACATAATTTCATATGAACTTTGCCACATCAATTTCCTTTAAATTTCTCTTGCATATTCATGTTTCTTCGCTGTTGTCCCATTATCCTCACATTTCTGCTGTGTCTCACTGTATTTATTTTTGCAAGCAATATTCCATTTCATTTTCACCAATTGTCAACGCACATGGAGGCTGGACCGGCTGCGGCTTCAATAGCCCTGAGAACAACCTCTTGAATGCCAAATGCTATTTGGCACTCTTCTTCACACTCAAACTGTGTTGTTTGCTCTTGACATCTGCCAGTGTGTGTACACCTTGATCTTCGAATTTCTTCCACTGTGAGTAGTTGATCTGCATGTAGGTGACCAGTTGTGGCATGTCGATGAAACCTGCAAAGTAACGGTGTATTTCATTAGTCGAAAATATTTTTTCGAAGTTTGTCGAACATATGTATATTCGAAAATATTTCGAGCATTGTTGAACATTTTAGTAGTCGAAAAGTTTTTTTTAAGTTTTTGACCACGAAAAGGTTTCGAACATTATCGTGGTATTTTATAAGTCGAACTTTTTTTTCGAAATTTGTCCAACACATATTCGAGAGAATTTCGAAGATTATTGTGTGTTTCCTTAGCTAACATTTTTTTCGAACAGATTTTGAACATTATTGTCTATTTTATTAGTCGAAAATATTTTTTTCGAAGTTTGTCGAACACATATTCGAAATTTTTTTGAAGATTATTGTGTATATTATTATTGGAATTTTTTTTTCGAAGTTTGTCGAATACATATTCGAAAATAGTTTCGATGTCATACTGAATGTTTTTCCTACTCCCAAAACAAAACGAATCGTCAGTTGATACTTACTATCCCACGCATGCATCATATCCTGTATAATGTACTCAATGAAGCCGATTTGACTCTTCGGTATGCTGCACGTATTCCTATCGAACATAGGCATAACAATGGGTAAAGTCTTTGCCTTCTCCTCATCAGTTTGCGTGAAGTACTCCTCGGCAATGCGACGCGCCCATTCAATGCAATACGAAGGCTGACGCGAAGGATTGCTCACATCGGCCACTTTGATCATCATGCGACGAATGAGAATCGAACTCTCCTCCTCAGATTGCACGATCTGTAAGAGAGCGAAATGTGTGAGTATCATTTGAGATGGATAAAATAATAAGTGAAACTCACATCCTTTGGTTCCTCATCCGAGCCGAAGATGCTGACGAACTTGGCTAAATGTTCGAAATGCCGCGTCATTTCTGTGGCGAGAATCATATCGATTACAACGCTGCGTACTGATTTGTAACTCTCAGTGTCTAAATTCTTGAAGATGTTGACTTTATCATCACCTAGTTTGGAGTGGGAATTGTAGTGTTACTTCATATTATACTCAGTGAGCTACGAGTTTGCTACTTACTTAAAGTAAGCCTAAAGGTAATTGAAGCATGATGCGATTCTAAGACGCACAGATCATTGTAGAGTAGCGCCAAAGTATTGCGCGAGTTGCAGAGGAACGCGGAAGAGCGTCCCGGATGGTCGACATCGTGTGCGGCGGCCGCAATCAGCGCGATGGCCTCATCTGTGCGGTCCATGCCCATATCCTTGGCGGCGAGCTGAGTGAGGAAACAGCCCGTGGCCTGGCGAGAAAGAGAAATATTTATATTTTGAGTAAAAAATAACGATTTCTCTCAGTGATGTATGTGAGTACGCACCTGCATGACGTCAGCAGCATGTGTGCTGTTATGATATGAATTATTCGCATGATAATTCGCTTCGATTACGGCCAGCCAACTCTTGCAGACATTTTCATCGATATTCAGCGTTGCGAAGACATTGAAACGTCGGAACATTTCCATGCCCAAATAGAGCAGTGGTCGCTTTTCAGTGATTTCTTCAAGTTTGAAAATATCAAATTCCCAACTTAGAGATTCTTCCAGTAATTCCATAATGTGTGGCGTGGCCTGGCGAGTTTAAAACGAAGTGAAAATTAAGTAAATAGATATATATAAATTCATCGGCTTACCTTCATTTTGGCGGGCATGCAAGTGGATTGACGACCACCCACGCGTATGATGGAGTCATTTGAGCTGCGGCGTGACGAATATAGACTGGGACCCTAAACGAAGAGCACAAAAAATTACGATTCTTTATAAATATTATAATTCTCTCCCTCTCTTCATGGCACTTACCGTTAATAGGGCACCAATCAAATCGGTCGCTATGGGATCATCTGTGCGTATTTCTTTCATTTGTGGACTATAAAGTCCTTCACGTTTCAAGAATTCCATCACCTTATCAATTAGCCGTGCCTCGTCCGGCGAACAATTCTCCTGTACTTGGGAGAGTAAATTGATTATCTAAATAGCGAGCGTAGTTGTTTTGATTTGATTGATTGATTTTGGTTGGTGGTTGGTTGGTTGGTTGATTGATTGATTGATTGATTGTTTGTTTGGTTGGTTCATTTTTGGTTGATTGATTTGGTTGTGAGAGCATTTAACGATATAAAACGAAACCAAACGAAAACAAAACGAACGAACGAACGAGCGAGCGAGCGAGCAGCGAGAGAGCAAAATAGTTGTTTGGTTCATATGTATGAATTTGATCATATATAATATATATATATATTTTTTTTTTTCAAACATAAAACCAAGAAAAACACATATAACGTAAAAAATGTAATAAAAAAGAGAGAAAAAGAGAAAAAACAAAGTTTTAGAGTGCATTAGAAATTAATAATTGGCATACACAGTTTTTTTTTTTGTAAGTTAGTTCAATCAATTTGAATTTGTTAATATATGCACTGAGAAAAATTGCGAAATAACATATTAATGTCTGTTGGTGTGGTGTGGCCGAATTTGAGAAGCTAATTTTGAAATGTTTTTTAAATTTATAATTTTTCAAATTGTGTGAGTATTTTTCTCAGTGCAATTACGTGTGTATTCTAAGGTAGTTTTTTTTTTCAATAATACAGTTACTAATATGAATGCTTAAGGCAGCTCTCAGTGATATTTCTCAAGAGAATACTGTTCTACACTGTAAGAAATTTTTTATGCAGTCGAATAAATTTCTGTTTCTACATTTTTTAAAAACTTTTGTTTCTGTTTTGAAAAATTTTAAAATTATTTTGTTGAATCTTTTCTTGAGATTTATGAATATTGGTATCTATTATGTTGCTTTTGTGTATTTAATTAAATTAGTGTGAAAGTAAGCTCTATCTATCGTTGTTACTGAGAATTAACAAATGTCAAATGGATTAATTTAATGCTGCTGCCGATAAGTATTTGCTGGCGCAAAATCTAATCTAAAAAGCCATGTTTCAATTTTGTCTACATTTTTCCTGTATCAACTACTTAAAATATAATGAGAACTCTTAGAAAATTCTCAGCGTTCTCAGTGAGTAAAGTTTTCTTCTAGTTTCCACGCATCTAAAACCTCAAAATATACCTTACTGATTGTGCATTTAGAAGGAAAAGGTTGAATGGGAGGGAAAGTTTTGAAAGGTCATGGAGATTCTACTTTATTTACAATTGCTTCTCGACACAAATGCAACTCTGTATATTAATTAATGATCGAAAAAATGTTCACTAATAAATTAAGTTGTTTTAGAAAATAATTTAGAAATTAAAAAATTCTATAGGTCTGTTTTTAGATACCTGGGTCTCTTGATTAACAGCTGTAGAGACTGCTTTTTTTTTTTGGAAAATATTAAATATTCCAATTTCTAGACTTTGATGGCTAGAATTAATGTAGGAATTTCCAACAATTACTCTTGTAGTATAAAGAGTTGAGACTCTTAGTAATAGTATAATTAATGATTTCAACTTCTTACCCATAAGAATGGAGACATATTTTAGGTAAAGATCTCTCATTTTAGCAGCATTTTATGCTTTGAAAAGTGTATCCGGTTACAATAACTGCATTTAGAAATTTAGAAATCAGATGGCAGTAAAGAGACTGATAGGTCAACAACTTCATCCAAGTAGACTTGATTTTTTTTAAATAAGTTCTTTGAGCAATTTTCCTAATAATATTCTAGTTCGAGAGTCTATCTACAATATTAGTTTTTAAGAAAGATTTGAAAAAAAAAAATTCCATTTTCATCTAACTAATTTTTCTCAGTGTAAAAGTTCGATGCTTGCGTTTACAGCGCATTTTTTTAAAGCATATTTTTGTGCGACTACTAACTAGTGTCTATTTGTGTGCGTGTGTATGTGTAAGTTAATGCCTGAAGAGCAACATGTTAACTATAAGCTAATTAGTTAGTACAATTTTAGTTTCAATGCTTTCTTCAAAGCAACCGCAAGAACTCTTAAAGCCAAAATGCAATTCATTATTAAATTCACATAAAATGCTAAAAGTGCAAATTTCATCAAAGATTTGCAAGACAGTAAAGCATGACACACACGCACGCATACAAACACACACTTGACTTGGTACGTTGGCGGGCGAGCGGATGGGAGTTTTTTGTTTTGAGTTTGACAGCACAACAAAATCTACTACTCGGGTTACTTTACTACGCTTAAATACTACTACAGTTAGTGTTTGACTTGTGCGCTGCATTGTTATTGCTAGTTTTATCTACATTGTTGTTATTATTATTGGTTTTTTTTGTTAGTAATAAATCCTACTTTTGTAATGGGCGCCTCCAATGGCAGTGATGTCAACTTGGCCAGACTGGTACGCCGCAGGCCATCCGATGCCACCGAACGCACATCGACACTGCCCCGACGTATGGAGTGCTGTGAGCCGCGCGGTGCCTCACGCGCTTGTGGTAGTGTGGCAACAAAGTCACCATGTGAACCAGGTACATCGAGATTGAAGACATAATGTGTGGGAGTGCTGTGGAGTGAAAACAAAGGGTTTTTAGTTATTCAAGTTTTATGAAACCGAAAGCATTTTTTCGACAAATAAGAGAGAGGATCACTTACCGTCCGATACAGGCGACTGGTATGACGCGCACATGCATTGCCACGTCTTCCTGCCCCTTGCGCCGCACCGTCAAGATCTCATCGAATTCTTTATTCTTGCGGCCGTGTATCATAATCGTCGAGACATCCGAGATGAAAATATCGGCCAATGGTTTGCTAATTATTTCATCCTAATTAAAGTGCAGAGAAATGAAATTAATGAATTAACTTTACAATTAAAAACAACAACGAAGTTATGCAGTTAAATTCATTAAAAAAAGGTATGTGACTTGGCTAAGACGAGATCACTGAAATGATTTATTTAGTGTATTTTCGAGTTCATAAAAGTTCATTTGCTTCTCACTAGTGTCTTGAAGAAACTTGTAGATAACGGTTAATACTTACCATACGCATATTGAGCAAACGTTCTGCTGCCCGATTGGCATATTGAATGCGCAGGTGGTTGTCTGTGATAAGAATGACTTCCTTAAGCCGATGCAACGCTGTGTAGAGGGCCTGAAGAAATGGAAGACATTTATTTTATATAGTTTTTTTTATAAATTTTATTGCATTTATGGCATATATTTAAGTGATTTAATCATCTACTCTACTCTTCAACTTCTTCTGCTTCTTCTTACTCACTTGCTGCGTTGACATAACATTGTGTGGTCGCACAATTGAATGCAGGATTTGCTTTAGCTCAATGTTGCACATCGAAAGATTTGTGGTCTCTGGAACGCACTATACACGCACAAACAACAGCAACAATCACATCCGTAATCGCACCAGCACCAACAGCATCCGCAACAGGTGTAGTTGTTGGTGAATTGAATTTTGTGGTTGCAGTTTGCAAAGAGTTGCAGCGATTTGTTGAGCGTCCAGCAGGTCGAGTGTATTTTCAAACAGCACAAAGCAGCGCATGTGTATGTGTGGAAATGCGAATATGGAAAAGGGAGAGAAAGAAAATAGTTAATTAACATTTTGAAATGTTGCCAGCGCGCACACATGAACAAACACAGACGCTGTTGTATAAACCGCAACACATGTCAAACGTGGTCAACAACAACAATGCACATTTGTTGCATTACAACTACTACAAAAGTGGGTCTTTTGACTTGCGACTTACCCTATTAACGCCAGCGTCTAATAGTGCGATTAGTACATCATCCTTTTCAAAGAAACTGAAAAGAGAGTGAGTGTGAAGGGAGAGATAAGAGAGTGATTGATATAGTGGAAGAAGTTGCAGTACTAATTCAAAAACTTAAATGCTATCAATGGGCTTTCTAATATAATAACAAAAATTAGTTTATTTTTTAATTTTTTTGATTTAATCTTTTTTAAATTTTTTTATTTTATTTTAAATATTTTTTTAATTTTTTTAAATTAAATTTTTCTAATTTAAAATTTCTTTTTTTTTAGTTTTAAAATTATTTTTGAATTCTAATTGTTTTTTTTTATTTTTTGTTTTATTTAGAGGATTTCTTGAATTTATTAAACTTCCATTTTATTTACAACACAGAAAATGCAGTAAAAGTCAGTTGAACACTTTAATGACCACTTTGCAGCATTTTGCACTTAAATTTATGCTCACACAGAGACGCATACAAATGCATCGAACAACATTTTAAGTAAGAAAGTGTGTATTTTGTGGCAAACTTGGTCGTTAAAGTTTTACGATTTTCCATTACAACAATTCATACTGATGGCATAAGGTTTTACATATTTTCTTAGCGCACTAATACATTCACACATAAACACGGATACGTATATATTGGTGCTTTAAATTGTATACGGAATTTTAAAAATCATATTTATTTTCATACCAATTTGGTCTTCAAGTCATACATGGAATTCGCGCTCACAATAAATATATACACTTTATACAAATAACTTTGGATTAGGGTGGTTCTCAAAGGTAGGAAAAAGAACATACAACAATTTGTTTAAGAATCGTTTTTTAAACTGTTATCGATATGGTTAAACTGTATATTTCGGTGTCAAAGGTCATAAAAATATTAACTTTGATTTTAAGAATTACCCTAGCACTAATTATTATACACTTTGACCCTTAACCTCAATTCACTGCAACTAAAATCATCACTTTACTTACTTCCAACATCATCTTAATTACAAATCACCCCTTTTAAATGCGAATTAAGCAAAGTGGCAGTCCCTTATCATCAAAACACCGGATACACTCACTATTGCAACGTAATTGGTTCGGAGTGCAACGAGAGTCAACAAAATGACAAACAATCGTAGTGTATGTTCTCTTGTGTTCTATGTTTCCGTTACAAGTTGGTTGGAAATTAATTTCAACGCTTCGATGGACTCGTTTATTGTACCGAAAAAGCTTAAGACTTTCACAGAGCACATAAAAGGTCAAAGCGGATGGGAGGAAATGAACTGAGTGTAGTCGCTGGCTAACAAGGAGCAGAAGTTTAAAATTGACATATCAGGATGTAGTTTACGCTGTAAGAGATTTAATTAAAGGTGTCACTTTACGGACGAGTAGAAGGGAATTAGAAAGTGGTATAGTTGTAAGCTTACAATAAAGCAAAAGGAGAGAATTAAATATATGAGTTTTGCAAGAGGGAGTTCACATAATTTAAGGTCCTTAGGAGATGGTGGATTGAGGTGCAGAATCAATATATATAGATATACAATATGTATATCTTAATTTTTAAATATTATATTTAGAAGCCAATTTTAAATTTTTATTGTGATAAGTCTAGCAGAAAGTTAAAAAGAAAGTTTATGTGTTGAAACTGACTGTGTGAAAAGGTAAAGGAAATTTCAAAAATATTATAAAAATATATTCAAACTCGAAATTTTAACTTATTTTCCGTATTTGGAAAACTGTTGATCACATGTTGCCTACATCTCGGCGCAATGGAAAATAGTTACTCAGAAATTACTTTCTTTTGAAAACAAATTTAGTGTGTTACCAATCAATTTTTAATTAATAGAATCCCAGAACTCGAGTATAATCTTCGATTTCGACCCTGGTTTAGTTAGTAGGAGTATGATTGAAAGAAGTCTTCAATTAGGCGCTCTTAATGAGCTATCTAGTATACTTTTTGGCGAATGTAAAGTAAAGTATGACTTTGTCCATTTTCAACAGAAACTATTCTTGCTCTACGCTTCATAAATAAAAATAGGTAAAGTAATCGTTTCGATATTAATTCAGCTCGCTTAATCAATTTCTTTTCAAAGCAGGATTAACTCTTAATTGTGCGCGGAAATCGTTGTTTATAATTAGCCGTAATTCTTTCTCCAACACCCAGTGAAATTAACTTGCAGTGAGCATCAACAAGTTGTCAGCCACAATTAGAGCACGAACGCTTCACTTATTAGCTTCCACGCTAAATAAGTTGTGCACTCCGCTTAACGATGCGCAATAAAATATTAATCTGCAACTCGCTTGTTTATCTCACTTTTATTTATGTTTTTTTTTTTTTCTTCGAAAACCTGCACTCATAGCTGCCACTTAGTGTGGCTGCCAGTGATTAACTTGCGCAGCCCTTCAAAGGACACAGCTGTGTACGAGGATGTAAGTAAAATATAGAAACAAGCGCCGCTGTTGAAGATAGGAAATCGCTTATTGCGTTACTTAATTAATTAAGCTGGCGTTAAATACGCCCGTGCGCTATCTTGCGCTCTTCATATATATATATATATATTTTATTTTTTCTGCATTTCTTATTGTTGTTTGTGTACTTTTCTTGGCAGCCCGTGGCTTCCGTGGTTGTTGCCGTTGGCAACTAGTGTGATTTGTTGCTCATTTCACTGCAACTTGATTAAAAGTTTTAATGAAAACGTCTTAAAGTGATATGTCTTCAACTTGTTTTTGCCTTTTGCTATATTTTCTTCTGTGTAGTCATGTAAGCGCTCACGCATATGTATGTGGCTACCAATTCACACGTTGCCAGGTAGTAATTCACCTAACGCACATAGCATAAATCCAAACTTTTAATTTGTTAAGCCAACTTGTGGAAATAATCTTGTTTTTCTTTCACTTTCTTTTACTTTGAACTCGGAAAAGGTGTTGGGTAAATATTGAAAAGAAATAAATGTGAGAACGTAACTGTTGATTCAAGCGTAGCTATGTTCTACAATTTTATGTTGTAATGAATATTAAGGTTGTCCTTAAATATAAAAATTAAATTTTTAAATTGTTTTTGACTTATTTAAAGAGGATTGAATGAGGTTGGCCATTTTTTTACCCAATATCGTTAGATTTGAAAATATTGTATATTTTTCTTACTGAAAATCTGACCTTTGACCTTTGTGAAATATGTTCTAAAATGTATTGCTCATATTTTTATATAGTTTATTACCTAAAGTGGGGAAGTTACCAAAAAAAATTCACGTTACTTTTTCAGTGCCACCTTAATGATTACAAGCATACTCAGATATATGCTAAATTACAAGCAGATACTTAAAAACTTATAATTATAAACAATTCAAATTTCTTAAAAGATATATTTTAAATAAATTATAGAAAATCTTTTAGCTTAATTGGTTCGCAATGTGGCAAGCTACTTACCTCTTTTTAACCACAGCAATTATTGTCGTAAAATGATGACCATTTGTATGACGTATTGATCTAAAGAATAAAGAAATGAAAGAACAGACGACAAGTCAGCATTAATCAAGCGAAATAAAAAAAAGGAAAAATATGAGAGTCTATTCAAAGTTGCGCACAATGGCTGGAGTGCAAAAGTCAAGGTTGCTCCATAATAAGAAAGAGCTTTTGCCGCCAGAGAGCTACATCCATTAATTCAACTATATTGCGGATTTTAGTTAGAATAGCATTTACTATTATAACGGGTGATTTTTTTGAGGTTAGGATTTTCATGCATTAGTATTTGACAGATCACGTGGGATTTCAGACATGGTGTCAAAGAGAAAGATGCTCAGTATGCTTTGACATTTCATCATGAATAGACTTACTAACGAGCAACGCTTGCAAATCATTGAATTTTATTACCAAAATCAGTGTTCGGTTCGAAATGTGAAATCCGCTTTTTTATCGACAAATTTTGTTCAGCGATGAGGCTCATTTCTGGTTGAATGGCTACGTAAATAAGCAAAATTGCCGCATTTGGGGTGAAGAGCAACCAGAAGCCGTTCAAGAACTGCCCATGCATCCCGAAAAATGCACTGTTTGGTGTGGTTTGTACGCTGGTGGAATCATTGGACCGTATTTTTTCAAAGATGCTGTTGGACGCAACGTTACGGTGAATGGCGATCGCTATCGTTCGATGCTAACAAACTTTTTGTTGCCAAAAATGGAAGAACTGAACTTGGTTGACATGTGGTTTCAACAAGATGGCGCTACATGCCACACAGCTCGCGATTCTATGGCCATTTTGAGGGAAAACTTCGGAGAACAATTCATCTCAAGAAATGGACCCGTAAGTTGGCCACCAAGATCATGCGATTTAACGCCTTTAGACTATTTTTTGTGGGGCTACGTCAAGTCTAAAGTCTACAGAAATAAGCCAGCAACTATTCCAGCTTTGGAAGACAACATTTCCGAAGAAATTCGGGCTATTCCGGCCGAAATGCTCGAAAAAGTTGCCCAAAATTGGACTTTCCGAATGGACCACCTAAGACGCAGCCGCGGTCAACATTTAAATGAAATTATCTTCGAAAAGTAAATGTCATGAACCAATCTAACGTTTCAAATAAAGAACCGATGAGATTTTGCAAATTTTATGCGTTTTTTTTTTTTAAAAAGTTATCAAGCTCTTAAAAAATCACCCTTTATATAACTATTAGTTCACCATCATTTATCACGCACCTGGCTATATATTCAGCATCCAAATGCTTTGTCGAGCGTGCATCAATTATAATCAAATGATAGAATTCCTCATTTGTGTTGGTCAAGGTATCGAGGGCGCCCTCTTTGGTGCGCGCCACCGTCACATCGAGCTGCTGTCGATGGCATGCCTCCGTTACCACTTCGCAGATATTGTCCGACTTGTGGAAAACCAATAAAGCCTGGATGAATGATAAAAAGCATAAAAGGAGAGAGAGAATAATATAGTAAATACTTTTTTCTTATAGTTCTTGTAATAGTGTTAAATAGTTCGAAGCAAATTTATTGTATTTTTTTTAGACTCACCTTGAGTTGGGGATTCGGTGGTAATACGGTTGGAAATTTCACGTCCATGAGAGATCGCTGCAAAGATAAATAAGAAAAGGAGAAAAATATTATTTAGAAAATGATATTTGAATTTGATATAAAAATATTTTTATTGTTTTTTTTTACAAAAATATTTTTTTTCTTTTTAACAAATGAAGCTTTTATTAAGTAAAGGGCTATTTTTCATCACACACACACATTGTGTGTACAATGCTCTAAAGCTCACTTTGTCAGCTAAATACCACACAAATTGAATTCGGTGTCATGTCAAATCCATTTAGTACTCAATGCTTGTAGCTTAAGTTACGCATTAAAAATGCTTTTAGCATTGAGACATTGAGAGCAAAGTGAGACTTCACAGCTACCAATACAAACAAATTTTATATGTTTGTGTGTGTGTGTGTGCGTGTTGTTTGCTTGAAAAGGATGTGCTTTATACGCTAGTCAGCGCATAAATTATTGTATTTGTTGTCATGCTGACATTTTATACGAAGATAAATTATAAGTTCAGCAAGCAGTTTCGCTGCCGGGGGTATGGTCACTCAATGGTGACTAAGTGATTTAAAATTGTTCAAAAACAGTGAGCGCATTAAAGTATCGTTCTGCTTTTATTACTACCTTTTACTACTTGGAAGAGTTTAGAGCTTGATTCTTGATGTTGAATTTTGATAGCAGAGCGTGAGGCAAGGTATCTGTAGGTCGATACGAGTATTGTAGAATGTGAAAATATTGAGTTTAATAGTTTTTTCTTTGTAAATAAAAAAGCTGACATAACATTCGATTATAAAAATATGATCCATTTCTTAAGTTAACAAAATCTATACTAACTTTGTCAATATTCATTAACTTTATTTCCACAATTCTCTGAATTTTAGTGTATTTATACTTCCAAAATTTTTGATTTCCATTTCACTTTCGTTTCAACAACCCTCCATTACTTAATATACTTCACTCAAATCTTGGAAATCTTGCGTTAATAGCAGTCTCACTAAAAGAAGTGAGCAACTTACATTGTGAAAGTTATAAAAAATCGATTTGGGCATATTTTTTGGAAGCGAAGCGTGTAAAGCTTTTTTAATCTCACAGTTTCCTTGTATTTGGGCTTGCTTGTAGTATGCTTTTGTGTAATGTGTTTTTGATGTGTGTCACATGTATCCAAAAATAAAAAAATAAATTATTATAAACAGCTTTTTTAAGATTGATTATAAAGTTTTGAAGTATTTTTAGAATTTTCAAATAAGTAAGTTTTTCCATATTTATATCTTTATGGATATAAATTATGGGAGGATAGTATATCAGCTCACGAAATTATTGGCACGTGTCACAAAGTTGTTTTATTATTCAGTACCTTTCAATTCTCCTGTTAAATTATATCGTAATTTAGGATGTCGGGGCGTATGAGTAACTTAAACTGGAGTAAGTGTGCTGTCAGACATGTCGTATGAGTAACAAATTGAATAAGTGGTATGCTTAAAATCAGAAAGACTACCATAGAAAGGAATAGCTTCGAAGTAACGAAGAATATAATGAAGAATAAAGAATATATATATCAAAATATTGAAAAAATAGACTGAAAATTACTTAGTTGGTCAATTCTTTCTTAAGAATTCCCCATGCCCTTTTTCTGTCTACACACTTTCTCCAAAATATCTGCCACTACATTCCCTTTAAGATTTTATTACTTTTACTTTATTATCTATACAGTTTCATAATAAAATCTGGTATTATTATTTCGGCGTGATAATAAAACACCTTAAAGTTCTATTAATCTCTCTTACACGACATTTTAATGTTTGTGCGCATCAAAAATGATAGAGACACCCTTGAGTAAATCCCAACAAAAGCTGCCAATTGTAAATTCAACGAACAAGTGAAATTTTAAGGCTTCAATTTTGGTGACTTTAGTGAGCATTTTCAATTTAGTGTTAATACTTTTACGACTTCAACTAAGGGGGGAGGTATGATATATGCTTCAGTGTGCATAAGCATAAGCTCATGTTATGGTTATTAAGGCAGGTTGAATTGAATCGGGGGTTAATGTAAGCCGTTCGATGTTTTGATACAGAAAGGTGAGAGATGAAGTACCAATATTTTTCTTCAACTTGATTTATATAAATTTAATAAATAAAATATATTTAGTGAAAATAAATTTATTGAAAAAAAAATATAACTCACCCTCACAGTTATTTTTTATTTTTCAAAGAATTTTTTTTGACTATAATTTATTTAATTATTTTTATATCTCATTACATTAAGGTCTATGGAGGTTTTATAGATTTTAAACCTAACAAATCCAATTCAGATAACGAAAATTAAATAAAAAATATTTTTTACTGTTTTGTTTTGCTGAGAAATTAAATAATTAAGATGAATATTTGAATTTGTAAATCTTTGTTCAAACTAACTTTAGGCCTTGAATTCAAAACGTACCACCCTAATCTAGAAATGCAAAACACCAAATCCTATTACAACAAATTATTACGCCCCCAATAGCAATCCCAGCTTATAAGCTTTAAGCACACATGCATGTGCTCTTATCGTAACCCAGTAAACATTTGTGGTGAAGTTTCGATAAAGAACTTTGGCAATCAGTACCGAATAGAGAGCAAAAAAGAGTTCGCGAAGAAACTGAGAACGAAGTACAGTTCAAGTTCCCAAACTCGAATAACCATATTCCATGAAAAAATTCCTAGTTAAAGAGACTTCGAGTTATAGACTTATATTTCCAATTCAAGAGTACGAGGTCGATTTAGGGAAGTTTGAGTTCTGAAAGTAAATTTTTATGAAATTTCACTACTGAACGCTATTGACAATTCAAGAGTTCGAGTTATGGAGATCTTTGATTTATAGAAGTTCGAGTTATAGAAGTTCAGCTGCATTTTAAAAAAATTTTCGATTTGTTTTCCAATGCCTACCGGAAGTCAAGTAGAGGTATAATGGAAATCGTGTTTATTTCAAGAGTAACTTGGTGGCCAACAAACTTCATTCCACTCCTTTTATCGCCTGTAAATTTAGAAATGAGTAAACATTTTGAATTTCCAACCAAACTTATTGTTTGCTGGGATATTTTTATTGTATAAATGCATATGTGTTTGTACATTCAGGTACCTTCATATTTTAAACAATAAAATTTCACCTTTTTAATGTTTCACTTTCAATCTTTCTTTCTCTCAATCTCTCTACATGACAACACTACTTTGGTGCGCTGTTGCTACCCTTTGTGGCCCCATTTATTTTTGACTTAAACGCGTCGAATTTCAAGGAAATGGTATTCTTAAAGGATTTCATTATTTCCATTTTATTTGCGCTTTTCGTTACAATTTGAGGCTTTTATGCTGTCAAACAAAAGCGCAGCAAGAAAAAGGTATAACAGAATACTTTCATTTGATGCCTTCAAAGAGTATAGAATGACAAGGTAAGAAAATGACAAACAAAGCCGACAATAAAAAGAAGAAGCGCGGGAGAGAAGCGAAGACATTAAATTCTTACACTTAAAATATTGAGTTAATTTTGTAATTGATTTAAAAAAATAAAGAATCGTATTTGTGGCCGATCAGTAACTCTAATGATTGTAAAATCATATTATAGCTCACAACAAATGCGTTCTAATTTAAATTTTTCTTCAAATTTCACATTCGAATGACAACTGCAAACAATGTCAGTGGAGTACACAATTACATAGGTGCGAAATAACCGTTACGCGCACATATATATACGACATGAGTTGTTAATTGACGACATACTTCTATGAGAGTGCGTGATTTCCCATCGTCAAGTCAGCGCCTATAAATAGCGTCCAACGCATTTGAATACAACTCTGCGCGCATTTTTTATGAGTTAATAATCCGAAATGAATTTCATTTCAAAGTCTGTGGTTTATAGGTAGTTCAACAGAAGCATAACGAGCACCTTAAATTTTAATATTTGCAAATTTAAGTATTCGAAATTCCGGTAATCATTTGCATGTTTACCCAAGGATTGTATGCTCCGGCGGCGAGTGCGCGATTTTTGTTTACGCAATTACTAATATTTGTTTACATTTATCGAACAATAATTTCACAATATTTCACTTTTTACATTGAAATCATTGAATTGTACACTCTTGAGGGCGCCTCATGGCATGCGTTGAATTTTGATTTGTATTTCTAAGCGAATTTTTTCGCCAAAACTTTTCGGTGTGCGAATTTTTTTAAGTGCAAATTTAATAATTTTTCGATAATTTTGGAAATTAATGTGTGGCTATTATGCGAATTTTATTGTTGCACAAGTGGAATCGATTGTTTGAGTTGGCATGGCATTTTTGGTTTGCGGGCGTAATAAAATAAAACGGATTTTCGATTGTTAACTTTTTCTGTGAAGAATAAAACTTTAATACCACCAAATTTGAATAATACCAAACATACATATTAACTACTTTTCTGAAAACATGACAATACTAATTTTAATCAATTATAAGTATTTCTCGAATAGTTGATCCATTTTGGGATCAACTTCGGGTTTAAGTTGTCAACAATTTTTTTTTTTAATAATAGAAAATTTAAGTATTATCGATTTTAGTTCGTGGTTTTGAAACTACAGGTCCTTCCTTAATAGTATTAGATGATAAAATATATATCTTCTTGCTAAGCTTATTAATTATTATAATCTTACTACATCAAAAATTATTACTTTTGGTACCAATAAAAACTGTGTTAAGACATTTTCCTCAAATAGAAGTATGCTTAAAATTCACGCTTTAACTACCCACACATTCCCCATATTCCAGAATATTTCCTACCTCTCCACTGCCCTCGTCGCGATTATCGCCTTGCTGCGATCGTACCAATAACTTCAATTTGGGACCTTCCGGCTGGCGACGCTCGTAGAGACACGAGGAAATAATCACTTTCTCACCGTCGGGATAATCAATATATTTACGACGTAACACCACCTCCACATCATCATCCGAATCGCAAGTGGATTCACCTACACCATCAATATCTACTCCCTGCAATTGCTGCGTTACGCCGACAGTTGACGCCTGCAACACGATGCGATTTTCCATCGCCAAGCGCAACGGATTCAACGCATTGCGCGAACCTGATGAACGACGCAACGAATTGTTTGTTGGTTGCTGTTGTTGGCTGGAGTGAGCATGATGATTCTGATGATGCGGGTGATGTGCAGATTTTAGATCCATTTCTTTTTCTTGTTGAGACGGCTGCTCGAAGCGGCGCATCAGCTCAATCTTCTCCTCAACACTCATATTGTTGATGCGCAAAGTGTTTGCATCCAAATTGCGTATCATCTCGGCGATATCGGAGGCGAGTGGACGTGCCGTGGTTAGAGATTTGCGGCCCGACGTGAAGGTGATATTGTGCGGTAGTGGTGTCATAATGTCAGCACTCTCCGCCGCCATATTGGCTTCGTATTCGATCTCCTCAGGCGTTTTGGGTGTTTCGGTGTGACACTTTGCTGTGTCGGTGCGCGCCTCGACGGTGTGTACGCGGGAGTGTCGCTCGCTGGTTTTGCGATTAAGTGCTTGCTCGAAATTGAAGGCTTCCGTTTCGGGGAATGGAGTGCCAATTAAATTTGGCTTTTCATCCTCAACAAAGGACTTGTACTCGGAAATGTAGCTGCGTTCGTCGTGCGACTTAACTGTTTTGGTAAGCGCAACGCTAGCAGTACTCTTGGTATCCACTTTCGACTCGGTCTTAGTGTCCACATTTCCGTTAGGGCGATAACGATGAGTTTCATTATCAGCGGCGTCGCCCAAGTCGCCCTTAGCGCTGGCGTAGGTGTAAGTATTGCTTTTATTATACGCACTTTTATCATCCGGTTTGTCCAGCAGCTGCGTTTTAATGTTGTCGGTGTCACCACCACCACCACGCGGTCTGACAGCCGCTGCGTTGCCTGAAGTCTTGCTGACTTTCGGCAATGCTTTCAACTCATCCTCATCGAAACCCAACTGCTGCTGCTCCATCACCGCCAGCGGCGCTTTCTCTGCACTCACTTTATAACGTTCCTGCACCTTCTCCTGCTTCTTTTCACGTTTTCCTTCCTGCTCATTTTCGCTGTCATCATCCTTTTCCTTTTTCTTCTTCTTGCTGCTCCCCAAAAATAGCCGAAAAATGCCACTACTCCGTCCACTGCTTCGCGTACTGCTGCGGGCACTGTTTCTATTATCACCCATACCGCCGCACTCTTGGCTGCTCCGATAGACCGCAATATCACCCATATCGCTGGTGCTCAACAGCGCCGCGTTGCCGACGCACGTGTGCTTGTCTGGCGTTTTCTCCTCCAGACTCGGCGACGTTGCGCTGCGTATGAAATACTTGGACTTATCTTTCTTTTTCTTCTTCTCCACCACCTTCTCACGTTCGCGCGCCTGCACCGCACGTCCGACGTACACTTCATTGACGTTACCATCGACGCGATTTGCTTTCGCAATCGGCTTTGTGGTTTTCGTTGTGGTGGTGTTAGTACTGTTGCTGGCCTTATCGGCACTATCAGTGCTCTTATCATTGCACTCCTTAAGCTTATCACTCGCTAGATTATTGCTGTGCTTGGCTTTGACGGTCGTCGTTTTGTCGCTGCTGGCGGCGCTCGCCTCTCGCCCTTTGCCGCACAGGGCACCTTCAACGTCCGCATACGCGTTGCTGTGACGCACATGCTCCTCTACTTCCGCCGCGTCGTTGTGGTGCTCTGGCTCTGGTGGTGCGTACACGGGCTTGTGGCGAAAGGCATTCGAGATTTTCACAAAACACTTACGCATTTTCACATGGAAAGCCTATGCAGCACTTGATTTTAGGAATTTTGACTTTAATTTTTGTTTTAAATAAAAATTTGTTAAGAAGTTTTAGAAAAGCACACTATAAAACTTCGTTTTTGAATTGTTTAAGGTTAGTCACATATTAGTTTTGTTTGTTTAATACTCTTTACAAATAAAACGCGCTGTTTGGCAAGAGAAATCATAAATTTAAAAATTTTGGTGTTTTGAAACTATTTTCTGTTTTTGAAAATAATAATAATAATAATTTTTAATTTTTCAAAAACCGTTTTATACAATTTCACTACACTTTCATTACTTTTTAATAATTTTTTTATTTTATATTTCCATGATTTATCTTAATTTTCACTGAGTCACTATTCAAATTCACCTTTGCTCATTTCTTTTCGGTTCTCACGCATGTTGCGTTCGCAACGCTTTTGAAAAAGTAACTAACAGCAAGCTTAAAGAGCAGTAAAAAAACGTTATTCCACGAGTTCTATGCACTTCAAATACGCAATCGCTTACCAAACAATAATTTAATAATTTAAATAGCATGTAAACACAATCAAGAACAAGCCTTCAATCACCAAAATGTCCACAAATTGTTAACAATGTGTGCGTGTGTTCTAATGGCCCTGTAGGGTTGAGAAGGATAGATGTTGACAAAGATATAATTCTTAATAATTACTGAAGAAAATTAAGAATTTTAATTGAACTAAGCCGACACTAAGATGAGATTGTTCAGAATATGGATCTTGTGTCCTCGTAGGGTAAAAGCACAGTAATATTAGGTCCACAACTTTGCTTTCGCCGTTTTTTTGTAAATTTAAGGCTTTTTTTACTTAGCCTCACCGTATCCGAACCTATCCGAAAGCATTCGATGAGCCTCAGCCGCACTTTTCTTGGAATTAAAAAATAAAAGCAAAATTTCCCGCAAATGTCGAGAATTCGGCTCAAAAAGTGACATTTTCAGTTGAGAATAAGTTTGGGATGCAAACAGATCTCTACAAATATTTTGTTTGGTTAATGTTGACACAAATGTCTAAGATCGATATAAAAAAATCGATTTAATCGACCGGTGCTTGACCCTAGTGGCATCTATTGTAAAACGGCAGAAGCAAAGTTGTAATACTATATATAATACTATGACTTCTTAATCAAATACATTATTGAATATAGACCCTAGGTTCTAAAAACAAACAAGTCAATTAAAGGTTTTGTTGTCTATAGCAAGGTTCAGACTAAAGCAGGCAGTAGTAAATCACTATCTTCTTCCAAGAGAAAGACTTGATAGGAAATTTAAAAGTATCTAACCAACAAGTATTTATAGACCTACCTGAAATATTCAGTAGTTCTTAATGGACAAGCTGCTCCTAAATATTCTGATCGAAAGTTGGGCCGTCCCGATTTTTTTCCCAAAATATCTTAATATTTACCACCAGACTATTGAAAATCGATAGATAGAGTTGGGCCATGACATTGTTGAATTCTTATAAAGATTTTAAAGGAAGCTAAGAAAGGCCGTAGCGTCAATGATCTATAAAAAGTGTACGGAGAATTAGGTTTAGATATTGACTGTATTGATACACTATAGAAGTTTAGTCCTTGGGCCCACTCTGAAGTCCGTATAATTCTTAAAAGGTATTCAAGGAAGCTAAGAAATCTACAACCGCTGCGTCGATGATCTACAAAATGTGTACGGAGAATTAGACATTGCCTGTATTGATGTACTATAGAAGTCTGATAAATGGAATGCTATAACATATTTCCTATATTCAATGATCCTAATTTAAAGTCAATGCATAGAGAAACATTTCTGGAAGATGGAGTAATAATCACAAGAAATTTTTTTTTCACATAAGTAAGTCACTGTGAAAAAAAAACTAGAGACGGTTCTAGAGTAGAAGAATACTTTATAGCTATCAGTTTGATCAAAATTAGTAAACAAAAGTGGAATTTCACTAAACTATTTCCTCTCGGGTGTGTCTTCGCAATCAGCACAAAATCGGGTTAAAAAATATTGGCGTGAACGTGTTTATAGGCTTTATCGCTAGAACAGTTATAAAAACTGTATGCATACAACTTCTACAAACTTAACTGTATATATATATATATATATATATATATATATGAATAAATGCGAGTATGTATGGAAGCAACTTTTGACTGTAAATTGTTTTTGTTCGATATTAACTGTATTTGCGTTCGCTTGTTTGCACATTTCTTTGATGGATTGCTGACTTTGTTGCTTTTATTTGTAATTTTTGCTGTCAATATGCAGTTACGTATATTTCTAATTTTAACGCTGAAATTCATAACAAAACATTGCCAGCTATGCATGAGCATTATCAATCAATCTAATTAAATGTTGCTACATACATAATGAGCGCAATATTTTAACTGTTGCACATTTCCAAATACAAACAGATGTGAGTACTATCATATGTACATATGTATGTATATATGTTTGTATGTAAGTATGTATGTATGTGTGTCTCTGTTTGTTTTGCTCTTAAAAAGCGGTAGAAGTACTTGAAGAAAATACTCCTAAAATAGCAGGCAATTAAAATACATATATTGGCCAATTGGTGGTGGAAGAATTGCAATTTTTTTGTGTTTGCGTCATGCTTTTTCTTAGCAACCCAACAACATACACACACTTAACTAGAAATATAGTATGTAAACATCTGATATGCAGATAATTCAAATGAATGTTCTTTTTCAAGTAAGCTGTGGGCAGTGATGTGATAAGCATGCTAAAGTGCTACGAGGTGAGTAATGTGTGAAGCACTGCTGACTGCAAGATTACGCGTGATTTTTGTGTGAACGTGAAATATTTAATTCATTTAACGGTTAAGTAATGATTAACAAAATGTATTTTAAATAGAATTTTATACAATTTCTATATTTCGGAGTGAAGGACTATAGCTGGAGCTGATTTATATATATTCCATAGCATTATAATCTACTCCTCACTACTTTTGGAGCATTTTACCGTTATATAAGCATAAATTAACCGTCATTATTCTCTTAAAAAAATGACTTGCGCTTGATTTTTCTGTTAAACCAGCAAATCTCTTTGTATTACTACAAAAAAACCTTGATAATTATTATTTATTAGCGGCTAGTGAAATATTATTTCAAATATACGACTTTGTTCAGGCAATTTATAAATTATAAAATAAATATTGCCTAAGGTGAAACCACTTGTGACTGTCAACAGCTGCTACAGGCAAGTGTTTGGCAGTGAGAGCTTTTGAATAATAAAGGGTGATTTTTTAAGAGCTTGATAACTTTTTTTAAAACAAAAACGCATAAAATTTGCAAAATCTCATCGGTTCTTTATTTGAAACGTTAGATTGGTTCATGACATTTACTTTTTGAAGATAATTTCATTTAAATGTTGACCGCGGCTGCGTCTTAGGTGGTCCATTCGGAAAGTCCAATTTTGGGCAACTTTTTCGAGCATTTCGGCCGGAATAGCCCGAATTTCTTCGGAAATGTTGTCTTCCAAAGCTGGAATAGTTGCTGGCTTATTTCTGTAGACTTTAGACTTGACGTAGCCCCACAAAAAATAGTCTAAAGGCGTTAAATCGCATGATCTTGGTGGCCAACTTACGGGTCCATTTCTTGAGATGAATTGTTCTCCGAAGTTTTCCCTCAAAATGGCCATAGAATCGCGAGCTGTGTGGCATGTAGCGCCATCTTGTTGAAACCACATGTCAACCAAGTTCAGTTCTTCCATTTTTGGCAACAAAAAGTTTGTTAGCATCGAACGATAGCGATCGCCATTCACCGTAACGTTGCGTCCAACAGCATCTTTGAAAAAATACGGTCCAATGATTCCACCAGCGTACAAACCACACCAAACAGTGCATTTTTCGGGATGCATGGGCAGTTCTTGAACGGCTTCTGGTTGCTCTTCACCCCAAATGCGGCAATTTTGCTTATTTACGTAGCCATTCAACCAGAAATGAGCCTCATCGCTGAACAAAATTTGTCGATAAAAAACATTTCGAACCGAACACTGATTTTGGTAATAAAATTCAATGATTTGCAAGCGTTGCTCGTTAGTAAGTCTATTCATGATGAAATGTCAAAGCATACTGAGCATCTTTCTCTTTGACACCATGTCTGAAATCCCACGTGATCTGTCAAATACTAATGCATGAAAATCCTAACCTCAAAAAAATCACCCGTTATAAGGCTTGAAAATATTAACTGCTATATGCAGTTATTATACTCTCGCAACAAATGTTGCTAAAGAGAGTATTATAGTTTTGTTCACATAACGGTTGTTTGTAACACCCAAAACTAAACGAGTTAGATATAGGGTTATATATACCAAAGTGATCAGGGTGAAGAGTGGAGTTCAAATCCGAATGTCTGTCTGTCCGTCCGTCCAACCGTCCGTCTGTGCAAGCTGTAACTTGAGTAAAAAATTAAGATATCTTGGTGAAACTTGGCACAATTATTTCTTGGCACCATAGGAAGGTTGCTTTCGAAAATGAGCAAAATCGGACCACTGCCACGCCCACAAAATGGCGAAAACCGAAAACAACACATAAAGTGCCATAACTAAGCCATAAATAAAGCTATGGAAATAAAATTTGGTATGAAGGATCGCACTATGAAGGGGCATATTTGGATGTAATTTTTTTGGGGAAGTGGGCGGGGACGCGCCCCCTACTAAGTTTTTTGTATATATCTCGCAAACGAATAGAGCTATATAAACCAAACTTTCTGCAGTCGCTTTTTTAGCCTCGTCCTAATACAGTCCAAAAATGAAAGAAATCGGATAATAACCACGCCCACCTCCCATACAAAAGTTAGGTTGAAAATTACTAAAAGTGGGTTAACTCACTAACGAAAAACGTCAGAAACACTAAATTTCACATAAGAAATGGGAGATGGAAGCTGCACTCAGATTTTTTTACAAAATGGAAAATGGGCGTGGCGTCGCCCACTTATGGGTCAAAAACCATATCTCAGGAACTACTCGACCAATTTCAATGAAATTTGGTTTGTTATAGTTTCCTCGCCTCCCAATAATATAGTGTGAAAATTGGCCAAATCGCTTCACAACCACGCCTACTTCCTATAAACCAGAACTTTGAAGACGATCTGAATCGTTTATTTTACAATATATAAAGTAAGCACTAGTGAAGATATCTGTGCAGAACTTTGCACAAATACTATGTTTATAGTGTGGCAGCCCCATTCTAAAAATCGTCGAAATCGGACCATAGGTTTTCAAGGCCCCATATATCGAACATGAGGACCTCAGTGCTTCTAACCTGATATTAGGGTTTTCAACTTTCAATGGACTTTATACAATATATATGACGAATATGTGGGTCAAATTGTGTGTAATAGTAATAAAAATATATCAATAAATTGCGAGAGTATAAAATGTTCGGTTACACCAGAACTTAGCGCTTCGTTATTTGTTTTTATTTGAAGTTCTAACTGCGATGTTTTCTTCTTTTTCTGCTCAAAAACATAACGGCTTTTGTTTGCTAAAAGTCTGCTTAGGAACACCTCGATTCTAATTCAAAAAATGTACCGTTATATTTCTTTGGCTACTCACTAATTATATATATATATTGCATAAGACTCAAAGCAACTCAAGGAATCTTAAGTGTTTTATGACTAAGTATTTATTTTGGGAAATCCACTTTCAAACTAACCTAACTTGCATTATATTTATATGCTTATAACATTTTACTATAATTCCCCAAATACACTAGTATACATACATATATGTAAATAATTATAGATTCTCGAGAAGTCGACAAAATATAAAAAAAATTATTATCTCATTATTCCCACGAAAGAGAAATATACAAATGAAAATCCATGCATAATCCGCCACATAACTAAAGAGCTTAGAATGCTTTACGCTTTATCACACGGAAACAGTGTGTTTATTGGGCGCAAATTATTTGTTGTTTAAACACTGTCTCACGTCACAACACATTTTTATGGTTTACAAATAAGCGCAGCGTGGAAAAAAAGTAAATGAAACCTAAATAAAAACAAAAACAAGAAGTGAATCAAAATGAATTTGTATCTATTAAATGAAATCTGTTTTTCGGTTACATTTATGCACAGTGTGAGGTTTTACGCTTGAGGTGATTAATAGTTGGATTTAAGTTTATTTGTGTATGAGTGGCAGGCATTGCGGGGGATTTCATAGAAGAGTGAGAAAACGTCAGAAAAAATAAAAACAAAAAATTCCCATAAAAACAAATCGAAGAAATAAAAACACTAGAAGAATATGGAATAAAAAAACAGCAAAAATTCGGAAAAAATAATTTAAATTCAGATAAATTTAATACAAAATAAAATAAAAGAAACACAACCTTAGAAACCCATATTTTCAAGCGAAAAAAAATTTAAAAATAAACATTTTAAATTTTTAAATTCAAAAGAGTAAGATTTTTGAAAAATACCGTTAAAATAAAAAAAGAAAAACAAAACAAAAAAAAAATAATATATATCATATAGAGTTAAGAGTGTTATTTAGAATTATGAATTTAGAAAGTCATGCTGTGAAAAAATTTTTTTTATAAAATAATTTCTGATTAAAGCAAAGAATAAATTTAAAAAAAAAATACAATAAATGTATATAAAAGCGTTGAACATGAAATGCCATATATATTATGTTATTTCATATATATAATATATATATATTAAAAAAAAAAGAATTAAGTAACCTCAAATTGAAAAAAAACAACAATTACATTTCAGAAAAAAATCACGAATTTTCGCCCTACAGACAGTAAAATACACTGAAAATTAAAGAAATCAACGAAATCACTTATTTGCGTCCCACATTTGGCAAGCATGAAGTAATGCAAAAAAAAACACAAAAAAGTAATAAATAAATAAAAAAAATCACACAATTTTCACGCTTATCACGCTGTAACATTATTTGCTTAGCACACTTTACAACGCTTTCACTTTTCTTGCGCAGCCTTGCGAACGAACATGCAAAATTTCCCAATTAAAAGTGAGCAAATTTATTTTTATTATTATTTTATTTTTTTTTAATTTTTTTAATTAAATTTTTATTTTTTCAATTTAGTTTTTATTATTTTTTTTAATTTTTTTTTTAATTTTTTTTTAATTTTTTTTAAATTTTTTAATAAAATTTTTATTTTTTCAATTTAGTTTTTATTATTTTTTTAAATTTTTTTTGTTATTTTATTTTATATTTATTATTATTATTTTAATATTTTTTGTTGATTAAATTTATTTTTATTATTATTTTATTTTTGAATTTTTTTTTTATTTTTTTTATTTCATTTTAATTTGTTTAAATAATATTTTGTCTTTTCCTATTTTATTTTTTTTCCATTTTTGTCACTTTTTCTCATTTTATCAACAGCTGCAGGCGTGACTATGATGAGCTCATTAAAATAAACAACAATTTTACTTGCATTATTTTTAACTGTTTAGCAGCACTTTATATTTGCCGTTACTTTTGACACAATTTACTAGCGGATTTTCCAATAAAATAAAATTTGTTGGCACATTTAGTAGTTGCTCCAATGGCACTTGATCCTTATCACTTGATATTTTCAATCATTCACCGATTGAAATAACTTTGCTTCTACTTTTAATTATGTATTAATTATTAATATACAACAATAACAACAGCAATAACAATGTCATCACTTGGTACCGCACTAGTGATTTTCATTGTCGCACACTTTTCGTCGATTGTTCGCATTTGTTCACACAAATCTTGGCCACCATCTCTGCTATCAGCGCGAGCAGCACTTCTTGACTGAAATTTCAACTTTTGCAACTTTTCTACCGCACACAGACGACCGCCGGCAAGTGGTGCGGCGTATTATAGCGGTTTGCCGCCGCCGCCACTGTCGTCGCCGCTCTAATTGTTATGCCAATTGATTTAAGCGACTTTGCGGTGTAGGTGTGTGTGTGTGTGTGTGACTTTTGAATTTCTCGTTAGTGTTGGTGCTGTGTACATATGTGTTTGTTTGTGTGCATAACCAACTGAGGTGTGGTTGTTTTATTATAGTTCTTTTTATTGTTATTGGCACGTTGCTAAAACATTTTTTGAAAATAATTTCACATTGCAATTAACAATCAATTGCTCTCTCAGCGCTACTCTTTGCGCTCAGTAAGCTTTGCTTTTCACTAAATTTTCTATATAATATTGCTTTTGTTTTTGTTATTTATTTGTAGTATGTTCTTTGATACATTTTGATTGACAATGTTAAGACTTGTTATCATCGCGTCTACATGTCCGCTTGCTTAGTGTGCATTTGTGTTGTAAGAAAGCGACATCGACACACACATTTGAAGCATTAGAGTGGGTCGCTTTTTCACTGTCAAATATTTTGAAACAAAAAATATCGAAATTTTTTTCCTGGAATGAGGAAATCAACGACGCAGTGGTGTGGGACTGGTTTCGGTGTCTAAGAAGCATCCAATAATCAAATGATTCTGATCTCGACTTTGTAATCATCAGTGTTGCTTTCATATTTCTAGATCATAAGCAGAATTCGAAAAAGCTACATTTACTAAATTCAATGTCAAGCTTTCAAGCTGTACTCTTTTCTATACTTATGAGGGCCCCGAAAGTTTAGAGTTCACTACATTAATATGTAGGCTTTAAGACACTTTATTCCAAAACCATATTGAAGATAAAATACATATCTTTGACAATTTTTTTATATTATATTATCGAAGCTTAAAGCAGTTGTTAAAGCTTCGGAAAGCTCTCCGTTTCAAAAGTTCAAAATTGCTTTTACTATTTGACCAATAACTTATTTTTCACTTATTTTTACATAATTTAATAACTTTCAGTCATTTTCTACAAATATTATCCACATCAGAGGCACATCCAACTCTACTCAACTAACAGTGTTTACTTAGCTTTACTCGAAAGTGTGCAGCGTGATCATATACTCGACTCATCAGACAGTATTTATTAGTAATGACGGTAATAAACATTTTTGCAACGATTTTAAAATTCTACACAATTAAAAGTGGGCCGATTAAGTAGACGCTATAAGCACAATGTCGGCGTAATTGTTTTATTAATGGCTTGGTTCTTCCTGTGTTTTATTAGTGTGCCGCTCCATTTCAGTAAGAATTACTACTGAAGTGTAGCGTTATTGAAAAAAAAATTAATAAAATATAATATAAATTTTTTAGTCATAACAGAACTTGTGTACGTGGTGACAGAATACGTCATATCTCTGGCCGGATATGTATATTTTTGATGAAGGTTTAGAGAAAATTTAAGTAAAAACGCTGTTGAAGATATTCAAAAATTTTTTTAAAGAAGGAAATAGACTTTAGGATAACTTTGAAGTAATAAAAACAAAATATTGAATAGGGTTGCCACCCAATTATTTTAAATGTACCAAAGAAAAAATACATTAAATGTAAAATTATTTTGTATAATATAATGTAGATCAAGAATAATATAATGTATAATAGGGTTGCCACTAACTTAAATATTTAAAAGATTATCTCAATGTCATCAAATTCGAGATTATTTTTATTTAAATGATTAATGTACGAGCTAAGAAATATATTTTTTCACGCAGAGTTGCCAACTTTTTTCATTTTTGCCGACCTCTCAATATTGGTTTAGGTATTATAAAAATTTTAACTATAAATCCTTATGCTTATAGATGCTTTATGTTAAATAAAAACAAAAACTAGAAATTCAACTATTTCCTATGAGGCATATTTTAAATGTACCCAACTTTAATTGTATTGAACTTTTACGCTCACTTTCTTTGCGGTCAAATGATGTATGTGCTGTTTAAACTGCATGCAAGAAAGTAGCATACGCTGCTGTTTTGGCTATAAATTGTAGTTACTAGCGAACTAGTACGCGATCTAGCTAAATATTGACAGTTGTACAAATTATTTTCTAAGAATATATATGTATTTTGTATAAAAATTTTCAGATAAATACTGCTATAAAAAATTTATTAGAAAACAAGAAGTTGTTGCCAATTGAATACCGTTATCAAAAACTTTTTAAAATTCTTTGTTTGTGTAACGAAATATTTTTCATATTTTTGTTATTACTGGTATCTATACTCTGGTAGATATGCATATATTTAATATTTGTGACTCTTGAAATACATACGTACACACTTTAAAATCACTCTAATACAGCTACTCAGCAAAGGATTAATTTTGTCATACGAAAGCAACATTTTGACGTCAAATAGTCGTGTGACTCTCGTTTTGTACTTACTACAAGTATATATGTTTTCAATTAATATTTACTATACAAATTCGTTGTTGTATTATCAACAATAAGTTGGCGATAAAGAAAAGCTTTCATGGTCAGCGCTTATCTAAGCAGTTACAGAGTTCTTTGTTGCTTTAGAAAGTTGAGGTGCTACAAATGACTAAGAGACCTACAGTTGCTATATCTATTATATATCTATATACAATTATATGTATACTTATATAGTCGAAGAATATGAAGCCTCAAACAGCTGTCGCTGAACTGTTGCAGCCCCCTACTGGGACTCATCCAATGGACGCGTAGTTGCTTTAATTGCCGTAGGTTATGGTATGCATACTTTCGGTATATTTTTCGAAAACTCATTTATATAATAAGTATGTCTGAGTGTCACCAGATTATTGCACTATGCTTTTGGCATGTTTAATTACTTAATTTTGTTGTTGTTGTTTTTGCACATACTGGTCATTTTGTGCGGCTAAAATGTTTTAACTACAAAGTTGTTTTCATTTTTACGGTGGGTGGCTGCCAGTGATTATTAGTTATCGCTTAATGTCGTTTACGTGACAAAGCAGCAATAAAATTGAGAAAGCAGCGCATGAGTATGTATGTGTGCGCGCTTTGGAGGTGTAGGCACAGAGCAGGTGAGTCTGCTTGGTAATAAAAATAAAAGAAATATACAGGTAAGTGTATAAACAGAACACAGAAAGATCACAGTAAATGTAATTGTGCAATAATATTGTGCCACACTTTGTAATCTTACATAAACAACAATTGTAGATTCGTGTCTGTGTGTGTATGCATTTCTAAAGCAGTTATCATACCATTGTTAACATGGAAATGTACTACAATTTGGGACCTTCATAAATCTATATGTACATAATTTTTTATAGATATTTATATATGTATGCATAAACAAATATAAATTTGGTTGAACTTGTGTTTATAAATTTAAGGCGCACACCTAGTGTGAAATTTCAAAAATATCAAGTTTTTCTTATTTCGATAGATTGTACCTTTTAAAATAACATATTAAAATTTCAAATCGATATCTCAAATAGTTTTTGAGTTACAGCAATTTAAAGAGCAGCCGCTCGGTAACAGTGAAAACGATCATTTTATCTTTAAACGCGTTTTTCTCGAAACAGCATTTTCCGTATTTGCTGCAGTGAATACTCAAAACAAATGATCCGATCACTATCGATTTTTTTACATGTTCTATATGTAGTTCTCCGTACAATGATCTATCGATTTTTGATCTGATCAAAAAATCGAATTTTGGCAGGCCAAAAACGACAAAAATTTTCGGTAAAATTCGACTATTTTTTTTTTAAAACGCCGATTTAAATGATCCGATCACTATCGATTTTTTTACATGTTCTATATATAGTTCTCCGTACAATGACCTATTGATTTTTGATCTGATCAAAAAATCGAATTTCGGCAGTCCAAAAACGACAAAAATTTTCGGTAAAATTCGACTATTTTTTTTTAAAACGCCGCCATATTGCCAATTTTTGATTTTTTCTTTATCGTAGGTCATTGTACAGACAATATTATCTAGTTTAACGAGAATTTTTTTTTAGATTTCATCCACGGAAAAAGCCGGAATCACTGCAGCAGCGAAGGACCTTTATTTTCGCGCCGTTGGAGATCGATTATAACTTAAAAAATATTTAATTTTTTTCTTCAAAACTTTCACTGTATATTCTTGAAACTTGTATAAATATATATATTCTTAAAATTTTGAAATAATTGATAAAGTATTTTTTTAATAAAAATTCCCAAAAATCACCTTTTTTTAGGCCATTACACTTGGTGTGCCCCTTAAATGGCGAATTTTAATAAAATATTTTGAAAATTTAAGATAGAGTTGTGGGGGGTCAAAAAATTTAATTAATTTATGTATATATATATATTTAAAAAAATTAAAAATTCTTAAATGCTTTTTTTCAATTTTAATAGTTTTTTTGTAATTTAATAATATTTGAAAAATTTTAAAATTTGCAATTCTGAAAATTTTTCAGTGTATGATATAAGGGCAGTCCCAACTTAGAGCCATAGAATATCTCGTTTTTGTTGTTTATAAGCAAACACTAGTCTAATATTCTGCCATACCAAAGCACCCTGTAAATTTATTCACAATTTGTATGAAAGCCACGTTTGCCACGCACGTTTTTCATTTGCAGCGATGATTCGATTATATGCAAATATGCAATTAAAATTTACATATAAGCAGTTATATACAATGATAAAAAAATATGAAAATGAAAAACAAAAACAAAAATATTAAAAAATGTTGCATAGAAACTAACCGGCTTTTCAAAGGCGGAAGCAAATAACACTAAGCGCAAAAACATGGTAACAATATCTTGAAGAAGGGCTTAAGTAGACAATGGAAGCTTGTTTTTATCTGGCTTCGAACCTCAAATTTTCTTCAATTTGAATAAATTCCCTTATTTACAAAAAAAATATTAGAAATTTAATTACCTGGCAACCCTGTTCGAATCTACATGTTATTTGAATGTAATAAATAATAGTACTAAACGTATTTAGCGAATATTAAATACAGTTATTTTTAATTTTAATTTCATATAGGTGCCAACGCTGCGTCATTCTCCAATTCAAAACGTTCATAAACTTTTTTTTACAACACTTTTTTATTTCATCAAAATAAGGCTATATTTGCGGAAAAGAACTATTTAAATATAATCAAAAATATTTCAAATCAAATCCTCAGACACTTGTTTATATAGATATTTTAGTGAATTTATAGCACGGAAAACACTCTTATATAAAAAAAAAGTTGGCAACTCTAATAAAAAAATATTATTATTTTCGAATTAAATTCAATTACTTCAATAACTTTCATTATCAACTTTATCATATTGAATCTTTGCTGTTCTTTTCACACCAAACTTACTCGCTTAAAAGCTCTGGGATATTTCGAGAAAATTCGTCGCAACATTTTTTTCTTTCACAAATCGCACTTCTGGAAAAATTCTTAAATTTGTCTTAAAAAAAAGTTTTAGTAAAAATTCACGCGAAAGACTTTCGCGTACCGAAAACTGCTACACAACCGATCGCCATACAAGCTTAGACAAGAAAGTGCCAAGCTCTCATCAATTTACCGGCCAACGTTCAAGCCTTCGATCAGCTCCACACCCCTCACCTATCGTCTAAGATGAGAATAACTTTGCAAGCGTTGGACTTGAGGGGGGATGTGATGGAGGCAATTTGTATTGGGTGTTGCACGGAATGTGTCGTGGAATCAAATGTCATAACAACGCGCTAACAAATTGATCGCCGTGAAGTGCTTGAGTCAATAAAAATATAAGAATGATGAGATTTTTGCTCTTTATATGGTGACCATTTGCGCTCGTATTATACGTATAGATTTGCATATGTATGTATGTGGAAGTCCAGCGGCATTTCGCATAGACACACATTGTATGCGAAAAGTAAATGTACTGGGTTTAGTATGTATGCCAGTGAGTGTACATATATACTACAGTTATTGATGTCACATTCCAATTAACGTTCTTTTTCGGCCAGCTGATTTTCCAGTATTCGCTGTTTTGGAAAATTTCGACGGCTCAATTTTGGTTAAAGGTGTGAAAAATCTTATGCGCGCCAATTTTTATTTATAGAAAAGTTGATATGTGTGTCGCAAAGTATTTGATACTAATTTACACATATTTAACTACATTTGCGGTGATGTACCCAGTAGGATATAAAGTACGTGTGTTTTGAGTTTGTAGAGGTCATAAATGGAGATTTATGATTAGTTTGGATTTTGTAAAACTTTAATTCCAAATTATGTAAAATGAAGTCAAATTAAATCTCACTTAGGTCAATCATATTCCGTTTATATGAAGCTATCTGATGTAAGTTATAGTAGTTAAAGATATGTCAATTTAATAATGTATATATTAGAGCAACTTCCTCTGAAGACTAGCCTAGTTGAGATTGTGAGATTGGATATTTATTTCTAAAACTTGGGCTTCATATAGGTGAATTTCATAAAGATCTATATATAATTTGCTTTAACTTCCCATAGGAATATTTATTTTGTCTTATTACCTGTTGGTATTTGCTAATTTAATTAATTAACCTAAACGATCTACGAGGTGTGTTCAAAAAATAACGGGAATTTTCGCTTTTTTCGAAAAAAAAAAATATTTCTTAATTCGTCTACATGAGTGTTGTCGTCTTTAAAATAGCCCTCATTTGATATTATGCATTTATGCCAGCGCTTCTACCAATCTTCGAAATAGTTCACAAACTCCATTTTTGGGAAAGATTTTTCTCTTTTAGCGATTTATCGTATGCTTGTAAAACGAGGGCATTTTAAGATTCTCTTTATTTTTGGAAATTGTAAACACGGAGTCATGTCTGGGGAATATGAAGACTGGGGAATAATGACATTATTGTTTTTAGCGAATACAAGAAAACACGTAAAAGCAAGGAAGTGTGAGCTTTTAACAAACGAAAATCGCCAAGCTCGTTAATTCTTAGCGGCTGTTACAGACAAACTAAGCAATGAATACAGCTGAAACGTAATAAAAAAACATTTTTTTTTTTGAAAATTTTAACATTCCCGTTATTTTCTGAACACACCTCGCATTTATGTGGACCTTTACTTTGTGGTATATTTTTGAGAAATTTCACAATCATTAAATTTAATTACAGTTTCTCACGATAATTTAAAATGGACGTTGGTTTATAGATGGTTTAAAATTATGTTCTGAGCTGAGACCTTGAATTTGTATTATTAATATACTAGGATTCTCAAGATCACGGACATATTAAAGATTCAAATATTTCAGAATAAAAAGTTGAATCCTCAGTTTAAATATTTAGCGAAACGGAACACTCCGTACCGAGCAAGTATAAGGCTCTAAATGTCAAAACAAATGGTCACTACTACGAAGTCTGGAGAAATCCATAAGAACATTGGTTAGTCGGGCATACATAGAAGATATAAAACTAACAAAAACAAAAACTAAGTACAGTTTTCAAATTACTTTAAAGACGTTTGAAGCATATTATTTACAGAATCGCTTTAACAAGTGATCCAGGTGTCTGTGATTTCAGTGCAGCAGAGTTTAAGAAATCACGTTCATTAAAGTGACAAGGTGTTACACAAACGACAGATGTGTGACAAATTTTAAGTTACTTTGGAATTCATGTCTTTCACAACCATTAAAATCACTTAATCAATACAACTTAAATACCAAATGAGTAGCACGCTTAATTAAGGCGTGTACTGAATGCAATTTCCAACTGTACAACTGACAATTTTGGGGTGTAAATCACCTTCAGAATTGAACAAAAGCTTAATTGCGCAAAACCACTCGATTAACTGTGAAAAAATGCACACAAATTAATTGATTAACTATGCTTAATACAGCAAAACTAGCTCGCAAATGAACTTAAACGTTACAAAATAGCGCCAGCTAGAAACAAACTCACACCTAGTAACTAAGCTAGACTAAACTCGAAACACAAAAAAAAAAAAAACAAAAATATAAAAAAAACAGTGCTGAAAGCGTTCTCGTTAATGTTGGATAATTTACAAAAGAGTTCGAAAATAGATAAAATAAAGTGATAAATTAAAAAAACTTAAACTAAATGCACAAAATTGGTGAAGTAGTCGGCAATTTTGCCTTAAGCAGTAACAACTCACAAAGCGAAAAAAAAATTGAAATTATAAAAAATTAGAAAACAAAAAAATCTCTCAAAAATAGTAATGCAGCAAGAAAATCACGCCAGCAACTCCGTCAATGCGCTGCCGAAAATGGCAATTCGGAATTGTGTCAACATGTACGCGTACTCGTCTGATATTTATTAGGCTTGCAACTGGTCAGCCGTGCGCTGTCAGTTAGTCAGGCAGTTAGGCGGCGAGCAAGCGCGTACGAGTTCAATGAGTTTTACAATTTTCATTTTATTTTCCTTTACTTTTTCATACATTTTGACACACAGAATAATAGTATATGTTGTTGTTGAAATATATAAATGTTGATAAAAGTCAGTAGACTTTTATCTCTTTGTCTGTGTGTAAACTATAACAACTGGCAGAAAATTGAGAAATCGCATGCAGCATTGATGAATCACCCACTCAATCACATTTTCGCAAATATTATCAATCGTAATGTGGGTATTTTTTTTAATTTTAAAAATTTTAATCATAATTTATTTATATTTGACGTAGGAAAATATTTCATAGGCAAATGTGTAGATTTATTGTTGTTGGTTATAGTATAGATTTTGGTAAAATAAAGTAATGCAAATCTTGATAAAATACATACATATAAAGCTGGTCTAAACATTTTTACAAAGATAATATACATAATATATAGTATATATATATATATACTTGTATATAAAAGCTATCACAAATAATTTTTATACTCTCGCAACAAAAGTTGCTAAGAGAGTTTGTAAGTCATAAAACGAAACGAGTTAGATATAGGGTTATATATACCAAAGTGATCAGGGTGAAGAGTGGAGTTCAAATCCGAATGTCTGTCTGTCCGTCCGTCCGTCTGTGCAAGCTGTAACTTGAGTAAAAAATTAAGATATCTTGATGAAACTTGGCACACTTATTTCTTGGCACCATAGGAAGGTTGCTTTCGAAAATGAGCAAAATCGGACCACTCGCCCACAAAATGGCGAAAACCGAAAACACATAAAGTGCCATAACTAAGCCATAAATAAAGCTATGGAAATAAAATTTGGTATGAAGGATCGCACTATGAAGGGACATATTTGGATGTAAATTTTTTGGGGAAGTGGGCGTGGCCCCGCCCCCTACTAAGTTTTTTATACATATCTCGCAAACCAATAGGGCTATATAAACCAAACTTTCTGAAGTCGTTTTTTAGCCACTTTCTAATACAGTCCAAAAATGAAAGAAATCGAATCATAACCACGCCCACCTCCCATACAAAAGTTAGGTTGGAAATTACTAAAAGTGGGTTAACTCACTAACAAAAAACGTCAGAAACACTAAATTTCTCATAAGAAATGGCAGATGGAAGCTGCACTCAGATTTTTTTACAAAATGGAAAATAGGCGTGGCGTCGCCCACTTATGGGTCAAAAACCATATCTCAGGAACTACTCGACCGATTTCAATGAAACTTGGTTTGTAATAGTTTCCTTACATCCCAATGATATGTTGTGAAAATAGGCCAAATCGCTTCACAACCACCCCTACTTCCTATATACCTGAACTTTGAAGACGATCTGAATCGTTTACTTTACAATATATAAAGTAAGTACTAGTGAAAATATCGGTGCAGAACTTTGCACAAATAATATGTTAATAGTGTGGCAGTCCCATTCTAAAAATCGCCGAAATCGGACCATAGGTTTTTAAGGCCCCATATATCGAACACGAGGACCTCGGTGCTTCTAACCTAGTATTATGGTTTCCAACTTTCAATGGACTTTATACAATATATATGACGAATATGTGGGTCAAATTGTGTATTATATAATATAAATAAAGTTAAATAAATAAATTGCGAGAGTATAAAATGTTCGGTTACACCCGAACTTAGCCCTTCCTTACTTGTTTTTTAATTACTATACCACATACACTAAATACTAACTATCACTATTTTCATATATGTATTTTATAAAAATAATAGAAATACCTGTGGGTAGAGTTGCCACACAATTGAAATTTAAAAACTGAAAATTTTATCATTTATTTTATAAAATAAATTAACAAATAAAAATTAGGAAAAAAAAATTTATGAAAAAAATTGGCGAAAGCGTTGCCACTTATTTAAAAAAATATAAATGGAATTATTGTGATTGGCGTTGCAACCGTTTAGCCGGTTATAGCCGAATCGGGAAATGGAATTATTACAAAATCAAAATATGTAAATATGGCTTTGTTAAATAATATATAAACCGTATAATATTTTCTTCCTTTAACTCAACAACAACTTAAGACCTTAGTGTTGCCACTTATTGTAAAAAAAAATTAAGTTGTATTATTCAAAAAAGTCTATAATTATGTATGTTTTATAGATAAATATATAAACCAAATAATATTAAAACCAAACAAAGATAAAACCACTTTAGATTTTATTTCTATATTCTTTGGGTACAGGTTGCCATATTTTTATAAGAACAACCGTATAAATCATGTTTCTTTTGTTTTCGGTTACTTTTGAAGTTTTGAATTTTAAAACTAAAACCCCCAGAAAGTATTTCTTTGAACACTAACGACAATATACCGAATTTTGTAGAAAGAATGGCTTCATTTGCCTTACTTGCTTATCTAAAAATTGAATCATAACAACTTTTTTGTAGATTTTAACTAAAAATACTCTTCACTCTACCGTAGCAACATTGACATCGGAGTGGTAGAGGGTGGGTAGTCCGTGGTGAACTGGGCACACTGACTTCGAATGAGCTCGCCAAATGCTGTACAACAATCAGCACCAGTGCATTAGCGAGGCCCTTCAGGCCCGCGGCGGACCGAAAACGGTTCTTCCAGCTGCTAGAGCTTAGGAAGGCTCATCTCGCCGCAATCAATTTACCAATTTAATAACCTTATAACAGAGTCCAAGCGTTATGTCTAATCATGAGTGTCTTGGCGATCCGTTAGAAGTATTTGGGTGTCACAAAGCACTGTCGATGCTCTCTAATTGAGATTCTACTACCCCTCGACCTAACCTAACCTTCACTCTCCTATTTACTATCGTTTTTAATTAGAATACCGTAGATTCTATTTTATTTACACACCCATGTCTTGAATTATAATCATTTGTTTTTGTTATCAACTTACCTCTATTGATTCATCTTCAGGTGTCAATGCAATGGATGATTTTCGTTTCTCTGGCTTGGAAGCACCACCCGATGATGTAGTGCCCGATGTACCAGTGCCTACGAGTAAACAATAGGAATAAAATTATTATAATATTTAATTTTTAAAAATATATATATATTAAATATTTTCTAACATTTTTTTAATTATAAATTATTTTTTTTGTAATTATATTACTTTAAATATTTTGCGATAGCGCCATACATATATTTTCAATATTTCTGAAATCACTCAATAGTCATGCAACTAAATATTCACTCAATTAAGCAGAGTCGCCTATAAATGAGCGCCTAAAAGCGCACACTACTTTTGCACAATAACACTTTTGGCACTCTCCCACTCACTACACAGCCAAACACCACAAAAAATACACACTTGCATACAGCAGAATTTGCCAGCAACGGCGCTCACTCAACACTCAAATAACTGCCGTTACTTTTCCATTGCGCTCGAGTCGCAGACACAATCAGACAAAGACTCACAAAAGTTTGTACCTATAACTTGACTACTGCCGGTAATGCCGTGATAGCTGGAATTGAAGGTTCTACTCTGCTGATACAATGTATGAGTGAAGGAAGGCTCTCGTATTGTCTCCGCAGGCTGTGGTACTCCTGGATATGTTGGTGATATTAAACTGACCGTATCGGTATCATCAACTTGGTTTAAATGCGGGTCGGGATTTGGGCGTGATTGAAAACGCCAACGGTCGAGGGTACAACGTATGGTACGATCATTGTATGAAGAAAGCCGCTCAATGGCCTGGGTCAGCCTCGTTTTGCAAACTATTGGACCAACTGAACTTTTGCGCTTGGCGAAGGGTGTGCTGGGACGCGAGTACTCGAAGCCGGCGGAACTGGTGCTGGTGCGCAACTGCTGTATTCTAACTAGCTGCTCAGATGCGCGTGTGTAATTTGATTCCGTTGACTCGACCGACAGTCGTCCTGTGTCGGCGCTATCTGTTCGGCCAACGGCTTGACTTTTCACCAGTCTTGTCTTTGTTCTAACTTTTTCGGTGAAAATTTGCTCTTCGATTTCGCGTTCACCTCTCGCCAAGCTTTTCCTGACAATATTTTCGCTCATAATTGTCATTTTGACTTTAGTTCCTTACAAAATGTTCTCGATTTCGTTTTGTAATAAATTTCTTTTTATTATTTATTTTTTCATTTTTCTCTCATTTGACGTGTGTAAAGCGAACATATGGTTGTCACACGTTACACAAAATATTTGTATGAAAAACTTAAGGGTGTTCGAATGCGTATGCAATTTGTTTGTCAAAAAAGGTAGTATATTATTTGATTATTTAATTTTTTTTTGTGTAACGGAAGTGGTAAGAAACGACATTTTTAATAACAGCTTCATTTTAAGGCGAAATCGACAACTCAATGATTTATCCAACTCTTCAGATCTTGATCCGCATGAGTTCCAATTAGTTTTCCCAGCGCGTTTATTTTTATGGGCTCCATGGACTTACAGCATTTTCCTCAGAAGCGATATTTGAGTTACTGGAATATAAATCTATTTCACTGACAAATATTCTGTTTTGACCGTCTACATTCTCTGTCATTGTCGACCTTACGCAAACCGAAAACTTCAGTAGTTGGAGACGATGCAAAAGGTTGTTTTCCAACGAATTGATCTAGATCTAATGCTGTCAAGTCAGCTATATTTTCCAAAAGGGTAAAGGACGTCGATCCCACACTGAATACATGATGAAGTAGATTCCTTTCATCATAATCTCAATGATGCTGAGGTATTAACATTGTTGATGCCGATATAAGACAAATTTGAAAATATATAGTTCTCAACTTCCGACGCTTCTTCGAATCTTCGAGACCGTTTAAATCAGAATGCTAGTTAGATATTTTTTATTGATCTCCAGTAAACTTCAAAGTGTAGTAATTTCAGAAATTCTATTTTCTTTTAGAAAGTATTTAAAGTTTGAGTTATCTTATTATTAGGTCTACAACTTTGCTTCCGCCGCCAATAGATGTCTCTAGGGTCAAGCACTGGTCGATTAAATCGTTTTATATCGATCTTGGACATTTGTGTCAACAATAACCCAAAAAATATTTGTAGAGATCTGTTTGCATCCCAAACTTATTCTCAAATGATAAATGTCACTTTTTGAGCCGAATTCTCGACATTTGGAATACGCATGCTGCCAGAAAGATGGTCAAAAGTAGTAGCTAGCGACGGCCAATATTTTCAATAACATTTTTGGAGCCGTTTTTATACAAAAAAACCTTAAATTTACAAAAAACGGCGGAAGGAACTTTGTGTAAATAGTGGTGCCTCAGTGTACTAGCAACTAAATTATACTAAAATTGCCTACAAACTAATAGACCTTAATTCGTTAAGCTCCCAATGGTTGCAGCAGTGCACTTAACTTAGTTTTAAATAACTTTTTCAATCATTTTTCGGACGGTAAATTTTTTGACAAAATCTGTCAATTTTCGAACAAAGTTCCCAATAGTTTCGAATATTTAAAATTAAAGGAGATTATCGCTAATTATATAAACAACTCACAATAATAATGGCTTGATTAAGTAGACAGTCACCTAATATTATTTGAAGGTACTTTTTATTCGACATACAAAGAGTGCGTAGATAACGGCATGTGCTTATCAGCACCCCAGTCATTGTAATCTAAACACGAAAAAAATCAATAACTTATTTAGATAAAAACTAAATATTGTACCGAAAATCAGATAGGGTCCCACACATAAACACACGAATGTATATGGTACACATAATCATAGATATTTTACTACGATAAGGCAACAGAAAAAAGTACGCCCGTAAATTGAACACAAAAAAATAGATTTGATTTTAAAGGAATGCTGAAAGGAAGTGCCACAATCACAAAGAGATCGGAAGCAGCAGAAAGCACGAAGCGCCGCGTGTCAGTTGCAATCGAGTGCTCTCCAGCTAATTGAAAGCGAAAGAATGAAATGAGTAAATTGTGTGGAAGAATCAGCAGTACTCACTGTTACGTCGGCAGCAGAGCTTATTGTGCCGTTTCAAGTACATTTCGCAACGTCTCTACAGTGCGCGCACAATGAAGTTGATCTACTTTGCGCTCTCTCAAGTATGGATGGCAATAATGGCGCGCGTTGTTTATAACCAAGATTCGAGATGTTTGTTAATTTTTTTATGAAATAAATATTACCTCTGGCTGATGCATGTTTAAAGCGATTTTTAATTTTACTTTTTCTTCAGAGGTTAAACATTATAATTTTCTTATTTTATTTGCAGTAATTTGATTTTGTATATTTTTTATGTAAAATGATTAATTTTTCACAATTTGAATTCGAACATTTTTTTTTTTAATTTTGTTGTTGGTGATTTATTTTATGTTAAAAAATTATGAATTAATAATAAAATGTTAATTTTATTTTTTAATACATATATATATTTTTTGTCGATTATTTATTGCTCTTCGTCTATTAAGTTTTTTATTGTTTTCTATTTTTTTTATTTTTTAGTTTTTTATATCAATATTCTGGTAAATTTTGGGTTGCTATTTGATATTATCTTGATCCATATAATTGTTTGCATCATACTTTCATGATTCGCTAATTTTTTATCGCTAATTTTTTATGCTATCAATTTATAATTGTGATTAAAAAAATATTGAGCTTTAGTCTGCTCTATGTATTTGTATATATTTGGATCAAAAACTTTCACTGCGGATTATCAGCATACGTTGCTTTTACATTTTTCCCATTACAAACTGAGTTTTTATTTAGCAAAAAATGTTCGGTAAAATTTAGTATAAAATTCTACAAATTCACTAATTTTTTTTCATCTTAATTATGATTTTGGCCGAGAACGCCCAGTATTGGAAAAATATTTTCAAGCTTCTTAAATCTTTTTTCCTGTATATGTTTATTAAATGAAATTTAAAGTAAAATATTAGTCACTCCGCGAAACTCTACACATTTTCTAGTCCAATATTCAGATGAAGACTTCTACTCGTTTGAACCTTTATTTAATACATCTTATTATGAAGAAAGCCATCCGTTCGATACTTCGTAGTTAAACTCGGAAGTGTGAATCTAACCTATTTGATTAGAAAAAATCAAACTAGAAGAGAAATCAAAGAAAAGAGGGTACGGAAAAGCTGCGCTGATATTGGTTTAAAAAGGTTAAAAATGGCAGTGGCATCACCCACTTTATGGTCGAAATGAAAACACCATGAAAACCTCGGTGCCAATGGATACTTTTTTCTGTGAGAAAATAGCGATAAATCTCCTTGATATTTTAAAGAAATTCTGACAGAATATTTTCCATCCAATAATGTGTCTCTATACCAAGAATGGATGAAATCGGGTCATAACTTCCAGCAGCTCCCATACCTAATATAAGGGCTTTCAGACCTCTGTTAAACTTTATGTCATATAAATCGGTTGATATTTTAGATATCTTAGCGAAAATAAGTGAGCGTATAGAAATAATGTAACTTGGTGGTAAAAATGTATGAAATCGGCTCAGGAATTACTCCAAACCCCACATATTATATATTGGGATTATTACATTATTCTAATGGACTTTATGCCGAATATAAGTTCAAAATTGTTTGTTATCTTTATAAAATTGCATTAGTAAATTGCGAGAGTATAAAATGTTAGGCTACATCCGAACTTAGCCCTTCCTTTCTTATTTTACATTATTTTAATTGAATTAAATTAAATTTTTTACATTTTATATGGATTTTTATTTAACATATTTTTATTATTTTATTTTGTTGCTTCTCATTTTTCCTCACAATTATATTGTTTACCACACGAAATTTGAGCTAATACATTCGCTTATGCTTTATCACTCAGACGCCATATGTTAATTAAATAACAGTTACAAACGAAACTAAAACAACGAACTAGAGCGCTGACACCTTGCTTAACAGAACATTAAAGCTTTATTTATTTATTTATTTTTATTTTTTTGTTTTGCAAACTCTTTGTTTTAATTATATTATCCATCAATTATAAATATTCACAAATAAAATCTTTGCGCTTAAATGTCAAACAAATGAACTCTATGCCGCGCCGCGCACTGTCTTGGCCACCTTTTTGTAAACTGAATATGAAAAAAACATTTTGCTGCCATTTACCCATACTGTCTGTCTGTTCGCTCTTATAGTTTTCGAGATAAAATTTAGCGCGCGTATTCCGCAGCTGCTGATGGAGTGAAGTGTAAATGGTTATGAAAGGGTGTCAGCTGAATAGAGTCGCACGGATTCTCGAAAAAAAACGCAACGCCACGCAATATAAATAATAGCAAATATTGAACAGTATCGATATAAAGCGGCAGCAATAAATAAAAGGACGCAATATGTAGATGGACAGATTGTACTCGTAGTTAGTAAGAGTAATAACAATGACAAATTCTGGAAAAAATATGTGGGATATCAATGTATATTAGGGTAGTATTTACTAGAGAATTTTGTATTTTTTATTGGACAAATCTAGAGAGTTTTAAATAAAGCATGCTTTATTAGGTCTGGTTGAAAATTAAGCTTAGGAAAGTAGAGAAAAAGAAAGAAAAAAATAAACAGATTTGAAACAACATTCTCCTTCCATATTTTTCTCCTTATTCACTGACTCGCTTCCTACTCTACTCCGCCCCCAGCATCAGCCCCAATATATCACAAAATTTAAGTGCGTCGAGTATTTGCAATTTCACTTTCCTACAGGCCCACAACACACACACCCATACTCACGCCGGTGCATTACTTACTAAGCATTATTTGTCTATATTTTATATGAAAGCGTGTGTTTTTGCCAATGTGAGAACCAATTAACATCTGATAAGATAACATCCGTGTCTGTTCGCCGTTTTTCGATGTTAGTATATTCTCGTGTAATTTCTATCTCCATGTTTGCTGTTTTAGTTTACTATCTTTTTCGTAGATATTTTTTCTCGCTTTATAACACATTATGGCACATTTTTTTCATGTTCGCTCTTATCCGCCGAAGGTTATCATGGACTTTTTTGTGCTTTTATTGTTGTTGTTGTTGTTGTTGTTGCTGTTATTCTAGTGTTTACTATGCAATTATAGTTTTTTGGTGAACAGCGATAAATATTAAATAATGCCGGTGGAAATGTTGTTGAAAGGAGTGGTTAGTAATGCACGAACACCATAGTTCGAGGAAAAAAAGGCCTGATTATTTCGATTGTTTCAAAAAAAAAAAACAAAAATTAGAAATGTTTAACACTTGATGCGATCAACAAATTTAATGCATAAAATCCACACATTTAAATAAAAAACAAAAAATTAAACAAAAAATTTTAGAAAAATATTTGTTATATTATATTAGGGTGGTCCTTAATTTAATGAAAATGAAAACCTTATAAAAATATAAATTTTACCCGTATTAGGGTGTTCCTGAAATTATTGTATATGTAGTTTTCATCATTCTATATATTTATTTCTTACATATTAGGGTGAGCCTTAAATTTTGAAAAACAAATTTTATATTTTTTTTATTTAATATTGCATTTTTGTTCATGAAATGTAAATTTAAAAACAGTAGCGCAATCCTTAAATAATTTAAAATAAAATTAAAAAAAAAAAATATTTTTCATATTTAAAAATCTTTCTATGAAAATTTGTAAAAATCATTATCTTTAAGCTCATTCATATATATTTTCTATAGTCTCTCTGTTAACGTATAAAAATTAAATAATAATTATAATTATGTATTTCTAACAACACCATTATTTTTCAACATTTCAATACATTACTTCAAAGTTGTCTTAACACCTTTCGATATTATTCACTGAATTTGTCACTGTGATTATTGCACTGACTGCACTTGTTACAACCAACCAGAGCCCGCAAAGCAAACTCAAGCATATCAAAGCAAAGCCGCCAGGGGCAATACTTGAAGTAGCAGAATCATTTGCAATGACAGCTTCAAAGTAGCAGTATACATACCTATGTATATCAAAGCAACAGACCAGACAACACAAGTCACCAGCCTCAAGCTAACCAAAAGATAACGTTAAAAGCCGTTTAAAGGCATACTAGTGCATATAAGCACAGCCAGTTGGCATCCACAACGGTTACATTTCTCGCTGCCTGCTGCGCATGCACAAATCGCACACAACTGACAGCTGTCAATTGTGGCCAACAGCCGCAATCGTTAGTGATTTTTCCAAATATTTGCGGTACAAAATGGAAAATATTTCTTTATTCCAGTGAATCAAATTTGATTGGTTGCATAGAGATGTTGCAACTATCGCCGCAACGCGCAGAGTGTACACAAATCAGTTAATTCGATTTAATCGCGTGTTACGTATACGCCCCGCTGCACAGCGCACTCATATTTAGTTTATGTATTATGCTGTGTGGGTAGCATGAGCGGCAATGTTGCATGTCGTCTACTTGCCACACCAATCCACAGCAGCAGGCCTGCACTCTCTTCCCCCGTGTGCTACAATATTTTATAGTCACTTGTGATTTCAACGAATTCGTGATTTTCAATTGGAAATCAATTTTATTGCCACTTGTGCGAGAGTTGGTTGCCATAATGCAATTGCTGGCGCTACTACGCTTAAGAGTGATTGCCCGGTGAGCCAAAAAGTTGGATCAGCTTGTGTTGAAGGTACGTGGAAGGAGTTTTTGAGGCTAGTTTCGAAGTTAAACATTTTCTCGAAGTTAAATGTTTTTTCGAAGTTAAATTTTTTTCGAGATTAAATTGTTTCGAAGATAATTAAATAAATAAATTTTTTCGAACTCAAATCTTTTTCGAAGTTAAGTTTTATTCGAAATTATTTTCTTTCGAATTAAACCTTTTTTAAACTAATTTTTTCGAGATTAAATTTTTTCGAACTCAAATCTTTTTCGAAATTAAGTTTTTTTCGAAATTATTTTCTTTCAAATTAAACCTTTTTTAAAACTATTTTTACGAGATTAAATTTTTTCGAAGTTAATTTTAGAATTGTATATATTTTGGAATATTTATTAAAAAAGTCAGTCAAAACATTTTGGTTGCTTGGGTATTATAATATAGATGTATGTATGTCTGTGCATGTCTGCATTTAATATTCACTGCAGTGCAAATGTTTTTAATGGTACAATTTAACGCAACTTAACAGGCAAAGCCACGCCGCGCTGGTGTTGATGTTGGCGTCGACAGCGACAGTGACAGCGACAGCGATGCAGTGACAATGCAAATTTGTTTAATGATGCTTATTGAATCGTTGCAAAAGTGCGGTTTATCTGCCGCTCCTACCTCTGACACCCACACACACACACATACACCAACACACAGCCGAGACGAACGTACCGAACCGAAGGTATGCACGTGCTGCACGCTACATTTATCACTAATGTTGTTAGTGTTAATGTTGTTGTTGTACAACGGTACATGCTTTTCAACAGCTCTGGCTTGCTGTCTGCTGATTGCCACACACACCATCATTGCTGTTGTTGTTGTTGCAGCTCGCTTACTCACTTCTTACGTGCACTCGTTACATATTTGTTGTTGTTGCTGTTTGCTTATTGCATTTGCTAATATGCCGCATAATTTTGTTTGCGCTGCACAGCCAAATATGGCTCAATTAAATTTGCATATCTTTCTTGGCAATCGCAACGTAATCTTGCTGTGCCGAGTGCGGCACTCGCATGTGTTTGTTTGTTTGTGTGTTCTTTGGCGCAAATTTTACAGAATTCATAGAAAAGTTTTTGCGCAATTATGCAAATTTATTTTATTCAATTATCTCTTGGCATAACCCATGCATATTATATATGCATGCAAAAACAACAACAAAACTCACACTCCTTAAAACTATCTTGTGTCTTAATCGATGGTTTCGAAAGCGCCTGGAATGAGCAGTGATTTATGTTTGCTGTAACGGTAAGCGATGGCTGCTGAGATAAATCTTAAATTCAATACTGTCGATATACAGTCATACGAAGCGCGCTATTAAAAATATGGAAAATGTAAATTTTATGCGAATGCAGTTGGAGTTCTAGTTGGTAGAAGGTCATAATATAGTATAGCAATTCGTTATCTGGTATCTACAACTGGCATAAATGTTGGAGAGAACGTTCACACATTGGTAATAAAATGTTCATTTTTACTTAGTCAAGGCATCTTAATAAAGGTATGTGTAGAAAAATAATATCGTCCGACAAAAATAGAGCAGAAGCCCACGGCGAGAGTATCTACATGTTCATCTTTATCTTCTAATAAATAACTGAAATCTGTTAATATCATTATATACATCTCATTGTTCCATCTTTTACGATATCTTGGCCTTTAAGGATCTCTTATATATATATTTGGCGTACATACCGCTTTAAGCGATTATAGCCGAATCCACCAGAACGCGCTACTCATTTCTCCTTCTTCTTTTTGGCGCCAACTGGAAGCACCAAGTGACGCCAGGTCACTTTGCACTCCATCGGAGTGGAGGTCGTCCTCTCCCGCGGCTTCCTACAGCGGGTACTGCATCGAACACTTTCAGAGCTGGAGCGTTTTCATCCATTCGTACGACATGACGTAGCCGCTGTTTTTTTATTCGCTGAACTATGTCAATGTCGTCGTATACATCGTACAGCTCATCGTTTCATCGCCTGCGGTATTCGCCGTTGCCAATGTTAAGATGACCTTACATCTTGCGCAGAACCTTTCCCACGAAAACCCAAAGCGTCATCGCATCGGATGTTGTCATCGTCCAAGTTTCAGCGCCATATATCAGGACGGGAACAATAAGCGACTAGTAGAGTTTGATTTTGGTTCGTCGAGAGAGGACTTTACTTTTCAATTGCCTGTTGGCAAAGCCCTTCTTACCCTCGAAAAAAGGAGTTTGAAATTTTAAAAATAAAATTTATAAAGAACTTTTCTAAAGTGAGATTTGCCACAGTGATTTTATATTAGATTTTAAGATTGACATTTGGTATTAAAATGACGCAACGAGAGATATTATGTCTAATCTAACAAGAAATGGTACATTACCATTGAAAATCAACCTTATTCAGAGCATGAATCCCTGGAATGTATTATCGTTTATATTAAATCAGAGACACTTAACTATCTGCATTAATATTTTTTTTTTCGAAAATAATCAACTTCCTCTCAAGTGTTCTCTTATCACTCCACTGTGCTTTCGAAATTCAATATCAGTGGTATGATTTATCTTAAACTTTCTAGTAAAAAATACCAACAACAAAGTCTTAAAAGCTGGTGTACAAAATTTTCCTGGAAATTTTAACATTGCGCCTCAACAAATACGAGCACACTGTGTTTGTGGACAAATCAAAAAAAAATTTAGTACAATATTTGATATCAACAAATCTCCAAGGTAAGCAATCTCATTTATTTTATTAATAAATACTTTTTTTGTTCTATTCTGTTTATTAAGCAACGAGTAGATACGAGCAAATAAGTAAAACGCTACGTACGCCTGCGACCCTGTCGGAAATGTGGCATGTATTTAAAGGCCTATAAAGAAGTGGAGCTGAAACAACTACGAGCAGTGGTTTAATTAGTGTTAAAGAATATACAAATTTCTAAGAGAGGAATTTGGTTTTAATCTATATATTTTATATATATTTGAAAAGTTTTTAGTACGTATTACTGATTCATCCAAGATATCATATTTGAAATTTGACATTGATTTAGTCGAGATACATAACAAATTAAAGATTGATTTTACTGAATACGCCTAACAATAATTACTAGACTTTCTTGCTCTTAGAGGATTTTAGTTTAACCAAATGTTAAGAGAGCATTTTGATGTCAAAAAGGCAAGGTTGACTGTATGTTTTACTTTTTCGAACATGAAGACTGGCAAGTCGATCAAACAACTGCTATAATAAGTTATACTCTCTTAATTGTATCATCTGCTGTTCACGAAGAAGTTTTAACATATAGGTCGAGATAATAGAATAATAAGTATGTTTACATATGAAAATAATCTCGTTCTAAGCTCGTTCAATAATCTAATAATAATATCAATAATCTCCGTTTACATATAGCCAAATGAGATTATCAGTTGTAAAATGTGTTGCATTTGTTGTTGTATTACACATATTTCTCTCGCTTTCGGCCATTTTTGTTTACATTTTCATTTGACATTTCTCCTCTTCTTCGCAAAATTATCGATAAATCTAGGAATAACACTGAAAATGTAGATAATTTTATAATCTCGGATTATCCAGAGAGGAATTTTGTCTGGGAAATCTCGTTTCTTAATTACAGATTATCGAGTTAAGCTCGTAAATGGAGACAATCTCGTTATACGTAAACATAGTAAAAGATACATTAGAATGTGTTGGATAAATTTAGGGTAAAGAAATGTAGAAATGTTACACGATTTTAGTTGAGCGCCTTTGGATATCATAGAGCTAACGAAGGACTCCAAAGAAAGAATAATAAAGAGGCCTCGTATATGTACGTACTGCCCCATATAAAGTTTCCAAAAATTTCCGACAGGGTCTCGCCTGCCCAATTACATACGTAGGCACGTAGCCATAGGTCACTAATTGTACAATATTCATGTACGGTTATGTGTGTATGTGATATATATAGCACAGCATGCGTTTATGTGCGTTTAATTGACGTCATCTCATTTCAAATTGTGTTCATACAAATAAACAAAAATAAATATATCTACAGACACACACACACACACACATGTATAGGAGCATGCATGTGTGTGCGTATGTGATAAATTTGTGATATTTAAGTAACTACGAGTATAGGTAAATGTATATTATTTATACAATTTATTTATGTTTATTAACATGCGAGCGCTCCCAACTGTAAGTAAGTATGTGTGTGTGTGTGTGCGTATGCAAAATGCTCGAATTTGCTGGCGCGTTAAAAGCGCAGACGTCTGTCTGTGTAGGCCGTTTTGTTCAGAGATTGCGGCGCCAATAATAATAATAACAATAACAATAATAATCAAACTATCTGTAGCGCTTAATAAATGTGTAAGTGAATGCGTTATTAATGGCGTCTGTATGTAACTATGACTATGGTGGGATGAAATAATTATAGGTTAAATTCCTTAGCAGCCAAAACTGAGGGCGTTTGTAAGTAAGTAAGTGTGTACGAGTATTTCGGCATGCAAAGTGAGCTTGTGGTAAAGGCTGTTGTATATATTTAAAAAGCCTCAATGGCAAATTGCTATGCTACAAAATGCAAGATATTTTACAACGCATAGCATATCCATCATATCATTAAAAACATACCATGTGTGTACATATACTCATATATATATTTATGTATAATGATAGTCAATTTTTGCTTACTAATTTCTTTGCGGTTTATTTTTAGTTCATTGTGGGTTATAGCTCAGATCTAAGTACCCTTTGCTGACTATTTTTAGTTTCACTTAAGTCTAAAATAGAAATTAACAAATGTGTAGCGTAAGCAAATAATAAAAGCCTTGACAACAATTATGAATTATGACTTTGATCTAAGTGAGGCATTAAAAGGATGACAGAAATGTATGTGTAGCAAAGAGTATACATTTGAATAATTAGCAAAATAAAAGTTTTTAAGTAAGTAGGATATATATATATATATATCACCAGTTATATTATTTTTGCTCAATTTGAGAATATTTGTGTTTAATTTTTCTAGAAAAGAAACATAATTCTTAAGCAAGAACTTCAGAAATGATTACTAGAAACAATTCTTCAACTAAAACCATCGTGAATACTGCAGGAAATGTCAAAGACAGAGAACTAGTGAAACAATGGTACATCTCTCAAGCATTTGGATGCCCTACAGTATCAGAAAACGGAAGAAGTATTAGTTAGCGAGGCCTTATAACCTCACAATCATTACATAATCGTCCTAAAGGATGACAACTCCTTATGAACTACGTGACGGCACACCATCTGGTGTCGATAATGACAAAAACTGGTCTATGTGTGGCTTATTATCCTACCGGACTTATCTAACATAAAATACACTATGTTTACTACAACGTGATGTGTGTTCAAAAATAACAGGAATTTTCGTTTTTTTGAAAAAAAAAAATATTTTTTCATTTGTCTACATTAATGTTGTCGCCTTCAAAATAGTACTCATTCGATATAATGAACTTATACCAGTGCTTCTTCCAATTGTCGAAACACTTTTCAAACTCGATTTTTTGGATAGACTTTGGTTCTTTCAGCGATTTCATAATAAAAAAAATTATAACTTATATAATTTTGACAATTGGACTCTCTAAATTCGCGATATATTAAATTTTGAAATTCCCGTTATTTTTATACTCTCGCAACAAAAGTGGCTAAGAGAGTATTATAGTTTTGTCCACATAACAGTTGTTTGTAAGTCCTAAAACTGAACGAGTTAGATATAAGGTTATATATACCAAAGTGATCAGGGTGACGAGTTCAAATCCGGATGTCTGTCTGTCTGTCCGTTCGTCTGTCCATCCGTGCAAGCTGTAACTTGAGTAAAAATTGAGATATCTTAATGAAGCTTGGAACACGTGTTCCTTGGCACCATAAGAAGGTTAAGTTCGATGGGCGGAATCGGACCACTGCCACGCCCACAAAATGGCGATAACCAAAAACACATAAAGAGCTATAACTAAGCCATAAATAGTTATGAAAATAAAATTTGGAACATACGATCGCATTAGGGAGGGGCACATTTGAATGCAATTTTTTTGGAAAAGTGGGCGTGACCCCGCCCCCAAATAGGTTTTTTTGTATATATCTTGCAAACCAATAAAGATATATAAACCAAACTTTCTGCAGTCGTTTCCTTTAGCCGTTTCCTTATACAGTCCAAAAATGAAAGAAATCGGATAATAACCACGCCCACCACCCATACAAAGGTTAGGTTGAAAATGACTAAAAGTGCGCTAACTCACTAACGAGAAACGTTAGAAACACCAAATTTTACATAAGAAATGGCAGAAGGAAGTTGCACTGAGATTTTTTTACAAAATGGAAAATGGGCGTGGCGTCGCCCACTTATGGGTCAAAAACCATATCTCAAGAACTACTCGACAGATTTCAATGAAATTCGGTATATAAGATTTTCTTGACACCCTCAAGACACTGGTGGAATATGGGCGAATCGGTTCACAACTACGCCTACTTCCCATATAACTCAATTTTGAATTCCATCTGATTCATTCACTTTTTAATGTATACATAAGGTTAGCGAAATAAAACTTTGCACAAATACTGTATTTGAGCTGTGACATCACTTGTGAAAAAATTGTCAAAATCGAACCATGACTTTTCAAGGCCCCTGATATCAAACATGAAGAACTCAGTGCCTAAGGGTAATTTTTCACCGAAAATATAGGTAAATCTCTAAATAAATTGCGAGAGTATAAAATGTTCGGTTGCACCCGAACTTAGCCTTTCCTTACTTGTTTGAACACACTTTGTTTACATTTACAAGCCAATACTAAATGAGTGTGATATGTCTGAACGAAAGTGAGTGAATATGAGACATCAATGAATGAATTGGTTGATTTTTATACCATTTATTTTGACAAATTTGGTTATTGTGCCGAATATCGTTTTTCTGAAAATGGGGTACAGCACAGCTGCGGTGATATTATCAAAAGGAGTCATCTGCAGTCATTTTATGATCTATCTTTTGCTTTAGACAATAACATTATTTAAGTGTTCTGCCATTTTTTATAAAAATGGTTCACACTCAGCTCTAGTCACAACACCCGCACTGGACGTACATATGTAGTCTTGAGGCAAGAAATTTTCTCCTTTGTAATATTTAATATTTTTTTCAAGAGTTTATTAGAATTTAAGCTGTAGATTACACTGCAGATCACTTCATTTCATAGAAAATTATAAAATGTAGTCTATATAAAGAGTATCAAGGAAGATGTAACTCATCACATATACAAGAAGAAGATCCCAAGTTATAGATGAATTAGGATTTACACGTTTTTTGCACCAACTATCAACCTCAAATTATCAAATTTTTTCCAATATTTCAATTAATTATTTCTTCATGCAAAGTAGATTAAACTAAAACAACAACTCTAATTACAGTTAGATAAAAATTAGAGAATATGAATTTTAAATTAATTATAGTTCCATCCTCATTCATTATAAAATTCGTGTGACATGGCGGGCTACCAAAATAAGAACAAAACACAAAAATTGCGAAAAGAACAACAAAACCCTAACGAAATAAACAAACTGGAATGCCGAACACATTTTCCACTGGACATCAACCAGTTTGGACCGCACTTTGCTGGTTTTGTAGGTTAACCGCCGTCGACAGTTATTAGTTGACAGGTGTAATAATATTAAAAGTCCAAAGCTAATTTGTTGCTGACGTTGTTGATTTTATTATGCAAGCAACCACAGACACGCACACACATACTTGTTTATATGTACATATGTAAATATATAGAAACAACAACCATATTGTAATACATATCAGTTTTTCATTACTCTCCTTGTTGTTGTTGCCATTTGTTTTTACTATTTACTTGCACAAAAATTCACTAATTAACTTTTGCGAATAATTCACCATACGCTAATTACAGTTGCATTTTTGTGTGAACCACATACGAGCGCACTGGATATGCCACTGTGTTCGTTCGTACTTGTAGGTGTGCGTGCTTCTGTTGTGTATGTATGAATTTTGGAGTTTTCACTTTGGAATTTGCTGCTAAATAATTTCCGTGTGTTAATGTTAATTAAACGCTTCTGGAATAATTGAAATTCAAAATAATGTGCTCTAGATTTTGTGTTGTTGCTTCTGAACTCTCTACATGAATTTACTTGATTAAAATTATAAATTTAAGCGTGCGGCTGTTAGTTTTACTATAAAAAAATGGTTGGGATCCTATGAAGTAAAAAGAACTATTTCAACATTATAGATATGTAGCTACATAATCTCAGTGATCTGTTGGTGATCTGCTGATCTCTGAATACCAGAGATCTTCATATGTTTCGTTCTAGTCGCTGAATACCAGATGGAAGTCCATATGGAGACCATATTTCGTTCTGCTCTAAGTTGTTTCAAACGAAGTACCATGGTCTGCCCTCCGGAGTCTGAAAACATATTTAAGAAATATTCGTACTCAAGAAAACCTAGTCTGTATCTTAAGGTTCATCGTCAAATAAGAGTTAAGGTCGAAGACGAATTAGATGTCCTCTCCAAAACTAGTAGATACAACTTTCCCAAAGGTGTAAATAAGCTCTCATAACTTAAAATTTTCTTGTTTTAGTTTATTCAATTATTTTAAAATCCTCACTGTTTATGAGATTACTACTCATTGCTCCCTCAGAACTCTAAAGTGTTAAAGTATAAAAAATAATTATCGCAAATCTCCTAATTAGGTGATAATGTGTATGCCTAAGTAGCTTAATCAATTATATAACTGACTTAAAATCTTAAGCCTCAAACAATAAAATTATTATACTAAGTTGAACATTAGTGTAGAACATTTTTAATAGTCAAAAATATTATAAGTCAAAAATTATTATTTTTTCTTGACAAGTTCCTATCTTTCTTTTGGGTTTTGCCATAAATTGCAAAACACTTTACAAGCTATTAGATAACAGAATTATCAAGATCATTGAGAGCTTAAGATGTTTAGAGAAAAACTAGTTTATTATTTTAATTTTTAGCTCTGAAAATTAGGTTCATAAGGTCATTTTTTTCTAGAGAAATTACCATAAAACCGTTCAATGGACGAAGCAAACATCTTTTAATGATATAAATTTCAGTCAGAAATCCACTTGGTTCAATCATTAACATTTTATATTTTAAATTTTTCCAACATTAATATTTTTTAACCCAAAACCTTTAGCCCCACCCTAATGCACCACCGGAGAACTATAAAAAATAATATGTTTACATGCAATTAACTGAAACTTAACCCCAAAACAGGCCACAACTAATGGAATATTTTACGAAATTGCTGTTTAGAGCTGCTAAATGTCGGCGTAAAAAGGAGAATAAATTCAGCGAAAAAATTGTTGGCAAATAAAGAGAAAAAACATAGCAGAGTGAATGCGTTTAAAGTCGCCTAATCGAATTGGCCATAAAAGGTGTTAAGTGATTTTCGACCGTGATTGCAGCGAATGATAAGCGAAAAAGCTGTTGTGTATGTGTGTGTGTGAAAATGTGTTCATATAGGCTGCATTTAGGAAAAATATAGTAGAGTTGTAATAGTAAATGGCAGGTACCAATAGTTGATTGTGCGATGCATTTGACAGCTTTTAAACCTTTTTAGCCTTATCAACGCAAAGGATTGCCGATAAAAATGGTAATTTATTAAATGCAGTTAGGCAATGGAAATTAAAAGCATTTTTGATGTAAGATTAGAATATTTTTTTGCAATGAATGTAAAAAAAAAATTTATCCAGTATTTTAAGTCTTTGAACAACGTTTTAGACTATTTTCCATTTAATGTAACGCAAAAGTAATCATTACCACTTTTTAGACTACTTTCCAACAATGTAATGCAAAAGTAATCGTTATCACTTTTCAGACTATTTTCTAAAATGTAATGCCAAAATAATAATTACCACTTTTTAGACTAATTTCCAGTAATATAATGCAAAAGTAATCATTACCACTTTTAAAACTATTTTCCAGCAATGTAATGCAAAATTAATCATTACTACTTTTTAGACTATTTTCAAGTAATGTAATGTAAAAGTAATCATTACTACTTTTTAGACTAATTTCCAGTAATATAATGCAAAAGTAATCATTATCACTTTTAAAACTATTTTCCAGCAATGTCATGTAAAAGTAATCATTACCACTTTTAAAACTCTTTTCCAGCAATGTATAGCATAAGTAAACATTACCACCTTTTAGACTATTAATGGAAAGTAATGCAAAAATAATCATTACCAAGGGATTTTCGAGGGTGTAATTTTATAAGTTTTGAGATTTCTATTAAAATTATAGTCAAGAAAGTTTTAAAAGGTGCTCCAAGCGTGAACATTCAATGTGTGAGCATTATATTTCCTTGACCATTAGATCTTTAGAAATTAATACTGTCCATAAATAAGTACAAATGCACCTATAAATAAATATATTCTTATATCAAGATATGTACACTTATTTTTAGACGTTCAAACAAAGTTATCTCAAACAATTTAGCACTCATTTGACCGCAAAAAAAATTCATTACGAAGTGTTAACCAATAAACTAGTGCCAGAAACGTAATACGAAGCGAAAAAATAGAAAAAAATATTTCTATAGATGTACTAAATATGCATGAATGGCACTTGAGAGGTGCGAAATAGACGTCGTGATCGGAGCAACGACAACCCCCAACCCGCTACGAAGCTGCATGGTAAGCACTAAAGAACACACAACCCACGTAGTACAGGAAGACAAACAAATAATAAAAAAATAATAAAACAAAAACAAAATAATAAAATTCAAGCCCAGTAGCTGAATTTTGCCAAAACTACATTTTTATGAAGCACAACAACAAAAGCAACAATGAAATATATTCAGTTTCTAGAGTCTGCAGAGCAGTGTACGTTAAGAGGTGTGTAGGCGCTATGCCAAAGCGAAATGTTGTTGTGATTTCTTGCCACAATCAATCATACCACAATAACACTCATTAATAGCTTGAGATTATTTCATATTTCAACGATTTTACGCGGTTTCTTTATGATTCTAATTTCGCTTTTTTTTTTCATGCTCTTAAATATTTTAAATGCTTTGAATCACTGTTAATAAGCAAAGCAAATTAATTGGCTATGCAAAATCACAAAAATCAACTATTGCTGGCTTATCAAAGCTTTTTTCTTGAGTTTTCAGCGCGTAATCTCCCATAAAATTTTATAAATTTTCACTGCCATTTTAATTATAATTTCCATTTCAATTTCATTTTCTACGCTCTTAATGGAATTGAGTGCGAGCTTTTTTGTGTATAAAGGGAATACAATGAAAACAAAACAACAACAAACAGTGGTAAAAAAAATATTGTAATCATTGAATGCGCACGAGATAAGAGTCGCTCGCTTGCACATGACAATGCGGTGGATTAGCTGCCCACTCTCTGCTCGATTTTCTTGCTCTTCAGAGATAAAAAAATGAAAAGATTAAAAAAAACTAGTAGGTACATACATACACATAATAACCCTAGTGGGCACGTTGCCCTATAGGTTTATCACATTGTCGAGTATATATGTATTGTAGTACATAAGCAATATATAAGAGCATAGGTATTAGCTAGTAAATAATTGTGAGCGCTTGGTAAATGTTGGTCGGTTATCTCCTCCAACGAGTTTGGCTGATAAAAGCTGTTGCTGTTGTTGTTGTTATAATTTTAGCGATGCTTCATTGTGATTTGTGTAACTTCTTCATAAAGAGCACTAAATAATCAAAGTGATGTTAGAGAATATATAAAAATTATATTTTAAATATTTAGACAATAGTTAGTAATTATGATTACTTTTTTAATTACTCTGACTGAATGAAATTACTAAGCCAATGTTATATAAAATGTTATATAAAATAAAAAAATCCATGTAATTGAAATGTAATTGTAATTAAGATTACATTTTTAATTACTGTTAACATAGATTACTGAATCAATAATTTTATCATAATTACTCTGAAAGGCTGAGATTACTAAGTATTTAAAAAATATTTTGTAATTATGATTACTTTTTTAATTACTGTTAAACACATAGATTACTGAATCAATAGTTTTATCATAATTACTCAGAAAGGCTTAAAAATATTTTGTAATTGTGATTACACTTTTAATTAGTCTGCTAGGTTGGGATTACTGAATAACAGTAACATAATAATCAAATAATCACATTTTTTTTAATTTTTAACATTATTTTGTAATTAAGACTACTCTTTTAATTACAATACTGTGGCTAAGATTACTAAATGAAAGCTCTGTTATGGGTTAATTAGAAGATAATTATTAAAAAATGGGCAATAAAATCTGGATCAAAGAAATTGTGTCTGAGTATTTAGAAGTAATTGAGGTAATTATAAAAAGTAATTAAATGAAACTTTAATTATAAAAATAAATGTGCTGTTTGTGTACGAATTGGAATGAAAAAATTCGCCCATCGCTCTACATAAATTAATTTGAAGTCAGAATTCTCTTCGATATACCTTGAAGACCATTATGCATGTAAAGTAAATTGTCACTCAATTGAAATTTCTTGATAGAGTGGCGCTTACTGTCAAGATAGAGCATATATGATTTTCTTATATATGTACCTACTTTAATTTACAGTTATTTATATGCGATTCATCATTTTAATCAGAAATCCGATTCATCAAATATTATAATAAATTTCTTTATGATTAATTTCTACGCCTGTTTGACTCTTAATTACTCAAAGTACTTAATTATTTACATAACGAAGTAACTGTAATTATGATTAATGTCAATTTCGAGCGATCAATAAAATTCAGAGACATAAAATTGATTTGCTGGAATGGCGCTCGAAAGAGTAACGGATAGGAGGGAATTGTGATGTGATTATAAGTTTATTTCTGTAAGAGTGGCAAGATAGTTTCAAAAAATGTGTATTAAACACCGAAAAGATCTACAAGAACGACTATACTTTTTTTTATCAACTATTATAAATGGAAGAATTCTGAGAATCAATTGCTTTCCTTTATCTTTTGTCTATCTCAAACACCATTGAAATAAATTAAAAGCACTTTGCAAAACGCGCGCATTTCAAACAAGATGACATAACAATTGGATTTTTTTTTCCATCACTTTGAATTCATATTTTCATTATTATTTTTTATTCTACGTTGAATATATACTAGTACATGTCGTGGGCATTATCTCGTCTCAGTAACACCGTCATATGCATTCTTTGTTGTGACACTTTGATAATACGCTCGCTCACTTTAATAAATAGTTGATAACGAAATTGTTGTGTTTGTTGTACACTCTGAAGTGCTTTGAATTGTTTTAGTTTAGAATAAGTTATTTGTGTAACTATTTTTTGTGGCCATTCTCTTATTTCTATGTACAAATCTAATATGGTTATAACCTTGACAGATTTAGGCAAAGCGTCTCGTCTAATATTTGATTTACTTTGCTTTGTTTGGTTTAAGTATTTTTCCGACAAATAAAGCAAAATAATTTGGAGAATTTGAGATATGGAGGGTTTTCGAAAACTAGCTTTTTAGTGGCATATTTATACATATTTGAAGAGAGTTGAATGACCAAAAAATGTTTTTTTTTCGAAAATTATTTAAATTAGAATTAAAAATTTTGAAAACATATAGTTCATCTTCGAAAAAAATCTGCGTAAAAATTTAAATTTCTAAGTTTTTTAAAATAAAGTTGTGATATTTTGGAAATGAGTAATATTGCACTGTACATAAAGTAAAAATTTTCAAATTTCGAAGAAGTTCGAAAAATTGAAAATTTTATTTTCGGTTAAAGAACTTTTAATTTTAGAATAATTGGCTACTTAGATTAAATATTGTTCGAAATTGACAAATCTGTGCTGACATAATGGCATCGGTTTAATAAAATACACTTATGATTTAGGTAAATTTATGCTTTTCGAACAGAATTAAAATGAGAAATCATTGCTTTTGCTTCATCTAAGAATAAAAAATATTTAGATTTTGAGAGCTAATTTCGAAAATCGGAGAATGCACTTTTTTTTACTTATGTCTCAATTTGCCGGAAAAAATTAGTTTGGTCCAATACCCAGGCGACCGTTGTACCGTGTTTTCAATATTTTTTTAATAATATTTTTAACTATAACACTTTCCACCTAAAAATTCATAATTAACTCCGATCTTCGATTTTTTTAAATCTTATATGGATTTGGTTACTCCAAATTGATTTTAAAACTAATTTCTTTAAACCAAAATTATTATGGCAACCCGGTCTTATGAAAGAATAGCTTAATTGGAATTGAGGAAGTCATTAGACACTTTATGAGGGTTACTTTGAAGGGGTTACCGGAGTATTTTTCGTTTTCGAACTTTTTATTGCATATCTATTGTGAAAGACGTTGCTTGAAATTGATTTTTAAAGACACTTCTGTGCAAACATAATACGTCACACCGCCCGCATATAAAAAATTGAATCGAAAGCAGAAAGAATTCAGTCCAAAATTGTATTTACCTTAAATGCCAAAAAGGAACGCCAATTTAGGTTTCACGCCGCCAAAAGCAACAGCTCCACGCGGAATGCGTACAAATCTTCTACGGAAAGTGTATATTTGTATAAGGACTGACTTTGCCGGCGCTGAAGCCGCGTGCAGCATGCGATGCGAACAAAAAATCACAGAAATAACTCTTTTTTTTGAGACGCAAACACAATCAATTCTTGCACAATGCAGCGATTTGGCTTGAAATCACGTTAACTGGAGCAACGACGCCGCCGCAACGCGCACACTTTCGTAATCACGCGCGCACTTCCAATGCGCGTACACTTAATTGCCACGCGCGGCTGTGTGTGGGTGTGTTGCTTCAAATCACAAATTCTTGAAATTTATTTAAAACATTCACTTATTTGTTTGGTTGTTTGTTTGATTGAAACGATTTTGATTGCACAAACACAACACGCGGACGCAGTGAGATAGGGCAACGCGGCTTCAAAACTTCGCCTTCGTTCGCAGCGTTCAGAATTAATAATACTTTTTCAACTTCTTTTATTTTTATTGAATAACGGCGCTTACGTTATACGTCACCACGCATGTGCACATGTATTTATAAACACAAGAATTCTTTTTTCAGAAATTTCTTTTCTTTTAAAAAATTCAAGCTACGCTTCGCTCGCCACTGTGTGCGTTCAATCAACTGTGAGCCAGACAACTCGAGTAAAGCCACTCACACCTTTTGCGCGCCACGGCAGCAACAACACGCCAACACCATTAGCACCAACTGGCGGCCACAACAACAAGAACAACACCACAAGAAGCGCCCAACAACAAAACACGTTGGACAAAGCGCATTCAAAGCGCGCACAAACAGCAAAAAATAAAAAAAATATAAGTGCAAACAGGCGCAGGCACTTAAGTGAATGAATGTGAATATACGAAATAAAACGAGTAACCGCACCGAGCACAAGAGCAGCAAACAGAATGCTGAAGAACCGAACACAATAATAATAATAATAATAATAACACAGAGGCGCACAAGCCAAACGTCTGACTGACAGCGTGTATGACTGGCAACACTCGGAGCAATCGTCACAAGGAAAAATTTATTCAGAAAAAACAGTAGCGTGCGTATATATTTACACTCTTGTAGGTATGTATTTATATAGATCGGTGCACAAATAATATAGAATTTTATTGATGTAGTATTTAGCCACTAAAAGTGCAAACAAAACACCGACACAAAGGAGCGCCACAAAGCAACAACCGCCAACTATGCTAGACACGAGGTAACTGATCGTGCACAGCAGCTGCGACACTGGCACAAGCCCCCGTTAGTGCGCGCAGTAAGAAGCTCCGGTAACAAAAAGCTCTGACTGACTCTGACGAGTGGAGATTTGAAGCGCTGAATATTAGGCACAGTGGTGTGGAAGGCGTGAAAAGTTTAACTAAAATGTTCCGTTGATAAAAATTTGAAAGAGACAATAAAATAGGTGGACGAAAAAAATTACAGTCCGTAATGACTTTTTTGAGATCTTCGAACTCTATATCTAGTTTTCGGAACTCAATAATAAAGACCTTTAGATTTTAAATAAATATTTGTTTAATGACAGCTGTTGAGCCTTTAAGCTTTTCAGAAAATTTAACAGGTTTCTTGGAGGTGATTGTGAAAAAAAAGTGCTTAAGAACCTTGGAACCTTCCTGACACTGCTTTATGTGACTTCCTCTGTGACTTCCGGTTACTTTCACGAACTTCGTTATTACGACAGAGTTAGGTCGTCGAAATAACAGACCACGGCCGGGTAAAATTCAACTACTGTAAGCTGGATCTGGCTGTTGTTGCCGTTATATGACTTCGATGCTAAATAGACTATTTTTAAAAAGAAAATTCCGAACAGAGATAACAACAACAACCCCAACTATTATTTCAAAAATGGAGTACCAAAGAGAGGTATGAAGGGCCATACTTGATAGTAAACCTTCGAGCGCGACTCCCAGTTATAGCGTATCTATAATGCAACGCATAAGGAACTTGGATATTACACATTTGTCAGAAAATATCATGGATGTTCTCGTAGATGAAAGGTGCTTAAATATCAAACAGATGGTTCAAGTTTTACGAACGGAAAAACTGATATATGGAACTTATAGAAGATATCTAAAATAAGCCCTTTCTTCGGAGGCCTTTCCAAAATAGAAAGATTTGTCAAGAAATAAAAAAAATGGTGTAAAGTTCCATATTTTGAATCGACTATTTTCTGTGTGTTGGTCCAAACTATTTTCTTCGAGAGATTGAGACATAAGTAAAAAAAAAGTTCGAAGTTAACCTCCAAAATCCAAATATTTTTGGCTTCGAAACAATACTTAAAAAAAATTATTAACTACAGAATATGCATATAATCTTAATCTGCCGTGAAAAATTAGTTTGGTGCAATACCCAACCGAGTGTTAAATAACTGTAAATTCTGTATTACTCCCATATTCATCAATTTCAAACCACTGTGGCTACCAACCACACACACCTAACTCCACCACACCAGTGCTACCGGTTTGCTATCTAAAGTCGCTGAGCTATCAGTTTAATCTGCGACCAGTGAAGGCCGTTAGTCGCGGAGCGGTGACGACAGCAAGGAAGGCTCCACGTTGTGAGCGAAGCTCTCCGAAAAGAGCGCACAGATGTGATGATGATCAGTGGAAGTCAAACGCTGGCGGCAAGACGAAGCTACAACTACTCCGGTGTTGTTGTGTTCTGTTTTGCTTTTATTATTCGACAAGCTTCAAACACACTCACACACACATGCAAGCTAAGTGAACTTGTTTTGCCAGCCAGTTTTGTGCTTAAATATTTCGTTTCATTGCATTTGATTTTGATTTTTAAATTTTTATTTTTTACCTGTCGCTTACTTGTTAGGTGAGCCCTAATCAGTGATATTGGAGCGTGTGTGTTGCGAAGAGAGTGAAATGTGAGCAACTGTTTTTGTTGTTGTTATTATTGTTATACTTTACTAATTATGTGTTTTACATGTGCTATGTTCTGTTTCGCTTGTTGATGACTTGTGTTGTTCACTTGTTGTTCTTGTTGTTGTTTAACATGCTTTTGAGTTGGTTGTTGTTGTAGCTTCTTTTGTTATTGCTGTTATTGTTGCCGGCATCATTTTCACTTTGGCGATAACAGCTGTTGCCAATGACGGGTTGTCAACTTACTCAATTCTGTTGTTGTTGTAATGAGTTTTTATTGTTGTTGTTTTTGATTTTATTTTGTTATAGTTTTTTATTGTATTTCTGCTTTTGCTAAACATTGGCATCTGTTTCACGCGTTCCATTGATTTCCTTCAGCGCGCACTGAAGCCCGTTCTCCCATTAGCTTATGAAGCGACTCTTTGGCATTTATGTTTATTGTATGATTCTTCGTTCTTTTTGTAGAAGGGTTCAGGTTACACGGTTTCGCATAAGCGAGTTGTGTGTCCAGTTAAATGATATCTGGCTTAGTCTATGAGTCATCGAGTTCGTTCAGGAAATGTTCAATAAATATTGTAATAAAGAAGGGAGTCTGTATGTATGTTTACATGTATGTTTCGACTATAATGAACCGTTGCATATGAGTGAACAATTTTTGTCGCAGGCAACTTTTTGGGGTCTACAAAATATATACATACAAACATATGTCCAGAGTTCAGTTGCCTTTCCGTCGATTTGTTGCTTTACTCGCCAGTTTGCTGGCTGTTCGTCGTATCCATATCAAGTCTACATATAGACACACAAGCAATGCATCGCATAAATATGCCTCAACTGATCCCCTTGCAGGCCGGCAGTCTTGTGTTTCCAGTTCCTTGGAATGCAGGCAGCAGCTGTTTCCTAAAAATTTTGCCTGGCATTGTTTTCATTTCGCTTCGGCAGCAAAAAACAGCTGCTCGCCAATTATGTTTTGGCAGTGAGGTGTGCTCCACCGTCAGTTATACTCCGCCAACAACAAACCAGCAACAAACAACAACAAGTAAGCTTGAGTGGCAGGTCAGAGAGTTCACGAAATAAAAGGGTTGTCGACAACAGGTCGAATTTCTTACACGTAAGGAACAACTGTTGATTCAGTGCAACAACAATTGTTATAAAAACAGTTCAATAACCTTTTGAATACTTTTTAAGCAGCTGTCAGTAGTATGTGAGGGTTGAAGAGAGATTTTTACTACAGTGTATATATACTTAAAGGATGTTTACGCTGTTTTTAACAATAAGGAAGTCAATAAATCTTAAGGCAGTAGTCTGCTTTACAGGCTTCAAAAAATCGATTTTTTTGTTTTGTTTTAAATCTCTTCCAAAACTATCCAAGAATAGGTCTTTATAATTCCAGAGGCCAATTCGACGTATTTTCGAAGCTGGAGCTGTTTTAGTGGCCGAGCGTCGAGCAGGTGCGAATGCTCAGGCAGACCTTTAAAGCGCGTTTTCTCGAGTTTTCTATTTCACAAGTGTTAGAAAACGGTGCCGGCGATAGCAAAAATAATATATGTCCGATCGAAAAAAAACCAAAGTGATCTAGCTTCAGTATTAAATTATCTCCTATTTGAACTAAAAAAGTTGGACAAAAGTATTATTTGAACTACTTGTTTTGCAACTTAAAGTCAATTTTTTTCTTAAAAAAGTGAATTTTTTTTTTCAAACTTCGAAAAAATTTGAAATTTTATAACTCCTTCGGTATTTTTTTAGTTCATAAATAAAAGAAAGAAGAAGAAAAAAATTGGTTCGACTGTTTCAGATGCATCGCACGACCTCCATCACCGGCACCGATTTGCAAGTGCAAACTCCAGGCGCTCCAGAAAAATACTTACAAAAATTTCAATATTTTTTAATAATATTTAACATAAATTTTTAAGCCTTAAATATAGTCTTAAGTATCGTCTTAAAATTCCGTTTACCGCAATCATTTCCTTCCCTTTCAAAAAAAAAAAAATTGCAAAAAAGCTTTTTTTTCGGCTTCTAAAGCAGGTTACTGCCTTAATTGAGTGCCTTTATTCAGCATTCTTATCTAGTTTAAACTAACTTTTAACATACTAAATGGATCATCTAAATTTATGATCAAAATCTGTCTGATCTGATCGGGTGTATCATCTGATAGATGGCGCTCGAGTCAAAGTGTTCATAAAAACACATTTTTTTGACAATTTTCAGATACAACACTATAGATCCAATACAGATATTATCCAGAAGTTTAAGATGACGCGGAAAACTTTATTGATGTTTTGAAATATGGGCTTAAAGGATCAGAGTTATCTTAGACAAACCGAAATTTTTTGAAAAATATTTAAAATAGTGAAATTTTTCTGAATTGTGTATTATTTTGTCACTCTTATAAAAAATATTTCTCTCCCTATCAACCAAATCCATACCACAACCTATATTCTTTGTATCATTCAATTTATTAACTCACTTTAATTATTTTTATTATTTCTTGACGACATTGAAAATGAATTCAATTTCCTCTACAGCGTAATAATTTTTGTAGCATACAATTTTCATTTTAATTGACGCCAAAAGTGGTAAAGTGAAGGCAAAATGGAACACTCACAAAAGCGACCGTAGAGCAGCGCATACAAAATATCCTGTATTCAAACAAGCACTTATGTTGTATATATTTTTAATTGAATTTCAACCATAAAGTCAATTTATAGATCGAAAAATAATGGAAAATACAATATATAGTTATGTGTGTGTACTCACTGCCTGTGGCACGCCGCACCACCGTGTGCGTGAAGTTGCCCAATGCCGCAACGGTGACGATGGAATCCTTTTTGCCGCTGCATATCTGCAATTAGATGAAAAGGAAAAAAAAAATTCTTAAAAAAATATATATCACCCTAATACACTTGTTTATAGCACAATTTGCGCGTAAACACTGTGCGCCACAACTTCGGTGGAGCGAAAAATTCAACCTTGTATATTCCATAGACGTGTGTGTGCCTGTGTATCTGACCATAAATGCAACACTTTGTGTATTAAAATGTCAAAGTAAAACAAATTATACGCGGTATTCGCTTAAACCTTGTAAAAGGGGAGGTTGCACTTTAAAGCTGAGGGATTGTACGCAGCTACAACATAGTAGGTTACAACATCTACACATATTGGTATTAAATACACATAATGGTATTAGAAAGATATTTACACTTGTAATGCAGTCGTCTTAATTTTACTGGAATACTAAAAAAATATGATTTTTCGTGAACCCCAAATTTCGGTATTTAGATAACTTATCTTCGACTTATTTTCAGAGATACAGATGATTTTGTTACGTGGCGTTTCCTAAACTTTAAACGGGGTTTTCTCGAAATTACTCGAAAGTTTTTTGAGGTGGTCTCAAGTTCTACTGAACCGATTCCTTTGAATTATATTATTAATTTGGTATATATCTTCTTTATACAATGCTCTATCGTGTCTGCCTTGGTTTTCCAAAAATTTTGATTTGAAGTATTTTTAAAAAAATCGAAAAGGTCGAAAAAATTGAGTAAAAAAAATTTTCAAGTCGTCGCCATTTTGTTATTTATTTATTTTGTTTTTTTTTTTTTGAAAATGGTCAACCCGATAACGACAACCCTACTAATGAAGAATCTTCTTATTTTTTTGTGTTTTAGGTCTCTACAAGGATTGAAATCATGTCAACCAGGACGCACCTTCTTTTTTGAAGCCCCGCTCCACCGGCCCGTATCTCGGCGAATTTTGTTTTTTTTTTTCTTAATTTTTCGGTACCCCGAAATTTTGGGATTGTAGCAATGTTAAAAGGAAGAAGAAATTTTAGGATCCTTAACAGAAAAGGACATTCTGTATCTAAATATGTATTTCCAAAAATGTCTCAAATATCATTGTTCATTTCACTTCAAATTCGAAATATTGATTTCAAATTGCTTGAAAACTCCTCGACGTCCTGTGTGGACGCTCATTTCCTACTTAATTTAAGTACGGCGTCATTTATGACCTTCTCAGTTCATATGGAATAAGTACGGTCCCGATGAGTGTGTTGAGTCTTGAGCGAATTTTACGTCCTCCTGAAGCACAAACACTCACACATATAAAAATAATAAACACACATGGAAGGTGCCCTCAGCTCCCTACTCAACTGGAGGAAACTAATAAACTTTTGTTCGCTTACTTTTTTTTGGGGGCTTTTCTATGTTAGTACCGTGGGCAGTCAAGATTTACGAGTGGCAAGTGTGTGTTCGTATTGGTTTTAAATATCCACCAAGGTGATTGGACAGTTTTATGCGTAAGCGTGTGAGTCACCTTGAGTTGTTTACGACGTAAACGTAAACGTAAACACAACATAATGAGAAAATAATAAACACTAAAGCAGCCATACGTACATATATAGTGATATATAAAGATATACATACAAGCGAATTGCTTTTCTCGTGAACAACAGAGCGAAAGTGAACATAAACATGCGAGGATGAAAAGAACCCTACAATAATAACAAAAACTACAAATGTGAAAGCGTATTTGTTTTTCTAGTTGAATGTGTATATGTGAGCTGAAAGCTGTAAGAACGAGGACAGAGTCATATATCATGGTCTTTTTTGGGTTCAAAGATATGTTGCCTCCATAAAAAACTTTCTAAGTTCTCTCGAAGTTTTCAAAATTTTGTGGTTCTGTTCCACATGTCTATTCAATCACGCACAATTGCTAAACCAGGAAATTTAAAGAACAAGAGAAATGTCTATGATGTAATTATATCTTAAATATTGCTCTAAAAATGAAAAAAATAATATTATCAGCAAGAGATTCTGAAGCCTTAAGCTATGCAATTTTTTAAAATCAACTTTCCTTCAACAACAATCAATTCTTACGAGTTTTCACCGATTTTCTAAACGCACCTCGTATATCGATAGCAGATGTGTTGTATATGTCTGTGGAGGGTTAATATAAATACACCTTATCGATCAACACGAACAGAAGACCGCATATAATGTTTTACTCCTTTATCCTTGGTTGCTTATTGGACTGCCAAGTCAACTCTTGAATTTACTGATAGATGTCAATAGGTATATAAAATATTGATTATAAATGTTCGGGTTTATTATTGCATTTAACTTCGTGACGAAGAAGACGCATACGCCTTAAAGAGCTTGTTAAGCAATATTGATGATTAGGCATAGCGCCTAAATGTAGGCAATATTTAGTAGTTATAGTTTTACAAAGAAAAAAAACAAATTCTACATTTAGGCTGACATTAGTTCACAGTCAATCTAATGCAGAATGACAACAAAATATTTGACTAAACGGAGAGAGAGCTTGGATTCTAAAAATGATACTTCTGTGGTATTTATGAATAAAGAAGTTCCGGTACAAGTTTGTGAAAAAATGCAACAAGGACTTTACCATTTCCTCGCGTTGCATTCCACACATTAATGCAACATGCTTACAACAATTTACCACATCTTTTAGCACGCAGTTTTTGTTGCATCACATCCCAAAGGCATCACTATAAGCAAAACTTTCTGCCGCATAAGTCCCTGTTCGCACTAAGTGAAAACAATGGATGACAAGGATAAGCATAAAGTCAAAGTGCAATTGACTGCATTATGCATGATACATGAACACTGAAGTTAAAATCAACAACAACAACAATAACAGAAGCTAACTATCATATATAATAGCAGCTTTGCATATGATCAGCAAAAACTTTGCATACACACAGGCGCTTAATGGGCAAACTTGTGACATTGACAATGCAAGCATAAATGGGTGCTTCACTGTTGTGGCGCACTATTAGAAGTGAAGAAGTATATGTGAATGAATTTTAATGAGAGTAATAATTTTAGAAGATTTTAGATAGCCGGGTATAGGGTATGGAGAAAATATTTTTTTTATTTACAAATTTAAATTCATTTGAATTTTTATGAAATTAATTTATTTTTAAATTTCATGAAATTTATTTATATAAAAATAGTAAAGTGAAGAAAGCATTTTAAAAAATGTTCATTATTTTTATTTTGCAGGAAGATTGATCTTCTCTCTCTCCTAGCAAATAAGCAGCAATTACTCATATTTTTTTATAAAGTTAACAAATACCATATGACCCCTGGTCCACTAAATATAATCTTCATATATATTTAAAGCACTAACACAAATTCCTTCTACCGAATTTCTCATTATTATTTTCATTCAACGAGTGCGTCAACAACATGTGTTCCCATGCGTTGTTGCGTAATGTTCATGTATACAACTTTGTCACAACAACGCTCAAGGATTGATGAGGGATAGTGGAGACTGACTTGCAGTAATGACTTGCAGTAATAGTCATATCCGTTGCAGAGTAGCTTGCAATGTGACTGAAGGATGCAAAACAATAGCCAAGTTAAATGGCATTATATGAAACTGCTACACCCACACATATGCACACAGAGGCACACAAAAGAAGGTATATGGAAATAGTGTCACATTTATGCAAACAATGTATGCAATCATGTGTTAGTAAGAGATTGTTGTGTGCAAGTGTATGTAAGCTATGAAACCACAGATGACTATACAAGCGCTTGTTATAAAGTTAAAACTCACTATGTGCTGTAGTACAGTGTGAGTGCAAGAAAATAGGGATCGAGCTGTAAAGCAGTGGAGAGAAAAGGAAGTTGGCGTTATGTAGTGCTACAGCAAACATTTTTCGAGTTTTCAGATTTAGTGTACCCACTCGGTCTTATAGTGCGAGTAATTGGAATCCATTTTTTGTTTGAAAAGTGTGCATTTCTTAATTTTTTGAGATATTCAGAGCCAGCATCATATACTGTGATAACAAATTTTCCTTCTTTTTATGAAAAATATTGAGCCATTCTTTGGCAAATATATATACATACATGCAATACATACAATCAGGAACCACTTGTTGCGAAACTCAGAAACTCTAATAATATGAAAGACGGACAGCTCAAAAGTTATGAAATCCTTGACAGTTACAGTACTTTTTTTAACACTGACAACTCAACAAAATTGCCACACAAGCACTTGTTTGAGAAGTACAACCCTTCTATCCACGAATATTCACAACTGACATGACAGTACATAAATATGTTACCACAGAAAGATTTTTTTAAAAGAAGAAAGGTGTTATTTCCGTCTTCTTTTAACGGCGTGTATGTGTAAGTGTGACATTTCAAGGAACGAAACTGACAGTTAAAGGCTTTCGTAGCAATCGTGTGCTGTCATTTCTGTTTCCTTTATAAGCACTGACTTGTCTATTTCTGCATTTGACAGTTGATACCTATCAATTGTTGTTAGCACAATAAGACGTAATACACGCACACACAAAATGTCACTACAGAACTCAGAGTTACCGCTATCAACCGTTATATGCGCACACAATGCAACACTGTGCTATTTAAATTTGTTTCATTTAGCTTTCAATCCACTCTGCCACATTGCCACTCTGCTACATTTCAAGTGTATTATTTGTGTCAATCCACTTCAGTGGTTTCTCCTGGTCCTGTTGAATGGCTGCTGTATGCCAGTTATTCTTATTGAAGTTGAGTTAATTGAATATTTGTGGAATCAACGCTCAACGTAACACAAATGCACCGAAGTGATGTGTGTCAAAGTTTCTTCACTGAGTGTATTTGTTGTTTGTGGGTATTTTCATTGGAAGTGTTGATTATATGTATATGGTATAATGGTATTTCATTTCATAACATCTCTTCTTGAGTGGCAGGATATGTGATATTGTGTTATGATTGAATAAAAGTTATATCAAGTTGTATACTTTTGCTCAAACCACTCTCTGGAAGAAACGTGACAAGAAAAGAGAGGATGTATTTCAGGATTTGGAACGAATATGCTTCGAAATATTCAGCATCCATCAACCTTATAACAGTCACTTATTTGAAACGAGTTCGGACCGATATAATCAGAGCCTCAAGAAATAGTAAGGAATTAAAAAATTGCCAATATTTTCCAACAATTATTAATATAAATTTGATTACAAACGACTCTAGATCAGTTGAAGTTTGGAAGTTAACAAAAAATAATATACGATCCCTTAATGATCTACTTCTAGTATTTTAAACACCCACAAATTATATGTTCCCTAAACTGCAAGCATTTTAATAGTCTGCCTAAAGGTAGGCAACGTTTTTTCTTGGTCAATAGTATTGCAACTGAACGTGGCCTATATTTAGGCTATACATCCATTTAGGCAAATGAGTATATTAAGATAGAGAAATTCATCACTATTATTTAAGTCTATAAGCTTCTTAACTGTAAATACTGCCCGCTAATATATATTTATATTTTAAATACGCATTTAGTAGCAGTCATTTAACTCACCTTATCATAATCCGCCTCGTTCTTGGTCTGCGCCGGATTGAGTAATGCCTGATTACACATATTGCCATGTCCGAGCAGTTCGTCGCCATTGATGGCACTACCGGTGCCACCGCTGCCCGCGCTGCCATCACCACCACCATTCTGCTGGCTACAACGACGCAGTGGCCGCGAGCGTCGCAATTTTATGCAGAAAAAGAGACTACTATCCTTCTCACCGTTGCCACCAGACGCAGCCAGTGCGGTGCCTGCACCGCTGAGCTGCGTGTCAGCCGCCGGATGCGCATCATCCGCATCGGGATTATTGTGCGACAGCAAGGTGCTTGGTGAGCAGCCCATTTTCACGCCGGTGAAGCTGCGAACTTAAAGCCAAGCGACGCGGCGGTAAACACACTCTTTCTGCTGCACTTTTTTAAAGTGACTAATCTGATGCTTGATGTGTGTGTGTGTTTATTGATTTATGTATGTGTGTGTGTGTGTTTCTGGTGTGGCATTTATTCCGCTGCATGTGCTAGTTAAATGCAATCTTCCATGTGTTTGTTTGTGTGCTCATATTTTTTTGCAATATTTTCCACTTTGATGTGCTTCTGTGCGCTGCTTGTTGGTTGGCTCTCGCTTTGTTGTTGCTTACAAATTAATCAGTCAAATGAGTTGCATTATTTTCTCTCTCTATTCTTCGGTTGCAGGAAGTTCTTATTATCCTTGTAGTTTTTTTTGTCAGAAATCGCATGCAATCGCCGAGCGTATCACATCCTTGGATTTTCTTCTAACATCATTTTTCTATTTCCGTTATGTTGTTTTTGTATTCCTTCAGTATTTTGTCACCTTCTCTATTGTTTTTTATTTATCTACTATTTTTTTATTTCTACTACTTTTTTCATTTTCTACTACTTTTTTCTTTTTCTACTACCTTTTTTATTTTTTCTGCACTACTATTTTGCATACTACGTTTTTTCCAATATTTTTTTCTTCACTCTCCGCGCTTGTTTGCATTTTCAATTTAACTTTCCCTCGCACTCCATTTGTTCAATTTTGTATGCTTTTTTCAGTGGTCATTCCACTTCATGCTTTTTGCGCTTTTGATTTGCTCCAAACTGTATGTCGCTGTCATGCTGTCGTTGCTGAGCTGAAATATAAAATGGAAAAAATAGGAAAATCCCATTATTATGCGAAATTGTCATTGCGGAAATGTAAAATGATTGCGGTTTATTGTTTGCACTGCGGTGCGGTTGGCTGGCGGTTTGCTAAGCTCCACAGCGCCCTCTGCAATGTGAGTGTGCCGCACATAAGCTTGTAAAGGCCAAAAGGACAATAAGTTAAATGAGGCTTATGGGAATATTATGTAAATAATACTTTGTAAAAAATACACATTTATTTTAATATGCGAGTGCTTAAAGTCATTCAAGGATGGCAGCTTGCGATTACTTTCGGAAATGTATGCACTTGTACTTGTATTTCTAAGTACTATTAAAGCTAGAGAAATAGTCTCCAGTAGTCTGAAGCATTAATATTTAAAATCATAATTAACCGTTTTACATGTTCTCTTATTCAATCAATTAAAAGTTTATTTGACTAAAAATGATAAAATGTTAGTTTTTGCGAGTGCGAGTAGCAAACGATTGCTTCAGTAGTATAAATTGTCTTTATAGTTGATTAACAGCAATATTCTTTCTTTTGGTTAGAATTACTTGAAATGTTTCCCCCTAACAATTTTACAGTTAGTATGAAGTAACATTAAAAAAATACTTTATATACAGGCTTTAAGTAGAAAAAAGTATCAACCTTTCTTTAAAATATCTAGTCATCGGGATATTAAAAGGAGGAGGACTAACAAAGTGAAATTTTCCATTGATAAACCAAAAGTGGGTGTCTTGAATAGTATTTATTATACAATGCGCCTGAAGGTAGGCAAGTTTTTTGGCAAATGTTTCATTTATGCTTGTACTACTACTACCAACTACTTAGAAATTATTTATTTTTTATATAAAATGAGTCATAGAGTAGTAGAAAATAGTAGTAAGTTGTGGTCTAAACTATGTCTGTAGGCAGGTCTTACTCTGCGTCATCTCGAGTTATTTGAAATATATTTCCATAAGCCAATTTAAAGAGTTGCTCCAATGAAGAAATAATCTCTCGAAGGTTCTCAAAAATTCAAAAGTACTATGTGTGGTTTTCTTGTATCATGTTAATATACCGATTATCAGATTAAGAAGAATTTTTATTTATTTAATTTAAAATTGCCTGAGAAAGTCTTAAATCCACAATTTTCTAATCACCCATACAAACAATTTGTGTCGTTAGCCTCAAAAAAAGTCGAGAAAGGCCAAATCGATCTGGCTAATTTTAGTTTTGAAATATTTATGGAAGGTTAGGGAAGTATTAGAAAGTAAGTATATATCGAAAAATTGTGAGGAAGATAACAAGAAGATGATTTAATTTTAATTGACAATAAAATAAAAAAAAAAAAAACAAAAAATAATAATATTTTGAAAGTTGTCATTGTTGTTTTGTTAAAATATTTTTATCATTGTTCAATTGTATAAGGCTGTGTCGATAGCCCAAAACAATTTCTAACAAGTAGGGAAAGGGAACCGAACATTTCGTCCCCTCAATATAACAATAGTGTATAATTTTTTTTTGGGTTTTGAGAAAAACGAGTTTAAAGTTTTTGTCAAATCAGATGTCTATTAAATTTTTGAACATGAAATTATACACCATTTTTTCCAATGACATTTTGACCCACTTTGTGGAAGTAGAATTTTACGAAATTTTGACCAGTCATAGAAACAATGATGGAGATTCTAAATATGCAATAAAAAAATAATGGCGTATGAGCACATACGATATTGTTATATTGAGGGGACGATTTTATACTCTCGCAATTTATTGATGTGATTTTATTACACACAATTTGAAATAAAGTCCAATAGAATAACGAAATTCAGCATATATAGTACATGAGGGTTGAGGTAATTCCTGAACTGATTTCACTTATTTTCAACACCCAGTTATAATGGGAATAGGGGCAACTTGGCACCTGTTAGTAGGCAGACAAACGGCAATTCGGCCTTGAAATTACTCCTAAATTGCAAATCAACGAAACACCAGTCTGCAAAATCGCCAAAAAAATAGCTATAAAGAAGATTTTCCAGATATTCAAGTCGCTGGAGGTACTGCACAGGACTTTAAAAGATTTACGCGACAACGAAAATATTTTTGGTGAAGCCATGATTCTGTTGGCAGGTGATTTTCGCCAGACAATTCCTGGATCAACTATTGCTGACGAACTAATCACTTTCCTAAAATCATCTAATTTGTGACGACACATAAAGTATCACCAATTAACAAATAACATACGAGAGTTTTTCCAACAATATCAAATTACGATTGTAGAAATAGTTGGAAATGGTAGCGACGAAGTTGACACCTCGATGGATTAATAACATTTTTAAAGGGTTTCTGTCACTTCATGGCCTCGAAAGAGGAGCTTATTGATCATGTTTTTCCTGACATGAAACCACAATATAATTAACATAAATGGCTGATTGAACGACCTATGTGGTATTAAAAACCAAAGATGTCAATGATCTCAATGCGACAATTTAGGATTCTGTTCCAGGACAGTTGACACAGCTACAAACCAGGATGACGTAGTCAATTATCTCACAGAATATTTAAAATTGATTTGACTATCACCTCTCACTTTGCAATTAAAATTAGAGTAAGTTGTCATCATGCTGCGTAACCTAAATCAACCTCGACTTTGCAATTGAACAAAACTGGCTATGAAGACGGTAATCAATATCGTCATCGAAGCAATCTTGGCTTGGCCAACTTGCAAGTTTGCTAATTTGTTACACTTAAATATACGACAAAAAAATTCAAATTTTAACAAATTATTATGATTAATTTCAAATATATATAGCTATATTGAAAAAATTACTAATGTAATGTATATCTTAGCCACAAAAACGTGTGGCTGGGTCTGCTAGTACTAAATATTTTCGATATTATTATATTTTTCAATAATCATTTATTTTAATAATTTTTTAATGATTTTTCTTATAACTTTTTATTTCTCTTCATAATTATTTCCAGTTTCTTCTCTATGAACATCTGTATGAATTTAACTCCATTTATCCTACGCCTTTGTTGCAAAGGTATCATTCATATTATTTACAACTGCAGCTGAGCAAAATAGTTGTATTTAAATATGTACCGTTTGCAATTACAGTAATTATTTTGATGTCTGCAACATTCATATAAATGGCAAATATAATTTCTACATATTGTGCATACCTTTAATTAAATAGCAAAACATGTGGTACACTGCGCATTAGCTCTACCTATAATAGCAGCAGAGTGGGCGGGGCGTATACGTAACATTTAATTATGAATAACTGCTTGTAAATGCACAAAGTGCTAATTGATTTGTTAACGTGCTGGACTAATAAAATAATGTTAAACTAATAAATGTGTAATGCTTAAATACAGTTATTTTGAATTAAATGTAATTGGTGGTATGCATACAGTTATTCACTTTAAATTGTATGATTTACGCTAGAAGGAGAAACAGATACTAATTTGTATTAGAAACAAATGGTCGCAATATGGAAGAAGGTCTAATATATACTAAGAATAATGTTGAAAATAGTGCCTTAGACTTACTTTTGAAGAGAGACAAAACATTTTAGTAGCTAAAAATATTTTTTACAGCAGCCTTTGAACTAATACAGGCGGTGACAAATGTCATACGTACTCAGAAACTCTGAAAATCAACACGGAAATCCAGGAAAAAAAACAATTTCAAATATGTTTGAAATTTAGTAAGACATTTCACACTTAAATCTGCAAGTTGAATACTAATGTCATCTCAAAAATTCCACACAACTTCAAAAGCGAATGACTGTGAAAGCCCTACAATGTACTCTTTAAGAATGTATGCCCAGCTTAAATTATCTTGTCTCTACTCGCCTCTAAACTACCTTTTCCTTTTCTTATTTGATTAACTTACTTAACAACAAGGAAACGTGACAATTTTATTAATCAAGCGTTATACAGAAAGGTTCCTTCAAAACCAAGAAAGGAAGGCAAGAGAAAACAACAAACAACGACTAGGATATATGAAGACATTAAACGTTGTGAGGCGTGAACTATGTAGTAACCCAAACAGAAGGCACAAATTGTACATGTTATAATGGGCGGTGCTACAAATTCGTAGGTCAGTAGAATAAGCAAAAAAAAAAGAAAAACTTAAAGGACTGACTATGCATGAAATGTAAAAACATATGTTATGCCTAAATGGGCAGCAGAGATAGGGAGGCATATAAAATTAGTAAAAAAGTAAATAAGGGCGCAAAAAGTTGTACAGAAATAGTTATACGAATTCATGGGTGGGGCAGAAGAAATTGGTCTCTCACAAAAAAAGGCAAACAATACACATTAACACAGCAAAGGCATACATACATATGTGTATATTCATATGCTTAGTGACCCAGGAAGATATCTATAATATATTTCAAGATTTATTTTTATCTTTTCTACTTGAACTACATTAAAATCGCTAAATTTGTTGCTTTAACGTTTATGTTTTACCTTTGTTTATCTTTTAGTATTTTAAATTTTTTGTTTAGTCGCATTTAATTAATCAATAACTTTTAGAATTTTGTCTCTAATAATACATCATTTAGCTCCAATTATGAAGGATCGCACTATGAAGGGACATATGTGGATGTATGTTTTTTTTGTGGAAGTGGGCGTGACCCCGCCCCTTACTAAGTTTTTTGTACATATCTCGCAAACTACTAAAGGTATATCAAGGAAACTTTCTAGAGTCTTTTCTTTTAGGTACTACCTTATACAGTGCAAAAATGGGGGAAATCGGATTGTAACCACGCCCACCTCCCATACAAATGTTATGTTGAAAACTACTAAAAGTGAGTTAACTCACTAACGAAAAACGTCAGAAACACTAAATTGCACATAAGAAATGGCAGATGGAAGCAGCACTCAGATTTTTTTACAAAGTGGAAAATAGGCGTGTCGACGCCCACTTATGGGTCAAAAACCATATCTAAGGAATCGGTGCAGAACTTTGCACAAATACTATGTTAATAGTGTGGCAGCCCTATTCTAAAAATCGCCGAAATCGGACCATAGGTTTTTAAGGCCCCATCTATCGAACACGAGGACCTCGGTGCTTCTAACCTAATATTATGGTTTCCAACTTTCAATGGACTTTATACAATATATATGACGAATATGTGGGTCAAATTGTGTATTATATAATATAAATAAAGTTAAATAAATAAATTGCGAGAGTATAAAATGTTCGGTTACACCCGAACTTAGCCCTTCCTTACTTGTTTATATTTAATTAATCGTTATTAATCTTTAGTTCTTAGTCTTTGTAGTTTGAATTCTAGACAATAGTCTTTAAACTTCGAATATTTAATCGTTAATTAATCCATAATTCTCATTATATAACTTTTTTAAACTGTCAAGTATTGCGAAATTTAGAATTAGTAAAAATCTACCCCTTGTTAGTCAGAAATTGCAAAATCAAATCAGAAACTTTACACAAGCCTTTCATAACTTTACAAATTGTTGGCCAAGCACTTACACATGCGCTTATATAAATTCATTAAAAAGTGTTTTGGACAAAGACAAAGCGCCAATTAAGTTGAGAGTTATGCTGACCCATACAAAAGTGCTGCAGGATATGTTACATGGTATGCCAAATTGAAAAAATGTCCACTGTATTCATCATACTCAAAACAAAATCAGCAAAGGCATAACTTTGTTTATGCATTCCCAGAATTTATTCTTTTTTATTTGAGGGAAAGCAAAATAACACAACAAATATGAATTCAATTGAAAAGTATAAAGGGGATTTATAACGCATGCACACACTTTCATCTAGATTTTTGCAGGATTTATGAATTCATGCAAACATAGTATCCTTTTGTTTCAGTGGAGTGGAGTGGAACACGTGTATAAAAGGTAGTGTGAATTCTATAATATTTATTTGAGTCTGTGTTGACTCATATGATGGTTTAAGTAGTGTGTAGTGTCGTCTCTGTAGACATTTATTGTATGAAAGTACTTAAGTATCTCCAGCAAACAACCATAAAGTTGTATAAATCTCAAGATGGCTGCAATGTTTGCTGTACAAATGGACAAAAGGGTCCACTTGATGAATAATATGAATCATGTAAGTGACATCTATATGTATATCAAGTGACAAAGTTAATGGCATACAAAAGGTTTTAGTGGCATAATAAGCGCACTTCAGGCAACAACAGGTGGTTTTGAACCGAATATGGATGGGTGGACACGTGTAATATGTGAGCTTTGGAAGTGGTGAGACTTTGTGTGATGAAATTCATCAGGTATAAATTTATACATTTTTATGAACAACAACAACAACTTATTTATAATCAATTTACACCGTACTCTGGGTAAAAGAAAAAATATAGCATACATTAAGGCGCATAAACTCATATTACGCCTTAATGAAGAGCAATTTGTAAGCGTTCAATCAATTAACTGTACATTTAAACTGTCAATTGACGATTTTTATGGCTAAAATGAATTGGTAATTAATTTTGCGGCAATTTATTAAGCGCACTTTCTTCTTCAAGGTCAACATGTTAATCGTTGCTTCTACTAAAGAACATCAAATGGTTAATTAATTGTGAACAAAAGTACAGCCAATTAACTAAACTGATGAAATTTATTGTATGAAGAGAAAATCTCATTCTTATTTGAGTCCATATTTCAGCGACTTTATTCCTTCATTTCATTCAAATGAATTCTTTCCCATAGAAATATGTCATATTATTTTCACATAACTAATAAATTGAATAAATATTTTTTATAATGTAATTTGCGTGCACTTCATTCGCTTTTGTTCCACAATTCAATAACAAAATAATAAAATTTTACTGAAAGCAATTTAAGCGACGCAGCGAATTTCACCGGAGGCAAAGTGGCGATTGGAAGTGACTGCATTTAATTGCATTAAAGCGACTTTTATGAGTTTATTAAAAAGCGAAAATATAATCAGTAGCGAATGGTGGATATAAAAATTGATTATAAAAAGCTGACAATCAAACAATAGACGAGCTGAGTAAATAAAGCATAAAAGAATATTTCAAATTAATAACTTTCGATAGAGTCAAAGGCACAAAGAGCTACTGTTGAAAAATAAAGCTTTATAGTTTATAATTGATTTAATAAGCAAATAAAACGGGTTTGCGGGAGAATTGTTTTTAATAATTTTTTAAGTGAAAATTTATGAAATGCATTCTTTGTAACTATTCTAGATAATAAGAAACCAGTCAACTATTACTATTCTAGATAATAAGAAACCAGAATTCCTATCTTATCTTTTAACTTTTTCTATATAACCCTGGAAGTAGGCAACATGTCTATGTAGTACAAGCAATGTTGTAAAATAACGATGCCTACATTTAGGCGTAAAGTCCATTATGTAACTCTGGTAGCAGCAAATCGTACTTTCATATTCATATTAGCTCTCCTTATTCATTTTAATACCAAGTATTACATAGTTTGTGGTTATGTTTCTCATCCCACGCGAAAAATACGTGCCACAAAAATTTAAATATTGCTTTTCAACTAAATAGTTCGGGACTTACAAAGTAATGAGCAATGAGCTGTCACGAGTATACATTTATCTACTGCACTCTTACCCCCTTCAATTTATCGCTCATATACATATAAGCTAGCATACTTTTGTGCGCGCACACATTTATGCTGAGTCCATTATTCTTCTATTTTATTTAATTTCTACACTTTCCACACAAACGCGCTCAAGTGCCGCACAAAAAGTATCGAAAAACACTTAACTGCAATGAATAAACTACACATTTGTAGATATGTACACAGTAGTAACACATACACACGTGTGCAAGAAAATGGCAGAACTTTTGCCACACACTTATGGAATAGCGTCGCCTGCAGCACACTTCTAACCTCTCTCAGCGTCCTCTTATTAGATTTTGTTATTGTACCAACTGACAATAGACGCTGCGCGCTATGCCCTTCTCAGCTGTACGAGACAGTTTGTTGGCTGTTGGCGGCAGCATGAAACTGTGCGACAAACTATTTGACCGCATCCGACAGTTTGGCAACTTTTCAGAAATATGTGTAAAATAGTTAAAACATTGAATTGCCGGGAATTGGAGGAAATTGGTGGCACAAGTGGTTTGTTTGTGTCATGTCAGGAAAGTTATTTTCAAAATGCAAAAACAAAAGAACACAAGCACTAGAAGTTGAAAACGGTTAAATTTGGTGCACACACTTTCATTATTTTCCTTTTAATGATGGTCAACAGTTTGAAGCTGCGCAATATTGATTCAAATATTGTTCAAAGTTTTGCAGGGAAATAATGGAAATAATATATTTAATTTAGTGTGTTAATAAAATATTTGGAGAGACACTTTTATTGTACAGCCGCATAATCCAGAGATGACAGACATTAGCATATTTTGATGGGAATTTTTCTTTATTTATAATAATTAAATATGTTTGACTTCTTATAGCATACCTTTTGGAGCAAAATTTTTGTATTTCATATAGCATACCTTTCGGCGCAAATACCTCCGCATAACTTCTGAGAACTTCTAAGGACTAAGGAGCGCTCGAGAACTGAGTCGAAATTTTTCAAAAGAGATTTTTTGAAAGAGATATTCATGACCAGAATTTGTTCCGAAGAGACTCATTATTTTGTAAACTAGAAAACATTAGAGTTTTCAATGAGATCTCTAGTTGAAATTGGAAATACTTCTGATTCTGAAGAATATGTAGTTTTGGTATATTCAAAAGCTGAGTTTATGTCGAAACTAAAAAGAATTCGAAATGTGATGGCATTGTCACATAAATCTCACTTCTCTGAGCAAACGATATCTGACGAGTGTCTACCCTCAAAATCAAAAACAAAGCTCGATGATCGTCGAGAGTTTGAGTCTTCATTTATAGAACTAAAAAGACCGATTTGGAAGAAATCTAATCAAATGATAAAGTAGTAATTTGCAGCAAAAAGAAACTAATTTACCAAGATTTGCTCCTTTGAAACTGCAAAGCATTCGAAATATATCATACTTTGATAACATGAATTACGACCCTTATAATTGAGCGAGGTCTCTCCTCGTTTGACATCAACCAAGGCAAAATCGAATGATTATCAAAAGAATTACTGTCCTTCCATGAGCAACTCTTTAGTAAAATCATCAGTTAGAATGGGATCAATACTTGAAAAAAATCTTAAAAGGGAACTGTCAGTCATAGACAACTAGGGAACAAGCGAGCAGTGTATAGCTGACGGAGAGGGCTGTAAAGTTCAAAATTCATAAGATTACTTCTTCTTCTGCTTGATTGGCGTAGACACCGCTTACGCGGTTATAGCCGAGTCCACAACAGCGCGCCAAGTATCTTTCCTTTCGGCAATTTGGCGCTAATTGGTAATACCTGGGGAAAACAGGTCATAATAGTAATACTGAAAGTATTTTTTAAGATAGGTACTAATATCTGAAATAGGTCTTCAATTTTTCTTTAAATATAAAATATTTCTTTAAGGAAAAATTAAATTTTATTTATGCAAATATTTTGTGGATTTTTCAATATTTCAAAATTTTTCAAACGCCTACACATGCACTTTCCCACATTTAAATCACTTTGAAAGCAATTCCCAACGCTTATAAAATAAATAAAAAATATTACCCCGAGCAATTTGCCATTATGTCACCTAATGTGAATATAATCCACAAAAAGGATGATAAGTCCTTTAATATCACTACCCACAGAGCAGACATTTTTCACATTTTATTTAGCATAAGCACTCGAAATATATGAATACTGTTAAATATGCGCTAACATATTAGCCTAAAGATGGGTATGTTAAACCCTTTTTGGAGAACACGCGCATGAAAAAATTACAATAAGGACATCAATGCTGGGAAGGACATTTTATTTAATAGTGATGGCATGTCAGGCATTATTTGTAAGCATATATTATACAAATATCTCTGCACGTGTGTGTTTTTGTTGGCAAATTGATTTGTGACTTCTTAAGCTGACCAAGTGGTCAAGTCCTTGGTGAGTGTAGATCAACATACCGGCACGCAGCTTCTCAAATTGACCGTCACACACAATGTAGTGGCGAGAGATTTAATTGAAAATACCCATTTGTTTATTATTATTGCCGTTGCTGTATGTAAGCATAAGTAGTATATATTTTCAACAGGAATGTGCCAGTACCCCAAAGCATTTCGGGCAAACAGGACACACACTTTACGAAGCATATTTAAATGACAGCACACACGCACGCGTGCATACAAAGTTGATACTCAGCGATTGCTGGTCGCTTAGTGGTGGCTGTGTGGCGTTGTTGGACATAAGTCAGTGCGCTTCATGCGCCGTTATACGCAAATTAATCACGCACGAATGGAAATTTCCCCCAATATAATGCTGGGTGCGTGTCACGTTGACAACAACAACAACAACAATGATAGCAAATACAAAATTCCTGCGGAACTATATCTACTTATCTATACTGTGTGTGTTGTTGTACAACAACACTCAGCGTTTACGGCGGAAAGCGAAAATTAATCAAAGTGAAATATTTTCCTCCGACTTGCCATGGCACGCATAACTCACGCTCACTGAATATGAATGTGCATATGCTTACATTTGTTAGACGAAAGTTAACGAAAACAAGAAGAAGAAGAAGCAGCAGAAGAAGAAGCATAAAGTATGCAAAAGTTAGTGGCTTTGATGTGTTAGGCCAGTGGACAAGAGTGGAGGGGGGAGCGTAGTGGATTTGGTTGGAGACTCAGTGATTTTGTTCAGCAATAATGTGATTATAGAAAAGTTGTTTGCAATGAATTTAGATATATATATTTGTGTTGTGTATTAAAATAAACTAGGTAGTATGTAGGTATGAAGGTGTGGCATAAACTAATTTTAGAGTAAGTTGTTACTGTTTGAAAAGAGGAAGTGCCATATGAACGTATTTATTGAAGTGAGCCAAAGTCGATATGCATTAGCTGAAGCTCCTATCACATTACAGAAGTTTTTAAAGTGACTTAAAGCTTCCGAGCTATCAATTTTTTTCTAATAAATATTTAATTATACTTTATACATTTCGTATAATTTCGAGTTGGCAACTCTATCCAGAAGGAAGCGTCGGAGACCCTATAAAGTATATATATAAATGATCAGTATGTTGAAATGAGTCGATTTAGCCATGTCCGTCTGTCTGTACATATACGAACTAGTCCTTCAGTTTTTAAGATATCGTTTTGAAATTTTGCAGATGTTATTTTCTCTTCAAGAAGCTGCTCATTTGTCGGAACTGCCGATATCGGACCACTATATCATATAGCTGTCACACAAACTGAACGATCGGAATCAAGGGCTTGTATGGAAATTTCTTCACGAAATTTTATGTGAGTTATTGCTCATAGAATTAATTTAATCTCCGAAAAAATTGTTCGGATCGGTTCACTAGTGCTACCATACAAACCGAACGATCGGAATCAATGGCTTGTATGGAAAATTTTCGCATTTGACGTGGTATCTTCACGAAATTTGACATGGATTACTACTTAAGGTAATAATATAATCTCCGAAGAAATTGTTCAGATCGGTTAACTATATAACCTCAATGTTTCTAGCAAACAACCCGCTAAAAAGAATTGATAAAATGTTTTCTTTTTTTTTTACTTACCTTTTCTTCCGTCTTTAGATTTGCTTAAACACATAGTTACTAAAATAAATGCACCTGTGAAGGGTATATTAGCTTCGGTATAGCCGAAGTTAACGTTTTTTCTTGTTATATTGTAAGCTTAAGCTTGTAAGATACCATTTTCAATTTCCTTGAGTAAACTTAACTGTATAAAATTTAATATATTTTTTTTAATAATTGGCAACCCTGTTCAAACATAACCTAAACTTCGGGCTTCTTTAGCAGTTGAATGAATGTTTTCTTCGTGTTCTATCATTTATTTCGTTTATTTATTATTATTTTATACATCCTCTAAGTTGTTTAAAGGCAACACCGAAAAGAGTTTGCACTTAACAAACCTGTCTTCAGCGTAGCTATTTCTAGCACAATTTTCACTCCGTTTTCTCACTGATTAAATATATTGAAGTTAAGATTATTATTTATTTAAACTTACTCCATTATGAACTAATAATAAAATATAAAGTAATTTGGTAGTTAACAGCAGCCGGAGTATGGGTCTCTATGTTCTTTGACGCATAAAAGAATTCGCTAGACTGGAAGGTAATTGCAATTGGCTAGCATTTTGCACTTCACTGAATTAGGAACATTTTGCACAATTTTTAGCCAATTAATTAATTAATGTAAAATTATTTGGATGGTGAAAGTCAGACAGTGTTGAGAGTGGAGTTGCTAATTTTAGTTAAAGTAAACGAAATGCCTTGAGTTAAAGTCTGATTAATAGAAGAGTTTAGGAAAGGGTTAGTACAAGCCATATGACTGATAGCTGATATGAGCTATGTCTGGAAAAGCATGAACAATTTTATTATTCCAAAATGTGTGGTAAAAAAGTTCGTAAAGTGGTTGACTCGCTTCGTCTCAGCTCAAATACTGTAAGGAAATTTTAGTGTAAGTATTTTAATTACGCTCCCAGAAGAATTCAGTCATTAGTATATGAAATACGAAAATGAAATTTGAGAGACAAAAAATGTTCAAGAATGTTGCCACCTATGCAAAAAATTAATTCAAAAAAGTTACGAAAATAAGCGAGCTATTTTGAGAATCTTGGTAAACTAAAATCATTTAAAGTGCTAAATATAGATTTAAACGAGTTGCCACCTGTTTAAAATTTTTATGCACATAATTTAATTAAATGAATGAATGCCATATGGACATGAAATTAACAGAATTTGAAAACATCTTCTGTTTGATTTATTTTAATGAGGTTGCCACCTGTTCAAAAAAAATACTAAAAGAAAAAATAAGAAAATCAAATCAATATTAAGATGAAATGAAATTTTAGAAAATTTGAATTCCAACGATTCATATCCAAAATTAATTCACTTTCCTGCGCACTATAATTCATTAATAATCTCCCCGCTTCATAACACGTGGCATGCATTTAAAATTTATCCCTTCTTTGATTTTTGCTCATTCTCCAAATTTGTATACTTTTGCAAATGCATACGGTTGAATTGATCAAAATTTACGGTCGTGAAATTACTAATTACTTTTCTAAACTAAACATAAGTATTTTAGCCAGGCAAATTATTGAGTAATTATTTTTAATTTTTATTTTCTCATAAAAACACCTTTAACTTAACAAAGCGTTGCAAAAACAAACCGTTTAACAAATTGAATAAATGTTTTCGCGAAAGTTATGGCTCACAGCGCAGTATGCATTAATATTTTAATATTTCACTTGCTTGTTCTGTGGATTACAGAGCGCAAGCAGGTACTTCACCTGCCAAACCGAAAGCAAACGCGTGAAAATAACGACTTGATGAAATATGAATTATTCAACGTATTAACCATCGAAAATAACGGCAGCGATGGCTCATCAATCAAACCGCAAAAACGGTAGCTCATTTGCTTTCTGAGAAAGTCACTTGAAAAATTGCTTCTTGACTGCTCGTGCGCTAATATTGAAACAATAATAAAAACAATAACCGCACACACACAAGTGAGTGAATTTAAATGGCATGAATGAAGTAATTAGCTAAACAAAGGCGTCGAAGATATATTGCCCAAATATACCAGAAAATGTAATTTGTCTACGTAATCACTTAAATATTTAAGTGCAAGTCATAAATTTCGATATTTCGCATAAAGGAAATGGTTTGTTGTTTTTTTTTATTTTTTTGTTAGGCTAGTTGCTGAGATTTATTAATTTGCTTTTTCGGTTGCTTCCGCCAAGAATGAAGTATATTAAATTTTTCCCGCAATTCGTGTGTAATAATATTGAGTAATGTAATGTCTGACTAGGGGTATATACAAAAGTGAATCATATCCAATAAAAGACCTATCGAAACTTACATATATTCATCCGAAAAATCATATGGTTTATTATTTCCAGGTAGTATCGGAGTCCAAAGTTATGTAGACTAAAGTTTCGATATTTTTCAAAGAAATCGTGAATTCAATATTTCTAAGAAGTATTCTAGAAATAAAATTCTACAAAAATTTTCTTCATTTGTTAATACCTTTATTGTATCTAGTGAATGGCGTGTCTCTACTGTTGTAGAAATAAATTCATTAAAGATTGCGCTACTGAAGACAGCATTGGTATCGTTGATCATTGCTTAATTCATTTTACTTCCGTTCGTTCGTTACTCTCTCGTTTACTCTATGAGTATAATAATTTCTCTTTATATGACATTATAAGAACTCCAATTGTATTTTAGTTTCAATCAGTCATTTGAAATTTGTTGAAGCTCATTAACTCTTAACAGAATTCGTTCCTAAAAGTATACTATTTTTTAAGAGTTTAGAGGTATTAGCTTTCAAAAAATACAGATTTAATATTTTACTAAACTTTACTTGCAATCGAAACTTGTTTTCGAGTTAATATGGCAACATCATCAATCATATGATGTGACAGCTGTTTATTACTGTTCATGGATTTTAAATAATTTTTCGATATTTATTGTGGAAGAGAAAGTCATATGAGTGCTGAATTATGATTCATGTGGTACAAAATAAATATATTATTTCCTTTAGAGATTATTAGTGAGATGATATAGTAAGAAGTTGTGTTCAAAAAATAACGGGAATTTTTAAATGTCCAATTGCTTACTTGTTTGTAGACTAAGATTATGAGCGTGGCGATTTTCGTTTGTTAAAAACTTACACTTGGCAGCTTTTTCGTAAATTCTTGATCAAAAACATTACTTTATAGTCGCTCGCTCTAGACTTCATATTCTCACTCTCGTGTGATTTCTTTGACGTGATGCTGGAGAAACTAATACGAACTGCAGATCTAAGTAGAGAAGGTACAATCTTCTATAAGAGTGTACAGCTACTGGCGTACGCCGATGTTATCGATATCATTGGAAACAACACCCGCGCCGTTAGTTTTGTTTTTTCCAGACTGGATAAGGAAGCGAAGCGTATGGGTCTGGTGGTGAACGAGGACAAGACGAAATATCTCCTGTCGTCAAACAAACAGTCAGCGCATTCGAGTCTTGGCTCCCACGTCCCTGTTGACTGTCACAACTTTGAAGTTGTAGATAATTTCGTATACCTAGGAACCAGCATTAACAGCAATAACAATGTCAGCCTGGAAATCCAACGCAGAATCACTCTTGCCAACAGGTGCTACTATGGACCAAGTAGGCAATTGAAAAGTAAACTCCTCTCTCGATGAACAAAAACCAAACTGTACAAGTCTCTCATCATTCCCGTCCTACTTTACGGTGCAGAAGCGTAGACAATGTCAACATCCGATGAGACGGCACTAGGAGTTTTCGAGAGAAAGGTTTTGCGGATGATTTATGGTCCCTTTAACATTGGCAACAGCGAATACCGCAGACGATGGAACGATGAGCTGTATGTGTTATTCGACGACATAAACATAGTCCAGCGAATAAAAAGGCAACGGCTACGCTGGCTCGGACATGTTGTTCCAATGGATGAAAGTGCTCTAGCTCTGAAAGTATTCGATGCAGTACACGCTGGAGGAAGCTGAGGAAGAGGGAGACCACCACTCCGATGAAAGGTCTACCAGGTGGAGAGGGACCTGGCTTCGCTTGGTATAACCAATTAACGCCAAATTGCCAGAAGGAGGGATACGGGGCGCGCTGTTGTGGACTCGGCTATAACCGCGTAAGCGGTGTCTACGCCAGTCAAGAAAAAGAAGCCTTCATATTCGCCAGATTCATGTCTCCTTGTTTGACTTTTTCCTATTTCCAAAACTAAAGAGAACCTTAAAGGGCCGTTTTACAAGCATACTAGAAAGCGCTGAAAGAGTCGAAGGATATCCCAAAAATCCAGTTTGAGAAGTCCTTCGACGACTGGAAGAAGCACTGACATAAGTACATAATATCGAATGGGGACTATTTTGAAGGCGTTAACAATTAATGTCGAATTAATAATTTTTTTTTCTCAAAGGAAAATGCCCGGTATTTTTTAACACTCCTCGAATATTAAAGTGTTGAATTATCTCTTAAAAGACTGAAATTATTGATTCGGTATTGGGGTTGGCATACTCTAAATGCCATCTTATTACTTTATATTATTCACTTGAAGGCTTAGTCTGTCTAGAATGTTAACGTTCTTTCATGGTCTTGGGAAGTTAAACTCCTTTGAAAGGCAATGATAGCAAGATGAGGATAGCCAATTAAAATAAAGTCCAATCTTATTTTAATACGAGCAATTTGTCTAATTTAACAATGCAAATGCTACAATACTAAAATTAGAAAACAAATACAAAAAAAAAGTAAAATCATCTCACATTTTTATGAGATCTGCTGACATGAGCACAGCAGAAAACAAATGCAATTGCTGTTTATACGCTTATACGCTGTGCACTTCAACGAAATTGCCACATAATCATTTGCCAGCAACAAATCGTCTCGCTAGACATTTGCAGATTCAAGTGCCAGCGAAAAAGTTAAAGCGACTTACGCAAATTCACGCCAAGACACACACGCACACACAAACACATCTTCCATACCGAATAAATAATTGCACTTCATGCCAAGCACTAACTCACGTGAGACAGACGCACATAAACAAAAATAAAATAGACAACAACAACACTTTTCTGGCAATTTTACTTGCTAAAAACTCCCCAACGGTTTTTGTGTGGAACTGCACGCAACGGGATTTTAAGCATAAGCTACCACAGAATAAACCCCAACCGCCCCTCTGAGTATGGTGCGCAAATAAGGAATTTCCCCTTGACGCTGATGACGACGACAAGATATCCCATAGACGATGTGCGCGGACAGCAGAGGCCAAGTTGAAAATAACAACAGCAACAACAACACAAGGCGAGTTAATAAAAGCCAAAACGAGTGCAGACTTATTAGGAACATAAAGTATCTACGTAATAGACAAGGCGGATAGATAAAGTTTATCAGCAAAAAGGAAAAAATATAAAGAATTGAAAAAGTAAAAAAAATATAAATAAATAAAAATAAATTTAAAAAATATAGAAAAAAAAGATAAAAACTGTTTAAAGCACTAAACGCAAGAGTTCCGAGACAAAAGCGATAAAAAAGTGTGTGTTAAAGCACATAACATATGACTAAAGAGTCTCTATATAAGCACAAGGTGCTAACGTCAGACGGCTATTGCTTAGTAGAGATATACATACAGACACACATTTGTAGGCATAAATTATGTGCGCGCTTGTATATAAGCATACATATATGTATTTAAGTATTTGTAAACAAGCTGAAGGCATTGTTGGCCCTGGCCCTTGGCTGGGGGACGTGATTAAACTGCCATAGACCACAGAGTAGTCGGTGCGGATGCGCGCGCATAAACTTCCAAGTCACTTGATAATTATTGATTAACAGAGGGAGTGTGAACGTATGTAAGTATCTATTGTATATAAATATATATAAGTATCTAAGGTGGAGCTTGTATGTGTGAGATCTATGAGCATTAGCACACAGCACGTGACTGCTTTACAAACCTCGTACAAACAAATGAACGTCACGGCCAAAGGATAAGCCACCACAAATGTGGTACATTATAAAAGTATATATGGTTGGATATACAGACATGTGGTCATAAAAAAGGAGGTCAATCAGCGCATGGACCACAAGTTTATACATATTCACACACATCCATATAAGCTTTCTCTCACCGCGCGCAGCCACCGTATATTGGTTAGTCCTTCTCTTTTTTTATTTTATTGTAGGCAAGTTATAATAAATTTGCTTCGGCGACCTGCTCTGCCTGCTGGCCGTTATGAAAATCAATTCCGTTAGAACGTGACACGCCGTTAGCCGACATACTTAGGCACATACATGACGCTTTTATTTATTTATAAGTGCCCATATATGCTTATCTATCTGCTTTATATCGTATATATGTATACCAATATCGATCACTTCGGCAGCTGTTAATGTGCAGACAGCGTTGCTTTAAGACTCTTAGACAGCACTTTGGTGCTTTTTAAGCATTAACTGTGCACATTTGCTGCTTTCAAAGTATTAAAATTGTTGTTGGTTATTACCGGAGAAAGGTATTTCTGAGCTGCAGGATACTGGGTTTGGATGTTTAGCGATAAACATATGTGTATTTATCTACGAATGAATAAATGATGTGCCACATATATTTGGTAAAATGTGGACATTTTGAAAGCACTGGAGGAAAGATTTAGGTATTGATGTATGAATTGTTATAAAAACAAGAAGGAAGGGCTAAGTTCGGGTGTAACCGAACATTTTATACTCTCGCAATTTATTTATTTAACTTTATTAATATTATATAACACACAATTTGACCCACATATTCGTCATATATATTGTATAAAGTCCATTGAAAGTTGGAAACCATAATATTAGGTTAGAAGCACCGAGGTCCTCATGTTCGATATATGGGTCCTCGAAAACCTATGATCCGATTTTTAGAATGGGGCTGCCACACTATAAACATAGTATTTGTGCAAAGTTCAGCATCGATATCTTCACTAGTGCTTACTTTATATATTATAAGGTAAACGATCCAGATCGTCTTCAAAATTCTGGTATATAGGAAGTTGGCGTGGTTGTGAAGCGATTTGGCCAATTTTCACAACATATTATTGGGAGGTAAGGAAACTATTACAAACCAAGTTTTATTGAAATCGGTCAAGTAGTTCCTGAGATATGGTTTTTGACCCATAAGTGGGCGACGCCACGCCCATTTTCCAGTTTGTAAAAAAATCTGAGTGCAGCTTTCATCTGCCATTTCTTATGTGAAATTTAGTGTTTCCGACGTTTTTCGTTAGTGAGTTAACCCACTTTTAGTAATTTTCAACCTAACCTTTGTATGGGAGGTGGGCGTGGTTATTATCCGATTTCAACTATTTTCATGAAGTGTGGTGGGGTACGTAAGAGAATCGACTACATAAAGTTTGGTTTATATAGCTTTAGTGGTTTGCGAGTTATATACAAAAAACCTATTTGGGGGCGGGGTCACGCCCACTTAAAATAAAAAATACATCCAAATATGCCCCTTCCTAGTGCGATCCTTTATTTCAAATTTTACTGTTATAACTTTATTTATGGCTTAGTTATTACACTTTATGTGTTTTTGGTTTTCGCCATTTTGTGGGCGTGGCCGTGGATCGATTTTGCTCATTTTCCAAAGCAATCCTCTCAAGTTATCGCTTGCACGGACAGACGGACAGACGGACGGACAGACATCCGGATTTCAAATCCACTCGTCATCCTAATCATTTATATATATATGACCCCATATCTAACTCTTTTATTTCTTGGTGACACAAACAACCGTTATGTGAACAAAACTATAATACTCTGTGCAACAGGTTGCGAGAGTATAATAAAAATCACTAAAAAAATATTTTTTTCCACACAAAATACAAAATGTGTATCTAAATCAAATATTGAAACAAAATTAGTGAAAAAAAGAGTTGCCACCTGCCCGAAAAATAAAATTAACTTCAAAATAGAAAATGATAAAAGAGAGCGTTAACTGAGAATACAGTTATGCATAATTTTTTATATTTATTTATAAACAAATTCGTATGAATAGGGTTGCCAGCATCTTAAAAAATCAAAACAAGCCAATAAATTAACTAATTCGCATAAAATAATAATATATGGCTTCTAAAAAGAAATCTAGGTGTTGAACCAAAAATATTTTTGAACAGAGTTGCCACCTATTTCAAAAAAATATTAAGCGGTAAATTGGGTGTCTAGGGCTATATCAATATATGTATTTATAAATACGTTGTCAGAAATAAAATTTAAATACTTCAGTTTTTAATAATTAAACAAAGAATGAATATTAGCTTCCTAGGAGCATAACATTGAAGTTTAATCGAGTTTCTAAATTTTTAAGGAATTTGTGGAATTTTCATTATATGATTACTGCCATCTCAGTTAACCGAAATGTGAAAAGAAGCCACAAGGTTGCTAGGAATGTCAAATATTTTCGCCTATGATCCCTTTTATGGAGCCCTCTGGCACGGCTGTGGGTTATTTGCAGTGAAGGAATGTGAAAATGTGGCTTATAACGGCAGAAAAACATGCTAAAGTCACATATATACATATATATATTCATAAATTTATATTCATACATCCAAAAACACTTATACATATATATGCAAAATTTCCCCAAATTTAAATTTATATGCTTTTCCTTATGCTCGCACTTTGTTTATTTTTCACAGCCTTTCATCAGCGCCGTTTATTACCAACTACACACATCCGGCGGCTCTTTGTTTGTACGCTTGTCAAATAAATAAGGAATTTCACAGCGAAAACGCAAGAAGTGTGTTTGAGTGTGCGACGCTTTTTATCTACTGCTTCCTCCATTGATTTAATTCTTTGCTCTATATAAAAATGTCAGCTTCATGTGTTTGTTTTTGCTTTTATTCTGTTTTAAAACAAAATTTGCTTTGTTGCTACACACTTTCATTACTCATACGCCCCGACAGCCACCTACCGACGCTCACTCGCTAAACGCTGTGGCTGTTGGGGAGTTTAAAGTGTCTTCTTCGCTTTTCTTGCGCTTAAATTAGCTGACATTAGGCAGGCATAGTCAACAAATATGCTTTCTAAATGAGTTCATATACATATTTAAACGCTCTTAAGCATTTTAGTATGACATTTTCATTCATTACTTTATTACTGTTGTTGCTTGTTTGTGTTTTAATATTTTTGAACGGACGCTTGAGAGCGTTTAGAATAAATTAATTTAAATACTCGAGCATTCATACATATAATAGAGACCCTGTAGGGAAATTTTAGAGTAGCAGAGGTGATGAGACTATGAAAAATGGCGGCCAATAAATTATTTAAATAATTTTTTTTATACAACTGAGAAAAAAATCTATGAAAAAATAGGAAAAAATAAAAATTAAATATTTCCCTTCCTTAATTCCTTGATTCCTAAATTTCATTTTTTCTACTTCCTTTCACCTTAAAATCTCACCAAAAATTAGTTTCAATAACTCTATAATACTATTCCTAGAAAGCCCCTCCGGCTTATATGTAACACACACATGTTCTATAGCTCTTCAGCCATAATATAGAATTGTGTGCCCGAGTAAGTGTTTGATAAGTCATTTATAAAGTATTTTCATAACTTATTTGTGCGGGATAAAGCGTTACGTAGCGCCTTTGCTAGGCATTTTTATCTAGCATGGCATCACTGCTTTAGTTATATATAAGTAGATAGCTGCTATGCACTTGCAGCTGTCAAATGCTTGTGTTAACGCTTTTTGCTATGAAAGTCATTGTCATTGACTTCGTCAGCGACGTGAAGTGATAAGCAACTGTTGCTTAATAGAATTTCGATTTAATCTCTGATAAACAAAAGTGCTTGAAATGTTAATTGAATTGATGTTCTTAAGCATTTTTGTTGAATGAAAGTTGTTAAAGTGGATCTTTCGTTTTTACTACGTCAGTAGATAAGAATTTAAGACTGCAATTAAGCAATAATGCAAAATTCTCTGATAGAATTTTAGAATAACGGAATAGGTTTTCCAGGAGTTTTGACAGATCGTATATATGACCTATACAATGATCACGACAGGAACTTTTTAAGAAAGTTCAAAGGATCTACCGGGATGCAAAACTGCAAAAGTTATGTGTAAAGCGGTAGATCAGAAATACCCGTAGTTCTTACTGACGCTCGATAGAAGGAAATTTAGGAACATGGTCGGTATACTCACTGGTACCAGAGAGACAATGGAACTTGCCCGGCAGTGTTAAGACAACGGCATTAGCACTTGGGGGCTTCACAGTACGATAATCTGGATTGAGATTGATAGTGAAGCCACATCAACTTTTGAAATTCTTCTAATTCTGACTACCCTACATTGACTACGTGACAGCACTTAATATGGTACCGCAAAGTACTAAAATCGGTCTATGTGTGGCACACTGCCTGCCAGATTAACCTAACCTAACCTTTGACAAATCGTTGCTTATTGTTGTTGTAGCAGCCTACAATATTCCCAAAAAAATTTCATATACCATTAACGAGACCTATCCTTAGCTGTTTATATTTAAATCTGTGCCCGCATCAGAAACAGTCAACTGAAAAGCTATGATAATTTGATGTTCTATGAACGTGTTGAGAAGTGCAAGCACAATCAGAGTCAATGCAAAAGTAGAAAAATATATACCGCCTAAAAGTATGCTTTATTTACTAGTATACTTTTTTTGATAAAACAAGCATCAGGATTATTCAAGTAAGCTTGTCTATATGCATAAAAATACTCTTTAAACACTTTAAAACTACCCAAAACCACTTATTTCACTTGAAAAGCACCGCCACAAGCAATGCTTGGAATTTCAAACAATATGGCACACCATATAAATTGCAGGTTAACTACCACAAACACAAAGTCACAGTATAACTCACTATCAAAACCTCGAAAATAGAGGCTTTTAACGACTCCACGCCGAAAAAATGCCATAACTGAACTAAGCTAACTGGCAAGAAGGCTCAACAGTCAGACAGCCACACCAGCAGCCGAGCAGTAAGCTGAGCGAGTAACACGCCTCCATAAAAAAAACTTTTTAGCATTGATTGCCAGCTGTGGCGCTGCTCGTTAAGTTGGCGTTGTGTAATTGCGTGCAAGTAACGCTGCGTGTTCACTATATATGTAAGGATAGAATTATAAAGTATATATGTGTGTGCGTGTTTTGGTGTGCTGAAAGTTTTGCCGTTTTGAGTTTTGTTTTCAGTCATTCAGTGGCTTTAGTGTGGTAATGTGGCTATGATTTTCAACACAACCCATCAATTTAGAAAGCAATACAACTTAAAAACAACCACACACACACAAACGACGGTTCGGATGCTGTCGGTTGGCGTCGTAGCTGTCATAGCTGTCGGTTGGTTGGCTGTGCATTCAAGAGAGAAATTTAATTGATTAAATTTTGTGGTAACGAAAGCAAGAAAATACAAATTTACAGCACGCCAAGTGAAATGGAAAGTTGGAAATGTGGCAAATATGTGATGAAAAGCGAAACAAAAAGGGCGTAGAAAAAATGGGCAGACATTAAGGGGGTTGGCAGTTGGCTGAAAATGCTATAATTTGTTAACTCGGAAAATACTCAAATTCTTTTTTGTGGCTTGAGTTCTAATTTGTTGTTGCTGTTTTAACGGCGTTTCATTTTACGTCTGCCTTTTCGGCGTTAATTTATGTGATTAAACTGATTTTGCCTGGTCCTTTTTTCCGCATTTTTTCTTAATTTTTTCCTCGCATTTTGTCTGCTGGATATCAAAGCTAAGTGACTCCAATTCTTCTGCGCTACTCATAGCGGAGGATTGATGTGGATAATTACAGAAACATCTTAAGCTATATATTTCTTTTTCTGTTTTGGGTCAGCTATAAATATTCTATGCGGTTGTACTGGAGGATTGATGTGGATAATTACAGAAACATCTTAAGCTATATATTTCTTTTTCTGTTTTGGGTCAGCTATAAATATTCTTTAATGGAGTTGCCACCTGTTCTATACATATGGAGATAGTATTATTAAAACAGTGTATCAGAGTATGAATTTTCTTCAAACTTATTATTAACAAGTATGGAAGGGCTAAGTTCGGATGTAACCGAACATTTTATACTCTCGCAATTTATTTATTTAACTTTATTAATATTATATAACACACAATTTGTCCCACATATTCGTCATATATATATTGTATAAAGTCCATTGAAAGTTGGAAACCCAAATGTTATGTATATGGGAGTTAAGTGAAGTAATGACCCGATTTAACGTATTTTGGGCATGTAGACATATTATTAAAAGAAAGATATTCCCTCAGAATTTTTTCAAAATATCTTAGAGACCTACCTTTTTTGGTAAAATAAAATTAGAAGCATTGAGGTCCTCAGATCGACTTTAAAGTTCTGGTATATGGGAAGTAGACGTGGTTACGAACCGATTTGGACTTTCACAATATGTGAATGGGATGCAAGGAAAATGAAATTGGTCGAGTAGTTTCGGAGATATGGTTTTTGACCCATAAGTGGGCGGAGCCACACCTATTTACAATTTTATACACCAATTTGAGTGCAGCTCTTCCCTAACTTCTTTATAGTGAAATTTCAGGTATCTAGTGTTTTCCCTTACTTAATTACAGCATTTTTAGTAGTTTTCAAAATAACCTTTGTATGGACGTGGTTGTAATCCGATTTCCTCCATTTTTGGTCTGTATAAGGTAGCACCTAAAAGAAACGACTCTGGAAAGTTGATATATGCTTGATATAGGTTTATAAGTTTACGAGATATGTACAAAAAACTTAGTAGGGGGCGGGGCCACACCCACTTCTAAAAAAATTACATCCAAATATGCCCCTTCACGATCCTTTGTACCAAATTTTACTACCATATTTGTACCAAGTTTCATCAAGATATCTTAATTTTTACCCAAGTTACAGCTTGCACAGACGGACGGACGGACAGACATCCGGATTTGAACTCCATTCTTAACCCTGATCCCTTTGGTATATATAACTCTTTTAGTTTTACCAACTTCGTTTAAAAATTGATTTCTCATAGAGTTGCCACCCTCAAACATTTAACAATTAACGACTGTGAAAATGAAATTTACCGTTTCAAATGAGCGCAGAAAAACTAATTTAGCTTCGAATAAAAAAATTATTTTTAATTGATGTAATATTTAGGGTTGCCATATATAAAAATATTAAAAACCATTCTGAAATTTCAATAGGTGAATTAATGATATTAATCTTTTTACCTATTTATAAATATTTTTTAAATATAATTAAGTAATTTTGAATAGGGTTGCCACTTAACTAAATTACATTTGCTTAATCTAGCATAGTCTCTGTATAATATGGTATGAAACAAGATAGATAATGTAATAGAAATTATTATAACTAAGATAAAATTATTCAAAGTGTTGCCACCACGTTTAAAAAGTATTATATTTATTTACATTTAGAGAATTTATAAAAATTGCTTTTACTATTTATATTTAAAAAATATCATTCAGCTGTTTTCATTTAATTCATATTTAAATTCACAAATTTTTTGTTCTTGTAATCTACAAGTATAGCCCAACTACAACACTCATTTTCTACCCTGCTTTAATATATCATAGCGTTATTATACAAATTTGTAAGTCATCACAGCACATAATTTATCTGAAATCTCCGTTGCTCCATTTGCACGCACGCACGTGCCACTCGCATAATTCCGTCTGTTAAATGCGATGACTACATGATTGACCGACAAACAGTCTGTTGTTGACAGCAGCGACGTGACGGACAGCGAGGCTGTGTGAGTAAGGGAGCTGATCAAATGAGATAACTGTTCACTTTAATGATTTTGCATTATTAATGCCCAGCATTTAGCATAAGTTATTCATTAGGTGAGTTGGATATATTTTTTCAACTTAAACTGAAGAAATACTCAAATTTTATTATGCAAAGTCAATTTAAATTAATTTGAGAATTTTTTGTGTATTAATTAAACGCTAAAAATCTTTAAATTGCACTAAAATTAATTGTTTACACTCCTTAATTAAAATGCACACCCTTTCCAACTAATGATATGCTCTATTAGACTATATGCAAATAGCCGACCCACCATGGCGTATGATTGATTTCGCTTTTCTATCTTCGCTTGTGTGCTCGAGCGCTACGTATAAATATGAAAGATGAGTTTAACGCCACGTTTTCTGCATTTAACTATTATTTATCTTAATTGTCTACAACATTCTGTAATTAACCAGCTACGTTAAGCACCCTTACACACTAAATCAACTGATAACTATTTGCTGTTCTTGTTGTTGTTGCTGCTTGTGTTGCTTACAGTAAATTGGTGTAAATGGCGCATCAGTTGAGTTCCCCGTTTCACTCAATCTTTCATTACATTCATCACATTTGTTTATCGCGCTCATCAGTCAGCAGCACAGACGAGCGATACTGTCAGCCTAAATTTATGCTTCGATTGTAATTAAGTGAGTGCGTTTTCTAATTACGCTGTACTGAGGTTGGTAGTTATTTGATATGCTATTAATTTTGAGATTTTTTTGGTGAGATTGGAAGGTATAAAGATTTTTGAAAAATATGATATATATCTAGAAATGAGGCAGATATGGAAAGAGAGAGAAGATTTTTTTGGAATAGGCGTCAAATACTTCGGTAGTTTCAAAAAAATATATAATATTGCCACCTGTTCGAAAATTTTACGTACAATTTTTATACTCTCGCAAAAAAGTTGCTAGCAACAAAGTTGCTACGAGAGTATAATAGTTTTGTTCACATAACGTTTGTTTGTAACACCTAAAACTAGACGAGTTAGATATAGAATCATATATACCAAAGTGATCAGGGTGACAAGTAGCTTTGAAATACAGATGTCTGTCCGTCTGTGCAAGCTGTAACTTGAGTAAAAATTGAGATATCTTAATGAAACTTGGAACACATGTTCCTTGGGGCAGTGAGAGGGCTTTCGAAAATGGGCGAAATCGGACCATTGCCACGCCCACAAAATGGCGAAAACCAAAAACACATAAAGTATCATAACTAAGCCATAAATTAAGTTATAAAAGTAAAATTTGGAACAAGGAATCGCACTAGGAAGGGGCATATTTGGGTGTAGTTTCTTTGGGGAAGTGGACGTGGTCCCGTCCACAAATCGGTTAGTTATATATAACTCGCAAACCAATAAAGCTATATAAACCAAACTTTCTGCAGTCGGTTCTCTTACGTACCCCACCACACACCATGAAAATATTTTGAATTGGATTGGTGGGCGTGGCACCCCCCATAGAAATGTTAGGTTGAAAATTACTAAAAGTGGGTTAACTCACTAACGAAAAACGACAGAAACACAAAATTTCACATAAATAATAGTAGAAGGAAGCTGCTCTCAGACTTTTTTACAAAATGAAAAATGGGCGTGGCATCGCCCACTTATGGGTCAAAAACCATATCTCAGGAACTACTCGACAGATTTCAATGAAATTTGATATATAACACTTTCTTGACACCTTGATGACACGGGTGAAATATGGGCGAAATCGGTTCACAACCACGCCTACTTCCCATATAACTCAATTTTTAATTCCATCTGAATCCTTCACTTTATCATGTATACATAAGAAACCAATGAAGATAGCGGAATAAAACTTTGCACAAATAGTACACATCATCTCTGACTTCGCTTGTGAAAAAATTGTCGAAAACGGACTATAACTGTTCAAGGCGCCAGATATCGAACATGTTGAACTCAGCGCCTAAGGGTAAATTTTAACCGAAAATTTGGGTAAATCTCTCTGATAATTTAATGTAATTCAGAGGAAATTATTTTCTTCTAATAGTTTTCTGTTGAAAAAATTATTAAAATCGGGTCATAACATCTCCTATCTCCCATATATCTAATTATAGGTTTTTCAAAAATACGGTGCTTATTCCGCATATATGTATTGGTTAATATGTGAGATATCTTAGCAAAATTAAGTGAGCGTATAGTCTTGAATATAGTGTATGCTGCTGGTCAAAATAAAAGAATTACCTCAGCCCTCATATAGTATATATTACGATTTTCGTTATTTTGTTAAGCTTTATGCCGAATTTATGGGTAAATTTTGTATGTTTGTATGTTTCTTCAATAAATTGCGAGAGTATAAAATGTTCGGTTGCACCCGTACTTAGCCTTTCCTTACTTGTTTTTTGATGAGATCATTAATAAATTACAAAATCATAAAAGACAAAAATCGAAAATATTTTTTTAAGGTCGTTGGCCAAAAAATTTAAGATATGAATAAATTATTGCAATATAATTATTTAAAAGAAAATATTCATTTATTGGTTTTCATTGTGGATGATCGTTTAAGAGTGCTGTCAACTATTTGAAATCTTCTATTGAAATAAATTTTGAATATTTAATAAAGATTTTCATGGAATATGTTTTTTAGTGTTGCCACTTGATTGGACTTTTTTAATAAAATAATTTTCCCACACACAGATTTTTCAAAAAATAATTAATCCGGAAAATGCTATAAAAATATACATATTTTTGTGGTTATTGTGTTAGAGCAGAATCAATTTGCCGGAAAATAAAATTGCAACAACCTTGTTAACTTTCAGCAGAAGCCTGCGGCAGAACGTGTCAACAGTAATTAAAATAGGGTCACTTCAAAAATTTCAAAGAAAGTTAAATAAATACGGCCGTTAGGCAATTGAGTATACAAAGAGTATGAGGTAAAGGTGCAAAGAAAATAAAATGAAAATAAAAGCGAATTATATAACATATTTTGAAGTCAATATGGGAATCCCGCCAAATTTACAAAAGCTTTGAGTGGTTGTATGCTATGTTTATGTATCCCTCATGAAAAATATAAAAAATGTTTTAAAATGCGCCAAACGTATAAAATTGAATAGCAACAAGGGAGAAAACAAATTAAAATAAAAGAAATTAGAGGAAAAAACAGCGAGAGTAACAACGCGAAATTTAAGAATATAAGAAAGTTATGACTTTAAAGCAGAACAGGCGTTAAATTACATACATATTGACGCGTCGAACCCAAGCCAACTGTTTAAAAAGCGAATGTGTGCATGAAAGGCGAGACGACAAACTTCACACAAGTCAAAATTCCAATGTAAATATGTGTGTATGAGTGTGTCTGTTGGCGTTTACGTGCGAACGCCTGAAAGTATGCTGCTGATTACAAAAACTTGTACTTGCACACATATATTGTTGTAAGCGTGTAGCTGCCTGTATGTGCTGCTTATAGCAAACTTTTTGTACTTCCAATTGGCAAAGTGAAAATTAAACGAAGCAATATCAAGCATCTGCAATATTTTGGTTGAAATTCTTGAAAAAGAAAAAATTGATTTAAAAGCAAATCTAATTCAAAGCAAAATTGCTGAGTTTAAAGAGAGAAAAATTGAAAGCTAAGGGGGTGTAAAATTTAGTGTTGCGTCCGGCATAATTTGTCAATCGATTAAAGCAATTTTAAAAACTTTAGGTGACTCGACAGTTTTCGTCCACCAAATAGCTGAATGCCTTGATTGAGTTGCTTTACGAGAGAATGAGTTGCAAAACAGTAGAATTACTGCTTCAATATATTTAATATTTTTTTAAAATCGACAAATAATGTCATATCAGCCATCATTTTTAAAATAATGTAAAATTTACAGGGTACTAAGCTTGATTGCATGCAATGATTAGAAATTGTATGTCATTGCTTTGTCAAAAATAATTTGCGCCAAAAAGTACTCACCATAAAAGTTTGTGTTTAAAGCCAATTCAGGATATTATATTCATGTTGTACTGTAAAGAGAAAAAAAATTAAAATGTAAATATTAATTTTAAATAAATAAATTTTAAAAGTAAAAAATGTCTTTAAATAATGACTAGAAGACATATGTGTAAATCTGGTATTATTCAAAAGTTCATATTGCGTTGCCTACCTTTAGGCGCTCGAAGAAAATTAATGAAAATTGCGATAAGCAGTCAAATTTTATTTATTTTTGAATACACATTTGAAGAATCATGCATTAATAAATACATAAATACCAAAATAAATATTAAATACAAAAATAAAACAAAAAATAAATAAATAACACTTTGAGGGCTAAAATTTCAAAAGAGATACATACAAATATTACAAATAAAAGTACTTCTCAGAATCAGAATGAGCATATGTCATAATATTAATATATATTTTTAGCATTTATTGAAATCGTAAACCCTTAAAATACATACTATTTATTGCAATTGAGTTAGAGCTCGAGCACTGCTCATATCATATTTCTCAAGCATACACTTAGAATGAATTTCATTTATTATACCATTCAATGGACACAAAATTCATTTGCAATCATAGAAAATGTTATTGAATTTAACATTTTATGCTTTTATTTGCTGTAACAATAGTCCAATGGCATGTTTGCATTGTGTCCCTATGAGAATTATTTAAATTTTTTCACAATTTCAATCAAAAATTTAATATTTCCTTGTAATATGTGCTCTACCACAAGTAGAATATTTCTAAAGAAAATGAGAAAAAGTAAATTTTGTAGACACTTGTAACCACAAAATTACAAAGGACAACGACAACGACGAGAGCAATCAATAATCGACAACCGACAAATGCGAAAATGGTAAATTACAGGAAATATGTCAACAGGTTGTAGGGGAAAGAGCGACCAAATTAAATCACCGCAAGCGCTGGTAGCGTGCAATTGAAGCGTACGAAGAGCAGGAAAATGAAAAACGTAAATTTGAAGTACAATCAGAGTATTGACAAGTATTGGCGAAGAATACAAATTATGACGGAAGTAAGTTAGACTATTGAAGAAGGAGAACTTTAATCAGAAATATTCCCAGAAAAGCAAGGTAATCGATATAAATGCGAAATATATTCTCAAACAACAAAAATATTATGTTATGAATGCGCACATTCTTAACGAAGACAGTTGTACGCCTAAAGGTATGCTTTATAACTTAATTATAACATTTTTGAAGTATTTTCATCAGAACTTCAATTTGTATCAAAGTGCTTACTACTCAGAACAAAGCTTAAGCCAAAGCCTAAACAAAAAATTTCTTAAGAAAAATCATTTCTTATATCCGATCTACTAAAACAGAGTAATCATTATTAACATAGAGGACTAACCTTGTAGAGAACCAACCGATAAATATCGATTCTAAAAAAGTAATATAAAAATACTTCAACACCAAAAAGTTTAATTTCGAAAATTAGATATTACACAATTCGAAATTAAACTTCTCAAAACATGGAAACAAATTAAAAAAAAAATCTCTGAGAAAAGGCACAAACTGTTAAAAGTTGATGTTCGAATATTACTTACTTCAAAATTTCGAAATTGCAATGCTTAATTTTTTTATTTTATGACAGATTTGAAAAAAGTTGAAACTGTCAAAAAATTCAAAAAATCGAAAAACTTCCAAGATACTCAGGCTTAAAAAAGTATATTTACATTAGAGCTCTTGTTATTCGACTAATCGTCTAACCGAATTAACCGAATAGGGCATTATTCGAATAATAATATTCGGTTTGCACTAGTCGGATAATCGTCAGTCATCGACTATTCGATTAACCGCTCATTTTCGACTATTCGGTTAACCGTTCGTTGTCGACTGTTCGAATAGTGAAAGTTCATTAAATTTCTATGTTTATTGAAAAATATGAAACTCATGAAATGTGTGAACAATTGACATTTTCACAAATAAAAACAAACAAAAATCAAAGTCTGCTTGGATTTCAAACAATTTTCATTTATTCAAATGCTCCCAGCGGAGCAACTATTCGAATAGTCGCAGCAGAACAACTATTCGAATAACCGTAGTAAAACGATTATTCGAATAGTCGTAACATTGCGACTAATCGAAAAGTACTAACCGGTTAATATTCGATATTCGAATAATCGGTTTTCAGGTTAATCGAATAATTTTAAGAGCCCTAATTTATATGTATATTCAAAAATATTAAAATTAGAAATTGATAATATTATTGTTTGCTTTAAAAAAAAAAATGAAAATTCGAAATTTTAAAAAATTTGTGAACTTTGAAACGCAAAATTTCAAAATTGGAAAATTTCCGAACTGTACAAAATTTCAAATTCGAAATTTAAGTTTTACTTCTTGGAAGATTTCCCGAAAATTATTTTGGAGTCCATCAAAATACCTCTATTTGTAATAAAGAAAGAAATTAGCTCTGATTCGTGGAAGAAAATGTGTGAAAATGTAAATATTATGCGCATACTTCATATTTACATGGTAGCACTCAGATGTATGCACGCAAGAGTGAATCTCAATCACAACAAATACACACATACAGTTGCATAAACATGAAAGTGTATATGTAAATATGCATAAATAAACACTAATTAGTAGGTGTACACTGCTGTTGCCAAGTGGAAAGTGTTTCACAATTAATTTATGCACAATGGAACGACCAACTCTTGTTTAATTTATATGTTTGTAAACAACGGCACACCAACAACCAACATACTTGCGTGCAGATGTGTGTGTGCGTTTGTATAAATGTCCGGGAAACTAAATAAATTCACAGGCAATTAGCTAGAATAAATACATTGTACTACATACAAGTCTTTGTAGTGGTCTGAGCACACCACAAGCAGGTAGCACAAACACACATTCTTACACAAGTATGAATATGTACGTGTAGGTGTGTGTCTCGCAATTTATGTAGCCGTGAATGCTGGAATGTTTGCTGCCAATTTTCTGCGAATATACCGACCGCGACCTTTGCCCGACTATTTAATACATACATACACATGTTTATACAGACTTCTGTTTGTATGTGTATACGACTCACTCTCGGTTAATTGCTTAGTAGTAATTACGTAGAAGTATCAATGTGTGATAGTGTGTGTGGTGTGCTTTGATTTCGATTTGCTGCTCGCTGCTTATGTTGCACGTAATTTAGCTTTTTTCTCTTTTCGACGTGAAATACTTTGTTTATATTTGTATTTATTCAAAATTCATTAGCTGATGACTCTTTATATCAGCATAGCAATCAGCATTGGTATAAATATTTCAATTAGGTTAATTTGAAAATAAAAAATATAAAATTTTCATTAAAAAAAATAATTTTTGTTGGTGTTTGCAACTATTAATCACATGCTAGGATGCATATTTCAAATAATATTTTATAATTTTAAAGAATATGCACTAACTTGGACTGCTCTTAAATTGTCAGCACAACTCAATAAAACGATATATAAATAAGAATTGCAATTTTACCTTTTATTTTATAGTTTCAAAATAAATATATTATTGAAGGTCACGTTTGCTATAAAGTAGATTAGGTCTAGGTCCCACTGTTTGTCAAATTAGTTTACCCGTACATAAATTTGTGCGAATATTTGCGCATAAAAGCATCCATTTACTCATGTATTTTGGGCAACCCTTCTTGCATGTCATAGAAACTGAAAGTCAATTCACTGGCTCAATCTAACTTTTGCGTAAGCCTTAAAGTTTTGGCTATATGAAGAGAGCAAACTTTTGGGCAAGTACATTATCCTAAAATGTTTACCGTCATTTATTCTTGCAGCAATTCACAGATGTTAAAGTTTATATAAAGGGTGTTTATTTTAGAGATACGATTTTCAAGAAGAAATAAAACGCTTTCATGTAATGTTATGGCCAACAATTTTGCGTTATCATAAAGATAAAGGTTTGCTATTCTTTTTCAAAAATGATTTTGGATAAGACTGTCTCAAAAAATATTCCAGCCGAGCGATCCGATTTTCAAACACTTATTGTAGCAAGCTATAAACATTGTTCCAAAGTAAGAACGTTCATTTATGAAATGACAAATCGAACTCAGTTGAAATCAAGTAACAGCAGTCAAAAAGACCAACCCTGAACTAAGTATTGGAGAATTGAAAACCACACGTCTTAAAAAAACACCCTATATATATTTATGCATACAACGATATGTATACGAGGATTTGTTGATAAATCAGAATATTTTTATACTTTATGTTTTCTTACATTTCTTTGTAATACCAAAACTAACCAGACCAACAAGGTCTCAGATGCGATTTTTTAACACCACTTTATAAAAGACGGTCTCAAATAAATTCGGTCAAGCATATTTAGTTTAGGTTGATTTAATTCGAAGGAAGGTACTTTTAGCACTGGAGATCTGGAATTCTGGCCACAATCCAAGGAAGTTACAAGAAATGTTAATTCTAGGAACCTTTCAGTAGATATATCGAAATGAGATATATTTTAAAAAGGACACGAATCGGCGGCCGTTCCTCGGAAGACAATGACAACACTCTGACAAAGTAAAGCTTTTCAAAATGGATACGGTTTCATATGACCCTTCATGTATCAAACAATATTCAAAATGGAATAAATTCGTGCCGAATTAAGAGGTTATTGTGAAGTCAAATACACATGATTTTGGAACGTCAATAGGTCGACGGGATTGACAACAGGGTAAGAAGTGTTAGATAACTGAGTTTGAGAGTTTATGAAAAAATATAGTTAGAATAGATAGATTGAGGGAACTGTTCTGAGAATATAAGGAAACATGAACTCTTATCGTCTTATCAAACAGTCCTTGTTCTCTCTGATGTAATGTAGTATGTAAACACCCATCTATATTATACGTCTATATTCTTGAACGCATATTTATATCTCACGCTTGTTTGTCATGCAAATGACATTTGAAGTAAGTCTTCTAGATTTGCACATTTATATTCCTTCTGCTTGCCGCATTTCTTCGTTATACACCTCACTTCGATTTGCTACGTTTTCTCATAAAGTCATGGTGCCTTAACAGACCGTTAAGTTTGCGCGCATGCATTCATACAAAATGTGACACAAAACAACTCCCTGTGGAGTTATAAAAGCGTTTTCAATGCGCTGGAAATATAGTGGAGCGGAAGAAATATCATACTTTGTATAAGGTTCTCTGAAGGAAAAAAATAATAAAAATTATTTTTATAATAAAAATTTATTTTTCAAAATGTTTACTTTTGCTTCGAACTGTTAGCATTTCGAAAAGTTGCAATGTTTTTGAGACTTTTCGATTGAAGAAAGTCGCTGAAAACTCGAAGCGGGATTTGTGTGAGAGAAATATGTGGATGAGTGCTGCCAACCACTTAAATTCAACTTCCGCACGCGTGGTTGAGCAATATGTTTTGAATTTTTGCGCTTTTCTGTCAACATTCGCAAATGCTCTGACGCATTCATGCATAAATTTTATGATTACTCGTTGTTGTTGTAGTTGTGTGCGCAAGTTGATTCAAGAAATTACGCGCAAACTTCACAGCAACGAAGTGTAAAAGCGTCGGAATACGCGACGCAGCTTCTTCTTCAATCCCACACATCGCAGCATTTTTCACTAGAAAAGCGCTGAGAGTGAAAATGCGCGCTAAGTTAACGCTTACCCACGCGCCAAAAGTGAGTTGAAGCGTTCAACTTAATCTTAAAATGCATACTGGTATACAGTATATATATATATGTATATATGAATATACCGGTATCCTTTAGAACCCCAGCACTCATTTGGCCAAACGCATTAGCAAGTCAAATTCACTTTCATTTCATTACACTTATGCGAAAACTCATAGTTCTAATGTACATATTTACGTTTATTAAAGCGAAAATTGTAATCATTCGCCGGAGTTAGTACGAGTTGAGTTCGGTATAATGAGTGTAAGCAGGTGCAGCAAGGTTCCAGTGGTGTAAATGCATATTCAATAGCTCTCTTGTTGGCAACACTGAGTGCAGCGTGAAGATTTTATAATTTAGTTTTGGTTTAACGGCACTTACATTTTCATTACTGCCACAACTAATGGTGTGCGAAAAACTACTCAGATAATGAATTTATGAACTTAAGTGTACAATTTGCGTTAGTGTGAATTTTGTAACTCAAGGTTGAGACGACACTAGTGAAGTGAAAGAAATCGTTATTCTGAGAAAAAGGTGAGAAAAAGGTGAAATGCTTGCAAGGAAATTTTACATAAGAGGAGAGGAATGAAATAATGATTACAGTACCGTTAATTATACTTTGAATGTTCCCGGGAAAGTCTGTAAAATGAAGAGGATATCTAAAATGGTTAACATTAAATATCTGCAGAAATGAGAGAATAAAGAGAATAGTCCTTGGGGTGAGATTCTTCATCTACAGATATAATGGTTGAACGAATGTAATAATGCTAACATAATCACTGCAGGTGGTATTGACTATGTCAAACACGTATATTCTGCAAGTACCAAATCCTTCTAAACATAACAAATATTTTTTTTAAATAATGATAAAAATGTTAATATTCTCAAACATTTGTATCTAAAGAGCCGACAAGTAGTTAGTAATTCCGTTTATGAAAAAACACTTAAATATGCACATAAGTAATTCCAAATTACCGACTAGTCTTTGAAACCCACAAAACTCTTTCATTCGATTAAAGAAACTCGCTAATTAAGCAGTAAGTCCTATCAATAGTAAGATGAGCCTGAGGACCGAACTTGAAACACCGGTAGATCGCGGCTCTAATGAAGATTTTTTTCGAGTATCAACTTTGGTATTTCAGAGAAGCAACGGAACAGTGTTCTCTTCAATATTATCCTAAGAGCGTCTACGAGTGGGTTCGTCTTAAACTTTGTTCTAGAACCCGTGCAGAACAATGTCTTTCGTCTAGCATTAACTCCGCCGAGAAGCTGTGTACAAGATTCTATATCTCGACTCAAGCACCTGCCTTTTTTCTTACAGGTTCAGTGGAATATGTACACAACCCATTCTTAAGATACGGGTCAAACAGCACAAAGATTGAGACTCTCTGAAAATTCTTTCATTACTATGCTGCTCTAAGAAAGACCGCCATCGTGTATGAGACTGTATCAGATTGCCGAAGTCTGTAGACGGTTCGTTTCGAGAATGAAATCTGTTAGATCACAAAAACTCCTATAGATAAGTTCTCTGCACACAAGACCTTTTCGTAAATTAAACGGTCCGAGGGAGCTGCTTTTTTACACGATGGAAAGTCTTCTAAAGCCTTGGGAAGATTCTAGACAATGGGGACAGTGGAATGTTTAGGATACCGATCATAAAGATACGAATCAAACAGAATAAAAATTAGGACCGATCTCTGAAAAGTCCTCCATTACAGTGCTGCTCTAAGAAATACCGCGATCGTGTAAAGGATTCCTGACCGGTTTTAAGATGGTTCCTTTTGAGATTAGACTCCGTTAGATCAAAAAAATTCCTTTAGATAGTTTTTCGTAAACTAAATGGTACGAGGAGCTGCCGAATTATTAATTCAAAACAAAAACATTCAAAAACAAATTTTTTTCCCCCAAAAAAATTTCGGCAATTTGAAGAAAAAATATTACGACGAACTTATGAACTTTATTATTGAAAATTCAATATAGATTCACATTACCTTTTGGATTATCCAAATATTCACTGGAGGCTTAAAGCTCTTCAAATACTTCAACAAATTTTCTTTAACAAAAATTAATTGTGGTGACTAGCGCAGTCGAGTGGATTGCAAACAAATAATGCGAGGCAATAATATAAGGCTCCTATATAAATATGACAATGCATTTATATACATATACATATGTAAATAAAATATTAGCACAAATATGTCTAGTTAAAACAAAAACAAAGAAATGCTTTGATTGGATGCCAAGATAAACGCTAATAAAAATGTGTATAATTGCTTATGAAAAAAATATAAACGATTTTAATTTAACATAAAATTATACGAATAAAATTATAAATAATTTATGAACAAATTTTCAAAACAATATGCAACAATGATAATGTGAGAAATTAAAGCAAGGTGCCATGGCACACACGTCCATATATACTTTAATAAAGTTGTGGATATAACTGTCTGAATATATACTAGTTATATATGTAATGCCAAAATCGAAAGAGAGACACAATACAAAAACACAAACGACCTTAAACGTGCATTATCAGAATTTCAAATATGCCCAAATTTATTTATTTATTCATATTCGCAAATAAAATAATATGCGAGTGTGTAAGCAAGGCCTCATATTGGCGGCCGCACAGACATCACGAATATCCTTCGTTTGTACACATTTCCAAATAAACAGCTTGTCACTCTGTAATACAAATATAAATTCATATATACAACAACAACAATAATAACAACAACAACCGACGGCAATGTTGAAGCAAATTGAATAATTTCATTGTTATATATTTTTCGTGTTTGGCACACTGACATCTCTTTTACAGTTCAAGAGCGACGCATTGCCGTGCCAACAAAACGCCTACGCGACCTGGGCGTATACGCAACCTTAGAACGCGTGTGGAATTTTATGGATTCATGAGTTAAGGCATGAAGCGTCTGCGAAGGTTAAAACGTTAAAATTTTGCAAATGATACAGACATACCTCAAATTGGATTTTAAATGTTACAAAAAAAGGCGAATAATATGATTTTCGTACTGCTTATGCAATTATTGCACAATAAATGAGTAGCTAGTGTGTCATTGAAAAATGTTTAATATTTCCACCAAATATAATGTTAAATGTAAGTAGAAGTATCACGCTTTAAGCGCAAATCCCAAAATGAAGTTATATCGCATGAGATTACCGGCTCGCAATTAGCTCAGCAGTCGACAGCGTGTCTGTCACGGGCTGCCTGCAGGTAATGTCACACCATCAATCATCGAATTCTCAGTAGCTCGCTCACACATTTTCAATCACACGACAGCGGTGGTAATGCGTTGCAGATATGTAAATGATATCGTTTGTATGCGTGCATGTGTGTGTAATGTCATGAATAATCTTTGGTTGGCATGTGCGCGTCAGCGATAAGAGTCCACTAATAATGTAATAACATGCCGCACTGTTTTTCATACATACTTAAATGATATTTTCTTGTTAATAGGAAAGCAAATAGACCCAGTAGGAAATAGTAGAAGGTGTGAAATCTTTGATTAATGGTAAATGTTAGGAGTTAGGGAGAACTATGTATAATTTGGTGGTCGATTTTATTTTATTTTATTTTATTTTATTTTATTTTATTTTATTTTATTTTATATTTTATTTTATTTTATTTTATTTTATTTTTTTTTTTTTATTTTTTATTTTTTTATTTTATTTTATTTTATTTTATTTTATTTTATTTTATTTTGTTTTGTTTTATTTTATAATATTTTATTTTATTTTATTTTATTTTGTTTTGTTTTATTTTATTTTATTTTATTTTATTTTATTTTATTTTTTTATTTTATTTTATTTTATTTTCTTTTATTTTATTATATTTTATTTTATTTTATTTTATTTCCTACAGACCCTACGCACTCTCCTACAATCTCACATACTCATTCAGATGTAATCATTTCGGTGAAGTATCTACAGGATGTTTATGGTCACACCACCTCACCTCTGTTGCCTGGCCAGATAATATACACGCATTAAAATTGGCTAATTTTGTTGTTGTTGCTGTCTGTCGGCAGTGTTTCGTTCGTTATTTGTTTCGTGCTAAATATCTTATGCGTCGCTAAGGATGTAATAAGATTTGTGTTTATGCGCACGAAATGTGCCAGATGGTCTTAGTGGAAATAAATAATCCTATTTTTTCTCTCTCATATTACAATGCGTGTGTCCACTTGTATGTATGTGTGGGTGTGTTCCATTTAGCAGAAGGTTAATAAAATCTGTAAGTATCTAGATAACAAGAAGCACTTATGCGCAAGGACAATCAAAGTAATTGAGACATTTTGGGGCTGTGCTATAATTCGGTGTATATTTTGTACTCATTTGTTGGTATGTAATCATTTGTTTTTGTTTCTAATAATTTTTATGTTCTTGCAGTAATTGGCTTAAATTTTCATTTAATGCTTGAGACACATTTCTCACAGAATTTAGCTCATATACATATGTATGTTTCTATACACCTTACAGTTTGAAGATATGGAAAAATCCTTAAGTCGACTCCCAACCCCAGAAAACGAATATACAATGAGCAAGCTTTCTATTCTGCCGACAGATTAGTATTTAAAGCTTTCAAACATTAATCTTTTGTAGAATTTGTGGTAGTCTTGTGAGTCCAAAAACGGTGAAGTGTCTCTTAATGCATACTAAGAGTGATGAAGTAACCATGAACCCGAAATTTGTTAAAAACGACTGATCCGAAGAATATAAATATTAAGTATTTAAGCGTGAAATTCGCTCCAGTAAACTCCATACTAAAAATCAAGTATCTGGCTTAAATTTGAAGAAAAGAGAGTCTTTATATTCCTGTCATCAAATCTCGCACTAAGAAGTTATCACAAAGGGAAAGAAATTCCGTCCAGATATAAGCACTCGGTTCTAGGAGCACAAAATATGTTAAACAATTTTCAATTTTACAACAACAAAAACAGGAGTTTGGCAAGTTTTGTGAAGAAATCAAATATTTCCGAGGTAATAAAGGGACAACGTTAGTCCAAGGTGTTTATCTTTAGTCATCTACAACATTTATAACTGCTCACGTTTCTTCTTATCTCTTTGTGAAGCTATCTTTGAAATTCGACAATGGGTCTCGAATAAATGTTATTTAGACACTGCTGATGTTCAGAAATCAACTAATTAGCAATAGATAGCAGACACGTCTGAAAAAGTCTTAAAATAGCCTTCACTATCTTTCAACTTCACTTTCAACTTTCAGCATTGACTTCCTTTGAAAAAGATGGAATTGAGCTCATACGGAATCTTCCAAGTCCCTTTTCGTCTCTTTTCCCTGGCCAAGTAAAGCGGGCTACATAGTCTTAATTATTTCTTTCTGAGTTATAATTCTTTCTGAGTCATAATCGCACCACTGAGCAGCTTTTAATAAGATATTTACCAAAACAGCCAAATTCAGGCGAAAACCACAACTTCAGACAGCTTTGTCACACAATTCAAATATGTTCTGATATTTTCCTTTTAATATAAAAACCAACAAAACGGTTGCACGCGCTCATACTGACATGACAAACAGCAATTGCTGTCAACGGCACAAGCGCCGCAAACGTCAATTTGCGGTCGATGTCAGTGGCACACACACATGACAGGCGTGCATAAAAGAGTTTGAGTGTGTGTGTTTGTTGGTGAAAAAAATTCAATTTTGATGGCATGCTTATTTGTTTCTAAAAACGTGTCGGCAGCTATATTATACAACCATGCCACACGAACTAACACACCAACAAACATACATACATATGTAGAACACCGCAATAAAACTACGCACGCACACACACCCATACAGACAGAGAGACAGACATTTGTTTACAGATCCATATGCATGGAAAATATCGCAGCGATGAGGTGATGTGCTTTCATCGCATCACAATGTTTGTATTGATTTTCCCATCAAGTTGCATGCAACACACTCACGCATTTGCAGCGGAGCGAGTGAGTAAAATGCGTGCAAACACGCACCGAGCCATAAAGCGAGCAAGCGAAATGTGAGTGAATGTGTCGAATTCGGATGAATTTTTATGTGCTTTTGTTTTTATGCATATTCATGTCTGTGCGGATGTGTATGTGTGCTTGCCAAAATTTTATCTCGACATAACAACGCACAAAGATTTATGGTTACCCCAATATTTGGATGGTGACGGCAAGTCAACATGCGCACACACCCAAACACCAACACATCAACACCACAACAACCACCTTTGGCAGCTGTCAATTTTCTCATTTTATACAGACGCGCACACACACACACACACACACAGCAGCAGCAACCGCTTAACTTTCATTTTGCTTTTATTTTGTTCCTACTTTTGCCGCCGAGAACTTTGATTGCTTTTTCAATGTGTTCAATAAAAAGTTCTTTGTTTCTTTTGCCTTTCATGGTTGCCACCTTGCCGCACCAGCTTCGGTTGCTGGGTGTTGATCCTGCGGTGTGATATATCGTTGCGCTCTCTTTCTGTCTCACTTTCTCTTGCTCTCTTTCTTATTCTCTTATGCAAAACTGTTTCCTCATTTGCTCATTTCATTACATTTTTTTTTGTTTCTTTGCTTTTTCCTTGGTTTTCGCTTAATTCACCCTGCCCATACATAGATTAAAAGCGAAATGTTGAAAAGTTTTTTAATTTGTACGCGTTGCCTTAATTACCGTTCGCCATTCACCGCTTGCTGATTATCCCCATTTAATTGCCGACCGAGTAAGTAATTTTAAAATTTATTTTCGCGGTTTCCTCGGTGGTTGGCTTAGCGAAGGAAGAAGTTAAAATATTTAATTTTTTTTTTTGAAAATTTTATACGTATGAAAGCTGTTATAAATGAGAGCTTAAGAAACCGTAAAATTTTGTATATGCTTATAGTCTTGAAATATTCGTGGAAGGCCAGAAAAAGATTAGAAAGTGAGTAAATATTGAAAAATTGCGAGGAAGTTATCAATAGGAGAATTTTATTCGAGTTGACAAGAAAAATATAAAAAGAGAAAACAAAAAAATAATATTTTGAAGGTTGTCATTGTTGCTTTGTTAAAATATTTTTGTTATTGTTATTGTTACACTCTCGCAATTTATTCGGGCATAAAGTCCAATAGAAAATCATCATTTATAGTATATGAGGGCTGATGTAATTCCAGAACCAATTTCACTCATTTTCACCAAGGTTCCAAGGTTAACGGGAATAGGCACCTGTTAGCAGGCAAACAAACGACACATTCGGCTTTGAAATTACTCCTAAATTGCAAATGAACGAAACACCAGTCGGCAAAATCGCCAAAAATAGCGCTAATACGAAGATTTTCCAAATATTCAAGAAGTCGCTGGAGGTACTGCACAGGACTTTAAAAGATCTTGATTGTCGATAAACGTTTTTGGTGGAGCCAGGATTCTGTTAACAGGTGATTTACGCCAGACTCTTCCAATTATTCCTGGATCAACTGTTACTGACGGGCTAATCGCATGCTCAAAGTCATTTAATTTGTGGCAACACATAAAGAATCGCCAATTAACAACAAACATATGAGTGTTTTTGCAACAATATCAAATTACGATTGTAGAATCAGTTGGAAATGGTAGGGTCACAGTTGACACCTCGATGGATTAATAGCATTTCCAACAGATTTCTTTCACTTCATTGACTCGAAAGAGAAGTTTTCCTGATATGAAACCTCAAAATGATAACCATAATGACTGATTGAATGACCTATATTGGTGGTAAAAAAAAACAAAGATATCGATGATCTTAATGCGACAATTTAGAATTTCGGTCCAGGAGAGTTGACACAGCTACAAACCAGGATGACGTAGTCAATTATCCCAAACTATTTAAAATTGCCTGTACTATTACCACTCACTTTGCAATTAAAAGTAGTGTGAGTTGTCATCATGCTGCGTAACAACAACAACGTGTAGCCGCTGCCTGCTAGTAATATTTATAAAATTCATCGAAAATAGCGCGATTTTTAGAGACCCAATACTTCTGTATTATCACCTTTTTTACGAACACAAAAAATTTGTCGTGGATGCACTAAGCTTTCCAAGCATTCAACTCAACAAATTCCCCAAAAAAGATCCCATTCAAGTAATCATCAGCGCTCCTTCCGACAGTCAAATTTACCGCTTTTAATATTTCTTCGTAAATTTCGGTAATTTGTTAACAACGTGTAACAGATTTAATTAAAGGACAGTTAAAAATTTCCATGGCAGCAGCCAAGAAAATAAATATCGTCGAAAGCCACACACAGCCACGAGTTCAAAGTAATTAAGCTTGTCAGAGCGCGCTGCAGTAGTACAAGTACGCCGACTGAAATGTATAACAAGTAAGAAAGAATTAAGGTAATTAATTATCATAAATTAAGAATTTTTAAACTCACACGGAAAAGATTTTTGTACTGATTTTTAAACCCTACGATTCGTGAATATTAATGATACGTTTTTAGAGCTCAGCCGATTTCTTCTGAAAAGATTTATCCGAAAGGCATAATAAATAAACGCATTTATATAAAGATTCGACCGACACAAGGTTGCTGAAGAATGAAATATTCATCGATTTATGATGATTATACACGGAAAGATCTAACCTCAGATCAGTTCGAATAAAAAAAATGTGTTCTCTGCTTTAGAACAACAACTCATTTGATATTTTTACAAAACAGGTGAAATGGAAAGTTTTAACATTTTATTTCATAAAATTCCTGTTGCTCACATTTCTATAGTACAACACTTAACACTAAACATACCATGACGGGTCAAATGACCCATTTTGAACTTTTGCATTGAAAATGCACGTATAATTTTATTGCGTTTGCAAGTTTGACTTCATGACTTTTTATAAGTAATTAATGTGCAGTTCTAAAAACATTTTTGTTGTGTTTTTGTTTTGTTTATTCTGAGTAGTCCTTGTTGTATACCGATATCTACCACAACGTTTCATTTGACCCGGAGAGAATTTTTCTGTTTTATGAGATTATCGAGTCATATTTGTAGTCAGCAAGTTGCACATTCTTCTAAAGACTGTTGCGTAAAGTAGTTCAACGAAAATAGCTCAAAATAATTTCAAGAAAATATCAAATTTTAGATTGAAAATAGCTTTTTAGTGTAATAAAAAGTGGCAAAAATTGAAAGTCTTGATAAGTACCTAACTTATATTTTATTTTGATAGCTATAGGAATACAGATAATTTTTTATCCAGAAAAATGTCGAAGCAAACAAGACAGTACAAGTTCTTAGAAGACATAAATAATATTGGCGAAGAGTTTTCAGAAATTAGTGAAGATAAATTTTCTGATAATGAAGATATATTGGTTGCAAATAAATATGAGTTTGATTCTACAGATACTGACGATGAAGAGGAAAATATTGTGAATGTATGTAGTGACCGAAAAAGAATAAGATTACTCTCAAGTTCGGAAGAAAGTGAAGTAGAAATAAAGAACAAAATGTTACAATTGATGGATCTGTTTGGGAAGAAATAAAAATAGGTGGCACACCTGCAGTTGGCCTCTCCAAGGCTGGCATATATGCCTGGTTTTGTACAAGCAAACGACAGGAGAAAATATCTCGAGACAAGGTTTTTACTCAAGCTATCAGAAGAACTTGGCGCCGATTTTCGAGAAGCCCGTGAACAACCAAAAAAGAAAAAAATAGGATCGTTGCCTAAGTCTACTACCGATACTTATAAACGTATGAGATGTCAAATAGGATACTGTAAAGAAAATAAAACCAACAAAATCTAAATGTAAAAAATATGTTTGCGGAAAATGTACAAATGTACACTTATATGTAAAAAATGCGATGAACTATGAATTAAAAATTTGTATTTTTTGCTTTTGTAATAGAAATGCTCAACATACTATTTTGTTTAATCATAATAAATTTAATTTGTATTTTTATTTCCTTCCTAACATCCATATTTCAAACATTCAAGCATGAAACATACAGTCGGGTCATTTGACCCGCTATGGTAGAAATAGGTATATATTAAGTCTTGGTATGATTAGTGTTAAAGAGGCCTCGAATTCAATGGCAAACAAATATCACAATTATCGTCCAGATGTTCAATCAACTCAAATCAGTATCCGCTCTTCGGTAATTATCTTCGAAATGTTTATCACACACACTTTTTTGTTTATCTGCTGTGAATAACTTTTGTTTTTATTTCTTTGTTATTTTTTATTTGAGGCGCTTGTCTAAACATATTTACTACATGGATTGTTCTTTGTGTATTCTTATTGCTCAATTCTGAGCTTTTTTGTGCTCTTTTTCTCAAAAAATTTTCCACCTACAATTTTGCCAAAAAATATTTATAGACAAATCGGAGAACGCGTTCACTTTCTTCAGGCTTTGTTTTCTTGGAAATTCAAATTCTAATTATATATAGATAGACAGATGTATATCAGTATGTGTAGGGTACTTAATCAGATTTATATATCCTTTATATACAGTATTAACTTATATCCAGATTTATGTATAGCAAAGCTTATATTCTATTCCCTCACCAAATCCTTCATAAAATTATTTTATAGTATAATTATTTCATCGTCTCTTTCATTTTGTATTGTTATTAATTATTTAAAAATTATCTCCAATAAAAAATCAAAAATATCTCAACATTAAAAATAGATCCATATAAATTTGTCTGGATTTCTTTGACTGCAATTTCTCTTGCTTTTAAAAATGTCCTCTCCTCATTTTTATTTTTATTGTCTACATAATTTTGACGGCTAACCAACCTTGAAATAAAATGGTTTTGAAATTCTAAATTTGTTTCGTGAATAGCAGCAACAACTCAAAATAGCTGCTAGACAAATTCTAAAATAAACCAGGTGGCACTTTTCAAAGAATACTCTTACATTATCGTTAATTTTTTTTCAGCAGAAAAAATATAAATTATGCAAGTTTCGAGAAGGGTTGCCATTTACAATTATTTTGTATCAAAAATGCTTTTAAACATATTTTTGGTAAAATAAAAGTATTCGTATTTATTTAGGATATATATTTTAAGACTACATTTTGTTACGTTACGTTAAGTTGTGCTATGTGAAGTTAAGTTGTGTTCAGTTGAGTTAAGTTAAGATAAGATATTTTGAGTTAAGTTATTACGTTAAATTATGTTACGTTAAGTTATGTTAAGTTAAGTTATGTTAAGTTATGTCAAGTTGTGTTAAGTTAAATAATGTCATGTCATGATAAGTTAAGTTATGTCATGTCAAGCTATGTTATGCTACGTCGAATTAAGCTATTTAATATCACATTAGTTTAATAATTTATTAAGTTATGTTTAAGTTACAAAAATACGATTTCACCATTAATGAATGAAATCGCTTAATCAATGGTCGCATCTACATTTTTTCACTTTCGGCTAAGTAAATACGACAAGTACTATGACAAGCCAAAAAAATGTATGTGTAAATTTATATAAATACCTTTTTTTGTGTGATATTAATCAAAATATTAGCGTAAACAATAACAAGATAAACCGATAAACTAAGAAAAAAAATATATATAAATAATAATTAATGAATTCATTTTATTGCTGACATTTATTTTGACAATGATAAGTAGGCATAAGTATAAATATGAGTTAAGTGCAGTTCAATGCTTTGGTTATGAAGAAAGACTACTCTTTGGGGTTAATGAGCACATAACTTTGAATAAATAAGTATGTATTTATATAGGTGACTTTTTGTAGGTATAATTTTCCAATAATAAATTCTAACTAGCCCTACATTTCAAAATCAGAAGTCATATCATACCCTGTTTCGTAGCTCACAGAGATCACTGAACTCGGAATTTCCCTCCAATTTTAGCTTCGAAAATGTAATTGAATATTTAAGTGATAAGATATGACACTTCAAATGATAAAGTTGTACAAATATAAAAATTCATGTTATTTTAAAAGTTTATCGTTTGCTAAGTAGATTAATGGAAATAATTTTTGAAAACAAGGTTAGCGAAACCATTTTATAGATCTTGGAAACTTACCATAATTTTGTGTCGCAAATTGTTTCTTTATTGAGTTGCCACCTGTATTAAATTTTTAATTACAATAAATTTGCTAAAAAAATACTTCAATGTTATAATATGTACAACCTCCCAAGAGAGATAGAAATATGGTTATATGTATATAAATATTTTTTGGAAAAGGATTGCCACATAAAAATGAAATCCAAATAATATCATAAAAGAAGTAAATATAGCAATATGGATATCAAACTAAGCAGATTTAAGAAACAAATTACTTTCGAAGAGATTATTTTGCTCTGGGTTGCCACCTGTTTGAAATTTTTTATGCTAAATAATTGGTCAAATAATGTCTATATTTCAAAATTGGCATTAAATTGTTGGCGAATAAGAAATACAGAGAAAAATTTATTGACAAACAGAGAAATATTTCCACATTTTTTTAATATGATAATTGAAATAATAAAATTTCTGAAATCTTAAAACAAAATTACATCAGAATTACGTCCAATAATTATACTATTGTCTCTTGAATTCAATGTTTACGACACAGTCTGGGAACTTCCACTACTGTTGCGCGTAGTTTTACGCAAAAATAAAGAAATTTATTTTTTTATTATCTGATATTTAAGCCAAACAAAATCAAATTTTATTATCTAAGAAGCAATTTCAATAAGCAACTCCATAAATGTACACACACATTCACATACAAATAGAGATATTAATATTTGTATACAAAATATTCCATTCACTTCAAATTACAAAAAAAAAAAAAACAAAAACAATAGGGCAACACAAGCGTAATATTCGATACTATGTCTATTTGTAAGCAATAAAACTGACTACTGTCAACAGTCCTCCAACAGGAGAACAGCAACAACAATGCGATGTTGACATTTCTACCGTAACGCCCACGAAATATGGGTGTGCGCTGCGACATTGACCGGCAGTCAGGCAGCCGCTACCGACGCTGGTTGGCATGCCGCAGCCAATTCGCACCTTTAATTCGTTATTATTGCCGCAATAAAAAGACACTGTTATTATGGCAAAATATTATTTGTGTTTCATTTATGCCACTGCGCCCTGTGGACTTCATTATTTTTCAATGTTTCTCTTTTTTTTAATTTTTTTCTGTATTTAATTGGTTGGCGTCGCTTTGTTGGTTGTCAAGGTAACCACTTGTGGCTCTTAATTACATCAAAGGTGGGATTGTGGTGCGGGTTCAAGGTTTTATTTAAGTATCTACATTCTATTTATGAAAAAATGTGGTACTAGGATTCTTGGAACAACTAAGTTGAGATTTTAAAAGATAGCCTTCATCATATTATTTTCTATCTATTTATTAAGCTAACGGCTTTGTTTTAGAACCAACGCTCTGCCAAAAATCTAACAGTCGCTAATCTCATCTAATTGAACTAAAAGGACCAGTGCTGATAAGATTGATCTGAAATCTCCACTGTAATTTCTTAGAATAAAGGTAATGGATTGTATAAAAAATCCATAATGAAATTCCATTGTGCTCAATTTTCTGGGAGCTGGAAAGCTTCGAGAAATTTCGAGAAAGTGGTGAATCGAATAAACAACTGGTCTAAAATAAAGAAAATGGCATATATATATAGAGATGTCAAGAACTAATCGAGTTGACTGAACTAAATGCCATTCAGTCTCTTTGGCTTCACTGACTTCATTCCAATAATAAAATTTCCAACTCTAGACACATTTTTATCTAGTCGTTCGTCTTACGCTAGTATTCTTAGCAACAAGTCGGTCGCTTTAGTTACAACAAAAAGCTTTTAGTTAATTTACACTCAGTGCAATGGCGGCTGAGTGCAATGCGCTCTACAAAATCTTCAAGCGTAGATAGCAAGTGTTGCTGTGAATGTAACACACTTTTTATAATATTTTTATTTTTATATTCTTTTCGCTCGATTGTGCCACTTTCGCTTGACATTTTTTGACATTTAATTTTATCATGAAGCCATCACGACTACCTCTGTCTTCCTTATCACTTCGCTTTTATGCTTAATTTTGCCTTACTCAATTCATTAAGTGTTATTCTTGTTACAACAAAGACTTTTTGAAATTCATATCTTTAGTTGTGTTTTATGTTATATTTTCCAGTGAACCGTTATGTGAGTGCTAAGCGGATTTTTCTTAATCCTATTGGCTTGTATATTATACATATGCACATATATACCACTCCTAAGGAGTGTCCTTTCACAAGCTTATATTTTAATATTTGTAACCCCCTATATTGGTTTCTGTGCTCTTGTTCACTGAGCTGTGTGCATAAATCTTGGTGACACGTTGTTTTGGTTACAACACGTGCCATGAATTGCATATACTCGTACACTTCTTCCCAATAATTTTGCTTCGTAATTTTTGGAAAGATTAAAACTGAAGGAGGGAGAGATTTTTTAGGAAATTGGATTGATGATTTTGAGAAATGACTTTGTTAGAAATATATATTTTTTTACTTTGGCAGTTAATTTGGGAATTCCTAATTGGTTACACGGTTTTTGTTGTAATGTGTAAAATTTAATGTTTAAAATTGAGTGGTGCGGTCCAGGTTCTCATTTTATAAAGATAGATTTTTTCTTTGCTTGTGTTTTTTGACTTTGGGAATCATATGGGTTTGTACTGCTTGCGATCTCGCAAAATAATTTCCAAGAGATGTATTTTTTCAAAATTGAGACCTTTATAACTGCGATCCCAAGCTTTCCCACCTGAAGTCTCCATAGAAACCTAGTTTATAGAGGCTGGTTTTCAGTTTCATTCAGTTTTTCTTTATCTGGGCTTTGGTCAAGTTCTCCGTTATGTTTTAGTTCCTAAACTGTTCCTCGATGGAATTTGGTATTATTTGGTATCTCTTGTAGAAAATCTTCCCCGTGAAAAAAAAAAAACAAAAAATATAGCTAGTGTAATTCTTTTATATGCTATTTACTGTGTTTATACCATTTTTTAGTTCGACTCACCACTCTCCAAGCGAGTTGAAGACAGCTAGAGGTAAGTGCTTCAGAGTGCAGAAAAGTAACTTTGCGAGTGATTTGTTCGTTTGAAGAAGTTTAAGTAAGCTTGAACAATGTTAAATCTCTTGATTCTAAATAGCTTAGTTTTGGGCGTCATCCTAGTTATAATCAAATATCTGGTCTACTCGCTTAAATGGATGGATAGATCTCTTCATAAATATCTTGCACACAATTTTAAAAACAACAACAAATCACAGTGAACCTATATATGTAACCTAACCCTGTAAACGAACTAATGGTCAAATAAGTTTCACGAGTGTCGATTTTACTTTACTGGGTTTTGCGCAATATGGTCGGTAGAAAGCATGCCCGATGACTCAGTGTACTCTGCCCAATCCACAAAAAGGGAGACCCCACAATCTGCACCAACTATCGTGGGATAAGTCTCCTTAACATCGCTTATAAGGTTCTATCGAGCGTACTGTGTGCCCTAAAGCCCACGGTCAACAAACTGATTGGACCTTATCAGTGTGGCTTTAGACCGGGAAAATCAACAACTAACCAGATATTCACCATGCGCCAAATCTTGGAGAAGACACTTGAAAAGAGGATCGACACACACCATGTATTTGTCGACTTTAAAGCTGCTTTCGGCAACACGAAAAGGAGCTGCCTTTATGCCGCGATGTCTGAATTTGGTATCCCTGCAAAAGTAATACGGCTATGTAAGCTGACGTTGAGCAACACCAAAAGCTCCGTCAGGATCGGGAAGGACCTCTCCGAGCCGTTCGATACCAAACGAGGCTTCAGACAAGCTGACTCGCTATCGTGTGACTTCTTTAACCTGATGCAGGAAAAAATTGTTCGAGCCGCAGAGCTAAACAGAGAAGGTACAATTTTTTATAAAAGTGTACAGCTACTGGCGTACGCCGATGATATCGATATCATTGGAAACAACACTCGCGCCGTTAGTTCTGCTTTTTCCTGCATGGATAAGGAAGCGAAGCGAATGGGTCTGGTGGTGAACGAGGACAAGACGAAATATATCCTGTCGTCAAACAAACAGTCAGCGCATTCGCGTCTTGGCTCCCACGTCACTGTTGACAGTCATAACTTTGAAGTTGTAGATAATTTCGTCTACCTGGGAACCAGCATTAACAGCAATAACAATGTCAGCCTGGACATCCAACGCAGAATCACTCTTGCCAACAGGTGCTACTATGGACTGAGTAGGCAATTGAAAAGTAAAGTCCTCTCTCGACGAACGAAAACGAAACTCTACAAGTCCCTCATCATTCCCGTCCTACTTTATGGTACAGAAGCGTGGACGGTGTCAACATCCGATGAGACGGCACTAGGAGTTTTCGAGAGAAAGGTTTTGCGGAAGATTTATGGTCCCTTAAACATTGGCAACGGCGAATACCGCAGAAAATGGAATGATGTGTTGTTCGACGACATAGAGTTAGTCCAGCGAATAAAAAGACAGCGGCTAAGTATGCTGTTCGAATGGACGAAAGTGCCCCAGCTCTGAAATTTTTCGATGCAGTACCCGCTGGTGGAAGCAGAGGAAGAGGGAGACCTCCACTCCGATGGAAGGACCCGGTGGAGAAGGACCTGTCTTCACTTGGTATTACCAATTGGCGCCAAACTGCCAAAAGGAGAGATGCGTGGCGCGCTGTTGTGGACTCGGCTATAACCGCGTAAGCGGTTTCAACGCCAGTCAAGAGAAGAAGAAGGTGGGTCATCGGATTAATATTAGATATTAGACGAACACCTCAGCAGCAATGTTCGAACTATTAAAGTAATATTATTATCTTATATTACAACAAGAACAAATATGTCTATATAACAGATATTATTTTCTTCTTCTGCATAAATCCAACAGACTTGGCAGCACAACAACAACACTGAGTTAAGTTCTTACTAATTTAATCACATTAACTCCATTATACGTTGGATAAATGGAAAATAAAACTTTTAATGTAGATTTTCTCATTAAACTCGCTAACTTTCGCTATTTTTAAGAGACAGTGAACCACTCAACTTCGAAGCAATTTTCTAACTCAATTTCCGATCGGAACAATAATATGCAGAACAATAACAATAACAATAGAAGCTACTTTATGCCAACATTAAAATGCTTAATGGGCGTACAGACAACAAATTGTGCAACAGCAACAACAACAGCAGCAATTTCGAATTCAATTTACGAGTTGGTAAATATGGCGGGGATATTTGTTTGTGTGTGTGTGTAAATATATGAGGCATATGACGGAATGACTAAACGACGCTTAACAAATGCGCCAACAATGCGACCACCAATGGCGTACAACAACAGAATAACAACAACAACATGCACAACAATTACTTGTTAGCTGTTGACTGTTGACTGCAGACTGTCGGCAATTGGCTGGGTATTTCCTAACAAATTGCTTCCTTAATACGCGTACTGGAAATTACGGCGCGAACGATGAGTGCTCGACACTCGGAGGTGCGGCCAAAATGCTAATAAAATGGACGGACTACAGCGTTCAACACAGCGCAGCGCAGTTCAGCCATAATGGTCACTGTGGCTGTGGTAAGTCGTATGCTTCAATGATGACGCGCACGCTCGCACACCTTGTGGCCTTAATGACCGAGAAGGCCAAGTAGCGAAATGCGCGCCACGTACGTGACCCGGCGGGCACGGGCGCTGTTATGCCCTTAAAGGCCGCTAAAACGCGATTGCTCCCGGTCTGATTGACTCACGAACCGAGTCTGCATGTTTAATGTGAATTTTGGCCGACGCTCGGTGGGAGCAATGAGCGACAGTTAACAGCGGTGGCACGGCGTGGAAGCGCAATTGCAATGCAAAATGTATAAAAAATAACAAAAACAAAAAATGGTAAAATAATAAATCATTTACATATATACTTATACATATAGACAGTCAGACATTCGCGCTTTTATGTAAACATAAAAAATATAAAAAAACAGTTAAATAAACAAAAAAAGCGGAAAGCCCTACATTCATAAATACATGTTTACATACTCGCACACCAACACACATAGCAGTTGATTGTGAGATAAGCAAAGTCAGCGGAAATAAGCCAGCAGCGGCAGAACAGCGGAACAGCAATCAGCAAAAGCAATAAAACAACAGCAAGAACAACAATAGAAGAGCTGATTACTATTTAAAAAAAGTGGATTTATTGGCTCAGGTGTTGTAAAAATGAAGAACGAGAAAGGGTGTTGAAGTCTGAATGGCTCTACTGATGCTTCATATAAAGCAAGGAACCTTACGGAACATGTGAAGGCACGAAATGGAATTAATGTGGAACACGAAGTTAAACAATTTGTAATGAAATAACACGAATATGCTCTCTTCTTTGGTAATTTTTATACTCTCGCAACAAAAGTTGCTAAGAGAGTATTATAGTTTTGTTCACATAACGGTTATTTGTGTCACCAAGAAATAAAAGAGCTAGATATGGGGTTATATATATATAAATGATCAGGATGGCGAGTGGATTTGAAATCCGGATGTCTGTCCGTCCGTCTGTCCGTCTGTCCGTGCAAGCGATAACTGGAGTAAAAATTAAGATATCTTAATGAAACTTGGAACACATGTTCCTTGGCACCCTGTGGAGGTTGCTTTCGAAAATGGGCAAAATCGGTCCACTGCTACGCCCACAAAATGGCGGAAACCGAAAACCTATACAGTATCATAACTAAGCCATAAATAAAGTTATGAAAATGAAATTTGAAACATAGGATAGCATTAGGGAGGGGCACATTTGGATGCAATTGTTTTTGAAAATTGGGCGTGACCCCGCCCCCAAATAGTTTTTTTTATATATAACTCGCAAACCAATAAAGATATATAAACCAAACTTTCTACAGTCGATTTTTTAGCCATTTCCTTATAGAGTCCAAAAATGAAAGAAATCGGATAATAACCACGCCCACCTCCCATACAAAGGTTAGCTTGAAAATGAGTAAAAGTGAGTTAAATAACTAACGAAAAACGTTAAATACTTCACTCAGATTTGTTTACAAAATGAAAAATGGGCGTGGCATCGCCCACTTATGGGTCAAAACCCATATCTCAGGAACTACTCGACAGATTTCATTGAATATCGGTATATAATATTTTCTTGACACCCTTAAAAAATGAAATCGGTTCACAACCACGACTACTTTCCTTATAACTAAATTTTGAATTCCATCTGAATCCTTCACTTTTTAATGTAAACATAAGGAACCAATGAAGATAGCGAAATAAAACTTTACACAAATGCTGTATATGATCTGTGGCATAACTTGTGAAAAAATTTTCGAAAACGGACTATAACTTTTCAAGGCCACAGATATCGAACATGTTCAACTCAGGGCCTAAAGTAATTTTAACCGAATATATGGGTAAATCTCTCAGATAATTTAATGTAATTCAGAGGAAATTGTTTTCTTCCAATAGTGTGTCTCTGTTCCAAAAATTATTAAAATCGGGTCATAACATCTCCTAGCTCCCATATACCTAATTAAAGGTTTTTCAAAAATTCATTGGATTTATTCCGCATATATGTATTGGTTAATATGTGATATATCTTGGCAAAATTAAGTGAGCGTATAGTGTTAAATATAGTGTACCTTGCTGGTGAAATTTAAAGAAATCGGTTCAGGAATTACCTCAGCCCTCATATCTATATATGACGATTTTCGTTATTCTATTAAACTTTATGCCGAATTTATGGGTAAATTTGTGTGTCATCTTAATAAAATTTCCTCAATAAATTGCGTGAGTATAAAATGTTCGGTTGCACCCCAACGTTGCCTTTCTTTACTTGTTATTATTATAATTGGAAATGCAACGGAACAAAATGAAAACGGAACACGAAGATTGTGGAAAAGTAAAAACAATTACTAAATGACTAAGGTACAATAAGTGAAGTGAAGGAAAGAGAAAATGAATATCTAATTTCTGCAAAATTCAATTGATATTTAAATAACTGGTAATGGACCACTTTAGAATGAAATAAATTCAAAATGGAACATAATGAAAATCAAGAGAGTTTTGTGTTATAAAGTTTAGCATTAAGCTTAATTTATAGAATAAAAATTTAGAACACAAGCGAAGTGGAACGGATTGGAAATGGAATACTTTTCAACGAAAACTACAGAGCAAACACAATAATGAAATGAAGGACAATAATTTCAATTTAAAATAATTAAGTTCCATTAATAATTAAGTTAATTTGATGACATGCTGGGAACGGAACGAAATGGAGAAATGGTTTGTAATACGTTTAATAATTAAATATGAAGTATATTTAATTTTAAGTGCAGAGACTAACATTGAAAACTGATTTAAAATTGATGTGGAATGAAATGGAAACGAAACGTTAAATTTAAACAACTGATGCAGATTATAAACTAAATTAAAGCAGTAGACTATAAATTCAAAAAATAAGTATGTTAAGTGAAACCGATGTATGTGGAACAAAATGAGATCGGAACAACGAAACCCGAAATTGGCTAAAATTATATAGAATGTTAAAATTAAGAATAATGTGCCAACTGATCTTCAAAAAATATAGAAAATCATAAAACTGTTATTGCTAATGTCATCTTTTATCATAAATTCATTCAAGACTTAGACTTGACATCAACACAATAGATTAAAGCATAACTAATCCGCTAATAATTACCGGCGAACTCTTTTTCTGCGAAGACAGCTTAATACACACACACACACTCAAATTTATGATTATTAATAAATATGACTTAGTCCGCATGCTAAAAGCTTAAAAGATTTAAAAGACCACTTTCAGCCATCCTAAAAACATAGATACGCCTATAAATAACTATGTACATACATAATGTATAAGCCAAGTACATACATAAGTTTATTTATAAGTATGTAAACACAGATTCGCAAACAACAAATTTTTCACTCTTTCGTTCTTCTAACGCGCCAAATATCTTCTATCTACCCCAAATATGTCGAAAAAAGTGTGTCTGCCTGCTGTTCAAACATAAACGTGAGCGTTCAAGTGTGGCATTAGTCAAGCGTTAGATATGGGGCCGTGTGGCCTAATGGATAAGGCGTCGGACTTCGGATCCGAAGATTGCAGGTTCGAGTCCTGTCACGGTCGAAAGGAAATACATTTTTTATTATTTTTTCATTTATAGTTTTAGAAATTTGTTAAAAAAAAAGTTAACAAAGTGGAAAACTGAAGCTTAAACTTTGTTATATAAACTATTTTCGCTTGGCAAGAATGAATGTAAATGCTATTCCATATTTGATTTCATATTTTGATTATACCAGTATTTTTGTTTTATACCAGTTGTTTGTTCGATTCGCCAGAACTTGACGAATGCCAATTATTTTCAAAACTATATTCATATCAAATAATATCTTAAACTCAAGCTTAAGCAAGAATAAACCTCAACCTCTTGGGACAGACTATATTTAATGGCATCCACCTAATTGACATATCTGAACAACTCCTCACTATATCTATTTATTTTAACTTTCTCCTAAAGAAATGAAAAAAGCCTTTTACAGATCATGGGACAGCCTTTAAAACACAGGCCATGACTTAGAAACAGATTCTGAATTTCTCATTCAATTTAGCTTCAACACTTCTTCTTGCTTGATTTCATGATTCCATCCGTCACGACCTTAGATTTGCGAGCAGAAAAAGTTACTAATTCGATCAAACTTTTGGAGGGTAGGAGAGGATCTTTGATTAACGACATAGAACAATTAATAGAAAGACATTCTGAAGAGAGAGATATGGAAACTTAAGATGATAATACCTCACACAAAATTTGTTAGCGAGTTCTGATTCTAGCAAGGGCGACTTATAGAGATTTCCGAGGTTTTTCTTAGAAGGCAAATTTTCTCGGGTTATCCAAGAATCTATTTCAGGACCTCAATTGATCTATGCTTTAATACAAATGGAATTAGCATCCAATAAGCTATTTTTAGTAAATATGACCTCGACTTACGTCATAACCTGGTTCAACGACAGAAGCTGGCATTGTAAAATATTACCTCAGCATTATTATTCCGTAGACCACACGTCCAAAAAACTATTAACACTTGTACCTACATTCAATTTGCATTTATTAATTTAATTACTCGGTCATTTCAGTCAAAAACAATGGCTGCCGCAACTTATTTATTTAACATTATAAACATACAATTTAAAAACAATACTTATTGTAACCGAACGTACAAATTGTCTGGTCAATGGACTAGTCAGGGCTGCCCATGAAATTTAACGAAAACAAATTTTTATTTGGCAAACGTGCGCAGAATTCATTCAACAAGTGTTCGCTGAGTATGAAGACAAGGGTGGGGGCTGGTCTGCGGCGACCAGTTGAAAAAATACGCTGTTGGCAACCAAAAATCGTGGAACGACAAATGGCTGGTTAACTGTTGGAGGAAAAACAAAAAAATGCACAGGAAGCCTTTGCTCGGCACCATCTGCCAGCTGTTGGTACCCCATTTTTTGGCGTTGTTTCTACCTTCATTATTCAAAACCTTTGGCGTCGCTGTAAGCTCCGTTCTGTTCGCACATTTGCGGTGTTGTGCTTGTGGTCCGCAGTTGCGTAGGAAGGAAGGAAGTGTACAGTGCAGTGTCAAATGACCCGCTATTATTTATGGTTAGTCATTTTGGTAAGTGCGGACTTATGTTATGAAAACGTGGCATGTTAGAAAGATTAATTTGTTGATTTTAAAATATGACAATAAATAACGGTAATTTAATGGCAAATCACAAATTTAAAATATTTCAGGAGGTATGCCATATGATGATTCCCTTTTCGTTATATAGTGGCAATATCAAGAGAAAATAGATACCTTTTCCGCTATTCAGGCATATAGCGTCTGCTTCGAATCGTACAACTGAAGAACTGAAAATGTTAAATGACTTCCATCTGTAGGTTCCATGACTATCCATTCTTCAAAAAGCGTCAAATCTCATGACGATTGAAGACAGAGATAGTCGGCAAAAAATACAGGAAACTATCGTGAACCTTCCGAAATGTAAAGTCAAAGCTTTTAGTAATATATATGAATGGCTAGTTATGATGGGTAAGATTTGGTGGAGATAAAAGTCCTTTGGTAGTAAATTGGGTTTGTCCGTTTGTTCTCCGTTAAACAAAAGTGTCCAGAACTTCAAAATTACAGCTATTTTAATTATTTTTAGAAACATTTCGAAAAAAGGGCAGGATAAGTGTTTTAATGCATTAAAGATGAGTCTTAAAGCCAGTTTTCTTCGACAAAAATTGCAGCATAAACTTTTCTAGTGAGCCAAGAAGTAATAAATATGCATTAGTGTATTTAAGCTTCAAAAGCTCGCTCGTGTCACGCCAGTTAATACGAGCATAACTTTTATAGGCAATCACCTCGCACAATGGGAAGCTGTTAATAATTTTCCAATTATTTCTTTCACGATTTTTATCGTCTATAAACCGACACACGGAAACAAGTACATAATTTTATATGGATTTAGAAATATGATATGAGCCTGCATATAATGTGCACAGTAGGAAAAAATATGGAGCCTTAAGTGTTTTAGATTCAGGATTTTTTAAACTTGGATATATATACAATATAGAAAATACCGAATTTCCACGACTTATCTCGAGAATATTGTTTAAAAAATATTAAAAAGTCCAAATTCTATTTCTATTTAGTTCAGTTTCAAAGCAAGTCCTTGGCATGGAGCTTGGAATATTTTGCTTTTCTCTAATATTTTCTCATAGGGTAGGTATGTATGTCTATAACCACATACTGTGGCATGCCATCATATCTTTAATATCGATAAAATATAATTTCCGCTATCCATTAAAGTCACACAGCCACACTGCCAACGCAGCGCTAGTCGCTTTATGATTCATAAAAGCACTTTCACATACTCATAAATATGATAAACGCACGCACACACATGCGTACAAATGAGCTTTTATTTTCACTGCTGTCATCTGAATATTTATGGTACAAAACAATCAATATTCATAGCCACACTGCCAAGTGTTGAGTGCATGAAAACTGCTTGATAGGTTAGAATTTTTGAGTGAAAAATTCTTCTTAAGCTGAAGATGCTATGTTTAAGAATAAAGAGGACAGAAAAGCTCGCATTTCACTACTATTATACGCTTTAAGTACGTGAAGCATAGAGAAAAATTCCATGGAAAATTAGAGAAAAATTAGAGAAAAACCCGACAATCAACACCTAAAAATAGCTCAAAAATAGGAAATCCAGCAATAAATTATAATCAGCAACAAAGCAACAACAAGAAAAAGTACAGAAATACGCGCGAAAGCTTTAATCAGCAGCCAAAAATATGTATGTTTTACAACAACAAACTTTGCCCTAACTGTTATCAACACACAGCAGCCTATAAGCTGCCACTCTCGCAGCGTAAAACTTTCCGCAGCCTAAAACCGAGCATCGATTTGTGTGAACGCTATTTGTGGCAAGTATTTGGTGTTATTGATTTTGTTTGGCCATAAAACCGGAAAGCAAGCATTTCCGCAAGTGAAACGAACGGATTTGTCGCAGCTTTGCTGGATACCGAAGCAGCAACAAAGTAGAGCAATCTCTTGAGCACGGTATTAGGGGCTTACATATATGTATATATATGTATTTGATTTATATACTAACACTGAGGTACAAATGTTTGAATGTGTGTTCTTGGTAGTGCAATAAAACATAAAATAGGTTATGCGGCCTTCAACCCTCCACCACTCTTCATGCATACCAAAAATGAGAGCTGCATACTTGTGGACATACTACATAGCTACCCGTGCTTGTGGCATGCATTTGCCCTTAAGCAGCCGAAATGAATGAAGCGCCAAAAATTTTCCCCACTCAACTTTAATTTGAATTTATGGCCTTTATCTAATTAAACCGACTTCAACTTGATGTCGACCGAACTCTCTTACACACACATACAAATACAACTCAATATATACAGATATAAGCCTAAAAAGGTTACAAAAGGGTTTGTCTCTCTGCCAAAAAGCGAAAGTAAGGCGCGGCTAAGACGGACGGTAGATAATGAACGACACTAAAGAATTTCATAAAGTTCAACAATTCAACAGTTTGGTGGAAAACTTTGGCGCGCTTGATGAATGTTTGCCTTTTATTATTGTTAATTCTTTTCTTTGCTGGTCGTGTGCTTTTTCGCTGGTCATTTTGTTATGCGGTTTTATGGTTATTTTATTTTTTATATACTCTTTTCAAGCTACAAATTTTGAAATGTTGTTGGGCGTGCTCTTTATGTGTGCGTAAGTGGGAGTGATATAGAAGAGAGAAAGTGTTATTAAAAAAATTAATGCCTACATTTAGGCGCGGAAGCAATTAATCCATTTGGTCAGCTTAGGTTACAGGTGATAAGCAAATCGTGCAAGAATGCATACTATTATTTACTCACTGGTAGTGTGAATCAAAAGAAAATGTTGGTGTATAGAGGAAAGGGTAATGCGGATTAAGTAGAGCTGGACTTAAGCTTAAGCTAAGGGTAGAAAAGTATAATATTGAAAAAGGGGGACTGGGAAGCGTTCGATCTTATCATTTAATTTTTAAATCTCCTGTGTTTTGTTTAATAAGACTGAACATAAATTCACTGATTGGTTTTAAGAGAGAACCAAATCACCTCACCGTTCTCTCAGGCGCACTGTGGGCCAGAAGGTAGGCAAAAGCGGCCAAAACTCGACTATCTTTTTTTAAATTTTTGTTTTGTTTATAGTAATCTACACATATCAAAGTAGATTTTAGCCAATTTCTGTTACATTTAATAAAATATTTTTAACTCCGCAGTACTTTGAATTTCAATTCGACAGTAAAATTTGATTACGTTTTTTGCGCAAAATAATGAATATAGTTTAAAATTGATAAATATTTCATAAAAATTCGAATTAGTTTCTTAGTCTGTATGGCAAAAGAAGTAAGTTGCAAGAAAAAAATATTTAAAAAAATTGTATATAAAGCATAGTACACAAGATTGTTATTCACCGGTGCATATTATTTTTCGACTATGCTCGCTGCCGAATGCAGATTCCCCGAGATTCCCCTGTATATAAAAAAGTCCGAGGTTTTAATCGATTCATTTTTTCATATACTTTAAGTTTATCCTGCCCACTTTTGCCCGTTTTCACTTTTCAATTAGAAATATTGCAAAACACTCGCGTGCGCGCACTTAACATTTTTCGACACTCATATATAAGCTCGATACTGGCTTGTGGTAACATATATTTACGTATAGTCAATTTTCGACTGACAAAATTAATATTTGGTCTTTCGATGCATTGTGTTCATAATATTTATATGCTACAAACAGATAGATGGCGCCACCGTCGGTTTCCAGTTGAATTTACTTGAAAAACATGTCGAATATACTAATCATATATTCTGCTTATGTTGTTTGAAAAAATAAAATCTAAAATACTTATATTCAAATTTAATCATTTAAAAAAAGGTAAAACTGTAATACTTAAAATGGCGGAGTTTACAAAGAAAGATCGTAGAGCTTTCGAAAACCCAGAATTATTGGCTGAGTGTCTTGAACTTGAACTACATAAAATAGTTGTCCACGGAGCTGAAGTTATTAATACAAGTATATTACCTATTGGAATTCTTGGTGAAGAAGCATCTGAAGCTAGAAATAAGGATTACAAAAATTTTAGAAAATGCCACAGTAGAAAACACGATAGAATATCGAATCTAACTGATGTATTTAATAGAGTAATGGATACTTCAGATGTAATTATATCTAGCATGAGTCTTCAAATGCGACATAATCAAAAGAAGGTATTAACTATTCCAGCAGAAGTTAGAGCGTTGTTTGCAACGCCAGAATCAAACAAGGACGAAGAATTACAATCAGTGTCCACCACTCAAGACAGCGATGATGATGATGATAATGATGGCGAAGACCATATTAATAGAAGTGTGTTCGAAGATTATTCAATATTAGACGAAATTGAATTGACGGATGAAGAATATGAGAATATTCAAAGTGAATTTTAAAATTTCGTTTTTAAAAATCGTATTTATTTTGTGAGAGGCAAGGGGACTCACCAAAAAGCACCCCATGTAAATAAATGTTTCAATTATATTATTTTACAAATTATCATTGTTTGTGAGAGGCAAGGGGACTCACACCAAAAAGCACCCCATATATATATGTGTTCCAATTACATTCTTTTACAAATTATTATTGTTTGATACGCCATATTGGATCCGCCATTTTGAATTTTTAGAAACTAACTTCAGATTAGTAATCAGCGACCCCGAAAACCCCCTTGTAACTATTTTCAGACGAATACGTTAAGTTTTTTCAAAAGTCATCCGCCATATTGGATCCGCCATTTTGAATTTTGAAAAACACGGATTCGTGTTCAGCGACCCCAAAAACCCCCGACTAACGATTTTCGAGCGAATCCAATGAATTTTTAATTTTTCGTCCGCCATATTGGATCCGCCATTTTGAATTTTCAAAAACTAACTTCAGATTCGTAATCAGCGACCCCAAAAAATCCCGAGTTACCATTTGCAAGTGAACTCGATGATTTTTTAAAAAAGTCGTCCGCCATATTGGATCCGCCATTTTGAATTTTTAAAAACTAACTTCAGATTCGTAATCAGCGACCCCGAAAACTCCCGAGTAAGAATTTTCGAACGAATTTGATCAATTTTTTAGTTTTGGCCGCTTTTGCCTACCTTCTGGCCCACTGTGAGGCGCCCAAACTTATATTTTCCCTTGTTCGTTAAGCTGAAAATGAGTCTGAAAATGTTACTCGTAAGTTATGTATTATACTTTTCAACCACAGATTTTGGAGGGTGATCTTGAAAAATGCTAAGATTAATATCGGGCGTATTAGATCTTAAAAAAATAATACCAGTTCTCAAATAAAAAAATACAGATTTATCCTTATCAAATCCCTGCACAATGTACTAGTAATCCAAGCTCGAGATGCCAATTTCTCCCTAGGTGGAACTAAAAATTTAGGAACAATTAAATTAGGAACTCTTAGAACTCTATCTAAAATTGTAGATTCCACAATTACAACGTCTAAATATTACAAATCTGTAGAGAGAACTACAGAACGGACTTAAGGTAATATTATGGATTCATTACATGGACTTCATTATCTCAATACATTTAATTGGTGTTTTCGAAGAAATCGCTCTTAAAAAATTCAGAAAAAGTACTGCACTGGATCTGCTGAGGCAGATTAATAAAAGGTATTCCAAAGATTCTCCTGAAAGACTGTACGCTGATTTATTGCATGCGAAGATCTTCAGACGAACTGTGGCTCGAAATGCTTTCAGAAAAGAAGGTTTTACTCTAGTAAGAATTGAGAAAGATTTTGATTTCTCTCGCTCTCCAGTTTTCGAATGTTCTAAATTCTTTTAATATAGATGTATAAAGAAGTCTGATCTGCGATACATGTAAATGTGTATAAAATTAGTTGGTCCGTAAAAGAAATGAGGTCCCGACCTTTTCTCTTAGACTACATACATATAAGAAGATTTCTAGGTGTGTTCTTCGGGAAGAAATATTGTTCAGAGATGATTTTAGATTCTTTCAGAAAATGCCATGTCCTTCTGAGAGCTTACAGGGTTGCCAAGACTTACCGGACATGCGCTAACTGATCAAAAGCAGACGTGGAGTTAACATATATTCAGATTTAGTCAACAATAACTGGTTATAGAGCAATAGAGCAATTCTTATAACTAATTGAAATTTCATCATTATCGCTTATTAACATTTCTCATTGTTCTATCAGCTACCACTTTTACCTAAGTGAAACTCATTTAAACAACGAGCAGCAGCATGGTTAGAAATACATGAGCTCATTAATTAATTGAATATTAAAAAACAAATATGTGCTTCTTTGTATTTGTTTTTGTTTTTTTCTATTTCTACTGATATTATGCCATATTCAGTACGTACTCCCCCACTCATTGAGTATGTTAATTTGCATGCAACAAATTAATTGAAACTACTTAAATATATGAAGCGAGTAAAATAAAGAGGCGATTTGTTTACATAAGCAATTTATAATATGCCTACATATATACACATATCAGCACACATACATATACATGTGCTTAAATGTGTCTAAATTGCTTGACAGATGTCGAATTTGCATATTGATGAGCAGAAATGCCAAAACAGAAACAGAAAATTATTAGCAACAACACAGCAAAACACTAATTACTTGAATATCAAAGGCAACAACAAAAATACCAATAATAACAACAAAAACAGTAAAACAGAAATGTAAAAAGCAAAAACTGAGAATGATTGTGTGAGTCAATATGGACAACAACAACTGTGTGTGTGTGTATTTTTATGTGCAAAAGTCAATAACGAGATGTGATGAGTGAAGTTGAGCAGTTTTTAAATGTGCGACAATAAATTTATTAATAAATTGCATAATTCACATGAAAACCACAAAAATTCAGCCATCAAACGCGACCACGCGCCATAATTGAGCATTCAGCATTGATTTCAGGCGAACAAACAAACACAGTAACAAACACACAAGCACACTGGTGAGTATCGCGTAACGAAGCAAATAACCGCAAAATGGCAAATAATAATTAATATTTAGCTAATAAAATGGTGTGTAAACTTTAGTAATGAAATGCAACAACAAAAAACCAAAAACAAATAAAATAAATCGAGTGTTGCAATACAACAGTCTCAACAACAAAGCAGTTAAGAAAAACAAAAAGATTTATTGAGCAACAAAAAATCATTTAAGGTCATGCCTGACTTTTGCTTGAAAAATTAATTTTTGTTTTTGTTTTTGTTTTAATGTTTATTTATTTTTTATAACAAAATAATTGAGCTGTTAAATGCGCAGCGCGACCCCGGTGACAAGAACAATAAAAAACAATAAAACAAATAATATGCGTACAAAAGCAACAATGACAGTGAAAACAAAAACAAATAAGAAAATAAATCCAAAAAATACAAAAATGAAAAAAAAAATAAAAACAAATAAGGAGAAAAGCCAAAAACAAATAATAAAGAAAAAGCAACAACAACACTAATAAATTGTTGTACATTGTTGTTGTTAGTCGCAGCCAGTAGTCGTGTGACGCTGACAACAATAACAACAACAACAATAAAGTGTCGCGATGACTCTTGACGCGTTTCCCGTCATTGTGACGTCACATCGTGAGACATAAAAAAACAATAAGCATAAATCAATGATTGGCGAATTATTGAAGAAAATAACAACAATAAAAAGAAATAATAAATTAAAATTGAAAATAAACGTTTAACAGCACAATAGCAATCACTGGCTACAACCCAGCAACGTGTATAATGGCAACAACAAAAATTATAAATTCTTATAACAACAACAACAACAATGTGGATGATATGTATTGCCTTAAAAAATGTTATCATAGACTGCTGGCAGAGCAAATTGTTGGATAGCAACAAAGTGCAAATTTTGTAGAGCACTGGCTAACAAGCTATATGTATAGTTTATACATAAAATATCTGATACATGTGTGTATTATGTATACAAATGTCTGGTACTGATTTGCAGAAACTGAAAATATTGTGGGAAAGCTGAACTGAATTAGTTTTGAACTAGTTTGTAACTAGTTAACTTGGAATCTTCTCGTCAAAGGTGCAAGAAGAAGTCTCTTTTGAAAAAAATACGACTAATTTGCTGTTTGGAATGATTGGAAAAATGATTTTGAGCTGAAAATTTCGTTAATACATTCGAAATTTACATTTTCTGACAAAGCGTTAACTTGAAACTAGTTGCAAACTGGTTACTATGTAACTAGTTTATAACTAAAAATTCGAAAATATACTGGTTTCATGCTTTAAATGAGTTTTGAAATTGTTTTTAAATGGGTTATAGGCTAACTAGTTATAAAGGGTATTAGTAATAGGCTAGTTACGAAAAAACTAGTTACCATTTTTTTTAATTACTTTTTAAACTTTCTTATTTGAGATTTTGAATATTCTACAATGAAATAGTTTTGTGTTTACAGAGATAAAATTAAATTAAAATATGAAAATCGCTTAAAATTTCAAGAAAGCGAAGATGAAGATAAATTCCAAAATGAGCTTTAATATATTATACATTCTCCTCCTTGATACTAGTAAAAACCTCATTACTCTGCTATTGGTATGAAACCACTTACATATATAAATTCTACTCTCACTACTATAGAAACCTCATACATTCACAGCTGGGAGTTTCGTGATAAACGCAACATATTGGCGCCGGGAACTAAAAAAAATCGTTATGCAAATGTAATGCCTTGACGCTAAATATTTTACACTTCCACTGAATGGGTCATCATTTATGCCATTGATGTAATGACAGGAAAATAAATAATGAAAAATTGAAGAAATCGCGGCGAGCGTATAAAAAAGCCAAACATTGACCTTTGGCGCGCAATTGTGGCGCTAAAACAGATAACGAGAAAAAGAAAATAAAGATTAAATGATTCAACAGTAAGTCATACGGTAGGTAGTTGCTATAGGTTGGAGATAAAAATGCTATATTTTTATATGAGCGATTCTAAAGTTTTAATAAGGTTTTAGTATGGGATTTGCTTGGGTGAAAGTTCTCTCAATGAATCATTCTAAACCATCTTTAGTGGCGATGTTTCATTATAAGAATGTAATTAGAAATGTAATGAATCCAGAAACAGATTCTTTAAATTATAAGAACCAAATATCAACCATGCATTGATTTCCAATAATTGAACCATTTTCCTTAAATATCCCAAATTGATATAATAAAATTTAATATCAAAAATGTTTACCTTTAAATTTTTAATATCAAAAGTCTGTTAACGACATTAAAAAATTATGTATTTCAATAGCAAATATTTACATAAATACATATCTACACCATGTGGTTGCTCACCCCAATCAAATATTATGGTATTATTATCTAAATGCAAACAAAATTTTATCAATTTAATTTATTTTTGCTCCACTTAAAAATATACTACGAGTATATTACGGAATTCACTAAAAGTTTTTCTTATCGCTTAGCGCTTAGGCACTCGGACTTTATTAGCTTTAAACGTTTATCAAGTAAATTGAGCGTGAAGTGTAGTCGCTCGATTATGACTAAAGCCTAAAATTAGATAAAAAAATAAATATACTTTACAAATTACACATACAAACAAACAAACACTCGCATAAGGGGTAGCCATTTAATAGTCAATAATGAGTAAATTGTTAATTTGTTATGTAAAGAGAGTTTAAATTAAACGAAAAAAAAAATTTAATGAAATGAAACTCACTTTATGCGTAGTTAGCTACTTTCTAATATATTCATATTTGTTTTGCGCATAATTTAGACACCACTTAATAATGCAAAAATTCCCATTTAAGCCGCATTTAGTTTGTAAATAAAAGAATTTGTGCGTATTTATTGTGGCGCTCAGTAGCTTTAAATAAGAAGACTGGTTGGTTGGCTGGTAAGCACTATTCGAATGCTTATTGTAGCTTACTTTAATTAGTTTTAAAAAGTTTTTATTTTATTTTTAAAGCCTCTAGTACTTAGCAAACAAACATTAAGACAGTGCATTTAAGACATACTTGGCATTTAAAATATCTCGAGAGAATTTTTTAGACGCTTAATATCGTTTGAAGAAGCCAATGTAAAAATAAATTAAGCTAATTTTAAATTCAGGAGCAAAAACTAAATTAAAGAGAAAATTGTATAAAAATTAAAAATTTTCGACCAAATATTTTTTTTTGGTGGCAACTCTCTTCTACTAAAATTTTAAAATTTTTTAATTTATAAATTCCTATATATGAAATGAAAATGAAAGTTGTTCACATTTATTTTCCATAATTTTTTGAAAGAGTTGTCACCAGTTTTAAATAATTATTTTTATTTTCGATTTCACCAAACATAGCCCGAAAATTAATCGAATGAATGAAAATATTTATTTTGCGTATTTCACCGTTTCTTCTTTCCTTTGTAAAGTTATTTCAGAAATAAATATTTTATATGGCAACTCCATTATATATATATATATTTGGCGTAGGAACCGCTTTAAGCGATTATAGCCGAATCCACCAGAGCGCGCCACTCATTCCTCCTTTTTGCTTTTTGGCGCCAACTGGAAACACCAAGTGAAGCCAGGTCACTTTGCACTTGGTCTTTCCACCGGAGTGGAGGTCGTCCTCTTCCGCGGCTTCCTCCAGCGGGTACTGCATCGAATACTTTCAGAGCTGGAGTGTTTTCTTCCATCCGTACAACATGACCTAGCCAGCGTAGCCGCTGTCTTTTTATTCGCTGAACTATGTCAATGTCGTCGTATAACTCGTACAGCTCATCGTTCCATCGTCTGCGGTATTCGCCGTTGCCAATGTTTAAGGGACCATAAATCTTGCGCAAAACCTTTCTCTCGAAAACCCCAAGAGTCGTCTCATCGGATGTTGTCATCGTCCACGCTTCAGCGCCATACATCAGGACGGGAATAATGAGCGACTTATAGAGTTTGATTTTGGTTCGTCGAGAGAGGACTTTACTTTTCAATTGCCTACTCAGTCCAAAGTAGCACCTGTTGACAAGAGTGATTCTGCGTTGGATTTCAAGGCTGACATTGTTGGTGTTGTTAATGCTGGTTCCCAGATAAACGAAATTATCTACAACTTCAAAGTTATGACTGTCAACAGTGACGTGGGAGCCAAGACGCGAGTGCGCTGACTGTTTGTTTGATGACAGGAGATATTTCGTCTTGTCCTCATTCACCACCAGACCCATACGCTTCGCTTCTTTATCTAGTCTGGAAAACGCAGAACAAACGGCGCGGTTGTTGCTTCCGATGATATCAATATCATCGGCATACGCCAGGAGCTGTACACTCTTGTAGAAGATTGTACCCTCTCTATTTAGTTCTGCAGCTCGTATTATTTTTTCCAGCAATAGATTGAAGAAGTCGCACGATAGTGAGTCACCCTGTCTGAAGCCTCGTGTGGTATCAAACGGCTCGGAGAGGTCCTTCCCGATCCTGACGGAGCTTTTGGTGTTGCTCAACGTCAGCTTACATAGCCGTATTAGTTTTGCAGGGATACCAAATTCAGACATCGCGGCATAAAGGCAGTTCCTTTTCGTGTTATCGAAGGCAGCTTTAAAATCGATAAAAAGATGGTGAGTATCGATTCTTCTCTCTCGGGTCTTTTCCAAGATTTGGCGCATTGTGAATATCTGGTCAGTTGTCGATTTTCCAGGTCTAAAGCCACACTGATAAGGTCCAATCAGTTCGTTGACGGTAGGCTTTAGTCTTTCACACAATACGCTCGACAAAACCTTATATGCGATATTGAGGAGACTTATACCACGGTAGTTGGCGCAGATTGTGGGGTCTCCCTTCTTATGGATTGGGCAGAGAACACTAAGATTTCAATCGTCAGCATGCTTTCTTCCGACCATATTCTACAAAGAAGCTGTTGCATGCACCTTATCAGTTCTTCGCCGCCGTATTTGAATAGCTCGGCCGGTAATCCATCGGCCCCCGCCGCTTTGTTGTTCTTCAAGCGGGTAATTGCTATTCGAATTTCTTCATGGTCGGGTAATGGAACATCTATTCCATCGTCATCGATTGGGGAATCGGGTTCGCCATCTCCTGGTGTTGTACTTTCACTGCCATTGAGCAGGTCGGAGAAGTGTTCCCTCCATAATCCCAGTGTGCTCTGGGCATCCGTTACCAGATTACCTCCTCGGTCCCTACATGATAACGCTCCGGTCTTGAAACCTTCTGTAAATCGCCTCATCTTTTCATAAAATTTTCGAGCATTACCCATGTCGGCCAGCTTTTCAAGCTTTTCATACTCACGCATTTCGGCCTCTTTCTTTTTGTGTCTGCAAATGCGTCTCGCTTCCCTCTTCAGTTCTCGATATCTATCCACCCCGAACGTGTTGTGGTCGATCGCAACGTTGCGAGGTAGACAGTCTGTTTTCTCTCCACTGCGGAACGACAATTCTCATCGTACCAACTGGTTTTTTGGCGTTGCCGGAGACCAATTGTTTCGGCTGCAGCGGTATGCAATGAGTTTGAGATGCCGTTCCGCAGCTCCCTTATATCGAGATGCTGATGAGTGCTCTCAGAGAGCAGGAGTGCAAGTCGAGTAGAAAATCGTTCGGCTGTCGGTTGTGATTGCAGCTTTTCGACGTCGAACCTTCCTTGTGTTTGTTGACGGGCGTTCTTTGCTGCACAGAGGCGAGTGTCTTCCGTCTATCACAACGTGATCGATTTGATTGCGCGTGTTTCGATCAGGGGACAGCCACTTTGCTTGATGAATTTTTTTATGCTGGAATCTGGCACTACAGACAACCATATTTCGGGCCCCAGCGAAGTCGATCAGCCTCAGGCCGTTTGGCGATGTTTCGTCATGGAGGCTGAATTTTCCGACTGTTTTGCCAAAGACACCTTCTTTACCCACACTGGCGTTAAAATCGCCAAGCACGATTTTGACATCGTGGCGGGGGCAACGCTCATAGGTGCGTTCTAGGCGCTCATAGAAAGCATCTTTGGTCACATCGTCCTTCTCTTCCGTTGGGGCGTGGGCGCAAATCAGCGATATGTTGAAGAACCTCGCTTTGATGCGGATTGTGGCAAGACGTTCATCCACCGGGGTGAATGCCAGGACTCGGCGACGTAGTCTCTCTCCCACCACAAATCCAACACCGAATTTGCGCTCCTTTATATGGCCGCTGTAGTAGATGTCACAAGGACCCACCTTCTTCCGTCCTTGTCCCGTCCATCGCACTTCTTGGATTGCAGTGATGTCAGCCTTTAGTTGTATGAGGACATCAACCAGCTGGGCAGAGGCACCTTCCCAATTAAGAGTCCGGACATTCCAGGTGCATGCCCTCAAATGATCCTTAGTACGTTTGCAGGGGTCGTCATCAAAAGGGGGGTTTCTCATCCGAGGCTCGGTGTTTGTTTTCATTGGGGAGATTTTTTTTATGTGGTGGGTCCCAAGCCCTACGCACAACCGCAGAAGCGGGCTTCGCTTTCTCACTTTAGCTCGCCTCCAAACGGATGTCTGTTAGCTACCCAGAGGATACTTGGTCTAAAACCGGAAGTCGTGAGCTGCTTGAGTCATATGCAAAAGAATCGTTCCTGGACACTCCCAAGTGAATGGCAATCAGAAACTTTCCTCACTTGCGTGAACTTCTACATATGACCCCATCCCCCAAACGAAATCTTCAAATAATTCCTAGGATAGTATCAACAAATCTCTAGAAGGGTTACTAGTTTTTATACCAAGTTAGGTTTTAAATACTATAGAGGCTTAATTTTGCAGTGCTGCCAACTACATATACTTATTTGACAAAGGAAATTATAAGAAAATTTTTCTAAAGTTTATAAGTTTATAATACAAGATTGGTGATTGAAATAATACATTGAAGAAAAAATTTTGAAACAGGGTTGCCATTTAATTAAAAATTATAAAAACAATTATCAGTTAATGATAAAATAATAAATAGATAATTGTCTTCGAACTGGGAAGTGAAAGGAATTGAGTTAAACAACTTTAGAGGAGAGTTGCCACATAATAGAGAATTAGACTGGTATAAAATAATTTATTTGAAATATTTTGTATTAATTGAGTTGATTCAAATAAACGTAATAAATTTAAAAAATATATTTTTGATTAATTTTACTTGTTACTCACCCGAGCTAAGGTATATTATCTTTTATAATTTTTTTGTAAATATGTAAATATGTATATTGTACACTTGGTTGAATCATTTAACTTTTTGTTAATAAAAGACAACAAAAAAAATAACATTACTTCAGTCTAAGTTCTGCACTAAAAATATATCTTTATTGCCTTAAGCTGTATATCCTCCACTGGCAAATATTACTCAATTCTCTCTAACACATATTATTGTAGTATGAAACAGTATTTAGTGTAGATGAAGAGTCAGAGGTGATTATTAAAGTTAATAGATGTGTTCTCTAGTTAGAAAAAAGGAAACAACTGTAATTATGAAACCTTAACAGTAAAACATCACTAAAGAATTCAATTAAAATTAAAATTTATCAAATAAAAAAAAATTTTAAAAACAGCTTGCGTGAGAACAACTTTAAAAGCTTTAATAAGAATAAAAACATAAAAAAACTATAAAAAACAAGTAAGGAAAGGCTAAGTTCGGGTGCAACCGAACATTTTATACTCTCGCAATTTATTGAAGAAACTTATTATATATGCGGAACCACCGTATTTTTGAAAAACCTATAATTAGGTATATGAGAGCTAGGATATGTTAAGACCCGATTTTAATAATTTTTTAACAGAACACTATTAGAAGAAAACAATTTCCTCTGAATTACATTATCTGAGAGATTTACCCAAATTTTCGGTTAAAATTTACCCTTAGGCACTGAGTTCCACATGTTCGATATCTGGGGCCTTGAAAAGTTATAGTCCGTTTTCGACAATTTTTTCACAAGTGAAGTTAGAGATGATATGTACTATTTGTGTAAAGTTTTATTCCACAATCTTCATTGCTTCCTTATGTATACATGATAAAGTGAAAGAATCAGATGAAATTCAAATTTGAGTTATAAGGAAAGTAGTCGTGGTTGTGAACCGATTTCGCCCATTTTTTATCCGTGTTATCAGGGGTCAAGAAAATATTATATACCGGATTTCATTGAAATCTGTCGAATACTTCCTGAGATATGGTTTTTGACCCATAACGGGGATGCCACGCCCATTTTCCACTTTGTAAAAAAATCTGAGTGCAGCTTCCTTCTGCTATTATTTCTGTGAAATTTAGTGTTTCTGACGTTTTTCGTTAGTGGGTTAACCCAGTTTTAGTAATTTTCAACCTAACCTTTGTATGGGAGGTGGGCGTGGTTATTATTCGATTTCAACTATTTTCATGGTGTGTGGTGGGGTACTTAAGAGAACAGACTGCAGAAAGTTTGGTTTATATAGCTTTATTGGTTTGCGCGATACATACAAATAACCGATTTGGGGGCGTGGTCACGCCCACTTCCCCAAAAAAAAATTACATCCAAATATGCCCCTTCTTAGTGCGACCTTCTATTCCAAATTTTACTTTTATACCTTTATTTATGACTTAGTCCGACATTTTGTGGGCGTGGCAATGGGCCATTTTCGAAAGCAACCTCCTCAGGGTGCCAAGGAATACATGTTCCAAGTTTCGTTTAGATATCTCAATTTTTGCACAAGTTATCCGTTGCACGGACAGACGGGCAGACATTCGGATTTTTACTCGTCTCGTCAACCTGATCATTTTGATATATATATAACCCTATATCTAACTCGTTTAGTTTTATGACTTACAACCAACCGTTATGTGAACAATACTATAACACTCTCTTAGCAACTATTGTTGCGAGAGTATAATAAAAGGAAAAACATAAAAAAATAAAAAACAAAAATTATGAAAATAAAAAAATAAAGAAATAAAGAAACTACAAGCCAAATTGAAAGAAGAACAAGCTCATTCGCATGTTTGTTTCAACAAAATGTAGTGCAAAACACAAAAATCACAGCAATTCAGAACATGACAAATAAAGCAAAAAACAACAAAAAATAGTTTGAAACATTTATTGCAAACGGCGAAAAAAAAATATGTGATTTTTTGCTTTATTTTAATTTTTTTTGGTATTTTATTTTCCGAAAAAAAAACAAGCATTTAATGTAAAACCAAAAAAACACGAACGCATTGCACAGATCAACAGCAATAGCAACAATTGCAAAATCGCTGACAAGAACAAATACAACAAGCGCAACGCAAACGAAATTAGCAACATAAATGAAATCTGTTTTTATATATACGATATTTGAATGTGTGTGTGCGCGACAGTGCATGGCAGTAGCAGTGAAGTAATGAAGTGCGAACTAAAACGGCAGCAAAAATAAATCGCACAAAAAGCGAACAAAAGCTTAACTGCAAGCATGAAGTGAAGCAATGAAAAAGTGAAAAGCTGTGAAAGAACGAAAAACGATTGAGACAGTAAGCGCAAATGAACTCAGAATCACAACAATCAAAAAACATATGAGCAATGTCATCAACATGAGCGCGAGAACACAACTGAACTGCAAGAAAGCCGGATACGAGCAGATATCAGATAAAAGTAAGACACAGATAGACCGCTACACAAGCGATACAGGTGAAAATAAATGCAAGCCAGGCGGGGAAAGGGCAACAAAAACACATGTGTAATAATTACGAAAGCAGCTGACGCTTGCGAAATGAAAAGTAATCGTTGCTAGAGAACATGTTGCCTAGTAATTAGTACTATTTTTGATAATTCATTCTAAATAGCATATGCGACGCTTTAAAAGTGCCGAGCGCATGTGACAACGTTAGTCGAAAAAGAAAATTGAAATGAAGGCGACAACAGAAACAGAAACAGAACAGTATTTTTTGAAAAAATCAAAACAACAAACCAAACAGCACCCAATCAAAAGTGCTGCGATGCTACTAAATGATACAACAACAACAATGACAATGTCGTCGGCAATAGTGACGACAGAACTGTGCTACTTCGTAGACATACACACACACATTCACTGCATATAAACACATATACATATATATGTATGCGTTCGTGTGCATGTGTTCATGTCAATTGTTCGCGCTGATTGTATCTACGAGATACACGTACTTAAATATTTATACACCACTCACGGTTGATTTTTTTCGATTTTTTTTATTATTTTTTCAACGCGGCCGCGCTGAAATTGCTTGCACAGATTACGCACGCATCAATTTCGTAAGTCCACCAAAGGCTGACAACTACTATATACGACGACAACAACCGAAGCAACATGAACAACTAGAAGAAGAAAATTTAAAACCAAAAAAAAAATTAAAATAAATAAAATTTTAGTAATCAAGCAGCGCCAACAATTGGCAAACGAACACGCCTCGAGCGTCTTTGCTACTCTTGTTAATGGTGGGGAAATATTTCACTAAATTGTGGTAGATTAGTTGAGAAATTGTGGATAGTTCAAAGCATGTGGGACTAAATATAAAACCTTCAGCCAATCTCACGAGATTTTCTTATGTAAAGTTGTCTAAGTATTCAGTTAGATATCCTAAGTGAGTTGGCTATGACTTTGAATTAATAAGATGGAAGACCTGATATCTTGAAAAAATTTTCCTGGAGGATGTACGTTGCTTTATGGCCATCACCTCAAAAATATTCAATTATACAGCGAAAATACTTCATTTGGTACGAGGGTTAAGGTCGAAATGAACATGGTCGAAGTCAAATGTTTCTAAAACACTCGAGAACCTGACCAAGGGTTCAATATCCACTCGATACAAAAATTTACTATATGCGATTTCGAGAAGGAAAGATAATTCGGAAACTTCATATATCGAGTTCACGATCTTCCATATATATTCTGAAATACTATATACGAATCAAGGATTGTATTTTCCAACAAAAAACGGTGGAGTCACAGTCAAAAAGCAACTGTCTGGCAAGACACCAGACCCTAAAAAATCGAAATTTTTTACGAAATGTACCTTCTACCCGTCATCGACCGCATATAATATTATACATTTAATCAGCATAGGTTTTTAGAACTTAGGCCTTTTAGTTAGAAGAATATCTCGATCTAGATACTAAAACATCTCTTTCAAATAAATCCGTTCTTCCGCAACTACTTTTTCCTGGTATATTTAATATTTTAATGTCTTCTTCATATTTTCTAACCCACAGAGCACTCTTTCAAACAATATGAAGCCTTTGCAAAGCACTTCTCAAACTGTGCAACACTCGGCGGGTTTCATACAGCTGTTTTGTGTTTAACATTTCTCAGTTATTGCATTAACCTGATTTCCAACTTTTTTCATGTCTTACTTTTTCTATTCTACTCGTTGTTGTTTTTTCTATTTGTTTTATTTTTGTATTTTTTATTTTCATTCATTGCTTCACCGTTGAATAATTGCATACGAGCGTGTTGTGTACGTATAAACTTACATAAGTGCAAACTGAGTTTCTTTCAACTCGCATCATATGACCCCCATTTCGCCCGTTTCATGTGTGCTTCGCTGAAGTCGCGTCGTAGAATGTGCGCTCAAAAAGGCGTTTAGAATTTGTGTGACTTGTGTGATAAATGGCTGCTTGCCGGTTGACTAACTGTGCTATATTGGTGCATATGTTCGTACATACATATATGTATCTTAATTTGCGATTTTATGAATGAGTTTTAGCATTGAAGACCACCTGCTGTAATAAAGATTATATGAGATCGTCGTATTTAAATTTAAATATTTTGTTTTTTTTTTTCTTAAGAAAGATGCTGATTAGTCACAAAAGCTTACATAAAGATGAGTTGTTTTAGAGTTATGATAGCATATAGACTATTTTACGTCAGGATTTTTGAGGTTAGTAAAGTTAGAACCATTTACTGTATCTCATTGAAACTAAAGAATGCTCTGTTATAGTTCAAAGGGGATCTTTGAAAAAGTTCTTCGACAATTTTCTGCAAGCCTCAGAGATCTGGTGAGCTTTTTTTTTATTTTAATTTAATCTTTGTTATACTAAAGTTTTGATAGAGAGGCATCTAATGAGTCAGTTTATTTAGTTAAAAAAACGTTCTATTTTTGCTTTAAGTATTATAATGAAAAAATCTTAATATGCAGAAGTATTTCAACCATAACAAAATATAATATTTTATCTTAATAGGCAAGCCCGCGTCGTACAATATCCTCAGCCTTACTAATTGCACATTCAACAATAATTTTATTGTTTTCACTTTTGAATAATGAAGTATCATTTCTAACTTTTCAAACCAACTGCTTCCTAAATAACTTTTCAGCTTTTGTAACTTTTAACACAAGCATTCATATCGTAGACCAGTAGGTACCCTGTAGGGAAAATGGGAAATTTAGAAAATTGTTTTATTGCATATTTTTCTATAAATAAATAATTAGGAAAGAAAACAATTTGTTTTTTTTTTTCTAGACTAGAAAATTAGATAGACATAGTGAAAAGACAACTAGTTTTCTCCAAAAATTTTGCAATTATCGAAGTATTTATTTTCTGCCATATTTACCTATATTCATTATCACGTTTTGAACTTCTAAAGTCTTCTATAAGACTTAAGATTGGAAGATTTTAATTTTTAAGATAACTGAATAACTTCCTACAGGGTACTTAGTACTTAGGCATTTAAATACAAACAATCATAAGCTCTCTTGGATTTTACAATTTTTTGTTTCCGTCAGCGGCACAATGGATTCTAAGATTCCTCAACAACCAACCCTACGCATTATTATTGACGTCAAAATTCAAAGACAAGCATTTGATTCACAGGTTCAGCATTAAGATTAAATGAGTTTGGTAGATATCATATGAAATTGTCAGACTACCAAACACATATTACTGTTATTGATTATAGTACATTAACATTGCACATCAAACCCGAGTTTAAGGCATTTTTTTAAGTCAAATTTAGAAGCTCAAAGTTTGATACAAGATCGTTATGTTTGTGGACGATTATGAATTGTCAAAGCCACGCTGTTCAATCATATGGTATGTTTACCGGGTGTCTTTCCTGTAATTTTCCTCATACTCATAAATACTGATATAATTCTTATGTGCTATAAAGCGCAATAGATCATTCGTTATGGCACAACAACACAGTGCTTCAACAAAAATTATATCATTTCATATATTATTCAATATTTCAACATTTTTCCACTCACCTGCTTGAACAGCAACAATAACTGTGTGCATTTAATACAAAATTGTGCAATATTAATAATGAATTGTGATTAATTTCCACTATAAATTCGAAGAATACACTTAACTCGATAGATAAATGTTAATATATGTATAATCTTTTATAGATTATAACTTTTTTTATTTGATTTGTTTTGTATTTTCACTTATATAATATATATATTTTTTTTTAGCACAATGATTTGTATTTTTGTATATGATGATTACACAATTTTTTTATTTTTACATTTATTTTTTTTTAAGATGGTTGTGGTGACACTTTATAATTATATTAGAACAATTATATTAGAATTTAGCCAAATATTTAGCTTGATATTTTGTTCTTCACTATTTTTCTTTACAATTTTTAGTTAAACTTTCTTCTAAATTTGGAAAATATTAAGTGAGTATTACGCACTATTTTTAAACACTGAAAAATTTTGTTTCGGGTAAATTATTTTTATTTTATTTTTTTTTTTGCAAAAATGTGCATATACTAATGGTGTAATTTTTATTTGTTTAAATAGAAAATATATGGAAATTGGTTGCAGATTTTTTAAAAACATTGAAGTGTTAATTTTATTTATATTTATTTTTTTTACAGTTATAACAAAGTTTTTAAAATGTCTTCAAAAAAAATTTATAGTTTTTAATTTATTGTTTTTTTTTTTTAATTTTTAAATTATTGTGAATATTTTTTATTACAAAAAATTCAAATATAAAAATAAAAAAATGCCGATCTAAATCTAAAATTTATATATTATTTTTTAAATTATTTATTTTAATTTTTAATTTTTTTGTTTCAATATTTTTTATTATTATAGGTTTTATTTTTAATATTTATTTTATTTAAGTATTTGGTTTTTTTACTTAATTAGATTTTTTATAATTATTAATTTTTATAAAATTCATAAATTATTTTATTTTATTTTTTTTAATAGTAAGAAAATTTTTTATTTAAAAAAATGCGATTAAAATTAAATTTTTTTGTAATTTTAAATTTAAAATTTCGTCAGCATTATAGTTTTTATTTTTAATTTTTTATTTTATTTAAGTATTCCTATCCCGCGCCGTTTGTTCTGATTTTTCCCGCATGGATAAGGAGGCGAAGCGAATGGGTCTGGAGGTGAATGAGGACAAGACGAAATATCTCCTGTCATCAAACAAACAGTCGGCGCATTCGCGTCTTGGCTCCCACGTCACTGTTGACAGTCATAACTTCGAGGTCGTAGATAATTTCGTATACCTGGGAACCAGCATCAACAACACGAACAATGTCAGCCTCGAAATCCAGCGCAGAATAACTCTTGCCAACAGGTGCTACTTTGGACTGAGTAGGCAATTGAACAGTAAAGTCCTCTCTCGACGAACCAAAATCAAGCTCTACAAGTCGCTTATCATTCCCGTCCTGCTTTACGGTGCAGAAGCTTGGACGATGTCAACATCAGATGAGACGACACTAGGAGTTTTCGAGAGGAAAATTTTGCGCAAGATTTATGGTCCTCAGAACATTGGCAACGGTGAATACCGCAGACGATGGAACGATGAGCTGTACGAGTTATACGACGACATTGACATAGTTCAGCGAATAAAAAGACAGCGGCTACGCTGGCTAGGTCATGTTGTCCGAATGGACGAAAACACTCCAGCCCTGAAAGTGTTCGATGCAGTACCCGCCGGAGGAAGCCGAGGAAAGGGAAGGCCTCCACTCCGTTGGAGGGACCAGGTGGAGAGCGACCTGGTTACACTTGGGATCTCCAACTGGCGCCGAACTGCGAAGGAGAGAGACAGGTGGCGCACTATCGTCGATTCGGCTATAACCGGCTAAACGGTTGCAACGCCAATCACATACATACATTCCTATTTTTAATTAATTTAATTTTTTATAATTTTTAATTTATATAAAATTCGTATTATATTATATTTTTTTTAATATTAAGAACATTATATATAAAATTTTTAATTAATAATTTTGAATTAAAATTTTTTTTAGTTTCAATATTTTTTTATTTTTATAGTTTTTATTTTAAATATTTACTGTGTACAAGTATCTGGATTTTTTATTTAATTCGTTTTTTATAATTTTTAATTTATATAAAATTCATATATTATTTTATTTTAATTTTTTTTTAATATTAAGAACATTTTATATAAAATTCTATATTTTTTAAAAATTGTAACATTTAAAAAATTAAAATTAAAAATTAAAATTAAAAATTTTATTTTTTATTAAATTTTTTATTTTCATTTTTTCAATAAATCTCCACTTGCATTCAGATTGATCTTTAATTGAGAATTTTGATTTATTTCAGCTTGGCAGCAATCAAGCGAACACATTTGTATTCACTTTTTGTACAATCGACTACACATTGCACAGCAAATCACGAGTACGAGAGCCGGCTGTGCAGCTAAATTGAAGAGAGAGCGCGCGATCGCGAGTGGTCTAGTGTGTATATGTATGTGCAAATGTTTTTCTCTTTCTTCAGAAAAATAAAAAACAAAACACAGAACTTATTGTGGCTTGCAAACAAAAGATTAAAAAATAGTATCTTAAATTTTTTTTTATTTTTTAGTAGATACACATGTTTGTGTTTTTGTTGTCTTTTGGTACAACAAAGCATCTGACATTTTTTTGAAATTTTTGTTTAGTTATTTAGCGTTTTATTTGATGGAATTTTTTTGGATTCTGTTGATTTTTCCAAAGCAAAATTAATTACTAACAAGCGCACAGTGCGCAAGAAAAATATGCATCGACATAGATATTTTCTACAATATTCAATTATTTTTGCAGGTAAAATTTTTTTTTGATTTTTGTCATTTCAAAAAACACTTCCGAATTATTCAACCAAAAATGTCTAAACGCGCTTGATATTGTTGTTGCTAAGAAAGTCAAACCGAAAAAAGTAGACAAGATAACAAAACAATTAGAAGGAGAAGAAAAAGAGCAGACGAGGTGGAACAGTGAAAAAAATTGTCAAAGCAAATAATTACACAAAACCAAATAGAAATAGAAATAGAAATGTAGGCAGAAACATCAATAGTTTGACGCGCGCTCGCACACAACGCTTGGATATATATCTATGTATGCATGTATGTGTGTGTGCGGTAGAACACACATGAGTGTAGCCAACAAAGAATCGAAGAATAAGAAAATAAATATGCACAGATACAAGCGCAGCTAGCGGCTTTGCTAAGAGCAACAGCAACAACAACAACGTTACTAACAAAATAAACAAATGCGCGAGTTTAACGCGCCAACAACAACAACAAAAGCAGCGTTAGCGGCATTTTACCGCGCTTTACAGCCAATTTCAGCGGACGGCGCGACACTGAGCTCCGCTCCATTAGCGTTCCATTGCACCGGCTCCGAAGCCCAGCAATGCGCTGGGTGGGACGCTTGGTGAGGCGACGCTCGCGCATATTGGCTTTGTTACAAAACCTCAGTTACAATGAATGCTAAGCTCTGGCATACAAATACAATATATATACATATGTACATATATGTATGCGCGACAGCGGCACGCTCAGGTATGCAAAGGTGGCGACGCTGTTTGTATGTATGTCTCTCTGTCTGTGCGCTTGTAATGTGCTATGCAACGTTGATTACATTGACTACTTTTGCTTCGACTACTGAGTTATTCCGTCTCCGCCCATTACCGTGACTGCTTGGCTGCTACTTGCGATGGTACGTGATTTTTGTTTCGTGCCGTTCGTGGGTGCATCGAAAGCGAACGGGTAGGGGGTGGTAAGGAGCGTGTTTTAGAGTTTTCATTGCGCCTTTGGCGAGTAGAGTATATCGGTGAAACTAGCGATATTTAGGAATTCCTTGAAATCTCACGTTTAACTCTGGAATCTGGCGCCAACGTCGTGACTTGGGTGTAAACAACAGCTACTCGGCAAGGCCTTACAGGAATTTGAAGTTTGACACGAAGGTTTCTAGAATTGTGTTTTTTGGTCGTAGCGCAGAAGTTAAGGTTCTTCTCCGAAAGCTAATATATGGAATCATTGCGCGATATATTAAGGCAGATTGTGTTATATTATCATGAGATCCAACTGCTTCAAGTCATGAAACATGAGAACTTTCACGTAAACTTTCGATAATCACAGTTCCTCAAATCTAAAGCTATTTCTTATATGGTTTCCAAGTAACCAAATCTCTCACAGAGTCTGGACAAACTATATCAGCGAACAGTTAATTAATTTTTTTGGACACACGTGTCTGAGACTATTTATTCTCGAAGAGCTGTACTACTTAAGACACATATCATCGCTAAGAGCTTGACGGTTCTCAAAACTGTTTCTTTTAAAATAAACGAATGATCGAACTCCAGAAAGCACTCGCGAAGCACAAAATTCATTCTTAACAGATTCCAATCTTCGTTTCGAACGACATTCGAGCCTGTATAGCCGAAATAGATCTGCCCACTACTACGAGTATATCTGCAAAAACAACCCAGACGGAGAAGATTACTACGATTCTTCCACTTGATCAGATGACAGAAGAAGATTTAATAAGAATATCTAAGATCTTTAAGATCTTTGACGTTTATCACTAAGCATCGGTTGTAAACTATCACGATTAAGCGGATTAAGATCTTTCAACAGCATTGACCAGGATCATACTGTTACTGTCCTCATTCAGCTTACACCAGCTTGATTTTTTTATAAAAAATTACTCTTTATCTTTTGCAATTATAGACTTAAAAGCCTATTATATGATCGATCTGTGGTTACAGGACAGAGTCATAACAAAACATAAAGAAACTGAGAGCTATATATGTTACTTTTTTACAAAATTGAAGCTACGTTAGTTCATTCAACAGCTTCCGAAATTTTTTGTTTCACAAATGCCTTTTAATGCTCCTCTAAGGTCGAGGTCAAAAGACTGACAGAATTATCTTAAACAGATAACACTGCATTTTTTTATCAAGTCATAGAGACTTAAATGCATTAGCGACAACAAATACATGACAAAAGAGATTAGTCTGTACAATGATTAACTAAGAGCTAAAACTTATTAGACAAGCACACCCACGCCTTCCGCTCACTATTCTTCTAGTAATTTACGCACTTCGCCACAAACCTAAAGATTAACCTAGGTCATGAAGAGCCTCAACCAACCCAACAACAACAACATGCTCATTATGGCTTAAGCCACTAACAGAACTGACACTATCGACCCACGGTCGGCAGCTTCCATGCAGAAATTAACACAATTACCGTAACTCAAATGAAAACTTCAGCGCACTTTTATTGGCTGAGCTTGTCTCGCGCGCTCGTAGCTCGCAAGGCGCACATTAACAAGGGATATCGCCGATAAGTACTTGTTTGCTAAATATTATATATCAGTGGAAGGGACAAGTGAGACTTGGCTGAACGCGCTGATAAAACGTGACAAGCTAATGGACCGCTAATGTCGTACGCGTCTCGTCAGCGACGCGTGAAAAATTAGACGCAAAGTGTTTGTTTTTGCAATGGTCATGGTTTCATGGTTTCAAAACCTCTGACTGCGGTTGTTGTTGTTGGCAGCGCACTTAAGCGCAAATATTGCGTTAGATATGCAAGTGCAACGCGCGCACCCCACTCGGTTCCACACGCAACTCGGCGGCGTACCGCGGCAAATCCGCAAACTCAAAACGATTTGTCACGTTAAGCAACGCCGCAGTTGCGTCGTCTTTAATGACCGTCCGTCCGTCTGTCTGTCTGCCTATTTATTAGCACGCTTTAACTGGTACCTTTGTTATTTGTCCGTTGCGCGGCGAGTAAATTAGCTTTGTCTTTGCACTTCGGGTCGTCGTTCTTTCTTTGTATTACATGCCTTCATTCTTTGATTTCTTTACTTGCTTGCTGACTGGCTGACTTCTTCTGGTTTCTTGCCAGTTTAGCTTCACTACACTTCACTTTGGTTTTGCTTTTTATTATTCTTTGTATTTTTGCTTTACTTTGCTTTGTTTCGTGTTTGTGCGTTCTCGAGCTAAAGTAGCGCGCGCGAGCCCGCTCTCGAAGCGTTCGAAATGAGTTGTGTGGTATCTGTTATCGTTTCGCCGCGATACGTGTATCTTGAAATTCTGTCAGAACGCAACTGAATTCACAGTGTGCGGATAATTCGCACACAGCCACTGCTGGAGCTGATTGTGTCCACAGTCGTTCGCAGCTATTAGCAGCTAGCTCTGCTTATTTGCTTGGTGCTCTTCTTCGCCGACGCTGGCGCTGACGTCGGACGTTGGACGCCGTGTGGATGGTCGCATTGTTAGTTGGCATAGAACGACGTTGCGCAGCTGTGGAGTTGCCATAGTGATGGAATTTGTGATTAATTCAAAAATTTAAAATTATACTGAGAGTTTACCAAATAATTTAAGAATTTATTATTAAATATTTATGGTGAAAAAAAGTAAGAAAATAAAAAAATTTAAATTTTTGACAATTTTTTTAAATTCTTTTTAAATTAAAAAGAATATCCGTTTAAAAATATTAATTTCATTAAGATGATTTTTGGAATACCCATTCCATTGCTTTCATTTTATTGTGAAAAAGTGGCGTTATCTATATGGAGTTTTCAATAAACAAAAATATTATTTCCAAAGCTTGGCTTCAAATTGCCACACTTCGTCTTAAAGCTTTAAATACCACACTTCCTAATTAAAGCCTAAATTTTGGGATATTTTTGAAGAAAAAAGTTAATCTGAATACAATTTGTTGCTCAGAAATTGCATAACAAAACGCAGGCTTTGAATCTGGCTGACTTATAAAGCTGATACGAAGAGGTCCCATATCATCCTCAATATAAGAACCCTTACATTAAGGTAAAGCATTTAATTAATCATTAATTTACTCGAAGAAAATCGAAAAATATATCAGATCCAAACAGATAATTTACTTTTAGAAATTTCATAAATAAATTATAAAAATGTTTCATAAATAAAAAATAATTTTATCACCAAAAAACCCAAAAACAACTTCCTGGCAACATCACTATTCAACCAAAAGCCGAGTGTAAAGTTGTTGCTGCTGACTGCTGAGTTGGAGGTTGCTGTTGGTTATGCTGCCGCTACGCTCTCACCTTGCTGGGACGCTCACCCACAAACAGCCCGTGTTGTTTGCACGCACACACACATGCGCCCAGCTACCATTTGCTTGCTTGCTGGCGGTGTCTCTCACAATGCCGGTGCTTAGCTACTCAACTGCAGCTTGTTGCTTGACGCTGTATCTTAAAGATATACTATTTACACACCTCGTCCACACCACCAAAATAAGCAACAGACTTTGTTCTAAACAGAAAAAACAACAACACTTAGATTTTTCACTCTCTCACGCGTCGTTTGTGAGCAGCGCTGCTTTTTAGGTAAATGTTGCTGAGCGCAAATGTTTCGCAACATATGTGTGGCAACAATTTGTTTGAATTTTTGTTTGTATGATGCGGTTTTAAATATGAAATATTGAAATTGAATTTGTTAATTTGGAAATTTTTTTATAAAAATTCAGAAAATAAAAAATATCAATATTATTGCACAATATTTTGATATAATTTCTAACTAAGTTAAAATATATTTTGAAATTAATATAAATGACTAAAATTTGTATTTAAAAACATTTTTTTTAACTTGTCGATGCTTACTAGCTTCTAAAATTGTTGTTGCCATACAAATTTAGATAAAAATAATATAATCAAAATTTCGAATGAACATTTGTATAAAAAGTTTTGCCAACATGAAAACTTAAGGCCAGTATTATCTCCATAAAAATTATTCTGAGGAAGATTTTAATTAAAAATGTAACTGGTTCTGTAATAATTAAGAAAAATATTTTTTGAACCCAAAAATATTATTTTATCATTTTTATTTCCTTACTTTCATTTTATTACAAAAGAACCTTTTTCATGTTACTCATACGCCACCGTGCACTGCCACTAAATTTCACACATTGGTAAGAAATTTAAACAATTTTGTAAATATATATACACAAATAATGTGGTGACATTTTTAAAATATCATGACATAATTGCAAAAATATTTCGAATACAGATTCGCGCTGAAATGTTGACAAAATTAGAATAGCACATATTAATTAAGTTGGAGCAGATAAAAATAATAACATTGCCAACTGTCACATTAACTTGTATAAACAAAATTGAGGTCAGCGCAGCATGCAGTTGATGATGACAAGAAATGAGAGTGGTACGATATGTCAGTGGAATTTTTGAAGTAAAATGGAAAAACTGAAGTAATAAAATATATGGAGAATATAACAAGAGAGTATTTGAGTTATAAAAGGGCTAACTTATGATATATTTTTCTTGAAATATTATCTGCGAAATTAAAATGCACGGACTTCTCACACTGACCTCGTTTTATGAAACATTTAAAAAAATATATTTTACAAATAAAGCAAATTTTTTTTTATTTTCAAACAAAAAATATTTTTTGTAAACAAATCAAATATTAAAAAATCAAACTTAATCTTAAAAAAAGAGATCCTTGAATTTTGAATCGTCTACCAAAGGTTTTTTTATTTAATACTATTTTCATACAGTTCATTGCTTTCTTTTAATTCTTCCAATAAACTGCATTGATTGCAAAAATGTGAAAAAAGAAAAAGGAAAAAAAACAAAAAGCATTTTCAATGCATTGTGTTCAAGTGCAGTTGGCACGCAATCAGCGAAACGAACGATGTAGAATCATTGAAAAATACAATTTAAATGAAAACCAGATAAAAAGCAAAGCTTTTGAATATGCATGCAGAACTCAATGCGGTGCAGTGAACTCACCATTTGCATTAACTCTGTGTATTGCAGCTAAACATATAAGAGCCAGCATACATGTCTCCCACTAGAACTCGCTCTTGCAACTCAACATAGAAAGTCACGTTTATTTAATAGTGAACTGTTAATTTACCACATTTTTCTATGAACGTTGAATTCAAAACAATTATTTTAAATTAAGCTAGTTCACACTTTCAAAATAACTACATAAATATAGTTGCATAGTTTCCAAAAATAATTCACTCTTTAAAGCCACTGAGCTCTTCGCCGCACACTTCACTAAAAGTGCATTGCTATTAATTACCGTAAAACAAGTGAAAACATTTCACATAGTTTATGTAAGTAAGTATGTTTATATGTGAGTTTTTTGCACATCGCTTTAATTGCCATCATTAACTTCGCTGACTGCATGGCATGCGCTCGATTGCTATGCGCACACAAACCCTGTAGGAAAATATGCGTGAGAAATTTCCATTTCATGCGCTTAAAATTAAAATGTTATGTATTTTATATATAAGAACAACAAAACAACTAAATTTTTTGTCAAAATAAAAGCTTTTCAAAAACAGAGTTGCCACCTTTCAATTTTTTTTTTTGAAAAAGTACATATTCATTATCTAATATATAGATTTCAAGAGAGTTTGTTGGAATGATTTTTATTGAAATAAATTTTAGTATAGAGTTGCCACCTAACGATAAAAGTAAAATTAAACAAAGCATTAGAAAATTTGTGCCAATTATAAAGCGTTTAAAGGCGGATTTTGGAGAGATATTTTCGGAAAAAATTATTTTAGACAAATTTTGGAATGGAATACTTCGATGAAACTCTGAATTTTTGAATTCTAAACAAATTTATTACATTTCAAATATTAATATTTCAATTTATAAGCCAGGAAAAATATGGCAAAGTCTACTACTAGTACTTAATTATATTGAAAATGATACCTGTATAAAGGAAATTGAGGTTATGTTACTCTTGTCACTTTGCCAATGATGAAAGCGTTTCCTGCATGGTTCATAACAAATTATAAATTTTGTTGGTGAATGCATAAATGCATTTGCTGTTTTTCGCAAAGATCTCGGTGGTATTTTACAGTTTTTTGCGTGTTGAGCGTCTCTGTTGTTGTTGTCTACTATTGTCTACAACTACAACAGCAACACAAGTATGTCGTGTAAATGCGGCCAGTAAACCTGCAGTAGCATATTAACTGAGTGTGTGTGTGTAAGCACAATATCGTTGTTGTTAATTCACCGCTAAATCTCGCACAAGTACTTAGCTAATGTTGTAATTTTGTTTTTTGATGAGATACTTTGCACGTACTACTTAACTAATTGGTCATGCATGCAATAGCAGCATTGTTGGAATTTTGTATGAGAATGCGCGTCACTGAGTGGGTACATATGAATATATATAGTTACATACATAGATATTAACTTGTATATTTAAGCTTAAAGAGTAGGTTTGGCACTAGCTTTCGCATGCAACATCAGCAAACACTTTATATATATAGATGTGTTCATATGTATAATCATATTGCTTTGTATCAACTCCGTATTATTAGCCACATGGTGACTTTGAGCAACACTGGAATTATTAATAATGAAAAAATAATCATATATTCAATGCGTTGATTTGCATTTAGATGCGTGCCAAAGGTTAAGCGTTTATTTGTTTGTTTGAATGTTTGTTGTAGTAACAACAAATAGCACCATTTAATTTAATATTCATTTAACGCCTAGTAATAAACAATTAAAAAATATAAATATTTTTGTCATACCAATAAAAGCCTTGTCTGTTGTTGGCACATGCCTACAGATATACATTAATATTAATGGACTTATAAGTTCATTTTTGCATGATGAACTCTATATGTTCAATAGCTCAAGGTGGTTATAAGGTTTTTAAGTGTTTCCAAGGACATGGTGGCAAAATATTTTAATGAAAAAATTAAGCTCTGGAAGCACTTATTTTGGACCAAGTAGTATATGATAACCCCAAACTAAATTAATACAGCAAGTAATAAAACTATAGTTGGAGGAGATTAAGCTTCATTGATTGCTCACCATAGTCCATTACAGTTATACTACGTTCGGACCGACATTGAAAACATCTTGAAAACACAATTTGTGGATTGTGGAACCAAAGTCGTTCTGACCGACATTTTGTGTTTTCGATGCGTTTTCATTGACAGTTCACAAATTTATTTGTTTGTTTACATTTGAGCATTTGTATACTCCCGCAACGTGTTGCAAAGAAAGTAGGATGACAAGACGAGTTAAAATCCGTCTGTCCGTACAAGCGATTACTTGAGTACATTCAAATAGGTAATGCAGCATGTGTATAATGTTGAAATATAAAAAGTCAAAATCGAGTCGAGAAAAGAAAGGAAAAGAAAATGCGCTTAATAACATTAAACAAATAAATTGCGAGAGTATGAAATGTTCGGTCACACGCGAACTAAGCCCTTCCTTTCTTATTTTTACTTCTGTTTCTCCATTATTTTGACAAATAGTGGAATTTGTTTACAATATCAAATGACAATTTAGAGCTGGCAAAATATGTCTTCCAATAATATCGACTAAACTAGAGCAGGCACCGATTATAATGAGTGGAATGTAAGGTTTCAGTGAAAACTGTGATTTCGTTTGACAGATTTCACATGGATGAAAACACAAGTTTTCGTACGAAAACTCATTTTTTTCTATGAAAACATGTTTTCAATGTCGGTCCGAACATAGTATTACTAAGCTATAACATTGTTTTTATCTTGAAGTTCGTGAGTTAGATCTACTGTCCGTTTCTATATCCTTTAAGCGTAATTTTTTCGATTCCAGTCCTCTGTTCAGCGTTGAATAATTAATTTATTACTCTGTAACTCTTTCAGACTTCTCATGACTCATTCAATGTTTCATGAAACAAGTTAAGACAGATCACAGAGACATATATTTGGCATTCGTCACGGATCTCTCACAGTTGCCAAACAATTGGTACGCGAGATAGAGTACAGCTTTTGGGGTTTGATCTTTAGAAAAACATGGATAAAAAAGAATTTAAAGAGTTAAAAAATGTTGATGAAGATATATCATTGATAGATAGATAGTTTGCAGAAAAATGTTTTCATGAGTATTGTCCAAATATGAAATCTAAGAGAGCTATATGCAAGGCGAGTTACGAGTATTTTCTAGTTCAGGCTGCCAGCGACTTTTTTCAAAACTCAAAAAAATGCTCAATAGAAAGAAATGTTGTCACAATTAGGAGATAATCGGCCAAACATAAGCCTTTCGAAGCCTAAATCCTAAATAGTAGCGAAAAAAGGAAAATGGATATAATTTGTGAATGGTCCTCGATGACAACAATGTTCAATAATAAAATGGAAATTTACCAAAAAAAAAACTTTTGAAACATCATGAAACAGGCAGCTCATCTTATATAGCCGCCCAAACTTTATTGCAAATGATTGCACGATGCAATGTTTGAAACCTAATTAATGCCGATTAAAGACATACGTTTTTTATGTTCTCATTAAACATTTTGTGGGATCAATTTTTTTATAACATAAAATTTAATATATTACTTTTATAATGATCGAACGAATTTCAGAATATTTACTTTACTAATTGCCTCATTTCAAAAGAGCTAGTATATAAATATATATCCTTGAACCCATAATTTACTTCATTTAATAACAATAAAATTAGAAATAAAAAATCTCATAAAATTATTTTAAACGAGTCTTTATTGTCTAAGATTTTCGCTAACATGCAAAAAATAAATTTCGAGCGGAAAATAGCTATGTATATGTAATTCTATATATATCTATGTGGCAATGTATAAAAATAGCGATGTTGAAGTGTATTTATTTTAAAGATCTTCAAAAAGTCGTAAAGCCTTTATTATATTGTGACTAAACCGCCGACCACAAGTGACGTCACTTCAGCGGTCACAATTCAAGTACTAAGAAATGCAATGAAAACTTAAAATAACAACAACAAAAATATGCCAAAAGTTCAGTAGAAATATGTATTCTACAAAATTAATTTAAGAAAGCCATGAAATGAAAGACATTAAGTAAGACAAGTCGCTAAAATACTTTTGTAAATAAATTTAGACAAATGTCTGGATGGCTATACACACCAACGTATATAGCTGCATATGTACTGTTATGTAGTATTAATATTTAATATGTATATGTCTGCTTGTATACATGAAATTTGGCAAACACAACTGTCAACAACAAACCAGAAAATATTTTTTGATGAGCATGATGACGCGGCACAGTGGGACGTTTGATGAGGTTTAGGAAAAAAAATACTCTACTAGTATGTTTTTTTCATATTTGCACCAATTTCAAATTCTCCAATAGCCAACATAAATTCTAACTTGTTTACACGCAATAATCCTCCAATCGAACGCCTTCAACGCCGGAGGTTACACACTATTTTTTAACACATAATAAAGCGACGCGCTCGTAAATCTACGCGTACAATGTATTGCGTTTATTTTTTTCATGTTTTCAGTTCAACATTTGGACAAATAAAACCATAAATTAGCCGATTCGCAGTGCATTTGTGGCATAATAACAACTACAATAACATCAGCAACAGCTCACATATGGAAGAGTATAGTAAGAATGTAGCAAATCACTAGCGACTTGCGCTTAGCAAATACAAAATAAATGCGTTTGTGTGTGCTTCAAGTCCTGTGATTGTTTTTGCAACATTCATTGTGTTCATTTAACGAGCTGAATGCTAAAAACAGAAATTAAAATGTTTCCACGGACAGATGTTGAAACAAAATTATAGCCGACTAGATGAATGTGTTGAATAACAACACAAAAGTGTAGTATTCTAAGAAAATTTTCACAAATCTCAATCTATTTTATTGCAGAAATTTCAAATAAATAGTGTTGGCAACAAATTTGTTTCTTTTGCATAATAGTGTGTCCAACAGGCGATTTTCCGGAATTTCTGATAGAGCGCTTATGTGGAATATTTTCAATATCTTTGTTTATTTTCAAAAAGTTCAAAAAATCAGTTGAAATCTTCAAAAAATGTTTAGCAACATGTTTCACTTAGAAAAATGTTGCAGCAACATACCACCAAAATATTGCGCAACAAATCAATATTGCTCAGCAGTGAAAAAAATGTTGGAGAGGCAGGCATATCGCATCAACAACTCGCATATTCAAGTTCACTAAACACCAACACATGTGCAGAGGCAGCCATGAGCCTTGGATAAACACATATACATACACCAACACATATACATACTACCAACTGTTGCTTTTTGTATACATGTGCAAATGTTGCAATGCGGTAGCTAAGCAATGTGTAGCAGCCCGGGAGGCATATTTCGCGCTTCTATGCACTTGTTGCTTTATTGCTAATGCATACGCAGCGCACTTTACAATAATCCGGGGCATGTGCAACAATAAATAAATGTTGCATGTATGTGTTTGTGTTTATGTGTGTGTCCGATTGTTAGTAGAATAGACAATGTTTTTAAATCCAGCCTGCTGGTCAATAGCTATTTACCAATACATGCGCTGCTTGTATGAGTGTGCTTGCAAGGACTACAGCAAGGATATATCAAGGATATTTAATGCGTGGCAAATTGCAGGGCACAATAAATTGTAGGGAGCTGTTGCAGGCTGCAGACTCAGGTCGGACTTTAAAAGTTACTTTGGAGATTTTAAAGCTATTTGTAATTTAATGGTGCGATTAATTTAGGATATTCATATATATTTATAAGAATATAAAGCGAACGTATATCTCGAGCAAATGTAATCGAAAATCCTTACACTAACACATGTAAATATCATAAAATACTGCTTGTTATTGCTTCCATTTGTAAATATTGCAATTTTGGACCAGCAGGCAGACTGGCTAAGCAATATTTCTAAACACATATATGAACACTGTACATTGCTATTTAATTATACTTGTAATGAAATTCCAACTGCCTCATCAATGTCAACCTCATTATGGCCTTGAATATACTTGTACTAAATAGCCGGTTATGGCCAATACGTATGTATATGTAGTTGTACCTGTGTGTACATTTGCTTGTAGGGATATATAGAAGCTGCTTTCATCTGCTAAGCTGGCTTGTAGCAGCGCAGGACATTATGTTTGTAGGGTTGCATGATTGTTGGAGCGCTCACTACAGTCCAGCTCGAAAGCCATGAATTCGAACTTGTGGCTTCGTTCTCCATTAATACCATCATTTAGTGTTTCATTTTGTGCGAGTGTGTTTCCCCTTTCAGCAGACGCACAATTGCAGGCTTCATGAATACAAGTAGTTTACCCAATAAGCAATGAGTTGCAATTTAGAGGTGGACGGAAATTGAAGACACAAATTTCCGGGAGTATTTAAATAATTTTATATACCTTGTTGTAGTTGTTGTACTTCTCACGGTCTTAAAAATAATAATGAGGTTACCTGTAGACCATGGTATTTGTGGCCAGATTCGTTTCGGTTTCGAAAACATGATTTCCAGTTTCTGATTTGGCTACGGTAAAGGTCTAATCTTAATAAATAGACCTTAACTCAACAATAAAAGCCACCACCCGGTGGAGCTTTGAAAGCTTTTTAGACATTCAGTTCAGGCTTTTAATAACTCCAATTAGCAAATATAATTAAGTTCCGAGAATATTTCATTGTTATTTTTCACGTTTTAGAGCTGTAGCACCCGTATTCCCTCGAAAAAATAGAGCTCTATACTCCTACACAGCTTTAAGCTCCCTAAAGTTTGTTGCATTCCAAAAACCGCCTCATCAGTTAATGATGTCGTTCACATTTCTGCACCCTTTGTCACTTTAATTTTGCTCACTGGCTTAAGCAAGTAAAGTTCACTTCTATACCAAGTAACATCCTTATTTAGCGCTCGCAACCTCGAGGGAATTATTCAGCACGCCGAGGCAGCGCGCCATTATGGTTACCATTGTTATTGGTTTCGCGTCATACAAAAGCAGCCGCTTCCGCTCACCTTGAGTTCACACTTGACTCGCATGTCAAACCACCGCGCTCATGTCCGTTTTAACGGTACTTACAATGCTCTTTTGTCCGTACGCTTTCGAATGTCGCTAAGCCAAAACGATTGTGGAGATGCTGACTGTTGTGCATGGAAAACAATGAGCACATAAAGTAGAGGGGAAAGAAAGGAGTGCATAAGATAGTATAACATACAGATGTGACATTAATATTCGGTTTGATACTATTTCACTTCATAAAATAGCTTGATGTAGTGGATCTTTAGTGACCCAAATCCAGGAATGGTAATATGAACCAATTTTGATTTATAAACAGTGCATCATTCTGCTTCTTCGAACAATCCATATTCGATTTAAAGTGAATGTCGAGCATGATAATGATAATATGGAGTTAAAACCCATCAGCGAGGCTTTGGTAATACTGTCAGGGAAGACAAACGAAATCATTTTCACTTACTCTTTGTTCGTGGTTATCAAAGGTTGAGGTTGCGCAGAGGTCAACCAATATTGTCACTATCACAAAGAAAATTTCGTCACTTTTAGTCATAGTCAAACAGAACATAAGACTGCTGAGTTTCAACAAAAACTCCTTGAGACTGAAATACTTGATAAGTCGATAAAACCAAAATCTTCCATCAGAGAACATCTCAAGGAAGAGGAGAGGTCGGATAGAGAAATGTTATGGTTTTAAAATTCTGTCGAATATCTAACATCCTGGGAGGTTACCACCTGAAACCTTTTTGTGACAGAGTCACCCGAACCCTTACCTTTCAAGGGTATAGGACGTCTAGAAAGGAGATGCAAAGTTTTCGTTGTATCCACATAGGGAACCACAGGCTTATCGTAGTCTAACCACCTTTCAAGATTTTTTAAATTGTTTGGAATTAGATGATATACTTTGAAGAAGAAAAGAAGCAATGGATCATACGACTACGTTGTAGGTCAAAGGTGAACACTGAAGCATAAATAAACTTCTAATATTTGGTTAGCACCATATTGATATTAACAAAGGCAAAGCTAAACAAAAATTGTATTTTTCTTTACCCCTACATCTTTCTACACCTTTTCATCGACGAATTGCAACTCTTTAAGTTAAACAAAATCAGTACACCGCATCAACTTCATTAAAGTGTTTAGCTTATCAATATTTGTAAGTCTTCAGTCTCCCAAATATGTACCTATTCTCCTGCTCTCCTTTTGAACATTTGATGGCGCACTCATACAATTTGTTCCGCTTAAAGAGACGATATTATTCACCAACGTATATACATACCAAATTATGTACACAAGCATCAATAGTATCTACTTCAATATTTCTCATTAGCTCGTCTTGGTCGCTTGTCGTACAAAGTTAATGAACTTTCACATCGTTTAATGGGTCTTCACATTTTAAATAATTATTAAAGTACTCGCATAATAGGAAATTAATTTCGCTCGTAAAGTAAATGAGCTTCATTTCATGCCATTGTGTTTAATAAAGCCTCACGCACATATAAATTCGTATTTATTGACGAACGAGAGCAAAAAAACAACGTTTTATTGTAAGTTCTTCTGTGTGTGTTTATGTTTATGGAATGGATGGTTGCCAAAAGTGAGGAATAAATTTGCATTCGCCAATTAGTATTCATTTATTGCGCACTTTTTGCTCTCCATGATTGAGGCATAATTTAGACTTATTTGAGAAACTTTTTTAAAATATCTATACTTATTTGTTTTCAAGTACTTATGTTATAATTACTCTTATTTAGTTACTTTAATAACAAGCGAGACGAAGACTATTAGTAAAATATCGTGTCTGTCATCAGACGCTTGACTTTAAGGTTAGGTTTGATTGAGAGAGGTATGAAGATTGTCTGTACTCAAGTGTCAAATATATGTATCTAACCAAAAAATTTAAATTTTCTAACTTTATATTTGACTAAAATTAAGATCATGAAAAGAGAATTTCTACTTGAGTACGAAAGAGATTCTGTCTCACTCGCTCTCTTGGCTGTATAAGAGAACTAGGAATGCTGAAATTATATTAAGTAAGAAGATTCCAAAATTATGATATTAGATATTTTATATGGAACAAAATTTCAGTTATTTTATATTCTCCTTTAGCGAGTAGCGAATCGAACAAACTATACCAACTATTCAAACAGATGACAGCACATTCTTTACTACATTGTAAGCAGAGAAATGTCGGATCGATTGCGGTTTCAGTTCCATATATAAACCAAAAGCTCAAATACAACCCTGTATACTTTGACCTGAAATAAAAAGTCTTTCAACTCGGAATTTTAAAAGAGGATTTTTTCGGGATTGCTCGATTATAAAGCGACTTGTCACTCCATAAATGTATGCCATTTGTATCTGTAATCACTTTATAAATTTTTCTTTAAACTAAATAAAAGCTATCATATAATGCTCACTCATTTCATCCCCGCTGTTCTTCCGAGCCAGCGCAGACAAGTCTCTAAAGCTCACTTTGGATTATCTCAAATTAATGTTTCCCACATGCTATTCACTGCTAATATCCCTACTTTTTACATTAATGAAATCAACAGATCAAAGCTTTTATTTAACAACTGCTCTTGGCAAATAAATGAGAAACAAATACATAACAGAAAGACTCCCCGCAGCGCTTGAAAGTGAGTGTAAATGAAATAAAACGCAAAACGGATTTTAAATGTGGCTGAGAAATTTGATGTTTTGTGGGCTGACAGACAACAAGTAATAAACAGAATTTAATTTTTTTATTATGTTAAAAGCCGTAAGGGAAGTTTGAGCGGTTTCGTGGGGATAGAAATGTTAGCAATTTGGTAGTGGATTTGTAGGTATGATTGTAATCACTTGTTGTATTGGTATATATAGCGGAAATATATAGCTGAAGAATTCTTAATGTGTTCTTTTTTCGTTGCTATGGTCTTAAATTATTATAAAATTTATTTAAACCTTCTTCTTCCTTCTATTTTTAACTTCTTTTGAACCATACTTCATACCTCTCCACGCTTCATTACATCATTTCTTCGGTATTTTTCCATTAATATGTCTCAAATTTGTTCACTAACGGTGACATCAAACTGAAATTTATTTTATTTTTTGCTAAAATGTTCGATGACACCCGAACTTAGGCCTTCCTTACTTGTTATGTACTATATTCTTTTCCAACCCAAATGAATTAAAAAAATAAATTAAAAAAAAAATGTGTTTGTCTTATTAAAAAGTATAACATATTTAAAATATCATCAAAAAATATCAAATCGATCCAATTAAAATTCTAAGAGAGATAGACCCTTTGGAAGTTCCACCCATATGGCCACGCATAAGCGCTTTCATCTCAAAATTTTTCAATATTTTTCGAAAAGCTATAAAACGATTTTGAACTTGATCATCTTTCAAATAACATTTTTTATTTTTAGTACAACTATTTTTTTTTTTTAGCCAATATATGACGAAAATTTTCGCAAAAATTCTGTCAAATCTCGTTCCTTCCTTTCCTTCGTTCATTAACTAGATTTATCCGTATACTATCGAAATATCATTCGTTTTTTTGATTTTGAATGAAGCCAATAATGACTTACGCTATCCACGGCAACGGCTTTTTTGGACACGTCATGGAACCTGAAGTACCAATGGCTGAGTTTTCGGAATTTGTAAATGAAAACTGCACAAAATACTGTTTAAATATGTGTCTTTGATATGATAAATTTTTTAAATGAAATATATGAATGTACAAATTAAAAAAAAAAATTAAAATACCCTTGTTTTCAACATCTGAAACCCATCTAACCCTTTAAGAATAGTAGCAGATGCTCAAAAATAATGTAACAAAGATACAAGCGCCAATTATAATAAAAAATATGCATTGAATCCACTCTAAATATAATCAGCTACCTTTTCTATGAAGAAAAAATCACCAGACATTTACCTGCAAGCTGCAAGCAGATACCAAAGGCAACCACTGACTCTCTAATGGCGCATGAATTTTAATAAGTACTTGTGAATATATCAGTTCACTCATGCAACTGTGTTGACAGACAATTGAGCAAATTTTTGTACAAACCCAAGACAAAATGCGATCAACTGATAAATAAATCAAAGAATAAAGTTAAAATGACAGAGTGACAACAGGATGCATGCAACATAACAAGTAGCACTTAAATCGAGCCATGTGGCATATAAACACATAGCATAGTATGTGGCAACTATTTAAGTATACTCCTGCATGTGTCTGCCGCCAGTAAGCGCTAGCAGCGACCTTGTCGTCAACCACAGACGCACACATAACGGATATTAGTCGTCCTTGCGCTGCTCACTGCTGTTGCGCCACAAGAGGTGAACATCATAAAACTGTCATTGCAACAAACTTAATGCGATAATATTTTTACACACTGTGCTTTTTCTTCGCTTGCGTGCTATTTATTTATTTTTTTTCCTTTTCTACCAGAGCCAATAAGTTAACTACAAATTGCAACAATTTGTTGCCTCACACGACTGAATTGAATTTTACTGCCTGCCTGCCAAGCCAAGCGAAGCCGAGTCGAGCAGAGATGCGTTGAAATACAGAAACAAGAAACAAAAAACCAGCACCTGCAAACAGTGTCCTCATGGAAGGCCAGCTGCCTGGCAGTCTGGCCGACAGACTCCCCGTCTGGTTGGTTGGCTCTGCCAGATTGCTGGGTTGTCATGACATTCGCCAGCAACACCAGCAGGTGCCGGTGCACAGGGATTGCAGATTGCAGAGCTCCGCTTGTTTGTCGACAGGTGCAACAAGGCCAATAGGCAACATGCTGTCTGTCCGTTGTATGTGCATCCAGTTAAATGATAGTGTCACCGGGTGAGGAGCATACCGGAACTGTATGTCACTACGTGGACCCGCATGAGTGCAGCGCAGTTTTCATGGTTGCATGGTTGGTTAAAAGTGGAAAGTTTGAGGCTTTAACTTTAACTTTGTTGTGTGCGGCCAAAGTGACAAGCGCTTAAGTTTGTTTGCCGCAAAAGGAGACATAATCAAAGTATAAATTTAAAGAAATTGCGGAAGTGTTGAAGTGGAAAAATGTATTTTATTATTTTTAAATGTACACCCATGGGAGTTTTTAGAGAGTGAAGTAGGTAATTTAGTAAAAGTATAAATATATAAGCATGAATAAAGTATTTTTAAGTATATATTCGTAGAAAAAATAAATTACTTCAATTTTTTATCCGTGTTGTCAGGGTGTCAATAAAATATTATGTACCGAATTTCATTGAAATCGGCCCAGTAGTTCCTGAGATATGGTTTTTGACCCATAAGTGGGCGATGCCACGCCCATTTTCATTTTGTAAAAAAGTCTGAGTGCAGCTTCCCTCTGGTACTTCTTCTGTACAATTTTGTGTTTCTGATGTTTTTCGTTAGTGAGTTGACGCACTTTTAGTAATTTTCAATCTAACCTTCGTACGCGAGGTGTGGTTATTATCCGATTTCAACTATTTTCATGGTGTGTGGTGGGTAAGGGAACCGACTGCAGAAAGTTTGGTTTCTATAGCTTTACTGGTTTGCGAGATATATAAAAATAACCGATTTGGCGGTGGGGCCACGCCCACTTCCCCAAAAAAATTCCACTCAAATTTGCTCCTTCCTAGTGCGATCCTTTATATCAAATTTTATAACTTTATTTATGGCTTAGCTATGACACTTTATAGTCTCTTAGCAACTTTTGTTGCGAGAGTATAAAAATATTAAGCAGAAAAAAGACTTCTTGCTGAAAATTGTGGATTTTGTTGCAAGAATATCTTTTAGGCTATACCTTAAAAATATTTTGTAGAAGGCTTTCGTAATACTGACCATCTGACAGTAATTATCAATTAAGACAGAGAGACATTTATATAAACTAAATTATACAGCTAACTGAATCCACTAATCTCTTCCCTAACGGATCGATTTAACATATTTTAGTATTTTTATTTTTGCTATAAAACTCGTTGCCTCGAATTTCGTACCAAAAGATCCGATTCAAATAGTGTTCGCAAAGAGAGAAGCTTGCCTTGCTGTTACTCACTCGTATTTTTGATCATTAAATACCCGCTGCGTGAAGGGGAAATGAGTCGAGAAAGTCATAAAAAATAATTTACTATATGTATTTAAGATTGACTTGATTAGTTTCTCATTTATAATATAGTTAATCGACTACTGTGGGATTATCGACTACCGGTGCTATTGTAAGTGTCGATCAGTCGCTGAACCATTGACTGTGAATGCTGTTCCATCGTTCATTTGTCGACAAAAGTTAGCATTAACATTCTCTGACTTAAAATATTTATCATTTTCTGTTAATGCATGCAACTGTTAACATTCGACTGTTATTATCCACATTAAAACTAAATTTTAATCATGTGACTCACCCTATGGCTTCCTCATTTGAATTGGGCCAACAACAGCTGCAATGAGTGAAGAAGATGGCTGCTCATTTCTATTTTATTGCAGACTTTCCACAATTCTTGATACGCAAAGTACTCGTAATGCTAGCATAGGCAGCCATACTGACTTGCAATTAAAATCTATGCATTTGTTCATTAACTTACTGAAAAAATTATATTTGTATATACAATATTCACTTGTTCACTAATCAGCACTAAGATTGATATGAAAGATCTCACAGAACGAACACAAGAGCTGTAAGAAAAGCAGCTGCTCGTTCATATAACTTTCTTAATTTAAGCTTCGAATTATTAATCAACTGCCGTTGATTAACTATACAACACAATTTTTGAAAGAATCGCTTATTTTAGCAATACAAATTGATTTTGTCACAAATTTTATTTAATACCGCAGCAATGTTTCATTCATCACGCACGACAGCTAAAAATTGACTGAAACAACTGACATTCCAATAGTAAACGGAAGACAACTGACAGCCGTTAGCAAAACAAGCGGAAAAAGTATGGGACATTAAGAGGAGTTCCTCTTTAGTGAATTTCTAACTTAGCAGAGACACAAACCACTAACTGACATCCTACTACAGCGCCAACATTGTAAGCGGATGGACAAGGAAACAACTAGCCCATGAGAAATACAAAGCGTTTAAAAATAATACAATAAATCAACATTTTATTTAAAAAATATATATATAATTTAATTTTTCATTAATTCAATGATCTTATACAAATCACAGATACAAACGTTTGCCAACAAATCCTTTCATATTACGGCATTTAGTAAATAACGAAACCTTTTGGTTCTGGAAATAGATTATGGCGCGCCATCTTTAGGCGAAATACCTGTCTGTAATTCTTTCTCTTCCTTTGTGCTTATTTCGGAAATTCCGTTTGGTCAGTCGTTTTTTAGCTGCGGCCGGATTTAGTTGACGAGTTTGTTGGGACGACGCGTGTGTTCAATAAGAAAAGCAAAATTTCATTTTTAATAAGAAAATATGTGAATATGTTTTTTAAAAAGTGTAAAATAATGAGAATAAGAGTAGTGAGGTGTTGTTTCATAAAGAAAAATAAACAAAAAGCCGGAAAATATATAATTTCAATGAAAGCAATGTGCTGAAGGTGGCAAATGTCTAGCTGCGGCAAATAACAGTTCAATTTTATTCAGATAGAAATGTGAAAAGTGCTTGGAAAATGTGTGTCTCTATATCTATAATGTGTATTAATTAATTAAAGTTCAATTCGTGTGTGCAAATCTTTTTGTGTTTTCGCAAAGCCCTTGCATTTCAAGATGGCCGTTCGCCTGAGCAATTTAAGTGCGTTTCGCAGCAAAAGTTGTGTAAATCGCAGTTAAGCAATTCGCGTGCAGCCATATTGGCGAGTTAATACTTGTTGTTGGCCGAATTGCATGTAATAGCCAAAACGGGTGAGTCAAATGTTAAATTTATAATTTTTTTAACAGAAATGCTGTTAAGTGATAGAAAATGTTAGATATGCATTAAAGATAATGTTATATGACTTTTAATATATTCCTTTGAGAAATGATTAATTTTTGGTGGAATAAAAGGTTAATATAATCACCAATATTTTTATAAATTTAAATTAAGGTTTATAAATTATTACATTGGTACCAAACTTAACGATCGGAATTAAGGGCTTGTATGGAAAACTTCCGCATTATACTACATATCTTCACGAAATTTGGTGTGAGTTATTGCTCATAGAAATAATTTAATCTACGAAAAAATTGTTCGGATCGGTTCACTATAGCATATAGCTGCCATACAAACTGAACGATCGAAATCAAGGGCTTGTATGGAAAGCTTCCGCATTATACTACATATCTTCACGAAATTTGGTGTGAGTTATTGCTCATAGAATTAATTTAATCTCCGAAAAAATTGTTCGGATCGGTTCACTATAGCATATAGCTGCCATACAAACCGAACGATCGGAATCAATGGCTTGTATGGAAAATCTTCGCATTTGACGTGGTATCTTCACGAAATTTGGTGTGAGTTATTGCTCATAGAATTAATTTAATCTCCGAAAAAATTGTTCGGATCGGTTCACTATAGCATATAGCTGCCATACAAACCGAACGATCGGAATCAATGGCTTTTATGGAAAATCTTCGCATTTGACGTGGTATCTTCACGAAATTTGACATGGATTACTGCTTAAGGTAATAATATAATCTCCGAAGAAATTGTTCAGATCGGTTAACTATATAACCTTAATGTTTCTACCAAACAACCCGCTAAAAAGAATTAATAAAATGTTTTCTTTTTTTACTTACTTTTTCTTCTGTCTTTAGATTTGCTTAAACACATAGTTACTAAAATAAATGCACCTGTGAAGGGTATATTAGCTTCGGTATAGCCGAAGTTAACGTTTTTTCTTGTTTTTGTTCAATAAACAGATAACTATTTCTCTCAAACTTCATAAAAATGTCTAAGGAGTAATAATTTTGCATCGATGGCAATTTTCTCTATTAATTAAATACTTCACCTAAAAAAATATGAAATAAATAATACAGAGTTGCCATTTTTTCATGTTTATTCAATACAGCATCTATTTTTTATTATCTTATTTAATTAATGTCTATGAACTACTTACGAAATATGTAGAGAAATTGAATTTATAGCTAATACGAACATATTAATCTAAACACATTTCTCTTTGATATCCTTAGTTAGTAATAGCATATTCTAATAGTTAACAATTCAATTAAACAACTTATTCCTAAAGCGTTTGTATTATGGTATGCAATTTAATATTTACAAAAACGTGAATGTTTTTAATCAATCAATCAATAAAATCTGAACTATAGATACGATTTATAGTGAGAAAATTATTCTAAAAATGTTTTAAAAATGCAATTAAAGTATAAAACATAAATAAAGCACATAAAATAAATAAATATTTATCATTTATTACTATTTACATTTGCATAAATTTACATTTATTTATTTGCTTTTAATATTATTTCCTAATGATAACATTATATTTTAGCCTGCTTTCAAAATATATTTACAATTACAAACATGCAATTGGTTCTAGTATGTCTTTCTTGTGGATTTTATAGGTTTATTGTTTCGTATAGTGACATATTCTTCGGTAGACGCTCAAAATAATTGATAATTAACTCGAACGATCATTAAAATACTAAAAGAATAATCCACTGTGCTAGTTTATGGTTTATCAAAATGGTGAAAGCTCTATATCGCTTTATAATATCTAAATATATACAAATGATTAATGATAAAAATAAGAATAAAGCGTATATTCATAATATAAAAAAAATAAAAAAAAAACTTCCTAAAAACATTTTTTTTTTTTGTAAATTCTGTATGAAACAGGAAAACTACCAAAAATTTAAATATATTTTAGATCACGATCTCCTTTAAATCGGCGAGAGTGAATAACGGTCATTGTAAATGTATGGGATAATATCTCGACATAAAACATGGATCTGGAAATATTTGCTTGAAAAGCATCAGCTTTACGCTGAAAAAGTTAAAAACTGTGGAAAATAGATACACTTGTGATTTTCAAGAGCTTTAAGACTTTTCGCGAGCTCTGAAAGCTTCTCAAGTGAAGATTGAGTGATTGAAAGCTATTAAAGCACAGTTCACGTTATGAAGGCAAATAGATTGGTTTAAAAGTAGTACAAGCTTTATGAATGATAATAAAAAAGTGAAATTAATAAATAACTCAAGAGTTTTGCATGAATATATTTTTTTTTTATTTTTAAATAATATAGATAATTAAAACTATTAATGTATGCGTATATTCTAATTATCTATAAATATTAATTCATCTTTTAGCACAGCGGGAATGAACATGTTCTTATTTAAAATAAATTAAATGTAAATATTAAATTTTATAATTTTTTTTTTTTATTTTTTTTCCTTTTCTTGTCATGAAATTCAACACTTTTTTTGTATTTTTGTCGCTTTTAGTGTAATTATGTATATATGTGTGTGTAACTACTATAACTGACAATGTTTTACGGTTACACGATTTTTTTTTTACTTTTTTTCTTATTATTTACTACCATCGCTAGGCTTAAGCTTACTTTTAAACTTAGAAATAGTTATTGATTACATATTAAATATTCATGCACTTGCACTTGTGAATTATTAAACTAAATTTATATATATATAGTAATAGGTAGTTGGTTCATTTAAATGTAGTAGTTGAATTTAATTACATTTATAAGTATTTTTTTATATAAATAAAAACAAATAATTGGAAAAAATCAAATTATAAAAATAAGCGTTTTCAAAGTTATACAAAAATAACAAAAAATTATTTAAAACTAAATTATTTTTTTTTTGTAATTATAATTATAATAATTATTAATTTTTTTTTTTAACTTTAAGCATGCTTTAATATTGAATTAACACTAGATTTTCTTCGAGTAGTTAAATTCTGTTTTATAATTAAATAATTATATTTAAGCTTAAACTATTAGTTAATTTTGCTTAATTTCTGCAGCAATTCAACGCGCGCTCTATAAGACTTCAGTAGTACTTTTCAATATATATTACAATACATAAATTAAAAAAATATATCCTTTGGTATTATTTTTTATAGTGTAAGCGCATAGGCGCGTCATTTCTTCGCTTGGTATGAATGAAATACTATTTAAGCTTTTTTAACGGTTCTCTACTATATGCATATATACAATTCTAATATAAAGAAGTTGTGTTTATTTTTATGTTCTAGTCTGATTTGCAACCATTTATAGACGTCACTATATACATTTGCTGATTTGAAATGGATCTGCGTTTAGTAGCTTTCACCGAAGCGCTTCGATAAGCTTTAGGCATAATGAAAGCTTTCTAGCGCTTTCACTTGAGCGTCAGCTCTTCGAATATCTTGTTTTGGGTCAGTTACGGTTTCACGTTTCCATGCCAACTTTTTTTGGATTTCTAGTCTTGGGTGCAACAGCACTTTCACCAACAGAACCAAAAAATATTTAGGTATTTGTTTTCTTATAATGAACTTATCACTCACTTGCGCATGTTGCTATATATACAATAATTATATGCGTCTTTATCGTTTTCTAAATTTTAGCGTAAATATACAACTTAAGCGTCTAGTTTATTTTTTATAGTTTTGTTGTTCCCACGCTTAGCCGCCCCACCAACTCTATGTGGCAAGCGCAGGGCATATTGTGGATATTTTGGAATTCATTTTGCTTAGCAGCTGCTCCGTTGTGTGCGCTGCAGCGCTACAAACACACATACACAGTACCATTTAGGTATGTTTCTGTTTCTGTTCCCCTATTCAGTTTCTGTTTCTGTTACTATTTAATTCTCTCCCTAGCACTTGCGCCTTCCCTACACTACTATGTAGCTTCTTTTAAGACGCCGACATAACGGTATCACTTATAACGTTACTGTCATTTAGCGCACCGTTATTATTGATTGCTGTTAAAGCGTTGCCAACATTTTTGTTCAATTTTGTTGGCGAAGCTTCGTCAGTGCTGGTTGTGCTGGCCATATCAGCCATGTCCTCATCTTCGATGTCAGCGTCGGCACCACTGGTACCACCCGCGCTCATATCTTTTGCCTCATCTGCTGTCGCATCTGTTAATTCGTTGTTCTCCATGAGTTCGCTTTTATTTTGCTGAAGATCCGCTACTGAAGGAGCTCTGGAGTTGGTATTGTTAGCGGTATTGGCGATTAGTACACCCGAGTACTTAACGCCATTCAATTCGAGGTTTACAGTCAATTGTTGTTCGCCATTAGCGTTGGTGCCTGTGTAGAATAGAGAAAAAGGAGTTTTACTAACGATGTTTTCAAAAATAACGGAGAAATTCGAAAGCTTTAAAGATACATATGTACGTTCTTGAGAGCTTTTATAATTTTAAATTTTGTACTCACCATTACGCGCCACACGGAATTGCATGCCCGAAAGCAGATTTAATGCGTCTTCCACGCCACCTAAACTGGGGCTATTGGATTGAGCGCGTCCAGCACCACCACTGCTGCAATCCATCGCTGATGCGCCACCATTATTTTGTTGCTTCGACAGGTGAATCTTCTTTGTAGACACCGGTGAAATGTGACCGCTCGCACTGCCACCACAAGCACCATTGTCATTGGCGCTGTCGACGCCACCGCCACCAGCCGAAACCGCGCTGGTCGAGGGAGAATTTTCGATGGCCGAGTCATCAGACTTGTCATGATTGCCGCTCGTATTGTTGACGAGATGTTGATGGTGGGGCATTTGTAGATTGTGTGGCAAGTGATGCAGCTGATGGAGATGATGTTGTTGAAGATGATGACCATTCAATGCTGGGCGTTCGGACTCTTCGTCTTGTGCCATTGAGTTGTTGGTGGTGTTGTGCGTATCAGCGTCATCATCGCCATCCTCACCATCGGAGTCTTGTGGCAGATGATTGTTGCTGTGGTTCTGTTGATGGAAATTGGCGGCAGCCGCGGCTGCTGCTGCTGCAGCCATGCCGGGTGGTAGATAAAAACCAGTTGGGAAGTTGAGTGCACCACGTTTCGCTGGCGGTGATTGGTTATGGAAATCGTCGCGATCGCATGGCTCCGGCGATTGTTCGCGTTCACGCTCGCGTTTGATGTTGTTGATATTTGGCGGTGAGTCGGAAAGGTTGAGTGCTTCACTGCTAGAAAAATGCGAAGAAAGCGAAAATAGTGTTTAGTATGGTTGCAAAACGCAATAACTTAAGAGAAAGATATACAGTTGAGTCAACAGATGGCGCGCTGGCGATTAAATGCACAACTGTTCAACTAAAATACTTCAGATACTCACTTTTGTTCGTTTAGACTTGGCACGCCCATTGCATTTACTCCACCGATATTCGCCGCTCCGGCCACATTTCCCTGTGGTGAGGTGTTTATCGATGTTGGCGGGCTGGTGTTGTTGTGATACATTTGCCAAAATGCGACGCGCGAAATATCCAATGCGTTCATAGCCTCATGATTGACAGGTTCCGGACTTGCTGAATGTTGATGCTGCTGTTGTTTCATGTGCGCCGCATTACCGCTGCCAGCTGCACTGACACGCGCCAAAGCCGCTGCATCGGCACCCACAACACCGCCCACATTGCCACTAGCAGCTGCAGCTGCCGCCACCGCCGCCGCAGCGGCGTTGTTCTGCTGCTCCTTCTTCACCTGTATCAATTTGATATATTCCATCATGCGCTGCTCAAATTCGTGCGTCATCAGATTTGGCATTTGACCGAAGGAGGGCGCCATCAGTCTGTGGTGTGCGGCGGCAGCTGCAGCCGCGGCTTGCGCTTGCTGATTATTGGCGGCGTGTGTGACAAGCGCCAACGGTGACATTTGCTGTATGCTTCCCGGCAATGTTGGACGTCCAATTTGCGGCTGCAGTGAAGGAAGGGAAGAAACAAAGAAAGGAGATCGTTTAGTTTTGTTGCAAAGTAGATGGAAATTGTGTTTGCTTTACTCACCATTTGCATTTGAGTATGCATAGCCTCGTATTGCCCGTAACTGGAGCGACGACCCTCACGCCGATTGCCGTCAATGGCCGCCTGCAGCTCAGCCGGTGTGCTCAGATTCTTCTTATCGCATTCGTATGGATAAAGGTATTTCATGTATCTGTAAGTGAAGAGAGAGAGAGGAAAATATGGAATTTAGTTGAGTGTTAAAAATAGCTGTATAAAAAGCTTTCAAAGCTGAGCTTGAAAGTTTTGTATTCTTCAAATTCGAAAATACATAACATATTAAATATTTATTAAAGGATGATGTCGAAAAACGATCTATAAATGATCATTGAGATCACTTCATTTTCTATTCTCGTTCATTTGAATTCTAAGCTTCTTTTATCGAGTTTCAATCTTACATAGGAGAATTATAAATGATTCTATATGCATTTTAAAGATGAATTCATATTATTTAAATACTGTTAAAGACATTTTCATCTTTTATGTTCCTTTGTACAGTTTTTATATAATACTGCAATCGTCTCTTTTCTAGAAAGACAACCCACACCTACGAAATGACTCAGCTAAATTGTCAATGAAATGAAAATAAAAACCTTTATCAAGTATTCTACCTTTTATTGTGAGTCTTAATCAAAAATTTGCATTACTTTCATTTATGCCGCCACCTTTACAAAAAAAAAACGCTTCACCGGCGTATTAATTGAGATGAATAAATAAAAAATATACGAATATTTGATGCATGAACCATGTCATCAGACTTCAGGCTCGAAACCTCAACAAAATGATCACTCTAAGAGGCGAATGATAATCATCTCTGCGTTTCGTTGGACCTAAATCAACAAAACAACTCAATTGTTGCACTTAGCCAGCAACTGCGCGACGATTCACATACAAGTAGAATAGGCAGCGGCAAGCGAAGTGTGGGAAAGAGAAGAAGACAAAGTGGAAGAGTTAGAAATAATAAGACACAAACTTGAGTGACGTGACAAAATGCAAATGCGAAATCTCCAAATGAGTAAACATGACGATCGGCCGGCAAGAGCAGAGACGACAAGAGAGACACTATCGTAGCCAAAGTATGAGCCTTGTAGTTGTATAAAAGAAATGTTTATTAAATATTTAAATAATAGCGTACGTGTAGTACCAACGCCATTAATTGACTGAGTCAGGTATTACAATGATCATTTGTGGATGCTGTGAACGTTGATCATCATCCGAAGATCGTTGGTCGTTGACGTTTTGAATTGCAGCAGCCACTTTAGAGTGGCGGTTTCGGCGTTGTTGTTGGTTGCAGTTGCAGGCAGAGTTGTGCAGCCTTTGATTGTGTTAATTAAATTAAAAGAACGCTAATGGAAGCCAACACAAATATGAGCGCATAAGCGAAAAACAAAGCGTTGAGAAACCGTGTGGCATGGTGCTTGCCGCGCCATGTTTGGAGAAGGCCGGAGACGACGCAAACGGCAAACGCGGCGCTACGGTGTGTTATGTTGTAGTAAATGGGCAATATGCAAATGAAATAAATAACTGCAACGCATGCGCAAGAAACAGCGGCGACGAAAGGGGTACTGTTGACAGGTGTTTGTTTTAAGGACAGTGACAGCGAAGTTTGGTTCGAGGAAGGATAATGTTTTAGTTGATTTTTGAAGCTGATAGATTTTTCGGATCTGCATACAAGGGAAAAAGTAAGTTTTGAGACGAAGAAGTAGAAGGAACATACATTCAAAAGTTAATCTAAAGTTGAGCTTTAAAGCTTTCATGGCCATATTTAATACATATTCTAAAAACAGGTTTTAAGTTCCAAACATTTTGAGGTTAGGTTCCCAAATCAATAACTAAGTACTAAAAAGATTTCAGAGAGTTTTAATAAAGCTTTTCTTTGGCAATTTAAGACTTCTTCTTATTATTAAATGTGGTTTTCTTTAATTGAGTCCAAATAAATCCATGAGTCTGCTGAATTTTTAGGGTCTGAGAGAGTCTGTCTTTCTTTTGTAGACTCTTAATAATATGTGACGCCCATGTCTAGACGGCATCTTCAGCTTGTCGGCACCTCAAGCGGCATATCTCGAATAAAAGTAAATACGGTTGTATGTGCTTATTTGCATATGTACATATGTATGTAAGTGTTTCCATTTGCCGACATCGACTGGTGGTAATTGCACCATTACCGATTCAGGTGTTTACACACATCAAATGTCTGTCCAGACACTAGCAACATGTGCACGTTCACTGCAATACATGCGCATATCAGCTCTCTCACACACATACATATCTATCCCTCACTCACACGGATGCATTTTAATGCAAATAAAACGCAGCTATGCAGGCTGATCAATGGTGCTAATAAATGTATGTTGTTGTTGTTGTTAAGTTGCTTTTGTTGTTTATTGCGGAACTTTTGTTGTTTTTAGCAGTTGCCAGTCAAATTAAAATTTCAACAGCGAATAGCGAATAAATAACAACAACAAAAATAATAAAATAATTAGCATTTAAAATAGTAATGATTACCATCATAATGGCGTTAGTAATGTATGTAGCTGAAGTACCATAAAATACTAATGAGTGTTATGACGGTTGCTAGCACCATCGTCCTCCAGCTAGCCTCCGGTGTTTATATAAGAAATCTTCCTGTCTACTTTATATCAGCCAACAGCTGAGTACATATAAATGTAGAGACTAACTAAATAGTCGAGCACTCACTTGAACCCTTTTTGCACTTGGCAACACAAACATACATACATACATGCATATAAAGGTCTAGGAGCTAACTCAACTGCAGCCTGTTGCTTCCTTTGCATTTCGATTTCATATTTACACGGCAATTCAAGTGAAACAACCATCTGCTCAAAGTGCACAACAAAACAACAACACACAGCTGTTGATCATCGGCAACGCAAGGATCTTTGCAGTCGTCTGTTATTTACTGGCTATCAACGACGCACAGATCATTGATCATACAAGCCCAAAAGCCCTCAACACGCTAGAGTCATGGCTAATTGTTGGCTTAAACGCGCTCAATCTGACTTTCCTCCTCCTTAACTCTTTACCCTTTTTGCTCTTAATATTCTATTTCTTTTATTTGTCCTTCCTTTGCCTTTGTATAACATCTCTTACTCTTGCATGTTTGTTTTAGTTTCCCAGCATCTTGTTGCTACAACAAACAGAGAACTCGCATCTTTCCTTGTAACATTGGCACGCAATGTCCGTTACATTTGCATATAAATGAGAGTATATGTGAGTGTGTGTGTGTAACCGTGCGTGTTTGAGAAACCATCTTAATTGTTTATTGTTGACTGATTTCTGTAGTGTTTATTAATTAAATGCAAAATAATGCATTCACCGGCCGGAACTCTTGACTTCAGTGTGTAGTGCAGCATGTGAGAGATTGGCTTTCGGGCCGATGCGGAGCAAATAGGAGGAGATGGTATCAAACATGCTTATATAACATCGACTTTTGAGCTAGCAAATAGTCAAGGTGTTCGCTATAAAATCCATAGAGACCAGAAAAGTTGGTTTTCTAAGAACTGCGTACAGGATAAACTCATTTTCTACGATTCAATACGAATAAAAAAATAAAAAATCTGGGATTGGGAATTGAAAGAACTTTTGGAAGGAAACTTTTCTGCTCATAAATAAAATTTGGAGGGACTTGTAAGAATTCTAACAAAAATTTTGGGGAATCTAATGTAATAACAACAAGAAGATTTTAAAAACATGAATCTAAAAATAATAACTAAAAACACAAGAAAAGGAGAAAGAAAAAGAAATAGAGAGAGAAATAGAACGAACTGTATTTTGAAAGAAAGTTTAACATAAAGGCCGATGGACAAGTATAGGGGAATGATTGGTTGAATAAATCAATTGAATGAAAAAGTAATGTGAAAGAAAACACAAAAAAGTGAAAAATAAATAAAATTACAACGAAAAAAGCACGATAAAAATACAAAAAAAAATAACAACAAAAAATGTGGCTTAAAAGGAAAGTTATCACGTAACAAGCTAACCAACTAAAATAAAAAAAATACAAATTTTAATTCAGAAAAAAATGTTTGGCCACACGAACAATGTGATAAAATATGCAATATGAAGCTTGCGCCAATATTTATCTGCAGCCACTTAAAAAAAAAAAAAATAATGACAGTTTTTATGCAGCCATTATTGAGAAAGGGAATTTTGATGCGTGCCATAAATTGCGCTGTAATTTATAAAAAATACACAATAATTTCGTTTAAATGCTATAATTATGAGTTTGTATTGTACTCGTTTTTTTTTCTATGGCAAAAATTAGTGAAATAAGGTATGTGGCGCTTTTAATCCATGTCGCTTTTTGTGTGGCATGCAAATATTTTTTGGAAGAAAAAAAATACTTGGAATGCATGAATTGCGTAAAAATTAATCAAATGAATTAAAAAAAAATAAATAAACAAATATTTAAAAAAAAATAAATAAACAAATATTTAAAAAAAATAAATAAACAAATATTTAAAAAATATAAATAAAAACATTTAAAAAAATTAATAAAATAATAATAATAATTTCGAAAAAATATTTTTTAAATTTAAAAAAGTTAAATGAAATAAAATTTTTAAATATAATTTTTTTCTTAAAACAGTTTTAATTTTTTTCATAAAAAGAACTTTAATTTTATAAAAAGAATTTTAAATTTAAACCTTTTTATTAAAAAAATTCTTAAAATTTTAAAAGTTGAATGAAACAAAATTTTTTAAATTTAATTTTTTAATAAAAAAACATAACAATTTTTTTTATTTTATTTTTTTTATTTATTTTAAAAATTTGTAATTTTTTATTTTTAAAATTTTTAATTTTTTATTTTTAAAATTTTTTATTTTAAAAAATTTTAATTAAACGAAAATAGTTTTTATATCAAACAACTTTTTTATTTTTTTTTCTACTTATGCCATTTTCATTACAATACTCATGCGATTCCGCAAAACCTCATAATTAATTTTATTTCCATAAATAAACTAATACTAATTCTGGGTCATCTTCAAAGTCACTAACACACATAAACAATTCCGCCATTTTTTCTTTTATTTTATTTTTGCTTTGCTTGAAGGCGATAAATCTCTTAGTTAATTGAATTTTTCATTATTTCGCGATTTTCTTGTTTCTTGCCGCCGCCCGCTCATATTTCTACAATCAATCGTTTTTGTTGCCGCTACAGTTTTTTCAATTAGTGAAATAATACTATTTATTATGGTTTGTCTAATTGAAATTCGAAATTGGCGGAATATATAACAATTTGAAGGCTTGTGAGTATCAAGGCGTTTGTGAATTAATGGAGTGGGCGTGCTAATTCTCACGCACGTTTGCTGTGATGAGCGGCACACGAAGTGGATCATTTTACTTACAAATATGTATTTATAGGGTCATAATAGTTTTTTAAAAATTAAAAAAATTATTGAAAAGAAAAAATATAAGAAGTTTCTAAATTCACTCAAGATTACTAAAAATATATGAAGGACATGAGAACTAATGATAAATCAAAATGGTAGGTCTTAAAACAATTCCAGTGCTCTATCTTAGTCCAAACTGACTTCTATGTATTTTTGTTTTAATCTTCGGTATGCAATTTTTTCCCATCGACTGTTTGATGGACAGCTCCATACACATTTAAATACTTGTATGGCATGCCCACATATTAGCATCTCTAAATGAACGCCTTTTTTATGCGACGCAATAATTTAAGTAAAAATTGAAATTTAATTAAAGCCTCGTGGTCGTTAAGACGAAAGGCAGTCACACCAAAAAACCGCAGAGCAGCAGCCATAAATGAGTAAACGTATTACAAATATAATATATATTTTATGTGAGGCGTTGCCAGGGAGGCAAAAAAAAAAACAAACTTAAATAACAATAAAATTAAATATGAAAAGAGACGCAAAAAAAACAGAAAAAAAAAGAAAATGGAGAAAAGGTAGCGAAAAGTAGTAAAAGCAAAATAGTACAAAACAAAAACAACAACAACAAATATATTTGCACATTTTATTTGTATGTGTATGTGTGACAAGTGATATTCGAGCGCATTTTCGTGTGCTTTTTATGCGCTACTACTCTCGGGTGCTTTATGGCTGTGCAAAAGCTTTCACGTAGTCTTCATGTATTAAGATGTGTGTGTGTATACTCTTTGCACTTACTGTTTACGCTGGCATTCGTAGACGAAATGCAATTGTTGCTTATGTTATTGTACATATTATTATTTCGCTTGCAACACAGCGCAAAGACATTAATGCGAATGGCAACAAATAAAGCCAACATTTTTATGATCTGTTATTAGCAATTGTAAATTATGGCATGAGTACTAAAAAAAAAAGTTGCCAGCCATTATCTGACGGTTGTACAACAACAACAACAACAGTTGCTTGTTGCATGTAGTGGCACATAGTGAGTTAAAAGGGCTTGGGGGGTAGTAAGGAGGGCTTATATAAAGCTGGGATTTGTATGTTTGTATATTTGTATACATTGCATAGACAAATGTATGAAAGCACAAATCAGGTGTAAATAATTTTTTTTATCGCACTAAAAATGCATTTCTCTAGCAAACCGACATCTACCAGACACATTTGCTGTGAATTATTTGCGTGAAAAAAGCAGCCAGACTGAAAGTAACCGTTATACACTGAACAACTTGACTTCCACGCATAGAAATACAACCACACATGTGAGTGTTTGTGTGTGTGTGTTTACTGCTAAAGCAAAGCTTAAATTTCAAAAATTTTAATTATAAGCTACTCGCAGCCACTTTGTTGCATGCCACAATGGGGTAAGTCATTTTAAGCGAGACATAACTTATTCTATAATTTGTTAATGCCGCTGCAGACGACTGACGACTGACGTTCAGCACTTGACTCTGCTGCACGTCCGCTTACGGCTAGACAGTCAGTTAGTTAGTTAGTTGGTTATTTAGCCAGTTAGCAAGAAGCCACAAATGTCTTTTGTGGCAATAAAAAAAAATGTGAAATAAAAATTTTAAAATAAAATAAAATGCAATAAAAAGAATCGCTCGCTGCAGCAAAGCTTTAGTTTTCCATATACACATGTAGGTATATTTGCGGTTGCAAGCATTTGTGGCATGCAACTGCATAATAGTTTTTCTGATTGTTGTTTGTTGTTGCTGTTGTTGTGGAAAAGGGCGCAACCAAAACGTTTGCCACATAAAATATGTCATCAACTCGACATTAATGCAACAACACGGGCCAACAAGACGCTGTGCTCTTTGGTGGCAATGTGGCCATTATGCACATTCAAGTATACAGACAGAAATATTTGTGTTTGTTAGTTTTTAACTCGTCTGTTACTTTTTTACACACATTTATTTGTGCTTAAATTCAGACACACGCGTTGCAAATCTTTTATGCCAGTTTATTGCACTTTTGTGGAAAACAAAAAAAAACCGTGAAAGAGTTAGCTTTGTTACTGCTTTGAATATTTTTGTAGCCATTTCAAATAAATTTAGCTGGGAAGTGCGCAAAAAGTTCAAGATATATTCGGAAAAATATTATTTTGTCTGGAAACGGTTTCTTAGCTGTACTCTGTAAGCTGAAACTAGAGCTCTTAATCATTAATCTGGTGGCATTAAAATTTTTTTAAATATTATAAAAAAAATTAAGAAAAAAAAGAATTGAAAAAAAAATTAATTAATTTAAAATATAATTAAAAAAAAACCATATTTTTTTTAAATAAATTTTTTGTTCACTTTTTTTTAAGTGTCTAACTTTTTTTACACGGATATATTTCATCACAGTGTGATAATTTATCAGTCGTAAATCTGAAGGCAGTATTGACACTTGGAAATGTCTTTTCTAAGCTTTTTAACATTTTCTAACCATTCTACTCTCTTTGCCAATTTATAAATATTAAATTTTCCAAAAATTAGTCTCTTTTAGATATTTTCCTTCTTAAGCTTTTACAAGAGGAATTCGATCTCGTTCATTTTAGACCCAGATAACACGATTTTTCGTTTTTATTTTCCAAAAAAATTGAATATTCGAGCATTTTTTAAGGTTATGTTGATCAGATATCCGGCATATTTTTCGTTTATGGTTACGATTCTAAGATATCCAATGTAACGGCCTATAATGAATGAGAAACTCTCTTAAGACTAATCCTAAAAGTATGCTTCGATCAATTAGTTGACAACATATCACTGATTATCCCAAGCCAAAACCCCAACAAGGTATCAGATCAATCACAAGCTCTTAAAACTCTCGTTCTCAATTACTTCGAATTCAAAATTTGTTTTTTTCTTTTTTAATAAATTTCATTTAAAACATTAAAACCAAACATTATCTACTTACTGTGTTCTCAATGTGAATGCCGCACTTGTTATGCTTGAGGGTAAATGTAGACCCTTAATGATTTCCTGCCATAATTTCTTATTGATAACATCAACAAGACCGCCACGTGCTATAACCAAATTATATAGCTCGTATAAATCCAAAACCGATTTCGCCATTATCGGTAAGCGATTGATGGGTGTGCCTGGAAATGAGAAGAGGAAGAGAAGGGTTTAGATAAATAAAATTTCATTATCATTTAAAAATATGCCTAAAAATTAAAAAAAATCCTCAATAGAAATTTACTATTAAGGATACATTGATATTATATTATTTTAGAAAATATTTTCATACAAATAAAAGTAACTTAAAAAATACAAATTTTATTTGGAAAACTATATTTGCGGCCACTTTCCCATTAAGTTAACATCAAAATGAATTAATAATGATTTTCCATAATTTCATAAACTCGTTGAGAATTCCAAGCCAACCCTAAATTGACGAACAAAAAAATGTTGTCGTGCAAATTTGAACTTTCTCAATTATTATTATTAATATTTATGATTGCGAATATTAAATGTGCTTAAATAAATATTTGCTTACAATATTTACTGTTATTTCACTGCTAAGTGATTAAGATATAATTTTCTAAAAACAAATATAAACACAGACTACAAATCAAATATATGTATTTACGGTAGAAATAAGGGAGAAGTGATAATAGAAAATAAAAATATGCCAGTATGCAGACTTTGTTGTTGCAATAAAAGCAACAAATGCAATAAAAATTTTATAGCAAACAGATATACATAGATGTACATGGATACAGTAATCGTAAATAGTATGTTGTATATAGACAATAAGTAGCGTAGCTAATGGCAAGTACAAACAAATGTAACAACAACAGCAATAACACAGTGAATCACAAACAATTAATGAAATGAAAACAGATATAAAAACGTGAAAATACATGCCTACAACAACAATAATAAAAATCAATGAAAAATTTCAAATAGACGAATGAAAAACGAAATTTTAATTGCTGGCAATCAATTTAATTACAGTTCAATTATCAACGAATGATCATAAGAAAAACAACAACAGCAATAAGTAGCTACGGCAATGCTCCGAATCACACACACACTCAACTCATCTCATAAAACTAGAAAAAAATAAAAATAAAACAAAATCGAATTAACACCAAATGATCAAGTTTAAGCAAATGAACGGACGGACGGACAACAGGCAGTGAATCGCGCAAACTGGCTGACTGACGTTAAACGATCCATCGTCATAGTCGTCAACTACAACAACTTAACTACACTTACAAATACACTTTAACGCAAAACTATTGAATCTATGAACATACAAATCAAAACGATCGATCGGCTAGCGATCAAGCTTGATAATGATGATGATGCTGATGCTCAGGCTGATGAGGCACAGCGGCACTTATCGCCGCGTAATTGCTGGAAACGAAAGTGTTAAATGCTCGACTAAGCAGAACAACAACAAAACCAATAAAATAGATTTATCTGTAAAGCAAAAACAAAGTGGCTATAAACACAGGCAATCACAGACGACTGACAGACAGATAGACAACTGGAGAGAGAGAGAGGACTCACACAAATAATCAATTCAATACACACAATCAGTGATTTGCGGCTGCTGCAATAGTTTTATTAACGATCATTATTGGGCTGAGTAATAGTAGTTGAAGAAGAAGAAGATACCCTAGCAGCGATCGAGTGTAGTTGAGAGCGAGCGTTTGGCGTTGCAATGATGCGTAATGCGCTGAAGTGTTGCCAACTTATTGTATAATAATAATTAGGAACACTTCGTATTTAAATAAGTTTTTAATGTAAATTAGAAAAACAAGAGAGGATACTAAAGTGACTAAAACTGTTATTGCACTTCATTATTGTTCTTCATCTTCCTAATTGTTCTACACTTCATATGTTTTACCAATCGATCATGCGCTGCTAGAGATCACTCGAACACCTACACTCTCCTGCATATATTTATGTAATTACAGTACAGCAAACAAATAAACACCACCAACAAATGAAATGAAATGAAATTGAAAGCGTACAGTTAATGATCATAAAAATTCAGTTTAATAAAAAAGTAATTTGTACAATTTTCGTATACACGAACGATCGATGATCGACTTTTTACGATTTACGCCCGCAAAGGAATCAATCAAACTACAAATGATCGACATGTTGATTGAATGAAAACGTTGTTGTGCCATGTTGTTGTTATACATATTGCGTTAATGCGTAAACACGAGCGAAAAAAATGCGCCTGCAGGCTATGACGAACAGCGAACGGTGGATCGATCAGTGGATATTGATCAGTGCAGATCTTTTGTGTAGTATTCGAAATCAAATAAAAATTGAAGAAAAAAGTAATGTTGAGAAATAAAAAGTGAGAAATTACCAAATGATTTGCAGTTGTAGAGGCAAGGTTGAAGTTGCGTGGCGGTTAAACGATCGCAGTGATCTGAGTGATCGTTGCAATAAAAACTGAGGAATTACCAAATGATTGCAATAACAAACATTATAACTGCATATATGCATATACATAGCTTCAACTCAATTTAAAGGAGAACAAGGCACAGGCTAAGTGATCGCAGCGATCAAGTGAACGTTGCTGCAAATCATTTACCTCAGCACGCGAGCCAAACAAATGAGCGAGTGCGATTTAATGATGCTTACAAAGATGCCAACAGCAGAATTTATCAAAAAAAAGGTATGCTGACTATTGAAAAAATTAATTGCATGTTGAAGAGGTGAACAGAAAGTGCGCCAAATGAAAATTTTAATGAATGTGATTTTCGAAAAAAAAATTACAAAAAAAAATTTAAAAAAATATAAAAAAAATTAAATTAAAAAATATATAAAAAAAATAAAATAAAACAAATTAAAATTAAAAAATAAAATAAAATTGAAATTGAAAAAAAAAAACAAAAAATTATAAACTTTTTTCTGTTACACATCATTTGTCAAAAAATTTAAAATAAAATAGAAGAAGAAATGCAGAGCAATACAATTGGCGCCTGGGTCCGCGCTAATGATTGCCGACGCCTCATTTCAATCATTATATGGCATTGTGCATTTGTATGCGGCAAAGTGGGGAGGTTAAATACATATATACAAAAATAACATAAATGTAATGTAGCTATAAAATTATTTGAAAATGCATTAAAAATTACTGTCAAACACAAAAACACCTACATACAAACAAAATTTAAGAGCAGCGAGTACATAAATAATCACGATGGAGTACAGTGTGTGGCGAGTGGTGCAGCAATATGACAGTGGCGCACAGACGGTAGGCGACACAAAAATAACAGCAACAACAATTATAATAAGCATGGGGAAAAAGTAAGTGACAGACAAATGCGCTGACTGAGTGGCAAAGCGACACGACAGGCAATCAAATGACAACAAAAGTGCCAACAACATATCAAAATAACAAGGAAAACAACAACTGCAGCGAAGGAGGCATGTAAGTAGCGCAAGCGCAAGTGGTAATGATGACTAACAGTATTTGGAGGCATATACAAATGCATTGTTGCCCATCATCAGCCTCATTATCACTAATAACAACACAATCAACAGACGCCAAGTGTCGCCACCGCAAAACTTTCAATCACACATACATATGCAGTCAAGTTAGCCAGTTCATCATACGAAGAAATATACTGCAATCATTCTTGCTACTCCTCTCAGGTACCTACTGCGTTATTGTTGTTGCTCCCAATTAAATTATTTTGTCTGTCGGTCTGTGGCAGTAAGTAGGCTCATTCATTCACACTTGAGCAAAAAATAATAGTAATTGAAAATCACTTTATAATGGCATTTTATGCTGTGTAATGTTGTTGTGGCAAGCATCTTCATTGCCCTATTTTACTTTGTTTGCTAGCAAATTGATCATCGAAATTATGTTAATTAGAAATTAATTAATTCATTCGTTTACTTTCTGTGTTTATTTTCGGTATAAACGATGCTCGAAATTGAATTGTTGAACGAAATTGAGTTGATAGCTAAATTGTGCTAAGTAATTGTGAGGCATATGTGATTTTAAAAAAAGTAAAAAAAAAAAAATTAAAAATAGAGCTAGTGAAAGGAGAGCGGAGAGACTCAAAAAGTAAGCTTTTGTAAAATTTTATTTATTTTATTTTTTATTTTATTTTATTTTAGTTTATTTTATTTTATTTTTTAATTTATTTTATTTCATTTTATTTTATTTTATTTTATTTTATTTTATTTTATTTTATTTTATTTTATTTTATTTTATTTTACTTTATTTTATTTTATTTTACTTTATTTTATTTTATTTTATTTTATTTTCTTTTATTTTATTTCATGTTATGTTATGTTATGCTATGTTATTTCATTTTATTTTATTTTATTTTATTTTATTTTATTCTATTTTATTTTATTTTATTTTGTTTTATTTTTTATTTTATTTTATTTTATTTTATTTTATTTTATTTTATTTTATTTTACTTTTTTTTATTTTATTTTATTTTATTTTACTTTATTTTATTTTATTTTACTTTATTTTATTTTATTTTACTTTATTTTATTTTATTTTATTTTATTTTATTTTATTTTATTTTATTTTCTTTTATTTTATTTCATGTTATGTTATGTTATGCTATGTTATTTCATTTTATTTTAGTTTATTTTATTTTATTTTATTTTATTTCATTCTATTTTATTTTATTTTATTTTATTTTGTTTTATTTTTTATTTTATTTTATTTTATTTTATTTTATTTTATTTTATTTTATGTTATGTTATGTTATGTTATGTTATGTTATATTATGTTATTTCATTTTATTTTATTTTCTTTTATTTTATGTTGTTTTATTTTATTTTTTATTTTATTTTTTATTTTATTTTATTTTAATTTAATTTAATTTATTTTAATTTATTTTATTTTATTTTATTTTATTTTATTTTATTTTATTTTATTTTACTTTATTTTATTTTATTTTATTTTATTTTATTTTATTTTATTTTATTTTTTATTTTATTTTTTATTTTATTTTAATTTAATTTAATTTATTTTAATTTATTTTATTTTATTTTATTTTACTTTATTTTATTTTATTTTATTTTATTTTATTTTATTTTATTTTATTTTATTTTATTTTATTTTATTTTATTTTACTTTATTTCATTTTATTTTACTTTATTTAATTTTATTTTATTTTATTTTATTTAATTTTATTTTTTATTTTATTTTATTTTATTTTATTTTATTTTATTTTATTTTATTTTATTTTATTTTATTTTATTTTATTTTATTTTATTTTATTTTACTTTATTTTATTTTATTTTATTTTACTTTATTTTATATTAAATTATTTTTATTTTATTTTAATTTATTTTATTTTTATTTAAATTATTATTTAATATATATTTTTTTAATATTTTTATGTGCTTTATTCGTTGTTTGTGCCATATTTTCGCCCCACAGCGAAATCCTTACAAAATTAATTTCGTGATTTAACCACATGAATTCCTGTCCTGTTAATAGCTACATGTGTAGCAACATTCATAAAATAATTGCAAAAAAGAGTCAAGTGCCGTCAGAATGTGTAACAACACAGTGAAATATGTAATTAAGTTTTAATAATAAACTTTATCGCTTTTGTTCTCACTTTGTGCGCTTACAAAACGGCGACACACACACATACAAAGGTAGCTTTGGCCAATATGTATATGTAATTCTGATACTCTTATTAATGTTTGTTGTATTCGCTGTTGTTTTTGTTGTTGTTATTCTTGTGTTTAAAACCGTTTAATATCCGTACGAAAAACATTAACGTTTTCGATTAATGCCGATGCCGATGAGCATATTTACATGCGCTTGGACACGCTCGACACACTCATACACTTGCACGCAAACATATATATTTATGAGTAATGTCTCATATGTACTTTTGTATGTAAAAATGTGATGAAAAGTCACCCAATCCATCGGCGCAGCCGTTCTTGCGAGGTAGTCAAGTAACCACTCAGCTAACAGCCACCAGACGACCATCGCTCGTCCGACACTGTGCGTCCGTCCGTTCGTCGACGTAATGTCGAATGCGATTTTTTATCGACTGTGACGGTGTGCAAACACATAAAATTCCGCATTTAATTTCCCGACTGACAGACATGCCGTGCCACATAACAACAACAACGCAGCCATACACAAGCATAAGTGTTGCGCCTCCTTATCAGGTGAGTGAGCTGCCGACACACATACACACACACATCATACACATATCATTTATGCTTATGTTGTTGTTGTTGATGTTGTGCAAGTTGCCAATCAACCAACAAACCAACCCACCCGGTCGCCGGCCAACCAACTCAACTCAAGCGAAGTCAAACCAAAAAAAAAAAAAAAAAACACAAAAATCGACAACAACAAAAAATCGCCAACAAATCGCGACGACAGCCGAAACATTAAATGGCAAACATTAAAACGCTAAACACCGTTGAATGGCGTTGAGTAGCGCAGCGCCGTGCAGCAGCGTGTGCTCCACCTTGTTCCCCACAACAACAACAATACACACACATACTCACTTGCTGTAGAAACGCATGGCGACGATGCGCCACCGCCTTGCTGGTAATCCTTTGGCCAGCAGCAGATGGCGCACACTGCCATCGCAGATGGGCGACCAAATTTGCACTTGTTGTTATTCGCTGATTGTTGTTGTTGTTATTGTTATTGGCAACTTGGTCTAGCGCTGCTACTTGCCCTTCTACTTTTACTTCCCAACCCACAGTGGAGCTAACTCAGCCTGACAACCACGCGCTGGGCAGCTGATGGCCGCGAGCACACCTGTACTTCTCTGCGGCTTGTTGTTGTTGCTGTTGTGCCTATGCATGTGCGTGTGACTAATACGTAAGCGTAAAACGTAACCAAATGCCATTTTTACGATATTAATGAAATGAATGCCCAGGCGCGCGCGTACCAACGTTGGCCTGACCGTTGGCCGCCGCCTTTGGAGGGCACACAGGGAAGAGTTAGTGGTCAATATGCAGTTATATATTATATGTATGTAAGTGCATATGTACTTATGTATAGAAGCAGCTAAATTCATTAGCAATATAATATTGCTGTGCTTCGATTTGTTTGTTGTTGTTTGTTCATAATTTATTTTGTCTCCCTTTTCGTGTCTTGTTCTGCTTTTACATGTCTTTTTCGAATTTACAACTGTTAGTATGTGTAAGTTTGCGAAAATGGTTGTTGTTGTATTATTTATTATAAGACACTACTCAAGTAAGTGTAGTTGTATTGTTGTTATAATTATTATTGTTGTTGCTCTCTGACTGCAGTGCTTGTTGACGACGTTGTCGTTGTCTTTTGCAATGTAAACACAAACAAATTAAATGCATTCTTCAAAATTGTTATTTTATAAGTTTGTGTGTATGTACATATGTATGTATGTTTCCGAGCCAGCACGTGAAAATTTCGTTGCAAAAAAGTGCATAGACATAGACAAAAGCAAAGTGCAGACAAAAATAGGGAAATGCTAAAATATTAAATGAACTCACACTCATTTAAATATAGAAATAGATACATACATACATATGTATAAAGACAATTTAAATTTATTTTTTCTTGTTTCACTGTTGCCTACAACAACCAACAGCAGTGTCAAGTTAAATGTTTTCTTGTCGTTTTACAATTGAATGAGTAGAAGGTAGGCTTATATTTGCAAATAATTTATGTACAGTGTTGTAAAATATAAAAGCGGCAATAAAATTAATAACAAAAGACAAAAAATTAAAAAAAAAAAAGATTAAATTTAAAGAGAAAATAGATTAATAAAAAAGAAACAAATAATTAGAATAAAAAATAAAATAACAGAAATTATTTTAAAAAATCTTTAAAAAAAAAATTATAATAAAAATTATACAAAAATTAAAAAATTACAATTAAAAATATTAACATTTAAAAATTTAAAAATTACAACAAAAAAATAAAAAATATATAAAAAAATAAATAAAATAAAAATAATAAATAAAAAAAATAAAAAAACAAAATAAATAAAAATAAAAGAAAATAAAAATAAATACAAAAAATAAAAAATTAATAAAAAATTAATTAATTAAATTTATAAAAAGTTAAATTAATTTTCTTTTATTAAAATATTTTTTTCATAAAAACAATAAAATATATAACTATGCTAAAATTTTTCACACTACTGCACCCCCAATTGTTTTTTTTTCTAACACCCCTGCTGCTGGCATGAGTGCATTGACTAAATGACGGAAACTTAAACCTGCTCACTGGCCGTGTGCAGTGGACGCACTTGTGGGCTTTCTCATATACGACGTGCGATATCTTTTTCTTTTTACCCAAAAGAAACTATGAATGTCGCGTCGTAGCTGGTGAAAAATAATATTTTAATATTATTTGTATGTTTATAAATGTACACAGTTGTATGGTGTTTGCATGGTGTTATATGCGCTTATATGTTGGGGAGAAAAACGATAAAATATGCCAGCAAAATTTATATATTGAAGGAGGAACTGTCGAGACTGTAAGACATTATTAAATTAGTTGAGTGAGGTGAGGTTGTTGCTTGCCGCTGTGACATGTGTTGGCAAGGTACTTACATAAGTGTACATATATTTGAGTGTGTGTGTTGCATAGATATTTTTTAATTGAATTAATTTTATTTATGTGACAAAATGCAGTAAAGTTGTTAATGAATAGGTTAATTAGGTAATATAATAAGGTGATTTTTAAGGGGAAAAAATTTAAAACTTAAAATAAATTAAATTAATTTTTTTTAATAATATAAATTAAATATGATAAATCGTAGTATAAAATAACGTAGCATAGCATATAACATTACATAACGTAATGACGTAATAAAAATTATAAAATAAATTCAACTAAAAATAGATTTTTCTACACCCCTGTAGACTTCTCAATCACATCCTTTCGCCTTTCCCCTAACTCTACTGCCCTAAACATAGTCTACATATGCCTTCGAAATAAAATTTTTCATTTCACTTTTTTCCCCCATTTTGACATGACAACTTAATGGATTTTAATCTGTCACAAAGTTCACTGACGGCAACTTGACGTTATTGTGACGACTGCAAAGAAGAGCAACGAGCGAAACGCCAAGTTAGTGACTAAGTGTACGCGGATCGCGCCGCCATCCGTCAAAGCGGTAAATAGAAAATCGAAAAGACTACTTTTCGCGCCAATAGATGATAGTTGGCGCTCGAGAGAACGCTAGGGAGCGATCAGTCGATCTGACATACTTTCACAGTAAGTCACAGTTGAAAGCAGTGACGTGGAAAATTTGCTGCGCCGCCGATTGCCATTCGAAACCGAACGCACGCAACATCCTACACTAAGCAGTGGAAAACAACAACAAGAAATCCTTTAAAAATGCGGGAGGGTGCAAAGTAGTGGAAAGGCGGGTGTGTGGGGAGCGTGAAGCGCCTAAATGAGTGCCAGACAGTCGGTCGGAATGCCATAACTAGCAGCAAGATCAGCGTGTTTGTTGATGGCGCATAGCCTTACAATTTGCGTTGATTGATTATGAACGCGAGAATTCACAGGAAAATTTCACTAAAATAACAAACAAGCGCAATGCACACATACATACATATATACTCGTTCTTATAGGCAGCAACAACCTTACATGGCTGGTGTACTGTATGCGCTATAAGTACACATACACGAGAATTTTATGTAGTGTGTATCGCTTGAAACAAAATCAATTTGATATTTTCGGAAAATAGAAATAATTAATAGAAAAATATCAACTCTGTTGTGTGTGATTTTTAATTGAAATATGTCAATCACTGGCAGAGAGTGGGCGCCTTTCTACTTATGCATACATTTTATGTAATTATATGAATGATATAACAGACGGGATATGAAATAATTATGTTTGCTATATTGAAATTTAAATAAAAATATTTTTAATTTTTCTTTGAAAATTAACATTTTACCAGCTTGTATAAATTAGAAAAATATAAAATGTATCAGATTGTCAATTTAAAAAAGTATTATGTAAATATTAAAAAATATTTTTCTGTCATTGTCCCCTCAAAAATAAATAAATCAATAGCACCTAATTAACATAACTTTCATTGTAATAACGTAAACCAGATTATTATCAGCAAAAAATATGTGCAATCAGTACTCACCTCTCTTTTGCATAAATGAAAATAAGTCATCCAGAAATTCTTTTCTTTTCGGATCATCGTTGATCTCGTAAAGCTGTAAAATAGAAAAAAAAAAAGAGGAAGAAAATGAATTATAAATGACTTGTATTGTTCAGGGAAGATAATAAAAAGGCTGTAAAAAATATATACAAAACCACAGCGATTAGCAAATGAAGACACAACCGAAAACACGAGCTTGACCTCAAAGGTCAAAATTAGCACAATGAACACAATTTTGGCACCACAGAACAACGCAGAGGCGCACAGTAACCACCAATTTGATGCTCGTTAGATTTAGAGATATGTGTACCCCCTGAGCACTGTATGTTGTATGCTACCCCTATTCGATTTGCCACAAGTTGCAAGTAATCATATAAAACAACAACAACATTACAATTCACGCCTTTTTTGGCATGTGCTAACAGCAAAACACCGAATTTTCATTCAAAAAACTAAAAAAATTGTCTTGGGCTCTTCTGAGTTGCTACCACACCTGAGGTGTTGCACACAACCGCCCAACCAATCAGTGAACCCCAAAATGTATATGACAGCATTCAAAGTGCAATGAGTGGAAAAAATGTGACAACAACAATGCAATCAAAGGTACATGAAAACACACGTGACCTTTCTTATCTCAAATGAAATTGTGCTTCTCTCCCGTATATATCCTTAGCATCCCTGCAGTAGCGCAAGCCATGTTAACTGATTGTACAATTTTTTTTGAAAATTTCCACCGCAACACGCAAGCGCCCCTCACCTATGTGTGAGTTCATTCATTCATTGATTGTTTTTGTGTTTTTTTTTTGCGTGTTCAATGTCCTTTGGGGTTGTCAAGGATCACCTAACACCTTTTCATATACTATGTGTGTATTTCTCTTTGTATTCCATTCAATGATTGCCAAATTTTATGATACAATTTGAAGTGGCAGAAAAAAATGGTGTGAACAAACAGTTTGTTGCTTGCTGTACTCTAGCATAAGTATGTTGCATTTTATTTTATTGGAGGGTTGCAACGACTGACAAATCAGTGTTGTATAGACATGTAATAGCTACTGTCAGCATTCAAGTAGTAATAATCTTGTAATCATTATTGGCTTGACATTTTGTGGGGCAAAGGAGGCTCTATAAATAATGAGTACTTCATTGAATGGAGGAGATAGAGAAGTACCTTGTAAGAAGTGGAGAAGATGAACAAATGAAATTAAAGAGAAAAATTTATTTATCAAATTAAAAAAAAAACTAATAATTTTTTATACTTAAAAAATTAATGAAATATTTAATTCTTGTTTTTTGAAAAAAAAAATTATGAAACTAAGAAATTAGTTGTAATCTCATTTGTACGTCATAAAAATATTTTTTTAATGCCATAATACCGGCGGTATACAATTTTCCCAGCGTTATAATTTGAAACTAAAGTGAAATATTAAAATTGCCGACGGTATTTCATCTTGATTTAATTGATTTTAGTCTATGTACTGTACTCATGAATTGGTATTAATTTTAGTTCTCTCTCTTTGTGAGAAGAAGGAAAACAATAGTATGCTCAAATTCTTCATTGCATTTCTGTTATTCCCGACTTTCATATTTTATTAAATTATACAGGCTATGATCCTATAATTGTGATCGCTGATATAAGAAATACTAAAAACTTGCTATTTGAAGTTTTTAGTAAAAAAGTGAATTATCTATCAAGCAACTTGTTTAAAAGGAACTGCAAATTATCGATATAATTATCTTAATTATACTAAATTTCGGTAAATTAGTAATTAATTAAATTAATTTTTAGTAAATATACAATTCTGTATTTATAACAAGCAAAAAAATGTTGACGACTTTATAATTATTTTGCATATTTTTATCTTCTCATACGCAGGTACTAAGGCAAATTAAGAATGCTTGGTATTCCAGGATGGTAAGGTAAGTCAAGAAATTAGCAGAAATTTATGGAATATGTTACAATAATCTATTATTTTTTATCTGATGGAATTTTCCGTATTTTATACATATGAAGCATAATTGTAATTTTGAAAAAACTAGTATTACTATTATTTATTATATTCCACTTAAATAACTTTTGTTGACCTTTGAAATCAATGAAATTTACTAGTTTTTCGAAAGTGTCTATTAAAAAGTCTAAAAATTTCATAAAGGGGTTAAGCCATCGACTATCTACTGTGCTTTGATCTGAATGCAAGCTTTGTTGGTCTAACATTAGAAAACAGTTAGACTTCAACATGATTTTTTTCGCTTTTACTCAAATGAGAGTTGTTTACAAGCAATTTGAGAAAAAAACCGTTATATTGTTGTTGCGAAATATAAATTAGATTTGAGCAAAAATTCATTTATTGAAATATTTAAAAATATTGTCAAATATTACCTCTTGAATTTGATCCTCTGAAATCAGCATTGTTGTATCAATTTTGCTTGAAATTTTATATTAATTTAATAAACTTCCTTGAGACTTGGCTCTGCACTGCCAAATATACACACAAAGACGCACGTGCTTTTGCCGTTACACACTTGACACTTGATAAAATGTTAAATGCGCTTTATAAATATAAATTTTATTTTTTCTTTATTAACTTTGAAACTTCTTCGTGTTTATAGTTTCTCACTTTTCACTAAGTCAAATATAATTGTTAATTTAATTATTAATTTTATTATTCAATAGGTAAATTAAATTTATTTATTTAATTTTTATTTTTTTTTATTAACACTTTACTTAAATGTTTTGAAAACTGTTTATTCACTGCACTTGATTATCAAAAATGTTGTTCTTAATTTTCTATAAATATTATTCAGAAATATCATTTAATAATCAACAACACATTAAAAACACATACACAAAATGCACCACACCGCAGAAGCCACAAATCACGAGATGTGTTCGCCTTGATTAACACTTTAAGACTGTTCGTGGCTACCGTGGAAAAATTGTCAAATCGAATTAAAGCGACAAATTGATGAGATGATATTTTGATATGCACACATTTGAAATCACCCGAGTGATCGCGTTGACGATGCTACGATATCAAAGGTCGTCAATCAACTGAATGCACTGCAAGATGCACATTATAAAATAACAATCGAACACACGCACGCACCGGCGACGGCAGGCAGGCAGACAGACAACAAACACAATGAAAGCAATAAATCCACACACACACATACCAACGCATGTATGCACACACGAAAAGGCGCTGCCAAGAAGGCAGGCAGACAAGCCGATCGAACGAGCGAGCAGACAGACCAGACCATTCATCGAAGTGAGGGACATCAAATGCCGAAAATTATGCTGATGAATGGTTGCACACACACACACGAATGCACGCTGAGCGCATTTAGAAACGGTAAAGAGCGACACTTCTGGAAAATGACCTGATAATGCGGACTGCGGAGGCAATAAAAATGAAGGAAGGCCAGCAGCAGCCCACGGCGAAGGCGGCCACTACGTCGCTGCTGCTGCTGCTGACGCGAGCGACGACTGCGACGTCATAATAAAGAAATCAAGCAGCGGAAACCTGTTTGCATCGCCCAGCAAATGCGTGTGTGTGTGCATGTGGCTGCGTGATGACCGCGGGAGAGGCGGCGCAGACGCACAGTGAGAGCTGCGACCGCTGCTGCTGCTCTTCAATTCGAATTCGATTCGATTTTAATTATGCGAACGAGTGCAATGCATACATGAGTATGTGTGTGTGTTTCGTCATTTTATATACAGTTGCGAGCCAATTCGTGAGAATTAGGGGTAATAAAAACGAGCGATAGACCAATCAAAATGCGCTTAGATGATGGGACATGCATGAAATGGGCATATAGGAATATATTCATACTACATATGTACATATATATGTATATGTATGTATGCATATAAATATGTTTTTATAATGCAATAAAACCCGCTGTGGACAAATTATTTCATCTTGATTTAATTGATTTTAGTCTATGTACTGTACTCATGAATTGGTATTAATTTTAGTGCTCTCTCTTTGTGAGAAGAAGGAAAACAATAGTATGCTCAAATTCTTCATTGCATTTCTGTTATTCCCGACTTTCATATTTTATTAAATTATACAAACAAACTTAAGATTTGATACCTCAACTACCTACCAGACAAAGTTATAGCCTGTGTGCGAGTGAAATAGTGCTAAATAAACGATCGATCGACTGACAAACTCTAAATTCATACATATTTACATACATACATAAAAGCATTTGCACATACAGATTTATTCTATATTTATTCTAAGTTTAATGTTTTAATTCCTGGAAGTGGCAATCATACAAATCTACAACAACATTCTCAAGGCGGAAACACAATTACTCCTACACAGTTGCGCACACACACATATACATGCGTGTGCACATAAAATGCAGTAACACAAAAATTTTAATTTCTATGCACTTTTTGACACACATACACATACTAATCCACATACATATCTTATAAATACATATATTTGGGTTTTAGCACAACAACAACAAGGGTCGGCGCGCACAGCTTAGTACACAACTCAACTTGAGATTAATTTATAGCTGACCCAAGGCACAAAGATCCTCTAAGGCTACAAGTATATGCAGTGTGCAATGCAAGGCTACTTCTTGGCCCAAGCAAACAATTGTCTGCCAAAAATATCAATTTCATTGCAATTACAATAACAATGCGCACATAAAAATGCATATAGTATATATAAAAGTCCGACATATTTATATGTATGTCAGTAGTAACGACTACCTTCAAGGCTTCAAAAATGCATTGCACTACAAGTTAGTACTTGTAGTTGTTGTTTCATATTATGCACACATCTATATCTTTACTGCTAACTAACTAAGTACGTTCTGCATTGCTACTCGTCACCACTAATCTCTGATTTCACAGTTTTTTTTCCCAACATTCTCACAATTTTTTCTATATCTTTGTAGGTCCTTCTGGTTTTTCATTTTCTCTTTAGTATTGTTTTGGCAACCTATAGATTCATAACTTCGACGCCGATATTGTTGTCTGTAAAAATAATCACTTGATTTTGTTGTTGTTGTTATTGTAGACATCTATACATGTATGCCTGGCGAGCAATTTAAATATGCTTGTACTAAATCGTAGCTAAAAGGACAGTTAAACACAGACGTATTCACTCACACACTCACACTGTAATATATATTTATATATAAATATGGGTTCTAAATTGATTTTCTCTTTTGTTTTCATTCCACGAATATTTTATAAAATAAAATGAAACCTTTTTGTTGTTATTTTAGTCAGTGAATAAACACAAAAGAAATTTAGACAGGCTTAGTTATAGGGATCGACTGGCATGAAACCGATATATATGTATGTATATATAGTTATTTCGACTAAAAGAAATTTAATTGAAATTTATATTGAAGTATTAAGGTTAAATCGATGAGAACTGAAATATACTCTGTGTATAAGAATGGAATATATAGTGTATATTTCAGTTAAGATAAAGATCATTAATTTTTACCATATCATAGGTTTAGGTGAGTTATTCTAAATAAATTTCAAACCGGGTAGTCGTTTTCTATGAATCACATATTGAGCTTTTGGGTTATGGAGAATTATATCGAATTTTCGGAAAATATTTAATTGAGAACGTTATGTATTTATCGACCTCTGATATTGGTTATTTGATATCTATTTATTCTACTCTTGAATCTAAAATGTTCCACTGGGTTTTTAACATTATCGTCAAAGAACTAGAAACCATAACATTTGACATAATAAAATAAATTTCTATCGTTTTTGATTATATCAGATCAGTTTACAAGAAAATTGTGTAAGCCATTTTGTTTGCCGGATCTATATTATTTTGACAAACGATTTTAATTTTTGATGTTTTGACATTGCGTTTCATAAGACATTTGCTAAAGCATTGCTATGGTCGTAGAAAAACTATCTTTGCGGCTTCAAGCTATGTAAGGAGGATGACCTATATATCTTATAGAATCCTATCCTAAAAAAAATCCTCAAAAGAACTTTATAACAAATTGTATACATTGTTCTTCCCAAGATAATCGATAGAAAGAACTCTTAGCAACATTCGCACAAAAGTAGATAAAAATGGGATTGAAAAGCTAACAGATTATTTACTGCTTGAAGAAAAAATTTTCGAAATTAAAAAAAGGAGAATAGTCAGAATATTTGTTACAACCAATAGTGTTCTGAAGTAGGCACAGACCGTTCAGGTTAATTCTGCTTGGATAGTTGTCTTACTAGACCCCCTTTTGAGCGAGTTAAGGGTCAATGCTACAAACTGATGCCATCATTGGCGTTACTCAGCGTATTTTCGAAACATTATTTCAAGATATGTAAGGAGGATGACCTTGCTGTCCGGATCCGGTATATAACTTATAGAATCCTATCCTAAAAAAAATCCTCAAAAGAACTTTATAACAAATTGTAGACATTGTTCTTCCCTAAATAATCTATAGAAAGACATCTTAACAACATTCGCACAAAAGTTGATGAAAATGGGGTTGACAGATTGAGCAGACAATGGGGCAGACCATGAGCTTACAGATTATTTTCTGCTTGAAGAAAAATGTTTCGAAATGAAAAAAAGGAGAATAGACAGAATATGTTTTACAACCGATAGTGTTCTAAAGTAGGCACAGACCGTTCAGGTTAATTCTGCTAGGATAGTTGTCTTACTGGACCCTATTTTGAGCGAGTTAAAGGTCAATGCAACAAACAGATGCCATCATTGACGTTACTCAGCGTATTTCTGAAACATTATTTTTCTAAACATCGTCTAAGATTTCTTAATAAATAGGACAGACTCTTAATAGTCATATGAATCTTTGTCGCTTTCGAAGGACATTTTAAGGTTAAGATGATTTAAGCGGTATATTATAATAGCGGTTTATTATAATATGCAACGATGTATTTAATATTGAGTGAAGGTTATATAAATAACTAACATTCAAGGTTGCCAGTAGTACGTAGAAACAATTTATATTTCGAAACTACGTAAAACATAACCTAAGTTTACGTTGTCTGTATAAAAAAATCATACCACCTATATTCGAATTATTCTATTTAAAAATTGTTATTTTTGCACTCCATTTCTAAGTACACACATATTTCTCCTACCTCAACGGCATGCCTTTATCTTATCGCTCACAAATAATAAAACATGAGAAATAAAAAACTAAAATACCCTCCCTTATTGGCGGTAAATATGTGCGCGCTTCAAAAAGGCGGCAACCAAAAATAAGTTACTACTTCATCAGCACATTTTCGCGCGCATACAAACACACACATACATACCAGCAGCAATAAGGCACTCATACCGCGCTTGCTGAAGCGGAAAACTCGCCAAGGCGCGATTGCTGAAGAAGCGGCAGCAAAAATTGTTTTTGCAAAAAATGGTGAAAAAAATACGGATTGTTGAGATACGAAAAAATGGTGGCAAATATGGCGGGCAACATGAAGTGAATGTGCGGCGTGGCGTTCGGCAACAGTGAGCAGCCGCAACCACAGCCGAGGCAGCGCAGCGGTAGAGCCCACATACAACAAAGCAGACAACAGACAATGTGGCAGACAGCGGCAATTTCGTTATAGATATTTATAAGCGAGCACTTACATACCGACATACATATCTACATGCATGCAATTGCATTGGTGCATATTTCGCTGTTGCATGTGCCACCAGCGACACATTTTTGGGGTAAAGGCAGGAAATGCCAACAATAATTTGCTTAAAAATAGTTTGATTGATAAGTCATTTGTTTGCAATGCACATATACTTACATACATACATAGATACATATGTATATATGTACATATGTATATTGTGACTGTTGCAAGCAGACTGCGCGTTGCCGTGCGGAACACATAAAATATGAATGTTTGCGAAAATTTGTAGTTGCTGGCAATTAACTCAATTATACTTGCATTGCAAACGCGAAAATTCTGCGAAATTTTTGCAATAATTTCATCTTCAAAATATTTAATAATAGTCTTGACATCCAGACGTTTTATTGCATATTTATGTGTGTAAAAGTGCATGCCACAGCGCATAATTATGTTTATACGAGTTTTAAGCATGAGTAAAAAGCGTTTAAATGGCACTTCAGTTAGAAAATTTAATTTACAAAAAATATAAAAATTAATATTTTAATACAAAAAAAAATTAATTAAATTAAATTCCAAAAAATATAAAATGAAAATCTTAAATTTAATTAAAACAAAAATGTAAATTTAAAAAAACAAAATTTAATTAATAAAATAATAATTATTTAAATAAATAAATTTTTTTTTTAATAAAATTTTAATTCTTATTTATTTTTAATATGATTTTCTAACACTAAAAAAAATAATTTTGAAAGAATGAAAACAACTTTTTATTCGAATTATGCTCACATGTGCTACATCAGTGTACTTTAATTACTATGTGTTCTCCTTTCTCTTCAACTGACCACCTAAGGCGTTAGAAAGTCTAGCAATTTTTTGATTTCGTGTAAAGTGAAGTGTTGCCATATGTGTCACATAAGTTGCAACACTTAATAAAAAACAAAATCTCACAAAAACAAATTACTCCAGATAGGCAATATTTCAATATTTTTATAGTATAGCTACACGAAGTGCACATTCGGAAACTAATTAATTAGTTTCGTCTACTTGAAATTCATATTTTTGGAAATTTTTGTTCAAATTGGGACGCAATGTGTTAATGCAGTCTGATACTTATGCATATACTGCATATTTTAAATTATAAAAAATTAAGCGAAAGATATAATCAGCGCTGTTCCATAATTTCGAAAATATATGTGTATTAGGGTGATTCTTAAAAAATCACAAATTAGTTTTAGAGTCTCACAGGCTATGATATAAAATAGTATAAGTATAAAGATACTAAATACGAATTTTAGTGCCGAATAAAGACAGTTAAGGCATGTCGCATAGAGGTCATTATGACAATATCATTCAAAATGTATCATTGCTTGCGACTACTTGTGATAAATTTTATGAAATTCCTTTATAAACTCAAAAATAACGAAAAATTATGAAATTTCCGATAATATTGAACCGTTATATATGAAAAATTATAATGTAAGGTCTACGTAAAATATGAAAAGAAGAATAAACTTTTAATAAAACCCTAATTTGCGGTTAAAAAATTTTGAAGATCATATAATACCCGTAATTAAAAACAAGTTTCTATAAAATCCATCATATTACAAGATGTTTTTTCTCACAGCATTTCATAAAAATCTGATTCCAACTCAATGCACACGCTAATTTCTTCCCAATTTTTATAGCTTGAAATCTTAAAGAAATCATAGAAAAACTGCTAACCGGTTCAACTGAAGGCACTTATTTTTAAGCACTACTTCAATGTCCAGTATGCACATACATATTATTTACGCGCCCAAACAGCTGCCTGTTGATATTTACATATGTGTGTATGTATGTATTCTCGCTTGTAAGTACACTTAACTAGCGCGACATTAAAGGGATGCTGCACTGGGACCGGATATGCACGCCGGGTGGTGTCAACATATGTTGCACGCCAAATAAAAGGGCAGCATCTCAAGTGGACATTTGCTGAGAAATGATGCTACAAAAGGATCATATACATAAGTATCTAAAGGAAAATCATGTTAAACGCACATTAATTAACGAAAAAGAGTGTCGACGAAGGAGATACGAAGCTAATTTAGTTGGCAATAAATTGAGCGCACATTTTTCAGCAACACATTAATGATGGGAAATCAATCAGGTTTTGCAGCAGTTGAGTGAAGAAGAGCGTTGAAGAAAGAAAGTTAAATGAAATCTACAAGCTGTCTGTATTTCTACGTTTCGCGGCAAAATCTTGAATTTAAACCAACCCACATCCACACCCACACAACCCAAACACTCTGATAAACTGCATTAGCCCACACAAGTTCAATTAAATTGCCAATTGATGAGTTGCTATTAATCACCAATGCGTTTAATGTTCGCACCCGTGCTTAATTAAGTAATCAATGTAGCGTGTGCTCATCCAACCAACCACCTACACCCACACATACTCATTTAGACAGACTTGCAATTGAGGCTTCAGTGTAATTTTACTGACTAAAGAGGAGGGGGATAATGCGGTTTGCTTTAAGCGTTCGGTTGATTTTTAATTGAACACCATTCCACTACCACTCGCCAACTCATTGCCGTGTGTGAGAACTTGAACAGATTTTTAACATTAAAATCCTATAAATACGCGGTCAGATAATAGTGCGGGGACGAGAAGTGGGATCTGTAGTTGCTATCTATGTGTACATCACATGACGAAATGTATGTTTTAATACGCAAAACTGGTAAAGTTGGAAAAATAAATAAAACCCGTTTTTCGGGATTTCGAAAATGTGTATTCGGAATCCCGAAATTTTTATTTTGTTTGAAATATATTTTAAAGCATATTTTGGGAGTGACATTTTTGGATTAAACAGCAAGTCTTGCTTTAATCTTAGTATGTAACTTTTTGGTTGATTCGGAATCCCGAATTACAAAAAAAAATCTATTTTTAATACACTTGATTTTATAAGGATGCATAACGAGTAATTTATGTTAGTGAAGAAGCTAAATTTTTTTTCGGGATCCCGAAATTCGGTACTGCATTTTCACATTAATCCGTTAAATTAAAATTGTTTACACTTTTTAGGTGTCGGATAACAATTTAGCTTGTTTCTGAGATATAAAATTTCCAATATTCGGGATTCCGAAACCGAAATTCATGCAAGTTCTTAATCTCCACTACCCAAACTAATCATACTCGGGGTCCCGAAATTCATTCCATTTTTTCATCTCCACAAATCTAACTAATCATTCTCAGGATCCAGAAATCTGAATACAATCTTTCCTAATCTCCACGATTGGGGGATGGGGTCATATGTAGAAGTTCACGCAAGTGAGGAAAGTTTCTGATTGCCATTCACTTGGGAGTGGCCAGGAACGATTCTTTTGCATATGACTCAAGCAGCTCACGACTTCCGGTTTTAGACCAAGTATCCCCTGGGTAGCTAACAGACATCCGTTTGGAGGCGAGCTAAAGTGAGAAGGCGAAGCCCGCTTGTGCGGTTGTGCGTAGGGCTTGGGACCCACCACATAAAAAAATCTCCCCAATGAAAACAAACACCGAGCCTCGGATGAGAAACCCCCCTTTTGATGACGACCCCTGCAAACGTACTAAGGATCATGATTTGAGGGCATGCACCTGGAATGTCCGGACTCTTAATTGGGAAGGTGCCTCTGCCCAGCTGGTTGATGTCCTCATACAACTAAAGGCTGACATCACCGCCGTCCAAGAAGTGCGATGGACGGGACAAGGACGGAAGAAGGTGGGTCCTTGTGACATCTACTACAGCGGCCATATAAAGGAGCGCAAATTTGGTGTTGGATTTGTGGTGGGAGAGAGACTCCGTCGCCGAGTCCTGGCATTCACCCCGGTGGATGAACGTCTAGCCACAATCCGCATAAAAGCGAGGTTCTTCAACATATCGCTGATTTGCGCCCACGCCCCAACGGAAGAGAAGGACGATGTGACCAAAGACGCTTTCTATGAGCGCCTAGAACGCACCTATGAGCGCTGCCCCCGCCACGATGTCAAAATCGTGCTTGGCGATTTTAACGCCAGGGTGGGTAAAGAAGGTGTCTTTGGCACAACAGTCGGAAAATTCAGCCTCCATGACGAAACATCGCCAAACGGCCTGAGGCTGATCGACTTCGCTGGGGCCCGAAATATGGTTGTCTGTAGTACCAGATTCCAGCATAAAAAAATTCATCAAGCAACGTGGCTGTCCCCTGATCGAAACACGCGCAACCAAATCGATCACGTTGTGATAGACGGAAGACATGTCTCCAGTGTTTTAGACGTGCGTACGCTCCGAGGACCAAACATTGACTCGGACCATTATCTAGTAGCAGCAAAGATACGCACTCGCCTCTGTGCAGCAAAGAACGCCCGTCAACAAACACAAGGAAGGTTCGCCGTCGAAAAGCTGCAATCACAACCGACAGCCGAACGATTTTCTACTCGACTTGCACTCCTGCTCTCTGAGAGCACTCATCAGCATCTCGATATAAGGGAGCTGTGGAACGGCATCTCAAACTCATTGCATACCGCTGCAGCCGAAACAATTGGTCTACGGCAACGCCAAAAAACCAGTTGGTACGATGAGAATTGTCGTTCCGCAGTGGAGAGAAAACAGACTGCCTACCTCGCAACGTTGCGATCGACCACAACACGTTCGGGGTGGGATAGATATCGAGAACTGAAGAGGGAAGCGAGACGCATTTGCAGACGTAAAAAGAAAGAGGCCGAAATGCGTGAGTATGAAAAGCTTGAAAAGCTGGCCGACATGGGTAATGCTCGAAAATTTTATGAAAAGATGAGGCGATTAACAGAAGGTTTCAAGACCGGAGCATTATCATGTAGGGACCGAGAAGGTAATCTGGTAGCGGATGTCCAGAGCACACTGGGATTATGGAGGGAACACTTCTCCGACCTGCTCAATGGCAGTGAAAGTACAACACCAGGAGATGGCGAACCCGATTCCCCAATCGATGACGATGGAATAGATGTTCCAATACCCGACCATGAAGAAATTCGAATAGCAATTACCCGCTTGAAGAACAACAAAGCGGCGGGGGCCGATGGATTACCGGCCGAGCTATTCAAATACGGCGGCGAAGAACTGATAAGGTGCATGCATCAGCTTCTTTGTAGAATATGGTCGGAAGAAAGCATGCCTGACGATTGGAATCTTAGTGTGCTCTGCCCAATCCATAAGAAGGGAGACCCCACAATCTGCGCCAACTACCGTGGTATAAGTCTCCTCAATATCGCATATAAGGTTTTGTCGAGCGTATTGTGTGAAAGACTAAAGCCCACCGTCAACGAACTGATTGGACCTTATCAGTGTGGCTTTAGACCTGGAAAATCCACAATGGACCAGATATTCACCATGCGCCAAATCTTGGAAAAGACCCGAGAGAGAAGAATCGATACTCACCATCTTTTTATCGATTTTAAAGCTGCCTTCGATAGCACGAAAAGGAGCTGCCTTTATGCCGCGATGTCTGAATTTGGTATCCCTGCAAAACTAATACGGCTATGTAAGCTGACGTTGAGCAACACCAAAAGCTCCGTCAGGATCGGGAAGGACCTCTCCGAGCCGTTCGATACCAAACGAGGCTTCAGACAGGGTGACTCACTATCGTGCGACTTCTTCAATCTATTGCTGGAAAAAATAATACGAGCTGCAGAACTAAATAGAGAGGGTACAATCTTCTACAAGAGTGTACAGCTCCTGGCGTATGCCGATGATATTGATATCATCGGAAGCAACAACCGCGCCGTTTGTTCTGCGTTTTCCAGACTAGATAAAGAAGCGAAGCGTATGGGTCTGGTGGTGAATGAGGACAAGACGAAATATCTCCTGTCATCAAACAAACAGTCGGCGCATTCGCGTCTTGGCTCCCACGTCACTGTTGACAGTCATAACTTTGAAGTTGTAGATAATTTCGTTTATCTGGGAACCAGCATTAACAACACCAACAATGTCAGCCTTGAAATCCAACGCAGAATCACTCTTGCCAACAGGTGCTACTTTGGACTGAGTAGGCAATTGAAAAGTAAAGTCCTCTCTCGACGAACCAAAATCAAACTCTATAAGTCGCTCATTATTCCCGTCCTGATGTATGGCGCTGAAGCGTGGACGATGACAACATCCGATGAGACGACTCTTGGGGTTTTCGAGAGAAAGGTTTTGCGCAAGATTTTTGGTCCTCTAAACATTGGCAACGGCGAATACCGCAGGCGATGGAACGATGAGCTGTACGATTTATACGACGACATTGACATAGTTCAGCGAATAAAAAGACAGCGGCTACGCTGGCTAGGTCATGTTGTACGGATGGAAGAAAACACTCCAGCTCTGAAAGTATTCGATGCAGTACCCGCTGGAGGAAGCCGCGGAAGAGGACGACCTCCACTCCGGTGGAAAGACCAAGTGCAAAGTGACCTGGCTTCACTTGGTGTTTCCAATTGGCGCCAAAAAGCAAAAAGGAGGAATGAGTGGCGCGCTCTGGTGGATTCGGCTATAATCGCTTAAAGCGGTTCCTACGCCAAATATATATATATAATCTCCACGAACCAAACTAATAATTCTCGAGATCCTGAAATCTGAATTCATTCGTTTTCTTCATCTGCACTAACCAAATGAATCACTCTCGGGATCCCGAAATCTTAACTCACTGCATTTCTTAAACTCCACTAACCCAACTACTAATCATGTGTTGTTGCCGTTAGAGGTTAATTTGTAGCTCACGGCATTGTCTTTTAGTTCATTTGTTTGTTAGTTCGTGCGATTACCGTTGCGCCCGAATGGTATATTTTATTTGCCATAAACACAAATTCGTTACACAGAGCAACCTCTAGTATCTATATACATATGTATGTATGTCTGAGAAGCCTACACATATGAAATCTCCCGCGCCAACATTCATTTCGTGCATTTTCGTACTTCGTAAGCCTAATACAAGATACTAAAGTGCGATGAATTACGAGATACGAGCAACTAACCAGTTTTTGGACACTATTAGATACATACAAACATATATTTGCACATGTCTGTATATATTGACAGCCTCTCTCTCTATGTTTTCCTCAAATTCATTTCATTTTAGTTAGCCGCTATTTGGTCTTAAGTTATTAGTTAGTATTTTATTTGGTTGCACTTTTGTACTCTATCGGCATTGTTCAACTATACCTTTATATTTATGTGTTTGTGTGTGTGTGTGGTTCATGTTCTTGTAGGTGGATTAAGTGGATTATCGGTTACACATAGTTCGGTTAGTCTTTTTCGTCTATATCGCTGTGGTCGGTGGTATTAGTGCAAGCGCTAGTATCTAGTATACATAGTAGTTGTAGTTAGCAACGGTTTCACCTTTGCCATTATCCTTTCACATAATCTGTTCTTATTGTGCCGAAGGTTGTAAGCTACTGTGCAATTTTGCACGGTTCACGGCAAGTGGACAGCAGCTGCTTTAGAAGGTGCAAATAATTTGCATTTTACCTTATAATTCTTGGAATAATTTTGAATTGGTGAATATGAAAGAAAATTTAAGATATATTCAGATTTTTAACCTTAAATACGAACGACAGGCGAAGTAACCTACCATCATATCGTCTATTATGTGATTGAAGATTGGGAAAATAAAAGGCAAAAACGGAGGTTTCTTAATTGGAATTTAGTTTTAGGATATTTCCTACAGAGAACCCTCTCCACCAATAAGAAATAAAATAATATTTGACAAAAAATTTATTAAAAATATATATAGCGGTATAGAGGTTATCCTATCCTATAATCTATAATACAATCCTAATTTTCGAGATAGAAAGAAGAGAGATTCATTATAAGGACAGTCGGACCGCTGTAACTGAAATAGATCGACTTATGTCACCTCAGCAACATTCCTAAAATTACTTTCGGATTGTTTTATCCAACTGATACAGCAAAACAGACCGAATTTAACTTTTTGAATCTCTTATTTTGCAAAAATCTCAACCTTTCTATCAGAGTATAGAGTTCGTGGCTTTATTCTTGGAACTTTTAGATTACTTCGATTATACTTAATTTTTATGCTATGCTCTTATTTATTAAAAAAAAAAACTCACCTGTCGAACTTGCTTGTATTGCTCTTCGAAGCTCCAGGCATTATTTTGCTGCGAAGAATTGGAAGCTTCGCTGGATGTGGAAGAATTCGATGCAGGGTTGACTAGAATCAATTGAAAAAATAAAAATAACATTTAAAAAATGGGGAATAATAAAAATCTTGGAATTTCTTTATTTTTTACACAAAATTTAACAAAAAAAATCTTTAAAACCCCTACTTACCATCCTTGGAGCTCGGCGCCGTTGGTGAGGTGAATGAGAAACCTCCGTTACCACTGCTACCACCGCCAACACCACCACCACTACCGCCCATACTCGGCCCGCCGCCGCCACTGCCGTTAGCGCCACCGCCAAGCAAACCGGTGCCACCATTCGTCAAACATGACGCGCCGCTCACGCCCACATTATTATTGCCACCGGTGTGTTGTGAATTTTGTGAATTACCATTGGCAACGCCAGCATTGATACCAATAACACCGCCACCACCACCACCACCACCATTGCCGCCGCCGCCACCGCCCGCTTGTGCAGCGAGGCTCTGTGCGCGATGCTCGAACTGAGCCATCGACGTGGGCGGCATTGAGAATGCGGGATTCAAGCTGGTGGGTAATAGATTTTGCCCAAAGGCAGCCGCATGCGCAGCAGCTGCGTAATCTTGTTCCTGCGAAATGGAAGGAAGAGAGTCAATATAATATAATATGTAATAATATTTGTGTGGGGGTTTTAAGCAAATTGGATATTTGGAAAAAGCGGTCAGAAGAATTCCTAATTTTGATTAAAATGGTATCTCTAGAAAGAACTACATGTTCTTCGGGGGTCTAGACTCTATATATAGCGGAAAAATTTATTCGTGTCTTTAAAACGGTAAAAAGTAATTCACAAGGCTTTAAAACCTCCTTCTTATATCAAGTATTCCAAGCGAAAGGTACCCTAACAAGATCTTTTTGTATCGGAAACAGTTCTTCTTTAGCAAATGTCTTGGATCACAAAGACACAGGTTCATCTACGACATTTGACCTATTAAATTTATCAATATATGTTCAGACCACACTCACCATTAGACCCACTTTCATATCACGAACTTGCATCTTTAACTTCTCCAGCACATCGTTGTGTTGTAGATTTGGAATGCCATGTAGACCGCCAATGCCCATGAAATTACCGAGCGCATTTAGCGGATGATTTGTCGGAAATTGGTGATGATGACTGCAAATACAACAACAAAGCGGGAGAAACGAAAATCATGTTATATTCAAAACTAAGTAAAGACAAAGGGATAAAAACTGCTAGAATTCGCACTTAATTAATTTACCTCATTTGTAGATCAGCGTGATGATCGGGACTACGCACACCCATGCCACTGCCAACACCGACTCTAACACTGCTGGCGTTGCCAACAAAACTCATATCACCAACAAATGCACTAGAGCTGTTGTTGTTGTTGTTATTTTTATGATTGCTATGTATATTTCTATTTTTGTTGTTGCTGCTGTTATTGCTGTTGCTGTGTTGGCGTTTCAATGTTGCGACATTTAAGCCTTTTGCACGAATTACATGATGATCACCATCGATCGAATCACAATCGCGTATATCATCGTCCGATGCGATGTCACGAGACTGCAAAGAGAAGAGAAATGTGGAAAATTAAATAAAATAAATATTGAGAAGAAAAGGAAGAGGCAGTTAAGAACAAATGGCATAAAGTGATTATTAAATTGATTGCAATCATTTGGTGCAACATGAAAACACATTAAGTCCCAGTACACACACACACACACAGTCATAGACACGCTCAGACCGAGAAGCGCTTACATGAAACACGCGCAAGAGAACACTTCTTGCAACAAAACAAATGAAGCACTTAGAATGGCAAACAAATCGAACGACACTACCCAAGTGAGTGCTAGAGGAAAACTGAAGACTGTGGATAAACAGGAAGAGAGGGGGAAGGAGCGCGATTTTGTGTCCGCATAGCGCACCAGGCGCACTGAGGTCGCATAGATTCCAACAAACGATCGATCAACATTTGCAACCCACTGCGACAAGTCGAGTGCAGTGTTGTTGTTATGTACACCATTTAGCATTGATTCTACATGCAACAACAACGGGCCACAGCTATGAGGCGACAAGCAACATGCGTTATAAACTCTGTGCGGAGCTCAAGCGTCACTATAGCGAAATGCATATTTCTTATTACACTTTAACGCAAATTATTTTGTTTGCCACAATTTGTTGCATTCTTTTTACATGAAATAACATGGCATTTGCCTCACATAATCGAATTCAAACGTGATTTTTGCATAAATTGCCAACAATTTTAGATTGTCGCGCAGCCGCATCATCATCAACAAGCGTCGTCAACGAGTGCGAACGGTCAATGGTCTGCAGCACGTTGTTTTGCTATTGTTGCTGTCGTTGTTGTGTTGGATTGGTAAAGCATTAATGAGTTATGAGTGACATTCTAGCACTCTTTGCATTTGTGTTTGTAAGAGACAATTTAACGAGTGTGCTTTATTTGTGATTGAACTTTCGGGATCCCGAAATTTCGGGATTGAGTATTAACAATTTCGGGATCCCGAAAATTTTGAACTAAATTTTTTGTATACATATCAAAATATAAATAAATAATTATAAAATTTGTTTTAAAATTTGAAATCGGTGTTTCGGGATCAGTAATCGGTTTCGGTATCACAACTTAATACTTGAAGAATTTATTTCCATTGCAATATTTAGTTATGATATTTACCCATTGAAATAGGGGAACCGCGTCACAAGCAACGGCGCTTAATGAGTTTGCCTTCTACTCGCCGTCGACTCTTTTGCGAAGTCTGTCTGTTGCTTATTATTAGTTGCTTCATATTTCAAGAACTTGTGCCAAATTCATTTAGCGTACATTGAACTCAGCACAGACGCTGTCTAAATAATGCTTGCTTACAACATGCTAAATGTGTCCCGCTCGATACTAACTAGTTGGACTTATGTTGTATAATGTCACGCGCACTGTTTCTCTTCTCTCGTCAATCATCATATGCATGCATGGAATTTTGAATTACGAATTATTTTAGTACATACTTCTATATCTTAATGACTTTATTGAATATTTGGGGGTTAAATAATCATTAAACTCTTTCTAATTAACAAGGGGCATCAATATTTATAAAAGTGACAGAATTTGTTGCAATTTTTTTCTCTGAAAATCTAAATGCCTTCATAATTAAGCCAATAATTTAATATAATAATACCGCCAGGTCAACCTTTATCTTTTATTTGCTTTAGAGTCAATCATTATGATGATAGGAGGGGTTGGATGATCTAAGATCGTAGTCAATATTAATTGAAAATACTAACCCTAGCATTGATAACCTGGAAACTTGAAATTGCAGAAATATTTCTTGAAATATCTTCACAATAAACAAAACTCACTTGGATTTCTCATATCAAAACTGAGGATTCGTTTGAAATATATCGAATGAAACGGATGAAAACATCCGATCCAACAATTATAAGACTTATTTGGAGAATAATGGATAGAAATTGGGAAATAGGTTAAGGAGAAACGTACATATGAGGGCCCGAAATTCGTTTTTCTATTAAAAAAAGTCTTTATTGTTTATGATATCTCAATCTGCAGCGCGTCTCTAGAGTCGTTAAAACAATCTTTGTAGGTTAGTTCTCCGAAGTGGGATTATGTTTTGTCGGATATCTATCCAAATGGCTGATAGCGTATATGAGCAGGGAAGAAGACATTGCATTACTTTTTCTTGTGAAGTGCCTTTTATTCCTTGATATTATTTTAAAAGATTATGTGTTTTCAGTACTCTGTTTTTAAACTACATAATCAGACCAAAGCTTCTTTTCCATTTTATTTGTATTATTAAAGTTGCTTCTATTGAGCAAACTTATTTTTCTAAGCATTAAAATTGATTTGTTTGTGGATTTCTGTGTACCAAACAAAGTACAAGAGCAGAAAAATATTAACAACGTAATTAATTAATAATTAAAATTCCTTTTAAGTTTATTTGTAGTCAAGATTTTGCACTAAATGCAATTATTCACCATTCTTTTTTTTTTTTTTGCCAAAATTCCAAAATAAAATTAATTTTTAATCACCACTAACATTGTAATAAAAAATTGCAAGTATGTCAAGAATTAATTTGTTAGCAGCACAAAAAATTCAATCTAATTAACAATCAACTAAAAAACAAGGTGTGTATGATGAATTCCTATCAAAAACAATAACACATTTCATATCACACATATTCTCGACTACAAAATTTGCATTTTTTCTGCTTAAAACCATTAAATCAATTGATTTGAAATATAAATCATTATCGCTATTTCAATTTCCATGCAGCGAGACAAGTACTATGCAAAAAAAAAATAATAATTTGCAACACCAGCTCTTCGCTCAAGCAACAGCATGAAAATTTCCGAGCAGCAAATGAACTAGCGACAACAACCACAACAACCGGCTCCAAGCCGACAGCAAAGCGAACAATCAACTTATTAGCTTATTGCCGCTACCTTCCATGCTCACCTCGGCAACGTCTGCGTCTGCAGCGGCTGCTATAAACTTACTGCTAATCAATGTTAGCTGGTTGATGAGCCAAGTTCTTTACATACATATATCATGTATGTTGTATATAAAGCGTTGCAAAGATAAACGATGCGCTTTGGATTTGGATGTACGAAATATCGATCGCTGCGCTCTGAGATGCTCCTTTGCTACTACAGCTACTATCGCTGCTTATTACAAATGTTGCTATACATGTGTGAATATTGCTTTGGATGTATGAATGTTGCAATGTGTTGATAGTTCAAATTTGTTGATCACATCGCAACCACTTAGCAGCTCCACACATCCTTTGAGCTACAGAGACTAGTATACATACGTATATGGATTCATAGTTAGATATATAAATCTATACAGACATATTAGTGGAACCATATGGAAATGTGTGAAGTTGGAATGATCAGAGCGCGCACAATGATACCTAATTTATAACCCAATAAACCAAAAGTGAAAAGCTTTCGCTATATTAATTTCACCGTTGTTTAATAAAATAATTTAATGAATTTGAACTCTGGCAACATGTTGCTGAAGAGTAAGTGATGCATCAACATGAATAGGATGTCAAAATGAATTGATTTCATAATCTTCGACTATCGGGTTAAAAGATAACCTCCAAATGGATACATTACAAATTATAGACGAAGTAATTGCCAGCTATAGATGATATTTTGAAACTCACAAGTTATTTAACCGATATCAATCAAATTCGGTATATAATAATCTCGTATTACCGTCTAAGAAAAGTCGATTTGGAAACTCTTTGTTTAACCATTTTCTATGGCTTACTTGGTTTTGTTGCAAGTTGTTGCGCCTGCGCTATCTGTCTATGTGTTGTGCATACCTTGTTGGTCGACAAGTTGACCAGTCGACATGGTTGCCGTGCTTATATTACTCACATTGTTGTTGTTGGCATTGCGCTTTATGTTGCTGCGCTTGCTGCAGTCGTTTGCATCGTTGTTGTTGTTTTGTAATGTTTTTATTTTCGCCCATTTATGCTTGAAGTGCAGAGAGGTGCAAATTAAGCGCAACTGTGACTATTGCAAATTGGGAATTTTCAATTTAAATACTGAAAAATGCATAAGAGAAGTATTCGGCGAACAAGCCAACAACAGCAACAACAATGCCGGTTAGCGCATTAATGGCATTTGGCATTTAGAGCCTGTTGGGCAGATCAACCACCGCCTTTTGCTGCATGGCTAGCAATATGAAAATAACAACAACAATACCAACAGTATCGTGCAGCAGCTGCGTTGATTTTGGCTCAACATGTGCTAAATGCCAATAATAGCGAGCAAGCGAACGACTGAGCATCTGACTAACCAACCGATCGATATCGACACCTTCCGCCGTGCCGTACTGTGCTTTACCGGCTCTCCGCTGCCAATGCAACTCTGCAGCTTTTGAATATTTTTCGAATATGTTGACGAATGCTTTGAAGTTTCGCGCACATATTGCGAACTAAAGCAGACAAAGTAGCTGCTGCAGCCAAGCGTTAACTACCGTTCAGTCGTTGCGCCGATCGTGAATAACAAGTGCAACAGCGTTCTTTTGGTGACGGCTGAATGGCAGTCTAGCTGACCGGTTGACTGGTTGACTGATTGTTCATCGATCGCTGTGTGTTGCATTTCGACTAGCTTAGTGGCTTTTGGCACTCGCTTACTGTTGGTGGCTGGCTGTTAGCCCTTAGTTCTAGTGCTAGTGTAATATTATTATCAGAAATTCTGCGCGCCACAACGCAAGAGCGAAACCACCTTGACGTGTTGTGACGACAATGGCGAATTGCCCTTCAAAAAGCAACAACAACAAATAATAAAGTATGAAGTCTGCAACAACAACAAAATATGATATATCATTTGAGCTGCAGAATTGCTATGAAAAAATTAAAAACGAGCACAGAATCGGGCGGTGCTTAACTGATTAGGTGTTTAACAACTGTCGTGTTGTTGGTAACAACAATGCAGGTGGAGTCTGAAATGGAGTTGCATATGATAACAATAAAATATTTTAACTATTTCAAACAAGAAAGACGATTATTTCGTATTTTTTTCTTTTTCCAATTTTTAAAATAAATATTAATTTTAATTTTAAAAATCAAATGATGAAATAACACTGGTTAACAAAATGTTAACTTTTTTGTCACATGAAAACTCATATAACTCATGCTGAATGTACCAAGACCACTAAACAATAATATATGATTGAAAAAAAAAAAATCATCTCCATTTTTCCAAAGTTCCGGATCAATCCTCCAAATCCATCAGTAATCAGGATTCTGATTTGGAGGCTTTGTCAGAGGCAGTTCAGCACTATGTAGTATGGATCTGTTTTGACCGAAGACCGAAGTTTGGATACTGTGTAGTGTTGGGACTAAGTTAAACTAGCTTTTGTCACTTGATTACTTACAAGATCATTTGGTTCGGTCCAAATCATTGATATAGCAAATGGGATATGTCTACATAGGTTCATATTTAGATCAACCTAATAGTCATCTCATACACGTTGCATAATATTTATGTGAAACCTGAGGTTTATATCTTCGATTCGTCACTCGTTATGTTTGAGGTCTTTATATAGCTTGAATACATGAGAGACAATTAGGATGTTGAGATGTCATATTAAGGCGGTGAGATAATGAGTTTCATTAGGTTTAAATGTATCACCAATTCTGAAATGCTCGTCCTATTTTTGGCAATTTTGTTCTATGTTTTGTTAATTGTTTTTCTCGCAACAAGGTTGCTAAGAGAGTATAATAGTTTTGTTCACATAACGGTTTTTTGTAATACCTAAATCTAAAAGATTAGATATAGAGTCATATATACCAAAGTTATCAGGGTAACGAGTAGATTTGAAATCCAGATGTCTGTCCGCCCGTCCGTCTGTCCATCTGTGGACGCTGTAACTTGAGTAAAAATTGAGATATCTTGACGAAACTTGGCACACATGCTTCTTGGGACTGTGAGAGGCTTTCGAAAATGGGCAAAATCGGACCACTGCCTGGCCAACAAAATGGCGAAAACTGAAAACACATAAAGTGTCATAACTAAGCCATAAATAAAGTTATAAAAGTAAAATTTGGTACACCGGATCGTTCTAGAAAGGCCAAATTTAGATGTATTTTTTGTGGAGGTGGGCGTTGCCCCGCCCTTAAATAGGTTTTTTGTATATATCTCGCACAACAAAAAATATAAACATATAAACTTTCTGCAGTCGTTTCTCTTAGCCACTTCTTAATACAGTCCAAAAATGAAAGAAATCGAATAATAACCACGCCCACCTCCCATACAAAGATTAGGTTGAAAATTACTAAACGTGTGTTAACTCACTATTCAATGAAATTCGGTATATAATATTTTCTTGATACCCTGATGACACGTGTTGAGTAAAAAAATGGGTTACAACCATGCCATTTTCCCTTTTACTCAATATTGAATTCCATCTGAATCCTTCACTTTATAATATATGCATAAATTCTATGTTATTGCCAAAAATGTAAGATTGAAAACTTAGAAAAATTAATAATGATGATATTATATTGAGAACAATTTATAATTTATATTTCCCATAGAAGTTTATATCGCATTAATAATATTGTTTTCGAGTTAAAAATGATATGAACGAACATGCTATTAGAAATTCTTAACTTCTTAACTGGCGTAGAAACCGCTTACGCGGTTATAGCCGAGCTATTAGCTATTAGAAATTACTGTGCGTAATTGCAATCAATAATTTTTTATGGTCACAAAAATAACATTAAAAATCAAACAAATCAGAAATAGGAATTTATCACGCTATTTTTTCATCACACTATAATTATAATGGAATAAATTCCTTTATAGTATTTTCTACGGAATCATGCGATTGTGTGACTGGAGCCGGAAAATTATATTGATTTATTTACCTACACACTTAATTGAAAGTGCAAACATATATAATTATGCATATCTACATAGAAATAAATAATTGATTTTATCGCAATTCAATTATTAACATCGTGAAACAATTCTAACTTACATACTCGTACATATGTACATATGTATATATTGCAATAATGTAAAGCATTGTAGCTACAAGCCATACAAATGTTAATGCACACACTTACATATAGATACATATACATACATATGTACGTTTGTATACAACTAAGTAATTGCACTGCGACGACATGAATTCATTTCTTCCTTTTATTTTAATTTATTAAGAAACAATTTTTTTTTTTCAACAAATAAACTTAAAAATAATTTGCTTCGCAATCACTGGCGCGTACGAACGCCACTCTGTGTGTGTGCGTGTATTTGTGTCGCTCGCAACGTGAAAATTTTAATTTACATGAAACTTTTATTATCATTTGTGCCAAAAGCAATGCGATAAACACACACACACAAATTTATTGCTACCTCAATAGCGATTGGCGCTCACACAACTTAGCGTTCGCTTGTATTGGTGCAATGCATTTCGTTTTGGGGCTATTCGTTGGCCGGCGGCGTTGCGCCGCTCATGAGTATGTAGGCGATAAGGCAGGCAGGCAGGCAGGCAACGCGCTTTAATGACTTTTAATATTAATGAAAATTTACTATTTCAATTTTATCGACATATTCGTAGCACATGACACAAGTGAGTGCATACATCTACATAAATATATGCTATGAATGTATGTATGTAAATGAGCGCACCTGTTGGCACACCAATTGCATGCAAGTCAATATTGCCTACCAGTATGTAATTTCAGCAAAAATTTCCTACTGGGTCTCTTCTAATCGCCCACATGTAATATTACGGTATAAAAATTCATGCATTTCTATGCATGTGTGTATGCTTGCACTTTATCGCGTTGACATTTTATCACCAAAATGCACGCCGGCATAAATAAAATAATTTACTATTTTGTACTAATTACAAAGATTGTGTTGCGTAAGCATTTAATAGTACCGCGAAATGTCGTAGCATTTTTCTTCATTTAATTTAATTTTATTTTAATTAGAAAATCCATTACGCGGTTGAAATTTATATGCGATTTTGTTTGCTAATTGTTTGAGAATTTTCTTTGAACTACATTGTAGACTTTTTTTGGCTTTCATTGTGATAATATAACTATTGTTTAACTACAGAAAACTTTTATTTCTCACGTTTAATATCACTTACAACTTAGAATCTTAATTTTTTAGCAAATTAAAAATATTAAGATTAAGATGTTTTCTACAGAAACAAGGTTTTATAACCTTCTTTACCTTTTAATATTATTCATAATAAATACAAGTTTATTACACTCTAGCACCAACTTGCGCAGCAGCTGCACTCAGATCGCTACAAGAAATGGAAAATAGGCAAGGCGTCGCCCACTTTCTGGTAAAAAATCATATCTCAGAAACTACTAGACCAATTTCAACCAAATTCGGTTCGAACCATATACTTGGCATCTCAATGATGCTATACGACTACGATTACTTCCCATATAACACAATTGTGAATTACATCTCATTCGTTCACTTTAAAATATATACCTAAAACAAGTAAAAAAGGGTTAAGTTCGGGTACAACTCTCGCAACTTATTGAAGAAATTTTATTAAGATAACACACAAATTTACCCATAAATTCGGCATAAAGTTTAATAGAATAACGAAAATGGTCATAGGTAATTCCAGAACCGATTTCATTCATTTTCACCAGCAAGATGCACAATATCCAAGACTATACGCTCACTTAATTTTGCTTAAATATTAATCAATACATATACATATGCGGAATAAAGCCCACCGTAGTTTTTAAAAATCTAATTATAGGTATATGGGAGCTAGGAGATGTTTTGGACTAGAACTCTATTAGAAGAAAATAATTTCTCTGAATTACATAAAATTATCAAGAGATTTACCCATACTTTCGGTTAAAATTTACCCTTTGGCGCTGAGTTCAACGTGTTCGATATCTGGGGCCTTGAAAAGTTATAGTCCTTTTTCGACAAATTTTTCACAAATGAAGCCAGAGATGATATGAGATGATACTTTACACAAATAAGTTTTCCGCTATCTTCATTAGTTCCTTATGTATATATTATAAAGTGAAGGAATAAGATGGAATTCTAAATTGATTTATATGGGAAGTAGGCGTGATTGTGAACCGATTGCCCATTTTTTGTCCGTGTTATCAGGGTGTCAAGAAAATATTATATACCGAATTTCATTGAAATCTGTCGAGTAGTTCCTGAGATATGGTTTTTGACCCATAAGTGGACGATGCCACGCCCATTTCCCATTTTGTAAAAAAAATCTGTGTGCAGCTCCCTTCTGCTATTTCTTCTGTAAAATTTAGTGTGTCTGACGTTTTTCGTTAGTGAGTTAACGTACTTTTAGCAATTTTCAACCTAACCTTTGTATGGGAGGTGGGCGTGGATATTATCCGATTTCAACTATTTTCATGATGTGTGATGGGGTACGTAAGAGAATCGACTGCAGAAAGTTTGGTTTATATAGCTTCATTGGTTTGCGAGATATATACAAATAACCGATTTAGGGCCCCACGCCCACTTCACCAAAAAAATTACACATAAATATGCCCCTTCCTAGTGCGATCCTTTATTCCAAATTTTACTTTTATTACTTTATTTATGGCTTAGTTATGACACTTTATGTGTTTTTGGTTTTCGCCATTTTGTGGGCGCAGCAGTGGTCCGATTTTGCCAATTTTCGAAAGCAACCCTCTCACGGTCCCAAGGAACATGTGTTCATTAAGATATCTCAATTTTTACTCAAGCTATCGCTTGCACAGATAGACGGACGGACAGACATCTGGATTTCAGCTTCACTCGTCCTCCTGGTCATTTATATATATATAATCCCATATCTAACTCTTTCCGTTTTTGGTGACACAAACAACTATAATACTCTCTTTATTAACTTTGTTGCGAGAGTATAAAAATTAAGCACCAGCAAGATATCGGAGCGAAACTTTGCACAGTTACTGCAATTTAAACTATACTACCAAAGAATTTATAAAGTATTATATACCAACTCATATATTTTGTTCCTTCATTTTTAATAACTTTGGGGTGCTTTTCTGCCTGTTCCTCGCCCTATATATTCCTTTCCCTATACATATATTAAAACATGTCTATGAAAGATAAATATTTACTTATATTATATATGTATGTACATATACTCACTTATGTAACCAATAAAAATTTGTGACTTTTATTACTCGTCGAACTACTTAAATAAATATGTCTCTAATCACAGCATAAATTACTTTTTCCACGAAAAACTACAAATTTTCGAACAAAATACGATATTGAAAATCGAGAAAGTGCTCATAAAATTTTGAAAATCAATTCTGAACATTTGTAGATGCATAATTGTCATAGCACTGCTTACTAAGAACAGCAATTAAATACGGTACTCACAGGAAAGTACGAGCAACGACATTTTAGGCGATAATAAATGCAGAAAAAGGAAATTCCATATAAAACTATTGAGACATTGTCTGTAATATAAGCGAGGAAAATCGCTTACTACCGAAAATAGCAGCAAAATATTTATTTGTGTGTAATGAAAGGACCGCACCAAGGTAGGTTACAGCAAGGGCAATGCGCAGACGCAGCTAGTTGGCGCGCTAATACAAGATAGGCGACTTATTTAGATAGTGTTCATATATGTATATATATTCTTATTTTCAATTTAGGTACTAAAAGTTGATGTCCTTTCAGTGTCCAGATTTTTCCTTATGTCTTCCGCTTTGTCTTCTAGAGTTGCTGTTTGCAAAACGGCAGTCGCAGAATCAACCACATCGCAACGATGTTACTTTATATGCTTATTTATTCATAAAACACACATACACACATCCATGGCTTTGTCGCCATTTTGCAGCGACCCGCCTGTGCGCCAGCCTGCCAGCCAGACAAATGACAATCAAATGCTGATTTCTCTTCATTATACATGTCAATGAATATAGTTTGATTGTGCACGCAGGCGCAACGTGCCAACAGGATCAGGATCATCGCATTATGCTTGAAGGATAAGAGATTATGCGCATTCGTCGCCGGTGACAACAACACCAAACACACTCATACATATATAAAGCCAATGTATGTATGTTTGTAAATCTGTGTTAGTTATATGCATATTATTACACTGTGAAGGATCATTTGATTTTCCAAGAATTACAACAACAAAAATAATAGCTGGACTAGTGTATTAAATTTGTGTGTGTTTTTCCACTTTTAGCCGCAAGGATCAACTGCTTACACGCTTAAACATATGTTTGTTAGTGTATGTATGTGTCTGTGTGCGTAGTTTAACAAGCAGCAGATATCGCAAACTGGGCCTGACACATTGTCCTTTGTTTGGCGGCATTGTTTTGAAGCATATCGAAAACAGATTGAGTTCTTCAACTTATTTTATGGTTATATATTTTTGTTTTTATTGTTGTTGGTTTAATGTGCATTGGATTAGTCGTAAATTTTCACAAAAATACAATAATAATATGCTCAAGTATTTTATGAGATTTTGGATGTTAGTGGTGTATGGAAATTTTTTGGTGATTTGAGAACACAAAAAAAAATAAATAAAATGTGTACACATTATTGCACATATATTTAAATATATATGTACATATATACATATGTATGTGTATTTGTTGGTATATATTTACTTATATCTTTATTTGGGTTTATAAAATATGGGTAATACCCAAAACCTAAAGATGTAAAGATGTTTTTAATACAAGGAACTAGGGAATGCAATTTCTATCAGTTGTGTATACAATAACAAGTCTTTATTATATGTACAGCGATTTCAAGGTTTCATGAAAATTTAATTTTTTTTCAAATATACTTTATTATTAAACTCTACTCCGCCTTAAAGGCACTACACAGCTTTACCTAGTTTTTCTCAGATCTCTAGACGGCAGTTGTCTTAGACTTTGAAGGTGCAATTTTAATACAGTTAACATTTTAGGTATGAGTACATTGGATACTTCAATGAGGCCCTATGTTCCACGATATTCATTAATTACTGAGTGGCATTCCGAATTCCGGCCTATAAAATTTCCTAGCATCTCTCTTTAGCGTTCATTATAGCTGAAAATAAATAGTGGTTCTAGTGGCAAAAAGAAGGGCCAATGGTCCACCACTCCGAAATTTTTGCCTCCTCGACGATCACTATGCTCTAAAATAGTGATTCATTTCTTTCCGTGCTACAAAATCCAATGGGAAATGCTGACTGTACTGAGATTTGCATATAGATAATTATTTCAACAAAAGTACGAATATACATATGCTCGTATTTATATAAATAAATTAAAATGGTTGAAGCGGATGATGCGAATGCTGTTTTCCGGATGCACCCCGCAGTGTTGCTTTAAGTGACAGCGTGAGTGCGCGAAACTTCCTGCAAACCACTAATGAAATACATATGCATCCGCAGACATACAAACATACATACAAATTATGTTGCAAATAAATGGGAACACAAACGCACAAACAAACCAAAAATCTACAAATTCAAATTTTAAAATTCACTTTATATATACTCATATACTCTTTTGAGTATAACTATTTATTGCCTGCAAAGTAATACTCTGAATAAACGAAACTATGAAATATACATCCAAAATGATACAAAATATTTATAAATTGGCATACAACACACATATTCAAAATACATGAAGTACGCTCATACTTTAAAATCAAACAATGGCTGCTCTGCAAATGTGCATAATGCAAGACAGCGCGCCGAAACTCCGCGTATAAGCGCCTGCGATTAGTTTAACCCCAAGGCAATGAAGTGGAAAAAATAAAAAAAACAATTGCGAATGGCAAAAAATAAATAAAAAACAAAAAAAGAGCCGTCCAAAAACCGCAATGGCGTGCGCTGGCACTCGAAGCAAACACAAGAAGACACATATGTATGTATGTATCTAGCTATCATATACGCATACAAAAATACATAGTGCAAATATGTGCAGTCAATATAAAATTTACATATTTTTTACACTCATAGCTATGTATCTGTACATCCACATACATAAATATGCATATTTACCTTCATTTGAATACACAAATGCCCGCGAGTTTATAAAAATTAGTTACCAAACCGCTTAGGCCGCTCGCAACTTCGACGCGCTTAAACGCGGAAACCGGTCAGCCTAATCCATATGGCCCCCCTCCGATGCGTAACGCTCTAGGCGATGGTGTTGACACTCGCCACACAGCGGCGCTCTACTTTTAATCCAAACTTACGAGTTGGTAGATACATACACATATGAGTGAATTAGTTTGTATGTATGCAATTAGATACATATGAACATACAAATGTGTAATGGCTTTTATCATCACTGTTGCCGCCATTTTCGTTATACTACCATGTGCATTCATAACGGTAACTTCGATGGCGGTTTTTTATTGAGGCGGCATATTGAAAGGGTCACCATAGCAGGCAATAGCTACATTAGATAGGTCATAATTTGAAATACATATTTTGAAAAAAGTTTGCCTTTTATATAGCTAGTAAGTCTATACGATTTTGTCGTAAAGGTAGCAAATTGGTAGAATGTTATCGAAATTGATATGTTTTGCCAATCGTTTTAAAAATCAAGTCTGATATATTATCCATAGAGTTCGTTTCCAAAAAAAGTCTTTACATTATGGACTACAATGGGACATTTTCCAAACATATTTTGTGAAGAATCTTGTTAGAATTATGATCTTTTGAAGTATATAGACAACGTATTCATAGATAATTACTTGAAACATCAATCAGAAAAGCTAGAGCTGTTGAAATTGTGAGCGTTTATACCCGGTAGACATATTTATATGGATCGGTTTTCTCAAGTAAAACAAAATATATGTTCTATATTTGATGTAATTTTGGAACAAAGTTCTTTCAATATAAAGTGATCAAAATATTAGATATCCATAGGTATTAAATATTCAGATTTTTCATTCAGGTCTCCCAAAATTAGAAAATTTTGATTATTGCTAACCGGTCCCAGAAATAATCTGAAAATCTTTTAAGTATACTTCATGTCGTAGATAACGGTCGCCTGATGAGTCATTGACGAACAGTGATCAAGCGTTTTGTGAAAACAATCTTAAACTTGTAGGGGCATACTTACAGTTTTAATAATATTCTCCAAATTATCATAGTGCTCCATCGCCATTGTTTTAAGATTACCTATATGTTTCCCTTCGGAAGCAGTTCCTTTTGAGATTAATTATTTTCTGCTATTTTCACACTTACATATACTCTAGTACGCCTCCGCAAAATACAAACAACAAAACATCAATGAATTTTCAAAAGTCAAAATTTCTTTCGATAAAATCTCAACAACTTTGTCTTATTTAATGTGGCAACACTTAAACTTCAACACAGTGCAACATAAACACACATACAGACATATACTGACGATCGAAGTCGTACAATAGTCAAATAACGGCAAAAAGTGGACGAACGAAGAATTTGATCATTGGTTGGTTGGTTGTGTGGCACAAATGTGCCGCCAGACACGCAGCACGTGTTGCTATTTCCGTTTAACGAAATTGGCAATAGAAGTGACGAGAAGAGGGCAACAGCAAGCGGATGACGAAAATAAGAATATGGTGAATTTGAGCTGAACATAGAAAATGTGGACGGCATGAATGGGAAGTGAAAAACGGACACAGACATGGATACGTACGTAGATATATTGACAATGTATGTATGTCCATTGAAGAAATTTAGATAGAGGAATAATGTATTAGCCAACGACTTGTAAGCCTAAAGGGTCAACAGCAAAAGTTAATAACAATAAATATAAAATGTGGCTAATTAAATTAAGTATAAACAGGGTTATTATGAAGCGTTGAACGCACTAAAAATATCCAAAAATTCAAATAAATGTAAATATGTAAGCAAATGAATGATAAATGAGCGAAATAAACGGTCTAACGGCCAACTAAACGAATAATCTGCAAATAACTAAGCGATCAACGCGTTATAAACCGTTTACAGGCAGAGTCAATGAACAAGGCATCGAGAAAAAAAATGCAATAATTATACACAAACATACTTATAAAATGGTTAGAAGCAACCGGAATTCTCGACACATTATCGAAATCATGCATTCAAATCTGTATATTTTTTAAATTAATAAATTTTAATATGCTGCCACAGGGCAGCAACCACTTATCACCGTTCACAAACACATCATTCATTAACGCCAAACGCTGCGCTAACTGCCAAATGCCGCTACTAAGCGCCCCTTCCGCTCTGCGCTGGCACTTCTCATCGCATTAAATACAATACACTTGTGTGTGGCCCCTGTCTGTATCCCTACTTTGCCACATATCATTCGCTTAATTAAATTAGCAGCCATTTAAATGCGCATTCCCGATACTCAATGATCGCCATGATCGCGCATTGATCGTCAACCGCCGATCGCCGTTCAACGCTTGCTTTGCCCCATGTGATTAAATCTAAATTATAGCTGTGTGGCATCATCAATTTCTAGTGGCACTTCATTAACGCCAAATATGTGCTGTAGAGGAAGACATTAGAATCAAACGATCGCCGAGTGCCCACATTATATGTTAATATTAAAAATGATTTAATTTCCCCAAAATCTGATTTGCTGTGATTTCTCAATAATTGAAAAGTCATTCAATTTACAGCCAATTCAATTAAATTACACTGGTTCCCTCTTATTAACCACTAGCTAGCTAAATTTTAATTACATTGGTGGTCTTCGTGGTTAATGAGGGATGGCCAGTGGATTTATTAGATTATGTATGTGAGAATTTGAAGCGAAATTTTTCGCAAATCATAAGCGGGTAAACGCACTCATATTTAAGTGAGAGATGTGATAACTATAGATTTAATTGATAGTATCAATCAAGCGGCGAATTAAATCTGAACTTGAGGGGATAATTTTAGAAGCCCTGCAGTGCGTGTAAGCAACGTACTTAATTAAGAATTCCGACGATGATTAAGTCATTTTAAGTTTTCCACTGCAGGCTTCTCATTATCGTTAAGTTAATCTTATGTTATGAGTTTATGCCTCTATTGGGTGGTCTATGTAGTTTTGGTACTAATTTTAGAAACTTTGTGCTTTAAATATCAAAATCTTAAATCTTCCTACTTAATTATGGATTTATAAGTTATTATTTTATACTTGAGATTATAGAGGGCCGTGCTAACAAAAGTAATTTAAATTAAATTTATTAAAAGCTTTAAATTTATTTCCGCCTTACCAAGAAAGCCATATACAGTCCCGAGGCTTTTCAAAGTGTTTACGACTCTCCACATTTTGTAATAATTAAAATCCCTAAAGAGAGAATAAGTATCATCTAATACTTCATTCAACTAACTTGTTTGTAACGAAGGCTAACGGTTTTTGTGGACCTAAGAGAGAGTCAGTAGCGACAGTAGGAATTTTGTGTATTTCTGGTCTTCCGCATTACATATGGCTTTAGCGATTTTGTACCCTGGTATATTTTTCCAAAGCGTTATTTTCCTTGCTATGCTCCTGTCGATATCATCGTATAGATAGTACATGGATTTGTCAATGTTGATCTGGACGTTTCCAATTGATAGTTGTACAACCCTTTTGGCAATCCCGTCTACAATTTCGTTGCCCTCAATGACTTTGTGTTCTGGCACCAGTAGAAGTGAAACTACTTGTTCCTGACAACTCCGTCTACTTCCACCCTGATACTCAAAACAATTTTAGCTCTAAACAAGTAAGGAAAGGCTAAGATCGGGTGCACCCGAATATTTTATACTCTCGCAATTTATTGCTATATCTTTATTAAGAAAACACACAATTTGACCCATATATTCGGCATAAATATATTTCGCATATTAACCGATTTATAAGCTATTAAGTATTTTTGAAAATTAAGGGAATTTATGACCCGATTTTAAGCTTTTCTGGTACAGAGGCACACTATTAGAAGAAAAATATTTCCTCTGAATTAAATTGAGATACCTAAGAGATTTACCGAAATTTTCGGTGAAAAGTTACCTTGAGGCAATGAGTTCTTCATATTCGATATCCGGGGCATTGAAAAGTTATAGTCCGATTTCGACAATTTTTTTACAAATGATGCCACAGATCATATACAGTATTTGTGTAAAGTTTTATTTCGCTATCTTCATTGGTTCCTTATGTATATATTATAAAGTGAGGGAATAAGATGGAATTAAAAAATGAGTTATATGGAAAGTAGTTGTGGTTGTGAACCGATTTCGACTATTTTCCACACGTGTCATCAGGGTGTCAAGAAAATAATACATACCGAATTTCATTCGAATCGGTCGAGTAGTTCCTGAGATATGGTTTTTGACCCATAAGTGGGCGTTGCCACGCCCATTTTCCATTTTGTAAAAAAATCTCAGTGCAGCTTCCTTCTGCTATTATTTATGTGAAATTTAGTGTTTCTGACGTTTTTCGTTGGTGAGTTAACTCACTTTTAGTTATTTTCAACCTAACCTTTGTATGAGAGGTGGGCGTGGTTATTATCCGATTTCAACTATTTTCATGATGTGTGGTGGGGTACGTAGGAGAACCGACTGCAGAAAGTTTGGTTTATATAGCATTATTGGTTTGCGAGATATATACAAATAACCGATTTGGGGGCGGGCCACGCCCACTTAAATTACATCCACATATGCCCCTTCATAGTGCGATCCTTTATTCCAAATTTTACTTTTATAACTTTATTTAAGGCTTAGTTATGACACTTTATAGGTTTTTGGTTTTCGCCATTTTGTGGGCGTGGCAATTCCGATTTTGCCCATTTTCGAAAGCAACCTCCTCAGGGTGCCAAAGAATACGTGTTCAAAGTTTCGTTAAGATATCTCAATTTTTACTCAAGTTACCCGTAGCACGGACAGACGGACGGACAGACAGACATTCCGATTTTGACTCGTCTCGTCACCCTGATCATTTTGATAAGTTGTACAAATGTAACATAACCCTATATCTAACTCGTTTAGTTTTATGACTTACAAACAACCGTTATGTGAACAAAATTATAATACTCTCTTAGCAAATTTTGTTGCGAGAGTATAAAAACAAGGTTGAGGTTGATTTTTTGAGACCCCCCCAGCACATCCAGCTCGTTTGTTCAACTTTTAGTAAGATTAGTTGAACATCTCTCGGATCATCTTCAATATAAAAAACTGAAGACCGATTTGGATGTTTTTTCATACTACTTAATATTCACCATTCATTCCCACCGTTTTACTTACTTATTTCTTCTTTCCCATCAACTAATTTCTCTATATTTCGAGCTTTGCATTCATGCATATATCAATATCTGAGTATATAAAAAAACAGCACAAACCACTGGGAAATCTAAACAAGTTGTTAAATGCACTCTAACACTTTCTTTATATGATTTTCACACTCTCTCAATGAGCAAATAAAAATGCGGTGTTCCCAAGCTTAACTGCTTTATCAAAGATATCAAATTAACACTACTTGAAGCTGCTCAACAACCATTAAATACAGTATTGAATAAACAGTATAGGAAATTTACGTATAATGAATTTCCATAGAAGACTTTTTAACAGTTACATCTAAAAAATAAAAAAAAAATATTTTTTCGGAATAGAAAAGCTAAAACTCTCTATTTGATTATTAAGTAACGCTTAAAATAAAATGGCGTGGGAAATTCATACTTGGAAACATATCTACAAAAAAAAAATAGCTACAAAATAACGAATATTTACACAAAAATTTTACAACAACAATACAATTGTCTATTTGGTGGTTTTTCGTAAAATATTTTACGTGTTGTTGTTGTCATAAAACTAATGTAAATAAATCAGAAAACAAGTGCGTTTTACTTCAGTCGTACAGTCAAGCTTCAAGTGTATCTCCATAGATACAGATGTATCCTATGATAATAATACTATAACAACAACAACCAAGATTGAAAACCGTAATTTCTCAATAAAAAAAAACACCTAACTTTATTTTTAAGTAAACTGCTGTTGTCACCTGCTTAACAAGTGCTTTATTAGCGCTGTTAAAAGAAATAATAGTACATCAATAGCTCTCTAGCTTGCTGATCGGAGCTTCTTTAATGCTTAGAGATGGCTCAGAAGACTTCATTGTTGTTGTTATTGTTGTTGGTCGAAGTTAAAAACAATATGAAGCCTATCAAACAACTCAAATACTACAACAACAACATTCTCACAGCAAGAACAATCATATCTTCAGCATATTACCAAGAAAGCTGTTAACCCACTCAGCGTACAGTGACGAACGAATAGGTTGGTATAAAGGTATGCCATTTAATATTCATTTAGCTCACTAACAAATAATGTAAATATTTAAACAATTAATTCACATATGCGATCAAAAAACAAGTGTGATTTTAAATTAAAAGAAATCTTGGAAATTGGACAGACAAAACGACGTAGAGCAAACAAGGTGCGGACATACAGCCAAACACACAAGAAACTTGGAGACTCTGCCGTGTGACAGCAACGCTTAGTCAAATTGACACCACCAGGCAGCCTGATCAGATCCCACAGCATGCAACGCTGTGTGAACTTAGCTGCGGCACAGACTCCAACGCTACCCCCTCTCATCTTCGTATTTATAACTCTTTTATTTGCTCCCAAGAAAAGAGCGAAAAAAGCAGCTCATCAACGCTGTACGTTGTTGTTGTTGATATCACAACTGAAAAAATATCATTCATTGTTGTCGGCATCACACTGAAGGCATTGTATTCCACAAACGGTTTATTTACATGCTAACAAATATACTCATTCCCGCCTAGTGTGTGTGTGTGTTTCATTTTTCGATATTGACTTAATAATATGACGAGTTTTTGATTTCTCACATTTACCTGCTGTGGACTTTTTTATGACTTCGAAGAGAACACACTTAGTCATCTGGCAAGCTTTTTAATTGAATATAAATATGTGTACAAATTTACATACACATTTGATAGTGCACACACACACACAAATAAACGAGTACATTTGATTATTTACATTCATATGCACATATGTACCTAAGTACATTCAAAATCCATTGACGTGTTTTCTCGATTTTATAGCCCAACACTTGATGCAACAACAACAACAGGCAGCAAAGCAGGCAGGCAAGCAAATCGGAATTAATGAGTAAAGTTAATTGAATTTATTTATCATCATAATTCACACCAACGCCAAAAAATGCCAGTTATGCACATAAATATATAGTTTATTGATATTATTACTTCACTTTTCTGCTGATTATAGTACGCTTCTCGATAAAAGTTAGTGAGTCAGGTTTATTTCAGTTGAATTGTTATTGACTGAATCTCAGCTGTCTTAAGATAGAGTATATTTAAGTGACATCATCGAATATTTATCATTAGAACTTATTAGTCCTTTGAGAGCGGTAGGCAATTGAGAAGCAGATCTCTCTCTAGACGAAAAGAAATTACACTCTATAAATATATACGAAACATGGACGATAACAACCCGAGATGAGAAGGTACTTGAAGAAGACTGTTCTCCACAAGATCTTTGGAGCCGTCCGCGTGAGCGAGGAGTACTGAAGAAGATGGAACCATGAACTATATGACATCTACAACGGCATGGATATAGTTAAGCGCATAAAAATCCAACGAATGCACTCGTTATGTCATGTCCTGCGTAAGGAAGATGTGTGGATAACTGAACCAATGGCGTCCACGCCTTCAATGGAAGGATCAAGTGCATCGGGACCTGTCTGCACTTGAGATGTACAACTAGCTTGACTTCGCAAAGAATAGAGGCAACTGGCGAAGCTTTGTATTCTCGGGCCAGACCAACCCATGGTTATGGTGTCATCCTTTGGGCCGACATAAATTGGATTCTTAAACCCGACAAACTCCGAAATCGACAATTCTTTTCTCCAATAGCATATGCTTAACTTCTTTTTAGTTGTTCCAAAAATATAAGGTATTTTGGATAATCTTTCTTCCTTATAGAGTTTTCTATACAACCTAAGCTGGTGAGATTTTACAATACAATATGTTCTGTAATGGATGCAGACCCGTTAATCAAACAGAAAGCCCATCTGTAAAACATATTTATGGTTATATAATACAACGCTGTCAAGAGGCTTTTGATCCGACGACCTGTAGACATAGAGAACAAACGGGAGAGCCTCTAACTACCATATTGTTCTCATTTAATACAACACCGCACACGTGATGTTATCACGTCTCGATAATCAGTTGAGCTGAGGCGAAAATCTTGAGAGAACGAACAGTTCAAATCAGAAATGTCGAAAAGTTCATAAAACAAATTCTTTTCAAATTAATCACTTTTAGTTAATTCCAGTTAATTTTCCATATATTTTTTATTTTGCCAATATATTCTGAAATACATTAATAGATGACATAAATCACAACTAGGATCTTACCGAAAACATTTCAAATTAATCAAAAGTGGTTAAACAACCAGCACTCAAGCACATTTACACATTTCATTAATTTTATATAGATTTTTTATGACTTAAGTATTTTGATTTATGCATTAACATTTAATCAAATTAATGATCGAACACAAATCTATTACCCGTGAGCTGATTATTATAATCATTGCACGCTGACTATAAAGCGTTTTTTCATTAATTTGAACATTAAATTGTTATATTCAATGTGGTCATAAAGCTTTGCTTTTATATAAACAAAATAAAATAAATAAATACGTTATACAGGGTGTACCAAAGAGCTGGCGAAAAATATATACACATATGGTAGGCGGTTGGACGACATGGACTTGAAGCATATGTGCCACTAGTGGATCACCCTTTATATTTAGTATTTGAAGAACATTAGTATTTGCGAGAGATGTGAGAATGGGTGTGTTTTTTATATAAAATAAGAATTAGACTGCGTTCAGACAGAGCAATTCAAATATGTGTACAAATAGTTAAAAACAATATATTTTTAATGTCGCATATTTTGAATAAAATATTAGCTATTTTTGAACTAAGAATTTACATACAGCATTTAATAAATTATTCCCTTAAAATAATATATCAAAAAAATTTTAATATAAAAATAATTAAAAAGATTTATATAAAAAATCACTTATTTTTACTTTCAGGTTGTAAATAACTCAAAACACCTGCAAAGTAAGTAAGTTTTGAAGAAATACTATTTCAATTATGGATTATTTCATGAATTTCATATTATTAACATTTTTTCAACTATTATTTTAAAACTTCCAACTGTCCAAAAGTCCAATTATCACATTTTTTCTTGTAATTTGATATGCTATAGATTATTCTTGAAATCTTGGCCAAAAACAATACTGTTAGGATTTCCAAATCTCCATATTCGCCACACATGACTCCGTGTAACTTTTCCTATTTCCAAAAGTAAAGAGACATTAAAGGCCCGTCGTTATATGAGCATACTAGAAACAGCTGAAAGAGTCAAATTCCAACAAGAGTCAAGAGCCTATCTCAAAAATCGAGTTTGAGGAAATATATATTTTTAAGGCGACAATATTAGTATAGACGAATTAATAAAAAAAAAACGAAAATTCCGGTTATTTTTTGAACACAACCAGAATATTGCAAATATTTTTTGAGTACAACTTTGCCGATCTATTGTTCCTCGTTTCGACTGATATTTGTACGAATTGAAGAAAACAATTAAAGATAACTTGAAAATGTATTACGTCTACAACTCTGCTTCCGTCGTTTTCTAATAGGTGTCTCTAGGGTCAGGAACTGGTCGATTATATCGATTTTTTTATATCGATCTTGGACATTTGTGTCAACATTAACCCAACGAAATATTTGTAAAGATCTGTTTGCATCCCAAACTTATTTTGAACTGAAATGTCACTTTTTGAGCCGAATTCTCGACATTTGCGGGAAATGTTGCTTTTTCATACAAAAAAAGTTAAATTTTCAACTTTTACGGAAGCAAAGTTGTAGACCTAAAGGTTACGCACCGCTTCTTAATTCTGGTTCCAGTGTGAACTATTTTCCTTTTTTCGAAAAACAGAGTAGATATTATGGAAACTTGGGACAAGTAGAAAGGCTAAAAGATCAACAAACATTAAGACTAACTTCGACCATTATTTTTCTATAAAGTATGCATATTTTAAAATTAGAAGACGCCACTACAGTAAAGATTTTCACAGTTTTTTTGCAACACTTACCAAATCTTCGCCTAAATCTGGATCACGTTCACTTTGATTTGAACGACGGCCAGTACAATCCATATTATATAATTGCATTTATAAGAGAAACACTTTTTTGCCACACTTCTTATTGTGCCACGCGCTACACTTTTTACACAAATTTGTCACAAAAAATAATATTACGCTTATTTTATTACAATTATTTTATTTACACACATTCACTCACACAAGAGCACAGTTTGGCGAGGATAACTTTAGGTGAATAATAGAGAAAACGCTTAATTTGAGCAGCTGTTCAATATTTTGCACTCACTCGAAATTGCTTACAAATCTTCTGTTGTTGTGATTGTCAAAAATGTGGTCCAATTGTCACTGGCTTGTGCTTTTTATAAAATCTTAAAATTTATAAATTTGTCTTGTCAAATTGCATAAGTAAAATCTTAAAAATCTTTACACTTGCGTCCGTTACACAATAACAACAAACACACAACGAAAATAATAGATATCTTTGATTGCCGTGCAGTGTTCCTGTTTCAATGTCCAGCGCCTGTTGATCGTCGATTTACAATAACAATACTCAATACGATGACCAGTGTACAGCTGGTGTACCGTTAAAAATGCTTTGCAGCGTTAATCAAAACAATGAAGCTGCGCTGACTGACAACGCGGGCGTCACGATCGCCGACGCTTATAAAACTGCAACACCTACTACGTAAGCGGCGTAGCACAGAGTTTTAATCTTGTTGCTGTTGTAGTTGTAAATTGTACTCTGAACTTGATTTGAAAATACGCAATTGATGTTTGTTGTGAAAGTCAACTATATTTTTCGCAATAATATTTTTTTTTGCGTAGAACAACACTTTTTTCCCCGTAAATACGTTTAATGAAATCCACTTGCAGTTTTCTTATACAATTTCAATATAAAAACATTTATTTTTTCGATTTTGTTTATTTTGTCACCTACGTAAATTCACACGAACAATCACTGCACCGTTATTTGTTTTTTATATTATTTTTTTTTCTTTAAAATGTTTTCACACACAGTTTGTTGTCATTGTCATCTTTAATATTTTCTCTTTTCATAATCCTTTACTTTTTACCGTTATGTTTACATAACATTGTTGTTGTAAATTTAATAATTTCTGGTAATTAGTACTTTTATATAAACTTTTTTTTTCCTACTTCTTCGCGCAATCTTTCACTGAATCGCCTGCTACTTTAACGCCTCCGCGCAATCGAATTCCAATTGTAATCAGCAATTGGCAAATAACCCGCTGCAGCAAAAAAATAAACTACACACTGTGTTGTTTGAGCGACAACGATCCAGACACGAATGAGTGTGACCAACAAAACAACCAGCTAAGCGGAGCAAAGCAGAAGTGGCGCGCAGCAAGAGCAGAGCATCCATGACGTCGGCGACGTCGACAACCACGCGTTGGCAGCAGCGCGCCAAAAACTCGATTCAAATTGGAATTGAGAGCGCCGAATGTGGATACACGCGTCAAATAAATGCGAAAATCAACAAAACCTAGCAGAGATATGTACATATATATGTAAACACCCTGTAGACGGTAAAATGATAGCAATAAGCGCGAACGCCACCCAGTAAAAAAAAAGGAATTAGAGAGCGCGTAGCCACGCGGCTGTATTGCTGGGGGGCCGCGGTTGGCTGCAATAATTGATCGAAATGTTGATTGCCGCCAGCTAAATAATGTGTGATAAACACATGTGCATGAAGGAGAAGCGCTTAGAAATAGCATGAGAGAGCGAGAGAGAGAGAGAGAGAGCGAGCAATGCGCTCGCCTAATCATGCAAATAGTAAAAACACCAAGCAAAGGCAGCATATCATTTTATTTATTGTATATTTTCACCTATGGATTTGCCACGCCAGCGCTGTGTGTACCAAATGCCAATCAGTCCAGCCATGAAACATGTTTTGTTCCTATGCGCTTTCCACACATTCTTGGCGCTCAGCAACATTTCTGGCGCTCTCCGCAGTGTTTCATTATCGTTTCACATTTTCCAATCATACGCTGTCTCTATGTCTTATTAGATTTCTGCGCTGCTCATTTTATTTGTGTGATATGCGGCGCAGCAGCTGCAGCAACAATAATAATAATAAAAACAACAACATACGGCTAGCATATCATACATATTCACACCACAAAAACAAAAAACGGCAATCATTAAGGGGTTTTTATTGTGCTTTGTTGTTGTACAACATGCCGTAGCGCAGCCAATCCGCATGCGGCGCTCAATCGCCCTTTCACCGCGCCATCGCGCACAAGTATAGCAATCATTAAAACAACAACAAGTAACAGGGGAATTTATTTTATTACTGCTTGTTGTTGTTGGCTCTTCTTTCAATTATATTTTCATTGCTATTGGAGCGCTTGCCGTCGCTCGTCTTCGTTGAACTCGTTCCTTATTGCGTGTTGAGCGCGCAGCAGTCATCGGTTTGCTTGGCCGCGTGGTTGGTTGTTTTGTTGGCTGGCTGGCTGGCTGGCTGTGGCTACTGTTGCTACAATGCTGATTTTGTTGTTGCCATTGCCTGGCAGGTGGTGGAATTACAATCGTATCGTTTCAATATAAAATGCGCAGCGCTCTCCCAGTTGTTATTGAGCAGCAGCAGCGCGACGGCGTTGATATCGATCGTTCCTGCCCATTCGTACGTGCTCGGTGGGGCGCGTTTATAGCGCTATTCCGCTCTAACCCCAGCAGTGCTTGTGTGTGTGTGCGAATTGTGTATGCGCTTGGTGGTAATCATCGTTAATGCTGTCGTCTGTAGCGTAGTCGTCGTTATATGGCTGGCATTGCCATCGTTTCAATCAGAATATAATCGCTTGCTGCTTATTTGTGTGTATGTGTGCGTGTGCGCGCGTTTTATATACTTTTTATATTTATTTCTCATTTACCTTATTCGTAAATTTATATTAAAATACGCCTTTTCACATTTTTTTGTTCTGCTGGCGCTCGCGCTCACGCTTGCCGTAGTCCTCATCAACAGTAGGGGCGTGTTCAATTAGTTTTGTGGTGGTAGTTGCTTATACATATCTTGCTTATATTTTATTTTACCTTTATATTTGTTTTTGTTGCTGTACAGCTTGTTGTTGATTGAAATTTACTCCATATTTGCGCGCATATATCGCACGTAACATTGCGATTACACACATTTTCATAAGCGCATGCAAGCGGCTATGTGTTAGTCCGCGCCACATGCTTCGCTTTTCGTGCTTTAATTCACATATAATTTAGTTTCGCTTGTAATGCGTTTGTATTCGTATTTGCAGTACAGAGTAACTAATTAAATTTGCCACGCCCTGATTTTAACTATTTTTGAAAAGTTTCCTTTTACTGCCATAATTCGCGTGAATAAAATTGAAATGGCTGTTTTTGCATTAAATGGCCGTTATTATATAAATGACTGTTTCGTTTGCAAATTAAAATAATTAAATAAGGCATGGCGAATTTGTGTAACACAAAACAGTAATACAAATTGTTCCATAAACAAAATGGCGTACGAAACTAAATCATAAAAAATAAAAATCAATATTAAAAATTGACCGAAATCACTTTTAAAACATAAAGGCAAACCCTTATCTTTATAAAGAAGCAAAATTTTGCGCTATAACATTAAATTATATGCGTTTTATTTCTTCTTGAAAACCACATTAAAAAATCTGTTTATATTATTAATACAGCTTTCAAGCTTTCGATAAATAACTTTTTCTTATCTGGAACGTCAGTTTGATAAAAATATAGTACTAGTGCTTAGCGATCTCTTTTCGCAGTCATATTCTCGACCAGTGCGTGCCAAAATATGTTGCCCTCAGGGGCGAACGCAGGGGGGTGTGGGAGGTTTTGGGGTGTTAAACCCCCCCCCCCCCACCAAAGCAATTGAATTTTTAAATAATAGAATTTAATTCTACATAGTCATTTGAAAAATTGTAATTTGTTGTTTTCAAAGCAATCTTTCTGCCGACGATGTATGAATATGAAAAATAAATCAATACCTTAGTCACTAACAGCGTTGCCGTTTTGATACAATTGCATCTTCTAAATTTTGTGATTTGATACTTTTTTGTTCACAAACGGCCTATTTTGATACTTTTCTGCTGATAGAATTTAATTTTTTGAAACTATGAAAATGTTAAACTAAAAACAAACCTATTGTATCTGGATAGTATTAAAAAGTTGTGGGAATGTAGGTCAATTAAAAAACCCAGAAAAATATAAACTGGACAGAGACATTTTTTTAATTTGCTTCAAAGTAATGAGTTTGCCTTATAACTCTGTGGCTGCTGAACTGGATTTTTTTAGATTTAAGGGGAATTGTGAGTCGAAAATGGACTTCTTTTGAAAATTAGTTCTGAACTGAAAAGTCACCAATAAGGTTTCTATTATTTTTTTTTAGAGTTTATTGTTAATCATAATACAGAAAAAATTTGAAAAATTTTTATTATGACTTTCAGTTTTCGTTCCATGAGCAAACTGTTGTGAAATAAATTTAAATTTAAAAAAATTATGCTATTTGCAAAAAAATACTTGAGTGTCTTAACTTAACCGCTGATGTAGAAGATCCCGATGATTTCGTTGCTGAAAATAGAATGTGGAGAAGGTTAAAACTCTTTTCTTCAGATTATATTTTCTAACTAAAATTTTGAATATATTTTCAGGAACTGGTTAAATCAAACAAAGAGATCCAAAACTTTTTAGACGCGTTGAATTGTTGCGATGCAAAAATTTTCAAAACAGTGCATTGTTTTTTAAAGATTGGAGCAATAATCTGTCGCTTCAAGTGAACGCTCGTTTTCCTCACTTCGCAGGCTTAAAACATATTTAAGAAATAAAACTGGAGAAGCACGCCTGAACAGAATGGCTCTCTTGAATATCCATAGAGATATAGACGTGACGGAGGAAGAGATTTTAAATGTTATGGCCCAAATTAAAAGAAGATTAGACTTCAATTTCTGAATAAAATAATGAAACATTGTCTTTTTACCTAAAACCAGCCCCCCCGACCCCAATTTTTTTTCCTGCGTTCGCCACTGGTTGCCCTCGTTCACATATTCCCAATATACGGATTTTCAAGCTTTTGATTGACAAATCACCAATCAATTAATCTAGGACATAATAAAGTTCAATGACGAAAATGGGTGAAATGGGTGATGTATCTTATATAGCGGCTTTGAAATTCCCGATAGCTTTATACCATATATATCAGTCAATCTAGCCATATATCCCTAATATAACGAATTCAATTGAAAAGAGTCCTCTCTCGACGAAGAGAAGCCAAACTCTACAAGTTCCTCTTCATTACCTCCTGCTTTATGGTGCAGAAGCGTAGTCGAATATTTACGGTCATACATTGGCAACAGAAAATACCGGAAGAAAAGAAGAATGTTTAATTAATTTTTTAATATAAATTTATTTTTTTTTATATACAGTGGAACTTCCATAACTCGAACTTCTATAACTCGAAGATCTCCACAACTTGAACTTTTGAATTGGCAATAACGTTTAGAAATCAAATTTCATACAAATCTCCTTCCATAAATCGAACTTTTCGACCCGGGCATAATACAAAATTTATAATTTTACTATCGAGGCACAATTTGAAAAGAGTTCTTCTTTATTGTATGGAGGAGAACATGATATTGATATGATGTTACTCTAATAGATTTCATAAATCATGTCACAAAAGCATGGAATGCAGACGTCGAGAGCCAGACAATTTCAAAGTGCAACAAACAAAATTAAAGAATACATGTTTTAACGTATTTAAATAAAACTTTATGCGAAGTAAATAATTAAAACTGTGTATAAATCTATATTTTACAGCTTTTTGAAAAATTTATGTTTTCTTGTAAATTTCTATAACACGAAGTTTTTTTGTGGATTATTATTTATTATTTTGTGGAGTTAGAGAAGTTCCATTCCACTGTATTTTTAATTGTGAATTATTGTGGTTTTATTTAATTGTGTATAACTTATATAAAACTTATCATTTTCTTATAAATTTATTAAATTTTACATATATTTCAATATGTATGTAGGGGCCATATATCTAATATAAATTTTATTTTTAAAGTACATACATACATATATTTATAATTATTTAAATATTCATACTAAAATAAATAAAAAATAAAATTGGCACAAAAATATAATTTTTTTCTCCTCTCTTAATGATCGCTTCTTTCACATTACTAAGCCTTAAAAAAATAACACAAAATTTAGTGAAATCGGCTTGTACTTTTCGTTTGCGCTATTTTCAATGAAATTTACCACAATTATTATTTAAAAAAAATACCCGAACAAAAGACGAAAAAAAGTGATCACTATTGACTTAACTCGACAAATTTCCTGTCAAATAATGTCGTCAGTATGTACTTAGTATAACTAAAGGTGTGCATTCATTACTAGGAATTAATATGCCAAACTCTTCTACCTACAAGCGCATATATACACACATGCATATTTATGTACTTATATACATATGTGTGTATCTGAGTACATACCGCATTTGAGATATACAAATACTTGTGTAGATTAACAATGAATTTGAAATATTTTTTCAACTTTAGATTTCGATTTTGTGGGTTTTTTCACCTCTTTGTGGCTAAGAAGGCGGCTGAAAGCGACTACAACAAAAGCTTTTATTGTTCACATCCGTTGTAGTGTGTGCGTTGATTTGTTTTTGTACATATATCTTTATTTAATATTTTTGCTCAGAAAAAAATACCAAAAAAAATACACAAAATAAATAGTTAAGCAAATCTACTAATTTTTATTTAACTACATACATAGTATATGTATACATATTTATGTGTAAATATAATTTGAACATCGACGGCATGAATGATATGTTTTTGACGCATTTGAACCAAATAAATAAGTGTGTTGATGGATACACTGAGAAAAAAAATTATATTTTTTATGAAAGAAATAAAAAAGCAAAAATAATAAAATTCCGAAGATGGATACACTGAGAAAATAATTAAAATTTTTATGAAGAAAAAAATGTTCATAATTTTTTTTTCGTTTTTCGTGGGAAATGTATTTATTACCCGCCTCACAGCAGTGCTACAATCAATAAAAAGCCTGTTAAAAAATCATTAATAACGCTCGAGTTCCATTAAAGAATGCCTTGTTTTTCGCTGTGATATGTGAGAACATGAGAAAATTTGAATATGATTAGAACTAAGATTAAATCGTTTAAACGATGAAATGGGAAAAACAATGCAAAGAAAGCATTTAATAGTGTAATTAATATATGGATAATTTGCCTATAAGGCTTCTTCTTCCTATGCGCCTAATGCACTTATCGATTTTGTTTTTGTTGCTCTGCAGTTCTGTGTGTTTAAGTAATTGATTTCGTTTTGGTCGGTCTTCTTGCATTCTACTTGTGTGTAACTTAAGTCCGTGTTCAAATGCGCTCTTGGCCAACTTCAGCTTAAAAGCGTGGAGTTGTTGATGATGTGAAAGGGTCTGCCATAACCATTGGCAAATGTTGCAACGGATCACAGCCGAGAGCGTATAACTAGATAAATACAACAATTAAGAGCATTTAAGCTTTTTTAAGAGGAGTTTCATTAATAAAATAAAGAAAATAATTAATTTGTGTTGTATGTGTAAATATATATTTTATATTTATTGGAATATATTTAATTTTGTTTGGAAAAATTATAAATCTATATTAGTGTTTTTAGACTTATTAATTTTTATTAAATCTTGCAAGTAGGAGAACAAAAACTCCAATTAAAAATATTTTTAAAGTATTCGTATTTGCTAAAAAATGTAAAATCTAAATTTAAAAATTTAAACAGTATTTTTAATTTTTTATTTATTTTGTTTTTTGCTTTATTTAAACAGTGGTAACCCTGTTTCTTTTAAATAACTTCTGGCTTGTGTAATATAAAATGATGAAAGAAACATTGAAACAATCAAAAATAACTATTTTAATAAATATCAGATGGTTTTAAGAAGGTGACAACGCCTTTTGGAAAGAGCATTTTTGTTTCCTTAATTTATAAAATTATCTTTTTTTTTAATAATTTCACTTATAATATGAATGAATACAGAGAATTTGCTGTGATATTAGGCTTATTTAAAATATGCCGTGATGTGATCTTGCGATTTGTTGTAGCGATGTGATGTTATGATGTGATATTTTATTGCAGTTATATCAAATTATGTAATATTTTCATATTCTGAATGGAATTCATACGTATTTTAATATTTATTGACAACATCATCTTACAGTTTAAATATTTAAAATTCTTCTTTAAGGTAATGAAAGACAAAACGATCGTTTTAATGCGTAAATATTAACTCATATGATCATAAATATTTTTTCTTGCATTACCAATTTTTTCTCATTTTATACAATTTGCACACATTGTTGGCAATTATTGCCCAAAATGCTTTCAAAAATTTGGCAAACAAAAACATCAAACATTGTTGCATTTTGATTAATCCCCTTCGATCACACGCGGCTCAGTGATCGACGCTGCACCAACGCCTTCTCAAATAAGATTTAATTCCAAAGAAATGGAAAAATAAATTAATGAAACACACATAACATACATACATACAATGAAATATCACTCAAATGTGGCTATAAAATCGTAGCTTCGCCTGCTTTTTGAGTGATCCTCCACGACGAACCCGCCGCTCAGTTAATGACCTTAATCGTTAATCTCTGCCATAAAAATTTTGATTGAATGCGCGCCAAATATATCAAGTCTTCAATTTAATTTCATTTTTAATAACACACAGAGCGAGCGGGTGCCGCGCGAATGGTCGGTCAAATGCGGCGCGATCAGTTGTGGATCATTAAATTTAGATCTGCAACTGCAATGGCATAAAAGGCTGCGGTGGCGGTGGCGTTGAAGGCTTGACTTGACTTAACTTGACTTTTTGATGTTGGTGAGCTGGTGATGGTACAATTGTATATATCTTTTACTGTTGTATGTATGTAGGGGCGTAAGGACGATCGCAGCGCTTGGGGGTGCTTGTGTAGTATAGAGCTGAAGAGAGAGAGCGAAGAGGTGTAAGTGTGAGTTGAATCCGTTTTGATTTATGGCATTGCTGCGGGGGCAAAAAACAACAACAACAACACACACATATATACAGTTTTATTCGTTGCATTTAGGGGTGTGTACTCGCAGAAGAAGAAGAATAATGCAAAAAATTTTATAATTAAAAAATACTTGGCAAATATATACAGACAGTTGAATATATATAAACACATAAAAAACGCTTGTGTTGCATATAAAATAATTCGAAATTCAATTTGAAATCTTATTTTCTTCACTTGTATTTATTTTTATTTTATTTCTTAAAGTATAAACAGAGGCTTTTTTATACATATATGTACGTATGTTTGTTTGTATTTTTAGCACAAATCATTCAACACTCGCTGCACATTTTTTTATTTTTTTAAATATGTTTCTTCATATTTTTTTCCACCGATTGTCTGCACGTTTAAGTTTTGATGCCATCGATGGATGGCCAACATACGGTTGATTGCTTGAATGCATGATTGAATGTCTGTATGTGTATACATATACACATACATACATACATACATATTTATATATAAATATACACTTCTTTCGATCTGCGTTATTATTAATTTTTAAGCAGAAATCATCTCCTGCTTTAGTCGCAGGTCTTCACGCTGCCCCCGGCATTCGTATAAAACTTATTTTTGCGCTTAATGGCTTTCTGTCAATCAAATGATGTGTTGGTGTGTGATTGATTAAGTGACAAACAGTTGAAAAATAAATGAAATACAATAACAAACAATATACGCGTATTTAGTGCGGGATATTGAAGACGAAATATTAAAATGAGATCAGGCACGAACACACACAAATAAACATACATACAGACATATCTTGCCGCCGACAGAGGAAGTAGTCGCTGTAGCAGCAGCAGCAGCGGTATCCTAAAATTGATGTGTGACTGGCAGTGCGTTGTGTTTTTGGGGGATCTTTGAAATGGGAGAAACTGGGACTTGTCGCTGGCTGCATACATACAAATGTACATATGTTTGTGTGTTTTGTTGGCAGGAATAGCGTGATATATGTGGTTATAAAGAGCTTAGGGGAAAAATTGATGAACATCAAGTTAAAGATGATCGCCTGTCAAAGTGGGGGAAATAAGAAAATAAAAAGCATAAAATGTATCAAAATTATTTTTAATTTGTAATGGATACATACATACTTATATAAATTTTGGTGTTTACATAATTGTAATTCATCATAATTTCTAGTGAAATATAAATATTTATGGAGACGATAGATCATATCGATATACATATATTTCACTCCTTTGGAATTAAAATTTTCACATACATCATATGTAGCGAACATTTAATAAATATGTGAGGATATTTCTGCAAAATCAAAAGCTCGTTTATGAGAACCCATACACTACGAATATAATTTTTTCCAGGTTAGGTTAGGTTATACTGGTAGGCCAATACGCCACACATAGACCAGTTTGGTCCTTTGCGATACTAGATGGAGTGCCGACACGTTGTCCACGAGGAGTAGTCATCCTTTAGAATGCCTGCGCTTGACTCGAATTTTAAAAGTTTTTGTGGCTTCACTTTCTATACCTCTTCCAGATATATATTAAATATTGTAATGTAAACGATTCAGATCGTCTTCAAAGTTCTGGTATATAGGAAGTAGGCGTGGTTGTGAAGCGATTTGGCCTATTTTCACAACATATCATTGGAATGTAAGGAAACTAATACAAACCAACTTTCATTGAAATCGGTGGAGTAGGTCCTGAGGTATGGTTTTAGACCCATAAGTGGGCGACGCCACGCCCATTTTCCATTTTGTAAAAAAATCGGGTGCAGCTTCCATCTGCCATTTCTTATGTGAAATTTAGTGTTTCTGACGTTTTTCGTTAGTGAGTTAACCCACTTTTAGTAATTTTCCACCTAACCTTTGTATGGGAGGTGGGCGTGGTTATTATCCGATTTCAACTATTTTCATGATGTGTGGTGGGGTACGTAGGAGAACCGACTGCAGAAAGTTTGGTTTATATAGCATTATTGGTTTGCGAGATATGTACAAAAAAACTATTTGAGGGCGGGGCCACGCCCACCTCCCCAAAAAAATTACATCCGAATATGCCCCTTCATAGTGCGATCCTTCATACCAAATTTATTTCCATAGCTTTATTTGTGGCTTAGTTATGGCACTTTATGTGTTTTCGGTTTTCGCCATTTTGTGGGCGTGGCAGTGGTCCGCCAAGCAAGGTATCGAAAGCAACCTTCCTATGGTGCCATGAAATAAGTGTGCCAAGTTTCATCGAGATATCTTAATTTTTGCTCAAGTTGCAGCTTGCACAGACGGGCGGACGGACGGACAGACAGACATGCGGATCTGAACTCCACTCTTCACCCTGATCACTTTGGTATATATAACCCTATATCTAACTCGTTTAGTTTGAGTGTTACAAACAACCGTTATGTAAACAAAACTATAATACTCTCTACCAATTTTGTTGCGAGAGTATAAAAATTCGCATTGCGAAATCGCACGTGAAGTGTTTTTTGAAGATTCAAGCATATTCCACGAATGTCACCTTTTTGATTCTATCGACAAATCATTCAAACCTCAATTCAAATTACTTAAATTGATTGAGTGATATAAAAGAAATCTTGACATTTTAAGCGCCTCAAAAAATGCTTTCGCTCCCGTCCTCCTACCCAACTTTTGCAGCGGTTTAGCAACGTGACATGAAAGAACAGCTAATGTCAAAATGAAACAGTAAAAATGCCACTTTTATAACGAGACATGAATTAAAATAAAGTAAAATACAAATCAGAAGTAGAAACACATTTGAGGAAAATCAATTTGAGTTGAGGCCAACACCGCAGACACCGGGCGTCCATTAAACTCAATTTTTCCCATTATTAATCAAGAGCAATATGGAAAACACATGTTCGGGCTGGCAAGGAACGGAGCGCCGCAGCAAGCGTATGATCTCCAGAACAAATTTGAGTAGATATAGATTACAACAACAGCAAATATCGGTAAGAAATGTTTTTGGAAAAAGGAGAAATTCAATAAAAGTGGGCAGAAAAGGAGCAGAGCGAGCAGGAACATAGTTAGTTAGACACAAACTTGGATTCAGAGACAAACGATACACTCGCAATCAATTCGATAAGTATACTCGTTGCTCTAAGTAAATAAATGAACTCCCATAATGCACTCTCATTTACGATGTACGCATGTAGCATGCGAGTGCGTATCTTCGAGCAATTGGTAGTATTTTTAGAAACGTCATTTGAAGCCATGAGCGCTTCACTATCCCGAAGGGAAGCTGTCAGTGTTCGATTCTGTGAAAGCGTTGATTGACGTATTCAAATTAAGAAATGTTGATGTTGATGCAATTGTTGTTGTTGTTGTTATTATAATTGCTGTTGATGTTGATGCTACCGGCGGGTATGATGATGATGATGGTGAGGAAATTCAAAATCATTTAAATGCGTATTGAAATTTTATTTGTAAATTCTATGACAACTAAAAATAAATAAATCGAAAGTAATTTGTGTGCGCGAAATTGGGTTGCTCGTGCTCTTGCTGCGAGCGGATATGAAGATCCATTATACATATATTTATGTGTTTTAGACAAATTTCGTATAAAACTTAAATTTTTTTTCTGATTAAAAAATCGAATTGGTTAAAAACGAAAAATAATATGGATGGACTTGTTTAGCATTTGAGGTTATATGGTTAAAATACCCGTATTTTCAGCTGAGCTATGATTAATAAATTTTGATGGAGAGTCTAGTTGATTGCTGTTATCAAATTGGATTTATTGGGATATGAATTTGAGTTCCTTACTGACCAAATTCGTTTCTCTGAACAGTGATCGTTTCCATTTCAAGCCATCTACATATATGACTAAAGTACTTATTCAGAATTCTTACTATATACTAGTCGGGTCATCTTACCAAAATAACGGAGTTTTTAATTTAATATGTTTCGGACTCTTAGCACAAGAATCTGTCACTACCCAAGTCCACCGGTACCCAAACACTCTCTTTGAACCTAATTAGTTATTAATTCGAATATTAGGCTATCATCTTGACAACACTGTTCTACCAAAGAAAGACGACAGTTAGTCTACCCCGTGACAATGAGTCCTCCTCACAGCTATCACTCAAACACAGCGCTTTCTAAATTTTATTTGTTTGCTCATCCGGCAAACATTCTTACAACAAAACCGGCAAACAAAACAAAGTTAGAGATGCATGTGGAAGAGTTCAAGAAATTAAAGGCAATTAAGAACTCAAAGTTTAATCAGCGTTACAAGTGCACTTTATATTTGAGAGCTGTAAAACCGACAACAAAAGAAACAACAACAGAGAGAGAACTTGCAATAAATACGAATGTGAAGCTTGACCAGTGTCGGTGGTGGGAACAGTACACATAAAATCGCCAACACAAAAAGTACTAAAGAGTACTAAAGAAACTTGGTGATGCACCAAAATCACAAAAGCACCAAACAGATAATCGGTTTCACTTTTTCACACCACTTCAACGCTGTAAGCTGTGCTATGTTGTTTTTGTTGTTTGTTTGACTATTTGGAAAGATACTTCACTTACCTACTGACATAGGTACATAGGTATACATGAGCTGGGGAATTCTAAGCAATATGTATGTTTGTGTTTGAGTGTCTCTATGATGACTAAATGTAGCTGACAAGTATTTACCCTAAGTTGGACTTTTCGTTGATGACAATTTCAGTTTATTTCTAGTTTTTTGTTGTTATTGTTTTGGTTTTGTTGTTCATGTTGTTACTATTGTTGGTTCCGGTGCTACAATGGCACATTAACCGAGCAAAGATCAGTGACAATGGCAATGATGATGTTGTTGCCAATAAGTGATGGAAGAAAATTCCCCAAAAATTTGTATAGATGTACATACATACATATAATACTTAGGTGATACAGCCTCAAAATACAATAGTGGAATAAAATCATACCTTGACTTATATTAGGGAAATATACATAATTTGTATAACATACATAAATACATAATTAAAAGTCTTTCTTAGGAGAGTTCTTGTAGTACATCCATACATTCAGCATAATCTGAGAGACAAAGATTCTCTAAAATCTGTTTATCTTTTAGCGTTTTTATCATTTCTTCTTCTTCGTTTTGCGCTTTATCTTCGAAGCCTTTGAATAGCTTCCATCATAAATATGTCCACCATCCCGAACGAATCAATGATTTCTTTATGAATGTGTCTAATTTTGCGAACAACTTTGTCAATTCTATTGACTCTTCTAAAGTGTCTAAAATATGGAAATGGCAAACATTTGAAAATTTTAATTTTCTACCGGGATGGAGTATATGGGGTCAATTGCCTTTATGTCAACTGCTATCGCTCTTTTGTAGACTAACAATAAAGAAAATATCACTTATTACATATGCTACACTTCATAAATCCTCCTTATGTAAGATTAGGCAAGTAAATATCCACTAGAAGTCTATAGGGACTAGTGAAGTCTGATAAAGATTTTAAATATATACGCTCAGAATAAGTAAGTCGGATTTGAACTTATTATTGATAAAGGTTGGGCTTGGAGAGGTGCTTTCAGGTGGGATTTTCTTCAAGTCGCGAATAGAGTAATTCTACGGTGAGAGAGTAACTAAATTTCCTTTTTCCCTCTCTCTGAGTGTCCTATAAATTGAAGGATTAAAAATATGCTGATTTATGCTGGTGATAGTCAGGAAGCAATTTTGGCTTTCCATCCTCATTATGAACTGAAAGATGGACTTTGGTTCTCTGGCAGTACTTCTTGGCAGATAGAGAGTCCGGAGTATCTCTTCATGAGTTCTAAGTGGAAACTACGCAATCTTCGTTAGACACCGCGAGAAGAGAACTTCGATTAGAATTTGAGCACCTAAGTAACATGTAATGGAACTCCGTATCAAACTGTAAGATAATCTAAAAAATGGTCTTAGCTATGATACGATAAGGAAGAAAGTACGTATTATGCAGCCCAAATTACCCAAAACTATATACGGACTTACGAAAATAATAAAGTCCAACTGGTTTTAGAAGAGAATGACTTAACTACTGGGTTAAAATTAATGAGAGCTGTGAATGTCCTACAGGTCGTTAAAGAAAAAAGAGCTTTGAAGCCTTCATCAGTGTTGTCCATTGATTTGTTGTTTCGATTAGAGTCAAGTTTGCAGTACAGGAATGAGATCAGACGATTGTTCTCTAGAGACAAGTACAACAAGACTTCAGAAACAAAGAACTTTCACCAAAGATGGGTTTAAAAGCGTTACCCTGGTAACCTTTCTTTAGAAGATGATGCAAAACCAGTTGCCAAAAGGACGCCTTTTGGTTGGAAATTAAGACTGATTTATTAAATTTACGGTAAAAGTAAACCAAAATACTTTGAAAAGGAACGCAGAAATATGATTAAATAACGGTTAATAAATATTTCACATATTTCGAAATTTGGTGGCGCAAATTGAGACGCAACAAGCATGGAGTGAAAAGAGCACTTTTTTGTGGTGAAATAAATCAATGCTTTTAAAAAAATTATTTGTATGTGAATTGCCTTTAAAATATAGGCTCGAATTCAGTATATTTCTTTATGTGAGCCTATATATAAATATGTATGGGTATGCAACGTCAATGGCAGGCTGAATAATTGACATATTCATCACCGTCACAAATTCATAATCTCACCTACACAAAAACACACACACATGTCCATACAATTGAAAAAATTTTAACACAATTTAAATTCATTTTGTTATTATGATTTTTTCACATCAACTTAAAGGTGTACACCTCACCTAAGCCACCACGCATCACTCCCGCCACACATTGCAACAATGCGTTCTTTTGTATGAGGAAATGAAATCTTAATAACAATTACAAACTACAGTATAATGAGCATCTATCAGCATTGTCAAGTTAAGTCACACATCATAAAGTCACAATCACTATGTACATACATACATAGGTATAAGTGTATGGATATTTTTGATGCTTATGATGCGCTGAAAGGTTGAGTTGGCTCAGAGGTTTCCACCGCGATCCAGTTAAGCAACAAATGCTCTGACATTTATCACACATACGCGATGTATTATTCATTTCGATACGGACAAAGCGCTTGAGTATATCACAAAGATGGCATTTCAACACGCCTAAAGATATATTTATGTATGTGGCTTGGAATAAATAATAATGCCTGATATTTATCCGTATTTATGTACATTCATATTAACATGTAGTTTTGTGCCTACAAATGGTCACAAATGCCCGCTTACCGTGTTAATTTCATGCATGTAATCCCTCCGAAAGCTACGTGATCGCCATCAATGAGAATTTGTACACAAATCACTCATTTTGTCATTTGTTAATTGCGGCTGAATAGTGGCCGAGATTCACACAAAATTACATATAAAACCGCAGAATAAATATGGGCTCAAAAAAGCCCGGTTTTAGGAATATATATATGTATGAATGTATGAGAGATTAATTTGAGAAATTCTTCGGTAAAAATGTCTGACATTTGGACTTATACTGGTTATCGAACTGAAGAAGAGTTCATCGAAAATATATAGTGAATATATGTAGGTCAAACGGATCAATACAGATGAAAATTGAGAGAAAATCATTACAACACCAATTTTAGAATCGAAAATACTAGATAATCATGACGACAATAGACTCAGATGATTAGAATGGACTAAACGGTATCAATGGAGACCCTCGGAGGGGGTTGAAATTTTCGATCCACGGATCTAAAATATCTCGTTTATATATAATGAAACTTATTGCGCCAGCCTACTTATAAACAATATGAAAACAATTAAGGAAAAGCTAAGTTCGGGTGCGACCGAACATTTTATACTCTCGCAATTTATTGATGTGTTTTTATTAAGATAACATACAATTGGACCCATTTATTCGGCAGAAAGTCCAATAGAATAACGAAAATCATCATACATAAATGGTATTGAGTTATATGGGAAGTTGGTGTGCTTGTGAACCGATTTCGCCCATTTTTCATCCGTGTTGTCAGGGTGTCAAGAAAATATTATATACCGAATTTCATTGAAATCGGTCGAGTAGTTCCTGAGATATGGTTTTTGACCCATAAGTGGGCGGTCACGCTCATTTTCCATTTTGTAAAAAAATCTGAGTGGAGCTTCTAGCTGCCATTTCTTATGTGAAATTTAGTGTTTCTGACGTTTTTCGTTAGTGAGTTAACTCACTTTTAGTAATTTTCAACATAACCTTTGTATGGGAGGTGGGCGTGGTTATTTTTCGATTTCTTTTATTTTTGGACTATATAAGGAAATGGCTAAAGAAACGACTGCAGTACAAGTTTGGTTTATACAGTTTTTTTGGTTTGCAAGATATAAACAAAAAACATATTTGGAGGCGGGGTCACGATCACTTAAAATAAAAGTTACATCCATATGTGCCCCTCCCTAATGCGATCGTTTGTACCAAATTTTACTTTCATAACTTTATTTATCGCTTAGTTATGACACTTTATGTGTTTTCGGTTTTCGCCATTTTGTGGGCCGATTTTGCCCATCTTCGAAAGCAGGGTGCCAAGGAATATGTGTTCCAAGTTTCGGACAGGCGGACAGACAGACAAACAGACGGACGGACAGACATCCGGATTTCAACTTCACTCGTCCTCTTGATCATTTATATATACATATCCTCATATCTAACTCTTTTATTTCTGGGTTATACAAACAACCGTCATGTGAAATGTGTGGACACACCTTATACCTTTCCTCTCACCTAAGCACCAGGTAATTCTTCACTAATTTTCTGAATTTCATTGAGCCTAAAACCTATTAAGCTGTTTGTAATCTCGGAGCTTCGCACATGCCATCGATATACCGAACGCTTTTAATTTAATGCGACCACAAATAGACGTGTTAAGCCCTAATCCCGCTTGAATGGGGAAACGCGCTCAAACAAATCAAGTGGAGCAGCAAGGAAAACAGGCACTTAGCGAAGAGGAAGAAAAAGATAAGAACACAAACAAGGAAATTCCGTTTTCAAACGAAAGCAAACGAATGATATTAGCGCAGGAGTAAATTGCAAAAGAAAGGAAGGAAGAACTAAATACCAACGGAATGAACATGAAATTAAGTGCTCCAATATAAAACCACACATTTGTGGGAATTATAATAGTCAAAGGACGCCAAACTGCAAAGGATATGAAGACGGTAAAACACCACACGGCCGCCGAAGAAACCTCATAAGAGCCGTGGTAATGGGAAAATGCGATATGTAATGTTACAACAGAGAATAAGTGTGTTGTGAAATGGAACTAAAAGTGGACAAAAGTAAAAACAACAATAACAACAATGCAGTGTCGAAGAAAATTTACACCCAGAATATGTGCACGCCAGACATGGACGGACATGGATAATATTGTAATATCAAAAAGAAATAAGCAGATAAGTCATAAGTAGACAAATGTAGGGGAGTTATTATTACAATAAGCATTTACAATGTTTACGAATTAACACGGAAGCCAAATAATGACTGCAATCAGACAACAGACACAGACTGGTAACTTGATAATTGAAAAATTTGTCTGTCTCTGTCTCTGCCGCAAAGTGAATATGAAGAATATTAATAACCACGCAGCAGTGAGGGGAAGTTGTTGATATTAAAAACAGGAAGAAATGTTGGCACCTTCTGAGTCTTCAGCTATGCCTGTTTGCTTGACTGCTTATCACATTGAAATGCATATGTCATTGTAGTGACATTGGGGTCAGCTTTGAAGGTCACTTAACGACAGCTGTCATAACACAACATACATTCATGCGACAACCAAAACGCGCACAAGTCTCAATTAAATTTATATTTGTAAATATTAATACGTATTTTATAAATACTCATACTTATAAGTATGTCTTGTGGATTATCCCAAGCTTATTGCTTCATTTGCCAACAAAGCAAATTGAGTCAAGTCAGTACAAATAAGTTACATGTGATTGCCCATAATAATTGTGAAATAATATTTATTTATTTAACTTCTATAAATTGCTGGCGTTACGATAAAGGCACGTACGACAAGATTTGCTTCCATTTATAGTGGTAGCTATAGGACTGATACGTGATAATCACGGTCGTAGGACAATTAGAATGCCTTGCGAAGGCATGTATATGTGTTTATTGTATATGTATGTAAATTGTTATTGTAATGAAATATCAGTTATTGGAATTTTTTAACTTATAATGAATTATTGATAATTTAAAGGGAAAAGTTATCGTTGGAATGTTTAGGTAAAGGTGATAACATTTTCGGAAAAATTCCTTCGTAATGGCTGTAATCTATATATAGAAGGAATTATTTATTATATTGACGTTAGTTCATATTATTCGACCACAGTTCTATAAATCTCAATCGATAACTTAAATTTTTTCGATAAAAATCGAAATGATCGAAAATATATGACGGTAAGATATTATTAATAGTTGGTAAATTCATTCTAATACATTTTAAGATAAAAGATAATATTCATTATATGTTTTCGATATTTATTGGTAAAATAATCAATTAATATTTTTTTTAGAAATATATTTTTGTTAATATTTTCCAATAACAATAAATTATAATAAGACAAAAAATTTTTGATTAATTTACAGTTATTTAATATAATCTGAGATATCAAAAGGGATTCTTAAGGATTCGTAATCAATGAAATTTAATTTCTTTTCTGAGGAGCATTTTCCATTCACACTTAAAGTTCTAATAATTTTTTCTCTGAGAAATTTATAAAAATGTAATATAGACCTTGAAGTATTGAATAATTTTTATACTCTCGCAACAAAGTTGCTAATTATAGTTTTGCTCACATAACGGTTATTTATGTCACTAAGAAATAAAAGAGTTAGATATGGGGTTATATATATATAAATGATCAGGATGACGAGTGGAGTTGAAATCCGGATGTCTGTCCGTCCGTCTGTCCGACCGTCTGTCCGCGAAAGCGATAACTTGAGTAAAAATTGAGATATCCTAATGAAACTTGGAACACATGTTCCTTGAGACCGTGAGAGGGTTGCTTCCGAAAATGGGAAGTGGGCGTGACCCCGCTCCCAAATCGGTTATTTGTATATATCTCGCAAATCAATGAAGCTATATAAACCAAACTTTCAGCAGTCGGTTCTCTTACGTACTCCACCACACACCATGAAAATAGTTGAAATGGGATATGGGATAACCACGCCCACCTACCATACAAAGGTTAGGTTGAAAATTACTAAAAGTGAGTTAACTCACTAACGAAAAACGTTAGAAAAACTAAATTTTACATAAGAAATGGCAGAAAGAAGCTGCACTGAGATTTCGTTACAAAATGGAAAATGGGAGTGGCATCGCCCACTTATGGATTAAAAACCATATCTCAGGAACTACTCGAATGAAATTCGGTATATAATATTTCTTTACACCCTGATGACACGTGTGGAAAATGAATGAAATCGGTTCTCAACCACGACAACTTCCTATGTAACTCAATTTTGAAGTCCATCTTATTCCTTCACTTTATAATATATCCATATGGAACCATTGAAGATAGTGAAATACAATTTTACACAAATGCTGTATATGATCTGTATCATCACTTGTGAAAAAATTGTCGAAATCGGACTATAACTTTACAATGCACCGGATATCGAATATGAAGAATTCAGTGGCCCATCGTAATTTTTCACCGAAAATTTCAGTAAATCTCTCAGATATCTCAATTTAATTTAGAAGAATTTTTTTTTTTTTCTAATAGTGTTCTGTTCCAAAAATTATTAAAATTGGGTCATAATATCTCCAAGCTCCCATATACCTATTATTTATTCCGCATATATGTATTGGTTAATATGTGATATATCTTAGCAAAATTAAGTGAGTGTACAGTCTTGGATATAGTGCACCTTGCTGGTGAAAATGAATGAAATCGGTTCAGGAATTACCTCAGCCCTCATATACTATATATGACGACTTTCGTTATTCTATTAAACTTTATGCCGAATTTATGGGTACATTTGTGTGTTATGTAAATAAAATTTCTTCCATAAATTGCGAGAGTATAAAATGTTCGGACACATCCGAACTTAGCCCTTCCTTACTTGTTAACCTTATCTTAAACAAATAGGATCGACAAAGTTTAGATAATCACTCTTGATTTAAATATGCTCCATGAAGATTAAATAAAAATAAAATGAAGGTTTACGTTAGTAAAGAGAGAAACCTTAAAATGGTCATAGCGTGGGCACTCAACCAAATCCATTTATCCAGGAAACATAATTCAAAACACTTTTCTCTAAATTTAAGAATTTCTCTAAGAATCTCTCAGAATTCAACGCTGACCACCAATTCAATTCATCAGTTCCCATCCACAAAACATACGAGTACATTGTACCAAAACTAATTTGGAGGCCTCAAAGTGCTATTAAATTTATGACTTTCCAAGCCATAATCACTCTACAAAACTTTCGAACAAACACAATTTATTAGCCATATATGCGAGGTAGGAGAGAAATGCTAAATCAACGCGCAGCAGAGTCAATAAAATATTTTCCTTCGAGGTATTTGGTATTTAGTGTAGACAACAACTTGTTTTACGCCCACATCCTGTGTCAACAAGCTACGCGATTTACAACATTCACTAATCTATTAGTGTAAAGCCCAGCAACAACAACAAAATACACAATACAAGAGCAACGCAATCGCTGAAATAATATCAAGGCAGCAACAACAGCTATCAATAGTTGGAATAATAGAACAGTTGTTGCTGTCTATTTGCTTATAAAAAACGCGACGAAAATCTTGTTGTTCTTAATCGAGTCGATGGCATGAGACAAATTAAATGAACAGCGGCGTTAAAGAATTGTTATAATTCCAATAATGTAGCGGTGCTCATTGAGGCTACGAGACGACGAGGTGTTAATTAATTTGGTACAAGCTCGTGAAATTTTTGGGAAATGTTAAAAGTTTTGAGGTGGCTCTTTTGGGAGAATACGCCTCCTCTCATTTTTAAGGATTGTACGATATATCTGGCAGTAAAAGAGTTGGTCTAACGTATCTTGAACCACAAAAGTTCTTCATTAGAACTCTGTTTTTACACAGAATGATCCAATCCGATATTAGATCGGTTCTTCAGAAGTAAAGATGTTCTCTATTAATGTAGTCAAGAGGTTTCTTCTGAAATTTACTACGAATACCATTGAAGCAGTCTTCTGAATATAGGCTTATCGAGGTTGTCCTGAGTTTACGCTTCGGTTGGGATCCGATTGTTCCATTGGGTTCTTTCGATCCAGACAATTTCTGATGTGTTTAGGAGAGCTCAAAAGTCAGGTGTTTTCTCAATATTTTGAATCCTACACAAATCTCATCGCCGATTATCCCCACTATAAAAATCTTCATAAATCTTTTACTAGTTCTTACTAAATCTGCGGCCATTCTATTCGACATTTATTTATAGCATTTAAATCGGATTGGTACAATAATACAATAATGAATTGTTTGACGCACAAATGTTGTGGCGCTTGACGCAATGAAACTGTTTCAATACAACCCCGAACCCCTCACATCGATCTCTGCACTCATATTATTCCGTTTGGATCATTTCCTATACCTACAATAGTTGTTGTTGTTGCTGTTGCGAGCTTTCTTTATAAATTCAACTAATGCCACCGCTAAGAAAATAAACAATTTTGTCACTGCAACAGATACACCACACAAACCAACAACAAAATATAGCATGACAATGGCAACAACAACAACAACTATTGAAGATTTCTTGTGCGTACCAATGGGTGGCTATAATAGATTAGTATGCCAAAATAAATTAATCGAAATTTTGTTTATTTGCGATATCAAAAGAGAATTTTATATATTTTCAATGAAGCTTTGTGGGAGAGATAGGGGGATGCCAGCACAAAGAAATTAACGTCAGCATTGCGGAATGTGGCGCCAAAGAAGTTGACTAAGTGATTGGACCATGCGACATTAGTTGTTCGTGGATAAAATATAGTTGTTGGCAAGTGACTCAACCGTGTGCGTAAAGTTCGTGACAGCCACTCGTTGATTTTGGGTTCAACACACGGTCGAGGTGATATCAATAGAAAGAAATTTTGAATATTTTTTGAATATGTTATGTCTGTTAAATATTAGAAAGTGCAAAAATTAATCTGTTTTCGTTTCTTCACCATCTTGGGTTCAACACACGGTCGAGGTGATATCAATAGAAAGAAATTTTGAATATTTTTTGAATATGTTATGTCTGTTAAATATTAGAAAGTGCAAAAATTTATCTGTTTTCGTTTCTTCACCATCTTGATGAAAACCTCGACAAAAGATATTATTAACTTTTTCTGTAGGACTCTTCTATATTCACCATATTCACCACATCTGATTATCTTGAGTGCTATTTGGTCCCTTAAATGGAGAATATATTAGCTTTTACCAGGACAATTTGAAAAATACTTTATTTATAGATAAGCTTAAGAGTGAGACAGAAATGTATTGATGGAGCTCTCTATCTAAAAATTTCGTCCAAATTCTGTGGAGAATAGGATATTTTGAGTTTAAATATCTCGCAGCTTGGCTTGAAGGATGATATATCCTACTTTATGGTACTTAAAATGTATTTATGTCACGTCTATATTCCAGAAAATGTAACATTTCGCCTGATATATGAACTCGTTTCAACAAATATTCGTCTAATAATGTGTGTAAACCAAAACAAGTATATCTGGTACAATTATCTAATCTAGTCATCATCTAATTGAAGCTTTTCATATATTATACGAGTAATATACCTGTGAGACGCGACCTACATATCTCAGTCAAAATATGAGAGGATATGTCGCTGAATAAATCCTGGTAATCTAACTGAATAAAACCTATACATATATGAGAGATATTTGCTTTCTTTTAGCTTTTATAGAAGATATCTCGAATATTAAGTAAGAAATTGAATATTTAAGTAAGCTTAAAGAAACTAACTAACTCCAAAGCAACTTTTAAAATCCGACCAGAGTCTGCAGCCTGCAACAGTTCCCTGCAATTTGTCACGCATTAAATATCCTTGATACATCCTTGCTGTAGTCCTTGCAAGCACACTCATACAAGCAGCGCATGTATTGGTAAATAGCTATTGACCAGCAGGCTGGATTTAAAAACATTGTCTATTCTACTAACAATCGGACACACACATAAACACAAACGCATACATGCAACATTTATTTATTGTTGCACATGCCCCGGATTATTGTAAAGTGCGCTGCGTATGCATTGACAATTTTTTTTCTTAAAAAACCATAATTGCTTAATAAATTCGTCTAATAATTCTTTACACTGTGACTATTCCATTCGCTTTCGCTCGAACTTAGCTCTTCCTTACTTATTTAACTTTATTTTTGACTAGAAAATTACCAAATTAGTAACATTTGCCGCAGATAACCCCAATATTTTATCTTTTCCTATCTTAAAACGGACAGTTTCGAAGAACAAATTTCTCCAGTTTCCCTCCATTGAAGATACTTAAATTATCAAACCATATATCATGAAAATCAATAAACTGAAGCTCCAAATGAAATGAAAATGTTAAATTTCAAATAAAAATTTTCTTCAAAAAAAGAATGTTATGCAAATATCGAAAAACTCACTTTTTAGCGGTATAACTTTTCTTTCTTAAAGGTTGCCAGATCGTTCAACAAAGTAGTAATATAAATTTCAAAAACTAAAATAAAACCAAAGTACCAGTACATTTGCGGCACACACATACATATACAAATAAACATTTATTTATGCATGAAAATATCAATAAATCCAGCAAATCTCATAAACAATTATGCTACAATAAACCCGCGCTAATTGGTGTACCGTGTATCCGGTGTGATTAAATGCGACACCACAAACCATCCGCACGGCAATTCATCAACAACGAGCGACGAATGGCGAAAGGCGAAAGTTGGCGGCCAAAAGTGGAGCGCAGCGAAACAATAGACAAACAACAAAAACAACAGGTGTGTGTAAGTGGATGTGTGTGTGTGCTGGGCTTTGTGGCGATTACGAATTGTCGAATATAAATTTTATAATTTTTTTTTTCATATAAAAAGAAGCATGTTTTCATACAATGCTAAGCGCTTTGCCGCGCCGAGAAAGGCAGGAAGGATGAAGAAAATCTTTATTAATTTGATACAAAGGCACATGAAACAATAATAGCAACAACAATAATAGAAAAACGCCGTAAACAAACTGAAATATGTAGAGGAACTAGAAATAGAAAATGAAATTCTTTAAAATAACAAATGCAGTTGTTCGCGTCCATTTGAAATTGGCTAACAAAGAAGAGAGAGAGAGTATGAGAGAAAAAGTGGAAGAGAATCATAAATAGTGTATGAGCTGAGTGAGTGTGGGAGGTGAGGCAGTTCATCGAGTGCGCGATTTAGTTTATCCACAATTTATTTATTATACAATACAAACTTATATGCATTATGAGCTAACAACTGCAGCAACAAAAACAACTACATATACATATATACTTAAAACAATAAGTTAGCTGATCGATTGGGCCGGAGGAATGCTGATGGAATCATATTGAGGCGACAAATGCGCACAAACGCCTTGATTAATTAAAGCGACACGCTTAGCCAGCAATGGCAGGAGGAAAACTTCAAATTGGCCAACAGCACTAACGGTGCTATGTACTAAAAGTATATATGTATGCATTTAGTAGCAATTCATCTTATCTGTAGATTAGCCTTGAACACTGTGTGAGTGTATGTGCGCATGATGAGCTGATTATTCAACTCGGCCAGTTATGCTACGCATTTCTATTGAATATTTTGGTAAATCAAATATTCACACATTTTAGTATTAAGATATATGTATACTATATCTTCAATTTAAGTATATGTGTGTTGTTGTCGTCTTCATAACAGCGTCCACAAATCCACAAATCTCTGTGTAAGATTGATTAATTTTCTAGCTGCTGAATTTGGAATGCTTAGTGACAACTAAAATAAATCAGTTGATTTAGTTGCTATACACTGAAGCGAAATAAAAATAATTTATGAAATTTGCCAAAGGTAGTGGCTTAGTGTGTGATATTTTAGAAAACATACCGAATTTTTTACTTTATTTCTCATTTCTGCTATTTTATTTTATTTTATTTTTTTTATTTAAAATTTTTTTTTTATAATTTTCTACAAGTTTTTATTTTATTTTATTTTTCTTACTTCATTTTTTTCTAAATAAACATTTCGAAAATAAAATTTTCAAATCTTCAACTACAAATTTTGTGCGAATTATTTGTACATTTGCATTTAGATTTAAGTAGGAGCTTAAGACTTGTGTATAAATATATACAAATATAAATATGTATATTCATACACAGGGTAGAGCAATTTATTTATTTAATGTTTTTAAAAATAAATTTGTTAAAAAAATAGAAAGCTTATTGTCAACAATTGACATAATTATGACGCTTAAGCGATTGGCGGTTCAAGCCACATGATAAATTTGGCAAATTGTGTGGGCTGTAGATATGTATGTGGTTGAACTTTTAGGTTATGATAGGAATATTTAAACATTGTTAGCTAAAACGAAAACAACAACAAATATGATTTAATAATGAGCAAATTACTTATGGTAGAGTAGGGTCTGTTAACAAGGAATATCAATTTTTTGAGATTCAGATATTGTCCAGTATACGAATATACACTGTTACCCAGTACAATGTTATTAGAGTTATCTTTAAAGCTTTATATAATACCTAACTCTATCTTCTAGCTACTTCATTTCGTAGCGGATATTTATAAAGTACGACCTTGAGCGTTGATATTTGGCTCTAAGCCTTTTCTGCGACTTTCTTGATGAAGTTCGTTCCCAAATATTTAACCTTTTTCATTTCAACGAAATATTAATTGTAGGTTATTATTTTATTCCGTTTCGAGTCCAGGACTCACACGAATGATATTCAATACAATTCACAGAGCTGCTATGGATACCTTAAAACTCGCACATCTAACTTCGAAACATCGATATTTTCGATTAATAATATTATCACAAGTAAGTGGTGGTCCGCATAAACCAGAGTGAAAAGACAAATCTTTAGGTTTCCATTGTATTCATTGTGAAATTTTGGTATTAAAGAGTAAAGTTTGCCCTTTAAGTTCTGTTACAATTAAAAATTTGAAAGGGTTCACGTTTTTGTTTGAGGTTGATTAAAGACTTTTCCACCTATCAGTGAATGCCCAATACTTTGGGCTCTCCTTGAGAAAACTTCATGTATGTTCACGTGATCTCAATCATTAATTTTCATTGAAGTTGAGACCAATTATTCGACCATCCTGTAAGATTTCCAGGGAATCGCTTTCGAGGGGATCTAAAAAAAAGCAGCCGAAAATCAAATTATTTTTCAAATTCTTATAAAATAAAAGGTCTGTCAAGACTTCTTTCCCAGAGAAAATGTATGGCAAACAATATCAGACATTTTGAAATATATTTCAGGGAAATAATTTTGCATATCCATATACATATATGCAAGTGTGTATGTCCTATACATATTAAACTTTAACTTTCCGCACCTTATCTAAAAGCATAAGTAAATATAAACATATGAACATTTTATACATGGGTATGCATGTGTATGACAGCAACTGCTTGTTTGTTTTCAGCCAACTTCTTCGGCAAGTGGAACTAATTTCCACGCTTGAACTTTCCACCATTTTTTTGTTGTTTTCGTTTTTTTTTTGCATTTCCTAACTTTACTGCCGTTGCACCTGATAAATTTACGCTCATAAAATTGTTGTTGCTCGGCTGTTTGGCAAACCAAGCTAGCAAGCGTTTGCCAAACGGTGGCAAAAGTAACAGCGAACGATGGTTACGCGCATCAATACACCGATATCGCTAAAATTGTGGAAAAACATTTTGTGGGGTGTGTACTACATATATACTTACTTATATAATCAAATGGGAATATAGATAAATATATATATGATGGCACACCTGTTTATTGCATTAAATGCATAGAATATATGTAAGGCAGACAGTTTTTACAGTCACCATGTTATTTCAGGCCTTTTCTCGAGGTTAAAGTTCGCACGACCACAAATGTCAGAGAGTGGATTGGTGTTGCCCCTTTCTAGAAATTCAGGTGTGTTAAGGAAACAATTTTGGAAGGAAAATGGCAAATACTGGACTTTAATTAGTATAAACTTTTAGTACAGACTACAGTCGTACCCGGTCACTGCGGGATCGTTGGTAACTGTATAGCGAAGAAGCTTGCAAGGGAGGGTACCCTAGCTACATTGACGTCGGAATGGGAGCGCGTTGGTAGTTCATGGTCCACCTGCGCAAGAGCGCTGGACATGCAGACTACGCATGAGCTCGTTAAACGCTGGTCAACTACCAGTACTTGTGCAGTGGCGAGGTCTCTGTGGATCGTAAGCGGTCCTTTCAACCGCTTTCTCTGGACAAGGTCCATCTCAGCGCTATAATTGGTGTATTTACTGGACATTGTCCAATGGGAACCCATGCGGTGATACTTGGAGGAAGGCGAGGTGGAATCATCTAAGCATTTCCTTCTTCATTGTCCAGCTTGTACCAGACTGAGGTTGAAACACCTCGGAAGGCCCTTTTTCGGCGATCCTAGCGAATTGGCTAGAATCGAATCTAGAATTAGCCGTCTTAAGAAATTTGTAACGGATTCTAAGCGTTTTGGGTCTTTAATCCACAGGGAGTTTTATTGGTACCACAATGGCCAGCGCCAGGCTGTCTAAGTGACTTCTTCTGTTTTTTCCAGAGATCTGCATACAAACCTAACCTAACCTAACAGTCGACCAAGAATTTATTTCAGCTTCGGATATCGAGTTAATGGGAGAAAGAACGTGACATGTCAGGTCGAGAGAAATGAAATCGGCGAAGGGAAAATTCGCTTGAAAATTCCATCAAAATTTTTGACTAATCACAGTAGGTCTCAAGATAGATGACGAGATCGTTTGACTGACCTCTCAAAACTGAACCCTCTTACTTAATTGAATGTAAATTGACATCTCAAAAGGAATCAAAATATCAACCGATAGTAGTAGAGAGTGGTTAGACTCCTCTGGACTGGAAGGACTAGTAGAGTTTTCTCTAGGCTTTTTAGGGTTTATAATTAGCACCATCTTGAAATCTTTCGATTCGATACGTAAGTTCACTGCAGACTATATTATACTCGATTTTATGTTGACCATGTCCACCACGTTTACATGCATCCACATCGCACTGACCCCAGCCACGGTGAATTGTATTGTACCGAGCATTCCAAATGGTTTTGTAATTATAGAATTATTAAAGTGGATTATTTTTCATTGCAATGCAAATGAGAGAAGCACTGCAAGTGCTCAAAAGACAGCCAAGTGCTTTTTTTTTCCATAGTGAAACACATACAAATCAATTGGCAATCATATAAATGCCAACGGTATTATTTTTATACACTCAACTTTTTTTTTCCTTCGCATATTTGTCAACTGTCAACAGAATAACAATATAATACCGTATTTATTGTATTTTTATTATATTGCATTATAAGTAGGCCAGCACATATACTCGTATATTTATATAAGTATGTGTGTGTTATGTACGTCAAGTTGGACTTGTTGTACTTGTTGTGTACTTATTGGTTTGCGATGGCGCATATATATATATGCTTTCAACACCGTTGTTTGCTTGCAGGTACTTATTTTAGTTGCTGATTATTTTGTTATTTCGCATTTGCTTATCTCAATGTTTCTTTCATTGCTCTTCTGCGTTTTATATTTATCTATTTGTCATTCATGTGAAATTATGTGGGTAAATTACGCAAATGAAATAACTCAATGTCATTATTTGTGTCTTATGACAGAGGCAACCGTGCTTGAAAATGAACTAGTTCCCAACAGGTTTCAATGTGGTGCATTTTATATAGTCTAAAAGACTGGTAAGAAAAATAGTCTGTAGTTCTCTCCATCTGAAAGAAACTAGTTATTGATGAAAGAGGAATTTTTGTTCTATGAAAAAGGAATTTTTTAGAAAATTCATAGTACATTATTTGCGATATTCAGACTGGAAAGCATTTTTTGGACATATTAAAGCTATTTATAAGTGAATATGTTTTTATATAAGAAATAATCCGTAGAAATATTTTACTATAATTTTTAAACTGCATCTAAGTTTACTGATTCCTAAAATATAGTCTGATTTTAGGCGCAATGCGCATGTGATAAATATCTGGATTATCTGAGCCATCCCTGGCGAGCAACTACTCTGCCTATAGTTTATTCAGCTTGGAGAATCCATAAAGAATGTCTGAGGTCTTAGTCTCAAATCATTGGTAAAGGTTGTTACGGTAATTTATCTTTGGTTGAGGTTGGAGCAAGTTCTCATTAAGCCGTAAATGTTTTTATTAATTTTTTGTTAAAAACAGTTTTGAGCTTTTATCCTTGGGTTTTTGTCAGCTAAAGCTAGGTTATACATATATAAAAGTGTCAGTTTTCCTCATGACATGTCATATATAAAACAATTCCTTATCCATCGATTGCCAAATTACTTCATGTAAACCTTAATGATATGTGGTTTTCTAGTGACCTTGAATGTAAACTCGATAAAATCCCAAAAAATTTATAAAACTGATAAATAAAGAGCGAAACGAGATTCTTCAAATACCAATTATACGAGAATATCACCTTACATAGTATAAGACATAATTCTCTAGCCATAACATAAAACCCACAAATAATGTTCGGCTAATTATTATGACTAATCGTTATGTATAATATCTTAGTAATTTCAAGTTTACTATCTGTACATAGTTTTTTTATATATTGTTGTATAAATATTGCTAATATATATCTCAAAATGTAAGCGAAAGTGTACAATATAAGAATACACAAGAAAATAGACAAATCGAAACAAGTAAATAAACGAATCAAATAGTTAGGTTAACATGCACTAAACTTTGGGTCTGAAAAAGCATAAGATTGTTTGCTTGCCTAAGGAAACCCCAGTAGGAAAATGTAAGACCTCAGACCTTAGACGGGGAATTTTTAAATTTAATTTTAATTAAACATATTACATTTCGCTCCGAAGGATTATAAAATAAACTAGATCCGTATCTTATGATAGAAAATTAGGATTTAAAAGCTTTGGAAAGCTGTAGTAAGTTGTAAGGTTATGTAGATTAAGTTTTCTTTGGTTTAAACAATTTAAGATAAGTTATCAGTCGGTCTTTCAGTTTTTGTTAGTAAAAGTTTTGCCTCTAAAACTGTTTTAAGTTGTAAGTAAAGCAGAAACCTCCATTTACGATCATTTGAGATGCTATTTGAGACTGCCTACATATTCCTTTCTATCGAAAGGAGGATCAGGAATTTATGATATCTGTCTTTTCCTATATCATTATAGCTTTCAATCATCTAACTCAGAAGCTTAAGAAAAACAGTTCTAGTATATCGATTTGAAGAGATCTAGTTCGAAACTCATTAGCTCTTCCCAGCAGGGCTCGCTAGCGATCAAATGTGTATGTGTGTGTGTCGATATCTGTTTGGTTTTGGGTTCTGCCATGTGTGGAAATTCGTCATCCCAACCGTGGAACCGTGGCGAAATAAATACAATACTTACCATTTAACTGTTGTTTATGGCTCATCGGTCATTTACACCGAAAATCAATATTTATTTTCGCTCGAAAGCATTATCGCGCGCCCAGTCTGATGGTGTTTTCCGCGACTTCTACACACACACACATAATCTTTTCAAACAAATGTGTGCCTAGTTGTTGTTGTTTCTGTTGTTTTATCTATTTCCTTTTTACATTTAATGCTTTACGAATTTGTGACAAGTCTGGCCACATCGAATAGCAAATTAGGCAAACAAAATTAAATTTGATGACAATTCGAGTGTGGACAGGTGGATAAACAGAAACAAAAATGACATATAACAACAAATTAACAACAACAACGCACACAAATGGACGAAATGCAATAAAAATTTTATCTTCAAATTGCATACGCGATTTCTGCTGATTTTTCCAATATTTTTATACGAACTATGGTTAATCCATGAAAATATAGTTAATACTTGTACTATGCAAATTGATAAGTATTGGTAAACGAACAATTATTTTTGGCATATAAAGCGCTTTGGATGTGCGTCATGTGTGGGTACTCGACATGGTAAAAAAATGCGAGATCTCTCCAGTTTAGAGCTGGGTCTAAAGAAATCGTTTTCTGCGGAAACTTTTTGAGATCAGTTTCTGATCAGATCAAGGGGCTGTAATCTGGTTCTTAATAGAAGCCAGATAAACCATTCTGTTCCTGACTTCATAAGAAAGAAAGGGAAGAGACGTCAATTCAAAAACTGGTCAATCGAGGTTGATTTGTTGAACGGCGTAGTTGTTAAAGGGATTCTATGAAACGGAAACTGGCGATTCAGTCAAGAAATATCCATCTAACAGCCGGAACCAATTAAGGCCTCTAAGCTAAGACTTTAATAGCTTATGGGAAACTATAGTTAACTGGATTTTAAACTATTTCGAAGTAACTATCTAGAGAATACATAAGAACGATTTTGCGTTCCATTCTTGAACAAATGGTCTCATATTAACAAGCTAATACTAAGAGAAAATTATGTATTGTTTTACCTTTAGGTCCTTCTGTATGAAAATATGAAAAAGAAGGGAACCATCCAAAAAATCCATATTCCCACTGGGACTTACCACAGAAGTGCACTCTCCACATAGCATGCTTCTCCTCAGATAAATGTGTTCTTTCACTCTCGCTTTCGGTAAAGTAAACAAATACCGTTTTCAAGTTTCCAATCCAAATTTAACCGTAATCTAACATTCACTTGATGACAGACAAGAGATGGTCAAGAGCTTTGTTTCGCTGAAACATAATTTACACCTGGTTAATCAAGAAATTAGATGATCTCTGTATGGAGAATGCCAATAAGTTCTAGGGCTTAAGCACTCAAAATATGCTTTCGTGAGAAAAAATTTAAAATTCTAAATTTCTTACCCCGAAGCTCCACCAATTAATGCGAGTAAAACACACATACAAATTAACGAAGCAAAACCCGATTGCATGCACCAATTTAAAGAGCACGTATTTCGAAATGAGAAAAAAACAAAAAAATACAACAAAGGTAAACAAGAATCTTCACCTTTATTAAAGTGTTGCTGTTGTAGTTGTTGCGGTCTAAAAACTGTGAAGTGGTCATTGCAGCGGTCATAATGTGCAAACTCCTGCTGTTAAATACTGTTGCTTGGCGGCTTTCTGCTACAATTGCCAGATTCTTATTGTTGTTGTTATTGCAGTTTCATTTTCTGTGTGTTTTTTGTTGCCGTCTGCTGCTGCTGCTTTGGCCGGCTGGTCAATTGCACGACTGCCAACATACAGATTGCAGACTGTCGGGTGACAACACGGTTGTTAGCCTAATTGTCATCGGACGAAAGCCGAGACGTGGCGGCGCTGCTGTGACGTTGGTGCTGCTGCTGCTGCAGCGGCGCCTCGGCGGTGAGCGCTTTGCCCGTAGAACTGTTAAGATGCCGCAGCTGAAGATAAATGATGCCTAATTGACATGTTTGCCAAGAAGGTGCGACCAAAAGCGGCAGTGTGCAATTGCCGAGCCGGACGCCGTGGTGGTCATAAGGTAAATATATATATATATTTTAGTTATATATGTATGTGTGTATAAAGCGCTAATGTCATCGCTGTAGGCGCTTATTGTCATAATGCTCCAAATGGGTGGTCATATGCGCTTAAGTGTCAGCTATAGCAACAACAACAACACTGTCAGTTTAAATAAGCGAATGTGTCTGTAAGAGCTAAGACAAATGTTAGCGGGGTGGACACTAATTTGACAATTCAATTGACATTTGAATTAAGAAGTAAAATGGCTAGAATATACTAAGCATTCAGATAATAAACGAGTGTAATCAGGAGAGTTTAGATTTGATGACGTCATATTAGCGGCGCTCTAAACAAAATCTTCATAGAAAGAGTTCTTCTGAAACTGAATAAGTTTATGTCAACAACATAGCTAATTTTGTCAAATATTCGAACGTATTAGTGGGAATAATATGTTCGAAGAATCTTCTGTATCGACTCAGTCGAACCCATTTTTCAAATTTTGTTCGTAGATGCCCTAATACATACTGTTACAAAAGAAATCCGTAAGGCTTGTTTGTTGAAAGACTTTTTTGTAATACTGGCTCTCCTCCTGTTCCTATGTCATCTTTGTTGCCGAATTTTGAATGGGAAGTTGACAAACCAGTGATTTAACATTCAATTAAAGATAGTTATTATAAATCTCATTTCTTCGGCAGAGCTCCCATAGACCACTGATACTGAGAATATGGGTCACATTTCCATCGTTCCAACTATTACAACAACATTTCCACGACAATACAGAGTTTACGTCATCATGGGTTGAATATCCATTTTAAGTGAGTAGAAGAACTTGGCAGAAAGCCTACCCAAAGGCTAAATAAATTTCAAAAATCATAAATTCGATACTTTTAATTTCATATTTATTTATTTTAATAAATACATAAAATTATTGTGCGCTAATTGGCCTTTCTATACATAGATTGGGGCGTAGCCCAACACAAGCCGCTTCACGCAATTTACAGACAAATACATACAGCCATTGTTATGTAGATACGTGTATGTGCCGAATCGCATGAATTCAATATACAAATAATAATGCGATAACTGAAAATATATTTTGTTGGTACTAAAAGCTATAATTAAGTTTAATTATTTCATATGCTAAACATAAGTGACGTTGATTAATGGACGCGCGAAAATTCAGTCACAAACAGGGCATTGGAACAGGAGAGAGAGCGAGCATTAGAAAGAGAAGGAGATAGAGAATGAAATATATGAATACATAAGGGGAAGGAAATAAGTGAATATAAAATTGATGGATGTAGATATTAAAGTATATAAGTATATATACTAAATAGGTACATCATGATATACATATACATATATAAACATTGGGTATGCGTGAGTTGGAGCAGGCTCGATCATTTACTTAACCTTCACAGCGATATACATATACACATAAATATGTATGTAGATACTTACATACGGTTTTTGAATTTTTCAGTTTGCCAAAATAAAATAAGCGTTGTTAAAAGGAAGGAAAGCTTTCGAATATTTTGTAATTAAAAGAATATAAAATTTCTTTGCAGGAAACTTCAAATTCTCTGTTTTTGCTCAGTGTATTTCAATATCTACAACTACTGCGCCTGTGGGTATCATTATAAAATATTATATAAATAAATACCGGTGACAAGCAAGCGCAATAATTTTATATAAATAATTTGCCACTAATAGTCAGCAAATAAAATACAAAGTAAATACAAACAACATTTTAATTGCACTTTAATGTCGCTTACCATTTGTCGTGTGGAAATTGGAAATTCCACAGATAAGAATTTATTGAGCCCACATGCACAGGTAATCGTACTTCTTTATTTACATTTAATATCTATTGCGCTTTAATGACTCGTATTTTTGCTCGTATTTCTACGACCGATTCGTGGCTTTATCACAATTTTCCGGAATAAATTGTTTGTGCGCGGAATTGATTTATTATAATTACCAGTATTTGGAATGCTTACTCATGGGCATTTTTATCTACAATGGTGACACGATATACATATGTATAAATATATACTATATATTGTAAAGGTACTTGTTTATATATATAGACCGATTTTATGGGTTTCATGAAGTGACTTTTATTTAATATTTATATTATTTCATTTTAAATACTCGTTTTAGCTTTTTCTAATTTGCGCAGCAGTTTCAATTTCGATATATCATACTCGTATAAGGTATATAAGAATACTACTATATTCCACAAAATGTTTGCTTTTTGTAAGCTTTTTCACCGTTTGCGCTTAGATGCTATCCGATAAACGGGCGAACTTAGTTTTGAGTCAGCTACGAAGGATTAATGAAATGATTTTTAGTGTCAGAAATGCCCGCCGAGCGCATTCGGATGTTCTTGAAGTCAAGAATTTGTATAAACCACCAAATTATTTTCGAGATTTTTTAACCAAACTGAGAGTAATCTAATTGGACTAATTAAAACATGCATCCGAAAACATGCAAGCTTCAAGAAGCTGTTAGAAATGAGACCTTGAAGTAATACTAGAAGATATTAACTTGCTCAGAGCAACTCCATACTATTTCCATATATTGCCAATTCTTTTTTCATATTTCTTTATCTGTTTTGATTGTCTAATATTCTATTTCCGAACTTTTATGGTTTTCTTATTTCCAATTCCGTTCGCAATTTCGCGGAGGAGTTGCTTTTCCAAAAATTCGAGTTGGCAATTTCCACAAAAGACACGTTCTAGTATCTACATGTAGGTTAAATGAAAAAGTGTACGCGCCAACCACATGTGGCATGCAACATATTTTGGCCGTCAATAATTTTCTTTCTTCTTATAGCGACTCCACGCTGGAGTTCGTTCCAATTTATTGGGTATGAATGATCTTTTGTGAGCGCCAGAGCGTGTCGCATGGAAGAACGAGAGCAGCCTTCGCCTTCCCATCGCCGATTCAGTGTACATAATAGGAAATTTCGCAAAGACTAAATTGTGCTAGAGCTTTCTTAATAGAAGATACTGGCATATAATCCACAGTCCAGAATATAGAAAACGTTCTATGTAAGTCTGGTCTTGGTAATCGGAACGGATCGTGACATCAATATGACATAAAATTTCTATACATATTTGTTAAAGAAAATCCGAGAAGAACAAATATGGAAAAGAACACAGTTTATGTAAATTAGTTCTTTACATTATTTACGTCTTTTAAAAAATCTGAGAAATTTAGTTAATAAAATCTTTTTCACACTTTCGCACTAAAAAACCAATAATTGACATACCGCATCTATTATCGCTCCTACATAAGTTTCTTCTAACATATTTTGTTGTTCTTCTTCTGTTTATATACTCCGTATATGCCTACATACATACATATATAAGAGCCGGCAAAAAATCGATTGATCGTGTGGCACACGCTGTGCTCGTAAACCTCTGATCGTGTATTGATGTTTTGCTGCTTTGCCGCTGCCACACCACACCTTCACCTCGATGTACTTGCCACAACATATCAGATTACAGTATTGTTGTTGTTGCTTTCAGTGTTACTAATGCTGTCAACTAATTTTGCGATTCCTTCCCCCAACATCTTACTAATGCTTAGAGCTGTTGTTGCTTTGAGTTGTTGTTGAGTGAATGGCTCGTTCAATGTGGCATGTGTAGCAAGTGGCAGGTGGCAATCATCGATTGGGGGCTACAATCTAAGCGCTCGCGACTGACGGCTGCTCCTTCTAATGCCATGTTATCAACGCGCGCTAACTATGGAGTATGACGTTGGCGCTGATCCATTGTGATTATCATTGGATAGCGTAACTCATCCGTGTTAAAGTGAAGGGGGAAATTATTGCAAAAAAAGCGCACTAACAAAAACACCAGTAACAACAGCGAAAAGTAGAAAAATCATAGTTTAAAGCGGTTTCCAATTGATTAGGTAGGCTTGCGCTGCACCAGAAGCGAGCAGCAGCTGCTGCCTGATCGTCCTACTCGTGTTGCTCCTCCGCAATTTCTTGTTGTTGTTGCCCGTCTAAGCGCAAAGGAACTCCTTAAGGTTGCCATATGCAATTAAAAATGCAAAAATAATACAAATTTGTTGTATTTGTAGGCGTTTACTCGAACATGAACGTAGTCGCTGGCCTTTGTTAGTTGTGCTTATGTAAGCTTTGACTAATTAAAAAATGCACCACGTACTATTTGTAAGGTTTTCCCCCTTTATAATTAAGGAGTCTACGGTTATGTTTGTATGTATGTAATAATTTGCTAAGAAACAATTTGTGCTGGCTGATTTGTCACTGAAAACCAGTTAGAAATCTGCAACGAATTGCATTTTCCCCCATTTAAATAATTTTCTTAATATGCTTTCTTCCATGCACTATCTTGATATACACAATGCGGAATGAAATGCTTACGGTTCTATTTTACACTGTGCGGGTAGTGAATTGTTATAAAAGTGGGGTTATCATCTCGAATTTTGAAGTTTCTTAATGTTATTTTAAGGTTTTCAAAACTTTTATATATTTATATTTTAAAGAAGTGTATTCCTTGTGACTAATTAAATAAAAATATAATTATGAATCATACGAGTTGTTTACTTTTAAAAAGGTTTTAGGTTCAAATACAAGTCTATTAAAATCAATTTTATTAAAAGAAAAGCTTGTTCATAAGACTATCCAACTCGGAGTGTGTCCGACTTTGACCTTTGACTACTAAAAGGCTTTAGCCATTTACAAATAGGTATAGATTTTGATATTAGAAACTCTCCACATTGGGAATAAGGTTACCTACCCTCATCAAATCCGATCTCTAAAATTTAAATATCTCTTTACCATTGCAGAGAAGAAGCTGGCAATTGAGGAAAAAAACTATTTTGAAGATACAGTTTAATAATGATTCTGAAACGATAGCTTCCATACCTTTAAAAATCGGTCAAAATCACCATCAACTAATTTTGTCTTTGAATCATTTATATACGGTATTTATTATATTTAGTGTTTTCGGACGAAAAATTTATCGAAGGAATATTAACTAATAACATTCATGCAATTTAAGAGTAAAAATGTTTTAAATATCGGCTTAACATTGGATCATGGACAATCTGGCATTTTGCTGCATTTAATAGTAATTTCTGCAGTCGGAATAAAACTGTTTTGCTTTAATAGAGCTCTTGACAAATGGAAATCCATTCAATATGACTGATTGATCTGATCGGTTTCAACAACAGTCGGATAAAATCGGAACGCATCGGGAGTTATTTATAACCAGACAATGAGTGTGGTCACTCGTCTGCATTCTCCAAGAATTGCTGGGAAGCTTTTGTAACACACTAACAATTATAAATTATAATTGATCTGTTAAGGTTAGTAAGACTAACTTAGATTTGCACTACTCGCACGGCGAAAGTAAGAGCTAAACTTTGGTTAATGACCATCATACTGCTGCAAAAAGAGTTTTAAGTTCAAATTATATTAAATTTCAGATTGTTTTACTTGAGGTCGTTTCATTGTAGGCCTTTGAAAGTGCCTTAGAACTTGTAAGAATTTCCATCTCAATTAAAGCAAAATTATGTAGACCACAAATAGCTCCCGTTTAAAAACTACTACTGAAGTCGGAAGCGTCATATAGAAGACGAACTAGTTATGAATAACCCATACAAATTCTGTAACTAAAAGTAGCTTGAGATTACAAAGCCGTAATCAAGACTTATTGTCAATATCCGTGACGGCAAAGCATACGTTCTTGATAGATAGGAAGAGTAAAAGAGATAAGAGGACGAAATCCAGCCTTATGATCTCACATTGCTTATAAGGTTAGTAGTCCAAAAATATTCTTCAATAATTTGTATTCAAGAAACAATTAAATATTGATATCAAGTATCTAAAAATACTGCAAAAATAAATAAAATATTGTCAAAATAAAATTAATTTGCCACACTGACACTATAATTGGACTTCAAACCTTTTCGAACAAATCGTAACAGGTGTACGCGTATAACTCGAAATTTTCTCAATTACACACACACAACCGCACACATGGAACCGAGTTATGGAATTAATTTGTTTCTCCTTTACCGAAATTCGTATATTTCGTTCTAATAACATTGTGCAACAAATCTCCACTTAATAAAATTAATTGCTACAAAATGTAAGCAACAACAACAACAACTAGAGCAGCAGCAAAGACAACATGTAGCAAAGCGAGAGAACATAAAATAGATTTGTTGACTTCGCCTGATTTGTTTTCGGCCAAATGGAAAAAAAAGCGCAGAAATAACAAGCGCAACATGTTCACACAAACACACGCATGCACTCAATACATACAACAAAAACACACACACACGATTAAATAGACAATGCGATTTTGGTAAGACACATGTCGAGCGGCCAAGCACATATTTATGTGTGCGTGAGCGGTGGGTGGGATGCTTATGGGAAGTAATTCTGTGAAAATCAAAAAGTGAATGGAATCACAACGACTTACAAAAACTATAGTACTGCAAACTCACACATACATATAGAATTACATGCATACATCTGTATGTGTGTTGCCACGTGTGAGCATTAATATTAAAAGATATGCCTTGAAGAAAAGTGGAGTGTTTAAGAACAAAAAAAAAAAAAGAAAAAAGAAAGAAATTAACACATGAGAAGATTTAATGTGGGAACATTTTACATGGACAAGCGCACCGCATATGTTTAGCTTTCTACAACTATGCTTCTTGTTGTTGTTTATTGCAGCTACAATTTCGCCGACGGCATGTTGCAACGCTGTGCACGTGTAAATGATTTATACGTTTTTTTCTTGATTTATATCCATATATACTTAAATATTCTATTTATTTTAGCGAAAATTTTGTAAAAAATCCGAGCATTTTTTGTGGAGAAGAAGCATAGAATGTCTTGAATCAAACAAAATCGAATATTTCGTAAACTTCTAAGTATATATCTATATATTATATAGCATTTTATAATGATTACTGCATGTTTTTACACTTTCATAATCAATTCATGTGACGTCATTCATACAAAGTTTCTTTAGACCAAGAAAGAAAGGCCTTGTATCAGATGTAACAGAACAATTTATATTCTCAAAATTTGCAAGGTTCAAAGACGTGTGAACATTTTTTGCCACTGGTAAAATTATATTGTAAGAGTATGGGGACTAATCCGAGATCTAGACCGATTTCATCGCTACATTGGTTATATTGAGACAAGTGAAAGGGATGTACTCAAGGACCTGTTTCCACGAGATGTATTAAGATAACGCACAACTTGACCTATATTTTAGGCATAAAGTCATTAGAATAGCGAAAATCGTTATATTATGCATATATAAATATTGGGGGCCGTTGTAATATATAGACCGATTTCAGTCACTTTCACCACCAATATGGTACGTTCACTTAATTCTGCTAAGATATCTTACATATAAACCGTTATATATGGTATAAAGCACATTGGGAATTTCAAAATCCTTATATTAGATATATAGGGGTTAGAGACAGTATTGTTCCGATTTTATACAATTTAAGCACCAGAGTACACTAGGATCAGGAAAATAGCTTCTCTTAATTTTATTGAGATATCTCGGTTATTTACCGATATTGCCGGTAGTCAGTCATAGACTCTGGGGTCCTTATGTTAATATTATGTTGTTAAAATCGTGTTGGCAACGCCGTCGCATCTGTTGACTCTAGTTGAAAGCCTTTTTGGAAAGCCGTCGGAGGAGTTCAATTAAGCGGAGTTTTGCTTAGTAACTTTGTTGATTTCAGCAACTCCTATTCTTCCTCTCTCTGGCTCTGGCTCAACTCTTGAGACTTTTGAAACATTTATAAAATTATAATAATTCAACTTCCAACTTTTTTAAATCGTGTCGATCCTGATACCTCTAGTATCATACAAATTTATATATATATTTTTTTTAATTTAAACCCTTAAATATAGTATGTATATATAGATTTTCATTTGTATGTGTGTATTTATATAGACGAAAATGTAACCATTGCGCAAACCGGTATGGAAAAGTCACCATCTACGAAACTCATGTACATTCAAACATACATACATATATGTATTTGCATGTATTTACCAGTCAAACCATCAAGTAACCAACCAAACAACCAACCCAATAACAACAACTACCAGCAATAATAATATTAAACAAGCATTACTACATGCAAGTCAAAGAGCGAAGAACTCGCCCTTTATTAAAATTATACTGAGAGGCAGCCAAACACAAGCTAAATATCTGAAGAATTTCTTGGCTCACAAGTCTCGCGTGGAAACAATGTGAGAATGTTGTGGGCTCCACAATTCAATTTTTGGAGCATCGCAGTTGAGGTGGAATGAAATGAAATGAAACAATATGGGAGAATGAAATATCTCTGAGAGTGTTTCGTTACTAAATATTGTTTTAATGTTGGTATAATTGAATAGTGGAAAGGAACAGACGTTAGTTTAACGGAAAGTCTGCTATTTATTTAATTTAATTAAAAATTAATGATGCTAAAAATCTTCGATATTGATATGCATATACATAAATAAAAAATTGCTAAAATCACATGAAGACACTTGAGGACCTGTGCTGTTTTTTAAGCCCCCAAATTTACAGAGTCCTTTGCATAGCTAAAATTGCTAGTTAATTTTAAGGTAGATAAATATGTTTTCCCTACATATTTGGACAACAATTTATATGTAGGCCAATTTCCAGAAATATTATAAAGATTTAGGAAGTTTAGAAGATAATGAAATGAACGTCTGAGGCCCAAATCGGAGTCTAATCAAGAAAAATAGGTATTTGCTTGATTTTCCGATTCTCAAGCCTTACTGATAAGGTTATAAAGTTTTTGTTTTCTCAGTACAGTTAACCGCTTTGACTTCGTTTTTTCTCAAAAAACCCAACTGAAAAGTCGATACAGTGGACCAAAAGTTAAAAGTTCAAATTGTAATCCTTGTAATAGCTCTTTTAACTATCGCCCGCATTTTAATAATTTTAGAGTATATATGTAAGTCTCTTTCATTTTCAAATCCCTGATCCATTTAATACAGCTTTGAGTAATATATTTATATAAATGTCAGATCAAAGATGTTTCTTTTTCCAATAAATTGATTAGCATGATTTAACTGGGGTGTAGAAATCGTAGACGCCTAAGAAGATTTCTGTAAACTTGTCAGATTCCTATTAACTTATGCAAGATCTGCAAATCCGGTTCCAAACGTTGAAGGAAAATACGGACCAATCAAATCTATACACGAATATTATATGGAGCTTCCATAATTCAAGCTACGTTCCAACAATTAAGTGGAGTTTATGTCAAGGTTTTTTTTGAATGTTAGTATCTTCGAAGAATTCGATGGAAACAGTCTCGACTACCCAGCTGCAGTACGGTGCAAACTATTTAAAGACTTTGATGTCTTCAAGTTCCATTCTAATTTCGCGCTCTTTTAAAAGCCGTAAGTTCAAAACACTCTGCGCTGTTTATTATCAACGCTGACCTTCGATCTTAACTGCAAATTCAACACTTCTCAGAAACGGTACTTTTTCTAGTAAAAATATCTAGTAATAATACATCACATTAAATGTCACTTTTAACTTCAACTATAAACCTGTAGACCTGGAACCACGGCTAATTTATTATGAAAGCCAGCATTTCCTAGAAATTTAATTTTCCATGTTCAATAGCAGAATACAGATATGAGTAATAGCTCAATCGTGATGAAGTTCTGACGGATTTACGCACTCCACACGGTTACCTCCGCCGCGCAGCGACATTGTTTGTCTCCGGTGCGTGGCAACATGTGTGCGATGCTCATAAACGCCAGCAATACTTGGCAAGATTGTTGCACAGAAATGAAAGGAAATAAGAAATTACAGCAAAATCCGACACAACAACAAGCCAACAACTGCAATAAAAGTGGAAGTATGTTTCAAATGGATAAAATAGACAAAGAAAATATTAAAATACAACTGATAAGGTGGGGATGAGTTCGAATGGAAAATTTTATTGCGAAACTAAAAAAACTATTGTGAAAATATGGACAAATTTTAGAGGAGCAGTATGTCAAAATACTGCTTAATATTAATTTGAGACATCCCACGGACCACTAGAGACTTTGAATATTTGTTAATTGGTACAAATTAAAAAAAAAAACGTGCTCGATGATGTTAACAAGCTCGCAATAAAAATTCTGAATCCTAGAAGAATCAATTTCCTAAGAAAATATTTCTACAGACTACGAAAGCAGTTAAGACTAGCATTTAAAAGGAAGTATTGAATGGGCCAAGAGGAGGACATGGGCTCTACCGGGCCTACGATTTGGCGCGAGATCATGAACAGGAAAAAACGACACATGTCTTTTTAGAACCATCTTCAATGTGACGGTACATTAATCTCTATTGCCGTAGAGAATAGAAAACCCCACGCTACATATTCGAATTACATATTAGATCTATTATGAGACCGTTTGTAGCACTAATTCTGATTCTAGTCTATATGGCGGTAGATCATCCTTTAGATTGTGCCCACATATGCATTATATGCTTCAGGTGGTATCTTGAGCTAGGGATCACCATCTTTCACGAATGTTCAGAAGTGGCGCCTCGCTTTCTCATCACTGATGATGGCCAAAAATACAACAGATTCAGACATGACTGATATATTAAGTGTTTCATGGTTTAAATAATGTCCAAGTCTTATCATTATTAAATTTTAGAAGTGTTACCCTAAATTATCGGTCATTAGACGTCTGTCGCGAACATTATTAAAAGTGTGAGAGGATCATCGGATCGAATTTTCATTGGCCCTTTCTAAACCCAACATTGGGAACCGTACTTCTTGGTGACAACTCTGGCTACCGACTTCCAACTGCAATGAACTCTTAAACAAAGTAAATCCAATCGGAAATGACTCCAAACTCCAAGTCTCCAAGCCTCTACCGCACATCTACTCTAACACTGAGTTGGCAATATGAACTGGCCTGCTAGCAGTCGATCAGCAGTCATCGGCTAGCGATTACCGTTATTGTCGCTAGGCGAAATCTTTAATAACACGCTGATCATTAAACGTTGCAATTTGTTGTTGTTATTCCTGTTGCAACTACGCGTGCAATACGTCACTTGTCATATATATGGGAGAGTGTATGTGTGAGCTTTTTCACAGGCCCGATAATTGATTGCTGCATAATTTATGTCATTTGTCGACAACATTTTTTGCAGCGCTCCTCCCGCTACCCCTCTCGAGCGCTGTATGTATGCGTGTGCGTGACATTTGCAGAATTTCAAATTAAACGACGCGCAGCGAATCACAACACGAATGCACTGCCGCGTACCAACCGATGGCTGCGACGGCGAACGCATCAACTGAAAGTGGCTCAGCGGCAGGCGCTGTAAGCCAAGAGCACCTACATAAATGCAACACAACAAGAACAACAACCGCACACAATAGTGCCATACTTTTCTGCAAGTCTATTAACATTTCTTATTTCTCATATTTTATATTCGCCGGCGGGTAGCATACGCGATCGTGTGTGTTTGTGTGAGGGGTGGCAGGCGTATGTGTTGCTGTTAAGTTAATGAACTCGTCGCATGCGTAGCGATCTACGTTGCGAATTTATGTGTGTGACTCGGCGGTTGCGCTGCATGCGGGCGGCAGCTGGCAGCCAACAAACACACACACACCCATGCACGCACGCATACATAGTTGCAGTCTCAGCATCCGTGTATTGCAGCACTCGTACGCGGCAATCCGTCAGCACATTAACACCACATATTTATGACGTATATTCATAAATCTCCATTCTTGGTATATAAAAATAAAATGTTGTAAATATATTTATATGGCATACACTTAAATTGTATTCATAAATATGTACTACGTACATAAATAGTTATGAATGTGCAAATGGCACACGATTTCGTATGCAAATGCACGTTTGCGCATTTAACTGATTTTGTGAAAATATGTAATAAAATATTTAGTTGAAGGAAAATGGTTGGGAATAACTGGCGGGGTACATTGAAATTTTATGTCGTCTATATATAATAAATTCACATTAACGTTTAGTGTTAATATGAGATGGAGTGACTACAGGGAATTCTATCGTTCTCTTCAACAACTTTATGAAAGTTTTTCCAAGGCGATAAGCGTTCGGGAGACAACATCAATCGGTTGAAGAATCTGCATTGAAATGAGTTAATTTATCAAATTTGCTATAAATCGACTTAGGACTTTGTTGCTTCTTCTTGCTCAGGAATTCTGTCATCGGAATTAAAAACACGTGAGTGTGTTATCCTCTTGGTGAGATGAAGAACGTTTCGATTATTATCGTCTGAACATATCAGTACAATATGAAGGAGGTGTGTTAAAAAAAATTACCGTAATTTTCGTTTTTTGAAAAATAACATATTATTAATTCGTCTATATTAATATTATCGCTTATAAAAGAGCCCTCTTTCGATATTATGCACTATTGCATAGGAAAAAGTGCCAGCACTTCTTCCATTCGTTGAAACACTTTTCAAACTCGATTTGTGGGATAACCTTGGCCCTTTCAGCGATTTCTCGTATGTTTGTAAAACGAAACGATTTAAGGTTCCCTATATTTTTGGACGTAGTCATGTATGGATAATATGGAACTTGGGGCATAGTTAAAGAATTTTTTTAGTCAAGAATTCACGAATAAGCAACGAAGAATGAGTTTTTAATAAACATAATCTCCAAACTCATAAAAAAACTCGTCTACCCTTAGTGGTTGCTAATGACAAAGTAATCAATGAAATGACAATTTTTTAGAAATGAACTCTCCAAACCTGCGAAATTTTAAATTTGACAATTCCCGTTGTTTGTTTAACACACCACGTATGTGAAAGACGTCTCTGGGCAGGATGGTGATTTCCTGGGTCTTTTTCATGTTGTACCATGCCCACGAACTGTTTTGAATGGCGAAGTGCAGACAATTGCAGTCGGTGTCGATCCCTACCTCGATTCTCTTCTTTCCTGAGCATTTCTCTGATGTGCCTCAACACAAATAACGGCTCAGATCCTATCGGCTTGGTAACTTTAGCCAGATGGTCCGCCAGATCGTTGCCCTCTATGGTGTCCAGGAACTCATATTCATATACCAAGTCATTAAAATCCTAATAAATAAAAGCTTAAAGCAATATGAAAACTTAAAAATGCTGTAAGTTAAGGTTCCATAAGATGACATAATGAAATGGAGCAGCTATAGTATCCTTGTGAATTATTTATTTTGAAATAGTTGGGTATTTAACAAAGAATCTGCTTAGATAAAAAGGAAAAAAATAATAATTAAAGAAATCGCTTTTTAATCGACCAATCAAACAAAGTCATCAAGTCATTTGACATAAGCACATAGCATTATTACTAAGTAAGCTATATTTTTATTGCACATTGGGACATATGTATCTACTGGTATTTATGTACTCACACAACTTCATTGAATAACACCGAAGAATGATGCATGAATCTTGATTTATTGTCATCAACGCAGAGGTTGATGGATAATTAGTGGACAATCGCAACCAAAAACATACGCAAAACCACATAAAATACATACATTCAACACATACACACATCCATATGTACTGCTAGGCTGAGCATTTTGAAAAAGTATCCCACGGCTCTGCGTCGATTGCATTGAATGCGTCAACTTGTTGGACGGTCTATTTGTCGAAAGGGTTGACAAAACGTTGCTTTGTGTTGGTTGACGTTTAACTGATTATTGAATTAGCCGTTATGAGTTGTATGTAGGAAGGTGTCGTAATTGTGGGCATGCGCGTCGGCAAGGGGGAAGTAGCGTGTTGAATGCATTGAAGACTGACAAAGTGTTTAAATTAATTATTTACCTTGTGGTTATGCATATGAATACATACAGGTACATGTATGTACATGTATACATATGTGAATTAGTGCATAGGTAACCATCATCTCTTTATTATTATTTCTTTCTGGCAACCGTAGACAAGCATTGCGGCTGTAGTGACGTTTGCGGTTGAAAAGTCTATTTTATACTTTAGTGAATTTATAAGACCTTCTTGTCCGCAGCTTGTCACATTTTTAACTAATTGCATTGGAACCATAGATATATATTGTATGGATATTATAATAAATATCATATTTCTTTCAGTTTTTTTTTTGTTTTTGAGAATAAAGCCTATGAACATTGCATTTACAGCATTTCTGTCATAATATATTACCTGTAATTAAGTTCTCCAAGTGACGCCGAGTCATCTCTCACTCCAGTGCGGTTACGGCTCAATTTTTAATTTCAAATAAGTTTTTAATTTCATAGTTTTCATCTTTCAGAATTTAATATTTTATTATCCATCTTAATTCGATCTTACTCATATTGATAAACCTCTTTTATTAAGGGGTTATATACAGTTAGAATTTTCAAAAAATCGATTTTTTTTATTTAATTTTCTTAATGTACATATATTTAAGAATACAAATTTCATATCGTTCCGGTGAATATTTTCAAAGTTACAAGCAAATTAAAAATTTGAAAAGGCGTTTCAGAGTGCTTGGAAGTACAAGGTCCAAACTTTAAACGCGTTTTTCTCAAAATGGTGTTTTCAAAGTCGGTGACCAACATTACTCGAAGACGGCTCGACCGATTAGTCTCAAATTTTAACACGAAATTCTTAAATATATTTTTTAGTAATTAATCGAAGATTTTTTCTCTCCGATAAATATGTTTTTTTTTTTATAAACAATTTAATACCGAAATTTCGGTGAAAAATCGATTTTTTTTTTGAGAAACCGCCATTTTGTCAAAAAATTTTATTTTGCTTATTCCTTCAATTAATTACTAGATTTAACATTATTTTAACGAAATCTGTTTGTTTTTTTTTAATTTCGGATGATCCAGTTCCGAGATATAGTGGTCACCGCAAAACGTCTTTTTTGAGAGGAGCTCCTGGAGATCAGCTGTAGCTCTTTTTCAAATAAATATTTTTACTAGTACTAAGTCTTAAAATACAGTTAAAAGATACCATAATATGTGTATAAATTTTTGGATCAATAAATTAAAAAGTTTTCTCAGAAAAAATTCTTGAAAATTCACTTTTTTTCGGCCGTCTAACTGTATATAACCCCTTAATTGAATACATCACTGTCTTGAGATAATAATATATTTTATTGTAACATACAATCTTAGTCGTGTTTGAAGAAAATCACTTTTATCTCAAAATTATCCAATATTTACTGTTATAATCTAGAAGAGGGAACCCATGTTTAATTTTCTCTGTGGACAAGTCTAATCCCACTTTGTCACTACTTTTCTGTCCCATCTGTCGAAAAAGAGATTACTGATGAAGTGTTTAAGACTGGACTCAACCTCCAACTGAACAAAGAGCCTTAAGGTAGGGGTCTGGGTTTCAGTGCAAACAAAAAACACTTTTTTGTGATTTTTTATCTCAAATATCGATTAAGCAATTTTATTCAAACCTTCTATACATTATTGAGCATAGTTTTGACTATGTTCTGTAAATTTTTCATGCAAAAATATTAAACCATTAACCCGTGACAGAGCTTCCCCTAGAACGTCTTAAAAAAACAATTTGCGGTGTTCAAAGGATAGCTCATTGTTGAAATTTATCTAGATATTAAAATTAGAAAGTCTACCGTAAGACTCAGAATTTTAGACCGAAAACAGCACCATACATCAGAAAATATATGTTTTTTTTTAATTCTCTGACAATTTAAGAATATATATGTAAATAATGGGAACTAAAGCCAAAGCCTTGGAAAGTCTAATTAATCTAATATTAAAACTAGGTTATATTGGTTCACGATATGACCTCGCAACCCAAATTAAATGACAAAAATGCGCACGTGCGATCTATAATGGATGTTGTTGCATACCAGTAATGTCTGACATACATGTGTATGTATATACTTTATTATTATGTATGTATATAAACCTTTTTTTAAATACGGTCTTGGAAGTGACACCGAAATGAGAAAATACGACAATAGTTTAACCCTTTGGCAGCACCTCAACCTTATGTAAATGATATTTTAATTACATACAAAATGAGCTAACAATTACACATCTACGTACATTTGTTTGTATGTAAGTACATATGTAACTCTAGAGAATGCGACATTTCACTGCGTCAAATAGAGAATAGGAAAGTTGAAAATGGTTTATAAATGATTTATTGTCTTATTTTATAAGCAAACACATACATTTATACATACATCTACATAACTGTATAGATAGATGTCATGTAGTACTTAGTAATAAACCGGCAATATTGCAGTGTTTCACAAACGCTTGTCACTCTTCAAATTAAAATTCTATCATGTACTCTTACACTGGCTCAGTGCTTGTAATCTGCTTTTCAATGAATGCAACTCGTTTCTTTTTATATGCTAAATGCTTTGTTTTTGTTGTTGGTTGGTAGGTTTGGTTGCTGCATGTCACATCATTATTTGAATTTTCTATTTTTCCCTGTGTCATTGCATAGAAGCATTCAAAGTAGCTGTGCGCCGGTGTTCCAGCAAACATGTTTGTTTGTATGTCGCCTGTCGGTGTTCGGGCATCGTTCTGTGTAGGTGTAGCGTCGTTTCCATCCACCTGGTCTCGTCTTGTCGCTGATATTATTTGTTTGCAATGACTTTGCAGAAATTTTCTTGATTGGCTTATTGACTTCCAGTTAAATGACACGCCTTTTGGGATTGGTGGCGCTTAAAGTTTGAGCGTAAAAGAGTGCTCGAATTGATTCTGTGTTGATAATGTCGTTATAAATGTACATTTTAATTTGATTTGTTAATTTTTGTTAACAAAAAGAATCGGAATTTTTTTTCTGATAATCTGTTCAGATGTAAAATTCTATTATATAACATATTATACAAACATTTTTTTTGTTCAATTTTCAAGAAAGATATCACAATGAAGCTATTCTTAAGCATGTTAGAGGTACTTTAGATGAAAGACCTTCTAACAAGAGAGAGCTCTTAAGGCTCCTTAAGCTAAATACCAGAAAGGATTTTAAAAGTAGGTTCAGTAATTCACTAAAATATCTTAGCAGAATTGTGGGCAATCGAGTCTACGGGAAGCCTATAATTCATATATATCCATGAGAGAATGTCTGTTATTTTTAATCAATCGTGGCGCCTCACCAACTATTCTACGTTCATCAAACACTCTCCAGTCAAATGGGAGATTGAGCTTCAACGTTCTTCAATGTTTATGAAAAACTCCACCTTCAAATATCTTTTGTTGGCCTGTAGTCTCAATAAAACATCAACTCAATAGCAATTTTTGTGTACAAATTTTCATGAATGAATTTTAATTGAATAAGCTTGTGGCTAATTGTAATACAAAGCAGAAAAAAAACAAGATGTTAACCAAGACACTAAACACATTTTTTTTTTAAGATGAGCTGTTGATTTGCTTTAGGTGTCAAGAATAGATTAGCAACTAGACAGGCCTAGCGGTTATGAATTCATTAATTTTTCATAAAAGTTGAATAAACTACTTCGTATTGACGTCAGAATGGTGCCATATATATGATTAGATGTATATATATACATATTCTTCAGATACGCAAATTATCGGTTGATCAACGACCGAGTTTAGTTACGAAATTAATTTTTGCATGATTTTAAAAGCCCAAATGATTTAAATAAACTTGAAAATTCACATAAATAAGAGGCATATTCATTCCAAGACATACAGAATATTTATTAATTTTTTTTTGGAGCCTGTGGCAAAATTAAGACTAATGAATGAATAAGTGTAATACAAACATACACATCTGAAATTTATTATAATTTAATTACTATGTTCAGATTAGTTTCAATTTTGAATACGTCTCGGTGGCTAAAACAATAAATTTAGTTCCGGTTTCTCTACGTCGAATAAGTCTGTATACATGTACATAAGACTTACTAGAAACAAACAAGAATTCCAGACAAATCTGGAAACCGCAGAATGAAGTCGAAAAGTCTGAGTCTAATCTCAAGTTATAAGATGGCCTCATTTCTTTATTTCCAAACTCCAAAAATACGGTTTGAAGAAATCCGAAGGCACATTTACAGATCATTTATGTGAGCAATAAGCTATTCGAAATCTAGAAACGACTTCTTCGGCTCCAACATAATCTTATTCCTAATACTAATAATAAGTACACTAGAAAATCTCATTTAGTAGATCCTCACTTTGTTTTTGCCAAATATCAAGCAAGCCACGTAAAATAAAATTCCTACTTTGTGTACCAGGAAGATTAAACTGAAGAAGACAACGAGTAACAATTGGAGTTCATCTTGGAGGCCGCAAGTCAAATGTCTTCCGTTGTGATTGATATCAAAATGGCACGCCTACACCAACAAAAAGTAAATAATAATAATAAAACTCAAGGAAATGGCGAGATGAGCACTGCGCCACTGCAATGATAGCTCAACGATCACTCGCCGTGGATGTACATATGTATATGTATGTCTGTCTGCAGTTGAACTGCAGTGCCAACTGTGCACATTAAATTTATTACAACAACTCGAGGCATATCAAAAAACTTCATACATCATTTTCGTTGTTGGCAAAAGCAATGCAATTCACTTATGTACATTTATTAGGGGGATACTTAAATTTTCGAAAATATTATGAAATTATATTTCTGCGACCTTAGTTCACTTTCATACATATTTAAAGAGTTTTTCTGAAATTTGATGTTTTAAAAAATCAATCATTTGAGTTATTATGGATCTCCCTAATGTGGTAAAAATGGCTTTTTATATCTCTGGGAGCTTCTACATTTGTTCCACTGGTTGAACATCAAATGGTCTTCACTATAGATGTAAATTGTATTCGAGGCTGGAGTTGGCCTCTGATGATTCCACGTCTGCAAAGAGACGACTAACGGTGACTACTTTTACAAATATACGTATGCCCTTTTGATACTCTATGGAATGTGATATATTATACTCTGGTGCATAAACCAGCACGAGTAGTTCGTCATGCCACTTGTTCTAGACTTGTATGTAGATCTCTCTAACGCCCGCTTTAATCACTCCACTCTTCCACTCACTTCCAGGTAAAATTTCGTGTGCAAATGAAAAGTTCTACTGCCTACGGGCAATCAACGGTAAAGTTCGTGTTGCTGTTCTCTGCACTGAGTTAATATTCTGCGTAAGGCAGCACTTTGCTAAATGCAGTACAAAAAGTATAATTTGAAATTAAAATAAGCAACAATAATAATAACAAATGTGAAAAAATGAAATGGCAAATAATCATAAAATGTATGAAATAGTGGAAAATATTAGTGCGGGATTGTATGTGAATGCACGATTCTCTAAGTCTTCATATGAATATCTTAAAAGAAGTATACAGGGTGTTTCACCATGTCTCGATAACTTGAAGGAACTAATAGTTGAGATGTTGGAGAATTTTTTTAGTTTTAATTATACATTTTTTCCGTTCCAGAAACTCTATGGGCTATGTTAAACGATTGCTTAAGACATCATTAGATAATTGAAACAATATGTTAGGGTAGCTACTTGCTTTAAGGACGGTGATGAGATATGCGAATTAACATGATCTCAACTACAACTGTTGGTCTGTGATCGCTTTACTAGTCTAATCAGTAGATAAATCAATCCATTTGAGTTCTTATGATGGATATAGGAGTCAGGCTAAATGCCTTTAGGGTGGAAGGAATCCCATAGATATTAGGTTGTCTCCCGTCCGACTTTTTTATCTTTTGAATTTGGCGGCTATATATAAAGCGCTACAGAGCTCGTATCTGGCAATACTATATATCTTTGAAAGGTCTTGACATAACCTACAAAACGACGCTATGCATGATTAGTTTGGATATTGCATTAAACAGTTATAGATGTGTAAACATGGAGTTCACGCCGAAATTCGAGCCATTTTAAAGTTTTCCTTCGTTAAAGGCAAATCCGCTGGAGAAACGTTCCGTGAGATTAATAGTGTTTTGGGGATGGTACTCTATCACTGCGGAGGAATGATTTTGACGATTCAGAGCGGGTGAAAAGGACACCATGACGACGAATACCGATCAAATCATGGAAAACATGGAGTTAGACCGGCATGTGGTCAGTCACCAAACCATTTTAAACCATCTGCAGAAGGTTGGATACACAAAAAAGCTTGGTGTTTGGGTGCCGCATGATTTGACGCAAAAAAACCTTCTGGACCGAATCAACGCATGCGATATACTGCTGAAACGGAACGAACTCGACCCATTTTTGAAGCGGATGGTGACTGGCGGCAAAAAATGGATCACATACGACAATATCAAGCGAAAATGGTCATGGCCGTGGTCGAAGTCCGGTGAATCGGTCCAAACAGTGGTCAAGTCGGGATTGACGGCACGGAAGGTTTTGCTGTGTGTTTGGTGGGATTGGAGTGCTCTCATACGGCCAGACGCTTAATTCTACCATCTACTGCGAACAACTGGACCGCTTTAAGCAAGCGATCGACCAGAAGCGTCCAACAGGAAAAGTTCCACCAGGGCAACGCCCACACACTTCGTTGATGACTCGTCAGAAGCTACGGGAGCTCGGATGGGAGGTATTAACGCATCTACCATATAGCACGGACATAGCGCCAAGTGATTATCACTTGCTCTTGTCCATGGCGAACACCCTTGTTGGTGTAAGGTTGAACTCAAAAGAGGCTTGTGGCTGTCCGAGTTCTTCGCTAATAAGGAGGGAGACTTCTACGAGGGGTGTATTATGAAGTTTATGAAGTTGAAACATCGCATATTTGAACTAAATCCGATCCGAAATCTCAAGGGATACTCTCTTATTACATCAGGCTATCCATTCTGCCACACCCTCTAAACCTATGCGCGATTAAATGCATAGAACTGCAGTGCGTACATGCTGACACCGCTGCGTCTATGAAGGTCTGTTGGCTTAGCTTTCGAACTGCCGCAAGTACATACATACAATACTTATATACAAGTGTTTGTAAGCCGCTGAGCAACCACGCATATGTTCGCAAGCAGTTTAGCTAGCTGACTTTAGCATTTGGCATTTTCCATCGCCTCAACGTATGCGAATAATAATAATTCTCTTCATTTTTATTATTTCCCTACCAAACGATGAGGGCGTCAATGGTAATAAAGTAAATTTTTCTTTTGTACATTTCGTTGTTAAGCAAAAACAAAAATAAAACAATACGCCAGCGAATGCATACATGTGTGTGTGTGTGTAATGCGAATTGCGAAAACAACGGCACTGTGGAGGCCGCGGAGTCAATGCAACGGTGCAGGCGTGCGGTGACGCGACAAGACGAATTCAACTGTGAACATTAAATGTGGAAAGGTTTTAAATCATTTATATGGAGTTTGAGTTGATGTCGGCGGCCTTCCTTCCTGGTCGCTTTCGTCGTCACTTTTTGATCGCTGCATACCGAATGCCGAGCGCTGAATGGCTGGCTGGCTGATAGGGGATTAGTTTGGTGTTTTGCGTTGCGGTGCGGCTGTTGGTGCTGGCTGGTGGGACTTATGATGGATTCGCGTTTTGATGAGTTCACCCATACGTCGGCATTAATAAAATGTACATACATACATACAAATGTACATACTCGTCAGTGTACGGGCAAATGAGAATGTCGGTGCATGCATGTCGGTGTGTCTGAATTTATGCATTTTTGTAAATATTTTAGTGCGCGTATTAAAAGTGCATTCACATGCGTTGGAGACAGGAGGAAATTAAGGAAAAAAGTTATCGCGCACCTAGAGGTCAACACCGCTCTGAGTTTTGTGTGTTTGTGCTGTTGTTGTGTGTGTGCATACGCATTCAAACTTTTACGGCAAATAAATTCAGTTGTTCCATTGTGGGAGCGGTATTTATTCATACACATGTACATACATACATACATACAAAGGCGTATATTTTAAATTTCCATGCTTTCCGTATTTCCTTTTTCATTTACATTAACTCTTTTATTTGATGTTATGCTCATGTATTTAGTTATAAAACATGTGTTCATGGCATTGCAAGTGTCTCCGTTGTATTGAAAGTAGTCTACGGCATCAATCTGCAGCAGTTTTGGCACCCTACATTGCATTTGCATCGAATGTTTTTTAAGTGATTCGCAAATTTATTTACAAATTTGAGGGCACGATTTGGGGTCAGAGGTTAACAGATATGGCTTTCTTTGACTAATCGAAGTATCAAGTGGCTATTTTGGTCCTTCTTCCTTGGAATGCCGAAAATACAACGAATAAATCGATTAAAAGTAAAAAAAATTGCGCGTGGTCCCAAAGGGCTTGCATTTATACTGTGTTATGAAATATTAACTACTCGTAGTTCTATAATAATCCTATTGTATGTTATCCTTCTCAATTGAGAAGTATTAGCTAGCATCCATGACCATCATCATACCATCTATTTAAAAGATTTAAAAGAAAGATATAATTTTGTACGAGTCGATATTCTGTATAGTATTTTTTATATCGGTCTTCTTACAGCAACCCTGATCCCTGTTTAGTAAGGGGAAAACTTGGTGTTAGATGAAATTACTGCAACTATTTTTTGGTTCATAAACATGCTAGAACTTTGGTTTTGAGTTTTGAGAAGAATTATTCCTTCAATATCGAATAATATCACCTAACCGTGGATTCAATATTAAAAGTAAATATTTGGAAGTAAGGTTATTCCACACTTGACGGACCCGATTCCTCATCTTCAGGGTAGATTTTATTGGTTTGAGTAACTGAAAGCACTCCTTTGAGGACTTTAGTGTACTTTCACTGGATTTCCTTTAAAAAGTAAAGTTTTTCAGATCAATAATTATTCTGTTAGCATACGTGGTGTGTTCAAAAAATAACTGGATTTTTTATTATGTTGATATACATGCACCTGAAGTAGGATACAATTGTCAGCTGAATTTTCAACTGTAGCAGCTGCTAGGGTTAGACTTGTTTTGCTTTGCGATTTTCGTTTGTAAAAAGCATACACTTCGTAGCTTTTTCATGAATTCTTGGCCAAAAACAATACTGCAACGAAGCCCCAGCCTCTATATTCGCCAGATTCTTTGACTTCGTTTGACTCTCTCCTATTTACAAAAAAAAGGGGGCCTTTAAGTCGTTTTTCAAGCATACGAAGAATATATTCCAAAATTTCGAGGTTGAAAAGTGTTTTGACGATTTTAAGAAGCGCTGGCACAAGTATATAATATTGAATAATTATTGACTATTTAAAAGGCGACAACATTAATGTAGACGAATGAATAAATATTTTTTCAAGAAACAAAAGTTACCGTTATTTTTTGAACACTCCTCATATATAATTTAATGTTGATTTACCATACTATGTTACTCCAAAAAAGTAAGCATAATGTAGGGTACCAAATTGACTGCATTGACTTTTGGCATGATTTTGCATTTTATTTTTTCATTTTTTGCCTCGCATCGACTCACGCTCTACTTGAAAGGATTATAAAACACTGAAAATGTTTAATCATCATAAAATTTGCAGTTATGTTTTCGTGAAGTGAAAATGAAGCAGACGAGAAAAAAAAGTACAAAATACGAGTATAATCCAATTAGTTGCAACAACTTTTCGAAGTTTTTATAGTTGAATTGAGGTGTTGGCAGGAAATTTCGAACGACAGACGGCCCTTACATACATACACAATACATATATAAATTAAAAATAAAGCAATGTAAAAAAAGCCAGTTTAAAATTAGCTTTGGTGCGTGCAAACATTTGGTCATAAAATTATATAATCGTTTGCGCGCTTTGCTGCAAGCCTTGCACCATAAACAACAGCAACAACAAACGTTTATATTTTGTGTGCAAAGTATGATTGTTTCAACACTCCACAATTAAATGAATCAAACATATAATTTTCACTCCCCTAAAACTGTCAAATTAGCATTAATTTTGTTGTAATTGATTACATAGTTGCATCAGCAAAGTCAGTGTGTGTGCGCCTGTGTGTATAGTCACCATAGCTTATCCTGGCTTGTTTGTTTTGATGGCAGATCATTCATCTTCCGAGCTGTAGTGGTCGTCGTATGCAACTTTTGTTAGAGTAGGCATTTACATACATTGTTGTTGTTGTTGCTGCATTAAGATCATTTATCTTTCTACACCTTTATCATTTGTTATAAAAAAATTGTAATTAGTGGCGCATCGTTGTCACCCTGTTTCAAAAGAGACAACAGCGCCCGAAGCGTTTGCGCGAGTGTATATTAGACGTTCGTCTAATGATGGTCTTCAAAAGTGATAACTCAAACAATTTGCTTTCATTTTGGTCATGGTTGGTCGTGAAAGGTAGAGAGAGGGGGAGAGAGGGAAAGGCACCTGTTTTAATGAATTTTAATCAATGAGTTTGTAATCCCATAATGTTTCAGTTGTCTGGTCATAACGATCGAGTTCTTATACTAGATCGAAAACCGGTCGAAAGAACCATCGGAAATTTAATTCAACGTCCTGTATGGAAATCATATGGAAATCTTCAGACGCGGCATGTTTAGATAAAGTTAGGTTCAAAATCTGACCTTAGCGACAAGTGTCGCGATGGATCCCAATTGAACCGCTAGTTTACTGTGAAACTTCTGAACATGGATCGCAAAGAAGATTCCTATGACGAAGCGCTTTGAATTTATCACATTTTGTATATATGTATGTTATTGGCGTTCAACCGTTTATCCGGTTATAGCCGAATCGATCAGAACGCACCACTCTTCTCTTTCCTTCGCAGTTCGGCGCCAGTTGGAGATTCCAAGTGTAACCAGGTCGCTCTCCACCTGGTCCCTCCAACGGAGTGGAGGCCTTCCCCTTCCTCGGCTTTCTCCGGCGGGTACTGCATCGAACACTTTCAGGGCTGGAGTGTTTTCGTCCATTAGGACAACATGACCTAGCCAGCGTAGCCGCTGGTTTTTTATTCGCTGAACTATGTCAATGTCGTCGTATAACTCGTACAGCTCATCGTTCCATCGTCTGCGGTATTCGCCGTTGCCAATGTTTTGAGGACCATAAATCTTGCGCAAAATTTTCCTCTCGAAAACTCCTTGTGTCGTCTCATCTGATGTTGACATCGTCCAAGCTTCTGCACCATAAAGCAGGACGGGAATGATAAGTGACATGTAGAGTTTGATTTTGGTTCGTCGAGAGAGGACTTTACTGTTCAATTGCCTACTCAGGTATACGAACTTCGAAGTTATGACTGTCAACAGTGACGTGGGAGCCAAGACGCGAGTGCGCCGACTGTTTGCTTGATGCTTCATCACATTTTATGACATGCATTTTGGCAAGTTCAGATGGTCAAAGGTATAGCAACTGATATGCTCTAACCTCAGCTTTGCCAAAGCTAGACCGTGGAGATGAACCCTTTTTAACTGCAAGTCATTCAGGAGGCCACTTACGTTCAACTCTGGACTGGCAACCGAACAGGTTTTGATTGCTAACTGACTGATATTTATCCAGGAGTTTTTAGAATACAGTAACAGCAACTGTCATCTGTGTTCCAAGAAATTCAATATATTCTGTGTAGCTCTCATACAAAGCGTTGCTTCATCTTCAAATCGAACATTTCTACGGATAGAAAGCGTTTCGGCAAGCTTTTTAAGATAAGCTCGTGGTATTCCAGGACTGTGTACGATCTGAAGAGTTTATCCGAGACACTTCACTATTCGTCGATTACTTTGATCGCATACATAAAAAGAAAATGAACCTCAGACCTCATCTCTTTCATCTTTAAAAACTCTGAAAAAACTCAATTCTCTGACCACTGTACGCAATAGCCCACTCAAAGGCCTACTGCAACATGCGGTAGCTCACCACAAATAGATTTCATTTATTCCAACAAAAACTCGTATATAGCAACGTAATTCCGTCAATTTCTGCGATGTCCATTCAAATCCTAGTTTAATATTCAATTTATTAATCTTCCCGCTGGGCTACTATAAATTTCCACGCATAAATTGCCACTTTAACAAGCTGAGGCTACCTGTCGGACAGTCTCGGTAAGCAATGCGACGACAGTGCCAGAAGTTGGAGCGGCCGCCAACAAAAGCCCAGCCAGTGGTATGAGCTTTTTTCTCATTTTCTTCAACATCAACAAGTTGTCATTGTTGTTATTAGTATTGAAGTATCACACAAGGTGTTGTTGTTGCATGTATTTTTGCATTGCTGATACCGGAATTGTAACACCTCGTAAATTTCGCACTTCTCTCTGCTATAACCGCAGCTTCAGCTCCAACGCAGTGTGGGCTCAACACATCGACCGAAACAAAAATAGTAACAACGTTGGATTAACCAGCAACAACACGCTTAGCGCGTCGCCTTGCTGTCTTAAGATGCCGTGTCTACAACATACTCACATGAGGGCACCACACATGCTGCGTCTCGGGCGTAAGTTGGCAGCTACTAAAGGTAACGGCGACATTGTTGCTCTTTGTTGTTGTTGTGATAAACATTTTCGCTGCTTTATTATATTGCACCTTCTGGCATTTTGTTACTTTTATTGTTTTATTGTCGGCCGAACGCCTCAGGCAGATCAAAAGCGCGCCTGCTGCGCCTCACATCTATGGGCAGACATGCAATTGCAGTTTGGTTGACTCAATGGCTTTGTTATCAAAATCGAACTATGCATTGATGAGGTTTATTACTAATTGAATTTGTGGTATTGAAAAGACAACGTGGAGAGTCTGTAGAGAATTTGAGAATGATGGGTACAGTGGCCAATCTAGTTCGAAGAAGGATCATTTTGGAGAAAACATATTCCGACGTCCAGATACCCTTATCTTCCGCTTTGCACTCAGAGCACTTGATCAGAAATATGCGTATGATCTATAGGTACTGTCTTCATAATGTTACTCGAAGAGTATATAGGATAATAAGCTGCGGGATACTTCGACCGAGGTATGATACAGAGTACTTATAAGAGATCACCAAGCACTAGATGCATGTATATAAGACTTTATTATACCAGATAAGTGACTCAAAATGAGAACCAACTCGATATCATGGTAATTAGTGCTGTTGACATTGTTATACATATGTGGTGAATACTTAGGTTATAAAGTGTTAATGTCATATATTCGGGCTTGAAAGAAATGAACTTAAAATGTCTTCGAAGAAGTTCCCAGACTAAAAAGATACTCTCAGAGGATTCTACTTTGAATCTGAAGATGGATTAATGGACCCCACTAGATGTGCATACGGTGTCTATCAACCTAACCAAGTCCAGACCTAACCAATAAGAATTCATTATCAAGAGCATATAGCTCTAGTTTCAAAAGAGAGATACAACTACTGTATACTACTACTGTATACAACTGGATATGATGAGAAACTCACATATGTACGAAATTCTTTCGGCTATGTATATACGAACCACCGTCTCACCTCTTCTATTGGATTCTCAATTCACTCTCATATGTATGCTTCAAGCATATTCGTACTTAATGTCCTTTGAACGCGTCCCCTTGAGTGTTACAAAAGCTAAATAAATTGAATGCTTCCACATGAATTTCCTTTTCATTATCACCGTCGTTTTCTTTGTTCATTTAATCGTTTCGATTCTACCTAGCTTTGTGTCATTTAGTTAATACGGCAAACAATAGCGGATTAAGGTTTTCCTCATACGTATCACTCATATGTAAGGATACGTCATTACGTTTGTAATTTTTTGGAGTGAGCCATTATTTCAAATGCAATATTTTTCACAACAAAAACAAAAAAAATAACAAAACTGGTAACAGGGAATTACTTGAGAATTGTCTTTATAAAGCTTTGAACCATCCAGAAAAATTCTACTATGGCTAAAGAAATCTTTGAATCATCAATCAAACTAAGTGTACTTCATTGCCTATAATGTTCCAGAGTAAAAAGAAGAAAATATCTCTGAACAGATACTGGAATATATTCTGTACATGAAGTGTCTTAAAGTGAGCCTCTCTTTTCAGAAAAAAAATTCATTGTTCGAGATTGAAACCCCAGTCCCCACCAAAATGTGATTCCGGATATATTTATTTAAATGATGTTATAGAGCACCTTCTCTCGAAAAACTATATTGGAGTTTTTGTTTGAGATTTTATTGTCTTAGAACTGAAACTGAGACCCTCTGCTCTCCAATTAAGGCTTCAGATTCGGTTGTATATTCAAAAACCAATCAATTTACCTTGCCACATTTAAAAAAGCCTTGAATATCGGCTAAAGCGCAAGTCAAAGCTATATGAAGCCTCCATAGAATGCAAGCTATTCCAATTATGTATTTATGAATGCCAAGACGGACAGATTTCGTCTATAATCAACTGACATAGAATTCTTCACATCATCTGCTTGCGGTTTTCATGTGGACGGGTAGGCAAATAACACTTTATTGTAATATGAGTACTTACCGTAACGTAGCAACCGCGGCAAGAAAGAAAGACCGCAGCGATTCCCTTTGATGGCAAACGAATTGTAAGTACCCGAGCGCCGTAAATTGCGGTAAAACTGCGAATTTGTACTTTGATTTATACGCAGAATAATCGAGAGCGGTGTAAAGTACAAATACACACAAATGCATTTTATATAGAGCAAAGAGCAACATGTTGAAATCGCGCACAAGTGGCTGTGGCAAGTACGAGTGCATTAAATCCCGGCAAAACGATCATTTTATAGGCTAAATATTTTCAATGTGTGGGTTGTTATTGCTGTTGTTCATATGAGACTGACTGGCAGTCGATCGTGTGAATACAAATGTATGTGTATATGTATATGTGTGTTAGTGCGATTTTTATGATTTTTATTTTCACCCATATTTTGCTCCATTTTTCGCGCTGCGGTTGCAGTCTGTGCAACTTATTATAAAAATGATCGCATTCGCCGAAAAGCTCGTAAAACTGTGTGGCACATAAAAGTATCGGCATCCTTTTTACTTTGGTCGCAAGCGTAACAGCAACAACAAATTAAATCCCTTTTTGAATGCATTCAATTAAAATTTTTTTTTGTGTTCTCACTTGTTGTGGCAGAAGATGAAGGGATCCTACAAGGGTGTAAGATGAAATATGTGTATGCATATTTTGGTAAGGGAAGAGGCGGTGAAGATAGGTTTAGTGTAGGTGTTAATTAGTAAAACATAAATTTACATACCATTAAGGGCTAATATACTCAATAGTAATGAAGGCTTATAATGAATAAAAAGTTTAACAATCGATTGCTGGTACAGGTGTTTCATTAACACTATTTCCACAAGTGAGTAAGGTGACTTATTAGATCTGAACCAGAAAAATGGTCCCAACTTCATGGTTGCATGAAATGCATTTAATATATTACACCCTTTCGGAGACGGCAAAATTGATCCATCCAATTTAATATTATCACAACTGAGACGAATATTATTTTAGATTACAAAACCCATCAGTAAAACATAGGTCACATTTATTTTATAAATATATTTTTTTATCAAAAATTTAACTTTTTATAGGTTTTATACGATAGCACCTTATTTCTGAACAGTGACATTACGTTTCTTTGACATCTTTCACCAGTATTCATCATCCCATATAATATCATCTTTGGACTCCAAAAGGGATTAAAGGTGTGTGTCCCGAACTGATGCGCTGTATTCATACAGGCAATCATACACCCGATGTAAAATCATTTTCGAATTACAATGACATTTACAATCTTAATGAAAATATCTATAAATATGTGTGGATGGTTTGATAAGGTAACAATTGACGTCAGACAATCAGAATGATGTTTGCATAATTGTCACTGACGATTGTCATACAAATCTTTTGTATGAAGCCTTTTTGAAAACAAATTGTATTACAATGATGGAAAATCATATGCGACATATACATATACATATGCATATATGTAAGTATGAGCATATGGAATTTATCCACACGATTCTTATCTTTAGCCTTTCAAATGTCAATAATTTATGGAATATATTTAACTTTTCAAACACTACTGTACAAAAATTAACCTAAATAAATTAATAAAAATAGCAGCCCCGATTCGATATTATGGACTTACATATGCCAGCGCTTCTTCTAATCTTTGAAACACACTTAAAACTCGATTTTTGGGAAATCGTTTGCTCTTTCAGCGATTTGTCGTACGCTTGTAAAACGATTCACAAACACGGAAATAACCCTCGGGATCCCAAAAAATGTACTGTTCATAAAAATTTCGATATCTTCGCACAAACACCTCGAAGAAAATCTTTATCGTAAACCAAATTGACTTTTAACCAAAATTTCAGGATTCTGAAAAATTGACTGTTAACCAAAATTTCGATATCTTCGCACAAACATGGAAATAACTCCAAATAAAAGCTTAAACATAAACGTAATTGACTTTAACACTCTATATGCATAGCATTTTATCCTTTTTATCCTCTTTCATAGGCAAAAATGTAAACAAACCCCCGCCAAAGGTCAGTGACCTCGACCAAAATATAAGCCAAAGGTCAATGATCTCGGCCAAAACGTAAACAAACCCCAGCCAAAGGTCAATGACCTCGGCCAAAATGTAAACAAACCCCAGCCAAAGGTCACTGATCTCGACCAAAATGTAAACAAACCTGGTCACGTGATGTCAGGTTTGTTTACATTTTTCTGTGACCTGTGATATTATAGCTTTAGCTATTTGACTAAAAATTAATCCTCCTTTGATGCGATAAATTCCTTATTCAGCTCACATTTCTGCTGTTGAGTTATCTTTCCATGGACAACAACTACAAGTTGCATTGAATCAAGATGACTAGCCTAATTCTAAAAATTTGCCAATGACAGATGTGTGAGTCCCTGGCGATAGTAAAGAGGTGGAATTTTAAACGATATATTATTAATAATAGTTTGGAAAACCCAAGAAACGTTACCTAACACAATTTTGGCCGATAGAGCAGTCTTCGCATTCTTGGTGCAGGTTAGCCGAGTGAAGTCCATTGTTTCGTTTGATTTTGATCGCTGGTGGGTACCGATAGATGGTTCGTTCGTTTGCTCAAAAACTCTCGATTTATATTTTTTCACAATTACAATCCGAAGACTCTCTCTTTCTTACGCGCGGTCAAAACAAAACTTTCAGTCCGATTTTACTGAAATTTAAACAGTACCATCAATATCTAGCGATATTTTCGCCATTGGGCGGTAAAGCTACACATAAATACATACTATATACTCATAGGTAAATGTCTACCTAATGATATTTAACTCCAAATTTCAATATTTTCATTTAAAATTTACATTAAGGTACAATCTAATGAGAATTTTAAGACGAGAGAAATTTAATAAAATTCAATTATATTTATTTGCTTTTTATTTTCTCTACATTTATTCATTTTAACCAGCAACATTGTTCGTTTCCTGTTAATAAATTCAAATAATACCAAATTCCGTTATGTTTTTGTTTTAACAAATTTTGTTTTATTTCAATCATGACCAATTAGTGACCGTTTGTTTAGATTTCCAGTTTACAAGTCAACAAAAGGTACTTAGGAGCATTAGTACTAATGTATAAATGTTTACATAATTCATATTTATGTATGTACGTTCATAATGCTATAAGGAAACTTATTGTAATTGTTAATTAAAATAGGAGAATAAATGTGCTTATTTGTATAATAAAACAGCTTTTACGAACAATGAATTTGTTAAACTCTCGGTATGTACAGGTTGCTGTTTCATTTCTATGACTGTTCAGTTTTTGTTTCAATTCCATTTAATGTTTCGAAAATTCTAAAACTACTTCGTTTGTTTCTAGTATTTCTTCTCTCACTTACACCAATTGTTGTTGCTCGAACAAAGTTACTCACTCAATAAATTAATATAATTTCTTTAAGCTAACTAACTCGCTGTTGTTGTTGTTCGCTGTTATCAGTCTTTTCATTGCGCAGCTCAACCAATCCCAGTACGTGGAGCTACTAACGGGGAATAGTAGATAAATCTCTATTTACATTTGCATTTTCGTATATACATACGACAAGCAGACTCGTTAAAGGTTTTCAGAATTTTTTTCGAAGAAACAACGCTTTAATTTAAAGCAAATAGTATAAATAAAACCCTTCAAAAAGTTATGATAGTTAGAGATTTATATCATACAATTTGAATATAATTTAACATTTTATGCTCTCGCAATTTATTTATTTAATGTTATTAACATAACAAAAAATCCGTCCCGTATATTCGGCATAAGGTCTACTAGAGTAACGAAAATCATTACATTAGATTGGCAAATATATTCCTTCCGCTTTTTTGTCTTTTGAATTTCGCGGCTATGTATAAAGCGCTACAGAGCACGTATCTAGCAATACTATACAACTTTCAAAGGTCTTGACACAACCTACAAAACGACGCTATGCATGATTAGTTTGGATATTGCGTTCAACAGTTATAGACGTGTAAACAGTTCACTAACGCCGAAATTCGCGCTATTTTAAAGTTTGCCTTCACTGAAGGCAAATCCGCTAGAGAAACGTTCCGTGATATTAATGGTATTTTGGGGGATGGTACTCTATCACTTCGAACTACGGAGGAATAGTTTCAACGATTCAGAGCGGTTGAAATCGACACCATGGATAAGGCAGCCGGCGGAAGACCTGTGACGACGAAAACCGATCAAATCATGGAAAACATCGAGTTAGACCGCCATGTTGCATCTCGTGACATCGCCCAGGAGATGGGAGTAACTCACCAAACCATTTTAAACCATCTACAGAAGTCTGGACAGAATCAACGCCTGCGATATGCTGCTGAAACGGAACAAACTCGACCAATTTTTGAAGCGGATGGTGACTGACGACGTAAAACGGATCATATACAACAATATCAGGTGAAAACGGTCGTGTTCGAAGGCCGGTGAATCGTTCCAAACAGTGGCCAAGTCGGGATTGACGGCTAGGAAGGTTTTGCTGTGCGTTTGGTGGGATTGGAATGCTCTCATATGGCCAGACGCTTAATTCTACCATCTACTGCGAACAACTGGACCGCTTGAAGCAAGCTCTGGCAAACAGGAAGAGTGTAGTGTTCCACCAGGACAACGCCAGACCACACACTACGTTGATGACTCGTCAGAAGCTACGGGATCTCGGATGGGAGGTTTATTGCATCCACCAGATATCCCGGACATAGCGCCAAGTGATCACCTGTTCCTGTCCATGGTGGTGTAAAATTGAACTCAAAAGAGGCTTGTGGAAAGTGACTGTCCGAGTTCATCGCAAATAAGGAGGGGGCTTCTACGAGGGGGTTTTATGAAATTGCCGTCTAGAGGAAAACAGATCATCGAACGAAACGGTGCATATTTGAACAAAATCCGACCCGATCTCTATAACACTTTTTATAAAGCATTGAATTTATTGAAAATTCATTTATAAGATATTACAAGAAAATAAGGAGATTCGAAATTCTTTAAAAAATCTGAGAAAAAATATCCATTGGCACTGAGGTCCTCATGTTCCACATATGGGCCTTGGAAAGTTATATTCCGATTTTTATTCCCAAAGTATCCATATCTAAGTATTTATATACATATAATAATTTTTGGTAATTTTTTTCTCGTTTATTTAAATATTTATGTACAAAACACTACTCCCTACACAAATTGCTCTCTGCATTCTAAGTAATTAGTAAATTTCATTGCATACTTATCTTAACAAATTGAACGTCACGTTGAAATACATAATGAAAGGTTAACAGTTAACCGTCACTTAAACCACATACAAACATACATATTCGAGTATTTAAGTAGAGCGATCTCATTCATATCAATTGAATTGCAAACAATCAGCACTTGATGTTCACAGTGAGGAGGAAAATACTTGCTACAAAAACGTCAATGAAATTGATTAATGATTTTGAAAATAAATTACACTTGTAATGGTAATAAGTAGCAAATGAGTAGACGCATTGAGAAGGCGCTCATTTGCTTGTGAATAACTGATTATATACATCTATACATACATAAGTATGTATTGTAAGATAAGCGCGTTCCAATAAACGATAATCTATATGGAGGAGAAGCTCGTCAAACTCGTAACAAATTCAACACACAACGCAACTTAACTTAACCATTATTGAGACAAGCGCTTGCCAACATTTGTATGTATGTATCTATGTATGTATATGTATTTAAAAAAGCTCCATGGAGATACACTTGCTGGCATATTTATTAGTTATACAAATGTTAAAAGCTAGTGAGGGTGATGAAAAACGTTAAACACAAAAAAGTATACATTTGTATATACATAAATATGTATATAAAAATATACTTACATACTGTACGCACAAAGAAAGTTATATGCTCATACAAATTTCCCTTCGTCAATGTGTTCGCCATCAATTTGGAATTGATGAATACAGCATTACAAATTACGTTACCGCAGTTGTTGGTTTGTATGCCTGTAGATATTTTCATACACACATACACACATACATGAATACTTCTGCATTATTGTTAATCTTGTTGTTCGAAAAGATATTATGCCAAATGAGCGGAATATCAATTAACGCCCTCACTACAAAATGCGCATACAGACCAACATCACCAGCAACGGTAACAGCTACAGCGTCGGTCTCATCAGACCAGCATGCGGCTCGCACCACCCCACTACAACAAATCTCCCCCACAAATTGCTCTATTTGCCGCATTGGAGGCTTCATACTTCAAACTCTTAACAACAAGCTGAGGCTCATCAACCAACCGAAACGCTGGCAGACGACGCAGTCAGTCAAGTAACCATCCATCCATCGGTGGAGTTAAGGTAAACGCTCCACTGGCAGCCCGAGCCCCACTTTGACTGATGATGCAGTGGAAATGTAATTAAATGCCGTTTTTTGCCTTTTGCTGTCTTATTGGTACATTATGCTTTAGTTATGTACATACTTATGTAGGGACGTTAGTAATTTGTTGTTATTGTTGCATTCATCTACTTTAAATGAGTCGAATGCTGTCAAATGTGGGGCGCTTACAATACTCTGCGTTTTTATGTCTGTATAGTGTTTGTGTATAAGTGATTTCATTTACAGTTGCTTTTCATTTGCATACATGTATCAAATATTCATGAGAGAAGGTGAAAAGTATCTCACGATCATGCGCCAATAGAAATTATTTGTTTCGTGCACCGCAACGGCGAAACGTCAGGGAAATGCTAATGCAATAATAAATACGAGTAAATGACGGAAAGCTTACAAGTATTAAATTAATGACTTTTAACGGTTTCTATGTATATATGTAAGTAATTGTAGTTCACCTTATTGTAGTTGTTGTAAGTAGTTGAACGTGATTTAAATCCAATAACTTGAGTAAATATGGATATAATAGAAATGTTATCTACACTATATCGCTTAGGAGAAGACTGTTAAAGGTGTTTGGAAAATTTATCAGTACCATATCTTTAGAATACACGGGTACAACAATCCTGGGTCGTGTTATTTAACGAAGTAATTTTCATGTCAGCCTCGAAATTCATGGCAGTATCACTCTTGCCAACAGGTGCTGCTGTGGGCTGAGTAGGCAATTGAAATGTAAAGTCCTCTCTCGATGAACCAAAATCAAACTCTACAAGTCGCTTATTATTCCCGTCGTGCTTTATGGAGCAGAAGCGTGGATGATGAGATGAGACGTGACAAGAAGTTTTCGAGAGAACGGTTTTGCTAAAGATTATTAGTCCTCTGAACATTTGAACGGTGAAAATCGATGAGCTGTACGAGTTATACGACGATATTGACGACATGGACATAGTTCAGCGAATAAAAAGATAGCGGCTACGCTGGCTAGGTAATGTTGTCCGAATGGACGAAAACGCTCGAGCTTTGAAAGTGTTCGATGCACTACCCGCCGGAGGAAGCGGAGGAAGAGGAATGCCTCCACTCTGTTGGAAAGATCACGTGGAGAGCGACTTGGTTTCGCTCTGGATTTCCAACTGGCACCGAATTGAGAAGGAAAGAGAAGAATGGCTCGCTATAATTGACAATTACAAAAATACATGTCGAGTTTCCCAAAGGATCTCACAAAAATGTTTCTCTTTTATATGGTGATCCGACCGAAGATCCAATCAAAGACTGTCATCTTACATTATATATCTGAAGTTGTCGTTCGATTATAACATTGAAATGTTTCTTAAAGCTTCCAGTTTATGCAGTAGAGAACCGTAAAGAAAATAATATTGTTAAAAAGAATGAATGAACGAATGTGGTAAATTAAATCTTTTCCATAATCTACCTACCTATGGGCACATTTTCTGTTACCCAAGTGTGGCCATAATTAATTTCCGCTAATTACAGCTTTTCAGAAAACTGTTGAGATGGTTTTACCTCAAATTTTTAAAGGAATAAACGCTCGCCGCAAATTATTGCCTATATACTTAAGTCTCTCATACATATCAGCAGACCTAGAATCCCATTCAAAACTGAAAAGCCTAGCCGATAAGAAGCAAATTAAATTCCAATATTGTTCGAAACGAAGGCACAATGGTGGCTACAAAATTAGGAAACCACAAATAGGTGTTCTGCTTAACATATAACAGAAAATATACATACATACGTAGTATTATGAAATAAGTATTTTCTATAAAGATTTACTATACCAACTTACTTCCCATTTTTCGGAGTCACCACTGTCTTTCAACTAAAAAACAAACTAACAACTACGGTACATTGAAAACAAGAAATATGGCCGGGGGTTAGGTAATTAATAAAACACCAGTTTAGACATCATTAATAATGTCAATTTCAATTTGTCATGTGAGTGTGGAGAAATTAAAAATGTAGAAAACCAAAACACACATAAACATACATACAGACATGTATATTTATTTACATACATACATATATTAAATATAACAACAAATCTTTCTTATTGCTTTGGTAATAGAGTCGAGATAGTGAATTCATTAGAAATATAATTGGCTAAAGGTAGTCTTACATCCTGGTTTTGTAATCGTATTGATATAAAGAACTTAGAATATATGAGGTTCGGTGCCATAATTTTCCCATATTTCACCGATTCAAGTTCAGTTGTTGAATGTATGTCATTGTAAGAGTAGTTCCTAAGGGTCAAGTGGTCTATCTAGATCAAATCTTCTGGGTCTTCGCCAAAATCGATATTTATATCGAAACTATTGGTACTTGAATAAAGCAGATTCAAAGTATCTATATTTGGGTCTCATACCGGATACGTCATCTTCTGCACGGCATAATATTACTAAAGAATATTTTACTTAATACTTGAGCTTTGCTGACAAAAGCAACTTCGGAATAAAGAAGAGAGAAATATGTAAAAAAAATTGTGTAAATATGTACTATGTGCTATTTTTTTTTAAAATATAGAAATATTTCATTCTTAAAGTTTATAATTTGGCAAGCAAAAATGTTAATTGATTAAATGGTTTAACGGTTCACAAGCTTGTTCAACATAACAAACAAAATAAATTCATTAATGACTTTGCTAGTTATAAAGGTCGCGGTCAACAGATATGATGATGATCGCCTTCGGTCATTGGTGTTTGCTTGAAGCGTGCGCGTGTACATTCATACATACATACAGACAAGCAAATACATACGCATGTGTAAAGCTGCATTGAAGCCGTAGAAACCAGACATAGAAATAGTGACTTATACAGATGATAGCTAAATTATTAAGGAAATATTGTATGTTGAGATCACTTACGCCATATTTTCTACGGATTTGAAAATTCTTCAGTGAATTATTTTTTTTTTAATAATTTAAATGGATTGATTAGTGTTTTAGTCCTCCACATTAACCTGTATTAAAAGTGTTTCTAATAATTGGTTTGTCTACTGTAATCTTATTAAACTAACTAGATAATCATTTATGTATGTATTTATGTTGAACAAGGGGAGAGAAAGAATATTAAATTCATTGAAAAAGTTAGATCCATTAACAAATACTAGATTAATGGCGCCATAATTTTGTACATAAATATGTAAATAATGATTTAAAAATATATCTAAATGTAATATCAGTTATTTTTCCCGGTTCTATTCTTCAGAAATAGTCGACTAGCGAAAAATAAAATCTAAAAATGTATAATGAAGTACTGAATTCGGATGAAGCCGAGATTATATACTCCTCCTGTTGGTAAGGATTAAAGGCGTGGAAATAATAAGAAAATAATAAAATACATATGTATGTATATAAAATGTTATTTAAAAAAATTGCAGTATACTATAATAAATACAGCTAATATTAAAGAATCCAAAATAAAATTCTAACAAAAGATACACAACCAAAAAAATAAGTCTCGTGCCATTGCCGACAACTTAAAAACAACGTTAATTAAATACAAACATATTTCTTTAGATATAAAAAATGTCCACCAGTTGTTGCTGTCCATTTGCCTTATAAAATATACAATACTTTTTATTAAATCCAACAAGCTATTAGACACCAAACACATGGCGTATTTTTGTTGTTTCACCTACATACATACAAACATACATTAATATGAACTCGAAAGCGTATAAAAATGTTTTGGTGTGACACCATTTAAAAAGAACAAAAATAAATCAAAAGCACCACTTTGATATCGAAAATAAATCAAAACTCTTGTGGGTGATAATGAAAACCGCGACGCAGACGACGCCACCGCCACATAGCTGGCTGCGATAGGGTGAAGATGCATGATATGGGCTGTGTATAAGAAATTGGCAGTAGGTATGAAGTAAATTGTTTACGTTAAGCGATGCAAAGTGATGTTGGGACGTTTTAATTTATTAATATTTTTTATATAATGATTTGAAGAATGAGAAAATTTTAATTTTTAACATATTTGGAAAAAAATTTAAAGATTTTATTGAAAGTTTAGTTTTATAAGTCACGATTAAAAATTTATCGAAAAATAAATTCTATTTCGAAATTTAGTAAAAATTTTCTATATTGTATGATTTAAAAATCGATAAAAAAAATTTTAAAATCACATCCAAAAACTCAGTGTCCACATTAGCACCAATTACCCTACATTTAATTATATGTTCTTTATTAAAACCAAATAATTTTAATCGAAAAATGTTTGCACCCCATTTGCGTCAAGCGAAAGCAATTTTGTGCGTCAGACTTGATTTATGAATACAAACAGAATATTAGTAAAAACAAATTTATTTATTTGTGAAACAAGCATTTAACATCAACGTGCCACTTAGGCAGCTTTGTTATAATATCATTTATTTAATCTTTTATTACAACAAAAATGCGCTATCGTAAATAAATTAATATTAGATGAAAGTAGACAGCAGGCACAGAAGAAACTGAATTTTAAATTTTAGGGGGAAATGAAATATTTTCTTCGGTTACGCATTTTATAAAATAATTTAGGCACGTACTTAATCATCTCTCTTGTTTTTTAGACCTTAAGTAATATACTCTTTCCATACTTTCGTTTTGATTTTATGTTATTTCAGCTATATTTGCTCTAAATAATGTGTTTTGATGGAATTTCGTGATTATGTCTGGAAAATATTATAACTGTTATGTTTATTGTCACTCTTCCTCCATAAATGTGAGTTCAGTTTAGCCTATTATCCTTTTAGTGGGTTTCTAAATGATGAGAAGTGAAAATATTACATTTAACTAAAGTGGACTTTTGCTACTTTAACAAATCACAATTTATTATTCGGAAAGTGAATAATATAGATAATTACAGCTACTGTAACCAAATACATATGTATTGTTCTCACTTTGAACAAGTGCAGGCAACGCCTTAGTCTACTAGAATCTTAAGTTATTGCCATTAAAAAACTTATGTTTTTACATATTGTAAATCATATGCAACTCATTTAAACAGTTTTAAAAAACATGTTACTCGTAAAGCTACTTGCTACATAAAATCCAAGTTCACAAACAATTAACACCTTTCACCTTTCTAAACGAAATTAAGCACCGAGAAAATAGTAGAGAAAAACTTGTTCTCATGATGCTTTAATTTTTTATAACCACAGTAAATGCACACATATACCTATATATTCAACCCCATACATAACAATATGTACGTATATTTGTATTGAAATTTGGTGGTTTTTGGTGGTGTTGCCACTCGTGTAGCATTTAGTCATTTGGTCTCACTTAAGCATTGTTTATTGACGGGGTTTTATGTGCGCCGAACCTGTTGAAATTCACACAACATTTGCAAAGGAATTGCATACATAGATAACAGTAGTATATGTATATACCCTGTACGAAATATATGAGTTCTACGAATTGAAGAGGTTCGAAAATCTTCGCGGTATAGGAACATTTACAATAAGTGAAATATTAAAAAATGTATACAGGCGGCTGAGGTCCCTACCCCTAGCTAATAAAAGCCGTCAGCTTTGTGGGAATAAAGGCACCCCAATCTATCTTCAACTACTGATGAAGAGAAATTAGAAATGTTCATACACTTTTTTCATACAATTCTAAGCAGATATTCCTACTATAAAACGACTTCAATTTCCTACAGAGTCCACACATTCGTTAGCTTACAATTTATGCTTAACATTATATCACCGAAACAGGGCTCCGCCGGCCTGCAAGCATTCAGAGCGTTCCGATACACGTTCTATGATTGTTGTTCTAAGCGCTGTTGCACTGAGCTCTGCGCGCTTTACGACCAAATTATCGAGTGCAAAGTTTATACGAGCAAACACCTTAACGTGTTAAAAAAAATTCGCTCAAACGGCGCACAACAACAACAAGAACAGCAGCAACAGCTATGGCTTAAATATTGCTTTCCTAAAGAAATTTTTCGTGGTAGAGTTAATATCTTTTGTTACTTTGTGTATACTATTAAATTTATATTTTCTGCTTGAGTGCTTTTATCTTTTCAATTTTGGTTTCAATAGTGTTTTTGTTGTACTTTTGTGTTGTTGTTTATTTGCATTAACTTGTTTTTCCACTACGGAGGTAGTAATATTATACGAGTAGGAGCAATTTGGGTAATAAAAAACTCCCACGGTCGGTGTCTAATTTCGCGATAATAACAGCTCCTTACTGCTTGGGGTGTGACCATCAACAAGAGCAAAAGTCCATATAAACGCTAGAAGCAATTAGACTTCATCATTTGTCTGTTACATGAAGCTACACACATAACATACAAAATAGTAAACGCCCTCTTTATGAGAATATGTATGTAAATTACTTAATTGAAATTGAATTGAATTCATTACGAACTCAACCGTCACTTCGCTCGCATTGCATGAGCGCACATAAAAACATTTCTACAACAAGCACTTACCTCGACATGTACATGTACATGTGTGTAATCGTTTATAATCAGCATTTTATGTAAGTGTGTATGTGCTGTGTGCTGCATCAAAAGCTCAAGCGAATAAAAGTACACACGTAGGCAAACAATCCAACCAATCCGATGTGAGCGCGCCGACTTCCCCTTGTTTGATTCGGTACGCGAATCACACATCAAGTATCGTATTGCAATCACGAGGCGAATCAAATGATTCACGTCGTCTGATTTGTAGCTGAGCGATTGTTAATGAGCATACTGACAAAGGAAGCATACAGTTGATGCTTGCGTTGTTATTATATACCTACATAAATAGACATTTACTGGTCACTGTTGCAGCTCTAATAAGCTGTTGAGAAGTGTGAAATTATTTAAAAGCAGTTTATTAATCAGTAAATATTCGAAGAATAAGAAATCGCCTGCTTTCAACGGAAGAAATAGCTAAACGCTTCAAATAGTCCTTTTCATAGTACTTCTAAATAGTAAGATTTTAATCTATTAAGGTTGCTGTGTATTCTATTAGGGTCAGGGCGTAATTTTTTGGGAGGCTGTAGGAAAGCTTATTTCTTTTAAAAAGTAATAGTTTCTCATGACACTTTGAGGAAGGCCAAGACCATTGAATTGTCCATAAGAAACTTGAATATCGTTAGTAAAACCTCTAATAGCCCTCGTCAACTGTTTAATTTCATGCAATTATAGTCAGTGGGGGAAACACCGGGGGGTTTTTGGTGTTAAAACACCCCCTAAACTCTGAGAAAAATATATGTTTGTTGATATGGGTTTGGGGAGGTTATTGATCAAAAAAATCACATCAAATTATAAGCAATTATAATAAGTTACATTTTTGTTGTTATTCATATATGTAATTCGAACTTTCTCTACATTTGTCCAAGCAGTATCGCTGAAGTTCAGTGATTAATTGAGGATTACACGGGATCTCACATTCCATGTTATATTTTCCTTGGTTTTTGAAAGAATTCTTCTAGTATTTCATCAACTGACAGATCAATATACCATATTCATTGATGCTAGACCATTAAGCCTATCTTGACCTGTCGTATTTCGTAAATAGGTTTTAATTCTCTTTAAACTTGAAAAACTTCTTTCCGGTGATGCTATTGAAACAGGCCATAACTCCGATATGCGTAAAATCTTGAAAACATTCCCAAAAGACGGTTTGTTCACTGCTTCTAAAGCTTCGAGAGCATTCCGGAAATGCCACTGATTATAGTAAATGAGAAATTGGTATATCTTATGACAAATGGACTATTTCCATAACGTTTCTCGTTATCGACTATAATTTTCAGAATTTTGTTGACTTTGCCAGTGAAGAGCGAAGTTTTTTAAATGGAATCTTATCAAGATTGAACCACATTTTATATCAATTTCTGCAATATAACACAAAGTTAAGCCCAAGTAGTATTTTACAAAGCAAGAATCTCCTGTTAAAATTGATCGCAGTTGGTTCTCTTGTGTTCTTGGAGTTCGAGTTATAAAAGTTCGAGCTATGGAAGTTCCACTGAACTTCCAAATTTCTGCAAAAAATAAAACAATAAAATTAGAATCCAACAAATTGCTCTCAAATTGTTTTGACGCCATTAAAAATACAAAATAAAATGCTACACAAACAACAACGTGACAACTGAGATATTTGCATAGTAGCATTTCCCCAAATACTGGCAGAATGATTTGGCTATGCAAGCGCTTACGTTCGCGCCTGCGCCAACGTAACACGGTTCTTGGACATTGTAGTTTTGTCATTGGATTTCGTTTTGACATTGTCTTCGCTCACATTTAAAATGCATTCGTTAAGGATTCGGCACAGTTTTCTGCTATCTAATCAATAATCGAACAAAGTTGTTCCGGTTCCGGCAGTATGTATGTGCTGCTTGAAGATATTTAAAATGCTTACTTGGTGAGCAACTAAAAACTATACAAAAAAAGTTGAATATGTGAGAACTTTGAGCTATTATTATTATTGAAAAAATCTCAAATTATTTACATTGATTTAGGTGTAGGACAAGTACGAGGGGTGCTTGCTAAATCAGTGAATTTCTTCTGAAATTTATTTGCATCGATAAAGGAGTTTTTAAAATTATTGTTTGTTGTTTCAGTACTGACTACTTCAACCCAACCCGTACCCTAGTTTTGGAAGAAAAACGCCCTGGGTTTCGATATTACAGTGTTGCATTTAAAGTCACGTATTGAGAATTTCAAAATAAAGCTAAGTTATTGTAATCTCTACTTACCTATACGTACAGAAGAGTAGACTTCTATAACTTATGTGTATTTATTTACCTATTCTTTGCTTATTCTTCCTCTTCTGCTTAATGCGGTTTATGGAAAATTGAAAATTTCAAACGCCTTGGTCATCGTTAATTTTATTATTTATTTAATTACTTATTGACAATGTAACATATACGACTGTGCAAATTTATGCATTGCTCTTTTATACATACATACATATGTGCATATAGACATGTGTGTAAGTATGTATGTATGTGTGTGAGTGTTATGGGTGTAACTAAATATGCATTTCGTGGAATATTTCATAATAAAAAGTCATATTATGACATATTCATGCACAGAAGTTAGTAACGTTATAATGAGTATACATTTCTACAAACATAAACGTATATGTACACATACATACAATATTACACGTACATAGCGCATAACTTGAGGTTGAAGATGAGATTTCTTACTCTAGTAAGTAATAAAGTTTACTTAGTTATTATGCGGTAACACGTGCAACAAAACAACACCCCAAATCCAACAACAAGCATAAATGGCAACAACACTCAAAAAAAATAGCTGCAGCTTATATGTAGCTCCACCAACCAATTGCCATCTTCGCTGCCATATTCCACAGTTCAAGCATCAACAATTCGCTGATTCGCCACCAGACGCTGAGCGGCCAGTCAGCAAGCCAGCAGCAAGCCAGCAGCTTAGCTTATATACGAGCCTTTACATACATTACATACATACATTGCATATGTGGCTAGGGAGTCTGGCTAGGGAGTCAAGCGCACACGGGCAGACATAGAAAAATTTCCAATAATTTACATGATAATCACTACTTGACAGAGAGTCGAAAAGCATAAGGTTGAAAGGCAATAAAATGCATTGTAGGTTTGTAACATACATATGTACATATGTATTTATAAGTATATCCATGTACATATGTATATATAAATGTTCATGCATAATTTTTATACTTTGTGTATTTGTTGACCTTATTGTTATTTCTTAGCTAGCATTATATATTGTCGGATTTTAAATATTTGCAACTCTTTGTTGCAATTGCTTTTGTTGAGTAAAGCACTCTGCGCGTAAATGAAGTGTAAATATATACTTACATACATATTTAAGTACTTAAATTCAATCATTTGACTTTGAATGGAGCATGTAAAACTGAGAAATATAAACGATTATTGTTTTCGAATTTTACGTGGACTTGGATTAGATTGGGATTTGAGTTTTGTTTTTGAGCTTAGTTTCAGTAAATCGAGAAGATCAGAGGAACACTTACAGAAAGAGTATGACGTACATATGTAAAAAAAAAATAATTCAAAATTATTTCTTCTCATTTCACAAACTTTTCAGCTCCTCTCCTATATATACATATAAAACTTTGTTTCATAACATACTACATCTGTAAACAGTTCACGGTCATCGTAATGCAATTTGACTGGCTGATGTGACTTATGTTCTGACACCCATTCATATGCATAAATATATACTCAAATACATATATCAAGTGGCAGATTTATGACAAAGTGCACTAAATTGGAATTAATTCGTTGGTACGCAGAGGCTATAACACTACTACATACACACAAACATATCCACATATTTATGATTTTTATACCCTGGCAACATATTGCACAGAGTATAATAGTTTTGTTTCTTAACAGTTGTAACACTCCCTCCTACATCTCCATACTTTTTTAAATAAAATAAATTAATTAAAATAAAAAAAGTTGCAAACAAACCTATTCGCCTAAAATGCAAGCAAACCTATTCGCGTAACCTCAAAATTGACGATCCCGACCTGACGTGAGCCTTAAAAATAAAAACAACTCTGATATCACGTGACCTCTCAAAATGTAAACAAACCCATGTCCAAGGTCATTGACCTCGGTCTAGGTTTGTTTACATTTTGAAGGATTTGTTTACATTTTTAATGACCGGGGAGCCCAGATTTGTTTACATTATCCTAAAATGAATTCAAACGTAGTTCTAGAATTCAAGATAGTTCTAGTTCAAAAAAGGTCAAATTTTTACCATACTGGAAGTTTGTTTGCCAAATATTATCGGTTAATGTGTGAGATATCTTAATCAAATCAAAAAAGTTGGTAGAAATATTTCGGCTGCACTCGAACTTTACGGTTCTTTACTTGTTTATACTAAAATTGTTGCCGTTACTACTGCCACTGGCTGGATGACTGATTCGTTGCAATGTCGGCTTGTCGCTTGCCACCGCCGCTGCTGCTGCTTCTACTGTTGTCGTTGTTGGCGTTGTGGCGTGTCGTGGCGGCGGAGGCGCAAAGTATGCCGATTTCTTTTATGTTCAATATTTTTATGTACTTTTCGACGAATGCAATAATTTTTAATAAGTTGCAACAGCCGCAACCGCACACACTGCAACAGCTTAGCGGCGATAGCAAGCACGCAACAAACAATACTAATATACATATGTGTATATATGTAAATATGTAGTTACTCATTCAACTCTTTCAGCTTTCATCAGTGTGTGCATCATTCATGCGCTTTCGCTTTTTGCGCTGATTTCTGCGATTCGCGCTGCTGCAGTCGCCGCAAACGGGCGCGGCAAGGCCCAATTTGCGCAGCGCGTAAATTAAGGAGCATACGAAGCGAACGGGCGAGCGAGCCTCCGACCGTCTGTGCAATGAGAACACATCAATTTGCCTCAATTGTTCTGCGAATAAATCAAAGCAGCGTTCCACATCAAAATTTTTATACCCAAATGTAATGCTCGCTGCTTTCCGCTTGTTTTTCAAGATCAAGCGAATGTGGCCAGCAAGGGCTCTTTGAAGTTACGCTTGATGGACCCATTCCGAATCGGAAGAAATTAATTGCGAACGCATTTAGTGTGGCTTACTTAGTTGGAGTAGAGACATATGTGGTATATACTGTTATACGTGTGGTAATATAAGTTGGGGAATGGTGTGGTGAAATAGTATATAAGAAAATGGACTAGTCCATTAAGTACCAGTGCGCAACTAGTTTTCAAGTTAAGTTTAATAATTTCGCATTTTGCTTTATTTTCATCTGGAGAAGCCTGCGATTTGGAGTTTATTTGTCTCTGGAGTGTTGTGGCTGGTCTCTATTTTGTTATATTAATGCAGTTGATAAATGGGTATATTTATGTTTTAAGCTAGGAAGGCTCAGGTAGAAGAAGGTAAGGACACAAAAGTAGACCGGTAGGGGCAGCAAACGACGCCATATTTTTTATCGTTCTTTTGACATTTCTCTTAAGTAAGGTTTGCCATTTCATTATGGAAAGATATACGATGCAATAACCAATCGAAATGATTAAAATTTTAAGATCGGCTCATTTCTGGCTATTTTGCATATTTGTCAGGCAGCAATCCACACGTACTCCATTAGTCACCAATGCATACCGAAAAAATTACGGTTTCGTGCGGCGTCATCGGGCCGTACTTCTTCTGTGATGACCAAGACCGACACGTTACTGAGAATGGGAATCGCTACCGCTGAATGTTAACCGAAAATTTATGGTTCGATTTGGATGAAATGGACTTAGACAATAAATATGTGGTTCCAACAAGACGGCGCCATAAGCCACACAACGAATGTTACAATCGATTTATTGAAAACCAAGTTTGGTGAACGTGTTATCTCACGAAGTGGCCCAGTCAATTGGCCGCCTCGATTGTGCGATTTAACGATGTTAGATTTCCTGTGAGACTACTTCAAGTCTATGGTCTGTGCCAAGAAGCCAGCGACGATTGATGAACTTCGTACGAATATCGAATGTGTACTTCTGCAAGCATGCTCGCGATGACCATCTAAAAGAAGAAATCGAGTTCCATACATAATGACATCGAATGTACTTTCACAGGAATAAAGAATTGCATTGATATCCCAAACCGTTTTTGTTTTAAACTTTTGTAGCGCTCTTATTGAAAATCCCTTGGGATGTCTGAATTTATCAAAATTGATTTGATATTCGTATTTCGCATATAATTTATTTGTATAAAACATTTTCTAAATATTATATGTAGAATTTTGGTCGAATTAGTACTATTTTTTAGAGAAACATAAAAATGTTACTCATACGCCATAGTGTCCATGTTCCAATATATGTATAAAAATATGAAGAACATTGGTGTATACATCTCGTGTGATCTCTTGAAATTGTTTGCTGATTTTGTGAACACACAAAACATATTTGGCAGAGAAAATTAAGAACGCATTTCATATTGGCACACCAATAAGAAACCTGGCTTTATAGTTGATAGAGATCTCACGATCCATTTTTCTATCAAAAAAGTAGCATACTTCAAGCATACAACTGCAGCATGTTTAAAAAACCTTTTATTTATATATTTTCAATAAAAGTATGTACAAATGAACACAGTACCTATCAACATGCCAAACAAGTCCTAGCAACCATTAATAAATAATGACAGTTCTCATGGCAGCATTGAAAATAAAAAATAATAAATTTAAACGTGCCAATCATCAAACCAAGAAGTGAAACAACTCGAAATAATTTTAAAACAAAGAACTTCGAAGAATCATCAGGCGAAAGCAAAATGTTTTGGGGACTCAGCGAAGCGCTTGATCTTTACCAAGAATATTGCAAAGCGTTAAAACTACAACCAAACGAGTATGATACCGAAAATCAGGCAGAATCCAATGAAGAAGAGGCGGAATCACAAACAGCTGGAGCTGAGACAGCAGAAGCTGCAGATAAGGAAACACACAGCGCAAAAGGAGATAATGGCGCTGATGGCGATGCAACAGGCGCGTCCAAACAACTCAATATACTGCTCTTTGGAGCTGGCGATCCGCGTCACATCATCAAAACAATGGCGAAAATGTACCAACGCAAAGGCAGTCGCGTCTCATTCTATGTGCTCGATGGTTGCATAGAGATTGTGGCGCGTAACATGTTGCTGCTCGGCATAGCGCTCGAGCATCCGGAATCATTTCACTTACTGCGTAAGGTGCACCTCTTCATGGACGTATTTGGCAATGCGCTGATGCGTCCCTCCACCCACCAATATTTGATTGGCAAAGCAAAAGCAATGCTGAAAATGATCACCGATGATGAGGAGTTGCAGCGGTTGGCGCCCTTACTGAACATTGAAGGACTGAGATATCGCGAGCGCGATGGTTTGGAGAACACATTCAACTTTCTGCTGCCACGCGAGGGTTACGTATTCAACGTGCAGGAATATTGGACCGAACGCGTGCGCAAATTGTTGACCACGCGCTATGATTATCGTGATGGCTCATTCGATTGGGATTTAAATATGGTCTTGAAGGACCGAGAGGCCGGGCAAATATGCTCGCAGGTGAATTTTTATTTTTAATATTTTATGTGTGGTTTTTCAAGCATTTTGCTTGCAGGAGTACCGTTATTGGCGTGAAACCGGCATCGCTTTCACTTACCCCGAATATGAGCAGTGCAAACCGAATAAAACGCTCGTCGCTGGGTTGGTGCGCAATGGTGAGAAGTATGTGCATCGTGGTTACGCCGGCGACATACAGACGGGTCCATTTTGTACATTTGGGCTCAGCACCACGGATAAGCAAATGATGAACTCTGTGCATGGCGACAATGACTATCGCGCTACGGACATAACCGAACGAAATCTGCTCGAGTACTTTCATGAATTGCAAACGCGCACCGCTTACACGCATGATCGTAAGATTTCGCGTAAATACGGTTCGGTCAAATTGCTAATGGGCGAACGGCTCACATTTGACGAATGCGATGTGGATGCAATGCGCGAATATGATAAACCCTGGATACAGGTGGCGCAATGTAAGGTATTTTTCCTCTCGGCCGACGATATTTTCAACCTACAAAATGTGAGCGCCAATGAAAACTGGCGCAACTTCTTCGATGTGGTTTTTGTGGGACACAATTTCTTTCCATTTTTGAAGAGCAATTTCGCAGATGTGCTGCGTGCTAATGCGTTGCTCATTTTGGAGACTAAACTCTTGACGGTGGCGCGTAAGGAGGTGGTACATGAATTCGAAGAGAAATTGAAGTCGTATGCGAAGTTGTTAAATTTAAAGCCGGTGCTCAATTATAGTGCCTTGAATTCGAAAAATAGTATTTTGAAATATAAGAAGATTGCTGAAGTGGAGAAGACGATTAAGTAATTTAAATTAATTTAACTTAACATTTTCACATGAATCAGGACTAACCACTTTTCTATAAATTTTATAACCAATATTTTTCATTCAATTAAATATGTATATTTTACTAAACTAAAAACTTACAAAATTTAATTTTAATTAGTTGGTATTATGATTTTTCTTTTTGGTGCCCCAAGTTTCCAAATTGAATTGCGAATCTTTCATGTATGATCTAACTTTGTGCTTTTGCTTATTTTCTCTATCATTTAGGATATCATCTACAGAGAAATTCAGCTGTCTGGCGCGTTTCTCCAGCACACGCTTTTGTTGCAGCGCCTCCTCTGTTGCATCGACTAATTTGCGGCGTGGCACATGTTTGAGTGCTTGCGACCAATCATTAGTAGTTTTCAGGTCCAATAATATATTGACCATTTGATTAAGTGTTAGTGACTTGCCAGAACCTGCGCCCCACTGCAGGTAGCGATCGAGCGGTAGACGTGCCATGCGCAAGCCCAAACGCTTCGCTTTGGCAAGCGATAAGGGTTCATTATTAACCTAAAATTGAAGAATAAAATTATAGATTTCATACAATTCTTATTGCGATTCTCTGTATATTTACCGTGTCCACCATTGCGCCCACAATGTACACATTGTCAGGGTTGTACACTTCCAGATCTGTGCGGCAATGTGGCGTCAAATAAACTAGATTTTCTTTTGGAAACAACTCGGTAAAACATTGCTCATGCACGTTCATAGGGAATTCCGTGTTGAACATAGTGGGTATGTAACGATTGAGTGCTTGTGTGCATATGCTCTGCATATTTACATTGCAGTAGTGCAAATCGAAGGGATCATCATGCGCGCGATTCTCAGCAAAGCATAACATCAACTGCTTAGCTGCGTTCAGTGCCTCACGTCGTGTCATATGGCGGTCGTACGAACAGTCTAGCACAATTTTAGGCGAGAACTGCATGGCGCGTATCAACCTAATAAGCATAGCACAACAATAAAGTTTAGTAATTGCAATGTAATGTAAATAGTCACCTGTTATTCTGAAAATTATTTATCGTCGAATCGTAGATACGTAAGAAGAGTGATGTGTGTCCCAAGCCATATATGATGTGTTCATTCTCCTCACGTTCTTTACGCATTTCCTCCTTGCGTTCCAGCACTTGCACAGCACGTTCTTCCTTTTTACGTTCCTTTGCTTGTTTTTTCGCTTCTACTTGCCACAAGTAACCGTAATACTTGTAGCGTGCCGACTTTGACGGCAGCGTAAGTATGTGTGCCCAATTCTCATCTGTGATAGACTCTAAAGCCGGCACACGTCGTCCCTCCTGATGTGCAATGTCTACTTCGAGTTGTAAGACTTTAAGCAGTTTTTCGCGTTCCTCAGCATTAGCGGGCGGGTCAACCTTTGCGTTGCAACCATTTTGAAATGCTGGTTGGGTTTGCGTGAATGGATTATAATGACTCTTGGTGGTTTTTGGCTCACTTTCGGAGTTTTCGTCTGCCGCTACTTTTGCACAGCTTCGCGATGTGCTTGAAATGCAGGAAGTTTTCGTTGACAGCAGGCCGTGATTTGTACATTGTGTTAGCTGGAAATGTTGACGCAGTGCACCACGAGCAGGAGCAAAGCGGAATAGTGATTTTAACATTTTTTTAATTTAAATTATAAACAAGTAAAAAATTTGGTAATCTCCATGCGTGTAATGGAATTTGCGGCGAATTGACAATGGTCAAACAGCTGATCAGGAATGTCAAATGGAAAAATAATTGTTAAAAAAGCGAAAAAGTCGGATTAGATGGAAAACATTACCAATAATAAATCTATGAATAATATTTATGTTTGTTGTATAAATAAGTACATTTTTCCTTGTATTAATTTATTTAAATTTCATTTGTGAGTATATTTAAGATTTTTATTTGTAATTTAATAATCAACTGCAGGTTTTGAAGCCACAGTTGATTTTCTTTTCTTTGTACGACACTTTGAAAGCCACCGTAAATAGAACAGCTGTGTGACTTCGCATAGAACTGTCAAAATCAGCTTTCATTCAATTACACGCCAGCGGCTAATAAATTTTGCTCCGATAAGAGTGAAAAGGAATATAATTCCCTAAAATAAAACAAAAATTTAGCCGTAATAGAAGTAGTATTTTTATACATTTTAAAATAATTAAAATAAACGTGATTTGTGTTCTAATCACTTACAGTGCTGTAGAAATAATACAATAATTTAAGGTAAGAAATATATGCTGGTATTGCATTGAGTGAAAGTTTTTTATGTTATACGTGCACTAATTCCGCCACAGGAACGAAGAAAGTAGAATTGCATGTTTCGAAATAAAAATATTTAATAATAAAGTGATCGCTGATGTAATAAAAAGAGCGTTGAGTTTATGATAAAGTGTTTCGGCATATGTTTAAGGCATGGAATTGTTGAATTAAAATACGCCAGGAAAAGAAAATAGTCCTTTAGCAGACTTTCACATGTGACTGCTAATGACAGCGATAATCAACGTGTGCTTGCAGCACAAAAACAATTAAACTTTTCATTGATGATTTAATTATTTAACACTTAACTTTGCATGTTTCGTGCACATGAAACGCAAACTAATAGTTACGAAATTTCAAATATTTATATATACTAGTGTTTGTATGTCAACTGAAAAAAGTCGTGTAGGCATGTATGTATGTATGCATATAGCTAATGCCTCTGTTCACAATGCGTGCGCTAAGAAAGTTGTGAGTAATCGCGAAACGCTCAGGCGATACTCATTTCTTGGTACTCATAATTTAAATTAAATGCTTTTGTACATACATATGTATTTTGAAATGTTTGTAATTAAATTTTCATACAAATGTTTATTGTTGTGGGCTAGGCAATTATGAAGAAAGATAGATTGTTGTATATATTTGCAACTTTATTTATAATTTGAATTTAAATATATTTTTCAAATAGTAAAAGCCAAAATTGACCGTTAATTTTAAAAGGTGTGCTGAATATAATATTTGCTTTATTTCTTTATTATTAGTTTTACAACGTAAATATAATCATTTTTTAAATATAACTGGTACCAATAATGTATAAAATATTGATATATTTATATTATTAATAAAAATATGTTTTTATTTACAATTGTTCGTAGGAAAATGTACGTAACTGCAAATAATAGAATTACATTCATAAATGGTTTAAATTTTATACAAATTAAAATCAACATGCAGAAATAGATGGTTTTTTCTTATATGAACTTAGAACTTTCTTAGAATGTAGTTACATATAACATAGATTTTAGACTCGTATAAATTACCGTTTTCCGGTGTTAAATACGAGTTCAAACTGTAAATGCTGATTTTATCGTTCTTTGTAAACACATGCATATGTATCTGGGATATACATATGGGCTATTTTTGAACTCTATAAATATGTATGAAGCTATACATGTAAATTGAAGATATACAATCAACAATTCTATAAACAAATGTGAAATATTTGCAATCAGCTTACTCTTTTTTTATTTTATGCAATAAAAGCAAATCGGCAAAGCGATTGCTCACCAATAAAAACCGAAGTCACAACATGAATACGTTCCATACAAAGCAATTAAACTTTGAACTCATATTCAAGTAAAAACAGACGATGACAAGCGATTAGGAGAGGGTTTTTCTAAATTACAACAAAAACAATAAACGGTTGTAAATAAAGGCAAAATTAATATTTCTAAAACAGCTCTTAGCTTAGTTCCTAAGCGACAACTACGCCGCTGATAAGCTTATCAAACGCTAAAGTCTACCGAACTAATCAGATATTTAGGTATGTAAGCGATGAAAAGCGTTATTTATGAATAAAATCGAATGAGTTGCGCTTTGGTGGGTGTCTGCTGTCATACATACATACATATGTATGTACATATATACAACTATTTAGCATACCGCTTGATCATTGATCAAATTACTTTCATCGTAACAACTAAATGTCAAATATTACAGGCATTGTAATGAGACGTGAAAATCATACAAATGCTTAGGCGCGGATCGTTTACGATAGCCATTAGCAGGGCAAAGGAGTGTCCAGTGTAAATAGTAGTCGCCTCATATATATATGCATATATACACGTGTGTGTATGTTTGTATGTATGTTTTGTATGGTCGAATGTCGTTACGATCGATAACATGTTAACTTTGTTGTGCACAAGCCAAATGTACAAAAGGTGCTTAGCAATCGCAGGGGCAATACATTAACCCCATAACAAAAGTAACAATAAAAATACAAAATAAAAACAACAACAAGAACAATAGCTCTAGAAAAGCATTTATTGCAACATGCGCTGCCAAAACGCATATGTTTGCTGCGCACAAACATTTCGAAGTCAGTCTTTTTAACGATTTCCAACGTTACGGTTGCGACTTTTTGTAAGCTTTTTTTTTGCTCTCTGAAAGATTTAGTTGAGACCACGATTACGCGATCACTAATTCCAAGTATTATATCTGCTGCATCATCGCACCTCCAGTCTGCCGCTGCGGTCCACTCGTCTGTTGTTTATATCAAAATAAATAAAGCGCCAATTCATTCATCACTCAGCATTCATATATAAATAAAACAAAACAAAAAAGCAAATTTCGGAATTTAAACGGTAAATAATCAAATACCAAATGGTGCGATTCTTTATTTTATATAATTGAGAAGTGTGGTGGCGCGTGTGCTTATGTATTAAGAAAGATTTGCGCTCATTTATATTGGAAGATTTGTGTTTTTGTGGTATTTTAATTACTTGTGCGCGAAAATAAGTGTTTTTTTTTTTGCTAACAATTGTTTTTATATATGAATTTAAGAAATTATTTCGAATTTTTAAAATAATCATTAATTTATTTAAATAGTGAAATCGGCACAAATAGTTATCAGACAACAAAAATTCTTTTAGTGTTCTCAATTTTAACTAGACTTTACTTTAAATGGCCAAGTGTACGTATAATAGATATGCACATAGATAAACGCTTTGCTCTTGTAATTACATGCCAATTGTCGTTCAGTCCAATTTCAGGCTGCTTTAGTTCGATTAAATGTTAAAAATCAACAACAACAAAGCGTTTATCAGCACTAATATCTTGTTTGCTAGACATGTTAGTAAATTAGTCTTTGAGTGCGCACATCAAAATTGTCAATTTTAAATGAGGTACTCAAGTTTGGTATACAATTTGAAAGACATGTCTTCTGAGAAGGCAATAAACTTCTAAACTAAGAATTTATAAAAAAAATTATAAAATTCAAAATTTTAGTAAACAGTTTTATAAAAAAAATGATGATAAATACTAAATAATAATTTGTTAGAATACTTAAGTATATGTATAATGGTTCTTAAGTTTCAATATTTAAATATGTAAAAAATTAAGAAAATCTGAGTTTTAGAAAAAAAAATTGAAAAGTGAAATATTGATTGTGTAATATTTTAATAATTAGAGATATGTTGGATTACTACGTACATTTTTAGTCGTTATTTGTCATGTATGACTGTGAAAATTTAGCATTGATGGCTTACTAAAAATGTACCATACAATAACAATAATTTTAAAAATAAAATAAATTTATTTATCAATAGATCCTAGGGAAAAATTCACAGATTTATGTTTTTCTTATCATGAACTTCATCGCATCATAAATCATATCGCAAAATCTCTCATATTCAAAACATTTCTCTAACCTTAAAATTTTTTTTTTCGTATGAAACCGTAAATTTGAACCGTAAAATTTGTTCACAAACTCGTTAGAAAAGAAATAAGCGGACTAACGTAAAAAATTTAAATTATTGTAAAATTTTTTCTATATGATATAATGTATATTAACAAAACGCAGTTGATGATTTTGGCCAACACTATGATGGAAAATCATGAATAGGAAAAATATAAAAAAAATAAAAATTCTAAAATTTTTTTAAAATTATTTTATTTTTATTTTTTAAGCTTAAATATTTTGTTAATTTATGTGTAATTCTATTTTTTTAAGTTTTTCTTTAATTTCCTATGGAGTGATTGTCTTTGAAAATAATACCTTCTTTACCTTCTTTCAAAAATCGTATTAAGCTCAATATATTAAAGAAAAAATTCTTAATTTTGAATAAAAGTATATAAATACATACATATATAGCATGCAACGTATTTATATCAACAGTATAATTGTACGGACAATATCAGATAACACGTGTGCACTTAAATGACTGCGCTGTTACATAAAAAAATGTATAAAAAATGCACCGCCGAGTGCAGTCTTGCATTTGACACCAAAAGTCAGCTGGGAACGAGTTTTCGAGTCGCAACCAAAAATATATATGAATATGTATATATGGTAATTCCTGTGACATCTTAAAAAAAAAAAAAACTAAAAAAAGCAATGATCATGATCTTTACACAAATTATGCAAGACCCACTGACCAAACAACACAATGCCTACATACAAACATGTCTACATATCTATACTATATGTTCGTAAACATTCCGCCGATGATACTCACGCACAATAAGTTGCTCATCCGCACGCTCATTTCACGCTCGCTCGTTGCGGCCTCAAGCGCACTCTTCGCCAAACAATGTGTCGGAGAAAGTTTTTATTCGATTTCATTACAAATGCTTACAAAGTCGCTTACATGCTTACTAGTATGTGCGCGAAGTCTATATGGAAATTAAACGAACTTTTGATACATTCCACAATTGGTCGGAAGCGGTGTGGTAGTAGTCAGTGCTTGAATTTGTGATTTTTTCGACATTCTTGAACATTTTTTATGACTGACTTTTACTTAAAAAAGTCGAGTACACGACCTAGCTCCATCTCTTCGCAAATTTTTATAAAGTGTAAAATTATAATTTTCTGGTTAAAATTTTCTGGACAAATGTTTATCAATTTTGATTTTTGATTTCAATTAAAAAAATATATTTTTTGAAGAATAAGTTATTTCAAGGCAATTTTACAGATTTTTGAAAATTTTAGAGTTCTTTAATATGAATGTTTTATTTCACGTAGAAATGTATTACTTGTAGATTACAACTACAGTGGAACTTCTATAACTCGAATTTCTATAAGTCGAAGATCCCCATAACTCGATCTTTTGAATTGGCAATAGCGTTTATAAATCAAATTTCATACAAATTTCCTTCCATAACTCAAACTTCTATAACTCGAACACTTGAATGGGCAATATAAGTCAAATTTCATACAAATTTCCTTCCATAAATCGAGCTTTTCGACCAGGGCATAATACAAAATTTAAAATTTTACTATCAAGGAACAATTTTAAGGGAGTCCCAATATTCGTATGGAGGCGAACAAAAAAAAATTGTATTACACTTATAGATTTCATAAATCGTGTAACAAAGCCATGGGATACAGACTTCAAGAGCCAAACAATAGCAAAGTGCAATAATAAAAATTACAGAATATTTAATGTATTTAAATAAGACTTTTTCCGAAGTAAATTACTAAAACTGTGGGTAAATCTATATTTTACAGCTTTTTGAAAAATGTATGTTTTAATGAAAATTCTATAACTCGAAGTTTTTTTGTGGATTATGGTGATTCGAGTTAGAGAAGTTCCACTGTATTTCCGATTTGGGTCCGAGTAAATTACAAAAAAATGTATAGATTCATTTGGCAGTATTTAATTTAATTCTACTATAGATGGCAACATCATTTCTAATTTTTGAAAACATTTTGTAACGCTCTGCTCATAATGGACCAGTAGTACTCCAAAATAAGGCAGTTCTGTACTAGTTTCTGTCCAAATTTTAACAATATGACAGTTTCGTTTTTAAAAAGGCGTTTCGAGGCGAAAATATAATTTTTAATTTTTTTTTGTTAATTCCGAAAACTCTGGAGACTGTGCAATTTACTGCTTGGTTGTGTTCAAGTTAAATGCGCTTTTAACTGATATATTTACGTTATAATTATTTATGCAATAAATACTATAATATTAAAAATCTCATTGCACATATACAGTTATGTTAATTTTAATTGATTACTCACATATATAAATAGTTTTGTTTGTATGTATTACTGAAATCAAATTGTTTTGTCTGCAGCGGCGCGTACGAATGTTTAAACAAAAATCTTGTATTTGTTGATTTCGATTTCGATTTTCATTTTAATAGTTGTATTTTAAGCATTCATTCATTCATATTTTAGAAACCACACTCCGCACACCTGTACATGCACACACACACGCGTGGCAGTTGACCGCTCACCATTGCCTTTTGGCTCTTGCGGCTCAGCGCGCTGCTCTGTTGACGGAATTGCCTTGGTCTGATCGACCATCACTGTTGGCTCTTCACTATTTCGGATCTTCGGGTCTCTTGTCGCGCGCATTTGGCATTTGGCTCTTGTGTGTACAAGTTGTATTATTTCTTCGGCCTTTCGAATTTTGTGTTTTTGATCTTTCACTCGTCTCTACGCTACACCGTCAGACTGGCTTCAATTCGTGGCTTTATCGTGTTTATTTTCGAAAACTATTTGGCGCTTACTGTGTACGTTTATTAGTTTGTTTGAGTGTGTGTGTATGTGTGTTAAATTGTTGAAAGAATTCGTCGTGCAAACAGGTGAAAGTTGTGCGTGTGTCAAATATTTGGAAATAAGTAGGTATATAGGTGTCTGCCAGCTTACATTAAAAAAAATACCTTATATGCACAGACATACATAAATAAATATTTATGTAGATTCATAGCTTGTGATTTCGAAGAGCTAAGCACGCATGTAGTCAGCGTTAACCTTTGTACGCTTGGCACTTCGGTGCGTTACTAATTGAGAGTTGTATACTTTTTATTGCAGAAATCTGAACTTTTTTTTACGTATATTGAATGTCTGCTATTGATTGATTGTCTAAAAAAGTAAAAAATATATACTTTTTCAATAAAATGTGTTCTCTTTGCAAAAATAATAAAATAAATTGCAAATTCATATTTAATTTTTGTATAATTTTATCAATACTTTTTCACTTTAAATAGAGTTAATTCCAATAGAATTTTTTTTTGTTTTTTTTTTGCTATTTGTATTTTTATACAGAGAAAATTGCAAATTAATGTGTGCAATAAATATTATTTTTTATTTTAAAGATTTTTTAATTAACTGATATTTAAAAAAAAAAATAAAAAAAATATTTTTTCATTATTTTATATAATATTTTTATGGCAGTGCTATTCATAAATACTGAATTATTTCACACAACAAAAATAAAATAAAATTATTTTTTTCATATATTACAATAAAATTTTTAATATTTTTGTATTTTAAACCGATATCTATCTAAGATTAGAAAATAATTTTGAAATTTATTTTTATGATAAATTGTATTTTTTTTTATTTATTTTGTTGATTAATGAGCAGTAATAACAATTATAATTGATTAAAAAATTATGATTTTTTTATTATTAATTATAATTATGAATTTTCATTATTTATGTGGTGAGTCGTAATAACAACAATAACTTTTATCTCAGCTGTCCATTTGTAATAAATAATTAATTTCAATGTCATTTACGTTTCGAACATGTAATAAAAAGATTTCGATTCTCGCATCAGAACATTTTCCTCGTACCATGTCCGTAACAAATATATAACGGTTTTTCCAAGTGTGTGATAAAAAAGGATACGAATGCATATATAAATCCTCTCCACTGACTTCACCCTTCATTATATAGACCATTATTAATAGCTATCATCTTTTCATTTGCAGTAGTAACACTCACCCAAGCGCATTACCAAAGAGCTTTCAACCGCCAACTCTACACCAACTACTAAGTACCAGTCTCCTCTGCTCATATTTCAATTAAACTACACAAATGTGGCCTGAGAATGTTGGCATACGCGCCATTGAGGCGATCTTCCCTTCACAGTATGTGGACCAAACGGAATTGGAACAATTTGATGGCGCGTCGGCGGGTAAATACACCATCGGTTTGGGTCAGGGGAAAATGGGTTTCTGCTCGGATCGTGAAGATGTGAACTCACTGTGCCTAACTGTGGTCACACGCCTGCTGGAACGCTATCAAATTAAGCCACAAGAAATCGGACGGCTGGAGGTCGGTACAGAAACCATTATTGACAAATCGAAATCAGTGAAATCGGTGCTAATGCAACTGTTCGCCGATTCGGGCAACACAGATATCGAGGGACTCGATACAACGAACGCCTGCTATGGCGGCACAGCGGCGCTCTTCAACTCAATCAACTGGATTGAATCGTCCAGTTGGGATGGTCGTTATGCGTTGGCAGTTTGTGCCGATATTGCTGTGTACGCGAAGGGTGCAGCACGGCCCACAGGTGGCGCTGGCGCCATTGCCATGTTGGTGGGTCCTAATGCGCCGCTCGTCTTCGAACGTGGTCTACGCGCAACACATATGGAACATGCCTACGATTTCTATAAGCCCGACTTGAGTTCGGAGTATCCCACAGTGGATGGTAAATTGTCGATACAATGCTATCTCTCCGCATTGGACACATGCTATCAGCTGTACCGCAAGAAGTTTGCGAAAAAATATCCACAAGAGGCTGAATTTACTTTGGATAACTTCGAAGCACTGCTCTTCCACACGCCCTTCTGCAAGTTGGTGCAAAAATCTGTGGCGCGTGTTGTCTTCAATGATTTCCTACAATGCAGTCCTGAGAAGCGTGCACTTAAATATCCGGGCTTAGAGCGTTTCAACGATGCTACGCTGGAGAAAACCTACTTCGATCGCGATGTCGAGAAGGCGTTCATGACACAATTCGCCGGCGCCTTCGAAACGAAAACACGCCAATCCTTGCTGCTGGCCAATCAAGTGGGCAACATGTACACGCCGTCGGTGTACTCGGGGCTCGTTTCATTGCTGATCAATACACCAACCGAACAGTTGGTGGGCAAACGCATTGGTCTATTCTCGTATGGCTCCGGTTTGGCGGCCACAATGTACTCTATACAGGTGACAAAGGATGCAGACGCCTTCAAGCAACTCGTATCCAAGCTGGATTATGTTTTGCCACTCCTGAATTCACGCGAGAAAGTCGCACCCGAGGAGTTCTCCCAACTGATGGAGGTGCGCGAGAAGAACAATCATGCGGCGCCATACACGCCGAGCGGCAGCGTGAGCGCGCTTTTCCCCGGCACCTATTACCTCAAGTCCGTGGACGACATGCATCGGCGTACATACGAACGTAAGCCGACCATCGCGAATGGTGTGCATTAATAGCGGTTGGTAAAGGGCGTGCGCGTGGGCGTGGCAGAGTGCCGACATTGGTGGCGGTGTAGACTTGGCACGCGGCTGGTGGATATTTTGGTGCTACATTGCATGGTGTATGAGGGAATTTTGGGCGCCATACGCAGTGCTTTAAGTTAGATTTAGTTAAGGTAGGTGTTTTTATGAGAATTTGCTGTAAATTAATTATTTAAAAAAAATATTTATTTTTTTATAGAAAAATATTACACAAACACGAAGGCAACAGAGGTGGTGCGCAATTGCAGTTAAAAACATATTTTCCTTAATTTTAATGAAATTTCAAAGAACACTTGACAATAATAATTTATTTATAATAATGTTGCAAATACATACTATATTAGGTAGCTAAATGCATACAAATATGTACATATGTATGCAATTATTTACATAAGCGTTAAGTAATTGCACTGACTAAATACCGCTAAGTGTAATGGCTTGCTTTAAACTACAAGAGAAACATTTCAACAAAAGAAATAAACCCAATAATAAAGGCCGAGTTACGGTTCGACGCACTCGTAAACACGTGAAGGCAATTTAAGCGTGTAAGAGCGCAGCTTGGCGGCCGCCAGCTCATGCGCCTGTACGAACGCAACTCTACCTTGTACCTTATTACTTAATTGCAAATGTAATTTGTATCGTTATTTACTGTTATGCACACCAACAATACAACTTACTTCAAAAATTGTAATAAAAAAAAATATATTTTACTAAAAAAAAGTAATAAAAATTTCAGCAAACATTTATTACGTTATTATGTAGTTAGTTCTTAGTTCAGCGCACTTTTAAATGAAAATAAATTATTTTAAAAATTATGAAAAAACTTATAAATAATTATATAACTACCTTTCACATTGGCTTACGCGCGAAAATGTCTTATGTCAAGCGACCCAGTAGCTTTACATGTATTATAAATATATATATATATATATTGTATATGTATAAATGGATATGTGAATATATATAAAATAATATATATAGAAAAAAAACATAAACAAACTGTATGTGAAAGCACTCTAGCATTAGTTTAAGTGAAAATAAAAGAGTAAACCTCACCCAATATAAAAATAAATAAAAAAACAAATCGTATCCCTCAACTTATTGCTGTCGGTTGCGTTAGTTGCTAATAAACAGATTTACGTATGCATGTATGTATGTGTGTGTGTGTGTAAAACTCCTAAAAATCTTATATTTGCTACCCGTTGATTAATTGATTTACGTGACACATTCGAATGAGGAGCGCAGCGCAGTAATCAAAGCTGTATGCCTAGTTACAAACATAAATCAACTTTGGAATTTTATACCAGTTTTTATATACATAAATATATAAATTATACGATAAGATTAATAAAAAATCCATTGACGACATGGCGACTAATCTATCTAAATAAACTTTAAAAGATATTAAAACCAACAACGCTCTCAACTAATATGTATGTATAAAGAAAGATTAATTGTATTTATGAATTAAACGCCGATAAGGGTAAACCAGTTAAAAAGAAAGTAAACTGCTAGTAACAAATTATTATATAAACTTTAAATGAAATCAAACATTTTTGTAACGTTGCAACTGAGTATATCTATATTTAGGCATATATCATAAAATATATAATTTATGAAAAAATATCTAAAGTAAAACCCAAAATGGCAAGTTGGACCTGCTTAGAAGAGGCATACGAGCTGTAACACACACTATTCGTTATATATGTGTTATAGCAATGATAACGAAATTAATAGAATAAGTCATTGAGTGTTAAAGTTAATGCAAGGCAAAGGAAGTGTTCTAAATAATAAATGTTAAAAGATAAATACGAAATAAAATATAAAGTGTTTAATTTCTAAAGGATCTAAGTAATGTACCTAGAATTTTATGCGATCAAGAACTTGCAACTCGTTAGAATTTCTCCAAATTTCTTGTCGAATATTTTCGATCGCTATAACATAAACAACAAAATATTGTATTATATGGTATACAAATATTGACCTTTGACCCAGTGACACTATACTTCATTGAGTGTAATAATTTAGGTATTTTTTTTTTTATTTATGCGAACGCAATAGTTGTCAAGTGGTGAGTAAAGTAATGAGGAAACGCTATTTTATAAATGAGTTTGTGAAATTATTCTATTATACCAGTCTGCTCAATTTATACCAGTTTCGTTGAGTATTGAAGAAAACTGTGTTTTCTAAATTACTTCATGAACTTATTTTATTATACCAATCTGTTAAAATTATATCAGTTGAGTTGAGTAATGAAGAAAACTGTATTTTCTACAAAAGTTAGTGATGCTGTCTTTATACCAGTTATTTCTTAAATTAATTTGTGAATTTATTTCTTTAAACCAGTCTGCTCAATTTATACCAGTTTCGTTGAGTATTATTTAATTTATTTCTTTAAACCAGTCTGCTCAATTTATACCAGTTTCGTTGAGTATTGAAGAAAACTGCGTTTTCAAAATTACTTTATGAACTTATTTGATTATACCAGTATGTTTATACCAGTTCCTTCTTCGTCACAATTTTCTCCAAAGCTTCGCAAATCGAAAACAGTCATATGTATGTACGTCTATGATCAAACACCTTATTCCTTTACCATTTTTTTTTTCTCTAAAGATGTATACATGTGAAGTCTATTTTTAGGTGTCTGCATGAAAGTAAATTCGTATATTTTCGCAATTTTGCAATGCTCAAAATATATCAATCAAACTTGCGAAATAAATTTAAACAATTGTAAACTTGCTGATGGAAATATCAAATACATATGTACAATATATGGCTGTATATACCCAGCAGTGAATACAACTAGTTATGAACTACTTTAGAACTAGTATGAAACGCAAAACAACTTTTTAGAAGTCTTTTGCATACAAAAAATTACTATCTAAATTCATCGACTGCGAAATGTCAATTAAAAAATTTCATTCAGATATAAACTGGTCTCAAACTACTTCTAAACTGGCAGAAAACTCTTGAATTGGCAATAGAAGTAAATTTTCAAACAAATTACCTTCCATAACTCGAAGTTTTTTTTTTGTGTATTATGGTCATTCGAGCTAGGGAAGTTCATCTGTAATTATATTTTTCATAACTGGAAAATTCGTATTTTGGACTTTATTCATATTTTATATGGATATAATTGCGATTAGCCGAGGTAATATTTTTCTCTTTCCGAACAAATTTCTGCAAAAGGTAGGTTAAAGACTGATGCTTTTTTGACTAGTGCAATTTTAGTGAGGAAAATCTAGTCTCTGATAATCTAATATAGGTTTCTAATCTATATTATTGTATGTAGGTGTATGTGTATTAGTAAACAAATATAGTACCTAATGCGATTAAAAACTTGATGAATAACCGATTGCAATTTTAAATCTTTTCGCCTTTAATTTAAAAATGTTGTATAAATAGAAATTGATTGTGATTCAAATTAAGTTGAAAAGCGTGAAGATGATTAAAATAAACAAACACTGATTATCGCAACAAAAGTTTTTCCCATTTTCTTACATGTAGTTATATATTAATGTTTGAAGAATCGTGACAGTGATGGCAAACAAATAAGGACAGCTGGCGTTGAATGTAAAATGTATAAAAATTGTGGTTGCTTAAAATAAAGATAAAAATGTGGAATTTCATGTAAAAATATATTAAATAAAAAACAGTTAATTTTTGTATAGATATTTATTTATATTTTTATTATTAATTTGTAACTGTGTATAGTCTTCAACAGTATTTAGTCTTTAAAATCATACAAATATACTTCTGTCAAAAGAACACACGTTAATAAACGCATAGAATTGCATCAGATGTCTTAATCCAATGCGGTGAATTTGAAAAAGTTGACGCCTGTAACGGAAAAAGGAAAATTTTTGTTAAAAAACATGTTTTGAATTTTTTTTTTAAATATTAATATGCAAATTATAAATATTTTTTTTAATATTCATCTCCAAATTGAAAATATAAAATTTTCGAAAATAAAAAAATTTTCGAAAATAAAAATTATTCTTTGAATTAGTACACTTTTTAGTCTACTTACCATTTGGAATGATGCGCGTATTGAAAATATGCGCTTGCTTGATCACACCCAATTTTTGTGTTTTTTCGAAGAGATTCTGAAAATATTTAAAAATTCAATAAAATGTTGATATACAATTTTTTTGATTTTTTTGTTTAACGAAAAATTAAGTTTTGAAGAAGCTACATATAATTAAATATCATGTAATTACAGCTATTTTTTTTTTTCAGTTTTATCAATCAATACTCACAACAACATCATAGCCGCGTTGGCTGTGCAAGCCCATCTCTTTTAAGTTGAAGCTAATGGGATAAGGAGCGCCATCGGTGCGGCGATTTACAAAGGCCACAGCATAAGAATATTCACTGCACAAAAAAGTTAAAATAAATTTAAGATTTAAAAAATATTTTTTCGCAAAAAAAAATTACCCATCAGAATTTCTTGGTGTAATGGGACGCGTCCAGACTTCGACATTCTTTTGTATCAACACACGGCGACCTTGAATACCCAAAGGATCCTGATTCACAGCAATGATTTCACTAAACAAAAAAAAATATTTATAGAAATGTAAAAAAATATTTTTAAATTATTCCACACACCGATTTTGCAAGATCGCCTTAATTTCGGGACGCACTGTAGCCAAGTCGTTCGACATGATCAACGGCGCGGCCAATATGGCCCACACAGCCATTTGCAATTTGCTCTGATCGTAACTCAAGCCATAATTGCCGAGAATCAACTGTAAATTATGAGAAAACATATGATTGAAGAATGATTGCCAGGCGCTATATAAACACAACACACCATATCGGGATCGTTCCAATGTCCAGGTCCACCATGTGGCTGTATGCGATCTTGATTTTTCGAAAAGTAATCCATAATCTTTGCAACCGACTCAAATGAGTCGTCAATGTCATCGTAATTGCGCCACAAATTGCAATGTTGCTTCAGCGCTTCATAGTCGGGCTAAAGTGCCAAAAAGAAGATATTATAATAAATAATATTTAAATAAAACTCACAACATTAACTTACGATTTTGCCCTCATATTCCTGATAGACCGGCCAACTGCACGAATACACCATTGGGCGTCCAGTTTTATTGAGTAAACGACCAAATTCTGGGTAACCCGCATCCATAGTGGTGGTATCAGCGTAGCAACCATCCAATTTCACATAATCCACATCCCAATCGGCGAAGGTCTGCGCATCCAATGCCATGTGATTGATCACACCCGGATAGCCGGCGCAGGTGTGTGTGCCATAATCCTGATACAAGCCGAATTTCAAGCCAGCTTCGTGAATCTGAACAATAGGGAACATTTGTTTGATAATTTATAAGTGTTACATGAGGGCTTGGAATATAAGTTATCACTTACGTAGTCAGCCAAGTGATTGAGTCCACTGGGGAAGCGATATCTGTCTTCTACAAGTTTATTTGTCGCATTATCGCGGTTCTTCTCCAACCAACAATCATCGATGATCACATACTCGTAGCCAGCAGCGGCATATCCCTCCGACACCAATAAATCGGTGGTTCGTTTGAATAGGTTCTCACTGGAAAATGGAAACATGGAGATAATATTTAAAGGGTTTGAATGAATTAAAATGAAAAATAACTTATCCAATTAGCATTTGAATAATTTTTTTATATCATGCACGTTTTTACCATTTTGAGCCAACCCTAGTATGAATATGAGGTGCGTTCAATAACTAACGGGAATTTTCATTTTTTGAAAAAAAAAAAATTGTTCATTCAGCATGTTTGGCGAATATCAAACAACAGTATTTACAGTATTATTTTTGGCGAAGAATCAACGAACGAAAATCGTCATGCTCATAAAAACATGTCTAACCTTAGCAGTTGCAATAGACCAAGTCAATAATGAATACAGCAGAAAAGTATATCGCACATCGTGGTATGTAAATGAACATAATGAAAAAAATAACAGTTAGGCTCCACAAAACCGTTAAATTTATAATTTTAAAATTCCCGTTATTTTTTTAACTAGGTGGTGTGAACTAGACGCTCTATAAATACAGTTTAATTAAAGGAAAATTTGCTGACAACCACGTCCACCTAACTCATATATAATGCAGATATTTTGAACGGTACAACCATATTCTCAAATACCTAATATGTATTTACTCGCTGATGATCAGGTTAAATTTATTGCACTTATAGGTACTAGATATCCTTCAATAATTAAAATGTCTTATCAAACTTGTGTTTGGTTACTAATTATAACGGGGTTGTGTATCCAAAATGAAATAAATCGGTTCAGATTTATCTACTTAAAATTGGATATCTCGGAGTATACGTATTTTGCCTTCAATATAAAATAAACTGGTACCGGAAATGGATGTAATCGGTATATAAATGCCGAAAATGCAATAAGGAATACAGTGGAACTTCTAAATATAACTCGAAGATCTCCATAACTCGAATTGGCAATAACGTTTAGAAATCAAATTTCATACAAATTTCCTTCTATATAACTCCAACTCCCTTAACTCGAAGTTCTCCATAACTCGAACTCTTAAATTGGCAATAGAAGCCAAATTTCATACAAATTTCTTTCCATAAATCGAACTTTTCGACCCGGGCATAATACAAAATTTATAATTTTTCTATAGAGGTAGAATTTTAAAAGAGTCCCGATCGTATGGAGGCGAAAAAAATATGATATTACTCTAATGGATTTCATAAATTATGTAACAAAGGCAAGGGATACCGACGTCAAGAGCCAAAGAATAGCAAATTACAACAAACAAAGTTAAAGAATACATGTTTTAACGTATGAACATAAAACTCTATGCGATATACATAAATAAAACTGTGAATAAATCTATATTTTCCAGCTTTTTGAAAAATTGTATGTTTTAATGAAAATTCTATAACTCGAAGTCTCTCTAACTCGAAGGTTTTTTGTGGATTATGTTGATTCGAGTTAGAGAAGTTCCACTGTACTAATTTCCGAGGTTGCATTTCTTTCAGAATTAATATGGGATATGTTTCACATTGCTTAATTTTTCCATTTACGAAAGTATTTAATTTTCGGTACCGCACGAAACTGATTGCTCCTTACACACTTTTATTTTTTATTCCTTTTTAAATTTTTTTTTATAAAAACCTCAAAATCTTCACTAATTTTATAAACAACGCCTTGTGTGCTAATCATTCGACTTGAAGTTGGCTTCAGCAATTTTTTCTTCAAACTGCTTAAAAAAATTATCGCGAACCAAAAACAAGTTTAATATTATTATTATTGTGCAAATTATTTTCATATTTTGACAGCGATAAAGTTCAATAACCAGTAGAGCAATTGCTTTGCACTGAACTTGGATTGAAGCGGCACTTTGCAGCGTATCTAGCGCATACACGAGCACGCTTACACACACTTATACACACCTTATGCACTCATTTGGATACTTCTGACAATCGGTAATGCAGCGGAAGCGCTCCCAATGCATCCAACCCATGGGTGGGGTCCGCGCCAAACCATTTTCCAACGCCTGCGTGGCCTGATAGGACGCCAACAACAGCAAAAGGATGTTGTAGAACATTACGGCGAACTGTTTCGAACACAAATTTTGTACAAAAACTTGACACTCGCAGGAGCTTGGCTTCGCTTGTGATACACACTTTTACTTTTCCTAGTTATATTATGTACGTATGTTTGTATGTCGCGCACCTTCTACTGACTTTTGCGCCGCGTTAGTGTGCGCAGTCCACTTGCACTCTTTGTAAGCGGTGAACAATTAATGATGTCTCCTGTTGATGGGTGTAAGCAATTTATATATGCTTTTCAATTACTAGATAAGTAGGGCTTCACTGTTGTTGTTATTGTTTTTCTCCACTTTTATTTTAATTTTTTTTCTTTCTTTGTCTACGCAATAGGTGGTGGTCGTGGTGGTGCTGATGGTGGTTGGGGGGCCTTAGTAGCCTGCCACTAAATGCTCGCACAATATCAGAAGAGCCAAGAGCTGCGCTCCAATTCTAATGTCACACTAAAATTAAAAAAAAAAACAGAAGCAAACAGCTGCGTTGGTGGCGGCGGCAGCTACATACGAAAGTGCCAACTACACTAAGTAGCGTGTGCACAACAACAACAACAACAAATAGCCACTCAATGTGGACGCGACGACCGTTAAACAGCTACTACTCGTCAATGTGAGCACAGTCTTATCAGTTTAAGTTGAGATTCCGACTTGAAGTTCAACGTTATACTGCTCTTGTTTGGCACTTGTTGTTCTCCAGCACCTCCTTTCTTTATTTTTGCTGCTATTTCATGCGATTGTCGTCGTCGTCGTCGTTTGCTTTTACTAATTTGCTGATTTGTACCGTTTTAAAGTGCTCCTCCACTTTTTTTCAATTAAAAATTGTACAATGTACGTACATATATGTATGTATATATATGTATATATGTATGTATGTATATATGTGTATATGTATGTATGTATGTGTGCATCCACTTTATGTGTAAATATTTACATATGCACAAAAATTGCTCTCCAATTGCGCGCACTCAAGCGATAACGTTAGGAGTCCGTCCGCAGCAGGCGAAGACGACGGAATTCGAAAGTAATGAACGACAACAACAAAAAAGTGAACGCAGCACGTTCAAGCCGGGATGTCTGCGGTGCGATAAATGATAAGCAAGCGTACATACATACAAACATACTCAAAACGTTGTTCGCCTTTAAAGCCTTGCTAAGGGTCAGCCCGCCCCACCAATTTAGGGCTAAGTCAGCAGTATCGGCGATTATCCAAATGACTTTGTAGCGCGTTGAGGGTCGGCCGCCGCTTTGTCAATAATCACAAGCGAACTGGTAGCTGTGTATGTAGATATGTATGTCTTACGAGTTTTGCTATTGCACCTTGTGGTTGCTTGTTGTTATTGTTTGCTAGTTTTATTGCACTTTTTGGCCATTGCAGCTCGAGCCTGTTTTTGTGTGGTAATAATGATTTTTTTTTTGTTTTTGTTGTTTTTCTTTTAATTGTACTAACTAAGTATTTTCTGGCCACTGGCACCCGCACTTTCGTCAATTCTCGTCGAAAAACTTATCGCAAATCCAAATGCAAATGTGTGTTTACCCGCAGCGTTAGAGCGAAATGAAGTGCTTAGACCCCCTATCCGTACGATGACTGGCTGAGGAAATGCGGTGCCATAAAGACAGCAGTAACTGGTGCGCTGCAATGGCAATTGTTTGCTGTTCAGTTTACTCGTACGTACTCTTGCCTTTTCGTTTTAATGTTTGTGGTATTTTTTGCCTTCTTGTTGTTGTTGTTGTTTTGAATTTACTTTATATTTGTTTTTGGTTTTTTTTTTGTAATTGCACGATGATCACAATTGCTGATCTGTCAGGTTATACTGGTTTAGCGAGTGCTGATGGACGAAATCGGTAAATTTGCATTTTTAATTTTATTTAACGGTACATGCTATTATTTTGACGTATAGAACATAAATAAAGAAGGGCAAATGGGTATACACTTACATACATACATATGTACACATTCTTGCATGCATCGGATTGTAAGTATGCAACTAAAAATAAATGCATATAAGTATGTAAGTATGTATGTCTGTATGTCCGTATGTCTGTATGTCTGTGTGTTGGTAATTTGAAGCTGTAAGTTTTGTAGGTGGCTTTGTATGTCGTTGATAGCTTGCCGTTTTGTATGCTAATTCGCAAAGTGACAGTTTAACAAATCAATTTAAATTTATTTAACTACCGCGATGTGCTTTCAATGAATTAAGTTGTTTGAATTAAATGCCAATATAAGCTTAAGCTAATTCCGTAATGGTAATTAAGTAGATGCTTAAAAATTATATGTTTGTTATTTTGACGTAAGAAGCTTGTTGATAATTAAAATAAATTAAAAAGTTTAAATAAAAGCAGTGAATTATACAAATTTTTTAAAAAATTAAATTTCTTAAATTTCTAATATTTCTTCTAAAACTTTTTAGAGGAAACATACAAATATAAAATAATGCAAAATTATTTTATAAGTATAGTTTTAGAACTAATTATACATTTGAAATTTTAGATTTTTAACAGTTTCGACTTCATAAAAAAGTAAATTATAAAAGAACTAATTTTAAATAAATAATAATATAATTTTAACAAAAGAAGTCTAACCAAGAATATAAAAAATAGATCTATATATGGTAAAAGTATAAACATTTTTCTAAATATATAAACAAATACTATTAAAATTTAAAAATATAAACAAATTTAATAATTCTATAAGACATTTTGTTGTATATTATTTTAAAAATAATTATGTAATAACCTTCTAATAAACTTATTACATGCCGCCCATCACAATAAACAATAGCAGTTCGTTAACTACATTCAATAATTGCTGATCGTGTTTATTTGCGTGCGCTATATATTTGCGCAATATTGACTTTTTGCAATCTATTGCAGAGGCATTTGGCTTTTATGTTGCCGCTGCATTTGCAAAATGATCGAATTGTTGATGCAACATCAAGAATATACTTACATGCACTTGTTGCATGCATGTATGTAAGCAAATGGCAAATTAGTGTCGCATATTGAGGTTATGTACATACACTTAACATAAAGTGCAATTTGAATTGCGGAATTTCAATCATTTACTGTAATAGTATTTCCATTGCATATCGGTCAGTCAGTTAAATGAAAGAGAAGATAAAAATATTTATATTGAACATAAAAGGAATGGGCGTACATAGATATATATTGATATAATCGTACTCACGACACTTCAAACAATGCTAAGCGGCAGATTTACATTACAATAGAGCGCTTAGAGTATTCGTGAAATATTCCATAGCACTGCTCATTCTATTGAGTATAGCATTTCTTACAATTCAGGGGACAGGGAAACATATATATACACACATACCTGAGGCAATGTGCATATATGCAATACACCATAATTAACAATTTAGGTTTTTAGGTTTCTTCGCTGAATTAGTATATTTGATTTGTTTTTGAAGCTGTTGAAACCCGTTTTATATTAGAAATCTTAAGAGAACTTTTAAAATTCGATGTTGCATAAAACGAGCTTATAAACGGTCACTAATCTGAAAAATAACTCAAAATTAGTTCAACGCTCTAAGCGCTTACAATTGATCCAGCATATGAAAACAATCTTTTTGCTGCTTACCTCATCGGAAATATTTCAATGTTCTAGTAGTCTTACACCATATATTTTTATTTATTAAATTAATTTTTATTTAATAAATATTATACAAGCTTTCCTTGTCTATATCCGCTGTCCTTACAATATTATATTTCACAATGACATTTCCTTTTACTGCCTTGGCGCCATTATTGTACCCAGTTCTCAAACCTTTCACTACAGTGCATAACAAACTGTTAAATGTCAAATTATCAACGAAATTTCCCTAATGAATGTTATCACGTGAATTTTTTTCAATTCCTTTTTACGCTCGCACTAATTCCGTTTCACACGCACATTCGTTGTGTTGAATTTCTTCACAGTCTGTCTTCTCGCCGTCGCTGTGGCCGTCGTGTAGTTGCCGTCGTCGTTCGTTGTCGATTGATTTTTGGGCAATAGAAAATTGTAAGTGAAAAGTTTCCAACGCAATTGCAAATTCTTTGCACCATCGAATCGCACAAATTTTCGGCTAGTTTTGCAAAATTCCGTTGCAGTTAAAGTGAGGTTTCGCAGCTCCGCATAAAAGAAACACAAAAAAAATGTAAGTGCCCCGTGCCAAAGTCAGATGAGTGTGTGAGTGTGGAATGAAAAAAAAGTGGGGAGCAACAAATGTTTGTGGAATAGCATATATTCAATGGTTTTGCCTTTTGGTGGGCTACTTGAAAATCAGCCGTAAATTCATGGCTATGCAATGTAATAACGCAATCAAGGCGTAATTATGTCGAAACGTGTAATGCAAAGCGAATAAAGTGTATGAATGCATTTGCGACATTGTATTGAAGGTTAAAACATGTCTTTTTGGGTGGTCACATAAAGCTTGTAGAAAAACTGGCAGGATCATGTGTGCATCCACCGCAAGTGCTTTTGGGTGATTTGTGGGTGTACAGTCTGACGGCAAATGTTTGGCAAATGCATTTTATGCATAGAAATGCACAAACATATTGCTTAGTTTGCTTAAAAATCATTTGAAAAAGTGAATTTTCATGATTGTGCGAACCCGTGAGCGAAAAATTTATCGATCCAAAGCTGTCATGTGACTGTCATCAAACAGCTGACACCACATCGCGCTGCCATGGTGAATATTGCATTTCCAAGCGCAGCGCTGCTGCGAAATGTCAAAAAATCTAATTGGAGCTGTGGTGGATTCTCTTTGTATTTGTTTTGATTTCGTTTTCGACCTGCCACCCCAAATTTGACAAACTTGTAAATTTCTTATTTGATTTTTTTTGTTCTTTTTGAATTGCAACTAGCATTAAATGAAGTAGTACTATGTAGTTAATGAATTCGAAAACAAATGAGTGCTTATTGTCAGCTTGTAACAATTTGGAAGCGTTGCAAAGCTTTTAAAACTTATTTCCTTTATAACTGCGGATTTAATACGCTCACGTGCCTGTTTTGATAAAAAATTGCTGTCAATTGGAGCAGTGAGTTGTGACATCATTTCATTTTTAATCCTCAACAGCTATGCGCCATATGAAAGTACTCCTACATTTTAAGGTGTAACTCAGGACACACGAAATTTGGCATGTCGCAATAATTTGCAAATTTCCTTTGCACCGGAAACGCGTGGCATTGACACACATTTGACCTGCCTCATTTTCCAATTTCACGCACAATTTTCTTTTTATTTTTAATTTAGGCAGGTTTCGTGTAAAATGAAAATAACAAAAAGCCGGCACGTAACACCATACCATTGTCTGCATTTCGTGTTTTAAACCACCGCAATGGCATGTCAGGCAATGACCAGATATTGGACGCGCCTAAAATCAAACAAACAATTTCTTTAATTGTAAGGCCACTATCATTTGGAGTTATAGTGGTAGTACAGACACATTCAGTCTTTTGTTTCAGTTTTAAAATCTCATTTCCTAGTTTTAATTTTTTATTACATTTTATGAACTCACGCTTGGCATGTGATTGCGTGCTGGTAATTAAGGTAGAATTTTAGTTGGAATTGCCAGCGTCATTATAATTGTAATGTCGGTGAGGCGCTTACATAACATAATTTTGTTTTTGTTTGTATAATATAATTCTAGGTGTATTAATTTATACAGTCCTTGGTACACTAGCATAAATTTTGTAACCTTAATTAGTGTATACGAATAATTTCTTTATTTGCAATTTAATTTTGTGATTTTTATACTTTCTATTTATTATATTATTGCTGTTATCCTAAATTACTTGAACAACAAAGTAATATAAAGCAAATGATATATGTAAATTTAGTTAAATGTGTGTGTACATAAATTATTATATGCTATGCTATGCTATCGTACAATGAATGCGCTCTTTTCAAGCATTCTGCGGCACGTGGAGCAATGCTTGATGAATTCCTATTTTTTATCATGCCCAATCAGCACACATGCCTCATGTAGACATCACGTATTTAATTGAAAAAAATTATGTCCTTCAAGCACACACACATGTGTGTTAATATGTAAATAACGACTGCGTGCCACGAAACATTGAAACGTATTGTTTTATGCCACAATCACGCAGCGTTTAAAAGCCATATTGACTGCTAGGAAACAATGTCCTTTTTTTCCTGAATGTAAACATTAGTCCTTTTTATTGATATACTGCACTGATAGCCGGTAATTATATGCCATTTTACTAGTAATTGTCGCGTGTATTTGGTTGTGTGTGTGTGTAATTTGTTAAAGTAGAAAATTGTTAGTAATATATATTTTTCTAACTATGAAAATTATAGGTACCCAATGAATTACTTAGCGTGTATATTTACACTAACAAATTGAACTGATTGGTTATAGATATTAGAAATAATTCTTTATTACAATAATATAGTACACGTGAATAAATATAAATTTTCAACCAACAGTGAATTTCGTTTTTTTGGTCTATATTTATTTACAAAAAACAATAAACTACATTGACCATGAAAAAGTAAAAGTATGGCTGCTTACTCTATCTACTGCCATCTCAACATGTGTTTTTATTCACTTGTGTCATTTCCTATAAAGCGTGCACCTAATCTACACAATGGTCAACTTTCTGTTTATCATGCTGCCACTGAATGGGTAGTTCAAAAACACTTCTAATATACATATATATTTCTTATATACAAATGTACACACTTTAATGGTAGACAGTTTTAAATGAAGCATTTTAAACTTTCAGCAGCACTTTCGCTTGTGCGCTCAATTAATTTTAAAAACAAAAAAACATATATTCAATTGTTGTTGTTACTCTTTGCAGACATATGGCAGGCCACCCACTGCCGGTGACAGTGGTGGGAAGCGCACTGTGGAGACATAAAACCATATAAAATGCACGAATGGCATTCAATAGGAACATTATTATTAATTAATTAGCAAGCAGCACACCCGTTGAGTCAGCACTTGGGGTGTACAACGAACTACCCTACGGCAAAGCAAACCATAAACTTACGTTATTGCAATGCGCGCCACATATACATGTGTATTAAAATACTTCTGTGTGTGTTTGTGTGGTTAAGCCAACAGTGCCAACAAACTTTGCTATTGCCACCACAATGTGGGGGTTGTGGTAGCAACATCGCCAACGCCAACGTAACATTGTTGTTGCTCTTGCTCTATCGCGCTTTTTTTTGCTTTTTTTTTTGCTCTTTATTCACTCACCCAGCTATGAATCTTTAGCAGCATTACCGTCATTATCAACGCATTCGTCAGCATTGGCGACGCCAGCCAGCCAGCTAGCCAAATAACGCCGCCACCGCACACCGCTTTGTCGCCTCACATGCGAGGTTAGTCAAGTGTGAGCGTTCTTTCGTTTGCGCAAAATTTCGCCGTGACGCCGATGACGACGCGCACATTTGCTGTTTTCCCTTTTCAACTATCGCTGCCTGCTTTTGCTAATCATATTTACTTGCCAATAGCTTACCATAGAGCTGCACGCCATACGGTTGGACGGCAAGCGGCAAGTAGCAGTTAAACAGCAAAAACCACCACCGACCCACCCACCGGTTCAGACGTCGTTTGGTGCGCTGCACTTAGTCTCGTTGGCGCCAGCATGCTTTGGAGTTGTTTATATTTTTCCCCCCGTTTTTTTTTTCTTTTCTGGCTGTTTTTGTGTCTCTTTATTATTTTTTTGTTATTGTTTCCTATAAAGCACTTCGAAACTATTTTTATTTTCGGTGTTCACTTAGCGCTTCAACGAATTCGGTTGCCTTGACGTTTGCACTCCGCGCCGCGGTCGGTATATTGGCAGGAAGCATATGTCAGATTGTCCAACCGTGGCGTTGTTTGATACATGCGCTGGCAGTTGAGAGAGACGCCTCCGAGCAATTTGCTGCACTTCGTCATACCAAATATGAATATACATATCCATATAGGAATATAGTTATGTATATATATATATGTGCTTGTATAGCAGTAAATATAATTGTTATCTGTTGTGCAGGTGGCAAACAATTGCGCTGTGGTGCCACATTGTCCTGTGCATTGCTTGCGCGCTGTGAGAGTTGCGTTCCACTTGACCACATATCTACTGCGGAAGCCAATGGTAGCAAAGTTGGCGGCGTGAGAATTCTAAAAATAGCATTATCACCAGGGAGTGAATAATATAAGTAATGTGTGCTACACAATACATAATTACATACATAACTTTAATAAATATATACTACATACTCGTATGTATATGCCTGTAAGCAAAATGTTACTCATACGCCATGTCGACCGCCTAGTCATAATACAGTTTGTTCGTTCGCCTTGCCACGCGCCTGAAAAGTATTACTGAACTTTACAAGGTTGTTCATTGTGACTCGTTACCATGCTCGACTACATGTCTGACACTCACTTTTATTTGCTTCCACATACATACAAACATACAATACATATGTATGGAGGTATACATTCGTTACGCTGCACTGCGCATGCAGACACGCTTATATCCTGGCTATCGCTGATTGCATTTATACCGCGTGGCAATTGTCAGTTTTTTATGTGGTTTGAGTGGCATACTTCCGTTGGTGGCGCCTCTTGCAATTTGTTTTGTCAAATTTTACTTCGAATTGTGCGCACATACACTCATACTTACATACATATATGAATTCATATGTACAAATACTACTTTGTTGATTTGGTTGTTATTTTTTTCGGTGGTGGCATTAGTCATGCTCAACAAAAGTGTGCAAATACACCAAATGTTGTATGGTATATAATTTACCGTTTTCCTTTGTGTCTGCGGTTTTGTGTGAAGAATTTTTTATTTGAGATTGTGATGGCGTAATTATCCTTTAGTGTGCATATTTTGATTTTTTTTTTTCTCAAAGCAAATTATTTTGCAAATAATACAGCGCTGTTTGGTTAGGAGTGTGAGGCTTTGGAGGGTGTATTGACACTTTAAATTATAAAAAATACTATGAGAAATTAACTAAAGAGCTCAGTTGAGATTTAGAAAACCAATAATTTATAAAATAAAACGAAATTAGGGCTGAGTGTGGTCAAATTTGTTTTCAATACAAAACGATATTTTTAGCTTTTTTTAATATTTAAAATTTTAGTATAAATTTTCCTGTCTAAATTATTTCATACACTTCCGGTTTAATTTCTGCAATAAAATTTTGTTTAAATTATTATTTTTTTAATTTTATTATTTGTTAATTATTTTTATATATTTTTTTATACTTTTTTTATTATTTGTTAATTATTTTTATATATTTTTTTATTTTTTTTATTTTTTTATTTTTTTATACATAATTTTTTTGACTTTTTTGTATGAATGTAAATTTTTTCAATTTTATTTTATAATTTTTATTTATAATTATTTTATTTATTAATTATTCACTCATCTAGCAAAAATTTTAAAAATATTTAAATTATATTTAATAATTCATGCACGTACTAAAATTACAAAAAAACACAAAAATAACAACAATAAATAGCTTTAACTCCCACAAAATTACCTCGTTTGCGCAAACAAATGCAACGCTGTTTCAATCAAATAATCTTACTTACGTGTTTGATGCCCTTCGAAGTCCCGAAGATATCGGCACTTTAAATAATGAAAATGTTCATTAGAGCCACCTTTTGCAACACCAACAAATGCAGTTAGCCATTGTACGATATTACGCGCCATTTCTTTATCTCTATCTCAGACAAAAATCCACTTTATTGTGCAACACAAGCACAAACACCTACAAATATGCAGTCAATAGGAGGGACATGGCATTGGAAAAAAATCCCAACAACCGACAACAACAGTAATTAAATGACAGCAACGTACGCATTGTTGACATTTTGTGCTCATTTTTGAGACCCAAAAACAAAAAAAAAATACAGAAAACATACTTATTTACATCGATTGGTAGTTTCGAAGCTGGAGCGTTGAAACGCAACTGAAATGTGACGAAAGGACGTGTTGAGCGGCGATAAATAGGAAAAACAAAAAAAAAAACCTACAAAAAAACAAAAACATACAAGCCATCAGCAGTCAGCCAGACTGTCTACATGACTATATGACTAAGTGACAGCAATGGACGCCAGCATGTCCAAGCGCACACCGCGCTGCTCGCTTCTGTTTGATTGGGGTGTGTGTGTGTGCATGTGTCTGTGTTTGCATGCATGTATTTTCATTTATTACCATTTTTCCTGACTAAGACACCATATGCGTCCATGGGGTGGGTCGGTAGTCCGTGGAGCAGCACACATTATTGGTTGGCTGTGGCCTGGCTATGCGTTTGAGGTTTGGCTCTCACACGCTTGTTTGCTTGTTGGGTATGAAATTTCCCAGGACGAATTCAGTTGCGAACAGAGCGCCGCCGTGTACGGAAACCTGCGTTGGTGTTACCCAAATAAATATTTTTTTATTAAAACTAGAGTTTGAAGTTGAATTGAAATTCTGTTTAATTTTTAGAAACGTTGAATTAGAAGCGATTGTTAACAATTAAGGCGATAAATAGTTCACAACCGAAAACAGTGCAAATATAAATTATTTGAAGAAAGAGCGAGAATTGTCAATGCTGAAAGTGTTTATTATTGTGGAAAATGTTAAGAGGCCAGCTAAGTTTCTACGCTAAGCACTCAATACACTCGCGCATTGAATTGTTGTGTGCCATCAGCGGACGTGTATGTAATGTGTGGAAATAAATAATAATTGACTATTTATAAATGTATTTATTGTGGTGGCTTAGGCGCTGAAGACTCTGCAGAAATTGGTTGTGTGTGTGTGAAATGTCTTTAAGCATTCGAAAAAATAAAGATTATAAAATTTTTGACTTTATTAACTGGAAATATGGCTTCCTTCTTAATTTTATTTTGATTTGCGTTTTTTTGCCATCCATATGTGCAAGTTTTGTAAATATTTATAAACGTTAATTTTTATTTATTTTTTGATAAATTGTTTTGTATAAATAAACTTTTATAAGAAATGTATAAATATGAGTTTGTTACAGTTTAGATTGAATCACAGTTGTTAAAACAAAAAAAATATATAAATATTAACTGCCTTCTCGGTTTTTATAATATTTGAGGTTATGTTAAAAATGCAAAAAAATATTATTTCCTTTATTTTTTTTTGTTATTATTATATATTTTTAATAGCTTCTTAATATTTTATTTTTATATGGGCATTTCCGCCAGAAGGTCCACCACAGACAAAATATTAAACATTATTAGAATTACAAAGGTTTTGCATATTTTCATAGGAAAATATTTAAATTAATTTTAAATTAATTCATAACCAATTACGAGATATACCAAAGCCAAGTCGAATTGGAGCTACTTTTCTCATTTCGACTTTTCTACTGCATTTGTTTTTTCGTCAAAATTGTTAAAGGAACCTAAAATGCATAAGAAAGCATGCGATTGCAAATAACTGTAAGTTTTTGCTCTCTTATTATCCTATATTTTAATGTCCCGTGCGACATAAAAAAACAACACTTATTCCCACTGCATCGCAAATATAAGCAGCAAGCTCGCCAAATTTTGGGTATAAACAGTAAATTTTAATACAATTAAAATAAAAAATACCTTGTTCAAAAATCAGAAGATTTGTGTGGAATTTAAAAATTGAAATTTATTTTTTGTCTTATAAAATTGACTTAAGTATGTAAATAGATACATTTACATTAATTATTTAAATATGAGCAAAAACCGCACTTTAAATTCCACTGAAATAGTTATTCAAGTAGATTTTGGCGAAAATTAAAGGCTTCCAAATCAAAATAAGAGTGCTCATTTTAACAAGGTTGTAAGAGAAAATCGTTTGCTTTTAAAAGTGACAAGTTAATGCATGAAATATTATTTTCTTGATAAATCTCTTAACTAAAATTAAGAAATCCTTTAGTTGCTTTTCTAAAATATTTATTTTTTTTAAGGTAACTGCTCTCAGTTTAAAATCAAATTTATATTATCAAGCCTAGTTGATTTTATAAAATAAATAAAATACTCTTCATTAGAATATAATTTGTTTGCAAGGAGCCGTCGATGGAGTGGGAGCAGCTATCAAAAGGAAAGTCTAGCAGATAACGAAATCCAAAAATTTGTATACCCGAGGACAGCATTTTCTGAAAAAAACTGTATTTCACATTCATAATACTATTTTCATTTCATACTATAGAATTTTTGTTGTGTTTCTCGTTGGATATTAGTTAAAATAAATACATTTATTACTTTTTTAAGCCATTTTATTGGACTTGTTGTTAAATAATTCCGTATTATAACAACAAAATCAACTTAAATATTATGATGGAAAAAAAATGTCCCGTGCGACATGTCCCGTGCGAATGTGGTTAATAATTAATTAAAAAAAAAAACTATAAATTATTTTTGGATGAAATTCATACCATCTTTAAAGGTCATCGATGCGCAACATTTTACAATCAAAAACATTTGAATATTGCCTCACAATTCGCTGAAATCGCCGTTTGAATCGTTGTCCCCAAAAACGACTTCCATTTTTTGTCCCGTGCGAATGCCTTGGTTTTTTGCAATTATCTTGAAAATGAAAACCGTTCCAAAATCAACCGTAACACTAAATGTAGAGCTAATGGAGGGCTATTAAAAAATCCTACTGTCAAAATTAAAAAACATTTTAGTTCATATTTTTTTTTAGTTGAAAGGCGTACGATTGTCCCGTTCGACATGGCGGAAATTCATTTTTCATATGCTTGTAATATTCTAAAATCTCTCTGTTTAAATTCTTTTATTAATTAAAATGAACCGTAAGCCTAGAAAAAAATTAAAGACATTGCAATAATATTTTTAAAAACAGTTCCTAAATTATTTAATATATATATTAGAAATCAATTTTGATTTACTTTTAATTTCCTATAAAAATATTTTTTTTGAATTCTTATTTTATTTTACATTTTTTTTAATTTCTAATTTAATATTCTCTTTACTAAAAATACTCTTTGTAGTAAAACTTGTGACAACCCCCTTCTAAACAAAAATTTAAATTATTTAATAAATTTATTTAATTTTTTTGTATATAATTTGTAATTTGCTATTTTTATTAATTTATCTTATAGTTCATCAGCAATTTAATTAATTTGTACAAAATTTTATAGTTTTTAATCGATCACTGATTAATCTTAATTGCACAAGTACATTACTCATACGCCGTGGCATGCCAGTTTTATACAATTCTGATCACTATAAAACCTTTACAACCATATACATATGTATGTGTATAAATATCTCATCATAAACTATGCAGCAGTCATATGTAAAATAGCTTTTGAATTGAAATTGAATGTCACTTCCTGAGTCCTTCGTCGTAAAACTCGTCGCCGCCGTTCAAGTTCAATGCGATATCAATTGAAAGTTTTACAACACCATAAATAATTAAATGGTTCTATTGATTTTACAACCGCAATGCATTTACTCATCCGTAATGAGCGCAACCAACCAACTACCGTTACCTTACCTTCGCTTTAACGGTTTTCTTTTTTTTGTAATTTAAGTTGCATAATATTTATTTATTTATATTTTTTGCTTTCACTACTACGCGTCCTTCGTTTCTGACTGTGGTGGTTCCCAGTTAGTTGGTTGAGAAGTGGAATCACGCTCCGCCTTGTCTGTTATTGTGTTGATTGGTGTTGTAGCAACCGCACACCAATCGCATATATTTGTATATCTTATATAACGGTTAAACGCAAGCAATTTCCCTTGCATGTCGAGACATCCCGTCCATTAAGTGACCATTGACTCTTCTGCCCTGCTATGCAATGTGATGTCATGTCGGTCACCCTCCGTGTGTATGTGTGTGTTTTTTTTTTTGAGTTTGAATGCTTTGGTGTGGCTCTGCAGGAAGGTGTTCGCTTCAAACTTTGGCTAACTGAGATTCAAATTGAAAATTGTATATGCAATGAACAGTTTGTGTGGAATTGTTGATTGAATTTTCGCTAAAAATAATTAAATTTTTTGATTATGTGTGTCTTGAGGTGTTTTTTTTTTTTTTGCTTATGTACTTGATTTATATTTAATTAAGTTATTTAATGAATTTTTTATATTCCCTTAGAAATCATCAAGATGTCCGAGTATTGGCTTATTTCAGCCCCTGGCGACAAAACCTGCCAACAAACGTTCGACACCATGAACAATCTCACCAGCAAACAAAATAATCTATGCAACAACTATAAGTTTCATATACCCGACTTGAAGGTAAATGACTAATTGTGCGATTTTTAATACTTTTTAAAAAATAAAAAATATTTTTTTTATTTTTAAAATTTTTAATAATTTTTTTTATATATATTTTTCGCAAAATAATACCTTTTTCTTAGATTTAATAATATATTTTTTAATTGAAAAAGACTATAGTGTCCTTTGAAATCGTGGTTATTTGAAAAAATGTTGCCTATAATTAGGCGTTTTATATACATATTTTTTCTAATCCTTTCTTATTCTATTTTTCTTAAATACATTTAATAATATTTTGTTTATTTAAAAGGACTTTAGAACCCTTTTAAATCGGCGTTATAGCAGAAAAATGTTGCCTACAATTAGGCGTATTACTAAATAACATGCAGAAATGTAGCTTTTTCGATTTAATCTAAGTTTTTTGACAAAAATAATTTAATATAACTATTTTCGATTATGGTCTGAATATATAAAATTACTTATATTAAATTTCTATACCAAAATTATTTTTTGAAATAAACTGTCTAATTTGATAATCTAAAAGCTACAAAAAAATGAAAAATCATTAAACAAACTGTTAATGGAAACAAATTTAGTAAATAACAAGTAAGGAAACGCTAAGTTAGGGTTCAACCGAACATTTTATACTCTCGCAATTTTTTGCTATATTTTTATTAAGATCACACACAATTTGACTCATATATTCGGCATAAAGTCCAATAGGAAGACGAAAATCATCATATACAATATATAGGCTAAGGTAATTTCTGAACCGATTTCACTCATTTTCATCACCAACATACATTATATCTGAGAGTATATGCTCACTTAATTTAGATTACTAAGATATTTCACATATTAACCGATTTATAAGCTACATATTAAGCCCATCGTATTTTTGAAAATCCTATAATTAACTATATGAGAGTTAGGGGATTTAACCATTTCTGGTACAGAGACACACTATTAGAAGAAAACGATTTCCTCTGAATTAAATTGAGATATCTAAGAGATTTACCGATATTTTCGGTGAAAAATTACTCTTAGCCACCGAGTTCTTCATATTCGATAGCCGGGACATTGAAAAGTTATATTCCGATTTCGACAATTTTTTCACAAGTATATCTTATAAAGTGAAGGAATCAGATAGACTTCCAAACTTAGTTATATGGGAAGTTGTCGTGGCTGTGAACCGATTTTCCACATGTGTCATCAGGGTGTCAAGAAAATATTATATACCGAATTTCATTCGAATCGGTCAAGTAGTTCCTGAGATATGGTTTTTCACCCATAAGTGGGCGATGTCACACCCATTTTCCATTTTGTACAATTGAGTATTTCTGACGTTTTTAGTTAGTGAGTTAACCCACTTTTAGTAATTTTCAACCTAACCTTTGTATGGTGGGCGTGGTTATTATCCGATTTCAACTAATTTCATGGTGTGTGGTGGGGTACGTAAGAGAACCGACTGCAGAAAGTTTGGTTTATGTAGCTTTATTGGTTTGCGAGATATATACAAATAACCGAATTGGGGGCGGGGCCACGCCCACTTCCCCAAACAAATTACATCCAAATAAGCGCCTTCTTAGTGCGATCCTTTACTCCAAGCTTTACTTTTATAACTTTATTTATAGCTGCGTTATGACACTTTATGTGTTTTCGGTTTTCGGTCATTTTGTAGGCGTGGCAGTAGACCAATTTTGTCCATTTTCGAAATAAAATTTTAATGTGTGCCAATGTCTTAATGAAGATATCTTAATTTTACTCAAGTTACAGCTTGCACAGACGGACGGACGGACGGACGGACAGACAGACATTCATTCGCCCTGATCATTTTGATATATATAACCCTATATCTAACTCGTTTAGTTTTATGATTTACAAACAACCGTTATGTGCACAAAACTATAATACTCTCTTTAGAAACTTTTGTTGCGAGAGTATAAAAAATGTTTCTACGCAAATGTAAACATAAATAATAATGTAGCACAAATCCAAAACTTGTTAAAGTCTCTACTAAAAACCTTGCAAAATCTTGCAGGTCGGTACACTCGATCAATTGGTCGGTCTCTCCGATGATTTGGGTAAACTGGATACTTATGTGGAGCAAATTACACGCAAAGTTGCCGCCTATTTGGGTGAGGTGCTCGAGGATCAACGCGATAAGTTGCACGAAAATCTACTCGCCAACAACAGTAAGTACAAATGCGATTACCAAAATACACAAAAACATGTAATTAAATAATATATATAGAAAAACATATTTATGTATGTTAACAATAATTAGTAAATTTAGTTTGAAGTATATTTTTTGGTTTTAAGACTAAAACAAATTTCTTCTTACTTGTGACAAAACACGTTTTTTGTAGAAAACAGAAAAAAACAGAAAATAGCAGAAAAGAAAATAAAAGTATAAACTAATGAAAAGAGCAAGAAGAAAGTTTTGTATACAATAACACCAACAAAATATGTTTTTTTAGTAGAAATCGTTTGGAATGCCAAAATAGTAATTAAAATTAAAAACAAAAAAAACATTAAAACCAAAAAAATTCCAATAACAAAATTAACAGCAACCGTATTAACAACATTTAAACTTTGGTGCATTTATTTTTGCAAAGCCCTTTAACTAAAAAAAACTAACTATGTTTGCCTACCCAAGATGGAATGAAATAGTTTACATATTTTACGTTTTGAATGCCCCAAAATACGCATATTGTGTATACAACACACCATCACTAGCGTTTATTGCCTTAAAAACAGATATTTATTCAAATTGCTACTAAAACAATTTTATGAAAATTATTATTAGATTTAGTGCGTACAAAGTACAGATTTAAAAACTAATCGATTTTCAGCTGGAAACAAGCGGTGTCTGTGATTAATAAAGAATTAACAATGAAAATAAACTCCACTAAGTTCCCCCTTTTCTTGATTTCTTCTTTTTTATTATTATTATTATTTAATTTAAATTGTTTGGTTACTGGTTTCTTTAGTACTTAAAATTCATATTTTTTATATTTTTTCTCTTTATGTTTGTTTAATATAATTTTAATTTTTTTGTTTAATTTTTCAAAAATTTGTTTTTGCTTTTTCACCAAATTTTTTTCGTGCTTTTTTTTTGCATTTATTTCATTATTCAATTCATGCGCACCATCATCACATCTCAGTCTGGCAACACTGTGTGTCGCTTTGTCGAGATGCGCTTTTTATAAAGCCTACTATTTTTTTTATCTTATACATACAAACGTTGAGCAGAATTGTAAAAAAACAGACCAAATAAAATTATTGTGTTGTTGTTTTTTGTATTATTGTTTTTTTTTTTTAAGTGCCAACTATGTCATTTACCACTACATGCATACATACATACACACCAACATTTACCACTAACAATTATTTACATATGAATACATACAAGGTCCAACATGCATATTTACAAACATACTATGTACATACATACTCATATATTAAGTACATGTGTATTTTAATGTAGGCTCCCAGATTATATAGTACATTGACCATTTTTAGTGATTTGACGACCCACCCCATACGCCTTAAAATCTCACACTTCGACGCGTTTTGGTTGGTCTAAATTTTCTATGGCACAACAATTCGCAAATTTTTTTTATTACTTTCTCTTCCTTTGTGCTCGCACGAATATGTTCAAAAACAGAATGACGTGTGATTAGGGTAATTCTATTTATTATTGAAATTTGGGTAGCCCATTTCCACTGCACAATGACTAATCATGAAAGGAAAGTTGGAAGGACTGTTGTGACAGGAATTTCGCACAGAAAGTTTGATTGAGTAGAAAATATATAGCGTTTGACCATTAAGTGAGATTACTCTTTAATATAACGGTAATATTATAATAATCATATACTTGTGTCTGTATATATATATATATGTATTTTCATAATGTACATATGGGTTTTTCAATTTTAGATTCAACAAAAGTTCATTTCACATAACTAAAAAATGCCTGAAATTTAAATTCTTAAAGCGTTATCACACAGAGCCAAATGCAAATTATATGTTTCTTAATCCATAAACTAATTGATTTAAACGAAATCGTTATCTTTTAATTATTCGAAGGAATGATAGACCCGTTACAATTTCATAACACATAAAAATGCTAATGTTATGGGAGCATTAAAACTGTAAAAAATAACATCTGAATCACTTAATTCTTGTTACTTTTATATGTGAACATTTTGTTGAAATATTTCGCAGTTATCGATAACATTTGACGGAATAATTCTAGAATAATAGTTGAAATTCGAAATTAAGTACACAAAACAAAGTTATCCCAAAATTATCGATTTATCATAAATGATTATCGATAGTTCGATATCGATTACCGATAAATATTTTTAATAAAAAAATATTAAGATTTCGTATAACAAATTTTTTGTGATCGAACAATTATCGATTTATCATAGAAAATTATCAATAGTTCGATATCGATTACCGATACAGAATTTTATTTCATTAGCTGAAGAATTTCGTATAGGAATTGCTTCTCCATCGGTTTTTATACCTCAATTAGGTTGGTTTTTTTTAAGTTTCTATCCATGATATTCAGTGGAGGATTCCCAGGGGGGGATATTAAAAACCCCCTTTTTGGTTTTAAAACACCCCCTAAACTCAGAGAAAAATATATGTTTGTTGATATGGGTTTGGAATGAGGTTATTGATCAAAAAAATCATATCAAATTATAAGCAATTATAATAAGTTACAAGATTTTTGTTCTTATTCATATAATTCTCTACATTTGTACAAGCAGTATCGCTGAAGTTCAATGATTAATTGAGGATTACACGGGATCTCACATTCCATGTTATATTTTCCTTGATTTTTGAAAGAATTCTTCTAGTATGTCATCAACTAACAGATCAATATCCCTATGAATATTCATTGATGTTAGACCATTAAGGCTATCTTGACCTGTCGTATTTCGTAAATAGGTTTTAATTCTCTTTAAACTTGAAAAACTTCTTTCCGGTGATGCTATTGAAACAGGCAATAACGCCAATATGCGTAAAATCTTGAAAAAATTCCCAAAAGACGTTTTGTTCACTGCTTCTAAAGCTTCGAGAGCATTCCGAAAATGCTTGCCTGAAGTTAGCTGTTTCCACATTTTCACCTCCGCAAGAAAGTTTCATAAAAGGAAAATATTTCTCGAGCTTTTTTAGCGTCAAATTCGTACTTTGGGAAAAATGCACAAAAAAAAACGTGTCCTATAATAACTGAATTTTCGCGAGGGAACTGCTATATTAAAAATACGTTGAGTAAAAAAAATTTTCGTTAAAACCCCCCCAACAAATTTTTTTTCTGGATCCGCCACTGACGATATTTATAACCTATTCAAAATTTAAATTGTAAATTTTGTAAATAAATATTTAACGTTATCAGAATTGAAAGAATGATTTCTTTATTTGGTACTCATATTAATTTCAGTTTCCTTTCTAATTTCATATGCTCTTATTTCATATATTATACTGATATTGTTCTTATCAATTTCCTAGTCGATAACATCAAATCAGCTGTTTTGTGACGTCACTTTAGCTGAACTTTTGTTTAGTTGTTATTTAGAAAAAGCATATTCTTTAACTGAAAATTGAAGTACATATATGACATTGTGTATAATTTATATACTATTATTAAACTATTCACCACAACAACAAAAATATATTGCTAAGTTAACGAATATCAAATTTAATTTTTACTCATAAACGTAAAACACATAAACTCCCTATCACCTCATAAACTGTTGCTAAACATTTTCATTTCTTCATTATTTTTTCTGTAAATTTTTTATTAACGAAATTTGTTGTAAAAACCTTTATTGAATATAGAAAAACATATTTAATACAAAATCAGCGAACTTATATTGCCTCAGCTTTTGAAAGACATATGGTTGATATCCTTAACGGCTTGACTTGCCAAAGTGTAAATACGTATTAGCGCCACGTGTGCGCCTCGGTCGCCAAGTCAATCGTTTAACCGACCAATCACTCGAACAACCAACCAACCATCCATCCAGAAAACCAATTAGTTTTTAAATCATGCTCAGTGAACAAAAACAGTGTTTTGTTATTGTTGTTGTTGTTCAATTGTCAATTTATTTATGTTTGTTCGTTCGTACGTTCGCTCGCTCGCTCGTTCGATTATACGTTGTATCGTTAATACAGTTCATTAAGAATCACTTCAACACACTCGTTCCATTTAAACGCAATATGTTTCATTATTTGTTATTATTGTTTTTGTGCACTACTGATTGTTGTGTTCACCAAAATGAACTTGCAACATTTATGTTTTTCTCTTTTTATATGGCAAATGTCTATTTTTTTTTTTTTGAAAATGTAATGTTTGTGAAAGAACACCGTGTTGAATTCGAATTGTTGGAAGTGCACGCAAAAACACAGCTATTTTTGGGAGATCTCTTTTTTGTTGTTCGTTTTTGTATAGAAATTTATTAAATTATTTAAATTTTTTGTTATAATTTTGGTGTTTGTTTTTGAAAATAAATATGCATGTACAGATGTTTGTTTGTTTGTATGTACATAGGACATGTGTTTTTTATTTACATACATACCTGTATGTATGTATGTTTTAAAATAGTTTGGACAGTTTGTGTTCGCTTTTCTTCTAAGTTGTTTAACTTATATGCTGAGTTTGTATTTAAGACTGCTTTTATTTTGTTTATTTTGCAAGCAGTGCTTTTGAACGTCAAAAAACAAAAAAGTATTGAAAATGCTTAAAGGATAATATTGATATTTGAAATATAAACTAAATACGATATATCCTCGACTTTCCCATATTTTATTGTTCAAATGGCAGTGATTAATTGTTTTTTGCTTCTTGATGCCGTCCTATTGTTTGAAAATTCCTTTGAAACTATGGACATTTTTGAAAAAAATCGTTTCAAAATATTATTTGAAAGGTCTTTAACGCATCATATTTATCTGGATTCATTTCACAAGATCTAAAATAAACTGTTAAAGTAAACAATTTACGCCAAATTTGGTTTAATGATCACTCAAAACTCTATACTCGATTAAAAGATTAGCTAAAACTTAAAAAAAAAATTTTGAAACTGCCTTGACTTTTGAAATTTTTGAAACACTATACCTCCATAATTTGACCATTAATCAGAGAAATAATAATTTAAATGAGTTTATTCTACAATTTCTGATATTCTTTCTTGCTTAATACGTCATATATGGGGTTAGACTATACCAAGGCCTTCGATGTATGACTTGATCCCGAAAAAAAAAATTTCGGCAATCATAAACCTCACGACCATGCATAGATCTTATGAAGCATAGACAGTTTTTAAATCAAAAATTACTTTCAGATTCCAGTTTTTTTTTCTTTCTAATAAAAATTAATAATAAGGCGTTCAAAAGACCGCTGCATTCTTAAACTTATGTTGTATTTATTATTTATATTTTTTTTTATTAATTATGTACTAATTGTTGCTACCATTTTATATTATTTATATAAAAACCTCGTTTCATCAAACTATATATATTTTTTTAACGCTGCAATGTCCGTTTTGCTGCACTGTACATACAAGAAATAAAATTTAGTTCGAAGACTTTTTTGATATATTTTGCTAGCGTTTAGATGTTTTTGCAACTCATCACTTATTTTATTGTATTATTTTAATTTAATTTTACTACTTAATCAATACTTAATTTATTTTCAATACTTTCTTATTTGAACTTACTCTCTAAAAACTCAAAACTTAGACGTTTAGCGCGCGATTTATAACAACATGTTTAACAGTTCTAGTGCATTTATGTATGTAGTGATTACTGAAAGCGAAATTGCAAGGCTTCTAACAAAGTGCCGTGAGTCAAACTAAACAAATCAGACAATTTCATAGGTTCTTCTTACTTTATAAATATTTTAATGAATTATATACTATTACAGCCCTTAGGTAATACATTTTATTATTTAAAACTTTATTTATAGTATATACGATTTAATTTTGTTATAAGCTGTACTCTGTTTATTATTTATGAACTTAAATTTAAATGCATTCCTCTTGCACTGAGGAGCGCATTTAAAGTATATTTCTTTTTGATGTGCAACTCAACTGTTAAATTTGTATTTTTTCAAATTGAAAATTATACCTGAAATGCATGAAAATGCAAAAACAAAAACAACAACCTATCAACCAATGAATGAAACAACCGACGAATTAAATAAATAAAAACAAAAACAATTCCAAAAACCTGCTGCTCGCTCGTCCTGCAACCGATAACTGCAAACAACTGTTTTGCCGCATACGTGTTACACAACGGAATGCTGCCTGCCACGCACACCTTGAAAAATAACACTCACACACTTACAACCAATATTTGTCTACATGCACAACCAAACACAATACTACCGTTACGGAATGAAATCGAAACCGAAACCGAAACCGATTTCGAAATCGTCTTCGTCATCGCCAACATCCTCACAATCCCCTCCGCCCTCTTAAACTGCACTCACAACGTCGCCAACCCAATGATCGTTCGTTCAACTGACCATCGTTTGCAACCGAATATTTCCCTTTGTACCGTTACATGCACATTTTAACTATACATATACATATGTATCTGCGTGTATGTGCATGTGTATGTATGCATATATACATATGTAATACAGGTCCTGGGCCGCCCGACGACAACACGCATGCACATTCGGAATTGACGGGTAAAGCATCAAATTTATCGAATAGTCGTGACACGACCACTACCACTACCACTACCACTTGTTCCGCATGCCACACCGGAAGCCTAAATAATTGCTCCTCTAGCGAGGCATCTGCAGCGTCTGCGTCTGAGCGTGAATATTTCGATTTGTGTGCATCGTCGCCTGTGTGCGCGTGTGATGAATGTGCTGCCAGTGCCAATGTGAGCGCTAGCGTTAGCGCGAGCGGCGTCAGCGCCTGCGCTAGTGCGAGCGCCACAGCCACCACCCTTGAGGCTGATGAATGTTATCCTTTTACTTCTTCCTCCCTGAATGTGCCTACATGCCATGCGTCCGTCAACGCATCCGCATCCGCAACCGCAACCGCCAATGCCTACGCCTGCACCTCTGCCGCCGATTGCGCTGCTGTTGTTGCTAATAATGCCTCCTATTGCTCCACATCGGCGCCCACCACAATGGTCGCTGATGAGCGTCGTAACGCTGCTGCTACTACCACTTCTACTACTACTGCTACTACTGCTAGTAAATTATTTAACAGCTTTTCCAGCAGCAATAATAACAACAACACATGCAACATAAATAACAATAATCGTTTGGGTTTGACGATCAGTTGTAGCGGCGCAAATATGCTGCAACTGCATCAGTCACAACTGCAACAACAGCATCATCCACACCAATACCAACACCACCATCAACAACAACAACAGCACCACGAACCGTTACACCTACAACATCAATTGTTGCAACACCAACACCACCATCATCATCATCAGCAGCCGCTGCACCACCAGCAACACCACCATCCGCATCATCAACACCACCATCAGTCGCCACTGTCGGACGGTGGTGAGGGACACGAACAGCAGAACTTGAAAGGCAGCAACAGCACATCGGATTTGAGTGATACGTTCGATTGGTGGTTTCATAGGCATAAAAGAAATTCGAAAAAGAGCAGGTATCTACAACATCACAAAAACAAATCATCACTCACTAACATTCCCATCCACATCCTACACTAGCCAACACCTACACCTATACACCACGACACCCAACACTAAATACCTTCAAAACCCAAAAAACACCATACACCATATACCAAATACCAACAGCCAAACATCCATCCAACCAGCCGAAATGCTTAATAAGCAATACACAACAACAGCAACAAATAATTCAAACAACTAAACACAAAACAACAACAAAAACAGCTATAGTGAAGATGAGCGCCATGCAAAGAGAAGAGATACAGATCGACCCACGAAAGTCGAGAGCCAGTCGTTATGCAATTATGTAAATGTTGTAACATTTTGTGGTTAAGATTTGTATACGAATGAGTACAATTAAATATTATTTTCTCAAATCGCAAATAAGGTCACTGATATTAGACCAATTAGATTTACAAAATCTTAAATTTTTCGATACTTTTTTAGAAAAAAAAATATATTTTATTATAATTAAATTAGTGATTTATATAAATTTATATATTTAGAATAATATATTGATTAGCTGTGTTTGATTCGCTTCTTTTCATGGCTTCGCGAGACGAAGGTAGCCAATCGAACAAGCAACTGGTATAAAACTCATGAACTGGTATAATGAACTTTAGCTGAACAGGATACTAAAAACGCGAAAGAATATATTAAAAACAGTTTTTTAAATAAAAAATATTATTTTAGTGGTATATGTAGTATTTATACTAAAGTGAATGATTATCGAATGATTCCTGAAAGAATAATATTTTTAGAAACATATTAAATAAAAATAAAATAAAATATTATATTAGATTACATTTTTGTTGCAATATCAGCAATGACTCTATTTGCGATTTTTGATACAATATATAGAATACAAAGTTTTCAAAAAAACATTCGACAACTAAAATTAGTAACAATTAGCAACTTGAAAATTAAACAGCAGAGAAAATGTTGCAATCTTTTATAAATTTAAACCAGACGCGCTAACAATTTTCGCTTTCTTTTGCTAATTATGAGTAGTTTTACGAATATATGATAATTACTAAGCTGCTACAATGAAACTAAGTAATTTGCAAATATTTAAATAACGATTTTGTATAAGAATTAAGTTAATTGTAAAAGATTTAGAGCAATAGCAACTGCAGCACTTACATACACATAAACAGAAAAAAATACACGATAAAAATAACAAAGGATATACGCCCAGGCACAGAAAGCATAGAAGCGCACAAATTAAAAATACACATACATACATACATGTTTATGTACACAAAAATATTAAATACTAGCATACTCACCCACAACACAAACACATTTAACGCCCACACAATGAATCAAAAAACAAAAAAATGGAAGAAGCACTTACACAGGGTTTACACGTTCAATCAGCGTTAACAATCATACACCACTCTGTAGATTCATCAAAAATAATTAATTTCCATAATTATCGATACACAATTAAATACAAATACATTTACATATATACACCTATACATACATCAAATGCACCTAATCACCCAAAATCAGAATCAAAAATCCAAATTGAAATTGAAATTATTGAATTGCCAATTTGCCAATGAAAACCTAACCAAATCAATCCAATCACGTCAACACGCGCGCCTCGTTATCTCTCTTTCTCTCTCTCTCTGTGTCTCTATCTCTCTCTCGATGCTCATTTTTTATAGCAGTCGCTCATCAACGTTTCAATTAAATATAAACAATGGATTTAATTTCACACCAACTCATAGATCGTCCCCAGTGAGTAGTTGTTGTGGCAGTAGTAGTCATGGTCGTTCCAGTCCGGACACAGATTTGGGCGAACCACCGGCATTCCCATTAAGTCCAGGTTAGCATGCCTGGTTTACAATTCTTAACTAAATATTCTATTTTTTGTCTTTAAATAATTATGTTTTGGATTTTATTTTTTTATCAAAAATGTTTCGTTCTTTCAGTTCCATGGATATTATTTGTTATTTTTTACAATAACTTCTTCGTTTTCCTTTATAAATACTTGTATACCACATGAGTACTACGCGTATTTCGTTGTTTCACATACGTATGATTTCACAAGTTCTTCGCTCTCTCTCAAATTTTCTCTTTCTCTCTCTCACACACATGTTTTTACTTCACTCTGTCGCACACACTTTGCCTATTACTCGTGTAATATCACCGCAATTTGTGTAAATTAATTTGTAAATTTGCCAAATATGTTAGTCAAAACATGTAAATCATAATTGCAGTATACAACAACACATACATACAGAATCCTATATATATATACAAGTACAATTTATATATAAATATACATGTATAAGGTGACTCATAAAGCTGGTTTCTAGGTGAGATTTTAATAATGATAGAATGTAACAATATATAATAGCTTAATAAGTTGCTGAAGTGTTAAAATTCTATGTAAATAGCAAATGCGCCTAATTGTATGCCACAACATGGCATATATGCGCAGTTTTGATTATAATTCGACATCTCAGTGTTGGAATCTTGAGCAAAGAGTTGTAGTCTGACATTTCTCGATATTTTTTCATATTATATAATTTTTTTCTTTAAATAATGAACCGGAATTAAGGAATTTTTTATTTTAATATTTTCTCCAGATCATTTTATGAGTATTAAAATTTCAAAAATTTGGACCGGAAGTAAATTTAACAGTAATCAAAAGATTTCAAAATGTTTTTCTAAAAAAAAATTCGGTTTTTGAAATAATGATAAATATCTGTATTACATAAGGTAATCATTATATAATAAAAGTACTAATATTTTTTTATTCAAAAAAGAAAAAAAGTGAAGATTTTCCGAAACATTAATTTTTATAAATTTAATATACTAATATATTTATAAAAAAAAAATGTCCGAATCATTAATTTTAGTATAAAGATGTTACAACATTTTTTGAAAATATTTTTTTTTTTATAAATGAATTCATGAATTCATAAAAATGTTATCTAATAAAAAAATGTACTCATACATACTTGTTTTGAATTTTCCTTGTATTTTCTGAAATTTTCAATACTTTGAACTACAGAGCTGTGCAGAATATTTATAACCTCAAAATAGAGAAGCTTACTTTTTTGATAAGAAAATTATTAATTTCGTATTTTTTATACTGTAAATATATATATATTTTTTTTTTTCAATTTTAATGATCTAATTTATGAGTCATCCTATACCGTTATTTTAACACGCTCACTTAATGTACAGCAATTCATAAAATGAACAATGAATATATATAGTAATTTACTTGTTTACCCTTACATCAAAAAGATCGTAACGTTTAATACATTCCAAACACAAAAATTATGGGTTCTTGAAACAATTTTTACTCAAACAGACTTCCAAAACACACGCCCTTTCAACAAACCAAAAAAAAACAAAAACAGTTTTCTACATATTATATATGACACCCATTTACTTCCATTTCCCCTCCGTTCTACAGTCAGTCTTTCTTTTGCGCTCATTGAGTTGTGTTTTAAAAATAACTGTTTTTTGTTGTATTTTTTACTTGCAATATTGTTGACATATCAGTTTTTTTTTTTTACATTTACCAAACTATGATTTGTGTGTGATGTTTTCTTTGCTCTATTTTCACGCCGCACAGTGTATTAAGCTGATATACCTTGAGTGTTTAACCACCACCATCTCACTAGCTACTTGCATACATATGTACATACATACATGCATACAACCATATGTATAGACGCATCATACATAACTGTTAATGTTGTCCACCCAAAAATGTGTCCATATGTTGTTGTAAACCACAACTCACCACAACCACCCACCACAACCTCAAGTGTGTACCACCCACCAACGTTCACCGCTCACCGCTCATCTGCGCTTTCAACAAGCGAATCAATATACAACAATCTTAAAAAAAAAGAGTATATTTATGCAATAAATGTGGAGAAAACTTATAATTAAATACAATTTGTTTGTTGTTGTTATATATATTTTTTTAAGCAATCAAAGGTCGTGTGTATTTTGTTGCTGCTGTTTTACGAATATTTTATGCCAAAAGAAAATGTGTGTGTTTCGACAAGTGTTAAAAAATGAAACACATTGTATTACTATGAAGTTTATATTTGAAAAAAATATTGTGCAATATTTATTTTATTATTTTTACAGTATTAGTGTAAATGTTATGAGTTGTAATTACTTTTAAGTTTTTATATTTTAATTTATATCGAAAATACAGTTTTTTAATTTTATAAAAATGTTATACTGCCTTAATAATATTTTTTCTTAATTATATATGTATGTACTTTTGCTTACAAAAAAAAATTAAAAAAAAATTAAAAAAAAATATATTTTTCATTTTCGTCTTAAACATTTCATTGTTATTTTAATATTATTAATTTATTTTTTAACTATAAATTATTTTTTTTTTTACCAAAATATTCATGTCCACCGTAGTTTTTAAGCTTTAGCTGAATATTTAGATCACAACACATTTGTACGCCTGTTATTTATTTACTGTTATACTTAGTTATAAGCTTGTTTATCGTATCTCAGTTACTTCATTGCTTGCTATTTTGCTAATTGTCCAAACTTGTTTAACCGATTTTGTTCAGTGTAATCAATAATATTTTGTGCTACTTTCCCATTTCTGTTTTGCCACCTTCTCTATAACCCCTAATCTAACAGTGTCGTCTCCCAAAAATGGTCGTGTGTTTGTCGTGCTGTGACTAACCCAACTAAATATGTACTATAACTTACTACTATTTTATTGTCGAAATTCCAAAATTTATTCACATACTGAATAGCCACTAATTTATTTCAACAAAAAAAAAAAACAAACAAACAAAAAATGAAACCACCACTTAAAGTTACAAATACAATGTATAACTTCAATGTGTTGTTATAAACTATGTATGTACTTAACTCGAGTAATAATGCTTCTGAATCTTTTTTCACACTTTTTTATTATTACTTTTTTCTTATAAAATAAAAGAAACTAGCGTAGATTTGAGCTGCCGATGAAATGTCAAATTTATTATATAGAAAAGAATTAAGATTTAAGCTTAAGTGCGGCTTAAATCTACGCTCATCGTCAAATGTTTGCGTTCATTAAAATAGATATTAAAAAAAGTTGAAAAATAAAAAAAAAGAAATATTTTAAAAACTAGAAAATAATAATTCTCTTAACCTCAAAATCGTTTACAATATATTTCCAAAAAATAGCACGCAAACATTTGACCTTAATTTTTCCATAATTATTTATTTATTTTTTTAATAATTTTTATTTACATATAAATTTATAAATTTGCATATACTCTAAAAAATCTCTTATTTAAAATATTTAAAATATGTTCCACATACCAAGAACGCCACTAATCGTTTTTTTACATTTTCTTCAACATCGTCTGCACTTTCTCGTAATTTACAATCTTCGTCGCCACTCGTCAACTTTTCACACGCACAGCCGATCTTTCCGTGTACATTACCCGCTTTCAATGGGATATGGCCAAGTACCCGATTAAGCAGTCGTTGCGCAATATTGCCGATATTATTTCGAAACAAATTGGGCAAATCGATGCGGATCTGAAGACTAAGTCAACGGCTTATAACAGTCTTAAGGGTAACTTGCAAAATCTGGAGAAGAAGCAAACGTGAGTGTGGCAAAAATTTAGATTTTTTTTTATTGAAAATTGAATCTTAAGCTATATCACTGCTGTGTTTAAAATTTTTATTTAATTAAAAAACAATAAAAACTTAATTTAATTTGCATTTTTCTTCCTTAAACTTACAGCGGAAGTTTGCTGACCCGTAATTTGGCCGATTTGGTCAAGAAGGAACATTTCATTCTCGATTCCGAGTATTTGACCACATTGTTGGTGATTGTGCCAAAGTAAGTGCCAATAATTCATAGCTTGCTGGTCTTTTATTCAATAATTTCTTTAAATTTCTTTTTTTAGAATCCTAGCTAACGATTGGTTAGCCAACTACGAGAAGATCACCGACATGATCGTGCCACGTTCCTCGCATATGATCACACAAGACAATGATTATTGCTTGTTCAATGTGACACTCTTCAAGAAGGTCGTTGAAGAATTCAAACTGCATTCGCGTGAACGTAAATTCATTGTACGTGACTTCGTCTACAATGAGGAGGAGTTAGCAGCTGGCAAGAATGAGATGACCAAGCTCATTACCGATAAGAAGAAGCAATTTGTGAGTACAAAATATAATAATAATATTAATTATAGAAAATAAATAATATTTATATTATTAAATAATAATATTATTATATATATATTATTCCATAGGGCCCATTGGTCAGATGGTTGAAGGTGAACTTCAGCGAAGCTTTCTGCGCTGTGGTGCATGTGAAAGCGCTGCGCGTCTTTGTAGAATCCGTTTTGAGGTGAGTTGTATGTGATTTTGTGAAACGTTTTAGTAGAGAAATAAAATAAAATAAAATTCGAGGTTATTTCCATGCATTTATTGATCTATATATAATCTTGTGTGAGTCAAGGATTCAAATTCTCGAAACTTGAATTTCAATTTAAAAATTGTACTATTATATTTCGGTTATATTGTCGTTAAAATTACTACAACAGAGACTAGTTTGTAGTTAATAGACATCACTGACTTCTGTTGTCTCAAAACCAAGTGATTTCGCTAACTGCGCTTGAAAATATTTTGCTTTCGTAGTACAAATTGTGTTCAGAATTTACTCTAAGCGCTCAATTCAAAGCATTTAACTTAAACCCACACTTTCTCCTACCCCACAGATACGGTCTACCCGTCAATTTCCAAGCCATCCTTATCGAACCCAACAAGAAGAGCGTGAAACGCCTACGTGAATGCCTTAATCAACTGTATGGACATTTGGATGGTGCTTCTGCTGGTGGTCAGAGCAATGCCAGCATTGATGTAAGTATAATCATTTCTATTTGAGGCGATTAAAAGCATTTCAACAAATATACTCTTCACTCTCCACACAGAATGTTGACATCCCCGGCTTGGGCTTTGGCCAATCGGAATACTTTCCTTATGTGTTTTACAAACTGAACATCGATATGGTGGAAACAGCAAAAATCTAAAGTTCTTTTTGAGTTGAACGCTCAACAAATCCAATTTAGCCTAATCACAAATGAAATGAAGAGAAATACCTTTACAAATACGTTTACAAAGCATGCGAGAAGAAGCAGCAGCAACAACAAACTATAATTATCCTACAAGTGAAACAAAAAGCAAACGCTAAAAAAAAGTTTATATAAATCTTTAAAATAGTATAAAGTAAATTACTAAACCATATGTATGTATGTTGTCAGTTCCACGTTCTTTGTTCGGTGTAATTGCGCGGCATAAACGAACAGCGGTTGATAAAGAGAGGAGCGTTAGTTAAAACACGCTGTGTAAGCGCTCTGGTCATACCATGTTAAAAAAAAAAAAACAAAAAGTATAAAAGCAATGCTTTACATACATATATACATATATATATATATATTTATATATATATGTGTATATATTATATATATGTATGTATAAATATTTCGCGTCTTCTACGAAATTTTGTAGTTATTTCTCTATGTTGTTAAAAATTTTATTATTTTCTTTTACATATATACATATTTGTTTTAACATTGTTTGGCGAAAAAAAAATTATTTACACACACACACACACATGCATACATACATACAAACACACTAAATTTCGCCAACTTGTATTTGCGTGCGCATTGCTGTTGTTAAAAGCAAAAAAAAAAACAAATTTCGCCAACAAATTTTAATGCCGAGTTTTTGGGCTGCAGTGGTTTAAAAGTGTAATTAATTATAGAGTATATATATACTATAGTAGGTTTCTTCGTTTCGTTATTCAACTTTTTGTGTTTTTGGTATATTAAGCCAATTTGACAGTATTTTCTATTATCCTTTAACCATCTGTCGTTGTGTTGTTAGTTAAAATGACTCTTTTTCTGCATGCATGCTTCGCCAACAACAGTGGGGTAAATTTTTTGTTTTCCAACTCTAAATTTTATTGTTAAACTATTAGCTATTTAGCGCAAATTATTGCCGTTTTGCTTTCATCTACAATAAATATACATATTAGACACAAATTGTTTTTTTTCTATGCGCAATTTTTTCATTTTAGTTTTTGAGGTTAACACCGTAAGCATTCAAGCAATTATACAGCTATTGTACTTTTATATACATACATATACAACACACACATATACATACAAGGCGAATTAAGCTGACGTTGATTTATCGTTTAATTGCGCAAAAGTGTTCTTATTTTTTACGCCACAATCACGAAGCGCTGGTGTACATAGCGTCAGCAGCATATAAATGAGAACAACTTTTAAATAATTACAATAAAACGGCAACAACAACATTTATTATTATTATTATTATTATTAGTTAATAACTGTATAAATCAACGCCGTACTATTTGCATTAGCAATGCTAATATCTAGTATAAACGTACTAAGTACTAGCATTGTGTGCTATGTAAAGTGAAATGTATATTTACTAATATATGTATGTTTATTGTTGTTGTTGTTGTTCAAAGCAGAAGAAACTAGCCTACATATATACTGTTGCATGTTTTTTTGATTAATAATCATACATGTACAACTGGCGCCATATTGCTTGTGTGTTAAACTTAAAAAATTTTAATAAAGCCAAGAAATATTATAAATAATATGCGCATAAAAGGGCATAAGGGAGGGAGCTGCGCGGTTGTGAAGTTAAGCTAACAAAATTGTATTCAGTAAAAAGAGGAAATTTAATTTCATCAATGAAACAACCGCTTGCACTTCCCTTACACAAATTACAACAAAAAAGAAACTATGTGTCCTTTTTTGAAACCCCCCGCAACATTGTTGAGAAAGAGAACGTACAATAATATTTGTAAACTCTAAACTTAAAAAAGTAAAATAATTATATATATACATATATATTATTGTTATATAAATGAAATGAATAATTCAAATTTTATTGCATATTAATGAAAAGGTACACATCAAATTACATAAGCTTACAGAATTATACACACACACACCCTCTCAAAGCCACAGAAACACTCTCACACATACACCTTGAAACACAAGACACACACACAACTAATTTGCAACAGAAAAACAAGTGAAAACAAAACCAAACCAAACTCTATGTAAATGTACATTACGAGTATTTAAGCAGTCAGTATGAAAAGATAAGTAAGTTTGATGAAGCGTAAAAGAGTAACGAGCTAACGCCATCCTTGTAAATAATTATACGAAAAAAAGACATTCCAATTTTGTTGTTTTTTCTAATGGGATACTCTTACAGTAATATGTAACAGGTAATGAATACACTGGTAAACAACGTACCGCATCTTTTCGAATGGTGGGCATAACCTCAAGACTACATTTGTATCAATTTTTGTATTCGATTCAAAAAGGGTTTTAAATTGTTCGAAATCCATTAACAATTTCAATTATTGTTGCTGTGTAGTGTAAAATCATTCCAGAAAAAACTGTAGTCGAGTTGACATGCCTTGGCCGTGGGAACACAAGCATACCAAGTCACGTTTGTTATTAAGTGGAACAATGTAGGGCCAATACTATAAAATAGAATGGATATTACGTATATTTATTATATTTTTTCCTTCTACTCCCGTAAGCTGCGGAGGGCCACAATAAAACAGTTGCAATAGTCGAATGCCATACGCTTTATATGGCTCCAACTTTTGCCTGTTGGTCTGACGTCAGAGTCCAACTGTTTTCTCCAATTATGAGTAGGTCGGCCAATTGTAGCAAACTAAAATACAAATTTTCCAAACTAAACTCCGCCGGATCTAAAATATGTTCTGAAAGAAAAGAGTCTTCGCACGACACTAAAGACTTCTTTGCATGACCTTTGAATCCTACTCTTCTAACAATTCTTTAACCAAGTCTATTGACTTAGCTGTCTCTAAATAAAGCCTCAGAAAAGTAATGCAAATATCGACTTATAGATTCACATTTGCCAGTATTCCTGCTCATCAAGAGCTAGAAGATCCATCAGACTAAATTTTTAGTCAACTTTCGTAACACTTAAGTTCAATCAATGATAGGCGTATGGAGCGAAAGTGGTCAACAACTAGATTTTGTTTTATTTATTCAAAAGGAGTGAAGCACATGCATGTATATTTAAAAAAAATCAGCTACTTAAAATGGCAAAGGCTAGTATGTATATCTCATGCTAAAGATTCTGTCTAGAAGATATTGCAATCATATATCTTATAAATTTAATTCTCATGATCTGCTTCCAATTTCATCAAACGCTTTTTGGTTTGACGACGTTTGCGCAAATTGTCATATAAACGTACCGAGAAGAAGTACACCAATTCGATGAGACTCAAACTGGAAATACCCATAAATAAGCCGAGAATGCCACCCCAGTTGGCTATCAAGGTGGCGATGCTGAATAGCACAGTGCGTTTGATGGCCGTGAACTGATGCTCCTTGAAGTAGACTGACAAGCGTGAACCCAAGAAACTAACGAAGTAAAACAAATGATATTAAATGAGCTAAATAATTCTATTGCAAGACACCCCATGACAAACTTACTCCGGATGCTCGTAGACCTCACGGAAAGCCTGCAATGTTTTGTTCAACTCATAGCGTGCACTCGATATCTCCACATTGTAATCGAGCGAGGTGCAGGCGGGCATACAGTCACAAATGATTTTCGCATTCGGATCCATGGTGGCCTGCATAGTTTGATTCTGTATAAGGATGCTCAATTCAGACTGTGCAGTATCATAGCAGGCAATGTTCTCCACACCGCAGACCGGCACATCTTGTGGCTCTGAAGAGAGGAGCAAATGTGTATTAATTATGTATACTTGCATCTGAAAGCAATGTGAGCACTTACTTGGCATCCAAAACTTAGCACAACCACATTTATTTATTGTGAAATTGGTTAGACACTCCACCTGACAGTTGGATTGCGAATAGGAGCGGAAATAACGCAAATAACGTTCGTCATTGAAGTAGCACTGTCGTCTGAAATGTATAAACGTGTCAAAGGATTGTTAATTTATTTCATTTCATTTCACTTCTCTGGACTGAAGTCATGCAGATTATCCGTGGATATCACATAGTGCGGCAGTACGCTAACCATCACTTCGTCGCCGTGCGGCAACAAAATGTAATTACTCGTTGTCACCGGTACGCTCTCAGGGGACGTGAGAAAAACCTGTGGGGCGAGACAAAAAAAATTTTTTTTTTTTTACTTTCCGTTGATATTGAAATCACATGTGTATATGTATATGTGTGTGTAAGTTTGAAGTGGTTGTTTACTGGCCGCAATTTTTTGAATTCCCGGCACATTTCTATTCGTATGATGTCATTGCTTGAACTCCCTGATAAACGTAACCAGAGACCATTTTACATTAGGTATGGTTGTTTTTGTTGTAGCGCATACATCATTCACCTTGAACATTTGAGGAATGCTGCCGAATTGGACTTTGTCTTTAATCTTTGGACGGATATAAAACTAGGTTCCTTCCGGTTACTTAGACCCGACTATTATGGGAACGGATGTTAAGCTCGATATATATAGTATCGATTTGATTCATTGTTGGGTCATATAAGCACCAAAAATCAAGGAATGAAGATTGAAGACAATACACATACTCCCTATTCAACTCACCTTATAACCTTGTTTGAAACTACGACAAGCATATTCGAAATTGTGCTGGAATCCTTGTAGAAAAGCAAAAAATCCATTGCGTGCAGATGAAAATACAGTACGCTGAGGATAAGAATTGTAGCCTTGACCCACATATCCATCATCCAATGACCAATTACCAGTTAACTCGTTAAAACGTTTAAGCGGTTCGAAGAAATTGTTAAAGTCGACCACTTCCTCATCATAATAATTAAGAAAGCTGCCGGATTTGATACAAATTAAATATAATATTTTTTCCTCATCAAACTGTAACACATTACCTGACATCTCGATATATATCCTTAGCCTGTAGACCATTGAATTGATAGCAAATACCCTCGTCGGTTGCGACAAAATTAAATATTTTATCACAAAAATAAAATCGACCATTCCACTTACAGAAAGGGCCAGTCTCATTCTTTGAAATGGATATATCAACTAGCGTTTGAGTAATGTTGTGACTAAAGTTCTTCGGTAAATATTTTGCAAAACGTTGCACAACTTCAGTTTCGCAAATATGTAAAGTGGACATAAAACGTTCGAAACTATAAAAAATAGACATTTAACTCATATTGTAAATCTCTACTGTGTTAAAATCTTACTCCGTGTCACTTAAGTCTTCGTAGTTTTCGATTGAACCATATTTTTGTATCTCTTCCAATATGCGACTCGAAAAGTTGGTGAAATCGAAAACATTGCGTTCCATTTTTATTTCTGGACATATGGTGATCGTAGGGAAAGGTATCTTATGCACCGGGACCAGAGTTTCATCGAAACCCAATATTACAGGTGTGTCCTGCCATTTAAGGTAAGTGGCCCAAATGAGCGAAATCGCGAAATATACCGAAATTACTAGCACAATGAACCAATATAATCTGTACATTAAAAAAAAATATTTATATTAATAGTAACAATTAACCATTCACTCAATTAAGAACTGTCTTCATTTCCAGTATCTCACTTTTCATAAAATGGTCTATGCAATTCCACCAGATAACGTAATCCATGTATGGTTGTATTTTTGGAATATTCCATAATCAACCCCTTACAGGCAGACCATCTTGAGCCATATTTAATACGCGATTTAATAATAATATCGCTCGGCACTTCACTAAGTCCAGATATGGTACTCAAAGAATCGTCATTCTTTAATGGCGATGGCAAATTTATATCCACTTGTGGTAATGTTGCTGGTGAGCTTCTATTGCTGACTTCCATAATGCTCAGTTAAATCCTTTTCGATACACATATATTTATTTAAACAATTTTCTTAAAACTTGCGTACACTATTTACCGTTAACTACTAAATGCGAAAATGTCTACGCCACAGCTTTTATAGCCGCTAAAAGTGGTGATATGCTAATTTTTTAACTATCCCTAAAGGATAGTTGCCCGGGGGAGCCTTTTCCTTCTACCCACTTTTAGCTGTGTGTGAAGACTTAAACGTGTACTACTAGATGGCATAAGCGTGTTGTATGACTATTGCATTTTATAAGCCATAGACTCACTGCCGGATGCTCATTAGACTAGCAAAGTTTTGGACTATTTGTAATGTTGTCTGAAGTTACAACAACAAAAACTTATTATTTTATATTATCTATTTATCCTCTTTCCCTATTTCCATTCTAAGTGGGAAAATATTGTGAAACAAGTTTTCGAAGAACAAACAATTAAACTCAATATCATACTTAACATTAAAAATTTTACAAAACTAATTTTTAGATTTATAAAAAACAAAACATACATATATGTCATTTTACATAAAAGTATTTTTTTCGAAATTTTTATTTTTAATATGCATAAAACTGAGTATTAAAAATATATGCAAAAACAAAGCATTTAATTATATTTACTTAATTAATGACACTAAAGTAATAAAACAAAAAATATTTATAAAAAAATCTGTAATATAAAAATTTCCAAATCTAGCTACCATTGCATCATTTCTTACTAAAGAACGAAGCAATGCTTTTTGTACCTTTGGCACTTTTTGCTAATGCCTTCTCCTTCGCTGTTAAATGTTTTTCTTTAACTGGCGAAGGTGTCACTGTGTTTGGCACCACACTAACAGGACTTGTTTCTTCACTGGAACTATTTGGCTTACTGTGGTCATTCGATGGTGAATCATCAACCAGCCCACTGCTTTTAAGTTTATCATTTGCATTTTTGGCTTTATCTTCCAATTTTATTTTCTTGTTTTCATTAGGATTGAGTTGCTGTAGGGATTTTCGCTTCTTTCCAACTTTCTCTTTTTCTTCCATCGGCGCCGTTGCAACCGGCTTTTCTTCAGGTATTTCCAAGTATTGTTTAAGTTCTTCGTATAAGTCTACATCTAAATAGTCACCAACTATGTCGCAACCCATGCGTAAATAATCCACATAAGATTCTTCTCTGTTTTCGCCCTCAAGTTCACCACGTACATAATTCTTCGACATAGCACTCTGCCCACAATGTACACCAATGCTGCGCAACTTTTCAGTTACACGGCGCGTTTTAATTGCTAACCACGCCAACGTTTTCTCAGCGTTATATTTGTAAAATACCATGCCATTCGCTTTCTTTGCGTCGGCGATACAACGCAAGTGCTCCTCGCCGCGTACAAATTCGCGCAACAATCGTAACGTGCTCTTATCATTTGCCTCACCAATATCATTCAAAGACAGTGCTTTTTGTGAACAATGCAAACGTATATGATGCAATGCAAGCAATGTTATATCAATGGGTGTTGTCATGAAGATGCGTCCATCTGAGCACACATCATCGTTGATTAACCAGCAACGTCTTGGCTCTGCAAATTCTTTGACTTCCATAAGTTCTGTATTCGATTTTGTAATAAAGAGAGCAGGCTTTCCTTTTCCTGGATGATAAAAGTATTCTAAAGTCAATTCATTTTCGGGATCTTCCAAAAGTTCCTTTGATATGTACATCACTTTGTAATGCACTGGAGCTTTCGCAGCGGGAACAGTTGTCTCCTCAGCAGGTTTTGAGGCGCGTGTAGACTTTTTACTCATTTTAAATATGTTTGCAAGAGCTTGTCAATGAAGTTCAAATAAGTTCATAAAATTTATTACAATCAAAACAAAATGCTTGCAAAATATCGCGCGCATACAAAAAAAAAACATTTGTGCGAAATGTCAAAAATGCAACCCTGTTAAATTAAAGGTCTAACCACAGAATGGCTAAACACATGTGTAGTAAATAAAACTTGTACATTTATAGAAGTTGATTTATAATAGAATTGAAAATTGTTATTTAGAAAAAATATATATTTTTTTAAACTTTATTAAAAAATGAGGTTGGTAATATACTTCATACATGTTACTTTCTTGAATTTGTCAACTCCTGTGAGACTAATTTATGAGCATTGTTTCTCAAATGATATATAACTTTTATTCTATTATTTTTTATTGAAATGCTAAATTCACAACTTTCATTTTCCAATTCGGTCCAATCATTCATCAGTGACTTTTCGGTCCTTTTATGAACCAATTCCGTTAGAAAAAAATACGATTGCAAATTTCCTAGCTGAAAGTACAAGCGACTTTCTTCGGATATGTTATTTTTCTGAATCTCGTATATAAAAAGTGAAACAAAAATAATTTTTTTTTTTACAATAATATGATCTTTATTTGTTTTAAATTTTAGATAAAATACATTTCAATTAATGCATAAATTACATAACTAATTATCAACTGAGTAAAATAATTATTTGTGTACATTAAATGTGTATGGGGGTTGTACTACACTGAACTTTTTATTTAAAACACATTACAGACTTACATTACCATAATGTATGGATATATGGATATATGTATGTACACATGTCTGTCAATATATAATAATTTTTTCCAAAAGTACAGTACAATTATGTGCTTTAGGCGATTTTAAATAATTTTAAACACTAATTGCATACATTCGCACATTTTTTGTTGTTTTCAATCTAAATTTATGCATCCGAACCTAATTAATGTCTTTATTTTATGTGATGTGCTAAGTTATTGATTTTACGTTTATCATTACAATGTTTGCAATATATTAAGATATTGCTTTAGATTGAAAACTTTAATATGCCTCATTAACTCATACCACACACGTTATTAAATTTTAATTAATAATTTTATTTTAATTTTTTATTTGTTTGGCAACTCATTCGCAGTCATATGTATGACAGTAGTACAAAGTTAGAACGTTAAAAAATCCTTAGAGTTGCAGCTACTTTTTATGATATAAGAAATTATCATCTCATACATATGTTTTTTACGAAACCGGTACTAATTTAACTATTTAATATTTATATTTATTAAATAATTTTACATAAAGGCAAATATTTCAAGTCTTTTCAGTATTAAGTTGTATGTTTTGTTATTCTCCGTGCTATCAGCATTGGAATGGAACAAACGTTCACAAAAAAATGTGTGTAAATGAGTCCAAACCATCCAATATTACTAAATTACTTATGCTTAAAACTTATTATGTATATATATATATATATATATATATATAGCATGTACATATTTATGTCTTATAGTAAAGTTTTAATGAATCTCTAACGGTAAGTTCAATCACTATTTATGGCATTACGCGTTTAGGTGGGTGCACATAACTAAATGAGTGACTGAGATTGGCCTTAATTGCTTTTTCCATTACAAATATATTTTCTACCAACATAACCTAACATTAAAAAGCAAAAATGCTTTAAATGTGTTGTCTACAAGGCGTTTGGTATTATGAAAATATTTCTCTAATACTTTAAACTTTTTTGTGTATCAGTTGTTTTTTGCTGCTCTATCAAAGTAATGCTAAATTTATAATTTAACATTAATTTTTACTAAACTTCACAGTATCCTGCTCATTTCAAAGCATCTTCCAAGACTTGCGCCTTCTCGTTCTTCAGTGGTTCACCCTCTTCGGCATTAACAACAGATCTGCGTTTCTTTTCCGGTGGATTGTTCCAGGGCTGCAGTTCGCCGGAGCCCATAATAATGTAAACAATGGCGCTGGAAATGTATGTGACTGCTAGAATACCGAAAACTATTTGCCATTGATGATATGATTTCTGTAGAAGAAATTAAAGAAATTCATTTTTAAAATGTTGTAAAACAAATTACAAATTTTTTCGTACAACTTACATCATCATAGGTCAGCGCACCCACCATCCACGTCGACAAGAAGCCACCGAATGAAGAGAGCGTATTGGCCAAACCGAAAATGGTGCCGCTGAAATTTGGCGCAATGTCCAAGCCGTTACCGAGATAACCAGCTGTTACGGCGCCGTGTGTAAATAAGGCCAAGGTGAAGATCGTCACCGACCATGCCGCATCGCGTCCCAAAAATATTTGCGCGATCATCAAAGTGCCGGGGGAAATCAGCGCTATAATAAAGAAATTTAAACAATTAATTAGTAAGAGTCCCTTTTCGTATGCATATATGTATGTCTTAATAAAAATTATTTATCTTTAAATGTAAAATCAAAATAAGATTACTCACCAAAACCGGTGAACACTTTTCTTGTGGCAGTTGTAGAGAGTGCGCCACGCTGTCGTAGATAATCAGCAAAGCAGGAAGAGCTGAACGCCATTATATATTTGCCCAAATATGGCAAGGAGGAGAACAGACCATTCTAAAAGGGAAATAGTAAAATTACAGTTATATTTAAATACATTTCTTTATATGCATATGATATATTTTTTCGATTTTTCCTTACCTCTTTAATGTTGAAATGCAAGATTTGATCCATGAATGTTGGCAGCTGGTTAACGACAGTGAAAAAGCCAAATACAGATAAACCATGAGTAATTATAATAGCCCACACAGGTCCTGAGCTGAATAGATCGCGCCATGGCACATGGCTTGGACGTTTCTTGGAGGTCGAACTGCCAATGGCATCTTCAATTTCGCGGCGTTCCTCGGAGCTGATGCGTGGATGTGTGGCGGGTGTCTCATAAACAAAGGTGAACCAGCAAATTGACCACAAAAGACCAATACTGCCTAAAAGAATAAAAAATATTTATAATTAGCTTGTATAACGTTAATACGTGAATAGTAAGTGTCAACTTCGGCCATTTCATCCGCTTCCGTATAAAACGAAAACTTGGCAGCACTTACATATATATTCAACAACATGGCCGTTTGTGAAAATCTTCACAAAATGTTGCTGCTTAGTACTTGTGTTTTATAAAACTATGGAATTTGTTTACTAATTTAGAGAAGTGTAAATACAAAACATCAAAAAGCTTTATCACCTACCTGTTAAATAGAAAACGCTGGGCCAACCCCAAATGGAAATGAAGTATCCACAAACAGGCATTGTTATAGCTGCACCCAAAGAGGAAGCTGTAATTTATATTAAATTAAATTAATTTAAAATGTTATATTAACTTGTCTATTGTATAAGTGCACATACCCATCATGTTCGACATGAACTTAGAACGTTCCATTGGTGGAATCCACACGGCCGCAACTGGATGTATAGCTGGCCATGATGCGCCCAACATAAAGCCCAATACAACACGTACAATAATTAACATTACATAATTAATGTGTGCCGCCAATGGTGTAATCAGTGTAAGCAAACTAGCCCAGAGCATAGAATGACCGAAGACGCGTCGTCCACCGATTAGTTCAGCGAGGCGACCGCCGGGTAGTTCAGTTAATATGTAGCCCCAGAAAAAGGAACCTAATACAAAGTTCGTTTGATAAGAGTCCCATGGAAAGTAATCGTTCCCATCATCATCGGTTGGTGGCAGCTGAGTTGTTGTCGTTGTCGTGGTTGTTGTGGATGTTGCTGTTGCATTATCAGCTAGTTGTGCGGCGCTAATTCTACGCGGTGGGGAATGCACATCTGGATGCACCATCGCCACAATAGCTATTGTCAGATTCACGCGCAATGCATAGTTCAACATGAAGCCAAGCATGGTGAGTATATTGAGTACTTGACGGCATGATAGTATATCTATAGAATTATAAAGAGTGGAAAATTTTTCAATTAAAATTAGTTCGAATAATAGTAGGAGCAGCATAAGGAGTATGATTATGGTGAAAGTTATTTTTTGTTTTATTACATCCTTTAATTATAATATATTGTTCAAACATGACAATGCATACTGCGGATGAATCATGGCCATATTTCTGTAAAATACAAACTACTTTCGTGCACTGGAATGTGTCTAAATTTCACGTGCTTATATGTATGTTTGTATATACCCATTTAATATATATTGGTACTGAAGTCATTATCAAAGCGATATAAATTAGCCCGTGAGACCATATTTATTCAAGTCATTATTGCTTTATGGACTGTTAAATCTCTATAAGTTTGAGGAAAATTTTCAAAAGTGCTATAATTAATTGTGCAAAAATTCATATTCATCGCATTGAGTGGCAAAAAGTAACACCACTTGATTACCAATCATAGTAAAATAGCGTCACAATTTGAAATGCGTATTAACAGTACAAATACCAATCCGGTATGAATCGGCCTCACCATTCAAAAATTGCGCATAATCATCACGTGATGTTAATGATATTTCTTTTTTCGCGTTTTTTTTCTTTACACAATTCACATGCCAAAATGCTCGTGGTCAGATAGGTATGTAAATTGTAGAATAAATTTAACGGCGTTCGTGCAAAGAATACCCCAGACACTTTTATTGATGGCTTGCTTTTGTGCGGATACCAGTTTTATTGATTAGTACTGATTAGCGGGCCCAAGTGAATTATAACCGTAATGAATCTATGTATAGTTCAACGATTTCACTATTTAAACGTCCAGACTTTAAACCAACGCTATTATATATTAAGACTGATGACGTGCGTGCCACTTTATTTATATCGCATAACTAATATTTGATATTTGCACTTAAATATTTGATATGAATGTTTTAAAATTTTGGCTATTTGATGGTGTGTGTTTACATGTGAATATGCATAAGGCGCGCAAACGTTTGTGAAACGCTTAAAACCTGTTTCGAAATTTATACTGATATTAATTTGCGGTTGTGAAAAAAAATTCCCCCGACAGACGGTTGAGAAAACGAAATTAATTATTGAAATCATAAACAAATGAACACAAATGTATTTCTTTTTTTTGCTTGGTTATACGCCTTTGGGGGCCAAACGTGATCTTAACTAATTCGTAGAAGTCGGCACATGTGACAAACGAACGAGCGCCGACCAGATTTGCAAGCTTTTTTGTGGCTTGATAACTTAAGACGCATTCCACAGAAAATTGAAATTTTTATAAAAAATGTTTTAATGCCCAAATTACTCATTTAGAATATCAGATGGTGAAACTACAGCTTAAAATTCGAGTTAAAGCTTAAAATTTGTTTCGCAAATTTTTTCTTTAATAAAAAAAGTTTAAAAAACACTATTAACATGGAACAGATCTCTTTGGCATAAATTAGCATGTATGTATCCATGTATATAATAAATGTAACCGACTCATTTCAGCACACAAGTGTGCCGATAATAACTTCTTAGAACTAATAAAGTCTCAACTTTAAATTACACTTCACTAGTAAATAAGATTAAGGCGGTCAATGCTATTTGAAACGTTGTAAAATTTCTTAAGAAAAGCTTAATCAAACTTCACATAAGCGTAAATCTACAGCTACTAATATGTTTCTATAGACAAGTAGCGTATATATACATATATTTATTATAATGTGTATTATAAATTTGCTGGTATTTATGGTATTTTATTTTATGCCAGTTCAAATGTACTTGCTCAAGTTATGCAAGTCGGGATGTATGAACTTCCGCGAAAATCGCCGTCTAAATCGCACGAGTATTGTTTATTTCAAATACATATAAATAATATGAGACACTGTTGTTTCGCACATACACGTACTTTTTAGCGGAATACATATTTCTCACGGCCATTTGGATATGGCTCGTGCATATCTACGCACATAGAATTTGCGGTAGAATATTTATAAATTTCCTTCTTATAAGTAGTTCTGCTTTGGAAAATGCGTCACCTGCGAAAATTCAGCAATATTTTCTTTTTCATTTTGCGTAAAATATCGCACGTGTGACGAAAGCGACTACCAAATGAAAAAAAAAATTAGCAAATACAAAAACATTTGTAGTTAATTGTCTTGGAAAATGCGTCAGTAAACATAGATCGCTTTACTTTAGATCTACGCAGAACAGACCATGTTTTTTGGTTGCCGTCAATACTTGTATATACAGAATTTCTATTAGAATTTTCAAACGTTGAGTTTTAAATTTCAGAAAGACGCCAAACAAGTTTTTGAAACAAAGTATTTACTTCTTTGATGCTTGAATTTCTCAAAAAAAATTCTTAAATTTTCTTTTTCAAATTAAAAAACAATTTCGCAAAGTTCAAGGTGAACTAGAAATGCGCAAAAATGCGTTTATATTTCAAGGTAAATGTTAAGTTATTCATGAAATGTTTCGTTGAACTCTTGTTGTTGTCACCTACAACTTAGGATTTGGGTATATTTTGAAACTAATTGTCAACTATAAGACAACAAACAAATAACAGCTGTAGGCGAGTCACTAAACCTTGACGCATGACGATTCGAACAAACAACTGGCGCAAAGAAAAGTAAACGAGCAAACAGATATGCGACTTTAGACCATTTTTTTTTTTATAAGAGTTCAGAACTCAAAAAATTACGAATCAAATCGGAAGTTGACTAATAAAGTTTAACATTTTTTATTCACTTTCTTAATTTGAGTATTGAGAATTAATTCAAATTTACTTGAATTTAATTTTTTTGGTGTTCATGCCACTCGAATGATTCACTCTAAAAGAGAGTTTCCAAAAAAATAACTGTCTCTCGAAGCATCAATTCGGAAATGCACGTGATATTCATTTGCGTCAGCACTTCTCCAATTTTGCTGAAGGGAATCACAGTTTTTAAATATTTTGTGAATGCAGTTAACTACCGTTTAATTAAACCTCTAAATTGCGCTTCGGAAGTGATTAATGTAAATAAGCTTCACAAGAAAAATTCTCACAACAAAACAATTGTTTATTTGTTTAAAAACCTGTTTTGTAAATGCAAGTATTGGACTCATTTATACTTTAACTAGTAATAAACATATACGAGTTGTGTTCAAAAAATAACAGTAGTTTAAGTATTATGAAAAAAGTATTTATATTTATTATATTATATTTATTCATTCCTTGAAATTTTAAACTTTACAATCCCAGTTATTTTTTAAACACTCCACGTACGGAAAAATATTAAAAAAAATATTTTTTTGGAAATGATGAATTATATCTTAAGTTAATTTTTTTTAAAGTTAATGGACACTTTTTTATTTTCTAAATTTATTTATTATATATAATTATTTTTTTTCTAAATTTATTTGTAACTTTTTTCAAAAATTATTTCAGTTAAGAAATGTAACACTGTAAAAAAACCAATTTTGTTGCTGCTGCCTCAGCTATAAGTCGTAAATATGTATATTTAAACGTTCTAATGAGTCTTCTCATTTAAAAAATGCAAATTTTTTCATTTTGGTGAATCATTTCAGTGACACTGAAGAGCAGTCAGTATATACTAATGTGTGACGTCAATTTGTTGGGAGAGTGCTACTTCGTTGTAAAACACATGCTTTAAGTACATATTTACTCACCTACATTCATATATGTATGTATTCATCTTAACACGAAGTCTGTATAAATTTAGGTTATTGTCACAAAAATTTTGACATTCACAAAATTTCAATTTCAATGAACTCATTGACTTTATTTCACGATCAAATATGAGTATAATAAATATAGATATACATACATATGTACATTTGTATACGTTGCCATTAAGAATATATAAATTTGGCAATATTTTCTTAAGTAAACATATGCTTTTTTCATATGCGAAAAACGCAGTTGGCGCGTTCTTCCTTGACTAATGTACTCGTATATATGTGTATATGTGTGTGCAAATATTTCTTAAACAACCGCAATATGGCTATTTGGGTACAAACATACATACAAGAAAGTAAAAAATGTTCTTTGTAGGCGTGCCACCCCAAGTCTGTCTGTCTGTAGTATGTTTGCATGTATTTGTGTGTCAGTATGTTTATCATTAATGCCAATATTTGGATTTTAGCCAATAACTGTCTGGCTTTCCACCATGCCATGCATTAGTATGTGTGTTTACATATAATATCTAATATAATGCGCCTGTAAATTAGCTTATGTGTGTATATGTATATGTTTGTACAGGTGAATAATAGCCAAGCTAAGAGCGTGTGCTTAAAAGCACTTTAAACAAGTGCGTTTACTCCACATGTAGATATGCATGTGTGGAGTAAGTAAACAGCTATCAATCATACGCAATGTACTACGTCGGCTAAATAGCGGTACTTTTCGGTTATATAATACATATTGTCCCAATGTCAATGCATAGCGGACACGTGATATTTGCGGTTTTAATTTAATTATTCCAAGCACATGCGAACGATATAGAAGTGTGGAGTATTTAAATGTGCATACATATATATTTTACTGTTATCTTGCGTGATTTCGCTATCTAATATTATAATTAATTAATTAACTTATTACAAATTGACTTGAGTTGGCTATTGTTTGGCAGTAATTTGATTTACTGACATCTTTCAACCACAAATTTACATTTAATTAAGCCTTAAGTGGCAATTGAGCTGACAGTTGTAAATATTATTAAATAATATATTGTTTATATATCAACAATATTTACTTTTATCAGCTAACAATAAATAGTATTCATTAGAAATTTCCATATAAAAACCATTGGCACTAACCCACTTAATTAGAACCCAATTAGTCGCCTAAGTGGGTCTACAAGTTATGCCACTTGCTAAAAATAACCTTGAAACTAGTAAGTTCATTTCTGAATGTCTGCCGCAGATAATCGCTATCAATGGGTCATCGACCATAAATACATACATACACACATGTACATATGTAAATGGTATGCAAAGCATGCGCACACATTATAAATATTCACAGGCAATAATGAGCATCAACACCAGCATTTGTTTATATGAAATGTACGTTTATTTATTTAACGCACAACTAAAGAGCTTAATTATAAATTAAAAATAGAAATTTATAGAAAAGTATAAACTTTTTTTTAAAAAATGAAATTAAATTGCAAAAAAATTTAAATACACAAAAATTATAATTGTGTAAAAATTAAGATAAAAAAATTTTTAATTGAGCATAAATTATGCGAGAAAAAATTGCTGCAGACATAGAAAAAGATATGCAGATAACCTTGCTTTCAAGATTTCTTCTTCTATTCTTTATGCTATTTTAATGAATTATATAACCTAAATAAGCATTCCTTTATAGATTAATTTAAACAAGAAACTAGATTGTTACCGCCATATGCAGACGTACAGACTGATACTTATATTTAGCTCAATATCTAAAATGCATAAATTTGAACTAACTCGTTCTTTTATTAATTTTTTTTTTTTTTTTTTGGAAATTTAAAATACTTTTTCGTTGAATTTTTAATTAGTAGTCTGCGGGATGGCGAGTCTATTTTTATTGCTCGATAATTATGCATTCCATTAAAGAAGCAACTGTACATATACATAGTATAATATAAGCTTTAATGATGGCATACCGGTTTTGCGAGACAGTAACACCAAAAATGTGTTAATCGTGAGATTGTATGAGGAGAGAAGAGAAGCTGATATGGTATTTCACTTTGAGTTTAAAAGTGGGTGTGTACCTATTTCAATGTACTTTGTGGCTATGAATTTGTTCTAAAATTTTACTATTATCTTTAACAGTTTGAAAACCACTTTTTCGTTTGAAAGTTCTAGTAAATATAAAATTATCGTTAAAAGTGGAGCTTTCATCCGATTTTAGATATTTTTTTATAAAATCAAGACAGAGTAATGATTTCCACAGCATTTATCGCGATCTTATAGAATATTCTTTTAAAGCGAAATTTTTTTTAGACGAGTAATATGATTGTTAAGTCCATAGATATTAAATATATCAATATACAGTATACCTCTCTAAAGATATAAATGCAATTAGAGTCAATCATCAAAATATTTTAATTAAGTTAAGTCTATAATGACCGCAATTTGAGTTCATTTCTAAGCTTTCGATATTATCAGTAAACTTCCGGTGATGTAATAACAAAACAGAGAAGCTAAAATTATACTTATGTGTATATAAAATCTAAAATATCTCAATTATTAAAATCGTTTAACTAACGAAGCAAAAATATTATCGTAAATACCGTTAAACTCTAAATTCCAAACGATTCATAAAAAGCTTACGTGGAATTACCAAATCCTCGCATTTCCGCTATGCAAACAACTGTTAAATAATCGCTAATGCTGTTGCTTATCAAGCCCCTGAAATATACAGTCGCACACACGCGAACACATACATTGACATTTCAGTGCACACGCGCCTGTTATAGCGCTTTATGGCGTTCGAGCCTCTGCTGAAAAAAGGGGGCTCGACTCGCTCGCAACCAGTCGACTGATAAATGTCGAAATACACACACACACACAGATACTGTCGCAAAAGTATTTGAATACACACAGACGCGTTATTATGGGGTATATATAGTCATATTCGCATTTTTGCTAATATTTTTTCTATGTTCACACAAACACATAAATCTACATATACACTGATATATTATAATATATATAAGTATATTTTATGTCCAATAGCCCCTATGCGCTTGTGTTTGTTTTGGGAAAATTCCGTTAAGAATCATCCAAATAAGTATGCTTAGCTGATTGTCTATACATATACACGTATTTGAAGTGACTTGCGTCAATAGCTGCTTAAGTCTTTTGTATAAATCACTTTTCCGACATTCCAGAATATAAAAATACTCTTTTGACGGCGCCTGATTTTTTGGTTTTATTTTTTTTTTGTACTTTTGAAAAAAATTTGCAACTTTACTAAAAATAAATATTTATTTATGAAAGAATGCATGTGTTGGCAATTTATAGCGGTTCTACACTTTTTGATGATTTTATGACATTTTTTTTTTTGATAATCGAAGAAAAGAAGCGCACACTTCGTTGGTTGTTCGTGAATTCTTGGCCAGAAACAATACAGTAACAATGCTCCAGGCTTTCTATTCGCCAGACGTGGTTCCGTGTGACTTTCTCCTATTTTCAAAAATAAAGTGAATCTTAAAGTGCCTTCGTTTTACAAGCAGACGAGAAATCGCTGAAAGAGCCAAATGCTATCTCAAAAATTCGAGTTTGAGAAGTGTTTCGACGATTGGAAGAGGCGGCAGCATACCTTCTTATATGCATAATATCTAATGAGGACTATTTTGAAGGCAACGATACTAATACAGATAAATGAAGAAATAGTTTTTTCAAAAAATAAAAATTCCCGTTATTTTTTGAACACACCTCACAAATAATTTCAATTAAATCTTCAGGTGAAAAAATTACTAGACAGTAAGATAAAGCCAGATGAAAAGCGTACAACCACTTGTTATTGTATCTGAATTTAACTCTACTATGGATTCGTCTCACCACACTCTACATTTTGGTGAATCCGACGTACACGTACAGTTGTTTCAGACGTGTCTATAATCAAAAATGCCAAAAACGACCTTGTTCCTTATCGCATGTCTGGCTATTATCGGCTTCTTCTACCTCTGTATGTATGGTTATATATTATTAACATTTTATGAATATCATTATAGAATGATACGGCACATTATGTGACAGGTGTCATCGTCCTTAATTACAGCTATAAGCACTAAAGGCTTATTAAAACTTCAAATAGTCTATTACAAGTATGCATACCTTCTAAAGTACTTATACCACGTAACGTTATACTAGAGTCATTTAAACACTCGATGCATTAGCACTATTACGACTTTAGTATCTTTTGATAGCGGCAAAAAAAAATTGCATTACAACGCAATAATTTCCGCTAAATTTGTCATACAAATGTCAATGTGTTGGCGCTGCTCGTGCACGAGTACATACGACTTTATGTACATATGTATCTACTACATATTTATTGAATGATTTGCTTATTAACAAGCGAAAAAAACAAAATATTTATTAATTTATTATTTCCTTTTTTGTTTAATCGTTGCAACGATTGTGGTCTATTTCTACTATTGCTATTGTTGTTGTTTTTCTGCTTGTTTTGTACATTTTTACATGTATATTGTATAATTGCATTGTATCTATTAATTTATTGCATTAGCACACAGATATAAAACTGTATTCAACTATATCTATATTTGTAGATATGTATGTATATAAAATAATAAAATGCACTTGCCTGAGAACTAATTGCGATCTTGTTTACAAAATACTTCTAGCGTATATTACTCGTGATTAAAGTGATTTGCAAATTACTACGAACATGTTGATATAAGTGTTAAATTATAAACAATCAATTTTTATACTGAAGCGCTAATCTTGTTGTAGAGGCAAATTACAATTTTAGTGAAGCTAATTAATTGTAAGCATTACTAAGTAAAATCCTGAAAATAAACACTTTCGAACTATTTTCGTATAAAAACTACAGATAGGTGTCGAGATGTTTGTCATAGCTACAACCAAATAGTTTCTACAACAAAAATAAAGTTTATGGATATATAGAAAAAAGAGAAGAGAGGAGAGGAATAAAAAAATAGATGGCACTGTGAGGTTAATTTGAAGTTAAGGAAGACTGAAAACTTTTCATCAACTTTTCATCAAATTTCTATTGTTGTAGATTTTCGCCTAAACTGTCTATGAATATTTCCACTTGAATTCATGCCGTTGGCCCATTTTTCAGCTATTAGTTATGATTTCATAGCATTTTTATTAAATTATATTGCGAATAGCGAAGTTTCTAGACTCCTTCAGACGTCAACTCAATTGACATGGTTTATAAATAGTATGCACATACAAATAAACATACACACAAAAATACATATATGGTAGAGAAAAAGCACAAGCTGTGAATGCAAATTTACGCATTCTCGCATATTGAGACTAAATGATTACGACGTGCATTGAACCCGTCTCCTTGCATCTAAGAAAGCACGCAACAAGTTATTATTCTCCTCAATTAAGAACGTTTTGTATGACAAACAATTTCCGAAGTCAGTCAATTTAAACATTGTGACCCAGTGAAGGCACTTTTTCACAATTCTGTAAATATATGCAATCAAACATGCATGAATATACGCGTAAGTGTTGTTGCTATGTATGTAGACTTAACTTCAATAAGCTCCATTAAGGCCGTTGTGCTGTCATAGCATTCATTTCGACTGCATAATTGCGCTCGTAACACTCAAAAGAGGCTCGACTCAATACGAACGGACATGTGCAATTCATTTAACGCTTAAAATAGTTTCGTATTCTTTATTAATTGTTTGCCTTTAACATATTATAAACAATTCCATGCCTTTTATATTAGATCAGCGTTGCATTGCCTCATCGCGCCACACACACCCCACACAGGCTTCCGGCGTGCGCCTTTAAATCGATTTACAAATAAGTTAATTAAGCGTAAAAATGTCGCTTTAATGCAAGTGTACACACATTAAAATACCGTTAATTTACGCTAATTAGCCATATATCGCATACTACTGTGTAGATTTTCCACACTAAAACAGTTATTTGCTGTGTCTGAAAAAAAAACACGCACCGATTTGTTTAGACCTGATTATATAAACGCCATGAGAGAAAATTGTGTAATTAACACATTTCGAGACAATTGTAAATATGCTTTCTAAATTAGTAGGAAATTACTTTCTAACAATGTGTTTAGATGCTAAAGACGTACTTTGAAGAACTTTTAGGGAGTTGTCGTTAGTCATTTGTTCAGGGTGAGAATCCGCATCTCTATTGTGAATGGAGAGTGGAAAAGGAATAAGCGTATTGCTGCCAATTAGCGTCAGATTGAAAGAAAAAGTAAAATGTCTGGGAACATCGGAAGATCACTGAAGGGAACAACAGATTAATCTAAAAGGCGACTAAACATGGATCTCGAATGTGTTGACTTTAAAAATAATAATCGGAATTTGACAATCCGAAAGCCGTCGAGATTTTCTAACGTATTCAAGCTGAAATACCGTGAAGTTTCAGTGGGCTAAATGTATTCAATCGGACTTTTACCAGAACGCAATTGCTTTGAAACAATCAATAGAACATTTGGCTAAGCGCTCCTGGTTTGTTACAATCATTTACTGACGTTTGACCGCTGCTCATTTTAGAGGCACTGACTTTAATGTTTTTTATGAAGTATTTAACTCTATAGTGTCCAAAAAATTCACTATACTGTCAGCTTTTGGGTTCCATGAACTCTCGTCCTGTTGTGTAAGCAGCCTAAAACGCTCTTTGTATTCCACTGTATAGAGCAAACCCATGAAAAAAGTCAAGCCAAGCCTTCTACATATTTGGCATGCAAATTCTCATTGTGTGTAAATAATTTCAATAAACACACGCACACATACGCGTGCAAAACTTTTAATCATATAGAATATCATAATTTATTATTTTGCCCCAATTAGGAAAATTGATTCGTCATATGTGTCTATTATAGCTGTTATTATGATAGCAGTAACGTTTTCAAGTACAAATTTTCGCATGCAAGCTTATACATACGATTATGTTAATACATAGTTGTATATATATTTATATATATGTATGTTTTTATGGCAATGAATATGTAGCTTATACATACATAAATTAACTTGAACGACTTTGAAAACAAGCTACAAATTAACTGTATAGCTATATATATGTATGCATATAGAAAATATATGATTTATTTATATATATTTATATATAGTTGTGTATATATGTATGTATCCGTTGCATATTCATTGTACACTGAGTCAGTTGGGGCGCGTCCTGGCCACAATAAAGTTTACATTTACAGATTTACATAGCTGGCGGGTAATGACTCAGCAAAGCTATAGTCAACTAAGTCTATTAACTTTTCTAACTACATAAATATATATTTACATGGTTTGTTGTTATATGGTTATAACAGTTTTTATGCGTTTAATAAACTCGATACGAACGAATTCAATGTCATTGTTGTAAAACTTTCTCTGTACATACAAATTTATTAGTTACTAACATTTATATGTATGTATGGGCATAAATGTTTGCAAACAATATAATTACTATATCTATGTAAACATATAGCGGCACCACAAGTGTCAGTTTGCACTATGTGCGTTCATATGACTTTATTTATTTGTTTACTATTTGCATTGGATAGTGAAAAATAGTCACGAAGCATTATGACATTCGTGCTTGGCAACGGAAAGGACGAGCGTCGAAATCACACCCAACTAACTCAGAATAGTGCAATGAGCCGAAAGCTATAATATTGGTTGCAATATAAATTTTATTGTACTGTTATAAGCCTTATCTATCTAGTCATGTAAGTGGCGGAACATTTTATCTAAACATATGTAAGTACATAAGTACAACTAAACGCCGGCATATTCCTAGCTAAATTGGAGGTTAAATATTTATTATTAATAATGTTATCTTTGTGTCTCTAACACTAATAAATAGCTTTTGTTGGCGCAATGCTTCGAAAATAAATGATTTATTAGCTTATTCCGGGTAGAGATAAAAAATCTTACTCTCTTAGATATTGTCTAGGAAATTTCTTTATTTTATAATATGAATGCAATAATATACACAAGTTATAACCACTCCTAGTTTGTGAAAATGTAAATAATGCCGATGATTATTAAAAAAAAAATACAATACATACCTCTGCATCTATTGATGCCCCTCTTCTCTGTGTTAGACATTTTGGAATTGTCTGAAAATAGAAAAATGAACATTATTAGATGTATGAAATATAGTTTTTAATAGCTTGAGAACTGTATATGTCTTATTTGAGCTTTGTTAAGTACAAGAAATCGCTGAAAGGGCTAAAGTGATCCCAAAAATCGAGTTTGAGTGTTGTCTCGACGATTTCGATTCGAAGAAGCGCTGACATAAATGCTTAAAATCGAGTGGAGACTATTTTAAAGGCTAAAACATTAATGTAGAAGAATGAATAAATTTTTCAAAAAATTCCCGTTATTTTTTGAACACACCTCGTATATCAATTTTCTAAGTAAAAACCACATATAAATGCCAAATTAATTTTGAAAAAAAAATTAAATTTTTCGTAAAAGTATTACACAAAGCCATCATTAATACAGTATTTCAAGTGATTTATGTCATTTTAGGCAATTTACAATTACCAATTACAACAAAACACACAATTGTCAGAAATTTGATTTATTAAATCAAATACGAGTACACCGCACACAATTATTTTAACAACTTCGAAAAAAACGCAAAAGCACGTTTTTAGCGTTCTAATGAACCGCGCTTTGAACACACACATTAAATGTTTGTAGTAGCTAAGTTACAACAACACAAAGTTGCAAAAGGCCACGTTCCGCCAATAGAAATTAAAGAGCGATTTCAAGGCAGTAAACTCACTAAAGCCATGCAAACGCACAAACATATGGCACAAATGTGTGTATGTATGTCTGTATATAATATATAATGAATGCAAAATAGCAGAAAAGTAGAGCAGTAACGAGTACAGGCAGTTTTGCTGGAGCAGAACTTTATAAAAAACCCACCCGGCGTGCATTTTAAACAGAGTTTTTTCAAATGATTTCAATGAATTTCGAAAGAAAGAATTTTATAAGCGGCATGTACGGCCATTTGTAGATTTTTTATGCAAAAGTGTGACTTTTCAAATTTCGTGTGGCACGTTTATGCGAATACGCTATACGCTTTGGACTTTCGATTTTTTTTTTTTTTGGTTATATTTTTTCGCACATGTTCTGAACATATGTTAACACGAGCTGGCATTTTACTTCACGTTTTTTGCTATTCGTACGATATTTATAAGGGTTTGTGGAGCTTTTGGTGAGCTCAAGAAGCTTTTTATTGCGAAAAATTAAGCTAAGATAGTATATTGAATGATTTAAGATCTTACTGGAATTTCGAATATTACAAATGTTCGAATATACAAGTTCCTTAATCCAGAAATTCCTTAAAGAAATGTGAATTAATATATTGATAATTTTATTTTGTTATTTATACTGTTATTTAAATACTGTACTTCCTCATTCAATAAAACATTAAAACAATCGCTCACCAGCACGCCGGGTATAAAATTCATGGGATTGCCGGTAAATGTCTATGAATGCATGCATATAAGTCAATTTACATATTTATATATGTACATAAATAAACTGAAGACAAAAGTGTGCTAGTACGTTGTAAAAAAATGATAATAAAATTTTATTTTATTTATTTTATATAACAATATACTGGGTATACTTAACTACTTGAATATAAAAAGAAAAAAATTAAACAGTAAAGTAATTCTTCGTGAAAAATTGCCTATTTTCACCTCAAAATGTATAATATATTTTTTATAATTTAAACAAAAGTATAACAAGTGAATGAATTAACCATATTCTTGACTCTACTAAATCACAAATTTTATGTTGAACTTTTTGTCTATGAAAATTGGTATATTAAAATTTTTGTCAATATTTTAGAATATATGCATGCATATCTTCATCTAAAAATTAAATTAAGAGAATATATACAATTTTAGGCTCTTCAAGTTAATAAAATTATGACTTGATGCATGAATGTCCCAAAAGTACTTATGTATGTAGCTACATCAAATTTGCCAACCAACATATGCTTGACAAGCCCACTGACTCAGCGTGGCATCAAAACCAATTGTTGCATGCCGACACACAGACAAGTATATAAAGACAAGCGCCATTTACTACTTACTTGGGCGTCGCCAAATTGGGGTTAAAGACATGAGGAAAATTACTTAATATCAGAAGAGATGTTGCTGAGCGCATTTTCTGTTTCAAAGGGGGTGAAACGTGGGAAAATTTTAAAATTCAAAACAAAAAAAAATTAATTTAAAAAATTGAATATATATATATAATAATAAATAATTATCTATTTTTCAAACAGCGAGATAAATTATTAACAGCTACGCAACACTTATCGCCCCTACAGTGACAATTTCTATTGCCGCCACTGTTCCTCAAGCTTTTGTATGACTGTATTTACATTCAAAGATTAGTGTATGTACATATGTGTTCAAAAAAATTACAAAAAACACATGTTATGCGACGATCTGCTATTATGACGTAGTTAGTATTATTTAGATACATAGATAAAAAAAACTCCTTGATTATCTATGAGGTATTTGACTTTTCACGTGTGTGTCGCCGAAGCGGCAGCAAGACGCGTCATGCTCGTTAATTCATATTTAAGCGCAATTAAGTTGTTGCAGACATGTGTACATATGTACATATTTACAACAATTAATTAATCTTACAATAACAAAAAATGACCATATGTGTGTTTGAAAGCGTGAGCGCTTTTTTCGAAAATACTTGTTTGTTGCAGTATTTTAATATTTAATTTGTTTTTGTTTGACAAACGGTTTCGAATTTCATCCAATTAAATTTGTTAATTAGTCAAAACTGTACATTAACATTTCTATTTGCTGTGCATTTAATTGACACTGTTAATTTGCATAAAATAAATTGAGATATTTTTTGTGTATATTAAATAGACATTTTTGACAGTCAAAGGTTGGTTAAGTGAAGCAAAAATTATAAAAAAATATATATACATTCACACTAGTGTTGAAAATTAAAAAATATATTTCCCATAAAATTATAAAACTATTTTTTTTTTATTTTATTTTTTTATTATTTGTTTTTTTTTAGTGTAAAGTTTTTAAATTCAAAGATAAACATTTTTGTCTGAATTTTATTTTTAATGAGGATTCTGTTATAAAAATCATATCGTTGAACAGTGAGCTACCAGAGTGGTCTTAAAACATTTTCAATACTTCAACACTTTTATCTAATGTAAAATAAATGCAATAAATTTTACATTTGGTTGCTTCAGATACATTTTTTTTAGCGTTGAGGTTTTGTGGTTAAAATGTGGCTTTACCGTATACACAAGATAATAAACAAAAAAAAACTGAGAATACTCAAAATTAAATTGATTAAAGTATTTTCTTATGTCGATCAAAGCAAAAACGATCTATGAACAAACTAACAAATATTTATGAATATTAATAAAAAAAAAAAATATTTTTTTAAACATTATCCAACGTGTACGACCAAAATAATATAAAAAATTAACAAAAGTTAAAAAAGTGTTTTTGTTTTTAATTATGACTTTCAAACATTACTCCACTTTTCGATGTAAATTTTACAAAATATTTGATAAATTAATATATTTATTTTTTTGTTTAAACAATTTTATATTTTTAATAATTTTTAATTAATTATTCATAATAATTTAGCACTTTTCTTCAAAATATATTTTACTAAACACATTAATTTGTATTATTTAGATTTGAAAATATTTTTGAAAATAATTTGTATAATATTATTTAAATAGATTTTTTATTATCACATTTCTAGTTATAAACAAACTGTTAAACTCTTTATTTATTTAATGTTTTCAAATTATTTTTGAAAGTAATTTCAACATATCTGCTTTATGGCTGCTGAAAAATGCATATATTTTTAAATTGAAAATTTATTATATTTTCAGTGCTATTTATATGTGATATATATTTATAAATATACATATTTTCTATATTATATATATAGACAACAACGCCACTTTATGGTGTGAGTAAATTTCGTAAATTACTTTCTTTGACAACGCATTTCATTTACACAATATAAAGAAGCCCTGCCAAAATTTATTTTATTTTCTTAAACGTTTTCGTCGGCCGGTTGCCACACCACACATTTTGAAACAAGACGATTTGCGCTTCTTCTTCTTCTTTTTCTTATATTTTATTGTATGCCACAGCAGCATCTGTTGCTAATGTGTCACCCCTCAGAACAGAACATTCTATTTTCAAATATCAACGCTCGCTTACAAACTTACAACGTACAGTTAGCAATAATTACCTTTTCACTGTTAACTTTCGAAATTTATATTTATTATATGTAATTAGTTATTTTATTTTAAAATTATTTGAATTCTCCTTAAGTATTTTGTTTTTAGTTTTAATTTTATTTCATTGAATTTGTTTTCCGCGAAACAATTACATAGAACAGTGTATGCACTGGTGTTTCAGGTGCCGCGCCAAAAGTCACATTTATTATATGTAGCGCAAGTTGTTGTTATTGTTGTTCAACTAAGGTGTGTTTTTTTGTACGTTCTCGAACTGAATAAGACCCGAAACTAACAAACTATCGGCACCACTGCACAAATTCAACTGAAAATATCTCAGCATTGACGCGCCTTTAAATTTGCTCGCTCTCCGCTGGCGAGTCAACGCGGCACATGGCAAGAGCACCGCCACACTCTTCTATATACATATGTACATACGTAAAAAAAATGGTATATATATAAATATATTTGTGGCGCTTCAGTGTGTGCGTGTGTGTTGGTATATTTATATACGAATTTTCGTCACGATATTCGTACCTCGTGGGTTGCTTGTTTCAACAACTCGATTTTTATACACTCTGCCTTCTGCCTTCTAGCGTGTGCTTGTATTTGTCCATATACACTCACATGTTCGTTTGTATGTGTGTGCGGTTGTGCGTTCACATTCGTATTAATATGCATTTATTTTATATGTAAATTGTGTGAGCATGTGCATTTGTTGTAGGAGAACTCTATTGTTTCTATGCAGCTTCATTAAAGCTGACTATCCTTATAGTTCATAAAATATATTTGTATGTATGTATGTATATGTAGCTAAGCGCTTGGAATGATTTTATGCAAATTGCATTTAATTATTAAATATTAGAGCTTTGAAATTTAAATTATATAAATTTCTTTTGTGGATCTCTGTCAAACCACTTTATGTAAAGGGTGATTTTTTAAGAGCTTGATAACTTTTTAAAAAAAAAAAACGCATAAAATTTGCAAAATTTGCGAAACGTTAGATTGGTTCATGACATTTACTTTTTGAAGATAATTTCATTTAAATGTTGACCGCGGCTGCGTCTTAGGTGGTCCATTCGGAAAGTCCAATTTTGGGCAACTTTTTCGAGCATTTCGGCCGGAATAGCCCGAATTTCTTCGGAAATGTTGTCTTCCAAAGCTGGAATAGTTGCTGGCTTATTTCTGTAGACTTTAGACTTGACGTAGCCCCACAAAAAATAGTCTAAAGGCGTTAAATCGCATGATCTTGGTGGCCAACTTACGGGTCCATTTCTTGAGATGAATTGTTCTCCGAAGTTTTCCCTCAAAATGGCCATAGAATCGCGAGCTGTGTGGCATGTAGCGCCATCTTGTTGAAACCACATGTCAACCAAGTTCAGTTCTTCCATTTTTGGCAACAAAAAGTTTGTTAGCATCGAACGATAGCGATCGCCATTCACCGTAACATTGCGTCCAACAGCATCTTTGAAAAAATACGGTCCAATGATTCCACCAGCGTACAAACCACACCAAACAGTGCATTTTTCGGGATGCATGGGCAGTTCTTGAACGGCTTCTGGTTGCTCTTCACCCCAAATGCGGCAATTTTGCTTATTTACGTAGCCATTCAACCAGAAATGAGCCTCATCGCTGAACAAAATTTGTCGATAAACACATTTCGAACCGAACACTGATTTTGGTAATAAAATTCAATGATTTGCAAGCGTTGCTCGTTAGTAAGTCTATTCATGATGAAATGTCAAAGCATACTGAGCATCTTTCTCTTTGACACCATGTCCGAAATCCCACGTGATCTGTCAAATACTAATGCATGAAAATCCTAACCTCAAAAAAATCACCCGTTACTATTGTGTGCTTTTAGTATTAATGCCTTCTCGAAGTTTGAAAAATTTTTTTTAACCCTGAAGCAACTTCAACTCCAATAAAATGTTCAAATTATGCAGTATCTGAGTTCGATCCCAATTCAGACTATGATCTAAAAGGGTTCTCTAAAAGGGACTTCCAAGAAAACTTCTTTAGGACCCTGCATTAATCAGATAAAATGGAGCCATATACCAAAGGTGAGACGAGAAGTCCATTATTTAAGTTCTATGTCGCACAAAAATTAAAAAAATATATATATTCATCATTTTCGGACTACATAATGGTAACAGATTCAGCACGGAAGGTTGATGGCACTAATGAATTTTAAAGGTACCGTCTATTTGTCGAATTTCATATGTTAATACAAATATGTAAATAGACCCTTTAGGAATAATATTATAATTCGGGGTTTTCGAGGCAAGGAATCATCTTAATTCAATTTCACAATTATAAAGTAGATTATATATTAGGTAAAATCATTTTATAAAAATTCCCTTGATAATGTATATATTTATATTTCGGGAAGTGATTCATCTATCAGCTCCAGTATGAGTGATAGCGTTACATACAAAAATATATATAATACATGTATATTTTATAGTGACTTGTAGAAGTGCATTTTAAGCGCGTGTACCCACACATCTAAATATAATATATACATATAAAAAATAAGTGCAAGAGTTAAAACCAATCTGATAACGTTTTTATAGACACCCATCATGCCAGAGTTCAGTCATTTTACTACGAAGTCATATATACAATAAATTTTAATATACTTACATATCTACAGACATATGCACATATATTTAACAACTAATTAATTTCTATTTTGAATTCTACTGCTGTTGTCAATTGTAATTGACATTTGGTAAACAACGTCACTTTTTTACTAAACAATATTCCAAGAAGATGCATATACTATGAAAGATTAATAGTGAGAATTAGTCGGAATTCTATATTTAATAGGTTATTCCATAGTAAAATGATGAGAAAAACTAATTTAAAGTGGTCCATGCGTTCGATAAGTTCCAATCAAATTGGTGATAAGAAGAAGATTTCACATAACAATTGCCTACTTCAACTCAAGTGGCACGTAGGGACACTCGAATTGTAATATTGATAATGTTATCAGATAATGTTGTTAGAAAATTAGTTAAAGTATGTAAGAAGCGTCAATTAAAGGGGTTTATAATGCATTAATTGTCTGTTTATGCTTTAATGTGCAATGTCCTCGTTCACCTCCAGACCAAGAACAAACAAACCTAGTTTCGTTAACTCAATGGAAAGTAGAAAAATATTTAATTATAGTTCTCGAGAAGCTAGGGCTTAGAAAACGTTAAATCGATCAGAGAAATTGAATAATATATGATTTAAAATAGCTAAATTTTGAAGAGCAGCAATTCGAATAACTGGTATAAACTGGTATAAATGCAATAAACTAGCATAAAAAATATTAGCAGTTAGTTGAAGTGAATCGAAGAACTGGTATAAACTGGTATAAAAGTAATAAACTGGTATAAATGTAATAATCTGGTATAAATGTAATAAACTGTCATAATCTAATATAAGCAATGCTTGACTCAACAATTCTTCAAGAAACAAATCAAACTTTTAGCGATTACTTTCATATTTCAGAAGCTTTCAAACACACATATTTATACTCTCGCAACAAATGTTGCTAAAGAGAGTATTATAGTTTTGTTCACATAACGGTTGTTTGTAACACCCAAAACTAAACGAATTAGATATAGGGTTATATATACCAAAGTGATCAGGGTGAAGAGTGGAGTTCAAATCCGAATGTCTGTCTGTCCGTCCGTCCGTCCGTCCGTCCGTCTGTGCAAGCTGTAACTTGAGTAAAAATTAAGATATCTTGATGAAACTTGGCACACTTATTTCTTGGCACCATAGGAAGGTTGCTTTTGAAAATGAGCAAAATCGGACCACTGCCACGCCCACAAAATGGCGAAAACCGAAAACACATAAAGTGCCATAACTAAGCCATAAATAAAGCTATGGAAATAAAATTTGGTATGAAGGATCGCACTATGAAGAGGCATATTTGGATGCAATTTTTTTGGGGAAGTGGGCGTGGCCCCGCCCCTACTAAGTTTTTTGTACATATCTCGCAAACCAATAGAGCTATATAAACCAAACTTTCTGCAGTCGTTTTTTTTAGCCACTTCCTAATACAGTCCAAAAATGAAAGAAATCGGATTATAACCACGCCCACCTCCCATACAAAAGTTAGGTTGACAATTACTAAAAGTAGGTTAACTCATTAACGAAAAACGTCAGAAACACTAAATTTCACATAAGAAATGGCAGATGAAAGCTGCACTCAGATTTTTTTACAAAATGGAAAATGGGCGTGGCGTCGCCCACTTATGGGTCAAAAAACATATCTCAGGAACCACTCGACCGATTTCAATGAAACTTGGTTTGTAATAGTTTCCTTACATCCCAATGGTATGTTGTGAAAATAGCTTCACAACCACGCCTACTTCCTATATACCAGAACTTTGAAGACGATCTGAATCGTTTACTTTACAATATATAAAGTAAGTACTAGTGTAGATATCGGTGCAGAACTTTGCACAAATACTATGTTAATAGTGTTACAGCCCCATTCTAAAAATCGCCGAAATCGGACCATAGGTTTTTAAGGCCCCCGAACACGAGGACCTCGGTGCTTCTATCCAAATATTATGGTTTCCAACTTTCAATGGACTTTATACAATATATATGACGAATATGTGGGTCAAATTGTGTATTATATAATATAAATAAAGTTAAATAAATAAATTGCGAGAGTATAAAATGTTCGGTTACACCCGAACTTAGCCCTTCCTTACTTGTTTCGTTTATGTTTAAGCCTCCGGTAAACAACATTTCACTGCTTTGCGCATTACATAAGTATATACATATGTACTTACATATATAATGCAGTGTCAATATATGACCTTTGAAAGCACATTTTAGCAACACTTTGTATGCACTTCAAGAATATTAACAGAGAACAACACAACGATAATGACACATCCATATACACATTCGCTTCATTTTTCGGTGAATTCAATAGCATTTCGTGTACTTTTGGCGCACATACAAGCGCATTTCACAACACTTCATTGTCCAGCAGCAGGTAAAGAGCGGTGTGGTTAATGTGTTTTCTTCCTTCAAAGCTATCAATTCAGAAAAACAGGTAAGCACACATTTGAGAATTACAAAATCTGCCATAAATATAGTGGCACACAGTGTGTAAGAAATTTACAATGTGCCATTTTAAAGCATCATAATGCATATTGGTAGCTATAACGGTGTATGCGTAACGATTTTACTAAATCAAACGAACGCATTGAATTAAGTCATTCATTTAAGCGTGTTAAATTCAAAAAATAGGGTGTTAAGGAAGGAGAGATGCATGGAATATTTACAGCAGTAGAAGCGACGCACTGTTACACGGTATTTGCCAATATTCATTTATCCTACTTACGATTATTTATATAAAGGAAATAAGATTAAATAAAACAATAAAATTTTTCATAACAACAAAAATTTACCTACGTTCTTTTGACCTGCTAATGCTTTGAAATTGCGTCTAAAAAAATTCGAAGTGCAAAAAAACGCGAATTCCTCACTCATTTCGCACTCTCATTATGAAGCAATTATGAAATATCATCTGATTAACACGAGAAATTTTCCAATGAAATGCTAATTGTTGCGATTATTGCGTGATAAATTCCAGATTACTACATAATTTTATTTAATATGAATACATTATGACGCTAGTTGCATTAAATTGACTAACACAATTTCATAGTGCCATAACAACTGTTACGTAAATCCCGTTAGCAGCAAAAGAACACTCACTAATTAGCTTTAGCCGCTTCTTAACTTTATAAATGATCGAGTTAACGTCAAATAAACTCTCTTTAACGTAATCATGAAATATATTCTATAAATAACTCAATACACTTAATTAATTGTATTAATAATCGAAAAAAAACTTTCGCCTTAAGGAATAAATTACTCGTAGTATTCATACAAATGAAATGAGGTCACGGGTACAGGTGTAAAAATTAAAAATAAATTTAATAAAAATAAAAAGAAAACATATTTTTCATACAATTTAAAGTTGCTCCATCAACAGTTATGCATATCACGTACGTGAAACCGATGTCGCATCGCGAAATTGGCAATAACAATTTAATACCTAAACTTCCTGTAGCTTTTATTTTATTATGTTTTTCATTGAAGAACAGCAGACATGGCTTGTGAGCTATTTTTGCAATTTTAAATGCATACACTTTAATTAAAATTATTTGCATTTTTACCTTATTCTGTTACGGCGGTAACCCTATATAAGGATGGTTTAGAAATTTGGAGGTTTTCTTTTTATTATACTCTCGCAACAAAAGTTGCTAAGAGAGTATTATAGTTTTGTCCACATAACGGTTGTTTGTAAGTTCAAATCCGTCTGTCCGTCTGTCCGTCCGTGCAAGCTGTAACTTGAGTAAAAATTGAGATATCTTAATGAAACTTGGAACACGTGTTCCATGGCACCATAAGCAGTTCGAATATGGGCTGTATCGGACCACTGCCACGCCCGCGAAATGGCCATAACCAAAAACACATAAAGAGCTATAACTAAGCCATAAATAAAGTTATGAAAATAAAATTTGGAACATAGGATCGCATTAGGCAGGGGCACATTTGAATGTAATTTTTTGAGAAAAGTGGGCGTTACCCCGCCCCCAAATAGGTTTTATGTATATATCTTGCAAATCAATAAAGCTATATAAACCAAACTTTCTGCAGCCGTTTCTTTTAGCCATTTCCTTATAAAGTCCAAAAATGAAAGAAATCGGATAATAACCACGCCCACCTCCACAGGTTACAAAGGTTAGGTTGAATGACTAAAAGTGCGTTACTCACTAACGAGAAACGTCAGAAACACCAAATTTTACATAAGAAACGGCAGAAGGAAGCTGCACGGAGATTTTTTTACAAAATGGAAAATGGGCGTGGCATCGCCCACTTATGGGTGAAAAACCATATCTCAGGAACTACTCGACCGATTTCAATGAAATTCGGTATATAATATTTTCTTGACACCCTGATGACACGGGTGAGATTTGGGCGAAATCGGTTCACAACTAAGTCTACTTCCCATATAACTCAATTTTGAATCCTTCTGATTCGTTCACTTTATAATGTATACATAAGGAACCGATAAAGATATCGAAATAAAACACAAATACTATATTTGAGCTATGAAATCACTTGTGGAAAAATTATCAAAATCGAACTATGACTTTTCAAGGCCCCTGATATCAAACATGAAGAACTCAGTGCCTAAGGGTAATTTTTCACCGAAAATATAGGTAAATCTCTAAATAAATTGCGAGAGTATAAAATGTTCGGTTGCAACTTAGCCTTTCCTTACTTGTTTTTTTCTTATCTAACTTGAAACCAAAAGTTCGGTGCCAAAACTGAAAAACATTTTTGAATTTAGAATGAAAGAACTAAATTCGATAATATATGAAAAATACTATAACGCTAGAGCTTTCGTGAAGTTTTCGATAAATGGATTCATACTAAGGGATCTCCTGTGCATAACGAATTTTTATCGATTTTTTTTGAGTCAAAATAACGGTATATTTGAAATTTCAAACTACCAACGTAACGATTATGGACCCTAAACAATTATAGTACGTTATTAAATAAAGCACCATAAAAGAAATTATGCGATTCCAACTGCGCCACTTATTAAACGCGCTTCAAAGCCTGCAAAGTTACTTTAACACATAAAAGACGTTAACTAAAATTAGATTGCATACACAACAAGGGAGCTGAAAATGTGAAATGTGCCTACTGCCACAAAAAGTAGGACGTTTAAGGCTATTTTAAGATGCACAGCGCAATCAAAGCGCGTACTTCAATTGCAATTTTTGTTTTTCTTAATTTATCAGCTCTATTAAAAACGATGCACCTAACTGCCGATATTTTTAGATTTCTCCTTTGTCTTTTGCTTGTTGCCTTTGGCAGACATTTGAAAATGCCCATTGGGAGGCCAACGTTAAGTGGACGCTGTGCGCAGACGCATTAATCGAGCGACGATTAAGTAGAGTGTGTGGCATATAAGGTTAACGTTCTGCAGGCAAAGTGCAACCGTGTTGCGCAGCGTTACTATTTTTACACGATGCAAAATACATATACAGACTCACTTGTACTATGTTGCACGCTGTCTATAAATTTATAAGCAGGCGTACATATTATTGCAATGCATTTGTACAGTGGGTGCAGGAAGTTTGTGTACCTGACGTCAATATTTTCTCAAAGCTGTGGACACCTGTTTCTCCAGAAATGTGTTGACTATGATAAAAAGCTTGGTAATATTGAAAGTGTTCTTCTTTGAATTTTTTTTTTTCATTTGGAATTCCATATCAAAGGATATGTGTGAGAAACCCAATTCCTGATTATTCGACTACTTTTTTATCGGGTCAAAATCAGATTATTTATATTTAGACTCACGCTATCGAAATTAATTGATTAATTTCTGTCAAATCATTAGATAAAAATATCTAATTCCATAATTTTTTTTCGAGCGTTAAAAGAATAACGGGAATTTTCGTTTTTTGAAAAAAAAATCATTATTTTACATTACTGTTGTCAAAACATTTCTTCCAATCGTCGGAACACTTCTGAAACTCGATTTTTTGGATAGCCTTTGGCTCCTTCAGCGATTCCTCGTGTGCTTGTAAAACGACGGCCGTTTCAGGTTCTCTTTATTTTTGGAAATATGAAAAAATCACACGGACTCAGGTCTGACGAATATGTTGGCTGTAACATCGTTCCAGCATTGTTTTGACCAAGAATTCACGAATAAGCAACGAAGTGTGAGTTTTTAACAAACGAAAATCCCCAAACTCATAAAAACACGGCTAACCTTAGCGACTACTACAGACAAAGTAACAAAGAATACCGCCGAAAATGTTATAGTACTTCAGAGTCATGACAATTGGGCTCTCTAAACCAGTGAAATTTTTCAATTCCCGTTATTTGTTGAACATACCATATATAGGGTCTCAAAATGACACTTTTCTGATTCTGTTAAAGTACTAGCGATGTAAGTGCTTTCTTAAATGATCAGATTTTTAAGACAGACGATCACTTCTTCCTGATCACATTTCCTGACTGCTTCTAAGTAAATTTTTATGACACACTGTATGCATTGAACGAATGTAAATACACATATAACTCAATCTATCCACATGAACGCAACGAATGCCAGTTAACAAATGTAAGTTGGTATGTATGTACGTAGTGTGTGTGGCGAGCTGAATGCGGCACCACTAATTTAAAACGATAGTCGATTCATGTTACAAATATGATCAGCAAAAATGAAAATTAAAATACAAAGAAACCAGAAAAACAAAACACACACTTTATTGTAAATAAACATAAAAGCCACATTCCGATGCTGCACCAAAGTGCATACATTACATTGACACACACACACATGCATATAATATAAGACTATATAAGCAAACACACACACACATATACATCCAATCATTGTCAGTACACTGACCGGCCGTTAAAGCTGGTTAACCTGCTGCCGGGTTGCCGGACTACCGCTGTGCGAAGCGCGCGCAAATTTCAAACCAACACACGCACACAAACATATATATATGTTTATACAAATGGGTGTGTGCGGTGTGTAACCACAAGCGTTCGCCTGTAAAGAGGGGATGGTCCACGCTGTTCGATAATAATAATGATGATAATGATGATGTTGATGCCGTTCGTTGCTTTGGCCAAAGTTGAGAATGTGACGAGCCTCCTTCAGCGCTGCTGATTCGGCTCTTCGTTGCCTACGCACATTTCAACACACAAACACACACATGTATGTACGTATGTATCTTAAATAGCATATAACAATGTCTGCTGTGTCTTTATGCCTTTTCGAGCACTCCTCGCGTTTGCACAATGCATGACTGTTCTAATTTGCAAATGGAGAAAACAAAAACAATAACATCAAAACCAACAAAATCAACAAAAAGCGCATAATAAATTCCAGCATCTAAAAATAAGTCGCTGAGCACCTGCAACATACCAACATTTAGTGCTGACCACCTTCTCCGCCTCCTTTTCGAGCTGCGCTGCTGTGTATTTGGGCATAAAGTTAGTTAACTGGCAACCAACAGCGAATGCAACTAGCGCTATTTCACCAATATGGTGTAATAACAATTCGCGTTGGTAGGCATTTCTTGGCTCAGCCTTTTCGATTCGAATGGAGTTTTAATAGGTTGCTGCTTATGGCTGACACTGAAGAAGAATGAAACTCTAGTTAATTAAAGTGTGATAATTTTGAAATTTATGCAAATTTGTTTTGAGCGTTGGTATATAAGTAGTATTCAAAGGTTGCGGAAATGTTCATTATCCATGTAATCTTCATGTAACGCCGAGCTTTTCTCAACAATTAGATTTAGTAAAAATTCTCAATATTTTGAAAAAGAAAACTTTGAAAATCCTTTTTAAAAATCTTTTCTGTATCAATTTTGAAGTATTGAACATTTGTTTCGAATGATAATTGTAATGAAAGTCGCTTTTGAATATTTCACAAGACTTGAAACAAAAGACTTTAGCAGCAAACTCGGCCTACACCCTTGAAAGTTTGAAACAAAAGACTTAAGCAGAAAACCCGACACCCGAGTAACCTTCTACAACACTTGAACTAATAAATAACTAAAACAAACCTAAAACGAACTTTGAAGATTTTCAAATTTCACTCTATTTCTATTATATATACAATTATTTATTATATAGTATATTCAAATAACGCATCTTGGCTCTAAGAAATCGTTAATTCTTAACTAATAAGTTTATGAAAAGTACAAACAAGCTTTAAAGATAAATAATTGAAACGATTTCCAGAAGTAATCTCTGCGTTTGAACTCACCAAAAATAATAAAAAAGGATAGACTAAAAAAAATACACAAAAATCGAATGAAAGAAATATTGTATTCGTTCACTCCATTAATTTTGCACTGGCTATACGTAAATATGTATTGAATGATGTAAATATGTAAACATGATGTGCACAATAACAGGATCGCAGCAATCTAAGCAAAACTCAACTCAATTTAATTAATATAAAAAACCGGACCATGTCAATTAAATGCAACGCACAAATTAATTTTGATTTCTATATACGGGTAACTGTGTGCAACAACACTCACATACAAGTATATCATGCATACCCGGTAAGAAAAATTGAAGTTAGACTAGATATTAAATGAAAGTAGAAAAATTGTGCTTCAAAGTGGGAGAGGTGATAGACGAAGACGATAGAATATGTGCTGAATTAGTTGTCTACCTTTCTCGTGCTGAATGCAAATTAATTGACTCGTTTGGTACTAGTTTGGAATTATAGAAAATGATATAGTAAATAATAAATTTTACATTAACTACAATTGTATTAATTTGTTTATACGACATTCTTATATCGATCATTACATTCGCCAAGTATTTTTATACTTAGTGTTAAATATACTAAACCCACCGACATATTTTATATACATACCTATTTCTACAGATGGCGGTCAAATTACCGGTTTTGAAATAAAAATTATACTATTTTCCAGTTGATTGCAATTAATACAGAATACCGCTCTGGTAGGTTTATTGTTAAAGAAAATACTCCCGTTAGCAAATTCAAAAATTACTACTAACGAATTTCTTGCTGGAAATTTCTGTGCATGTAATGTGTAACGAAACTACTATTGAAACTTCAACGTTGCAATTTAATGTTTAACACATTTTTCAATTCAACAATTAAACTGATGAAGCAGTTTAGAGGTGTCACTGATATTTTTAGTACTGGTATGAAATATAACCTTGCATAATGTTCAAAAAGTAAATCAATCTTATCTCAAGTGACCCCATCAAAATGTAAACTAATCTGACCCAAAGTGAGCCTCCCAATATGTATCCCAATCTGACTTCACGTTACAATTCCAAATATAATCTAAACGCACCTCAAGTGACCCCATAAATTGTAACCCAAAATAACTTCACGAGTCCCTCCAAAAGGAAAATCACCCCCTAGTGACCCCTAAACACTGGCCTGATCACAAGTAATCATTCTCAATATCAATAAATTTTACCTTACGTGAACCCTGCCCTCTCATGACCCTTAGAAACTTAAATAAAACAAACTTTACGTGACCCTTCAAAACGTATACCAACCTTACCTCAAGTGACCCCACACAATATAAACGAACCAGATCTAGTGTTATATAATACATAAAATGTAGGCTTCACGTGTCCCTCAAAACCTAAACAAACCCCACGACAAAGGTCATTGACCTCAGCCGAAATGTTAACAAACCTCTGTCAATGGTGATTGACCTCGGCCAAAATGTAATTTTTGGTTTATAATTTCTGGGATCGCTTCAGAATAAGTTGGTTCACATTTTATAGGGACACAATAGGTTAGGCTTGTTTTACTACATTTTGTGGGGTCGCTTGATGAGGATAGAATTGTTAACGTTTGGATGGGTCACTTGAGATGGGAGGGGGTGAGGTTGGTATAAATTTGGGAAATCACGAGAGGTTATATTTTTATATTTGGATGGGTTCTTGTTCTTAGTGACAAGTTGATTTGCATTTCAAAGAGTCACATGAAATCAATTTTGTTCATATTTTAAAGGGTCGTGTGACATCAGGCTTTTTTAACATTGTGAGGTCAAAAAGGTTTATATTATGGGGTCAAGGATGTTCATATTCTGTGTAGTCAAGTAAGGTAGGTTGGGTTACATTTTGAGGGTGAAGTTAGGTAGATATGGGGTCCAAGGTTATTTATGTTCTATTTGGTCACGTGAAGTAAGGATGTTGTATATGCTGTGGATCTGGTGGAGTCAGGTTGGTTGATGGCGCTGTTTTAGATATGAGTTAGATTATTACATTTTGAAGAGTCAAGTGTTATTTTGATATATTTTGTTGGGTCGCTTGTCGAGGATAGAACTGTTTCCATTTGGAAGGGTTGAAATTAGAGGTGAGTTTCGATTTTTTTTTACATTTCAAGGGGTCGCTTGAAGTCTTTGTTATAAAAATTTGAGAAAATAAAGAATTTTTTAATAAATATACATTTTATATTCGAAATTTCTGGCATTTCAATAACATTATTACGGAAATCCATATATTTTATTATGTGTTAAGTTTATTTGGACAATTTTTACTTACTGCTAATATATATATACATATTATATATGTATGTAAATATGTATGTATGCTCTAATAACATATTGTATAACTGACCGAATTGAGTATAATGGATCGGTCACATAGCTAGTTCATTGCTACAATTCATAAACAGACATCTGTAGATTTGTAGGTATAGATGAAATCGAATCTTTTTACTTGAAATTAATTAAGATTTGTTTTTGTTTGTTTGTATAATTTGTTTATAGTTTTTATTTTTGTATACAGATATGTTTATATTGACTGTGTAATTAATTTGGAAAACATACTTTTGACCTTCTGCGCATATAAATCTAAGGGTTATCAATTTGACATCATTTTTATTAACAAATGATTTTTATTTAAATAAACAGAGTGTTGTCTATAATAAATAATCTTGTTAAAGTCAAAAAACGTCGGAATATAATGTCAAAGCTTCTAGTTTGCTTCTTTTACGTTTACCAGATTTTTCCACTTTTCAACTCAGCACATATGAGTGCTCAGATTTTTCAAAAAATCCAAGAATCCCGTATGCCATCGTTTAGAAATATTAAATTACTTTAAAATATTTTTTATTTCGACAAAATCTTCGTGAATTTTGCACATGCTGTTCCACTCTAACACAGTTTTTTTAAATGATTTCTTCTTTTTATGCATATGTATATCCTATAGCATATATACGCGGTATAAATTAGCAGATCCTAAATTATGTGATTTCCCGCAAAAATGGCACATGATTCGATTTTATTCCATTACGCGTTGGCTCTTCATTTTTTACGCTTTTAGATTTTTTCGTTGGATTTTTCTTTTTTAACGAAGAGACACACTTGTGTATGCAGAGATATTTACAGTATCTCCCTTAACTATGTACACTATAGAGAGAAGATACATAGTGGTTTTTAAAAGAAAGCATATGGTCACTATATAAGGAATAAATGATTTGCCTTTTTCTTCATTTTTATATCTAGGGTTACCTTAAAGCTATGCTAAGGAATCTTAAATCTGCGATCTTATAATTTGATCCATACGATCTTCGCTATTTAGAAACTTCGTTAAAACCGATATCCCAGACGGATAACATATTTTATCAGTTAAGCTCACAAGTATCGACAAAACTCCATGATTATATAATGAATTTGCTAATGTATATTTTTCGATTCAAGCTAGTTTAAGGCTTAAGGGGTTACATGGCTTTCGTGGATTCAAAAAATCTTTTTTTTTTGTTTTTTGCTTATTAATGTCTACAACATCTCAAGAATACTGTCCTAAATTTTCAAGTGGATCCGAATAATTGTTTCGGAGATATAGCCTTTGGAAGCTGTATGCTCCAAGTCAGTTATTATTGTTACTCAAAACTTTAAACGCGCTTTTCTCGGAACCGTTTTTTTTCAAAGTCGGTTGTCAAGTGTTCTCGAAAACTACTCAACCGATCTTGATGAAATTTTAAATAGGTGTTCGAGATACAATTTACTCGTGCTTGAACGAAGGATTTTTTCTTTTTTCAATTACAACTATTAAAAAAAAATGTCTAGCAAATTTGACTGAAATATATATTTTTTTGGAAAAATGTCTGCCAAAATTCTTCCAATTTTTAGTTTTTTTTTTTGTTTTTCCTTCGTTCAAGCACGAGACCTATTTTTGTTTTTCATTTTGGATGATCTTGTCAGGAGTTATGCTGACAACGCGGACGCACCTTTTTTCCGAGGGGTCACCGGAAATGACGTCTCAATGGAGTAGTTTTATTTATTTTTTTTTTTATTTCAGAAACTATCCTTGAAACATGTATCTATAAGACAGAAACAAGTTTGAATTAAATAAATAACTTTTTACATAGAAAAAATTATTGAAAATATGCCATTTTTTACCCGACAAAACCCATGTAACCCCTTAATTTTAAGATCGAGGTTAAAGAAATTCACAAATTTTGAATTATTATTTTTTAAAGAGTTGCCAACTGGTTAATCTTTTTTTATTCAATAAATTTTTTAATTCAGAAATTTTGTCATATTTTCTAACCGACTTTAAAAGTTTAAGAACAACTTCTAACAATAATATATTTGAAAAGAGTGGCAAGCCTAGTTTAAATTTTTTATCAAATTTGAAAAAAATGGATACAAAAATTACAATATTATATTTATTATTACATATATGTATGTTCAATAAATTTATATTTCATGTGTACGTTCACTTTTATTGCAGACGGTATGTATATGTATACTCGTACATACTATATATGCACCTAAATTTGTTGTCATATTCTATTTTAAAGGTCGTTCATGCCAACAAGCCCCCTTTAACGTCATATACACATGTGTGTGTGTATTTGTATAAACGTGTCGAAAGCTTAGATGTGTGCGTATATATACATATGTACGCAGAATGGGCACAGTGACGTGCCTCCATGCCTAAAATGATCTTATTTCCTTTTTTTAAGTCTATTAATAACAGCACATGCCATCAATTTATTATTTTTTTTTCGTACAAATCGCTTTGGCTAGTAAATATTATTATGCGCGCACATTTTAGCACGAGAAAGGGTAGGAAAATAATGTTTATATAATATGTATGGTATACGTTTACGTAGATTTGTACATGTTTATGCTTATTACGTATTTTCGAATATGTTTATATTTTTTCCCAAAGGCGTTGTTGAGCAATCAATATTTTTTAGAAACAGTTTAGCAACAATAGTTTTGAATTGCGCATGTTCAATTGCGTACTTTGCACTTTGTAATAATATTTTGCAATAGTTATATTCCCATACATACATTTACAATCATTGAATATATTTGTAAATATGCCAGATTTTTATACTATATAGAAATTATAGTTGTCTGTGCTCTATCAGGGTTCTAATCTATCTACAGACGATATTCTCGTAAGTACTGTGCGCTGCTTTATATATATCTGTGTGTGTGTGGGCACTCACCCAAGTCTCAACGTCTAAATGACGCATAAACGCCGGAACAGGGGATTTAATTAATTCGCAATACAATAGCACTTGAAAACCTTCAAACGAAATACGAGTTTGATTCAGAAATGTTTTAATCTGTCTGTAGGTGTATGCAAGTGGAAGATTTCATAAAAAAAACATAAAATATATTTAATTTCGATTATTTTCCTTAAATATTTTTTTGTTGCAGCATTTCAAAATATTTTTTTATGAAATTTCAAAATAAATTTTGGGTGTCTGGAAAAGTTTTCTAAAGCTTACGCTTCTCATTGTGGTGTTGTACGAAAATTTAATCGACTAACTCAAGATGCCGCAAGCTTTAAGCTCCAATGAGCTTTTAAGAAAGCTTTTAATTTGGAAAATAGACTCGGAGATTGGATCCTTGCAGTTTAAACCAGTTTTCAATAAATTTTGTTGTTAAGCATTTGAATCCAGAACTCAACGAGTGATAATCGCACACGTTCCACACAATCACAGCAATCAAAGGAAATCGTATATATGAACACCCCCAGCTATGGCAGCATTAAATATAGAAATAGACTTGACATTACCTGAACCTGCATATCAGTTATGGTCGCCTTTGTAGAAACAATCTATGGAAAATCATAAAAAATTGCCGCTGTGGGCTGTTGCAGTTTTGGCGCGTGTGTGTTTAGACTATCTAGCTTTTTATTATGGAAATTATCAATAAATTACGAACCGTCTAACAAGTTCAAATTGATAAGAACACATAAGGTCCCCGAATATGCTGAGACATAATAAGAATCAAGATTTTATTTTTAGTATACAGTCTGCTCCGAAGTCAGCGCCATTTTTTTTGTATTCCTTAAAGCTTTCAATCACGAAATATTTGGGTATAAATCAAATTTCTGAGAGGTAATAAAATTAAAAAAAAAAAAAACATTCTTACTTTGATATGGAATTGTGCCAGCATTCAAGATTAAATCTTATAATACAAACATACGATTATATTTATGTGTTAGTACACAGCATTTGAATAAGGAGATTTCACTTATCAATTGCATCATTCTTTTTTCAAGCAACTGCCGATAACCGGTGGAAACTGACTTTGAAACCAAATCTAATATTTCTCAGTAAAGTCCAAAATTCAATAACACAGTTTTAAGGTTACGCTGGGGATCATCCGTTGGTTGGAACAGATTTTTTGGCACGCGAAAGTCATTCGATTGTACATTCCATCTATACTCCAAAAGCGAGCTCAGTGTTGGTCTGGAACAAGAATCTTTTGTTTTATATAAATTGGTTGGAAGTTTCAAGCCTTAGACCCTAGGTCATGTATACATATATATATATGTTTACTGAGTACCTATCTCATTATTATGATATAGACAGGTTACACTGTTACACTTAATTTAAATAAGTGTTCAGATATATGTAAGTGCATATCTAGATACTTGAGGCAGTTACATAAAGTGTACATACCCCCTTTTACAACTACAAAGGCACGTTTATCTATAAGTCAATAATCTCATATATTTATTAAAATTTATCGCTTATGACTTTTTGCAAAGTGGATAGTCAATTAATAATCGCGCAAATTGAATGTTTATACAAGTCAGAAATTCAGCGAGTATTTTGCATTTCTAACAACCAAGAATTGATTAGCGAAAAAATTCCAAGTTCATTTTAATAAAAATTGTGTCAAACTCGCGTTTCTGCTTAACTAATTGATGATTCCGTCTGTGTGTGTATGTGAAATCATATAAGTCATTCATCGTTGAAATTAACTAATATTATGCAAATGCGGAATTTGTTGTAATCAAGTGGGTGCTCTTCAATTGGTTTTTCTTTTCGAAGCAGGTTTACTTGGATTTTTTCAAAACAATGTTAATGCCACAATGCCTTTTAAATTTCTTTTTTACTTTGAAGTTAGGTATACGTTATAGTATCGTCGATATATTTATAGTATTCTAGCAACTTCTAGTTTCAACAGCAGAACATTTATTCAGCAGAATGTTCTGCTCCCTATCAGAATTTATCAGTAGTTACAAGAAGTTACAAGATCTAACCAAAGAACGTTCTCGCACTCGGTTGAACTGAGAGACTCTGAGAGAACAAATGAGAGTGTATGTACATAACGGTCGCTCTGAGTATTTTTTTTTTAAATATTTGATGAAACTGTATATCCATCAGCTGTTAATAATAATAGTAAAGAAAACGGAAATAATATTTTAGTTTCCTCCTTGTTCTATAGTTTAGTATACTAATAAAGGACCAATCAGGAGCGTAGGTAGGCATCTGACAAGTATCTGGACCTAAACCTACGATATACTTCTTTTTTAGCCAAGAACTCTTTGATGTGCTTGGATCGCAAGAAGCCAATTTCTGTGAAGAAAATCTTAAGTTTGGTGATATATAGAGTATATTTCGGCTCACTATAGGAATAGCAAAACAAAACTCTGGCCTGTAGAGATGAACCTTTTATGTAAGTGATAATGAAGATTTTCTTCAAGGGTACTTAAAGGGTTAGGTGAGTTTCAAAGACTGATAAAGAGCGTTTTTTAGATTTTTTATATACTATCGTATATAAACCGTTGGTACCTCATCTCCCTTGACGTCTCAGAAAATAATGTTTTTGCCTTAGGCAGTATTATTAGTTCATCTAAAGTCAATAAACCAAAAATATTTCGATAGTGCATGGATAAATCTCGTTATGAAAAAAAATTAAACTTTGAAATTTTGATAGACTTTGAACAAAAAAACTAATTTTTTTGTCACCTTTTCGCCATATATGGGCTAGAACAAATTAGTTGTAGTGAATAAATCATTCAATAACTAGATATTGTTGGTTCAAAGATGTGTGCAAAATTTGAACAAAATCGTCTCATGACTTTTCGCGAAATCATGTCCACCGACTTAAAAAAAAATAAGTTTTGAGTTAAACGCGATTAAAGTTTTAAATTGAAACTGACGTGGCCTGATGGGCGGAACTTCCGAACGGTCTATTTCTTAGAATTGTACTAGGACCATGTCATTTATTCATTTATGTATACATATTGTACTATTTAATAAGACAAGAAAAAGTTAAGCCCACCTAACTCCTTAATGATTTTTCTCAACTACTTTTTCGCGCGTCCATATTTATTTTATGGTTCCTCGTATACTATAGTATACTAGTATACTATAGAATCCTATTATACTTAATGTAATATAGAATTTTACAATTATTGAAATGTTATTATTCTTTGTTCAGTGTGTCAAAAAGAAATTCGAATTTTATTTATATTATTCAAATTTATTTAAGTTAACAGATTAAAAATTAAACACACCTATGGCAACACTATAGTGATCGCGTTTCTTAACAGAGTTGCAACTGAAAAGTAGTTGGGCTGTAAATGCCATGGCAAGCGCCTTCCCTCTCTTCTCCAGTGTCGTTATCAAGCTCTCTTCAACTTAGTACAGAACTAACTAGATTTATTGCAACCATCCATATTTTAACAAATCTTCTTATTATTAATTATATTACCTCAACAGCAAAATTGTAGGTACATTTAACTAAATTTTCACACAATCTGGCAGCACGGCATAGTAGAAATGTATATGTTCGAATTAAATTTGTTGATTTGCTCTCCATCTTCAATTGGACGATCTTTGTGCGTATTTTCAGTGTGAATTTTCCTAGTAAACTGAAAAATATTAAATAAAGTGCACCAAAACCCGTTAAATATTTAATAAAGTATTTGAATTCCATGAAAGTAATGGTTTTTTGTTTAAATTACATACATTTGCTGTGACTACAATTAGCTGTATTTGTTTGCATATACGCAGGAGAAAAGCAAAACCGGAAGCAATTTTTATGAGAGACCTCTCTCGCGCAGTCGAGAGCACAAAGTCAAAGCAGAAAAAACAAAAACAAAACATTCCTATAAGCATTTCACTAAGCCGCTGTTGTGTGTTAATGTATGTGCGTGTGTGTGTGTGTGGGAAGTAAAATTGTCGCAATACAAATTCGATTCGTTTGTTTTTGTTGCAAAGATCGCCAGATCGTGCGTGAGTTTGAGGCTGAGAGAGCGCGCTGAGTGAGAGCATATAAGATCTGGAAATCTGCTATTTGTGCGTTTCGTGTCGCAGACACAAAGATATTCAGATACATTTACCATTGGATGCACTTGTATTTACTTAGTGGGCAAAAGATGTCAAGCAGTTGCTTGTGAAATGACTTTTGTTTAAACTAACTACCAGTTGAGTGTAGTGAAAATGCATAAAATACTGCTTTGTGTTTGTGCAAATGGTATAATTTACTTCTTTACTAAATAAATAAGTGTAGTATACGATATTTTCTAAAAAAAATAAGCCAATGATTGTGTAAAGTGCTGTGAAGTAGCAAAACCCACACAAAATAAAAAAATCCTACCTGTTGAATGCCACTGCGCAAGTGAAGCCGTCTAAATGAGGCTGTGCAAATGAATAAATTGATATTTCATTTAAATTCCAATTCAATTTGAAGAAAATAATGAGCGAATATTTTATGTTTATCTGAAGAAGTCTTAAAATTTAGTTCAATATCTTAAAGTGAGATCTAAAAGTTGATCAAACTCAGCAAAAAGCCAGATCTAATGACTTGTGCGTCGCTTAAGTTCGGTTCAACCAATAAGTGACCTCGATTCGGAGAAACCAGAAAAGGATGTTAGAAATTAATGGCATTAGATATGCTATAATTACAGGCGGACATTTTTATTTTCTTTTTCATTTATAAAAGTGGTGATTTTCTAAAATGGGATACATAAGCAAGATCAATATATGTACAAACACTCTTTATGAATAAATTCAGTAAATATATATATGTATGTAAATATGTACGTAGAAAGGCAAGTCAGCAGCTTGGCGGTAAATCTGAAACGTTTTTTTATCGTCAACAAAAATCTAATAACATGTCATATACATATGTATGTGTGTATGTATGTATGTTTGTAACGCCTTAAAGTTGTGCGACAACTCTAGCAGACAATCGCTGAAGTGTAACACTTTTCCTTTTGATAGCGATACCTCCATTTATGTAGGCAGTCGCATAATTACATGACTAAATATGTAGAAAGGTGCATAGATACATGGTTATGTAGGCCTACAGCATATTCCGGCTTAGCAAATAAAATTATGCTGCGCATATTGACACCAAATTATATTGTACAGATTTTATGCTCGGATACATCTCTATTACTTTCACCACTTAAGTGGTTGATATTTCATAGCAAACAAAAATAAATATTTTTTTTTTGTGAAAATACAGTTGAACTTCCGTAACTCGAACTTCTATAACTTAAAGTTCTCCAAAACTCGAACTATTGAATTGGCAATAGAAGCCAAACTTCATACAAATTACCTTCCGTAACTCGGAAACTCGGCTCGAAGTTTTTCGTTTTGTATATTATGGTGATTCGAGTTGGAGAATATATAATAATATATGTTTTTCATGAAGCATTGGTACAAACAGATCTACCAGCTAGACTTTATATCAAATGTTTTTGAGCTTTATTAGATAGAGTTTCTGAGATCTGAGAAATTTGTGAGCTTGCTTTAGTACAATTATCGTTAATAGCAGGCACAAATTTTCATAAAATATGTTACTTTTCATTGTTGGTCTCAAAAGATGGACTTATTATTTATCGGCCTGTTGCAGCCAACTATTTTCACACCAAACTCGAAGCTCAAAGTCCCAGTTAATCGCTTAGTAGTCAGTTTTAATGAAGATTATTTTGCCTTCTTGGCTAATTTTACGATTTTTTTCAAATAAAATTACGAATATCAGTTATCGCAAACAATATTCAAATCCCTTTAATGTCATAAAATCACTTGGAATAAAATAAGACCCATTTTTATAAGAATGGTTTTAGTTACTGTGAAACCTTTTTTTGGTATTTTTTTTACCAGAAATCAAAGAACTGGAGAAACCAAAAAATCAGTGAAGTGAATCAAAGAAGTATTCAATATTACGTTTGCAAGCTTCTACACCATCTACTTTCTTATGTAAATTTAAGATTTTTTTGCGTTCATCGCCAACAATCTGGGTCATAAAGAAGCACAGCTTGCTTAGCGTCTCAACTTCGTACATTTGTTTTTCTATTTTATTGACTACTCGTGTGTACTTTGCCGAAATTCTTTGCTTTTCATAGATTATACAGACAGATGTAGTTAAGAAACGTTTTAGGTGTAATTTGCATAGACACCAATGTCATAATAATTTTTATTTCAACATAAATACATACAATATACATATATATATATATATATATATATATATGTGTGTGTAAGTTAGTATGAAGACATATTTAAATAATCCAAAATTTTTAGATGATTGCAAAAGTTTAAGCAATCATTTGTACTAAACACTTGTTGGGATACTTATTCCAATCGCTGAGCATGAAGCATATAAAAATTACTATTAAATACTCATATTTTATGAAATGTGTGTAAGTGAAACCTATATGAACGTTGGTGTCTGGAGCAAATAATTAGTTTGTGATTAAATAAATTACACTCACTACACAATCACTAAAGAATACAAAATTTAAGAAGTAAAATATAAATCTTAGGAAAGTATCGAGTATACACATTTAGAATACTCCAAAAAATATTTTTTTTTTATTTTTGAGGTTATACTTGGAAATTATTCGAAATTTGCCAACGAAAGCTTATTAAGCACAGTGCCGTTAGAATAGTTGCGACAATAGGCGAATGTCTAGTTTAAATTTAAAACTGAGTGTAACATCTTAACTATTAAATGCTTAAATTTACACTTAAAAGAATATAAATGAAACCCAACTCTCGTTTCTTCTATATAGACCACTTAAAAATGGGCAAGAAGGACCATTGGTAGACTTTGGGGGCCACAATACCCAAACTAAAGTATAAACAAACGGCAAATGCCTTAAAGCAATGACTAAGACGTCCAATAAAATGTCTGGTATTACTAACAACAACAACAATAATAATAATAATAACAACAATAACAATATAAACAAACTGAGTGAAAAGTTTTTAAGTGCAAACAAAACCAAAACGCTAGAAGCGTCGCACACATTGCCAACCGGTGTCAACACCATCACCGCCAACACAATCAACAATAATAACAACAACAACAGTAACGCCATCCCCCTTAATAACCCGAAATCGAATAATAACAACGAGTGTGACAAAATAACGCAACAGCAATTTTCTGCTACGATTTCAAGTAAATTACAAGCACCACAAACACGACGCACACTGCCAGCTCCCAGTGCTGTGCAAACCTTGACGCAACGCTCACTCCAGCAGCAGCAACAGCAACAGCAACAGCAAAGCGTGACGACAAACTCATCAGTATTGCCATCAGCCAACCCAATTACAAAATACTCCAGTGGCGCCGCATTGCCTTCGCACCAGCTGCAAACCATCGCCACTGTACACCAACATCACCCACAACAGCAACAGCAGCACACGGCCGAGCCGACGACTGCTGCGACTAGCGGTAGCATTTCATCAGACGCACACCTACACCCAACATCCTCGCATAGCGGTAAGGATCAACGTACACACACCCATAACCACCAGCAACACCAACACCACGCACAACATCATCACAGCCAGCAACAGCAGCAGCAGCAAGCGGCGTCGAAGCATTTGAGTGGCGAGGGTGAAGGCACAATTCCGACTGGCACTTCGTCCATCAACGGCGTCACTTTGCAACAGCAACGCAACGCATACAATCTGCAGGCGCTGAAAGCTGTCAATTATTTAAAGGCGCCAGCACATTCCATACCGCCACGCTACCAGCCACCACCCCAGCCGACTGGCAACCAGGCTGGCATATTGAAGCACATAAATACATTGCGCAGCGGCGGCGCTGAGAGTGCCGAGACCTTTGGCCAGCGCCAGTCAGGGACGGGCAGCAGCAGCAAGCTCGCGTCCTCGAATTTCGATACGACACACTTCAATCTTAAATATCCGCCGGACATACCACAATTGTCGCCTGTCTATATACCGGATTCGTTGAAATTAAACGGCGGCAGCGGTCGCTACTTGCCTTCGCATCAGTCGACGCTTGCACAGCGGCAAAGTGCACGGCTCACAGGTGGTGCCACGAATCCGCAATATTTCTACAATCCGCAACAACAGCAACAGCAGTATCGACAACAACAACAAGTGGAACAGCAACAACAACAGCATCAACAAGATATGCTTAAGTTTGTGCGTAAAAGTGATCAAGATCATCCATCGCCGAATGCTTCGATCACCTCGAGTGCCGCCGCTGTGTCGACCGGCAGCACACGACTCACCGCCGAACAAAATCGTCAATTACAGGTAAATATTTATCGCTTAATGAAAAGTTCGACAATCATTGTCCTCAGCCAGGAATCGCAAAACATCAGACTGTTGATGCTGAAGAAGATGTTCAAGATTCTTGGTTCTAGTGCGAACTTTATATTAACAATTTTTGTCTATATTTTACTACAAATTCCAAACTTTTCTACACTCAGGGCCTCATTAACGAGCTACGCGTCTTAAAGGAGCAAAACCAACGATTACTCGACGACAATCAGGAATTGCGTGACCTCTGTTGCTTTCTGGATGACGATCGTCAAAAGGGTCGGAAGCTCGCACGAGAATGGCAGCGTTTTGGCAGATATACAGCCAGTGTGATGCGACAGGAGGTGGCAGCATATCAGGTAGGTCTAATGGACTCATGACTCCAAATACTTATGTACTGATTTCATGTACAGCACAAGTTGCGTCAACTGGATGACAAACAACAAGAGCTAATTACCGATAATCTGGAATTGAAGGAGTTGTGTCTGTACCTGGATGAAGAACGGACACATATTGCGGCGAACGCACTCTGTGCCAATTGCGGCAGCTCCGTACGGAATCCACTACGGGATGATGGTGATGGCAGTAGTTCGAGCACAAATGCAGAGGAGACACTATCGGCGTTGAGGAATTATGAGCGGCAAATGCCTGTAAGTAGTACCCTATAATAGTGAAATTCGGGAATTGAGTTTGAGTCGCTGATCACCAGGACTCATCATAGGCTATAAAACCAAGGCAAGGTCAAGGTAGACTATACTTTTAACTATATATCCGCTTTCTTACCGCATTCAGGAAACAACGCTACGGACCACGCTTAGTGATCAGACCGTCCAATACGTACGCTCGTTGGAACGACGCATACGACAATTGGAAGAGGAACGTGTCGGAACAACAACACCCACATCTAATATTCTAACAACTCAACATACCCAAACGCAAGCACCAGCCACACAAACCCCGCAACAACATCAACAACAACAACAACAGCAGCAGCAACAACAATCAGCACAAAATCCGCTAATCGATCCGATATCAAGTCGACCCGAAGCTGTGGTGCGTGCGCTCCAAGTGCTCGAGGTACGCGAACAATTGGAACGAGATCGTCTCAGTGGACTCATTGAGAATTCAAGAGACCAAATGGATGACGGCGAAAAGGCGTTGGTGCGCGAAATGTGTAATGTGGTGTGGCGCAAGCTGGAAAGTAATGTGCCGAATGTGTCGAGTAGTATGTAGTGCTGTTAGCAGAGATATTTAACAGAAGAAGAAGAAACTATTGCCAATTTCAATCATTAAATGAATCACTAAATTCACGTGCACAGACATACATATATTGTCCTGAAGAACATCACAACTTATTACATACAATTATTTATATACAAACATACAAACGTACGTACGTACATATTTTACGAAATAATAAAGCGTGTTTTATAAAAATATGCCAATAATTATTAACGGGTTTTAATTAAAAAAAAAAACATTTATTACATCCTTAGTTTATATGCGACTCGAATTACAACATTAAACCTTTAAACAAACCTATCAGGATATATGCACAGTGAAACCTCTCTTGGACGGATTCTCACCGTCGAGCTTTTTCGATAGATCGATTTTTGTCCGCCCAAGAGAGGTGTCCGCCCAAGAGATGGTCATTTGTTCTAAAAATATAACTTGGTGTGTCCGTTAAGAGAGGTTGTTCTGTATAAAGAAAATAGTGCATTGCTGTTGTTGTTATCTTACAGAATATATAAAAAACGTAACTCAGTGTTCTTGTTATTCGAATAACCAGGATAAACTAGACCAAGGTTATGAGAAACCCAAATTATCACGGCTCAATAGTTCTTGAGCTTCCTTTTGCTCCTCCACCTACTAAAAGCAACAAAAAACAAGTAAGGAAGGGCTAAGTTCGGGTATAACCGAACATTTTATACTCTCGCAATTTTTTTATTTAACTTTATTTATATTATATAATACACAATTTGACCCACATATTCGTCATATATATTGTATAAAGTCCATTGAAAGTTGGAAACCATAATATTAGGTTAGAAGCACCGAGGTCCTCGAGTTCGATATATGGGGCCTTAAAAACCTATGGTCTGATTTCGGCGATTTTTAGAATGGGGCTGCCACACTATAAAGGTAGTATTTGTGCAAAGTTCTGCATCGATATATTCACTAGTGCTTACTTTATATATTGTAAAGTAAACGATTCAGATCGTCTTCAAAGTTCTGGTATATAGGAAGTAGGTGTGGTTGTGAAGCGATTTGACCTATTTTCACAACATATCTTTGGGTTGTAAGGAAACTATTAAAAACCAAGTTTCATTGAAATCGGTCGAGTAGTTCCTGAGATATGGTTTTTTACCCATAAGTGGGCGACGCCACGCCCATTTTCCATTTTGTAAAAAAATCTGAGTGCAGCTTTCATCTGCCATTTCTTATGTAAAATTTAGTGTTTTTGACGTTTTTCGTTAGTGAGTTAACCGACTTTTAGTAATTTTCAACCTAACTTTTGTATGGGAGGTGGGCGTGGTTATGATCCGATTTCTTTCATTTTTGGACTGTATTATGAAGTGGCTAAAAAAAACGACTGCAGAAAGTTTGGTTTAAATAGCTCTATTGGTTTGTACAAAAAACTTAGTAGGGGGCGGGGCCACGCAAAATTCCCCAAAAAAATTACATCCAAATATGCCCCTTCATAGTGCGATCCTTCATACCAAATTTTATTTCCATAGCTTTATTTATGGCTTAGTTATGGCACTTTATGTGTTTTTGGTTTTCGCCATTTTGTGGGCGTGGCAGTGGTCCGATTTTGCTCATTTTCGAAAGCAACCTTCCTATGGTGCCAAGAAATAAGTGTGCCAAGCTTCATCAAGATATCTTAATTTTTACTCAAGTTACAGCTTGCACAGACGGACGGACGGACGGACAGACAGACATTCGGATTGGAACTCCACTCTTCACCCTTATCACTTTGGTATATATAACCCTATATCTAACTCTTTTAGTTTTGGGTGTTACAAACAACCGTTATGTGAACAAAACTATAATACTCTCTTTAGCAACTTTTGTTGCGAGAGTATAAAAACTTAAAAATTTAAATACATAACTTCAGTTACTCATACACGACGTTGGTATGATTTTACAAAATTTATTAAACAAAAACATTTTTCTTTTTTAACTTTTGCAGAAATTACTTTTGCAAATGAAAAATATAATGGAATTAATATTTAAACGATATTTTGAACTTATTCAAAAAAAACGAAAAAACGAAATTAAAATAAATTTTACATACATATTTACATATTGCTAACAAGATATATTGATAACTATATACATGCGTTGCTTAACGGGATTTTTACTACTCCTGGTCAATGTGATCGCTTTTGGTGGCGCTACGTGTGCGTCTTTTTAGACCCGATATACGACAATTATTTGTGCTGGACATACAAATCGGCGAGACACTTGGTGGTTTGCCATACATACGCAGACGGGCGATGCGCTGTTTAGGAGTCGGATTCGTTTCCAACTTCGTTATGTTACTACACGACGTATTTGACAATCTGCTGGCGTTTAGCGATGCGACGCTTTTATTTACGCTCTCATTTTCCCAATCGATACGCTTAAATGAGATATCGTTGGTTGGTGTCGTTATTGTTGCTGTTGTTGTTGCTTTTGCGGTAGTTGGTGTACTCAATGCAGCTGCTACAAAATCAGCGCGCTTTCTAGCACGTGTGCGCATGTGAGTTTGCTCTCGCGCCGGTGGCTGTGGTGTGCTGGTGCTTATGGCGGCAGAAGTGAAGAATTCTTGCAAATTTGGTATTGGTGTGACAGGTGGTGATTTGGGTTCATTGGCAATTGTTGCGCTGCTACGCTTTGTTGGTGTTTCAGCAAAGTTGCTTCCAACCTTGGATTCCTTAGTTGGTTGCAATGATTTCGCGTTCATTTTATTACTCTTATTTAAGGATAACAGATTCTTGCGCGTTATTATACCATGTCTAGCTCGATAATCTGGCGGTGTTTTTACAGCCAGCTCACTCAAACTGGAATGTGTGACGGTCGTTTGTATGTGCGCTAGCGGACTGCGTGGACCACAAATTGGTTTACAAATAAATTTTGTTGGTGTTTGAGGCGCTGATGCAAGTACTGGTTGATTTTGTGCACTTTCGCTATCGCTACGCTTTCTTTTATGCAAACCATTCAGAGCTGTTTCGTTTGTAAGGGCTGAGTCTTCATTCACTTGGTCTGAAGGCCACTCAGAAAATAACAAATTATTTAACGTTTTCGTTTCTGAATTCTCTTTGATATTTCCAACATTCAAGTTGTCATTGATGGGCAGTTCAGGTAAGCTCTCCAGTAGAGCAGCAGCTTTTTGCTTCGCAGTTTCAGATATGACAATCACTTTTTTAGATGCTGTGGCAAAACCGGGAAGATTTATGTTGTATTCATTTGCAATATTTTCATTAGTAACTTTTTCAACAACATCCATCTGATACTCCCCTTCCATAGGCCACTCACTAAATTGTATATTTTCTAAAGTTCCGTTAACTTCATCTCCATTGTTTTCCTTTTGGTCTGCTTGAAATTCCTGCACGTCTTCTAATATGCGCGCAGCTCGCTTCTTTGCCTCATCGGATATTTGTATTGTTTTTCTTGAAGCGGTGCGAAATCCACCAAATTTATTTGTGTCAACCTGCTCTTCTTCCATTCCAACCTCTGGCAGTTGCTCTAATATTTTTAATGCACGCTCCTGTGCTTCTTTCGAAATATTTATTGTTTTACTTGAAGCTGTGCGAAAGCCAACAAATAACTCTTTGCTGGTCGAGGCATTGTTTGTAGCAACGTCATTCATGTCACATGGTTCGTCCTGTGGCAGTGGCGTTAACTGCTCAAGAATGCGCGCCGCCTGTTGTTTAGCTTCATCGGAAATTGTAATTGTTTTACGGGAAGCAGTGGTAAACCCGACAAAGAATGGCTGTTCATTAGTTTCGATTTTAGCAGCGTTGAGTAGAGTCTGTGATTTCGCTGAGGCATCAATTAAATTATCAATTGTCGTCGTCTTAGAAATGATTATTGTGCGATTCATAACGTTTGTACAATCTTCAGCTTCATCGTCTTCCATGGGTAACTCTTCGTCATAACTACTGTTTATTGGTAGTGGTGGTAAGTTTTGCAATATTGACGTCGCACGAGCTTGAGCCTCCGCAGAAATTTTTACTTCTTTATTTGAGGCAGTTCGAAAGCCTGTTGCAGGTTGGGCGTTTATTTGCGCAGAATTACATGCATCCACAGTGTCCACCGTATGATTTGCGTTGGAAGTTTCTACGTTGTCCAACTTGAATGATGAAGCCGCATCCACAGCAATACCCATATCAAATTTCGCAAATATATCACATTCATCATACCATTCGTCATTTTGTTCGTCATTATTTGTATCCGCTTTAATATTAAAAAAAGGGAAAGAATTGGAATACATATAAAAAATATAAAATCAAAGTTATAACTTACCGTTAGGTTTTAACGTATCACAGTTTTGTTTTGTTGCAAATTGCAAATCAACACTAGCGTCGTCTTCCTCACTACTGAAGCCTTTAAACTCTTCTTCATTTGATATATATTCATTTGGACTGTTTCTACAGAGTTCCTCTGTTTCTGGCAACACTAACTCTTCCTCGCACTGCATATAGTCATCCTCTGCTTTGGTCGGTGTAAAGAAATTGTCTAAGCTACTTTTTTCTTCAAATTGTCTCACATCAATGTTATTTTCCTCTAACTGATGGTCTACTAATTCCATACACGTATCTTGTCTTTTTTCTCCCTCCTCCTCCTCCTCTACCAACTGTGTAAAATAGGCGCTTAAATTCTGTAAATTTTCGCATAAATTCTGTGAACGTTGCAATACGACAATTTCTTCTTTCACAGGTATAAGTTGTGTCTGATCCTCCTGCACTGAGAGGTCGGTGGATGAATCATTGCTTAGCAAATCGTCATTTAATTCAAAATGTCCAACAATATTTGTGGGCTGTGTATATTGCTCAGCAATATTTTGACGTGCTATTACGTTTTCGCGTTTAGGTCTGCTATAGGTTCTCAAGGGTTTATTAGCAAACCGAAAATTAAAATTACTCTCCTCCGAGGATTGATTTAGTTCAGGGGATTGTGGTGAACTACAGAAATCTTCAAGTATTAAATCTACTATCGATTTTGTTTCTCGTTTGGCTTTGGGTGTTTTTGGTGATTTATCTATTTCCATTTTATCTTCTTTTACACCTGACAAACTTATGGTTTTCTTCTCCGTTTCTTCGCATAATTGCAGCAGCTCAGAATCTGTGATTTCAAATGCACCAGTTTTACTATTCTGGGTTTCACTAACTTTATCTACTCGCGGTTCGGGAGGTTCAAATATAAAATTATCACAGGGCTCAAAACCTTGTGTGGCTTTAAAATGGCGAGAGCTGCTGGGCATTGCTTTACTCCGATCCGCTAGGACGAGAAGACGTTGTTCGGCAAATGGATCGTAACTAATATTAACTTTTGGCAACGGCTTTTCTTTAACAGTATCCTCCATAGGCTCGTCGGAGTCATACATTACCAAAAGTGTACAGGATAAATTTTCTTCCTCGACTTCATTTTTACAGAGTGATTCCGCAGTTTTACTGAATGTAGCATTAATCCTTTTCTGTCGTCGATGCAAACGTGATTTGTGTATGGAGTTATTCAATTTTCGTGGACTGGAATTAATGCTTTCATCAGCCATCGAGAAAAGAGGCGAAAAACTTATTTTAAATAAAAAATAAACATAAATAAACTTTCGAACACTACCATCAGACATCTGTCAACTACACTGAGAAAAAATATTCACATAAAAATAATAAGTATAAAACATACATTTTCGATGTATTGTAATAAAAACATAAATTTTCTTGAAATTTATTTCTAAAAATTAGGTTCAATCACTCCTTGTGTCAAAATTACTTAAATAATATAAAATTAACATATATAAAATTAGTACTGTTTTCATTTAGTACATTTGCATCATTGATAAAACTTTCACTACAACGAAAACAAAAAGGAAAATGAAATATTATAAATAAAATAAGATATATCGCAGATGTGTACGAAACTGTAATGTCGCTTCTTATTTATGATTTGTTTAAAAAAATTTATATTTGAAAAATTATTTAATGGGCAACAATTTTGAATATTTAATTCTCAATTTTAACCGAGTGGCCACCTCTTTCTACGTTGCAATACGTGCCCAATTTCTTTGCTCGCACGCAAGTTCGTGGCTCTAGTCTACAAATCGTTTTTTCGCAAAATAAATTTGTTAAATAAGAACTAAGTAATTTTGCTGTACTAAACAAATTTAACAAACTGATATTTTTGTTGTGCGTTTGTTAAAAGTTATCAAAAATAGCATCAGCATCATAATTTGCTATTATAAGTAGGCAATGAAAAAATGCAGGTAGAATAAGAGCAAAGAAAAGTGTTAAGGCATTAAGTGAAATTTGGAGAAAAACGAAAGAAAAGAAAATACATGAAACAGCCAAGGAAATAAAGTAATCAAACAAAGAAAAGTGAAGTGAAACAAGACAAAGCAAAGCGGAAAAACGATTTTTTGCAAAACGCACACGCAACGAAGACGAAAAGCGAAGCGAACTAGCGAACGGGCAAGTTACGAGCAATTGAAAATTGTTAACACGGTTGGAGAGGTGTGTGGGATAAAAAAAGTGAAAACTGTTTGTTGGGCGTCAAACGGTGCACATAAATTTTTAGGTAGCTGATCATTTACTTTACCGCTTTTCATATATTAATTATAAATTGTTATTTTATTGTATATTGATTTCATAAACAAATAGTGAATTGATAGACGTGCATAAAATATAGCTTAAACAGATATAAGTAGCTGAACGTGCGCCGGTGGTTCAACAAAAAAGAAAAAACTTCAAAATTCTTAGCTACGGCAGCAATTCTTACAATAACGCTTATAACAACTCCATCGTCGCCACCACGCTCCATAAGCAGCCCGCAGTGCCGCCACTACCACCACCAATTATGTTTGTCAATTCGATGACGTTTCGCGGCAATCCTGCCCCCAACCATCATTACGCTGGCCACCCTTTGGCTACGGCACACCATCCGCAACAACCGCAATTGCACCACCATGCCACTACTGGACAAGCTGGCGGGCCAATGGCTCACCATCCATCGGCAGCACATGGGTCCCATCCGGGTGCCCATCCCGGCACAGCCAACAACAATATTCATCATGCCGCTTCGGCTATGAATCGTCATGCACCTCATGCACCCATGGGCATGGGCAGCGGCAACATCACTTCAATGTCGCCTCACATGCCAAACAATGGCAGCGGCATGCCTGGTAGCGGCAGCGGTAGTGGCGCAAGTTCGAGCTCACCGGATAGCGGCAAAATTTACATCAAAAATTTGGAACGCTCCATTGACAACAAGGCAGTCTACGACACTTTTTGTGTGTTTGGTAACATTTTAAATTGCAATGTTGCCAAAGATGAGGATGGTAATTCACGCGGCTATGGTTTTGTGCATTTCGATTCAGAGGAAGCTGCACGTATTGCTATTTCAAAGGTAGATGGTATGTTGTGCAATAATCAGAAGGTGCAAGTGGTAAAATTCATACCACGCCGTGACCGTGAACAAGAAAAGGCATCGCAATTTAGGAATCTCTATGTGAAGAATCTCAGTGAAGATTTCACTGATCAACATTTACATGAAATGTTTGAACCTTATGGACGCATAACCAGTCACCGGGTAAGTTTCGTACAACTCATACTGATAAATGTGTGGTGCATTTGAATGCTATGTTAACTGAAAAATAAGCCAACTTAAACGCGTAACGCAAATTAATGTTGCGCAAGTGTCATGCTGTACAATGTGAAAGTTATTAAGTGTTTTTTTTTTTTTTGTTTAATTACATTGGCAAATTAAAAAAAAAATATATGTTTATATAGTGTTTTTTCGTATCTTATGCCATGCCATGCCATGCCATGCCTCTTTACTACCTCTCCTGCCCTGAGGGCTGCTCTGCATCTGTGTTACTCTGTTACACAATTTTTCCTAAATTCTCCTATACTGTGGTATATTCAGTTTAATGTTTGCTTCGCAACAATACAACGTTGCGCATGTCCTTGTTTATGCCTTGTGCTGTGGTGTGCCACCCCAACTGCTACCCTTGTGAACACCCATTACTTTACCGCCCAGTTTAGGCCTTGGCTTGACAACTAATGGTAACGGTTAATCATGCATATGGTATATTTGATTGGTTTAAAATCATTTGATTGAATTGAATTTGCGACGTCATAATTAAGTTATTAGACTCATAAAATACTGTAGGATGAACGACAGAGTATATAAATATAAATTAATACTTGCCCGAAAGCATGTACTCGATATGGACAGTCATAGATAAATAGATTATTTTACAATTTGGCTCAAAAGTCCACGTCAAATAAAAGTTGGACTTTTATCGGTTAACGGCTGTTGCTGTTGTGCGCTTATCATGCCTGCAGTGCAATTTTCAACTAATTCGAAATTTATTTTTAAGGTGATGCTGGATGAGGAGGGCCGTTCTCGTCGTTTCGGTTTTGTGGCTTTTGAGAGTCCACAATCGGCTCTGGCAGCTGTTATTGGTCTAAATGGTAAGCAATTGGGGGACAATAAGTTCTTGTACGTTGCACGTGCACTGAACAAAGTCGAGCGCCAACAGGAGATCAATCGGAAACTCGAGGAACGTAAACGGCAGAAGGCTGGTCAAGTGTTCTACTATTAAATGGAAAATATAAAGGATGAAAAGTAAAAAAAAATACCTTTGATGCAGAATAGAATGAAGTATGAGCCGAATATTGATTGCAACATGGATTAGTGATGAATATTTGTTTCGTGCTCATGAGGTGGTAAGTATAAGAAACAAGTTTCAATGAAGCGTAAGTGTGAAGATGCTTCACTGCTACAACAACAATTAGCTTCACAAAATATAGTTGAATCGTCGGAAGTTAGTTGAACAGTTATATGGGTACATTATAACGTTCGCAGGAGTGTCGATGCAACTTTATTGAAAAATTTTTTCGAATATCGTATATATTTAAGAATTATTAAAAAATTAAAAATGAATATTATAAAAAATACCAACTAAATACACATACATACAAACAAATACATATATGTACATGTAGAGATGTAAAATTTCAAGCAAATTACGGGATTTTTTAATTTTGGTTTTGATGTTAAATGAAAGTTTACATTAGTAAAAAAATCATAAAAAATATCAAAAAAAAAAATATTGCTTATTGTTAACTTTTAAAAAATTAAAATATTCCGCACGCAAAAGCAAAATATGAAATCAACTACAAAAAATGCAAAGAAAAGTAAACTTTATATAGAAACGCAGTTTAACGTTGATTACACAGTAGAATTTATGGATGTCACATTGAGTAGAGCTCAATGATTTGCAACTAAAATTAAACTTAAATTTAACTTCAAATTAAATGGCATATGTATGTCTCTATCTATATATGCATATATATATATATTACTATTATAGCTACTATTACAATTATTCACGCACTCCTCCTCCTAAATGTACACAAACAAACAAAATTTCACACACACACACATACACAACTCATACAAACACACACAAACACATTTTTGCTTATATAAATGTAAAATGTATAATGAATTTTGTCACGAATCGGCAAGAAATTAATAAACACACCATTGAAAACGTAAAAAAGCACATTTCATAAATTTGAAGGAGAAAAAGAAACGCGAAAAACGCTAATATAAACATGAAAAGTACATTTATATTAAATTACTCACTTTGCAAAAACAAAAACAAAAAAATTATATTTGTAATATTAATGATCCCCAATTCCATATTATGTATAAGAGTATTTAATTGTATTGCAAAAAGTAAAAACAAAAAACCGAATCGAAATATTAGAAAAATGGAAAAGTGCGTACTAACAACGTAAGATGTCGTAAAAACAAAAACATTAAAGGAGTAACCGAAACCCAAATGCAAAGAAAAGGCAGCAAATTTTAAGCTTAGTTGTAAAATCGATTCAAAATGCAAGAAATGTGTATTTACTGTAATTAAAATGGCGAAGAAAAACAATAATGGCATAAAATAAAATAAATGAATATAAACTGATAATAAAAACTAAAAAAATTATGTATAATCAAAGATGTAGAAAAACAAAAAATACAAAATGCAATGAAAAAAGGTAAACATCATGAAAACATTAAATTAAGCGATGAGAAAAACAAACGCAAAGCACAGAAATCCAGATCAAGTAAACAAAAATATGACTAACCGTAATTTATTTTATTCTAATTAACCCAAAAACAAAAAAACTGGTAATAAGAAAAAAAAATTATGATTCAAATGATTATACTAAATGTTCCCAAAAAAATTTTAACATTTAAGTTCTTAACGTAGACAAAATGTATAGATATTACACAAAGAAACACACAAATGAGAATATATGTTAAAAAGAAAAACAAAAACTGAAAGGACATTAATGAATTAGTAAAGGAAAACAAAAACAAAAACAAAAGAAAAGTGAAGTAAAATGCATATACATATGAGAAGCAAAAAAACAAAGCAGCAAGAAAAACATGAAAATTGTATTATTAAGAAAATGCAAATTTACTATATATTCTTTCCATTAAAAACCCCTTTTACTCCCCTCTTCCCCTGAAAATCTATAATTACAATATTATTAAAACATTGTACACATGGTGTTGTATAAATATGAATTTAACTAGTAATTATTTTTTATTGCAACCAAGTTGTTACAAATGTAACTTACATAAATTATGAAAAAAAAAAACAACAACCGAACTGTAACGAATTGAATACAAACAACAAGAAAAGCAACAAATAATTTAGAAAATTAAATAAATAAAACTGGCACAGTCAACAAAGCAAAAAATACAAATAAAAAACAAAACACACACACAAAGACAAAAACAAAAAGAAGAAAAGTAAAGACAACAAAAAATAAATAACAATCGAATGTTACAAACTTGCCTATTAGCTGAATCATAGCGGTAACCACAGCGGTGGCCCCAAAATATAGGAAGAAATCAAATAAAATCTACGCTTTTACATTTTAACTTCATGGGCAGCTGGGGAGAGGGTGAGACTTTTTCCTCTTGAATCGCCTCTGCCATGCCCAAGAAACGTCGTTGCTGTCATTACCCTATGATTCGGCTATACCATATTTATATGTTAAACAAAAAATAAAATACACGCGTGAAAGAGAGCTCAAAAGTGAACATTTTTGCAAATCACTTGCGAGCGATTTTCTATTTTTATTGCAGTAAATTGTTGTAACAAATAAGCAATTGGTCTCGTAGATAATTGGTTATATATTTTTCTTATATACTTTATATTATTATATTTTGTTTTTTTTTTTTTTATTAATTTTAAGCTCGACGCACATTTGCGGCAGCTATAATGATGACTTTATTATATTTCGATTTTTTTTATTATATATCTATTCATACATTGGGATTTACATTGACAAACTGTTATACAAGCATAAATGAATAAAACATAATAATAATAATATTAACAACACAATGGGAGTGATAAAATAATGAAATATCGGCAAACAATAAAGCGTCTTGTAATTTTAATATCAGAAGAAAAAAACTTACACATTAGCCAAAAGAGAATCGACAAAGAATAAAGACATCTAAGATGCGATTAAGAGTATTACGCCTGGGGTAAATAATGCAGAAGAACACATAAGAAGCACGTTTGTGTTAAAGTAATGCATTTGCAATAAAAAAAAACTATACATCTATACACACATACATAGAATTTGGAATCGCATCAAATGACCCCATATGAGAAGCGATTTTGTTTTCTTTGCATTTAATGCATATAATTATGAATGAATTGAAGCCTCGTGTTTGTCGTTATGTTTCACAGTGTCCCACAACACCCTCCTAAAAACACTTTCCAACTTTTTCACATTGAGAACGCCTAAAAGCAGGTCAATAAAAAAGTGCGACACATTTACATGTCGATCTGTTCACTGCGTAAATATGCCGTTAATGTACAATTTGCTAAAAAATATAAATAAAACAAACTAACAAATATGTATTCAATTTCAAAACGCAGCAGCAAAACACATTTAATGAATCAGTGCAGTCAGTAGTAAATTTTTTTTAATAAATTGACACACACGTACATTACCTACACACACACACATATATATACACAGGGAGAAAAATAATTCAAGCGATGCAAAATACAATACGGCATGTTGCATATTTCATAACTACATACATATATACACAAGATTTATTTATCTATGACCATTCATGTGCTAATTGTATGTACTCTTTGTAATGTGAGTGTGGACATTGTGCATTTACAGCATTGCGATTTGCATCGCTTGAAAGTGACATCCGACGATGTCTTATATACAAGTAAATAACTTATATACACACATTCATACATATTAATTCCATCAACTATCTATATAAATATAAAATATATAAATATATATATACTTACTTGAAAGTGAAACAAAAAACAAAAAAAGAAATAAAAATAAATAAATAAAATGCTTTTGCAAAAAGTGTTTAACAAAAAATTAACTGTTTTTGATTTAAATGAACACTAGACTTTGTTGAAATTGTTTAAGCCAGGTTTGGTAACTACAAAAAATACACCACACCACCCCAGGAGACAGGGCTTTGAAAATTTAATTCGAAGAAAATTGTCCATTATGAGCGTTGTATGTAATTGAATTTACTAAAAAATAACAAAATTTTTGTTTAGAAATTACTTTTTATTCTCCTCTTTTTTATAAATATGTACATAAAGTCATGCAATTTTAAATCGGTCTGCGATAAGATTTTAGTTGGTTGTGATCATAGTATTTATGTATTATGTCGTACATATTGGCAAAGAAAAATAGTAAATTATCATATTGTCCATTATAGGGCGCATCGCGTGCCTCATTTGTAGCTTCCGCATCTATTAAACGCGCAGTCTCGTAAAAACCTTGACCAATTTCGAGATTATCTAAGCCACGATAATGCCTATTGAGTCCCCAGGCATTAACGTGCACTTCCAGCAAGAATTGATGTACTGCCTCCACAGTGGCGAGGTACCAACGTGGACTACCACGCTGATGTCGCCAAAATTGTGAAAAACGGTTTTGTAAAACTACGGTGGGTAAACCCTTTAAGCGTTCATCCTTATAAATGCCACGACTCTGATTCCATGTGCTATCAATGAATATAGCGCGCTTTACAGGCAGGTTATCATAGGTATATACTTTAAAATTGTGTTGTTGGTCGCCCTCTTCTGGTTCATCTTTAACCTCGTCTATGCGCCATCTCAACATTGTGCCTATGTTATGACCTTTCGGTAAACCATAATTATTTTCCGTTTTTAAACGTACACGTTGATTGAAGAGTTGAGGTACCGTTAAGCTTTTGGCACTTGGAAATATAAGTATAACACCATCCATTTTTGAATAATCCGGCATATTCGGATACGCGTATACATTTACACGCTCCTTGGCCAAAACTGCAGCATGCGCTGAGGTGCTCTTGCCATCAATTTCCTTTTTATGCTTTATGATATCGATGTCGATAGGTATCTCTACGTGTGGTATGAAATCGCACACATTTCCGACCGGCACATAACAGTTATAACAATAGAATTTACGTGAACGATTGCATTGTGTGCAAGTAAAACGTCCTTCAATGGCATCCAATTGATGTGTGTCGTCTAGGCGCATTTTGGCAAACGGATATTTTCTCGGTGTCGAAACATTGTCCACTGGGTGAGTCATTGTACAGAGATTGTTTTGTTATTCAACTTATCCAAAATATTATTCAACTGAAACTCGATTGTTTTTAATTCAATACAATTAAGAAGATAAACACTTGTTTCGGCGCCACCTAACTGGGTGAAATCAGCTGAGTTTGGGGATTTTAGCACAAATAGGTGTGCATGTAAATTATCGATATTAATTCTTTTAATTTTATAAACAAAAATAATTTTTTTTCTTTTTAGAAAGCAGTTTAAAATTTTTTATAGCATAGAAAAAAACAGGTTCACTTGAAATAAGTAGATAGAATGATAAAAAATTAAACCTTTCAGTTTATCAGACAAAATTTTTTTCGATTAATTGAATTTGCTATCGTTTCAACAATATTAAGCTCTGGCAATGCTCAACGATGTTTCTCTTATTTACTATTTCCCTTTTATAAATAATTTTCAAGTTTGTTGTTTTCCATTGCTTCTCATTTCGGACACACACATCATAAATTTGTGATTATTTTTTTTCACAAATCTGGAGAGTAAAATTAAGTGAAAATATTGTGAACAGTGGAGGAAAACGGAAAGTACAGAGCTAATACGTGTCATCGTCGCTTATAACATTCTACTCTGCAGAAAATATAATTAGATTGCTGAAACAGAAGTTGAGAGGAGCAATCGGAAAACCAACGTCGCTAATCCGGAAATATAGTGGGGCTATTTTGGAGTTGCTGGAAGAGGTAAAAAGAAATTGTGCAAGTATATTCTGCACTAACAAATGTATATAGGTATATTCAGCTATGCATTCAACGCATGCGAATGCTAGTTAAGAGGAAAGTGCAGTGCGGTATCAAGTGACCAAAACTGGAATCATGTAGTTATATTAATGTTGTGTGATATGCTATTATATATACATTGTTTTAGTAGGAACATGAGAAAAATATATACGCCAATGAACTCTATAAAATATAATGCCATACAATTGTATAATATGTATAGAATTACATATGTACTTACATATGCTTCCGTCCAAGCCGTGTCATATTTATATATAAATAGTACATAGTGCGTTGCTAATCAATCTGCATACAAGTTGCTAATATCCATATATTTATTAAGGATGCAGTATCATACTAAATTGTAAATTGCAATAATATAAGTACATATTTACATATATACAAATGTGCGCATTGAAATTAGTTTTATTATTAGCTATTCAAGTTACAAGTATTAGATACTGTTCTGGGCTTTGCTGCAGAAAGTGACCTTTTGGATGGCTTATTTTTTGTTGATTTGTTTTGTTTGTCATGCAAAGTGATGGTTATCTATGTGATCAAGTGTAGCCATAAATCAAAATATAGGAGTTTTTTAAATATTATTGTGTTATTGAAATCGTTTTATGGTTAACAAATTAACCACACAGAAATTTAAAATTATTGTTTCTATGTAGTTCTAATCTTTATATGAAATACAAGTTATGAAAATTCAGCAACAAAAAATAGTAACAATACAGAATTACAGTAGAAACTCCTTCAGAAATTTGTTCCTTGTAAAATAATAATTAATCAGAGCTTCAATATTTTTGTATTTTTTTGTGTCGTTTGTCTTTCATTTCTTATCTATTGCTGATATAGAGAAATTCAGCGAAGTGTTGCAAAATAATTACAAAAAAAAAATAAACAACGTACAAACAGTAATAATTAAAACTTGTCATTAAGACAGACATTTTTGCAATCTACTTACTATTTATGATGAATTGTCTCGGGTTTTACTTTGTTCAAATCGCATGTAGCAGGCTTATCAGTAAACCGTAGAATCGTCTGAAGAAAAATTTGTGGTTTTTTTATGCGACGTAATTACATTTGCTTTGCAACAAAAAGAGCGATCGATTCAAAATCGAAAGCTACATATTTTACAAAAAGTTGTTATTAATGTTTAACTAACGATAAAACCACCAAGTTAATACAAAGGAAAATTAAAACAATACAGTATGTATGTACCTGCATACATATATATTGAAAAAAACGCCCCTTTATATAGTAATTTTGTATGAAGAATTAAAAAAAAAATATATATATATATATAATTATTGTTTATGGCTTCTCCTCAATTCTACATGTATACGTAAATATTTCAATAATAATTATGTGCATAATCGTTGGTCTATGTGCTTAAATGTACGCTTTCATTACAATAAATTTATTGTTATAATATTTTTAACGCTTGTGTAGGGGACACGTCAGTTGTATACATTTTATTTTAAACTGACACCTCGACAAATTCGATAAACACTTGAAAGCCAACTCTTTCATTCGTCGCGTATTGTTTTTTGAACGCTTACGCCGTTCTATATTATACACTAGATTTTTTTATTTTAATTTCTATTTTGCATTTCGACAGTTAAACAAGCAATACTAGCGCAAATTGTTGGACGCACAAAAGATGGGTGATGAATTTGATGGTTGCGAGTGTGTCTGGTCGCATGAGTACGCAATGCAGCGACTCTTGGCAATGGTGAGTTGAAATTGCTTTATATCAAAAAGTTTAATTTTGCTACTTCATTTCACTTCATTAATGCATCTGTTTCTCTTTTAGATACGCCAGAGTCAAAATCATTGCACGGATACCGAATGTGTCGATAGTAAGTAGTTGATAGTAGACATGCTAAATGAATTGTAATTAAATTTATTATTTTGCTTGCAGTATCGGGTCGCATGCGCGAGAGCACTACTACTGGCACGGACTTGAATGAGGGCAGCAACTTCACTATGGTTACAATGTTTATGATCTTTGCTGTGCTTATGTATTTGATTCGACCGGAATCGATTATGAAATTAACAAATACAAAGCGCCGTTCGCGGGGACAAGATCCCAATGGTGGTTTGCCACCACCACCGCCGCCACCGGCACCGCCTGCAGTCAATTAATATTGACGGTTCATTTCGCGCAAACTGCAAAAAATAAACTGCTTGTATATCAACTGTAATTCAATACAAATAAGTTAACACCACCTACCTATTCTTTCAAAGTATAATTCTAAATAATTGCTCTCAATGGTGTTTCTATCATGCGAATTTACATTGCAACCGCTTTGAATTAATTAAAAGACGTTTATAATGGATAATATGCTGCTTGAAAGCAAACATTTGGAAATAGTAAATAAACTAAATTATTGTGCAATAAAATTTTGGAAATTTTTACCCATGCGCTCACACGAAGAAAATATATTTATAAAATTTTCAAAATATTTGTAATTATTCAAATAATGCTTAAACTCTTTTTTGCAACTATTGCAAACCATTCCATATAAGATTTCTCTAACGAAAATTATGAAGACCACATTTGCACGCATATCAATACGGATATACAATATGTGTATATTATAAGATATATGTACATATACATGAGTGCGCGAGTGTATAATTAAAGTGATTTAAATATGAAAAACAAAATTTTGTTTGCTTTGATTTGTGTTAGTATCTTGCCTGGACACAAAGTGTTCAATATGAGTTACATATAATAAAAAGAACTATAAAGTTTTAGCAAATCAAATGTACCTATTCAAAGAATGTTAATATTACCACAATCACACATATGTATATATGGTATATGAATCTGCTGCTTCTCGCATTGTATATCATGAACACTATGTAGATAGCTGGTAATATTTCTTATGTTAAATTCATGCACAGAATTTTAATAAATAAATTTACAAGAATTCAAATCAACGTATTATATACATATTTCAACAAAATAATTATACTTTTCACCTTTTTTGGTGAAATATTCCACAAACAATCTTTAAAAATACCGTCAAGTTGACAGACTTTGGAGAGATAAAAATTCGAATGCGTTCCGGTTATGTAAACCCAACGGTACTTTGTCACTTGTGTTGGTGTATTTGATACGATGAACGGTGAATATTAATGTTCTGCCTGAGTTTAAGATTTACATTCTTTCTTCATAATAAATTTTTGGTCTTTTGTACCCAATAGTAGGCAACAGTTCATAAATTTCATTTTAATTTTATGTGTATGTGCCATATTATGAATTGAATTTTACAATTTAGTTGTTTTTTTTTTTATAATTAGAAAGATTTGAAATACATTGAAATAAAAAAATTCAAATTAATAGTTATTAGAAAGAGGTAAGTCCGCAAACGCAGAGAAACCTAATTTGTACTATAAATCTAATAACGAAAAATAATATTTATTTTTAGTGTTTTTTGAATAAAATCATTTTGAAGTTACATGAAAAGATAGACTTTATTACACTCAATATATAAACCATAAATTATTTGTCGGTAAAATGAAGTACTATATTATTCTCTTATAGAAAAATCAAGAGCTTTTGGCTCTTAATAAATAATATGATCATTATAGTATACAATTGTTATGTATTTAAGTTAAAATTAACCACAAACGCACGTTCACACAACCATTCAGAAAATTTACAAAATGCAATTTCAAATGTCTCGAAGAAACACCCTTTATCAGTCATCATCGTCGTTGTGTAATTTGGTCACGATATTTCGTACTTTCTTAATTACCTCCTTCATTTGATCGTATTTACCCGTTGAATCAGGTAGATTTTCAAAATTAATAACATCACTAACACCCACTTTGAAATTCTCACCAGCTGGTAGTTTTTCGTATGGTGAAAAATGTAACACCGGTGTACCCATGTGTGATTCCTTAATAATATCTAAGGCCTTCGTCATTTCATTTGTCGTAGGTGTTACTGGTTCAGCTGAGACAATTTCATTTGTATTTGCTGGTGTAGATGCTTCGTTTACTTTCGCCTCATTATTGCTGGCTTCGGGTGTGACTGATTCTTCGGTGGCGCTACTTGAAAAACTGTCAGCATCGCATAAACCAGATTTCAATTCGGCTAGCAACTTTTGTTTGCGCTCCTCCAAATAGTCTAAAGTGGGAGAACATGTACGTTCACTTGTGTCGGTTGAGCATTCTTCATTCGGTGCTGAGGTAGTTTCATCATTTGGTAATGGTGGTTTGATGTCGTTCGCGGGTTCCGGTGGTGGTGGTGGTTTAATGTCATCCGCGGGTTCCGGTGGGGGTGGAGGACGAGTAAACACTACATTTTCATCAACAGCGACGTCATCTTCAATTTCCATGTCAGCATTGTCTATAATGCTGGTTTTAGGCTCAACGGCATTTGTAGTCTGTGGCAGACTCTTAAGTCTTTTATGTTTGTAGCCCTTAATGACATTGCTACCCAATTTTCTGATAAATTCTTCTTTTCGTTGATGACGAGACAGTGGTGGTACGTTATGGTGTTTGTAGTCCTAAAATGAATTTATTTAAAGAAAAATAAATTACAATTCCACTAAGTCGCACTTACATCGTAGAAGTTTGGACCTGGATCAACATTGAAACCTGGGAAGTCCATTATTTTGGATATGTCATATTTAATCTCATCGCTTTTTTGTGAATTCTCTTCCTCCGAAGCCATCACTGCGCCTCCCTTAAATTAAATCAAAATAAAAAGTTAAAATTTATACTTAAAAAAAAAATAAAATAATTTACTTACATCTGAATTGAATAAAGCTATGCCTGAATTCACCACTCTAGCCTCCTCCAACCAACCAGGTGGATAACCTAGTTTTCTCATACGGTAGAAAAAGAATGGCAGTTCTCCACGCTTTAAACCAAGCGCTGTCTGTAGCTTGTCACTAATTTTACCCGGTCTTAAGTGTCCAAAGCGTTGCTCAATATCAATGTGATATCTCTCTTGTTTGCGCGCCATTTTGGCACGATTTATGCGCGCGTTATTACGTGGTTTTGGACATTCACGTATTGAGTGTCCAGCTACACCACAATTAAAGCAAGCCGCCGTCGTTCTCACTCTTTGGCATTCATTCTCCTCTTCCTCCAGTTTTTCTCGTTTCCGTGCTGAGGATTCTTCATTTAAAACATCTTTAATACTACGCTTATATGAAGGTACACATTGAGTATCGAGTTTTTTCGAGCCAGACGTATCAATTGTAAACAGTGAGTCCAAGTCCAAATCCGGTGATTCTTCACGATTTTCTGACTTGTGGCGCTCGGGTGCTACTTCTGTTATACTCACCGCCTCTTCACAATCACTTAAATCCATATCATAGTGGTTGACATTTGATTGTTTTGCTATATAAGCGTTTATACTAGTAACAGTATTTTCAGCATTCAAAATGTTAAATGCAAAGAATGGTTTATCCTCAGCCACATTAAGTGCCTTTTCAAGTGAGTCCAATATGCTATGGCCATATTCTTTGAAAATACTTTCATTTGAAAATTTGATTTCAAAGGCTAATGTTTGTTTACTACTTGTTGGTGCACATATTTCCGCAGCTTCTTGTGCTTCCTCCACTTCACCTTCCTCGATATCATCACAGACAATTGCCTCTTTTACTGTGATAGCAGCCGGCAATTTTGGCTCAAGACTTTCATTCATACTGGTATCGGAAGTTAAATCAACTGTGGCGGTTTCTTGTGCATGTTCATCCAAATCTTCATTATCACTATCCAATTTAATTATATCAGGATTTTTATCCATTGTGAATATATAGAAAAAACACAAAATACTTTTTATAGAAAGTAAACTTTTGACCGTGCTTTAATGAAAATGTGCTGGAATTGTAGAAACAAAGTGGAATCAGAACAATACACGCTGTAGGCAAAAATATAACAGTTGAAAACTGAACATATTACATTTTCAAATATTTTACCAATATAATCAGCATTATTAAATTTTATTACATAATTACAGCAACATAATTTATGTATGACTTATGCAAAATAATAAAAGCACGTCGGAATTGAAGCGTTTGATGTTTACTCGTTGAGTCTGCTATTTTATTAATAATTATTCTATTTATGCTTCTGGAACACCCTGTCAGAGGACATTTTTCAAAACAGCCGTTAATTTGGTAGTCCAAACTGTTCTAATTTTCAGTTTATACGCTTCAAAGAAAAATTGCTAACATATTAGTGATAGTTTAGAATAATATAATAATAATGCAATATAGCTAATCGGAAAGTACATGCTAAATTAGAAACCTTTTTGTAACCATACGATGATTCTAAAGCAAAGGAGTGAATAGTGAACATTTTGTACTCCGACACAGTTGCACAAAGCGCCTATATTGTTGTTGCTGCGACTCCCTATTACCTATTACCAAACAGAACAAAAACACTTTATTTTAGAGTTTGAATTATACAATCTTTATTTTACGACTAGATCAAAAGAAGTTTCAATTTAAAAGTAATAATCATACAAAACTCAAAATTAAATACAAAAACAAATAAAATAATGTTACAATCATAAAAAATAAAACTAAATACGCGTTATGTGATATTTATTGCATGTAAAGTGAGAAACAAAGTAAAAAAGATTGTACAAATCTTTAGCGATAGTTACATTTGTGTTGGTGTATGACAGCATATGCAGCGTTACAAACATAGTTTTAGTTATATTTTTAATGTACGTGAATGTTAATGTACATAATAAGAATTTAAATACATACATACATATGTATGTGAATAATGTAAGGTATTGCTTGTTAGCTACATACATACATACTTTCCGTCGTTTGTGGTCTATTGAATTTACATATGAGCTTATGTGTGGAGTTGTTGTGTTTTTATTGTTATTTTGTTATCATATTATTTGCACAGTATAAAAAAAATCATCGTAACGATAGTACAATATATCATATATATATGTAGGTATGTATGTTTTGTATGTATATAATTAGTAATAAAAATAACTTAAGCATATTATTGCAAAAATAATTTACAAATTAAAAATACTTTTATGTTTTCAATACAATTCATTTGTATATTTCGCATATATTTATGTGTATGTATGTAAAGTTATTAAATTGTAAAAAATTAAAACCTCACGATTCGATAGCTACTACTTATAGCACATAATCAATAATTTACGTTAGTTAAATTTTAACATATCAATAATATAATTATATTAATATAAATATAATTACAAATTATTACAAAATAATAATCGAAAATAAAAAACTAAAAATGAATCAACTATTTACATCAGACATTTAAAATACTTGTTTGTGTGTTTCTGTTATAGTTTTGTATTGGTCGCTTTTGTTTGTTGTTTTTTGTTAACGGTTTCGTTAAGATCGATTAAATCGATTTGTTGCATTTAAATTTAATTTGCATGCAATCGGATTTTAGCTTTATATGCATTTATTTATTCGTTTTCTGCTGACATTTTTTTTTTGGTAAATGGAGTATTTTAAGGCTGAAATTATTTTTATTTTTTGTTTTTTTGTAAATATTTTTTTTTAAACATGAAAGCTTTAAAATTAACCACTGGAGACGGATATAGTAAACGCAAGCGAAAAACTACACACACATTGTATTTTATTCAAAACTCCCATTTTTTTCAAATAATTTTTTTTTACATTTAACATTTTTGTGCATAAACTAAGTTTTAATTCATGAAAAATAGCTATGTATAGTAATTGTGTGTATATTCATTTGGATTTTGATTTCAATTAATTTTTTTTTTAATTTTTGTATTTATTTTGCTAAAAATTTGCTTTATGCAGACATCAAAGTACATCAACGAGCAATTTGAAACAGTTAGTTTAGTTTTTAAATTGTAATTGTAATTGTAATTGTTTTATTCATTTGTGCTAAATACTTTTGTTTATTTCATTAAATTTCCATTGATAATATGTATGTGTGTTTTTTCTTAGTTCTTTCTAAGTATTTTGTTTTAATAAAAATTTATTATAAAATTCCATAACGGTTTTTTTTTTGTTTTCAGTATTCCATTACTCCATAATCTATATTCATGCTTAGCTGCCAGTGTCGTCATCGTCATCGTAGTCATCATCACTCTAATCATTATCGGCGTTTTTCATCAACAGGATCACATTGCCATTTTCGTTATACAGTTAAACATTAATTTCATTTATCTCCTTCCATTATTTTATTTAACAATTATCAGTGTTCCAGTCCAAGTCGTCGTATTCTCTTCATCTTCAAAAAGCCAACACAAACGCACAATCCACATTATGCACATACTACATGCCACACATTGCAACCAATGCATATGAACATCATCCGCCGGTCGTCAACAAAGAAATTAGCTGAACTTAGTCGAATGGCACCGCTTACTTCTTGCCGAGTGTGAAGCGCCATTCGTTGTATTTGTCCATTTCCTCGTGCAATTGTAGTGCCTCAACGCAGGCGGCGAAGAATTGTGAACCGAAGCAATCTTGCCTGTTGCGAGAGAATGAGAAGACAGTTGGTGTTAGTGTTATTATATATTATGGTAAAATTTAAAATTTCAAAAATTCAAAAATTATTTGCAAAAATTCTGATACAAACGCAGTGCAAAAAGTGCGTGTTCAACTTTATACAAAATAGTAAAATTTCAGCCAAAAATTGTTAGGAAATCTAGTTTCCAAAAAACGGACTTTGCCGCGTAAAAATTTTCTGTACATATTTACAAAATACAGTTACTATTTAGACAATAATTTTATACAAAAACTTTCATTTTCTTATGTGAATGTGAGTGCTTGTGTTGTTTTGACTAAGTATTTTAAAAAATACTATAAAAATGTGTATTTTTAAAAAAATAATAAAATATTTTTTTTTTATTTATAAAAAAATGTATTGAAAAAATATACAAATAATTTAAAGTTTGTTTATTACAAAACGCAAAATCTGCAATGTTTAATGGTTTTCATTGCTCAAAATATAGCCTATCTGCAGGCGCATAAGCTTGCAACACCATTACAGAGTGGCTAAGGTATCAATCAAAAACGACTGTTCAAAAATAGAACTAAGCAAAAATATGTTTTATACAAAAAAAAACATGTAAAAAAACTAAAAATCAAAAAATACAAAACATAAACATACCAAAAAATCAAAAGTTCAATATTGTTGTTATTGCACTGGTACATGTGTGTGTGTGCGTGTTTGTAATTGTGATGTATTTCCGCAAAAGTCCTGTAAGCTCTCAACACACACATATGAACAAATAACTGTAATATGTGTGTTGTTGTTGTGCTGCTCTGCGATCTGAAGTGTATACCGCTCGCACTTGCTGTCCAGGCCAGCTTACGTCAGTTGCTGCTTGTGCGCGTGTTGTTGTTGCTGTTGCTGAGTTTCGCCATTCATACTTTCTACTACATATTTATGCTTGCTTGTCGTTCTACTACTTTATCACAATAATTTCAGTAAATATTTGCTAACAAATTTCGCCAACATGCACATACATTGTACATACATATTTGCATACATAGGTATGTATGTAAGTCTCTATGTACTTGTATGTATGTGTGCGTTTCTTTATCATAACTTGATGCCATCTTTTTTTGATTTTTGAAATATTTTGAAATTTTTTTTTCACAGTTTTTCTTTTTATAAATTTCTCTTTTAAATATAGTACATAACTCTTGTAAACGAAACTAGCATATAGTTATATTATATATATATTTATTTATATATAAAAAAAAGTTTAGAAACTCTTTGTAGTGCTCCAACTGTCTTAACAGTACATTTACAATGTACCCACATTTGGGGGTGAAAATATTATTGTGTGTATTTTTTATTGTTGTTTGGAAAAAAATTTTGTTTAATGTTTTTTTTTTGTGTATGTATAACTGGATTTTTGTGTGTTTCTCACAAATTGCAAAATGTATAAAGGAATATTTTTAATTGAATTACTTTTTAATTTCCTTGTTTTTGGTAAAAAATATATGTTTGTATATTTTTTTTTTAATTTACAGAAATAACATTTTTACTAGTTGAATACTTATTGGAAAGCACATACTACAATAATAGTTTCACATCTTTTTTTCATGCATTTATACCTACATATACATTTGTAATATACTAACAAACACTTGTAAATTAAAAACTCAAAGTTATGCTTAGTGATTTGCGGTTTCAAACAAAAAAAAAAATTGGAAAAATTTTACGAATATATTCATAAATACAAAAACAATACTCTTTAGTATGCAAAATTCCCGAGACATGTTCTATGTTTGTTTTTAAGCGGTTCAAGTGATGCTGCGTAGTTTGGAATAATGTTAACAGAGCTGCTTTTGAAGCGCTGTTATGTTACAGATTTCTGTTAGATTAGCAGTAATGTTTTTGAAAGTCTGTTATATTACAAATATCTGTTAGATTATCAGAGCTGATTCTGTTATATTAAAGATTTCTCTGAGATAACAGAGCTGCATTTAAGGTTCTGTTATGTTACAGATCTATGTAACATCTATGTTAACAGTACTGCATAGGGAACTCTGTTATAGTTATTACAGATTTATGTAAAGTTAAACGAACTGCTTTTAAAGCTCAACATATTTCTGTAAAATTAACAGAACTGCATTCGAAATTCTGTTATATTATAGCTTCCTGTTAGATTAACAGAGCTGTATTTCACATAATGTTATTCAATAGTACTGCACGGTAAAATCTATCGATTGTCTATTGGTTTTTTGATTTTTTGCGTTATCTTTATTTCCACACCAAAACTTTGAGTTATTAGTTTACAATATTTTTTCACTTTTTTCCTTAAATGTCACATTTGTATAAAGTTACTATTTTACTTATAAAATAAATAAGTTTATAAATAGTTTGAATTTCATTCTCTTCTTTTCAACGTTGTTTTTTGTGTTTTTGTATATGTGTGTATGTGTGTGAGTTTCATTTATTTCTGTTTAGTTAACATTTAAGGTTCTGATTTGTTATTTAAAATAAATTAAGCATATTTTAAGCATAAACATAATTAATTACATATACATATACACGTATGTATGTAATAATAAACAGAAAATCATAAAAATCAAATGAAACTTAAAACCATCGTAAAATACAATAATAAATAAGTACAAATTAATTGGAAATTGGAAAGTTTTTTTTTTTTTTGCAACTAAACTAAAGTTATGTTGGGACCGACTGCGGGAATGATATTGGAGAGCCGTTAATCACTTTGATAAAGTGCTGTAATTTCGAAATCTCTTCCGTTGGTATTAGAAGCACTTTTAAGCATTCTCCAAACCATTTCGAATCGAAGCAGTTTTTCCTAAAAATAAAAGAAAAATAATAAAATAAAACAACATAAGCATAAAGAAATTAAAAAGTAAGAATATTTAATAGAAAACGAATGTTTATGGGGATAATAAGTATAAAATATAGAGAATAAAGTAAAATATAAATTAATTATAATAAATATAGAAATAATTTAATAAATTAGAGTGGTTTAAAAAATAAATTTTTTCTACAGTTTAAAAATAAATAAATAACATATTTATTAATATATAAAAAAAATATATATGTAAAAAAAAAATAACATATTTATTTATACATAATAAAAAATATATATAAAACCGCAAAATATTAAAATAAATAATTTTTTTGTGTATAATTACTAATAATTTGCCCGCATATATATAAACAATAAATAATTTCAATTCATATAAATTATATGTAAACTCGCGTTATTAACATTAAAAATACAGAAGTTTCTAATTAACAATTTCAATTTCAAAGCATATGCTTCTCATATAGCACTTCAGGTGAAACGTATTGTTATTGTAATTATAACAAATATGCTTGTGTGTAATTTGGTAAAAATATTTATAAATTTCATTTATATTTCTGTGTGCACTAATTCATAGTATTTGCCGCGTCTCTTTATTGCACATTTGTGAAAGCGAATGGCACTGGCGCACCTTTAATGACCTTAACAAAATACTGAAGTTGGGTAACTTCTTCTTCGGGGATCATTAGAACTTTCAGACATTCGCCGAATGTTTCGTGTGTAAAGCAATTTTGCCTGTTTCGAATGAGAATAATGCACAAAACAAATATTTTATGATTTATATACTGGTTAAGTAGGCATATTTGGAGAGATGTATGGATAGTTGGATCATAGAAGGCGAACTCATGTTTCAGTATTCTATATACAAGAAGATTTCGAAGTATTTAATGCATGCAAAAGCCTTATGAACTGGTAACCAAGAGATGTCAAAGATTTTTTTATATACAGTAAGGTATTTTCAGTTCTATATTTATATAAAGATCTTAAATTAAAATTAGTAATAATAATAGATAGAGGCCTTCGATATTAAGCCATGGTATGCTTAATATGAAATACATAAAAAATGTTCTAAAATACGTTAACATTAACTGAAAACTTTTGCAATATAAATGCTCTAATTTTATCTCAAAGATTTGAAGTAAAGCTAATCTTCATTAAATACTCTAATATTTATATAATATAATCTTAAAATTATGGGAACCCTAATAATAAGTAGAAGTAAAATACTTTTAGAGACGTAGTGAGAGTCTCTCGATACTCTTCTTAGCTAACCCCACTTTCGTATAAAACACCTTCAACCACATCATATTAGCGGTCTTCGATACGCTACTTCTTTGCTCGCTATGCTTGAGCTCTGCTAGCTTGTCAAAAGCAATCGAAGACAGCTGTTATAACATTTGTAATTTAATAATACTGTGGAAACGTATTAAGAACGGTTAAAAGACGTGCAATAACTAATATAAATTTTAGAACTAAATACTAATTTTAAGTTTTATAATATAATTCAGTCTATAAACCAACTACAGTTATCATCTGCTATCTGTTACCCTATCTTAAGTGACAGTTATTGCTTTATTTTAATCAATTCTCTTTATATCAGTTCCCACAATATTATTTAATTTACAAATTGTGGTCAGGTTTAATTTCTTATAGAACATGTAAGGCGACAACTTACTTGCATAGTCGGTGTATACTTGTCTCGCGGAAAAGTTGATAGCAGTCTTCGCAAATGCGATCCAACCGGAAGAACATTGTTTTGTTGAAGATGCCTTTGCACTCTAAGTCGAAGAAATTGCTTCGCTTTGACAAATTGTGATTGTTGTGTGGCAAAGCTGTGATAAGTGGAATCAAGACAAGAAACAGCACCACCGAGATCTTAATGTTGCGGGAACACATCTGTAATGAGATTACAAAAATTGTAAATTGGAAATTAGTAAAAAATATTGAGAAGCTAAATATGGAATTTAATATTATAATATGCTTAATATTGTAAGGCTCTGGAAAATATTATTAACAATACCAAAAAATTATCAATTTAATCGATATTAATCGATCAAGGGTTTCATTCGGTGACATTCTTATTGCGAAATATATCGATCGAGCTATTATTGAAAAATAAACAATAATTTAATTATAAAATTTCTAACGCATTAAATCACACAAGTCTGACCACGGCTTAAGCCCCATCTATCAAAGCATAGTTAAAATCGATAAAACCATTGTTGTTTTTATGGTGACTTTGCGTGAATTGAGTTGCAGCACGATCGACTCACGCTACACCTTGGTCACGGGCGTGATATTTATTTGTCTACTCTTCTTAAATATATTTCTGTTTTTTTTTTTGTTTTTTTCTCTGTTTCTGGTACGCTATTTTTAAAGTTTGTCTGCCTACAGCTGCATTTGCTCGATTTTTTTTTTGTCGTATTGCCTGGCTTATTTGTACAAGTATTTATAGCCACGTACTGTCTGTCGTCTGGCTGGCGCATTCAAAGAATTGGGTAAATGGATATGGGCCAAGTTGAACCTTGAATTTTTCGTGACTACCCAGCTACACGACTATTGTCGCTTCCTTTTGTCGGCAACAGGCAGAAGGCAGCGGGCGTCTGATGGCTGACAGCTAGCGACCGGCCGGCCAGTAGCCAGACGGCGTTCAATACATAGTTGCTTTGTTGAGCCGGTCGGTTGCGCCGGACCGATTGGTCAACACGAGGCGGCAGCTTATAGCGGCTTGAGCGCTTGTGAGCTTGTAAGCGCCTCATAGTCTACATTCTCGACATATAAACATTTCGTAGTATTGTCGATACAAGCGGCGGCCGCTTACGTGTGCTTTGCCCGGCTATAAATAGCAACTTTATGGGAATCGTATACAGACTGTGTGTAGTGCCGACGCAGTTCAATGGGTGGCATTGCATAAAATTGTATTGCCACAATTCAAAGGCGTTACCGACAACACATATCATTTTAACTTGTTGTTGCTTTTTCTTCTTGTTTTTTTTTTTTTGTTTTTGCTCTGCTCACTCGATCTGGTTAAGTGAATTGATCGGTTGGCTATTGAAGTGACCGCCAGACGATGTTATCTCTATGCAAAAAGGATACTACACACTCATAGTTACAAATATCTATGTCTATATTGTGGCACAGCCAAAATCGCCAGCGCGCTTACGGTTACTTGCATTCGAGCCACAACGAGTCACGATCTGTGTGGCTTGTTCAGCAAGTGGGTAAAGTTTTATTTATGGCATAAGTTGTAGCTAAAAATAGCGGCATGCTTTGCAATAGTAAGATTAATAAGCCTCGCCTCTTTGCCAATGCGAGTATCGTAGTACGTGTGCCAGCGGGCTTATTTATTTATAGTTTTTAGTAGAGTGAGTTGCCAATATTATGAATTGCAGATTTAATCAATGGCTTGTGGTCTTAAAATAGTGTAATGCATATTATTTTATAGGAAAAGTGGGTTATTTTTAAATGGTAAATTATGACTTTGGCGGCAGTCTGCAATAATGTTATGAGTAGTTCTTAGCATTTGAGTATTGGAAACAGATTTATGTGTAGTAGTATATATTTAGTGGCCCATCATGGGTAATGCTTAATTTTTTTACTTTTATATTAATCGATAGAGCAGATAACTATATTATGTGGGGCGTATTTTGACAACATTTTATCCATCCAGCATATGAGGTATATTCAAAAAATAACGGGAATTTTTAAATTTGCAATTATTCAAAAGTCCAATTGTCCACATTTTTTTATTTTTCTATCGTGAAAAATTTTCTATTTCCAAAATAAAAACCTTAAAGAGCCGTCGTTTTGCAAGCGAATGAGAAATCGCTAACAGAGTCAAAGACTGTTACATTTTGAGAAGTGTTTCGACGATTGGAAGGAGCGCTGGCATAAGTGCTTAATATCGAATGAGAACAATTTTGAAGTCGACATTATTGTTGTAGGGGAATAAAAAATATTTTGTCAAAAATTAAAATTCTTGTTAATTTTTGAACACACGATGTACACGTTTTTTTTACTAAAGTTTGAAAAAAAACAAAAATGAACGCGTCCACTTCGAGCTTCTTTTCGAGTTCCTAAATAAGGTAAAAAAGCTTTTTTTTTCAAAAATGAAATTCCCGTTATTTTTTGAACACACGATGTACACGTTTTTTTACTAAAGTTTGAAAAAACAAAAAATGAACGCGTCCACTTCGAGCTTCTTTTCGAAGACATAAATAAGCTGAAAAAGCTTGAAAAGCTTGCGAATTATTGGATGGAATTTTTGTAAGTCTCAGCTCCACTGTAGAATTTTGAGTGAAGTTAGCTGTGGTTCGTTGAATAAAAAATTTACAAGAACCCATTAACATCTAAGTTTTATAGCTTCTCAATTTTTTTTAAATTTACTCTGTATTTCCTGGAATATGTACTATTTTTTGTTGTTGCTTTGTAGATACTTCATTCATTTTGAGGTAAGTTCTTTTCTCACACGCTTGCGAGAGACTGACTTTAGTTCTAGAAAGATTTAAAACAATTCAGCGAATATCAGTATCTTTCCAGCGAATCTTTAGCAATGCGAGATCATCTATCATCTCAACTGTTTAATAATTCCGCACAAATTGTTTATATAATGCTTTTAAGTGTATTTTTATTGTATTACAACACCAATTTTTATGAGCTTTCAATATAATTAGTGCATTGCAAAATCTGATAAACAAATAAAAACAAATAATAATTTTAATTTAGAGATGAAGTCATGCGTCGCACGCTTTGAACAAAAATTTAATAAAAACAACAAAATTATTAGCGAAAACAACAAATAACAAATTGATCAACGCCTATCTATTTGCTATAAAGAATATATATAAATTTATATTTCACACACACACACACACTTATACAATGCGAGTGTGCGCGTCGCATAGAGATCACTTTTTGTATTTGGAGCGTGCGCCATACGCTGGCGTTGCGCGTCAATGTAAATTAATGAATGGTCGGTCGCACACATAGGCAAATACATACATATGATAGAATGCTTAGATTCTGTTTACATGGCACTTAATTGAAATGGCATGCAGTTAATGCTGATGCATCGCTTTTAATTAATATATTTTATGCGACGACACTATGGCTGGCGGCACAATGATGATGATGATGATGATGAGCGCACGCAAATGATGTTAATGCCTGATGATTATATATGCATATATGCATTTGTATGCAACTGTTGAGCTCGCCGTCATATAGACACTGGCGATAACAATATTCATTACAGCGATAACGGCCGATGATGCATCACCGCACATATTATTTGCATTTGCAAAAGACGCAATTCATTTATGGGCGCGACGGGCATAGCGTCACATACTAGTCAATGTGCTGACAAGCCCCCCTAAAATCAAGACAAAAATAATAAAAATAAAAATAAAAAAATAATAATGCTGTTTAGCATGCCGAATGGGTGGTGTGCGGTGCGAATGCCGAAGTGGTGACAACAACTACTGTAAGTAAGCGAGTGTCGACAGCTTCGTGCGCCAAAAGGCAACAACAAAAGCACAAAAAGCGCGCGAAATGACATAAAAATATATGCACAAGCAGACAGACATATGTACTTTTGCCGCAAGAGAGGCTAGAGTAAGGTGAGGCGCGCAGGGGGGGCGGGCAAGCGCGTTGTAATTACACATATATAAATATATATGTATGTCATTATATGTATAATTGTGATTGAGTGTATGTGTGTAACTCGAGTTAAGCATACTGAATGCGTAGCTTTTCTGAAATTAAAAATTCAACACACGCGCAAACGCTTTCGTACAATATCTACTGCCGCGGCCGCAGCTCTATGCCTATGCGTGACAGATATGTAAATACATCAGCATTTAAGTGATATTACACTAAAAAACATATACACATATGCATATAAGTGCATATATGTAAATATGTATAAATACTTCCCCCCTCCCCTCACATACATATCCTCATTTGCGCTATTTTCAGTGCTCATTACTTGCTGGTTGTTGTAATTCATGTGTGCTGCGCACCAGACTGCTGTGCGCCCACCACCAAGTGGCAAGCGTGTGTCGACGAAGCAGCAGTGACAATTTCTCAATGAATACACGATATACTTGTGGCAGACATGTTGTCTAAAATCAAATAAATGCGCTAAATATACTCGTACACTGTCTAGAAAAGTAGGTGTACACATGTTCATTTACGTAAGTACAGATGTTTCTACATATGTACAAATGTATCTGTATACTAAAAATAGAAATTTCTTTCAACTAAAATAAACTGCTGTACAGTTTTAAGTGATTTTTAGCTGCAAAGTTTAATGAGTTTAAGGTTATGCCAAGGCATTTTTGTATCGAAAAAATAGGAATTGAAAAGTATATAGGAATCTGTCAAAGCTTTAAGTAATAGCACCTGTGTAAAATATTAAATTAGATTATCCAACTGGCTGTCAAAATTACTTAGGCAGCGGTATTCATACCTGAATATTAGGCTGTTCGTGAAATATTTTTAATAATAGTAAATTTTACAATTTCTTAATACTATTTTGATAATAATAATTTTTTTTCTAAAATTTTATTTCTTTCGACATTTTATATAATAAAAAATATTTCAAAAAGAAGGTAGCATTATTCAATATGAGCACATATTATTCGTGTTTTCTTAAATTTATTATTTCTTATAAAAAATATATAAATATTGGACTCTTATTTAAAAAAAATATTAAAAATATTTATTCTCCAGAAATTTATATTTTTAATAGTCCAAAACAAAAAAAAAATATTTTGATAATTTGGCTAATAATTTTTGTAAAATTAGTTATATTACAATTTTTGTATAATAAAACAAATTAATTAATAAAAATAAAAATATGTATAATAATGAAAGCAAAATAATGATAAAATAAATTAACACAAAAAATATTAAAAAAAAAAATTGTTAACTAATTTGTATAATATTTGAAATGCTACATTTTTAATAGATATATTACTCTTTTTTATAATTTTTATTGTAAATTAAATTAAATTTAATCAATTATTTCATATTTTTAATACGTTCTACATACTCTTGTGCTAGCTTTAAGCAAATCAGTCGAAACATACAAAAAATTAAAAAAATATAATACAAAAACAAAATCAAATCAATTGCATTATATTTATTTATTAACACCTCGTTGCTAGAGATCACGAGTTTCTAAAACCAAATCAAAAAGTAAATAAAAAATCAACTTTCCGCATTGGACGAAATTGGCGGATGTGCCCATCTACGAAAACACATGAAATCACATAAAAATCCGTACACTTTGCTTTCAACTGCTTGTCAGCACGATGAAACAGTCGCATACATACATACATGAGCACATGAAAGCTCTCGCGCTTGTGCGAGTGTGTGCTTTCGTAATGTTTTAAGCATTTGCGGATGCCACTCAATAAAGAATGTCTGAATATCTACTTGAACCTACGAGACGATACCTATAGACGTATGTATGCTTTTAATTGAACTTTTTATGAGCTTGTTGATGCTTTCAATTAAGTTGTTGAACAAAAATTCTATATATTCGCCCAAACAAGTAATGGCGATTCAATTTCGATGATTCGCGGCGCAAAAAGTCATAAAATACTCGCGAAGCGTCCTTTGGTTGTTAGTGAGTAAATATTTATTGGAATGAAATACAAGTTCATTCGACTCAATAGCTGGTATCGGTTCAAGGGGGTATTTTACAAACGTTTTGGGAGCATATATTTTCGAAAGGGAAGAGGAGAGCATATTTTTTGGTGTAGTGTGGCGTTCATACTGTTATGTTTAACAAATTTTTTATAATTTTTCCAGCAAAATTTTTTTTAATTAGTAAAACAATTTGGCACAAAAAGTGTGACTTAGAAGTTAGTAGTTTATACTTATCTTATAAGCATATTTATATAAAATGTTGGTATTTAAGAATATTATTTATGTTTAGCGATAAAGAAACGCCCACTTAATTTTTTGATGCGACAAAGCGCCAGTGTCAAAAAAAAAATCAATAAAAATGGAAATTAAAAAAACTTGAAAGAAATATACAGGCTGTCTTATTTTATTTATTTATAAATATTATTTTTTTTTGTATTGTATATTGATATTAAATAAAATAAAATGTTATAAATAGGAATATATTTTATTTGAAGGAATGAAGGATTATAAACATTTTGAGATCTCAATTCGAGACATACATACATAAGTATCATTTTCTTTCAATATAGTTGACCGCTACTAAATTCTCTTCCATTTATATAATGTAACAATTTTATAACAATATTTGTTATATAGATTAGTGGAGGAGCTACAATTTTAAATGGTTTATCTTTTATTTTATTTTTATTTTTTATTTATTTTTTTTTTTTTATTGACATTATTTTTTACAAAAATTATAATTTTCATTGTCAAAAATTACATTTAATTTTTTAAAATACTTTTTTTTTATTTTTTTTTTAATATAATTTTTTAGCGTATTTAAAAAAAATTTGTTTAGCAAAAAAAATTAATAAGAAATTATAATTTCTTAGTCAACTCAATAATTTATTTTTCAATAGCTGCTTCGGACATTTTATGGCACGCGATTATTCGCAAAAAAAATATTTATTATTATTATTTAAGAAAGCGTGCACACGCCAAATATATGTATGTATGAAAATACAAAGAAGAAGAAAATACAAAAATATGGGCTACATTTGTAGCTAATTAATTATGATGCTAGACGCATTTAATATATTATTTCGACAAATTTTTTGTTCAAAATGCTGTTGGATGTCTGATTTGCTAAACGAAGATATTTAAAATTATTTACTAGTCATATTTATACTATAAACTATGCAGCCAACCATAATTAAAAATAATTTTCATATTTTTTCGTCATTTATATATATGTATATATGTATATATATATATATATATATATATATATATATATTTGTATGTATGTTTGTTTGTGCACATTTGTTATGGCCGGCGCTATTTACAAAATATTAGAAACACCGTATTTTTGTATCAAAACAAAAACGCATAGAACATTTTAAATGTTCAAGGTGTCTGCCATGAAATTACGATTATATGTATGAGCAAATATTTTTAGCTGGGTGTTTCCAAATTTATTATTGCGCATTAAGCATTTTTATTGCCAATAAAATTGTGTACAAAGCGAATTGCTTTATAAGCATGCAAATTTGCAAAGAAAATATGAAAAAATAAAAAATAGAAAAAAATTGGAAAAAATAGAAAAAAATTAAAAAAGAAAAGAAACTGAAAAAAAATTAAAAATATTCGTAAACGTCTTCCTTGTATTTTTCGCACATATCTCGTAAACATATATTTATGATTTCATATTTTCAGGCAGTTGACATTTAATGTATCTTTATATATAAAATAACAAACTCTCATTGAACGCTACACACAGATGAAAGCAATAAACGAAATCATAGAAAAAAAATGGCAAAAGAAAAATTTGCATTCTCATACATATATTTGTATGTATGTATGAAAGTGTTTGTCTGTGCGATTATTAGGCGACAAAAAACATGCCGCCTTGACAGTTATAAATTGCTATTTACCATTAAATTGCCAACTAATCAAAGCAATAAATTATACAGTAAAGTACGCACACACACACACACACACACACAAGTTGTATGTATGTCTGCCTGCGAGCATTATCGTTCACGCTGGCGATCGGAACCAGATCAGGGCAATCGATAGCAATGTACAACAACAGCGCAACAGATGCAAATGCTCGACAAATGGAGGCTTGGCGCATTCACATTAATACATTAATTGCTCCACTTCAAAAATGTTCATTGCGTGCATGCGCATGTGTGTGTGTGTGTCTGTGTGATGGAGGCAAAGAGCCATGCGTAGTGCCAATAAACTGATATTCCGCTGGTATTTGATTTGCAAATACATATATGCAACGATATTTTTACTGATTTTTTTGCATTATATATATACAGACATACTTTTGTATATATTTACTTACATACATACATGAGCACTCCTGTCATTGTACGCATTACTCATATTCATGCTGCGATTGTGAGAATCATAATGCCGCTATTGATGCTGGGCAAATGTATCGCATCATTGACATATAAATACATATGTGTGTATGTATGTATATTCATTTATATGTCGCCATGGCAATTAAAATAAAAATTTGTCATGATCACATAATATTTCCGAGATTTTTCGAGTGCGCGCGGCATCGAGTTACTCGCTTGAATGTTAAATGTTTTTGATCAACATTAAATTGAGCTAAAATTGGTTATTTAGTGTCAATTGATGCAGTCAATTCTAATTTTAGAAAAAATAAAATTGATTTTATTTACTTATATATCGAGATACTGCACTCATTTCAATTATAATTAATTGGAAGGAATGTCATCATAAAATAAAAATAGCAAACACAATTTTTCAATATACTGTTATTGTTTTTATTGTATTATTATTAGCTTAGTGTGAATCTAATATATTTATTTTTTTTTTTAAATAGCTTCATACGCCTTGAATTCCATTATTATCATTAGCTTCACTACGTCAAAGTATTGATTTCATTTGCATTCGTCATTATAGTGACAGTCGCTGTCAATTTGACACAGTCAGTTGTCTTTTTGACGTCAAATATAATTTTAGTGGCGCATCATGACTGTCACTTTGACGTATACAACAGTTAAATAATTGCAAATGCCAAATCAATTATTTACGTTGGTATTCAGTGCAATAAAAAAAAATAATTAGAAAGTGTTTTGCGTTAATTGTATGGTGACGATTTTTAGAACGTCAACTGAGACCTCAGATATATAAAGAAATAAATATCTGTTTTAGAATGAGAAGAAAATTCTATAAAAAAAAGTATCTTTAATCTCAATCATAAATTTTAATTGAGAATCGCGTAGCTAATCTTCAGTGTTTACGGAGACTCTTGCTTTGAAATTTTATAGTTATAACGATGTTGGAATTTCCGAATTCAATATTGAACTTTTACTTTGAAACTAGAGTCCACCAAGACCGTATTTACTATTGCAAGGGCTTTAGGCAGTATGATTATTAACAGATCCATTAAGTCGAACTAGTATATACCTCACTCAGATATAAAGGTATCCATATTTGTTTTTAGATTTAGTACCTCTTCGAATCAGAATTCTTGCTAACAGCAAGACTCCGCATACCTCAAAACTGTAAAATTTATTGGAAACAAATTTAACGGTTTATCGATTAAACATAATGGTCTTTGCCGGCCGGCATAAAAGCCAGCAAACTGTCATTCAATGAAAAATGATGCAGTCTTTGCGAAAATCACACACACACACACATCAACGCATGTGTGTCTGTTAAATGAAATGCGAAGAGCAGATTTTAAAAATAAAACTGTAATAAATTTTGCAATTGGACGCCAATTAGGCATTTGGCGGTACAAGCCATATGAGTGGATGCCTTTAAGAAAGCGCACACAAACACACATACACACGCAGAGGCAAATTTCAAGCGCTCCGCTGCAAAAGTATTGGTTGATGTAGCTTTGCGATTTCGTTGAAGCGCCGTGGGTCTGCGGTTGCCTGGCGCTGGCTTTGCGGCAATTCGATGCCACAGTAGATTTGCGCGCGCCAGCCAGCCGTCGTGTGGCGGCAGATAACTTGAGAAGAATGCCTAGGCAGCAGCAGCGCAGATCAAATCTGAAGTGTACCTACACACTCGTTGATGTCCCGGTACGATTGAAGCTTTAGCATTAAATGATCGACAAAGCGAACACAAATGGAGGCACACGAAAGTACATACGTGCATGGAGGCATGTAGGAGCACCCAGCAAACCACAAGCACACCCACACACACACACTCACATATAAATATGTTTATATGTATGATTCTTTAAGGTTGACTTTCGTTATGGTCAGGGTTGTGTTGTGCTTTTGCTGTTGTTGCGTACGAAAATAGCAAGTATCTCTGTAAATCTTCAAACGTGTGACATTTCTTGGAATGAGCATTTGAGGTCAACTAACATATGGCAAATAACAAACGACAGCAATTCGGTGGAAAGTATAAAAATAGACAAATGATGACGGTTGAAGGCGGTGACTAGTTTGCGTTTGCGTTACGCCCAATTTATTGATTTCTGAGAATGAAATTTTGTTAGCGCAATTTTTTTGGCTCTATCTATGCACTTATCAGTCAGCATACATTAAGTTGTAGGAATATTAATATTTTGGAAAACCCGGCTTCTACATTTATTATTTACTGAGTTTCTCGGGAGTTCAAATTTCAGTTGAATTTTAAGTTGTTCAACTGAAATGAGCGAGTTCACGATACATATTTAGAAATGTTACATAACTGACTGAAATATATATATTTTTTCATGTCTTACTGATGGTTTCTGTGCGATATTAATTTGAATCAACAAAAAAGAACTTTTTGACTGGGTTGTCATATAAAAATCTAAAAATCCACTGTTTTTGAAAAACAGCCTATGATTGTATGATGATTATTGTTATGATTTATAAGCTCGAAAGCTCGTGCTCGCTCTCAACATTTCATAAACAGCTGTGATTGTTTGACAATCAGATTGGATGAATGTTTTATAACAGTGTATTAATATAACGGTATATTATCAGACTGCCTACCTCGCAACGTTGCGATCGACCACAACACGTTCGGGGTGGGATAGATATCGAGAACTGAAGAGGGAAGCGAGACGCATTTGCAGACGTAAAAAGAAAGAGGCCGAAATGCGTGAGTATGAAAAGCTTGAAAAGCTGGCCGACATGGGTAATGCTCGAAAATTTTATGAAAAGATGAGGCGATTAACAGAAGGTTTCAAGACCGGAGCATTATCATGTAGGGACCGAGAAGGTAATCTGGTAGCGGATGTCCAGAGCACACTGGGATTATGGAGGGAACACTTCTCCGACCTGCTCAATGGCAGTGAAAGTACAACACCAGGAGATGGCGAACCCGATTCCCCAATCGATGACGATGGAATAGATGTTCCATAACCCGACCATGAAGAAATTCGAATAGCAATTACCCGCTTGAAGAACAACAAAGCGGCGGGGGCCGATGGATTACCGGCCGAGCTATTCAAATACGGCGGCGAAGAACTGATAAGGTTCATGCATCAGCTTCTTTGTAGAATATGGTCGGAAGAAAGCATGCCTGACGATTGGAATCTTAGTGTGCTCTGCCCAATCCATAAGAAGGGAGACCCCACAATCTGCGCCAACTACCGTGGTATAAGTCTCCTCAATATCGCATATAAGGTTTTGTCGAGCGTATTGTGTGAAAGACTAAAGCCCACCGTCAACGAACTGATTGGACCTTATCAGTGTGGCTTTAGACCTGGAAAATCCACAATGGACCAGATATTCACCATGCGCCAAATCTTGGAAAAGACCCGAGAGAGAAGAATCGATACTCACCATCTTTTTATCGATTTTAAAGCTGCCTTCGATAGCACGAAAAGGAGCTGCCTTTATGCCGCGATGTCTGAATTTGGTATCCCTGCAAAACTAATACGGCTATGTAAGCTGACGTTGAGCAACACCAAAAGCTCCGTCAGGATCGGGAAGGACCTCTCCGAGCCGTTCGATACCAAACGAGGCTTCAGACAGGGTGACTCACTATCGTGCGACTTCTTCAATCTATTGCTGGAAAAAATAATACGAGCTGCAGAACTAAATAGAGAGGGTACAATCTTCTACAAGAGTGTACAGCTCCTGGCGTATGCCGATGATATTGATATCATCGGAAGCAACAACCGCGCCGTTTGTTCTGCGTTTTCCAGACTAGATAAAGAAGCGAAGCGTATGGGTCTGGTGGTGAATGAGGACAAGACGAAATATCTCCTGTCATCAAACAAACAGTCGGCGCACTCGCGTCTTGGCTCCCACGTCACTGTTGACAGTCATAACTTTGAAGTTGTAGATAATTTCGTTTATCTGGGAACCAGCATTAACAACACCAACAATGTCAGCCTTGAAATCCAACGCAGAATCACTCTTGTCAACAGGTGCTACTTTGGACTGAGTAGGCAATTGAAAAGTAAAGTCCTCTCTCGACGAACCAAAATCAAACTCTATAAGTCGCTCATTATTCCCGTCCTGATGTATGGCGCTGAAGCGTGGACGATGACAACATCCGATGAGACGACTCTTGGGGTTTTCGAGAGAAAGGTTTTGCGCAAGATTTTTGGTCCTCTAAACATTGGCAACGGCGAATACCGCAGGCGATGGAACGATGAGCTGTACGATTTATACGACGACATTGACATAGTTCAGCGAATAAAAAGACAGCGGCTACGCTGGCTAGGTCATGTTGTACGGATGGAAGAAAACACTCCAGCTCTGAAAGTATTCGATGCAGTACCCGCTGGAGGAAGCCGCGGAAGAGGACGACCTCCACTCCGGTGGAAAGACCAAGTGCAAAGTGACCTGGCTTCACTTGGTGTTTCCAATTGGCGCCAAAAAGCAAAAAGGAGGAATGAGTGGCGCGCTCTGGTGGATTCGGCTATAATCGCTTAAAGCGGTTCCTACGCCAAATATATATATATATATATATATTATCAGATCAGAAAATGTGCTTGAAAGTGATATTTATTTCACAGGCTTGATTTTTTTATATTTCTAGAATAATATTCAACTGATTTTCAATATAGAAGATGTGTACTAGAGAGTGCAAACAATTGTTCCAACTCAAAATATGCACTTTTCTAAAGATAATCTGCATATTTCCATGCAAATGCACACTAAATAATCAATTCTTCATTTCTTGACTTTCAAAACTGTATAATTTGTTTAAAATATTTTAAATTCTTTAGTTAAATGTATTTTGGTTTCTGTGCATTTAATAGCGATATTATTTTGTTTATAGTTGAAGTTATTTTTATTATTGCAATATAAACGATGTTGTGCTTAATGAAAAAAAAAATTTGAAAATTGTTTGGAATGTGTTTGAACGAATTCCCATACTATTTTAATAGCTGTTATTTTATTTATAGCAGTTAATGTAAACAAAGATATTTAAGGAACAGATTTGGGAGAGGAAAAAAATATTTACATATATTCCATAGCGGAAATCGAGTGTTGGAAAATGCAAAGCTTCAGCAATTCTTTAATAGTAATTTAATTAATGTAATATTGAAGTTCCTTTGTATTTTGCTGTTTTTTTAAGAACAATTTGCTTTAAATGCCGATTAAATTCAAGATTTCTTACTTTGCGCCGAAATGTAGGCAATGTTTTTTTAAATATTTTTTTGACAGTTAACACCGGCTATAAACACACTTTTGTTCACTTTTAGTTTATAAAAGAAGACATTCAGGACCTCCTGGCTTTGATTTTAGCATTTAAATAGCATACAAACATCTCTACTTCCAAATTGAACTCCTATTTTGTGAAGTCATAAATACTTATATCATTTTTGCTCAAGCAGCCGATAATATCTCCTTGAAATCACTTAAAACTACTGGTTATCTGCAAAAAGGGTCTCTGTAATGGAAACGTTTTTTTTATACAAAAGTACTGTATAGCCCTTACTCTTACAGCTTAGTTCAATGAGTACTTATTAACACTACTCAAATGTACTTAAGTATGCTCTCGCACTGATTTGCATTCCCAATAAGCCACAAAATTGACAATTATGCACACATGTGTGTACATTATTAATTGCAAGCAATCAAAGTATTTATTTCTCAATTTAGCTGCCCACAATTTCCTTATTCGTGCACTTGACCAGCGGCAACACACAGGTACCACACTCTCATTGCATACATACACACACACCTCCAAACACTTGTTGACGAGCAAACAACTGATTGAAAGCGAAAAATTTAAATTCGAAAAAAAGCGCAAAGCAAGTGTCACGCCCGGCAACTGATTGCATAAATTGTTAAAATATTTAATAAAACCGTTAAAATGAGAGTAAGAAAGCAGTGATTGCTTTTGAGGCGGTTCATTTCGGTTTCCCATAAATTGGCCGCTTTTGAAGGTTACACAAAAAAGAAAAGAAAAAGAAAAAAAAAGCGTAGCATCGTGCAAAACCACAAAGATGCCACACTCACACATACATATACATAAATGTGCGGTTGTATGTGATTTTTCATATATGCACACACTCAAGTGTGTACGTGCGTGTGTTTCATTGCAAAATTAAGTCTGATAGTTGTTGAGCGTGTCATAAGCGGTCATTTCTGGATACAACCAATTTCTGCAGATCAACGCAACAGTCAATGTGACAACAACAATGCGTTCACACTCAAATACATATCTATATGTACATATATGCTTGTATTTAAGATGTAGAGCCATATGGGTGTGTGTTGCTGTGGCAAATATTTTTATCATTGAATAAAATGGGCAAGTTCATGCGTACATTGCTATGCACTGGCACATGCAATCAAACATACATACAGACATATGTGTATAGTACATATCGATGTGTATGTATTGCCATATAAAGCTCTTTAGCATTTGTTGTTGCGAATTTAAGCATTGTGTGCGCTAAATTTGCTATTTTCATGTTTTTTTTCGTATATTTTTGTATAGCAAAATGCAAATTAAATAAAAAATAGTAATAAACTAAAAATATGTAGAGGATATTCTCATATATAAATTAAGCGCGCCAGAAATCAATTGGACTTTGTGACAGTCATTTAAAGAGATTTAAAAATATGTGCACGCTTATTGCTGAAATTGTTTTTGTATGTAAACACATACTCATAAATATGCAGATAAGCTCAGTTCTTTGCTTGCTCTAGACATCCACGAACGTAAATTAGAACTATATAATTTTAGTATATTTGAATATCACTTAATTTTTTATTTTTTTTTTTTATTTCCGCTGATTAATTTTATGCTTTTTTAAATTTGTTTTAACATTTTTTAAATACTATTTCAACTCAATTTTCTACACTTTCCACACATTTGACAGCATTGTGGCGCTTTTCAGCATACATTTCATGCTCTGTTGTGCATGCTGTATCTGTAATGTGAATATTCAGAGATATTTGAGTAATCATTTGCGTATACAATGTAAGTAGATTATGAAACCCAGTAGAACGAAATAATCATAATTTAATTGAAGTCAAGATAAATGCATGAAATTGATATACGAGGTGTGTTCAAAAGATAATGGGAATTTTGTTTTATTTTTTATTTATTCATTTGTCACCTGCTAATATAGTTCCCATTCGATGGTATGCACTTATGTCAGTGATTCTTCCAATCGTCGAAACATTTCTCAAACTCGACTTTAGGGCTAGCCTTTAACACTTTCAGTGATACCAGTTATTTTTTGAACACATTTTGTATATTTTGGCTTTTTTAGATTGAAAATTGTATAGAATTTATTGTGTGAACAGATTTTTGGTTGTTTGGACATCGCAATATATTAAATAATCAGTCTTTATATTCTTTAGACCCAATTTAGCAACAGTTTTTTTTTCAACATTTCGACCTTATTTCACAAATAAGGCAACGATTGGCCCTTATAAGTAGTTAATTGTTCAACTTAGACCATATACTTTGCATATGCCGCAAATATTAGTCATAGTATATGATCTAGTTGTTCCCTTAACAACTTAAAGCCAAATACAACTTTAATCTCCTCATGTCCACGAAAAATTACTACTGGGTTATCATACTGTCACATTTCTAATTTTCACTTCTATTGTACACTTTTTTCTACTTTGCTCGCACATGTAACTTCACGAAGTAACTGGAAAATGCGAGACTGCATGGTACCAGCGAGTGCAATGTACACAACAAACATAGAACAACAACAAAAAAACACGCACACACACAAATGTTGGAGAGTAAGTAAAGGAAATGAGGTAAATGCAACTGGTTTTACAAAAACAAAAACAACAAAAACAACAAAAAATTGCTACCAGGAAAGCATCGACAATTTTACAATGCGGCACATCTGCTACAACATCATTAATAGCGCGCTCAATAGCAGCATAAAAGCCAACAGAAACAACAACACACAGCAGCATTTACGCAAACACCGATGCGCAATAAACAGCGTACAACCAATGATTATTTGTATCATAATCACCTGTTGGTTGGTTGGTTGGTTGGCGTGCGGCAGCAACAGCAACATCAACTTGCAACATGTTGACGTGCAATGATCTCGCTGGCAACAATTTAATACCACATGGCGAGTAAATGGAGGCACAACACACACGCTGTATATATTCAATACTCCCATGCTATTTTCTATAGAATAATTTGCGCGCCACCCAAGTGAGCGGTTAATTTAATAAAATGATAAAAGTAAAAAATTAAAAAAAAAAAATTATAAAATAAAAGTGGAAATTTAAATGAGTTTACATGAGTATCATGCCTCCAATGTATATAGAACAATTTGCAGCTGTGTGTCGTCGTCTTCATTGCAGTAAGTGTGTCCAGCGCAGCAACAGGTTGGCGAAGGGAACACCATTACAACAGCAAACACCAGCAGCAAAAGCAATGTGTTTATAGTATGGTGGCTATTATAGGTATTATGGCTCACTTTAATGATAATCATGTCTTTGACCATTATATTCTTTGTTTATTAGTATTCTGCAGCTATTCGTAGAACATCTGTAGGCGCTTTGGTGTTGATAGCGCAGCGAAGCATTTAGTTTGTGAGTAAAGCAAGATGGTTTGTGAGCGAGCGTGTAGAATTGAGTACTAGCATATTTGTAGTGACTTTGTTGTTGTTTTACTTGTCTAAAAATTAAGTGCCGCTACAATATTTGGTCTATAAGCGTTTGTGTGTTGGAATAGGGTTGCCAAGTGGTTAAATATTGACAACTTTTTGTGGTGATTCTTATTTTAGCTGTTTATAAATGAAAATATGGTTTAGTTAGTGGCATAAATATCTGGCTATGAGATCCAATTTGTCTGAGTAGTGATTTTTTTTTTCATTTAGGGCAATTGGCAACTCTATTTACACAAATTGTAGACTTTTTGTTTTTTTATTAGTTGCTTCTTTTCAAATATTATCACTCTTAGTTTCACAACAATGTATGTATATAATTTGAAGTATGTTGAGTTGGCAACCCTATTATGAGCTAACTTACATATACTAAGTATTTTAGTGGCTCATGTATAAGGTAGATACAGTAGATAGATAGCGTGTTGTGTGTACATAATGGCGAATAATGCTATGATTATGCTAATCAGTGTAGACATACGAGACATGTTGACGCGCCAACAGTAGGCAAGGTAAGTAAACCGCGAGTATAAGTGATAGAAACATAAAGATAAAGTTATAAGCGTTCACACAGACAGACTTATTTAAGGGCACATTGTCTTTACTTTTTCGTTGTTTTTTTTTTTTGCTTTGCCAAAGCCTACACACGCACTTATCTGCTCAATCGTCGCAGCAAAGCTGTCGCACACGCCAACCAAAACGTACGCCAACCAAAACGTACGCCATCAAACGGCTATCGAACTGCTACAACAAAGTAAGAGTATACTTGAAGTTTCCGCAAGCATTCAATTACGTGTTGATTTCATTACATTTTATGTATATACATACATATGCTTGTATGATACTTGTTTGGTATTGCTTTGTAATTGCGCAAACAAATTAATTTTCTCAATGCTAATTTGTTTGCTTAATTAATTCGGTAATCTTCCGAACTGTTATAACAACTAGTTAATGAAAATGTTAACATTGACATCTGTATAATTTGCGTCGCCTGTCACATATAATTCATATTTCATTCCATTTCATTTAATTTAATATGCAATTGACGTGTATGTGCCAGCGCAACGTGTGTGTGTTTCAGCATTTTATTGGGCGTGAAAAGCGGCCTACAATTTTTTTCTCAAATCACGGACATTTGCTGTGCTGTTGATGAATTAATTAATGTGATTCGTATTGCTTGTCAAGTTGTGCCACGTGTCATTCATTACACGTTTCCAAGTGACAGTGTCAGCGTTGTCAACAATTGCGCTTAACAAAATTAATATTATTTTTCACTTAATCAATGCTTGATCAGTGATTTGCTGTCAGTTACGTGTAATGAATGCATAAAAGTCAAGATTTCACTTGATTTATTTTGAGCTTATGAGTAATGTTAAGTGGCAGAGTGGTTGCAAGTAAAGCGTGTGTCAGTGCGTATGAGTGACATTATCAGCAAATGCTCGGTGGTTGATTGCACTGTATGATATTTTGAATTTTTTCAATGATATTGGGGAAATAAAGTTTTTTTGTTAGATCTAGGCTGTATATAAAATATTTGTTTCTCAGTTTTCTAATTCAAGTGACTATTATATTATTTACAAAATTTTTTATTTTGATCTAGTTTTGAGCAGTTTAACAATTTATTGAAAAAAATTTCGAATAGTGATTTTTTAAAGTTATATAAAACAATAATATAAAATTAAAAATATAAAATTATATATTTAGTATTAAAATTTTTCGAAACTAGTTCGATTTGGAGTAGTAAGTAACTAGTTGCATTTACATTATTATTATAACTAATTTCAAATTGTAATTCAATGCTCCCCTAAGTAAATTAAAAAAATGATACAACAACTAGTTCATAAATAACTAGTTTGCAACTAGTTCAATAGTGATTCAATCAACAGTCAACAGCAAGTAAATAAACGCCTACATAAAGTAACAAATATATATGTACAAGCAAACACGTCAACATGCAAGTAAGCGTATGCATCAACATCAACTTGGTGGTCGCTTATGCTGACAGCAATGCAAACGTTGACATATAAGCGCTGCGTTTTTGTTGTTGTGCCCCAGCTAGTGTCTAAATTTAGCAAATTTTACTAGAACCGGTTTCAACTGGTTTTCGTTACACTTTATTTTGCTTTCAATTAAACTAATAAAATTCCAATTGCACACGAAGCTAGTAAGCCCCCACATAGGCAATAGAATATGCATGAATGTGTAGCTTCATATATGATATGCCGCGCATGCGCTCTACACGCTACTACTCGAATCACCCAACAAGCCAAGCGCAATCTTAGACTCTGCAAAAGACAGTCGCCCAAATGGCTGGCAGACCCACACGAGCGCGCCGAGCCACAGCCACAAGCGCAGCCATGCGCATCGTCGATTGCAGCCAAGCGACTTGGCCCGCCAACCGCACCATTCACAACATTGAATAGATTGTGCCGCGCACTAAATCACAACGAGCTAAAATTAGACAAAATGCAAGCGCAAGCCACAACAATAGCAACAACAATAACAACACGTGTATGTATGAATGCATGTGCTTCGTAAGTTGTCGTGGCCTGTGAGTCGCGGTCGCGGCGGCAAGCTCGTTTTAGCTCACCTTGTTTCTTGCTTATGCCGCGAGCGTACGGCGAATTGCAATTGACTGTGTTGCTGCTGTTGTTGTTGTTGTGTAAGTGCATGCAGTGTGGCATGCCGCGCTGTTGCTGTTGTTGTGGTGGCTCGTTGGTGGTAATGTGGCGTGACCGGGCGTGCCGTGTTACTGTTGTTTTTTGTTTTTTGTTTTTTGTTGTTTAGTGTTGTTGCTGTTATTGCAGCAGCTGCACAAAAAAGCCAAAAGCCGCTCACTTCAAGTTATGCACAGGTAAGCGTGCGCTGGCAAGCAATTTAAAAAGCGCAACTTGTGTGGCTTGCCGCGAGCGGGTGGCCAAGCCCCACATGCGCAAAATCAAAAAATAAAAAGAAAAAAAACACAGCAAATATAAAATACACATACATACACACTAGTGTTTAAATGATTGTGCATATATGTATGTGTTGTTGTGGCAACATGAAGCTGTGCTTCAACGCAAATGCGGCAATGGCAAACGTTTAACGATATCATTTTTCATTCAAAACTAGTGTACGTAAGCGCGAAAATTTAGTTAGTTGAGGAGTTGGCGCAGCGTATTTTTTTCTGACAAATTTATTTTATGTATATATATATTTTTTTATTAAAAAAAACTTTTTAAATTAATTGTTATTCATTCATAAGCTTTTGTGTATGCTAATTTAATTTTAAATTTTTCTTAAAAATTACTTTCAAAAAAATTACGTATACGCCATGGTGTACTAAACTATTTGAATCGGGAGATATAACCTTTAGTTATCGAAATATGCGTAACAATAGTTATATATTGTAAATGACTTTGATCTACATAAAGCAGTGGCTCTCAAACTTTCGGTGACTAATTTAATTGTAAGAAGTTTTATTGGTAGTTGTTGGTATTTTTCATATTTTATTCAATAAATATTGGATTTTTAGACTCTTATTTCACCTATAAATTGTTTACAATGAAATTCTGATTATACGAGCAATTGTCAAATAATCATTGAACGATTTTTGCGTATAATATTCATAGTGTGCTTCATTTCAAGCAGAAGAAGTGTCGCATAAGTATTGCAGAAGCTGGTGAAAGTTGATTAATTCTGATCTAAATTTGTTTAAAATATATGTAAATGTATATTAAGTGTGGATATATATTAGAAAGTTTTGGATTAAACATTTTAAAATTTTTTATATCATCCCTATATCGATGACTCTATACGAGCTGGTAGCGTAACTAAATTCTATTATTTCGAAATATGTATTAAATGTAATTTTTTTTAGAAAAGCGGGGAAAATATATATTAAAATTATATACTGCAATTATATTTCTATATACTTTTGTACGTATATATATATATATACTTTAAAGTGGGTCAATTTTTGTCTTGATAAAGCGGTTATCAAAATCGTAAACTACGAAAATCGAGCTTCCGGTTTTTAACGAGAAACTTTCGTATATTGTATTTTGTAAAAAAAAAAAATCCAATTCCTATTCCACTGTCGATTGTTTGCTTGTCTTGTAGATATCGAAGCTAATTTGCTCAAATTTGGTATGCGATGTTGTATTTAAGCAGAAAATTCGACAGTACAGAAATTTTTTATAGGGGGCGTGGCACTGCCCACTTATGAGTTCATATGTATATTTCTGGAACCACCTCACCGATTTTTTTCAAATTCTGTATACGTATTACATTATGCCTATGTAAGCGATATTTGGAAAATTATCAAAAGCGGACAAAAGCCACGCCCACCTGCCATATAACGGTAATTTTTGAAAACACTAAAGATCAGAAATTTTAATAACTGTTGAAGGGAAACATCTTGAGTTTGGTATTCGGTGTTGTATTGCCAGAAATCCGACTATATGAAAATTTTGGCATGTCACCGCCCACTTTTGAGAGCATATGTAAATCTCTGGAACTACTTTATCGATTTCGTGTTAATTTGGGACACATTTTAGATTGTACCTAGTTAGGTGAGATTATGAAAATGATTAAAATTGGGCAAAAACTACGGCCACCTCCCATATAACGGTATTTTGTCATGAAAGTTTACGTACCTATGTACTTTAATGTTAAGTATTACAACTCGGTAATATATGGCAGTTCACTCTTATGTAAATATATTTGTTCAACGCAATATTTACCACAAAATCTGAGCGAAATTGTAAATAATGTTGTTCAAAATAACTCATATTTTGCACATTCAGAAAATGTTCTACTAACAATGCTTTTTGATGCCAGAAAGGAAGTGCGCCAGAGGGTTATAAAAAAAATGTTGTACTATCGTGAAAAACTTTACGACCCAACAAAATTAAGAGCTTACAAAAAACCAATTATAAATTTTGACTGCACTGATTATGTTGAGATGATAAACTTAGATAACAATAGCATTTTGTAGGAGCCGCCCTTCATTGCAAACATACCCTATGACCATTTGCTCGAATACATAGAATTTGACAATCCTCCACTTCCGGATCCACAAATTCCTCCACACATTCAAGGAACCGAGCTTTGTGCAACTGCTGACTAGCGTTTCACGTCGAACTATAGAAAAAATCGTGATGGTGTTATGGCAGTCACGGTTGCAAGTCGAAACGCAACATCTAGGATGGACAGCAAACAAGACCTTAAAACTAATTAATTGTGAAGTTTAGAAGTATATTATATTTTGTTTGGCCCTTAACAGTTAAGTTTTTGCTTTATATATAGATATAAAATGAAATTGTTAACTGCAATACGATTTCGCGAAAGATTAAAGCTATTAAAGTTTGAAATTTTATTTATTATTATTTTAATTTTTATGGGTGGATAGGTAACATATAAAAAAAAAAAAACAAAATGAAAAGTTTCTCGTTAAAAACCGGAAGCTCCATTTTGATTTTAGACCCTTGGTTTCTTGGGCAAATTTTCTTAGAATTCATCGTAGTTTACGATTTTGATAACCGCTTGGTGCATTTTTTTTGCTCCATACAAATTGACCCACCCTAATGTACATGTATAAATATTTTCGCACACACGTTTTAGTAATATATGTTATCAACTCATTTCCTTCAAGCTCGTTAAATAAGTGCCTCAACGCTTTTCAACAGAAACTTGTTTACCTTTAAGCGAGTATTTATAACAACTTATTGTCTTATATTACATTAACTGATGATTGTGTAAGTCGCATGCAAAGCGTCAGATTGTCTGTATTTTCTTAAACGAAACGCTTTTATTTTGTGAATTTAAGGCAAAAATGCAGAATTACGTACGTGTTCAGAATGTATGAATATGTATATGTATATGTATATATATATATAAATGTATATATGTATATAACTGTATGCAAATTATTTATACACCAATTTGTAGCTATCTAGAAATGTGAATATTACGTTAATTATGTGCATATTTGCTTAAGTTATCAACACGTTTTTGTTTAACATCTGCATAGTTTTGCATTTTTTCATTGCGAATTAAAGCAACAACAACTTGTTTGCCAGCAAATATTATAAATACAAACTATAATTGTAGTAATTACTTGAGTGAACTGATAAATATACGGTACGTACATATGTATATGCAGATATATTTATATCTTATTTAACGCTTGCCTCTCAAGTACTTGGAGTATACTACAATAAAACATTAAGTACTACAATAAATCTTTGCGATAAGGCGTAGAGATTTATGCATGTAAATTAAAAAAGAACTACAATTAACATACACAGCAACGCGGCACATACAAACATACTCATCAATTGCGCGACTTTAATATATTCACTAACACATAAATAATATTTGTATGCATGTGTGTGTGTGTATATTTATGTGTGAAAAAAAAACAATCAAGCCAACGACGACACCCAGTCTGCCATGAACGCTGACGCGTTTACGGGAATGCTGTGCGAGGCGGCTAAACACATATGTACACGCCTACATACATGTAGCATATATAAATATATTATTTATGTACTTGTACTTGTACTCGTACTTGTATTTAGCGCTATAGCTACAGCTGCTGCAGAGTCAGCAAAGAGTTTTGCATTAACTTGGCTAACTAACTGGGTGGTGCGCTGAGTTTGTTGCTTGGCTTGCTTGTCTGTTCGCCTGGCCACCTGGTTGCAAGCTACAATAAGTTGTTGTTGTTGGTTAGTCTTATGTGTTTGCCAATGTTTTTGCTGATTAATGTTTGACAAATTGTTGGCTTGCGCTGTCAAACATTGTATCGAATCGACGAGGCAACGATCTGTCAAAGTGTCAATGCTGTCAGTTGTAGCTTATGGTGGAAATTAACTGTAAACTCGGGTTTATTGTAGTTTTTATGTTTCTTGTGTTATTACATCTACTCTAAAATATTGAAATTAGTTGAAGTTGACTATGTTTAGACATTCTACTTTATGTTGAATTGAATTAGTTCGGCTGTAATTGAATGTTAGGTGAAGTTGAGTTGAATTTAATACGGTTGAGTTGTCAAAATTTATGAAGGTGAGTTATATTATATGAAATTAACGAAGAGTATAATTTAAATTATGCTGAATTAAGTGATGTTAGGGCTTATTTTATTTCGATACAACTTTGAAGATTTGGATCTGACGATGTATTTTACCATGCTCACCATATTCTTGTTATATTTAATTTTTTATCTTAGCTGGCAACCACTTGCTTGATAATGTTGTCATTTAAAATCTTCACTACTTCTGCGAATATATGATTCAACAATTATTTTCACGCTCCGGTGTCTTATCTTCATATGTTTGCTGTGAGATTGATAATCTATTATCTCATCTTCTAAGAATCTTACGTATTAAATATTTATAAATTCACTTGGTGACTCTTGAATTTTCACAAAATATTTTCATTGATTCATTGCCATACTAATTAAAAAATGTTAAATATGTATTAAACATATATAATATAGGTATGATGCAAGTGGCTATACATACTTTCGCGGTATACTTTCTGCGAAAGGAAATATATTTTTAAAATTAAAATTTTTATTGTGTGTCTGCGATGCTCATTAAGTGATGAGCACTTCCGAATGACCATTGCGGAATTTTCAGAAACTGATGACAAAGAAAAATCGAATGAGTGTTGAAGAGGTCTTAAAATCATAAAAGAATACACTTGCAATGGTTTTTGACATCTTCTTAAAGATCAAATGGGTTTCTTATAAAAAAATTTAAGTTTACATGTAGAAATCATAATTGTAGTTTTACATCGTTTTCGTAAAATATTTGAGAATTCTATTTTTTTGATGTAAAATCTTTGATCAGCTGGTCATAAACTCTAGTTTAAGATTTTGAGTTTATAATTAACTTTAACTTTAGCAAAACTTTGAGGTTATACACATAATAACTAATACTACACTCAATTCTGCATTTCTCAACCTATAACTATGACTCATGTGGAGAATGTATAGAAAAATCTGACATACAACAACAAAAAAAGCTAACTGGAACGTTCTCTTGTCAACGGCAAATGGAGATCAAGCAAACCATAAACCAAATACAAATAGCAGACACAAGGCAATAAGTCACCAGCGAAAGGGAACCATAAACCGTAAACCGTACTCCACAATATGACACTTAAACCGTCGAGCCATTGTGCTTATGTATGTCTGTATGTTTGTATACCACATCAACAGACAAGCATATTGCGGCCAATGAAACAGTGTCCATCGACAGTGTGATCGACAGCACAGACGCCACAAGAAAGAGCAACAACACTGAAAAGGCAGCACACATAAACACATAGACACTCAAACATACCCACCATACATGACTGGCGACGAATGTGGCATGTGGAATTTCTTCATTCTCAATACATTATGTTGCATACAACATGACACGACGCATTGCATCAGCATAGCAACAGTCGCAAAAGCAACGGCATGCAGCCAGTCGAAGAGCCGGAGCATTAGTTTGGGGGCACGTACCACATATGTACGAGTGTACGCACTGCCGCTATGGTGTTGCCGAAAAAAGGTGTGGTGCTGCAGGCTTTATGATCACTTTTTTTCGTTTTGGTTAACAACATAACAGCATGGCAACAAAACCGCAAAAAGACGATTGTAAGCGTTTTGCGCATGCGCGCCATATTTCGGGCACTAGCTGCGCTTGTGTGTGACACTGTGTTTGTTGTTGGTGTTATAAATGTATATTGCAACAATGACAGCGACTACCTGTTGGCTCAACGGTCAGTTGGGGGGACGAACGGTCACTTATAGTATCACATATATAGACAAGTTTTGATTGTGGGCATGTTTGTGGGCACGCATGAGTAACCCCAAAATACAGAAACCGAAAAATCTAAATCTTTTATATGCATTCGAATTTCGGCTGGTGTTCAATATATTTCGCAGCGCATGCGCGTGTACTCGTGTGTGTGTGTATGCTTGTGTGTATGCTTGTGTTGATGACCGTTTGTGGCAATGCAAAAACCCGATTGAATTTTTCGGCAAAGCGGCATTTTTGTGGAGTTGAGTTATGCGCTCATATATATATGTATATATTCATATGTATGTACGTCATATTGGGAACCCAGCGTTTAACAGTCGCTTTTGAAAATAGTTGCGCGCATTTTTTACTTCAACTGTACGCATTTTTTCAAACTTTACAAACTGCTTTTGCAATCATTGCTTTTTTCGTTATTTTATGTTATTTTATGTTATTTTTGCACCATTTCTCAACCATTGAATGTCGTCGCTTGAAAGTGATGAAATATTGCAATTGTAAATTTGCACATAAATGCATACATACATACATACATACATACTGTATATGTTGTATATGTATAAATAGCCTGTAGTGGCATTATTTATATACTATGCGCGTTAAAATTAACTCGTATGCATGTTTATGCATTTATGCGACGGTGACACACCCGCAAAAATGACTTGCAACGTTCACTGTCTGACCATGAACTCGATACGTCGCAACAAATGTGAATGCCAAGAATGAGAGCTCCATCATGGCAAACACTATAAATATGAATGTATTTACATACATGCCTACATCTGCATACATACTTACACACAAACTTACAATTCTGCTATGTACATAAGTGCTAAGCAAGCATTTACAAGCTTATAAATAATTGCTTATGTACTTATGTATGTAAATAAGTTTATGTGTAAAGTACAGCTCAATTAACATGTAATTGCGTTCAGTACTAGTTTCTTCTGCTAGAAGTTGCATTCATACAAACTATGGTACTTACATACATATATATGTATGTAGGTACATTGTCTGCAGTAAATGGTGGCTTATGAAAATAGAAAGACCGTAAATGGTTAAATTTTGAATGCCATATAAGCTAAAAATTCTGATATTTCAATTTTAATCTGAATTCGGATTTTTAAGATTTCGGGATTAAAAATCGGGGGAAAAAGATCCCGAAAAAATACTGAAATTTTGAATTACATCCAAATTATTAATATGGTTACAATGAGCTGATGAGTGCTATGAATCAGACAAGTGTGAGAAATTTATCGACGAAAATTATTTTGTTCTATCTAAATCAAACATATTTTAAAGGAAACATACTGGAAAAATGCTTTCGTTACAGCATGTTACAGTCTAGTATTATGAGAGGAAAATTCTAAGTATAGTAGAACTTAATAACAGCGAGCTAACCACGTTAGTGATGAGTTGTTCAGTCAAAGAGACCGACATATTGGTCTACAACTTTGCGTTCGCCGTTTTTTTTTGTAAATTTAAGTTTATATACTCTCGCAACCTGTTGCACAGAGTATAGTAGTTTTGTTAACATAACGGTTGTTTGTGTTACCAAGAAATTTAAGAGTTAGATATGGTTATATATACATAAATGATCAGGATGACGAGTAGATTTGAAATCCGGATGTCTGTCCGTCCGTCCGTCTGTCCGTGCAAGCGATAACTTGAGTAAAAATTAAGATATCTTAATGAAACTTGGAACACATGTTCCTTGGCACCCTGAGGAGGTTGTTTTCGAAAATGGGCAAAAAAAGGTCCACTGCCACGCCCACAAAATGGTGGAAACCGAAAACCTATACAGTGTCATAACTAAGCCATAAATAAAGTTATGAAAATGAAATTTGGAACATAGGATTTCATTAGGGAGTGGCACATTTGGATGTAATTTTTTTGGAAAAGTGGGCGTGACCCCGCCCCCAAATTGGTTTTTTGTATATAACTCGCAAACCAATAAAGCTATATAAGCCAAACTTTCGGATAATAACCACGCCCACCTGCCATACAAAGGATAGGTTGAAAATTACTAAAAGTGGGTTAAGTCCCTAACGAAAAACGTCAGAAACACCAAATTTTACATAAGAAATGGCAGAAGGAAGCTGCACTGAGATTTTTTTACAAAATGGAAAATGGGCGTGGCGTCGCCCACTTATGGGTCAAAAACCATATTTCAAGAACTATTCGACCGATTTCAATGATTCGGTATATAACACTTTCTTGACACCCTGATATGGGCGAAATCGGTTCACAACTACGTCTACTTCCCATATAACTCAATTTTGAATTCCATCTGATTCGTTCACTTTATAATGTATTCATAAGGAACCAATGAAGCTAGCGGAATAAAACTTTACACAAATAGTGTATATGATCCGTGGCATCACTTGTGGAAAAATTGTCAAAATCGGACCATGACTTTTCAAGGCCCCTGATATCGAACATGAAGAACTCAGTGCCTAAGGTTAATTTTTCACCAAAAATATAGGTAAATCCCTCAGATATTTTTATGTAACAGTTTCTCTCTGTACCTGAAATGGTAAAAATCGGGTCATAACTTCCTCCAGATCCCATATACCTAATTATAAGTAATATTAAATTAAGTGAGCGTATAGTGTTCGATACATTGTATCTTGGTGGTGAAAACGAGTGAAATCGGTTTAGGAATTACCTCAGTCCCCATATATGTACTATTTATGATGATTTTCGTTATTCTATTGAACTTTATATCAAATATATGGGTCGAATTATGTTATCTTTATAAAATTACATCATTAAATTGCTAGAGTATAAAATGTTCGGTTACACCCGAACTTAGCCCTTCCTTACTTGTTTTTGTATAAAAACAGTTACAAATGTCGATGAGCCTCAGCCGCACTTTTCTTGGAATTAAAAAAGAAAAACAAAATTTCCTGCAAATATCGAGAATTCGGCTCAAAAAGTGACATTTTCAGTTGAGAATAAGTTTGGGATGCAAACAGATATCTACAAATATTTTGTTGAGTTAATGTTGACACAAATGACCAAGATCGTTATAAAAAAATCGATTTAATCGACCAGGGCTTGACCTAATTTTATTAATTATTTTTATTATTCTGGAATACAATTACAATAAAAATTAAAAAAAAATGCTAAATATTTCAAAAATAAAATAAATAAGAAATAATTTTAAAATTTTGCAGTTTTGTTGCATTTTCTTTACTACAACACCCACTCTTCCCCGTTACTTCTGCTTGGCAAGCCAAAAAAAACTTTCACCTAAACAATTCCTAAGTGTACCTGAGTGCATTGCAATGCATAGAAATACGCACCAACATATTTATGTACAGACATATGTTTGTTTGTATGTATGTTATTCATTTCTACACATAATTAGGTAGTCTCTGCACGACAATTAGAAAATAGACGGAATGAAAGCTAAAATGTCATTGAAGATCGCTACAAAAATAAAACCAAAGCGCACGCAAGACATGTGTAGATAAATACATACAGTTATTTATATACATACATGTATGTATATAATTGTTGTAAGCACTAAACTATGTGCTACCTCAGCAAACACGCCTACTTTTCTTATAGTTTTGTACCAAATATTTCATCAGCAATTCTGCGCGCATATTCAATTACAATCCACAAACACAAACATACATACATATATGTATGTACATATACCATAAATAAAATGTGCTAAACTAAGCGATTTGGAATTTTTGTTTCAGCTACAAAAGCAAGACAAAATTCATTGAAATTTGTATTTTATAAACAATCAGCGGATTTTAATTTTGGAACTTTCGTTGCTTATTAAAGCAGAAATGCGCCTGTATGTATGTATGTATGTACGAGTGGAGGTAGTGTTTGTGCAGGAAAACGGAAGTGACTCACGCGCGATGCCAAAGAGTGTATGTGTGCGGGCTAATAAATATTTTGCGGAGGAAATCAAGAAATTTATTGAAAAAAAATAAATGTAAAGCAAATGCAGTAAGACATGTTTGTGCCATACATCTGTGAATATGTGATACATATGTATGTATGTCTGCTTGTGTGTGTGTTCTTCAATTATTACCAATGTCATTGGTGCAAATGTATGTCTGTATGTTAACGCCAACTCAACACGCATTGCTTGTGTTTTGGGAATTTTCAAAGAATTTTATTTTGTTTATAAAAAGACTCATCGCAGCGGTGTATGTACATATGTGTGTACATTCAAAAAGTCATGTGGCACATTTCTACATACGCACATAATTATATTTAGTTCCGCTGAAAATAGCAAACATATTTTGTTGGAAAACGATGATGCATCATTGAGGTAGAGGTGGTGACTGCGGTTGCCACCTGTATACATAACACATACACTTGAGTACAAAAATATAGGCATGAAACTATGTATGTATGTATGTATGATCTTATGTAAACAAGTACGCGCACATTATGTAGTTAAACTCATAATTTCTATTACTTTTCATAAATACAAGTTCAACTATGTGAACTGTGAGGAACAGGCAGAGTAAGCGCCAGATTTGCTATTTGTGTTGGCACAAGCGAAAAAAATATGTAATAAGTTTGCAGCGAAATGAGCTTTAACAAGTTAAAATAACCAAAACTTAAAATAAATTGCATATGAAAGTAAGACTAATGTCAGTTTTATTGAAAGCTTTTCAAAGTTACGAAAACCGAAATCTCTGTTTGACAGTGCCTTTTTTTAACTTTACATATCTTTTCTATACCATTATACCGTTAGCAAGCTTTCGAGCATCTAGTTAGACATAAAAGCTTGTAAAGCTTTCGAGGACTTGCTTAAGTCTGAAGTGGAAGCTTATATTACTTTCAGCTTTATCATAAGTATCACTGTAAATCGTTGAAATTGCACTGTTAATGGATGTCCTTAAAAACTTTAACCAGTTTTATACTCATTTGCAGTAAATCAAGTATTGGCAATCTAAAAAACTTAAACTTTTTTCTTTTATCGAAAAATGTAATTATTGAGTTATAATAAACATTATTCCTAATCAACAGTCTCTGTTAAAATGACGTCACAAATGCTATTTTTTTTTTTATTTCTTGCAGTGTATTATATTGCATTGTTCGTGTTTGTGGTTATAGTCTTTTTTTTTCAAGTGTATAGCGCAAACACCTAAGATTGAACCAATTATTTGGAAATTAGAATTTATATGCGCAACAGTTAAGAGCAAATACGGCACTTCAACTTTAACAGATAAAGAAACAATAGATTGGACAAGAAAATAAAAGAAAAGAAATTATCAAATATGTTGGCTTTGCTCTGCGCCACACTGTGTGCGCAGCCTAATACACGACGCGACAGAAAAATCACATTCACAAATTCAACAAATTCAACATTTATGCTAATTAAATTTTTCGTGTGAAATTAAGTCAGCATTTATTTCTTTGAACACTTAAATCAATATTAATGAGGCTCTGCCTCAATTAAATTGTACACGACAGCGGCTGAAATGCCTAAAAAACGCGAGTGACACGCAATAAAGCCAACCATAAAAGTATGCAGCCGATTTAGGCAGCAACAAAAAAGCTGTTAAAAGCAGATGCAGATGATAATCTCAATTTGGTATTACCCCATGTAAATCACAATGAAAAGAGTCAATGGAGTACATACATATATATATTTACGAAACGAGTTTTAAAGTTTATAAATACATAGAGGTAAATGTATCTGTAGGTCAAATGTGAAGAAAGCGACGCTTAAACACTTGAAAGATCAGCTGATCTGGCAGTGACATTGCGCATTATATATCACTTTATATATATGATCTATATATAATGCATATATGATCTCTTGTGCTCGGTACATTCCACGTTTGTGACGTCATATATACTACATTTCTTGCTGACTTATCATTACCATGACTTTGCTTGGCTTATATTTCATTTTTTATTTGTATTTGTATCTGCTTGAGTACGTGAGGAATCACCATTGCCGCTTTGATTTCATTTACCTTTTCTTTATTATCTACTGTCTGCTGGCTCGTGGTAAAATTGAAAGCAGTTTCATAGAAATTTCATTAGTCATTTTGCATTATCGATTTATTTTCATCGATTTTAATAACTCTTTCTTGTAACTGCCAATCACGATGTTATAAATTGTCTCAATAATTGACTTTGCACATAGTCATCGTATTGTTGGCTTTGGATTACAAAAGCTAATCTAGATTATCAATACAAATTAGTTTAAGATAAAAGGTAGCAGTCATTTGATTACTCATGACTGATTGTCTTATGAATCGTTCAATGGAGTGAGATTAACATTTCACTCAAAATTGTTGATTTTTATATTATTTGGATATGAAGTTCTATGGAGTGTTTCTTGATATTATCCAATTCCACATGTTTCAAGCGGGATAGGTTTTATAAAGCGCTCTTTATGTTATGAATATCAGGTTTTATAGAGCGTTTCTTGATATTATCCATCAAATGGCGGATTCTACATATTTCAAGAGGCCTCAGAACAGCTAAGATGTTTCGTAAGAATCTCATTATGTTGAAAATTTTATAGAGTGTTTCTTGAAATTATCCAGAAAATGCATACAGTTTTCAAGCGACCTCAGAATAACATATAGGGTTTAAGCAAACTTTTACCTGATAGAAATATCCTCGGCGATCTGCAAACGACCACCGAGAAGCGTCTGCTTTTGTACGAAAAGTCTTGTATAGTATTACACGATAACTGGAATTGAACCTAGAACCTCTGTAGTAGTAATGCGGATCTCTAGCAAAGTCCAACAAGAAATTGTGTGCTCCAAATTTACACTTTGCCTTATATTTTAGAGATACATATTTTATTGAAAAAAATACTAAATAAACCATAGAAAATAAAGTGATTACAATTAAAACCAAATCACATCGTTAACAACTGCATTTAACTTTATTGAACGATTATTCAACAAATCTTAATTTACAACAATTAATTTTTTATTTCATGCTAATCAAAATGATTTTCGCTCTCGTTATGCCAAAGTATGAAATAAAAGAGCATTAGCATAAAACCCAAACTGTACGATAATTATGGCCAACGACTGTAAGTGCAACATAAATTTCACCAAAACGCCAACCAATTTATTGAAAGATAATAAAAATGAATTGATTTCGCGACAAATACGAGAAATTATGCTTAAATAGGTTGATGGCGCACATGTGTTATAGTTAAATGAAAATCGAGCTATAAAAAGCAAATATTAAAAGGCAAAAAAAAAAAAACTAATGTAAACCGGTTTGTGGCATTGTTTTTGTATAGCAAAATGTGCACAGTGGCACATAAAAAGTTTGAATAAAATTTCGCAATAACAGTCGTGTGCAATAATAATAATGGCATAGATTAAATAATACATAACTATAAATATGTATATTGAATCATGTGCGCCGTTAGCTTTGGCTTGCTCGCCAAAAATGGTCGAAACTTAATTGGTTCAGTTTTACTTATGGCATACATAGTTATTTTTAAATGCCCAATTTGGGGTTGGAAAGTGCAAACAGGCTTTTTTGATTTATAGTTCAGCGTAATTGATTTTTATGTATTTATAGCGTAGAAAAAGCGCAAATAAAAATGCACAATATTTAACTATTTCGAAGAGCTGTTGATATTTATAAAATCAATTACAGCTTAATTGTTGTTATTTGTGTATTGCGATTGAGCCTACGCATTTTGTGGTGCATTAAATGTGTGATGACTGTGAAAGCGAAGCATGAATGAAGTTCTTCTAAGGTTTCTTTGTGCTATAAATGTAATTTTTTGCTATAAAATGTACGCAAATACAACTCTGACATTATTGAAAAAAAATTTAAGCGCGCTCACGTGTTATTTTGGCACCCGTAGGCAAATAAATAAATTTATATTATACCATATGGTTACTTGATTTGATTTAATTAAACTTAAGCTCATTTATAAACATATATAAAATCTAAATCCCCGACAACATCACAACATATGGCAAGTTCAAGTGCATTGCCGTTATGCGACGTCAGTCCCGCTTCGCTTTGACTTCGCCGCTAATTTCGTCGCACTTTCATGTGATAAGAGTTTATCAAACAAGCATATTATGTCATATACCATTTAACGGTAATTGATGATAATATGTATATATTTTTTTTAATGGAAAAAAACAACAAAATGTTTATCTAATCAATGTCATCGATGACTTGACAAATTCCACACTATATATAGCTATATTGCGTCACTACGGCAATTTATTTATTTATTTAAGACACAGACACACATACTAGAAGGTGCCTACCGCAAATTACGGAAGCCACATAAATGTACGAGTGCTCGTATTCAGCTACTATTTCGTTATCACTTTTTATGCCCAATGCACGTATGTACATACTTGGGTAATGCTTAGTAATCGTTAGGTCGCACTTAAATGAGGTGTCTTTTGCGGGAAATCAGTGCGGAAATGGTGGATTTTGGCATCAATTTCACCTTAAAGCAATCAAAATGAAATATGTTTGTCTTTGAGAGCGAAAACTCTAAGTGTCATTTTCGCCTTAACCTGCCAAACTTACTTCGCCTAAAAATCCCCTCAATGTCAAGATTTACCACCAAAAAGTTACGCATTTGGTATAAAAAAATGTCGCTTCCTAACTATTGTTTAATTAAATTTCAAGCACTTTATCTTTTCGCCGCTTAATCGATCAGTGATTTTGTGGAAATTTTTTTCATTGCAATGATAAAAGCTCATTGACGCAATTGCACAGCATACTTTATCAAAAAAAAAAAAACAACAACAACCTATTTGTATGGTATGAGTAGCTATCTATATTTAATTATAATGAGGTTTTCGCGGTGCAAGCCAACAATATTGAACTTAGTCATGTGACTTAATGCATTAGGAATTAATTAATCAAAGTGTATGGATTGAGTATTAACAAATTCTATTAAATAACAAGTAAAACTTTTAAGTTCAGTAAATGTTGTGAAAGCTTTTGATGAAATCTCGATGGACACATAAATAGTTACTCATACATTTTCTTAATCATAGAAAATATTTTTTGTTGTTAATGAAAGCTTTTCGGAAAAGGTTTCTGTCAATTCGACGAGAGTTTCAACACTTTAACAGCTTTTTGTTAATAAATTTCGAAATTTGAAATTGCAGGAAATATTTTTGTTGTAAAGTGAAAGCTTTTAATGAAATTCGTTGGAAATTTCATTAAAAAAATTTAAATTGCATGAAATATTTTTGTGTAAAAGTGAAAGCTTTTCATGAAAGCTCATTGTAAATTCGGCGGAAGTTGTTTAAAAGCTTTTTATTTTTAAATTTAAAATTAAAAAAAAAAAATATTTTTATTAAAAGTGAAAGCTTTAATGAAAGCTCATTGTCATTTCAACAAAAGCAAACACCATTTTTTTAAATGTATATTAATTTTTCCAATTTCCGATATGTATTCATATTTAAAAGAAAATATGTTTTCCCTCACTTTTCCAGCTGAGCAAATCAGAGTGATCCCAAAAAAAATGTGTTGACCTCTTTTCACACAAATCACATCAACCTTTTGAGGCCGGCAGACGACGTCAATTGCCAAGCGATTTGTATTTGTATTTTATTTCATTTTTTTTTTACTTTTGCTGCTTTTGTTTCTGTTGTTTGTTTGTTTGTTTGACTGTGTAAATCAAACACTTGCCTTCCGACACCACATGCTTAAGTGGTACGGGGTAATAACCTTTGCCGCTTTATTGCCAACACGGTATAACGCTCGCATCAGAGTACAAACACACACACACACACAAGTGCTTAAACATGAGCAATGAAATGTATGTAAGTGGTACAGATTGATGTTTGTTGGCCGCAGCTGCCGGCTGCACATGTTGCCGGCTTGATGGAGGCTAATGAAGTCAAAGTCTGCACAATACAACAACACACACAGAGTACATATATGTAAATATATAGAGATACACTCGTATAAGTGGGGTTAATTGAAATACAAATACTTCATATCGAAAATTAATCGAAAATGTAAAAAAAAATAATAAATTTATATCAAAGCGAAACGAAACACAAAACAAAAAGAAAATAAAAAGCCAAAACGGCACGAGCGCAAACATGCGCTTGCAATTGAACGACATGAATATGGAAAATGGAAAATGATAAAAGTTAAACGAAAAGTGGAAAATCATATTCATACGGTAAATCTCAAAAGCTACGATAATTGCTGCAAGACACAATAGAACGCTTTGAAATGACTTTATCGGCAATTAAGAGAACGCTGCATACATACATACACATTTAAATATAGTTAATCCTGTAAAAAATTACAAATGCATGCAATGCGTTGAGTGAAATGCGCACAAGCCATTGGCAAGTAGCAAAAATGGACTTACAAGATTAATTACGAAAATCAATTAAGACATCAGTAAGGCATTTATACATACTAATAACCCGATAAGAGAGTATGTATTTTACAGTTGGCGGTCTCCATATGACATTCAAATAGATGTTAACAACTCGCTCAAGGTCAGCATTACTTGAGGGCCAACTATGGTTTGTTGGCTTTCGTGTGAGTGAAAATACCGTTAATGTTGCAACAAAATACACGTGTGAGCAGAACTATGTCATATTTATATTAAGAACTTCTTTCTGAAGCGTTTAAGCACACGACATATATGCCAGATTAGATTAGATTATGCTTTGAAAGGGTGTGTCTCCCCATTTGATCTCTATCTAACTGCTTTGCTTCTCTCTTTCTATTTAGTAAACATGATATGTATATATTTTAGAAAAGTGACACGTTTTTATCTCACAGCGATAAATAATTTTATGAAAATATTAACTTCTCCATCATCATATTTCATCTGACCTTGGATAGTGCCGAAACGAATAAACAACTGGCATAATACATTAAACTGGTATAACATAAACAGAATAGCAAGGGATTATACCATTTCAAAACGGTATACTCATACTCTCTTGTATTGAATTCAAGTGTATAACAAACTATCGCTGCTTGCGCAAGCGTTTATTTAAGATATATAATACAAAAACAGTTTTATTTCCTACAGGGGTCATACCACTTGCAACATACTATCTACAATGTTCAAAGCGTATCTGTAAAATTACTTAATGCAAGTGTTAAATGAATTATTGTGAGCCTTCCTTTTAGGCTGTCGCGCATGCATACTCCCACATCATAAGCCATTACAAGCACACTTCATTTACATTAAAATCGTTAACAGTTCATTTGTTCGGTTTTATGATTATTTCGGCGTATATTTAAGCATATATAAATGTTGATACATATACAAGTTATATGCGCAATTATATGGTAAGTAATGGCTTTCTGGATTTGTGCTCAAGTTTACAAAGTAAACAAAATACAATACAAAAATATTCAATACGATTTAGGTGCTATGAGTTGATGCAAGCCATTAATGACTTTTAACTTTTAGCAACAAATTCTAATTTTATTTCACATATATTTATACTTGGCTATCTTGAGTACAGCTAAATTCTTTTTCAATGAATTTCAAAGTGAAAAAAGTTTAGAACCAAATATAATCATATAAACTTAATGTTTATTTTGAGCTGCCCGTCAAATTAGGAATGATAAAAATGTCTGAAGTAAATAAAACTAAATATAAACAACAATTTCCGAACATCCTAACAGATGTGGAAAGTTTTTGCAAATTGAAATTCTTCTACTGCAGTTTTTGGTAAATTTAGCTCCAGAATATTCTCGTCAACATTTTTTGTTGGAATTGTATTATTTGTAGACTATGAGATTTATTTGAATTCCTTTCCATTGAATCGGTCTGGAGAAATGTTCATTTGATGGGGAAAATTATCTGTAGAGTCATTTATTCTCATTTTTGCAAGTAATTTCAATATTTTACCTTGCAACATGTTGCTGGCAACATTTTCAATGAATTATTTTGACTGTCTTGATTTTGAAATATTTTCAGACGAAGGTTTGAACAGGTATTTTTCATTAATATGTTAAATAGTGAAGCAAAGAATATTTAATTATTTTATTATGGTTTCAAAAGAAAAATTATTCTGTAAAATCGTCCACAAAACAAAAATGTTGCCAGCAACATTTTTTAACTCTTTATTCCAATAAAAATCATTTTTCGCTTTAATCTTACATTTTCATCAAAAACAAACATTTTAGAAACTTTGGGCAACATGTTGCTAGCAACATTTTTTCGGACTCATAAATATTTTTACATTTCTTCTATTGCAGAATTCAAAATTGTTCACCTAGCTTTTAATGAAAATTTTATAATATTTCGGCAACATGTTGCTAGCAACATTTTTTCAGACTCATACATATTTTTACATTTCTTCTATTGCAGAATTCACAATAGTTCATCTAGCTTTTAATGCAAATTTTATAATATTTCGGCAACAAGTTGCTAGCAACATTTTTTCAGACTCATAAATATTTTTACATTTCTTCTATTGCAGAATTCAAAATAGTTCATCTAGCTTTTAATGAAAATTGTATATTATTTCGGCAACATGTTGCTAGCAACATTTTTTCAGACTCATAAATATTTTTACATTTCTTCTATTGCAGAATTCAAAATAGTTCATCTAGCTTTAAATGAAAATTTTACAATATTTCGGCAACATGTTGCTAGCAACATATTTTTTAATATGCAAGTTTAACTTTTAAACTACATTTTTTTATTACTTTATATGTTATTTGGAGTATAATAGAGCTAGTTATGGTTTTTTGAACTATTAAGTAAAAATATTTTTACAAATTACTAATTTTCGAAATTAGAATTAATATTTTTGAGACAAAATTACTTACATTTATTGAGAACTTCATTTGTATTCAATTCAAGTACAATGCCTTTTGCTGGTTTTGTAGTAAATTGTTGTTTTTATATATTTTTTCTAAGCAAATATACAGATATGTATGTATGAATTTGCTTTCAGACAGGTTCGTTTAAGTACACAAACTCTCTACGCTTTTGTTTCGAATTCACTTTTCACACTGTTGAATAATCAAATTTATGATTATTCTTCTTTTTTTAGGAGGTGCGAATTGAGCAGCAGTACTTATTTATGAAATCTTTCACTGCCGCTATGCTTCTTCTTTTATTATCAATATATACTCGTATATATGTAGCAATGCTTCTTTTTTTGGCAAACTCCCTTTCTGTTTATTTGCTTTTGGTGCAAATATTTATGTATGTATATAAAATAGCGAACTTTTGTTGTATTTATTAAGTAACTTTTGCCACAAATCAGTTTATCAATATTTGTTTAATTTAGCAACACTGTGACCGCTTGCTATGACGGTTACTATTGTTGTAGTTGTTTTTGCGACGAATACAGCCACAATCTGCATCAATAAGAAATCAACTCAATTTAGTTTAATTTAGCGCAATTTTTTACGGACTTTGCATACAAACACACATATACATCTATATACATATCTGTATGTATAGTAGGTTTGTATGCAAAGTCTGTGTGCGCTTTTAATTTTTTTTTGTGTTTCGGCTTATTATTGATTTTTGCTATGTTTTTGCTTTTGTTGCATTTTGAAAACAATTAATATTTATCAAACAAAGTTTATTGTTCCGCTAGTCGACGCCACTTTGTCACGTGCTTCAATTGAAATGAATCATCAACATGAGAGACTTTAAAGAAAGGGCTTTAGAGTTTCAACTTTTAGTTCGATTTTTAATATTTTTTTTTAATAATTTTTTTTTTTTATTTTATTACTTTTTTAAGATTTCTGTATATATAAGTAATGCTATGCATTGTTTTATAGGTTATGTTGTTTAGAATATCTTAAAAAGCTCAATTTATTATAATTTTCGTATTCATAAAGCTTTAAAGAATTACAGTTTTTGATGTTTTGCTTGAAATTTATATCGTTTTTTGTATGCCTGCATTTATATTTTTGCCTTTATTTGTGTGAAATATTTTTTTAGTAAATAATTAAAAAATTATTTTTTTTTCAAATGTTCGAAAACTAAGTTGCATAGTTTTCAATTGTTGTAATTTTATAATATTTTTTCTCTAAATTTTTTTTTATTTTTCAAGCAGACTTTACGAAACATGCTCATAGAACCTACTGCAAGACTCCTAATATTTAGTTTCGTAAAAATTTCTTATCTACTCTGTCTTGAAATCTTTTTCTACTCGCCTGCTCGCATGCTCTGTTGTTGCTGTTTAGTTGGCAGCAATTTTCATGCTGTTTCATCGCTAAAAGTACAAGCGTATTTTCATTTTCGCGAACATTTAAAATGTCGGAAGTGTTTGCATTGCGCAAAATATTATTTCCTGTTGAGTTCAAACAAACAAATGAGTACAACACACTGATAAACTGTATATAAACTCATAGATAGGTATGGCACAAAGTACAAGTGTTTATAGTCCCTACAAATGTGGGACAATTAGAAGCGCGAGTGACTTATCAATAAATAAGTCAGGCTGATAATTAACTTCACTGAATTTCGAATAATCAATAATGTGTTTGTGTTTCTTTAGTTTATAGTTTTAATATTAAAATCTTACTATTTTCTAAAATAAAATTTTAAAAGATTTTCATTTAAAAAGTCTTTCGGACAGCCGCTTAATTGACTCAATTAATATTTGTTTTCTAAATTTGTATAAAGTTCAATTAACTGATTGACCAAATTAGTAAATTAATCTGAAATTCTTTCAAATGGTATACAAAATTATTTTCGAATTTACATTTCGATTTTCAACTATTCTAAATCATCTCAATTTTATTAATATTACAGTAATTTCATTAAATAACACCGCGTGTATTATGCATGAGTAAGCGGCTTTGACCTGAAAAGGCCTTAGAAATTACAAAAATCCCCGTAGTATTAAGAAATGCAATTTCCTTTTCAAATACTAATTTTGAAAATTTATTTTTAGTAATCAATAATTATATTAAATTCGCTGTGTATTTTAGAATTTACGAAAAGAAATCACATTCATAAACAGTTCGATTGCATTTGGCTTGTGGTGAAAGTGCCGTTTAGTCATGCAGATTTGAATAATTTCCGAATTTTCAAAGTAATTGACCTGAATTTTTGCCGCGTTGGGATGATTTGAACTATTTTTGTAAGCAGAAATGGGTTTAAAAATAAAACATTTGTTGGATAATAGCGAAATGCGCGACAGAAATGTGTTTAGAGGTTCAACTAAATACGTGGCAGGGTTGTAATAGTCAGTTTATTAAGTTATTTGTGTCAAAAACAATATATATTTTTTTAATTCTACGAGTTATTTTGTGCAATATTTTAAGAAATTATTGAATAATAATGTATGCATTTCTTGGGAATCATTCAAGCAGTAAAGGTACTTATGTATCTAAGTACTTTAGAAGACATGAAATTGTTTGATTTATTGCACTAATTGGACGTGTGCCCACAGCAAATCATTAAAAAATATATTTTCCAGCTAACAAGATTGCTGTCTAACAGTAATAACATAATTACACACATACATACAAATCAATGTATGTCAATTGCTTCTACAAATTTATTGTGCACTTTGACAGTTTTTTGTTATCATTGCTGCCGCCAACGTTAATGAAGCGGCCGATGCCATTTTTGATAGAGCAATAATGAAGCCCGAAAAAATCACTTGCACCTGAAGATATGAAACTAATAAGCAAACACACAGCAATTACTGCATGTCTACAAGTGTAGAATCAACGAGTACACGGCTACCAAGCGACTCCCCTGTGGCGGCAGGTAACTGAACAGAAGAAACCACTTGACAACAGCGCACAATAGAACAGGACAATTAACAAGCGATGGTGGTATAATAAAACATGAAGAAAGCAAAAAACAAAAAACGAGAAAAAAATAGAAAATCACTATTGTCTAGCGTGGATTGTGTGGCAATGAAGAGCACCAACAAAAGAAAGCAGTAAATGTACTAATGAGCAAACAAAACTCGAAGCGCGTGTAAAAGGGATGCCATCGGAGAGATTATTGAGAGATATGAAGCGGTGATAAGATCATTAAACATAGTATTGTTGAAGGCAAACAATCAAACAATGAGCATAAAGGTGTGCTAAGTCAGTGACTCATTGACTTAATAACAACAACTAAGTAAATAACGGTTTAACTTGTTGATTTTGTGCAATTGCGGGCGGCTTGCAATTTAAGCGTATAGTTTGTGTGATGTATAACTAGTATGTATGTGCCTATGAAAGGTCTCTAAATTTTTGGCAAGTTCGTTGTACAAGTCATTTGTGTGCAATTTCGCGATTTGCGATATATATGATGCGATGTTTTTCGAAATAGAATTTTTTTTTGAAAATTATTCGATTTTTTCGAAATAAAAAAAAAACATTTTTTCGTAAATTATGCGATTTTCTCGAAATATGTTCTTTTCGAAAATGTTTCGATTTTCTCGAAATAAATTTTATTTTTCTATTTAATGTGAGTAGTAAGCTGGAATCGAATTCACATGCTATCTAGTGGGGAAAATATACACTCTAGCACTACTATTAATATATTTTTAAAATATAGATAGAAAATATGAAATAAATTTTTGAAAAACTCAAATATATTCGAAATTTCATGTACTTGTTTCAGTTTCCTTGTAGACTGAGAACACATATTATTAAGCGCACGTAGTGCTTTCTTTCAAATTGAAATATTTAAATATTCAAGTGCAAAAATATGAATTTTAAAACGGTATTAACAATAACCTGACTTACTAAAAGTCAACACCGGCTAAAGCGCAAGCGCAACACAAACAGCGCAGCTGATGAGCAAGCAAATGAGCTTTAAAACAATATGACAAAAAATTAACAATTTTGGAATTTTTCCATTGCAAATTGCGAGTTAAACGAATGCTAATTCGAAATTAAAAATTTCTCACTACACAAATATTGTCAATAAGTACATACATACATATCTCAGTAAGCAGATGTGTTTCAGCGCGTATTTTTGCTGCGCTGCACGCTTCCACAAGCCAAATCAGCAATGAAAATGAAAATTTTTCAATTAAATAAACTACAATTCTTTATGAGACGCTTGCCGTATGGCACGCCTGCTTTCTGTTCAAGCACAGAGAATAAAACCAAAAACAACAGCGAAAATTTTAACAACAACTTGCTGACAGCAATAGTTTGCTCCGCCGCACGTGTGTAATTAACATTTGCAATTTATAACTTTGGCGGAAAATTGTTGCTTTTGACCACCACTACTACTGTTAGCTGTTAAAAGGGGGGTATTGGATGATGCGTAATGCGCTGGCGTGTTGACATTTAGTTTGACTGAATGCCTTTTCTATGTCTTAAAACATATTTTAAACAATTGAAAATATAGCTTTAACGTATGTATGTATGTATGTAATTTATAGTTCAAAATAAATAAATTTTGGAAATTTAAAAAAAAAATTTAACTATCTATTATAATTTTCTTTAGATTTAGATTTTATTATTTATAATTTTTTCTTGAAGTTTAATTATTTTTAAAACAAAAAACTTGGTTTAGAAAGAGAAAACCTATGTATAAAATAAACTATTAGCGAGAGTTTAGGAAAATTTTTATTTTAATAAGAAATATTTTTATTGAATGAGACCAACGTAATTTTTATATTTATTTTTTATTAATTTCATTTTATTTGCTATTTTTTCTCAAAGGTTTTCCCTGTTTTAACACATTTCACATTTTAATTTGTTTTTTTTTTTTTTTTAATTTTTTTGCTTGTACTTTTTATACTTTTAAATAATTTACAATTTCCACACAGTGTCCATATGCAAAAATACAAACACTTGCACATTTTATACAAATTTCAAATTTTTTCTTATAAAAATTGTAATTTTTGCAAGCTTCATGCCAAACACCGCTTTATATAGCATGCATTTGTTATATTCTTTTTTAAAACAATTAATGTGTTCAAAAAATGTACGTCCTTTCTAATGAAGTACACATTTATTTTATTTGATTTTTTTCTGCAGTAATTTATTACATCTAATTAATGTTTTAAAATAAATTCGATTTTATTTTCTTTAATATATTTTTTTTTATTTTATTTATTGTAGCTGCAATCAAAAGTTGTTGCGCTTAAGTCGCCGCTTCGGCGCCTGTTTTGTTGTTGCCAATATTTATTGGTTAAATGCCCGTTCGCCTAATGGCCACCGCGAAACCGCAAAATGCCGTCGCCACAACAAACGCCGACGCTGACACGGGCAAAGCGCTATGCGCGGTGCGCTCAAAAGCGTTCGCAGAGCCAAAAACGAAAAAAAACACAACGAATTGGAATCAAACTGGTAACGTCGCTTAGGCGCGCACTAATAAGTATTTGTAAATTTTTTTCTTAAAAATATTAAATGCTAATTTATTTATATTTTATTTTAGCATTTGTTTATTTATGTGTATTTGTTTTTAAGTCGCATAAAATTAATTACATTTCATTTTGCGATTTTTCAATAAAAAACTGTTGTTGTGTCGCGAAATTGCAAAAAAAAAACGTTTTCAATAATAAATAAATATCTTGCTTTGCTTACATCTTGCAATTAGTTACTTTTTTTTATTTAACAGCTTGTATTCTTGCACTTGCTCATTTATTTCTATTTATTTATTTATTTAATTGCTTTCGTGTATTGCACACTGACACTTTTCGCTTTGCTTTTTGACTTCTTCTGTTGTTTTATATTAAAATTTTGTTGCTTTTTTTTGCTTTGTTGTTGTAAAACTGCGTTTGATTATCTAAGTAACAAGAGACTTGTTGCTGTTGTTATTTATTTCAATTTCAATTTATATCTCTCGCGCGTCTCGTCAAATGAATTTGAGCTGATGTTAACTTGTTGCTTCTTATTTAAGGACTAAAGCAAATGCGACGTCAGACATTGTATTTTAAACCGCTACCAATGCATGCAAGCAATGCCAAGCATTATTGAAACAACAGTCAAACGGCCAAGCACAGACAAGCAGTCAAGCAGTGGAGCAGCAGCAAAGGCAAAGAGGCTGCCGGTCGGTCTGAGCGCAAAAGGCAATCAGCAAATCTACTCGCGCAACAACTGGCTTGTAGAAATTCCTACTACTACTCTGCCTGTCCCATGGATAGAGTACGAGATACTCGCACAAAACACTTTTGCTTTGCTCAGCACACATACGAGTGTGTATGTGTGTTTGCAGAGTGGCAACAACTACAAGCATGCCCACGTGCGTTTGTATGTGCATACATATGTATGTGCATGTTCACATTTACTCGCACTCACTTATCAATAGTGGTATCCAATATTATGTTGGTTCCAATCTCTCTTTGGTAACCAAAAATTGTCGGTGAGTAGAAATCATCATCTCTTGCAATAATGCATGGCTCGCATAGATACTAAATGTGTACTGGCGTGTGTGTTAGTGAGCGTGTGATAGTTGATAAATATGTGTAATGCCCAGTGAGAATTGTTTTGCTCACAAGCGTTAGAAAATTTTGGTTTCTCTCATTCCTATGTGAAATGGAATCGCCAACAATACAATTCAGTAGAAAAAAAAATAATATTTATTTTAAACCTCTATTGGATGTGTCATTAACCAGCAGAATCGAGTTCTAATACTTTTGAAGACTACTATGTACCGTTAATTTTTCTTGATTACTCTTGAGTAATGTGTTTACTATTGAATTTGTATAGGTCTCCACTATAACGCCTATTTGTACTAAGGTTGATGAAGAGAATGTCCTTCGTCGACGGTTACGGTGTCTTTGGAGCCATATCCCCAAAATTCTACAATTTTACAACCCCAAAACTTTTAATTTATCTAAATTTTATGAGAACATCTTTCATGAAGTAATCTATTACTAGGTTACCTATATTATTTTTGATGATTAATTTGGACCTGCTATACTACTAGTTACAAGATTCTGAGAATATTAGGGATATGAACAGTAAAGAAGTCAACAACTTTGCCACAATTCAGTACTGCTTTGTTATTTCTCACGTATTTACTAATCAATAAAATCAAAAATATATGTCTAACGCCTAAAAGTGCACTAAATTCAACCATAACCATAAGAATTTGTACGGTTACACCAACATTTTTGAACTTATTGTACACTTTCTCCAAATCTGGCCACCAAATTCAACAAATTTATTGTATATCTCTTGCACATTGAAGGCTAAAAGTCAACACTGAATCATAAGATTTCTGCGCAATTAATTATTTTCAATTGAAAAGGAGTCAAACACTAGCAATTAAGATGAATTCTCAAAAACTGCTGAAAATACATACAGACATACGGGCAAGGCATATAGGAATGTATTTCATGGGTTTTACCAAGCACCTATATTGACGTACTTTCAAATATAGATTCATGCATGCCAAACACTGTGAGAGTCAAATCAAAAATATCACACGCGTACTCTTTTGTTGTAGCGGCAACAACACATGCGCGGCGCGACAAAGCGACAAAATGCAATACTCTTTCGCTCAACAATATCTTTTTTCAGCAATCGGTGATAAAAAAGTTTGACTTTTTTTCAGTCATTAAACTCCGTTCTCTCTCTCTCTCTTCAACGATCTCATACGCTCTTTTTCTGCCCCCTTTTTCCAAACGCTCACTGTTTTGAGCAGATTTTTCATTTTGCGTGCAGTCATTGTGGGAGAGGCATTTTCAAGAGCGGCATTTTGTATACACATGCGTGTATATGTGTGTGTGTGCTGTGTTGCGACCACTTGTTGCTTGCCACTTCAACAATATCAGATTGGAAAACGTTCACTCCAGTTTGCAATACATATTGGCCGCATAGAAAACTACATGCATACATACAATGTATGTGTGTGTATATGTGTGCATATCAAACATTTAGGTTGAATGTCTGTATGTATGGCCTATGAGTAATATGCTCTTCATAGATGTTTGGAGTTTCCCCAAGTTTTTGCTATGCGCAGCAAAGGAAACTTTTTGAACTTTGTTAATTGCGGTACTATGTACTTGATAGTGCAGAAATTTATTCGGTTTAGTATTTAATTGCTGCTGCAGTATTTGCAATTATTTAAAAATTCTAATCGTTAATGTTATAAAATTAAATTGGAATATAAACGGAATATTTTCAAGTTATATTAGGTTACAGTGAATAGCATGAGTCATGCATAAAGCCGGCAACATCAATGTGACATTCCTAAATGAAATTATATAGCAGACTAGCAGTAAACTTAACACACGATTTTTTAAAGCTATACGAGTATAGAGGTCACTAGTGGTATAGAACCAAAAAAAAAGTAAGAAAAAGTATAGCAAATTAAGTGGTGATGGCCCACTTTAGATCTGAATTTGAGGACCATTCCACTTGCAATTAAAAGAATCATCATCTCTCATCACAAAATGCCCTGTCTAAGACTGGACGAACTAAACCATAACAACAAAAACATTTTTCTGTTATTATTTATCTAACAATTTATCTTAAGTATAATCTTTGGTCATATATTCATTACAACTGAATATCAGTCAAAAAACATTAATCCCGAAAAAAATCGGGATCCCGAAAGAGTCAGTCTCAAATCCCAAGACTCGCTCATTCTCTTTAAAACACATAGTTTTGTGTAAATAATTATTTATTGCTTAAAAAATACTGCAATAAGAAGTATATTTGAAGATATAGCAATATCGAAAATATTCGGGATCTCGAAATCCCGAAATTTTTAAAAAGTCCAAAATCGCATATTTTACTATTTTTCAAGATTTGTGTATTTACTTGGACTACATACACGTCTTTCCGAATGCATCTCTACCCACATAGTTATTATTTTGCATTGCAATTATGTCTCGTGCTTTTTGTTTCCACATCGCAATGTTGCCATGAACTTTTCGCTGAATTGCATTCGAAACAACAACTTATGCGCTTTATTGTTGTTGTTATTTTACTAAACCCCATTCAACATTTAAAGCTCAATGATCATGTGTGTACGCGTTCGTTCGTCACTACGAGCGGTGGGCGATGATGCGTATCGGGAATTTTGTGAAAATAAACACAGATTACACAATCAACCAGCAGGCAGGCATGTAAACATAAACAAAAACAATAAAAATGCAACAAAAAACATTATAAACCTGTAATTCGAGCTAATGGCAAGCGATCAATGCACACCGAATGAACGTTCAAAAACTAGCGCCTTTTTAAATACATACATACATAAATACGTATGTAAGTATGAAGTTATGTATGCGTTTGCATACTTATGTTTGTAGGTGTGCTTGTAAAAGGAAGCAAATCCGTAGACTTGGTCATACTCGCTGTCGCCGCCGCTGAATGCATGGAATTGCACAGATCGCTTGACTGCGCGCTGCTGTGTTTGTTGGCGGCAGTGATTATGCATAACGCTTGGGAATAGTGCTATTTGTTGGTGTTAATTGCATAGAATAACAAAAACAAACACATAAATCGGAATTTGAACATGACCAAACAATAACAATAACAAAATTGTCAAGTGCCAGTGTAGGCAAAAGGGAGGCGGCGGAACGGCCACTTAATGCGTTAACACACCTTTACATTCATATACCCATATACTCACATACAGTTGTTTATATTGCATAATCATGCGCTCGGTATCGCATGAAACTGTGTTGCGTAGACATTTTCCGAAGCACACACATACATACATATATGTATACCTATATGCATATATACACATAGAAGTACACAAAGTTGTCGGCGGCATGCTCGTCTAAATATTTGTTAGAAATATGCACGAGTTTGTAGAAATATTTAGATTTGTGAAAAAAATGATTTATTAAGCGCACGCTTCGTTGACATTTTCAATTGAGAAGTTTACTATTTGACCATAAACATAAACAGGATATTATGTACGTAATGTATAGCGGCATTGGGTATCGGCCACGCAAAAGTGGTTTATAATTTGAGTTGTTGAACTTTACAATTAATTACGAAACGTTTAAAGAGTGCTTTGAGAGCCAGAAACGTGTGAGTGTTGCATACAAGTGACTTTTGGTGCGTCACGAGTTAGATAAGTATGAGTACTGGTCTCAAACATATCTCCGAAATTTTTATTATGGTTGGGGAGGAGTTTATTGTCGGGAACTTCTCATCAACTTCACCAACAGGCTTCCGGACTACTGTAGCGTGTTTCAAGCGGAAGTGGCGGCCATAAAGGTTGCAGCGGAGTGCAGCAGCTTTCAGAGAGGTGATGATACAATCTGATAGTAGGGCGGCAATATTAGCCATAAGCTTAATGACTGTGCGCTCCAGGCTAGTAAAGGATTGTTGGACAGTCACTAACACCTGTTCTGTCGCAAGATCATTCTGGCCCAAACTAAATCGCTAGAGGTCTAGGGAACTCTTTGCCCTAAACAAGGTCCATCTTTCCCAAGTTATAGGTGTTCTAACTGGCCATTGTCTCATCGGGATTCACGCGGTCAAATTAAAAATTTTACTGGATGCTAGCTGCAAAAGCTGCCTAGAAGAAGGTGAGTTAGGATCCTCCCGGCATTTCCTTTTGGAATGTTCCGTCTAGATCTAGACAAAAAATCCTTGGATCTTACTTTTTAAAAACCTCTGCAAATTTGTAGTAGGTTCTAAGCGCTTTGTCGATTCATAAAATAAGTGAGGGGGTTGGATTTTTTTTTGCTCTTGATAGTCTAAGTGGGTTTCTCTTTCTAAGGAAACAGCCTTCGTACTTAACCTAATCTAACCTACGTTATTTTAGTTTATTAAAGAAAGAACAGCTGGAATGATGTATGCGACCACCTTTTCGGGGGTCTCGAGATAGATCAGTACGAATTCTGGTCTCAAATTCCTCTAGGAAGAGTGCTGTTCTCATTATGTTATTAAGAAAGATTCTTAAAGAAAAAACAGCTAAAAACGCGTTAGTTGTGATAAGTTGTAATCTCAAATACTCTTCGGAAGGCTGTGGTTTATTGTCAATACGATATCAAGAAGATTACCTAAGCAACTTTTAAGGTTAAGGAGAAAACAACTGTTTTTTGATAGATCTCAAGATAGATGACTATGAATTCGGCTCCCAAACACCCCCCGAAAAGTTGTATTCTATACTTCGTTACGACATTAAGAAGGTTTCTTACAGCACACTGGAAAAGTACCCAATATGTACAAGGATTTTTACAGTTCAACTTTATGTTCTCTTATCGCTCCGTTAATATTTGACAGTTTATACTCCGAGATCGGTTATCCGATGATGAATAATATCGGGTTCTAATTGGGATTAGATAACCTTATTTTTACGGTATCCTCTTCTGCTGGAACGCTTTCTCAAAACAAAGATAAGAATCAAATATAAATCACCGTCAGGTTTTGCGTTTAATAACTGCTACCGATAATTCTGATATTTAAGAAACTTCATTTTGTTTTAGTGGTCGTAGTAAATACGGAAAAACTTCAGCCTTGAATTGCAATATTCCACAAATATATTAGATTTAAAGCTTCAAAGCACCTGAAGTTCAAGACATACATTAATTTCAAAATATCTAATGTATATTACACTTATCTTTCCCATAAAACGCTCAGACTTCTGAAGAATCAAAGTTATTTACAAATACAAACTTACGGAAAAAAATCCCAATAAGTTAATAACGATTATAAATAAATATATAGCAATTCCGATAAGTAATTATAACGTGCATATCATATAAAAAAATAGCTAACCTTTTAATTCTTTACAAAGAATTCAGTCAGGTGATATTGTTCGGCTGAAACACCCACTGAGAGCAAGAGATTTTATCAGATGACAAATTGCAAATCAATATTGAACAACATTGATGAATCAGGAAAAATAACAAAACATTGGAAAATGTAAACAATTTATGCAATTTACAGTGAAAGCTTAAGGCATTCCCATCATTCACGTAACAAAAATACTTAAGAACCGATGAGTTTAGCGAAATTAGCCGTGGGCTGAGCAGATTACATTGTATTTTAGTTGTGTTTCAAGGCATGGAAATTTTTCGCGTATTTTTTATTTTATTTCATATGAAATTGTTATTGTTTCATAGACGAATAAAATGTGCACTATCATGCAATACTTGCAATACATTGTTGGGGTCCATGCAAGCGCAGAACAAACTTATGAAATCGCTAAATCGTTTTGTATGCTTGGCATTACGCTTCGAAGCATGAATCATTTCCGAACATTTAATTCTGCAGCAATTGCAGGAATACGAATGATCACTGTCGCACTTCAATCTACATACAATCTATTGAGAATTGCTCGCATTTATTTTACGTTAGAAGAAAAACTATAACAACAAATGCATTGCGTAGTTTGCGACCATTCACTCGTTGCTTCATTCATTGGTCTTCTCATTTGCTCGCCAGTTCGCCTGCAATTTGCACGTCAAATGATCATGCAATATAATTTAATGTTAATTGCCAGCGACAATTAATTGAGTCACAAGCCCGACATGAAGTACGTACTCGCAATTTGTTATTCTAATGTAATTATTAATTTATTATTGTTGCTACGTATTATTAAAATTGAATTCCAACAAGTAAGTAACCCTCACCGACCGACGGGCTGTCGGGCGGTCTGTCTTCTAAAAAAATAATGTTGTGTACTTTTCCATTTAGGAATAATACTACGAAGCATGGCTGGTCGCCGCTAGTCTTTTGCGCATTTTGGTAAGTCATTGGGCGGATAAGCAACTAAATCGAACAGTTCCGAGCTGGCCAGAACTGGGTCGTGGCGGTTGTGTCAATTATCTTACAGATTGTGACGTCAAATGCGTTGAGCAGATCTGGTCTTGTTTGTTTTCCTTCTCTGTTTTTCTAAGACAGTGGTTCACAAAGGTTTTCGATTCGTCAACGTGCATTCGTCAAATAAATACATAATTATAGAACCAAAGTAAGAGTTCTTGCAATCAAGTTTCAATGTTAGAAAATGTCAAAAACATGTTTTAATAGTTCAGGAAGGCCGTCTAAAATTAATCATGGATGACTCTACAATCAAACTAAAATAAAACAAAACCGAACGGCTGATAATAATTAGTCTTAAATAACTTCGCTTAGAATTTAGATTCAAGTCTATTCAATCAGATTTGTATCTTTAAGGCTGCTTTACAGGCTTCAAAAATTGTTTTTTTTTTTTTGTTCTGTTTTAAATCTCTTCCAAAGCTATCCAAGAATATGTCTTTAAAATTCCAGAGGACAATTCGACATATTTTTGAAGCTAAAGCAGTTTTAGTGACCGAGCGTCGAGCAGGTGCGAATGCTCAGGCAGACTTAAAGCGCGTTTTCTCGAGTTTTCATTTTCACAAGTGTTAGAAAACGGTGCCGGCGATAGCAAAAAGAATATATGTACGATCGAAAAAAACCAAAGTGATCTAGCTTCAGTATTCAATTATCTTCTATTTGAACTAAAAAAGTTGTACAAAAGTATTATTTAAACTACTTGTTTTGCAACTTAAAGTCAATTTTTTTTCTTAAAAAAGTGAATTTTTTTTTCAAAAAAATTTGGAATTTTATAACTTCTTCGGTATTTTTTTAGTTCATAAAGAAAAGAAACTTATAAAAATTAAAAAAAAAAATGGTTCGACTGTTTTAGATGCATCGCACTACCTCCATCACCGGCACCGATTTACAAGTGCAGACTCCAGGCGCTCCAGAAAAACACTTACAACTTTGAAAAAATTTCAATATTTTTTTATAATAAATATTGTTTTTTAAGCCTTAAATATAGTACACTATCGTCTTAAAATTCCGTTTTCCGCAATCATTTCCTTCCCTTTAAAAAAAAATTCTAAAAAAACGCCTTTTTCGGCTTCTAAAGCAGACTACTGCCTTAATATAATATCAAAAAGTTTTCTGGCACATTACTTCGGAACCCGGCAGTACTAAAATGCCAACTAGTTCTTTCGAACATAAGAGTTCATTACTAGACTCTCTCCACATTACCGGATCTCTAATAAACCTAAAAGTATATCTAATTCGCTTCGTGGGACAACCGTTACATAATCATAATCTGTATATCAAGTTAAGTACATATCGATCGCTAATAGAAAGTAAATTCTAGAATTATTTAATAACTTTGCTGGAGAGGTCTAGACAGCAGGCCATTTTAATGTAACGCTTTGACTACTTTTTTGTTGTAGACCTTACAAGTATGTTAGCAATTAAAATACTTTTGTACTATGTGGTTCAAGTGCCAAGATTTCGAGTATCAACTTGTACATAAGTGCCTTCCTGCATAGAAGTACCGGTTTGTATATATGTAAGTATCTTATCATATATAAATAGTAACAATATTTGTTGTTTCGGTGTTTCAAGCCGACAACAAGCGTTCCTTTAGTCACGACTCCTACACTCCCCACTGGCTTACAAAGCATACATCACTCTAAAGCCGGCTTGAACCTGAAATAATCTGAGCAATTAAATGCTTATCTTTACCCCTCTCCTTAATTGCAGTCATTTTAGCGAAGATTTTTTTGTGAGAAACGCAACAGAAATAAATTGAAAGTCATCTTCATGAAAGCGCCGGAAAGTAAAACTAACGTGTTTAATAATAGTATATGCATACAGCTATATGTACGAGTATGTATATATGAAGATATAGTTATAGCGTTGTCAAGTCGAACGCCGTGATCATGTCGACTAACTAACGGCGCTCTGCTTAATGTTCTCTTGTTCTCCGACACACAAGCAGTTGACATAAATCAGTTTGCCGTTCGTAATGTGTTTCGACTCGCCACTTTTTTGTATTTGCTCACGCTTGATGCTAATATTTTCATTCTTATATTTAAATTATACACGAGCACAATCGAACATACATCAAGATGGACATATCGGGCTACTTATTAAACAACATCGAGAATTTTTACCAAGCAATTACTCAGTCTTACTATTGAGCTATTGAAAATGTCGGAGTATCGTTAAACAACCACGCCCACCTGCCTTACAACGGCAATTTTCAAATAATATAATGTGGTCCCATACGAATATACACCCACCTTACTTTCATATTTCTAATTTTAGTAACAATTGCTAAGCGCACAATGTTAATTACAGTTTTTGCGACGGAACGGCGGCGACAACAACAAAAACACCAGCAACAACTAAAGCAAAACTGTAAATGCAAATAGCGCACATATCTCAACGACATACTCATATCCGTACTTGACGGTTATTAAGCAACGACTTTGAGATAAAAATGTGTAAATGATTACAAATACACTTAGCAGGCAAACATACACATGTGTAGAGAAACGTATACAAGTAGTTAGATATATCGCAGGTGAATGAAAAGTGCGCATTTCATGCAGAACTTAACTGTTCGAGTCTTATATCTATATAGAAGTATCTAAGTGCATTTGTATATATATATAAATATGTTCATTTTAATCATTTTTAAGGCAAATAAGCTGAAATCACTAAGTTTCTTTGCTTGCTGTTTGGCTACTTCTTTCGTCATGATTGACAGGTTGCGTATACGCCATGTACCATGCACTCAATATGTATATGTAGAAGTGTACTGCACTCTTAAGCAATTATGTAATTATATTTTTTTATTATTGCATATTCCATTAATAATAATGTCAACAATAATAACAACAAGTGACAATAGCACTTCAGAACTAAATTATCTGACATAATCATACTACAAAACAGTTTATTAAAGTGAGTTCTCAGCGGTGGTAGCAATTGCCTGTTTGAATATGACCACCTACATTGAAAATAACGCGACGTGACAGGTAAATGTTGATTTGAAATGACTACTTAAAAGAAATATAGTGTCTATGCGAGTGTGTATGCAGTAGATACCCCATAGGAAAACAATTACAAATATTATAATGGAAAGTGTAGCAACTGCTAAGCAACTAAGCACCTGTTAATATTTTTTTTATTAAATAGCAATAATGAAATATTTGAAAAAAAAATGAATTTTGTTATCCAGTTACTGTTGTGTAAAACTTCAAGTCAGTTTTACTTTGTCCAGTTAATAATGATAATTACGAAAAAATATTAGGTCTACAACTGTGCTTCCGCCGTTTTCCAGTAGATGTCTCTAGCGCTGGTCGATTAAATCGATTTTTTTTATATCGATCTTGGAAAATATTTGTAGAGATCTGTTTGCATCCCAAACTTATTCTCAACTGAAAAAATATCACTTTTTGAGCCGAAATCTCGACATTTGCGCGAAATTTTGTTATTCTTTTTTAATTCCATGAAACATTTATAACCGTTTTTATACTTAAAAACTTAAATTTACAAAAAATGGCGGAAGCAAAATTGTAGACCTAATATTTTTTCAATTTTTCTAATTCTACATTTCCTCCGAGCCACCCACCTAAACAAATGCTCATGCAACCAAGTAATTTTAAGTGCTTTTTTATTACTTAGTTGACTTTTAAAAATTTAATTATTTTTCACAATAATTGATTAGTTTTTAATTTATACAATAGCCAATAAAATCACTGTTAATTGTGATTTTCTGTCTAATTATACATTGAATGCTAGCACTCGTAAATGTAATTAACACGAGTTTCCTTTTAATGGCATGATTGTATGTTTGTAGGTAAGCATATACTTGCAGTATTTATTAGAAAGCCTATTACAGTTACGACATACAGTAAATCCCCTGGGATTAAATTTATAGAACAAAAGTGTAGTGGAGCTTCGATTGTGCTTAGAATTTCACCATTTCATACATTATTAAAAATGCCTTAATTGCCATATTATCAAATAAAACATAGCATGCCATAATATAAAATATAGCACCTTAGGCCACTGACAAATATTTTTTTGCAGGCAATTACTTATGTTTGAGAAACCATGGAGAATAATACATACTTATGATTTCTTAAGTCGATACATAGAGACATATGTTGTATATTTAATAATATCATTTCCGAGTTGTATATTCATGTGTAAGAGACTTAACTGTCTGGCTTAATTTTTTAACTCTCTAATATTTAAGAATTGTATGTAAGTAAGCCACTTGAAGCCACCACTTCGCTTTGTAACATCACTGAAGCGCTACACTTCTGTTGGTGTATGTCTCTCTGTTATATACGTGTGTTAAATTGTTTAATTCGTCAGTGATTCACTGCGGAAATTGGTGACGATGCGGAAGTGTGCGCCCTTAACACAATTACCCTAGTTAAATTAAATAATTTCCTCTTTAAGTTCCATATATGCCGAGCTATTTTTACACATAACACCAGAAATAAATAGGAAATTACTAGAACCTTGTAACAAATATTTTATCACTACCAACATACTGCAATTGAGGAAAGTGAATGTCATGAGACTTTTTATGAGCTTCATTAAAGAAAAACTGAAAACTAAAATTTATTTTAGCTTTAATAAATAAAAATCAAAGTCTCAAAAGTATTTCTTCAATTAAGTAGTACCGCTGATCTTCAAAATAAAAGTTATTGTTTGTATGTAATCGAAAGTGGCCAGTGGCCAAGCTTCACACTTGTCGAATTTACTACGTTTTTGAATCTTTAAAAATGTACGAACTTACTAAAAATGTAAACATAGACATAGTAAATTAAATGCAAAAACAACACAACTCATCCAAAATATTTCATACTAAAATACTGTTAACGTACATTTTTAGCAAATCATCGCAAAAATATCCAAACTAAATGCAAATACACAATATTGACACAGGTTGCAAATTAGGTTATTAACAACTAGCTAATGACAATAGAAAAATGGGAGTGTCCGCATGCAAACGCTACCAAGAGCCAAATTTGAAAGTAAATACTTGTATTAGTCTACTACAGTGTCTAGATATTAGCATAAATTTATTGCGAGTTAATAACTCTGTAAACCATCATGTAGTTAATATAGATGCTAATATGTCTTCCAAATAAAAGTGGTAACTTTCAATTGTTATCACATTTGGCGTACACAAATAAAGAGTTTACTGCTGTTGAGATCTTTTTGGAGACCTTAAATCAACGGCTTTGAGTTAGTTGTCAGGCCACAACTAAAGTTTTCGGCTATCAGCAAAAGTTTGCTCAAAGTACTCGTAAATAGATCGCATCTTAAGCATACCAAGTTCACATTTACATATGCAAATTCCGCTTTTTGTAGTAAATCAAGTTCGTTCAACTCAAATTCGCAATGCAAATTATTTGCTAAAGTTTCACTTTAATTTGTATAACAAAAAACAATCGGTGTGACCTTATTTTTCATAACATAATTTTTGCACTTGAGAATTTTAGTTCATTTACTGTAGAAATACACCACCACAGTTTAACACATTCAAAAGTTTCAAGTAGAATGACCTACCAATCGCAAATTTAAGCTTTGAGTAGAGTAAATCGTAGATACATTAGCCTTTCAAATAGTGAGGTAATTAAGTTCTTAAATGGCTCAATTTTGCCCAAAACAATAAATCTTCGATAGAAACAACTCAACTTTAAAGAAAAACATTTTTTTCCGAATTATCCTCTCCAATTTTGATTCGTATTTCATAGTATTAAATGAATTATTTATTGATGAAAGAATTAAGTTCTTAAATGACTCAATTAAGCCCAAACAATAAATCTTCGACAGGAACAACTCAACTTTAAATAAAAAACTTATTTTCGGTGTTATATTCCTCTCTAATTTTTGACTCGTATTTCATTGTATTGAATGAATTATTTATTGATGAAAGAATAAAGTTCTTAAATGACTCCATTAAGCCAAAACAACTAACATTTAACCTTCGATAGGAACAACTCAACTTTCAATAACACAAATATTTTCCGAGTTATTATACTCTTAGATTTTTTCGAATTATTTTCTATAATTTTTTAGCACAGATTTCGTAGTATTAATGAATTGTAAATAATTTATTTTCGAAAAATTAATAATTATATTAAAATATGTAGTTGAAATCTCCGGTTGTTTCTTACCTTAGACGCAACCAAGTTGCGTGTGTATTGCACTGCTTCGTGTAGTAGTGAAGCCAGATCTCGTGCAAGTGGATGCCACATGTGGAAAATTGTGCTGACTTTTTGTTGAATATTAAGAAACTCTTAAGATTTCAAAAGGCGCAGTTCAAAGCCACGCTTTCTTGTATTATGCACTAACACTAGTGGTAAGTTGACAGCAAATATTAAAAGAATAGCATATAATTAACGCTAGACTTTATTATAAATCAATAATTTTTTAACCAATAATTTTTGGGAATATACTACACACCTTACACTACTATTTCTGTAGTATTTTGCCACACTATACTACGCTTTTGAACTGCACCAACACTGATAATATTTTTTTTTGCGCTTCTTAAGCACTAATTTCGCATAAAACTGCTTAAATATTTGTATATAAATTTGATATATATTTTTCGTTGTGAATTTCAATTCAACTCACTCGTTGACACTCACTTCGTAACGTTTATCGTAGCGCTTCTCTTGTCGTCGATCGGGTGGTGTGATTGTTAATCGCCATTTTGTATGAACTTTTGTCAAATCCTTATGTGTGCGTTGATACAATTGGTACAGCTGATACATCAAGTTGATTTTTTTTTTGGCTTTTTGAATGCAAAAAGCAACGAAGCAACGTAAGCAAACCGTATGCAACTTCCTTGGGGTGCTGAACTTCGACGAGTACTCGTATTATAACGGACTACTCGTGTTGCACTTAAGCGGCGATTGTGCGGTATGCAGGCGTCGATGAATGAGTGTTGGCGTTTAAAATTGCAATGGCAACGCCTATAAGAATGCCAACGATAATATTAGTGTTGTGTCCAATGTTATTGTTGTTGTTATCTTGTATGTTGTTGTTGTTGTTGTTGTTGTTTTCCGCAGCGGAAGTACTTTTCTTACGTACGAAAATTGCGTAAATCAAAGTCTTGAACATCGCGCACTTCCCGATTCGTTGTTGTTGCTGTATCGGAGTGCGGAGGAGCATTCAATTTTGTTTGTTGTAGACGACGAGTATGTTCGTTGTCTGCTTCACATGTGCACTTTTAAACTCATACAGCTTGCACTTATACATTTGTAAATGTCACTTGCTCTTATTGTTGGTATTGTTGGATTTATGCGGGTGACTACAAGCGCAACTAGCAACAATTGCAACAGTCAATATATGTATGCGTTGGCTCTATGAATTATACAATTTTTATATATATCTCAAATATTTTATGTCGAAATTACACTGCGGTTCAAATAGATAGTTACAAACTTAAAAAAAATTATTCTTCGAAAAATTATAGTTCTATTGGCATTAAGAATAATCCAGGTAAATAAATATTTTCGTAAATTTTTGTTGTTATTTTTTATCAATTATTCTATTTTCTTAAAACCGGAAATAAACTATCTTCAAACACTTAGCTCTTAGCTTCAATATGAGCTTAGTCTAAAAATGCGCTAGTTGAGTGAATATTTCTATTTTTCTATTTGCTGGAACTATTATTTTGAACCGTAGTGTCTCTCCATATAAATTTACAATTTCCATGCGTTTAGTCCACAGACCACTCATGCGAATGATGCGTGAGAAAATGTATTTAGCAACTTTCATTTAATCTATACATAGTTAATATAGTTAACCGCGCTGAATTTATCGAATGGGAAGTGTTAATGCTTACAAAGCACGAGATACACCGAAAAATCTATTAAATAAATAACTGTCTAAACTTGAAATGGACAAGCGAGTGGTTACGTGCGTTTTCAACAAAAAAAATATTCACTTTAAAATACAACAAACACAAGCTGAAGTACGGCAAAAACCAACAATTGCCACACACGAGTGCTGACAAAATCACAAACAGGCAATTACACATTAAATATTATCACGAGATTCTGATTTTATAACATACACCGCTGTAGCTAGTGTTTGTGTGTGTGTGTATGTGAAATAAATTCTTTTACTTTTGACACCAAGTTGTTATTTAGACATGGCAATTTGTTTGTTTGTCTCCATGTGTGCGCTCCATGCTTCCTTACAAATTTGTTTGCTTCATTATTATTGCTTATTTGCTTTTGATCATTTCGCTTTGCTGTCATTAGTCGTCATTTGCTACAATTGCAGTACAAATTCAAAAATTTGCTGACTCGAGTGACTTTAGTAGCACCGATATACACATACACAGCGCTACTACATATGATAATGTCCAGCCTTTATGCATATTCATCACTTATTTATTGTTGTTTTGTTTTTGCATTACGCATAGTTCATGGCATTTTATTATTTAGTGAGCTTTTTGTTTTATGCACATAAATAGATGAGTGTGTGTGTATTCATTCAGTTGAGCAGGAGTAGCTACAGCAGTAACATTCAGTGCCAGGCTACTTGCCCCCGAAGCTGTTTAAGTATGCTATGTAGTGTGTGTGTGTGTGTGTGCTGGTTTGACGTTGTCACCGCATGTGAAAGAGCGTAACTTCGCTCGATCAACTGTCAAATGTCAGTTAATGTTACGGTATGAACAAATGTCTACAGTGCTCAACAAAAGTCAAAAAGAAAATATTTTAGATTCAATATGTTATTTTTATACCCTGAAGAGGGTATATTAAGTTTGTCACGAAGTTTGCAACACCCAGAAGGAAGCGTCGGAGGCCCTATAAAGTATATATATAAATGATCAGTATGTTGAACTGAGTCGATTTAGCCATGTCCGTCTGTCTGTCTGTCTGTATATATACGAACTAGTCCCTCAGATTTTAAGATATCGTTTTAAAATTTTCCAGATGTTATTTTCTCTTCAAGAAGCTGCTCATTTGTCAGAACTGCCGATATCGGACCACTATATCATATAGTTGCCATACAAACTGAACGATCGGAATCAAGGGCTTGTAAGGAAAACTTCCGCATTTTACTACATATCTTCACGAAATTTGGTGTGAGTTATTGCTCATAGAAATAATTTAATCTCCGAAAAAATTGTTTAGATCGGTTCACTATAGCATATAGCTGCCATACAAACTGAACGATCGGAATCAAGGGCTTGTATGGAATTAATTGAATATACTAAAAGAAATGCACCTGTGAGGGGTATAATAGCTACGGTACAGCCGAAGTTACGGTTTTTCTTGTTTTGTTTTCAAAATGATAACAACTTAAAAAAATTAAATTTTCAGAAAAAGTTTGAAACATATATTTAACTCATAACTAACTAATAAACTAACTTATCTGAAAGTGTATCTACTAAAGGTTGTAAGATTTACAATAGCTGAGGAATATCAACCGAAAATAATTAATATTGGTGTAAAAACGTAAGAATTAAAGCGTTGAATATATAGCAGAAAGTTTTTCAAATTTCAAAACATATTTAAAACTTTTTTCTCTGATCCCAATTAGAGTCTGCATATAAGCCGAAACTGTATATTATTAATTATTATGCTCAAATACAATTTAGGTTTCGCCGTTATGCTAGTTTTGTTTAATTTTCTCTCATCCCGCTTCGTTATTATTTTTGTACTTCTCAAATTTGTGCGTCAACTTTTGTCGCGCACTGTCTGTGTGCATATTTATACGCGAGTCATTTTACTTTGATTTTAATGATGATTATTTTCACGAGTTCACACACATATATGCTTTTTTTCTTCAGCTCTTTAACCATTTCTTTCCATTTAGTACTTTTTATGTGGATATTTATTTAATATGCCTTAACAAGTAATAATCGCATGAATTGCAAAAACTCCTGATCGTCACATGGAAACAAATTCCATTAAATTAACTACTGTTATTTGTGTGAGCAGATAATATTTAATCTTGGAATTTTTTTTTTAGGTAGAGCGCGTCGTAGCTCTTGATCTGACCGCTGCTAATAGGGTAAGCTAAATTGGTCTGGAAAACTCTCGATTACACATAATTAGCACTTGATAAAAGGAGAGCCACAGAAATTATGAATTATTTGATTATCTGGTGAGGCTCAATGTTATAGACTTATGGAGTTGTTAAAGAGTCTTAAGATTGAAGAAACTGGAAGCTCAAAGTTTCGAAGCTTCGTCCTTGAAATATTTCTATTTACTACTCCTTAAACAATTCCGAAATTTTTATTGTCCATTGATTACGCTACGAGTATATTTATCAGGATTTTTCTTAACAATAAGTAGAACTCTTTGAACCAAGCATTTGAAACATATCCCTGATAACTAATGTACATTCCATTTATAATAATTTCATCTTCTATAACTAGTAACCAGACAATGTATTAAGAGTGTGAGTAGTGACGAAATCAACCGGATTGTAGCTCATAACAAAACTCGAAGTAAATTTTCCAAAAATTTAGTTAGAAAAGATAAAATTATTGTGAAAATGTTGATTTTGAGGTTAAGTGATTGCTTGAAACATAGAAGCAGTTATGTATTGGAAGAAATACTTTCCATTTTGATTATGAAATGCAACTCAAAACCGATGAATAACTGGAGTAAGACAATTGCAGGCATGTGAAACATGATAAGAGCGTTTAATAACTAAAGTATCTGACTAATAAAGTAAGGTCAATATTTTCATAGTCAAAACTAAAAACTTCTCGAATAATAGGCAAAATGAATAAAATGTCTGCAGTCAGTTAAGAATAAACAAGGTGAAAACACGAAGGGGGCTATTAATAATATTAATAAAAAAGTATTTAGTTGTCTTAATGTTTAATGTGAAAATAAGAAATTTAGACTTTTTAGTATTCTAAATTATGTTGCAATCGCATAAGCGTGCGTTTTACGTTTCCACGTCGCAATTAATTTTCCAAAAATTTCCACGCATCATTCACAAGAGGCTCGTACACGCACTGTTTTACCTTCCCCTCGGCGTCTTAGCCATTTTACGTTGACTATTTTTAATCCGCAACAACTTTATAGCTTATAAAAATAAGCAATTAAATATATTTTTTGTAGCGCGACGCCGAAGTTCCCAGACATTTACGTTTTATTTTTTTTTTTTATTTATTTTCGTATTTTCGTGTGTTTTTATTTGATTTCTTTCTTAACGAAATTCCAATGTCGTCGCTCAAAATTGTGCAAGTGCGCCGACTGTATCCAACAGATATAGACAGACAGACTAACCGCTCATGGACTGCAATAAATTTTCAAAGAAAATGATTTTCGCTACACTCGACGACACAAAAAAAAAGGTTGACACAGCGTACAGAAGAAGCTTTTATTTTTATTTTAGCTTTAGCAATTTTTTTCTTTAATTTTTCTTTACATAAAATGTGTGTGTGTGTTTGGCTGCGTACGCTCGCACTTTCCCACTTCCGTTGCACACACTCAGGGCGCGTCGCTTTCAACGTTGTTGCACGCAAGCAACACACGACGACGCATTGCGAAAGAGCAGCTCCAACAACAAATTTATTTAATTTAATTTTCCACTTTTATTTGCTTATTACATTCAATTTTATTTCATTTCATTTCATTTCAAACTTCACTATGCCATAGAGCTTTTATTGATTTAATTGGTGGTAAGAACTTCACTACTTTTAAATAAATTTATTTTCGTTTTCGTTGAGAATTCAAATTTTTTATGTACTATATATTTCTATTTTTCAGAAAATTATTTAGTTGCATTTAGCAATATATATTATTTGGCTCGATATGGTTGGAAAACAAACGACACGTTATGAGCGCATAGACACCACAGACTAAAGAACACTGAGAGTTAGACCAAGTGACTAACTAGCTAGCTGGTTGACTGGCTGCAGGCTAAGCCGCTGCAGACAGAGAAGACGACACACTCAGACAGCAGACAGGCGATAGTCGACAGGCGACAGGCGACGGCGGAGACAACGAAATATACAAACGACCAACGACCAACGGGCAACGGGCAATGGGCAATGCCAGAATATGAGGCAATGAAAAAAATAGCATTAAAAAACGCCATGAAAAACGACAAAATCCGACGAATTAAAAGCAAAACAAAAACAAATCCGTAGAATATACAAAAAAGAAAAACACTGGCCTCATGTCGCATACAGTCCACGGCAAATGCGAGCGAACAAGTGAGTAAGTGTCAGAACGAGGCAGGCACTGTGGTGCTTGAAACGAAAAAAATTTGTAGAAAAAACTTCGAAGAAATGTTGAAAGAAGGGCGAATCAGTGTTGAGCACCTCTTTAATTTAAATAAAAAAGATCTTGAATAAAAGGGTTTGAGTTTCTGGAACAAATTGTTTTGTACCATCAGGTCGAATTTAAACTTGTATAGAAAGTCTATTTTCTTCAGGAGTGACATTCGGTGAGCATCGTCAGTCAGCCACTACTTCTATCAATGGCAGAGACATCGGAATGAATGAGAATGATTCTCCAATTCCAATTCTCTCTTGTTTAAGTAAGGTAGTCAACAAAGATTCTTCTATTATAGTAGATCAATAAGTCGACCTTCGAATTAACCCTACTCTTGCTGCCGGAAACTCGAAAACAGCATTAAAATATTTTCAAAAATGCTTTCGAACATTTTTGATACACTGTATGCACTCCCACAATGCCCCAGCGTTGTATTTTTTATAAAAATGGAAGCAACGGAAGAGGAGACATTTTCTGGCAAGCAGACCACCACGAAATATGTCTGCGTGTGAGGACCTACGCATACATACACCACTAATATTTTTAAGTACATATGACTCTCCTGAATATATTCAAAACCTTCTTTTTTTGCTATAATAAATGTCGGAGAGTAAGCGTATTAAAACTATATATAACGGATTTTAAATTTTGTTGTTGACATACTATAGTCATAGCAAGATCGGTATATAACCACAAAAACATAGCAACAATAATATGAATAGCAACGAAACGCCAGCAACATATGATAACAATGAGCAACAATAATAAATCGCCATTATGCACGAGTATGTGAATGATCAAAAAAGGAAACCGAGAAAACGAGCGAACAAAATTCAAGCGTTGAAGCGCTAATGTCACCACTGTAGAGTAACAAACAAAAAGGGGGAAGCGCTCCCACTGACGGGCGGTGCGCAGCGAACAGCGGCATAATTCAGACAACATGCAAGCGCAGCGCGACATAATGATTTCTTTGTTGTCATTGCTACAACAACGTACGAATGCGATTATATTGCGGCACATGAGGACGGAGTCAAAGCAGCACCAATTGAACGAACAAAACGGGCGGGCGCATATAATATATACTCATGTAGTTGCTATATAGTGGATCTTTGTATATGTATTGATGTACATATGTAATAGGGGAGTGTGGCGCTGCATTCGTATATAAGCATATAGAACTTTGCCATTATGTTATTGAAAAGCATCATTTTATTGTTCGGTTTGTTTTTCAAATAATTAATATAATTTAAATAAAAAAAAAATTATAATAATAAATATTTTTCAACTCTTAATATACAACTCTATTTTAAAGATTTGTTTATAATTATTCTAATTTTAAATAGAAAATAGTACATAAAAATTATAAACCTTACACATGGCAACGCTGTGGTGTAACAGTATTATTAAAAATTTAATTCGAGTTCCCTTTTAGACATATTTATTAATATTTCATATTTTTTTTCATTTATAAATACATATTTTTACTAATTCATAGAAAGAAATTTCAAAATATTTTATTTATAAAACATTTTAAATTCATGTCCACCCTAACCTAACTTTTGTTTAGTAATATATTATAACAATTCTTTGACGTTGAATAATCCCACAGTTAATAATAAACGAAATATCCAAATTACAATGTTTTATTACATGAAACGAAAGTGAAAGCGTAATAAACATTTACTCGTATCTTATACACATGTAAGTGTGGCAGTCATCCACACACATGCAAACACAAGTAATGTAATTGTAAATGATCAAATTGGTGCACCCACAAATGTCTGATAGACATAAATACATACGAGTATGTGTGTAAATATGTGTAATTTCGTAAAAGTCGGTACGATCTACTTCTAGTTACATACATTGGCTTGCGAAACCCAGTGGTGAATAGTCTAAGTCAAAACAAAAGTTTTAATGAATTATTTTGAAAATAAAAAATGGTTGATCTAATGATGTTAAATTAAAGTAATTATAAGTAGTTCATCCCCGTAAAACTAATACGGCTGTGTAAGTTGACGTTGAGCAACACCAAAAGCTCCGTCATGATTGGGAAGGACCTCTCCGAGCCGTTCGAGGTTTCAGACAAGGTGACTCACTATCGTGCGACTTCTTTAACTTGATGTTGGAAAAAATAATACGAGCTGCAGAGCTAAAGAGAGAAGGTACAATCTTCTACAAGAGTGTACAGCTGCTGGCATACGCCGATGATATTGATATCATCGGAAGGAACAACCGCGCCGTTTGTTCTGCTTTTTCCCGCATGGATAAGGAAGCGAAGCGAATGGGTCTGGAGGTGAATGAGGACAAGACGAAATATCTCCTGTCATCAAACAAACAGTCAGCGCACTCGCGTCTTGGCTCCCACGTCACTGTTGACAGTCATACCTTTGAAGTAGTAGATAATTTCGTATACCTGGGAACCAGTATCAACAACACAAACAATGTCAGCCTCGAAATCCAGCGCAGAATCACTCTTGCCAACAGGTACTACTTTGGACTGAGTAGGCAATTGAACAGTAAAGTCCTCTCTCGACGAACCAAAATCAAACTCACAAGTCGCTTATCATTCCCGTCCTGCTTTATGGTGCAGAAGCTTGGACAATGTCAACATCAGATGAGACGACACTAGGAGTTTTCGAGAGGAAAATTTTGCGCAAGATTCATGGACCATAGAACATTGGCAACGGCGAATACCGCAGATGATGGAACGATGAGCTGTACGAGTTATACGACGACATTGACATACATATGTAGTTCAGCGAATAAAAATACAGCGGCTGCGCTGGCTAGGTCATGTTGTCCGTATGGACGAAAACACTCCAGCTCTGAAAGTGTTCGATGCAGTACCCGCCGAGGAAGGGGAAGGCCTCCACTCCGTTGGAGGGACCAGGTGGAGAGCGACTTGGTTACATTTGGAATCTCCAACTGGCGCCGAACTGCGAAGGAAAGAGAGGAGTGGCGCGCTCTCATCGATTCGGTTATAACCGGCTAAACGGTTGAACGCCAATCACATACATACACATAAGTAGTTAATATATATTAAAATTAAAAAAATATATATTAAAGAATTCAAAAAAATATATTTTTTATTACTTCAAATAATGTTTAAATCATAAATATATTTAATAAACCACTTGAAAACTAAAAATAGGTCGTAAATATTGAAGTTTAGTTTTTTAACCGAAATTCGATACAAAAAATAAAATGCGTGTTCAAAAAATAACGGGAATTTTAAAATTTCAAATTGTCCAATTGTCAACTTTTCCTATATATTTTTTTATTATTTTGATAAATCTACATGTCCCTGAGCTATGATAAAATTTTCAGCTATATTCATTGCTTATTCCCCAGACATGACTCCGTGTGACGTTTTCATATTTCCAAAAATACATAGAACCTTAAAGGGCCGTCGTTGAGCCGTCATGAGCCAAAGCCTATCCCAAAAATCGAGCAAATTTTAAAGGCGATCAGAGAGAATGTTCTTCCTTAAAGATTATTCTATGCATTTCACTACTGGGTTTGAATATAAGAATTATATGGTCATTTAACTAGATAGTATAAATACTGTATGAAAGATATAGAACATACTTACAAACATATGGATATGCAATATCTCATTCATATTTGTCTGATTCATAAATAAAGAATGTAATAGTTGATATACATACATGTAATCGACTGTGGTGACTGAATTAACTGTATGAATACAGATATAAAGTATGAATATATGTATAAAGCAAGAAAAATAATAGACGAGACGAAGATCGTTTATGTTCACACCATATTTCTTGCTGTGGCAAAAACTTATAAAGCTGAGACAAACTCGACTTTGGGCCGGTAAAATCTACTATTGACTGGTTACTTAAAATATCCTAACTTATGATAAAGACCGAAAAGAGACAGATTGACGTCTAAATTCTACGAAATTTTTTACTCTTAAGCTATTTTAAGCTTTCGAGAAAAGTTCGGCGTTTTGTTTATAAAACGTTGCCTACATTTAGAATGATATGAAAAGGATTTGAAAGAACCAAGTGGAAGCTGTTTTGAAGCTAATCCTACTCTACTAAAACCTTCGAATTATATTAGAGGAATATTTCTGCATAAATATAAATATATAAAATATATAAAGGGTGATTTTTTAAGAGCTTGATAACTTTAAAAAAAAAAAAAAACGCATAAAATTTGCAAAATCTCATCGGTTTTTTATTTGAAACGTTAGATTGGTTCATGACATTTACTTTTTGAAGATAATTTCATTTAAATGTTGACCGCGGCTGCGTCTTAGGTGGTCCATTCGGAAAGTCCAATTTTGGGAAACTTTTTCGAGCATTTCGGCCGGAATAGCCCGAATTTCTTCGGAAATGTTGTCTTCCAAAGCTGGAATAGTTGCTGGCTTATTTCTGTAGACTTTAGACTTGACGTAGCCCCACAAAAAATAGTCTAAAGGCGTTAAATCGCATGATCTTGGTGGCCAACTTACGGGTCCATTTCTTGAGATTAATTGTTCTCCGAAGTTTTCCCTCAAAATGGCCATAGAATCGCGAGCTGTGTGGCATGTAGCGCCATCTTGTTGAAACCACATGTCAACCAAGTTCAGTTCTTCCATTTTTGGCAACAAAAAGTTTGTTAGCATCGAACGATAGCGATCGCCATTCACCGTAACGTTGCGTCCAACAGCATCTTTGAAAAAATACGGTCCAATGATTCCACCAGCGTACAAACCACACCAAACAGTGCATTTTTCGGGATGCATGGGCAGTTCTTGAACGGCTTCTGGTTGCTCTTCACCCCAAATGCGGCAATTTTGCTTATTTACGTAGCCATTCAACCAGAAATGAGCCTCATCGCTGAACAAAATTTGTCGATAAAAAAGCGGATTTTCTGCCAACTTTTCTAGGGCCCATTCACTGAAAATTCGACGTTGTGGCAGATCTTTCGGCTTCAGTTCTTGCACGAGCTGTATTTTATACGTTTTTACACCAAGATCTTTGCGTAAAATCTTCCATGTGGTCGAATAACACAAACCCAATTGCTGCGAACGGCGACGAATCGACATTTCACGGTCTTCAGCCACACTCTCAGAAACAGACGCAATATTCTCTTCTGTACGCACTGTACGCATTCGTGTGGTTGGTTTAATGTCCAATAAAGTAAACTGAGTGCGAAACTTGGTCACAATCGCATTAATTGTTTGCTCACTTGGTCGATTATGTAGACCATAAATCGGACGTAAAGCGCGAAACACATTTCGAACCGAACACTGATTTTGGTAATAAAATTCAATGATTTGCAAGCGTTGCTCGTTAGTAAGTCTATTCATGATGAAATGTCAAAGCATACTGAGCATCTTTCTCTTTGACACCATGTCTGAAATCCCACGTGATCTGTCAAATACTAATGCATGAAAATCCTAACCTCAAAAAAATCACCCGTTATAATATTGCGTTAGCATTTCAGTCGGCATTAACACTTATGCACATATAGATATGAGCTTAGAAGCAAGTTGGTACACCTTACCAGCTATCTACTTTAGCGTACATAATATCAATTACCGCTCAACTTTGCAAATTTTTAAAATAAATGCCTTAACAAATGATTGAGCACAATAAACTGGAAAGAATGTCGATAGTAATAAAGCTGCGTAATACACACACACAAACATACCAGAGTACTAAAGCAGAGCAGAGATTTATTAATAAATACGAAATACTGGTTTAATTAAGAGGAAGGCGCGGTTGCTGGCGATTTAGATTACAAATCACAATTGTCCCTTCTCAGACAAAACAACTTCCGCATATTTGCATATAATTAGAGAATTTAATATGGTCTACAGTTCCACCTAAATATATGTGATGTTGAGTGTACTAGTGCAGGTATTTGACGAATGTATAGTAATCTAAACTATAAATAGCATTATTTGAGCGTAACTATTTCTAAGAAATTTTTCAAATAATTTATACAAAGTGTATTTCCACATTTTTCCTTAAAAAATTTAGAGTCACTTATGACCAAAATTAAGTATGCCAAATTGCATATATTTTCATTTGAAACAACATTCCATCAGATGTTAAGTCAATGACAACCAGCTGACTGTATTTATATGAGCAGCTGATTGACCATCTGATTAGCCATTCGCTGCGACTGATTTGTGTTAAGAGCATCTGCAAACAACGGAAATTTTCACAGCTCACAGCAATGGATAAATATAAATAACATATATATTTACTCGTATATCCGAATTCAAGTAAATAACGGCTTATATGTATGTACATAAATACATATCTAGAATATTCAATATTTGTATTTTACACCTGCTTATTTAGCGTTTAACACTTACACACAGATGCACATACAAGGATAAATTCATTGCAGATTATATATAAAATACTGATTGTAAACAATCTAGATCGCAATGAAACTGCGTAAAATTCAATAAATTCATATTGTACAAATTTTGTGACAGTTTAACTGTGAATTACTTGTTCTTTTGATATACTTAAATTTGCCTATAAATTACATTATTAATGCTAATTGATAGCATAAGGCTAGGACCATAGTAGAGTGGCTAGGACAGAAGCTATAACTGTATAAGTTGCGAACTTGCATCAAGTATTCGTAGAATTGAACATTTTCATGTGAAAAATGAAGTTCCAATACTTAGCACTTGTTGTAGAAACATTTTTGTCAATTCATGTCAAAATACTTTTAAGCAAATTTTCCTATTATGTTATATTTTTTGGGATTAAGTAAGAAATAATCGATAGTAAAAAATTCATTAGATTTCTAAAAAATATATATGTATACTTAACGGTAAAATTAAAAAAAAAAACAAGTAAGGAAGTTCGGGGCTAAGTTCGGGTGTAACCGAACATTTTATACTCTCGCAATTTATATATTTAACTTTATTTATATTATATAATACACAATTTGACCCTCATATTCGTCATATATATTGTATAAGGTCCATTGAAAGTTGGAAACCATAATATTAGGTTAGAAGCACCGAGGTCCTCGTGTGGGATATATGGGGCCTAAAAAACCTATGGTCCGATTTCGGCGATTTTTATAATGGGGCTGCCACACTATTAAAATAGTATTTGTGCAAAGTGCTGCACCGATATCTTCACTAGTACTTACTTTATATATTGTAAAGTAAACGATTCTGATTGTCTTCAAAGTTCTGGTATATAGGAAGTAGGCGTGGTTGTGGAGCGATTTGGCCTATTTTCACAATATATCATTGGGATGTAAGGAAACTATTACAAACCAAGTTTTATTGAAATCGGTCCAGTAGTTCCTGAGATATGGTTTTTGACCCATAAGTGGGCGACGCCACGCCCATTTTCCATTTTGTAAAAAAATCTGAGTGCAGCTTTCATCTGCCATTTCTTATGTGAAATTTAGTGTTTCTGACGTTTTTCGTTAGAGAGTTAACCCACTTTTAGTAATTTTTAACCTAACTTTTGTATGGGAGGTGGGCGTGGTTATTATCCGATTTCTTTCATTTTTGGACTGCATTAGGAAGTGGCTAAAAAAACGACTGTAGAAAGTTTGGTTTATATAGCTCTATTGGTTTGCGAGATATGTACAAAAAACTTAGTAGGGGGCGGGGCCACGCCCACTTCCCCAAAAAAATTACATCCAAAAGTGCCCCTTCCTAATGGGATCCTATGTTCCAAATTTCATTTTCATAACTTTATTTATGGCTTAGTTATGACATTGTATAGGTTTTCGGTTTCCGCCATTTTGTGGGCGTGGCAGTGGACCGATTTTGCCCATTTTCGTAAGCAACCTCCTCAGGGTGCCAAGGAACATGTAATCCAAATTTCATTAAGATATCTTAATTTTTACTCAAGTTATCGCTTGTACCGACAGATGGACAGACATCCGGATTTCAAATCCACTCGTCATCCTGATCATTTATGTATATATAACCCCATATCTAACTCTTATATTTATTGGTGACACATGTGAACAAAACTATAATACCCTCTTAGCAACATTTGTTGCGAGAGTATAAAAATACGCCAATGGCAGTCAAATCGCTAGAATTATGGTGCACCAAAGTATCCTAAATGAAACACGATTACTACGACAAAGGCATATTTCACGATTTGGAACCGATCAAGTCTATACCACGTGCTGTTGAGGTCTCTTTCTAAGATAGTTTAAAATTTCTAGTGTATCAAAATCAGTCGAAGAAATGGGACTTCGGCTGTGGTCTTCTGTATAGTGTATTATTTATCTTTTTAAAAATAACACGTGCCAACTGTATGAATGCATTCTCAGTCAATTCTTTTTTCACTTTTTTTTTACTGAATATTAAAAATTTCCATAATGTCTAAATTACTCGCATTTGCGATTTGAGTGTAAAATCTTCGTCCCGATAAAAGTAAGAAAGCTGATTTATTTTTACTTCCACGCAGTAGAAAAATCACAACGCTGCAGTAAATGTATATTAACACTTATTAAGTGATGTTGTTGTTGGGGTTAAGACGATTTAGATTACACAATACAAATCTTTTAAACATGAAAATTTAATTATTAAACAACATTCAGCGTGTCAATCGACAACACGAGCGGATTAAAAACGCATACATTATGTTCACATTGGACTATAAATAACAATGGTTGTTAACCGTAATGCCTAACGTCTACTACAAGCGAATGAAAGTCGAGCTAAAAATAGCTACACAACTCCGCAATAAATACAAAATGCGGCATTTAAGCCGATATAAGTCGATACTAAAATAGCAGTAAAAAACGGAGTTGACTTTATGGGTGTGTGTGAGCGTGTGTATGTATCTAAGAGAGGGTGTGTGTGTGCAGTCGTAAATATTAAATAGATATTAAACGCTTTAATAACTATCAATAAACCATTGAATAAACACACGTGAGCGCTGAATAGATGCTAGGCATTAGCTTCAGACTGCAGCGATTGTTTGATTTTTACAAACATTTGTTCGATGAAAAACCGCAAAACAGCATATAAAATGCGATATGCATTGTGAAATGTGGTTTGTAATGAGATATCAAATCAAATGTGAACTTTTGCATGAATGTACGAGCATCACACCTAGTTGTACATATAACTCTCGTGTATTTGTATTTATAAGATTTATGGCAATTCGCAAATTCTATTTTAGATCAAATGAAACAAATGAACAAATATGTTTTTGTTTTTTTTTTTCTTCAAAACTTTTCAAAATTATTCTAGTTCCCTTATGAAAAATTTTCAAATTGACTACTTTCGGGATGCCGACACAAAAATTTTGTAGTCCCGAAATGTACTAACTTTATAATTCCTTCTGGAAAAGTTAAAATTATCTACTTTAAGGATCCCGAAATGAAAAAATTTAAATCCCGAAATTTTCGGGATTAAAAAATTTAATCGGGTTTGCGCACACTCAGCAAATATGTAAGCAAATAATTGTGCACACACTTTTGTCGATCACTTTGTATGAGCAAATAGCAATAACAACAGCATTGCGGGAGCAAGTTTGTTTTCTAAGTCTTCGGTTTCTCGCATGACAAGCAAAAATACATACATACAATGTACAACTTCAACTTTGTTTGTACACTAATGAGTGTGAATGTAATTCGTACATTTGCTATTTTTATAACAATTAATTCTTTATAAATAGTTCAATTGGCTGTGGTTATTAATGAGGCTAATTCTATACACGCTTATTTTTTATAAGCGTTCTATATATATACATATATGAGTGGCTCTGTAAGCTATTGAAAGGATTAGCAAAGTACAGTGAGAGCAGTGGCGTCTTATCGTGTAGGTAGCTCAAATGCTACTTTTCAATTGTTCTGATACTTGATACTTGTCGAAGCTCGGAAAGAAAGAGCTCTCAATGCGATTACTAAGTAATGAGTTATTTAGCAAAGTATCAGCATTGTAGAAAGATAACAGGCAAGCTCTCGACTGACTGACTTATTCAATTAAGTTGATATGGTTGTTTGAAAACTTTCCATTGACGATTTTAGCTTGGCAGCTTTTAATGAATATGGAAATGATGATTGAAATGTGTTTTCGAAATTTCTTTTTTTTATAATTTTTTCAAGACTTCAAATTAGTTTATAAGTGCTTTAAATATTGTATTAAAAATATCAATATAGTCAAAATTAGCAATTTTTGAAATATTTTTATAACGATTTTTGAAAAAAAAAATTTAAATTAAAATAAAAAAAATAAATAAAAAATTAATAACAAGTTTATTCGTATTTTATGTATATTTTCAAAAAGTATATAAACTACTTGTTAATGAAGTTAATTATTATTAATATTTAGAATTAACTTTAAGCCATAACAGAGTGGCCCACATATTTTTAAGCAATGTGAGTTGAAGAAAATCAAAATTTTTTTATTAAAAATGTTGATCCTAAATTTCAAAAAAACTGTACTTGAAACTAAAAAAAACTTTCTCCACATTTATGAGTTTTTTTTTAAGATACTGAAATTTAGACAAAACTGTAATTCGAAAAATATTTTAATATTCTTTGTTTTTTGATAAAATTGTTTTTTTAATTTTTTACTTAAGAAAAAAGTCAAATCAAATTAATATTATTAAAAAAAACGCTATAATTCATTGTAATTCTTCACTTGTAACTAAAAAAACTATATCGCAAAAAAATCAAATTTCACTGTTTCAGCGCCTAAAACTATACCACTTTTTTCTATAAAATAATTATGTTCACTTACCATTTTGCTAATGTTGTTGTTGTTTGTAATGTAATCGACAAAGAACTGTTGCTGTATGCAAACTGTAAGCGTAAAAAGTGACACAGTTTATTTAAAATCTCACAATTTTGAAACAGTCAACTTCCTTAAGGTTAAATATATTACCTTTTTTCGGTTTGTTGACTTTGGTTTTTTGTGTGTGAAGCACCAAACGCGTTCAGATGTCGCTTACGATGTGTTGTCTTAGGAAATTTGCAAGCGGCTTATATACTGTTGACATGTCGCAGGAGCAGGCGCTAATCCACGTACTTGCGCCACTGCGCGCGCCTGCTTTCCACAGTAGCAAACAAAAAACCAAAAAAACAAACAAATCAAAAAGAAATAAACGGCAACCCAAACACACCCACAAGGCAATCGCATACAGATAGTAGCATTGCAAGAAAGGGATGTAACCCTGTTGTGAGGAAAAGTGAGACTGTTGGACACATGATTTTGTGTACTCGCTGAAATGCTGAAAATATTATAAAAAAAATTTGTTTTTTTTTTATTATTTATAAAAAATTGAATTTTCTTAAGATATTTGATGAAAATTGAAATTTTATAAATAAGTGGCAACACTCTTAAAATTTTTTTAAGACCCAACAGTTTAATATTCACATTGTTTCTTGGTATAAAATTATAAATTATTCAAATAAAAATTACAAACAGGTGGCAGCACACCAATTTTATGTTTTCAATCATCCGAGTATTACATCCAAATTTCCAAAAAATTATTAAATCACTAGGATTATTAAAATTACTATGATCGTGATCTATATACTGCGTGACTGAACTTCGTTACGTAACACAATTTCGTTTCATATATTTATTTTTTTAATTTACTCGAAAATCTTTAGTTAACGGTTTATTTATACAGCATTTATTTCAAAATAATTTCTAAATCGAAATCAAATAAATTAAGTTTACGCATCGTTAACCTCCTGTTTTTATAATAAAGATATCAAAGCATTCAAGTGATACACACAACTATCCTTTAGTAATTCAGTATCTTACACACACATTCACACAAACACAATTGTATGCACTCTTACAAGATAATAACTTTTGTTACTCACTCGATTATTTGTTGGGCTGTTAATACGCGGTTAGATCTGCTCCTGATGCTGATTACAAAGCGCGCTCGCAGCGAATGATAAAGCACATACGGATAAACAGGAATTATTTTTTTTCTTTATGCATTCTCTCATACACCTAAAAGGGAAAAAAATAAGCATAAATTCGCGTGAAAATTGTAACGTTATTTCATAATTCTTATTGGACATTGAATTGATGGAGGTTACTAACGTCGGTGTCATAATTTTCAATGAAAATTTTTTTTTGGAATTTCATAAATATTTTTATTTCGATAAACCGCAGAAAAGGTTTAAAAATCAGCTCGACCTAACCATAATTTTTTATTTGACAAAACAAAAACCACAATACATATCAACAAATAATATATTTCCAAAAAAAAAACATTAAAAAAAAATTAAAATAAAAATAATATTTTTTTTAATAACTAATTTTTTTAGTTAATAATATGGTTTTATTAAAAACAAAAAAAAATCGCTTATAAATAAGTTTTTAACACATTTTTATTTTTTTCATAAATATATTTTTATAAACTTCTGCAACAATATAACAACATAAGCAACAACAAGTCGCTTCCATTAATCCCACAACAAGGTTTCCATGGATAATATAACAATAATTATGGTTTCATTATCATTACACCGCCACTTGATAGTGCAGCGCTTAATAACGGTACTGCCATTGATTATAATGACAATTGTCGATATGTCTATTTGTATGTGTAAATGATTACAAGGCAGCTCCTTTGACAAACGGATGAACTACAAGCCCAACAACACAAACAAAGGTCATTCAAATGCTGTCACTACTCATCGAGCGGCCATATGGACAAAATGGCATTTGAATGGTGAATTGTATTTGGTGTATTGTTGATGAATTGAACTAACTACCCTTTTATCGCGGGCGCAACCTGTTGCCACATCCATTTTTTATGCGGCACGAGTGCGAAATAATGATATCCTCAGTCAGTGAATACATGTCGTGCGCCAGTGTGAGGCGCCCCTCTTCTAGTGGTGGTGAATGTTGCAGTTTTCCCAAGATGCAAACATACATACAAACATATAAAGGAGCAATGTTATTGAGAAATTTCGCAGACGTAACATCCTTTGTATTGTACTTGCAGTTGCAAATATTATGGGAATTTCCCTTATTGGTATGCATTTTTGAATATATTCCAGAGTTATTAGGGGCTAAGGACTAAGGTCTGTTTGTATCGTTATTTAAGAGAAGTCGGGTGGTATCTTTACTTGATTCTACGTGAATTCTATAGTCTAAAATATGAATCGCTTAATAGAAATTTGATTTAGATACTCTTGTTATCTCTGTTTGTTTTAACCAACCATTAATATCTAGATCCAGAGGTGCCGAAATGTTTGAGATCAGAACGGGCGTTCAGAAAAATGAGTCCCTCCCGAAAAAGGAGACATTTTTACTATTTTATAAAAATATAGTTTTGCCCGACCATTCTTTCGAGGTAAAGTCCTCTCTCGACGAACTAAAAAACTCTACAAGTACTAGACAAGAGAAATAATCAAAAATGAATCATTCAACGTCTGAGCGAAAAAGAATTTCAAGAAAAACCGATCCGACCATAAGGGGCATAACGGTACGTAACGATTTAGAAACTTAAGTCCTCAAATTATGTCCATAGACATCAGTAAAGGTTTATGTTCCGTAGGCTTTACTCTGTGGAGAGTTACGATTTCAATCAAAATTCTATTACGAACGAATGAAACATCTGTAAAGACTAAAATGTCTGTGGTTGGAATGCCAAATTCATCACAAAATACTGTTAAATTTCGGTAATGTAGAATTGACTGTCGTGGGAATTACATACTAGATAAACCGAAGCTTAGTCCGAATTTTAGTCGCATTTGTAGAAAAAGTGATCTAACTTAAGGCATTGCATACCCCATTAAAGGTCAATTGTAAAGTGAATGAACAAGCCCTCCCATTACTCATAATATGAACTATTACTGGCGCTTCAACATATTCATATCTCAGAGATTAATTCACTAATCCTTCCTGCCTGTTTAACTATGCAATTTTTGCTCAATCATTTTTCTTTTACGTAAGGTAACACTTTCTGGTAAATTCTGGTAAATTCTGGTGAGTGGAGGACCAAAACTACTGTCAATATATTTCATAACACTTATTTTTTATTTCTACAGCTATTTACGCAATTTACACTTATGATTTTAAAATTCCAGAAGACAGTGACAGTTATTAAATTTAAGAAAAAATTAATAATTAAAAATTATCTATATTCAGCCATGATGTCCATGATGCCCATGACCATGTCCATGGCCATGACCGTGACCATGTCCATGACCACCCCAACCACCGCCGCCAATTGGAACTGGCACTGGAACGGGCACAGGCTTTAAAATAACCGGCTTCACAATAACGGGCTTCACAACGATCGGTTTCGTTATTATCTTATTGGGTTTGCCGTATGATGGTATGAATTTTGAATGCGCTGCAACCGATGTCAATATAATGGCCACCACCAACATGCGCAGCAACACAATCCGTGTATCTTTACTATCCATTTTTTGTGTGACGGCGTACACCTGAGGCTCCTTTGTGCGATTAACTACTGATCTTTGGGCGGCACCGAACAGTGTATTTATATTTTCAGAAAATGAGGAACTCAAAAGAACGAAATGAATTAATTAACTGCTTTCAAGCATTTTACGCACATTTTAGGAGATTCACGACATTGATTTGTATGCATCATGAGGCGCCCATCATAATCTTACGAATTGCGTATGTCCATTTTGTTTATTTATTACTGATCAGTAGTTGAAATTATGAAGTCATTTAATGTGTGATGCCCAGTTTCTTGCGGTATTTACATACGAGTGCTGTGTGTCGGGGAGGTGGGACTCTCACAGACATACCGAGTGATATTTGTATGCAGCAGGGGTTGAAAGTGTAAGCAAAAACCGCAAGTGATGAAGATTCGATAATGTTTTTTATTAAAAATTCTGAGTGCACACCCAACGTCGAGCCTATATAATACATATATACTTAAATTCACGAATAGCTGGGTGCTATGAAAAACGTTTAGTTATAAACCTAAATAACATGTTGTGTAACTCAATCATAAAAGTTATCAGATTTTACCACAGTCAAGGTGCATCCATTCCAAATGTAACCTACATTCCCAGACATTTATTTGAGATCCATAAAGATCGTAAAGATTACTTCATGCGTAACATGCTTAACTAACTGGCGGGCACTTAATTGTTCAACCAATTTCTAAACTCAAAATGTTTAAAGTAAAATTGAGAGTGCCGAAAGTTTGTCAAAAATGTTTCGATTGTTCGGAATTCCTGTCACGAAAATCTATTTACGTCATTTGTGAAGCGTGCGACAACAGCAAATAATGAATAAATTTTAGTAATTTGATATTGCCCAATAAACAATGGAACGAGGCACCGACAATAAATACTCAACTGATATGAACAAAAACAAAATTACCCTTGAAATTTCGGAACTCAAAAAGTCCATTAAATGTTCAGATTTTAAATTTTTATGCAATAACGCCCTATATCTGATCTAAAGTCGCATGCCGTTAGAGAATGGAGAATGCAATGTTTTGGACATCAGTTCCAGGCATAATTAATCAATTCGACATAGTGGAACTCAGTGACCGTTTTGTCAGTCTCCAGGTAATCGATACAGATTTACACCTTTTGAATCCCAGAAAACTGCTTTCTGGCCAATAAGGCAACCTACGATAATTTGGGAAAATTTTTGACAATCGCCAGATCAAAAATCGAATCACCACACCACTAAATTTGAAACATTTCTAACGCTAATTAAACATATACATATATGTATATGTATGTATGTCGAATTAACAACTGCCACGGTCGTGCAATTTGGCGCCGTTAGACTATTTCCTGTGGGGCTTCGTCAAGTCTATGTCTATGCCAATAAGCCAGCGACGATTGATGAAATTTATGGGAATATCGAACATGAAATTGCAGCTGTATCGGCCGATTTATGATTGAAAACGATCGCAAATAGGATTCAGCGTCTGGACTTCTTCAAGCTTGCCCGTGGTGGCCATGCAAAAGAAATCCAGTTCCATACATAGCATCCCATGTGCTTTCATAAAGAATAAAGTATTTCAATGGAATCCCAAACCATTTTTGTTTTAAACTCTTTAAGAATTCTTATTGAAAATCCCTTTATTTATTCAAATCACAAAAATATTTGGAAAATAACATATTTGCTGTTATTGTAACCTAGCAAATCGAAATATTTATTTAACGACAGCTAGAGTCTTGGCAACTCTGCTTAAGGCCAACTGTTCACAATTGTTTTATTTATGTTTCCAATGGAATTTGTTGACAGTTCTGAATTATATTTACTATGCTGAGCAATTTGTACAATTTTACATTGTTTTCGCGAAAATCGTATCTTAAATGAATGTATTATTGAATCTTTACCAAATAAAAGAAAGTGTTTTTAAAGAATGAGTAATTTTTCGGGGTAAATAACTGTTTTTTTTTTAATAAAAAACAACCATTTATACGGCAAAGCAAAAAAAGCCAGTGCCAGCAACGAGGAAGACTTTTGAAAAAGTTCAAAATTATTTGTCGTGACAAAAAAGCCTATATTATGTTGCAAGCAATGTCACTGATAATAATCATAATTGCATTAATATTATTTTTTTTTTAATTTTATGTTATGCACACTTTATAATCTTGCAGAATCTTCGATGACGTGAGGCTAATAGAATTGGTTGAAAACCATGAAATAATTTACAACAAACATGGTGCTGTATTTCAAGGTACAGAGAATAAAAGGGATTCTTGGATTAAAATCGCAGAGGATATGGGCATGACTGGTTTGTAAAATGTATTTATTTTATTTCATGCATTGAGAATATTCTTTTTTTTGTCTAATACAGCAGAGGAATGCATCAAAAGGTGGACATGTCTGAGGGAACGTTATACCAGAGAGCTCAAACAAGTTGAAACTAACCCCAACTTCGTAGTAGGATGGCCTTTATTTGGGCCACTTTCGTTTTTAAGGAAATTCATAAAACAAAGGCCGTAAGTCTGCGCTAAAATATTAATTAACTTTTAAACAAAACGTTTAATTTCAGAGCGCGAACAGTAATAGAAGAAGGTAAGCATATACGTATACCCGTCTCGTAGAAAACAAGTGTGTTGTGAAGGAAACGAAATTATATTGAACAGCTATTTGATAATTTGATTAATATCTACAATATTTTCCAGTGGACGAGGAGTTGCTAATCAAATTGGTACGTAATCATGATGTACTTTACAGCAACAAAGGGATTAAATATTCTAACCTGAAGGCAAAATCCTGGTTAGAAATATCCGAACAAATGGGTGTAAGCGGTCAGTAAAAAATCTTTTGGTATCTTAACAAGCGATAAATTTAACTGATTTTTAGTTGAAGCATGTTACAACAGATGGAAAAGCTTGCGAGAGCGTTATACCAGAGAAATAAAGCGTGATGCCAGTTTATCTGTTCAATGGCCTTTATTTAACTCTCTATCCTTTTTAAGAGATTCCATAAAGCTACGACCGTAAGTTCACTTATAAACAAATGAAGTGTGCTTCTAATAATCAAGTAAAATTTCAGTTATCGTTGCACAAAGAATTCTCTGAAAGATTCAAATATGGTTGCGATAAAAAGCAAAAGACTAAAACATGACTGTGCAGAAGCTAATGAATCTTTAGGTACATGTTACTCTCCACCTTTAGTTTGCAAAAAGGAATTTCTCATAGATCCTTTGTCATTGCCAGCGGATAATGATCTATTTGGTCAAAGAATTGAAGACAGCAGAGAAAAGACGGTTGTGTCAAATGGAAATGAGGAGAAGTTCTTTAGTTCAACCCAAGATTGCAGCGAGAACATGACGAATGATTCAATAAATTTATTTGGTAAAACTGTTGCTGCAATTATATCAGAAATGAGTGAAGCCAAGCAAGCCAAAGCTATGCGTGTATTGTTCAATGCTTTAATAACAATTAAAACTGAACCAGAGGAATCATAAGGTAATATTTGAAGGTGTAATTGTATACATTCTGCATAGTATTGAATTCCTTAGATTATATAAATCTAAACTGAACACAAAAGTGAGATATAAGCAACACATATGTAAGAGTTAAGTAATTGCTGTAAGCCAAAAATTGTTTTTAAATAGCAATAATTTTACTTTTGAGTAAATAAGCATATTTTTTGTTTGACACAAAATATGTATGTAAAAATAACAGAATAATAAAAATGTACAAAATATGTATGTAACAAATATACATACTTGTTTAAAAACTGATGTACTCCAGTCCCTTTATGGTATACAAAGCAACTAAAGCGTCATAAAACATTTTTAATATCCCATTCCGTGGAAATTCAACCAAAAGCTTGCATATTGCCTTCATTTTAACCGTTCCTTAGAGTGAGTACTTTGTTAACATTGCAACTACGGATCTAAAGGTTTCCTTTAAATAAATGTTTATAATCAATTTCTCAAAAGAATATTTTTATAATGCCTTACCACATCCAATTGTATTCCTAAGCATCGGTAAAATGTTAACATTGTGAAATATTTTAAACAAATTAGTGCTAAGACTAACTATTCGCAATTTAGATCCTTCACACATTTCTAATCGACTGCTATAAAATGAAATAAAGCGGAAGTGAAGAGACGCCCAATTTGGCGGTTTGTCTGAATTGACATAATGCAACACACTTAACCGTATAGTTATCGATAACATATTTTACTAATTTGAAATATTTACAAAAATACCGTCAGCCCGTGAACACTGCCATATTACAATTTATTGTTTTGGTTTTTCCTTATACATGACATTTGCGCATCATGTGTCAGGTTTCGTGGTACGATCAGAGTTGCCTTATCAATTAGTGTAAATAAGTAGATTTTTACGCAAACAAAATTACAATAAAAATGTGATGATGCAACCCTGAATGGCACTCCAATCAGAGTGAAGTAAAATTGTTGGAGCTTTCACATTGCGTCCGCAGTTGTTTTTACACATCGCTCGCGTTAAGTTGGCAATTTTTAATACAAGCAAATAATACAAGTAACGCCGACTTGCGAGCATAGTTTATTTTACTATTAAGACATTACGTATATTTTTTAACATCGTGAAAATTTAATGAAATTTAAATAATATAGTGTGGTGCATCAGTTGAAATTACAACAATTTAAATAGAATATCATAGTTGCATATAAAGCCCAAGGTCAGTGAATAGGATATGCAATCGAAAGCAAAATTTCGCTAAAACAGTGTTAAAAAGAAACGTCAAACAAATTCACATTCGAGCCAAAGTTTTGCAAAAACCGCTAAAACATCAAAAACAATAAGAACTAAAAATTCCTTTGCATAAACTTGTGAAGGGAATTTATATTAAAAAAACGCAGATATAATTGCTGCGGTGTACGTGTGTGTGCGGTTCTTATTATAGGCTGTGTTTGGAATTTTTGCAAAAATTCCACGTGAATGTCTTCACAATCGTCGGCACGTTATTTACCAATAGCCAAAATGGACAATCCCGCTCTGTCTGGGTCCAGTGGTGATGTGGAGGCCGATAGCAATTCTGTGGAAGCTAGTCTACCCGCCACCTGTTCGTCGCAGCAATTAATGGCTCCATCGTCAGACACGGATAGCGTTGTTGTACAACAGCCAGCTACCGGTATCACGAGAACACAATGGTTCACGGTGGTGGTGTTGTGCTTTGTTAATTTAATCAACTACATGGATCGCTTTACTATAGCAGGTATGTAAAAATAACATTTAAACAAATAGGGCAGAAATATCACTTCATTGAGTTTGAAGTATGACGGACTAACGTTGGTTGTTGTATAATAACTTTAATATTTATTTATGCATACCTTTAAAGCAATTTCAAATGGTATGTAAGCTACAAATACTGATTATTATAAATCGTCGAAATGACACGTTGGCGGCGAAACCACTTCAACGTGCATAGCGTGAGTTCACTGTGTCAAGTGCTTGTACGTTCGGCTTTTGGCTCTAGGCTCTTTTGAGGTGGATAAACTTATTTACTTTCAATGAAAATATGGATGTTTCTTTTATGAGTCAGGGCATTTCTTCATATCATTTCTGTGACAAAAGCAAACTTTTTTCCGTACATACAAATATAACTTTATGACTATGTAAATTGGTGTATAAATATGTATATGTGGTATAAGACGTTTCCGTTCGGTGATATGAATATAAAATTTGATAAAATATGTACATACATTTAATTATGCATCAAAAATTCATATTTTCAAAGATTTAAATGTATATGTGTATATGAATATATTAAAGTACAGATTGATTGTTCATTCGCCTGCTTTTATTCGTCTGAAAAACCATATAATATATCAAGGAGGTACATGCATATATCGTTTTTCCAATTGCGTCACTTATATTTGTGTTATTCATATCACACGCTCCCACAAGTATAGCTGATAATTAATATTTTTTTTTTTATTTTAAATACTCAAGAAATATTTTGTTTACTTTTTTACGCAATCAAGTAGTACTAGATAATATTGATAAGAAAATATTAAATATATTTCTGGTCAAATACTCACGATTTGAAAGCGAACATTGAAGACCTGTCTTATGTTATCTATGAAGGAACAATCAATGTAGTAAATCAGTACTCACTTCGAGCATCACTCAGAGTTTTGAATTTTATGGTGGAAAATGAGCTACATTTGTAGATAAAGGAATAATAAAAATTGAATTTAAAATATAATAAAGTATATATTTTAATAATACAAAAAATTAAACTCGATTATTTCCCATCCTATTGAATGTAATAATATAATATGCTCTACCTAGGATTTGATGATACGAATGTGAAAATCAAAACAAACAAAAAAAAATCGCGTGATGACTACTCTTAAAGCCCATAAAATATTGTGTTCATGTTGCTTACTTACTGATAAACAAATAATCAGTGTCGCTGGTATAATTAACTTATAAAAGTATCGCATAAAATAAAAAAAAACTCACTTGCCGTTAAAGTTGGCGATAAGCGTATACAATGTAAATAGTATGAGTAAATGCCACACAGATAACTGCTAAATCATAAAAAAATGCGTTTGAGCCACACCCACGTTCAAGGCAGCTTATATGTACATATATAAAATGAATTTTGCGGAATATGTATGTTTCATAAATTTAAAATCTCACTAATTTATATTTTCTTATGTGTATACACAGTATCTAAAAAACTGAAACAGTGTACCTACAAACATTTGCCCACATACATTTGAATTTATTACTGCTTATCTCCATATAAACAGTTCATTTATGAATGACTAGCATACCAGTTTAAAAGCGTTTTAGCCACGTTGTGCGTACATACATAGGCTCATATATATTTGTATACATTGAATTTGCGTGAATCATGTCATCACTGCGACATGTATGTATGTACATATTTACGCTCCATGCACAGTGTGGGTCAGCATGGCAAAAAAGAGAAACTTGTTTTTATTATACACCAATGAAATTTGTTTGTATTCGCTTGCGAAAATGTGGCGTGATTTTGCCGTATGCATTGGCAATTGTACAAGTAACAAACTTGGCACATACATATGTATGTATGTAGCTCATCATCTAGCGGAATTTTGTTGTTTTGACTCTCTCAAATAACATTGAATAATAACGTATTTTTAGTTAGATGTTTGCAGCTTCGTCATCATTGTTAACAATAGCGCCAACTCTTTCGGGAAATTATACTATTAATGTAAAGCAAAACAAAAACAATATACAAAATACTGACTAATAGTCAGATAATCACGTCATTATTAATGCTTAAGCGTTTATTGATGTTATTTTCAAGTTCTATAGTATTTCCTATATCCTCACTTTTACCGCCAACTAAGGCTGCGGTATAGCACGTGACCGGAAAGTTCTAAACTTCTATAATGTAGCTATTGGTTGCAATAAAATCAATATATTTAGAGGAGCATGTACACAAATATAATTTAGTTACATAGTTAGCATTGAATAAATGCAGTTAGCATATCAAATAGACGCACCTCGCCAGAAAAGCGACTATTTAACTGCATTAATACTATTAAAGCAATATTGTCATGTCTAAATGCATGTAATTAGTTATGCATATATACTTAATGAAAGTACTCACTAACGGCATTTTAACTGTTTGTTATGCACTTTTGTTTCAATCGAATGTTTTTCACAGTTTTTATCGCGTAACAAATTTTCAATTTCACAATTAAACAGTAATGAGTGACTGAAAGCAATTATCATTTAATTATTCAATGGTTTAAAAGTATTAACGGATGTTTTAGCTCAAATGAAACCAAATATCCAGTAATTATTTGATAACTTGTTATCAAAAGCATTTATTCATGTGAATTAATAAATCCTTTCGTACTTTTGTTGTTGTATTTCTAAACTATAAACATTAAAAAATCAAATTTCCTTTTATCATTTTTTGCTTATATTATATAATTATAAACGATTATGATAACATCAATATCTAGAATGCGTCAGGTGGTTTCGATTCTTGGCCAAATATAGAGCAAGGCAAGTTTTGAACAAAAACACATGTACTATGAGTGACATTGAAGTCTGTAAATCATACAAAAAATTATGAACAAATAATGGTGTGTACTTAAATGCTTTTAAATATATCAAGCATAGTTGTGGTTTCAATAATCCAAGAAATCTTCGGTTTTTAACCGTGAAACATGAAACGCCAAATGTTGCAAAGTTCATTAGTACAAACTTTCTTATTTTGTTTTTTAGTTCTATAATTATTTTATGTCACAAATTTTTATTTTGTTGTTTGTTCTTGTAGCTTTCGCCTGCATACGTCATTCCGAAACAATTTGTAGCCGAAAAATATTTACGAGTATATATTTTTGCAAACACTTGCGAATGTTTTTAAAGCATATGTACACATGCGTGTCTGCAGCTGCTGTGTTAGATGAGTAAAAGAAAAATAATTTAAAAAATACATATTTTCAAATAACTTCAAAAACCAAAAATATTACTTGCGAATTTTAAAATATTCGTACGCAAACGAAATCAGCCAAATACACATGTATGTATGTAATAAAATACGTTTTTATAATTCAAGCGCATTGTTTGTTTACAATTAAAAGTTGTTAATTGCGTTAGTAAATATTGTGAACTTTTTTCCCTCGGTTGGTAGTATGTATTATATATAACTTGTATACAAGCGTTCATACATACTCACATTTGTATATTTGCAATACTCGAACATTTATTAAAAGGTGGCGTGATGCTACGAATATCGCATGAAAATGCAAAGTGAAAAAAACAATTGCATAAGAAAACTGAAAATGTAGCGTATATATGTGCGTGTGTAATAACAATTGTTATTGAATGCTGCCAAAAATCCATGGCATTTGCATTCTGCATTTCAACGCCACGTCATTACATTTTGTACATAAATTAACATACAATTAATATTGTAAATGCAAATATTTGCATTTGACCATACGTAGCATACGTTTTTACGTGTTTTTCACAGTTTAATATTTTGCATATAAATGCATATGTATAAGTACTCGTACATCTATGTATGTAGTTCTGTATATTTTCAAAAGATCCTTGTACATGGCATATAGAACATAACTTAATGTCAATAGAGAAATAAACAAATTAGTATGTAACGGTGTACCTTGCCATTTTGCCCGCCAAAGCATTGAAAATCAATGCGAAAATCGTATGTTACTCGTGCAAACAATATACATATAAGGCAATGGAAGAAATTGTAATTCAAAAGCTGCTGCTCATTGCAATCATGGATTTTGGCAGGCCAAAAATTTAAGCGCTTCGAATATGCACGTAAAGTTAAGCAAATAGTAAACTTCATACATACAAAAGTGTATGCGAGTTAGTGAAAAAAAAATTAAATGAATGAATGTATGAGTATCATGTATATTTTTGCTGCCTAAAGGAAGATAAATTTCGGTCACATAAATTGATTTTTGAATAAAAAAATTATTTTTAAATTATATTATGCAGAAATTTTCATACGCATTTTAGCTACTATTTTTATTTCTGTATACCTAGGATGGGATCATGTGTAGAAGTTCACGCAAGTGAGGAAAGTTTTTGATTGTCACTCACTTGGGAGTGGCCAGAAACGATTCTTCTCCACATGGTTCAAGCAGCTCACGACTTCCGGTTTTAGACCAAGTATCCTCTGGGTAGCCAACAGACATCCGTTTGAAGGCGAGCTAAAGTGAGAAGGCGAAGCCCGCTTATGCGGTTGTGCGTAGGGTTTGGGACCCACCACATAAAAACACCCCCCAATGAAAAATCTACGAAAGCCTCTGATGAGACACCCCCCTTTTGATGACGACCCCTGCAAACGTTTTAAGGATAATGATATAAGGGCATGCACCTGGAATGTCCGGACCCTTAATTGGGAAGGTGCCTCTGCCCAGCTGGTTGATGTCCTCATACGACTTAAGGCTGACATCACCGCCATCCAAGAAGTGCGATGGACAGGACAAGGACGGAAGAAGGTGGGTCCTTGTGACATCTACTACAGCGGCCATATAAAGGAGCGCAAATTTGGTGTTGGATTTGTGGTGGGAGAGAGACTCCGTCGCAGAGTCCTGGCATTCACCCCGGTGGATGAACGTCTAGCCACAATCCGCATCAAAGCGAGGTTCTTCAACATATCGCTGATTTGCGCCCACGCCCCAACGGAAGAGAAGGACGATGTGACCAAAGATGCTTTCTATGAGCGCCTAGAACGCACCTATGAGCGCTGCCCCCGCCACGATGTAAAAGTCGTGCTTGGTGATTTTAACGCCAGGGTGGGTAAAGAAGGTGTCTTTGGCACAACAGTCGGAAAATTCAGCCTCCATGACGAAACATCGCCAAACGGCCTGAGGCTGATCGACTTCGCTGGGGCCCGAAATATGGTCGTCTGTAGTACCAGATTCCAGCATAAGAAAATACATCAAGCTACTTGGCTGTCTCCTGATCGAAACACGCGGAACCAAATCGATCACGTTGTGATAGACGGAAGACATGTCTCCTGTGTTTTAGACGTGCGTACGCTCCGAGGACCAAATATAGACTCGGACCATTATCTGGTCGCAGCGAAGATACGCACCCGCCTCTGTGCAGCAAAGAATGCCCGTCAACAAACACAAGGAAGGTTCGACGTCGAAAAGCTGCAATCGCAACAGACAGCCACGAAATACTCTACTCGACTTGCACTCCTGCTCTCTGAGAGCACTCATCAGCATCTCGGTATAAGGGAACTGTGGAACGGCATCTCAAACTCACTGCGTACCGCTGCAGCCGAAACAATTGGTTTTCGGCAACGACAAAAAACAAGCTGGTACGATGAGGAGTGCCGTCTCGCAGCGGAGAGAAAACAGACTGCCTACCTCGCAACATTGCAAACGACCACAACACGTGCGGGATGGGATAGATACCGAGAGCTGAAGAGGGAAGCGAGACGCATTTGCAGACAAAAAAAGAAAGAGGCCGAAATGCGTGAGTACGAAGAGCTTGAGAAGCTGGCAGACAGAGGGAATGCTCGAAAATTTTATGAAAAAATGAAGCGACTTAACGAAGGTTTCAAGACCGGAGCATCCTCATGTAGAGACCAAGGTGGTAATCTGGTAACCGATGTCCAGGGCATACTGGGATTATGGAGGGAACACTTCTCCGACCTGCTGAATGGCAGTGAGAGTACAACACCAGGAGATGGCGAACCCGATCCCCCAATCGATGACGATGGAACAGATGTTCCATTACCCGACCATGAAGAAATTCGAATAGCAATTATCCGCTTGAAGAACAACAAAGCAGCGGGGGCCGATAGATTACCGGCAGAACTATTCAAATACGGCGGCGAAGAACTGATAAGGTGTATGCATCAGCTTCTTTGCAGAATATGGTCGGAAGAAAGCATGCCTGACGATTGGAATCTCAGTGTGCTCTGCCCAATCCATAAAAAGGGAGATCCCACAATCTGCGCCAATTACCGTGGGATCAGCCTCCTAAATATCGCATACAAGGTTCTATCGAGCGTATTGTGTGAAAGACTAAAGCCCACCGTCAACAAACTGATTGGACCTTATCAGTGTGGCTTTAGACCTGGAAAATCAACAACTGACCAGATATTCACCATGCGCCAAATCTTGGAAAAGACCCGAGAAAAGAGGATCGACACACACCACCTTTTTGTCGATTTTAAAGCTGCTTTCGACAGCACGAAAAGGAGTTGCCTTTACGCCGCGAAGTCTGAATTTGGTATCCCCGCAAAACTAATACGGCTGTGTAAATTGACGTTGAGCAACACCAAAAGCTCCGTCATGATTGGGAAGGACCTCTCCGAGCCGTTCGATACCAAACGAGGTTTCAGACAAGGTGACTCACTATCGTGCGACTTCTTTAACCTGATGCTGGAAAAAATTATAAGAGCTGCAGACCTAAACCGAGAAGGTACAATCTTCTACAAGAGTGTACAGCTCCTGGCGTACGCCGATGATATTGATATCATCGGAAGCAACAACCGCGCCGTTTGTTCTGCTTTTTCCCGCATGGATAAGGAGGCGAAGCGAATGGGTCTGGAGGTGAATGAGGACAAGACGAAATATCTCCTGTCATCAAACAAACAGTCGGCGCATTCGCGTCTTGGCTCCCACGTCACTGTTGACAGTCATAACTTCGAGGTCGTAGATAATTTCGTATACCTGGGAACCAGCATCAACAACACGAACAATGTCAGCCTCGAAATCCAGCGCAGAATAACTCTTGCCAACAGGTGCTACTTTGGACTGAGTAGGCAATTGAACAGTAAAGTCCTCTCTCGACGAACCAAAATCAAGCTCTACAAGTCGCTTATCATTCCCGTCCTGCTTTACGGTGCAGAAGCTTGGACGATGTCAACATCAGATGAGACGACACTAGGAGTTTTCGAGAGGAAAATTTTGCGCAAGATTTATGGTCCTCAGAACATTGGCAACGGCGAATACCGCAGACGATGGAACGATGAGCTGTACGAGTTATACGACGACATTGACATAGTTCAGCGAATAAAAAGACAGCGGCTACGCTGGCTAGGTCATGTTGTCCGAATGGACGAAAACACTCCAGCCCTGAAAGTGTTCGATGCAGTACCCGCCGGAGGAAGCCGAGGAAGGGGAAGGCCTCCACTCCGTTGGAGGGACCAGGTGGAGAGCGACCTGGTTACACTTGGGATCTCCAACTGGCGCCGAACTGCGAAGGAGAGAGACAGGTGGCGCACTATCGTCGATTCGGCTATAACCGGCTAAACGGTTGCAACGCCAATCACATACATACATACCTAAATCTACATAATTTAGTTTATTGCATACATACATATGTTAAAGCCAAAATGGAAAATTACCCAAATTTCGTGCGTCAGCTGATTTTCATTAATAAGCTTTCGATATCTTTACTACAGTCTTACATATTCATTTTATTAAATCATCCTTCCGCTGATTTCGATAACAAATACACAAGCATTAAATATTATATTATAAACACACAGTAAGTTATACATGGGAAGGCCCTGTTTGCCAAACTCGAGTAGTGTGTTTGCACTCCATTGATATTCTAATGTCATAACTGATATACTGCATTAACTAGTTATCAATCATAGAGGATTTGCAATGCTTACATAAATAGATTTAACATTAAATAACAAAATGAGTTATAAAGCCAGTTTGTTGTTGTAATTTTACTTTTAATTAAATGTATTTAACTTTAAAAGCTTAATCAGCGCTTAAAGGGTTATTAGTTATATACGATATCTTTATAATACCTTAATAAACTTGACTTTAACTACGTTCAAACCTATAATTGTAACATTTGCAACCCTGACGTTTGACTTCTTGGTAGTCATTAGACTATTATAGTGGAAATTACAATGTAAATTTACATGTAATTTTTATAATGATGGAATTACATATAATAACATAACATTCGTTATATATTCAGCAAAAATATTACAAAAACTTAATAATAAAAAAATAATTTGATTGAAAATGTTTTCCTGTGGCAATACACCTAATTAATTACACTTCAAATTACGTTTTTCAGTTCTTGGTCTTATATAAGAACCTGTCAGAACCTCTAAAATAAACAGTTAAAAAGCTAGATCTTCTCACTACCAAAACAATGAAAATAAAAAATAATAATAAACTTGCTTTTATTTATATTTATTTTCAGTAATTTAGAAAACCCACTCTCCACAAATAAATATGTTTACGTGTCGACCACCACCACCCACAATTTCTTGACCTTGGTGTTCATCTTCGCTCTCTTTCTCCAAAACAAAAAAAAACATACATATTTGCATTCATATTCGATTTTCTCCACTGAGCAATTTGTTTTGTTCGCACTTTGTATTATATACTAATGGATTTGAAAAAAAGGAAACGTGCCAAAAATAAAAAATAAACTGTCGTTAAAAAATAGCGGTTTTTCATGTTTCCTTTTACTAGCAATTTTTAGCAACTCGAAACTGTGCGCATTGTGAGCTTTATTTATGTTGTTTATATTGGCACTTTTCCAAAAATAAAAAGTGAACGTAAAAAACAAACGATTTTCGAAAGTTGAACAAGCGAAAATAGCTAACCGTAAAAAAACGCATAAAATGTGTAGAAATCTTAAAGCTTCGATAAAAGTTAAAATGTACATAGCTACAAATGTAAATGTGTGTATGTATTTTTTTGCAGTGTATCATTTTTGCTATATAAGAACATTTGTTGTTGTAGGCGCGCCCCCACAAAGCACTCAATTAATGACTGTAAAAGTGCAAAGAGGTGCGCAGCAGCAGAGCAATAAGCAGAAGAAATGCATTAATTTTGGTATTCCGCTGCCGCGTGGGTGCAGCAAACGCAAAAATTCATGCTTGATTGCTAATACTTATTTATTGAAATTCTGCAAATGCTTACATATTAAACCATTTAAGTGCTTTTATGAAATATGATTTTTTTCGTTATTGATTTTTTTATTTTATATAATTATTTTCTAAAGCTTGAATGCACGCTTTACTTGCTTATATAAACATAAATGCCATTATACATATTTGTTTCTGCTTGTTATGACAGCAGCTTTCTTAAGCCCTTCGTCTCAAATTGGCTCGACACAACAAAAACCGTTGATGGCTTTCGGCCATAACCTCTTCACTTCGGCGTTTTTCACAGGTGTAAACAATTTTCTTTCACCACCTTTTGCTCAAACACAATTTCATGCACACAGAGCCGCCACTCACTCACATACAAACTTACATATAAATATACATACAATTTCTTGCTCTAAAGAAAAAGTTGTAAATTCGGTCAGTTTGAAAAATGCATAGCAAAATTGTGTTCGATTTTTTGTTTTTTGCTAATGTTTAGGCGCTATGCCTTTTGTATTGAAATACGCTCATACCTACATACATACATACGATATGTATGCAACAAATGCTTACGAAAGTACCCGCGTTGGGTAAACGAACTTTCTCTTTTCCGGCTTTCTTATCCGTAGTTTTTTTTCTCTTTCTATAGTAAATAGCTTTGATTTTTATTGCTCTTTACCGGGTTTGTTGACATTTGTTATGATATTATAGTAAAAAAGTGTTTTGATTTTGCATTCAAGAGAGGTGATGATGATCAGTGGTTGGGAACCATAAAACACTCTTGCACGACAAACATATTTAACTGTTTTTTTTTTTTTTTTGTATTTTAAACAATGATTTATCGATTAAAATGAAACTCATACGATGCATTATTTTTACATATTTTAACATCGCGGAAGTTTGGGTAAAATTTTCTGTACAAGCTCAGATCCGCTTTATTATAATTTTCGGTGTTTTAGCGTCGAACAGTCAATGAACTTAAACATTTCACCTTTAGCGGCCAACATCCTATAAAAATTAGGTAATTAACATATACAGTGTAAGCATATTGTTTGTTTCTGTCAAGGATCCGTACTCAACATGCACTCATGTCACTCAGTCAGTCAGCTCTAACAGCAATCTCTACATTCGAGATTTATATCTCGTAGATATTTGCGGAATTTGGCAAAGTAAATATGCTCCGATAATCTAATGAACTCATTTTTAGCATTTCCAATGTACTATCAAATTCTCTCAATAAATTTCATAAAAATTTAAATATTCATTAAATGCACTCAATTCGATTTATACAACCTTCCGTTAGACTTGACATGAAAATAGCATTACTCTAAGCTAATTACAGAGATCACATGCTATTGCTAGGGGTCATCTTAAAACAATTTGTATAATTTGCTGTTATTTAGATTGTTACAAATTAAACTTTAAATATTTTTATTTTAGGCGCAAAGTATGCATAGTAGCACAGTAATTAAAATAACAAATAACAGCAAAGCAAAATATGCGAATTAAGGCGCCAATTTATTCAATGTTATTTGTCAATGAAAGTCTCTTCTTTAAATAAACAAGAAATTATTTGTCAGCTGTTTTATTTTACATTAATTAATTTGACCGCCAATGTATTATTGGAATTTTCCGCGATATTTATTAGTAGCTTTTACAGCTGGAAAGTCTTAAGGTCGTTTTGAGTAGCCAAGAACGAATGTTCTTACAATTTATAATATTCTGCTCATAAGCATTTTTCCAAAATTTCCTTACTTTTTCAATATGTACATATTAAACAAAAATGTTAATGTTATTACTTTGGAAAATACGCAATATGTGCTATTGGATTATTTTTATTGATTTTGAGTTAAGATTTACTTAATTGCATGCAATAACATTGCAATCGTGACTATAAACATTATTTTAGCGTAAACCTTCTTAGTAATAAAATAGATTGTTTGAAGAATAGAAGTTTGTGTGTATTTCCAACATTTTACAAATTTAATCATTCATTATCTACTACTGTGTATTTTGTACTGATTAGCCGTGAATCTGATTCTGATTAAAATAGCATACATTCACTTTGTTTGCAGAGTGCAGGTGACGCAATTATTTCCTAGCCATATGAAAACTATTTTTTTAATATTCATGGTAATTATAAATTATTTTCACAAATTTTCCATATGGCAGTTGCCGTTAGTTCTGCTTTTTCCCGCCTGGATAAGGAAGCGAAGCGAATGGGTCTGGTGGTGAACGAGGACAAGACGAAATATCTCCTGTCATCAAACAAACAGTCAGCGCATTCGCGTCTTGGCTCCCACGTCACTGTTGACAGTCATAACTTTGAAGTTGTAGATAATTTCGTATACCTAGGAACCAACATTAACACCGATAATAATGTCAGCCTTGAAATCCAACGCAGAATCACTCTTGCCAACAGGTGCTACTATGGACTGAGTAGGCAATTGAAAAGTAAAGTCCTCTCTCGACGAACAAAAACTAAACTCTACAAGTCCCTCATCATTCCCGTCCTACTTTATGGTGCAGAAGCGTGGACGGTGTCAACATCCGATGAGACGGCACTAGGAGTTTTCGAGAGAAAGGTTTTGCGGAAGATTTACGGTCCCTTAAACATTGGCAACGGCGAATACCGCAGAAGATGGAATGATGAGCTGTATGTGTTGTTCGACGACATAGACATAGTCCAGCGAATAAAAAAACAGCGGCTACGCTGGCTGGGTCATGTTGTTCGAATGGATGAAAGTGCCCCAGCTCTGAAAGTTTTCGATGCAGTACCCGCTGGTGGAAGCCGAGGAAGAGGGAGACCTCCACTCCGGTGGAAGGACCAGGTGGAGAAGGACCTGTCTTCACTTGGTATTACCAATTGGCGCCAAACCGCCAAAAGGAGAGATGCGTGGCGCACTGTTGTGGACTCGGCTATAACCGCGTAAGCGGTTTCTACGCCAGTTAAGAAGTGCCGTTTCCACAATTCTCACATGATGTGATTATTAAAAGGTTAATTGGTAGATTAATAATTATCCGTAAATATTTTTTTTTGATTTCAAATATGAATGAAAAAATAATTTTTTTAATTAAAGTGCGAGAAATGATTCATTTAATTTTTGTGTGTGTATATTTGTGCGTTTACACCAGTTCATTTATAATCGAATTAACACGTTATCATTATTCATTTCCCATTATCACATTAAGATAAAGTAGTTCAATCATCGGACATCAATCATATAATATGGTATATATGGCTGCATTTCCACACATGAAATGAAAGTCATAAATTTAACATTCAATATAATAAATCACATTAGTCTGATGATCACTGAACAAACCGCAAACCTACTTACTTAAACATGTGATTTGCATTATCACTTGTCATACAAATAATGTCTTTCATATACCAATCCCATACGAATATATACATATATTCACGCTGTCTGGGTATTACCAATGTCGGCACAAACTCAGTTTTAAAACAACTATATTATTATGTGTAGCCTTTATTCGCATGTACCACGTAAAATGCAAACAAATAATAGCAAAAGTGATGGAGAATGCGGTGCACTCACTTATTGCAGGTGTCTGGCACTTAAAATGACGCCCGAGCACCGCCTTCCACAGCACTGCAAATTGGCGCATATTCACACCCTAAGTCTAGGCATAGGTTCGAATAGCCTAAGTGCTGCATGTCATTGACCGAAATGCATCTCTCACTTTTTTGCTTTTCCCTACAAATGCCGTAGTAGGTACGTTTGTATATTTGTATGTACGTAAATACATACCAGTGCTAATTTTCAGAAGCTTCCATTTGGCGTATTGCGCCTATTATGCATATAAACCGATGAATAATGCTATAAGCCGCATTAACCCGAAGGCGTATATTTGTATGTTCATATTCTTTAGCTTTACCTCTCTAAATTTAAATATGCAACACCGCATTCAGTCACTGTATATTACATTTTTTCGCGTAAAATATAAGATTCTTTTAAAATATTTCACTTTAATTCAACTTAATTGTTTTTACTTAAATTCATACTTTGAGCAAATAAATATCGATTGTTTCTTTCAAATATCGACTTTAAATGAATGAAAAAAATGTTAACGTACAGATCTATAACTTCTGAAACCGCTACTTAAAGCTAATGCCAAACATTCATAATGAGTCAACACTGTGAATTAAGTTCAACGTGAAATAAAACTTGCTCGAATAAATTAATATTTAATTTGAATATAAAAAACGCCAAAATTTGAACGTCTTACGTTTATTGACATCAATTCAAATATGTTCAGAAACGATGCTTATTCATAATGATCGTGTCAGTAATCGTAAAATGATGCGGAGAAACAAGAGAATACATACATATGTATCTATTTTTTTAATTTTCAAATTATTATTTTATTTTATTTACTTTATTTATCTTTTGAGAAGAATTGAAGAAATCGCTATTGTCTATTAATAAAGCTGAACGCATAGTCATTTATCAATATTAATTTGTATTCGAGCATTTCTTTTTTATTCAAAACTATTACAGAAAGAAATAGGCTAATATTTTTTTAGATAGCTACATATAATAACATTCAACAAATTTTCTTCCGAGAGTTGCTTCTCCACAAAGTTTTCCTGCAGCGTCTCAAGGACATTTCATTCGAAATTCCATCACAAGTGGTTGGAGTATATTAATAACAATTTGCTAATTTTATGCTCTCACATTCAGTAATTTACTATTAACTGGTCGCCTGACTACCAACAAATCTAGTTGAGTACTTGTGTACTTTGTAGAATTGTATTGGTGGCTGTGTTCTGACATTTCGCCGGTGCCGGCTTTTGTAAACTGGTTCTCTTTAGCACATTGCCGGTCTATTTTTCCATTTCTGCTTCTCCGCTGATACTCGATTTGTAAGCATGTTTTTATTTGTTGCCAATTGTCTACGGTTTTAAGTTTTTTGTTTTGTTCCTATTACTTATTTTTGCAACTAAATAAAACCTCATTATTATGTTTGCTTTCCTCTGACATTGAACGCAACTGACTGCTTAAAGCTTTCGGCTTCTCGACTCTTCGATTGTTGCTCGTTTTCTCATTTTGGCATAAAATCTACATATATGTATATTGTTCCACTATAATATCCACCTTCGGCGTTTGTCTCCTTCAAGAGTGTGGAGAAACCGTCTGTAAGTCAGTCAGAGCCAAGCCTTCGAATCGACCGGCAAAGCAACATAAACAAAAACAAATTCATGCTAAATTCAATTTTGCTAATGATATTTATTTTATATTTGCCAATAAAAATATGACCACTACATACATATGTATGTATGTAGCTGCTCGTCGTCGTTGCCGTCGTCTTTCTGTTTGGAATAACGCAATCTTTCCGTTTATGAATGCTTACGTGTTGACGTCGCTGCATACCAATTGTACGTATGCACATATTTGCATATACACATATGCATATGTGTATGTAAATGAGCTAGCCACCTATGCAGTAGCTCTACCAACATCGGCCCCCAATTCGGTTTTAGTGTTTCGCCTTTTCACGGTTGGTATTTTCTGTTGCTTGTCGTGTTCACCACTGTTTGTTCGCTGCCTGCCGCCTTGCCTACGTAGGCAACGACAACGTTCGACCGTCAGCATTATTTGCCATTACGTCACTTATTCATTGCTGGCTAATACCGGCGTTCGCTGATTGGTTGAAAAAATCGTACGATAAATTTCTCATAAAAAGACCCAGATAACAACGAAAATAATTAAATGCAGAAAGTAAAAAACACGAAACGCGAATATGTGAGTTGTAGTAGTAACAAAAGCAACAAAAGCAGTAAAAACGTATGATGAAGAGCGAAAATGGCATACAAAGCGGCGGGAAGATTGCGGGGCAGTGCGCCACTTCGGGTTTGTTGGCTTTATGGGGGTTTTTAGTGTGTGTAGTGTAGTCGTTTGTGGCCACGTCGAGTGTTGAAGGCGGTTGGCAATTATGGGGAGGCAGCAGTGAGCAGTCTGTTGTTGTCTGACTCAGCGCTTGCACCAGTCACAAACTTGCTCGTAAAACATGCAGTTTAGCGAACTAGTTCTGCTACTCATTGTGTTTATATGTACAAATGTATGGAGGGGGATTGTGCATATTCATACATACAAATGTAGGTATATATGTCACATGTCACTATTTTCGCTACTCTTCCGTTTACTTGTTGCGTTTTCCGTTGACAGCCAAGTTGTTCTCTCAACCATGCGCCACGATACGCTTTCATTGACTCTCCTAGACATTTTTGTACGTGTTTGCTTTTAGACTGTTCTCCTACTTAGTGCTACTTGTATACAAATACTATGTATGCATGTATGTAAACAAACATTCAATACTTAACCTGAGCGCATGATTTTTATCGTGATTCCAGGTAAACAAATGTACATAACTGTGTATGTATTTAAAATGCCGTAAAATTTTCAAGTACGTGCATACTCATCTTTATATTCGCCAGTGCGGGTGTTTGGGAAGCCCAAATACTCAATTTTATCACGCTCGTGAAGTGGTATGCGCCAATGGTATTTCATTACTTTTTCTCTTATTTGTTAGATTAGTATTTTATTGTTGTTGTTTAAGGCTACATGTGAGTGGGCGCCACTTACACTGTTGCCTATGCGATATAGCCTATCAAATTGTCATTCATGTGATCTATTATCAAGGTTATGCTGACACATTGATAAGTGCCGCTTTTAGCACTCAGTTTATTATACTACCGGCACTCCCCCACACACTCCGCTGGTAGCTGGTAATCGGATAATTTGTATATGAATGAAATGTATGACAGATAAAATCATTAGAAATAACTTGCTAGTTGCCAACCCGAAATTGACAATTAAATTGTTTCGAAATTTACTCAAAATGGTTTATTATCCTGCCAGCTAAAAGAATCAGTCTATGTAAGATAACTTTTTAAAGCTTTTGTAGAATGAGTGATTTTTGACTTTTTTGTTAATTAAGATTTACCTTAATGAATGACTAATATTTATAATTATATAAAAACTATAGATATATGTATGTATTTATATTTACTATTTGATAAGCGAATAACTCACTTCCGAGTAACATGTAGTGCTTTTACTTCAAAAGCAATAAATGACTCATTCATTTTGAAATTGTTTAGAAACTGTGTCATTTATTTAAAGCTAGTTACCTTAAAACTCGTCACGGTTTTTGAAATTGATTAAAAATTATTCATTAAAATGAGAAAAATGCTTGCTTGTTTTGACTCCCTTACATCAAACTGCTCCATTTGCTCCACTAATTTTTAACTGATCGATACATTTTAGAGTTATCGATTGTTAAATTGTAAAAAATTGTATGTAAAACTGTTGAAATAAAAATTCAATATGTATTGATATGTCAAGAGATAACTTCTAATTAAAATATAATTCTATAAGACTTCTTCGGAATTTATTAAGTATAGAGATTTTTTTCAATAAAGCAATTTATTTTATTTTACTTAATTGTATGCGATTCCGTGAAAAACCTTTATGTACTCGGTAAAACGTACAGAAATATTTTAGCAACAACAGCGCAATTAGTTACGCCAAGTGGTCAGTGGTCAGTGTGCAGCAATGCGGCCAATGTTACTAAAATAAAATAAAATTGCAAAAATTAACTTATTTAAAGAATTAAATGCATATCTGCTTAGTTAAAGAAGTGCAAACGCCGCTTCCAACTTAAGCCAACAGCAAATAAAGTTCATATTATATTTTTTTCTTCTTCTGCTTCACACAAATCACACATAGTCCAACTTGAAATGACTTTAAAAACGACGATTAAACTAGTTTTACTTAATTAATGTTAAATAGTTTTATGTGGCGCTATGAAAATGTATTGCCAATGATTAACTGACCGTTTCTGGAGCAAGTCAGCTACTTGCTTATATAAAAACATATGTACATTAGGGTGACCCTTATTTTCCAAAGTATTCCGATTCTTGATCGCACCCCCTAGAAATATGCGAATAGCCCAAAAACTAGTATATAAAAAGTTTTGGGTCAATCAAAAAAGGTTTAGAGGTTGCGCAAGGAGCTTGAAATCCTGAAAAATTAAGAATTTTTGCCATTTTTATGTCTCCATATTTCAAAGCCACACTATCTGGTTTCCATACCGTAATAAGATCTGCATTTTATTACCTTTCCAAAATTACCACAATCTTAAAAATCGGTCGATTGATGATAGAGTTACAGAAATACAAATATGAAAGTAAATTTAATGTGGTGCATTCTCAAGCGTCGCATGCTCGTGATATACCGTTATAACGGTTCTAATATTATTCTTATTATCTTATTATTACGGTATGGAAAACCAGTGAGGGATAGTGTGACTATGAAATATGGAAGTCTGAGACATAAAAATGGCAAAAATTCTTATTTTTTTCAGGATTTCAAGCTCCTTGCGCAACCTCTAAACCTTTTTTGATTGACCTAAAACTTTTGTATATACTAGTTTTTGGGCTATTCGCATATTTCTAGGGGGTGCGATCGAGAATCCAGACATTTTTTTTATCCTCCATACAACTAAGGGCCACCCTAATGTACATACATATATACTTTTATAGTTGCATACATACATATATAAAAAGCGATTTTCTGATGAAACACAACTGCTGCAATGATGATGAGTAAATGTGCATGATACTGATAATAATTGAGTGGCGCATGTAACCTTGAAAACCAAACAGCGCCCTGCAGTTTAATGTCGCCTCCGAATGGCAGTTGTTGTTTTTGCAAAACTCTCCCAAAGCGAAAAAGCAATCGAGTGCCGGCATCATTGACTCTCGCTATTGCATTAGTACTCGAATGTACTGCGAAACTCGCTCATAACATATTAAAAGTATTTAATTAAAATGAAAATTATGAAGTTTGAAATATTTTAATAATAAAATGATAAATTTGAAAGCGTGACCTCATTAAGCTTCATATGCTGTGGCTCAATTAAAGCTGATAATGTTCAAACTGTTATGTAGTAGCTTTCTTCTTTTGTAGATTTCTTAGTAATTTTACTGCTTTAAACCTAAGTTTTATAGACTAAATCAAGCAATTAGCACTTTAGTTAAACAATTGTTAGTTTTTAACTTTCTGCTAATAGCACCACTTCTGCGAATATCAGGCGATTCAGAAGTTCCGAGTGTCAATAAAGTTTCCATTAAAGTTTCGCAAGAGTAAACAACTTTGTCTTCTACTTTTTCATATTTTCTTATTAAAATACGCATATACATCACATACATATGTACATACATATGTACATACAATCAGCGTGATTGCAATTAAGTCAACTGTTGGAATGTGTTAATTAAATTTGCTCGTTATTATCATCATTATACAGTGTGGTCACGTTATGTGCTAAAATTAGAGTCTTCATTGGCATCAGGCACGCGGCTTCAAAGCTTCAAAGCTCGTGTGGCATTCATTCATTCATTTGCCGGTGAAGCGTAAGCTGCTCTGCACACGGTATGCGAACACACCTCAATGCAATTGCACAGTTATGTTTGGTGAAGAGTTGCCACATGATATGCGTAAGAAGAGGAATTCACGCAGTTAAGATATGACAAATTTAAATAAGATCTAAACATTCTGAATTGAAGAAGCTTATGTTTCAGTTCCGATGATAGTTGGTTTGATATCCGTTTAAGCACTGTCAACTAGACCGGGGTTCCCCTAAACTATTTGGGAAGAGTATAGTTTTCCCATAGCTCATTCTTGTCTTAGATAGTAGAGCAGTGATATAGAACTGCAAGAAACTAAAGATCTTCAAGTTCACGTTCAAGTATTCATTATATAAATATGGGTTTTTTGAAACATAGATATCAATCCAAATTAGTTTTTAGTTGAGGTGATGTTTCTTATTTAAATACCTTCCATTTGAAAAAATTAAATTATTTTCAAAATCAATTCTAACCTATATTCTTCTTCTTTGAAATATTTCAGGTGTTTTAACAGATATACAAGCCGATTTTAAAATCGGTGATGATGATGGTGGTCTCTTGCAGACCGTCTTCGTGCTCTCTTATATGATTTGTGCGCCACTTTTCGGCTATCTCGGTGATCGTTATTCGCGTCGTTGGATTATGGCCGTGGGTGTACTGTTATGGTCGACAACAACGTTACTTGGCTCATTTATGGGCAGCTTCGGTGGTTTCATCACATTCCGCGCGTTAGTGGGTATCGGTGAGGCTTCGTATAGTACCATAGCGCCGACCATTATTTCCGATTTGTTCATACACGATTTGCGCTCGCGAATGTTGGCGTTATTCTATTTTGCGATACCAGTTGGTTCAGGATTTGGGTAAGTCTGAAAATAATTTACTATATTTTAAAGGTTTGAGTAATATTTAGCGCTTAAGTTTACTATAATTTTAATATTTTTTTATTTTACTATGCAAATCACATTAAAAACTTATTATAGCTTTTGTCTGCTTATCAACTATGTTTATTTATTTGTTTTATAATTAAATTTTGCAATGTTTACTAACAGTAGTTCTGATAACCTTGTCCTACGCACACTATAATGTCTATTGTGTTGGATCCGGTTATCTGCCTGTTGCATTTCTAGACTTGTTAGCGGTCGCAATAATATAAATAAATTTGATAAGGAATTTATTTATATTTTTATAGTGTTATTAGTAAGGTCCGCTTCTATATATATAGTATATTTAAATTATGGTACGCGCTTTAGTGCATTTCTTTATGTTGAGTCATTCACCCCCAGTGCTGACTTTTCAAAGCTTTTCAAGAAAAAACTTTAAGAGCGTCGATCGCGTGTTTTCATCTAAATTGTGTAATATAAGCTGAATTTTTAATATTGTTTACACTTCATAACAGTCTTCCGATCAAACGACCGATCGCGTGTCATGCACTCCCATGACAATAAAACAAATTTAATTGTATAAAACAAGGCAGGTCAAAGAGGCGTTGGCTGGCTGCCTTCAATTGAATTAAATTTTTGGAATTTTTATGATGAGAAAACTTATAGGCAGCTGTAAATATTAAAGTAATAACTTTTAACTGTGGATATTAATACTATGCGACGAGGGTTGTTTATGGGATTCTTAAATTACTATAACTGTTTAAAAGTTTGTGGGGTGAACCGTTGGACAGTGGTGAGAAAAAATTACGCCGGTGTTGTTTTTAATTTGTTTTTAATTTTAAGAATTTAATAAATTTTAATATTAAAATTTAATGAAAATTTTGAGGTTATGTGCTGCAACTTGAAGGTACCATTTGACATTTTCAACCATTGGCTAACAGTTTTTCAACACTTGTAATATGTATCTATGTTCCAATTAACGCGGCTTCACTGTAATTTTATCGCACCCATTTGCCCGCAACTTATTTCCATAATATAACTTTCTAAATTGCGCGCGTTCAAAAGGTTAATTAATAATAGAAATTTTATTATTGACATTGTCAATTTAAATCTAATTCAATTACTAGATTTTCTTTCACATCAAATACTTCGTTCACACGTAAGCAATGCAGCAAATATGTAAGTGCAACGAATTCGTCAATTAACAGCATTTAAATTCTTTAAGTAAGAGTCTGAAAGGTCAAATTGTATAAAAGTTATAAGCATTAAATACTCTCACGCAACCAAAGTCAAGTAGGGAGAAACACCCCTAAAACAGTTCGAGGCAAGCGTTGCGTTGTTAGTGTGAATAATATGTGTATTTGTATTGTTTTTGTAATAATTAGTGGTTGATTCGACGACTAATTAAACGGGACATAAATTAAAAATTAATTACAAACATGAGTCGGGACCCTTCAATTTGTAGTCATTCAATTAAGTATGCCTCCTGATTGATTGATTGATTAGTATTCAATCTAACATGTAAGAGTTGACAATTAGCGCTAATTTACATTTAATCGAGATTTTCCAGATTCTACGCGAAACTTTTAATAAATTTACTTTTATTATAAAAAAATAACTTGATTTATGACAGTAATTGTAATGCTATATTATAATATTATAATAATCTAATTGTAGTTATTTTCAAGAATAATCGATTTCAATATTTAGTTGTAAACGGTTATTTATTGAAATATGAATTCTAATTTGTATTTTCTAACATATTATCTATTTACGCAGTTACATTGTCGGCTCGGAGACTGCACGCTTGGCTAATAACTGGCGTTGGGCGCTCCGCGTTACACCCATTCTTGGCATTTTAGCCGTTGTGCTGATTGTCTTAATCAAAGAACCAGAGCGCGGTGAGAGTGAAGGATCACCACATTTGGAACCAACCAGCTACACAGAAGACATCAAGGACTTGGTGAAGAATCATTCGTTTATGCTTTCGACAGCGGGCTTCACTTGTGTGGCTTTCGTCACTGGTGCGCTTGCCTGGTGGGGACCTAAATTCATTTATTTAGGCATCAAAATGCAGCCTGGCAATGAGGAGCTGTCACTGAATGAGTGAGTATAATGAAAATACAAAAATAAAAATAGTGTAGATATGTATATAAATTTTTGGATTTCCCAAAAAATTTCGATTTCTATATACATATGTATATATATACATTGTATGAGAAATATGCTGTGTAAATAATTCAACATGTTTACGCACATACATTTAATTCAATATTTTTAGCATTTAAAATTTTGAAAAAAAACAGACACATAAATCCTATTTATAAAATCAATTAGCGTATCGTACAAGTTTGGCATCATCGCCATGATAGCCGGATTGATTGGTGTGCCATTGGGTTCGTTTTTGGCGCAACGTCTACGACCGCGACACGAGAACTGTGATCCATATATTTGCGCTTTCGGTCTGCTCATATCCGCGCCGATGGTCTACTTGTCGCTGGTGACACCGCAAACCACCACATCGTTCTGCTTCTTGTTCGTCTTTTTGGCGCAAGTGACGCTGAACCTATGCTGGTCTATTGTTGCGGATATTTTGTTGGTAAGAAAATGAAATGAAAATCATAATGATGAATGAAAGGCGTAGTGCAATCATCAGCAAATAAATGCGTGAAAATAAATAAGCAAAGCTAAAAAAAAGCAAAGCGTTAATGAAAACATCACCCACCACTGTCTGCTCCTCCACCGAACACACTCAGCGTGCTACTAAAGAAAAAAAGCAATAAAAGGAATGCAAAAGAGCTTGTACGATCGCTAACAGCAAGAATCCTTAAGAATTTCAGCTGTTTATAACTTGATATTTTATAATTTTTGTTTTGTTACTCCATTTTTTTATATTTAACACGAGTTTTCTTGTTTAAATGCTTTCAACGTTTTTACTAAATTTTATAATATTTTCTTTGTTTTTTTCTTCATACATTTTTGTACTAAAACAAAACTCAACTTTAAAAACGCACCTTAAATGTAATGCTTAACTGTTTGAAAAAAAAAAATTAAACAGCGTCTCGTTACGTTTCGGCGTTATAACAATGGTAGCTGGTCTAATTGGTGTGCCGCTCGGCCCCATAGTGTCGCGTGCAGTTGCCAGTTACAAGAACAACGCCGATCCCTTGGTATGCGCCTATGGATTATTCTTTAGCTCATTTTTCCTTGCGGCCGCGATGCTCTTTGTCACAAAATACGTCATAGCCTCGTATATTTTAATGTTCATCGGGCAATTATTTTTGAATCTAAATTGGGCATTAGTTGCTGATATTTTACTGGTAAGAGAAATGCAAAAAAAACACAAATTGCACTAAAAGTACATATGTTTTGTTGTGGTGGTTTTTGGTTGTTGTAATCTACTACAGTTATACAAATTTACATGCTTACGTAACAAATGTAAACGTTTTATAAAACTGCATAATTGCTTTCATTTAGTATAGTGCATAAGTATACAGTTGTTGCTACATTTGTAAATAATCATTTAGAATTCATTATTAGTAATATTTTATTAATTTAAGTTATATTTTGTTTACGAGTTGCTTTATAACGTTTTTAGAAGACTAGTTAGTATGAAAAGAGTTTTAGTAACTTCAATTATGTTTTTTTAATTTTTTATACAAGATTATGTAATAATAAAATTATTAGTTTTTTTTTTGTAAATAATTTTACTGCAATATTATAGTATAGTTATAGTATTTTTAGAATATTTTACACATCACCTAATTTCGTTTTACACTATATATGTATTAAATTCGCCTTTATAATATTATTTTTAAGTCCCTTACTAGCCTTTCATTCTTCCTTTGCTTTAGTGCTTTAAACTCCTTACTGTATTCTTAAAATTATTTTGCATTTCATCCCTCTTTCTAAGAAAACTTTTTCCATTCTTCACTCCTTATTTTAATTAAACACATTTATCAGTATTAAATAACAAAATAATATGAATGCATATTATTTACTTTTATTACTTACCACAACAGTAAAGCACGCACTCACCCACCAATAAACTTGGGACAACCCCCTCGCGCGTACCAGCTGCGAAAGTTTTCAGCCCCTTTACGCTATCTGTGCCACAATAAAGTTTTGCAATTTATTTATATGCCAAAATGCAGCACTTATCTGCTATGCAACCGAGTGACAATAACAACAACAACGAAAACGTTTAACAGCAATTCTACACACTTACAAATGTATTATAAGAAGCTCCCCTCTGCACTTGTACTGTACAGTTTGCCGACTTGAATATTTGCAATTTGCTGGCACTCCAAAAAATGAAAGAAAAAAACATAATAAATGCAATGAAGTCAAGAGAAATTACACCCCATGGAGTTGACATATTGCAATTTCACTCACATCTTGGCACATGTACAATTGTTTGTGTGTGTATATATTTACGAGACAACGGATAAAAGTCACCAGTTTTATACGTCACGTTCTATTTTGGCGCCAACACTCAGCTCACATTAAGCTCATCAACTTTCTTTGCATTTTTTTCCTGTTTTGTTTGTGGTTGCACACCCCTCTTGGCACATATATGTACTTATGTATGTTCGTGTCGAACCTTTCGTGCATTTGTGTAATCCTCATATTTTACGCATGCACGTGCTGTTCCCTCACATTAAAGGCTCTTCTGCTATTATTAAAGCACGCACACTGTTTAACATATATATACAAAAGCGTTAAATATAGAAGCGCATATTTTGTTGTTAGCTCGATAAATCTTATTAGCGCTGAAGTGTGGATACTCCACTTTCTTACACTCTCTGGGGAAATCTTTTGTCACTTCAACAGCACATTTTTCGAAAATTGTCGTCATAAGTAAACTCATTTCAAGTCTAATCATGCCGTTAAAGTAATGTAATTTGTGTGATAAATTGTGTAGAGTTGTAGATAGATCTATATCTCAAATATTTTATTCTATGCATAAAATAAATATGAAATTTTTCAGTAGTTTTTCGATAGCACCTAGGAAACGCCCATCTTTTTGTTTTGATTTATGAGTGTATTAGAAAATAATATATGACTTGAGTTCGCTAACTCAACAATTTATTGCATCATCTAAATTGCTTATATATAATATACATACATCTCTTAATCTTATCTATGCGTGTAGTGCCTTGTTTCAGCTTCATACTAATTCTACTAATTACCGCTAGGTATTTCTTCAACCGTCTAATTTTAATATGATCAGTTCATTTTTTTTTTTTATTCAATGACATACAATCCAATTCACGCATACTCGTACACGCATACATATGTATATATATGCGCTAAATATATCTATGCATATGATCAGCTAAGAATAGGAAGAATATCGCATGTTAACTAAATGTACGTGTGCCAATTATTATCTAATGAGCTGTTCGCTTGAAAATTATATTGTCAAATATACTTCAGATATTAGACAAAATGCAAATAAAAGCGAAAAAAACAGCTTTAATTTTGCTAATGCTAAGTCAAGTGCAAAGTCTTTTGCTAAATTTAATTTTTTTGTTATCTTTTTTTATGATCATTTGTTTTAGTGACGTTAGCGCATCGTTTAGTCTTCTTTGTTTTTTTTCATTCATATTTATTTGACAGTGACACTATGATTTTCGTATACTTCCTTTTGTATTAAATACGTATAGTTAGTACATATATTTTTCATTTTTTTCTTATCTCTCATTCAGTTTCGTACCTCAAAAGATCTAGTTTTTGCTATTAGCCTTCTTTTTTCCCACTTAATAATCACTTGAGCTGTTGCTATCTAAATATATGCTTTGGTTTTTATTAGATAATTATTTCAAAGTTATTATTAAGTAATTTAAAACATATATGAGGACATAGATCACTTGGTAATTACTTAAATATGTCTAATGAGTTTTAACCTAAGTACTTTCTAGCCATTAACAGCATTAAATAGTTTATTTTTATTTTAATTACTTTAATAATAAACTAATATTAGTATTTTAAGAATTTTAGTTTTATCGTCAACTATTTTTAATTACATGCATCGCTATTGAAGCAGATAAAGACTCTTTGAGTTAACATTTCTTTATTATTTCTAAAAAATATATGAGACTTGTTGGTATATTTGTTATCTAGCATTTGACGACTCGTATCGTTAATTAACAATTATTTAAATTTTTTTAAAAATATTATAAAAATTTCAAAATTCTTCTTAGCCCTGCGGAAGTGCTAATTGATGTTTCTAATATAAATACTTACTATCTATTTTACTATGTTTTAATATGTATAACCAATCTTTAACCCTTTCAATAGCGATGTATGTGGTATGTATGCATATTTTTAAGGGTGTTATTGCATTTACTATAAATATTAATATGAACGATATAGAGTTATAAAACGTTTACATTTGTAGACAAAAAAACCTACACACATATGCACACTCTTACTCTACAACACTTTCAAAGCACGCATATCATTTTAATTTTAACAAAACACAAAGTTCCGTTGGCCCATAAGCTCGAAGAAAGCAAAAACAAAGCAAAACAACTCGTTAATAATACTAAATAATTAAATTCAATTGAATCGGTTGGTAGCGTGATGCTGCCTGCTACAGTACGCCCACGCAGCCTAAAATTATGCAATGACAATTGTTTAAGAACGCGCGTTGCAACAACTGCACACAGTGGTGGCCAAGTATTAGATTATCTCTTGAAAGTCTGCTCTGCCACGCTCCTAATTTGCTGCTGGTTGTATTAAACGCCTGTGCTTTTGTACAGTATTAGTATTTGAACTTCTTTTCTATAATACGTTATCCTGTACACACACCAAATTTCCACAAGAGTGTATCACAAGCAAGTGCATGGGCAGCTGTTTTGTTTTTTTTTTGCTTTCTTTACGTGCTTATGGCCCCATCTGTGTGTAGCTTTTTGCAATGACGATGCATACCAGTGTTTTGCTGTTTTTTGTGCTAAAATCCTACTAAACAAAAATACTACTTTTTACGTTTTTGTTTTGCTCGCTTTATTCGCTTAGAAAATACACGAAATAGCAAAGGCTTTACTAATTTTAGAAGAATAACACAATTCTGCAAAGTAGTATATTTGGTTTAATTTTATTCAACACACGCACTCACGCACACAGCTTTTCGTTATTTGTTGTTTCTATTATTTGTTTTAGGCCAATATAAATTAGTTTTTTTTTAATGCTTTCTTCACTTTTGCAGTATGTTGTCGTGCCGACACGCCGTTCCACCGCCGAAGCCTTCCAAATTCTGGTCTCGCATGCATTGGGTGATGCCGGCAGTCCCTACTTCGTTGGCTTGGTATGTAACAATATATAAAATTTATGAACTATAATAACTGAAAATAAATTAACGACATTATTTTCAAATACTTTTCAGCTCTCTGAAGGTATCAAGCGGCATTTGCGCACCACTACCAGCCAGACCTCTGAGTTCAGCTTGGGCATACCTAGCATGTCACTAACATTAGAAGACAATAGTCATAATATTACCGACAGCTTATTGTCGAGTAATGTCACGACTGAAAGCTCAAATCTGTTAGCACAGGCCGCCAGCGTGGTGAGTGAAAATGTCACAGCATTGGTAGCGAATGCCACCGATTTCGTCAGTCAATTACGTGAAGAAAGATTATTTGAAATCGACATAGAGGTGAGTACGCGTGTTGAAAATATTTCGGAAACGTTTTTGAAATTAAATCATATATTTTTATTTGTATAGGATACCGATAGCAACAGTTTCACGGCATTGCAATATTCACTATTTTCGACCAGTTTCATTGAAGTTTTGGGTGCCGTTTTCTTCTTTTTAACTGCCATTTACATATTAAAGGATAAGCGTCGTGCGACGCGTTCCTCACTTGGTAAGTTTAAATTCACATTTACAGCTTAATTTACGTTATACATAATAAAATTATTTAATTTTTAAATTTAAATGCGCTTTCACTTACTATTGCGACTGTTCTTCGTGTTAAATTATACATATCGCGTAATATGCAAATAATATGCATATAAATTCTGAATTAAGTTTTATTATTATTTTTTATTGTTTTTTTTCTTTAGTTAACGAATCAAACGATGTTAGCAACACAGCTAATAAAAGTAAAGAATTCGATTTCGAAGATTCCGAATGTATCGTCCTTTGTACAGATATTTCTCGTATACAGCATACTTAAGGATACAAAATTGATAGCGCAAGCGATTTTGCAATAAAAAAAAACAGTTTTGCCATTATTGGGTTTTATAGTGAGTTTGGTTGACCTTTTTTTGTTTTGTTTTTGTTGTTTGTCCTTGCGCTACATTACTATTTACAATCACTTGTTGAGCGAAATCTAATTTTTTTCTAATGCTTCAAGTCCACTTTCATGCATATGCGTGCTATGTTCGTTAAAATGATCGTTATTCAAAATTAATTACTGTGATTAATGTTTTTTCTTTAATTTTTTATTATTTCTTTATTAAATTTTTTTTATTATATTTCTTTTATTTTATTTTTATTTTTTTATTATATTTCTTTTATTTTATTTTTTTTTTTATTATATTATTTGGAATTTTAATTTGTTATTTTTTTTTGTATATTTCTATTATTTGCTTTTGATTTCTTAATTTAATTTTTTGGTTTTTTATTTATTTTTTTTTTATATATTATACATATATTTTATTTACTATTATTTTTTTATTTCTTATCATCTCTTATTTTATTATTAATATTGTTTTATTTTATTATTATTTTTTGTTATTTATTATTTTTACTTTTTTTGTTTTTAATTCTTTATCTTTAATTTTATTTTTTGTTTATTCTTATTTAATTTTTTTATTATTTATTTTTTATTTATTTATATATTTTTTTTTTTGTTTCCAAACTCCAATCGTCGTTTATGTCATCCCTTAATCTCAATTTACAAACGAATTCTAAAAAGAGTTTCGAAATGTATCACCATAACATGCCCATTTGTCGTTTTCTTGCGCTTCTTTATGTCTTTAATCTATGTTCTATTTAAATAATATCCAAAAATAACTAATTTGAAATCTTTATTCTTACATTTTAGGCACTCAAGCATCTCTGGAGTGAAGTGTACTTTCACTAAATTACGCAAATGTATAATTTATAAGCCACTTACCCGAACAGCCAGCCAGCCAATCAACCCACAAGCTATTGATACATATATGTATGTATATTACAACCACAAAAACCGTTCTACGCTGAAGATGTGTTGTATACCAGGCAAACATACATACATACATATGACTGAAATATTAGTTTTAACTAATTATTTTGTAGTAGTAATGATTATCATAGAATCATGTGTGCCTCAAGAAGTGGGTGTGTTCCTATTAGTAGAAGCGTGTATGTATATGGATAGTAATGCAAAAAAAAAAAAAAAACATCAAACCAACCATTCAACTTCAAAACATACATATTTAAGTGCATGTATATATAAAATAAACATTGATCATTCTCATCTAATTCAAACACCATTCATAATCGTTAAGATGATTCCTATTGTGTATTTATTTGTATTATGATTTTGAAATTTCTCAAAATGTATAAGTTTGTTAAATGCGCGTTAGTATGTGTATGTTCAGTAAGTGTGTAGAAGGCGGAGAGTTGAGTGCTGCGCGGTTGTGAGTGTGGAAAGCTCAGTGTTAGAAATCATTAAGAACTGCTATAAAAGAACACCATTTTTTTTATTTAAAGATTATATATTTTGCTGAATAGTATTCAATAATTTTGCAAAAACCAAAAAATTGCAAAAAATTTATAGTTTTTATTAAAATTTATACTCAAGCAACAACTCATTGCCCTATGCGGCGCGCATGCTAATTTTACTGCTGAACTGAACATTTTTAAAAGTTTAATATTTATGACATACACACACATACCGTTGCTATGTGTATAGTTTAAGATTTTTTTAAATCTTTAAATATGTACATATGTCTACTCAGAAGGCAGGCATTGTAAAAAGAAAAGTGTAGGTACTAAATGCACAGTAGGTATAAACATATATAAATTAGTTAGCTTTACAATAATTAGATAAAAAATAATTTCTAAATAAACTAGTGGAATAAGCAGTGAAGTAAGAAGCGGGTGTGCAGTACAACTATTTCTTGTATAATTTTTAATTGAAATCTTCCAAATTATGCGAAAACAAAAATAATCAAAAATTGTTTAATAATTTTAAAATTAAAAAATAAAAATTGTAAAATATCATTTAATTCATTTACTGTTATTATTTATTTTGTCTATCGCTTATAAACAGTTGTATTCATGCATACCCCTTCACTACCGTAATGAATCTGTTAGTTTTACAAAATTTCGCAATGGAGCAGAATTCATGAAATAAGACTGTTTTAGGATTTGTTATATATATTATATATAGAAATTTAATATAAATTGATTAAAAAATATATTGTATTGAATTAAGCTTAAACGCATACTAAATATTATAAAATATAAAAGTATTTATGTATAGCGTAATTTCTTGGGTTTATTGAATGCTAATAAAAAATAAAATTAAAATAAATTAAACAAGTTGAATTTTTAATTAATTTTTTTTAGTGTTCGAAATGAGCTTAAAAGGGTTCTCACAATACTAGGTTTCATTACTTTTAATTAAATTTTTTATGTTTTATATATCTTTATTTTTTTTAATATATTTTTAATTTTTTTTTAATATATCTTTTATTTTTTTTTAATTTATTTTATTTTTTTTTTAATTTATTTTATTTTTTTATTTATATATATATATTTTTTTTTTAATTTGCTAAATTTTTTATTTTTTTATTTATTATATTTTATATATTTATATAAGGCTTAAAAAGCTTTACGAAAGGTTTTCCATTTTTCCTGAGCAAGATTCATAGAATCAACAAAAAAGTGACGACAAATAAAAATATACAGACGGAACGATTTAGCTGAATAATAAACGCATTTTAATTCGTTTAACGGAACATGTATAACGGTTAACAGTTAATTTTGAGAGGACGCTGTTTAAAGCACACGGTATAGTACAAGGCAATATTTGATTGCAACGAACTTAAACTTTTTTCGGTTTTTTATCACCTTTCTCTTTATCTTTACCTTTGCCCTTATCTTCAGCTTTACATTTATCGCCTTCGCCAGCTTTTGACTCTTTTTTCTTCACAAGCGCCATTAGTGCATCGCTGGTGAAGCTGACCGGCCGCTCGATGGGTATTTGCAGGGCACGATGCCAAGTGATGGACGACATCGCACCAATCGCACGCGAAACACCAAACAACACCGTATAGTATTGCATTTCCTTCAAGCCGTAATACTGCAACAAGACACCGGAATGTGCATCCACATTGGCCCAGGGATTTCTTACTTTCTTCAGAGATTGTAGTATGGGTGGCACCACTTTGTAAATTTTCCGCACCAACTGATATGTTTCGTATTTCGGCAAATACTTGTCGGCGAATACTTGTTGCGCCAGATAACGTGGATCGGTCTTCCGTAAGACCGCATGTCCGTAACCGGGTATGACTTGACCGGATTTCAATGTTTTTTGTACATATTCTTTGATTTTTTCCTCTGGAGGATTTTTACTACCCAATTCTTTTTGCATTTTTTCAATCCATACCAATACCTGTTGATTGGCCAGTCCATGCAGGGGACCGGCTAAGCCATTTAGACCGGCGGCATATGCGAGAAACGGATCACTTAATGCCGAAGCGACTAAATGGGTGGTGTGTGAAGACACATTGCCCGAATCGTGGTCGCAATGCACATACAAATATAGACGTAAAACTTCGGAAAAAAATGGATCGTTAAAGCCTAGCATGCGTGCATAGTTGGCCGACCAATCCAGCTTCTTATCGATCGTATCGCAACCTTTGCCGTTATGATAGATATTTCGATAAATTCGCGCCGCTATACTTGGCAATTTGGCGAGTAATATCATGCCGTCCTCCAGTGAATACTTCCAGAATTCGGTTCGCTTCACGCCCTTATGGTAGGCCTTCAAGAATTTACTATGTTTGTTGAGCGATGTTACGGCCATTGAAAAATGCGTCATTGGATGCAGCTCTTTTGGTAAATTATCCAACATTTTCTTAACATAGTCCGGCAATTCGCCCTTTGCATTCCATTCGTCCGTAATCATTTTTGCCTGTTCCGCTGTCGGCACATCCGCCGTCAATAATAGCCAAAATATGGCCTCCGGCAAGGGTTCATCACCGCACTCAGCCTTCGGTAATTTTTCGTGGCATTCCGGTATGCTGAGTCCACGGAAACGTATACCCTCGTCGGGATCGAGTATAGAGGTTTCGCAAAGTAATGCCGGTATGCCACGCATACCACCGTAAATTTGTGATATGCTCACTTCGCCCACTTTCGTTTTACCATGCTCCTTGACAAATTTCTTGATTCTCTCTTGTTCAGATTTGATTTTTTCAGTGAGAACTGTACGCAAATCTCCTTTACCACCTTTGCCACCGTCCTTCGCATCACATTTACTCGAGGAGTTGCATCGTGTGAATACTCCGCTGACATTTTGCCCTAAGGATCTAACACACCGATGCGACGAGCGGCCTAACACAGACATTGGCTTCAAAATTGTTTTATTGTTGTTTTTGTGTTTCAATAATTTTAAGATTATTTTATGTTTTTAGAAATAGAAGTGAATAAATAAATTTATTTGTTTAATTTTGAATGAAAGTTTAACACAATTTGCAAAGCATATCGTAATATTATGTGACATTAAACATAGTAGAGTCTGAGGAATCTTACGTCACCATCCACATCATCAATAAGGACACACTATCTGCTGCGGATATAGAACTCAACACACCTTCACACATAATTCCTATTATCCAGAACTTTTAGAGCAGGGTATTTAGATAACGCTTTATATATTCCCAGGTTAACAAACTCAGAAGCTCAAACAAAAAATATTTATAGCTTGAAATATATACCTTCACAAATCATTTCATCAATCCAACTTAGTCTTAGTGCATTGGACCTTCTATAGTTCACATAGTAATTTTTAATTTTTCCGATGAATGAAAAACCATAAATCTATCGACACATCGGGTCTCACCAACAGAGCCAACCAAAAAGTGTTTACTTTACTTACAAGAAAGCTCGAAGACCTTACAAGTGAGAAGAATGGAGTGTTGGGATGGTTTCGACTGCAATTTGTGAATTTGAAAATGAGGTTTCTTCTCACACTAATACTCGTTTCCACACAAGTCATCAGAATATATATAAATCAGTATTCATATTTATTACTGTATGTTGTAGCTCTCTCAATTTGCATATGGAAATGATCAACAAAACGCTGAGGTCGGAGCTGCTTATAATAGATCGCAAGAGATAGTATTCAAATTCAAATTCGAAAACACTGTCCGTTTGCTATCCCACTCCCCGCCGTGCCGTTGGTTTCATCTCCGCTAATCATTATCACCGTTGGCGATCGTGTAAGAAATAGCGCTTTGAGTCCCATAAAACAGTTTCTTCAGAAAATTCAGCGCGAACGGTACTACCTAAAAACTAACGGACTGTCAATTTTAGCTTGTTAATTATTTCTTATTCGTTCACCCAACGTAGGATTCTTCCATTTACATTTTGTAAGTATTTGCTCGCGCTGGCATTTTATTATTAGACAACGGAATTACAAGTATTCTTATAATCGACGCGGACAATAACAAGCAATTACACAACAAGTCAGCAATCTACATACAATTACATATACCGAGTCGTATGCGGAAGCTGCTCTTCAGCCGGAAAATGTTGTCACAAGTTATCGTCACAATCATCGCTGCGGCAGTTATATTGATGTCGATGCTCACTCATGCTGCGCCGTTGCTTGGTAAATAAATATATATTATTCATATATCATACATATACACAATTACATATATATTTAAATGTAAATACTTACGAATCAGCTAAGCAAGTCCCGGAAATAAAGTTTCCTATCAGGCATTGATTCAGTCGCGGGCATCAAGTTGTTTAAGTGTCTGAATACACTTTCGTGAGTCATCCATTCGCAATAAAGTAATTGATTACATAAATTCTTCCAAATGGGTTATTTCTTTTAAATTTCCGCAACTCACTCACCAACGGATAGATTTCGACTAAAATTTTCGATTTTCGATTAGTCGCGGAATGCATTTTAACATGTCGGTAAGTGAGTTCACTTCGATCGAAAATTTTGTTTTCGATACGGCTTCAATGATTTCACAGTAAAATTTTTTGAAACGAATTCTATGATTAGTCCCAATGATTATTATTTATCCACAATAATGTTGTCGCCTTCAAAATAGTCTCCATTAAATATTATGAACTTTTGCCAGCGCTTCTTGCAATCGTCGAAACACTTCTCAAATTCAATTTTTGGGATAGCATTGGGATCTGTCAGTGATTTCTTGTATGATTGTAAAACGACGGCCCTTCAGGGTTCTCTTTATTTTTGGAAATAGCCAAAAGTCTGGCGAAAAGGAGGAAATGTTTTTGGCCAATAATTCATGCGTATTTATATTTTATTGAATATTGAGTTCTTTATGGACGAGATTTTGTCGATATTTTCTAGAATTGAATCTATCTGCAGTTTCTAAAGTGCTCTGAATGCCATAACCTTTTCAACTCAAGACCCACCCGGCTCTGTATATTTAAACAAATTTAATTAATTTATTTATTTTTCATTACTTATCAATTTATTTTTTAGGTCATCAAACCATATTCGAAGACGACTCGCGCGGACAAGTTCACCCCAAACCGATTTTCATGCATTGCGATGAAATTGGAAATCACCTGAATTGTATGCTCTATTGCAAGAGCAGAGGGCACTCAAACGGAAATTGTGGTGGCGATTTTACGTGTAATTGTTTTTAGCTTTAGTGTGAATTTTTAAATATTTTAACAATTAAATATTAATTTAATTGAACTTATTTATTTTTGCATAGTTAATTAATGTAGTGATATGTACAATAGATATGTAATACTGTAAAATAATAAAAAATATATTATTATTCAAAATCGTTGAATTTAATTTGTCCTAAATTGTTGTGCTTTGAGTTAGGTTTCGTTCACCGAGTTTATTCGGTTATGAACTCTTATTCATTATATTCAAGGTCGAAGAAAATTGTACATCAATAACGATTTTATGATGTTTATTATTGGGCCTCATCATTGAATCCGTTTCGATCGAAAAATGTGTTTTCTATTGGAATCATCTTCTGTCTTATTTTCACTCTTCATTTAGAAATAAAATTGCACAATACGCACAAAACCACCAAAGACAACATTAAATTCTACAATGATTTTAATAAGTCAAGAATCTAATGAAAATCGCTTTCGAAACTTAAATGCAGCGCGAAAAAGCTTTTCACACAACTTCTTCAATTTATGAAAGAAAAGAAACAGTGCACAAACATCTTCAGTTTTCTTATTTAATTTAATTTAGCATTAAATTTATTAAAAATTATGCTTTTATCCACAATCATTACAACTACATTATTGTATAGCATATTTTGTTTATACATACATATACAAAACTGTTTGTATGTATATAATTTAAATTTATAATATATTTATAATTGCATAGAACCGCTAAAACCGAAAAAACATATATGTATATATAATTCAGTAATTTACTAACACTTGCTGTTTGCTGGCTTAAACATTAAACAAAATTTAAAATCATAAAAATACAAAACTATGTTTCTGTAAAGTTAACCAAGTAAGTTAAATTGGGTACATTTTAGAACGTAACATCTTTTAGATACATTGGTGTAAAGCTTAAGAAAGGCGACTGGAAAAGCACTCAACCGTTATTAAAAAAAACCACATATGTATGCATATTTGCTTGTATACAATATATAGCGTTATGACTTTTAGTAAAGTAGAGCAAAGTTTTAAAACAAAAAAAAAATTAAAATTTAATAAAAAAAAATAAAAATTAATAAAAAATAAATAAAAATTAATTAAAATAATATAAAAAAAATAACAAATATTAAAAAAAATAAAAATTAATTAAAAAATTCAATAAAATTAAAAATTTTAATTTTGAAATAACAAAAAAAAAATGTTAATATATGTATTTTTGTATTATTTAAGTATATACATGCTAATCAAACTTGAATATATGCTAACTAGTTCCATTAAGCAACTATGTAAACATACTAAATAATAACTAGAATTTTTTAGGAAACTTATTTATTTTTAATTTTTTCATACACTGCTAGATTTCCATTCCATATGAACTATATTTATTATTAGTTCATATTCAAATTTCGTAGCTCGATTTTCGAATCCTTTCTTGATGTTTTGTTATAAATATTTTTAATTAAACCAATAAAATATGTTTTTAAATAATTTTCAAATCGAAAAAAAGCTGAATAACTTTAATTTTTTATAGGATTAAACACATTTATAACTGTTTGCAAAACAAATTAAAACAATAATAGTTTCGTTGTAGTCACTTCAACTTACATAAAACCAAAGCATAATTTAAATAATTATTAAATAATATATTTTTAATTGCTGAAGTGAATATTTATTTTTTTTTACGAATAAAATACTAAAAGAAAAATTTAAAAATTTTAAGTTATGAAAACAAAAAAATATTAATTTAAACTAAATATGTATTTAAGTGAAATTTGTAACTCACTTAACTGTTAAAATCTTTATAATTTATTATTATTTATTAATTATTAATTCCCTATGTACATACAGGCATAACACAATTGCATTGCATCGTTAAATACACGTACCACTGCAGCCAAATGGGTGGCTAGCGGTTTATTATTTTATTATATTCAATATTTAAACAATGTTATCTCGCGTCTACTTAATTATGCATTCGTTTGTTTTTGTTTCTTTTTTATTTATTTCTTTTTTATTAATATTGCCTTCATCAGTCAAATACACCACACAAGCTGCGATAATGCTCATCAATATGTATGAATCTGTGTGAGACTCTTCCCTCACTCTCCGCTCCGCTCCACTTACACTCAACGCCACAGTTTTTTCGCAAACAATTTCTATTTCGTTTTGCACAATGCAACGGGAAATAAGTTGTTACATATATATACATATATGTATGTATTCGCATAATACCACAGTTGTTTATCATTTTGATCACTTGCCTACTTATGGTAGGTGCACAACAAACTAAATTTATTCTCGATCATAATTTTTTTGTCTACTGTTCTATGGCGGCAAGTTGGTGTTTTCAGCACACATTTAATACGCAATTCTGTAGTTTTTTTTGTTTAAGATTATATGTGTGTATATTAAAAACCGCATTTGTTGTAATGAGGTGTTCTACTGCGCTGCTGCGTGACTTTTAAGTTCGAAACTAACATTTATTATTTTCTTTCAATTGTTGTCGTTTGCTTTCGCCACGGTTCTCCCGCTTATAAACTAGACATTATTTCATACGTTGTTTAGACATATTAATTTATGTGTATAGTTATAATTGTTAGTTTTTTCCTTTTATCTCATTAATTTTTAAACTAAATTTCATTAATTTATTCTTTTATTTTCGTATTTTTGCTTGTGTATTATCTGCGTACTTATAATTGTAAATTCCTTTTTCGTATCGTATATCAATCAACCACATCGTAGGTAGTATTACTTAATAGTTTAGCGAATTTATTGTTTGTTTATATGTATAATATATGTATGTATGTATTTATAATTATAAGTAAATGTTTACATGCATACGATAATAAATCCCGTTTTGTATTTGTTATCTTTCGATCATCATCATCATCATTTGTGGCTAATTTCTTTAAATTATTGTATCTATGTATGTATGCTTGTATGTATATTGTATTGTAATCAATTAATCCGTTTAATTTCCACTTATAATATACTATTTAACCTGAGTCCGTATATGTTGCAAAAATTCATAATACGATAAGCTAGATTCACTACGATCATCGACTAATTTCTCAATAAACTGTGGCTTGGCCGTACTTGTATCCCTGTAAATATAAGAAGAAAGCAAATTAGAATTGCGCATATGTGAAAAACATCTATTTTATTTAAAAAAATAAAAAATTGGAAAATTGTAGTGGAACTTCTCTAACTCCAAAACAGCATAATCCACAGAAAAACTTCGAGTTAGAGAGTCTTCGAGTTATAGAAATTTTCATTAAAATATAAATTTTTCAAAAACCTGTAAAAAATAGATTTATACACAGGATTATTTATTTACTTTGCATAAAGTTTTATTTAAATACGTTAGAACGTGTATTCTGTAATTTTCTTTGTTGCAGTTTGCTATTGTTTGGCTTTTGACGTCTGTATCCCATGTATTTTTTACGTGATTTATGCAATCCATAAGTATAATATCATATTTTTTGTTTCATACCATATAGAGGGACCCTTTTAAAATTCTGCCTCAATAGTAAAATTTTAAATTTGTATTATGCCCTGGTCGAAAAGATAGATAGATTTACGGAAAAAATTTTTTAGGAAATCTGACTTCTATTGCCAATTCAAAAATTCGTGTTATGGAAGTTCCACTGTATTTAAAATTTAATTGAAATAATTTTTTTAAAAAATGTTGTTTAAAACAAGTAAGGAAAGGCTAAGTTCGGGTGCAACCGAACATTTTATACTCTCGCAATTTATTTAGAGATCTACCTGTATTTTCGGTGAAAAATTACCCTTAGGCACTGAGTTCTTCATGTTTGATATCTTGAAAAGTCATGGTTCGATTTTTACAATTTTTTCACAAGTGATGTCACAGCTCAAATACAGTATTAGTGTAAAGTTTTATTTCGCTATCTTTATCGGTTCCTTATGTATACATTATAAAGTGAACGAATCAGAAGGATTCAAAATTGAGTTATATGGGAAGTAGGCGTAGTAGTGAACCGATTTCGCCCATATTCCACCAGTGTCATCAGGGTGTCAAGAAAATATTATATACCGAATTTCATTGAAATCTGTCGAGTAGTTCTTGAGTTATGGTTTTTTACCCATAAGTGGGCGACGCCACGCCCATTTTGTAAAAAAATCTTAGTGCAGCTTCCTTCTGTCATTTCTTATGTAAAATTTGTTGTTTCTGACGTTTCTCGTTAGTGAGTTAACGCACTTTTAGTCATTTTCAACATAACCTTTGTATGGGAGGTGGGCGTGGATATTATCCGATTTCTTTAATTTTTGGACTGTATAAGGAAACGGCTAAAAGAAGCGACTGCAGAAAGTTTGGTTTATATAGCTTTATTGGTTTGCAAGATATATACAAAAAACTTATTTGGAGGCGGGGTCACGCCCACTTTGCAAAAAAAATTACATTAAAATGTGCCCCTCCCTAATGCGATCCCATATTCCAAATTTTATTTTCATAACTTTATTTATGGCTTAGTTATGACACTTTATGTGTTTTTGGTTATCGCCATTTTGTGGGCGTGGCAGTGGTCCGATTCCGCCCATGTTCGAACTTAACCTTCTTATGGTGCCAAGGAACACGTGTTCCATGTTTCATTAAAATATCTCAATTTTTACTCAAGTTACAGCTTGCACAGACGGACGGACGGACGGACAGACAGACATTCGGATTTGAACTCCACTCTTCACCCTGATCACTTTGGTATATATAACCTTATACCTAACTCGTTTAGTTTTAGGACTTACAAACAACCGTTATGTGGACAAAACTATAATACTCTCTTAGCAACTTTTGTTGCGAGAGTATAAAACTGTGAATGCATTTCTGCATAACAGAAGCCAGCTAACTTGAGGTGAACTAAAATCCCTATACGAAGTGTGTTAAAAAAATAACGGGATTTTTTTTAAATTATTCATTCGTCTACATTTATATTTCTCGGCGCTTCTTCTTCGAAACTTCAAAACACTTTTCAAAAGCAATAGCTTTTGGCTCTTTCGGCGATTTCATATTTGCTTGTAAAATGATGGCTCTTTAAAGCCGTTTCCTTTATTTTTGAAAAGAGGAAAAAGTCAAAAGACGAAGTGATGTCTGGAGGCTTACAGTATTGTTTTTAGCCAAGAATTCACTAATAAGCTACAAAGTGTGCGCTTTTAACAAATGAAAATCGCCAAGCTCATAAAAAGACGGCTGATACAGACATAGTAAGCAATGAATACAGCTGAAGATGTTATCGTATCGTATTATCAATTAGAGAGTCCACCAAACTCGTTAGATTTTAAATTTTACGATTCCCGTTTTTTTTTGAACACATCACGTAGAACATTATTTTTAGAATAAGAAATATTCCATATCGTTTAATATTGTAAACACCAAATAAATTGAATTTCATTATCTTAATGTGCTACTATTATTATTTTGCAAAAAAAAAAAATCACAAAATTACAAATAACTAAATATTTGTTTGCAAAGCTTACCTTATAATCTGTACCATTGGCGGATACGGTTTGTCATCATTCAAACGCAATATAAATCGTTTTAATATATCATTGGCCGGACTTGTTACATTTGGCAAGCCATACAAATAGTCAGGAATTTCTGCGGTCGATTTAACACCTATAGTAAATATAATTAGGAATCAAAGTTAATTACACAAACAAACACAACGAAAGGCAAATTGATAAGAAAAAAATTGAACAAACATACCAAATACACTTTCCAGCACATTGACGGGCACATTGAGGCCAACATAGATGATAATTTGCAGACCACAATCCAACAAAAATATTGAACGCGAATCCAAGCTGTGAAATAGGTGAGGCAAATAAATAAAATACGCATTACTATTTTAACTGTTTGTGTGTGTGCACTTACAATTCAGCCGATAGCTGCAAACGCGGCAATTCCGGTAAATCTTCTTCCTCATCGTCTTCCACTGCATTCGCATTCTGATAGAAAAGTGCGTCGATTAAATAAAATTCTGGATAAATGAATTTCAATAATTGATCCAATGGCAAAGTTTTCATGCAGTCCATCGCATATACACGATCATCCAGACGAGTGCTGGTGCCGATGCGGAAAGCGGGCTGCACAATTAAGAAAGATAAAAGCAAAAACAAATTGTATAGATAGAGATAAATGTCTATGTAAACGCTTGCGTTTCTTCACTTACGTGTTTGAGTAACGCCGATATATATAACGGCATCAATGCCAAGCTGCGCGGCGCAATCAATTGACCAGTCTGTCCGGATGGTAGATTTTGTGCAATCTTAAATGCATTGAATATATCTACAGTGGCATTGATGAACGCCTCACGCGCATCGGCAACATTCGACGTCAGCGACCGATCGACTGCCATTTTCGAAAGCAAACCAATTATGGCTTCCGTATCGGCGGCATGCATAACTTCGGGCAGTGAGGCGGTTACCGGTAGGCATATGGTATGCACACGTATGCGACGTTCACCCTCACTGTTCGTATACAGCAGTGCGGCTTGGAAGCAGACTGTTTTCGCTTCACTCAATGACTCCTCGTAAGAAATCTGTACAAATACACAAAAAATATTTAAAACAAAATTGAATTTTATAAAATATATGTGTAAGTAATTTATAGGTTACTAACCTGCATGCCATAGCCTGCATCTGGATTGACATTCGGCAATGAAAGTAAATCGGTTGAACGCACGAAGAAATTGCCGTGGAATGTGTGCACCTGTAAGCCGCGTGTACAGCGTATACGCATAACCGCCTCAAAACCGATCTTACGCACCAGATAGCGTTTGAAGCATTGCCTGACTGAGTCTACAATTTGTGGCTTCGTCTTCTGATAGAGCGGGAAGTGATGCACGCAACCGCCACTATATTTGCTGATGCCCGCTAGAAAGGTGAATGAAATTAAAATTAATAAAAATTAATGTTTATATTAACGAATTTCATGCTCAACTGCACTGTACTACACTCGGCTGGTTATTGGGCCAAACTAATTTTTTCCGTACTTAACATTTTTGAATATGAATTAAGAAGAAAATGTAGGTTTTTTGCATATTTCTGATTTCTAAGTCACTATATCCTGTATTTAATAATAATTATTAAAAAAAAAAGTTTTTTTCGAACTTCGAAACCAAATACTTCGATTTTTTTAATATGAATTAAAAAGAAAATGTAGATTGTTTGACTTTTTAATAACTATATCCTGTAATTAATTATAATTATTTTAGAAAATAATTTTTTCGAACTTCGAAAATAAATTTTGGATGCTAACTTCGAAAATCGGAGAATGCACTTTTTTTACTTATGTCTCAAACTCCCGGGAAAAATTATTTTGGTAAAATACCCAGACAAAAAGTGGACTTTGTCGTTTAGTATTGTACATAACAAAATAAAAATAATAAAGATGGAGCAAATCAACTACTTACATATCGTTGCCATATCACTGTACTGTTGATTCAGTAGAAACAAATCAACAGCAATTTGATAGCCCGAACATTCCAATGCAAAGCGCTTATAGAAATCTGTTGCAGGATTTAGATGAGCCACATCTTTGGCAGAACGATTGTTGGGATCTTCACGCGGTTCCAGCGAACCGGGTCCTTTATTGGGAAGGCACGTTTGGAAAACAGTTACGCGACCGCCTGATGCTTGCTATTGAAAAGAGTAGAAAAGAATATTATTAAATTTTAATATACAATATATTGAGAGCCCTAGCTTTAACTCACCATCAGCTTATAAGCAACCTGCAATGCAGAGCCGAGCGCTGAACCCGGATCGTGTGTATCGGCAAAACGCTTAGGCAGTTGTTTTAGTAAATCCTTTACTAATTCTTTGCACTCCTTCAAATTGACCAATAGGTTGTCAGGGCGCGGCAGAAACGGATCTGCAACAATAAACAAAATTAGTATAAATATAATAATTTCAAAATTAAAAGCGAAAAAAAAATCCGACAACTCACCATCAACATCGAGCAACGTTAGTTCGTGCGGCTGATTATAGCCCTCAGCCATGCTGTAGAAATGCACATGACTGTTGTATGCAATAAAACCGATTTGTGTGCGTGCATCGCCTGGCATCTCATCCAGGTGTTTGCTCAGTGTTGCGCAAATATTCTCAAGATAACCGCTTTGTTGGGCAATAATAGAAACATCGAAGAGGAACAAATAGATGGCGGGTTGCGGTGGGCGTAACTAAACATATATATTTATTATTATAATTAATTATTTATATAATTATTAACAATTATTGCTCACCATGTACTCAGAGGGCGCAATAAATTCGATAGTGCTGGAACGCACTTCCGGACGACGTGTTACATCACCATATGTTTTCGATGCCGGATCGAATTGGAAATCATCAGGCACTAATATGTATTTTAATAAGGCAGTAATTAACTTTAAATTACTGTATAAGTGCATAATGGATACTTACATTCATTGACACGATAACAAAGATTGCACTTCCACATTTTACTGTCGACGAAGTAAACAAAAGGATTTATATACGTGCGACACAAACGACAACGCACGATGCTGGGACATTGAATTACTGGTAAATTCTGCTAGTGAAGATAAAATTTATTTATTTATAGGTTAATTGTGAACTTGAAAGTAGATTTCATATATTTTTCATAATCAAGAAATGGATTTAAGCAATTTTCACATAATACTCACATTAATATCACGGAATGGATGTATCAAAATGCCCAATGGCAAACGAGACTTTTGTAGCAAAGCATTACTTTCGGGTATTTTGGCGATGGTGCTGCGCATTACGCTGTGCGGAAAAAATAAATAAAAACATTTCAATTTCTTTGCTTTTCACTTCCGCGGCCTTCAACACTTACTTTGGATTGCAATTAATCGATTCGTGGAATTGATTGTTGAGCACAATGCGGGGAGGTGTCAGTGTGGCGGGCGACAAAATGTGACGATTTTGCATCAAATCAATGGTATCCTGACCCCATAGACGACTGAAACCCGACTGTGTGACACTCATTTGCTGATTGTATGCGCCACCGCTGGGTATAGGAAAGTTTTGTTGTTGCTGCTGCGGCTGCTGAGAGAATTGCTGCTGCTGCACTTGCGGCGGCGGCGGTTGCTGCATATAAGGCTGTGATTGATATTGCAATGGTGCTGTGCTCGGCTGTCCATTGAATAGTCCCGGTTGTGGTTGTGGTTGATACACTGGTGCATAAGGTTGTTGTGGCTGCTGTTGTTGCTGTTGCGGTGTGGTCGCCAGCATTGGTGGTGGTCCAGTAGGATACATCGGTTTGCGTAGCGTCGATGTTTGTTGTTGGGTATTGTTGTTCAACTGATTTTGTTGTAGGGCTGTTGCAGCAGCGGCACTTGTGGGTGGCAGTGGTGGCTGCATGGCACCACCTGCAGGGCCAGTTGCATAATTAGCATTCGTAAGTGTCGCTGCTTGTGGCGGCGGTGGATGTGCACTTGGTGGCGCATTTACTAAAGTTGGCTGCGAACGCGATGTTCCGAACATAACGGCATTGCTGGCTGTTGGTGGTGGTGGTTGCGCACCCGCGACAGCGTTCAAAGTTTGCGTTGGTGCTGCTTGGCTGAACGATGTATTCGTGTATGATGTTGGTGGTTGGAGGGGCTTGCCACCGGCGTAAGGTGCGCTCGTGTGTGGTGGCGGAACGTTTGCTTGCGATGCTGGTGGTTGTGTAGACAAAGGTGTCGGTGCATTCATGGCATTAGTGCGGAAATTGGCCTATAAACAAATTGAGAAAAATGTTAAAAATAAAAAATAGATTAAGTATGCAAATTATTAATTCTTCGCACCTGATAGTTGCTTGGGAACGGCTGTTGCTGCTGCTGTTGCTGCGGCTGACTTGTCGGTATTGATGGCTGTCGCTGTTGTTGCACAGTCGTTGGTGGAGGCATGTTCGCTGACGCCACGCCATTGGTACGATTAATACTTAAATTTTGCATACTGCCCGACAAACCTGCAGCACCGGCTGACGCATACTGAGGATTACTTGGTGTCACAATGCCGATGGGCGCATGACTCATTGGCGGTTTTGCATTATATCCACCAAACTGTGCTTGTTGCGCCAGTGAAGGCGATGCTGTGCGTGAAGAGTTCGTGCTCAAATCTCCACTACCGCCACCACCATTGGTCAATGGCATACCGCCGCCCGGTGGACCGTTGATGCCAGGCGGTCGCATATGTGGCGGCAAATTACTAGCTGGTGCTGCTGTTGCTAGCGGTCTCGTTGGTCCATTAATTGCGGATGACGCAGAATTTGACGTTGGTGGTAAAAATTTACTCATATTACTTTGCAACGTTGGAGCAGGCTGCGACAGCAATTGCTGCTGTTGTGGTTGTTTCTGTTGTAGTATTTGTTGTTGTTGTTGCTGTTGAGACGCAGTGAATGCCGGCGGTGGTGCACCAGCAATACCTTGGGTCATTTGCTGCTGCTGTGTAGCTGGTAAACCATTCACAAAATTTGTTTGCCCCATGGGCGGAGGACCGTAATTGGTATTCGCATAGCCAGACATTTTCCTGTAGCTTTACTCAATTCATAGAAATGAAAACACCTGTTGACGAAAGTTGGAACATTTGCATGAAATATAATTGTATGCATGTTGTTAACATTGGCAGTGATAAGCGTGACTCTAACCACTCCCAAAGTTTCGAATTTCATTGTAAGACAATATTTTTTTTAACATCAACCATTTTCCAGGTCAATGCCTCACGCACATTTTCTTAGTATCAGACCCCAGCTTTTGACAACAAAATACCTTATTTTCGAACACTTAAGGTCTAACTAAAGATAACTGTATACAATACATAAAATCATAACTCTTATCTTAGTACGTGAATAGCATTTAAATGCTAACGTAGAAAATAGTTATCTATGTATTCATTGGCCTTGCGGAAGTTTATTTAAAAGTTCAAGTTAAATGATATGGACTATATCTAGCAAAACTGATAAAAATTTAACTGAGTATTTTTTATGACATTTAACAGCAGCATTCAAAGGTAACGACGAGAGAAAATTTATATAAAATATTGCATTGAAGATACAAAATATATTTATATAATATGAGCCACAATGCTAGGCTTTCATTTATAACATATTCGTAAATAAAAGTCAACGAACTATATTAAAATATTTTATTATTTGCAACAATGAACTTGATGATTTTTTAATAACAACAAATAAGAAGAAATGAAGCAATAAAAAAATTAAGATACCAAGCATGTGAACAACAAAATATGTATAAATAAGTTCATTTATGTATAATATGCATGCCGTCTAAAACGATTACGTATTAAAAAGTGAATATTGACCTTGGCCTTAACCCAGCAAAAAGCTGGGACAAAAATACACATGTCGCCCTGCTTATATGATGAAACAAGTTATGCATACATAATTTTCAAATCATCATTGTTTCCATTAGCTAAGCCAAAAAGTTTGAATCAAGATATTTGATTGTATATGTTGTTGTTGGCATATTTTTTATTTTAAATTTATCTATTGTACATGCGAGTACGTAAAGAAATTAAATATTAAGAAAATCATCGAAAAGCGAATGCATACACACTCATGAGTATGCATTATTATATGAATAAGTAGGTAGAGTTAGACAAAAATTGTAAATCGTTGCTTTTTGCAAAATATTGCATTCCGATGCATAAACAATAATGAAACTTCCTCAATTTATAATTGCACGCAATACGAATACAATGAAAGGTTTAAAAGTTGATTGAAATTACACAGAAAATTATTTTAATGTTCATATTTTAAGAACATCGCTGAACTCAAAGCTCATGTTTTAGTTTATAATTGTCCATTGTGTTTAAATGGATAATTTGATTCTTTGCAAAATGATTTTTAATGAAAACATTTTTATTTACTTTGTTCAAAATGTATACAAACATGTAAATACATTTGGGTTTTCAACACTACAATTTTACTTATCAGCAGCGTCTGCACCCCCAATTTAATGTTGACATGTCACGCACAAACGACTCCACGATGGCGCTCACCGGAGTAATTGTTCACTTTTATTAAATTTATAGAAACGTGTAACTCAATATATACAGGCATATGTTCGTATATGTGTTAATAAAAGTTTGTAACCCGCATGGCAACTGGTAATATACACTTTCACAAGTTTAACCTAGTTTTGAACGTTGGACCTCCAATTAGAAATGTGTCAGATTTTTTACGCTATAATGATGACCCCTACTCACATTATTATTGAAAAAATACCAGTTAAACTTGACTTCCTGCATCCGAAACAGTTACATCGCTTAACGCACTTTTCGTCACGTAAAACTGTGTATTTCGGGAAGTAAATATCCGCTGAATTTTTGTACTTACAAGGAATGATTTCGAGTTGTTTATTGTTTTTTTTTGCATCCGAAAAATATCTGTCGCACGGTGAATGCACATACAAAAACAATATCTCAACAAAAAAGTAATAAATAACTTTGGAACACACTCAACAAAAATATTACTTTACATTTGATAACGTGCAAATCAGCCACAATCTGCTGAGTCGTTATGACACTGAAAAATACTACGTGTGCAAATATCATAGAGATATGTATACACAACCGGTTGAGTGCATTTTACTCAAGTGACGAAAACATAGTCATGACGTATTTCGGGAAATTTCTTATCCATGCTTCCAGAGAAGCTGTTACTCCAATTGTTGCTTTTGCATCGATTGGTCCAATGACGTATTGGCACGTTTTGACAGCTGCTTTCCGCGTGTACCATACTATCGTATCTGGTATGCTTGCTGTTAACTTACACTTCTCCATTGTTGATTCACTAAATACCCAGAGTGTCGAGCGAATGGCGAAGATGCAGAAGCAAAAAATGCAAAATCACTAACGCGAAAAGCACGAAACCTAGTCAAAAGAAAGCGATGATTTTAGACAAACGTATGCCTTTCTAGTGCGTCTACGTATTAAATAGCCAACTACTGCCGACGACAGCAACCAGCTGAGTAGAAGAGACTTTCCAACAAAACCGAAGGGGCGAGAGGATTGGCGCAGTGGTAGATTTAATTCTTATAAGAAATATTGTCTTGTGTGAAAGCACTTAATACAGTAGTATTGATATGATTTTTAAAAAGGACGATGTGTCAATTTAGACTTTGTTACTTGGGTCAATGTTCGCTATGTCCAATCAGAAAGAGTACATTTGGGCGTAGCTTTAAATTGCGATATGTAATTTCACTATATACATGTATTATTACGTGCACTGCAATGAACTCTTCAATTGAATTTTTACAGCAAAATGGAAATAACGCACTTTTCACTGAATTTACAGAAATATCTAATTATTGCTCATATAAAACGAAACGTTACTTCTGCAAATTTTTCGAGGCACTTACACTTTTCTTCGCTGCTTTTGTCAGCGAAATTTTTATCACCACCTCTGGAGGCAATGGCGAACAAACTGAAAATTTCAGTAAACACACACACACGTCGATTAAAACTATTTTAAAGAAATTGTTGATGCAAATCTTGCTTTAAGCGTACGGTTTAACAGATATTTTAAGTTTTATGAATTTAATTAAACCCCAATTTAATTTATTGGCACCACAAAATTAGCCCGACAAATTTTCATTGAACTGCAAAGACGAGCAAAAGCGAAAGAGAATGCAATAAGAAATAGCAGAAACAATTGAGCTACACATTTTTAGCAAAACTTGACGTGGCCTTTGATGATGCCACATAGCAGTGTAAATTACGGAGGCAAAATGTGAAATACATTTATGTAACAGTTAAAAGAAATATTTTAATTTCAAATTTTTTAATAATTTTAAAATTCATTTTGTTTATTATATGTGATTATTTATGTCAAAATAAAAAATGACAACAATGGCGACAGTACAATGGGCACAAATTGATTATATGCGACACCTAACGGTCGATAGCAGTTAAAGTAGCAGTCATTACAACAAAAGTGATTATTCAAAAATATTGATATTTCAACAGTCGATTTGATTTTAATTTTCAAATAAGTTGTTGTCGATCGATGCAAGATTTCTTCCTTCCTTCTCACTCATTAGACTTTTCACTATATTATTCAATGTCCCGAGTACATTTCCACTAAGCTTAGGCCTATAAACTTCTAAAGATCCCATATTCGAGAGTTCTATAAAGAGTGATGAAATATCTGCACATCAGAGTTATTGTGAGTAAAAAATAAAATATTGAATCGAAAAAGTCGTGGCTTTAGGTTTCCTCAACACTATAGTAAATAAGATACACATATTCTACTATTATCGATTTATTAATTTTTGAATTTCTTGGTGATTTATTTTGCGGTGTTGGAGCAGTTTTAACAAGGTTTTATTGTTGATTATTATTTATTGATGTATAATTTCTTCACTTAAACATATTATTATTTTCAAATTTTATTTGAATTTCATATTTTTTATGTTCAAATGTTATTATCAATATATTAAATAATGACATTGTATAAATGCCTTTAACTGATTTGCTGTATTTCAATACTTCGTGTAGCTGATTAGATTCAATTCATATACAATCATGCGTGCAAGTTTATATGTATTTTATTTTGCTCAAAATATCTAATAATCAATATTGTGCATGTTTAAAATTTTATCATAGAAAATATGTTGCTTTTAAACACCCGTTTTCTGTTTCTTATTGTGCTGATTGTTTTTAATATTGGAGTTCAATGCCGCCCTTACAGTTGCTGCTTGTTTAAATGCTATTTAACTTCCTTTCTACTAACTTTTGTTTAAAATTCTGTGGGTGCACGTTTTTACTAATATTTGTTATATTTGTTTATAAGTGAATTAAAATCTTTCATTTTATGAATATGTAACTTTGTAAATCATCGAAATTTATATAAACATTTACTTGTATATGTATTTATGCCAACGTACCTTACATTTTGTGCATTTATAAACTATTTAAAATACAAATAATTTATTTGTTTTATTTAGAAATAAATAATTAATACTTTGCGTAACGATAAAATATATTTCTGTGTATACGCATGTGCAATACCACAAATCTCTCCATTACAATTTATTTTGGTGTTTGCTTAATTAGATTTCGCAGGAAGCTTTTATGAGGAAGAGAAATGCAAGTATTCCAAAGACATAATTTTATTATAGTTTAATTTATAATATTATTAAATGAGATAAAAGAGTTTTACATCGTAAAAAATTGAAATTTACGCATTAAATGTTAATATAATAAATTAGGACGCCTATTTTTTCTAAATAGAATTCTGAAAATTAACAAAAAAAATGCTGTTGCTAAAAATGGACTAAGGATAATTGCTTTATTATGTGAATAGAAGTAATTTGCTTTCTGACTATTGAATTTGCACGAAATGGCGAATAATTGATTGAATTACCTTGTATGACGCAAAGATGTCGAGCAAAGTTTCGAAAATAATTGTATATTGTTGTTTTTGAGGTTTGAAATTGTATGCTACCTTTTTCTGCTGCTATTACTACCTTACTTTTTTTTTTTAAATATTGTAAATGCTATTACTAAAAACTACAAGTCTGACTGCAAATCGTTGTTCTAGTGCTAGTGCATGTGCGACTACACTCACTACGACTCCCTCAACTTTATAATATACTTATTACTTACAAACTAATGTGCGACATTAAATTTTTAATTAATATAATGTATATTTGTGGTTGTATATTAAATAAAATTCAGAATATACTGTTGGTTATTTAAAAATAATTTGCATTGTGCTGCAGATGACGGTATATTTCATATTTTTGTGCCATCTATTTGTATTATGTGAAATGTATGTTGTATGCGATCGCGTTGCGTACAGTTGGAAACCTAAAATTGGTGGGGTAAGTCTTTTTTCTTAAAAAAGAAAAAATTAAAAACTAAGGTAAAAAATACTTTCGTTGTTGAAAAAATACCAAAAGAAAATCATATGAACGGATATCTAATTTTTAACTGGCAATGCTGCTCAAGCAGAATATTTAAAGAACTGTAAAAATATTTTATAATTTCATCGTAAGAAAATTATTATTTTTTAATGTGGCTTAATGCATTGTTTTTTGTTCAGATCGCACAGATTAGCTCAAAAATTATTGCAAAACAAAAAAAATTCTTTGCAAATGTATGGCTTTACACATTTTTACCGCCCACACATATTAATACTTTATACATTTCCGTGAATATATATATATGTAAGTGTATATATGTACTTGTATGTAAGTAAATGGTCACAACACTAAAAAATACGCTTAAAATGCTAAAACGCTTAATCGTTCGGTACGAAATCTTTGCAAACCTGCCGAAACATATATCATTGAATGTTAGCACATATGTATTTATATATTTGTTGTGTTTAGAGAAATAATAAACTAGTTATTATAGATGTATGTATTATTTTCGGATTTTTTTCTTTTAACAATTTCAACAATTTGCATTTGCCAACATTTTTCCCTAAGTAAAATTTTATTCCGTTCATGACGACACACGCGTGTTAAACCTTCAAATCAAATTTATTTTGTCAATTCCCTAACTGACAAGTCCCCAACCCAACCCTGCGGTTATGGACGCACACTACGCATGCTTTTAGAGTGTGCAGTATTCGGTTAGTATCGGTATCGACTTCAGCAATTCATTGATATTGTTCTCCTCCAGATGCGTCACCAATTTTTCGGAAGTGCGCAGTAGATTATTAAAGTTTTGCAAATTTTCCACAATCTCCTTGGTCATGGTGTCCGATGATTTACGTATTAATTCCGCCAACTTCTTACCAACTTCATATTTAATAAAAATCTCATCCAAATGCACATCATCACTCTTGGCGGCAGCGCTATTCGTTAAATATACCACAGATAATATGCATAAGGCAATTAGCGCTTCGTTTTGCATGACTAAATGTTGTGATGTCAACATATTGATCATAGCCTCGACGGTGCCATCAATGGCGATAAACGCTTTCAAGCTGCTGCGATCATAATCTTCTGGCGGCAGCTTGTCGGCGAAATGTTCAACAGGTGCGTCACCTTTGCGCGGCAAGGCGTAGGCGATGCGTCCCAAGTAGGCGTGTTTGATTAGCCATGCCATCAACCTGAGCGACTCGCCAGTGACGCCAGCATAGTCGGAAGATTTGCTCCAGTGCACCAGTTGTTCGATAAGTGTCTTATTGCGTAGCAGTTCCAAAGCCAGTTTTTCTACAAATAACATGAAAAAAGTATGTAAATAATTAGTTTAAATATTTTCAGTTTATATATGTATGTATATTATATAGCAAACCTTGACCATCCACTGTCATGCGCAAAGTGCCCAGCAGCTTGAAAACGACCGGCGGTTGATGTATCTCCAACATTGGCAGTATGGTTTCTACAAGTCCAGCTTGTATGACAGCATTTTTGTTTGGCTTCGGTATGACAAGATTACGCAACGCACTCAGCAGTGCATGCTGTAGCCGTACATCATCTTTTACGCCGTTATTTTTGGCCAGCACATCGAGTAATTTGTTCATAATCTTATTTTCCACCATATAAATGCAGTGACTGTCGGTACGCGCAAAATTACCCAGTGCAAGCACACCGGTGGTGAGCAGATCGATATCCTCCGAGTCCAGCCAGTCCTCCATGCTCTTCAGCAGTGGCGTCGAGTAAAGATAATGCATTGATTCATCTGTAAATTAATAAAAATAATAATAAATATCAAATAAATTACTACTGATCTCTGTTTCGCTCCCACTTACCTCCGGTGAGTATTAGCACAATCAATTCGCATGCCAGTTTCATGAGCGCACGCGCCTCACTGGTGCTCGCCAAAGTCTTATATTTCTCAAGCAGATTGTAGATCGTCTCGCAGAGCCCATCCTTTGCTAACAGCAATTTCACATCATCATTCTCCGCCTGATAATGCAACAATTCAAGGCACATTTCCGCTAAATCGGGATTTGTGGAGGCAGCCAAAATATGCGACAACTGTATATTGAGATTCGCATCGAAATTCAAATCGGGCGCATTTTCCGTGAGTATGCTCAACAATGGCAGCGTGTTCAATAGCAAATCCTCGTGCTCCTCCACATTACCCATGCCGATTGTAATGATCTGTGTTAGCTTTTGCATAATCTCCAACTCCATGGCGCGTTTGGCCAAACCCTCGCCGCCCAACAGATAATTCGACAGCAAACCGCCGCGCACTTTAATGAACTGCAGCGCGTTCTCCGTGTCGCCAATGTGCGTTATGTCGAGCAGTCGCACGAGCACCTCGTCGCCATGCAGCTCGAGTATGAGATCACGCGCCTCATCGTTCAAGTAGCAAATATTGCCAAGCGCTCGACAAATTTGTATGGGCAACTCCATATTCGCATCGGCCGGCAGTTCGCGTAGACACTTGAGAAACACTTCGATAATCTCACGTTTTGTGAATTTCTTACGTTGCACTTCGGATTTTGTGATTTCGGCAATGCATTTGGCGGCCTCTTTGCGTATGTTCAATTCCGCCGATTGTGCCAGGGCCATGAAGAGATCGGCCAATTCATGTTTGTCGAATAGTTTCGGATCTTTCGTAGCGGATATTTGGGTGAGTAGGTTGTTGGTGTTGCTGTAGTCGTCACTGCTCGTGTTCGCCGCACTCACCGAGGTCGATTTCAGTTTCTCTATTAAATCATCGATTTCGCCTGTGGTTGGAAACAAAAATAAATAAAATTAGTAAATGCCAATAAATAAATGCATAAAATGAGGTTGAATTTTATAGCTTCTAGGAATGTTGCATGCAAGTTCACACACACACAATATACATATTAATTTATTTGTTGGTTGGCTCATAATAATAATAATCCTCATTGCATGCCTCGAAACAGCAATAAAATGTGATTATTCGCAATAACTTGTTTGGCCCAGTTTTGCGAAGACATCAATACCATAACAGTTATATTTGCTTGAATATTGCATGCTTCCAAGTTTAACATGCGCACATATTTTCTGACATTTTCATTGTATTTGCAATCACAAAGCAAGGCTTTAACAAAGAAAGTGTCTACAGAGAGCAAAAAATCGTAGCAATCACGGATTAGTCCTCATTTTGAGTTTTATCTGAAAGTTATTGTCAAGAATATCGCTCTCCATCTGGTCTTCCCACCAGAGTGGAGGTTTTCCTCTTCCTCTGCTTCCACCGGCGGGTACTGCATCGAACACTTTCGGAGCTGGAGTATTTTCGTCCATTTGAACAACATGATCTAGCCAGCATAGTCGCTGTCTTTTTATACACTGAACTATGTTAATGTCGGCGCATAGCTCCATCGTCTCCGGTATACGCAATTGCCAATGTTCAAATGACCATAAATCTTTCGCAAAACCTTTCTCTTGAAAACTTCTAGTGCCGTCTCATAGGATGGCATCATCTGAACCATAAAGCAGATCGGTAATAATGAACCTCTTGTAGAGTTTGATTTTTGTTCGTCGAGAGAGGTCTTTCTTCTTCTTGACTAGCGTAGAAACCGCTTACGCGGTTATAGCCGAGTCCAAAACAGCGCGGCACGTATCCCTCCTTCTGGCAGTTTGGCGCCAATTGGTTATACCAAGCGAAGCCAGGTCCTTCTCCACCTGGTCCTTCCATCGGAGTGGGGGTCTCCCTCTTCCTCGGCTTCCACCAGCGGGTACTGCATCGAAAACTTTCAAAGCTGGGGCACTTTCGTCCATTCGAACAACATGACCCAGCTAGCGTAGCCGCTGTCATTTTATTCGCTGGACTATGTCTATGTCGTCGAACAACACATACAGCTTGTCATTCCATCTTCTGCGGTATTCGCCGTTGCCAATGTTTAAGGGACCATAAATCTTCCGCAAAACCTTTCTCTCGAAAACTCCTAGTGCCATCTCATCGGATGTTGACACCGTCCACGCTTCTGCACCATAAAGTAGGACGGGAGTTTAGAGTTTAGTTTTTGTCCGTCGGGAGAGACTTTACTTTTCAATTGCCTACTCAGTCCATAGTAGCACCTGTTGGCAAGAGTGATTCTGTGTTGGATTTCAAGGCTGACATTATAATCGGTGTTAATGCTGGTTCCTAGGTATACGACTGATTCACTTCGCTTCTTTGACAAGCCAGGTGAGCAGAAAAGAAACTTCAGGGATCTATAAAATGTTTGCTGATATTCCTTTGTAGTCGTTGACGCACATATGAACCTAGGAATCGCCTATAAAATCTTTCGAATAATATATGTTGATCGAAGATTCGGAATATACATTATATAACCGGAGGTCTTATTCTTTTTTATGATTTGAAAAGTGAAGTGAGAAAATGCGATAAAAGTCCGACAAATGCGATACCATTAGATCAGGGGATTATGCAAATGATTGTGTAATGAAATTTATTGAAGGTCACAAAATATGTATGCTTGGCTGGGTAAATTTTAAATGTATACTATTCTCATTTAGAATATTCATATTAGCAGGGGATTTTGTCAAATCTAATCCAAATGATTTCAAATTGTTTCTTGGTCTTCGCCTTAAGAAAGCGATTTATAATACAGTGGAACTTCTTTAAATCGAATCACCATAATCCACCAAAAAAACTTCGAGTTAGAGAGACTTCCGAGTTATAGATTTTTCATTAAAACATAAAATTTTTCAAAAAGGCATAATATGTAGGTTTATACACAGTTTTTTTTGTTTACTTCGCATAAAGTTTTATTTAAATACGTTAAAACGTGTATTCTATAATTTTGTTTATTGCAGTTTGCTATTGTTCGGCTCTTGACCTCTATATTCCAGGCCTTTGTTACATGATTTATGCAATCCATAAGTGTAATATCAAATTTTCGCCTCCATACCATATAGAGGGACTCTTTTAAAATTCTGAATCGATAGTAAAATTTTAAATTTTGTATTATGCCCTGACCAAAAAGTTCGATTTATGGAAAGAAATTTGTATGAAATTTTACTTTTATTGCTACTTCAAGAGTTCGAGTTATGGAACGAGATTGTACTTGATTTCTAAACGCGATTGCCAATTCAAAAGCTCGAGTTATGAAGATCTTCGAATTATAAAAGTTCGAGTTATGGAAGTTCCACTGCATATGTATCTCTATTATACCATGAAGGGTATTTATAGTTTAAACTTGAATACAAAAGGTCTACAGCAAATGCGCAGCAAATTACGCCCAAAAGCATGTTTTGTATACATTTCCGGCATTTTGGACATTATTTTTATGGCTCATGGCTCACAAGTAGTTTCCCATATTCAGTGTCATTGTGTGTATGCTTCCACTTACATATGAGTATACAAATATGTGCTCACCAATTTAATGTTAATTTTCTGGTGGAAAGTTTTTGTTTTCTAATCCCCTAATTAAGTCCTTAAAATCATTTCTAAAGTTCAACGAGTCATTAAAACTGTGATAAGCAGTAAGTAAAGCCAACACACAGTTCAACCCCAAACACAAACACGTCCTTATATATATACAGATCTATATGTATGCATGTGTGTATGTGCACATATGGATATGAGTTAATCCGTGTTCGGACCGAGGGATGTATGCATTCCTTGACTGTTTGGCCGCATTTGTTTACATTATTTTACATCATCAGCCTGAACTCTCCGCTGTATGCGCTACAGTACAAGTACAAGTATGTGTGACAAGTTGGTTACAACAAAAAAAAATTCAAACACACGTTCACTTATCCATGCATACACACACATGAATGTAGGAGTTATAAGCATGTTGTTGTACTAGAATGTAGCTGATATGTGTCTAAATAAATGTCTATAGATATGGCCACACCAACCGGCCTGAGCTGACTCACAAATTGTACCACCAACACCGACACCAACAACAACAGCAACAGCGACAGGAGCAGCAGTCTCATTTGTATTTCATTCGTGCGCATTGACGCCTCGCAGCTCATCTGCTGCTACTTTGCATTTGAGCGCTCACTCGCCCATTAACACATTCAAATACACAGTTACATTCATACATATACATATGCAAAATTGTTGTTGTTGCCTGTCCTGAAATGTCCTCGTTCATTCGACTGCATACGAATTTCTGGCTTAAGTACGGCCAAACGACTTGAGTGTGCTGCCGTGGTGTTGCCAAACGAAGCATACGTAAATGTCGTTTGTCTACGAATGGTCGTATATGTATTTATGTATGTGAGTGAATGTGGCAGTGTTTTCCCAGTGAAAAGTTTTAGAAAGTTAAAAAGAAGGTGTAGTTGATTATTGTTTAAAGCAAACTATTTTAATTTTTAATACCGCACCTAATTATAAATTTAATTTGCAAAAAAAGGCTGACGTAAATTCGGGCAATGCCAAGCTCAATACCATTTTTATAATATCACAAAATAGACACATGACGCTTAAAAGTAGGCAACAAACATGTATAGAATATAGACGCTCAGTAAGTATTTAAAGGCTAATCTTTTATTTGAAGAATTAAAAGATTTTAAATTAAGAAGAGCGAAATCGGATTATTGCCACACCCACAAAATGGCGAAACCCGAAAACCTATAAAGTGTCATAACTAAGCCATAAATAATGAAGTAAAATTTGGTATAAGGGATCGTACTAGGAATGTATCTGGATGTAGTTATTTCTGAAAAGTGGGCGTGGTCGCGCCCCTAAATTACTAAAGTGCGTTAACTCACGCAAACAAAATTTTTTTAATGGAAAATGGGCATGACGTTCATATCCGGTTGCGGCAACAACATATCCAGTTCCGGATGCCCCATAACCGGTCACCTCACAACCGGTTCCGGTAACATCATTTCCGCTTACTCTATATCTAGTTCCGGTAACATCATTACCACATATTCGGTTCCCGTAACAGCACTTTCCGGTAACATCGGTTCCCGTAACATAATATTCGGTTACTCCGTATTTCCGGTAACCCAACGGACCAGAGCAGAGCTTCAGTGTGGAGCACCACCATTTTGAATAGTCATAACTCCGATTTTGATAATCTTGGTGTCATATGAAAGTGAATTTTCATAACAATAACATTAGCGTATTAAAATTAAAGTAAATTTCTTAAAAACTAACAGCTGTGTCTTTTTTAATAAAATGGAAACGGAAAACGTCAGAAACACCAAATTTTACAGAAGAAATGGCAGAGGCAGAGGTATCTCAAAAACTAGTCGACCGATTTCGGTACATAATACTTTCTAGACACTAATGACACGGATAGAAAATGAGCGAAATCGGTTAACAACCACAACTACTTTCCTTTTACATAACTCAATTTTGAATTCCATTTTATTCCTTCACTTTATAATGTATACATAAGGAACCGATGAAGATAGCGGAATAAAACTTTACACAAATAGTATATAGTCTCTCTGGCTTCATTTGTGAAAAAATTGTCGAAATCGGACTATAACTTTTCAATGCCCCTGATATCGAATATAAAGAACTCAGTGCCTAAGGGTAATTTTTCACCGAAAATAACGGTAAATCTCTCAGATATCTTAATTTAATTCAGAGGAAATCTTTTTCTTCTAATAGTGTGTCTCTGTACCAGAAATGGTTAAAACGGGTTATAACTTCTCCTAGCTCCCAATTATAGGTTTTTCAAAAATGCGGTGGGCTTTATTCCGCATATATCGGTTACTATGTGAGACATCTTAGCAAAATTAAGTATAGTCTTGGATATAGTGTACTTTGGTGGTGAAAATGAGTGAAATCGGTTCAAGAATTACCTCAGCCCTCAGAGTCATGTCTGACGAATATGGAGGCTTGGGAATCATTGCAGTATTGTTTTTGGTCAAGAATTCACGAATCAGCAACTAAGTCGCCGAAATAAAAAAAATTGGATTCCCCAAACTCGCGAAATTTTAGAAAATTTCTATAATTTTTTTAAAACAACTTGCAATTTCAAACGTTCATGCTTTAGTTCCAACTTCATTCTCCTAGTAATTTCACACAAAAAACGATTCGTCGTATTTCTTGAGTTTACCTAAACACTTTGGCTTCCAAACGAGTATCCTGGAAAACCTGTTGATTTCCAGAAGTTTATCCTCTAAATTCAGCTCTACTGTGATAACAGCTTTTTGTTAACTTCATTATATTCTCGAACTCATAACCTGTTATAAAAGCAGGGATCGCAACCTGACATATTACACCACACCTTCCAAAGCCTTTTCTTTAATCTTTAAAATCAAGTCACTAAAATCAATCTAACAGCTTTTCCGTCAAACTCCAGTGAGTTCGAAATTCATTACTAGTTACACACATAAACATAAGTACAAAGGCCGAGTGTTTCCAACGTGTTCACTGCTGGGTTCGTAAATTTAACTTTGTTTACTTAATGCACGCTGTGTGGCTACGTGAAACGCCTGGAGATTTCCAGCAAGCGTAGCAGAATAAATAGATGAAAAGGTAAAAAAAAAAGAATAAAGTAAGCAAAAATAGAAAAGGAGCTGAAAGAAAGCAGAAAGTCAATTGCTGCACTTTATTTACACGACGCATCCGTAATATTTTCGAGCGACTGACGCTGGGCGAAGTGGAGCGGTAGTCCTGCCTTTGTGTGTGTGTGTGTGTGTGTGTATTTCTGTATGTAATTGCATATGTACATATTAAGATAAATATCTAAGTTTATGCACTGTTACATTTTGAGTTCATTTTTTGTTGTTGTTTCCATACTCTTTCATGCTTTGCTGTTTTTCTAGTTCATAGCAGCGCCCATACTAGTTTCATTCTGTGCTTTTGTTTACTTCAACTGCTTGCTTTTTTTAGTTTAATCTAAAATACATTGCCGGCACTGCACGTCCCATTTTTATTTCCTTTCCAAGTCATTTGCCTCATTTTCATATATAATCTCCTTTTCTTCGCTCGCTTTTATTTGTACTTTTCATGTCGAACTGCCATATTGCTGGGAGTTTTTTATGCTGTTTTTTGATTGAAACACATTTAATGTGGAGTCCTGATGCAAATACACGCACGCAAACACTGTAACACACACACACAAACACAAACTCATGGCGCAAATGTGTTCTTTAGTTGATCCCGGTTGTCAACCCTATTAGGCCAACTGAAAGGGTGATCCACTTACTTTGTCATCGGAATGGCTGCGCAGTGGGAATAGAAGTGTCGGACTTAATGGTTATTTTCCTTTTTCATTTTCATTCCCCAATTCCTTTTTTTATACGTATTCTGCAATTGTCCTTGGTTTCTCGCTATCAAACCGTCATTAGGATCCCCTAATAGACGCCAATGGTCGTGGTGTTGGCACAAAAGTAAATACGAACAGACATTCGTATGCAATATTGTGTATTGCGTTGCGTGTGTAAACGAACTGTGACCGGTTGCGTTGTAAGGCGTGATGGCGTTAAATTTTTTAAAAAGCTAAATAGAAGCAGACAAAAAACGATTTAGCTTTTTATTACACAATTGCTGTGTCCCTTTGCTCAAAAAAGAAAATGAAATAAACGCAAACATGCGCTTGCTCACCCCGCTCCTCACATAACTTTACGTTCTACGTTAGCAGCGTCCAAGGGCCGCATTTCACTTTTGAATTTTTTGGCAAGTCAATTTTGAACTCTTTCCTTCTTTTTTTTGGAGTTCGCCTATTTGTTTGCAGTTCGCAATGTTTTGATATGCTTTCGTCTCGTTGCCTTCGGCTGCTTGTGAAAACAATGCGGGGAAAATGTCAATTTCGCGCCCAGTCGCCGCTTTTGTTTACTAACCTCCAGGGCTATTTTCGTAAGTCCACAAGCTGTTCGGTCCACACTTTGATATTGAAAATTGCAATGTATCGATTCCAGTTAACTGGATTTCATGTTTAAATAGTAAATATGGCGTTGAATTTAAATCTCAGAGTCTGAAGTATTCGGATTGTTGCGACGCAGTGAGTTTTTCATTCCAAGCCATTGTCTAGTCAATGAGTCTCTAACGAGCTCTGAGAACTTATTGTTTTACTCGTAGTTATGAAAGAAGAATTTAGATGTTTAGTAGTAGGATGTACAACATGACCTAGCCAGCGTAGCCGCTGTCTTTTCATTCGCTATGAACTATGTCAATGTCGTCGTAAAAATCGTACAGCTCATCGTTCCATCGTCTGCGGTATTCGCCGTTGCCATTGTTCAGAGGATCTTACGCAAAACATTTCTCTCGAAAACCCCAAGAGTCGTCTCATCGGATGTTGTCATCGTCCACTCTTCTGCACCGTAAAGTAGGACGGGATTGATGAGAGACTTGTAGAGTTTGATTTTTGTTCGTCGAGAGAGGACTTTACTTCATTCAATTGCCTACTCAGTCCATAGTAAGTAGCACCTGTTGGCAAGAGTGATTCTGCGTTGGATTTCAAGGCTACATTGTTGGTGTTGTTGATGCTGGTTCCCAGGTATACGAAATTATCTACGACCTCGAAGTTATGACTGTCAACAGTGACGTGGGAGCCAAGACGCGAATGCGCTGACTGTTTGTTTGACGACAGGAGATATTTCGTCTTGTCCTCATTCACCACCAGACCCATACGCTTCGCTTCTTTATCTAGTCTGGAAAACGCAGAACAAACGGCGCGGTTGTTGCTTCCGATGATATCAATATCATCAACATGCATACGCCAGCAGCGGTACACTCTTGTAGAACTTTATACCTTCTCTATTTAGCGCTGCAGAAATTGCTTATTTTTTCCAGCAATAGATTGAAGAAGTCGCACGATAGTGAGTCACCATGTCTAAAGCCTCGTTTGGTATCGAACGGCTCGGAGAGGTCCTTCCCGATCCTGACGGAGCTTTTGGTGTTGCTCAACGTCAGTTTACATAAGAAGAGATATTGCAGTTATTAACAGTTGATATTGAGTCATTTTGACAGGACAACTACCAATGATTTCTCAAAATCATTAGCGATTTTATGACATATGACTTTGGAGCATTTAATAGCATGATCGGTCACTAATATATAGTACGTTTTAGTCATGCAGATCCGAAATAAGACGTTTTAAGTACAATACATAATATAGTAGAACCACGACCAAACTCTTTAACGCTTGCATCATTTCCTCCTCCTCTAAAGCCCAGCATTTGCCAGACTGAGATTGAAACAGCTTCGGCGAATCTAGCGAATTGGCTAGAATTGACATTAGCTGACTGCAAAATATTATAATAGATGACAAGCGCTTTATCGAATCGTGAGAGTCTTTCTGATCCATTAGTAGTTTTTTGGTATTATAAAGGACAGCGCTCATAACTGTTCAAGTGAGATGTTCCTGCTTATGCATAGATCTGCTCATAACCAAATTAACCATAATGAGCTGTCAACACAATCTCTTGTACTGAATTCAATTCGCTAACTTTGTTGTTGCTTTCACGTATATAATTTTGACAAGAGAGCAGGACTGAAAGATAGCGAACGAATCGAAGACGACTATTTATTATTACTATATAGAAGCTATTAACCCAAACTGAAAGCGTTTAAAGATTAATATACATATTAATATATATATATGAAAGGTAATACCAGTACGTCAATAAAGAAACAAAATATATATGTATTTGCAACACCTTTGAAAGAAGTTGAAGTCTTTTATTTATTTATTATTGCAGGTTTATAGAAATTAATTTTAGATCAATTGAATTGACACTTATAAGTATTAATACTATTTAGATAATAGATCTCGTATAATTGATTTCTAAAGCAATGCCGAGTAAATGAAGTACGCTTTTAAGTTTTATGGGCTCATAAATTTTGAAGAGTGTACATACATATAATTTTTTCGGCCTAATATGCAGCCGTAGTCAAGACATCGATAATTATTTGCTTTCATTTATATATTTATTTGTGTAATTAAATTGAAATACATGAATGTACGTGTTTGTTTGATATTTTATGATTACCAATTCACAACAATTTTTATGAGCACATACGATGCATTAATAGCGTAATATCAACAACTCCCAATAATTCTAATTCGAGTAATTATGCACGAATGCCGCACGTTTTCATTTCCAATTCGATTCGACAATACAGTTCCATACATTCGCCGGCGTCATCAACCAGCATACACACTTAGTAAAGCGAATAGCGTGTTATGCCAATTTTCGATAGCTTCTCGCATGATGGCATTTTCAATGCCTGCGCCTGTGCGAACTTCATGCTGCTGCCGTAGGTGCGTGCACGTGACATCATGCCTTCACCTGCGTACCGACGACGTGGTGCAATCAGCCAAGTCGCCGCAACAACCACCACGTACAATAACAATGCCAGCAACAACACCACCGAATGTCGCAAATCCGGTGATTGTGGAAGTGAGGTTAAAGTTGGTCACAGCGGTAAGTGGTTGATGTGAGAAGAAGTGTTGTTGGTTACATACAGCCGATAACCGAAAAGTAGAGGGAAAGTTTGTTGTTGTAGTTTTTATTGTTATTTGTCTGTGTTTTTGGCCATAAATATTTATGATTACTTACGGTAGCTGCGTTCGCGATAACAGTTTTGCTTCATCGTATAGATGAAATCCTCCTCAACGGAATTCTCTAAACGTCCCAATGAGCCCTGATAATCGCCGCCGAAGCTTGACTTTACATAATATGGCACGGAGAGGTGTTGCGTCTCACGTTGCACGGGATATTTGCTATTAGCATATACATACATACATACATACATATGTGGTTGCAGAAGTGGTGGTTTTGGTTTTATTTTAAGTGACGAAGAAAATTGTGGTTAGTCTTAATTGACTTGAGTATAGTTGCAAAAGATATATAAACATATGAATGAAGGAAGGGAAAAACAACAAAAAATGCAATAAATACAATGCCAATGGTATGAAGGTAGAGCGGCACACACACGCACACGCACCTATCCACCACCAAGTGTACTCCGGTTAAATAGCACGCAAAAAGGAATGTGCAAGAGCGCGGGAAAGCCACGATATTGAAACGCGAGCGACAGGTGACAGCTGGCCAGCGGTTTAGTGGTGGCATTAATTTTTAATTCTGTTGTTTTTTGTACTTTCTGCCTACCTCAGCTGGCCCTGGTTCAGGGCAGAGAGCAACGCTGTGCAGATTTCCCAAATCCATTTATAGCCGATGTTTACTTTCACAACAAAAGTATTTACTATTAAAACCATGAATGCCTCCGCTTACAGGGTGGGTAATTGAAGCACTTTTAAAGCATTTTCTAGCAATATTAAGTAATGGGCGTTATATTGACGTCATTTCGTCGAGAACTATCTACTTCTATGAACATCGGGTTTTCAAGGAATCGCGACAGGTTAGGTTCTTAAAGTCGTAGATCACTGCAGTCACGATGGTTTAATAATATAAAATATATTATAGCCAACTACTAAATATATTATAACCACCTAAGGCAGTACAGTTCAAACCTAATCAGCAATGGCGTGCTGAACCGGACTACAACAGTTTTAAAACGGACTGGTCTACCAATGAAAACAGGATACACCTAAATAGGATGACGGGACACAAAAACTACTCAGGAAACGAACTGCCCGACAAATTAGCTTGATCAACAGCAGCAACGCGACTGCTGGGTACTGAACCGTTTTTGGCAGTTGGACCATATATGTATGTACTATCAAGGAGATGTTCCGAATGAAGGAGGTTAGAACGAGAAAGGCACTGGCAGCTGGAAACCAGTTTGCGACAGGAAAAATTAGTACTGGAAGGATACAATACCAAAGGAATCTCATAGACTAATAAACTACCGAAGGAGTAAACTTAGCAGATTGGCAGTTCTCTGCAGTACACTGTAAGCTCAAGAAACACCCATATACCTTGGACTTAGACTCGTTGAACTATGGTAACCACGAATAAGAGTCCTCTGTGGTTCATATAGTTGTTACTACTAAAATAATTTTGAAAACTCCTACTGATTACGTTTTTACGTTTACGTTAATTACGGACTTATACCGGACACGCAAACCGGACTGACTTGGTAATGTTGATTGAGTCTTTAGAAAGCTTTGCACTTGGTTTAAATGTATTTTACACCCATTTTGTGTTCAATGAAACCTTGGGCTCAATGCAAGTAAAGAAAAATGTGGAATTATATGAAGAAGAAACAAAAGGCATAAGATACAAAAGCAACAAATTAACACAAGAAACTCAAAGAATCAATAAGAATTGTGGAATTCAACACCAAACACAAAACTCACCTCGACTGCACCAAACTGTAGAGGGGATCAGATGTAAGGAATGATGAAAACATCGAAATCAAAATCAACACCAAAATCAAACCAAAAGCCAAGCTTGGCTGTTGATTACGCTCCTGGGGTTGACGTTGATTTGCCGGCTGATAGGGCGGTCGTTGTGTTGGACGTGCATGGGTCGTGAAATTGCCAAAGAATATATTGAAAAGCTCCTCGGCGGACATGTCATCTCTGAAAGCCGACTCAAAACTGAAAGCATTTTGGAAATAAGCGCCATTGTAGTGTTCATGCTGATGATTGGCAGCCAAATTCGTGGCGCTACTGCCGTGTGCCGTCAACGTATTCGCACCGGATGCGTCGTACTCCTTGCGACGTCGCTCATCCGTGAGCACTGCCACTGCATTGGCCAGCAATTTGAAAGCTTCGGCAGCGCCGGGCGCCTGATTTTTGTCCGGATGCAGTTGCAATGCGAGTCGCTTGTAGGCGCGTTTAATAACCGTATCTGTGGCGTCACGTGAGACATTCAAAACCTGATAGAAATTCTTGCATTTATTTATGCGCTGTACCAAATCGAGTTGGTCTCTGGTATAACCATGTGGCACACTTGCATCGGCATTGTTGTTGTTGTGGGAATTTTGACGACGTCGACGCAAGGGTGTAGGCGAATCACCGCCGTATGTGGCATTGGCTGCTGAGTCACACCCCGAAGTGCTAGCACCTTCGCTGCTTTGCTGTTGCGTTGCCGAATGCGCTTTTAATTTGGTTAGCAGATCTTGCAGCTCGTCGGCTTGCGAGTCGGGATAGAGCTCTTTGGCCTTCTTAAGCAGTTTAATGGCATTATCATAGTTGCCGTTGTTGATTTCACGCAATGCAACGTTGATGTAACGTTGTGCTTCCTCTTGTGCCGCTGCCATCGGTGTAGGCTTTGCTGTTTTCGGGCACGTTGTTGTTGTTGTACTAGTTGGGGTGTTAATTCCGTCAGCAGCTTGTTTGAATAATAACACAAATGGTTTGCACTTTATTGCTCTGTGAATTTTTTATATTTTGTTTTTTGTTTTTGTATTTGATTTATTTGGTTAAAAGTTTCGAATTGCGTAGGGAAATGTATTTGGATGAAAGTAACTGTGCGTGTTTATGAGAGTGTCTTAATTTAGAAATTACATCTAGCGTAAACACTTATACAGGGACTGTTATACATTTCGGATAGTTCAACAAAAACTTTCTGTGAATTTCCAGCAAGAATGCTTTAAATCTAATCAACAATTAGTTTAGGTTTAAAGCACAAACACCCACACATAAACATGTGTAAATCGTACACAACCGGTACCTTTAAACTACTGTCGTTTTTTTTTTCTTCGTACCAATATTAAACCGATTTGACTTCCAATTCCAATATCTACAATATATTCGCTTTACACAAGTTTAGTTTAAGATACTGCTTCCATACAATTACACACACACAAATACAGCGACATTTAACGAAATAACGAAAATATAATCAAACACTACACGTTCAGAAAGATCGCAAGGAACATGAAGGATAATGATGGCATTTGTAAACACGAAAATATTAATTATTATTCATTTAATATCGAAAAATTTTCAAAAATCTCAAAATTTGATTGAAGTTTCGTAGCATTTGTATGGCTTGAATTGCTCGAAAAGAGTACACAAGCACAGGTTGATAAATGAGCAACAAAAATATTTTATTATACACTGTTAGACACGGCTTAGCCGCACACATTTTTCCTTCGATTACACTTACTTGGAGCGAGATTTTGCTAAATTACATAGACTCCCACTATAATTCAATGACGGGCCGGATATATGAAGTTAACGCAAACAAAGGAAGCAGAACACATTACTGAAAATATTTTTCATTTTATTCTAATAAGTCTAATATTTACACTCACTAAAAGTATAAGTTAAAAACAAGCTATTTTTGTTTTTTAAATAAAATTTTTTGCGTCTATTCTAGTGACAAAAAAGGGCCTTCTTTTAATAATAATTTAACATTTTTGTTATTAGAAGTATGTAGAACACTCGCTATTTTGTGTTTGAAAGCTAATTTATACAAGCTTTCAATGTATTTACCAGTTAAACATAACTATTCTATACATCATAATTTAAATTTTTGGGAAATTCCATCATAATTCTCCTAATGATTTAATTACAATTTTGCTTCGCTTTTATGACTGAGTAACGAACTAAGGGATATTCAAATTATAATTTAAATAAAAAGTGCAATAAGACGACGAATCCATTTAATTGCTACACATAATGACAACTTGAAATGAAAAAGAAAATTACGTTAAACAGGACAAATGCAAACGAGTAATGAGGGGTTAAACTCGCTCGGTATGGAATACGTTTTAGCGAGTGTAAAATATCGCTGAAAGTGTTTAACAACACTGCCAACAGTTTATCTGGTAAATCATATGTTGCTTGTATATTGATGTTTGACAAAATCATAAAAATTAAGAATTTTGAGTTGTCGTTGTTATTTAATTTAAAAAGTTTAATATTTGCCGTCATTAGTGTAAAATTTAAAGCTTAAGTTAAATGCGATCGGCGTTCCTAGTTTATTTTCAGTTGCTTTGTGAACATTTCTTTATTTCCGTGTATAATTCTTTGGTGTGGATTTCTTAATGCTTTTACAGACCAACGACAAGTGAACAAAATTAGAATACTCTTGCAAACTACTGATGCTCGGGTATAAAAAATACAGTGAAAATGATACAAGCAAACAAAAAAAGTTCAACAGCTTTAATCTAACGAGGTGGCCCACTAAATTTGTAAAGCTCTTTCATGGAAGATATAAAAAAAAAACATAAAACCCTCAAACAAAAACAAAAAAACATAAAATTTCGGTATGCAAGTGAGCATTTCCATGTAACACAACCGACGGGGTTGACTGAGCGCAGCACATGCCAGGGTGGTGTATGTTGAAAAAAAATCTTATTAGCAATAAAAAACAACTTGCAGCAATTCATAAGCAACAACGTTAAGCATCAACGACGCCGAGCCACAACATTGAATGGACTGAGCAGCGCTTACAAAAGCACCAACAATTGGCGGGCGGATGGAAACTGTTGGCGCTGCCAGCCAGTTAAGCTATTTAATAAGTGAACAAATAAAGCATGGCAGCTAAAGGGCAATCTAATTTAACCCTCCGTTGTAACGTACGCCTAATGGTAGGCAACAAAAACTGAGCATCGGCGGCGACTACGGCAGCAAATGCGGCACAATTACTGCGATGCCACATAAATTTCTGAAGTGAATTTCAGCTAATCTAAGTAATCTGCGTGAAATGAATAAACCCCCAGCACAAACACAGACACCAACGAGAAATAATGGGCGCAAACACAAGCACACGAACACGCGTGCAACGTGCAGTTTCTTCGAGAAATCCTTGCAGGTTACACACACAATACACAGAGTTTGCTATTATGAGTTGAATAGTTTCTTTTTGTTAGCTCACTTGCTTGCCTGCTTACTTGACTTGACTTGACTAGCGTGTGTATAGTCATAGATATTTCTTATCAGCAGCAAATACAAATAAGCCACCACCACCACCGCATTGGTGGCGCAAGGATGTCGGCTTTTTTACAATAGACTGGCAGTTGGCAATTGTTGCGGAATATATTGTGTAAGCAGAATACAAATGTACAATTTATATATATATGTATGATGGTATGTATATAATAGTTTTAACTATAGTGAAGAAAAGCGCTGAAGCGGCATTATAAGCGTTAACTAGCATTCGTCCTTGCTCGAACGAGGAACAGTGAGTTATTCACATAATCAAGATGAATGTATTTAAGTAAAATTTATTGGAAAATTATATACTCATTGCTTTCATTTACTTAATTTATGAAGATTTTTATCTACTGCCGGAAAATTATATGTAGATTGTTTTCAATTTTTATGATCTATTTCTAAAAAGCAAAATTAGCAATTTTCAATAAATTAAAAATATAAAATATTTTTCTTTTACAAAAAAATGTCCGCGTTTCTAGCTATATTTGTTTCTAGATTGTTTAGCAGAATTCTAAGTATCGTTAAAATCCGACAATCGCCGGAGAGCATTAAGAACATAAAGCAATATTTTATATGAACATATATTGTTGTTGCAGTGGCAGAGAACATTCTCGAAATAATTTTGATGAACATTCCAGTTCTTAGTCGGTTGAAATTCGAGCCCGTTCTTTTAATGTAGACCCAACCGTTGTGAAAACCTAATCAAAGAAACAAATTATGTTAAAATCCATGTTAAAACTTTTTTTCTAAGAACTCGCAAGGATACAACAATACCCATTCAGTTTAAATATTTCTTGATTCAGTCTCTAATGCCCTCAAACAACACAATGTATTGACTTCGTCGCCGTCTTTGTGTTGGTGGTTAGTGTTGACAGCCGCTGTCAAGTGCTATGTGGGCCTGCTGTGCCGCACATCACATACTAGACACACACAAAGGACCAATTAAAAGGTGGTAAGCGATGGCGGGGGGTTTGCGACTCGCACAGCTTCACTTGGTTATTGAGCACAGCTGTTACTGTTGCTTAGAGAGAAAGCCAAACGCAATGAGACTGTTTGGCGCGCACAGTGTGTGTTTGCTCAGAGCATAAACAGATTGAATGCATATAAATGACGAGGTATAACTTTCCTTCACACAAGCGCTCGCTCCATCAACATCACCACCACCGCCCTCATTGTGGCCACGCGCACATTGCCATTGGCGTTTACTCGGCTTTTTATGATGAAGCTTCGGTCACATACCACTGCATACATATATATACATTCATATGTACATATGTCGAAGAGCTGATGCTAAAGCTTCACTTCGTATGCGGCGTCAGGAATCTGAGTGCGTGCTGCCTTGGGGAGCGGTGTCTCAACTCCACATGGATACGCATACATGTATCTACATATAAGCACACGTGTTTGTGTCTAGAATAGTCTGTACGTCTATTATGTAACATAGTTTATGAATGGCAGTGCTTACAAGGATGACGAAGCTGGTGCTACTAAGGGCTGTTGACTATTGCTTGTGTTCGCTTGCTGTTGATGCTGCCTTCTTGATCCTCAAGGCGTCGGGGAAAAAAAATGAAAATGTAGAAGGATGTGTTGTTGATGTAAAGCATAAGTTGTTATGTTATTTGTGGGTATGTGGTAAGCAAGCTGCTGACAGTCGGCATTGATTTTGTTGTTCATACATACTACAGGCGTGCAGCTACACGCACAGCAAACATACATACATTTGTATGTAAATATGTACGCTCATAGGCTTGGGATTGTTGTGCTTGCTGTCGCCACTCTTGTCCTTGTTGTAATTTTTCCATTTTACATTTTGTTGATTTTCACTTTCCCCCCTCTGAGCATCCCATATTTTATTCCCGTTTTTATTGACATCGCATAAATGCATCCACATGAGTGTACAGCCATACGTGCATCTATGAAGTGGCAAGCCACTACAGCCATTGCACTTTTGCATACATTTGCGTCAAGTAGCCATACATACATAGAAAATTTTTCATGTGCAACTTGTAGACTTGACAACACTTGCTACTAAAATTGAGTTTGAACTTTATTTTCGTTTTTTATTTTATTTTTTACCTTACAAATGGCACTGGCACTGGAATGTTGTTTGTAAGGCAAGAAATTCCCCAAAAAACTTTAAAACTTATTTTCGTAGAATTCAGTAAGAATTTGGTAAGGGTATAGATATGGAGGAGATATTAGAGCTTTCTGTACGACAAATAATAATTCAAATTATGTTCAAAAATCATGAAAATTTGCACAAAAACCAACATGAAGCTCTTGTTTATCTCTCCTCTGTTTTTGATATCATCATCTATACACACATACAATTGTATATGTAATATTAAACACATACTTATATAGTATTCATTTATTAGAAACTTGGATAATTGAATATTATTTTAATATGCAACAACAAATAAAACTTACATAGTGTGTATACATGCATAATATGTCGTGAAGAATATCGACCAAACACACTTAGTGTGCCAAAAAATTAAACATACACACATGTTTCTACCACGACTTCATTAAATACTTTAAATTGCTTAACTCATACTCAAGTTTCTCTTTTTCACTTTTCAATAGTTCTTTTTACAACACTTAATTTTGTCATTGATTTCATTTCAAAGAATATCCAATCAATGTTTGTTTTATTTGCCGTGAAATAGTTTCGACTTACAAAATTTTAAAACTACAAACATATTTTTGCAATGCAGTTTAAGAAACCAGAAGTATATTTTTTAGTAGGAAAACGTATCACTGATGATTCATTTTGCGATATAATTGTATTACGAGAAACCAAAGACCTAATACCAGTACTCATAATTTAACATGTTATCACAAATTTGGTAATTGAATTTATTTGAAATATTTGACCGATATATAATATAATGAAATATTTTTGCATTAGAATCCTGCGAAATACGCTGCCCACAATGAAACCACAAATTCAAAAATTTAATTCAAGAAACTTGCTGAATATGTGGTCAAATTTTACAAAACTAAATTTGAAGTAAAATAATACTGTGAAACTGGATAGAGATTGAATGGGTCACATTTTCAAAGAAAGCTTCATAACTGTTTGCTAGTTAGAAAATGTGATGGATTAAATCTCAACTGCAATAATTAAAAAATAATAGATATACACAATATCAAATTAACCAAATATCGCTTGAGATTTTCTTCGGAACTTTTCACAAACATATGACTTTTCAATTCCAAAAGGTAACTCACTAATTCACCTGTATTCTGCTTTTACAAAGAAAATGCATTTGTTTAATGAAAATGACTTATTGAGTGATGTATTTACCGGTAAAATGGTATAGGATAACGATAACAATGAGTTAGATGGGAAAATTGCAGCACTCGTATATTATGCGCTCATGCTTGCATCGCAGATACGAGGGAAAACTGTGGTAAATATTGATTTTTCACACCAGTATATAATAGCACAACCGGAGATCTCGTGAATTTTATTCAATTAACACCGAAATGTAGCATTAGACCATCGATTGGAAACGGAGCAAAAAAAACACATACATACAAAATTTAAATCTCCCAGTGTATGGGCATATCTAAGTTTAAGCATGTGCCCTAAAAATGTAAAAAGCCAAAGTTATTTAATTTTTTATGGCAAATACTGGCATTACCAAATCATTGACTACAGCAGCAGGAGAAGAAACTAAAGGTACTTCAAATAATAAATACGACTAATGTAAATAAACATAATTCAACTGGTAATGAAGTATACATATTTCTGTATGATGCTACTGTTGCATGCATGGAGTTAGTAAAAATAAAAACCTAATAGCAAGCAACAAACCGATTGAAATTTTGCTTTTGTTTATTTTGAGTAAGATAAACACAACTGCAGCAGACGCAGAGTGCAAGTCTCTGCAGTCAATTACACCCATTTTTTCACATAATCATTTCAGTTTAAGCTGTTCAAGAAGTTATATAGCTAACAACACTAATAGCTAGATACGCTAGAGATATTTATGCATTTCCTATAATGTTGGAATTTGTGAAAATGCATTCTAAAAATTCTTTGCTTGGTGCATACTTACTCGCCATGATATTTGTCTGCTTGCTTTCCTGGTTGATGTTTTGCTATTTGGTGTTACTTCTTTGGTTGCCGCTGGTCTGTCAATATACACACAAATGTTCCTTCCGTTGCTTTTCTTATTAGCAACGTTACCGATGTAATTGAAGTAAATGTATATGATTTAAAACAATTTACACGTAATACTTTGTTTTATATTTTTCTGTTGGATCTTTTATTCTGTATTTTGTTTATTTCTCGACTTTTGCCTGATACCAACTGATTCTCTAGCGTTCAGAAAACAACGCTGTACGCTATTTTATTCACAATTAAATCGCTTACTCTTTACCGCATATCACTTCTTTTTCTATCACATTCACTTTAAGATTAGATTTTATGACTTTTATTAACTTATTTTATTTTAATTTATTAAATACAGAAATCGTCACGCACATTAAACATCAGTAATTTTTACTTCTTTCCTGCAACACAAACGATAGAACATTGATTTGTCTCCCTCTTTTTGTCTGGCCAAAATACCATTGCCCAGTGTTGCCTAATTTTTTTTTCGCAAAGGGGATAAATATTTCTGATCGCATATATAACTTTTTTAACAATTTAAATTAAATTAATTCTTGCGAGTTTTTTATTTTCTATGTATGTATATGATATATAATTGAGATTTCAGGAACTAAACAAAAAAAATACATTTTTTTTTTTAAATTACATTATTGCAACGAGTCAAGAAGCAACATTGAAATATGAAAGTGCTGCGCCTTTTTTTTAATTTTCTACTTCTAACTTTTTAGATTTGAATAAATTAAATTAGAATTCTGACAATAGATTTATATATTTTTTATCATAAAATAGTTATATGACACAAGCATGGCAAGTTTGTAATATTTTAATATTCAAATTTTTTTGTCAAAACTCTTTTTTTGATCTGGCCATTTTGTTTAAGAACCATTGGGCAACATCAAATTAATCCAGCTGATCTGCGTTTTCCATCGAAAACGAAAATATTTTTTATTTGTGGTTTTTATGAATAACTTTAAAAATAGGTTTATTTAATAAATACAACCGTAAGAAGGACGAGAAGATGACAGAGAAGAAATTTAATTCTAAAATGCCATCTGCTTCGGCCTCAGCTGTGAACAACAGCAATAATAGTAATAATGCAGCTGCTGCAAAGGCCGAAAGGGAGGAGCGCCTCAGATCAGCACTCAAGGCATTTGTTCTCAAGGAACGTCAACGTAAGAAAGAAGGTGCGTTTCTATTTGGGATATTGTTCAACAAACTTGAATGATTCATAAATATCCATTTCGATTTACAGAATATGATGCAAAAGAAGAGGAGGAACGCCTGCGAAAGGAGCGTGATGAGCTTGATCACCAAAATGATGTATCACTTGAAGATACACGTGACAAAATTTCCAAACTTGATCAACAAATTAAAGATTTGCATAATCAGAAGCAGCAGTTATTTTTACAGTTAAAGAAAGTATTAAATGAAGATGAAAATCGTAAAAAACAACAAAAAGATAACGAATTATTCGCTATGCAAGCTCTGCAAGTACAGCAAGTAAATGTTGCACCGTTGCCGCCACAAGTGTTCATACCGCCTGTCCGTATGCAGCACCATCCAATACCCATTGTACCCAAGGTATGAATATGAAAAAAAAAAATATATTTGTTTTTAGTTCAATATAATTATATATTACATATTTAACAGCCTGTTGCGAATCAACCTGTCAAACGTACTCGCAGTCCATCACCTCCGTCGCATCAAACATACTATAAAAATGCGGCCTACGCCCCACCGAGTAAGTAATGCATCTGGATTTAATTAATTTTTACTGCGTGTCAAACAGCAATAATATAGTTTTTTTTTTATACAAATATTATATTTTTTTTTTCATTATTTGCAGAACTCGATGATGGGCGACGCGGTGCTGAATATTCCCGTGTTGCTTGGAGTAGTAGTAAGAGTTGAAATTATTTGATTTTTTTTTCTTCACTAAAAACATTTTTTTCTTTAGAACCACCTGCACAATATCAAGGACCCGGTGCATTGTTTTATCCTGCCACAGGCAATGCACCACAACCACCACCAGATGGTCGTGGTCCAGCTATAATATATCCATATGGCTTATCAATACGACAGGGCTTCCAATTGGAAATGCAGTTAGCGCCTTCTGTACCGGTCTCAAAATCAGATCAGGCATCGTCGAAATCATCACAAGTGTATCCACTTAGCCTGGATGCGCCACCCATCTCGCAATCTGGACCCGTATCATCTGTACCACCAGGTGTACAAGCACAAAAGCCACAAGTTACAATGGAGAAAATCGGTGAACGTTATCACCCTGATGTAAAACATGAGGGACCATCAAGTCATGGACCACCACACCAATTGCCAGAGGGTGTGGTATACACACCAATGATGCCTGGCATGGCGCTACATCCAGGCATGATGCAAATCAGTAGCAATCCAGGGCAGGTTAGTAATCAAATTTCGTTTTAGTAGAAACTGTTGTAAATTAAAACATTTTTTTCACATCAACAGAATCCCAAGTCAGCGTCGAGTATAAACCAGGGTTATGCTACTGGCCGTGGCGCTGCTGTTGCACATGAGCATATGGCGCGGCAACCGCAAATAATGCAGGGACAACCGGGACAGCCACAACAACAACAAATTAATTATACCAGACGTATGTACTAAATGGAAAATGCGACATTTAAAATAAGTAAATCTCTAGTTCTACATAAGTGTACAAGTAAATGTAACGGTTTTTACAATATCCAATGTATTATTTAAATCACATGGTGAATAAAAATATGTATTACATACATATGTATGTATACCCGTGCAAATACGAGTTGAATGTATAATTAAATTTACATTTATTGTATTCTGCAACCTTTGGAGTAGGGAAATATCAGTCTAAAATAATTAGTAATACATCTAAATGCATTAATATATATTCATATCATTCATAAAAAGCGCAAGTTATTAACACCCATACATCGCATGCTTCTTTCCGTCATGTTTTGGCTATGTTGAACTATAAATTAAAAAAAAAATTCTGTGGTAAGAATAAGCGAAATACTTCCACGCTGACAATTTGTATATAATTCTAAATAAGGAATTTAATTGAGGCATATATACATATATGTAAGCAAACATATTCTAAACAACCCTTCGCGGTTAGGCCCTATACCATATACATATGTATGTATGTAAGTTCATGTGATTGGTTGAATTCTTTTGATTTCCATGTCACGTATACGCAGTGCTGAATACAGAAGTTCCTTATTTAAAGACAATCTAACAAATTTCTTAACTCCAATTCCAACAACAAGCGTAGCTAAAGCAGATAGTTTGGCGTAAAACACATTTCAACTATAAATTGCTTAGTTAAGCACGTTTTTCTCATATGCAATATGTAAGCTGACGAGCACACATCCGTTTCTCAATGTAAAACAACAGATTATGGAATATATTATCCATAAAAAATGTTTGGTGTTTGTTGCTGTTGTCGCGACAAAAAATTCACCAAATAATTTTAGGAATGTTGCCGAGACGACAGTCTTGAGTAGAATAAAAATCTGCTCCCGTTCCTGTTACGCAGACACGACTTTCGTGGGAGCGGAGAATGATGATATCATTTTCAGAGTAGTCACAGCCTAAAAGTCAAAACGCTTAACCCGAAATGAACCACGATTATCATATGGTAAAAAGTTCTAGGCAGTACCGGGTTAGCTTTTCTAGTAAAATACAGTGTGATAAAAAAATAACGGGATTTTTTAAATTTCATATTGACCAAAAGTCCAATTGTCAATTTTTTTATTAAAATTCCACAAATTTTTCAAAAGTATGCTTCGCTTCTATGCCTATGGCAGCCGCTAAGGCTGGGCGTGTTTTTATGAGTTTGACGATTTTCGTTTGTTAAAAGCTCACACTCCGTTGCTGGAATTCGGGAATTCTTGGTCAAAACCGTATCTATGACTCAGCTTACATATTCACCAGACATTTTTCTGTGTGACGTTTTTCTATATCCAAAAATAATGAGAACCTCAAAGGGCTGTCTTTTCACAAGCGTACAAGCATTGAAAGGGCTAAAGACTATCCCGAAAATCGATTTTGAGAAGTGTTTCGACGATTGGAAGAAGCACTGGCATAAGTTGAAAATATCGAATGGGTACTATTTTGAAGGTATACAAATGAATAACTTTTTCAAAAACGAAAATTCCCGTTATTTATTGAACACACCATTTTTTTTTTTGAAACTTGTGAAAAAAAAATAAATTTTTTTCAGCAGAAAAAATAGCAGTAAATTTCTCATTACAAATTCGACACTATTGCGGTTTCATAAGGAAAAAATTCAAATCTACAATTTGAATAACATTTTTAGGATCCAAAATTTTACTTTAAGCAAAACAAAAAATGAAAATTTTTAAACTCACAAAAACAAATTTAATTAGACTAAAAAACAATGAATATTTAACCAAAATTAATTAAAAAAAAAAATAACAAAAACAAAATAAATAAATCAGCCAAATATAATAAATGCCCAAAAAATCGATTTGTGGCAATGCAGCTGGGATTTTTCGTGTGTAAAAGTCATTTTTGGGGCCACTTGTTTTTGGGCTCATTGTGGGAGCGACCAAGAAATAATAATTATAAAAAACCGGTTATAAGAGTTGAACGAAAAGCGACTAATTTCAAACGGCGGCAAACGCGTTACTTGTAAGCGTGTTATTAAAAGCGTATTTTTCACAACTACATACATAAAAATTTACAAAATGTAAATATATAATTGTATTTGCTCATACTCATGCTCATACATATGTATATTTGTATGTAGGTAGGTAAGTAAGTCAATAGCTTAAAGGCGCTGTGGCGCGCTTTTCCGGCGCAAGCAGCTTTTCCGTCACCAGACACGTACACACTGCCAATTGTTTATGCACTTACGTAAACATACATACATACATACATATAAGCTGGTATATAAGCTGTGTATATATAAGCTGGTTTATTGTATATTTTGCTTGCTCACTTTGACTGCAATCGTACGCAAATGTATTTTTTTTTCATTTTATGTAATCGGTCATAGTCAGCCAGTAATAAACTGGGAGAAAAACAACAACAACGAGGCAAACAGTTAACAACCGTTGCACGACGGGAAAAATGATCAAAACAAAAGCGAAAACATACAATTTATCAATGCATTTTTGTTAGAAATAAAAAGTGGTTTATTTAGTGTTGTTGTTGTTATTGTTCATTGTAGGTGATTGCGAATGTGTGTGTGTGCACACGCTTGAAATAAACAATTGTTGCTTATGCGGGCGTGGTAGCGTACATATTTTTAATTTAGTATGCTTGAAGTTTCCATTTGCACAGGCGTATGTATGAATGTGTGTATGTCTAAATTGTTGTTGTTTGTTAATACATGTACATATGTATGTATATGTCTAAAATTTATTTTTGCTTCTTTCATTAAATTTTTAGAATTAGCATATTCTAATTACGCTTGTGCATAAATATATCAATATTATATTATTTTATTATATACTACATTAATTCAGATAATATAAATATTAAATTATATTAATTATTTGGAGCATGTGTACCTGACATAAATACTTTTAAATATTTTTTAACAATTCAAAGATGAAAGAACCATAATTGTATTGATTATTAGTAAATCCGAATGATAACCTTTCCACCTTCTTATAGGCCTTGCTGAGCCGCTGAGTTTATTTGTCCCTGATGGCTGTAAATTAAATGCATTAAAGCAAAATAAGATGTGCGCTATCAGTGTGAATAAAAAAAAAAACATTTGTGCAATATTACTGTAAACAAAATGTTTTGATACATTAAAAATGTTTTTTTTTTTTTTGAAAAAATAAGAAATTTGAGTTATGGTCAAGACATTTGTACCGGCATTGTTATTATTATTCTCTCTGAAATCTAAAATTGCTTTCGCTGATAAACCTCTTGATATTGGCTATTTGACTCTAAAATATTCAGATTTTTTTGCTTAATAACTATTTTAGACACTTGAAAACTAGTACTCGTACCCGTGTCTCTCAAGTAAGAAATTATATTGCCTCAATGAGATCGTACGATTTTTGTTAATTTAACTTAAGGCTACTCCATTTATTTGGCTTTCCAGCTATCAAAATTAGACCAGTTTTTTGGATTCTGCAAAAATAATAGGAAATTAAGCTAAATTCAAATCTAATTTACATTTTCCACAACCGCAAATATGTATGTACATATGTGTGTATCACGTATAGATTCTCTCATACTTAGTCCGAGTCCCAATGCAGAATTGATCAAAGTACTTGATTCTTAGCTGTGTAATACATATGTACATACATATATACACACATGAATACATATTAGCAATCGAAGAAAAAATTAAATAAAAAGTGTCCTTCACCCAGATCGAAGAAATCAACATTAATGCATGCAGTAAAGCTTTTGAACTTTACAGAATCATTATGCTCAAGGTAAACGCATGCTGTCTATCGCTGTGTGTATCTGTAAAAATAATGAATAAAATATTTGTGCAGTTTCAGAATAAAATATTGTTGCTCTTTATGATTCCAATAAATAAAGCAAATTTTAGGTTATACTAACGCCAAATGACTAATTGCTTTTTAATGGCAAACATTCTCATTCCAAATATATGCCACAGATTTGTTGTTGCTTGTGGCTTTTATGAAATATATATTTATTTGTAAAAATACATATTTCCTTGTAAACGATAATGTGTATTGATGAATTACAGGCAAAAAATATTTTTTTGGTATTTTATATGAGTCAAATGAATGTTAATTGCTGACAATGTAGACTTACAAAAGTTATTGGGTTTAATTATAGCATAAACCAATAACTATAGTATATGCTTTAATACAAATTACAACAACCACCATGTAATAATATTACTTTTACAAATAATAATTTTTTCCATGCGGTCACAATGAGCATAGGAGAGGAGTCAGCAGACGTTAAGATGTATTATTGCACACACAAGTTGTACGCATTATGGCGCGTCAACGACAAACTCATAACAATAATAAAAGCAACAACAACATGTAATAATATAATTTACTATATTAACAGTATGTGCTAATGCCAAATAGGCAACCAGTAACAACAAAAGCAACAGGCGGTTGTTTTGGCACGAATACACAGCCAGCAGAGCTGCTGCGAGTGCTCAACTCAGCGGCGGCTGTTTGCCTGTTCGCTTGGCTTTTATTCGGCTACCTCTGTTAGCTGGCTAACTGGCTGGCGATTTTTCTGCTGCTTGGGGTTGACTCAACAATTGACTACAGCGCTGTCGTGCTGTTCGCATATTGGAGCATCGCCACAAATCCGCAGTGCTTGGAGATTTCAGTGTAAAATAACGACCGAACTGGTGAACAACCGACGCGGATACAAATTTGACAAATTTGAATTCAATTAAAGTACTGTACCGTTTCCGTTGGGGAAATAGACGAATATTTTTAAATTCGCTTTCGAAGGTACGTCGTCATTCTGTGTTTTAGTGAATTTACTTTTATTTTATTTCAATTTATCTAAAAGTGGTCAGCTGCGATTGTGTGGGGTGTCAGTACTTTTTTAAATTTAAATATAAATTATTGTTATTACGAAAATATGTAGCAAAACAAAAAGCTGATTTAAAATAAAAAAAATAATAAAAAGGAAATAACAGGAACGTCAAACTAAAATAAAAATATGTAGTTATGTAGCGTTAAAGCAATGTTGTGAAAGAGAAGAGATGAGAAAAATCGTTCCGCTTTGGATAATGCGTTTGTTTTTATCATAGTGATCCACTGCTGCTATGCATTGTTTTCATCGTAGCTCGTTCTCCACTTTCAAATGTGTTAAAAGCACGATAAGCAATATTGTGATCAACGAACGCGACAACGACGACGAGGTGTGATATGTGTCCACAGTTTCTTTGCGATTCAGTCATCAATTTTGTGTTCGCTGAGATTTAGTAGCAATTCAAAAATTTACGAAAAAATACGATTTTGAGCGAACTTATTTTGTTAGAAATGTTTTTCAAAATACGCACCGCTTCAAAAATACGAAGCTAATATTGTCGAGAAGGCTTTAAAGTGTACGTAAAAATTATATGATGTCATCGTTAATTTGGAAAGAAAAAGTTACACAACATTTAAATTAGATTTGGCTACTAAATTGTTGTTTCAAATTCAAATTCGATTTCTATATTGTGTAGTGTTTAATAAACACTTTTGGTATTTTAGGCATTAATCACATACACAAACGGGCATAAACGCAGCGATTACGTATAAACTCCAAACGATAATTTCGTATCATAACGTACCGAAATCGAGATATACTGCGTACGTGACGAAAGTGAATCAAATAGAAATTACAAGCAATAACACCGTCTGCGTATAAAATAAGTGTAATATTAAACACAGCTCGAAAAATCAAAACAAAGCAGAAGCTACACTAAACATAGCGCTGAAGTAATTCTGGAAGTCAGCAGCTGGCAAGTGAATTTTTATAGAGAAGTTATCGAATTTTACGTATCGAGCCTTAAAATGGCAACAAACAGTTTAAAATCATATATAGTTTCTAAATACGAAGGTTTATGCAATTATATGGAGCGTGACACAATTGGGACACAAGCTGCTATATACGGTACATCAGGTCTAATGCTACTGATTGCCTATATTAAACGCAAACCGGCATATTTAGTGCGTCCTTTCAAAAAACCTTCTCATATCCCCGAGAAGTTGATAAATGAACGTATTATGCACACTGGTCTAATACGTGATATACAAGTGAAAGATCAGGATACTATATTGCTCATCAGCCATAGACCATTAATACCGATATTCGCTAGCAAGGATAGAGTACTACCCGTTAAATTGCCCGGCATACGAGTGAATGGCAATGGCGTATCATGGTTACAATCATGTATAGTCGGCCGTCGTGCCACTTTCTTACCACTGGCTAAAAGTAAAAGTGATGATTTTGTTGTTAGTCAACTGTGTCTGGTACACCCCCCAAAAGGTGGACGTCTCATCGACATATCCGAAACATTATTGAAATTATGTTTCGCACGCTTTGCGCCGGATGAGGCTGCAGCAGTGAAGCGTAATGCAAAATACTATGCACATCTGAAGAAAGTGGAGGCGAGCGCACTGACAAAACAATCTTGGTTATATTGGTTAGCCAGACATCCATCACTGTGGACTATGCTGCGTGATGCAAAGGCTAAAGTTTTTTCGCGTAAGACTTTATTGCCGGAGCTAGTACGTTAAGCAGTGAGTGGCACGTATAATGTACCCACTGACTTTACAAAAGTTTCTGAAAAGTTAACAGCGAAGGCAGCTGGCATAACGTACATAACTTGAAACGCAGTGAGGAAAGTCTGCAAATTTTATGAATTTTGATTGTGTACTTCAAAATAGAAAACATTGCGTTTTTTAGTGTTTAGAAATTTTAAGTGCCTATTTTTTTATTATTGCTTGCATTTTTTTTTTGCAATTTTTGTTAAATGAATTTGCCTTACATTTACGACATTGTATGTATTTATATTTGCGCCACTCACAATCTGGCGCCACTTTAATGTCAATAAATATCGTTTATAAAACGGTAAAAAATATTATTTAAATTATTGTTTCTTTTTTTATTATCTGTATTATGTTCTGCTTATGTTTCCCTGCAGCTAAAACTAAAACATAAAAGTTCGCACAATGAGTTGTGGCATTTCTTTGGTTAAATATCTGCTATTCTTATTTAATTTGCTATGTTCGGTAAGTCATTTTTATTATTACTTCAAAACTATATTTAGAATGTGTGATACATAAAAGTAAGATGGTAATATGTAAAGAAATATGATAATTTTATTTGAAACAAAATAAAGATATTTTTTAGAAAAATAGGAAGATTATGTGTGTTAATATAACATATATTTGTCACCACACAAAATGTTCGCAAAATTGTGAGATCATCAATTTGTTGCTTTGACATTATTTATATTATTTAATTTTTTAGTCAGCATTAAATTTCTGTATTTGGTTGCTTGAACTTGATCAATTAGCATACATATTTGGAAGGTTGCGCCTCTTCATTTATATTTTTGTGTTATTTAGATATGTAAATATAAGAAAAAGTGCATGCAATCACTTATAAAAAAGATCGATTTGATGTTTCTTTTAATTTATATGTATGTATTGTTTAAATTCCTATATCTATATTGTGTTCGCAATCGACACAGCAAATATATTGAAATATTATTTTATTTAGAAAATATTTTAAATGTTTTATTTCTTATAATATAATATGTATACCTTTGTTAGCACTTTTCATTAATTTTCTTAGAAATTTTTTAATGTAAGCATTCACTTCATTTTAATTTTAATGACATTCCTTTGTTAAATTCTTATGTAGAATACAACAAAGATTTTAATTCTGTATACAATTTATGGTATCTGATTGCTTATATACAAACACGTACACATGTACTTATGCAAATAAGTTAATAAAAGTAGCATATATTTGTATAATAATCATATTTTCATTAGTATTCATAAAAATGAATTTATATATTTTTTTTTAATTAATACTTACATCTATCATGAAGATTTATTGAATACATATGTATATCAACACTTTGGTATTTGTAGTTAAATAAATATTTATATATGTGCCACTAAGAGAGTGGAATTTGAAAACAATTAAGCATGGAGACAATTGCCTTAGCGGCAAAGCTCAAATCTAAGTTTTGTAAACCGGTTTATAAACATAATTTTATGTACATATGTACGTAAAGGGTTCGGCTGCAAAAGCATAAGTTGTTTTTATACACAGATTTTTAACATAGACATAAATATATACATACATATATACGTTGATATGTAAGTATTTATGTCAAATTCTGAAAAACAGGTTTTCAAAAACATTGACTGAGCCTGACGCAAATTAAAGCTGTAGCAAACACTTACACATACATACAAAATTTGTAAGCAATAAAAATATTTTAGCAGCAGTCTTTAGACTATAAAATACACAAAAACAAGTTTATTTTCAGTACAACGGTAAACGTCATCGTTTTATAAATAACGCATCTGGCTTCATTGTTGTATGGCGACGTAATAGAAAATATATAAAAATATAATATGTATGTACCTATGTAGTTGTAGAATTATGTGTATGAGAAAATAAGAAATTGTATTTTTGTAGATGTTTATTGAAAATGCAAATACAAATTTTTTTTTATTAACTTCGCATGTCAATTTATATTGTAGACTTAGTTGGAAAGATGTATGGTATTCGAATTTTATGAGCGTGACGCCTTTTTTTAAGTTAGTAGATATATAATATAGTCAAACAGTATATAGAGAACGATGTTGTATTTTGCAGCGCAATAATTTTGTCAAGTACTCGACTTTTCTCTACAAGTATGCATCAGTCATGGTCATTAAATTGATTTTAACGATTTTAAGCGAGTTGAAATGTGTTTATTAACTTGTAAAGGCGCTCATAAAAATATATTCGTTTTGTTTTATTTTATTTATTTTTTTTTGGAAAAGGTGTGTCTAGTTAGAATTTGAGTTTCTGCTTGGTAAATATAAATTTGTATTGGCTAATAGAAAACAATTTCAGAATTTTCTTTATATTTATATGTATGTATATATTTTTTAAATTTTCCTATAATATTGTGTCCATGCCAGCCAACAACTGTCTAGATTATGCATTAATTATACATACATACAAACATAATAATTTAATTCATTCATAATTCCAATATTACTCGCATTCAAGCAGTTTACGGATATCCACAGAACTTGAACTTTCAATTCAATTAACGGTAAATTATGCGATTTCTTAATTTTGTGCACAGAACATATGTATTATATATTATATATTAAATGTTTTGTACTCGTGTCTTGCAGTTTTCGAAATTTTTTGTCAATTAACTTAAAACTCACGCCCGCGTTCGTCACAGCATTTTCGTTTCACACACTTGGTACTTAATTGCAATTATTAATAACGACACTTGGGTCAATACGAAAGTCAAGTAAATAATTTAATACGGTATTGTACTCTAGGTGCGTATGTACATATGTCTATCTAAGTAACAAGAATGAAGACTCATGCACAACAGCTGAATATCTAGAAATACTGTCTGGGCTAGGTGCTGATAAACTTTTATAGCTGTATGTGTGTGTATACGACTTTAGTAGTCGATTTTTAAATGTTTTTCTAATTTGTGCTAAAGCTAAGCTTAGTTTTGTGCGGAGTAAAAAAGATGTATGAAGAAACGATTATTATTGGTATATGAGTACATACATATGTACGAGTATATCCGTACGTGCTTTTCTAGATGTCTACAGTTTAAGGTCAGTCTGAGTTATGTAATATAGAATTTTTTTTTTAAATTGAATTTGTCATGCTCGAAGTTCACTTTTACTCAATAGATTGATGATACAGACATACATATGGTTAACTGGTATATTGGGCAAGGTTATGTACATATTACTAATTAAAAAAAAATATTATTCAATATTTTGTGGAAAAGAAAAGCGAATAAATTAAATTATTTCTAATTTTTTTATTTTTCTTTATTTTTATTTACATTTATCTTTGTATGTATTTGTTGAGTGGTTAGTTTTTCAATTAGTTAAGTTATGTTTTTTTGTGGTCTGTTGTTTAGAGTTTTGTCATGTTATTTACTTACTGACATATACTGATGTTCTTGATGTTGTTGTAAATTTGTATATAAATGCATGCCTTATTTCTAATTGCTTTGAGAAACCTCTAGAAATTGTTGTTTACATTGAATATACTCTGGGAAAGTGCGTTATTTCTCATATAGAAGTAATTTATTAGAAAAATAATTTAAATTTACATGCAAACTTGTCAGTAAAAAACTTAAATAATCTATTTGAGATTTTCTGAAAGATAGTAAGAGTTGTAGAAAGTGTTATGAGAGCTAAAGCTATAGGAATTTGTATCAAATAAGCTATCTCAACTGATTAATGAGTTACATTTATATTAATAATTAGTTAATATTATTATTAAAATATACGAATATTAAAAGTGTGCATGTAAACCATAAAACATTAACTTTAAAATGTAAATTTCCAAAACCATAATTTTTGAATTTATTTTTATGACAAATTACACTTGAATCCAATTAGATATGCGGCATATTGCTAATCGTCTTTGGCATACTGCTCTTCAGCAATATACACAATATCGATGACATAGCCGAGGCTGTACAAACACAACAAGTGCCCATTACAATGATCGTTTTGGGTTCGGTGATCTTGTTGATCTCCTTCTTCGGTTGCTGTGGCGCGATACGCGAATCTTATTGCATGTCGATGACGGTAAAAACCAAAAAATATAAACTAATTCATCCACTATTTTAAAGTCTTATAATCTTTAACTCTACTTTTTAGTATTCTGTGCTGCTCTTCGTACTAATGATCGGACAACTCGCACTCGTTATATACATGTGGGTCGAAAAAGATCGTTACCTGACAATGATGGGTGATGTCGTCGAGAAGGCATGGGCGCGTAGGACACGCAAATCCGACTACATGGATGCCATACAAATTAGTGTAAGCATGCTATTAATTACAACAAAAAAAATGAATTGTATGAAATTTTTTTAAATTTCAGATGGAATGCTGCGGTAAGAACTCTTACATTGATTACTCTTTCCAAGGCTACTATCCACCATCATGCTGTAAGGGTAGTCACTGCGGCACTGATAATGTCTATCGTCGTGGCTGTAAGCAGGCATTTGTCGATTTCTGGGATAGGAATAGTGATGTTATCAAATATGCCGGTTTGGTTGTTGCAGCCATTGAGGTGAGTAGGGTGTTCAATAATAATAACAATTAGTATTATTTTCGAATATTGTTATTAAATTTCTTTAAAAATACTAATTATTTATTTAAAAAAATATTTCTTTCAGTTCGTTGGCTTCATATTCGCCTGCTGCTTAGCGAATAACATTCGAAATTACAGACGTCGCTCGGCCTACTGAGTATTTTGAGTGTTTTTACAACACAGAATCTCAAATTAATTTTGCAAATTTGTATGTATTTATCTTTGTAACATTAGTGATAATGTTTATTAAAAAAAAATATACAAAAATTAGTTATGTAATCCAACGAAAATGGCAATCAATGTATAATAGAAGTCGAAATTTTAAGATCTACACGCGGTGGCAATTACAAAAGTATACTTACTTTATATTTTTATTGTAAGCAATTTGATAATTGTAATAAAATAGCATTAAAAATATCAACTATTGAGATAATTTTTAATAAAATTTGTAATTACTAACAAACTTGACAAAAAGTGAGATAATTTTTATTCGAATTTGATCAAAACCTTTAACTAAGTAAATGGATGTATATTTGGCCATTTTTTATTTCTATGTTTGACTTGCTCAGTTAATTTTTGCTTTCGAAATTCTAAATATGCCTCAGAATTAAGAATTTTTATTAAAACTGAAGACATAGTCTAAGTAGAATTGTTATTTGGGGAGCTAGAGCGGAGTTTTTAAGCTTTCATTTGGAAAAAATCGTAAATGTATATCTTCAAATATAACTGTTTTTATTATTTAAGTGTATTTTTTTTTAAGTTTGTAACTTTTATGACAAGAGGAAGTGTGTATCAACAGTGGCGGTCAATTAATGACCCAATTGTACTGAAAAATTATAGTATACCTTTAGGCGCAATCCAAAAGCATTTTATATGAATAGTTAAGGGAACGAATGGCGTATTTGTATGAGTAAGTATATGTATGTATCTGAATGTGAATTACCGCTTAAACAGTTTAAAAGGTTAAGTATTGAATAATTAAAAAAAAAATTCAGAGAAAGCATTATATTTCTTCAACTGACGATGTCAATTAATTTATATCTAACATGTATGTATGAGATAATGGTATCATAAATAAATGAAATTTTCTCTTAATCTCCAGAAATCACTTAAAATAAAATTCGTCATCCGGTTGTCTTAGTATACCTAAATATCAATCTTACGTACATATCTATACTATAAACACATTTACATACCATTTTCCTAAATTCTTACTGTTTACGAGAGTATTCAACTTCAGTTCGTATTGTACTCTTCCCTGTTTAATTTAGTAACAAACTTCCCTGTTTAATTTATGAAACGGTTTTTTTCTGAGATGCTAATCCGATTCGGATATTCTCCCTGTAGGAATAAACACACAGAGAGTACGTGCAAGGTGTGCTAAAAAAATAACGGTAATTTTAAAATTTTCAATTATCCAAAAGTACAATTTTCAAAAGGCTGAAAGAGCCCAAGGCCATCCCAAAAAATCAAGTTTGAGAAGTATTTTTGACGATTGTAAAAAGCGCTGGCATAAGTGCATCATATCGGAGTGGGACTTTTTAAGGCGATAATATTAATGAATATATATTTTTTTAAACACAATTATTTTTTGAACGCATCTCGTATGTCCTTATCCTTATTACCTTTGAGATTGTAATGGTACACTTAAATGTTAATTTGTATTTAAGGTCTATAGACCATTGATTATAACATTCAGACTGGTATAATATTCAGACTGGTATCTCTTCGGTCTGGAAGATCGCTAATACTATGTTCCATCTTTAAGCAAACTTTTCCTATAAGGTCTTATAAAGATACCATTAAAAATGTGTGCTCATCTATAACAATATCCCGAAGACACATCAACTTTTGAGCTGGTCTCGATAGATTAACCGAAATGTTTCTTGAAAACCCCCGAATCTTCCAACGGTTCATATTACCACGTTGAGTATTTCCTAACCTAACACATAATGCCAAACTAGAACAAGAACGATAGCACTCACACCGTTAATACATTTTTGGGTTTTTCATAGGGCATTCTTGAACTATATAAGGGAAGTTAGAGAAAAGAGTTTATAATACTGTCCACCAGCATGAATTTGCATATATGTATGCTTCCTGGAACTGTCCAAAAATCCACAAAATTAGTACTTATCAGTTTATAATTAAATTCTAGGAAATAATTTTGTACTCGGACCTGATAAGGAAATAATAAAAACATAAGTACAGTTATAAAATACATAAGAAATAGTAACTTTCATTAATACTTCACTAATAAATATTATCAGTTCAAAGCTAAAATTGATTATTTGGAAATATACAAATACATATGTATGAATGTACGTATGTATGTAAATACATGAAAGCCAATAACCGCATGCTAAATATAGGTAGAACATTGGTGATTCACAACTAATATTAAGCACGAAATTCTCTTAACGCTGTTGATTATACAAACTTAGTAAAAAATTGGCGCTTACTCATATATATTTACACTTGTAGGCAGATATGCGTTTATTTGTATTTCATTACTTTGCACCCGCAAAAAGCGTCACAATTTCCCGTATGCTGTGCTTTGAACCGTCAACAAATACGTATGTACATACTAATGTCTTATTATACATATAATATATATTTATATATATATATATATATATATATATCATTATTGGGAATTGCAATGGGGGATTTTTTTTTGATTTCGCCTAGGGACCCTGCTATTTATGTCTAAAAACAACAACACTCCCATCATAGTTGAACAACAAAGCCACCGATCGCAGGTACATAAGTACTTAGGCATATATGTATGATATAGTATACAGAGTGATTCACACGGGAATATTTCTTTATCATTGCATTATCACATACTCTTTCGCGACAACAATCTGTTGTTAATGTATGCACAAACACACCTTACTCGTTTTATTCACAAACATTAAATTATAAATAAATTTACCGATATTTTGCGACAACTGAACTGACAGTCTGAGGCATTGAAAATGATTTGCATGATTATGTAACCCGTACATGTAAATACTCGAGTGCAGACGTCCTTCAGCGAACTAACTCAAGTACATATACATATCTTTTTGATATAATCGAATCTTTATCACTATAACTCCTATAGTCTACGAGTGTTCGTTCAGAGTCAAGAAAAGATCCTCGTAAATTGTGAAAGAGTAGCGAGGAAGTCCCACGGTTCTAACTGGTTTTGCAGTACCGGAATTGACCCCGATTTTATACGGCTGTCCGTTCGGCGATCTAAACAGGTTATATTATAGAGGAAGCCTCACATCGATAGTAATTTAAGAGGACACCTCAATTGATTGCCGAGATTTTGGTTTAAATGGTTTCTGATTACCATAAAATATTCTGGAAATCAAAAATTTTGTAATAGAATTGTCACCCATGAAGAGCAAGTATTATGAGTACCACCTTTCAAGAAACAAGAAAAAAATCTTATTAAATGAGTTGCTTTGTAACGGACTCGGTAACTCTGCGTGAATCTGAGACTTTAGTACGGTAGATTGTTTCTTCCAGTTCTCTACACATCGAACCCCTTTATCTAACCACACTTACTGCATAACCACTTTATTGAGTAAAAGTAAAATTAATTTAATTATTACTATAACTATTAAATCTTATTACGATATTAAATTACTTTAAAGTTTTATTAGCAAATCAGTTGGCGACTACTTATCGTTCGCATCGACTGAAAAATTAATTAATTTCAAAATTAACAAATTGCTTTTACTTATCTCAGGCGTACAATTTTCTTTCCCATTTCCTAAATTTTAATATATTTTATTAAATTGCTACAATCGAAAATAACCCACAAGATTATGCGAATTAATGAAATACTTATAAGAAGTTCAAGTGCCCTGTAAGCTCTTTTCCCCCACCACTTGGAATTGCACAGAGTAAAAGAAATAAAGGAGTTAGGTACATTTATATAAATGATTAGGGTGACGAGTGAAGTTGAAATCCGGATGTCTGTCCGTATAAGCCATAGCTTCAGTAAAAATTGAGATATCTTAATGAAACTTAGTACACATATTACTTAGCACCATATCTCAGAAACTACTCGTCAAATTTTAACAAAATTCGGTTCATAATATTTTCTTAGCATCCCAGTGATATGTTATGAAGATAGACCAAATCGGTTTACAACCACGCCTACTTTCTATATACCAGAACTGTGAAGACGATCTGAATCGTTTACTTTACAATATATAAAGTAAGCATCAGTGAAGATATCGGAAAAAATTTTGCACAAATACTGCATTTATAGTGTGACATTACCAATTTTAAAATCGCCGAAATTGGAGTATAACATTCCAAGGCCCCAAATACCGAACATGTGAACCACAGAGCTTGAGGAAAAATGTTTATCGAAAATATCGTTAAATCTCACAGATATTCGAAAGAAATTCAAAGGATATGTTTTCCTTATAATAGTGTCTCTGTGCCAAAATTGGGCAAAATCAGGTCAATACTTCCTGTAACCCCCATATACATACCTATTATACGGAAACTTACGGCAGACCTTTATATATCGGTTAAAATGTGAGATATGTGAACAAAATTAAGTGATTTTACACTTTTTTAAGATGTAGGTAGGTGGTGAATATGAAAGAAAAAACGTTCTAGGAATTACGACAGCCCACACTATATACATATAGTGATTCTCGATATTCTAGTGGACTTTATGCCGAATATATGGGTAAAATTTTATGTTATTTTAATAATAATAAATATAGAAATGAAAATAGAGTATAAAATGTTTGGTTACACTCGAACTCAGCCCTTCCTTACTTGTTAATCATATTTTTTTGTCTCGATTGTGCTTTTCAGTTATCTTAAATAAATAAAATACATTTTAATTGATAACAAAAGGTTTAAATTAATGACATTGTATTAAAATGAATTTGATTTGGTGTGAATTAAAAAATAGGTGACAACCGATAAAATATATGTATATATTTTGGGCAAATGTTTTAAGTGATTTTTTAAGATTGTGACAAATTCCTCTTACAAATGATTTAATATTAGATATTATACTCTCTAGTATATAATAGTTCCTCGAGGTGGCATAATGTGCCTCAAAATAATTGTTTCAAATAAGTTAGACTTCTTATTGGGGAAAAAGTTAACTGGTGGGGTTACAGAATACGCCAATTTTAGTTTTTTTTTTAATTTATTCGTCTACATTAATATTGCATACTATCGCAATCGATCGCCAGCCCCTCTTCTAATCGTCGAAACATTTCTCAAACTTGATTCGCGATCGAAACGCGATTAATCATATGCTTGTAAGGAAAAAGTCACATGGAGTCATGGAGGCTGGAGCATCGTTACGATATTGTTTTTGGCCAAGAATTCATCACGAACAAACAACGAAGTGTGAGCGAAAATCGCTAGGTTCATAAGAGACGTCTAATCTGAGAGGAAAGTTTATCGTACTATCAACAAAATGAAGAAAATTGACAATTGGACTCTCTAAACCCTTGAAATTTTAAAATTTCTATTTATTCATTGGATTACATTGGGTGGAAGAATTAATGAAATCAGATCAATTTATTAGGTCTACAACTTTGCTTGTCTCTAAGGTCGATTAAATCGATTAAATCGTTTTATATCGATCTTGGACATTTGTGTGAACATTAACCCAACAAAATATTTGTAGAGATCTGTTTGCATCCCAAACTTATTCTCAACTGAATGTCTCTAGGGTCAAGCACTGGTCGATTAAATCGATTAAATCGTTTTATATCGATCTTGGACATTTGTGTCAACATTAACCCAACAAAATATCTGTAGAGATCTGTTTGCATTCCAAATTTATTCTCAACTGAAAATGTCACTTTTTGGGACGAATTCTCGACATTTGCGGGAATGTCTCTAAGGTCAAGCACTGGTCGATTAAATCGATTAATTCGTTTTATATCGATCTTGGACATTTGTGTCAACATTAACCCAACAAAATATTTGTAGAGATCTGTTTGCATCCCAAACTTATTCTCAACTGAAAATGTCACTTTTTGAGCCGAATTATCGACATTTGCGGGAAATTTTGCTTTTCTTTTTTAATTCCAAAAAAAGTGCGGCTGAGGATCATCGACATTTGTAACCGTTTTTATACAAAAAAAAAACTTAAATTTACAAAAAACGGCGGAAGCAAAGTTGTAGACCTAATATTTTCTGAAAAGTGTCTTATATAATATGCGCAATTATTTAGAGTTGTTGATTAAATAATGTTTTAATAGTTAAAATGTTGCAAAATATTTTCTTCCCTTCATACATTTTCCTGACATGTCACAACAACACATTATATGTATAATATTTCACACTATTATATACTTGGTCACTATGTAGTGCTTTCGAGATAGTAATATTTACAATACTACCTCTCATTTATTACCAACACGAAAGCGTATAAGACTTATCAGTAGTGCTGCGCGTCTGACAGTTTTGACGTTTTTCTCCGCCTGCAGCCCAATGTAGAGAGCCCGCGCTGGGAGCTATTGTAAGCGGCATTTAAAAGAACACAACAGACGCTCTTGTGTGATTAATTCGACAAGAGAACTCGACGCGTTCAGAACATTTGCAGCGAAACTGCAAGACAGGAACGCGAAACGAAAGTGTGTGAAACGATTAATTTTTAAAAAATAAAAATAAATAAAAAACTTAATAATATTTAAAGTGCAAGAAAGCAAAGTACCAACATGAATTGTCTGGCATCAATTATTAAATATTTAATCTATATCGCTAATGTAGTGTTTGTGGTGAGTTCTTGATCACAATTGCAATTTGTTTTGTGTAAAAAAATGTTTAAAATAACTAAGTTACAATGTTGTATGGATTTAATTTCATTATATTACTGGAAATTAATATTTTCCATGTACAGTTAGGAATTTGTTAATTATTTTTGCATTCATATTTGCAACTGTTTGTTTGTGTGTGTTTGTAATTGTTGGTGGGTGAAAAGCATGACATGAAAATGTTTTTAATTTAATGACTTTAATAGGCGCGATTCTAGAGACAATTGCGTTCCTTTTATTTATAATAACTGTGTAATTAATGTAATTACAAATGTGGGTGCAGTGTAAAATTTATGAACTTGAATTTTATTATAATGTCATTAAGGTTAAAAGGATTTTTAAAAGTCCTCGGAGTAATATAAAAAAAAATGCTTTTAATTCTTCTACACTTGGAGCGCTACCAATAATAAGTACTATCTACGATTTCTGCAACCTTGTACAGGACGAATCAAACAAACAACTGGTATAAATGCAAGCGAGTATCAGTTTTATTTAGAATATCATTTGTTAAGAGAACAAATATCATTCGTTGTCAGACAATAAACCAGAGCAATAACTAAGCGAGCGGAGAATTGACGCATCGAAAAGAGCTGTTATGAAATTCCAACTCAAATATGTCGAAACATAGTAATGAGTCAGGAAGTCAGTCTGCCTAAAACAATAAAAAGGTCCCCTGTTTAGCTAAAGTAAAGACTAAAAGCATGAAGTTGGCATATATTTCTGTTGTACTCTTTTATAATAATGAAAATAATGCGAAATAATTATTTTTCATTACTAAGCAATGAGGGCTTAACATATTTCAACTTAAATACAAATATATACCATATACTATGAATAGTAGTTATCAAGTGAAGTGTTTTGTTTTCCACCCACTATTCATTCTGAGATTTTATCAACTGTCGCTGATAATTTAGACAGCTGGAACAGAACACATTTTTGTTTCAGAATGATAATATATTATTTATTTTAAAAAGTTATTATTTACTTTAAAAAGTTTTTTTTTAAGAATCGTTTTTAAAAAATAAATTGATTAGTTGTTTAACTTTTATTTTCTAATTTATTATAGATAAAATTCTGTGTTATAAAAATTCACTATCTATAAAACAAAAAAATGTAAGGTACACACATTTTTTATACTCTCGCAACAAAAGTTGCTAAGAGAGTATTATAGTTTTGTTCACATAACGGTTGTTTGTAAGTCATAAAACTAAACGAGTTAGATATAGGGTTATATGTATCAAAATGATCAGGGTGACGAGACGAGTCAAAATCCGAATGTCTGTCTGTCCGTCCATCCGTCCGTGCAACGCATAACTTGAGTAAAAAGAGATATCTTAATGAAACTTGGAACACATGTTCCTTGGGACCGTGAGAGTGTTGCTTTCGAAAATGGGTAAAATCGGACCACTGCCACGCCCACAAAATGGCGAAAACCGAAAACACATAAAGTGTCATAACTAAGCCATAAATAAAGTTACAAAAGTAAAATTTGGAATAAAGGATCGCACTAGGAAGGACATATTTGCCATATTTGGATGTAATATTTTTGGGGAAGTGGGCGTGGCCCCGCCCCCAAATCGGTTATTTGTACATATCTCGCAAACCAATGAAATTGGTTAATAACCACGCCCACCTCCCATACAAAGGTTGGGTTGAAAATTACTAAAAGTGGGTTAACTCACTAACGAAAAACGTCAGAAACACTCAATTTTACAGAAGAAATAGCAGAAGGAAGCTGCACTGAGATTTTTTTACAAAATGGAAAGTGGGCGTATCTCAGGAGCTACTCGATAGATTTCAATGAAACTCGGTATATAATATTTTCTTGAGACGTGTGGAAAATGGATGAAATCGGTTCACAACCACGACAACTTCCCATATAACTCATTTTCGAATTCCATCTGATTGCTTCACTTTATAATAATATACATAAGGAACCAAAGAAGATAGCGAAATAAAACTTTACACAAATACTGTATATGATCTGTGGCATCACTTGTGAAAAAATTGTCGAAATCGGACTATAACTTTTCAAAGTCCCGGATATCGAATTTGAAGAACTCAATACCTCATGGTAATATTTCACCGAAAATATCAGATATCTCAGATATCTTAATTTAATTCAGAGTAAATCTTTTTCTTCTAATTGGTCAAATTGTGTCTTATCTTAATAAGAATATATCAATAAATTGCGAGAGTATAAAATGTTCGGTTGCACCCGATTTTACAAAAATCCAAACTTATCCAATTTGTAGCAATACAATCTAGTAGTATTATGTGCTAACTTTAGTTTAGACCAGTAGTTTACCAGTATTTATACCAGTTGGTGGATCGATTCAATACTCTACAATTACTCATATTTCTTGGAATATTATCATTTACTGTACTGAAAATGTATATTGAAGACAGAAATGTTATCAATTTTGACACATATGTATGTATTAGGCAATGTATCTGCTCAAAATTAAGCATATAGACACTAAAATAAATTGCATTGGAAGAGATTAGATATGACAACAGAGTTGTAGGCAGATGCTAGTATATGTAAATGTACATAAGTATGTAAATTGTGCAAACTTGCGTTCGTAACTGCGTAAATAACTGTGTTTCATGTTTCACGTTCTGGTGTGGCAAAAATCGCTTTATACGAGTACTCGTCTAGGTGTAGTTTAGGCAAATTATCTAGGTAAACTTGTCGTGCTTTGTTTTTTATGACCTTGATACGACTTAAATCTATAGGTATTTGTGTATTTCATACAAAAAGCTTAATGCGTTGGATTGGATACAGAACAGAACCCGTTGGAACAATATTCAAAATTTCAGAAAACTTTTTTAAATTACATTTTTTTGGCAGCAGTTACCAATTGTTAGTTATTACGAATATTTATGATTCATTTGTACTATAAACTCCAAGGACATTTAATCGTTAATTATAACATAATCAACATATAAACCTAATTATTTAAATACGAACTATTAACCAAAGCGATTTCTTATCGTGTTATCGCCACATAAACGAAATTATGTCAATATAAGATAATTCAAAGATAAACATAACCTACAAATAAACTCGTAAGTGCTCAGTTGGTATCCAAATTTCTGCTAAATCAGCAATAATAAAGATTAAAAAGCTTAAAGTGGATAGATGAGTGTGGATTTTTATGTTTATACCACATAGTAGTAATGCTTGTTAACTGATAACAGCAACAGATCGCAGTTAATAATAAAAAAGGTTAAAAGACCACAGTCACGTATACATATCACCCATATACTATTGCATATCATACAAGTTTATACCAAATACTAATGCTCATCATATATCTATATTTTCTATTCACAGATATGTGGCATACTCATCATTATACTTGGCTCACTTATGATTGGCAATCTTGGCGAATTCAAATCATTAGATGAGGCTTTTAACGTTGAAGCATTACCCATCATAATAATTGTACTAGGTTGTATAATATTTGTGATATCATTCTTCGGCTGCTGTGGCGCGATACGCGAGAGTTCTTGTTGCATGACAACGGTAGGTGTTGTGCAGGCATTATGGCTTAGAGAAAAATGAAAGAAAAACGCTTTAATTTTCAATTTCTAAACATATTTCGGGCTTATATGTATACTTTAACTATATGAAATATTATAAATCCGTTTCTATTTCCCCACAGTATGCCGTCTTAATGCTCATCATGTTCTGTCTGCAAATTGCTTTAGTAATCTGGGTATTTGTCAAACGTGCCGACTTCTTGAAAACTATGGGTGATGTTGTTGATACGGCGTGGAAGGAGAATAACTCCAATAAGAATGTTCCAATGGACGCATTACAGATTAGCGTAAGCAAGCGTGATTTCTTGATTTTTCTACATGAAAGTTGAAAATATTAATTTTATTTCTTTCCACCCAAAATATTAGTTCAAGTGTTGTGGCAAAAACAATTATGAAGATTATCTAATGGCGGGTAATAAGGTGCCGATTTCATGTTGTGGTTCACTCGAGATCAAGGAGTGTCCTGAAGATGTTTACAAGACCAAGCCTGGCTGTAAGGATGAATTCGTTGGATTCTGGTCCACAAACATGAATATTATCCGTTATGCGGGCATTGCAGTTGCGGGCATTGAATTGGCGGTATTCACAATAGCCTGTTGTCTGGCGAGTAGCATGCGCAATTCGCGAAGGAATGACATCTATTAATTTAAAAATAAGTTACACCAATATACATTGAATTCATTTTAGTGAATCATGTATGTATTACAACTAATGTACAAGACACTATATAAGTTTAAGTAAATAGTTAGCTATTTTATATTGTTAATCAATTAATATTATTATTTTATTTTAAAATTTGTTGATTCATTTTATTTATCCTGAATATATGCGAAAATACATGCAATGAAACAAATTGAAATTAGAGCTTTAGTTATTTTAGTTTATTTAAGTGAAATTAATCCGTCGACAATGATGCTGGGCATACTGACTCGAACTACGTACTCAAGGTGGTGTTCGACTGTGAAACAATCAAATTTTGTGAGGTCGTTGAAGCGAGTTTTAGTCATAAGTTAGTTAAAGAATCCCTCAGCTGCTCTCGCAAAAATTAAGTATTTAATTATCCATATTATATTAGAACTGAAGAGGGAAGCGAGACGCATTTGCAGACAAAAAAAAAAAAACAAAGTGGCCGAAATGCTTGACAGACAGAGATAATGGTCGAAAATTTTATGAAGAAAATGAAGCGACTTAACGAAGGTTTGAAGACCGGAGCATCCTCATGTAGAGACCAAGGTCGTAATCTGGTAACCGATGTCCAGGACATTATGGAGGGAACACTACTCGAAATGGCAGTGATAGTACAACACCAGTAGATGTCGAACCCGATTCCTAATCGATGACCCGACCATGAAGAAATTCGAATAGCAATTACCCGCTTGAAGAACAACAAAGCGGCGGGGGCCGATAGATTACGGGCCGAGCTATTCAAATACAGAAGAAAGCATGCCTGACGATTGGAATCTCAGTGTGCTCTGTCCAATGCCTAAAAAGGGAGATTCCACAAACTGATTGGACCTTATCAGTGTGGTTTTAGACCTGGAAAATCTACAACTGACCAGATAATCACCATGCGCCAAATCTTGGAGAAGTCTCGTGAAAAAAGGATCGACACACACCACCTTTTTGTCGATTTTAAAGATGATTTCGACAGCACGAAAAGGAACTGTCTTTATGCCGCGATGTCTGAATTTGGTATCCCCGCAAAACTAATACGGCTGTGCAAGTTGACGTTGAGCAACACCAAAAGCTCCATCATGATTGGGAAGGACCTCTCCGAGCCGTTCGATATCAAACGAGGTTTCACTATCGTGTGACTTCTTTAACTTCATGCTGGAAAAAAATTGCAAAACAGAGAAGGTACAATCTTCTATAAGAGTGTACAGCTGTTGGCGTACGCCGATGATATTGATATCATCGGGGCAAAAAACAGCGCCGTTAGTTCTGCTTTTTCCCGCCTGGATAAGGAGGCGAAGCGAATGGGTAGCATTAACAGCAATAACAATGTCAGCCTGGAAATCCAACGCAGAAACACTCTTGCCAACAGGTGCTATTTTGGACTGAGTAGGCAAACGGTTTCCACGCCAATCACATACATATTGGGTGAAGAAAGTGCTTAGAACAAGGAACAATGTTTTCAACTTATTTTTAGAGATTCCCATGTTTCAAGGAGTTATCTTTTAACAAATAAGGTCGGATGTAACCCTTCATAAGGATATACTATCCAAACATCATATTTAGTCTGCAAACTTGTGGAATTCATTGAATGACTTCGTCAATTTGTTCTTGACCTAGGAAGACCCCGAACTAGATTTTGTGAGACTCTCAGATTTATTTTACTTAACACCACAAATTGTTATCATATTTGATTTCTTTTAACCCCTAGATTTAACCCCACATAATACCCCAATTGTAAACAAGCCTTACTCCACCTGACCCCTTGAATTGTAAAAGACTAGACCTCACCTAATTATTCAAAATGTAAACAAAACTGACGTGACTTCTCAAAATGTAAAACAATCTTGAATTTAAACAATCTTAAAACATAAACAAACCTAACCTCACCAAACCTTTTAAAATATAAACAAAACTGATAACACGTGATCTCAAAAGGAAACAAACTTGGTCTCACACGACCCTTCAAAAATAAAAATAAAACCGACCTCAAATTGTTGACCTTCCGTAGTCCCACACCTAATCTCAAGCGACTTTCAAATGCAAGAATTTCTTTATATGAGAGAATTGATTTCAAACATAGTGAATAGAGAATGGTGAATGGAAGACTGTTGTGGAGCTTCTCATGCAAGCGAATACCGAATTATCGAATAGTTCTCATTATCGACGCTACACTGTACGCCTCATTTATTATCGATGGAATAAAATACTTTGAGCCCTGCATAATATGTGAATTGTATAACTTTATATATATTTACATATAACACACATTTTTACATGGATTCATGACATACAATAGATACACATTTGTCATATTTATCTAACCGATTAATGCATGGAAAATAATGAAAGATAAGTGCGTAATGATTTCTTGATACTTTTTCGTGGCCAAAACAAAAAAAATATAAAAATATATTTTACTAAAAAGCAACATTTCGGCAACATAGAGTTCAGTCATTCGAACGAAAGTTACGCGATCAAACGAAATTAGTTTTGGAAAGTAAAGCCAAATAAATATTGGCAAAAACTACGAATAGTTGGCAAATAAGAAAAGTTTAAATATTTATAAAATATATATTTATAAAATATTTAAACTAATATACATGAAAAAAAACAATATAATATAATAGTTTAAAAAAGTATTTTATATTGAACCCAAAAACGTTTGGAAAATGGGCTGGTGCGAATTTTTCATCAAATGGCTACTCTACTTTTTCAATCTGCTCGCAGTGGTAAGCTGAGATTACTCCTAACTATATATATGTGTTATTAAAACAACTGAAAAGCATTTAAAAACAAAAAAAAATATTCTAAATGAATGCATTTCCAAATTGTGTAAAGTAAAATGAAATTGTGAAATAAATATCACCAAAGCAAGACATACATAAATAATATCGACAGAACGATAATGTGATTTTTTCTAATTTATGGACTTACTTGTGGACTATCCTTTTCACATTGATCGTTAAAAAAATGATATTAAACGGAGCGAGAGATTTTTAAACCAACTTAAAGGGACTGTTTATAGAGCAGTGCCGAGATCTTCTTTTTTACACCCAATACACTTAGGACTTTGTTGTTAACAAATAACTTAAAGTAATCGAAAAAAGTCTTTAATAAAAACTGAGGTTGCCAGAAGTAGCTACTGTTTTGGCGCAAAGGGCCAGGAGATCCCAATGTGGGGTCTCTTTGGTATAACTCCACTAATATAATATACATATGTGATTGCCTATAAGTTTGATGTCTTTGTCTCTTACAAGGCACTCTTATAATGAAACATTTTCTTGTTCACCGTAGAAACTTGTAAAAGTGCTTTGTAAAAAGTATACATGATGGGGTCAAAAAATAAAGGGAATTTTAAATTTCCCGGAGTTGGAAAATCCGATTTAAAATTTTTTATTTTAATTTTTACAAGTTTAAAGGTATTTGTACAAGCATAAAATAAATCGTCGAAATTTCTAGATTTCTGAAAGGCTACCCCAAAAAGCCGAGTTTGTGAAGTGTTTCGAGGATTGAAAAAAGCGCTGGCGAAAGTGTGTAATATGATATGGAATGGAGACTTTTTGAAAGGCGATAACATTAGTGTAAACGCATGAATAAATTTTTTTTTTCAAAAAACGAAAATTACCGTTATTTTTTAACATAACTCGTATAGTAGTATAGAACAATTGGATTAGATTTCTCAACTCGAAATTATATGTATTTCTCAATCGAGTGGGTGCAATAGTCGACCCAGCTCATACTTGGACCATAATAGGTTATTGCTAGAGCAAAGAGTTTGAGTGCCGTCCAACATCCAATATACCAACCGAATGCTAGGTCCTTAAACTGACGCTTTAAACTTCAAAAGAACTGCCAAATATTACAACAAAATTTGTCTGATTTTAGTGTTCAGCATTAAAAATTTATAATATTCGTTTTCTTTTTTGAATATATCTATATGTCCCCCCATCGCCTTATATAATCATTTATGCTCAACAGCGACAGCCAACACATGCCAATCGAAAAACGACCAATAAATGTTGGAAACAAACCAGTTCACGCCTAAATTTAAAAAAAAAGTCAGATAAAAATCACTATATCTATAAATTTCACTACATGTATAGGTACCCAAGCCAACGCCATTTATATTTCTGTTGAAATAGAAGCATTGAGTTATCTGTTTTGCGCGAAGTTGCGAAAAAAATGATAAGAATATGGATGACTGTAATTACTTTTGACTCACCGTTTGCCATTTTACTAGTTCATAAATATATTTGTCGTACAATATGCATGTATTATGTAGTATAACCTTTGAACGAAATGATTCATTAGATTTTAAGTACACTCTTCTATTTAAATGTATGCATGTCTACTTTCAATAAATGCACTTGTATTAGTTTAAATAAGCTGCTAAAATGGTAGTTTAACATTATAAAACAACAACAATTAGGTATTCGATAACAGTTGGCATATGGTAGTGGTAAATTTTGGATACCTTTTTAGAGGACCCTGATCTATTGGCAAATCTTTAGAGTCTACATTTCTGACAACATGTAATAAAAAACAAGTAAGGAAGAGCTAAGTTCGGGTGTAACCGAACATTTTATACTCTCGCAATTTATTTATTTAAGTTTATTTATATTAATAATACATAATTTGACCCACATATTCGTCATATATATTGTATAAAGTCCATTGAAAGTTGGAAACATAGTATTTGTGCAACGTTCTGCACCGATATCTTCACTAATGCTTACTTTATATATTGTAAAGTAAGCGATTCAGATTGTCTTCAAAGTTCTGGTATATAGGAAGTAGGCGTGGTTGTGAAGCGATTTGGCCTATTTTCACAACATATCATTTGGATGTAAGGAAACTATTACAAACCAAGTTTCATTGAAATCGGTCGAGTAGTTCCTGAGATATGGTTTTTGACCCATAAGTGGGCGACGCCACGCCCATTTTCCATTTTGTAAAAAGATCTGAGTGCAGCTTTCATCTGCCCTTTTTATGTGAAATTTAGTGTTTCTGACGTTTTTCGTTAATGAGTTAACCCACTTTTAGTAGTTTTCAACATAACTTTTGTATGGGAGGTGGACGTGGTTATGATCCGATTTCTTTCATTTTTGGACTGCATTAGGAAGTGGCTAAAAAAACGACTGGAGAAAGTTTGGTTTATATAGCTCTATTGGTTTGCGAGATATGTACAAAAAGCTTAGTAAGGGGCGGGGCCACGCCCACTTCCCCAAAAAAAATACATCCAAATATGCTCCTTCATAGTGCGATCCTTCATACCAAATATTATTTCCATAGCTTTATTTATGGCTTAGTTATGGCACTTTATGTGTTTTCGGTTTTCGCCATTTTGTGGGCGTGGCAGTGGTCCGATTTTGCTCATTTTCGAAAGCAACCTTCCTATGGTGCCAAGTTTCATCAAGATGTCTTAATTTTTACTCAAGTTACAGCCTGCACAGACGGACGGACGGACAGACAGACATTCGGATTTGAACTCCACTCTTCACCCTGATCACTTTGGTATATATAACCCCATATCTAACTCGTTTAGTTTTGGGTGTTACAAACAACCGTTATGTGAACAAAACTATAATACTCTCTTTAGCAACTTTTGTTGCGAGAGTATAATAAAGTAGACTTATGCCAACTAAGTTAGATTGATTTGAATGAAAATCTAGTCCAAACTTAAAACGTCCGTTATAAGATCTCTTTGTGGTAGATAAATATTTATAATATACTGATACTAGATCTACTCTACCTTCCAGTTATTAGTTCTTCTGCTTTATAAGAGTATATTTTTTGACTGGATAGACGTGTTTCGAACCCACTTCCAAGCGATTGGATTAATATTTTTTGTGCTTTATAGACTTTATATCCATGATTATACACACTCGAATAAATATTCGCTAATAAATATTAATGAAAGTAAAAAAAAAATTAATTTCCAGATAGTTGGCATACTGCTCATCATACTTGGCAGTCTTGTTTTGGATGGCATGGGTGATCTAAAATCGGACAATAGTGTCCAATATGTCAACGCCGTACCGATTATTGTTATAGTGCTGGGTGGTGTCATATTCATCGTGTCATTCTTTGGCTGCTGCGGCGCAATTAAGGAGATCAATTGGTGTATACTATTGGTAAGTTTGTGGAAATTATACAAAACCATAAATATTTTCAAATTTTTTCTTCAAACTTCTGCAGTACTCGCTATTTATGTTCATACTGATGTGTCTGCAGATAGCACTTGTCGTTTGGGCTTTCTTGGAGAAGCAAGATTTCCTCAACTCTATGAATACGATTGTTCATAATGCATTTGAGAATAGAAATTACGACGCTGATAACCCTATGAATATACTACAGATTACCGTAAGTTACATATACGAACGCGAAAACTTTTCATTACTTTTTTGAGAACCTTTCCTTGTTTTTTCTTTTTTTAGTTCAGCTGCTGTGGCTACAATAATTACACGGATTATGGCAGCAACGCCGTGCCACCGTCTTGCTGCGGTTTTGTAGACACGAATGCGCCATGTCCAGCGGCCATATATACCACCAAACAGGGTTGCCAATCTGTGTTTTATAATTTCTGGTATGATAATATAGGTTATGTGCGTATTGGTGGCATTGTGGTGATCGTCATTGAGTTCTTGGCCTTGGTATCTGGTTGTGGTTTGGCGGGATGCATACGCAATTCGAAGCGCAGGAATATCGCTTAAAGAAAGGACGGCTGTTTTAAACAAATATGTTTTTTAAACGTTTCTTTGCATAAAAAAATAAACTTTGAATTAGAGTAAAGAATAATCCCGTTTTTTTTATTTTTGGAAATACATACAGTTTTATGCACACCACAAAATTCACCCGAAATGCACATTTTCGAAAATTCGATGAAATTTGAAAATGTAACGATGGGAATTCTATGGTTTGTTGTATCCGTCGGATGGGGAGTCCCACAAGATGACAGATGAAGTTTATAAAAAATCGTTTTCATTTTGAAAGTATAGTCGGTTGATTGCCTATGAAAGGAGTATCACTTTTGTTTGGGGAAGAGCTTTTCAGTTAGTCCACGTTCTCCCGTTCCTTGGCCGACTTTAAATATATACGAGTATATATTTGGCGAAGGAACCGCTTAAGCGATTATAGCCGAATCCACCAAAGCCCAAAGCGCGCCACTCATTACTCCTTCTTGCTTTTTGGCGCCAACTGAAAATACCGTGTCAGTGCCATCGAAGGACTCGTACAGATCATCGTTCCATCGTCTGCGGTAATTGCCGTTGCCAATGTTCAAAGGACCATAGATCTTTCGCAAAACCTTTCTCTCGAAAACGTCTCATCGGATGTTGACATCGTCCGCGCAAGAGCAACTTGTAGAGTTTGGTTTTGATTCGTTGCGAGGGGATTTTACTTTTCAATTGCCTACTCAGTCCAAAGAAGGACCAATAGTGATTCTGGGTTGGATTTTAAGGCTGACATTATTTGTGTTGTTGATGCTGGTTCGCTTCGTTTCCTTATCCACACTGGAAAAAGCAGAACTAATGGCGCTGTTATTACCTTCAATGATATCATGATATCAATGTCATCGACGTACGCCAGCAGTTGTACACTCTTACAGAAGATTGTACTTTCTCTATTTAGCTCTGCAGAAGGGGTCCTTCCCGATCCTGATGGAGCTTTTAATGTTGCTTAACTCCAGTTCACACAGCCATATTAGTTTTGCAGGGATTTTGCAGGTCCTTTTCGTGCTATCGAAGGCAGTTTTAAAGTCTTCACTCTCGGGTATTTTCCAAGGTTTGACGCATGGTGAATATCTGAGGTTTTCCAGGTCTAAAGCCGCACTGATATGGTCAATCAGTTCGTTGACGGTGGGCTTTAGTCTTTCAAGGAAAACGCTCAATGGGACCTTATATGCGATATTGAGGAGACTTATCACACGGTAATAGGCGCAAATTGTGGGGTCTTCTTTTTAAATACCTCAGATAAATATGGATGATTCAAAAATTCAGAGGGCCGAAAGAAATATCATCTATCTTTTCATAGAGAAACAGTGTAAAGAGTAGTCCTGGTTTCATTATGTAACCGACGCACTTCAAGAGCTCCTAAGTTCAAAACTAACAAGTACTGCAAAAAGTAACGAATTTCAGAATATCACTGAGCAGTTTATATGCCTCCAACTCTTGTTATCTCCCAAAACTATACTACACATTTGTGCACAACAATCGTGTCACTGGAAAAAGGTTTAATTGGCTTATAGAGATAAGGCGTTGTGGCCTGGAAAACCCGTGCACTATATAAAATATACATTTAGATATCGAACGACAGTAATACGTGTGAGGTCTGCTGGAAAACGTGCGTAGCAATATTCGCTTTACCGTTATAAACAAAGAACACAAAGAGGAAGGAAAAATAAGTTAATTACACAAAAACATGGATTGCGGTGGTGTTCTAGTGAAATATGTGCTTTTCATATTCAACATACTCTTCGTAGTAAGTACGAGTAAATAAAAAAACTAAAAATCAATTAAAATTGAGTAATGCACAGAGATAAGTGTAGTGGAAGTGGAATTTTTTCAGTTAATTTTAGCATGAAAATTCTTTGAAAAATGTCTAATTTTGAGCAATGATATCACAAGACACTGATAATAGCATTTTTATAACACACACACACACTTTAAAAGGGGTGTTACTGGATAGTCGCAATGCTAGTCATAGAAATCGCATTTTTGTTGTTCTTTTATATTGATATATTGAGTCACGGTGCGCTAATAAAGTTTGCATTAATACACAAATTAGTTGAAACTTATTTTATATGTTAATTTCAGTTTGAAGTAAGTGCGAACAAGATAAAAAGCAACAGATGATTAATATTTAAAGTGCTACACTTAGGTACAAATTTTCATGTCTCGCCCATGTGTCTTTGGCAAACAATATGAAAATTACCTCTTATCTAACTAAAATAAATCTGATTCGCTTTATCGATAGCAAAGCGTTTCTATCTTATCACAAATGCCGACAAATTTACACAAAAATTAATTGAATCCAAATTTTTTGGGCTTTGAGGCCTTTTTTGCTTTTTTGTTTACATAAAAAAGATTAAGTGTCCATGCGTTAAGTATAAGTAAATAAGTAAAAATGTTAATTGTTTTTTTTTTTCATGCTGCTGAAAACATAAATACATATATAAACGACACATATGTATATACAACTACGTGATAACATTATCAATAAGCTCATAAGAGCAGTGAAAATGTTGCCTTGAGCACCCTGTGTTTTTGCATATTTTCTTCTATCTATTAATAATAATGATAGCGCCTATTCTTTAAATATAAAATAATTGAGATATAATGCCTATGACGTCATGATTTTATAATATGTTACCCTACTGTTAACAGTCTCTGAATCACAGTTATTCTTTGGTAAATTAATTTTTCATTGAAAGAAATTGTTGTTAATTATGAAAATATAGTGTGTGGTTTCTTAATTCCTTCAGTCCAAACTTGATTAATTTGGCATATGCTCTGGTTAACGCTAACATATTTTACAAATTATCATTTCATAAACAACATCCTTTCCTATTTCTAATAATTAATCACATACACTTTCCACAGGTATGCGGTATACTGCTAATTATCTTTGGTTCCATATTAGTGTCACACATACAGCAAGTTGGTAGCGTGGCGCAAACGTTTGAAGCTAACAGTGTTCCAATCGCTATACTTATACTAGGATGTGTGATATTCATTATTTCGTTTTTGGGTTGCTGCGGTGCAATACGCGAGGACACATGTTGTACAATGACGGTAAGTCGAACAAATTCGTATAAAAATATAATCAAATTAATATTACTTACTTACACACGAATTCACACATCTTTATCTTGTAGTACTCCGTCTTTATGCTCGTCCTCCTGCTGGCACAGATTGCATTAGTGATACTTGTGTGGACACAGCGTGCAAAGTTCCTCACATATATGGATAAAGTTGTGGAAACAATTTGGAAGCAGCACACAACAGATCAAAAAGTAATGGACGCTTTACAATTGACGGTAAGTTTATCACAAATTATTTAATATTTAATAGCAGCACAATAAAAATTGTAATTAATATTTTCTTTCATTTAGTTTAATTGTTGTGGTTCAAGCGGTGCAGAGGATTACTATAAGAATTTGCAAACAATACCCAATTCTTGTTGTGGTGCCAACGCCATATCTTGTTCCATGTTAGAAGCTATGACGAAACCTGGTTGCAAACAAGCATTCAATTCATTTTGGGATAAAAGCATAAATATTGTACGTTATGCTGGACTCGGCGTTGCAGCTGTTGAAGTGAGTAATTTTTATACATTTTTCACTATTAGTTGATTTACTTAAACCGCACATTTCAATTGTATATTTTTAGTTAGTGGCATTTATTTTCGCCTGCTGCTTAGCGAATCAAGTGCGCAACAATATAAGGAGAGCAAACTACTAATTTCAATGTGGAGTGTATCTGAAGTGATGCGTACGTTAGCCGATTGCAGCTTTCTTGCACCGATAAAATTACAAATATTTTACATTTAAGATAACAACTATTTAACTTATTTAAACACTTTACGAAATTGGTTTATGTCAAGCAATTCTACTTTAATAGTTATAATTTTGAAAACGATGAAATAAAACTTAACAAATTGTGAGGAAGCGGAACTCGCGCTGAAAACTTATAGCGTTGAATGCGTTTGACTTTTTATTTAGATTCCACAATCGAAAAGTTACGGGCAGCACTCTTAGAAAAACAATATCAATATAAAATAGTTGCCAGTTGTGAAAGATGAATGATAGTTAACTTAATAATTACATTCACGTTTTATTAATAAAGTTATTTTTTTCTTTTTATAAATAAATAAATAATTAATGTATTTAGATTTATTTTGCAAATTCCCCAACAATTGTTTAATTTTACAAAGTACAAGAGTATGCAACCCTTGATTAAGCAGTGCTTACCATCACACAATACGAGACTTGGCAGTACTCGCACATTTGCTTGCCTCCATCGCTTTGTAGACATATTGAGGGGCATCACATTGTCATTCAAATTTTGAAAGTGGTTCGTATTGGTTCAATTTATTGCTGGTGCGTGCGTAGTTTCGTTTGCTATCATTTAAATAATTTAACAAAGTGAACGGAAAGGACAATAATAATTGTGTTAAAAGGTATATTTTTATAAAATTTAAGTAGTGCAAAAAGTTTGTTAAAAGCTAATATCCATTTTTATTTAAACCTGTTAAAAGTAGAAGTTAATGACAGTGTATGGTGGCTGTAACATTTTTATAATGCGAGAAAAGGTTAAAGATGTTGGGGCAATTGGGGGAAAATACTGCGCAGGATGCTGTATTCCCCCGCCCAAATGTATTGTGAAACTGCGACGCAATTGTACTATAAATATAAATATATAACACCAGTTGAGATTTGTAATATTTGCTTTAAATAAAGTTTTTTTTTTTAATTATTGTAGGGTATTGAAATATAAGCAGGTTCGTGAATAATAGTGTTTCTTTATATTATCTTAAAAGATAAGTACAAAGAAATATAATGCAATGTGTCAGCAGCTGGATGTGCGAAATCACGTAGGTACTTTCTAAATGAGACAAAGGACTAAGTCAAAACAAAAAATGCATACACGCGCATTTATTAACAAACAAGTGTCAATGAACGCATGAGAAGATTTAGTGCATCCATGTGAAATGTAATGTAAATGAGAGATACCACAAGGCCACAATGATTGAAGAAGGGAAAAATATCAAGAGCTGTGCTAAAAAATATATGTGCGAGTTTGTAAGCAAGTAAAAACTCGGTGGTACATAGCTAATGAGCGCATTAAGTGCTGTCAAGTGACCCATGATTACTTGAAGGTCCAATTAAGTAATATCAAAACTAAATCAATAATAAAATTCCTGTAAAATGCAATATTAAAATAATATAATCCACGAAGTAATTTGTTGATAAATATTTACCATTTCGAATAGGAAAGCTATGTGCGTATACAAGTGTACAAACTAATACGTATATTTAAGTGCTGCATCAGCAAGTTATACCGGTTTTGCGAACGTGTATAAAGCGTGAAGTTACAACATACACATATGTACAAACGAATTTAATGTGCTTTTCTAGTTGGTAGAGTGTGTTTTGCAATATGCATGTGTAATTTATGATGTAATTGAAACCGCTGTAAAAGAAAACATTTTCCTAAAAATATTTTAAAAAAATTGTGTAGGAGAATTTTGCTCTGTGTTTCATATACTATGTATATATACATATATACTATGATGAATCATCAATTCATTGCATCTCATTTATTGTTGTCGTTTGTGTACTTTCTTTCATTTACAATAGCCGATAAAACTAATTTAAATAATTTAAAATAAATCTTGTTTTGTTTGGTAGATTTCCGTGTCAGAATAAATATGTTTTCAATTACAATTTAAATGTCTCTAATAATCATAAAAAAAAATTTTACTGAGTTGAAATTTCTTTAAATCATCATAGATTTTAAATTAAATGCCAATCTTTAATATATACACATTATGTGAAATATATGGAAGGTCTTTTGAATTATTGTTAAATACTTCCGTATGTGGGCACGTAGATTGTAATTAGGATTTAAGGATTTAAGGATTAAATACTTTAAACAATGTGGCTTTAAACAATCTTAAAATCACAACTCGAATATGTTTTCTAAAATTAATTAAATTAATAATGTTCTCTCTTACAGATTGAGTTTTATTCGTTTGTTGCCGCGAAAGATATAACGACAAAGTTACCACAATGGATTGTGGCACATCAACAGCTAAATATGTGCTGTTTGCATTCAACACTGTAGTTGTGGTAAGTACCAATGAAAATGCAAACAATTAAATTAATCTATAAGCATATTCATTTATACATACATAATATCTATATTTGTTATGTCTATTTGTGCAGAAATAAACAATTTGAAAAAGTATACATTTCAAAATGTGCAAGTGTGCAAAAAATATGTTAAATCGCAGCAGTTTATAATTTTACCAGTCTGATTTTATTGGTTTGTAATTTTTTAGTGGTTTCATATTTCTTATAAGAATAATACAATTTTTAATTATTGTACAGAATTGAAAAATGCTTCAACACATTTTCTCTAGGGCCGCTGTATCATGTGAAAACTTAAAATTATAAAATACTGAATTGACTTCCATGTTCTTGATTATATAATTAAATAGCTTTTTGTGTTAATATTTAGGTGAAAGATATGAATGTTGTTTATAATGCATTGAATAGGCATCAGATTAAAATTGATTTGTTTACCTCATCATATATTAAGTTGTTGTCTGCAATGTTTTATTTTTGTATCTTTAACGTTCCAATTCAGCTGTGCTCCTTATCATATTGATATAAATGTTTTCAAATTAAACGAATTGTGACAATCAACATTAGTATATTTACTGCCACTGTCACTGATTATTAAAATAATTTATATATAAAAGATTCTTATAATATTTTTAAGTGATGGAAAGACGCTGTCATATATTTTCTTAACGATTGCTTTTTGATGTGGCACAACACCCTGTATTATTGCGTTTGGTAAAAGCTGGATTTGAAGTAAGCCGGGCAAAAATATTTCTTTTACATACTTATGCATATATAAATTATAAAGTCGCAGCTGATAACTTGCTTTAAGGCCAACTTTATATACTGTGCTCTAGTACGCTTACTGCTTTGCCAACCGTTTTTCGGTTTGTTTTCAATTTATTCAGTTTCTACCTACATGCGTTATGTACATTTGTTAAAACAAACCGGCTGAGATTTGAATGACTGACATATACTTATGTACATGTGTATAATTATATATGTTTGAAGGAATATCACAAAGTTAATGATAGTTGAGCTTCGCTAATGTGTTTTTTTTACTATTGGTTTATGCAGTATAGTCGGTTGTGCGTAAGGAAGTCTTAAAAGTGTAGGAACATGTTGTGAAGTTTGTCAGATTTTTAGGAAATACCGAAATACATATTTTTTCTGTGGTGATGAGATCATCATCAGCACAGCAGCTTGAAGTCGGAAATTGAATACACCTAATACATGAAAACCTATAACAAACATGTAAACAATTGTGTTCATAAAATATGAAATTGTGATAATATTGTGCGCAAATAATGCGAAGCAATGCTGGAGCCAGTCAAATGAAATAAGTATGTATGTATGTATATATTATAGTAAATAGGCAAACTATCGCTAATCACTTTAATTTTCTAAAATTCTAAGAATTTTTTAATAATTTATTCTATGATCACCATAAGTTTGTTCAATAGTATTTGCGTTTTTGAGACGTGCTTTTGAAATAACCATGTTCAAATTGCTGCACCCGTTTCCAGATTAAACAATTTGTTTTGGCTATGTTTGCCTATTTTGACTGCGTTTATTGTAATAATTATTATTCATTAAAGCACTGAATTTCATTTATGCAAATGTGCCATGATTTCTTTTTTTTCGAAGATTGCTATTGGTAACATTTATTTATATATTTATTAATTATAACAATTTTACTTAGTTTTATATTGAATAAGTGCATATAGATTTCATAATTCCGTGCACGTTGTGTGGTTTATCAATACAAATTCAATTAGCATGCTAACATTTGTCAGCAATTCTATTTGCCAGCAGCCTTATTTTAGCAAATGATTTTTCAAATTGACAGGGAAATGATTCATTGCGATTGTAAAATTCGGTATTTGTTTAATGAATATATTTGCAGCATGTTATATAAAAAGTTTCTAAGGAAAATGTCTGCGGTTATATTTGATTAGAAGTGAGTGAGTGCATTATATTTAATATTTATATAGCTTTATATACAGTGGAACTTCCCTAACTCGAGTTATAGAATTTTCATTTGTATGAAATTCGAATTCTAAACGCTATTGCCAATTCAAAAGTTCGAGTTATGGAAGTTCCACTGTATATCAAAACAATAAAATAATATTATTTAACACATTGAGTGCCAAGGGGTTTTGACGAAAATCTTCCCCGGGTGCCAAGCACATTTTTTGCTATTAACTGGTGTAAAAGTAGAAAATATTCAGTTCTGCGCCAATCCCGGATGATTTTGTGGTTTATTTTGGATTTTATAACGGTTTTTTTTTCGTACGTTTCCTTATGACATGGCACTGCACGACGGAATTGCAAAAATCGATGTCGCGATTTTTTCCCAATTCATTTCCCCAAAAGAAGTTATGGTTGCTCCTATAAATAAAGGCGAAGTAGTGGCTAGAGAAGATCCCTATGGTATAGTTGTTCTAAAGTTGAAAGATAAACGCGACGTCAGAATGCTATCCACGAAACATGCCTCGAAAATGGTATCCATAACAGATGGAGCACATAATCCTGCAGAGCCTTCAACTAGTCAAGGAGCGAGACGTAAAAGACGAGCAACAGAAAAGCTCGATCTTTCCGACCAAATGGCTTTATGCGCAAATACCCTTCGCAAAGGGTTAAAATGGTACCGAAAGCTGGGAATTGAACTTTAACTTGGACTTTCCGTGGTAAATGCCTATACTGTGTATAAAGCAGCTACGAATAGAAACATTAATATACGAACAATCCGTGAACGTGTTGCTAAGGGCCTATTAGATCTCACATCCCCGCAGCCTGTATCGCAATCAAAACATATTATCAGAAAAAGAGTAGATGAAAATAATAAAACCATCCGACGTGCTTATGTTTTATGCTACGCTGAAGCAAAAAGAAAATTTAGTCGAAAGGAAGCAAGAAAGAATATCAAAAGGACCAATGCCCCAACACTCCCCAATTGTGCATTGATTGCTTTCCAAAATATACATATCTAAAAAAATTAATGTAAAAAATCAATGTAATTGCAGTTATCATATTCTAATTTTAATTTTTCAATATATTTTTTATACTTTTTTCCGAAATATCGAATGAATTCCAATAAATTTTCAAAATTAAAAAAGAACCTCCGAGTTTTTATCATAAAAACTCTATGAAACTTGACCAAACCAAAATTTAAGGGCAAACATTAGGCTACTAGATTTAAAAAACCCTGTAGCGTCAACCAAAAACACATGACAATACCTAAGGCCAGACAATGCCTGTCACACGAAAACGTGTAGCCATGGCACTCAATGTGTTAATGTTTTAAAAGCACAATAAATATAAAAAATAAAAATAAGCGCGCATGTACTAAGTACATATATCATATAATAATATTATTATTGGCTTATCTACTTCTTTGTAATTTTTTCAATGTAAAAGAGTATGCGATAATCGCTTAAATATATTTTTATACACTTTTATGTAAGAATGTGAGAATTGCAGATCAGCATAATAATAATAATAAAAACTGTTTACATCAAAACAGGATGTAAAGCGGCGTTCAGATAATTACAAACGATTTTTGTTGTTGTTTAAATAATCTCTATAAAAAATGTGTTTAAAAAAATTAAGTAATTCAACGAAATTCAATGATTTTAATAAATATTCCAATTTTTTATTCATAGTTAAGGTAAACAGTCTTAAAGCCGGTTCAATTTTGATGTTATAAAAATAACTCGGTACACGAATGCTTGGATACAAGAGATTCAGACGATTATAATGCTTAAGTAAGAAAACGAGAAAAAATACAACAAAAATGTTTAGGGGGGGGGGGTTGTAAGGTTTGACAACTTTTTTTTTCTTCATTATTTTTTTCCTGAACCATCAACATCTCAAGAATATTGTGTTAAAATTTTAGGTCATTCGGAGAAAAACTAACGAAGTTACAGCAGGTTGAATAACGGTACCTCCAGCTACGTGCGCTGAGTGTACAAAACTTTGAATCGATTTTCCCAAATATGTCATTTTTAAAGTCGGTGACCAGCCTACAGAAAAAACTACTGCATCGATCGTTTTGAAATTTTGAACAAATATTCTACATATATATAGCTCTCGAATGACAAGTTTTTCCAAAAGTTTTAATTACTAACAATTTTACAATAACAAATAGGTCGATTTTTTCGTCTAAAATCGTCATTTTGGCTTGAAAATGGTACCAAAAATTGAAAAATTTAAAGATTAAAAAAAAACTCGACGTCAATTGAAAGATAAACTAATAAACTAAAGAAAACATTTTGATTTTTTGGTTTCGGATGATCCAGTGTTGCTGTAGGCTGGTCACCGCACAAACACTTTTTTTCGAGGTGCCTGCAGAGATCGACGATAAATCCGTTATTCCTCGCTATTTTTCGATAAAAATTTTTTTTAAGGATCCTTCAAATGTTGTACTTTCATATAATAATAAGTAAAATAAACCAACAGCAATCATTTTTTCTAAAAAAATTCATGAAAAAGGGTCTTTTTTCGACGAAACAAACCTTACCTTACTAAACAACCAAAATAAAATATTTTTAATACAAAAATACAAATTAAACAACTTAAAAAATGCTAACTCAACTCAAAAGTGGAATGAGAGAGAACGTTAACAAAAAGTGAGAAAATGAACATTTAAAGTACAAAATAAATATATTATTGCAAAAAAAAAAATAAATAAAACAGCAGATAAGCAAAAACAATGTATATACATATGTATGTATATTAAATAAAAGGTAAAAGAAGAGCAACAGATTTTACCTACAAAAGTGTCTGACTCAACGCTTTTTGCCAATTGCCGAAATTAAATATTCACACGCAGTATGCATGTAGCTATATGTGTATAAAATGTATGTACATGTATATACTAAATTGTAAATCGTATTTACTTGAAACGAATGGCTTACTCGCGCAATAAATGGAGGAAGTTAATAGACTTATAAATATAAGCACACAACTCGCTGAGGGTATCATATCGCCAGCTACCCTAGCTACACACATACTATGTATTGAAATTTATCGTATAAACTATATAGGAACACATTGCGGGCGGTACTAAAGTACTTAAATATGAGATAAAAATTCTATGTTTAAATATGTTTACATGTGTATGTATCTTATAAATAATAATTGCATATGAATGCCACTAATAGCAGTGCACAAGTTACTTCTGTGTGCAATATATGTTTATGTATATGTATACCTAAGTATACTCGTACTTATGACGCACTCAAAACTAACAATGCAATCAATTTAACAATTATTCTCATTTACAACGCTACTTCCATTTCAAACCTTCATACATATATCATATACATATGTATTGTATCTACGAATACGCGGTCATTACGTAGTGTTCGGAGAATAAACAATTGCCAGTTTGACTAATCTATATTTCCCGTAAACCACGCAGGAAAAATCCTACTTAGAAGCCGGTAATTTACTATATGGTACAAACGAGATGTGTTCAGAAAATAACGGGAATTTTTTTTCCAAAAGTCCATTTTAAATTTTTTTTTCCAAAACTAAAAAAGAACCCTAAAGGGCAAAGGCTATCCCAAAAATCGAGTTTGAGAAGTGTTTCGATGATTTGAAGAGGCGCCGGCATAAGTGCTTAATATCGAATGTGGACTATCGTGAAGGTGACAAAGTTAATGTAGACGAACAAATAAATATTAAAAGAAAAGTAGAAACGATAATTACAGTTATTTTTTTAACACACCTCGTTTATAGCGTAAATATTCTGCAATCAGTGCCCATGAACTGGTCATCTCTCTTCTACCCTTCTACAATATCAAAAGCAATAATTTATTTGTTTATTTTTTCATTCTCTGCTCTTCATCACCGCTCTTCATCTCCATCTGCACCAGGCAATCGCGGCTTACAATTGTTCATTGTTGTTTTTATTCCTCATATTCATTTGTATATTTGTTTTACCTATATTTATTCACAGTAATATTGGAATGTAGAAATAATTGCGTGATCTGCAGTAAATACATACATAGGCTTTTATGTAAACACACACATCTGTACATATATATGAACTTTTTACATATCTACATATTAATTGTGTAAGTTAATTATACATACATACATATGGATTTGATAATTGGTCTTAATTTTTGCTTTTCATTTCGAAAGCTTGTAGCTACTGGCTAGTATTAGTAGATGAGATGAGTTGGTTTTAAAAATAAATATAAATGAATCAGAAAAGGTATTTTTAACTCTAATGGAAGTTAATGGGTTTTACTACTTGTTTTTTACTTTTTAAATTATTACTGATTACTTGGTTACCGGTTAATTGCGCAAATAATTAAGAACCACGAAATTATCTTTACACAACAAGTTTTTAAATACCATTTTTTTTTTTTAATTTTGTGCGGAGAAGAAGACAATCTACTGTCTGAACATGTTTCTTACGTAAATACAAAACTTTATTCGATTTTGCTTGGACACCAAGTAACCGGGTTCAAGGGTTACTGAAGATTATAATACCTACATAAAGAGCGAGAAAAAAATATTTGTTTTGTTCGGCTGATTCAAATAAGCGAGTAATTCAATTAATCAAGAGATTTATACCGTTATATTTGTTGTTAGATCAAAGTTTTGATTTCTAGGAATACACCGAACTGACCCAAATTACTACATACAATATATTGCTGTAACAAGGCATTGGTTTGGTTTTAAGCACGTCTTATCTTGAATGTGGTTTTATCCGATAAACTGCGGTTGTTCCTTCAAATAGTAATGCGCTAATTTATACTACTTATACTCAATTCCAGCAGTTCTATATACATACATATACGCTATAAATTAAATGATAAAGCTTAAGCTTGCAATGAATAAGCTCGGTATCGTAATTTCTAACGCATGTGCTACGATTTTTTATGTTTTAAATGTGGTTTTCATATAAAAAATGTACTCAAACAATGAATCACACTGCCTTTAATTTGTTTTATTGAATTGCGTATAAAAACTTGTATATATTTTTCCATTTTAAATTAAAATAAATAAAAATTAATATTATTTTTTGCTTAACACAATAAGCAATTGTGGCTTATTGTATTACGCAATACAGTAAGAATGATTTAATTTAATTAAAATCGTGAGAACCAACAAACTGCAAGTAAATATATGTAGGTACGTAAATACAGTTTGGGACTATGTACTCATCCCTCTTAAATATAGATTTAACATAAATACCTATGTATGTACAGATGTACATGAAGAGCGGCTGCTGTGTATCCAACAAATTGTTCCACATAAAATTTGGGGCAAAACAGCTGCCGTTGTGTTTCATTGCACCTCAACAGAAGTAAGTTTGAGCGTGAGCACTTCTCGATCGATTTTTGTTTACTTTGTAATTCACATTATGAAGCAAGAACTATAAAATCAAAGCAAATTTAATCAAAATGCTTATCAATTTATTAGACAAATTCTATAATTGGACTGCGATTTAAACCGCGAACTATTGGATATTTTCTCATGAGTTCTTTTGAACAAAACATAAAAAAAGTTGGATGAAATTCATGTATTCTCTGACAGTACATTGGAGCCTAGGATTACCGATGTTCTTTCCCAGGAATCAGCGCTTAGATCTTTACTACCAAAGCATCCCAGTAGTCATCTCGAAGAGCAGCTTCTTCTTATACGTTTTCAATAGGTTTGTATTGTCTCTTTAAAATCACGCGGAGTTCGAAAGAAGTTTCACAAAATGACTAAAGCACACTCATGTTCCAAAATTCATATGTACTTACATTAATCGTTCGTGATTTGTTGCTGCTATACACAAAATTGGAGCGAGGACTGCCTTTCATATGCATACTCTATAAAGCAAGGGTAGCAAACTTACTCATATATATTATATATAGTATATAGATACATATAAATTAATCACCTTAGTCCAAAGTAGAATGCTGAGTAATCAAAACCAGATTGGAACGTGACGGAAACTTGAAGATAATCCCTTATACGAAACTTCGAACCAGCATTGTTCGAATTCGTATTTTTTTTATAATTATTTACTGGCTTTCGAGTATATATTAAATATAAAGGGTGTTTCTTTTTGAGAGGCATATAACTTCAAATAGAACACAGAAAATTAATGAATGGTCCACCGCATTTGCTTTGACTATCAGCGGTCCAAGGTGAACTATTTTATTGAGCATTAACTCGCCAATAAGGGCCGAAAATTGTTTTCTCACTTATCAGGTGGAACTGGTTGATGAACATATAAGTTGTTTTCTGCCTGATAAAGGATATTGATATGGAAAGCCCTTTTATACCTCACCATAGCGCTCTCTATTGCCGTTAACTTGTCTTACATATGGACCTGGACTGTTTTCTGTATGCAAGGGTGTCTGAGGTTCTCTTTTATAAGGAATTTTGAAGAAAATCTAAAAAACACCCTATATTCGAATACCTATAAAGGCTATGTATAATGCAGTCTTAATAAATCAATCTGGCAACACTGTTCACCAGAATAATAAACACATAAAACGCTTGACTGCCGACATGAGCAACAATGACTGCCGCAGCATCAGCAATAAAAAAGTATATATGTATGTTCCTACAATAGCCAAGGAACATAAACACCATAATTCAAAAGTAATGTGTCGACGATGTAGTTTTGCGTTTCAACTGACGATCACACAGCGAGAATTGCCAAAAAAACAGGGGTTAGAAGCGACAAAAATATCAGACAACCAAAAGGCTGCAGACAGACTTAACTGCCTGGAACTCCGCGTGTTCTTCGTTGGCTTCAATTAACATGTTTTTAGCATTCAGTTCCTGTCCTTTCCGTATGCATTGCTACAGATGCAGTGACGTCATTCGCTTGAGCACTCGAACCATTTTTCCCTGCTATTCTTTCGAAGCTCGCTAAATATTCGCATAAAAAAGGAATTATGCGATAACAAAAATGTAAATAACGCAAAAAAGTGGATAAGGGAGATACGTGAAAATACGCTTGGTGTGAGCCTCACCATAGCAATGTGGAATGCCAAAGCGAAGCTAACGGCTGGTCAATGTTTTCAAACCCAGTCGGCTGATGCCAGACTTTGGCGCCAAAAATGCTGACGACAAGCGAAGATTTGGCAAAAACATCATGTGGATTGGCGGATTTAGAAATATATATGTATGTACTTATATAAATATTTACAAACATACTAAGGTATAGCAAACCGAAACGTCGTTGGTGGCAAAGGAAGGCGTCACTTCCCATCGACATATAAATATGGATGTTTCTGTTGTTGTTATTGTTATTTTCGTATTTGTATTTTGCTGCTTTTGTCGCCATTGTTTCAATTACAATTAAGCATAATTTGTAAACATTCTGAGCATGCGACAAATGACTCCCAAAGCACGCTCGAGGAACCGTACAAAGCAGTAGTGGCTGGCATAGTCGAATTTCTATCCAATGTTGTCATCATTTCTCCCTCCTCTTCCTCCCAAAGGACAAAATGAATGCATAGTTGCGCAAAATAATAGTAATTTATTACATCAAAGAATGTGTGTTTGTGTGTATTCTCTACACCACGCAATGAAGGAAACCTTGTATGATCTCATAGGAGAGCCCTGAAGGAATACAAGTTCAAAGTAGGAAAGCAAATTTGGCGACGCCTTATGTTGCGCATTGTGTAACTAATCACATTTGCATCACAAAAAACATTATTGAGTCAACGAAACTTTTTAAGGCTTCCAAAGCTCAAAACGATTAAGTAAATTTGAAGAAGCAGAACAAGTGTTTTGTTGAAAGAACATAATGACTTTCTTCTAAGAAAAATAAGATGCTGAGTTATATTTAGTTGAAAGTCGGAAGAGTTTTAAGAAAATTTATTTTCATACTGTCCGAGATATTGGTTTCTTGGGTACTTTGTTACATGGAAGATTACAGTTCTTTGTGTCTGAAGTGCGAACTATGCCTTATATGAAAAAAAAAACGAATCAAGTCAGCAAAAGCTGTGAGCTACGAGCATGAGTTCGTTGCCAGCCAGTCAGCCAGTGTGATAAAAGTGGCAAGAAATCTGCCTCAAGGCAGATGCACCAGTATGTTGACACCAAAAATGTGATAGCCAACGAGAGTGCTAGTGCTGGCGGCAGCATAGAAATAACAGCAAACAAGCATAATAACACTAGATGGTGCAACAAACTATCGTTCTCCCCCGGCCCCCCTTAAAGTAGGTCACTACTGAACTGATGAAGCAAACACAACACATTGGCATGTCTGTCTGTCCGATATGCGCTAAAGCGGCAACATCCTTCCTTTTTGAGTGGTGTTGTTGCATACAAAATAACAGTTGCTTTGTTGTTTTGGCAGCTTGTGGCTTCAAAAAAAAAAAAAATAAACAGAAAAAAGTGAAAATGAAACAAAATATATAGAGCGAGCATCCTTTTGCCATCTTATATGTACTCGCATATGCAATTTCAGCTTGGACGTCTACTTTCAGCAACTACTGTCAGTAAAAGTGTGTGTTATTGGCTTGCGGCACGAGATGAAACGCCGAGTGACAGTTGCATCACGTCATCAACTCTTTACACAAAAACAACCACAACAATAACAACAACAGCAAGCAAAAAGAAAGTGAAAGTGTTCAGTGATGCGATCCTTATAGAATGATTCAAATTTTCCATGCGTCGATGAATCATACAACAATGGAGCTATTTTTGTTGTTTTTTTGTATGTAATGTATTCTAGTATGTCTGTATGTAGTGTTTAAGCTGCCAGTCAGTCAACAGCCAACGCATATCTCTGGTCGATTGTGCACAGGATGCTGACGCTTGACGTTGTTGTGGTGGCGCAGAAGATAATTTGATATGAGGAAATTGCGTCTGCAAATGTGCGTCTATTTTATATATGCACACAGTGATTGTGATTCATAATTATTATAGGCATACGGGATGTGTTCAAAAAATAACGGGAATTTATTTTGAAATTTCCAATAATCCAAAAGTTCAATTGTCAAAATTTTATTCGCAATTTTCGTTTGTTAACAGCTACTTCGGTCTCCATATTCGCCAAACAGTAAAGATTTTCTTAAAAAAAAAGCTAAACTGACTTTTGTTGTTTATTTTGATTGACATTTTGTTACAAAATGGCTGCCAATCTTCAGAATTACCTTTCTTCAAGTTGAAAAAAATTTGTTGAGTAGTGGGGTCCTCAAGTGTAATTTAAGCAAACAAAAAACAATATTTGTTTTAATTTTTTCATTAAGTCAACACATTTCGTTTGACTGCTAAATTTCACACATCGTTTTGTAAATTTTGCAATGAAATATTGTGCTTAATTTCATAGCTTCAGCAAGGTGAGAGTTAAAGGTGTGACTACTCAAATAAACCTTTAACGATTTTTTTAATGTTTTTATTTGTATAATTTCATTTTTATTTTGTTATATTTTAGTTGGAAATAATTATTGCGGTTTTTAATATGCATCAACTTACCCATCAGATTACCACACCTGTCCCCCACTGGTGTTGTAACCAGCTTCGAGTTCACCACGTCAAGCGTCAACTCAACTATCTTTTTAACTAACCACGTACATATGTGTGTGTGTGCAACAATTAAGAGACGCCTATTAACATTTGTTTAATTAATCTCAAAGCGTTCATTTACACTTCTGCAAAGCGTTGGCGAATGAATTAAACACACACTTGTCAAGTTGGCGTTACACAAACAAGCATGTATATGTAATAATATATGTACATATGTATGTATATATAAAATCAAATATATATGGGCACATGTGAACGCCGATGAAAGATAGATGCTTAGACTGTATAGGAGCTGTCTGTTGACGTTGGGGCTTGTGGAGCGGTCACAGCAAATTGTGTTTATGTGTGTGTGATATTTTCGTAAACTTACAAATGTAGATGAAGCTTTAAATATGTAAATTTATTTTTACATATGTACATATGTACCTATTTACATTACATATTAACACCAGCATTTGTTGCGCCAGTTACGCTTTACACGCATATTTACCTACAAAACTACACGCTAACTTTTAATTGTGAGAAATGAGCGTTACTTGCTGTAATTAAATAAAAAAATGTTTGTGTTGGAAGAGAACAACAACAAAATGTGTGTGTATTATATGTTGTCATCATGGCGCTATGTCATTGGATTTTAAACACATTCCATAGTGGCAATAAACGCGGTCGCAAACGCACTGGGGACGTGGAATGGCGCAAATGTCGCATATTTGGAGCCATGGAGGGTAGTTACATGCATACAAACACGATTTTTTTTAATATTTTCATGCAAGCATATGTACATGATCTATTCAAAAAATAACGGGAATTGTAAGATTTTTATTTTCACGGTCTTGACTCCGTGAGTTTTTCCCATTTCCAAGAAAAGAAAACTTCAAAGGACCGCCGTTTTACAAACATACGATGAATGGCTGAAAGAGCTAAAGTCAGTACCAAAAATCGGGGACTTGATTTTTTTCAAAATACAAAACACAAATTTTCGTTAGTATCAGTGATAGTACTTTCCATTTCTATTCAAATTATTATTATTGTTTTTGTAAGAACACCATTTGGATACCCAGTTTCCACGCTAATCCAGTTCTGAGAAGATACCACGTATTTCAAGTGTTCTTTAGTTGAAAAAATTTTGATACTCGCTACTCCAGAGATCCATTAACGAGAGGTATTCATTAATCTTCGATTACGGTACTTACTAGTTGTGCACATCAACTAGTTACAGCATGCAGTTCGTGAGTTTTTATGAGACATTCAGAGCCAGCAAGCAATCAAAGGTGTAAAAAGTGTATGTGTTTATGACTGAGTTTTCCCAAGGTCTTATCATTTAATTGTTGTTTTTTTTTCTTCTACTGGTGTTCGCTCTACAAATTAACATACTCGTAGTTTATTACACCCGGTGGTCGGCGGTGGTGCAGTAGTTTTGGTCGTCGGTTTACTTCATTTATTGTTTATTGTTGTTTTCTGCGTTTGCCTCATTTAAATTTCAACATTCTCGAATTCGTTATTACTCACTGGTGGCACTTTTCTATGCGCCGACCTCATTACTCTCGACTATTTGGGAGTTGGAGGGAGGGTAGGCGTGTTGTTCTAGTAAGCGAAATTATAACACTTTGCATTTTTTATGTGGTCCGTTGCGACGCGCCGACCACGTCTCCGTTTGCGGCGGGTATGAGTAATCATAGAGCGTGTAGTAAGTACATGAAAAGCTTGTAGCTTGTTGCTTCACAAACCATGGTGACTACCAGTCAATCTGCCTGATCGGTGGCAAGCAACGTGTAAGTGTAGTACGCACTCAATTAAGTCTCAAATGCGTTGTTTCTTTATCATTTTAGAATTATTCTTTAATGTTGTTGTATTTTCAGATATATGTATGTTTGTATGTGCCTATCTTTCGTGTTTTTGCAACACTTATTATGCTGCCATATTAAGCCCTCATAATGCTTTTGGCTTTGCATGCTCAAAGTTCATTAGCACTAAGCACACACTAGTTGTTGTTGTGTGTTTGTGAAAGCATACACTTATAAAGTAATGAAAAAAGCTGAAAAAGCAACATAACCTAAAAAAAAAATTATAACTTCAAAAAATTACAACCAGCTGTGCACAATCGTTATGCTATAATTCTGTTTAACTTCTTCTTACTTATCGCTTTTTACCACCCAAGCGCCTACGGTTCGCTACAAATGGCACTACACAGTTGTCTTTTCGTTCACATACCAGCAGACGTCAACTGAGAAGTTCAAGTGAAGTCAATAAGGTCTTCTTGCGCTTGGTCTTTCACTTGAAGTCTCTTGAAGTGTAGCAAGACTCCCATCTCGCAATTAATTTTCGCCATTTCTCTTAGTTCTCGTTTATTACTACTTCTTTATTTCCAACTTTTCTTTGGGTTTTTTTTCAACTAAAGCATGTATATTGAATTAGTCATGCCTTTTATTAACTGTTACGTTATTCACTTATCGGTTTCTTTAAACTTCACTTATGAGTTACATGATCACTTTGCTTTGTTGTAATTTTCCACTGTTTCAAATGTGTAAAAATGTATATTGTTCAAGCACGTTTTCGTTAAATATTATCAATATGACTTTATTAAATTTCAAAGAGCCTTCGTTAGTAACTATCTCAAATTGTGACTCAAATGTTGTAGTTCGAAGTTTCACCTGTTTCAGGTTTCCTTCAAGCTGGTTACTTCTTCAGATTCGAACTTTGAAATCGAAATTCTAAATCACAGTGAGTTCTATGAAATGATTTGGTCCATCAATTGTCTCCCAGCTGTATGAGCTTGTTTCATTTGTATTGGATGGACCTACCTTTTTTTCAATAAATAGAGAGACTTTCAAGTTTGAAACTGTCTTTAAACGTTTCACAGTCTTTACGAGAAACTTTGAAATGAAAATTTTCGACCTTTTATACGCTTCCAATTGTATCAATAAAGCAGATTTTCTGAATACAACGACTATTCCGCCACCTGTCGGTCACAACGATTTCGGTTGTATTTTTTTGCCTAAATTATCAGAGCTCATGAAATTATTGATGTGCATGTATTACATATAAATCGATTAAAGTTATCGATTTCCTCGTATTTGCTTTAATTTTGCAACAAAAATTCACTTCTGACTTAACATAAGTCTTTTGTTTGCACTTTGTTAAGGCAAATATTTATTTTATAACTCATTGTGGGTCAAGTGTTGTCTGTCTTATTTGCACGCACGAAAAACAAACACACAAACACGATTGCAGTTGCGTGTGTATGTTTGTGGATTGTTTACTTCTTCCCACCCAAAATGTTTACAATATGCGTCAATATGTGGGATTTTTATTTGCATTTACTTGAAGAAACTATTCGTGTTTCACATGTATATAGCCACATATTCCCACATATAGTACATATATATATGTACAACTACATACATGTGTATTTTTATTTGCACGCTGATGTAAGGGTCACATTTTGCAAATTAGCGATCACAGGTGTTTTATGCCCGACATATTGTCGCCGTGCATGTTGATTCATACGTGAGTGTATACCCATCCATATATACGCCGACTATCCAAAACGGTGATTCCCATAAAAAGTTCAATGAAATACTTGTAAGTAATCAAGTGCAATTTTCCTATTATTTATTTAATAATTTTGCATTCATATCACATTTATCCGCGGCCTTTTCGTGCTTGCTATTTTGTCGATCACATTGGAGGTAGAGTACATTGCTTATTTTACATATTCTCTTTTTGTGATTTTATATTAGTTACTTTGTTATATACTTTACACTCACTAAAAAAAAGTAGTCTTGTCGAAACGAGTTTTGCGCGGTGTTGCCACCAATTTGCAACTTTTAATTGATGAGGTAAATAAATTATAGCACTATAAATTTAAAGCTAAAAAGTGCAGTTTAAAATATATTTTTTTAAGAGTTGCCACTTTTTCAAAAAATTATAAAAGTAAAAAAATAAAAATTAAATTTACCGTTTAACATTAACTAACAACATTTAAGAAAATTTATAGTTGAAAATATGTTAAGTGTTGCCAATTGTTTATAAATTACATACTACAATTTTATTAAGGATATTAATGTCAAAAAAAATTATTCATATACTCTTCTTCTTAAATACATACATATACATATTTCAATACTACAAATGACATATTATCACTTTATTTACAGATTATCGGCCTTTTGGGCATCGTCTTCGGCGCATTGATACTCAACAGCATCGGTGTGGTCGAGGTGAATGGCCAAGTCGGTTTCCCGGTACAGGCAATTTTGCCAATTCTGCTCATAACACTCGGTTCAGTTGTGGTCTTCATTGCATTCTTGGGCTGTTGTGGCGCCATACGCGAATCGGTCTGCATGACTATGTGCTATGCCGTTTTCCTGTTGGTCTTGCTCATCATACAGCTAGCCATTGTTGTGCTACTATGGGCTAATAAGGAAAAATTCAATGCTGCCATGGGCGAGGTCATAGATAAAGCTTGGGATGAGCGTAGAAGAGAACCGGCCGTCTTCGAAGCTATACAACAATCAGTATGTTTATTATATTTTTTAAAAATAATTTTTTTTTAACTAATTTATCATATTAACTTTCGTTTAGTTGAAATGTTGCGGCAAGAGTGGCATCACCGATTATGTATTATCCGTAGAAGCGCCACCCGCAAGCTGCTGTGAGCACAACGATTGCCTGAACCCATTAAACATTTATGGCGGTTGCCGTAGCAAATTCCAAGAATTCATGTCCTTCAGCACTGACACCGCCAAATACGTTGGTTTGGGCTTGATTGTTGTAGAGGTGTGTAGTTGTTAAATATTTTTTGTAATTTTTAATTAGTGTTGTTGTTTTATTTTAAATACGTTTTTTTCAATTTTATTTTACCACCTACAGTTGATCGGCTTCATCTTCGCCTGCTGTTTGGCCAATAATGTGCGCAACTACAAGCGTCGAAACGCCTACTAAGCGTTCGGAAGGATCAGCACTACTCCACTCGTACATGTTCTACAAAACTTTATTTTCCGCTTCTTGATGTCGTGACGTCGTCATATAACGCACATTTAATTCGAAATACAAAATAATCTATGTAATAATGTTTGAAGAGTACCATTAATTTCTGTGTATGTAAGTATATTTCATTTCGTTATGAGAACAACATACAATATACACGCTGAATACACACAACTTTTTTATATATGTTTAAAGAAAATTAAGCTGATATGAAGAATCGAAAACCAATTGGTAACTAATTGTATATTTTTAATGAATTTAAGCAAAAAAAAGTATAAAAACCATAAAATGGAATTTAATATTTATGTGTAAAAAAAAAACAACAAAAAACCTTACCGAATATGCCTAAAGTGAACAATATGAGGCCATGAATGAAACACTTTAAATTTACTATATAAACGAGGAAGGCAAGAAGAAGAAAAATAAAGAGTACGAGTATAAGCAACAAAGAAATCTCAAGTGAATTTAAGATAAGTTCTATTGTTCCAATAATAAATGTAAACAATAAATGTTATCGACTTGAATTTTGAACTTTGCGCTCGCGTAAATATGCATTCACATTTTATTAATATATGTATTCTATTGGATATAAATAAAAGTATAAATATATATATATATATTATAGATATATATGTAAATGTTAGTTACATTATCTACAAGTTATGTTGAATTAATGTTTATATTATTTTATGCCTTTTTAAATGTTGAAACTAAAGCGAGAATAAATACTTGCAAATTATTTACCATATATGTACATAGATACATATATATGTTTAAAAATATATATATACACACATTTGCATTTACGAATCTAACGAACTATAATTTGTTCGTCTGTCCTACATATATATGTAATCATTCACCTTTTGTACCAATTTTTTTTAAATCCACTTACCCAATGTAATTATACAATTTTTTCAACTTGAAATTCCATAAAAACACAAATATTAAAATAAAATAAAAACGACAAAAACCGAATTGTTAATTTTTTTTATATATTATAACTTTTTTCAAATTTAGTATATTAATTAAAATGGCAGGCATACCTAAGCAAAAACGTGCCGCTAGCTTTAGCACCTCTGGTTTTAGCAGTCAAAAGTGAAAGTAAAGCTTCGACAATAATTTTTACTTGTATTTTCACTCATGTTGTTTTTGTTTTTTTTTGTAAATACAATACAAAAATAATATATGTAATATTGTATATACGTGCCTAAAACCAAATACGACGGAATACTGTGAAACTGCTTTGTTTTGTTTTTGTAAATATTTTTGTGATTTGTTAAAAGAGCTCAAATTGACTTAAGAGTTTTTTTTTTATTTTTCTTTTAATTTTTATTTTTATATTTTAAGACACTTATTCGAGACTTGAACTTCAGCTATGCCACCGCCGGAAGTTTAAAGCTGCGTTGATTTAATATGAAGATTGTGTACCCACTTTTGTTCAAAATCAGAAAACCTTAAAAAAAGCTTATGTTGACTTAAGCTTTTTTAACATATTGTTGCCACAGATTTTACTTCAGTTGTTGCAATCAACCCCTAAACTACATTAATTGTGGATATTGTATGCATGCAAATGTCACATTTATAACTAACAACAACAATTGTTCACAGCAACAACAACATGTTGGCAATAAGGTCATTCATTGCCTTGGTGATGAGAAAGTAATGCAAGTATACCAAACATTTGCATCGATTGACCTAATTTTACCTTTTAAAGTGTAGCTCAACTTTGCTGTTGAATTTATTTATGCTATATTGACTGCTATATCATCATTTCTACGATTATCATTTAGATTAGACTCCATCACAGTATAGGTCGCCAAACAGATTCTCACAAGCTGTCAATTGACTTCTTAAACAAAATCGTCTAATACTTCTCGATCTTTAACCGGTCCGTCAAAAAGTATATAGACCATATTATGCTAAATATAATCTAATAACATTAAGATGTATCCTTAAAAACCGGTAAGTATTATATAAAAGTCATCAAACAAATATTCAGCACATTTGCGTCTTGGCTCCTACGTCACTGAAGTTGTAGATGATGTCGTCAACATTGGTACCTGGTGCTGGTAACACTAACAACGTCAGCATCGAATTCCAACGCAGAATCACTTTTGCCAGCAGCTTTGGACTGAATAGGCAATTGGAAAGTCCCCTATCGATGAACCAAATGCAAATTCTACAAGTCGCTCATTATTCCCGTCCGGATGTATTGTACAAAAGCGTGGGCGAAGTCAACATCCGATGAGACGGCATAAGGAGTTTTCGAGAGAAAGGTTTTGCGGAAGATTTGTGGCCCCTAAACATTGGCAACGGCGAATACCGCAGACGATGGAACGATGAGCTGTAAGAGTAATACGACGACAATGGCATAGTTCAGCGAATAAAAAGACAGTGGCTACGCTGGCTAGCTCATGTTGTTCGAATGGAAAGTGTTCGATGCAGTATCCACTGGTAGAAGACTTCCTTTGGAAAGACTAGGTGGAGATGAACCTGGCAGCACTTGGTATATCCAATTGGCGTTAAATTGCCTTTTTTGATTCGGCTATAAGCGCGTAAGCGGTAGATATATCAACAGTTTATAAATAGACGGTATTCAAACTGACACTATAGTCATTCAGAAATCGATTTCTATATATTCCTTCAAAACTCTATACCTATCTCGTATAGTTTTAGATGCTATAAGATCTTATTCACCGTGTCTACCGTTAAATGAACAAAACTTTTATATTCCATGCATAATGCAATAAAAATCGAAATCCATTATCGGTAGTTATCGATTTATCGACAAGTCGATAGTGAGTTCACATAATACGCATAAAGAAAAGTGCTTTTAAACATTTTAATTTTTTAAACCGACTTTTTTGTGTTTCTTGCTTGAAGTTAGTCGTGTTTCGACTTTCGGAGTACACGCTTTATGCATTTGAGCTTTTTTCGTTCAAAAGCTTCGGTATATTCTGTAATAGAAGCGAAAGCTTTGCGCTGAGAGTGAGTTTCTTGGACATTGTTTTAACACTCATACATATACATACATTCGTATAAGCATTTGTCAGACAAGTAAGGTGGACTTGAGTTCTGGCGTAACGAACTTTTTACTGATTGTTTTGAAAGGGGTGTTTTAAACTTTTTATTCATAGTCCAAGAGAATCTATGCGATTTGAGTTTCGGCAGTTTGGATAAAGCTTTACTATTATCACGATTAATCGTGTGATAATCTCGTTAGAAGATTGTGAGATTGAAAATAATTACCCAAACGTCTTTAACTCTGAAACTTTAAATAAACTGGTACATTTATGGTCGCTACCCTGTTTTGTTCACCTTATACATATGTATGTGTGTGTAGAATTGCCGCCAACTGGTGTTTGAGAGAACATTTGCCCGCTCTGAGCGCGAAAGTTGCTTATCTAATGAGCTAATCAAATAATCAACCATTTTGCCAGATGTAAATTCCCACGGAAGTTGAACCCGGAACTTAACTATCGGGTGATGTACTATTGTTCTGAACAGTAAGTACCAATAAAAAGTATGTCTCGTGCATATAAAGTCTATAATAAAGAAATGAAAGTTCGCACAGTTTATGCAGAACAAAACCCAAAACTTCAGACATACCATAAAATGTTGCCATACCATAAGCATAGCATTTGCTTTTTTAATGCGATGGCAACGCTAACGTGCATTTACTCTCTAAATAGCTTTTAGCAGCGATACGAAAATATCACACGTCTTTATTTAGTTTGCGGTTAAAATTACGCGGCGAAACAACCAACTAATTTTGTGTATGCGGTGATATAATATTTATAAAATTCTTAAAATAAAATAATGCCAACTATATAAAAGTTAAATTTAATTTTCTTAATAAAAAGTGACTATTTTAAATAAAAGTGAACATTAAACTTTGCTCTCGTATACTCGTATACATATATAACTGGATATAACGCCATATCCATATGTATATGCAATAAAAATGAGTTGAAAGAGAACTGTCCTACATTTTTTTTATAATTTCAATTTGTAGCAGTGGAAATACTTGAGTTAAATAAACAAATTATTGCGCTGAATACTGAACATGGCTGCTTAATATAATTAATGTGCCAAGCTAAATGAAATTCTAGCACATACAGAGAATTTATAAAAAAAGCTAGACCGCAGTGACTTGTTATTGTTACAGCGGCATGACTTGCTTACCAAATAGTTAACGAACAAATTACAAATCACATACTTGTTTTTGTCAGTGAAGGCAGTGTTAACCGGAGTGTAGCAAAGAAGAAGACACACAAGAAGTCAAAACCCGGCTTGAATGCAATTCGGTAGTGCTTACTACATACATACATATATGTATGTATACTAGTGTGTGCAACAAATAGAAAGCCACGAAAAAATTATTACCTTAAATTTGGTACACATACACACACACCAACAACTGCCCTAACACAAGCTGAAATAGTTGGCTGTTTACATTCCACTCTTTTGAACTTGGCGTTTGTTTATTGAAGTTGTTTGAGAGAGAGAGAGAGATTGATAATTTGTAGTAATAAGTAGTAGAAACACAGTGAGCAGCATAAAGTTTGAAAACTTGACAGTTTGTGAGCGCTAAATAAAGTTTATATAAAGTAAATCAGCTGTTTGTCAAACAAATGTAGGCTTTTCGATTTTGCATAGAATTGGAGACACAGATTTTTACAGCGCTTATTATCACTGCTGATTTTGCATATAATTGTTTTGTTCACCCACAAACTGATAAGATATGCCATTTACAAGTCTAAAGGAGGTGCGTAAATGAGACAAATGCGTCATCATTAATTCGTAAATTGAAAGGCGGCAAAAGCTAGCTTATCTCCATGGAAACCCATTTGCATATTTATTGTTTAGAAAAGAAAATACAAAGACGGAGATGAAAAACCAAAAAAATATAACTGTTTTTTGTCATTTTTAGTATTTTGGTACTTCTGTTCTGGTTAACAGTTGAAGATAAATTTTATTAAACTATTGCAACCGACGATTGCTCGAAGTATGATTACTTTTTAAGCCTATTAATCTTTTTTATTGTAGAGTAGAACACAGTTTTCCTTGTAGAATAGTGAAACGAATAAGAAACCGGTATAGAGCAAATGGGCCGGCATAATCGGCCTATCTCAACTGAAAAACTGAAAAATCCACTAAAGTTTGTCATATTCATCGCAGACCCATACTTTGTGACAAAAACGACGCGATAATTGTGGAGTACTATTACTTATGCAACACACTGTAATTTAAGAAATGTGCCTACAAAAAATAACAAACAATAGTCAATACAAAAATTAATGATAACCTTTTTAAACAGCAGGAAAACCGGAGAATAATTACAAATTAAAAGCCAGAGAAGAAAAAAAACAACAAAAACAAAAACACAATGACCTCAACATCAACAATTAAAAAATTTACAATTTTATTTGGCATCGTATGCTCGGTAAGTGTTATTAAATTTTTATTTAGTACTAACACTTGTAATTAAACAGGCATTTACAGAATGTGAATATATTTTTATTTTATTATCGAAAATGAATTATTTTTGACAGGGATTTCAAAAAATAAAAAAATAAATAAATAAGTGTGTACATATATTTCTGATTCATTTCTAATGAAAATGGAATTATTATTGAATTTACATACTTTTGGATGAAAACACTGAACTGCCTATTGTTTGAGTACCTAACAATCGAAACAAAATTATATATGTACTTCCAAATTTGTAATATATTGAAGCTTTGCTGAGGATGTTCTTCGAAGTTGTATTTCAAATTTGAGGTTAGATCCCGAATATCTCATACAACAACTAGTAAAATGACTATAAAAATATAAATATAATAATTATTTTGTGGAATAGGAGAGTTACTAAATTGACTCAATTTATTATACTCTCGCAACAAAAGTTGCTAAGAGAGTATTATAGTTTTGTTCACATAACGGTTGTTTGTAAGTCATAAAACTAAACGAGTTAGATATAGGGATATATATATCAAAATGATCAGGGCGACGAGACGAGTCAAAATCCGAATGTCTGTCTGTCCGTCCGTCCGTCCGTGCAACGGATAACTTGAGTAAAAATTGAGATATTTTGATGAAACTTGGAACTCACGTTCCTTGGGACCGTGAGAGGGTTGCTTTCGAAATGGGCAAAATCGGACCACTGCCACGCCCACAAAATGGCAAAAACCAAAAACACATAAAGTGTCATAACTAAGCCATAAATAAAGTTATAAAAGTAAAATTTGGAACAAAGGATCGCATTAGGAAGGGGCATATTTGGTTGTAATTTTTTTTGAGAAAGTGGGCGTTGCCCCGCCCCCAAATCGGTTATTTGTATATATCTCGCAAACCAATAAAGTTATATAAACCAAACTTTCTGCAGTCAGTTATCTTACGTACCCCACCACACACCATGAAAATAGTTGAAATCGGATAATAACCACGCCCACCTCCCATACAAAGGTTAGGTTGAAAATTACTAAAAGTGGGTTAACTCACTAACGAAAAACACAGAAATAATAGCAGAAGGAAGCTGTACTGAGATTTTTTTACAAAATGGAAAATGTGCGTGGCATCGCCCACTTATGGGTCAAAAACCATACCTCAGGAACTACTCGACAGATTTCAATGAAATTCGGTATATAATATATTCTTGACACCATGATGACACGTGTGGAAAATCGACAAAATCGGTTCACAACCACGACAACTTCCCATATAACTCATTTTCCAATTCCATCTTATTCCTTCACTTTATAATATATACATAATGAACCAATGAAGATAGCAAAGTAAAACTTTACACAAATTCTGTATATTATCTGTGGCATCACTTGTGAAAAATTTGTCGAAATCGGACTATAACTTTTCAATGCCCCGGATATCGAATATGAAGAACTCAGTGCCCCATGGTAACTTTTCACCGAAAATTTCGGTAAATCTCTCAGGTATCTTAATTTAATTCAGAGGAAATATTTTTCTTCTAATGGTGTGTTTTTGTACCAGAAAAGGTTAAAATCGGGTAATAACTTTTCCCTTATAAATGAATATATGAGAATACCAATTATAGGATTTTCAAAAATATGTGAAATATATTTATGCCCAATATATGGGTCAAATTGTGTGTTTTCTTAATAAAAACATAGCAATAAATTGCGAGAGTATAAAATGTTCGGTTGCACACGAACTTAACCTTTCCTAACTTGTTTAAATTTTTTTTTATGAAAAATTAATTTGTATAGATTTTTGATAAATTAATGAAAATTGAATTATTAAATAGAGATTTCGGTGGTTTAGTACTGTCCAGTTCTATAAACAAGTTAATTTTTGCTAATTTTCCAAATCTCTTCTAGCAAAAAAAAATTGCCATTAGTCCAAAATGCATTCTTCAAAGGGAACCCTTTTATTAAATTTATATATTGCATATATGTACATATGTAAATGCACTGCAGTAGATGATCTGACGGATTAACCAGAGACACCTTTTTATAATAAAAGTACCAAGTTCTTGCTGAGAGAGAGTGAGAGAGGGCTCAAACATTCCAACCGCATTCGCTTGAACCAGTTTGACTTATCAGTGTTTATTTTGAAACATTTCTTTGGTTTAAAAGTACAGAGTTCTTGCGAAGTAGGATAGAGAGAATGAGAAAACCGCATCTGCTAGTGTGTTTTTATCAAAAATTCTTTTTGTCCGTTGAACTTCATTTAAAAATTTAAATTTCTCAGCCATAAAGGCGTCGCATTTCAATGAAGCACATTCGTTTTGTTTTTATGCGAGCTGAGACTGCGTTGCTTGATTATTTGTTTAAGAAGCATTTGAATACATTTTTGCATGTGTTCGTGAAATTTTTTTACCTATACAAATAATTCGATAATATGTGCGCACACAATTTCAGATCCGTTTGAATAAATATCAATTCAATCAATCCTTTGGAGTCACTGCCCAAGTGCTGTCTGAACTTTTCAAGGTCAAAATTAACAGGCAACATGACTACAAATATAATTTGTATAAAAATGAAAGATTTAATGATTATTAATTTTTTAACGTTATAATATTTTTTTTTAAATGTTCAGAGATTATAATAATCATGCATACTTGTTTTGAGTATAAAATTAAATTTTTTTCCACATTTATTCTAACATTTTCATTGTCAATGCCACCTTTTAAGGGTTAAGAGATATTTACGTGAAATATATTTTAATTTAACAGCGAGTGCAATCATGTGAGCAAACAATTAAACAAAATACTTGTTGACTAGCATGTGCAAAATTTTAAAGTCAGCGTATCTGCGTACATATGTATGTATGTATGAACATATTGCAATTTATTAAAATTCCGCCTTCTTTTAAATTAAAAAGTCACAGTAATAATGGTAAAACATTGCAAAAATTCTGCGAAAGTGGCATAAGGCATCTATCTGCTTTTGGCAATAAATTTTTATATATGCATATCTGCATTAATGATAACAAGTGGTTTTGTACATAATGCCAACATACATATCAACATATGTTTGCCTGTCGCGATAAAAAATTGAATTTCGGCCAAAATATACAAAGCCTTTTGGTTACTCACTGGCCAATCAAAAGTTATAAAAATAATTTTGTTTGAATGATGACTAAGCAGCATTATGAATTTGGTTAATATAAATATACAAACATACATACATACATATGCATGAAATTATGTTTGCATGAATATGCATTTTAAAATTTAATCCTAAAAAATGAGATTTATGAATATTTCTGTTTCAGTGTTCACAGTGTATTCATGTTATTGAAGCAGGCAAGGAAAGGGGCCGGAGCACAGTTCGAAAGTTAGACACATTGGCAAATTAGTGAAATTTAAAGGGTGTGTAAGTTATACAGGGGATTAGCATAATTTATAATAAACAAGTAAGGAAGGGCTAAGTTCGGCTGTAATCGAACAATTTATACTCATGCAATTTATTTATTTAACTTTATTTATATTATATAATACACAATTTGATCCACATATTCGTCATATATATTGTATAAAGTCCATTGAAAGTTGGAAACCATAATATTAGGTTAGAACCACCGAGGTCTTCGTGTTCGCTATATGGGGCCTTAAAAACCTATGGTCCGATTTCGGCTATTCTTAGAATGGGGCTGCCACACTATAAAGGTAGTATTTGTGCAAAGTGCTGCACCGATATATTCACTAGTGCTTACTTTATATATTGTAAAGTAAACGATTCAGGTCGTCTTCAAAGTTCTCGTATATAGGAAGTAGGCGTGGTTGTGAAGCGATTTGGCCTATTTTCACAACATATCATTGGGATGTAAGGAAACTATTTCATTGAAATCGGTCGAGTAGTTCCTGAGAAATGGTTTTTGACCCATAATTGGGCAACGCCACGCCCATCTGTCCATTTTGTAAAAAAATCTGAGTGCAGCTTTCATCTGCCATTTCTTATGTGAAATTTAGTGTTTCTGACGTTTTTCGCTAGTGAGTTAACCCACTTTTAGTAATTTTCAACCTAACCTTTGTATGGGAGGTGGGCGTGATTATTAACCGATTTCTTTCATTTTTGGACTGTATTAAGAAGTGGCTAAAAAAAAACGACTGCAGAAAGTTTGGTTTATATAGCTCTATTGGTTTCCGATTGGGCGCCCACCTCACCAAAAAAACTACATTCAAATATGCCCCTTCATAATGCGATCCTTCATACCAAATTTTATATGTGTGGTATGCTATGGTCAGTTAGTCGAAATTATGACCCAATATTAATCTCAAATTATTTACCAAGTTGCAAGAAAGTTATGTAAAGTGCGATGCATATTTTTAGCCGATTATCTGGAAAGTGGGCGTGGTTGTAATCTGATTTTTTGTATATATATTTAAATTAAAGGGTGAAGATTCACCTAAAAATTGAGTTCCGATAGTCAACTTTTAATGCAGGCCCGAAGATAAGTCTTCTCACCAAAAAAAATTTTACGTTTATGTCATGCTTCGTGGCACAATTTTGACATTTTGTTGGTAGTTGTTAACTGTTATCAATTCCTTACGTCATACTGAACATTTTGGTATATCAACTTTAAGTATTTATCTCTATCAACTTGTGTTGTTAGGAACATCCGTTATATGCAGAAAGTACATTTTACGAGAATACAAAAAAATTTAAAATTTATTTCAAGATATCACAAAATTGCACGAAACAGTCGATTTAGTGGAATGTGTATGTGGCTAGGAAATAAGAAAAATTTTGTTAAATAAAAAAAAAATAAAAAAACAGATTATCATAAAAAACTTAGTAAACGTAAAATACCTAGAAAAGTTGTTTCCATATATAAATCTGCTTAATTTAGTCAATTAGCAAATTTTTATTTATTTATTATACCAAGAAAACTATTTTTTTCCAATTTACTCACCGCACGCGGCATGCCTTTTATTTCGACACATTTGCATGTTTTGTGCTATTTGTTATTTAAATTAAGCTCTTCGCAGAATCGGAGCACAATACAAAAATAAATAATAAAGGGTGATTTTTTAAGAGCTTGATAACTTTTTTAAAAAAAATAATTTCATTTAAATGTTGACCGCGGCTGCGTCTTAGGTGGTCCATTCGGAAAGTCCAATTTTGGGCAACTTTTTCGAGCATTTCGGCCGGAATAGCCCGAATTTCTTCGGAAATGTTGTCTTCCAAAGCTGGAATAGTTGCTGGCTTATTTCTGTAGACTTTAGACTTGACGTAGCCCCACAAAAAATAGTCTAAAGGCGTTAAATCGCATGATCTTGGTGGCCAACTTACGGGTCCATTTCTTGAGATGAATTGTTCTCCGAAGTTTTCCCTCAAAATGGCCATAGAATCGCGAGCTGTGTGGCATGTAGCGCCATCTTGTTGAAACCACATGTCAACCAAGTTCAGTTCTTCCATTTTTGGCAACAAAAAGTTTGTTAGCATCGAACGATAGCGATCGCCATTCACCGTAACGTTGCGTCCAACAGCATCTTTGAAAAAATACGGTCCAATGATTCCACCAGCGTACAAACCACACCAAACAGTGCATTTTTCGGGATGCATGGGCAGTTCTTGAACGGCTTCTGGTTGCTCTTCACCCCAAATGCGGCAATTTTGCTTATTTACGTAGCCATTCAACCAGAAATGAGCCTCATCGCTGAACAAAATTTGTCGATAAAAAAGCGGATTTTCTGCCAACTTTTCTAGGGCCCATTCACTGAAAATTCGACGTTGTGGCAGATCGTTCGGCTTCAGTTCTTGCACGAGCTGTATTTTATACGGTTTTACACCAAGATCTTTGCGTAAAATCTTCCATGTGGTCGAATAACACAAACCCAATTGCTGCGAACGGCGACGAATCGACATTTCACGGTCTTCAGCCACACTCTCAGAAACAGACGCAATATTCTCTTCTGTACGCACTGTACGCATTCGTGTGGTTGGTTTAATGTCCAATAAAGTAAACTGAGTGCGAAACTTGGTCACAATCGCATTAATTGTTTGCTCACTTGGTCGATTATGTAGACCATAAATCGGACGTAAAGCGCGAAACACATTTCGAACCGAACACTGATTTTGGTAATAAAATTCAATGATTTGCAAGCGTTGCTCGTTAGTAAGTCTATTCATGATGAAATGTCAAAGCATACTGAGCATCTTTCTCTTTGACACCATGTCTGAAATCCCACGTGATCTGTCAAATACTAATGCATGAAAATCCTAACCTCAAAAAAATCACCCGTTACATATAGCCACCTGTATGCTTGTATGTGCGTATGCACACACAATTTTTTTCGTGGAAAATGTGTTTTTTGTATCGTAAAAAGTTTTTCAATTTCTTTTTTAACTTTTTTTAATTTTGTTTTTATTTTTTGAAATTTTGTTTGCTGATTTTTTATTGTTTAGCCATCATATATGTGCATATATACATTTAATATGTATACATACATTTAATATGTATATATACAATGTTTATATACATGTTTGAGTATTTTCACTTTCATTGAAACACTCAATGCTACACACACATACATGCACACGTACATGCTCACTTAGCTTAAGTGTAAACTATGCAACATGCGTTTCCTATCTGTAATTAATTGATCGTAAATTATTTAGGTTACTGCCTTGCTATAAATGTGTCTAAACATATGAATGCATTTAAGTGTGGCTATAGGTATGTATGTATGTTTATATGGAAATTTCAGCATTTTCTACCGATCTTCCATTGAATTATTTCCACTTTCATATTTACATTTCGCACACGTACACTCATATATATATGTATTATACATATATGCAAATTTTTTCCATATCCCCTTTGTATCGTATATAAGAATGGCATTTTTAAGTGTTCAAAACCATGTGGCGCGAAATTGAAATACCGCGCCATATTTTATAGTATAACATTTCCAAGAGAATTCTTCAAAACAATGTAGACTATTAGTTTAATGAAAAGCTGCAGTAATTCATTTTCGTGATGAATTAATTTTTCCTTTTTTAATTTGCTCATTGACATATCATGCCATTGAATTGAAGGTCAACGAAAGTGGCTATATGTATATACATACAAACATATTACATATATATAGATATGCTTGTGTGGGAGCTGCGCTCAGTTTTCTGATCTATTAATTGCGGTTTTGAATTATATGTATGTATGTACGTGCAAAATTGAAATGATAAACTCACATATTTTTATTAATTCGAACGAAATTTGAATACATCCGTATACATATGTATGCATATCATATTTGTGGTCACTCCAGCTAAGTATGTAGCATAGATTAACAAAAAACTATATATACATACATACATACATATACGTACTTGTGGTTTTACGACAAAAGACTTCTTTATTCGTGGTAATCAGTTGTAGATAGCCGTAAACTCATGCATTCTACGCTTACAATGTGTTGTGAATATAATATGAAGCCGAAAATTAACTATAATTATAATCACTTAAAACCTATGTGACAATATGCTTTGTTAAAATATTCTTGACAACACCAAATGTGTGTCCTATTTGAATTCTGCAAACAAAACTGGAATTACGGGTTTTCCCGTGATCTCCAAATTTTTTCTTTACGGTGGTTTATAATTTGAGATTTCTGGTCTAAAATGAATGTCCGTGAGAAAAGTCTTCATTTTTTATACTCTCGCAACCTGTTGCACAGAGTAATAGTTTTGTTCACATAACGGTTGTTTGTGTCACCAAGAAATAAAAGAGTTAGATATGGGGTTATATATATATAAATGATCAGGATGACGAGTGGAGTTGAAATCCGGATGTCTGTCTGTCCGTCCGCCCGTCCGTTTGTGCAAGCTGTAACTTGAGTAAAAATTAAGATATCTTAATGAAACTTGGAACACTTGTTCCTTGGGCGAGAGGGTTGCTTTCGAAAATGGGCAAAATCGATCCACTGCCACGCGCACAAAATGACGAACACCAAAAACACAAAAATTGTCATAACTAAGCCATAAATAAAGTTATAACAGTAAAATTTGGAATAAAGGATCGTACTAGGAAGGGGCATATTTGGATGTAATTTTTTCGTGGTCCCGCCCCCAAATCGGTTATTTGTATATATCGCGCAAACCAATGAAGCTATATAAACCAAACTTTCTGCAGTCGTTTCTTTTAGCGACTTCTTAATACAGTCCAAAAATGAAAGAAATCGGATAATAACCACGCCCGCCTCCCATACAAAGGTTAGGTTAAAAATTACTAAAAGTGGGTTAACTCACCAACGAATAAGGTCAGAAACACTAAATTTCACATAAGAATTGGCAGATGGAAGCTACACTCAGATTTTTTTACAAAATGGAAAATGGGAGTGACGTCGCCTACTTATGGGTCAAAATCCATTTCTCAGGAACTACTCCATCGATTTCAATGAAACTTGGTTTGTAATAGTTTCCTTACATCCCAATGATATGTTGTGAAAAATCGCTTGACAACCACGCATACTTCCTATATACCAGAACTTTGAAGACGATCTGAATCGCTTACTTTACAATATATGTATAAAGTAAGCACTAGTGAAGATATCGGTGCAAAACTTTGCACAAATACTGTATTTATAGTGTGGCAGCCCATTTCTAAAAATCGCCGAAATCGGACCATAGCTTTTCAAGGCCTCATATATCGAGCATGAGGACCTCGGTGATTCTAACCTAATATTAGGGTTTCCAACTTTCAATGGATTTTATACAATATATATGACGAATATGTGGGTGAAATTGTGTATTATATAATAAAAATAAAGTTAAATAAATAAATTGCGAGAGTATAAAATGTTCGGTTACACCCGAACTTAGCCCTTCCTTACTTGTTATGTATAGTGATACTGACAAACGCTGAAACCCAGATTGAGATCCCAGTTGGGGGAATCGCTTCAGTTATTTTCAATTTGTTTTCATATTATTATGTGCTCTGAGTCAGTGCAGTAACTCATGCCTATTATTTTTATGACAATATCTGCGAAAGATAAAAGGCAGGTAAAAAAGCAAAAACAATTTATGACTGACATGTATGTATCAAAATAAATTATCTTATATCGTCAATTGTACTTTAGAAACAACAATAAAACAATTGTAGTAACATAACAAACAAGCGACATTGTGAGAGCATGTATCAACAGTTATATTTCTCCATGAATCATTATTATAGCCTCTCCTACTTTTTTATAGTTATTTTAAAATTTTTAAAAATTAAAAAAAAATTGGCCAGCTCTTAAATATTTGACGTTTCTGGTAACCACAGAAATTGAGTTTCTTCCAAAAAACTGATATTAATCACCACAAAATATTGAAGCATTCATTTCATTTATTTGGAAGAAGAAAGCCCAAGATTGCCAATTTTTATTTTTTCTATTGTCCTTTTCACTTACTAATTCTGAATTTATAGTGAATTTTGGCGCTCTTTTACCATTTTGGGTATTTACTGTGCGGTCACATGCCAACTTAACTCAAAAAAGACAGGTAAACATGAGGCAAAGTTGAAATTCAAAGAAGAAGACATGATGAAGAATAGCAATTATATACTCATGCGTTGGATATATGATTGTATGCGTACAAAAAGCAATTGTTATCTTTAATTACTTAAATTATTTACGTGTTCTTATATATTATAAATATATACCAAATTAATTATTTTTGGCATTTATTATTTTTAAAACATTAAAAATCGCTGAATTCGTAAAATATACGCTATTAAAACTCCCACGTTTTAATGGTAACTTGCATTTCGCGGTAACGATGACTTAAGTGCTTCACCAAAAAAAAACAGGTCTACTATGTTTGGTAATATAACTATACTAAACGGTATATAACTTAAAAACTGGTTTCTACAACAGTCGAAAGCTTCAATTCTTTGAATGCACTCGCTCATGCAACAAAATCTTATATCCAGAGGGATTATAGAAAGCGACTTTTCAAAGGTATGGTAGTAGCAATTGCCAACAAGCTTTCGCCCAGAATGAAAGTTTTGTCGCCCAAAGCTTTATACGGTGAAAGCTCTAATGTTTAACTTTCTTTTCAAATATTGTATATTGTTTCCAAATATGAATGGACTTTATTTTCAACTAGGTAGCATTTTTAGCTTGCGCAAGTTGTGGTGAGTTATTTTAACGTATTTGAACAAATTGTGTGGTTTCAAAACACGCAATCACATGCAATGCCAACGTACTGTGTGCGAAAAAATATTTTTATTTTTTTGCAATTAACGTTTTGTTAATTCCATTTGACGGAAGCAAGAAAGCATCAATTGGTGTATTGCGTTCGTTTTAACATTTTCTGGAAAAATTTAAATTAATGTTTGTCTATTAATATTTCGCCATTCAAGCATTTATATGTATGTAGGTTGAATTATGAGTTAAATTTTCGTAGAAATTTATTGATTGACGGCCACACTTCATGGACCCTGAGTAATAAAGATTACATACATTTTATTTTTATTTAGAATCTTTCATTTTGGCTTAATTATTAATAGAATGTGAGTGTGTTAGATTAGCTTTATTGTCAATCAGAAAAATGCTGCTAAAAGGTTAGCATATTTCGGAAAGAGTTGTCAACTGTTAAAAAAACTACGAGAATTAAAAAATTGGGATTTTTTATGTTTTTTCTATTTTATAAAATAAAAGAGAGCCTTAAAGAGCTCCGTCGTTTTACAAGCATGCGAGAAATCTTTGACAGAACCAAATGATGCTATCCAAAGTAACGAGTTTGGGAAGTGTTTCGACGATTGTACTATGTAAACAAATATTACCGCAACGGCTATGCCGCCCCTTTAGATAATTTCTTCAAATAATAACTGTAATTTTAACTAAACTATTAGCTGTAAATTCTATGAAAGGCTTTCGAAAACACACTCCAATACTCACATTTTTCCTTTTCTCAGAGCTCAACTATAATTATAGACTTTCACGCGTAGATTTCCTAACGAGTATGGGCGTTAACCGTTATGTTAAGGCGAAAAGTTTGCATTTACCTAGATTAGACACACAGGCGTTGATTGAGGAGCTTTCAGTGAGTTATCATTTGACTAAACACTACTGCCAATTGATGTCATTTTAGTGACGTCTAACAGTTTACTTAAGTGAATAAGTGCGCGCTAAAATGATCAGAGATTAAGGTGATGACAGCAAAAAATAGCAAAAAGTTCAAGGGGCTAGCTTTACATATATAAGCTTGTGTTGGTGTGTGTATGAATGTTTGTATGAAAACAATCGCAATATGACATCAACTTCAATGTTATGCACATTATATACTATAAACAAACAATGTTGCTACTATTTTAAAGCTGAAAAATAGTAAAATATTCAAAATGTATTGTAAATAATATATGATTAGCTAGACTCATTTGCTTTGTTGTAAATGATGTAAGTGGGCATAAATTATAGATTTTTTTCGTATGTAAAATATTTTACTATTTGCGAAAAACTCGTTATTTCTGACTAAGTTGCTAAAACAGTAGACATTACTTTTAATAATAGACACTTTGTAGGGAAGTCAACTACATAGTTATAAAACATTTTACAACTGGTATGAGTCATAAGCACTTCAATGCTTTCTGTTTTCTATCTCTTGATACATATTTTGACAACTCTTGTGACAACTCTGGTTTAACAAAATTTTTTGAATAATAATAAAATATCTATCATTTGGTATCGCTTCTTTTTTGGGATAGCCAATGGCTCTTTCACTGCTTTCACGTAATTTCTTGTAAAACGATATATTAAAAATTCAACATGTCTGGGTCAGCGTTACAGTTTTGTTTTTGGTCAAGAATTCACGAATAAACAATGAAGTCTGAGCTTTTAACAAAATTCCCGTTATTTTTTGAACACACCTCGTTTACCGCAAATGCCATGTTTGCGCTTAGTATTACCGATAATTGATGTGATTTTGAGAAATATAATTTCTTAATATTTACTTCCGCCGTTTTCCAATAGTTGTCCCTAGGGTCAAGCACTGGTCGATTAAATCGATTAAATTGTTTTATTTCGATCTTGGACATTTGTGTCAACATTAACCCAACAAAATATTTGTAGAGATCTGTTTGCATCCCAAACTTATTCTCAACTGAAAATGTCACTTTTTGAGCTGAGTTCTCGACATTTGCGGGAATGTCTCTAGGGTCAAGCACTGGGCGATTAAATCGATAAAATCGTTTTATATCGATCTTGGACATTTGTGTCAACATTAACCCAACAAAATATTTGTAGAGATCTGTTTGCATCCCAAACTTATTCTCGACTGAAAATGTCATTTTTTGAGCTGAGTTCTCGACATTTGCACGGAATACGCATGCTGCCAGAAAGATGATCAAAAGTAGTAGCTAGCGACGGCCAATATTTTGAATAACATTTTTGTAACCGTTTTTATACAAAAAAAAAGCCTTAAATTTACAAAAAAACGGCGGAACCAAAATTGCAGACCAATACATAGTTAAGTATCACCCTAATATATTCAATTAGAGACATAAGTACATATAAAGAAGAGCTGATAACTTTTATCTATGAATTGGCTGGTGATGAATAATTTCTATTTATAAAGCAATTATAGATGCAAAAATACTCGTGCGTATATAATACAAGTGATAGAACATTCCGTAGATCTGGAAGAACTTCAATGCACACTTATATTTTTTTTTTGCAAGCGCGTGGCATATAGAATACTCGCTAAAATAGTTTTCCGCTGTTTCAATTTCAATCCAGAGTTCAAGTCTTTAAATTTCTCACGTACGATTAAATATGTACCGTTAAGTATATTTTAAACGAGTTGAATTGTAATTTTGTCGCAATAATAACAATATTGTTGACCCAGGTTAGTTATAATATTTATCGCACCTTCACAAATGAGTCAGTGGCAAATTTGCAGGGTTTGTAGCCAGACCATTTACTGATTAAATGACCAATTAGAATTTGAAATTAATGAATTCGATATTTTTATACAATGAGAATTCATAAGTCGTGATTAATGTAGGCTCTCGCTAAATTTCATTGCTAATGCATTAATTCATAAAAAAATGTTGAGTTTCATTGAGGGAAACCCTTTCCGAAACATGATAAAACCAAAACAAAATCCTAACTGAAGACAAAGTCATGACTGGACCAAAGAATTCATTTTGCATATACAACAACAAAAGTTGATAGCTGTGAACGGCTTTGTGCCACAATTGAAGCAATTAACGTTTGCATAAATTTAAATAAATTCAGTTAAATATTTCCAAGCACTGCATGACGTTGTAGTCAGCCACTATTATATATGTACATAACTATTAAGTGTCACAAGCAATTGCTCACGCGATAATAATATAGAACGTATAATCAGTGAACATTAAATAAAACGGCGATTACATTTGAATGGGTCCTCATATATATGCGTATCTTTTATTATCTTGTTTGCAGCGCATTGCTTTTGACCTTGAGCCATATACTCGTAAATCCCAACAGCCATTGGGCCATTTGGAGTCCGCAGGAAAGCACACGCATACAAATCGTTGCCTTAAAAATGCTTTGTTGCTCGCTGTAATCGACTTAATGTCGCCATGTGTTAGCCTTTTCTTTCGTCCGCCCGCCAACCACCACCTTCGATTGCCAACAATTGCTCGCTTCAAATTACACTGTGGTGTCTGCTGGACGGGAATTTCCAGCACCTCCAATATGGTCCTTGTTAATATGCATGCCACACAATGAACGCCTGAATGCATATTTACACACATAAATATGTATGTATGTATGTACATATGTGTGCTTACTTAGAAAGTCTGCTGAGTCATCACAATAGTGTACATACCTATATAAACGCATAAATAAATGCGTCTTGGGCAACTTATTTTCTTTCGTCGTTTTTCCAGATTTTCATAGTGTTGGCTTTTATATGGAAACTCCTACATATATATAAGTATTGCCCACTTGAGTGTTTCGCATGCACACTATAATTCTGCAGATTTATTAATATGTACATATGAGGACAAGACGAAATATCTCCTGTCATCAAACAAACAGTCGGCGCACTCGCGTCTTGGCTCCCACGTCACTGTTGACAGTCATAACTTTGAAGTTGTAGATAATTTCGTTTATCTGGGAACCAGCATTAACAACACCAACAATGTCAGCCTTGAAATCCAACGCAGAATCACTCTTGCCAACAGGTGCTACTTTGGACTGAGTAGGCAATTGAAAAGTAAAGTCCTCTCTCGACGAACCAAAATCAAACTCTATAAGTCGCTCATTATTCCCGTCCTGATGTATGGCGCTGAAGCGTGGACGATGACAACATCCGATGAGACGACTCTTGGGGTTTTCGAGAGAAAGGTTTTGCGCAAGATTTTTGGTCCTCTAAACATTGGCAACGGCGAATACCGCAGGCGATGGAACGATGAGCTGTACGATTTATACGACGACATTGACATAGTTCAGCGAATAAAAAGACAGCGGCTACGCTGGCTAGGTCATGTTGTACGGATGGAAGAAAACACTCCAGCTCTGAAAGTATTCGATGCAGTACCCGCTGGAGGAAGCCGCGGAAGAGGACGACCTCCACTCCGGTGGAAAGACCAAGTGCAAAGTGACCTGGCTTCACTTGGTGTTTCCAGTTGGCGCCAAAAAGCAAAAAGGAGGAATGAGTGGCGCGCTCTGGTGGATTCGGCTATAATCGCTTAAAGCGGTTCCTACGCCAAATATATATATATATACATATGTATGTACATAAGATGTAGTATATATGTTTGTATGACGCCAGCTCGTCCGACACACTTAGCACTGGCAGCCAATGCCCTCGGTCTGTATGTGCCATTTTTGACTTTGTCTCTCATTCCTGTATTTATAAATATCATTTGTAGCGTGCATGCGCAGTGTTGCCACTTAATTGAATTTGGTATACAAAATAAAATAATTTTTAAAGTTTATTTTATAATTTAAAGTAAGCAATAGCTTTCATTTTATTCTTTTGTCAGCTTCACTTTCGCGGGTTTTCTCGTTTTCACAGAAATCTAATAACTAATATGAGCTATCTTGAGATATCTAAAGAGATAAGAGAACCTTTGCTACTAGGTTAGGTTAATCTGGAGGGCAATGAGCCACACATAGACCGATTTTTGGTCCTTTGCCATACCAGATGGAGTGCCGTCACGTAGACAATGTGAAGTAGTCATACTTTAGGATGCTCCTGCTCTCTCTCCTCTGCTATTTCTTGTATGGAAATTTGAGTGCTTTCAAGCAATTTTTGCTTAATTTTGAATTTTAAAAATTGATGACTCAAATATTTGTTTTTTAGAAAAAGTATATTTCTAAAACATTATTACAAAGATTTCATTGAGGAGACCCCATTGGAAACATAAGTTCAAGTGCATAGTTTGTCCAAAGCCGATATGAACCGACAAACCTTGTGCTACTTAAACCAATTGCTGTCAATATAACTGTCAGATATCGCTCATATTTCAATGAAATATCAAGTTAGTCACCTCAATATTGCAAAAAGTGGTCCAACTGTGGACACTTTCCTTTTACAGACACAAGAGTGAACACTATCTTTTCAAATATATTTCTGATATGAAAATGCTGCCATAAAACCAAATTACCATTCGTAGAATATTTTGCAGATTCACTGTTTAAAAAAAATTCAATTTCAGCATAAATCTCGAGAGAGACCCTGCCAGCCAGGCCTAACCACTTTCCCCTCATGTTTCTTCAATTACTAACACCAACGCACACGTTTGGGTTGTTTTGTTTTTGTATTCGTACGTGTGAGGGTTAAAAAACTCACAAGCAGCTATGCTGGCCTATGGCAAACTCACCACTTTTTTTACCACTTTTGTGGGTTGAAAAAACTTCGGTTTAACCAGCTTTTTCACCACCTTTGGCTGGCAGGGGAGCGATTCGGCTACACTACACCCAGCATACATACATACAACCGACACATACATCTGTATAATATATATTAATTTATGTTTATCTGAGAGCAAAATGAATATTTTCAACATCGAAATTTTGTTTTCACAATTTACACGATGTTGCGTTGGAGAGCTCATTCTCTCATCACAAGTTTTATTATCTTGTTGGGGTACATACATATGTAGGTATCTATGTTTGTGGCATCTTTATTTCGCACCATGACATCACTAGAAGTTTAAATCCAACATCAATTGAGAGAAATGATGAAAAACCGTAGCGAAACAGATAAATATTGAAATATATAACCGTGTATGTATATACATATTTACACGAGCATGAGTTCACTCTTAAAAAATGTCTGCACTTAATCAACTAGCAATTAATGCCTTGCAATTTTTAGCGAAATACTGAAATTGGCAATTGAGTTATAGTGTGACTTCAATAACTTGAACGTTTTCACATGAACTTGAAAATTTTCAAAATTCTTATAAAATAGCGTGGAAGTCTATAAACTAGGGTCTTATTGCTGGGAGCATCTTTCTGATTGCCTTTGGGGGCAATGAAAGCATTAGATGATTCATAAAAGGCTTGCTTGGCCATATATGATCCATTAAGGGGTTATATACAGTTAGAATTTTCAAAAAATCGATTTTTTTTTATTTCATTTTCTTAATGTACATATATTTAAGAATACACACAGAAAATTTCATATCGTTCCGGTGAATAGTTTCAAAGTTACAAGCAAATGAAAAATTTGAAAAGGCGTTTCAGAGTGCTTGGAAGTACAAGGTAAAAACTTTAAACGCGTTTTTCTCAAAATGGTGTTTTCAAAGTCGGTGACCAACATTACTCGAAAACGGCTTGACCGATTAGTCTCAAATTTTAACACGACCTTCTTAAATATATTTTTTAGTAATTAATCGAAGATTTTTTCTCTCCGATAAATATTTTTTTTTTTATAAACAATTTAAGGCCGAAATTTCGGTGAAAAATCGATTTTTTTTTTTGAGAAACCGGCATTTTGTTAAAAAATTTTATTTTGCTTATTCCTTCGATTAATTACTAGATTTAACATTATTTTAACGAAATCTGTTTGGTTTTTTAATTTCGGATGATCAAGTTCCGAGATATAGTGGTCACCGCAAAACGTCTTTTTTGAAAGGAGCTCCTGGAGATCAGCTGTAGCTCTTTTTCAAATAAATATTTTTACTAGTACTAAGTCTTAAAATACAGTTAAAAGATACCATAATATGTGTATAAATTTTTGGATCAATAAATTAAAAAGGTTTTCCCCAGAAAAAATTCTGGAAAATTCACTTTTTTTCGGCCGTCTAACTGTATATAACCCCTTAAGATTATTGTAGTACCATCTGTTTAATGAAAAAATTTTCTTCCCAAGATCTTCTGCGATTAATGTTTCCTTCAATTTAGCCGTTATATTCTTTCGATCTCTCACAAATGCGGATAAAACATGAGTTTCTTTGCTAGACCTTCTGTGATAAATATTTCCTGGATTTTAGTAGTTGGTCTCTTTCGATCTCTCTCAAATGTGGAATGTGTGTTTCTAACCAGTAACCGTCTAATTTGCCTAGGACCGCCCGAAGTGAAAATATTAACAGTAATCGAAGATACTGACTTCAGTAGAGATAATTTTCAGTGTTTTTGTTTGTTAAAAGGTTATGTTCATATTTGAACACCACATAATCTTCAATCTCTTTTAGTTCACTTCATTAATGATAATACCTTTTAACGGTTTCTTACTTAAGGTATTCAATGGGAACTTAAGAGCTCTATGATATGATTTTTAATGAAGCATTCAACGTTTTATTTGTTTCGCTTCGGTTCTCATCTGTACTTTTCGATATTATCATTGAGAGGGTTGAGAGTTTTAAGCCCTGTAAAGGCAAACTAAATATATAAGTATGGTTTCTTCATCAATTGGTCAAATCTCCGTGTATATTTCTTACATGAATGAACTTTTCGGGGCATACATCAGCTGTTCGGCGTTTGTTGCAAATCGCGTCCGCACTTTATAAAATAAAACTAAATATTTTATTATTAGTTTTTCTGCAATATAAATATACATATTTTTTATAAATTTCTACTTTTACTTTCAGCTACTTGCCTTGGTATTAATTGCATTCGGCACTTATATACTCTCCTCCTACAGAGTCAATGAAGTTGGCGCTTTGGCAGCCTATTCCTACATTGGTTTAGGTGTTGCCACAATAGTTGTATTCTTACTGGGATTCTTCGGTGCAGCACGCGAAAGTGTTTGCTGTACGATTACGGTAAGTAGACTGGAATATATACCATTATTTACTTTTCCATTAAATAAATACTGCAAATTTTATCATATATTGTTTAATGTTCTATAATATTGCTTTACATTATTTATCTTGTGACCCAATTTCATTTACACATATGCTTTAAATGTATATACTAAATGCCGTTATATTTGCAGTTTATCACTTTCCTGTGGATTGTAATGATAGGCCAAATTGCGGTTACTTTCTTGCTAGTTAGAGGTGAATCAACGGCAGCATCACATCTCTCGAATAATTTAGATGTGGCTTGGGAAGAAGAATTGGACCATCCCGGAGCGATGTCTCTATATGAGAATTGGGTAAGTGTTTCAATGATTTTGCGATGGTTAAAGTCATATGAAATTCGACAAAAAATTAAGATTTATGGAGGATTTTTTTAATTTTTTATTAGCCGTAAACGGCTTTGAGAGTCTTTTATTGCTTAGTACACCTAGAGCCACTTAATGTCTCGCTTTGTTCGAAATATTTGCTTAACTCTTCAATTCTATTTTGTGGGAAGTGGTTCCTCATTTATTATCAATATGATCTTGTGATTACAGTAAAAATTGAAAGAAGTGAAAAATCCTCAACATTTGGTGGATGGATTTTCCTTATAGATAGCTCTCTTATTTGACTATCTGGGTATTGAGGATGCTAACAATATTTAGACTAAAAGCCGGAAGAATTTTATAAAAAGTATTAATTTTTGCGAAATTTCGGTGTAATGAGTTTCAAATGATAAGCAAGTAGCGTATAGAAATAAAAATGCCTCATTGCTCAAATTGAGCCGAGTAAATCTATTCAACGATCTAGAGCTACTTTTAGTTAACCGACTTTGACTTTATTTACAGTTACTATCACTTTCCCTTATTACATTTATTGTTTACTTCACATTGATTTCACAAGAATAGTTAAATAGAATAAATACAAATAAATATCACATATTCTGAGGGCGTGTCGAGTGTACAATTGACGACATTGATATAATGACTTGGAATTCCCGGCTTAGGCTGATAAGGCTGATTGTTGTTATTACCCAGAATATAAGCTCATAAATCTATAAATATCAGCAAAATGTAAAAATATGTTTGGTATTTTAAAAATTTCCCTTTTTTTGTTTTTTTTTTCAGCTCGGTTGTTGCGGTCGCGCCAGCCCACACGATTATATTGTCAACGACCGTATGCCACCGGCAACGTGCTTCAAGAATGGCGACAATACGAAAAGTGAAAATCTGATCTCCACCGGCTGCCGCATCATGTTTGAGAACTACTGGCTGAATTTGTTGCGTGCCTTCAATATAATCGCTTGTGTGATGATTGCGCTGGAGGTACGTGGCACACACGCACATACAAACATGCTCATGATTATTTGTTTAATAAACAATATTTTTTTTCTTCAATTTCTTTGCAGTTGTTGGGTAGCGTGATCTCGTGTTGTCTGTGCAATAGCATACGCAATGATCACAGGCGCTCCTATTATTAAGCAGCTAAATCGCAAACCATTGCACACCGCTAATCTTTTTGATGTTTGTTACCGCTATTATTAAAAATTATAGTAATATTATAATAATAACTACTGAAATTGAAGTCAGCTTGGTTGGTAATATTTATTTTACCGATTTTTTTTTCGAAAAATTTTACAGCCCAAAGTGAAAATGGAAAAATATTTACGAATTTTTTTTTGTACAGTACACAAAAAGAAAATATTCGAACAGTAGTTTGTAAGTTTAAGTTTTTTTATATAATTTATTTATATAAGTTGCAGTTAACTGGAAGTGCTAAAATATTTGATTTTTTAAGTTTTTAAGTTGTTATATATTTTACTCTCTAACTAACTGTGAATATGAATTTGTCAATTCGTTTTTATCTTAAAAAAAATATAATAATATATACTATAAAATGCACAAAGCGAAAAAAGAATGCAGCTGAAGTTTGTAGTTACTATGTAAATGTAAAATTTGATATCGAAAATTAAAAAAGAATTTTCAAACGGCTATGTAAGTAAAAATCTAAAAAAAACTTAAAAATATGCTTTGAGCATAAAAATTTTGAAACATGTTAAGTTGTAAGTATATGAAAAAAATTAATGCTAATTTATTTTATTTTTACAAATTTGCGCTTAAATGTATTGCTTTTGAGTTCAACTCACACCCATAATTGCAAATAAAATGTATCAATTTATAAAAAAGTTGTTCATATTCGCTTATTTGTACGGAGAATTTCCAAATTTATTTGAAATCATTCAAATTTAGTGCTATTGGCAGTGCTAAATATAACATGCTTAAGCGCACAGTGGGACAAAGTTGGTAAAATTGGTTGAATTGGTAAATTAAAATTTTTTATTCGATTATTGTGTTTCGCACAGGGAAAAATACAGAAAATTATTTAATAATAAATAAAATAAAAACACAAGAATACAAGACAAATATTAAAAAACGTATTAAAATAAATTGAAAATATACTATTATTAATTTAATAAAATTATTTAAAAAAACGTATAAATTACAAAAAAAAAAATAAGTACGGTAATTAAAACACTAAAATATAAAAAATGTATAAAATACAAAAAAAAAAAAAAAAAATACGGTAATTTAAAACACTAAAATATAAAAGAGCGCAGTTTCAGTATTTTCAGAATGTATAAAAAATATTTGTTATTATTCATTTAAATGTATTACAGCTACTTTTAGGTTTTCTCTTTTATATAATTTTTTTTTTTGTTATTTTATTCAATATTTGAATTTAATTTTATGTTTATTTAAAAATATGTTATTTCTTTAATAAGTAAATGTTTACATTATTCAAAAATACACATTCTAATTTATTCATTTTAGAAGATAGCTCATAGACAGTTTATATCCACATATATTTTAGTTTTAATGTTATTTCAGTTAAAAGTAAATACAAATTTCTTTAATAAATAAAAATAAAATATTTTAAAATCAATTTCTTTGTTTTTTATATTAAGAAATAAATAGAAAACATTTTTAGTTTATAAAAAAAAAAAATTAAATTGAAAATTTTTAAATAATTTTTTTTTATAATAATATTGTTATTTACTTACAAACAATTTGTTTTTATTTTTTTTCCATGAAAAAAAAAAAATTATATTGCAAAACTAATTTGCACATTTTTGAACCACTGTGCGACAGTATGAACACTTGTGAAATCAGCGAAAATACAATGTACGTTTTATTTATACATATATAGGAGGTTATAAAACATATAAAAAAATTTTCTAATTTAATTCCAAACTATTTTTTTTTTTGAAAAATAAATTTTGAAAATATTTGTGACGTTTAAGGAAACTCGATTTTTATATGCCTATATGCCTAGTGTGTAAATGTATTTAGTGTCTCTTTAAGTGCCTCAGCTGGTTGCTACATTTGCATTATACTTAAACAAAACTCAAATTTTTATAACTGTAAAACAATGTGCAAATGTAAAACTGTAAAAAAAAAAACAAATCATGTACGACACTATGTAAAATGAATGCTAAAAACACAAATATGTGTAGCCAAAAACTGCTATGATATTTATATAATACATATGTATGTTAAATGTTTGTATGAATTTATATATTTATATTATAACTGATTTTGCTAAAAACGTTTATTGAAACTACCAATGCATTTAAATGTACAGCTCCAGAAATTGTTAACGGACAAATATTTAAAAAAACATTTTATTAAATGAATATAATACATATTAAAAAAAAAAATGAAATAAATAAAACCAATGATAAGATATGAACTAATTTGAGGTTACAATATAATTAAAAAAGTAAAATAAATAAATAAAAACTTAAAACTAAACCAACTTGTAATTTCTATTATATTTTATTTTTATAAAACATTTTTTAAAGTCATTTAATATCAGAAAATAAATTTACTACTTTAATGTAATATAATCACTGTCAAAGCCAAAAACAAGAAAATAAATAAAATAAAACTAAAAATAAAAAATAAAAATTAACAAGTAAGGAAGGGCTAAGTTCAGGTGTAACCGAACATTTTATACTCTCGCAATTTATTGATGTAATTTTATAAAGATAACACAATTCGACCCATATATTCCTTATAAAGTTCAATAGAATAACGAAAATCATCATAAATAGTATATGGGGACTGAGGTAATTCCTAAACCGATTTCACTCGTTTTCACCACCGAGATACAATGTATCGAAGACTATACGCTCACTTAATTTAATATTACTTCTAATTAGGTATATTTTTTTACCATTTCAGGTACAGAGAGAAACTGTTATAAGAAAAAATTCAGAGGGAATGAATTACATTAAAATATCTGAGGGATTTACCTATATTTTCGGTGAAAAATTACTCTTAGGCACTGAGTTCTTCATGTTCGATATCAGGGGCCTTGAAAAGTTATGGTCCGATTTTGACAATTTTTCCACAAGTGATGTCACAGCTCAAATACAAAATTTTATTCCGCTGGCTTCATTGGTTCCTTATGAATACACTATAAAGTGAACGAATCAGATGGAATTCAAAATTGAGTTATATGAGAAGTAGACGTAGTTGTGAACCGATTTCGCCCATATTCCACCCGTGTCATCAGGGTGTCAAGAAAGTGTTATATACCGAATTTCATTGAAATCGGTGGAATATTTCTTAAGATATGGTTTTTGACCCATAAGTGGGCGACGCCACGCCCATTTTCCATTTTGTAAAAAAATCTCAGTGCAGCTTCCTTCTGTCATTTCTTATGTAAAATTTGGTGTTTCTGACGTTTTTCGTTAGGGAGTTAACCCAATTTTATTAATTTTCAACCTAACCTTTGAATGGGAGGTGGGCGTGGTTATCATCCGATTTCTTTAATTTTTGGACTGTATAAGGAAATGGCTAAAAGAAACGACTGCAGAAAGTTTGGTTTATATAGCTTTATTGGTTTGCGAGTTATATACACAAAACCTATTTGGGGGCGGGGTCACGCCCACTTTTCCAAAAAAAATACATCCAAATTTCATTTTCATAACTTTATTTATGGCTTAGTTATGACACTGTATAGGTTTTCTGTTTCCACCATTTTGTGGGCGTTGCAGTGGACCGATTTTGCCCATTTTCGAAAGCAACCTCCTCAGGGCGCCAAGGAACATGTGTTCCAAGTTTCGACGGACAGACGGACAGACGGACGGACAGACATTTTGCAATAGAAAATAGCATTTTCAAATCTACTCGTCATCCTGATCATTTATGTATATATAACCCCATATCTAACTCTTATATTTCTTGGTGACACAAACAACCCTTATGTGAACAAAACTATTATACTCTGTGCAACAGGTTGCGAGAGTATAAAAATAGCAGAAAAATGGATTTTATACATTATTGCTACAATTCTCAATCAACAAAAGAACTTAGAATGCCAAATATTGTTACAAACAAAATCGCTAAAGTTAGTAACCAATTAGACGAGGCTGATACTCAAGTGCTTTTCAAGAAAACAAAATATTTACCTACATATTTATATATTATAGTTATTGCTTCGATGTGAGGAAGTTATATTAACCATTAGAGCAAGTTTCAGCGCATGTTCGGAGAGTACACATATTGGAATGCTGTTATTATGCGTTAATTGATGCTAAAATCTGACATACTAAAACTAGGGTTAATAAAAAAATTATGAAACATTTTGTACAACAAACTATTGTTTCGATTTTCAACATTTTGCCATTTCAACTTTCTAGATTAACGAATCGAACAATCAACTGACAGTGGAAGTGAGTGGCGAATCGAACACACAGAGATTGGTGTGCGTTTAGTGCTTGAATTTGTATATCAGATCAGCTTTTGCGATGACTAGCTTGGTATACGAAACTTTTAAAGAAATCTCGAAAGTTCAGATTTCTTTTTTATGGTGTTAACTGTTAAGATTACTCTACTATAAATATATAAATCCGAATGTCATAAAATTATAAGATTGTGATTGATAATTTCCTAACAACAACTCAAATGTACCGTAAAGAGTTATGAGCATTTGTGTGTATATTACTAGACGGCATTAAGTTAAGGTATAAACTTGAATATTTCATATTCGTATTTTTATATGTGCGCTTTCTACAAACCCCCAATAATCTTAATCGCACAAAATTTATAAAAAAAGTTTTATGAAATTAACAAATTGTTGCCTAACTGTTTCAAAAACGCATTTACAGAACTACAACTACAACTATGTACTCTTTGAAATTCAATAAATAAACAATATTAATACGTAAGACTTGTTTTTGTATTCTTTTGATAAGCTGAAATGTATATGAGATCTGCAAGTATGCTTCAAGATGCCACTAACTTCAATTGATCCTTATCTTACTCAAATTTCATATGTTAATCGATGAGAGATGAAAGGTAGGTCAGTTTGACAGCAAGATTGAGACATCTGTTATTCAGCTGTTTGTAGATTTTGTTCGATATATTTTTTATCACTGAAGAAAATTTATGATTTAAAGAAAAGATACATTTTGATAATTCAAAAAATTGTTCCAGCTGCATATTCGTATTTGTATGTTTCAGAGTTCACTTCTCTTGACAACATTAGTGCCTTTATCAGGTGCGAACGTATCAACTGCGCTGCTATGCGTCGGTGATAAGCTTTTCGCAAGTGTTTGTTGCTTTTATTAGTATTTTTGCAAAAAAAGAAAAAAATGCACTTTGTCACAAGCTTTGTTAACTCTTCTGTGCTTCTTCCAGTGAATTTTAATTTGGGAGAAATTGTTTGCGATACACCTACTCGTTTATATTTTTATATAGGTGGTTTTCACCTTGGTTGAAGTCTGTATGTTCAATGATATTAATAAGGAAATTGTTTAACATGTTTTCCTAGAAGAAATATCTCTTACGTCATTCGTGGTTTAATTTTTGGCAAAATTTTTTTAATTCAACTTTGTGACAGCCAGAGGTGCAATGAAGATTAAGAGAAATTCAGACTATTAAAACCCAAAAATTCTTTGTAATAATTTGACTGGGTACAAGTAAGAGACAGAAGAGGCCGTGACGTATTAGCAGATAGTGACAAGTGATGCTTGCTACCAGTCAAGAAAGTTAAAGTGATTCCTATTCGAATATAAAGACAGCTATGAATATGAGATATCGATACACTGAGATGATGAACTATAAGACGCTGAATCGAATTAGTCATGGCATCAAGCTTTAATATTTCCAATTCTTTCTTTAATATTATACAAAATTGATACTACTGAGATTGCCAAATGACTTCAGTGACTCATAATGTTTAGAGAAAAATATATTTTTTTAAATAAAATACTGTTTTAAAACACAATTCAATGTAAGATAATTTGTCTACAGACTATCAGACTTCTCTCTCTTAAACCAAGAGCAACTACAGCAACATTTTTTGATTAAAATATGCATTTAAATGATTTACAAAAATATTCATATCAGAAAATAATTACTTATTCATCATTTGAATGCTAGTAAAGTCATCTACACACCTACAGGTAATCTATCTTATCAGACTGCCTAAAACTATGCTTCAAAATAGTATCATATTCCATGATATTCGTTCAAACGCAACAACAACCTTGTTGCTCTCTCCAGTGACTATTTGTTTTGATATTTTTAACTGACCTCCGATAAGACGAATTATCCCACGTGCACAACAAAAACAAACTGCTAGCTGGGCTTTTTTTGCGTGCACGATTACAATCGTTTGCTTCAAAGGTGTTCCATGCCATTTCATTTCGGTGGAAATTTAATGAACTACACGATAAAGCATTGTTGTTTTGTATGTTTCTATTTGCATACTAAATTTATTGTGCTCTGTAGGAAAGGCATTGCGTTCCAGGTCAGATTATTTTGAAACAAAAAATATATAAATTAAAAAAAAATTCTAACTAAAAAAATTAATACTTTTTATACTAGATGTGTTAAAAAAATAACGGTAATTTTCGTTTTCTGAAAAAAAAAAAATTAGTCTTCTACATTAATTTTATCATCTTCAAAATAGTCTCCGTTCAATATTAAGCACTTATGTTTGCGATTCTGCAAATCTTCAAAACACCTCTCAAACTCGATTTTTTGAATTGCCTTTGGCTCTTTAGTGACTTCTCCTTTGTTTGTAAAACGAAGGCCATTTAAGGTTTTTTATTTTTGGAAATAGGAAAAAGTCACACGTAGTCATGTCTGGCGAATATGGAGGCTGTGGCATCGTTACTGTGTTGTTTTTGACCAAGAATTCACGTACAAGCAACGAAGTGTGAGCTTTTTAAAAAATTCGAGGTCGAATTGGACAATTGACCTCTCCAAACACGCGAAATTTTGAAATTCCCGTTATTTATTGAACGTTAATGTTAAGGGCTAAATTGAAATTTTGGAAATCCAAACCAATATGTATATACATATATACGTTTTTAAAATTTTTAATTTTAATTTTAATGCATTTTTTTAATTTTCATTTATTAAATTTTTTTTTCAAATTTTGTTTTCATGACTTTATTAACTTTTATTTTTTCGATTTTTTAAATTATTTTTTTGATACTTTTGCATTTGCAAATATTTCCTACAGACTCATCGCGCTCACTGTGAGTAGTGTCAAGTGTTAAGAATAGTTTGCCTTTGCATGTTTCATTCTCAATAAATTCCATGCGAAATTTGCTCAGCCAACTGTTTGTTGTTATAGTACTCTCAAGCTGTTGGAATCGCAAGTAACTATATAAATACAAATATAAATGTGTGCAAATGTAAAGACAGAATCAAGACAGCTAAAAAGTGGTGAACACAATTTCTGTTGAGACAAAAAGCAAAAGCGAAAAATCTAAATCAAATAGGCAAAAGCATCAAGCAAAACACAAAACAAAAGCAAACGCAAATTATTAGCGGCGGCAAAATAGTCGCGTTGGAGGTGTAGGTAGTTTCAGTCTATTCGCGCTTGGCGCCGTCGATGGTTTTCCAATACGCTAGCACTACAACGGTAATAACGGTTTACTGGTGTTTAGAAATCAAATTCGAAATTTATTTCAGTGAAATGGAATTTTGCGCGCAATTTATGTGAAATGCGTTGAATACTCATAAACTGGCATGCAAATAGTTGCACTAGTGCCTAAGTGCGTTTCGGTGGAACGTGCGTGAGAGGGGACAGTGCGTGTTGAAATGGAGCGCATTATAGTAGCATAGTGCCGCATGCAAATTTATGTGAATTCTAATTTCGTTTGCTAATTTTGTTTTTTTTTTTTTTGGAAAATTTGCTGAATTTCACTGGGGAGTCGAAAGAAGCGTGTTTCCGAAAATAAACAGCGGACAATGGTCGTTCGCATGGCCATACATATATATACAGAGTGTATAAAAATATCGGCCATTTAAAAATATGCCAAAATGAATGTATTTTCCATTCGATTTTGTCATCTTTATTTGTGTTTTCGCATTTTGAACGCCTTTTCCTCGGTGTTTACGTTTACGAACTTTGCTGTGACGGTGTCTGTTTTTCGGCGATTTCGAATGTGTTTCATTTAGTTATATGTCATTATATATAAATACATATATATATATATACATATAGGTTTCGTTAAAGAAGCGCCGCGTGCAATTATTTATATATTCGTACACTTTCGATTTTATTTATTTTTTTTTTATTTTTTTTTTAGTGAATTGTAAATAAATAAATAGCATCAAGCATGGCGTGTTCAACGAAAACTCTCAAAGTATTTTCTTTGATTTGGGATATCCTCTATGCGGTGAGTAATTGAAAGTGAAATTTGTTGAAACAATTTTTTTTTAGTAAATTAAATATTTTTGAAAATTGGTTGAGTACTCGTAAATTTTCTTTCAATATTTTCGGATACTTTTATAATGATACATAATTTGACAGGTGTCAGTGACTCGACAATGCTTGATATTTTTTAATAAAACATTTATTGTAGTTTTTTAGCGACAATGTGCTGGCTATAGGTCATATATATTAATAATAAGTAATTTTTGTTTTTTGAAATTTTTGATACTATTTTGTGTGCTTTTGTCTTCTAAAATTGCCTTCATAATCTCTAGAAAGCGAAATACGAGTATATGGTTTAATTGGATTATCAGCAGAGTTCAATACAATTTTGGTTTTGCTTCTACAGAAATAACTGCATACAGAGGTATATTCTAGTTAATCAAACCAAGTAAGAGTTGAGAAAAAAAACTTTGTAAAATCTCAGGATTATAATTTGTGAGAACTAATTCCAACTTTATTTGTATTTATTTTTTATTCTAGTTTATCTTTAGTTGTGATTAAAAATATTTTGTGCAATTCATAATGAGTTAGATAAATTTTTGGCCTAGTGTTCTTGGAGATTAAAATTATTTACTGTGTTACTGTAATATACCAATTTAATATTAATACAATTATGGTTTATTTTGCATGACTTGTTGCTTTTACAAAGTCCTTTTGAACTATAAAACTCAATGTTCCTGTGTTTTATGTGATGATTGATTTCGAAACGGTTCTTCTCTATTTTATACTATATTGGCCTTCTAAAGAACTACAGACAAATGGTGGTTAATATTTGGACTACGCTCTTTTATTACATTTTTTATAGTTCTGCGCAATCAATTGTGTACAAAGAAATAAAAAATGTCTCTCAAGCAACTTCTATATTAAAATCTGTAGGGGATCTCATATATAAATACAGCAATAGCCAATTCTTTCATCGTTTCAGCCATACTAATATAGGAACTTTTAACCAAAAAAAAGTACAAATTTTTTCTATAAAAATAATATAGCTTTAACGTAATGTATTAATTAGTAACTAGTACATAAGTAATTCAAATTATCAAAAAACATCGAAAAAATTGTTATTTATAAAAACAAGAATTTTAATATTTGACTGAATTGTAAAATCAGGCTCTAATTATACTCTCGCAACAAAAGTTGCTAAAGAGAGTATTATAGTTTTGTTCACATAACGGTTGGAAACTTGGCACACTTATTTCTTGGCACCATAGGAAGGTTGCTTTCGAAAATGGTCGTAATCGGACCACTGCCACGCCCACCAAATGGCGAAAACCGAAAACACATAAAGTGCCAAAATTTGGTATGAAGGATCGCACTATGAAGGTGCACATTTGGATGTAATTTTTTTGGGGAAGTTTGCGTGGCCCCGCCCCCTACTAAGTTTTTTGTACAAACCAATAGAGCTATTTAAACCAAACTTTCTGCAGTCGTTTTTTAGCCACTTCCTAATACAGTCCAAAAATGAAAGAAATCGGATCATAACCACGCCCACCTCCCATACAAAAGTTAGGTTGAAAATTACTAAAAGTGCGTTAACTCACTAACGAAAAACGTCAGAAACACTAAATTTCACACAAGAAATGGCAGAAGCTGTACGCAGATTTTTTTACAAAATGGAAAATGGGCGTGGCGTCGCCCACTTATGGGTGAAAAACCATATCTCAGGAACTACTCGACCGATTTCAATGAAACTTGGTTTGTAATAGTTTCCTTACATCCCAATGATATGTTGTGAAAATAGGCCAAATCGCTTCACAACCACGCCTACTTCCTATATACCAGAACTTTGAAGACGATCTGAATCGTTTACTTTACAATATATGTATAAAGTAAGCACTAGTGAAGATATCGGTGCAGAGCTTTGCACAAATACTATGTTAATAGTGTGGCAGCCCCATTCTAAAAATCGCCGAAATCGGACCATAGGTTTTTAAGGCCCCAGATATCGAACACGAGGGCCTCGGTACTTCTAACCTAATATTAGGGTTTCCAACTTTCAATGGACTTTATACAATATATATGACGAATATGTGGGTCAAATTGTGTATTATATAATATAAATAAAGTTAAATAAATAAATTGCGAGAGTATAAAATGTTCGGTTACACCCGAATTTAGCTCTTCCTTACTTGTTTTGACATAATTTTCAGTTAAATAGTTTTTGAATAAATCTCACACGCCTTCCACATGTAATTATTGAATATTTAGAAGTTTTTGAATCGAAATAGTTTAAACAAATTTTATTAATTTTAATTTATTGTGATTTCCTTAATTAATTACTATGATTTCCTCACAAAAATTCACTGTTAGAGCACTCCCTTTCAAAATGCATAAAACTTTACATTAAATAATGGTAAAATATTCTACAAACTGATTTGCGGGGGCGTATGAGTAACCTACGCACTAACACAAGTAAAAGAAAACCGTCATTGGCGCGCTTTAATATTACAAAGGTGCAGCTTAAAGCCGGCTACAAGCGTTTAAAATTCGTTGAAAAACTCTCAACTCTTTATTAATATTTACGAAAATAATTGAAAATTTCAATATTTTTAAGGCATACAAGCATTGGCAGCTAATCAGAAACGCTTGAGAAAAGTCTACTCCAAATTATTTTAGAACAATATCCATGCGTTTATCTCTATTAAAATTTAATATTTACACTGCAAGCTGAATTGGCAATTAATGTACTTAACGCAACCCCACATATGTGTATATGTGTATGTACACCATGGCGTATGGGTAACTTGCACTCAATGTCAATATGAAACTGTGGCTGCAAGCGCAAAGTGCAAAGCTATTAAATTGCAACAGTTGCGTTACTAAATAAATATTGCTTGGATTTTTAAGCAACAACAACAATAAAAATATTTACAACAACAACAATAACTATAGCAACAACAACATTCACTATTACAAATCGCATGCAAAGTAGCAATAGCAAAACGATTAAACAGTAAACAACAAACAATAACAAAAATCAACTTATGCAAAGTAGTTACAAAGATTTTACACAACACTGTGTATTCGCATATGTTTGGTGTGTCTAGCAGTTGTGGCTTGTCATTCTCAACAGCTCGATCATTGACTCAAGCCACCATTCACTGCTTGCCAGTCAGACGCTCGATTCATTCATTTATTGAGCAGACTTGTGCTATTTGTTGGCGCGTGCTATTTGTTTGAGTTGTGTATTTGAAATTTACACACCTTGAATTGTCAATACAGCAACAAATAGAAGCATATAAAAATTAAATGAAAAAATGTTAAAAACATTCGCAAAACTGCAGCGGCGCACAAAGCAAAGCGTGAATAAACGTAAACAAATGGGCAACAGCAACAAAATGCCGCTTATGAAAATTAAAACTCAGACATACCTACACATTTTTAAGTGGATTTAAATACGCCGCTCTGCGCTGCGTGTGAGTTTGTGCTTAATTGCTGTTGCTGTTGTTGTTGTTGTTAGGTTTACTTCAGTTGTTGCGATTTTTACGGTTTAGTTTGCTAAGCAAATGCCGCTGATTTGTTTGACTTGCGGTTAAAGTTCTTGTTGTTTTTAGATCAAGTTGTTGTTGTAGTTTTAGTTAACTGTATACTTACGAGGTGGGCGCAAATGAAGTGTGTGCAGAGTTCAAATTACACAACTAGACAGTTCGAAGGAAAAAAGTATACAGATATATATATATCTATGTTTTTAGATTTATATAGGTACATAAATATGCACGTGTGTTCATGACGCCAAGCTACGCAATAAATTACGTTGAGTCGGAGAGTTCAGGTGGCATTTTAAATACTTTTATATTTCTGTATGTATGTGTTTATATATACATATTTTTGTGCACATAATTTTATACGCACTTTTAAGTAGCACAAAATGTTAAGGGCCAGTATTTGGTAAATCTCTTTACATACATAAATATATTAAGGTATTTAAAAGTATTTAAAATTTCAGGGCTACTTAATAAATTTAAATCGAGCATGTGCGTATGCATATAAAAAAGAAAGATTTTATTTGAAGTATATTTTCTATTGAAGTCATTAATATATTGATATATTAGCTGTCTTCAAACAACCAAACCTTGGAGAGTGATGAAACCAACAAACAGCTGGTAGAAGTCAAATAGATTGGCATATTTAAATTGAGATAGAACAGCAAAGTACATGCTGTGTTCAAAAAATAACGGGAATTTTATTCTTTTTATTTTTGAAATCTGGCGAATATTAAGACTGAGGCATCGTATACTGTATATTGTTTTTATACTCTCGCGACAAAAGTTGCTAAGAGAGTATTATAGTTTTGTTCACATAACGGTTGTTTGTAAGTCATAAAACTAAACGAGTTAGATTTAGGGTTATCTATATCAAAATGATCAGGGTGACGAGACGAGTCAAAATGAGAATGTCTGTCTGTCCGTCCGTTCGCCCGTGTAACGGATAATTTGAGTAAAAATTGAGATTTCTTGATGAAACTTGGAACACCTTGAGTTGCTTTCGAAGATGAGCAAAATCCGACCACTGCCATGCCCACAAAATGGCGAAAATCGAAAACACATAAAGTGTCATAACTAAGCTAAACCAAACTTTCTGCAGTCGGTTCTCTTACGTACCCCACCACACACCATGAAATTAGTTGAAATCGGATAATAACCACGCCCACCTCCCATACAAAGGTTAGGTTGAAAATTACTAAAAATGGGTTAACTCACTAAAGAAAAACGTCAGAAATACTAAATTTTACAGAAGAAATTGCAGAAAGAAGCTGCACTCAGATTTTTTTACAAAATGGAAAATGGGCGTGGCATCACCCACTTATGGGTCAAAACCCATATCTCAGGAACTACTCGACAGATTTCAATGAAATTCGGTATATAATATTTTCTTGACACCCTGATGACACGTGTGGAAAATGGATGAAATCGGTTCCCAACCACGACAACTTCCCATATAACTCAATTCTGAATTCCATCTCATTCCATCACTTTATAATATATACATAAGGACCCAATGAAGATAGCACAATACTGTATATGATCTCTGGCATCACTTGGGAAAAAAATTGTCGAAATCGGACTATAACTTTTCAAAGCCTCGAATATCGAATAAGAAGAATTCAGTGCCCCGAGGTAATTTTTCACCGAAAATTCCGGTAAATCTCTCAGGTATCTTAATTTAATTTAGAGGAAATATTTTTCTTTTAATAGTGTAACTTCCCCTACCTTTCATATACCTATTTATAGCATTTTCAAATTGGGTCAAATTGTGTGTTATCTTAATAAAAATATATCAATAAATTGCAATTGGACATTTGCGTATAAAATGTTCGGTTGCACCCGAACTTAGCCTTTCCTTCCTTGTTTGTTAAGAATTCAAGAACAAGCAAGGAAGTGTGAGCTTTTAAAGAACGAAAATCGCTAAGCGCATAAAAACACGTCTAACCTTAGCGACTGCTATAGACAAAGTAAGCAATGAATATAGCTGAAAATTGTATCGTACATCAGAGGCATGTGTGTCAACATAAAAAAAATACCATTATTCTCCAAACCCTTGGAATTTCGAAATTCCCGTTATTTTTTGAACAATCTCAAAAGAGTTTTAAAATCAAGCAGTTGTTTGACAGTTTTTTTTTTGGGACAGCCTTTTCTCACTTCAGCAGCTTTTTAATACGCCAAAAGAACCCTTGACATTCTTATTGCTTTTATTTGAGCTTCATCCGCAAGTGATAGCACTACAATTGCCTAAGAAAAGGATGAGCTTGGTCCCATTTATAATTTCCGAAATTGTTGAGCAATTAAGATGTCATAGTTTGCTTTACAAATAATCAGTCTTGTCATCGGTTAAGAATCTGTATCCCTCATCTTTGTGATGCTGACAATTTTCTCCATTTATATTTTTACGATCTCTTGGGACCTTAACTTGGGAGAAGCAATAGTAACTTAATGTTTCGAAAACATAACTTTCACTTCAATAAAATTCTTTATGTGCAATTCTGTGACTATTAGCTCAAAAGAATATTTTCGAAGCTAAATATTAAATATTACCAAATTTACTTTCTGAAGTGTCAATACTTCGTATATTGCGTATACGCCACGTAGATATACTTTATGCAGATACATAATCGCACAAGTGTTTATATCGTCTTTATGGCATAATATAAAACAACAATTCTCATATTTAATTTAGCCACTTTATATTGTACATATTTTTGCACTCAATTCTATTTGCAAATCTACGGTGACTACGCACGTCAACTCGCTACTTTCGTTTTAAAGTGGTTTCTAACTATTTTTAAAGCTTATGACACCCATATTTGCAATGACGTCACGGCAAATATGTGCTTAAAACAATCACAAATATATACTCACTTTGGGTGCTCTTACGTAGTATCTGTATATAGATTCGTTTGCGTATTGCTGATAGCACTTTAATTATCTGTGCTTTTGCCCTTTCGAAAGTATTTACTTTTGATTAAAAATATTTCACTCAACAAATAATGATTTGCTTATCTCCTCACTTTATTTTTGTATCTGACAAAGATGACCCAAATTCGGGGAATGCTGGAGAGAAGTGTATATATCAATATAATTATATTTATTAATTGTAATTATACAAACTATTTCATATATTTACTACGGCAGATTTGAGTTTACGGAAGTTCATATGGAATTTTGAGAAACAATAGTTTAAATATACATATTTTTGAATGTAGACCGTCCCAAGTTAGTGGATTTTCAAAAGATTATTTTTTGAAAAAAAAAAAAAAAAAATATATCTATAGTAATATTATAAAGCTAAAGAGTTTGTTTGTTTGTTTGTTTGAACGCGCTAATCTCCGAAACTACTGGTTCGAATTGAATAATTCTTTTTGTGTTGGATAGTCCATTTATCGAGGAAGGCTATAGGCTATATAGCATCAGGAGCGAAGAAACAGTGGTAAATGTGTAAAAAACGGGGGAAATTATTTATCTTTGGGGGCTTCCGTTCCTTGCGCTGCGAAAGCGGTTCAAGATTAGATACGCTAAAGATCGAGATCGGTTGTTCGTTGTGGATCTTGGAAGGTTTAGTCGGAAAATTGTAAAATTCCAAAAAGTGACTTTTTTCCATAAATTTTTTTATCAATCTATCTATAAAAAAACAATTCGGAAAAGTCGGAAATTGGCATGTGGCAACAGAGAATTTAGAATTGCAAATGAACGGTGACATCTACAATGAAGCATTGAAATACATATGCCATTACCAAATCATCAAATTAGAGATGTACTGAATCGTGCATACGACAGAATAACTTTGGAACAACAAGTATAAGTAAATGTTCCATTATTTAATGATCAGCAAAAGACAACCTATGACAGCCATTCGACACTGTAGCTTCAGTTAAACATGCAAATCTATGAAACATCTATGAGATGAGCGCAATTTTCTAGAAGCACTTGACAGAACAATGAAAGATCTGTGGAATAATAATCGTCGCTTTGGTGGCGTAATGATACTGTTATTGACAAACACATTCTGTTATTTCGAAATCAACAGCGGCGGAGGAATTGAAGATCTGCAAAGAACTGGGCAAATTCTGGTTAATACTTCTAATGGTTTGATATCAATCCGAACATTAGCCAAATTTATTGAAACTACGATTGGTTGAGTGCACGCAGATTTTTAAGTGTCAAAAATACCGATGTCGATGATTTAATCTATATGACTTAAAGTCAACTTCCGGGAGATTTGTGTTCATACACATCGATCGATCATGTTGAAAATGAAGACGAAGCTGTGAATTATCCAGTGAAATTTCTAAATTCTTTGTCATTTATTATGCTGCGCAATCTTCAAGCAGCTATCGAATAATGTAATAGTTGCAAGAATTTTTTAAATGGAATTACAAGGGGCAGAATGCTTGATTCCACGAATTTCTTTGAGTTCCAACGATTTGCCATTTCAGTTCAAACGTATTCAGTTTCCAATGAGACTTGCATTTGGGATGACAATCAACAGGTCTCAAAGACAGCCGCTGGAGGTGTGTGGCATAAATTTCATTCACGAGTTGAAAAATCATCTTCTCTGTATATTTACGCACCGGAACAGAAAACAAAAAATGTTGTTTATTAAGCTGAGTTACATTGAAAATACACAAAAAATTTGAAAAATCGCAAATAAATGTTTTCCAACACTATATAAATTCAACTTTGTTTTCAAAACAAATAATTTCACGCGGTGCAACGACTACGGAGTCAGCTAGTATAAAATATTTTTCTCTCTTTGAGTCCAATCTTGAAATGATTCTGTCCAGTACGATGGAAGATTGAAGTCTCCGATAACTTTTGTTTTTTGCAGTGATGTTTTTTTCACATAAGTGACAAACCTAGAGACATTAAAATTATTATTTTCATTTATTCTTGGAAGTAGTATCTTCCCTGGGAAGCTGTTGCTCATGAATCCAGGCTCTGACGATTTTATTTATAAACTAATATTTTGTCTGGTCTTTATATTGTACTAAAGACCTTATTAAGTATTAAAAAATGCATTAAAAAATTTTATTGTTGTTTTAGCTGTTAGATAACTTTTGTATTAAAAAAAATTAAAATTTTAAAATTTTGACTGCAAATAGTTTGTGAGCTAACAACTCTACCTCCTTCATAGTTTGCATTATTATGAAAGCAAACCTCAATTTATCTAACAATATTCGGAAATATTAAGCGCGTTTGACCATAAATGTTTAATGGATTTAAAGTGGAATAAATTTCCATTTTTTTCGCGGACATCTGGTTCAAAATCCGAAAGGCAAACATCAACTTGAACTAGTCTAACCAAAAGAACTATATTCAATGCCAAATTTAATGAATAAAAAGTATAAATAAAATCATAAAAAAAAAATTAGTTTTGCACAAAACCTCTAGGTACTTGATAAGCAATTTTCGCCGTATGAAAAGGAATAGAAATTAAAAGCAAAACCAAAATACAATATATTTAACGCTACAAAAGAGAATAACAAGCACCAACTGACTGATAATGAAAGTGAAAATAAAATTTAAAGAAAATTTAAAAATCGTCAATAAAAAAAAATAATAATAAATAATATTAATAAATAAAATAAAAAAAAAAAATACTATAAAAATCATAAAAGTAAAACTTTGGGCCCACACATATTTTTTTTTTGGCCTCACCTCTCTCTTAATTTTTTGTTGTTTTTCACGCTTTTGCCGCTGACAAATTCTAATATGAATACCCACTTGTTCGTACAACATATTTGTGTGGAATTGTAGCTGCTTTGAGCCTACGCATTTTCTTGGCGCTACGAGCAGCGACGCGCCCCCCGCATTGCGTCGTTGCCCTAATGCTCTCAACTGAACACACACACCTACACATATTTGTTTGGCGCAATGTGGCATTGTCCAAAAGACGATTAACATAACAAAAAAGTCAAGAATTTTACTCAAGTTTCGTCTAGGTACAACAACAATAACACGAAAACAAAGATTATTGACGTGAAAAACAAAAGTGTTGTTGCTGTCGGTGGTTTTGTCGAAATGGAAAGCGTTGATGTCATCACTTGTTGGCTGACTAACGTTTCGGTTGTCGTGTCTGTCGGTGCGTCTCGCCCAGCAGGTCTTAAGATTGTTGAAGACTTGAAATACATAATGTGGATGTAAACATGAGGGCACCCGGTAATGTAATTGGCCTACGCAATGGCAAGAAATATTATGTGTATTTTAATATTTATATTCAATAACTTGGCTACACCATCAGCTGGTTGCCAATGAATTTGTGGGCAACTGAGTCATAATATAATATTTATGTGGTTTGTGTGATTAGGAAATTTAAATTTTTTCATGCTGAATATTAAGAAAGCTTATTCTTTATAAGTTGCATATTAGTTTTTTATGTTCAAAAGAAGTTGCCACATATTTAAAAAATAAATTTACAAATAGGAAAAAATAAATTAAAGACAAAATAAAATAATAATAATAATAATAATATAAAAATAAAAATAATTAAATTATAGAAAAAAAAATTAAAAAAAAAAATAGAGTTGCCAAACTCCTTTAAAAAAAGTGAAATAGTCTGAAAAACATAAAATTAAGTACTCAAACCTATTTATTACCACGCAAAATGTTGAGTAGAAACGGTCAAAGCGATGCAATTTAAGTTCAAAAAATTATCTAAGAGTGTTGGCAACAAATTTCTAATAAAAAAATAGTAAAATAAATAAAACAAGAAAAAAAGTTAATTTCGGCTGTACCGAAGCTAATATACCCTTCACAGGTGCATTTCTTTTAGTAAAGACTTAAGAAAAAGTAAGTAAAAAAAGAAAACATTTTACTAATTCTTCTTAGCCGGGTTGTTTGCTGGAAACATTAAGGTTATATAGTTAGCCGATCTGAACAACTTCTTCGGAGATTATATTATTACCTTAAGCAGTAATCCATGTCAAATTTCATGAAGATACCACGTCAAATGCGAAAATTTCCCATACAAGCCCTTGATTCCAACCGTTCAGTTTGTATGGCAGCTATATGATATAATGGACCGATCTGAACAAGTTCTTCGGAGATTAAATTATTTCTATGAACAATCACTCACACCATATTTCGTGATGCTATGTAGTAAAATGCGGAAGTTTTTCATACAAGCCCTTGTTTCCGATAGTTCAGTTTGTATGGCAGCTATATGATATAGTAGTCCGATATCGGCAGTTCCGACAAATGAGCAGCTTCTTGAAGAGAAAATAACATCTGCAAAATTTCAAAACGATATCTTAAAAACTGAAGGACTAGTTCGTATATATACAGACAGACAGACAGCCCGACATGGCTAAATCGACTCAGTTCAACATACTGATCATGTATATATATACCTTATAGGGCCTCCGACGCTTCCTTCTGGGTGTTACGAACTTCGTGACAAACTTAATATACCCTGTTCAGGGTATAAAAATAAATATGTATATGTATATAAATGAGTAAAAATAATAAAATGATAAAATATGCCTAGAGCAAGGTTTCCAACTATATTCCTATTGCCCTAATATTTGAAAATTCACCACTCTGTTGTATTTTATTAAAAACCAATAATTTTCTTTCACTTTATAGTAGATAATTTTGAGAGACTTTTCAAATTGTTTCAAAATTTTCTGTTATTCTCTGAAATAAACCTCTATTTCCATTTATAATTAGGCCTTCAGAGTTTTCTTCAACTTACAGATTAATCTTCATTGTATTTATGTGTGTATCAATTAAAATATTAGGAAAACCATTTGGCTGTGTTTTTTATTGGTTTTTATTATTTCTCTTAAATATGTTTATTTTGCTTGCTCTTGGGGTGCGAATGTTTTCATTATTAAAATGTTGGGAATATTTCTTGTACAACATATGTTGCCATTATAAAATGGCAAATTTAAATAAATATATGAAATTAAGGAGAGCTATTAAACGCGCGTCCGCACAAGAATTTATATGTGGGTCGTGCACATATGAGGATTTCTTTACTCCCGCCTATACAACAGTACATTACTTATGAAGTTGTGCGTCATGCTGTTTGCTTTGTTTTCCAAAAACAATAAAAATAATGGAAAATTCGGTAGAGTATACAGTTGCTATGCATACCACGTGCCCTAAAATATTTCAGACTTCATTGAAGAGGTGGTTGCCATAGCAATTCATAACAACAACTACACTCCCACAAAATATAAACTCACATGGGATGCGTATACGCACTGTATGCTGTGATGAGCAGAGACAATAATATTTGGGTTGGGCCCAAGGTCATTTCATTATGGCTGGGGCGGAGGAAAATGCGTATATAATCTTAAATATCTGAGTGTATTTGTATATAGAGATATATGTACATTCGTAATAAATGTGCCAGAAAAATTTATTATTTTTTCTGTCAAATAGGATGTTTCAAGTTGATTTACGCTACCGATTTATTTTAAATAAGTATATATGAAAGTTTATTAGGATGTTGTTCAGAAACTAAATTAATAATTTCTAAGTTTCAGAAACTCAGTTTGAAATAAAAATTACGCTCACAGCTATCTCACTTATTAATTAAGTTAAGATGGAGGCTTGAAAAAATTCTGAGAAAAACTCTTCCCATATTAAAGTACCATCCTAATGTATTTGTTTTTGAAATCACTGTTTGGTAAAATTCAAAAATTGTTTTAAAGTAATTTGGTTGCTCACTTTAAATTATTTCTAGAGGGCTTAACAAGATTATCAGCCATCATGAGATGGCTTTTAACAGATGTAAGAGAAGAATATTTAACATATGTGCACTTATGAATGAAATTTGGCTACACACTGGTCTACATAGTATGCAGTCATATTCCATTTAAGATTTTTCAATGAAGAGCAGAATCTCAAACTCAATCTGAGAAACATTATATACAAATGATAAATAAGACTCACCTAAAAGCCACCAAAAAAAACAAATATACGCTGTGTAGGCGCCTTTAACACCATTTAGTGGCAATTATGCGGCGTATCTATCAACAAATTTAAATCTTGTTTTGAAATTTTGCCATTTGTTTAACACACAATGGCGGCGCCAAATGTGACGTTTGCGCTTAAGATAAACAATTCGATAAAAAAAAGAGGTATTAACTTTCCTTAGCATTCATTGATAAACACTCGTGTCTTTAAAATTTATATTTATGAGTCCAATGTCTATGTCATGCCATAAATTATAAGTCGAAACAAACGTCAACAATCAAGTGGCATTTAGTCATAATTATGAAAATTAATAGCAAAAGCTTTATGAAGTGTGTGAAGCTTAACAATGGCTTATCAGGAAGTTGTTGTTCGTAAACAGTTATTGCTAACGGCCATTGTAATGCAAATTCAAGTTTGCTAATAACATTGATTAGCATGATAATGTGTTACAAGTGGAGGATTATTGAAGTTATATGAAGAATGTGTTGGTAGAAATATGTATATGTACATATACACATAAATGTATATATATGTTTGTAGAATAGATCTATCTGAATAGATCTACGCATTAAGTTGAGGATGGTCTTAATTCTGGAAAACTCAAAATTAATTGTCATTAAATCAGGGTTGCATAGAGAAAATTTAAAATACGAGGTGTCTTCAAAAAATAACGGGAACTTTAAAATATCCTATTGTCCAAAGGTTCAATTGCTTTTTTTGTTTGTAGCAGCCGGTACGGTTAGACGTGTGAATTTTGTGATTTTCGTTTGTTAAAAGCTCACATTTCGTGGCTAGTTCGTGAATTCTTGGCCAAAAACCATATGTAACCAGTCCCCATATTCGTCAAACCTGAATTACGTGAGACTTTTTCCTATTTCCAAAAATCAAAAGAACCTTAAAGGGCCGTCATTTTACAAGACACTACAAGAAATAGCCAAAATTTATCAAAAAAGAATCGAGTTTGAGAATTGTTGCGACCATTAGAAGAAGTGCTGGCATAAGTGCTTAATATCGAATTGGGACTATTTTGAAGGTGACAACATTTATGGAAAAGTATTTTTTTTTAATATAAATTTCCTTACAAGTTAGACAATTATCTACTCCATGAGGAGATTATGAGTATTTATAGACGTATGAATTCGCTAAAACTTAGGTCGCTAAAATTTAGATAATGTAGTAAAGATAGCGCGGCATACCATATATATTTTATAAACCAGAAGTCCATCAACTTTCAAAGTGAATTAAATCTGATTTTGTCATCATAACATCTACAAAGTTGTTCAACATGCTTTCTTTGGATCAGGTCAGTTTTACTTTCTGATATGATTAACTAAACTGAAGTGGAGGCCGTGGAAAATATTGTTTCTAGATTGAACGTTAAGGCTAACCAAGGATCACTCTTCATTCAATTCGAAATTTTGCAGCTGATATTATAATGACTACACTCCATTTTGATGTGACATATATAGAATGTTATAGAAGTGTCGACCTTTCCCGAGTGGCAAATAGCACAATTAAGTGGTATAAATTGTAGAGACTAGCCTAAAGTCTACTGTCAACCGGATTTGTTGCAAATGCATTATAAACTCCTACCATATTTGTATTTAAATGAATTTGAAATATATCTTAACTAAATAGCTTAAAGAGTTTCTCTTTGATTTCAAGCGAAGTAAGTTACAATTCACATACAAATTGTTTAATTATAACTGGCTTAATTGCAACCGCAATAAAATTTTAAAACTAAATGGGAGAGAAATTTCTTGTAATTAGATCTAAGCGTCTGATACTTTGGAAATGCGCACAAAATTATATGCAATTAAATAAATTAAATATAATAATTTTAAAAGGTTTGTTTACATTACAGTCACGTACGGACATGTAAATTGGAGCCTAAAAGGCGAAACATAAAATGTTTACAAGTAAGGCATAAGTGAAAAAACAAATGTTAGACAACCAAAAATGTATGTAGGGGAAGTAGTTGCAATTAAATTTACAAAATATTTTTTACAATAAAAAATATTTTTTTTTTGGGCATGCGTGAGTTTTGTAGAAATATAAAATCGATTTCGAGAATTTTTATAAGAATTTTGCATAAAGCTTTGGTTGAGATTTGCTTCATTTATTTTATTTTTTTTTTTGATAATAAACATAATTATTTTTCATTAGCATCAAAATTTTATTTTTTTGGAATTTGTATAATAGCATAATCAGCAAATGCACCGCATAATTCTCCATATCACACCCGCGCACACTTCCGTTCTCCCATGAGACTAACTCTTCGCTGCGCTGTGGGCGACACAGAGTCAATTGTTGGGTTATTATTCAGTTGGGCACGTTTGTTTACAATTTGTTTAAATTGTTGTAATTTATTGACATTGCAACTTTTATATGTTGTTCTCGTTGTTGTTGTTGCATACGTTGACGTGCACTTGGCAAAGCGACGCGCTTGTGCTAACCACACAAAGTTCAATAACTATAAACCTAAATGCAATAACAATAACAAACAGCAGCATTTTTTTCATATAAATCAACGGACTGACGGAGGAACTGACTGGCCAACTGGCTAACTGAGTGAGTGAGTGACTGATTGGCAGGCAAGTAAATGTTGGCGAAAATTTCGCGCCGCACATATAGACACATGCATTCATATGCAGTAGTATAAATATTGCTGTTGAAAACCGCTAAGTGTTCCATTGACGCTGACATACATACTTCTATTTATGCAGCTATAGCGTTCTATTTTCGCGCTTATTCATGCCGCTTCACTGTTGTGGCATTCGCCAATTTGCCGAAGTGTGCCAAAAAGCAGCGCGTGCCTTTTCGCGGTGAATACTTTGCGATGTACGTTCCACTATATTAGGGTGGTCAGTCCTCTTTGAATTTTTTTATACTCTCGCAACAAATGTTGCTAATAACATAACGGTTGTTTGTAACACCCAAAACTAAACGAGTTAGATATAGGGTTATATATACCAAAGTGATCAGGGTGAAGAGTGGAGTTCAAATCCGAATGTCTGTCTGTCCGTCCGTCCGTCTGTGCAAGCTGTAACTTGAGTAAAAATTAAGATATCTTAATGAAACTTGGCACACTTATTTCTTGGCACCATAGGAAGGTTGCTTTCGAAAATGAGCAAAATCGGACCACTGCCACGCCCACAAAATGGCGAAAACCGAAAACACATAAAGTGCCATAACTATGCCATAAATAAAGCTATGGAAATAAAATTTGGTATGAAGGATCGCACTATGAAAGGGGCATATTTGGATGTAATTTTTGGGGAAGTTTGCGTGGCCCCTGCCCCCTACTAAGTTTTTTGTACAAACCAATAGAGCTATTTAAACCAAACTTTCTGCAGTCGTTTTTTTTAGCCACTTCCTAATAGAGTCCAAAAATGAAAGAAATCGGATCATAACCACGCCCACCTCCCATACAAAGGTTAGGTTGAAAATTACTAAAAGTGCGTTAACTCACTAACGAAAAACGTCAGAAACACCAATTTTACATAAGAAATGGCAGATGGAAGCTGCACTGAGATTTTTTTACAAAATGAAAAATGGGCGTGGCGTTGCCTACTTATGGTTCAAATACCATATCTCAGGAACTACTCGACCGATTTCAATGAAACTTGGTTTGTGATAGTTTCCTTACATCCCAATGATATGTTGTGAAAATAGGCCAAATCGCTTCACAACCATGCCTACTTCCTGTATACCAGAACTTTGAAGACAATCTGAATCGTTTACTTTACAATATATAAAGTAAGTACTAGTGAAGATATCGGTGCAGAACTTTGCACAAATACTATGTTAATAGTGTGGCAGCCCCATTCTAAAAATCGCCGAAATCGGACCATGGGTTTTTAAGGCCCCATATATCGAACAAGAGGACCTCGGTGATTCAAACCTAATATTATGGTTTCCAACTTTCAATGGACTTTATACAATATGTATTACGAATATGTGGGTCAAATTGTGTATTATATAATATAAATAAAGTTAAATAAATAAATTGCGAGAGTATAAATTGTTCGGTCACACCCGAACTTAGCCCTTCCTTACTTGTTTCAGTTGGATTCAGTCTAGTACTGTAATTTTAAGTTTTAAAGTGTCGGTAGATGGCGCTAAGGCAATACGGTCTATAACTAGATCAGATATAGAGTAGAAACTACTAAATGTTATTAAATTAATTTGGATTTTACTTCAGTGCAATTTTCCACCAGCCCTCTGAACCACAGCAATAACCACGAACCTTAATAAATATTGGATGCACTGAAATAAATCCTAACTAAATTAATCTTCAACCAAAATTATTGGCGAGAGAGAAGTGCTTCTGTGAAATTGTAGCCATACAAGTTTATATGACTTATTTCACTTTTTCAAATGATACTTTCATTTGAGGGTTTTAAACCACACTACATTGGAAAAAATGCTGACAAGGAGACTATTAACTATAAATACGTAAAATTTCGTTAAAAAAGGGCATTTCAAAGAAAATGGGCTCTCTCGAGGGTGACCCTCTTCTCATTATTAATGATCAAGTTTGCTATAGAAATACGTCAGATATTCGGAAGCGATCTAATTTGTCAGACTCTTGAAAAAAAAAACAAAACAACGGTAAGCTTGAAATGTCTGATAAAGGAAATATTAAATTCTTTTGATAGTCAAGCTTTCTAATTTCTATTCTTTAAGTAAAAGTAAGAGAGAAGTAAAGATTCCATGTTGATCCAAACATAAATTGGAAATGGTTTCTCTGAAATATATTTGAAGAATTCACACTCCTTCTCTTTTAAGCTTTTCATTACATGCTTATTTAAATGATAAAAAAATGCCTGGAAATAATTTTTTGATCTCAGCTGATCTCTTTGTTATTCATTATACCCGGTTCACCCTAGTACAATAGCACTATTTTGTCCACACTTTTTTGCCTTCTTCTCTCTTGCGTGACTCATATTGTTTTATTGCATTTTGTTGTAGCTGTTAATTTTAAAATATTCTGAAATCTTTTTTGAATGCGCGCATCCGTTTCACACTAATTTTCTTACATAAATATACAAGTAACTAGCGAACTTCTGCAAATATGTATCTGTTCAAGTGTCAAGTGTATTCGTGTCTCTTTTAATTCAGTTTTATTTCACTAGTTGCAGCGTTTAGTTTTAGTGCTCGTAAAGTAATTGAGCACAAGGATGGGTGCGCTTTTATTATCAGACTCATAATCATCATCACTTGTCTTTACAAAATAGATGTATGAGTATGAGTGGGTGTATCTCGTGTTTACTCAAAGCATGATCTCTGTGATCTTGTATGTAAATGTTGTGTTCAAAGTACTGTGAGCATGCCAATAATGGAACTGAGGGGGAACTTAAAGTGGGTTTCTTCAGTATATGAGCTTTTCAGAATGTTTAGCTGAATGATTGAAGAATTTTTGCAAGAATTGCCTGCAAAGCTTCATTGTCACATTTTTTCCATTTCTTTGAATTTGTATAGCTGTCATATGACAGCTGTCAAAATTAACTCACCATGAACTGTCATGAGCTTACAAACGAAATTTTACGCCATCAAAATTCATTTTAAATGATTTCCACAGTGGTTGCATGAAACACCAAAACAGTAGTTTACATTTACGTAATAACCAGTGAAATGAAGGCTACTAATAAGAATTGCACTTGACAGCCGCCGTCATCGCTTATTGCTCTTATCTAATCACAATAGTTTGCGTTATTACACATACATACATACACCTTTGAGCAATTTTCTTTATCATCGAACGTTTACTGAATCATTTCTAAATTAGACTTCGCCGCCTGGGCCATATTCAACTTCGTACCTTAGTAATTTATTGCGCCTCTGTACTAAATACGATTTTGTCGTACTTTATTTGCAATTAATCAATTGCTTACCGCAAACACTTATGTCAACAGCCTTTTCAGGTAGTATGTGTGTGAATGGATTGGTGCGCATTGCGTGACATGACAGTTAATAACTCATAGCACTAAATCGCTTTAGATTTATGGTCGCATAAAGCGTCACCGATTCTTGTTGATTGCTGTTTTGATTTTTTAATTAAAACAAAATGATTAAGTGATTTCAGTTTCACTTATGGTGGTAAGGAAGAATAAGAACGCAAGGAGAGCCGAGAATTAACGAGGCATAATCAATCAGCGACCTTCAATTACTATACTTATAGAATATGTTAATAAGATTGTTATACAGACTGTCTTCTTATTCGATGATCATACTAGTTAAGAATGAAAAACGTTTCCTTTGAATATCCAATTATCACTGAAATTTATAGCTTTGAGAGTTTTTGTTTAAAACGAGAACTTCAGAAGATTGCCTTAATTGTAACTCAACCTCAACCTAACTTTTAGGTAGATGCACTCATGACAACTGATCTATGCTAATCTATCATTGGAACACCATGTATTCCTAAAAGTGTTATGAACAATAGTAAGCTCCTCTCCGGTCTTTCTCTCTCTCATAGCTTACGGAGCAGAGTTTTTAGACTTTTTAGCGAACAAGTAAGGTTATTTATAGGAGTCTTCATTATAAAAAAAATATTAGACATGGTTCAGGAAGCATATAAAGAGTTCTAGAAAGAATTCTCTCGACATATGTATTTCGATGTCAATGTATAAAATTTTTAGTTATAAATTGGAGTGGAGTTGACTAATAAGATCGAGCTTCTTTGCGACCCGTTTGGGATCAGTTAGGTTGTGTTTGACGAAAGAGTCGAAGTTGACTGTATACATAAATGAGTTCTGTCCAAAAAAGTTTCACACATATTCAAATCCAAGATTTTGAAATCCTATATATTTTAATAATTATAAAGTAACCTTATATCAAAGAGTATATTCTCATACCTATTTGTGCGTAGCTGTCTTACATAACCCAAACAGTTATTTAGTTCTGTTCTAAGTTCCATAGTAACCATGTGATGTCAATAAACTGTTTGCTAATGTACTTTTAAGCGATTATCTGTTATCTCACAATATTAAAACATACAAATACACATGCTTCTATGTATGTAGCCGCTCTTATCGCTGACCGCAAAGCAAATAGTGACGCGTAGATTTCACTTTTCTTATCAGCACAGACAGCTTTAGCCTTAACACAGTTGCACAGAAAGAAGCAAAGAACCAACTCATTTACTTTGTACACATGTACTGAAGCAGAGTATTCGCTTTTATTATGCGGATGAGCATTAGAAAAAATTGGCGAAGCACTTATGGCCCCATTCTAAAAGCGTATATATAGTTTTAAGACAGTGTTTGTTTGCGCTCAGTAGATTATATGATCCGGCACTATGGGTATTATGTATAATTTATGTAGGTGTATTATGTAAGACTGCCGTATTTGTCGATAAAAATTGCAAAAAGGAAAAGTAGAAATTTCTAATTTGGCGAGTAATCTCAGTGAAGCTAGATTATATAATGACAATATATTTGTAGATATATACAATTATATGTCTGCACCTACACCTACTCTGTGTTTGACTCGTTTCGTTGAGCATTCTAATTCAGCATGCCTTTCTACTTATTGCACTTATTTCATTTCGAATTGACATTTTCAAATTTATATTCATTCAATGTTTCTCCATAGTTGTAAAAATGCAAAATTGCTATAAATGTTTGAATTATTTATGGCAAATTGTCGGTTTTTATTTATTCGAACAACATTTAGTTTATTTATTTTGATAGATTTTTATACCCAAACGCAACTTATGAGTGTGGTAGAAGGTGCCTATATCTTCGATTAACTAATGGTAGTTTTTAGGGTTGAGGATAAGTAAAAGTTGATTATTATTGTTTCTTTTCGTTCTTTCAATACCAAAAGCACCCCCAGTTCGTCTCTAAGAACCTCGGTCGATCGGGTTAGAATTGCAAGAATTTAACTATTGACGTCTTGGTTCTATTATCAGAACGTTTGTTTTAGAGCTAGGTTAGGTTATGTGGTTGTCAAAATGACGCACCTAGGCCTTTTGGAGGCCCATTGTGACACCACTGGGACTGTGATCCCTCACACTATAGAGTCGTCTTTGAACCACCCTATGGTCTTACTAAAGTGAGAAAGCTCACACAATTTGATATGAGCAACTTCACTCACATCCTCGAGAAAACCGCGTCCAATAGTTGCAATTCTTTTCCTATACAGAGCCTTACATCCACATAGAAGGTGTGTAATCGTTTCTTCTTCTTCTTCTTGCTGGCAGCTTCTGCAGTCATCGTTACAAGGTAACCCCAGTCTGCTGGCGTGTCTACCAATCAGACAGTGTCCCGTTAACACCCCTACAAGGGTTCTTGTGTCATTCCTCTTAAATTTATGTAAACGACAAGTGCGGCTCTTACTCCAGTCAGGCCATGTTTGGCTACTTACGGAACAAGTCGTTGATTGTTTCAATTGTGATTCAGCCATATCAACAGCATGTTTATCTATTAGGTATCTGCACGTTGCCAGAGGTATAAAAATTCCCTCTTTATTAGCATCCAATTGCATTGTTGTGCCCAATCTGGCTAATTCATTTGCTATACAGTTTCCAGGAATGTCACTATGTCCCGGGACCCATTGCAGGTGTATCGTGAAATATGATGTCATTGCTATTAGTAAATCCAAACACTCTTTCACTATCTTCGATGGTATTCTATGCGACTTTAGTGATTTTAAAGCCGCTTGACTATCCGAGAATATGAATATGTGCTTAGTCGTTAGCACTCTTTTTGACAAAACGAGAAGGCTTTCTTTAATTGCAATGATCTCTGCTTGGAAAACATTGCAGTGATCCGGTAACCGGAAAGCGATTGTGGTGTTTTAGAGCTAACTGGGTCTAGATTCAGAATTTAATACTTTTTATTTACTTATTGGTTTTTTCTTTCATCTCTTCTTCATTTTTACAAAAAAATGCTCAAAAAGGCAGACAGAAAAATTTACTATTTTTGTGAATGCTCGATTGTTCAAGCTGAATGAGTGTTTCGTTAGATTTCAGAGGTTATCAGTGCTTCTGGATGTTCCTGAGAATCGATTTGGGTTCAAAGAAATATATATATCTGAAACAAAGAAGACATTGTGTACCTTCATTTCCTAATGCTATAATCTCTAATCTAGTCAAGTAACCTCTAGTAATAATATTCATATTCTAGGTAAAGAGTATTTCTTAAAATGTATATGTATGAATTTCAGGATCCCAGTTTTTTGATTCACCCGTTCTCAGTGCCTCCTTACTTTATTTTACTTTATTATTTTTATTTGTTCTCTTCACATCTCCGCACCTTTTCCATTTTGTTTTGCATGTCATAAAATATGAGTTTGTATGGAAAAAATTGTCACAATATTGGCTATGCGCTGATTTGTTAACCCAATTTGGGTATTACTACTCAATAAATAAAAGCTATGTCGAAAGTTATTGACTTTTTCAAGCATGTTGACATATATCGAGTCCGCTAAATGGCGACAAATATGGTCGATTTTATTATTTGATTAATCTATACGCAAAATGAAGTCAGTTTTTGTTGGTTTGATTTAAGACTTCAGTGAACAGATGTCTGCCGAGTAGTTGCCATTTTTTATTTATTTAAATAAATGTTTGCCGAAATAATCAATTTTGTGTTAAATAGTTTTATTGTAAAGAAGAGTGTTGATATCTCTGATCACACAGTAATCTCATCTGTTGCTGAGTGTCAAATGTTTGTCAAATATTTTAAGCATATTTTTTAAGGAAATATAAACAGAAATCTTAGCTCTCCAAATAATAAGTAGCAAGACAGCTTTATCCGGTAGTAAATTGAACCATTTTGACCTTAACATATAAGTGCTTCCGTACGAGATAGTACTAGTCTTTTTTATGTAAACTTTAATTGGATACAAATGAGTATCTTTGTAATGCAACGAAAGCCCTTTTCTGGTATTCTGTAGAGGTTTACTTAGGTTTTTACGTGATCTAACTATCTGGTATTTTCTATGTACTATATCCACATTTCTATTGCAGCTACTTGGCTTGGCCATCGTTGGCATTGGCGCGTACGTTATCTTTGAACTGGAATATTTCAATACTGCTGCCTTCGTCATACTGGGCTTGGGCATAGTGGTATTCTTGACCGCACTGTTGGGTTCACTGGGTGCGGCACATGAAAGCAGTCAGATCTCCAAAGTGGTAAGCAAATTGTCACATTAGTAAACAAAGTAACGATTTGAGTTGTTGTTTTTTATTTTATTGAATTTGTTTTCCTCACTTTTTTTGGTTTCTCAATGTCACTGCCCTTTTATGCCGGTCTGCTATAATTGTGTGCGTAGTTCGCCATAATACTGATATTATGGGTTGTGCTGCAAATAATATCGGTGGGTTTCGTTTGGATCTTCCAAACGACATTGCTAATCAACATCAATAGCACCTTCGATCAGTTGTGGGGCAGCCCAACAGTGCCCATCAAGCCGGGCAACACCAGTCACATAGCGAACATTGAGAGATGGGTGAGTATGATGAGTAATGTTACATGGATGTATTGAATTTATTACGCATGCGCACAAGCCGCGCTACAAAATTCCATATGTGCGCTTCGTTTATAAACTATAAATCACGCATTTGTAGTAATTATAATTCATAACCGTTCGTATTTCCATATATGCTGTGCGCCATTCATGCTTTAGCTCGACTGTTGCGGCAATGTTGGCTCTAGTGATTACCTGCTGCCGCCCAATAGCTGCTACAACAGCCTCACGGACAAGCTGAACCTGGACGGCTGTCGCCAGAAGTTCCTCGACTATGTGGTCGAGCGTTGGCAAGCGTTCAATTTCTGCGCCATCGGCGTAGTGTTGGTCGAGGTGCGTATACGAGTTGTCAAAAATAAATATAAATTATTAATATTTCTGTTTTTAATTATAATTTTTTATTATTTATTATGTGCGTTGCAATTTATTGCTATACTCTTACGTAATTACAGCTGATTTGTGCCGCTTTCGCTTGGGTCTTGGCCAATAGCATTGTGAATCGTTGGCGCCGCTCGAAATACTATCCCAAATAAGCAGTTGAATGCGGTTAATTTAAATGCGCATAAAGGCCAAAGAACATTTGTACATTTGTACATACAAACAAGCACATAAGCATGTATATATATATATGTATATGTATATGTAAACTATATGAATAGTGTATGTATGTATGTATGCGTAAATGCAGTTACACACCTGTACATACCAATCAATGTATTTCTTTTATTGTTTTTGTTTTCTTTTCTTTCTTAAAATTTTGTTTTTGTAATTTTTTTGTTTTTCTTTTTGTAAACAAAGTCTTCACACAACGATATATTGTAACAGTGTTTATTCTAACGTCGAAAAATCGGAAATTGATTACGCTAGTCTACCTCAACATGCTCATAAATTAGCTAAGCTACTAAATATGTATCTACGTTAGAGACGGAACTCAGCTTAGCTGGAAAATATTGAATTACCAACAAACACACACATACATACAGTTAGCGCTATAAACACATACATATAGACGAAATTTAATATTGATTCACAAATCAAACGAAACGATGGTGCCAAACATGGTGTTCAATAGCAAGTAGATTTGAAAAATAAAAAATAATTTACAAAAAAAAAAAATAAATAAAAAAGGAAAATAAGTAAATAAACACCTACAAATAAGCAGCGCACAATTAACTAATTATATTATTATACAAAGATATAATAAAATTTTTCTATGCATAATTGCGCTGTATTGTTGTTAACATAGCTTAAGTCGTTAATAAATGTAATTTTTTTTTAATTATGCATGTCAAATAACAATTGTAATTTCATTTGGGGAAACAATGCAGTTTTACCCACTACAAAGTCAACAAAAATAATATAGAAATTTATGAAATGTACATGTTTTTATAAAAGGCAATAGATGGTTTGTAAAATAATTGCATTTGCTCCAACTAAATATGTCTACCAAATTTTATATACAAATACTGTTAAAAATGAAATTAAAATAAATAAATAAATGACCGAAAACGATGAAAAACGATGATGTTTTATTTAATAGGAAGAAAAAAAAAATTTTGAAATTCAACAATGAACAATAAAAAATAATTATTGATTAAAATTTATCTGTTAGAATTTATCAGATAACATAATGATTGCCTACTTTTCAGCGCAAAGATTAAAAACAACTCTAGAGAACACAATACTAAATTATGTGGTCGAATATCACACATTAGCGGTGGAAATGTTCAACACACACATATTCATGTTTTTCACATATGAATTTTTGCGCTCTCTTGTTTAGTCGCCGCCTGCTTCTCAATATAATCTATATGTTCCAGCTTCCGACCTGAGATATCAGATCTTTTAGAATAGATCTCATTTTTATATGGATCATTGTAATAACCAACGAGTGATACTATAAAGTGCTCAGTCTTTACGGTGATTCCAGAAAAAGTACCGTCATAACTCGTTCCAAACAAGTATTTCATCCATATATGTTCAAATAATCTTGGTTAGTGTATTTTCTGTTCTCAATAAGTTAAAGAGATAAGTTAAACAGCCAAAACATGGTCGTCTTGGGTCCTGTCATCAAGCAAACAGTCGGCGCACTCGCGTCTTGACTCCCACGTCACTATTGACAGTCATAACTTCAAAGTAGTAGATAATTTCGTATACCTGGGAACCAGTATCAACAACACCAATAATGTCAACCTCGAATTCCAGCGCAGAATAACTCTTGCCAACAGGTGCTACTTTGGACTGAGTAGGCAATTGAACAGTAAAGTCCTCTCTCGATGAACCAAAATCAAACTCTACAAGTCGCTTATCATTCCAGATTTACAGACCTCAGAACATTGGAAACGGCGAATACCGCAGACGATGGAATAATGAGCTGTATGAGTTATACGACGACATTGACATAGTTCAGCGAATAAAAATACAGCGGCTACACTGGCTAGGTAATGTTCGTCGAATGGACGAAAACACTCCAGCTCTGAAAGTGTTCGATGCAGTACCCGCCGAAGGAAGCCGAGGAAGGGGAAGGCCTCCACTCCGTTGGAGGGACAAGGTGGAGAGCGACCTGGTTACACTTGGAATCTCCAACTGGCGCCGAACAGCGAAGGAAAGAGAGGAGTGGCGCGCTCTCATCGATTCGGCTATAACCGGCTAAACAGTTGAACGCCAATCACATACATACATACAGTTGTCTATAAATAAAATTAGGAAGTTTATGTAGAATGAATGTCGTTTAAGAATTTCGAGATCACAGACGTTAGTGGCCCTCAAATATCTCTTAAAAATTCTCGCTGAGTTAAGGGCTGGTTATAGTAATGGGGCTTGGAAACTATATTTTGTATAGTTTTCGAGCATCAAATCTCCTTTTAGACAAACAATGCTGGCCTTATTTTATTAATATAACGTACAAATTGACCAATATTCTCCATACAAAGTCGGCAGTGAGCTCTTGATAATGTGAGTTATGGAAAGCCATGAACCGATTTCTAAAATTGGTATATGAGAGCTGCCAAATATTGTTTAAGTAGTTTCGATCTATTTGTTGATGACAGAGCTTTATATTCTAATTTTAAACAAGCTGATAGGATTCAAAAGAAATAGGTGAATTTGAGGTCCAATTTCTTTTTTTTTTTACTACGAGTTGTTCCAGTGAAAGGTAAAAGCTTCAAGCTAATTTCTCTATTCATCTAAATAACGGAAATGCGAAACTGAAGTAGGATAAAATTCTTCCCTGTACTCATTGCTTAGTTTGTCTGTAGCAGCCACTAAGGTTAGATGTGTTTTTATGAGCTTGATGATTTTCTTTTCTTTTCGTCAAAAGCGCGCATTCCGTTGCTTGTTCGTGAATAGTTGGTCAAAGCCCCAAGCTCCATATGCGTCATACATGACTCTGTGTGTGTGTGTTTTTTTTTTTATTTCCAACAATATAGTAGAGTACCTTAAAGGCCATTCTTTTACAAGCATATGAGAAAACGCTGAAAGAGCCAATGGATATCCCAAAAATCGAGTTCGGGAAGTGTTTCGATGCTTAGAAGAAGCGCTGGCGTAAGTATATAATATCGTATGTAGACTATTTTAAAGGCTACAATATTAATGTAGATGAATGAATAAATAAAAAAAACGAAAATTCCCGTTACTTTTTGAACACACCTCGTATATGATTTTGAGTTATAAAAAAGTACTCTGCAAATGTATGAAATAATAAAGAAATAAAAGTAAATAAAAAACATATATGTTTTTTCGTTAATGAGGAGCCTTTGAAGTTATACATGTCAATCATATATTATTAAAAATTAGCTGGTGTCTTATGCCATATGGTTGAAACAGTTCATATGTGTATAAATTCTTAATGAATCTAATAAATAAGAAAGTGAGTACAAAATCGAATTCTCAGATGGAAATGAAAGTGCAATTATGTATTTCATATACTCGTACATGGACTACCCATATATACTAAATATATATGTACAATTCTCATTCAAAACACTTTTAGTTTTCGCATTTCGCAAACGCACATATTTATTTTGCTAAGAACTCACATGGTCTATAGTTTTTTCTAAAAACAACAACGAAAATAACGGAATAAACTTGCATGTGTTTACAAAGAGCTTTTCACTATTACAAAGTATGCCTGTGGGTGTATGTAAATATGTGATCCCATTTAAGCTTGTTGATATTGGCCTTTAAGGTCTTTTGGCCAGCCACAATTTCCGATCATAAAATCATAAAATCAACGCTGCCACCACCAACGTTGCGCTGTCAGCAGCGTGTGCACGGCGTGTAGGCGCAGCTTGCGCGGTTGACATTTAAAATTCATAAATATTCGTTCATTTTCACTTTGATACCATGCATTGTTGTTGTTGTTGTTGTTGTATAATTGTGTTATTGTTTTAGTTTCCATTGCATTTTATTGGTCAGCAACTATGGGGACTATGTAGGCGAGTTGTGGCGTTCTTGGTGGTGGAAAATCGCACACACACACATCGACATATTTAATTTATGCAAATGCCTGTGTCTTCGCTGTAGAGCGTCTGAAAGAGAGTGAAAGACAACAGCAGATTTTGTCGTATTGCCAATGTTGATAAAGTTGCCAACAACAATAACAAAAACAAACAAGAGTGAAAGCATAAAAACGAAAAAAGTGCGCTACAGCAGCGGAAAGCAGAAAATACCGAATGACCGAAGAGCATTATTAGCAATTAGAAGACAGTCTTTTTTCGATTTTTTGTTTGTTTGTTTTTTTGAGATTTCCTTATGACACGGCGATCGGAAATTTTGTCATCGTTGAGCTCATCGCTCTACAAAGGTATGTACTACAACGGTTGACACCGCCAAAACAGAGCAGAGCAGATCATCAGGGCCACTTTGTCGTTTTCTAGCTGCTTATTGTCAGTTTCAGTTTAAAAAGCTACGTGAACGTGCTATGAAAGTGGCCGCGAGTGCGCCGGTGACGATTGATCTTTAGTAGTCTATGAGCAGCAGTGTCTGGTGAATTTGCTAGCGTAAAGGAATTTCGTTTAGAACCGATTGTGTAATTGTTTTCTGTTATTTTTAACCGTTGTTGCGTACATACAAACATATTTACGAGTATTTGTTAGTAGTTACTAAGTGAATGTGGATAACAGTATTATTTTGACAGCAATAAGTGATTAGTTAATTAAATTAAAATAATATACATTATATACACAATTCTACAAGAAGCTTTTCAAAGCTTGAAGGATAAAGACAACAGCTGTTCATCTTATAAAAATGTTTCGCTGCACCAGGAAGCGCCTGAAAGTCACGTTATTCGTATTCAATGCGATTTGTGCTGTAAGTATTGCGAAAGCTAAGCAAAATATTGTGCAATAAAAAATATTTTATGTAGTTATAATGAATTCGAAAGAAAGACAGTATCAACAAGTAAGGCAGGACTAAGTTAGTTCAGTTTAACTATGGTGTGTGATATATCTAAGATTCCATATATAAAATGTGGACTCAATCCCTAGTATTATATGTACATACTTATGAACCGTTTATGTTCATTTTTGGTATCAAGTGATCTCATCTTCTTCTGATGACTTTATTGTTTCTCATTTCTCATCAATGCAAAAGGAAGGGAAACACGAATGTAATTCATATTTTATACCATATTTTTAAACGTACAACATGTGTATAATTCTTACTTAACCATATCAAAAATCGTGTGTGCGGTATAAAACTAACCGGAAGTATGAAAATCATCATATCCGGTATAGACGTGGTTAATTCTTGTCCACAAACAATACTGTAAGGATGCCCTAGCCTCCATATTCTAACAAGACTCCATGTGAATTTTTCTTATTTCCAAAACTAAGAGAACCTGAAACATTCTCCGTTTTACAAGCGCACGAATGAATAATTTTTTTTTTCAAAAAACGAAAATTCCCGTTATTTTCTGAACACACCTCGTAGAATCAAAAAGAAAAGCCGGATTCATAAATTTTTTGGTATGAACTCACTTGAATGTTAATTCTAAAATTATTAGATAGCTTTAATTCACATATGGTTCGATAATATGGTATAGAAGTTAGCTGTAATCTCGAAGATATTATTCCTATATACTGTGTTATGAGAAACCAGCCAAAAATATTGCATATCCTCCACTTAATTAATGCCCAAAATTCCTATATCTTCTCTTTATTTGTTTAATTCTTCAATGTGAAAATTTTCACTTTTTTCGCTATTTACATGGCCAAATTAGCGTATTGTCTCTAGAGGCGGATGACAAAAATTAGTCATATTGTGTGTGCGTTAAAAATAAACTGCAAAATTTTACCGTTCTTTTCGCTTTTCTCATTTTTAATGCAATAAGCCATACACACATATGAACATACACATTTTTTTAAGATTGTTTGTTTTTTTATGTTTTGTTGTCATTTCGAAATTCTTTTTGAACTTTCTTTTCCACTTTTTGTAACGCAAGCATTTAAAAAAAAACGTTTGTGAAAAAATAATTGTGCAAACTTTTGAAAGTTTGAGCGAACATGAGCTTTGCAAAAAGCTTTAAAATAAAATTGTACACAGTGGTGGCGAATGTTATTGGGATTGGTGGAGAGAAAATGTGATTTAAAAAACAAATACTGTGTGGCTGGTAAAAGAAGGAATGTTTTAGAAAACCCATAACGAATATGAAAAAAAGAAACAACAAATATTACATGATAATATATAAAGTTTTGTCGAAACTTGCTTGAAGCATATCCGTATTCAATCCGGCAAGAGAAATTAACAGATCAGCTGATCAAAATTAGTTTTATTAGGGTGTCTCCCATTCATTAACTGTAAAACAGGAGTATATATCATGCAAAATATAGTCTCTCAGAGCCCTTGCGGGGGTCGAACCCGCGACCTTTGGATTAGAAGTCCAATGTGCTATCCACTGCACCAAAGGGCCGTTTAATATTAAAAACTACGCTCAAAAATATAAAACAAGTTTAACTAATAAAAGCAGAAAAAATTAAAGAATAGTTATATAAATATTGAACATAACTGTTCTTTACTTCTTTTTTCATAAATCTATTATTTAAACAAGTGTTTCAAGATTCTTCAATACAACGGTAAGAGACACGAAAAAAACTGTGTTTACTGAACTAGTAGAGTTTCACAACAGTATGTTTGCTATATAAATATATGATGCTAATACATCCAAGAAGTTTACCTTTTTATAGAATACTGAAATTTGTTACTAAATCACGATACAATCAAAGGAGGTTAGGATACGATAAAAGTGTTTAAGATTGGCTTAACTCAAGAATATACTTCTTTTATTATGGATATAAGAGAGCTTCGGTTCAAAATCTTTCCGCCGACAGAATATGTTGTAAACTAATAAGTCTCTTTAGCTATAAGACTCACACTTTACATTTATTAAGAATCTCAGGTAAGGCCTTTATGTGGATGTAAATATTTGTAAGTTTAATTATTGTATTTTTAAAATGAATGTTTAGGTTAAGTTGGGACAATAGAAATTATCGAATGAATCAAGGAAAAACTAAGTTAAGAGCTGTAGGGAAGCTCTACTTCATATTGCATATATTTTCTCTGTTTCTCAATTTCTCTCTCACTCTTCTCCTTTATCTTTAGATCATGGGTGTAATTCTAATGTGGTTTGGAGCTTGGCTACATAGTAATATAGGAGAAATTGATGTGGATAACAGTGAAACTCTGGTCGCTACTATAATTGTATTACTCGGCGCTGTATTACTGGTGATGGCGGTCTTTGGCTGTGCTGCAACTTATATGGAGTCCAAAAGCATGTTGATAAGTGTAAGTCCTGATTCATTATCAAAATATAAAGTAACATTTTAAAGCCATCAAAACCTTGTAAAAAAGTTTGAGCGTGCTCTGAATACTAAATTGATTTCTATACAGCTAAAAGTACTGGCTACGACTGCTACAGTTCTTAGCAGACTAACCAAAATGTTAGTGTCCTTTTAGGGACAAAATAACACCTTTTGAGCCCTTGCGGGGGTCGAACCCGCGACCTTTGGATTAGAAGTCCAATGTGCTATCCACTGCACCAAAGAGCCGCTTAATATCAGCTTAATTCTGTAGATAAAAAATAAAAGTAAAATTATAAATAACGGTATATTTAGCTGTGTAAATAGTTTTACCGAAATATTTCCAAGGTAATTGTCTACACAGGTGTTTTAGTTTGTTTCATTTACGGCGAATGAAAACTCAAATGTTTCCTCAATTTTATATTGAAATCCATCAACTGAATGCTTTCAGAACTCTGAAGTTCATTTTGAATAATTTATGATATGTTTTGTCTTCTTCTTGTTCTTGATTCTAGCATAAGTCGTTTAAGTATTTAATGGTTTATCGGTAACAGTATTCCCTCAAGAGATTCTGTACAATATGATATTATCTTGCATAAAAGCATCTTTTAAAGTTTCAGTTAAGCTTCTTATCCTTATTTGGGGGATACTAGATAATACCATCCAACAAATGGAGGCCCATTTAAAACCGCACTTCTAGAGAAGTCGGATATACACTCGGAGCTATAGCGGGCAGTATGCTACTGAGGTCAGAAAAATACTTTTTTATTATGTCATATTTTGCCTCAGCCGAGATTTGAACTTATGCCATTTCGTGTGGCAGTTCCGTGCACAACCAACTCAACTACGACGAGGTTCCTGCAATCTTGTTCAATCCAAGACAATAAATACCTCCTGAAGAAATCTCAGTAATAGAAGATCTCACCTTGATTTCTACTTAAAAGTTTTTGAAATCTAATTTGAAAATCCTCGATTACGGATGAGGGTCCTATCTAACAGATAAACAAATATTAATAATGATTAAATCTTTTATTTTTAGTATGCTGTGATTTTAGTCATTTTGCTGGTCATACAAATATTCCTTGTGAGCATCAGCTACACGGCAGCTAGCGGCAGTCTCTCAAGCGGTCTACAACGGGGCTTCGATGAACTTTGGGATAAACGAAATGCAAATACAAATACCACATTGTCTTTCTATGAAGAGTGGGTAAGATTTATAAGTAATTTATTACAAACAAACACACGTGCTTATATCACAAACAAAGAACTCAGATCATGGAACCCCTAACGAATATTACTTTGCTCCCCTAAAATAATATTATTTCTCCTCCCTTATAGCTCCATTGTTGCGGCAAAAGCAGCGCCAATGACTATTTTCTCATGGACAAAGTTCCGCCGCCCAGCTGTTGCCGCTACCAGGACTGTACGAGCGTGCTAAATCTCTATGTGGATGGTTGTGAGAAGAAATTCGGCGAATATGTGAGTGAGAAGACAAGCAGCTTCAACCTCATCAGCTGGTGTTTGATTATGATGGAGGTAAGCATGCGCTTACAAATATAAATGTAAAGTGAAAGTGAGTTATTTTTAATGAAATTTTATCTTTTGCAGTTCATTGGCTCCGTGATTGCTTGCATTTTGCTCGATAGCATCAGAAATTATCGCGATCGCATACGGTTCTACAACTGAGTTGTGCTGAAAGTTGGTGAAAATGCAAATACCTCGTTCCTTTGCACTGCATAGTATTGTTACACACACTCACATATACATATACATTGTATGTTGAATTGATATATTATTAATATAAATTAGGTCAATTATTATTACTGATTAGTTAATTATTATTATGCAAGCTAAACCTACACCTAAAAATATTTAGTTGAATTCTTATATAATTTTTTATAAAAAAATATTGTTGTTTAATTGTAAGTAACGCAATTTTATGATAACCTTGAAGTCGAATAAACATGAATGCAAAAAAAAAATTTATTTTTTAATTTTAAATATATTTTAAATATTTCAATACTTTTTCCTGATTTTTGTTTTTAAATTTTTTTATTTCATATAAATTACTTTGAATTCAGTTTTAATAAAGCCGGCAACCTTTTTCACAATTAAATCCGACATAATTTTTTTCTAAATATGCTTTGTTTGATATCCATAAAGCAATATTTAATTTATTTGAGCAATTTTATGAAGTAAAAAATGTAAACAGGTGGCAACCATATACAAAAATTTAATATATACGCTTTCTTGAAATACACTTAGTTAATTTCTAACGTTTTTTCATCAAAGTCATTTTCTTGTATTTTTTTTACTAAATATTTTCAAACATGTGGCAACCTTCTACTCCGAACAAGTCAAATAAAACGTGGTTTAACCTTTATAGTTTATAATTTCGATTTTACTACGACTTTCTTGATTTCGAAACTTGCATATTCACTCTGCGCAACGAGTCTTGAGTAAATTGAGACTATAATTCGTGAAAGAGACTGAAGATCAACTCTAGATCTATATGTAAAGTATGAAAACCAATGCTTGTTTCAAGCGGAGCATATTTTAAGGATGATAGTAAATGCGAATTGGCTATTTTTAAATCGCAGGTTAAAATTTCGGCATAGTGCCCCAAGTGTACCCACTGAAATTGTGAAGACAACGACTGTGACATCTATTGCCAGCGATGGACACATACATTATTTGAACTAACTAAATGAAAATCATGAGGTTTTGGAACTACTATGCTATTTAAATCGATAGAATATCTACATTTTCCAAGCTTAACAAATGCATACCCCACGACGTATACGCAATATTTCATTTGACATGCTAACATGGAAGATTTCACTTAAGGGGCTATACCAGTGTAACTCATGAAAAATTAGGCGATTTTCGTGAATTTTTTTTTAAAGAAAGTACTCGATCGAATGTTGCGAAGTTTCTTGTTGGCTATAATAAGGTATACTCTCAGCTATATTTTAAGATTTTTTTTTACAAAAATATTGAAAAATAACGTTATGTGCTGTCTTGAGAGGTAGGTAAAGTTGAAAATATTGCCTATGCAATGACCTACGAAAAAAAATAAAAAAATGGTGAAGTTCTGAAAAAAAATTTAATTTTATTAGGTAAAAAACTGGAAGTTTTGTTAATGCCAAATTGATAATTTTCAACAAATCAAAAAGAGGTAGGTCATTGTACAGTAAATTTCTCGTTGAGTTATGATGTCAGCAGTTTGGAGCAATGTCGTTTCGTTTAAAGTTTCGATTATGGCGGCTTATGCCTGCGAGCGGTCACTCTTTAGAACTCCGCCATTTAAAAACTACTCAAGAAGTGACCTTACCGCTTTCACATGATATTTTTGAAAGTATTAACTATCGAATAAGCAAAAAATCGATTTTTTGAAATTATAATTGTCTATTATAGATCTTCCCTTTAGTACTTGGACATACATATACATATACTAAATTATCATCAAAAATATTTGTACAAATTCAATTCGGATATCGCCAATGTCTTGACTAGCTTAATTTATAAAAGCGTTTTAATATATAGTCTAAGAGAATTGAGGAAATATATACTTGCTTTAGCTTTTAGAATTCAGAAAAATATGGTTCTGTGGTTAAATATTTCCAATTACAAAATTATGCAAAGTGATGATCTTAATTTACACCGTTGCTACAGAAAAAGGAGATTATGAAATGTGAAAATTTATTATATATAAATAATATATTTCTTTTCGGCTTCATTATGCACTAATTAACTATAAAGGGTTTATTAATTTAATAAAAAAAATAAAAATTAAATTTTTTGTTTTTGTAATAGTGTGAACGAATTCCTGAAATAGTTTTGAGAAAAGATGTCAGTTCTCGGCAGATCATACATAAATCTCCTTCTTTTCCCATTTCATATATTCTACTACATTTGATTGTAAGATTTTAACCCATTGTAACACTAACAACAAAAGATGATTCACGCATGAAAAACAGAGAATTGCTTCAAAACAACGCACACCAGCTGGCGTATGATTTATGACTAAAATAAACTGAAATCAGCAGAAAATTGACCATGAAAATCAAACTGCTCGACAATACTGAATGAAAAGGAAAAACATGGAAATACAATCCTACGCAAAAAAGACTAAAGACTAAATAAGAATACAGAGCAAATTAAATAAACATAATGAGAAAAGAATTCGTTCGAATTAAAAAATTTACATAAAAATCATGAAAAGCATAAACTGGAAATGCGAATTAAAAGAAAAATCAAGAGCGAGAGATAAAGAGAGAGAGAGAGAGAAAGCGCGCGCTAGCGATATAATCTCAAACCTATTGTGTTGCTCCACATTGTCACGGCATTTTAGCAAACTTTCGAAATCAAAACAAAATCAAAGGCTACTAAAGGCGACTGCCAGTAAGTAGGTGTCACAAATGAGAGGTTGTAGAACACGCTAAACGAGGAAAAACAAAACAACAACAACAAAATTCAGCTAAATACAGTAAGCTAACAAAACAGGCAGCTAACAGATGAGCAGTGTCAACAGCTAGCGGCAGCAATAACAACATTAAATGAAAACATCAACCAGTCAACAATGAAGCTGAGCAACAACAATAAAAGCAAACAGCAAAGAGCTAACGGATGAACAGTAAAAGTGAATTGTGCACGCTGAGCGAGCGTAAGATCAACGCGACCTCGCAGCGCTAGCAGTAGAGGAGCAATTACATACTATGTATTGAGCGAAGCGCTTAAGGCTGTGTGCATAGTGAAGTTGTGGCGGGGTTGGTAGTGCAAAGGAAAATTATTTTTGTGAAAACGAGAAGAGTGAAATATTTTTACAGACTAAAGAAAGAAATATTGTTTAATAATATATTTAACTTTTCAAAAATTTACAAACGTTAAATTATTTAATGTTCGAATTTTTCCAAATTTGAAAATTATGAAATTTTGCTTAAAAGATTACAACTTTTATCACTTCTAAAACTTATAATCACTAAACGAATTTAACATTTGATGTTCGAATTTTTCAAAATTTTAAAATTGTGATAGTTACTTGCTTGCAACCCAAAATATAGTTTTTTGAAGAAAATATGTAATGAGAATTGAGGGAACTTTCTAATGTTTTCATTTTCGAATTTTTCGAAATTTGAAAATTGTGAAAATTTGCTTACGATAACAAAGATTTGTACTTTTTATGAAAAAAATTCTTAATTTTATTTAGTTCGAATTTTTCGAAAATTGAAAATTGTGAGCTTTACTTGCTTGCAACAACAAAATATAGTTTTTTGAAGAAAATGTGTAATGAGAATCTATCGGTGTCTACGCCAGTCAAGAAGAAGAAGTGTAATGAGAATTGAGGGAACTTGCTAATGATTTCATTTTCGAATTTGTCGAATTTTGAAAATTGGGAAAATTTGCTTACTATAACAAAGATTTGTACTTTTTATGAAAAAAAATCTTAATTTTATTAAGTTCGAATTTTTCGAAATTGGAATATTGTTTTTTTTTTACTTAAAACTTGAAAATTTTATATTAAATTTTTAAATTTTTTATTAAAAAATATCTTTTTTAGTTCGCTCCATCTCTCTCCATCTGACTGCTCTTCGTTCTTTTTTCGTTCTACACTCTCAACTCACTCAACTCACTCTCACTCTCTCTCCACTCTGATCGTCGCTGCACTATGCACACAGCCTTAGCTAAGCAACTCATTTGCCTCGCATGATCTCCCCCACCAAGTGAGCGTGCCCACACAACATTCTACATACATACACACACCTGCACACGAGCATGAGCGTTTCAAAATAAAAATATTGTTAAAGTATAAAATTCTATAGATTTACATATAATATAGAATTAGTATGTGGGATTTTTGTTAAATTTCAAATGCAGTGTTTTTCAGTCAGTTTACGAACGCGAGCTAAGACCGGTGCAGTGATTGTGGCGTATAGCGAGGGGTTAACACAATTTTTTTCTGAAAAAAAAGTTCTAAAAACGTGTCAAATCATTTATTTGAGCTATTTTACATGCAAATAATGTTCAGTTGGCGATTTGCAACGTAAAATAATTGCCGTTAAATTAAATAAAAGCACGAAATCTGCCACAAGTGTGTACCATTTTTGTCTTGGTCCAGCATCAAAAGTGAGTTAATACGGTTACATCAGCAGCTGAATGAAACATATTGGAATTCTACTGAATTAACGCTGAGTATTTTTTATTAAAAACATTACACTTTGAAACATCGAAACAATGGGTTTAGGTAAAACTACAGCGAAGCATTTGTTGTTGTTGCTAAATTTTATATTTACGGTGAGTAATAGTTAAAATATTATTTACCTTTTACTTTTTGGTATGGCCTTAATTGCAGCGGGGAGTAAAACGCCAATACAACACATACGATGCATGCATTTATAAGTGTCTTCAAGTACCCTGCAGGAAATTTTTTGAATAAATTATTGGAGGTGTGTTTTTTTTGTTGTTTGATACTTGATACAAACCTGTTGGTCATGAAAGAAATATTTGCCATGCCTAAGCGTTCTTTAGCGTTTCGTTACCATATATGTCTGTAGACCATTAGTTTCTAAAAATCTTTTCATCCCATTAGTAATCAAGTAATCAAAATTATTTTATTGTATAAGATTTCTTAATAGACATTTTTTTTATTATAAATGAATTTATATTAAATTAAACTCCACCTGTGAAAAGCTATATATTTTTCAAGTCAAATTGATCTACTATGTCCAAATCTGTGATTTAATTTCCTGCAGGGCATGTTGCTATTTATAAATATATGCCAAATGTGTTTATAGCAAATTATTTTTGCTCTTTGCATCATTAGCGCACTGAGGTCTTGCTGTTGTTGTTGTATACACCTGTCTCTAATCACATTTTAACAGTAGCATTTAGTTTTCAGCAAATTAGGTGTTTCATTCTAGCAGTATTCATTTCGAAGATTTATGAGTCTTTTGTTGTAAAGAATACATCAATTTTTATAGAGCATTTTCTAAACGAATAACAATTAATAATTGTAAGCTCATTTCGGTTCTAAAATATTTCTTATTCATTGATTTCGTTCATTGAAATCAAAGCATTGAGGTCCTGTGGAGGCTTTTATATACATATGTATATATTATGAACTACATATAAATACCATCGACAGCATAGGATCGATTGCCCTCCGACCAAATCGACCATCTTCAATATTCGGTCTATTTGTTCATGAATGAGGACAAGACGAAATATCTCCTGTCATCAAGCAAACAGTCGGCGCATTCGCGTCTTGGCTCCCACGTCACTGTTGACAGTCATAACTTCGAGGTCGTAGATAATTTCGTATACCTGGGAACCAGCATCAACAACACGAACAATGTCAGCCTCGAAATCCAGCGCAGAATAACTCTTGCCAACAGGTGCTACTTTGGACTGAGTAGGCAATTGAACAGTAAAGTCCTCTCTCGACGAACCAAAATCAAACTCTACAAGTCGCTTATCATTCCCGTCCTGCTTTACGGTGCAGAAGCTTGGACGATGTCAACATCAGATGAGACGACACTAGGAGTTTTCGAGAGGCAAGATTTATGGTCCTCAGAACATTAGCAACGGCGAATACCGCAGACGATGGAACGATGAGCTGTACGAGTTATACGACGACATTGACATAGTTCAGCGAATAAAAAGACAGCGGCTACGCTGGCTAGGTCATGTTGTCCGAATGGACGAAAACACTCCAGCTCTGAAAGTGTTTGATGCAGTATCCGCCGGAGGAAGCCGAGGAAGGGGAAGGCCTCCACTCCGTTGGAGGGACCAGGTGGAGAGCGACCTGGTTACACTTGGGATCTCCAACTGGCGCCGAACTGCGAAGGGGAGAGAGGGGTGGTGCACTATCGTCGATTCGGCTATAACCGGCTAAACGGTTGCAACGCCAATCACATACATTTGTTCATGAATCTGTCCTGTGGAGGCTCTTATATACATATGTATATATTATGAACTATAAATACTATCGTCAGCATAGCATCGATTGCCCTCGGACCAAATCGACCATCTTCAATATTCGGTCTATTTGTTCATGAATCTCCACATGTTATGATGGTAGTGTTGGTAATAGTAATCTCGTTTGATCAATGAATAGTCTGCTGATAAGAATTGTATCCCACCATGACCTCTGGAATTCTTATGATCTCCACGATCTTGTAAATTGAGGAGTTAGCTTTCATACGGAGGATAAATAAGAACTGTCCATAGTATATATGTATATGATTGTTTCTGAGATATTATTGGTACCCTAATTTAATAATGCCAGTTTCGCAAAAACGCCTTCCGAAAGGCCAATGTGATGTGTGAGTTGAATTGCCTGGAAAGTCACAGAAAGTGCTTCCTAGTGAAATCTGTTGCAATTTAAGGTCATTTTATATATTTGCCATTTTAATACCATATATTTATAAAATAACTCTTTAGTTTTTATTTTTCTGTTTCAAAAAAGCGCAGAACATCTCTTCTTGTCCCACCCTGTACTTAACTTATTATTTGTAAATACATATATATTTTTGTGAAGCAAAATGAATAATGCAATTATTATTTTTCAGCTACTCGGCATTGTTTTAATCGCATTCGGGATTTTCGTATTGGTCAGCGCTGCCAACAACAACATCGATCATGGTGAAAGCCTAGCCGGTGGACTCATAATTACTTTGGGTATTATTATTGTGGTGATTTCGATATTCGGTTGCTTGGCGGCGATACACGAGTCACGCAAAAAATTGATTGTTGTAAGTATATATATGTTTGTATAGTATTTAAATACAAATACAAAGAACGTAATTATTTATGTAATGCCTTCACACACATCCCCAGTACATCATCAGTGTGATAGTGTTGATACTGTTACAACTCATTTTGGCTGCGACGGCTTCGCAAGGCACCAGAGATGGTTTGTCGGGCAGCGTGCACGACGGCTTCGAGGAGTTGTGGAAATACGAACTGAAAGAGCCCGGCGCCTTGGCATACTACGAGAATTGGGTAGGTACACACATACAGACAAATACATTTATAGGGCAGGAGACACTTTTACTGCACACCCAAGCATCAATCAACATTAATTTGCTTTTATTTACATTTTTTATTTTTTTATTTTTTTATTGTTGTTTTTGTCTATTTATTAGTTGCACTGTTGTGGTGTCAACAACACCGATGACTATCACCGCATACAACACGACATTCCGCGCACGTGCTGTAAGGACCGCAACTGTCAAATTGTCGACAACATTTACACGGAGGGCTGTCAGTCGAAGTTCGAGTCATATCTGTCGGGCAAGTTGCTCATGTTCAGTGTGGTCAGTTGGATTTTGATTATTGGCGAGGTGAGTGGACTAAATTTTGTCTGAAATATGTGAGCTTATGTGCCGTATTTTACAGATCTTTGGCGCCGTGCTGGCTTGGATGTTGTACAGTAGTGTGAAAAACGAAAGCAGACGAAATCTACGTTGGATGTAGTGCATTTCAAGAACTTTAAATCAATATTTTTTCAAACGAGTGTAGTTTATTAAGCGATTTGCAATATTTATACTTAACTAGTGTGTGCCGCACATAACGACTGTACCTAATGTTATTTTTTTAATTGTTCAAAATGAAATTAAATTATTATTTTACAACTAACTAGTCAAATGGTGAAAATAAAAAGTTTTAATACCATTTCCAATTTTCTATAACTTGTGGAAAGATTAGTGGTAATTATGTACGACAACTGTCATTTATCTGCCACGACTGCCTTCGCAGTTTGGTCCTCTGTTAATTCGATTTAACAAATTTTTATTTTCGGTAGCCATAATAAAATACCCGGAATTATTAATTCACATAACCTTAGTTCTACATAACACCTCACAAAATAAGTTTTATGAGATTAAATCACAGCTCTGAGGTGTCTAGGTAATATTTCCGAGGCCATTGATAACATGACTGTTCAAAAAAATCGTTTAAGTGCCCTAAAAAAGTGAGTGTCCTGAAGCTGGAACACTCAGCATTGTATGTATGTGATTGGCGTTCAACCGTTTAGCCGGTTATAGCCGAATCGATGAGAGCGCGCCACTCCTCTCTTTCCTTTGCAGTTCGGCGCCAGTTGGAGATTCCAAGTGTAACCAGGTCGCTCTCCACCTGGTCCCTCCAACGGAGTGGAGACCTTCCCCTTCCTCGGCTTCCTCCGGCGGGTACTGCATCGAACACTTTCAGAGCTGGAGTGTTTTCGTCCATTCGGACAACATGACCTAGCCAGCGTAGCCGCTGTCTTTTTATTCGCTGTCACTGTCGTCGTATAACTCGTACAGCTCATCGTCCATCGTCTGCGGTATTCGCCGTTGCCAATGTTCTTAGGTCCATAAATCTTGCGCAAAATTTTCCTCTCGAAAGCTCTTAGTGTCGTCTCATCTGATGTTGACTTCGTCCAAGCTTCTGCGCCATAAAGCAGGACGGGAATGATAAGCGACTTGTAGAGTTTGATTTTGGTTCGTCGAGAGAGGACTTCACTGTTCAATTGCCTACTAAGTCCAAAGTAGCACCTGTTGGCAAGAGTGATTCTGCGCTGGATTTCGAGGCTGGCATTGTTATTGGTGTTAATGCTGGTTCCCAGGTATACGAAATTATCTACAACTTCAAAGTTATGACTGTCAACAGTGACGTGGGAGCCAAGACGCGAGTGCGCCGACTGTTTGCTTGATGACAGGAGATATTTCGTCTTGTCCTCATTCACCTCCAGACCCATTCGCTTCGCTTGACCATTGTGATATTACTATCATCTTTCTTAAAAGAAGATGGATCCAAGATTCCAATACACCCAACTGTTAATATATATTGCGTTCGGGCTTCAGTTTCGTTTGAGAAAACATTTTAACTTTTTCAAGATTTCAAGTGGAAGAAACAGTAGTCTAGCTTCACGAGGTATTTTAATGTGAAAGTAATTGATGATGGGTTAAAAATTCTCTACACGGTATTTCAACGTCACATAGAACGTCACTTTCCATGAGCTGATTTCATTTAAATATTTTAAATTTTCTAAAACGAAACATTCCTTTTCTTAAGTAATCTCTAGGTCGTGGGTCTTACGTTATTCGACCGATCGCGTGGTCGCTTTTATAGAGTCTCTGCGTAGCGTAGCGTATAGAAAAGCTTTTCAAAAATTACGCCCAAATTTGTTCACTGTGTGATCGTATGAAATTCCGCAACTTGAACTCAAAGAAAGAAAGTTTTCATTTCAGAGATAAAGTGCACTTCTGTGCGCCTAAAAAATATATTTTTAAACTGCGGTTTATCTGAATATTTTAATGGCGCGATTTTTCCAATTTTAATGCTCAAAATACCTAAACACATACATACGTATGAACATAGCATATTCATAGCACAGTAATTTATAGCGTCTACACATGTAAACAATTTATAGTATTTGTAAGTAAATTAATTTGTTCGTGTATCTGTATTTTGTTTATTCGGAAAACCGGCAAAAACGAATGCCGAGTTTCGTTATGTTTGTGGTTATGTTTACATACTTACACAGTATTGTTTTCAAATTGACTTTTCAGTCATTAGAATTTCCACGAGCTATGCTCTCTATAGGTATTCTTCCGTGTAGGTATTTGAATTATTTCGAGCGAAAATGCATGCTAGCGCTAGTAGTCGTTAATGTGGCACGGACGCGATCATTTCGTTGCAAACGACTCACGTTCAGGTGCATTTTTTAAATAAATTCATTTTAGGGGGTGTGTGTAAACAAAATGAAAAAAATAATTTAATAATTATTTGTATGTAGTATATTTAAAAAATATTTAATTATTGAAAGCAAGGCAGCTTCTAAGCAGAATCTTCGAAAAAAACAATAAAGTAATTTTAGAAACAAAGCAACGCTGCAGTAATCTAAAAATAAATAAAAAATTGTGGCTAGTGAATGTTTTCATTACAGAAATTTACATATTTACAAAAACAAAAAAAAAACTGTTGTATGCTGCAGCTTTCGTCTATTTTTGAACGCATATTTTTTATTTGAGTTTTTTATTTATACTTTTTTGAGTATTTTATGTGATCGAGTGAACATAATGCGTTGGTGAAACATGCAAATGAGAGATGAATGACATGAGTACAAAAAAACATGTGTAAATAAAACAAGAAAATCGAAAAATGGATGCCAAAGAAACTAAAGAAACAACAAAAAAAAAAATTAATAAATTTGTAATAAAAACAAAATGAAAAGCCTTTAAATTAGAAGAAATACAAAGAAAATAAATAAAATCAAAATCTAAAATATTTATGCCGATAAACTAAACCAAAATTGTATAGATATTAGAATTATGTATGTTTCTTTCGTCAAAAATGTTGATCAGAAGACAGTCATCACACCTGTCCAACACCTCTGTCATATTGTATACATTCGTTAGAGCGAAGGGAACAACATTTTGTGATTAATAAAACTGTTAAATTAGTATTTAAATGCCTAATTATTATAATTTTTATTTGCAAATATATTTCTATTTAATTATAGTTAAATAAATCAACTCAGCAGCAAAATGAAAGTGCCATTTTCAAAAGCCACTTTATGGAAATATGTGTTCCTCGTAGTAAATTGTTTGATAACTGTGAGTATTAATGACATATTAAATAAAATATAATTATAGATATGGTTCAAATTAAAATACTATAAATCATGTGATATGATTGATTTATGGTCTGTTTGCTGAAAACGCTGTTAAAATTTTAAATTCCCCATCCTTTTTACGATAGTGCATTGTTACGACCGAACATTTTATATCTCGCAATTTATTGAAGAAATTTAACCAATACATATATGCGGAATAAAGCTCACCGTATTTTTGAAAAACCTATAATTAGGTAAATGGGTGCTAGGAGAAGATACTTTTGAAAAACCTACAATGAGGTATATGGTAATGTTATGACTCGATTTTAATAATTTTTGGAACAGAGACACACTATTAGAAGAAAACAATTTCCTCTGAATTAAATTGAGATATCTGAGAGATTTACCCATATTTTCGGTTAAAATTTATCCTTAGGCGCTGAGTTCAACATGTTCGATATCTGGGGCCTTGAAAAGTTATGGTCCGTTTTCAACAATTTTTCACAAGTGAAGCCAAAGATGATATGCACTAATTGTGTAAAGTTTTATTCCGTTATCTTCATTGGTTCCTTATGTTTACATTATAAAGTGAAGGAATAAGATGGATTTCAAAATTGAGTTACATGGGAAGTTGTCGTGGTTGTGAACCGATTTCATATTTTTTCCACACGTGTCATCAGGGTGTCAAGAAAATCTTATATACCGAATTTCATTCGAATCGGTCAAGTAGTTCCTCAGATATGGTTTTTGACCCATAAGTGGGCGATGCCACGCCCATTTTCCATTTTGTAAAAAAATCTGACGTTTTTCGTTAGTTAGTTAACCCACTTTTAGTGATTTTCAACCTAACCTTTGTATGGGAGGTGGGCGTGGTTATTATCCGATTTCAACTATTTTCATGCTGTGTGGTGGGGTATATAAGAGAACCGACTGCAGAAAGTTTGGTTTATATAGCTTTATTAGTTTGCGAGTAAAATACAAATCCCCAAAAAAATTACATCCAAATATGCCCCCTCCTAGTGAGATCCTTTATTCCAAATTTTACTTTTATATCTTCATTTATGGCTTAGTTATGACATTTTATGTGTTTTTGGTTTTCGCCATTTTGTGGGCGTGGCAATGGTCCGATTCCGCCCATTTTCGAACTTGATCTTCTTATGGTGCCAAGGAATATTTGTGCCAAGTTTCGTCAAGATATCTTAATTTTTACTCAAGTTACAGCTTGCACAGACGGACAGACGGACAGACGGACGGACAGACATCCGGATTTCAAATCTACTCGTCACCCTGATCACTTCGGAATATATGACTCTATATCTAACTCTTTTAGTTTTAGGTGTTACAAACAACCGTTAGGTGAACAAAACTATAATACTCTCTTTAGCAACTTTTGTTGCGAGAGTATAACAATGTAGAGCGGAGCTTTTGCATATAGATAGATAATCGTATATTGCTCAATACGGAGGAGAGAAATGTTTAGCTGTACGATGACTTAAAGTTACATCTAACAGTTGGGTAGTTAAAAGAATCAACGATAGATCTCTTAAAAATATAGTGTAAACATAACAGTCACATTTGTTGACGTCGGATAAATGGAAAATGAGAAAGTTCCACATAAAAATCCTCCAAGAATACTACCACATAAAAATACCAAATCATATTTGCCCTACGATAAAGTAAAAACACTTGTCATTTAGTCTTGTCAAATTGTTGTCATTGAATTTGATATTATAAAACCACTCATAGATCTATAAATAGTTCATAGTTGTCTAGTAAATATGAGGTTTAAAAACATTTCGACTTCAACGCTTTGATCACAGGGTTTTCCTGAACCTGAACAGGGTTTGTCACGAAGTTCGTAACACCCAGAAGGAAGCGTCGGAGGCCCTATAAAGTATATATATGTATATATGATCAGTATGTTGAACTGATTCGATTTAGCCATGTCCGTCTGTCTGTCTGTATATATACAAACTAGTCCTTCAGTTTTTAAGATATCGTTTTGAAATTTTGCAGATGTTAGTTTCTCTTTAAGAAGCTGCTCATATGTCGGAACTGCCGATATCGGACCACTATATCATACAGCTGCCATACAAACTGAACTATCGGAATCAAGGGCTTGTATGGAAAACTTCCGCATTTTACTACATATCTTTGGTGTGAGTTATTGCTCATAGAAATAATTTAATCTCCGAAAAAATTGTTCAGATCGGTTTACTATAGCATATAGCTGCCATACAAACCGATCGATCGGGATCAATTTCTTGTATGGAAAATTTTCGCATTTGACGTGGTATCTTCACGAAATTTGACATGGATTACTGCTAATAAGGTAATAATATAATCTCCGAAGAAATTGTACAGATCGGTTAACTATATAACCGTAATGTTTCTAGCAAACAACCCGGCTAAAAATAATTAGTAAAATGTTTTCTTTTACTTTTTCTTACGTCTTTAGATTTGCTTAAACACATAGTTACTAGAAGAAATGCACCAGTATATTAGCTTCGGTACAGCCGAAGTTAACGTTTTTTCTTGTTTTTAAGTGATTTTGGTGCTTCAACTCTTCTAGCAATTGTTTAATTATGTAACACTTTCTAATGCAAAATATTAAGTTTCATAAAAATCGGTTTTACAATAATTATATTATTCCTAAGAAAATCTGCGAAATGAAATTTACGTATTTTTTTAAGTATTAACTTTATTTTATTTATTTAAGCCCAGACAGAGTATTCGTACGCAAAACACATTTGATCTCGCATGCGAAGCTGCAAAGATCATTCAACCATATAATAATAATAAAAATGCCACACATTTGGATATTTATTGGAACGAGGTGTAACACCAAATACGACGATAAACAAAAACGAGAATCTGGCAAAATTTCAATTACTTAAAAATTCTGAATTTTTGTTGCAACGCCAATTTGGCAGTACGCGATCGTATTTCTAATTCTTTTCTGAATGCCGCTAATTACATACATTTTAAAGCTTAGAATATAAACATTTACAAAGCACAGGTGAAAATATATTGTAATACTAAACCTGTACTCATATCATAGTATAGATATGTATTGGTGATTTCATTAGATGCGAATTAAATTAACACAGATTTCTGATTTTTGAATTGAGGGTCTAACTGGAAACTCGTTAGTTGTTTTGATAAATATAAGATATTCTTTCACGAATTTGTAATAATTGTTTAACGAGTGACTATGCGCAGTTTTATGGATTTCTCACCCTCTGAATACCACTTGAATATATTCGATAGATGGTTAAGGAGCTTATGGAATGATTTTATCTAATTTTGATATGGGAACTCTCTCCGTCTTTCCTTCATGACGTTATAAACTAGTCTATATTTCAGTTAACGAAACGAAACAGCTATAATCTCTACTATATATTAAGATTATGTCATATTTTAAGTTCATTTGACCTATATATCTTATCGTTGGTGGCAGGTAACGCTAAGAACCTATTTCACCAGTCCTCAGTAGATTTTTACTTGCAATAAAATTATGATGGCTTTTGATTGTTGTTTTTGTTTAACTATCCATTCAAAGTCACTGATGTGGGTGTGGCATATATCTGATTGGGTGCCACACTGCGCCGCGATTAATTATATCTTATTTCATCTAACTATTGCTAACTTTAGTCCATTTGTTCACTTTTTCAGGCCTTCGATGTCCTTCTCATCTCTTGTGGCGTCGTTTCTTTGGGTGGTGCTGGCTCCTTAGCCGGTGCCTACACCGCAGCCTCCATTGGTTTCCTAGCAATGTTCATCGCCTTTATGGGCGCAATGGCATCGGTGCGCCAATCGTTGATACTGTCTTGGGCGGTAAGTAAGAGACCACAAATCACATGCTTAGTAGTAAATTATCTTCTTATAATGTTTGCTTTATTCCTTAGTACATAGTCACGACAGTGCTGTGCATTGTTTTAGAAACGATTTGTATGATCGCATTTGGTATACTAAAGGATGACTTCTATTTAATGGCGGTGAAGCGTGTGCAAGGTATTTGGGATGAGCGACCAGATACACAGCTGGCAATGGATGAAATTCAAGAACAACACCATTGTTGCGGTCGCGACAGTCCCCAGGATTATTTGCCTGACAAACAGCAAACTCTACCCTCTAGTTGTTGCCGTTGGCATGATTGTTCGAAGGATGATAATATTTTCGCTCGAGGCTGTGTTGATGCAGCGACGAGTTTTTTCAATGAACAAAGCGATAATCTTGTTTTGATTATTGTTGGCCTAATTGCTGTGCAGGTAAATTGTGAAGTACAGTATAGAGGCATAGAACTGGTTCAGGCAGTTTTTTTTTATAAAAAATGATTAGGCAACCTTTTTTTCATGAAATCAAAATTTGGTGTTTTGAATAAATTTAAAGCAGTTAGAGAACAAGTTTAATTTTTTTTTGTTTTTGAATTAATTCATATTTTTTATTCAATTATTTCATTTCAATTTTTAGGTTATGGGCGTAATCGCTGCCTATTACTTCACACGTAGCATGGTGAATCTTAAGCAGAAACGGGAACAAATCATTATCAATGAGTAATTGGACGATTTTATACCACAAACCACAATGTAATATGTCGCATTAATTGGAAAAATTTCTGGAAACAAAAGCTTGATCTGAATAAGATTGCTGTAACCTAATTAAGTTGTGGAAATTAATAAAAAATAATTAAGTGACGATATGTAAAAGTAGTAACTAAAAATTCTTGGAATAAAATCTTCAATATAATTCATGCTACTTTAAAGACTCGCAGTTATTGAAACCCGCTTTAAAGAAGCTTAACATAATTGTTTGAATCTGAAACCCATTGGCAGAGGTGAGAGGAAAGCTGAATAAGGTTTTTTTTAGAGTTTTAGCGTTCGAAGTTTTATTTATTTGATCATAAAAGGTGAGAAAGCGATGAAACTTATAGACCTGCAAAGCTTAGAAGAAATATTGGTATTTGAAAATTTTCTATGAAAATTCATTAAAAACTTCAAACATACACACGCACATAAAGCTTTTGCACACACAGATGAGCTTTCCATTCATCTCTTTAACGCAACATAGCTACACACAACATGTTGTTGCGCAACATTTGTTGCCAGCAACATTTACACTTCGTGAACCCACACAGAAGGCGGTCACAATGCGATCGTTGTTGCGGCACGAACGATTGATTACGAAAAGCGCAAAGCGAGAGCGATCAAGCGCGGCGTCGGTGATGTACAAATCCACACAAACATTCCTCAACGAGCACACACACACACACACACAGGCAGGCAGCTGGCGCGCAAAATACGCTTACAGGTTTGAAATATTCGATTTTTTGGCATTTCGAAAACTGACTGCGATCGAAACGGTTCAGCCATTCGGCTTGTACACTTGTGCTTTGTGTCTGACTGCTTGTGCTTGTGCAACTGGTTTGCTAATAAAAATTGTAAATTCAAATATTTCACTTTTGCGTTGTTGAGTTTTCGTGTGCGACCGAACGGAGTTCTTCTGGCCGCAATTTCTACGACTTTCTTCAGTGTTTGTATAATAGTATATATTTTTTTGGTGTTGTTGTTGTGTTATTATTTTATACAACGTTATTTGCATACGAAACGTGTTTAAATTTATAACGGTCAATGCAAATAACTGCAATTGCGTGTCGGTGAAAGTAGTTGCATCATTCAAATATTGATTTTGATTTTCGATTTTTGATTTTCGCCTGTAGATACATAAGTGCAATAAAAATCAAGCGGATTCTACAAAATGGGCTGTACATCTGGTGTTATGAAATGTCTGCTGAATATAATGAATGTGCTGATGGCGGTAAGTTCAATATGCAATTATTGTCAATTATTTGTGTTCTATAGCAACAACAATAAGAACAATATGGAATATTTTTGAAACGAGAAAATGTAGTTTCTTTGAAAAATTGCAACAACAAGAACAATAAGGAAAAGTTTTGAAACAACTAAAATTGGGTTTCTGTAAAAATCAACAACAACAAGAAAGGCAAGAAGCAAAAGTTATCTTGCCAAAATTATAACAACAAGTAAAATAAGGAAAATTTTTGACACAAGAAAAGCGGTTTTCGGTCGAAAAACAACAACAAGTACAAAAAGCACAAATTTTTACAACACGAAAAGCTGTTTGCAGTTACAAAATGCAACAACAACCAAAAGAACATTTTTGAGTAGAATGAAAACAACAACAACAACTTGTTGATTGACATCAAAAGTACGTTGCATGTTGTTTTTGCTTTTTTTATTTTGGTCATGGTTGCTGTTTTTGCTCTTGTTGTTAGTCAAACAATTGCCTAGACATATAATTCGCGATGAATAAGACTTGCACGGACACACATGCATACATACACGCCCATAAAAACATCAGAGGGGGTTTTCACTGTCACTTGACGAGCACAACAAAATAAAAAAATTAAATAAAAAAATATTTTTTTTTTGCTAAAATTTTTAAAATTAAATATGTCCGAACAAAATATAAAAAAAGAAAAAATAAAATAAAATAAATTTAAAAAAATTATATAAAAATTAAAATTAAACAACAAAATATATAACAAATATAAAAAAAAAATTAAAAAAAACTAATAAAAAATTATAATTAAAATAAAAAAAATAACAAATAAAAAAATAAAAAGCGCATGGAATAAAAATCACTTTTAGCATCTAATAAAAAAATCGCTGGCAACAGTCCACCTCAGCTTAACTGCTGCCAATGCACTCACCTTATTTACCCGTTTTTTTCTTCTTTTTTTTTGTAAAGTAATTTTTTCAAAATGAAATGATATCATCGATCGGCCGCTAAAATGTTAATTTGAATTCAAAAGCAGCTGCGTCAATATGCTTCTGCTTCTTTTTTGCTTGTCTTCTGTTGTTTTTCTATTGTTGTTGTTGTTGTTATTTTACTGAACTCACATGCCGCATGCCTAATAAAATACGGTCGGACACATATATATATATATATGTATACATACATACATCTATATATGTGTATGTGTCTCGCTGTGTGCACAATTAATACAAATATGGTGGGTATTTATGTATGAGCGCACACAAGACTACATTCATTGTTAAATAAGTCATATCAACAACGGCTTGTATTGCCTACCGTTTGAGCTCTTGAATTTGGTGCTAAGCTTCGAATTCAAATTCACTTTGGCTAAGCGTGTGATATTGTTTGTTGTTGTGGCGGTATTTTGGTGCGACAATTCGCGATGCGCACATACTCGTAGGTATGAATACAAAGAAACAAACAAATATACAGACATTGATATATAGAATGTGTGCGTAAAGCAAACTTGTAAACATGTAAATATTTTATATATGTGCGTATATGTATGTATCTGTGTGTGCGCGCAGGTATTTACTTGTTTAAAACTCGAAATTTATGTGTGCCACCAAGCTGTCGCGCTCGCCGCCCGACACCGTAAACAGCGTAGTTTTGAACGCGTAACGCTGGCAAGTCACGTAAATTAGTGTGGCACTATACATACATACATATGTTGTTGTTTTCTTATTTTGTTGTGGGGAATCCGCATTTTGTTCTAATTGCTTTTGTTTGCTTTTGTTTCATGCCGTGGGTTAGCGTAGGGTGGCTCGAATACGGAAAACAATTAATAATTTATTATAGTTTCTTTAATTTGCTAGTTCTATGTATTTTTAATTGTTCTATTTGTTGATAAAGAAAAAAAATTTTTTGGAGCGTTGCCACCTGTTTGAAATTTTTCTTTTAGAAATATAGCTAATTATAGAAATACTACAAACTAAAGAGTTCTAACAACGTTTACGGTGAAAAATTTTACGAATTATTTTTAGGGTTGCCACCTGTGTAAAAAATTTAAATCAGAAAAATTTATTGAGATATTCAATTTACTACAATGGAGTAGCAAACTAGAAGGTTTTTGTTATTTAAAAATTTCATTAAGTTTTTAATAAAATAAAAAAAATTGTAGTGGCAACTCTAGTTTGAAAATTGTAATCAATGCAGTTGATAAAATACTTGAAGTACATAATAAAATATATGTAGATAAGAAATTAAAAATATTTAAAAACATTTTCTGTAGAAGACGTTCTTAAGCAAGGTTGCCACCTACTTTCAAAACAATTTGTAAAGACTAAAACTTTAAATATTAAATATTTCTATTGTGGATTTCTGTGCATATTAAATTTAAAATTTTATTTTAATTTTATTTTTGTAAATTTTTTCACTATTGTTAATTTTTTGGCAACTGAAAACTTTAAGAATTAAATAAATTCGACTAAATTAAAAATAATTCTAATTATTATTATTTTCAAATAATTAACTCTTATTTATATTTAAATTTATTTAAAATACATTTTCGAACCACCCTATACCGGTGCATTCAATTATTCTACACAATTAGTTAGTTGTTGCAAAATATTTGAGCAAAAATCTCAATGCCAACGCCAAGCAATTTATGCCAAATTGGCAAATGCAACAGAATATTACGCGCATATACATATACAATACAAACACACACACACACACACACACATACACATAGAAATAAATATAAATTATTTTTAAATACATTTTCGTTCACAATTCTCCCCAACTCTCTTTCCACACACACACAGATCTTCGGCCTGCTGCTGATCGCTTTGGGCGCCCTGTCCTTCAACACCGCACCCAAGGTGTACGTCTATTACCTATTTATTGTGGGTGGCATTAATTTCATCGCCGCAATGTTGGGTTGCTGCGGCATTTGCCAGGAGGATGTTTGTCTCACGACCACGGTGCGTATGAGTAACATTTGCACTTATGTAAATCTAACAAGTACTGTGTATTGCCCACACATACGAATCTAACGTATCGTATGAGGCTTTAATTACACATTTGTTTGTTTATTTGTTTAATTACATTATTGTTGTTGTTTTTTTTCAAACGTTTTTCAGTATGCCATCATCATTGCGCTTTCGTTGATTTCACAAGTTGTTGGCAAAATCTACGCCTCCGATTCCGCGGCAATCAAACAATTCGCCACTAAGGATGTGGAGAAGACATGGCTGGAGGAAATTAAATTTGCAGGCGCTATGAATAATACACAACAAACGGTGAGTTTAAAGGAAGGGGTTAATAGCAGTTGAGAATTGTAATGATTAGATATCGCTTAAGAGTGCAATTATTGCATTAAAGTACTTATGTATTGAATATAGTGAAGATTCCAAAAAAAATATTATAATTGTTAAAATTGTTTGTTGTTTTAATCGACTGACAATGTCAATTATTTGATATCCCTCAAAGCCATTTAATGAAAGGGACCTTAAGCAGTACCTTTTTTGTATTTGAAGGGTAGATTTCATGTGCGAAATGTGACCATGGTTTATATTAAAAAATAAATAGAAATAATTATAATATTAAAGTAAATATAGACAAATACAAAAATATGCAAGCAGTACCATTTTTAGGGCGTTTCGAATGCAATTAAGAAGAATTATAATTTTTCCGCAATGTTTATTTTTAAATATGACTAATATACATATGTTTATTGAACAATAACAGTAAAAAATGATATAAAGCTGCGAAAGCTGAAGGTTTAAAATGATAAAAGTCCGATTCTCCAAATATTTTACAAAAAAAAAAAATTACATTTACAATAATTTTTATTAACTTTTTAATAATATATTTATCACTTTTTAATAAAATAATTAAGAACAAAAAATTATTAAATAAATACTTGTTTTAACGCTGATAACGCTTAACCGCTCAAAAAAATATACCAGATATCAATATAAATTCCTGTGGAATCCCAACTCCACTCTACTGATAACTCAGTGTAAACGATAAATAAAATAAATTAAAACGTTTCGACATGAAAAAAAAAACAATTTTTAAGTACATTACTCAGACTTTATTATCAAAACCGAGCTTGCAATAAAATTTCCATTAACTCGCCTTAAGCAGAGGCGACCGCTTTTTACAGCAAAATTTTAAGTTTGAGAATTTTAATTTAAAAATATTTTTATTATAAATACATGCCCAAATTTAAATGTATCGTCACAAAACACCGAGTTTACCAAAAAAAATTGCTTTAACTTATACCAAACACCAGCTTTACATATTAAACTCCGAGTTTTATAAATATATGATTATCACTTTAAATCTTAAAACTTAACTTAAACTTAACTACCTTAAACTCGAGTTTATTGTAATATAGTAATTAATTTAATTTTAAATAAAAAATCTTCAAGACCTTACACTCAAGTTTATGTTACTAAAGTACATAAATAAACACGAGTTTATGCTAATAAAGAAATTAAATTAATTTTGATTTAGACTTCAAAACCTTAAACTCGAGTTTAAGTTACTGCAGTATTAATTAAACTAATTTTGGCATAATTTAATTAAAAATTAAGAATTAAGATTTTTTTTTTTGTAATTCCAGTATACATAAATTGTTGAGATTTTAGCAGATAAGCAGCAGATAAGCATTTGACCAAGAGCATCATTATAAAAGTATTAATATTATTATAAAGAAACAATATACAAAATAAATTTTGTTAAAAAATATGAATCACACATGTCAGTGTATTTCAAAACCACAGGCATCTGCTTTGAAGCTTATGTTTTTTGCGAACAAAATAAATAATTTTTTAAGCGTTATCACATGCAAAGCATTATAAACATATATATAAATGCATATAACTGTAAATATTGATATGACTCACTCTTTTGGTAGTTCAATGCGCTGTTTAATAGATAAGAATGTGGAATTTTAAATATTTAATAAGAACGAACACGACTCCGTACAAAGACGCGGCCAGCATGAACAAAGATATTTTTAGCAGATACCCCATATAGCACATGGACTTCATGCCTTTCATATTAATATATTTTTAATATTTATATATACATATATATAATATAAATATTCCATAAATACATTTCCAATAATAAAATAAACTTTTCCAATAAAAACAAAAATTACAAATACGATTATCTGCTTTACAGTATCATTGCTGCGGCAAAGTCGGACCTAAAGATTACTTAGATATTGGACGCCCTGCTTACCCCGCCAGTTGCTACCCCAAAATGATTGTTAATCAAACGACTCTCTGGGATGTCGGTTGTGTGCAGGCGGCAGAAGATGAATTCCTCAGCGTTTTCAATTACTCGTCGAGCGGTGAATGGGGAAATCTGATCGTTACGGTAATTAGCACGTACAAATATATGACTTACATCACCTTTCTCATGCTAATTTTCAACTTGCGGGAATTTACTATAATTAAAGGAAATATATATAATTACATTTCCCGCTTTCTTCCCAGCTACTAGCCTTACACTTACTCATACAATATACATAATTAAATTATAATCATTCTTTTTCCTGTTTATTGCCATTTTATCATCGTTTTTAGGGTGTCATGCTGCTGTTCGCCATTTATCTGGTCATACGCTTCCGCAGCAAGCAGCGTCGTTATGATTATTAAGTTGCTGAGCGCGAGTGCAACATATATTTAAATACTTACTAAAATTTAAATGAAGCAGTAATAAATTTTGGCACAAATTGGAATGTGTATGTCTATTATAAAAACAAAAAGCAAAGCTTTATATTGCATAATTTTTATATTTGTTGTATTTTTGTATAGGGCATTTAGGAATTTTTTTTTTGCCTGTTGCAATGTATTTATTTTCACATAACTGTATACGTATGTATGTACTCGAATATATGTACTTTTCCATTGTAAAAAATTTTAATAAACAAAAGAAAAATACAAATAAACTAAAACTGTTGTTAAATACTAAAATTGAAATAACTGGATTTTTATCATTAAAACAAAGGTATTTTTATTGCACTTTGATTATTATTTAAAATTCAGAAATATTTTAAATTAGTACGGTGGCGTGTAAAATATTGGAACTACCATAATTCATATCGGTGAGCTTCAGCCGCACTTTTCTTGGAATTAAAAAAGAAAAGCAAAATTTCCCGCAAATGTCGAGAATTCGGCTCAAAAAGTGACATTTTCAGTTGAGAATAAGAACAGATCTCTATAAATATTTTGTTGGGTTAATGTTGACACAAATGTCCAAGATCGATATAAAACGATTTAATCGATTTAATCGACCAGTGCTTGACCCTAGAGACATTCCTGCAAATGTCGAGAACTCGGCTCAAAAAGTGACATTTTCAGTTGAGAATAAGAACAGATCTCTATAAATATTTTGTTGGGTTAATGTTGACACAAATGTCCAAGATCGATATAAAAAAATCGATTTAATCGACCAGTGCTTGACCCTACAGACAACTATTGGAAAACGGCGGAAGCAAAGTTGTATACCTAATAGTTTTTTCATGTTTAATTCAATTTCAAATTCTTTACCAGTTTACATTAAAGAAATTTTGTGGTCTAGATAGACCAAATATCAAGTAAGGTAAGGCTAATATCAGCTACAACCGAATATTTTATATCCTTATTTGTTCAAGTAATTTTATTACCTCACAATTTCACACAATATATCAATATTCAAGGGTCTGGATCATTTCTGGACTGATTTAATTTTCGCCACCCAACTATATTATATCCAAGATTATTTGTTGACATAGTTGATGTTTGAAGACACTAATATTAGATATATGAGAGCTAGTGGAATACACATTATTAGAAGAAAAAAGATTTTCGCTGAATTTCTTTACTCGTCTATTAAAAAAAAAAATAAACAATTATCCATGAGGTCTTAATATTCGATATCTGGGGCCATGAAAAGTTACAATTCGATTTCGGTGACTTTAGAGGGACGATGTCACACTAGAACTGCAGTATTTGTGCAAAGTTTTGTTCCAATATCTTTATTGGTGCTTAATTTAGATATTGTAAAGTGAACAATACAGATGGACTTCAAAATTATGGTATAAGGAAAGTGGGCGCGGTTATGGATCGATTTCGCCCATTTTCTATCTGTAAAATCAGTTTGTTAAGGAAATATTTTGTAAAATATTTGGTTGAATTTTGTCGAGTAGTTCCTAAAGAATGGTTTTTGACACAAAAGAGGGTGGAGACCCGCTACGTCTCTGCTGGATCATTTTGATATACCTTACTCTATATCTAACTCGTATAGTTTTGGGTTATTTTTTTATAAACAGAGATTTAGATTGAAAAACTTGTCATTTTGATCCAAATCGAATCTAGTCGTGATCCACTTAAGGTTGGAGGTAGATCTTAAAATGTTTTTTTATATTGCCTCTCATTAATTGGTTTATGATGTATAAAAAAGCATTTAGAAAACAGAGAAAAACTATTAGAATGTCAGATTGAATTGCAATTATTTCACTCATTAGTACGAAGCTCACCTTATACACTTAGCAAGGTTAGCAAATGTATATTTTATTAGCTTCCCACACCTCCTACATCATTGTTACGCCAACAAGTCTCTTACTTCTATAAAAATAATAGCATTGCGAATCATTGCAGTATTTTTTTCATTTCTTTAAAATACTGAGAAACCGTTTGACTAATCACACATTTATACAGACGTAACAGTTTTGAAACAAGTATTTGACATCACTTATTTTTAGTTGCTATTGGTGTTATTGTGAAATAAAGTTCATATACGTCATTATTAATCATAAGTCGCGCTCAGAGTATCATGAGCCTTTCATCAGTTCTCTTTAAAATAATCATTACTCATTGCTTGTTAATTACTTGAGCATTCGTTTAAGTAAATATACTTGTAAGCATGCAAATGTGCATTTTATGTATTGCATATGTAAGATATGCTATTAACACTGAAAAGCGTTAATCCGTTGTAAATTTCATCTCAATCAGTAAAACCCATTACGTACAATGAAATGATATGTTAATGCATCGCAGCCACAGATGTAAGTAACGTTCCTACTATTTACGAAAGATTTAGTCATTCTAACTTTACTGGAAATTAGCTGACAGTGGAATATATTATTTTTAACTTTACAAATGAACGTGATTTCGTGAGAGTTTCACTATAAAATAATCAATGAATAATGTTCATTTCGAAAAATAATTATAATAAATATTTCGAAAGGTATATAAATCCGGGTATTATAATCAGTTTTCGATATCCTTGGATAATGTTTAATTATACTTAACTACAACAAACTTAAAGTTAAATATAAACCCTTACCTTTGGAAATCATCTTTCACCTTTTCATTGGCTTTTTGTTTCCCTGAAGTAAGCCTTCGTTTTAGCACTAATTTGACAACTTTTTAGGCAGTAGAGTTTGGATAACTTTCAGGTTCAAACCTATAGAATATATACCATTTAATAAAGTATTGATATTGGTCGTATCTTCCAAAGCTTTTAGCCAAAATTGGTCATAAAATCCATGGAACGCAGTTAGACTTAGATTAGATTATGTTGAGTATTAAATATTAACGAAGAGAAACCCAATTTTAATACAAAGAACCCCACAATATGTTTATAAACTAAAGTGGTTCAATAATGTTACAGCTAAATCCGTTTTTTTCTGAAAGAGTTGCCACATGCACACAAATTTTGAATCGATAAAATTCTTTTTGAGCTGTGATAATAAAATTCAAAGGTGTGAGCAGATGAATATATTTTTGAAAAGTGTTGTCACTAGTTTAAATAATTTATTAATTTGATAGATTAGGAATGTAATAAGAATTAATTCCAAAAGAAGCAAACTTGTAGTCAAACTACATGTATTTAAAGTTACCGGCAAAAAGCTTTGGATAAAGCTTTTCTAAAACAATGGTGAGTTCATGAATATACGATATTAGCTTAAAAACACATGACCGTATGCAAGCTTTTATGCCACCACTAAGCTTATTGAAAAAACCGAAAGCGTTAAAGTAACTGCGGACTTGTTTTCTGAACTTTGATGTGAAATTGGGTAGTGTTTATAAATAATACATACAATTTGAGCCAGCGGTTCTAAGATATAAGTTTTTATTAATTCAAATATTATTAGAGTAACTAGTTATAAATATTTTAGTTTTTAAATCTCGAAATCTGATTGTGGATATACATACATAGATTTTGACAAAAAAAATATTTTTTGGGTATAATTTATAATTTAATTTTCTTTCAATTTAGAAATTCAAGAGTTAAAAAATAAATATTTTTCAAATTTATTATTAAATAAATTATTTAATACATCTTTACAATTTATAAAAAAAAGGTTCCAAAAATTTCGTTAACACTTATTTATTAAGGTGAATGGAAGTCAAAGTGTATCAACTTAAACGTCAAAGTGACATAAGAAATAACCTTTTCGAAGTAATTTAACTATAGGCAAGGGATATTTTTGCGCTCTGTGCAGTAATGTTACTCCAGCGCAAGTAATCGAGAGAAACGCCCGCTCGCATGAGAGAGCATGCCTTAAAGCGCTCCCATTGCGCATGTCTGACTTTTATAAGGATAACCATTGCAATAAGCGTAGTAAATTACTGCATGCTAGAGCAGAGATGAGCATCTAACAACAGTAATGTTGCGTACGTAAATCTTATGCTACATACGAGTACTTATAATGAGTGTCGATTATGCCACGATGCGGGAGAGTTAATAATTTAGTAAGGTACTCTGGCACTAGGGTGGGATTTAATTTGATATCAATGTGCTTAGCGTATTCAATATACAAAAATATGAAATAAAAACCATAAAAAAATTTAAAATTGTATTCTTGGAGTTAAAAAAAATTTAGTTTTAACAAGCATATGGATTGGCAAACACTTATTATTAAAACAAATTAGACTTTTAATGAGAAATGTTTTATTATTTAATAGATTATTATTTTTTTCTGAGTGAGATCATAAAGGTATTCAATATATGTATGTCTAATGCAATTCTTATTTGGTAATTTTTATTACCAAAACCCCTTAGAACAATCCTTATGTAATACCATTTGAGCATATACATTGCATTCATTCAATATTTGTGATATAGAACCCTAGTAAATATTATAAAGTTGAGGAACAACAAGCAAAAGCAACAACAAGATGAGTATACTGACGAATTCAAATATGGAGACGACCAGAGTATCGAAATTAAAGAAAATCATCTAAAATAGCTCAATAATACTGTGTATTAGTCAATATTTTCGGTTATTTTCAAATATAATAAAGGAATTAAAACACATTTGAACTTATTATATTAAAAACTTAGAATTTATTAAAAAAAAAAAAACTATAGTAAAAATGCATGGCATTTGATTATTCACAAGAAGGGTTAAAGTAAAAATTTTTAGACAACGTATCGGGATAACAAGTGCTTAGAAGTTAACATTGATGTGTGCGGGATCATAGATCACATGAGCCTGCTCCTCGGGATGGTGGATGGAGTGACCGGGCAAACGTTCGTATTGAGCTGTGGCAAAAGGAAATTAATATTGTTTAAACTTTCTGGGAAGTATTTTTTTGTTTCAAAATGCTTACCAATAATTTGTTGTTTAATGGAGTTGATGTCCTGAGCGAAAGCCATGCACAAGAAGCAGGCGACAAGAACGAATACAATCTAAAGGAGAATTAAGGAATGATATTTTAGTATTTAATGATAATTAATATATACTGTTTACCTCGAGAAACAAAATTTAAAAATTTTAAGAAAATTTAAATTAAATTATTTAAGTTTTAATTAAAAACTTATAGTAATTAGGTGTTTTACTTTTATAAAATAGGTAAAAAAAACCAAGAGTTTTATTTAAATTAATTTCTCAGACCTTTTGAATACTTTTTTCAAAACAAAAATTAAAAAAAAAGAAATTTAACAAATTTCTTCAAAAATTAATTTTTATGTTCATTCAAAGTTTCTTTAAAAAGTTTTACATAATTTATGTTTTTTAATAATTGAAGTATTTAATAAAATTTATAAAGGAAATCACCACAAAATTATCACAAATTATTTAACCGAAACACTTGTATCCTTAAAAAGGGCGATCCTCTATGAACTTACCAAGAATTTCTGCATATTGGTTGTTTGATTTTTTTGTACTTTCGCTTTGAGCTTAGAATCTTTACTAATAACTTCTCAGTTGTTGAGCTGTACTTTTATACGCTCACTAGAACACCGAAAGAGGAACAAAAAAAAAAACAAAAAAAACTCGTTTGTTTTGGATTTTAGAACAGTTCTTTAGCTGTCTTCTGCAATATTGTTATTAACTTTTTGTTGCTGTTGTTGGTCGGCATTCCGAACATTAATCAAAGGCATGCGTCCCACTACTTTTTGCAAATCACGAGCGTAGATATATTTTTACATACAAATGGATGTCTGTATGTATTAATTTAAATAAATACTAAAATATTCAAATGAATGTTTTGATTATCGAGGAACATTTGCATGAATTTTGGTAATATCGTGAACTTATGTAACCGAAAGTGGGGATAGTGGAGTTACATAATTAACAACAAAAAAAGTTCGGTTTGAAATCAATGTTCAGATGTTTTAGATCTAATAATTTTTCCATACTGGAATCGGATGAAATAGTCTTGAAATAAGGTCACCTCCTATCGATTATATTAAAGCTGTTAATTTAATAAATATTCAACGCATCTTATAGAATTTGGTAGCGAGTTCCTGGAAATATTCAGGAAATCTTCGTTCTGGAAATATTTTTTAGGAAAGAGCTGCCACCATTCGAGAAAAAACTGTACATACAAAAGCATCCAATTCGAACATAATTTTTTGAACAGAGTTGCCACATATCGAAAGAGTAAGGAGTTAAAGAAAACCATCCGATAGCCTTTGGCGAAGCTTTATTTAAATAAACGAATAAATTCTAATAGAGTTGCCTGAGATGGGAGAAATAAATTCTGATTTATTGAAACATTCTTTTTATACCACTGCCACGCCCACAAAATGGCGAAAACCGAAAACACATAAAGCGCCATAACTAAGCCATAACTAAAGCTATGGAAATAAAATTTGGTATGTAGGATCGCACTATGAAGGGACATATTTGGATGTAATTTTTTTGGGGAAGTGGGCGTGATCCCGCCTCCAAATAGGTTTTTTGTACATATCTCGCAAACCAAAAGAGCTATATAAACCAAACTTTCTGCAGTGGTTTTTTTTAGCCACTTCTTAGTACAGTCCAAAAATGAAAGAAATCGGATAATAACTACGCCCACCTCCCAAACAAAGGTTAGGTTGAAAATTACTAAAAGTGGGTTAACTCACTAACGAAAAACGTCAGAAACACTAAATTTCACATAAGAAATGGCAGATGGAAGCTGCACTCAGATTTTTTTACAAAATGGAAAATGGGCGTGGCGTCGCCTACTTATGGGTCAAAAACCATATCTCTGGAACTACTCGACCGATTTTAATGAAATTTGGTTTCCATACATCCCAATGATATGTTGTGAAAATTGACCAAATCGCTTCACAACCACGCCTACTTCCTATATACCAGAACTTTGAAGACGATCTGAATCGTTTACTTTACAATATATAAAGTAAGCACTAGTGAAGATATCGGTGCAGAACTTTGCACAAATACTATGTTTATAGTGTGGCAGCCCCATTCTAAAAATCGCCGAAATGTTCATATATCGAACACGAGGTTCTCGGTTCTTCTAACCTAATATTATGGTTTCCAACTTTCAATGGACTTTATACAATATATATGACGACTATGTGGGTCAAATTGTGTATTATATAATATAAATAAAGTTAAATAAATAAATTGCGAGAGTATAAAATGTTCGGTTACATCCGAACTTAGCGCTTCCTTACTTGTTAAGTTTAAATTACCCCAAAATGTATTGTATAATCATTTATTTCCATTGCTGAGATTTAACTGTTATTTAAAAAAAAAAAAACCAAATCAGAATATTTCTCGAAGTGTATTTAATAGATTCACTTATCAGCGGAACGGAACTTGATAGGGCACTTTCGTTTGGCAGACAAAAAACCCGAAAATTGCCGACAAACAAAACGCTATGATACACGACATGTAATTAGCATAGATATGTAGTTAAACATATATTTTAGGCGGCTTAGACTTTTAACACTATAATTTATTTATTTTCAATCGCAGAAAGCATTTTTTTCTACAATTTCGTATACAAAATTAGTTCGAGAAATGCTAATGCGAAATCAAAAAAAAATCGAATGAAATACCGGAACATAGAAAGGAATACCAGTCCCCACATTTGCCTGTGACGTGCATATTTGAAATGTTCGAAAAAGTAAACGAACTGCTTTGACGACGCGTAAACCGCTATTTTATTTTATTTTTTTGTATGATATGACATTTAGCGTTGGTGGGTGGTTGTTGGTGTGTGAATGTGGCTTGAGGCGGGAGTGAGGTTGCATGTTATGTGCGCGCCCACCCACACTTTGAGACCTACCGCCCTAGAAATTTCCCACTATTTTTCACAATACCTTCGGGGAGAGCGCGCAGCATCCATTTCTTTCGCGCTCTCACTCTCTCTCTTTGGGGCGCACTCTCACATACTGCCGCGCTCGCTTATCGTGCCTGTGCTTTGGCATGCGATCCGCTCCGGTACATGGAGGCTGGATAGCTGGCTTAACGGCCTAACTAACAACTAACCACGGCCTGCCTTGCTGCCTGCCTGTTTGCCTGCTTGCTGCCAGTTTTGCGGCTGTGTCTGTGTTGGTCCATACGCAGATGGAAAAGTAAATTTTTCATCACGGCGCAGCGCGAAGGGTGTTTTTTGCTTGAAAATCGTGAATAGTTTCCACGTTAAAATTGATTAAACTCCAGCCAGCCACGATGCATATACTCAAAGTCAAAGTGTAATTGAAAAGTTTGTGTGGAAAGCGGTTAAGCGCAGCGCATAAAAATCAATAAGGAAATTCAGTAAAATCTATACGAAAGAAAAAATCCTCCATTCACTGTGTATGTGTGTGCGTGTGACGTTTATTTTTTGGTTGGTTGGTGTGTGTCGATTTTGTATTTCGGAAACGCGATGCGAACGCGACGATGAATTTCGTTTTACGCCTTTGGCTGCAGTCGAAATCGACGACAATTGGCAGCAGTGACGCGCGCGTTAACGCCAACGCAGACGTCAACGCCGGCAACGACATCCACAAAGCAATTACACACATGTCAGCACGCAGTGGCAACAGCAACGTCGACTGCGTTAGTGACTGTGACAGCGACAGCGGCTGCGGCAGCCAAGCAAACGCAGTGTAAAAAGTGTCCAAAGTGGAGTTGGCTGTGCGCGCGCGCTTGTATGTGTGTCCGTGTGTGTGTGCGAGCTGAAATCTGTGTGTGAGAAAATTTTATCGGAATTCGGAGCGTAGAAAAATCTATTGACGGAACGCGTGGTGTTTGCGCCCCAGCCAAGCGAGTACGAGCAGATTTTCGTAAAAAATCCACAATTGGTAAATTGCAAGTGAATGAAAAGTTTTTAGTTTTGAAAAAAAAAAAAAATAATAATAATAATAATAAATGAGAAAGCAATGTATGCATGTGATGTGAAATGAAATTTATACACAAAAACAACAACAACAAAATTCTATCTTTAACGTATGCACTACGGAAAGAAAAAGGTTAGACGTCGGCAGCGGCGCGTCAGCTGCCGCATACGCGCACCTAGACACACGGTGGTCGTGTAGCATTGCTTATGTGCGCTCTTACAAATTGTAGCTACAAGCGGAGGCTGTGGAATATTTATGCGAAAAATAACAATTTTTAAATAAAAAACTCACACAACTGTAATTCTACTAAGCATACACTCGCCGCTTCTTCATTACTGCCGCGTTCCCAGCTACTAATTTCAATATCAAATCAGCGCTCTTAATCTTGATCAATTCTTTAGTTATCTACTGAAACCCTTCTACTACTCATTATTGGTTATTAGTTGAGTGAAATAAAAAACGCATAACCTTCGCTCATAAGTAGCGATTGTCGTGTTATTTATTCTCCGTTGCGGTCCATTGAGTGGCTAAAGTGTTTATTGACCCATTGTTTCACATATTGCTGAGCGAGCGAGCTTACAATACATCATACACCCCTCCCACGCCGTCTCACCTCCTCATTACACACACACACACACACCGCCCTCCCACACCGCCGCTCACTTGTACACATATCGCAGACCATCAGAACGTGATTAGTTGCCCTACCCCTTTTTTTGCGCAGAAACAGGGTGTAATGCACTCGAACGTGTCTCGGCTGTAATTATTGTCTTTTTAGTCGATTAACGGTGTTATTTTAATGTTATAATCACAAGCGATAATTGACAACTATATTGAAGTGATTTCAAAACGGAAGTAGATGTGTAGATTTGTATCGAGATTTATTAATTTCAAAGTGTCACCTTTCTTTTTCTTTAACTGAAAAAGTTCTCTTAATGTCTAAAAATAACTGAAATTCGAACTCTAAAATTTTAGAATAACTTTTTTAAATATTCTACGCTCGTATGTATGCTAGGCGGACCCCTTGTTTCATTTTTTGTATGATAATACATTTAATAATTCCATCAGCTGTTTTGTTGCGGCATAACATTTGTAGAGACCTCATCTAGCTTCAATAGACACGCCAAGGAGCAACTATTGAATTAATATATAATATATTATTGGGAAACTTTCAATTTTTCTTGATACGATCTCCGAAACCAATTCAGTTTTTGCAGAATTAAAGCATTCTGAGAGGTATAGGTTCAAGTATCAAGACAAAAAACATCTTAAATATGTAATTTGGTATACAGAATTCCGTGCTTTTTTACCACGATAACTACGATCCCAAAAATTAAGTTAAAATTTAAAATGGATTTTTAAAATTACGACAAACCCTGAACGCTTTTACTATGGATTTGTGAATGATAAGTAAACAGGCTGTTCAATAGGTATCTTGAATAGGATTGAGAACTTTTAAAAAACAATCTAACTCTCTAGAGACAAATCCTTAAACAATCATCTAATTGTCTAAAGGCGTTAGCACCGCCTCACAAGGAACTCAAATGTTTAGAAGGGATTAGTTAAACATAAAAATAATATTAGTGCTTAGGGGGACTATAAAGCCATCTTTAGATGAAAATATTATTGGAGCACTTGTCTGCTTGATTAGTACTCTGGCTTTCCTTATATAGTCTGTAGATACCTTATTAAAGTGGTATAACTGCTATTCTTTTTCCGTTTGATTAAGACATTTGTTTGTTCGATTCGCCACTCTGGAATATTGCTGGAAAAGATCAACAGTATATTTTTCTATGAAAAAATCGGAATCGAAACTCAGCTTTAGATATGCCTCCTTAGAATAAATATGTGTTCCCAATAATCATCCCATAACTAAGGTTAGAAATCATTCAAATATATTGGCTTGTCTGATTGCTTCTATATAAGTTGTAATCCATGGCGGATGAGTGACCTTCAGTAGTGGATCGTAGATAAGTCAAATAAATTATCAACTTATAGGATAAATTGGTTTGAATATACCGTTATTTGTAACGGTAAAAATAATAGCAAACACATGCAAAGTCCGCCGTTTTTCGCAAAATCCACTACAGTTTCATCTTCATTGTTCTGTGCGTTGCTAAGTATTCTCGTTAAATTTAAAGTACTATATCAATAACAATGTGTGCGCTGATGTTGTGAGTACCACTACTACACGCTGCTAAGCTAATGAGCGCTGCGCTTTGACCAGGCCGCATGCATGTATTGACATATGCCTACGAATGTGTGTGTATGTGCGTATGTGCCTACATTACGTTAGTGGCCTTCAGTTTAACTTAGATAAATATTTTCCTTCAATTAGTAACTGTTAAAAGAGAAAAAGGTCAAATATGAATAAATAAAATGTACCGTTATATGTGAAATCCGCTCACTGCTAGAGCTGCTGCCGACGCCGCCGTCGCTAGCAGTGGCTGTGCTGATTTTTTCCAGGAAAACAGATGTAAATATGCCTACAATACACACACGGGACAAACATACATGAGAGCATACAAAAATACATGTGGATATCCATGCAAATACACACACATACACACATACAGATGCTGTTTCACTGGACTTCCATAAGCTCAGTGAGGCAGTAAGTGGCGGGGAGAGCAAGTAACGGATGTCAGTGTAGTAGAGAAATTTTTCGTAGATTTTGCGAAATTCATGCACAAAAGGGAGGAAGCAAAAGGACAAAGAGTGCGTGCTATTAAAAAGGAGCGTATAGTGGAATAGCTAAAAATTTGTGTAATAGAAGAAGAGCAGCCAACTTCAAGATGGATTACACAGACACTCAAACGCTACAAAGTTAACGAATGAGATGAAAACATAAACGTCAAATCAGTAAAGGACTAAAGATAGTGAGGAAGCGCAAAATAGTGTGAGATTGTACCGAAAAGTAGCGAGAGTGTGCGAGAGAGAGAGGGAGCACAGGTATAGTAGAGAGCTGCTAAATGATGTGTAGGTGTGTAGCATTACGCCGTAAGATTGGGCGTTAATAATGGAAAGCGTAAAGCAACGAAATAGGATGATAGGCGAAGTGGATGCGAAACATTTGTGTAATGAAATACTCACACAAATATGAGCGTGGAGCAAAGAAATGCCAGTAGAAAGTGTAGTGTAAAAAAAAGGAATTCGAGTAACAGCATGAATGAAATTTGTTTGTAGCTGGTGAAGTGGCACTGGTGGTTGTGGAACTAATGTGGATGAATTTAAGTGCGTGTGGAAATGTTGAATAAATGTCTAGTTAAGAGAGAGAACACAATAAAAGATGTTTGAAGGAAAAATAACACAACTGGTTGATGTTTAAATTTATGAAATGGACAGATATTTGAAATTAAATTTATATATTTTTTTTTAATTTATAATTTTAAATTTTACTATCAAAAGATTGTTGCTTTCTCTCAGCAAAAAGGAAAATTAATTCAATGGAAAATTAGTTTGATTAAAATATTTTTGATTATAATTTACCCTGAAACATATCTAACTGTCAAGTTTGTAAGGTACATATAAGAAATCATTGCATACTTCAAGGCGTCGTACATCACTTATCAAGCTTCGCAGTCTAAATTAGTAGTAAAGAATTATTTAGAAAATTGAAAATGGGTTTAATGGACTATAAAGAGCCTTTTGCTGCTGAACCTATGATCTTGAGTGCTCTATGAAACCAATAAGACCATTTATTTAAAGCAAAATGAGAGGAAAACACTTCAAAATTATTCTGAATTGGTCACATGTCGAAGTAAATTAAGCTAAAAGTGCAACAAGAATAATTTATTGTAAAATCTTAATCTAAAAAGTTTTTTTGGAGTCACACAGTCCTTTTTGAGAATCACATTTTTATTAAAATTTATAAATGAATTTTTTCAAATTTTAACTCTCTTTCTAAATCGAAATTCGTAAATCATTGAAAAAATTCATATTTTATAATATTAAAAAAGCTTTACTTTGAGTAAACAAATTATTAACAAGAAATTACAAAATCCCTTTCAATTACAGCAACAAAAATAACACAATAAAACAATGACATTAAACGAACAGTGTGTAGAAAAGAGCAGTAAGAAAGTAAATAAAATCACTATATGCACTAATACATCTTCGAAAAAACTTAAAACCATAATAACAACAAACACATCGTCTTCCCAGTGAAATCATTGCACAAATAATTAAACCAAAATATAAAAAAAAATAAATTTAATTCATTCATGTAAATCAATAAATTTAGAAGCAATAAAACAATTATCAACAACGGAGCATTGAGTGTAACGAAATATTGCTTTTGAAACACACTGCAGCAGTCAACAATCAACGCACAAAAAAAGAGAAGCAATAATCGGTGGAGAATTAGAATTTCGAAAAAAAAAAAAATATTATTAATGCATAAAATTGTTGAGAACGCGGCGAGAAATCTACACCACATTGCATTTGAGTGAAGCTCGTGTTTTAATGCGTACAGTGGTGGCGGTGGCAGTGTGGCAGCGCGGCGTTACCAGATGGCAGATAACACAGACCCTCGATATCGTGGGCGGCTCTGTTGAGGCATGTCGTAATGGCCAGAGAGGTAAGTGTGGGATTGTATTATTTGCAATTTCTATATGTATAACTTTCAAAGCCAAATATGGTTTTATTCATAGACTATACAAATATCGAAGTTCTGACTTCCCGAAGACATTTTTTCATCAGAAGCAATGGGTGAAATGAGTTCTTTTAGCACCGAAGGATTGTCTGTATTTTTCTTTTGCCATTAACTAGTATCGTTTGAAATACTTTCAGTGTCGATCCCTTAGCCCCTATTTGATCTAGTTCTATCTTACAGATTATGCAAACATGTCCTTGATGATTATTCAAATATGTAGATTAACAAATTTTATCCTATAAAATGTTAGTGGATGGATGTGTATTCAAAGTGTGGTTTTCAAGGCCGATTTTTTCCAGATCTCCTATTAGGTCTACAACTTTGCTTCCGCCGTTTTTTTGTAAATTTAAGTTTTTTTTTGTATAAAAACGGTTTCAAATGTCGATGAACCTCAGCCGCACTTTTCTTGGAATTAAAAAAGGAAAGCAAAATTTCCCGCAAATGTCGAGAATTCGGCTCAAAAAGTGACATTTTCAGTTGAGAATAAGTTTGGGATGCAAGGAGATCTCTACAAATATTTTGTTGGGTTAATGTTGACACAAATGTCCAATATCGATTTAATCGACCAGTGCTTGACCCTAGAGACATCTATTGGAAAACGGCGCGAGTAAAGTTGTAAATTCAAAATTATGACAGCGAATGACTTAAATTGAATACTTTCTAGTTTTTTTTATAAAAAGTGGTCTCTTGATCTTGAGTTGGGAACATGTTGTGAGAGTACATATTTTTTAGTGCTCAATCCTTGAGGACCACTCTTGGAAGCAGTCGTACGTAAATATTCGATCGAAGAATCTTCGATTACGTATATTATTATGGCAAGAATTTTTTTTTTATATTTTTATATAAATCTCGAATTGCAGAGATACTATTTCATATTATTGTTTGACTGAATAGTTCAATGAATTTTTATTAAAAAAAAAGATAAATGTTTAACAGGTTTCTGTTGCCAAAAATTTATATTACGATTTACCTCATAATTTTCAATTTTTATTAATTTCATAATTTTTATGAAACTAGTTTAGCATAAATAATAAAATAAATATCTTTTCTTCAACCTAACCTAACCCAATCCCGACTTTATTTTTGGAATCTAAATTTTACGATGTTATTAGTTGTTCTACAGTCCCATTATATTCCATTGCTCGTCTTTATTATCTTTAAAGATTAGCTAAACAATGATAAACTTGTTTTGATTCTATTTAAGAAATGTTTTCTTTGCTAGAAACCAGCTTTAACCGGCATGTTTGTCTGAAAGCCGGCAAATTGATTTCGGCTAAGCCGGCAAGCGGATGATATGTTTTGCTATGGAATACTAATTGATCGGCGCCACTTAGATAACAAGTTTAAGAAATGCGATAATAAAAAGAATGTGAAAATGTGAAGACGAAAATATTTCAAAGATATTATAAAATAACAAGTTCACAGATTTTACGATCTCTTGTACTTATCACAGGCGAGTTGTAATTAGCATACCAATTCAAATTCAAATGGGATTGACCGTAGTTATTTTTAGTATTTCAAGAAGAAATATTTGTGGTCAAAATATGGGATCGTTTGGAAATTCCCAAGTCTCATAAATATGTAGACACGAGTCGGTTATGTTAATGCATATTTTAATGGAAAATATTTGCAAATTTGTTTGATTTTTTTTTAACAATCGAAAATATGCGCGACATCATTGTAATTTGAATAAATTTCTGTTTTCAAAACATAAACATAAATATCGTGGATATAAATATTGTAAAAAAGGAGTGGGTTCGATATGAATGCTTTAATACATATAAAGGGTGATTTGTTTTACATACAAATTTTGGTTCAAATAACGCATTGAAAAATTAAACAAAATAGTATTTGAACAGTATTTAGAGCGTAGGTTTTAGGAATATTACATTCTGGAATATTACTGGGATGAGGTTTTAGGAATATAACTCTGTAGATCCAATTTTGCACCAGAAGTATAATTATACACTACTTCTGAAACAATATCTAACATTTAAATTCTCTAAGTCAACGGCGGTTGTGCTACGTTAAGTGGGATTGCATTAACTACTTTACGTTAAGTTATGTTTTGTTTAATTATGTTAAGTTAAACTCTGTTGTGTTATCCAAGTTATGTTGTGTTAAGATATGTATGTTAAGTTATGGTTTGTTAAACAATGTTATGCTAAGTTGTGCTTTGACCGACCACAACACATGCGGGATGGGATAGATACCGAGAGCTGAAGAGGGAAGCGAGACGCATTTGCAGACAAAAAAGAAAGAGGCCGAAATGCGTGAGTACGAAGAGCTTGAGAAGCTGGCAGACAGAGGGAATGGGAAGGTTTCAAGACCGGAGCATCCTCATGTAGAGACCAAGGTGGTAATCTGGTAACCGATGTCCAGGGCATACTGGGATTATAGAGGGAACACTTCTCCGACCTGCTGAATGGCAGTGAGAGTACAACACCAGGAGATGGCGAACCCGATCCCCCAATCGATGACGATGGAACAGATGTTCCATTACCCAACCATGAAGAAATTCGAATAGCAATTACCCGCTTGAAGAACAACAAAGCGGCGGGGGTCGATAGATTACCGGCAGAACTATTCAAATACGGCGGCGAAGAGCTGATAAGGTGCATGCATCAGCTTCTTTGCAGAATATGGTCGGAAGAAAGCATGCCTGACGATTGGAATCTCAGTGTACTCTGCCCAATCCATAAAAAGGGAGATCCCACAATCTGCGCCAATTACCGTGGGATCAGCCTCCTAAATATCGCATACAAGGTTCTATCGAGCGTACTGTGTGAAAGACTAAAGCCCACCGTCAACAAACTGATTGGACCTTATCAGTGTGGCTTTAGACCTGGAAAATCGACAACTGACCAGATATTCACCATGCGCCAAATTTTGGAGAAGACCCGTGAAAAGAGGATCGACACACACAACCTTTTTGTCGATTTTAAAGCTGCTTTCGACAGCACGAAAAGGAGTTGCCTTTACGCCGCGATGTCTGAATTTGGAATCCCCGCAAAACTAATACGGCTGTGTAAGTTGACGTTGAGCAACACCAAAAGCTCCGTCATGATTGGGAAGGACCTCTCCGAGCCGTTCGATACCAAACGAGGTTTCAGATAAGGTGACTCACTATCGTGCGACTTCTTTAACCTGATGCTGGAAAAAATTATAAGAGCTGCAGAGCTAAACCGAGAAGGAACAATCTTCTACAAGAGTGTACAGCTCCTGGCGTACGCCGATGATATTGATATCATCGGAAGCAACAACGGCGCTGTTTGTTCTGCTTTTTCCCGCATGGATAAGGAGGCGAAGCGAATGGGTCTGGAGGTGAATGAGGACAAGACGAAATATCTCCTGTCATCAAGCAAACAGTCGGCGCATTCGCGTCTTGGCTCCCACGTCACTGTTGACAGTCATAACTTCGAGGTCGTAGATAATTTCGTATACCTGGGAACCAGCATCAACAACACGAACAATGTCAGCCTAGAAATCCAGCGCAGAATAACTCTTGCCAACAGGTGCTACTTTGGACTGAGTAGGCAATTGAACAGTAAAGTCCTCTCTCGACGAACCAAAATCAAACTCTACAAGTCGCTTATCATTCCCGTCCTGCTTTATGGTGCAGAAGCTTGGACGATGTCAACATCAGATGAGACGACACTAGGAGTTTTCGAGAGGAAAATTTTGCGCAAGATTTATGGACCTCAGAACATTGGCAACGGCGAATACCGCAGACGATGGAACGATGAGCTGTACGATTTATACGACGACATTGACATAGTTTAGCGAATAAAAAGACAGCGGCTACGCTGGCTAGGTCATGTTGTCCGAAAGGACGAAAACACTCCAGCCCTGAAAGTGTTCGATGCAGTACCCGCCGGAGGAAGCCGAGGAAGGGGAAGGCCTCCACTCCGTTGGAGGGACCAGGTGGAGAGCGACCTGGTTACAGTTGGGATCTCCAACTGGCGCCGGACTGCGAAGGAGAGAGAGAGGTGGCGCACTATCGTCGATTCGGCTATAACCGGCTAAACGGTTGTAACGCAAATCACATACATACATACAAGTTGTGGTTTGTTAAATTATGCTATGTTAAGTTATGTTACGTTACGTTAACTAAAATTATGTTAAGTTATGTTTTGTTAAGTTTTGCTATGTTTAATTATGTTATGTTAAATAATGTTATGTTAAGTTACGTTAAGTAAAGGTTAAGTAAAATTATGTTAAGCTATGCTATTTTAAATTTTGTTGTATTGAGTTACATACATATGTTATGTTAAGTTACGTTATGTTAACTCATATTATGTTAAGTTACGTTACTTTCAGTACATAATATTTACTTGGAGAATTACAATACGTCACTTTTAATTTTAAAACGGTTTAGACTTGATACCACTACCTCTACAGTACATTACAATAACAGCAAATGCAACATTGCGCTGTTAAACTCAGAAATGACTAACAGTAATGTTAGCCGAACAGCATTTGCTGTTAACAATGGTTGAATAACATTTGTGCGATGTTGATTTATGACTTTCAGCGCTAAATAACTGCGCGCAGTTGCACCGTGAATGACAATTGAGCAATCGCACGCTGTGAGTGCCTGAGTAGAGATTCGGGTTCAGCTGATGTGCATCGCTTTAGTTGCCAGCATTAAGCTGTCGCGCATTACTTTCCACACAGAAGTCTTGTGATGTGAACTTATCTGCGTTAGCCTTCAGCTGCTGCTGCTGCAACTGTAAGGCAAATGTTGTGATAATTTACAGTTACACTGATGCTGCTGCTGCTGCGCGCATTAACAGCCTGACAGTGACTGGGGCAGTCGTTAATGATATAATATATATGTGAGTATGTGTAGTGCGTGTTCAAATATGACAGACAAGCCTCGCTGTGTCGTCTTGCGGGTTGTGCGCGTGTGAGTGGATTTGAACAAAGCACACTCAGCGCCTGCATTCATTCTGCTTGTGCCTTTCATGCTCTTCAGTGTCTTTTGCCAATGAAATCTTCGCGACACCACTCTCTTTATGCACCGTTGCATTGTCTGTGCAGCTGTGCTGTAAGTGCGCTTAATGATTGCGAGCGGTGGAGGGGGGCGGTCATGTGGTTTGCGGGTGTGTTGGCTGCCGTTGATGCAGTCGAGCATTTGTGGGACAACAGCAGTGAGTTCGAGAGTGACTGACTAGCTTTGACCTAAATATCTGCGGGGGGAGGTGGTGCGTTGTATGTGGCGTGTGCAACATACACATTGCCTTTCTACCAAGTGAGGGGAGAGGAGTGGTTCTCCGTTCAAACACTACTACGCTGGCAGTGTCACATGCCACATATGTTTGTTTGTTCGGTGTCTTAGTGGTAAATATGTGTGTGTGTGTGTGTGGAGGTACGTATGTATGTATGTATGCGTTTATGTGAACAACGAACGCTTGATGCCTCACAAGTTCGCCTTTTACTACAGCTGTTTCTGCTGTTGATGTTTTACTGTAAGTATTTGTTGTTGTTGTTGCAACGCCAGCAACGATTTGAATTCCTTTCACTTTGCCTCATATGAGAATTTCTTCTTGTTGCTAAAGTTTTCCTTTGTTTGTGTCGTTGCCATACATTTTGGATTGTTTGTTGTTGTTTTTTTTATGTTTTTTAATTTTTGTTAACATTGCAGTTGTTGCTATTGCTTTAAACGGTAATGTTGTTATTGTCCTTGCTGCTGTGGGTTTATATATATACATATAATTTATTGTTGTTGTACTCAGCTGTTTAGTTGTCATATTCGCATAAATGCTGTGGCAATCTCGGTAGATAATTTCATAGTTGAGAATTTCGCAACAAAGGCAACAACTTACAACAACAACAACACATACAACTCTGTGAGTTTGTACGACTGATATGTGTTTGTATAACACAGTTTGCATGGGTGCGTGTCTGTGTGTGCCCGTCAGTGTGCTTTGATGCCGCAGCAATTCAGTTGAAACTAAATTCTTTAATATTACATTTCCTAAGTCGTTGCTTTTTTTGGGATTTTTTATTTTGAGCCATAAACTTTTCTGCAGTTATGTGTAATATATGGTATAAGTACATATGTAACTGACTACTAAACTAAATGTGCTTCTCTATGTAATATGCTAATTTAGTGTCTATGAGTATGTCGTGACATTTTTCGTGAGTTTATTACTCTTGTATTGCGAAAATACCTAGCTGCTCTCATACATATTTAAGTTGAAATTCGTTCAAATATGATATGATAGCTTACTATTTATTGTTGTTTTTCTATGTATAATTCCAGTAATATTAGCTTCGCTTTTTATGCGGTTTTGATCATTTGTTTGTTCTGGAAACATTATTGATATTTGGAAACTTAATGAAAATGCCTTAAATGTCATTTTGACAAGTTTACTATAGCTTTCTCTACTTCCTCATATTAGGTTGGCAAATATTCCTTCCGTTTTTTGCTCTTTATTCAATGCTTTATACAGTGTTACAGTGATTTAGTTCAAATATGCGCTATTTAGTTTGATAATCTGTTTCCATCTAGACGGCAACTTCATAATACCCCCTCATAGAAGCTCCCCTCCTTATTTGCGAAGAACTCGGACAGCCACTTTTCACAAGCCTCTTTTGAGTTAAACTTTACACTATCGTTCGCATGGACAGGAACAGGCGGTAATCACTTGGCGCTATGTCCGGGCTATATAGTGGAAGCGATAAAACCTCCCATCCGAGCTCCCGTAACTTCTGACGAGTCATCAACGAAGTGTGTGTTCTGGCGTTGTCCTGGTGAAACACTACACCCTTCTTGTTGGCCATTTCTGGACGCTTCTGGTCGGTCCAGTGGTTCGCAATAGATGGTAGAATTAAGCGTCTGGCCGTATGGGAACAACTCATAGTGTATGATTCCTTTCAAATCCCAACCAAACAAACAGCAAAACCTTCCAGGCCGTCAACCCCGGTTTGGCCACTGTTTGGGACGTTTCACCAGCCTTCGAACATGATCGTTTTCGTTTGATATTGTGGTATGTGATCCATTTTTCGTCGACAGTCACCATCCGCTTCAAAAATGGGTCGAGTTCATTCCGTTTCAGCAGCATATCGCAGGCGTCGATTCGGTCTAGTAGGTTTTTTGCGTCATATCATGCGGCACCCAAACATCAAGCTGTGTGTCCAGCCTTCAGTAGATGGTTTAAAATGGTTTGGTGACTAACTCCCATCTCCTGGGCAATGTCACGTGATGCCACATGCCGGTCTAACTCGATGTTTTCCATGATTTGATCGGTATTCATCGTCACAGGTCTTTCGCCGGCTGGCTTATCCATGTTGTTATTTTCACCCTCTCTGAATCGTCGAAACCATTCCTCCGCAGTTCGTAGTGATTCTACCATCCCCCAAAACATCATTAATTACACCGAACGTTTCTCTTGCGGTTTTTGCCTTTAAAGAAGGAAATCTTTAAAATAGCGCGAATTTCGGCGTTAGTGAACTCCTTACTTACACGTCTATAACCGTTGAACGCAATATCCAAACTAATCATGCGTAGCGTCGTTTTGTCGGTTATTATTATTATTATTTTCAAAGATGTATAGTATTTCCAGATGCGAGCTCTGTAGTGCTTTATTTAGCCGCGAAATTCAAAAGACACAAAGGCAGAAGGGAACCTAATATATGATTAATTAGAGAAATAATATTTTATCAAAACATATTACTCATACGACCTGTACATACGGTTCAAACAAAGTAATAGACATCCTTAGTAGGAGAGAAATAACCATGCAAGTGCAATTTGTGGACCCAAAATACTAGTTAAAAATCGAATAAATGATATAAAATATACTGTAAATGGTCTTCACAATCCTTAACAGTTTAGATTGCTCTCAAATTAAAAACGAAATTTGGAAATTAAGGAGTAGGAAGACTACATAGTTCTCTGCGATCATTCTCATTAAATTTTAAAGTTCAACTATATTAACAGTTTATATTTTGCATTAAGCTTTCCGTAAATAACAAATCAGAAAGTGATTTATTTTAAAAAATCTACACAATAGAAATATTGCTTCGAATTGAGCTTTTGTCATACAAAGACTCCATGTGTTTTAAAGAACCCAAATAACTTCCACTGAAACTAATTTGTTCCAAAAATCAAAAACATCTTTGCTAAAAACACAATGTCGGTCAAACAACTAATAATGCTACAATCCGCACGTTACAGTTACACATACACACTCTCACGAACGCACATGTTTGTGTCCTTGAAGTTCGCCACTCAGCGGATTATGCCAATTTGACAGTGACACAACAACATCGATGAGATGTTTAAAACTATGCGAGTACATGAATTCCATCATATGTTTGCATGATAACTTTCGATGTTTAAATGTTTAACAACTATGTACAGACGCTTAGCACTTGGCCATATTTTGCGTGACCCATGAGGAAGAAGATAGCGCAATGAAACCTTTGAAATTAACCGACAATGGCAACTGAATAACTACAATGGCTTCGCGGACTGTCGTTGTTGTTCGCGCTGCTGATGGGCATTCGAGGTTGGTTGGAAAATTGGAACTTGAACAGAACCAGCAGACACTCCCAAATGCACGACGACAACAGCAATGGCAACGATGATTGACCGAGCGAGCAAAAAAAAAAAAATAATAAAGCACGGATCGGCAGTAGAAATCGCAAAAACAAAAATAAAATGAAAAAATAGGAAAGTAACAACAAAGCGGAAAGAGATGTGGAAGGAAGCTTGACACCTGAGCAATGAGCAGCAGCATGTAAAATGCGAAGTAAATAAAATCGAATTAAGAAACATGGAAGAATTAAAAAAAAAACTCATTGTTAATAACGAACGAACGAGCTTTTTTCTTCGATTCGTGATGCTAACAGTTGTTCAATAAGGATGAGGCATCGGCAGCGAAGAGAGGAGTGTGTGCGACATGATAGTGTGTTAACAGCGCAGCATAAACATACAAACACATAAGCGTACAAATGAACATAGCGAGACACACTTCACTTTCACACAGCCTTCAAAACCATGAACGGAGGATGGGAGGGAGTGCAGTGCAGCAGCAGCGGCAGTGGCAGCGATGGAGGTAGTTGCCGAAGTGAAATTGGGTCAAATCTAATGCTGTGCTGTGTGCCGAGCAAAAGCGATGCTGACAACAACTGCGAATGTGTATGTGTGCGAGTGCATGGCAGAGAAATGCAGCGCAGAGCAACGTAGAGTGAGAGCAGCGCATATGGAGGGAGAAGAGCAATGTTGAGTCTATCAGAGTGCAAACTGAATATCCGCCCCGACTATGATGTCGTTGGTGTTGACGATGCATAAGGATGCAGTGCCAGTGTTGCAACTGTTTTGTATTAAAATAATGTTGCCATCCGTTAATTGGAATGTTTAGCTAAGAATTTTGTTAAAATAATACGATGATATATTATAGCGCTAGTATAATAAAAATACGCAGACCATATAACTAAAATCAAAAGCTTAACTCTCTACATTATATGAGCTTCAACTCCATTGATATTGTCTGATACATGGTGGAACATAAAATCTTTAAACACGATGGGGTAACAGTATTTAATGAGACGAATTTTCAAGGCAATTAGTCCTCTAACTAATTTATGTATTAGGTGTGAAATCAGTGTTAGTTTGAAAATTTTGGGCTGCGCCAAAATGTAGGCAACGTTTTTTTTTAATTTTTCGTATAATTGTTGTTGTTAGACAAAGAGAGTGTGAAAGTGAAAACTGCTGATGAATGATGGTTCAGCGACCGCAAAAAAGTTCAAGAAATCAGAATACTTCAACTGAATTAGGGTGTAAGTTGCCTCGAAGCCTATTGGTGAAGAGAAAGCTCATCTAAAGAGTTGAAAAATAACCTAAATTGGTTCGATTAGACTTCGATTTAAATTTTGAAAATTTCTTCTTCCTTTGATTAAAAGGAGCTCAAAAAAATTGAGCTCTAAGATTTTATTTGACCACCTGTTTGTTTCCTAGATATATTTTTTTCAAAGAAATTCACTACTGTGGTAAATATCTACAAAATATATAAATAAATTAGTTCTAAAAATTTTTAAATAATTTTTCCTAAAAAATATAATAATATGGCAACTTCACTGACAGTGCAACGACGAACTGCCACAGCTCTCTTTCTACGAAACGGTAATGAGCGAATATGAGTTGCAGCAGTAGTGGTACTAACAGCTGGCTTGATTCGTGTGCAACACGAGTGTCGCCACCTCATCGGTGAGTACGATTTGAGCGAATGCACAAACGAGTGCAGCAGCAATGGCTACAACAACATGAAATGCAATAACAAAAACAACATATGCACATAGTAATGGTATTGGCAACTAGCAAAGACAGCGACAGGAGCAACTGCAGCATCCTGCAACATAAACGACGACGCTCCGACACTTGCTCCAGCTCTTTTGGCTACGAGTACGACTACAGCTATAGCTATGGCTCTGGCTTCCTTTGACTTTGTCTACGATTGCTCTTGCCTGCCTGCTGACTGCTGGCGATTGCAGTTTGTGTTACTCATTCGTGTCGGACGGAACATCTCGCATCATCACCTCCACGCAACCGAAAAAATACTATAACACACCAATAAGAAAAAAAATATGAAAAATGAAATTGAATAAAAAAAGAAAATTACAATAAAAATCCACACATGAAATACATGCAACTACAACAACTACTGACTGACACAGTATACCAACACACACACACATACACTCACGCGTATGGAGAAATGGCAATTTTCAGGACTCAGGACTACCAAGTGAATGCAAATCGACTGGTTGGAAATAAAAGTAATATTTACACATAAATCAAATTGAACGCATACGAGCCAGAGCTAGCGAAAAAGGAGTGCAAGCAGCAGCAAGGCAAGTGCAGCCTTAAAATATGCAATACTTAAATGGGGCGAAAAATGTTCGCAGTCAATGCACATTGGAGTTCGGGAAAAAGTAAAAGTTATCGCAACGAAGGCTGTCACAGCAAATGCACACTGATAGAGAAAATCACCAGAGTTTGCTTCAGATGTGCGAAATGGGTGTGCAATATGAAAAATAACGCACAAAAGTATGTTAAATGAATGAAATGAATTTTCATATAGAAAGCGGAAGCGGGCCAAATATACGTATAACAGCAGCTGCAGGGCGTTAAGAACTGTGCTGAAGCAGAGTATAAGAGCTGCAGTTCGCAACGAAAAGAAAATTAAAAGCGAAAAAGTAGTAAGACAGCGCCTAAATGTATGCTGCATGTATGTAGCAATGGCAACCTGGAAGTGAAAGTTCAGGGTTTTACGCTGTCACTGCAGATAAGCGTGGAAATACATCAACGACGACAAAGCAGCGCAACAACAACGCGAACAGCAAGAACAATTGCAACAAATGCATCAGCTATAGTGGCACAACAAAGCCAAACGGCCACAGCATTGGCAATTAGAAATAATACGAGACGCCAACTAGAGCAGCAGCAGCTAAGCTAACTGTAAACGTAGCGCACATGGAGGTGTAGCATATAGCGCAGCGCAGTGTATTGCATTGCAGTGTTGCATTGAAGGTGCAGTTACGCAATCTTTTAGGCGCAACAAATTGTTAAGGCGCACAAAAACAACAGCTGCTGCGCACACAAGCGCATATCTGCCTGTATCAATATATATATGTATATCCATGTGTGTATGTATATGTAATACATAACGCAACATATGCAATTTTGGGTTTTAAGCATCGTGCTCGCGTCGTGCCTGTGTGTGTGCGTCGTGCGAAACACACCCTTAAAAATACAAAAACACAGAAAAAAAAACTATGAAATGAAAGTGAATGTGACGGAAATAGATATGTGAATAACGGTTTATACGATAAAAAACGAAGTTTCAGAAAAAAAATTATAAATAAAAGTTTTTTGAAATATTTTTTGAAAAAACAAATTTTTAAATTTCAAAAAAAAAAAATAAAAAAGTTTAATTCCAAAAAATTTTAAGTTCAAACAAATTTTCGAAATTTTCCAAAAAAAATTTTGAACCTCAAAAAAATTAGTTTTGAAACCAAGAAATAATCAAAAATAACAATTTCTGCACACCTCAGCACTGTTGGGCTACACGCCCAATCAAGAATTCTGTGACAATGTGTATGTTCGTCATTTGTATGCTCTGCACGGAGAAGCGCAAAGACGCTGGCGGTTATGCCAATAAGAGTGTTACAAGCATGCCCGTTACGAAAAAGCGTCACAGCACATCGGCCTCCTACTCATCGGCAGTGTCTACCAGTTCGACCAGTTCATCTGCATCCACGGGATCAGCTGCTAGCTGCTCATATGGCCCCGCTATACATGCCACAACATTGGGTGCTGCCACATTGATACCTTTCGGTAATGCCACATGCAATATTATGGGTGCAACAACAGCGCCACCACATACTACACCACCATTGGCGAGCATCAAATACAATCTCGTGCAGAAGACTGTCTCACCAGCTGTGGTCTTTCAAGAGTTGCCGCCACGCTATCGCGCCTGGTTGTAAGCGCTTCAGGTGAAGAAGTGAGTGTTTGAGAGTGAAATTTAAAAGGAAAACTTGTGTAAAAACTGTTTGAGAAAAAGTGAAGAAATAGTGAGAAGAACAAGATAATACAGTTATGAAATTGTTGATTGAAAAAAACAGTAATTGAAAAATATAGTATTTATGTGCCAAAAGTGTTAAGATATTAAAAGAAAGTCATTTGTGGTTAAAAAGGTGTGAACGCCTAAATGTATGCAAAGTGTTAATTGTGCAAAAAATGGTGGTGTAGCCTTGTTTATCAGCGTCTAAAACACACGTCCATATATATAAGCACGCAGTTTGCTTCGTGTTTGCATTTTGTACAACGTTTCTGTGACATGTGTTGTGCTCCTAAAAGCATGCTAGGCACTCTTTAGACATTTGCAATTGAGCAAATACTGATTGAAATAAACACTCGAACATAAAGGACCAAAATAGTGGACGAAAAAAGAATTGAAAAGCGCAAACTTCCAAACACAGTCACACACACATACAACAAGCAATCGCCCATTGTACACACACACATACACTAGCAGATACAAAGTGAAAATAAACGAAAGGCAAATAATCATTAACATGTAAACGTGACAGCAAAGAAGACTACAGCAACAACAACAGCTGCAACAACAACTGCAATAATTGCTGAGTACAACATACAACAACAACAACAATACGAGTAGTAGCAAATAAAAAGGCCAGCAGCTGAATGGCATAACAACAATAGCTGCAACGGAACCTTGTAAAATCAGCAGCAAATAACAACAACAACTGCAGTAGTAATTGAAATAAAAAAAACAACAAATCAACGAACACACGAAAAATCAACAACAATGAGCGACAGTCAGCAGTGATTTGTGTGTTCAATTTGTTACATGTCCAAAGCGCACCGAGCATCAAGCAGCAGCAGCAGCAACATCATCACCATCCAGCAGCATTTAATTGCATACAAACAGGCGCACATACTAGTACACATTTGAATAATGTATGCATACACACACCAAAGCAACTCTACAGTCATATGCATGTGAGTGATTGTGTGTGTGCGTTCGACTGCCTTGCCTGCCTGCATTTGTGTACATTGCCCTGATTATATCACACACGAATGTAGGCCGAAGCTGAGCTGCGAACTCAACGTACAACAACTGCCAAGCCAAGCTAACGGAACGACTGCCAACAACGATAATTTCGAAAAAAAAATACAATAACAACAACCAAAAAATATATACGCTAATGACAACAACAATAACAATTACTACAAAAATAAACGGGCGAAAAGCGCAGAATTAGAGCAAAAACATTTAAAATTTAAATTGAAAAAAAAAAAAATTGTGAAGTGGCACATATTCGATGTGCGAAGTGAAAATTAAACGAAAACAAAATTAAAATCATACAAAATAGTGTGTTAAGTTTAAAAACATAAATAAATATATAAAAAAGCTAAAACACTGCCAAAAATAACTAAATTATTGTGTTTGCGCCTAAAAGTAGACTACGACGTCAGAAATTGTGCGCATACGGTTTCACACAGAAGTGTTGTAAGTTTAAAAAGTTAAAAAACAACAACAAATTAAACAAATGAAATAAAATTTTAATAAATAACAGCGTGAAAACATACACTGCCAACAACAACAACAAACCGCAACAAGCACTAACACTCTCACGTTACGAAGTACTGAGCGTGTGATAAGTAGTTATATATTAAAATCAGAAAATAAAATTAAAAAATAATAATAACAACAACAATAAATACATATAGTAGTTAAAAATAATTTATTTCCGTTGTGCAACGGCATTGTGTCGAAAATTCGAAATTTTAACTGGGTGTGACGCTGTAGATTTGGCAAAAGTCAGCCGCTGTCAAGCAGCTGTAGCGGCAGTGAAAGTAACAGTGCAGCAACAACCAGCTGTGACAACAACAGCACAACGAAATTAACAACAAAAACAAACAACAACACTTAGTCAGCTGCTGCAACAACAATAAAAATTAATGTGCGCATAAGGAAAAGAACAAAAAGTTGGAAAATAAAAATAAATATGAAATAATTAAAAAAAAAATATTAAAAACAAAATATTAAAAAAAAAAATATTTTAAAAAATATTTCAAAAAATATTTCAAAAAAATATTTAAAAAAAAATTTCAAAAAAAATTTTAAAAAATATTTCAAAAAAAAAAATTTCAAAAAAAATTTGAAAAATATATCAAAAAAAATTTGAAAAAAAACATTAAAAAAAAATTAATAAAAAACTTCAAAATTTTGGAAATTAAAAAATTTAAAAAGTGAAAGTAAAATTTGTATTCACAAATCCAATACTTCGGATGTGACCGCCAGTGTCTGTGTATGTAAAATAAAATAACAGTACAGCATTGTACCAAGAATTTATGTGGTTTCACGCAAAAAAAAAAGTTTAAATAAAATAAATTAAAAAGAGATCTCTAAAAAAAGCTTGAAATAAAGGAATAATAATAAATGTTAATAAAGTATTTTGTGGTTTAACAGATAAGCAAAAAAATAATACTTAAAATTTAATATAAACAAGTAAATTGTTGCTACAGAACAACTAACGAATTTGTGGTGCGATAAAAATTTATTAATTTTTTTTTTATTTAATAGCCAAATATTTAAAAATCCTATACTTGAAGTGATTTTTTTATAATATAATATCAGGTTGTGGGCCGAGTGTTGCCACCTATTTTACAATTAAAACCAATAAAATTGTTAATATAAGTTCACAGGAAACAAAATAGAATTGAATTTAAGAGCTTTAAGAAGCTATACAGTTTCCAATATTTTATATACGGTTGCCACCTTTTCAAGAAATTTTAATTAAATAAAATTGTTTAGTTAATTGGAACATTAAAATATATATCAAAGCTACGTTGCTTAAGAGGAAATAATATTAAAATATTGTTGAATAGGTTTGCCACCAGTTTAAACTTATAAAATAATGATTATTTCGGAACAATTTCAAAGTAATATCGCGCTATACTAATTCTCTCACTCACTCAAGTATGGGATTTTAATATGATAATTTGGGGTTACCATGTATTGAACTACAACTTTGCTTCCGTTTTTTTTTGTAAATTTAAGGCTTTTTTCACTTGGGACAGACAGCCTCACCGTACGTATTCGAAAGCATTCGATGAGCCTCAGTCGCACTTTTCTTGGAATTAAAAAAAGAAAAGCAAAATTTTCCGCAAATGTCGAGAATTCGACTCAAAAAGTGACATTTTCGGTTGAGAATAAGTTTGGGATGCAAACAGATCTCCACAAATATTTTGTTGGGTTAATGTTGACATAAATGTCCAAGATTGATATAAAAAAAAAATCGATTTAATCGACCAATGCTTGACCCTAGAAACATTCACGCAAACGTCGACAATTCGGCTCAAAAAGTGACATTTTCAGTTGAGAATAAGTTTGGGATGCAAACAGATCTCTACAAATATTTTGTTGGGTTAATGTTGACACAAATGTCCAAGATCGATATAAAACGATTTAATCGATTTAATCGACTAGTTCTTGACCCTAGAGACATCTATTGGAAAACGGCGGAAGCAAAGTTGTAGACCTAATATCTTGCTTTTAAAATATACTGGGTGTAAAACCCTAAACCTAACAAGGTACCCCGAAAAGTCGAAAAAATAACATCTTCATTTACTTACAGTTGCATTTTAACTGCATTTAAATCAAAATAAACAAACATAAGCATTTACGGCGCACAAGAACGGGCCTCAGATTATTTACTGCAGAGCAGAAAAGCAAAAAAACAAAACACTTTTCATAGCAATTAAATGAGAAAAATAAAAAAAAATAATCAAAACAACTCTTCCGTAGTTCTTTATGCCTAACTTCGTGTGAAATGATAATATTTGTTTAAAACGAAAAACAACTTTTTTAACAACAACAACAACAACAACAATTGAATATTGTGAACTTTTGTAATACAAGCATTTTGTAACGACGATCTTTTTTGATAAACGCTTTTTTCGTTAATGGTTATTCATATAACTAATGTTAACATTTTTCTAACAACAACAAAGACTTAATTAAGTGTGTGGTTTTTAAAACGTATAAAATCTAAGCGAACTGCATTTTTTGATTGGAAGAATTTCAGGTTGCTTCATTTTTGTATGCAAAGGCAGTGTCAAAAAAAAAAAAATCATTTGAAATTACAATAAAAAAAGCTATAAAAATATATTATAATAATAAATAATAAATTTGAAGGCAATCAAGTTTGTTTTTAAAATAAAATAAAATAAAAATAATTAGCGTTAAAAATCTAAGATAAGTTGTTCGCACAAGCGGGTTCATCACTATTAATATAATAAACTCAAAACAAAAAATAAAAAAAAAAAATAAAAAATATTTATATACACAAAAATAAATATATTTTTAAACAAAACTAAAAAAAAATATTATATGAATAAATGGCATGATTTTAACAAAACAAAACGCTAACGAGTATTAAAATTAATCAACAAAACAAAAAAAGTAAAAGAATTTAAGAGAAGCAAGGACATAAAAACAAAAAACATAAAAACAAAACAAAAAAATAAGCATACAGAACGGAGCGCGCGCTAAACTCAACTACTTCAGATTGTTAACTACCTAAATGTAGCTATTAGTATAATAGATAAATAGTTTATGCAACAAAAATAAATAAAAAATATAAAAAATACACTTTAAGTAAATTACATTAAAAATACATGAAAAAGCTGCTCACTAAATAACATAAATAATTAACTAAATTCTATAAGAGTAAAGTATCTACCTGGCTATTAGCTGTGTGTGTATTTAACGCTTAAACGTGGCTAGCAAAAGTGAAACTATGTGGTCCAATGCCTTGTGCACATTGGGCGTCACTAAACCCCTATGCAACTGCCTCAGCATACGACAGGTGGCGGCTGCGGCAGCGGCGGCGGCCAGTCAAGGTGCTGCAATTACCACCGGCCCCACATCAGCTAACAGTAACACTGCCGGGGTAATTACCATTACAGTACTACATGTATTTCAATTATTGTTATTATTGTTACTGTTGTTCATAAATTACTTTTACGATTGTAAAATTACATATTTCAACTTAAACCTAACCTCATATATTTATTTAAATTAAATTAAAGAGATTATGGAATTTACATACTTTTTAACAGGTCATGTTATCTTAATGTTATCTCAATGTTTTCTTTCCAGTGTCAATAAAATACATGAATTTATATCAAAATATCACTGCCAGCGATTTTTAATATACGTATGCATGTTTTCATAAAATCGCATGACATAAAATTTTACTTCAAAAATCGCATGGGATTTTTTATGATTTTTTTTATTTAAAAATGCCGTTTAAAAACAATTTTCGAAGTGAAACCAAGAACAAAATTTGGAACAGTGCAAGAGCTGCGTTCCTATGAATATAACACAGAGTCCATGTATGGAAATTACCCTTAATTCAATTCTTTTAGCAGATAAACTTCGCTTTTCTATCTTGTTTATTTTTGCTGAGACGGTAAATTAAACCTTTTATGTTATATGACTTTCTGTAAAATCTTGTTAGGAAAATATCGAAAAAAGTTTCGCAAGATTATACGGATATCATAACGCCGCCTCTCTGTTTTGAGTAGAGACCATCGTCTAAAAAGTCATCAACTAATTGTTCATTAGCATTCAGACTATCCAATTGGAATATTTCTGAAAGTATTCCGTACCGAAAAAGGCATTAACAATTGCTCGTTAGCTTCTTTGATGGTGAAAGAAAAATTTTGAAAGTTCCATAGCGACTTTGTAGCGACACTCTGTCAGCTATTCTCTATGAAAGTATAGGCATTAGCCAGATAATGTAATTACTAATATTTGAGCCAGGTAATTGAATTTAATTGATTGATTTTTCTCGAAATATCAGGACTTCTTTTCAATCATTCCTCTTTATTAAAAAAATCAGTAGATAGATCTGATAACTACTGAGACGGTTATCATACAATTGAAACCTAAATTTGCGCTCAAGATACAGGTCTATATAGAGTTTCTGAGGAATGGTTATTTTCAGAGATAAAATAAAAATAATAATGAAATGTGGATATTAAGTGGAAAGTGATGGATCGAACTGTTTTTTTATGGGCAGAAATGCACTGTTGTCTGCTGTGGAATAACCACTATTAGAAACAAATATTTTTATATTGTTCAATGACTGGAATCAATCCTACAGAGACCTACCTACAGTACGAATTTTAACCAATACACCCACGTGAATCTTAAAAGTTTTGGATTCATAATTAAGCTTACTAACTTCATTTATTAATTCGATTATTTATTTAAACTGGTTTTCTCAAGAATATCTTCGAAATCGTCGCCATAACTAATTAAGCCGTTAAGATTGAGGATCTCGCTATAAGAGCTTTCTTTCTTTGAAAGATGTTCATTTAAAAATCAATAGAAAATATATTTAAATCAAACGATTCATATATAGATTATTGAGTTTTGCTGCAAATCACATCAATAATATTGATTGATAAATTGATAGACAGTTAATTGACGTGTTTAAAGCCATTTGACCTCACAACAGAGCCTTGTGTTCGAAGCACAATCACTGCAGTAGCAAGAGTAAAGACAAGCAAAACACCTCGTCAAGTTTGTAGTCGACGAGAGAGCTGGGGCATGCGGTTGCCGAGCACAGCTGATGACAAAAGTGAAAACGGGCAATTACACATTGTCCAACACATGCTCATACACACATAAAATACATACATATATATGAATTATTAAGTATGTATGCACTTGGATTTCTACGTTAGCTTGCTTGTATCCGAATGCGAATGCGAATGAACGACAGAAGGCGTGCGAATCAAATTGGGTGCGGATGTTGAGTAAAGGAAATTATATATTGCACAAAAGGAGCGAAATGTAGAGAAAGCCAACCAAGTAGGTGGTGCACAAACGAAAAGATTTGATCGATGTCGTACATTTGAATGCTGCAAGTGGCAGTGCTGTTGGCATGAAACGAACCGAACCCAAATGCAACGCAACTGAACTCAACTCTGCTCAACTGAAATGTGCGGAACTGAACCGAACTGGGCGGATGCAGGATGCGTCAGTTGCGACCGCAGTTGTTGTTTGTTGTACTACTGTGCTCTTGTTGTTGTTGCATTATGTACATGACCAACGCAATTTGTAGCAGCCTCATTCGCCAACGCTGCTTGGCACGAAAGGATAAACGAACTTACGAATGAAGCTCGGCGCTTAGGTGGGAGGGGTGTTGAGCTGTGAGCGGGTATTAGAGCTGAATTGAAAGTGTAATTTGAAGATGTTGTTTTGGGGTAAGGCAAACTGAATTTCAGTCAAATTCGACGGAATGAAGTGGAATGGAAATGGAATGAACTACTGATTTTTCCCATTTTGTGACATTGTTGTTGTTATTGCAAGTGCTATTACTTGCCAAGTGTGTGTGTGTGTGTTCGTGTAAGTAGTTGTTGTTGTTGTTGTCTATTTTGTCATGGTCTTCGCGTAGCAGACTTTGTTGTTGCTACTGTCAGCGCTGCTGCGACGTCAGCTTACTGGGTCACTAGGACTCTCACACGATGTCCTTGCAAATGCGTTGCAACATATACATGCAAGCGAGTGTTTGTATGTATGTATGTATATATGTATATATAAGCTATGTATATAACTTAACATATATGTATATTAGCGTATATACTTAAATACATATATGTATGTGCATACTCACAGCTGTATGGCTTTTATATATCCATATAGGAATGTATACATGTAAGCATATGCACACATGTATATATGTATGTGTATGTGTTTGGGAAAAAGTAATCTCAGTTCAGTTTAGTTTCACATTTATTTCATTTCATTTGTGGTTGTTGTTTGCCGTTTTTTTTTTCTCTTCCTTTAAATACACATGTGCAACATTTATTGTTGTTGTTGCTGCCACAAAATGCTTCACTTTACTGCAATATCCACGCATCGCTCGCTGCCCGCCCTTGAGCTGCGACGCTGCAGCATCAATGTTGCGAATTTGTTTGATTAAAATCTTCCAAAATATATATATATTCACACACACCCACACAGACACACATGCGCTCACATGCAGTCTCGAAATACTTTTGAATCGTGTAAGTATTTCCTTATAGGCATTTGCCAGCAAGGAATTTAATTCAAATCCTTTTACTACACGCGGGTGTATTTACATAAATACATACATACAGACACACACACACACATATATATACATGTGTGCATATGCTTTTTTGCAATTTCAACGCTGTCAAACACACACTAATCTGGCAATTTTCAGGCGTCCATTGTTCGGGCATGGCGCCTTTGTTGCAAGTTTAGTGCAACGTGTTTATCTTGTTAGATGTGATTATATGTACTTAGATAGATACATATATATATAGTACATATATACTCAAATATATGCTTATCTTCGCTGCAAAGGCGGGTGTGCGGTAAAGTATATACAATCCTTTAATTATCCTTTAACTGCGGACCGCTTTCGCTGGCACTCCGCCTGCATTGGACACTTGCTTTGCTCTAATCACAAAATCTGCAAATATTAACTATCTGCTAACCACTTGCTGTGTGTATTTGTTGTTGTATGTGGTGCTATAAGTACGTGTATTTGTAGTTGAATGCAGATAAGGCACAATTTGTGGTGGCGTTTAGCGTTCACATGTACTTGAAGTCGTGTGGAATTCTCAGCGAGAAATTTGCGCAGTGCAGTCCACTTTGGAGAGTCACACTGTTACTTTAATAAGCCTTTAAATAAGTAAGCCGACACTCCAAACGGTATTAAAAGAAGTTTTCGACTCCGACTCATCTCACTAATATATCGGAAGTCTTTGAATTGTAAAATAAAAGTTATGCAGCCCTAGCCTAACCAAAAAGCATATAATTGCCGGGTTAGATGGTCCGAATGCTTAAAAATGACGGCCAAGCACGGACTGAAGGACCTTTTCCCTCTGAAAAACGTTTGTGTCTCAAGCCAGATTAAGTAATAGTTATCCCACTCAGCTTCAGAGCAATTTGTCCGTTCGGTTTTACTTCTGAAATTAAAGTAAGTTGTTGGATGAATTTATTGGATTATTGGCGTTTAGACAAAGTGGAGAGTAGTCTAGCTGCTACTGAGACGACTAGTGAAAACATTAGTTCAGAGTTATTGCTTAGATTATCCGTAGTATAATTGTTCAAAAACATACAGCAATCTTTACTCTAGACGTTGGTTGACGAAACTTCTCCGAGAAACTACTCAACGTAAGGAAGAAGCAGAACTTGTAGAAGTAATGGTTTGGAGCAAAGGAAAGTAACCTAACAAAGTGTGTACCCTTACGATTGATTGCTGAACTCAATTATTGACAGCTCTGATGAAGAAATAAATTCCTTTATCGCAACGATGTTTATCAAGTATAGGAGAATGACTCTGAGACTACGAGGAAAAAGACGCGATCCGCAAAACAATTATATCTTTTAAGAACCTAAGAAACCCATAATCGAACAAATGTAGTTCAATGAAATCCTTTTCCTAAGCGACCACCTAATTTTCATTTTCGTCAAACAGTAATACGTGTTGGTAAACCCATGAGTACTGAATTCTGAATTTTTGTAGGAAACGCAAGAGGACTTGCTGATTTCAGAGAGCAACTTGAGGATGGATCGCTTTTCTAATCTTGACATCGTCTTTTTATAATTCATTTATGAAATGTAAAACCAATTGTTTTGAAAGACGCTTCGACCCCGAAGTAAATGCACTAGTCTCCTCAGTCTATGTTAGTATAGTATAATGAATAAAATCTTATGTAATCTGAATCTAATATCGTTGGGTCTTTGTTGTAACTCCATTTTCCCACAATTTTTCAAGAATCAGTTGACGATAGTCAGCAGGGTCTTCGAGGGTCTTCAAGGAAATGTCACCAAATATGACTATAATATTGAGAAATACATTCAAAAGCATACCGTTACCACCGTATGCACGAATTTTGGAGAATAGTTTTCTAAATGAAATTTGATATTTAAGACATTACGACCCATGACCCACATACTCAGTCACCTCAAATTTATTAATAAATATATAACTAACACCTTGTTTTATTTTAATTTCAGGAGTCTCGTGGCAAGAGACCCCTTAAAATTTGGGATAGTTGGCGAAATGTGCGCAAAGGCGTAGTTGTTGGAACATACGAGGAGTTATTAGTCAGAGGTAAGTTCCTATTATTATTAAGAAATATTCTAAACAACATTTTCCATTGCGTTTATCAACAGGAAAGGATAAATTAGGGGTTCCTGCCTCAGAACCGGTGCGTGTTGTTCTGGAGTGCGATGGAACCCAAATTGAAGATGGCGAATATTTTCGTACATTGGCGAACAACACGGTGCTACTATTGTTAAGACAGGGCGAGCGCTGGTATCCAACTGGTGTGGATGTTATAAAAGCTGGTAGGCCATTGAACACAATAAACTATATACACAATTTACTATTCTTTGTTGGGCTTACAGCGATATCAGCTATACCGAAGATCGTCTGTGAGACGATTCATGCGCTCGAGTTACACGATGAGACGCCATCTTGGAAGATTATGGATAATAAGGGTCGTGTCACGGTGGTCCTACATTGGGATCAGCGTCAGGGAGGTGGAGGCGGTGGAGGAGGAGGCGGCGGCGGAGGAGGTGGAGGCGGTGTCGGCGGCGTTGGTGGCATGGGACCGAGCGGTAGTGGTGCCAGCGGCAGTAACGGACTCATGTCATCAGACAAATATTCACCATCGAAGAAAGGCTTGTCGGCGCAAAGTTCGCTCGACACCAAATCGGTGTCGTCACAATCGTCACAACAACGCTATGCCAGCCCACAAATAACCGTCATCAGTGATGAGGGACCAGCTAGCATATACCATCCGGGCGGTGTGGTGCTGCCACCCGGTGTTGTAATACCCGGCACCAGTAGACGCCTCTCCAAACAGGGCGGCTCATTTGATAGCGCCGTGGGGGCGGTGCATGTGCATACACCGGAATGTGCGCATCATGCGCATACGCCCAGTCGGGCGGGCAGTCCCAGCACTACGGAATGCGATTTTCATTGTTGTGCGCTGCACGAGGAGGGACGCAAAATAGCGGTGCACAAAAGTGTGGCCACATCGCCCATACAGGACGGCACCACCAGCCCTCAGCCGCAGCAACAACAAGCGACGCTATCTATGTCATCGGTTGTGGATCCTATGATGGGCGGCAGCATGCAACGACGCTCATCGGGCGTCAAAGGCCATGTACGCTTTCTGGATATAGCGCCGGAGCGTGATAGCTCCGAGAGTGAAACAGAGAACACCGTCATGGAGGATGATAAGACGACGACTGAGAAATTCCTGCTGCTCATCGATCAGCTGTCTGTCGATCAGAAACGACATCTCAGCATCAAAGATATCGGCATCATATTGGAGCGTCTCAATTCGAAGATACTCGACGTGGAGCGGCTGGATCGAGAATCGGAATCGGACGATTGTTACAATTGGACGATAAAGGCGACAATACGTGGTGATGCGCTGCGCGAGTTGGGCGTCATCTATAATGGTAACTATTACGCCATATCCGAACATCCCGGTTACAAGGAGGAGGTCGAAGAGAATGGCGAAGAGGTGGAGGAGGAGGACGAAGAGGATAGAATATAGAAATGCAATTAATTAAATTTAATAAAACAAAAAAGAAATAACAAAATCAGAAACAAAAACAAAAATGAGCAGATTAAGCATTAAAACCACAACACAAACACACACACACACTCAAACGCATTTACAAGCAAATGAATATATAATAAACTAAAGAATCAGCAAACAAAAGGAAATAATAATACCAAGGAATGTGACATAAAATGGTTAAAGCAAATGAAAAAAGAAACCGCAAGAAAGTGCATAAATAAGCTAAAGCATACGTTTAAGTAAAGTATATAGTGAAACAATTTTAGTAAATTGTAGTAAATTAATTAAGAAGAAGAGGAAGCAGAAGAAGTGGGAGAATAAGTAATAAACAATAGCAGTTAAAACGTACAGTGCGGCATGGCGAAAACAGGGAGGTGATAGTAAACGAAAACACTCACACACTTATACATTAACACATTACATACACACATAACAGACAGACATGAGACACACATCTAATGCGTGAGCATAACTGTAAGCATTAATAATGAAAAACATAAAAAATACCAGAATGCAATTCAATAGCGTTTAAGTAATAGTTAAAGCAAGCAGTAAGCAAAAGAAGAAAAAAAATTAAATAAAACAAACAAAAAACTAAAATAAATTTAACAAAATTGAAGAAGAAACCACAACTTGGCGCTAAACCTAACCCCAAAATGATATAAATTCACCTAAAATACACACACACAAAACATTTGTAGGTTAATAGAGCTGTTGATAGCGCGTAGTACACAGTGAGAAATTTGCATAACCAAATCCAAAGTATGTACCGGAAAGCACCAAAACACGCATTAACATTAACGCAGAAAGAACAAAAAATAATAACAGTAAATAAATAAATAATAAATTTAAATTAAATAAAAATTGAGAAAATCGCAGAAAAATTAAACAAACAAACGTTTTCCATACACACACATACATACATACATGAACTATTTGTGAACATAAATTTCATTTATTATCAAATGTTTAAACCTTAGACCCATAGTTTACATTATATATAAGTGATTTATATAAAAACCGTAACTCATTTACCTATTATGTGAACCAATGGAATTATTTAAAACATAAAAGCACAGTTAAGTTTCTCACATACAAATCTCAATGCAAACAAATGTGATCTTAATCAATCTAAACACTCATTTAAGTATTTATGTCTAATTATATATGTATGTATATGTATATAACGGTACACATAGTGCACATACAAAATAACTGTTTATGTGTAGCAATAATTTGAATTTAATATTTAAGTGTACATATTACATTATTAACTTCAAAGTACAGTGACGGGCATTGAAATAGAACTAGAATGTATAAAATATCAAACACTTGATTCTTTAAATTCTTTCTTTATTTTTTTTGAAATGAATTAATATTTGTACCTTTAAGCTAATATGCTAATTTTTTTTGTTTTTCGTTTTGAAGTTTAAAAAAAATCTATATGAACTTGTAATTTTTGAAAATATTTATATTTTCTATATTTAATATTGCAAAAAAAAAAATAATTTTTTAATTGTTTTTGTGCTATTTTTGTATCAGGTTCTATTTTTATGCCTACCACTGTATTCTGAAAAGTTTAAAAACAACTCATTTTAACTCACTAAACAATAATAACTATTTTCTTATTTTAAATAAACTCCAAAAGTTACACACCCACATATACTCTTACTTTCACAAACCATATATTATATAAAAGTGATTCTTGAAATGTTTTAAACAAGTGATTTTCACGCACATAAATACCTCTTTACAAATAAATATATATAAATACATATGTGTTAAGTAGTTGGCAATAAAAATATGTGTAAAATGTACTTCCAGATGTTAGATTGTATTTAGTTCAGGAATTGAAAAAAATCTACTATTTTATAATATTACTTTTATTTAATTTATTTATAGTGTATGTACTTAAATTATATAATTTAACTGTATATAATTTTACTTAAGCAGAAAACTATATGCCTGTATAGTTAAGTATAAGTTGCTTTAGTTGACATGAAAGCACTCAACATTACGATGAAAGCTCATTTGATTGCAATGAAAGTTCATTCGGTCACGATGAAAGCTCTATTTTTGATCTGAAATGTAAGCACAATAAAACAACTAATGGAACTAATTTTAATCCGTAAATTTAAAGCACGGTCACGAAGAAGTTATGTGGGATTAAGACGAAAGCTCTCTGGATTACAATGAAAGCTCGAAAGTAATAATGAAAGTTAAATTTTGATTTAAAATGAAAGCTTCTCAAAAAGTTAGAGCTTTTACGGAACTAAATGCATTAAAAAAGTTCTAACATTAGAATGAAAGTTCAATTTTTGATTTAAGAATGTTTATAATTTCATAAAGCTAAAACAAATTTCTTTATCAATCACGTTAAAAATGCATACATTAGCTCTGTTAGAAATTCCTTAGTATACTTATTTTAACTTCATACTTAAAGCTTAAGCTTAAGCTCGCGCTCAAACCACCTTATTTTTAGCACATTACTCAGGTCACTTGGAATATATGTTTAGTACATACATACATAAGTTTAGAAATATTAATTGCAGTTATTACAGTTATAGAACTTAGTTAAACAAATAAGTTGATTTATTTTTAAACACTATTGCAGAACAAGCTTAGGCGAAGTTTTAACGAGGCAGGAAAAATTGTTCGGAAGCTCAAATGAAACTGATGGAGTCCCGGAAATTCTTTATTGAAAGATCTATTGCTTATTTATTACAAAAATAATAGAATGGAGGCTACAAAAAAATTTAAAAACATAATCAATCTGCGGTTTTAAACTCCAACTATCATTAGATGCAGTGCTGAAGCATACCTTTAAGAGTCACAACAGGAATTTGGACCCTGAGTGTGTTTCGAAGATAATTATTGTAAAGCTAATGGTTAAGATGAGGTCTTGTCTTAGAGATTAAACGTGATTGAGGGAATTTTACGAACCCTCACAATAAATTTTGAATATGTAAGACTTTCCTACAACTCTGAAACCTCATTGAAATATGGAAAATCATGTTTGAACATTTTCAAAAGTCTTCTCCAAATGTCTCTTTTCTCACTCAGCGACACCGCTCATGCGCCTTAAATTCATCTGCAATATCACTTTCTTATATTTACTGTGTGCAACACCCACTAGTACCCCGCTTCTAACTTCACATATAGTAAATACTAAAATCATACAATAAATGTTAAATAAGTGTTCTCTCTATTTTGTTGTTTTTTTTTTAATGAATTACATAATAAATAAATAAAACTGCCATAGTATTTAATAGTGTACATGATGAGGAAATTACCACAAACAATAACAACAACAAAACACGCATAATTTTTAAATATCAGAATTAGTAGAAAACACGAAGTAAATAAAAACGAAAAGAAAAGATAAAATCTCAATAAATTATAAAAAATACTGAATAATTTTAAAACGAATAAATAATAAAGCAAAAAGCATAAACAACAGAAAAACCCCAATAATAAAAAAAATGAAACGAAAATATTTACGAAAATGTAAACTAAAGCAAAACACACAAAATTCTCCTCGTAGTGATATTGGTTTTTAGAAATTTCATAAGTGAATTGAACAGAAAATGAAGAAGTGAAAAAAGAAAATAATTAAAAATTAAATACTTAAAAAACAATTGGAAGGAGAAACTACTCAATAAAAAATCTATATAATAAAGTACGCAAACGTTGAATTGAGGATCAAGATACACTGCCATTATAAGTTTTCTCCTCAACTATTTTGTAATTATAGAGAACAAAGAAGATTTAGCGTAATAAATTGCGTAAAAATATGTGTAATTTAATAAGAACAACCAAATGTTTTTGTTGTTAGTACGCCCAGTTATGTAAGCTCATAAACAAAGCACAAATAGATGAAGTAGTTAAAGTAAAATTAAAAAATTATAAAAATTACAAAAAATAAATAAAATTAACACACAACAACTTATCACAAATAGTTTTCACATTTCCTTTTCACATCCACATTTGTTAACAAAGCGGCAAAACTAAAAATATAAAAAATGAAATAATTTATAAAATAAAATAATTTATAAAAAAATTATAAATAAAAAATGAATTAATAAAAAACTATAATAAATTACAACACACCACAATGAAAACATTTCCACCTTTACGGCAAACATCAAGCGTCGCACAGTGCAGCGAAAATTACGAACATTTCGAAATTCGTCGAACATAACCAAACAAAATTGTATGAAAATATGAAAAAAAGTAAATTGAAGTCAAACTATTGTACTTAATCATTGTTCAAAGCACAAATCCACATATGAAACATAAATAAATTGTGTAATATGCGAAATGTGAAATGAGAAATTGATAAAAAAGGGTGTGCGTAATTAGAAAATACAACTTGCACCGGCATTAAATTGAAAACGATATTTAAGCAGTTAATGCTTGTTAAATAAAAATAAATACATAACAAATGATAACTGTAGAAAATTGAAGATCATTATTAGAAATTACACAGAAGATTAGGGGCGGATGATATACAAAAACACACACAAAAACAAAAACAAAATCATTGGATGAAATGAAGGGGTGAGAGGGCAGTTGGTTTTGAAATAAAAAAAAATGTTTTTCTTTATTAAAAATAGCAATTATTATTTAATGTTTTTATAATCTCATTTTAATTTATATAAATTTAATTAAAATATTATATTTTAAAAATATTTAAATAATAATAAAATATTATTTTAAAGAATTCGATATTATTTTCTAATATATCATAATTTATTTATTTTAATTTTGCATAATATTTTAATTAATTAACATATTATTTATAATTTATATTTTTATTTTTAAAATTACTGTTTAGTTTATGAATATTAAAAAGCGTGTATTAATTAATAAACAAATTAATTTTAAAAAATTTAAATTTTTTTATGTAATTTTATTAATCCTAAAACAGTTTTCATTTAAATACACTAACAGATCATTAAAGCCTATTAACTAACTCGTTCACAATGAAAAAAAATATATATATAAAATATTTTTTGATTAAAAAAAAAAAAAAATATCAAAATATATTCTATAAATTTTTTTTATATAAAATATATTTTGATATTTTTTTTCATTTAAATTTCCAAACAATTTTTTGTTTTTATTTTATTTTCAAAAAATTAAATTTCTAAAATAAATTTTATTGGGTCGTTTAACTTATTGAGGGATTAATGAAAAAATTATAATTCTTAACATTTTTTTATTTCAAAATGATCGGGATAAAGCTTCGAAAAGGTTCTCGTTTAAGGTCATTTGATGAAATGACACACACATAAAATTTCGAATTAAATTTAATATTTATTGAACAAAAAAGCAAATATTTAACATTTCAATTGAGATTTTACACATCTAATAATTTTTCAAGAAGAAATAACATTCTGTATTACGGAAATTTTTTTAAACTTTTTAATGAGAAATCATGAAAAAAGCATAGAACAGTCAACTTTAAAACGATGAACTTGCATCAATTCGAACGTATATTTTACTCCAACAAATGTTCTCAAATGCCTCTCGCCTCACGAAGAAATCAATGTTTTAACACACGCACAGAACACAAAAACCTCCTCACAAACTCAAAACATAAAAATATTCTCTAAAAATCAGAAAAATAATAAAAGTCGCACTACGTCAAAACCAAAAAAACTAAAACAAAATAAAAACAAAATAAATTAACCCAACACACATTTCCAATCACTCACTAATCACTTACGAACCCATTCACAAGCTCACTTCCAAAGTAAATGCGTGAAAAAGCATTAAAATATTTTTTTTTGTTTTTTTTGTAGTTCATAAGCGCCGGTACACAAATAAAATTATAGAGAAAGAAAGAAAGCAAAAAAAAAATGTATATTATATAAAATAAGTAAAACTATAAATAAAGCAAGAAATAATAATAATAAAAAAATTGAGAAATCATAAAATGTTCCCAAAAACATAGAAAATTAATTTTTTTGCGGTATAAATGCAATCAGCTAAGTGAGGGGAGTTTAAAAATTAAGAGAAAGTTAAATTAAACATAAATTATAAAATGCGGAAATATTTGAAAATAAGTGGAGGCATAAAAATTCAGAAAAATAAATTGATTAACAAATAAATAAAATTAATTAAAATTCAAATTGGAAGTCTAAAAGTGTTGCATAAAACTGATTAGTGTATAAAAAAAGAATTAAATGAAATATTAAAACTAACATTATAAACACGCAAATCATTTTTATTAGCATAACACAAGGAGAAATGCGAAGCAGAGCGTAAAACACAAGCAAGTTGAGAAGAGAGAGTATATAAAAATATTAAAAATTAAATAAAATAAAATAAAATGCATTAGTTTATAAAGCTAGCGCAAAAACAACAACAAAAATGATTGCTAAAAGTAAATAAAATATTAAAATAAAAATTAAAAATAAAAAATAATAAAAACAACACACAACTAGCATATTATTGTAATTAAAAAAAAAAATAAAAAAAAATTGATCAATTAAATTGTTTTTATTAATTTTGTTACAAAATAAATGAAGGGCAAGCAGAAATATATGAAATAAATAATAATAATAATAGTAAGCGTAGCAAAGCAGCAGTACTTAGAAGCAGATAAAGTTCAAGTTAAAACCGCAAAACAAAAATAAAAAATTAAAAAATAATAAATAATAAAAAGGAAAAACAAGTTAAGTAAAGCATATAAGAGAGAAAGAAAGCGAGAAAGAGAGAGCGCGCGAAATATGATGAGTATAGTAATTTAATGAAATTAAAAAGAAATAAAAATAAATTAAAAATAAAAAATTTAAGAAATTGCATAAAAATTATATTAATTTAGTTGTAAGCATTATGATTATACTGATTATTATTATTACTATGATTATCATTATTATTAAAAAGAAAAAAACATTTAAAATGAATAATTATTTCCATTAATTGAAGTAAATAAAAAATATTATAAATAAATTGAAAACAAAAAAAAAACGCATAATTCGTACATGCAAACATACATACATACATAAGAGAATTTGAAAGAATTGCAGTAGTTTTCAAACCACAACAATAACAACAACGCGCTGACAACAAAAAATTACAAACGAGAACTGACTTTCATACACAGAACACACACAGGCAGGCAACTTGTTAGTATAATACAGCAACAACAACAAGCGTAAAATAAATACAATTAAGTAACACTAATTAACAATAAATAGGAAAACAATTGAATAACTAAAAATAAATAAAATGCGAGCAAACATACATACAAACATATATGGAAGGCAATTTTGCATTCAACGAACTTAATTAACATTGGACATACAGTTAGTCAGTCGGTCAGTCAAACAGTCAGTCAATCAAATAAGTCAGTGTAACAGACAGTCAGTCAAAGAAGCTACAATTCAGCACACACACACACAAACACACACACGACACAATTGAATTATACATGAGTATGTAAGAAATATCGCAAAATAATAAAAATTAATATTTACAAACACATACATACAAACATACATACGAACATAATTAAATAGTGAATGCGTTGCGTTGCGAGAGTTAATGATGAGAGATGCTATAACGAACGATGCTGAGTAGCAGACATGCATACAAGCATAAATTTCAAATTATGTATGATGTATGCAAAATGAAATGCAACAACAACAACAAGTATAAAAAATAAATACAAAATAATAAATAATAATAATAAATAAACAGTTTAAAACAGTGATGAGCAGCATAGATGAATAACAAATAACAAACGACAAGAACAACAACAAAAAACAAACAACAAAGTTATTTATGATGAAAAATAATAAAATGCAAAAAAATTACAAAAAAAAAAAATTAACATTGCAACAATTGTTTTAATTTTTTTGAGAGCTGAGAGCGGAGCTTTATGCATAAATATGTAGAAATAGAAATATATAGAAATTGCAATGTACTTACCACAAGTTGTTGTAGCAATGCTAGATACTGCGTAGTTTATTTTTCCAGGCTTTTTGAGTTTTGTTTGATTCTTCGGCAGCTCAGGAGCTTATTTGACAGTATTAATTGCCAAATGAAAAATGTTAGTAGGCATTAATACATAACAACAAACAGTTAACATTATTAATACAATTTTTTTGCGCTCAAATTTGATTCGCAAAAATTTAATGATAAACATTTTTAAGTACATTTATTTATTTTTCACTAAAACTATGAGATAGACGATGCAAAAATGGCATTTAACTATATTCTCTAAACAAAATTAAGCTAAAATTATATAAAATGCAAATACAGTTGAGCTTCCCTAACTCGAAGATCCATAAATCCATAAATCGAATTGAATTGGCAACAGCGTTTCATACAAATTTCCTTCCCTAACTCGAATTTCTCCATAATTCGAACTATTGAATTGGAAGAAGAAGTCAAAGTTCATACAAATTACCTTCTGTAACTCGGAAGCCCTTTCGACGTTTTTTTTGTGGAGTATGATGATTTGAGTTAGAGAAGTTCCACTGTATTTGAAAAGGCACAGCACATGACAAACAACAGTTGATCTCATTGTACATTTTTGGTTTCTTGAAAATTCGACAGCTAATGCGCACACGCCTTGCTGTTGCTTAATTAAGGCACCATTTGCGTTATTCTTGTACTTTATGCTTCTTGATCCAGTCGGGCTTTTTCAAGAACTTCTTTTTTCCCGCGGGTTTTTCAACACCCGTTTTAATTCTTGGTTTTGTTTTGGGTTTAATTCCAACTTCATCAACCAATGGTGTGTCGGGAGGTTTTGGTGCACTTGGTAACGCTGATATGGTGCTATAATTACAAATGAAAAATAAAAAATTACAATGAAATAAATGTCTCAAACGCAATAAGCACTACAAATATATCGCTTACTGATTATATTCTGCGGTTTTTGTTAGTGGCGGCAATTCTTTAACGCTTAAAGAATCGACTAATAGGCCCCAAAAATGATCGCTATGATATTTTAAAGTATGTAGGCCACGTAAACGACGCGGTAAATGTAAGCCGTATTGTAATGGAATGATTTTGCGGCGATTTTCCTCTGTAATATACACCAGGGTTGTTTTAGCACTTCAAAAAAATAAAGAAATTAATTTTCTACTCACGCAATTGCAACGTTTGCGCATTGTGAAAGAAGAAACAACTCTCGTAATCCCGACTAAAATTTGGTGTTACAATTAACAGCACATAATTACAGCGATCCTCCATGAGTTCGGTCACGGCATCGTGAAAGAAAGTGCCACCGAGCAGGTCACGATTCTTAAACACAAGCTGCAACAACAAATAAAATGATTAAATACAAAAGTAATGTCAGCTGGCATTTGTGACTTGCCTGGAAGTTATACTCAGTATACTTTTCTAATTTTTGTTGCATTTCATTGGCGTAATATTGATCCGAATCGGCGTACAATACGAAAGCATCATATTTTGTTAGTGGCAAGCCTCTGCGTAAACGCGCGGCATCCTGACGTGTTAGCGGATTCACTTCATCTAAGTATTTATCATCACCGCATTCTTCAGTCATTAGCTTCTGCGTTGGCATAGCTACATGCATTGCTTCCGGCACAGCAAGTTCCATTGGTGGTGCGGTTGGTTGAGCATTTGCAATTGTTAATATCGTAACACGTTCAATTAGAGATTCCACATCTGGTGGAGGACTTGGCGGTGGACTTGGTGAGCTTGAACTTGAACCACCATTGTCGTTTTCTTCATCATCGGTATTGTCGCAGCAAACATCGTCATTATTTTCATTGTTCACAGCTAAATGGTTTACACTACTCTGATTCGCACTAATTGACACAATCTCACATCTATGTGCGTCACTTGTTGCACTTGACCTTCTGCACTCAAAATTGCGTGCATCTTTTACTAAAATTAAATATTTTTTTAATAACCATTTTCCACGGGATATACTTTACTTACACAAAAACGTAAAGATATCGTCGCTCACATCCCAACGATCGATTTTAGAAAGAAAATGCAGCAAATTCAAACAAGTAGCCTCCGCCTGATGCCGCTGTGTCCATTGACTCAGCACCGTCTGCATCGGATCATCAGAGTTGTTATTACAGAAGTTACGCACTTTTGCCAGTTCGGCTATGCCACGCCAGTCACGATCATGTCCAGCATGTCTCAAAATCTTACGCACATTCAACATTTCCGAGAGCTTAACGCATGTTTCAGAACTCAACACTGAAAGTGGCGTTTCAGCGAGCAGGCGTCCTTCTTCACTATAAGTGAATGCTGGCACTTGCATAGAGAAGTATATGACATTTTCGGCATTTGTGCCCAGCACCATTTTAACCAATGATCAGCAATATGAACACTACTTAATGCGAGTAAAACATACAGCGAGTTCGTGTAGTTAGCTAAAAACAATATAAAGGTACTGTTACAAAAATTACTTTAGTTAAACAATAACGTTAATTAATAAAAGCTAATTTAGTGAAAAAGTGCGTTTATCACAACTAAATCATCACCTACCCTATCTGATACCGCCGTTCCATTCATCTACCTGTTGTTATTCTCACAAATACATTGTTTTAATTGAAATACTCAAGAGAGTTGTGCTATTAGTATGTCAATATGAAATGCAGCTGTAAATTGTGCGCTAAATTAAACGCGATATACAATAATAAACTTTTAAACAATCACTGCTGTTGAAACAATAATAAATGACAATTCGCATATGTGAAGCAATTACAACAAATTACCGGCACAAATGTTGTCAGCGCTCAGCACAGAGAGGGAGTTTTTTAAAAAAATTTAGATATGAAAATTATTACATTCAATTAATTTTTTTTTTGTGTGCGCCTTTTTTATATTTATAATATAATTTTGTTGTAAAATTAAACTCATGCAATATTTGGATTCTTAAACAAAATTTAAAATGCTCAGAAGTGTTAAAAATAAAAAAGTGGCAGGCCGTCATATTTTGCACAGGGTGATTACGATGACTAGATTCTGAAATTATTAAATATTTAAACAATTTCAGCGTAATTATTTGTTTTAAATGGTTTTTCTAAACTCAAACTGCATTTATATATAATTTGTATCATATTTTGCATTATTGAATAAATTTTTATATTAAAATCTGACTTATAAATAAATTGGGAAATGCTTGCGCGTATGGTTACATCCTGTGTATTTCCGGCATTTGTCAAAATCAAAACGGTACATCAGTGTTTTGCGCGCATCCGTCTTCTACGCAGGAAGAAAAGTATTTGATGTGAATTTAGTAAGAAAATAATTGTATTTGTATAAAATTGATTAGATATTAGAAGTTTTCCAAAATAAAGTGCTTTGTTTTATAAAAGTATTGTATTTATTGATGTGGTTTACAAAGGAAGAATGTTTTAAGGCATTCTGCCTTTAAGTGGCTGCAAAAAATTTCCAGCAAAGTAACCTCAATATTTTTGTATGTGAATAAAGTGGTTAATTCGTTGAAATAAATCGAGTTAAGTGGATTACTATCTCATATGATCCATTAATGCAGCTTCAAAAATATTATGGATAAATGTCTTTCGAGGAAACTGTGTTCCGGCTGCAGTTCTTTAGCGGATGTCGAAGATCTGTTTGCTTGTAAGTACATATAAATTAGCTATTCATTAATATTTATATATCTAAATTACTATTTTTTAATTGATTGAGGGATATAAAAAAGAAATTCGTTTGCAGACCATACAGAATAATCTTAACTGAGCCGTATAACCATAGCTATGCATACACATTTCCATAGAACATAGTATGGCTGAGATCTAGCGGTATTTAAGACATGCTGTCTATAAATATTTCTTATTAAAAATTTATACTTCATAATATTATTGTGTCAAACACCTACAAAAACTTATGTAGCTTTTAATTTCGTGGAATTCAGATCAAATATAATAGTGTGCCGCATCATCATTTCTCGATTAGTAAAAAATATTTTAACTAACCACTAACTTTCTCATTGGGACTACATCAATTTGTTTAAACATTCATAATGCTCCAGCCATTGCTATAATAAATTTTCCATAACAAAATCAATTGTATTCAAAACACATTTCTACTGTGAGTGTTCGAATTTGTTATTGGTTTCTACGATTTCATTCATGAAAACAATATATAATTAAGGTAATTATTTATTATTCCACTGCATTGCCAATGCAGAAACTAAACGAATGCATTGTGTTCACTGCAAACTAATTTTTTTATGAATCATAATTGATGAATATGCTAATGATAGCGTGGGTTTTTTTTTTTTGTTTTTGATAAGATTGCATATTGTCTTTATTCGTTGTCTTAAAATAGTACATTCTTTACGAATATGTATACATATATATAAATATAACTCTCTTAATAATTGTTTTATAAAGCACTTTATGGCTTGCTAATATGTTTGCAAATATTCAAACAGTTAATTTAACAGTTAAAATAATTATAATTGTAATGACACTGATTTGTGCAGCTATGTTTATAGAATCTTATAAATTCAATTATCCGATAGATATGTATGTACATGAGTGCGCGTGCTAAATTGTTCGCTAAATGTTGATGTTTGTTTGTGTTTTTGTGTGTGTTTGTATGAGCATTTGTGAGCGAAGTAAGAAATGCAACAAGTTGCTAAGGAATTATGTGTGGTGAGCACTGGAAAGCTTAAATGTATATTTGAAAAATATTTTAAAAGCGTTATTAGAAAGTGGCTGCGCGTCAAAATTGACCTTACAATTAGTAACAAACAACAAATAGACTGTATATAAAATAAACTAATTATAACGCACAATTACATCTTTTTTAATTTTTTTTTGTAAAAATACGACGACTGACTGTTTGAGCGGGTGAATAGCGCAGAAAGCGTGTAAAGCGCTTGAAATTTATATGTGTTTTGTGAGTGTTGGCTGCTTGTTATGTCACAGTTGCGTAGTTAAAACCAAGATTCGTACAATTAAATTAATACATAAATAATAATATACAATACACTATAACATAACAGTTTCTCAATTTTTTTGCTTGCATTTTTGTTACGTATTCATTGGTTTTGCTAAAGAATAATACATATACTCGTATAACGGATATTTTTTTATAAATACAATCTTAAAATCAATTTACAATTACTCAAACAAAAATAATAAAATAAAACAAATACAAATTACAATAAAAAAATACTACTATTCTGCTGTTTGTTGTAGTTTCGGACTACTGCGGCTAAACACCCGCTTGAGCACAGCTTTAATCGGTTTCTTTTTCTTCTTCTTCGTCTCATTACTTATGCTGAGATCACTCATGCTGACACTATTATCAACATTAACGCCAGCATTTAGCTGACTAGTAGAATGTGCATTACGCAAACCATTCACGACTTGACTTATGCGATTGTTGTTGTTATTGTGACTATAGACACTGTTGTGATGACGCAGGGATGAACGTTTGGTGAAATGATAACGTTGCTCCTTCTGTTGAAATACATCATCCTCCTCCTCTTCGGGTGTGTAAGCATGTCCGTTAATATTGATGCTCGGTATGGGTGAGGTGGGTGTGGTTACTGTAGTAGTGCGGGGGGTTGGTAAGCTTGTATAGCTCGTGTCGGATGATAGCTGCCTAATGGCGGGCAGGCTGTGGAAGTGAAAGAAAATATTTATATGTTAATATGAATTAATAAAGATAAAATAAGTAAATATTTAACTATCATACATATGTATATATGTATAGTAATAAGAGGTGTGATTAGGTGCTAGGCAAATATGTATAAAACAGTGCAGAATGCTTGACTTGTGTGTGCTCGAGCAGTTTATCTGATCGTGTGATAATAATTTACTTTATTGTACTACTATATACTATAAGTTGTTATAAAAAAGTTGAGAGCTCTGTTTTGTTTTTGCTAAAATTATTTGATTACTAGTTGTTGTTGTACTTATTTTAAGACACTTTAGGTATTGTTTTAACAGTTATCTGGTAAGAATTAGAGGTTATGATCGAGATTTTCGAATGCAAGGTTAGAAAAATTATCTACTTCGTTAGGATAAACCCAGAGACAGGCGAAATGGTAAAAGATTTGCCATAATTTTATAGGTTAGAGTAAATTAATTAACAAAATTTGGGGTTTTAAAGCTGAAATCATCTGCACTTACTTGTCAACTTCATTTAGGCCATATGGCGACGGGTCCGTGGCATTGTAAGAGCGTCGTATTGAGTCGCCAAGACGCGCCCAAAAGTCAAATAACGTTGTAGGCACTGGTGTGTACTTGAGGTGTGTGTATATTTTCAAGGCACGTGGTATAACAACCGAATCTTCATAAATAAGCGGTATGATCTTGCGCGTATTATTCTCTGTGTAACCCCAAAAAAAAAAACGGCAAAAGAAAAATGTAATTAAATTATTATAAATGAAATTTTAATTTATTATTAGCAACAAATGCACTCACGTATTTGCAGCGCGTGTGTGTAATTCATCAAAAATTGATTCTCTGGACTATCGAGAAATTCTTTTGTTAAGATCACAAGTAAGTAGCGGCAACGCTCCTCGATCAGTTGCGTCAATGCAACATGCGTGAACGGTACGCCACCGAGTAGATCACGATTCTTGAAGCATAACTGCAATGCAAATAAAGAAATATTTGGTTAAAAAATATTTTTTTTATAAATTTTGTAAATAATTTACACAACACACATACCTTGAAATTGTATTTCTCATTTTCTTCGAATTTGGTTTGTATTTCGGCGGCCTGTTCAATATCCGCATCGGCGAATAGCACGAATGCGTCATACTGTTGTGGCGGCAGTCCTTTTTGGGCGAGTATCACATCGTCACGTGTCAATATGGTCATAGTTGGGTCGCTGCCATTGCCGTTGCAAACATCGTTGCCATTAACACCGTTACTGACACCGTTGCTAACACCATTGCTGCTCGGTATAAACGGTGACGCTGGATTCGACCAAAATGTGGCCGCCGAAGATGTAGCGTCGGTTGTATCGTTGGCGATTAACGATTTTTGTCGCAATTTTATGGCATACCTTTTAGCATCCTCAACTGTAAGTAAAAGCAAGTAGTAGAAGTTAATGCATTAGCCAGAGAATTAATTATCAATAATTTCTGCAAACAAATTGGTATTATGAGCGGTACTTAATCAATTCGTAGAAGTTATCATAAATAAAGTGGGAACCCCCCACTTTATTTAAGAGTAAATAACAATAATTTTATTTGTAAATTATCTGGTTTGACAGCTGGTTTGATGTCATTTGCAGAAGGTACTCTCGAACGGGTTTATATTGAGACAATAAACTTCTTATATGAAAATCAAATATATATTTTGTCTTAAAGCATATCACAAACCTCTAAAGTAAGCATATGCGTAGGTTCTACGCTTTTTGGACCTTAAAAGTAGAAGAATTTCGCTTTTTGGCCCACATCCAGCTCAAAGAACTTATAAACGAACTCTGTAACTCAATCAAAAAAAACTTTTTTGTACTCGCTAGGGAAAATAGTGAGGTTAGGTTAGGTTTCGCGGCTGTTCCTGCGACAGGGATCACAGGAATCCTACTTGAACTGTTCTATGCAGACAACTATGACAAATTGAGTTCGTCGTTTGCGGATTTTAAGTGCTAATAAACTATAATACAGGAAAATTTGATCATTTTATTTTTCATACTTTTTAAATTTATAGGACTATCTCTATTATTCCTAATGTCTTTTTAGTCTGAGAAAAAAAAAGATCACTGAGGGATAGATTCGGATAATACTGTGACTGTTGGACCACGGAAATTATGCAGAATCTCAGAATAATTTTTCTTCAAAATCGATTTTTTCCTTACTATCTTATTCGTCGTCATTACACAATTTGCTTATTTCCAAAAATAAAGAATTTATGACATTGATAGCATATATTTCGGCGTACGCATCGGCAGCTGAGCAACCACCTGTGAGCAGCAGCTGCTTAACTATCTATAAATACCTGTGCCATATAAATAATGCCAAAAAAATACTTTATAAAATATTTTATACTCAACATAGAGTGCAATAAATATTATATTCGCTTACAATTATACGTACTGCCACATAAGGCAATCAAATTGTGCTTAGTGCTTGAAATTATGATGGATTAGCACACGTGACAACCGATTAGGTAGGTTTGTATGTATGCATGATTTTTGCGCGGCTCATTATAGGCCATTGGCCATATACACTGCATACGATAAGTATGTATACAATTAATTACATGTAAGTATAACAAAAATATATATAAAATATTAGTTAACTTTAATAATTTTTTTTGTTGTTTTTAGCTGCCGGTGTGTTCACTGTTGTGTATATATGTATGTATGTATATTGCTGATGGGCACTTTATAAAAAAAAAATATTACGCTGCTTATCGGCACATATTGTTTGGCCTTGTGAGTAGCACATGACGCTGATGAGCGTTCTTCAATTGCTCCCTGTGTGTGTGTAAAGTACATTGATTAGCATTCTAATGCGCGAAATACATACTTACAAACCAACACATGACTATCACATTTATATTGCAATAACACTTTATGGACCTTTTTTGATATTTACCTCTTCTAATTTGGCATTCATAATCGATGACTGTCAGTCAAAAACGAAAAAAAATTACACATTTTGTTTATTCATATTAAATTGTATGTATGCATGTACGTGTGCATTTAATTGTTGCTTGTGAATTCGTTCACACTCATCTGACAATATCAACTTTTGCTGCCGCAGGCAATGCATATGTTTACACTGGCAGTCATTCACACGTAGAACTGAGTGTGCGCACCTACAGTGGCTGTGATAAGTAAGCGGACGAACTTGATATTACGTTATATGATATTTTTTTGTTCTTAAGTGAAAAATGTTTCAATGGAAACCTTAAATAAGAGTCTGAATTTTAAATTTATTTCCATAAAAGCAGCTTAGGATTGCATTTACAGAGATTTTATTACATTTACATAAAGCTCTGTTATTCGTAACCGACAATTGAGGCTCTCGGAAACATATTTAGATTTTTAACGAGGATCTTAGAATGGATTAGAGTATCCTGTTATAAATATTTTGGTAAAAATTTATATCCTCCTTAAAATCTATACTAAACTGTGGATATTTCAAGGGTTCAAGCTTCTTAGGATTAAACGAATAAATAATTTTTGCTCTCTTTTGGTGTTTCAAATCAAATTTGTTGAATTTTATTTTACTTTAGAAGATGAACTTCTCTAACTCGAATCACCATAATCCACAAAAACACTTCGAGTTATAGAACTTTCATTACAATATAGAACTTTTCAAAAAGGTGTAAAGTATACATATGTAGTTTTATACAGTTTTATTTAATTATGTCGCATAGAGTTTTAACATACGTTAAACATGTATTCTGTAATTTTGTTGGTTGCAGTTTGCTATTGATTGGCTCTTAACGTCTGTATCCCATGCCTTTGTTACATGATTTATGCAATCCTTACCCCTATGGGTTTTGTAGCGTAAAAAATGGCCTATTTTCAATATTTTTCTTTTCATGTAAAAAATTATTTATTTAATTTAAACTTTTTCCCGTCTTGTAGATACATATTTAAAGAATAATTTCTCAAATTTTCAAAAAAAAAAAAAAAATCCTCCATTGCGACATCATTTCTGGTGACCCCTCGGAAAAAAGGTGCGTCCGCGTTGTCAGCATAACTCCTGACAGGATCATCCAAATTGAACGAAGGAAAGACAAAAAAAATGAAAATTGGAACATTGTTCCAAAAAATAAAAATTTCGCTCAAATTTGCTTGACGTTTTGTTTTTTTTTTTTTTTTAAATAGTTGTGATTGAAAAAAAAAAAAGAAAATCAAATCCTACGTTCAACCAGTACGAGTTAATTGTATCGTGTTCGAACACCTGTTCAAAATTTCATCAAGATCGGTTGAGTAGCACACCTTCCAAAGGCTGTATCTCGGAAACTATTATTCGGATCGACTTAAAAATTTAGGACAGTATTCTTGAGATGTTGTAGAAATGAATAAGCAAAAAAAAAAACAAAAATAAATCGATTTTTTTAATCCAAGAAACCCATGTAACCTCTTAAGTGTAATATCATATTTTTTGTTTGCCTCCGTACGATATAGAGAGATTCTTTTAAAATTCTCTTTCGATAGTATAATTTTAAATTTTGTATTATGCCCTTGTCGAAAACTTCGATTTATGGAAGGAAATTTGTATGGAATTTGGCTTTCAATGCCACTTCAAGAGTTCGAGTTATGGAAGCTCCACTGTATTTTCAACTCGACGACGGCGTTTTCTACTGAGATAAGATATAAGCAGCTGAATTACTACTAGATAGGAGTTACCATGTATTTTAGCAGAGGATCTGTAACACATTTGAAGAGATTCTCAAATAAAACATTTTTGCTAAAGTTCTATTTGGGCTCAAATGATCTTAAATATTTGACTCGATAGTGTACTTTTTAAACCAAATTCCTTTTTTTACATAATTTTTCCAGACTTTATATTTTCAAAATTTTTTCTCTCACTTGTCCGCTTTTTCATTGCAGCCACTGTATGCATTTTCCTACTATAAACTTAACAGCTACTGCACGCAGATTTATTGTTGTTGTTGCTCTTGCACAAATAAACAGTTTTTTCGCTATTAAAAAACGTATAGTGTGCTTTGCGGAATGCGAAAGTGGGGTTTTTTGCACAATTAAAAAGAAGAATTTCATTTTCGAAAAAAAAAAAAAATAAAAAGAAAAACGTTTGAGAAAAATAATAGCAACACATTTTTGCCAGGCGAACAAAACCATGAAGCACTTACACTTACACACTTATACATACAGAAACAGAACTTAACAGATAGACAACACGCTAACGGCGTTCCAGCGCTAATGACTACCACCCACCCCCCCTACACACACACTGCGACAAAAGTATGCGCAAGTGTGTTTATGCGCAGTTCATGAAAAACTGCTGTGCAAATACTTGGTAACAACAAAAGTTTAGCGAAAACTAGAAAAAAATTAAAAATAATTGCTTTGAAAATTTAACGGCACTGTGGCTCTGGATTTGCGTGTTGCCATTTGCCATTTCATTTAATTTAATTTAGTATTTCCTCGTAAATTTCTAACTATCAGCTAAGATCAATATTTAACCAAAGTAGTCATTATACATTCACACAAACTCACACATAAATAACTGTATTTACAACTGCATGTGTATTTGTAAGTGTGTAAACATTCGCATGATTTCGTCGTGTTATATCACACAACACGCGCCATTGAAATTGCACTTCATTGTGATTTTTCCCGACAATTTGCGCTAATTAATCGCCGATTGTGGAGTTCAATATGCAATAAAGCTCCGTTGCGCCGTCGCTGCTCATTATTTTGACGAGTCGTCAATAAAGCGAAATGCCAGCTAACAAATGACTATATAAAAAGGTGTTTAATAACGCCGGCAAAAGGAAGCGAGTGTGAACAATGAAAAATAATACAACAAAAAAGTAAATTAAATAAAATGAAAAAAAAAAAACAATGTCGGGCAAGAGGAAAATTCCATGACATTTCGTACACAAATTAATTAGCGCCTAATTAGTTGATATACAAATGTGCGCTGCGCTTAATAAATAGTGCACAGTTAACAAAAGGTATATTAGCCGAGTGTGGCAGCATGGCTTTTTAATTTAGTTATTATGTAACATACGCAAATAAGTTGGTTGCGAAAACAAGTAGACACAATTTTGTGTTAATTAATTAGCGCGAATTGTTGCTAATTTACGAGCAACGAATTCGTGAAACAGAACATTTTGTTTTGAAGAACTCTTTTGTTTCGTTTTTTTTTTAATTACAGCACTTCTAAGAGCCTTAATAAACTACCTTTAGCTTACAAATTTACTTAGCTGAGCATTTTTAATGTCTTTAAAAGGCAAACCAATTTTTAGCCGAGTACAAACCTTTAAAACCATGTCTTATCATTTGTGCCAATTTCAATCAAATATCTTTTTAAACTATTTAAATTTCAACCAAAGTGGCAACGTCCTAAAGGTCAAATTATTTAATTATAATATTATATTTTTCATATAGCACCCATTCCATACCCATATTGCACTTTTTTTAGTTTTAAATTTAATTATTAAGCATTTCGAAATGTAATATTGTTGGCAACCCTGTTTCAGCTTTTAATAAAACGAAAATCTCTAAAAAAGTTTCAAGTATTATGACCATACTACACTTATTTTTAACATGTATTCATAAAATATATATGTATTTTGGCAAACAGGTGGCAACTCTGTAAATTAACTTTATAAATTATAATAAATATTTATATATATATATCTTTCGCCAGACAATTTAATTTTTATAATGTTTATATCAAATTTTTAATTAACAAGTACGGAAAGGCTAAGTTCGGTTGTAACCGAACATTTTATACTCTCGCAATTCATTGAAGAAATTTTATTAAGATAACGCACAAATTTACCCATAAATTCGGCGTAAAGTTTAATAGAATAACGAAAATCGTCATATACATATAGATATGAGGGCTGAGGTAATTCCTGAACCGATTTCATTCAATTTCACCAGCAAGGTACACTATATCCAATACTATACGCTCACTTAATTTTGCTAAGATATATTACATATTAACCAATACATATATGCGTAATAAAGCCCAACGAATTTTTGAAAAACCTATAATTATGTATATGGGAGCTAGGAGATGTTGTGACCCGATTTTAATAATATTTGGAACAGAGACACACTATTGGAAGAAAACAATTTTCTCTGAATTACATTAAATTAGTTGAGAGATTTACCCATATTTTCGGTTAAAATGTAACCTTAGGCGCTGAGTTAAACATTTTCGATATCTGGGGCCTTGAAAAGTTATAGTCCATTTTCGACAATTTTTTCATAAGTGATGCCACAGATCATATACTGTATTTGTGTAAAGTTTTATTTCGCTATCATCATTGGTTCCTAATGTATATATTATAAAGTGAACAAATCAAAAGAATTCAAAATTGAGTTATAAAGAAAGTAGTCGTGGTTGTGAACCGATTTCAACCATTTTCCACACATGTCATAAGGGTGTCAATAAAATATTATATACCGAATCTGTTGAGTAGTTCCTGAGATATGGTTTTTGACCCATAAGTGGGCGATGCCACGCCCATTTTCCATTTTGTGAAAAGATCAGATCAGCAGCTTTTGTGTTTCTGACGTTTATCGTTAGTGAGTTAACGCAATTTTAGTCATTTTCAACCTAACCATTGTATGGGAGGTGGGCGTGGTTATTATCCGATTTCTTTCATTTTTGGACTGTATAAGGAAACGGCTAAAAGAAACGACTGCAGAAAGTTTGGTTTATATAGCTTTATTGGTTTGCAGATATATACAAAAAACATATTTGGGGGCGGGGTCACGCCCACTTTTCCAAAAAAATTACATTCAAATTTATTTATGGCTTAGTTATAGCTCTTTATGTGTTTTTGGTTATCGCCATTTTGTGGGCGTGGCAGTGGTCCTATTCCGCCTATCTTCGACTTAACCTTCTTATGGTGCCAAGGAACACGTGTTCCAAGTTTCAGTAAGATATCTCAATTTTTACTCAAGTTACAGCTTGCACGGACGGACAGACGGACAGACGGACGGACGGACAGACAGACATCACCCTAATCACTTTGGTATATCTAACCCTTTATCTAACTCGTTTAGTTTTAGGACTTACAAACAACCGTTATGTGGACAAAACTATAATACTCTCTTTAGCTCTTTTGTTGCGAGAGTATAAAAATGTGTAGCAACCCTTTTACAATCTGCTGAACCCTAAAATCTTCAAAAAATTCAGTTTTCAAAATTAGAAAATGAATTCCAAAAACAAAAGAGCCGAACCGATTTTAAGTTGTAGACCAATACCTTAATTTCAATCTAAGCTTCCTCTTCATAACTCAAAAACTAACTGCGTTATATTATGCAAAGCGCCAATAAATAGACTATCAGCAGAAAACTCAGTCAACATCACCTGGGTACCTGGTCATATAGGTATAGAAGGAAATGAAAAGGCGGATGAGTTGGCCCGAACAGGCGCAGCTGGAAACGCAGTTCCCTTGAACTGCATCAGACCTTTCAGTTCATTCAAGCACTGCCTAAAGCACTGGATGCTAGGGGAACGTCTGAGGTCTTGTAATATTTGCAACACGGGTCGTATCACAAAACTAATATGGGGTATTGTTGACAATGGACAGACCAAAAAAACTTCTTATTCTGAGCAAAAGAGAACTAAGCTGTATCACAGGTGTGATCACGGGGCCACCTGCCGAGACTTGGTTTAGTGGAATTGGCAGAATTCAGGGCGTGCGCGGAGTATGACGAGACGCTAGAGCAGTAGCTTTGCGAATGCCCAGTTTTTAGTCGGTTAAGAAGAGACACCTTCCACGGCTCCCAATACTATAACCTAAGAGAAATTGGGCATCAGGGATGGAAAAAACCTAGAAGTTTTGTCAAATCGATCGAGTTCTTTAGTTGACGCTTATCACAGTACCTCTGGGGAGCATAATGGGCTTAAGTGCGTCCGCTCGCGGTCAGGTTCACTTTGCCTCCCTTTTCAACCAACCAACCAAATTGAACTTTACAATTTAGTAGGGAAGCATCTACTTTAATGTTACCTTAAAAAGAAATTAATTTTTACTTTCCAGTACGAGTTGACTCACTTACTTTCAATTAAAATATGTTCATTAATTAATTGTTTTTGAAAAAAAAAACTGGTTACTGATTACTTCAGAGAGATGATCAACGGATTTCCACAATACTTAAAATTCGAAGATTTATAAGTATATTTTTTATATATTTTATATATGTATATATGAGGACTTCCTATTGTGCCAACAAAAAAAAAAAAATAAATAAAAAATTTTTATTGAAATAAAATCATAAAACAACAGTTATTGACACCGCTAACTGTGCAAAGCCATTAAACACAGTGGTATGTGCAACAATATGTGTGAAACAAATTTACTTATTTCTTAAATTATTATTATATAATTAATTTTACACATAAACATATGAAAATATATAAACAATTGGGTTTTTGTGCATAAATTTTTGAGCAATTAGCTGCACATTGCAAATTATTTTTTTAAGTAGGATTGCTAAATAAAGTATTTTTATAAAGAAAAAATAATAATAATAAAAAAAAAAACAATAAAAAATCAAATATATAAAAAACAAAAATAAAAAAGAAATAAAAATCAAAAAGAAATTTAATATTATTTAACAACAACAGACAATGAAAAAGACAGACGAATGTGCATAAAAAGGAAATAAAGAAATTAAATAATTTTTTATTGAACAAGTTTTGGTCGAAACCTTCAAAGCGGCGCTGCGAAGTGTTATTAAGTAGATTTTTAGTATCACAAAAAAAAAAAAAAAAAAAAATAATAATAAATAAATATATGTGTGTGATTGTGTGTTTGACTGCATTCGATTTCAGCTTTTTAATGCATTTTTCGCTGGCGATTGCTTTTCATATTCAAATGTGAGTATGCGTGACCTTATGCGGGAATTTCTTTGAACAAACTCCATTTTTTCGCTAATCGTTTTATAGAAATACAACAACAACACATGACAAAGAAAAAAACAAGAAAAAAAACAAAAACGAAAACAAAAGTGCAGCAGACAAAATGACAAATATTGTTGAGACTAAGTGCATAGGTATACAGGTGAGACATACATACATACATGTGTTTGTATGTACTATATGTATGTCATGCTGTTACCTGTTTACTTAAGTCCATATTATACATATATGTTTGTATGTTTTTGGAATACTGATTTCCGTAACGCTTAAAAATTTCTAGTTATTTAAATTCACGTGCGCATTTGTTGACTAACAACAACAGAAACAACGTCAGTACAATTGTAGCAACCAAACAAAAAAAAAAAAAAAACTGAAGAAACGTAAACAAAACAAAAACAAAAACAAAGAAATGGTGGTTTGAGACGAAAAACCCCCGGTAGCTTAATGACATATCTAGTCGCCGAATATTTTTAGATTTACATAAAATTAACTAGTTTTTTTCTAAGCAATTTGTTTTCTATGTTAATTGGAATACATTATAAATTCATCGATAATAAATTATTGCTGACAAAATTATTAATTATGTTCCGGTTTTTAATTTATTTTTTTTTTAGTCTCACTTCCTTCCTATTAAAATAGTGCTAGTGAACTACATTAAAAAAAACATATTTTTGCGAATTCGTTATGAAACAGAGTTGCCATATTCAACTAGAAAAAATTAAAAATTATGAAAATATGAAAGGATTTTTTTTATGAATCATTACATGACTTTAAAATAGAGTAAATAATTATTTTTTCCGGATATGAAAAGGGTATATTAAGAGATAGAGAGGGAGAGCGAGAGAGATAGTGCGAGTGAGAAAGAGAGGGAGAAATAACAAAAACGAACACAGAGATATGTATGTCTAGTGAAAAAAGAGAAATGTTGCAATTAAAGAGAGAGAGAGAATTATCGTAAGAGAGGTAAAAAGTGTAGTAAGACACAGAAAGTGACTAGGGGAGAGAGAATAATAAGAATAAAGTTTAAAATTAAAAGAGATAGACATTTAGATAGAGAGAGAGAGAGGGACAGAGTAATCGAACTAAAGAATAGAGAGGGAAAAGTGTAGTAAGGCACTACAAGTGAGTGAGGAAAAGAGAGAGAGAGAGATGCCAAGAAAATGTTTTGATATTACTTAGAAAGCGTGCGGTTTATGAGATGAAAGAAAGAGAGCAGCTCATCGTAAAAAGTGTGCTTAAGCTCATACTCAATTTAAGCACTGACTTATTGGAAGTTAAGTCAAATCCTCACTTCATAACGATCATGGTCTTAATGTTGGCAAATAAATTAATTGTTAGAAATGTAAGGTCGGAAGAATGTAGTCGAATTTCAAATCACTTTGTGGTAATTGTTTTCTTGTTCTCTGAAAATAAGGATGTACTTGTGTTGGAAAGTCCGTGTTCATGCTGGTTAACTTTTATTGCGACAACTTTAAATTTGTCAATGGATCAAAAGGTTATAACAAAATCACTGAAAATCTCCTACTCGGTCAACCCACTTTAACTTGTTCTCAATTGCCGATAACTACCAACAAAAGTAACGCTGTGTAAACACAGCCTAAATCTAAAAGCTTCTGTTGCCAATTCAACTCTATAATTCAAATAAAACTCCAAAAATATGTGTAAAATTTGCGCAAAAACGAGAAAAAATTTAACAAATCAAATTTATGTTACTAAATATAGTGTTGAAGGCTAACATTGGCGATTTCTTTATATCATTATTTTTAGCCAAACTATGGACGGCAACTGTATGTATGTATAGTATGTATTCAGGCACATGTGATAACTTCTAATACAACATTCTGTCAAATCATGATCCATTGTATTGTGAATTGCAGGCCGCAAAGCCAAGCTTGAATTTTATTTTTTTTTTATCAACAAAAAAGCTTGTACAAACAAACAAGCCAGTCTCGTGTTTGTATACAAAACAATTTAGTCGCAAATGTTAACAATTTGGTCATGTTATTGTTGTTGAATTGAAGAATGTGATTAGACCATGACCGACGTAAGAAGCTGAGTTTGGACGCATATTTAAACGGCGCGAATGAATAAACCAAACTCGATTGTGTCGTCTGATGACGCTGGGGATGTACTATTGTAGATACAGCGAAATGTGTGTTAAATGGTAAATAATATTTGATTTCTATGAAGCGCCGCTTTGCTTCTATGAAGGGTAAACTAAGACTAAGAACTCAGCCCAAATCTGTGCACGTACCCACCTCTTCGCCACCTCGGTACCCAATCGCGTATTAGCATTATTTATTATTACGACACGTAATTGATTTCACAAATTATTATCAAACAGGTATTCGTTCGTTTATGAACGTTATGAAAATCAGTGGTTGATAAGATCTAGCTTTATTGCAATTGTTTGCGTTGAAATAATAAACGTGATGGCAAAGTACGTTAAAAATAAATTTTATAGTCGATCGCAAGTTTCATATGGGTGTGTGTATGTATGTGGATGTCTATAATTATGACCATAAAATATGCAATTAAATATATAATATTGCTTTTTTGCGTCATATTAATGGCAGACACAGGTTATTGTAATGAGCATATTTATCATATTGTGTCACAGCGATGAGCAGGTTGTGACAGAATTGTAAAGCTGGTAAAGAACATGAGAATTGCATGTAAGATATGTGGTGGGGAGGCGTTCTGGTGATAGGAAAAAAACTTGTTATTATATGGTGGCTTGTGTAAGAACTATTAGGTAACTTGTTGTTTTAGTGGAGATTCCCATACCACCTACGACATATAGCGAAATCGTTCAACAATAGCACCGAGTTAACCTTCTTCTTTTGTAAACAAGTGGCACAAGAAAATTCGGTCGATAATTCACTTTAATTGTTTATAGAAGTTGTTTTATGGAAGGTGGCTAGTCTCAACTGACTTTTCAGTGGTGTAACCTGTTTTCTTAATTTCCAAGATTTTAGTAAAAGTTTCTGGTTCTAACCCACGATTGAGCTACTCAATATCTGCCTTTAAGACTTGATTCGTTAATATATAAGTCTATCCTTTGTAGTATCTTTTAAAAAGACTAAGTCTAAATCTAATCTAAATTTACCAAACTTATGTCTACTTGAAGTGCTATCTTGCTGAGCCCATCTGATGACTTTTCGAACAAAACTGTTCTAATGATGCCCTAACCTCAAAATTTGCATAAGATTATCAGTGTATGAGACTAATAGTATGTTTACATATGAAAATAATCTCGTTCAATAATCTAATCGTTTACATATAGCCAAATGAGATTATCAATTGTCAAATATGTTGTATTTGTTGTTGTATTACACATCTTTCTCTCGCTGTCGATCATTTTTGTTTACATTTTCATTTGACATTATCGATAAAACTAGCAATAACACCGAAAATCTAGTTGTTTAAAACGAGATAATTTTATAATCTCGTATTATCAAGAAAAAAAATTTGTATGGGAAATCTCGTTTCTTAATTACAGATTATCGAGTTAAGCTCGTAAATGAAGGTAATCTCGTTATATGTAAACATAGTATTAGATATGTTTCCATAATAACAAGATTAAGACAAAAAACTATGCATACGGATCACTCCACACAGTTGGAGTCAAATCTGTTGGCAAGGCGAGGTAGAACTATAGGTTTCCAACAGAAGACATATATGCGGTGCATATTTAACGTGTTGGAATCTTTGATTTTAACGAGTACAAGTGGTGAATTTGAATTTTCTACAGATTTCTTCAATATATTATTCATCTTTATGAACCACATCTCTCGAAACGGACTAGCTCTAATTGCAAGATATGTTACGACATCCGATTGAGGTTTCGATACCCAAGATTTCCACGCAACTACATAATTGTAATAGTAATGGAACCAAGAAGCCGTGCAACCAAGGACTCGGAACCATTGACGTCATAAAGAAGATAATTTTGTGACTTGTCTTCAAACATTGAGCTTAGATAACGGAAACTAGCATATATTCTTGGACAGATAACATACTCAGTTCACTTATTTGGCCTCTTCACGCCTGGTGTTGAGTGTTATTTACAGTACAGTACGAATGTAATGCAACGGAAGAGCTAAAATTCTAGCAAAAAGCGAAATCTTTACGAAATCAAGAACTAGCACCACATATTGCGTCAAATTACGAAGGAAAAATGGAAAATTCTGGATACAAACAAAAAATAAAATCGGCACAATGTAAGAGCCGTAAAAACACTTGCTGCACATTGCCGATCATTAAATATTTTGACAACTTTGAGCAACTGCTGCGCACGCTGCTGGCATACAAATGGACGTAGAACAAAAGAGCCTCAAAATAAAAAAAAATCGGTTGTTTATGCGTGCTGATGTGTGTGTTGGTATGAGTGACAACGCCGAAGGGTTGATGGACTTTTCGCACAACCTGGCCTGCTAGCCGCCAAATTACGTCAAAACTCGCCCAACCAGCCAGTGACGGCGAGCGGCAGCTGTTTTAACACGGCAAGCAGCTAGAGAAGGCAGGTGAAATGACGGGGAACAGGTGTAGGGAACTGGGCTAATTTAGTTTTTGCAAATAAACAATTAAACGAATTATTGACTCACGATGCGCGAGCGGGTGAGTTGGAGAGCGAACAAACCAAAGCTAGAACAAAAGCGTGAATAAGCAAAACATGTTTAATTAATGTATGAGCGGTATTTATGTATATATGTATGTGTGTGTGTGTGTGTGTTTGTATATGTATATGTATGGAAATTGCTTAGTATTTTGCACTTAACCGCTTGTTAGTTGTTGCTATTTCAATTGGTTATGAGCGCTTTCAAGTGCGCTAAATATATATGTATGCCTGGCTGTGTGTATATATGTATGTATATGTTTGTATGTGTGCTTGTGTATGTAAAAAATATATAGCTAGAGCTGCAAATCAAAAGTGCACGGATGTTGCGAATTTTCAGCAGAAATTTTATGTTATTTTTACGCGCGCAATTGCCGCTGTCTAGTATCCATTGTTGCCTATAATTTGTTTTGTTGTTGTTTTTGCTCTTATTGTTATTGTTATTGTTATGTGTTTTTTTTCAGTTTTAGTCTTTTGCTTAAAATTTTTATTGTTTTTGTTTTTAGTCAACTTTTATTTGTTTATATTCACGTTCCGGTATAGAAATATACATACATATGTAAGTACAGGCGGGTGTATGTAAATGTGTATTTATGTATATAAATAAGTATGATCTTCAACTCGTGCACGCTTGTTTATGCATTTTACTGAGCACATCTGTATGTAATATATAAATAGATTAGAGCATATACTAAATGTACATATATATATATGTATGTATGTATGAATGTGTGCGTTGTTGTTGTTGTAAAATATATTGCGTGTGCACTGATTTTAACACTTTTGCCTTTGTTTTTAGCTTTGGGGGGTTTTATATGTTTTATTGACTGTCTGCCTCAATTTAATAGCTTGAGTTGAGCAAATCTCGGCTGTTCCATATAATTCGCTCTATCAACATGATTTGTCGTCAGCAACGTAGCGCAGCAAAACAAGTGCATAAACACACAAAGAAGCATATACACCGATTTCTATATAGTATATGCACTTCATTTGTTGCCATCGGCTGGTCAATTTGACGCAGTATAAACAATTACAAATCAGTCAATGTCATTGGTGGACAATAACAATAACAAAAGCAGCAACAGCAAAAATAACAACAACAACACTAACAGCAGCAGCAGCAACCAAATATCGACAATAACAATAACGTAAAGCATTTTAAATACACAAAATTCATGTACTTTATAGGTGTATGAATGTTTGTAATGAAACAAAAAAAAAAAATAATGTGCGCCATTGTACATTTGCACTACAGGCATATGCAAAATACAATAAGCTACAAAATGCTGACATACAAACACACTTCCATGTATATATGTATGTATGTGTGTACCCACGTGTAAGCGCCGTATGTTAATGCGCGCAAAATTGTTTGATGGAATTATTTTATTGCGAAAAGTTCGGAGAAAGTGGCTGACGCAAGGAAATTTATATGTGTGTGCTTCGCTTATAAACTTTAGGGCATAAAAACTACATTCATCCACATTCATGTATGTGTGTGTGTCTGTACAAATTTTTAATTTATTGCACAAAGCAGTATTGAATAATATTGCGAACACATGTAAGTAGCACACAAATACATATGTGCATGTATGCACACTAACAATGATGTGCAAAATATTGGCAGTGCAGATTTTCAATAACTTTGGTCGCCAATCGCGCCAATGTTGCCACTCAAAAAAATATAAAAATTAGTCCTAGCCAAAATGTATTCATTTCCTTGAAAAATTTCGTACAACAAAATATGTCCACAATAATTTTGACCAACAGTGTTGCCACCTAATATTATTTCCAAACTAACTTTTAACATATTAAATTCAAAATTATTCTCTACTCAGTGTTGGATAACATAAGTTCTTTGCTGAAATTTATACATTTCGCTTGGTTCATCATAATTGCGCCAAATAGTACTGTCACTTAAGGGTTTATATAGGTTGAAGTCTTAAGAATGTCATCTAAAATTTTTATAGAGATTTAAGAAGTAGAAGTGAAGTTATGGCGTTTTGCATCTTGCTCCGCCGTTGCGGTGACTTGGATTGCCGAAAGAGTTTTCAACCGATTTCATTTTTTGTTTCAAACTCTTCGTACTTTATTTTCAGAGTCTTTAAAAATTTTAATTTTTTCGCTTACATTTTAATATCAATGTTATGAATTTTTCAATACATTTTATCAGATAAAAAAGGAACCTTTTTGAGAAAATCGTCCCCGTTTGCAGAAAAATTGTTTCTCACTTGAGTGAAAAAAACGCGTTTTGCGTCATAACTTTGACAATTCTTAGTATTTTTATGTTCTAGAGCTAATTTTACAGAGTAGACATTGTACTATACAAGACGTGTACCAGGTATTCAATAAAATATGACTGCATGCCTCTAAAGGAAATCAAAATTTTCCACTTTTTCCCGCACCTATATAACCCCAGTGTGGCTTTAGACCTGGAAAATCTACAATGGACCAGATATTCACCATGCGCCAAATCTTGGAAAAGAACCGAGAGAGAAGAATCGATACTCACCATCTTTTTATCGATTTTAAAGCTGCCTTCGATTGCACGAAAAGGAGCTGCCTTTATGCCGCGATGTCTGAATTTGGTATCCCTGCAAAACTAATACGGCTATGTAAGCTGACGTTGAGCAACACCAAAAGCTCCGTCAGGATCGGTTAGGACCTCTCCGAGCCGTTCGATACCAAACGAGGCTTCAGACAGGGTGACTCACTATCGTGCGACTTCTTCAATCTATTGCTGGAAAAAATAATACGAGCTGCAGAACTAAATAGAGAGGGTACAATCTTCTACAAGAGTGTACAGCTCCTGGCGTATGCCGATGATATTGATATCATCGGAAGCAACAACCGCGCCGTTTGTTCTGCGTTTTCCAGACTAGATAAAGAAGCGAAGCGTATGGTGAATGAGGACAAGACGAAATATCTCCTGTCATCAAACAAACAGTCAGCGCACTCGCGTCTTGACTCCCACGTCACTGTTGACAGTCATAACTTTGAAGTTGTAGATAATTTCGTTTATCTGGGAACCAGCATTAACAACACCAACAATGTCAGCCTTGAAATCCAACGCAGAATCACTCTTGCCAACAGGTGCTACTTTGGACTGAGTAGGCAATTGAAAAGTAATAAGTTTCTCTCTCGACGAACCAAAATCAAACTCTATAAGTCGCTCATTATTCCCGTCCTGATGTATGGCGTTGAAGCGTGGACGATGACAACATCCGATGAGACGACTCTTGGGGTTTTCGAGAGAAAGGTTTTGCGCAAGATTTATGGACCTCAGAACATTGGCAACGGCGAATACCGCAGACGATGGAACGATGAGCTGTAAGAGTAAATACGACGACATTGACATAGTTCAGCGAATAAAAAGACAGCGGCTACGCTGGCTAGGTCATGTTGTACGGATGGAAGAAAACACTCCAGCTCTGAAAGTATTCGATGCAGTACCCGCTGGAGGAAGCCGCGGAAGAGGGCGACCTCCACTCCGGTGGAAAGACCAAGTGCAAAGTGACCTGGCTTCACTTGGTGTTTCCAGTTGGCCCCAAAAAGCAAAAAAGGAGGAATGAGTGGCGCGCTCTGGTGGATTCGGCTATAATCGCTTAAAGCGGTTCCTACGCCAAATATATATATATATATATAACTCCTTAAAAATATGCTTTCATCTAGTTTAGACTAATTCGGTGATATTAAAAGCTTCAAGTTTTTGTCACATAAAATATTTCAAAAAATCAGTTTGTTGATACAATTTATCTAGAACAAATCACAGCCGTAAACCTCTCTCCGACATTTTATCAGTTTTTGTAAAAAAAATAAAGTTTTTTTTTTCAAAACTTCAAGCAAATAAAATGAAATACAAAACATATTGTGTAATAAGGTCAATATGGCAACACTGATTTTCATTGTAAAATATAAATATAATTTTTTAATAGAAAGATAGTAAACTATAGGGTATAAATAACATTTTTTTTAAATATTGCCATAATTTTGCACGCAACTGTTCTTACGTACACTCATTGTTATAAACATACATTGGTCATTTTTGTGATACTGAGCATTTGATTAAAAAGTTGGAATTATCCCTAGAATGGGAAATCCAGACGAAAATTCAAACAAATTGGATCGACCTATTCATATCGACAACTTCTTAGTCTGGGAAACAGACAAGCATTTTTTTTTTTGATTTTCGTTACGTTCGTATTATTGTTATATGCTTACAGTAAAACCCTTTAGTAATGTTGGACTAGAAAGTAAGATTCTTAGGTTGCCCTATAATATCAGAAACATAAAATAATCTGATTTTTAAATGAGTAACAGTCGGTTTCTAAACTCAGAGGCAATATTCCATATTATTTTATTTTCACGAAAAAATTTAAAAATCTTATTTACTTAGAGCTGAACTTTAGAGTTCTACTTTTGAAATCATATCATGGTTAGTTAACCTCGCCAAACTCTTAAGAACATCAAAGTTTGTGGTATTGTTTTTTAAGATTTTAATATTTAAGAGAGTGTTCTATTTGTCTGTCGCTCGCTTGCAAGAGAAAGTGGCTAATAACGATTATTTGGTGCATATATTAGGTCTACAACTTTGCTCCCCCATTTTTTTTTGTAAATTTAAGTATTTTTGAATAAAAACGGTTACAAATGTCGATGAGCCTCAGCCGCACTTTTCTTGGAATTAAAAAAGAAAAGCAAAATTTCCCGCAAATGTTGAGAATTCGGCTCAAAAAGTCACATTTTCAGTTGAGAATAAGTTTGGGATGCAAACAGATCTCTACAAATGTCCAAGATCGATATAAAACGATTTAATCGATTTAATCGACCAGTGCTTGACCCTAGAGACATCTATTGGAAAACAGCGGAAGCAAAGTTGTAGACCAATATCTTTGTTATATGATGCTTGAAAGAGTTTTTATCCAAATTACACAGGGAATTTATCTAAACTTTTCGAAATTAAGGGAGCTCTTCAAGTTTTAAACTACCACCAAAGGGTTGATACATTTGAATGTGAAGATTTTTTGTGATACCAATACAATGAACAGCTGAAAGGCACCATTGGGGATCAAAGAAAGTATAATAACCGGTCTAATAAATGATTCGAAATTCCATTAAATTTCCTACAATTCACAACCTATTCATTTTCCCGCATTTTCCTACAGGGCCATGCACTTGGCTCACATGCAAATTCGTTTGTATTATTTTTATTTATTTTTTTACTTTATCATCATGCATATTTGTTTATTGCTTAGCAATGATTTATATTATTTTTAGATTTTCGCTCATTGCATGTATTCTCGAATTACACTGTGACAATTATACTGTCCTGCTGTCACAGCAAGTACATTCACATGAACAAATGTGTGTATGTGTGGATGTGTCAGTTGACATATTAATCTGGGGACGCTGTATGGGGACGTGTTATTTGAAAGTCATTGAGCCATGCAAAATACGTTAAGCCCTACAAACAGTTGGAGTTTAAAGTCGCTAATCACTGCCGCACGGCCCAAAAAACTCGGCTGAATGCTGAGCCACGGGAACAAGCAATGCACGCGCTCACGCACATATACGCACACAAATATATGTATGTATGTATGTATGTATATAGGGATGCGTGTGTTTGTACCTTAATGAGGCGTGCAAATAAAAGCGCGTCATCAGCGTCACCGTTGTATCCAAATTGACACCAACTAAAGCCGAAGCGGCGCAGTGAAATGTGTGTGGAGAGAGTGGGGATTGGAGTGCGTGTGTGTGTATGTGTGGCGCTGCGTTGAAGAATGTTGACAACGAGACTGCGCCGAATGTAAATTTGCACGGCTGCTGCTGCTGCTGCGTCTGTCATTCTGTTTTTATTTTCTTTAATTTTTGTTTGTTTGCTGCTCATTTCGGGCTTTTCGAGTTGGATGGTTGGCTGCTGAGCTGTTTAATCTTGTGCTCGACTGCGGCGCTGCTAAATTTGGCTTAAAGTGATTGCTCTTTTCGCTTTTGTTTCGTGATAAATCGCCTATATTTATTTTTGTTTGTATGTATTATATGTGATGTGTGTATGCTTGTTTGTAAATGTAGAACGTCAAGTGATTTTCGACAAAAAAACAATGACAAATAACAAGATAAACAACCGTACGCGCGGCGGCTGCGGTGGATTAACAACAAATAGGGTGCGGAGCGCAAAAAAAAATTGATAAAATAAAATAAAAATAAAATTAAATTAAATATTATAAAATAAAATAAAATAAAATAAAATAAAATAAAATAAAGTAAAATAAAATAAATAGAAAATAAAACGAAATAAAATAAAATATAAATAAAAAAATAAAATAATGTAAAATCAAATAAAATAAAGTAAAATAAAATATTATAAAAATAAAAAAATAAAATAAAATAAAATAAAGTAAAATAAAATAAAAATAAAATAAAATTAAATTAAATAAAAGAAGATAAAATAAAATAAAACAAAATAAAATAAAATAAAATAAATAGAAAATAAAACGAAATAAAATAAAATAAAAATAAAATAATGTAAAATCAAATAAAATAAAGTAAAATAAAATATTATAAAAATAAAAATAAAATAAAATAAAATTAAATTAAATGAAATAAAATTAAATTAAATATTATAAAATAAAATAAAGTAAAATAAAATAAATAGAAAATAAAGCGAAATAAAATAAAAAAAAATAAAAAAATAAAATAAAGTAAAATGAAATAAAATAAAGTAAAATAAAATAAATAGAAAATAAAACGAAATAAAATAAAACAAAAATAAAAATAAAATAATGTAAAATGAAATAAAATAAAGTAAAATAAAATAAAATAAAAATAAAATAAAATGAAAAAAAAAAATAAAATGAAATTAAATCTTATAAAATAAATAGAAAATAAAACGAAATAAAATAAAATATAAATAAAAAAATAAAATAATGTAAAATCAAATAAAATAAAGTAAAATAAAATATTATAAAAATAAAAAAATAAAATAAAATAAAATAACATAAATAAAAAATAAAATAAAATAAAAATAAAATAAAATGAAATAAAAATAAAATAAAATAAAATAAAATAAAATAAAACAAAATAAAATTAAATTAAATAAAAGAAGATAAAATAAAATAAAACAAAATAAAATAAAATTAAAAAAAAAAATAAAATAAAGTAAAATAAAATATTATAAAGTAAAATAAAAATAAAATAAAATAAAGTAAAATAAAATAAAATAAAATTAAATATTATAAAATAAAATAAAATAACATAAAAAAATAAAATAAAATAAAGTAAAATACAATACAATAAAATAAAAGAAAAGTAATAATTAAAAAAAATTAAATAAGAATTAAAAAATTAATAAATAAAAAAATAGTTTTAGAATTTTTGTTGTTTTTTTCACTTAGTTATGTGAAATGGTATGTACCGGTGTATGTGTGTAGATTAGCGCATTAGTAGCGTGCACTAAAAATTAGTACAAATTAGCATGCATGAGTTTTACTGCCATTATGTACATATATGTACATGTATGTGTGTATGTCTGTATGTTTCTGTTTGAAATTCTTAGTAATAATGCAGCGTCCGTGTATAAATAAGTATTGCAGCATGTTTACTTTGTTGATGAAACAAACAATTTTTACGCTAGCATTTTATTATCAACACAGCTGTTTTTTGTTGCACATAATTATGATTTTATTGCAAAATCAAAAACAATGTTCTTATTTACATAAACAATATTAGTCAGCCAAAAGACTGAACAAACATTATTATATTTTTTCGTTACTTTTTATTTTTTTTTTATTTTTTTTTTAATGTTATTTTTGCTTAGGATTCTTTAGATAAAACGTAAATGCTTTATTAAGATTAATCACATACACACTAATAATATATGTACTGTAAATAATGCGCTAATCGTTAGTGCATTTCCATGCGGGTCCCGACGAGGAGCTACCGAAAACAACAAAATATTTATTGCCGCTCATAAATACCGACATATTTGTTATTAAAACCCATTGAAAGTCAAATTAGATTTTTTTGTGTTGAAATAAAATTTTTTAACCCGCCATTGACAAAGGGTCGCGGAGACCCGAGTTTCTTTAAGCTGGATTTTGCAGAAGTTTTAATGTTAAATTAACTTTAATATCTAAAAAATATCAAATACAAAAACAGCTAATAAAGGGCGTGTTTTTAGAGTCATAACATTTTTATTTCATATGTATTTGTCAAGAGCGCCCAACAAGGAGCTCCCGAAAATAATAAAAAGTTTATTGTCGATCATAATTTGTTATTAAAATCCATTAAAAGTTAAATTTAACATTTTTTGAGCTGAAACAAAATTTGTTAACCCGTCATTGACAACGTGTCAACGGTTTTTTATGCAGAGTTTCGAAGAAGTTTCAATGATACTTTAACCTTTATACCTAAAACAATATTTAAAGAGATCATTTCCACTAACAGAGGGTGTTCTTTTTGATTTTTAGAACTAAGAACATTGACAATTCCAAGTCATACCGAAAATAAATGTATTCTATCTTGACAACTGATGCAAGCTGTCAAGCTCTAAAGGGAATTATATACGTCTAAAAACTCTTTACTTTTTCTATAGATCACCTAAAATATTACAAATCCAATACTTTATAGTTATTATAAGTCATTTCACTTTCAATTAAAAATCATTCTTTTTCAAAATATCAACAGTCATTTAAGGGTTAAAGACATTCATATTTCAACGCTTTACAATAAAAATTTCAATAAATTCTACTGTTTTTGTTACTTTGGCAAAAAATATTATGATAATCAACCACTTTTGGGCGTAAAAAGCATTTACCCGCAGCATTTACGATCGTCGCAAATAAAAGTGAGCCGTTTACCGATTTTGCAAATATTAAATGGTTAATTAATTCAATGATCCCCCAAAATCTTGTGTCGCAGTGAAATATAAAAGTATAATGCAGCTCACTCACATTGCGTCACCGCGCATTGAGACGGTGACTAATTTGAATTAGTGTATGAGAGAGTGGGGTCCCTCGGATATGAAAAGTGAAATCCATAATTAGACACAAGCGTACTTATTATTTATTGTGAGAGAGCTTACAATGTATATAAAGTGAGTTTTATTATTTGTATTTGATTTGTAATACAAAAAGTACTGTTTCGATATTGGTGAAGTCATGAACTCGTATACCAGGAATAGAAAGAAGCTGACAAAGGTTTCACTGAAACTGGGTGATTTTGCATAGTTTGCTGGTGAGAATTGACTTTAATTTAGTTAGAAACAACTTTAAGTTTAGGAATAGTTACTTTTGTGCTTGTAGAAATATTTCTGACGAGGGAAATTTTAAATTTTTTCAGGAAGTTTGGGTAAATTTTTTCAGCGAAACAACTCAGGGTGTTAACACCAAATGTTAAGATATTTTTTTTTGGAAATTTCAATGTTTTATTTCCATTTTAATAAAATATAATTTGAAGTTAAGTATTATGATATAATATTTAGACAGGAATGCGCCTAAATGTAGGCAATATTTTTATATAAAGCTGGCAACTCTGCAGTAACATTTCAAACGGTTTTACGCCAACATAAATATCAAATGAGTTAAGAAAATTTAATTTTTTACTAGAAATCTAATCTCCTAACGGAAACTACTGATACTTCCGTGCAGTTACTAATATTCATTAGGCACAGTAGTTACAACATTATAGCAAAGTTTTGTACGGTAGGGAAACGCAATCGTTGGTGGCAAGGTGGCAATTGCACAGCGCATTATGTCATCACCACCGAGTGACTGTCATATGAGCCTTTCGCATAATTCACCACGCCAACACATGGTCATTAACCACATGAGGCGCGTAATAAAGGTTATTGTGGCGCGTCGCTTTCACCGCACTGTTTTTTTTTTTGCAGTTGTTGTTTCGAAAAGAATGCGAGAATAATTTACTTGACGTTTTTCATTACAACAACCTTGCAAAGTGTTTATGCACACACATAATATGCCTGACAACGAGCAAACAGCGAGACAAGAAGGAAGTATAATTAGCGGATTTTAAATATAGAACACGTGCCCAGGGGATGCCTGCACCGTGTAAACAGAAGCGTCTGGCCCTACGCAACATTTATAATAATAGCTATGTGTATGGAGGCGTATGTGCTCGACATATTCTCGTGACTCACCCATATTCTCGTAAATATCATCGCTGACATCCCAGCGATCGATGATGCCAAGGCACTGTTGCAAGCGCGCAAATGTCGCCGTCTGCGGACGGTGGGAACACCACTCACGCAGCACGGTGCGCATGGGGTCGTCATTGTTGCTGCTGCAGAAGCTGCGCACCTCAGCCAGCTCCGCGACACCGCGCCAATCGCGCTCGTACCCATCTTCGGAACGCAAGATCTTGCGACAGTTCAAGAGCTGTGACAACTGAAGCCGCGTATTGGTGCTCAGCTCCTGGAGCGGTGTCTCCACAAACATGGCGATATCGGCGCTGCTCACTTCCGTAGCCGGCGAGTCCATTGACGCCGATAGGCTGCCATTGTAGGTAGAGGAGGTGGTTGACGAGACGGAACCGGGTGTGCTGACGCCGACTGACGAGATGGACGACATGCGGTTGGTAATATTTGGTATGGCGATGGCCAGACGTTGTTGTTGCACCATATTTGAGCTGTTTTTTTGTTGTTGTAAATATTTTAATGCTTTTGGTTTTCTTTAAAATTGTTTGTTATTAATTTGTTATTATTTTTGGTTTTTTGTTTTTGTCAAAAGTTGCTGTTGTTGTCGTTGTCGTTGACTGGGTGTACGGTTATCGTTTTTGGCGGTTGTTGCTTGGCTTGTTGTTATTGGCTTGCAGCGTTCAACGAACGCTTACGACAAACGAAAACACACACATACATCTACTGCAGCGGCGACGTTGACGGCGGCAGCGCTGGAACAGCGATGACGACACGAATGACTGCATGTAAAAGAAAGAAAGAAAGAAAGACGTTGAGAATATATGACAATCAATCAAATTATTATTATTTAGGCTGCATATAATCTTAATTACTAAAACTAAAACAACAACAACAATCATAACGAGTGCAATAAAATTATAAAACTGATAAGCGCTAATCCAACGTTCAGGCATAAAAGTGAGTTAACAACAACATGATTTATTCGCTGATCAGCTGACAGCGTTAAAGATTACCACCGACATACCGGAGACATACTTACATACAAGCACGTATAGAGATAAGTATGGCAGTTAGTTATTTTGAATCGTATGCTTAAACAATATATTATAGCTAGAAACTAAACTATAGTTTTTCTTTATAATTAGGCCGACTGCAGATTTCTCCTTGCTGATAGAAAAAAGTTCTAATCTACACTAATGTAAGTACTTCACTGAAAATAAGGTCAACTATTTTTGAAGGACGAATTTAGCCGAGTACTTGTGTAGTACTTATTGATATAATGCTTCGAATAGGGGTTCTAGTAAATTTTATGACGCCTATGATGGGTTGAGTTTATTTAATAGAGGGTTTTCTCATAGCATAAACATGATGAAAGGGTTTCCATAGTCTTTTTTGGGCCGTAAAAGATTTTAATCTTGAAATTTTTCCGAAACTGGAGTCGTATCGGGGTTTGGGGTGGGATCCATACATTATAGGATTCTTATAAATTCAGGCTCATAAGGCTCAAACTATCACAATAATAAAAGTAAGGGTTAGAACTAAAGTCTTTCCCGAGACTATGTACCTTCATTAGTGTACCATTATGCCACAGCTGTACGTTATGGTCTTCTGATTTATTCGGTAAACCGCAGATTCAAATAGCGGTATGACAGACAGACTGACGGATAGGGCCAGATGACTCAAAACTGACCTTCTTTATTATTTTATAGCGTGAAAAAAGAAAACATTTTCCTTCACGAAAATTATAAAACAATTAACTGACATCATAAACGACTGTATCAGAATAATCTCATAAATTCATGACATTATACTATTTTTACAATGAATGCTTGATAATTCATTAAATTTCTGGAGAAATTTTATTGGAATAAAATATAAAATTTAAATAAATATTGAGAAAATTTAGACAATATATGAGTATTCCAAATGGCTCTTGTTAAGGTTATATAAACGTGGTGTTGAAGTGAGGAATAGGTGGTACTGATTTCAAATCTTAAGAGCAGTACTTAAATACTCCAAGTTTGGGAGGAGAGAGATGACGAGGTCCGTAATGTTTGGAGATAATGAAATTTGAAAAACACTGGACTAACTGATTAGGAGTGGTGTTATTTAGATACATTTTTCTCATGTTTTATATACAGCGTCTCACTGAGCCAACCTCGTAAAGTGGGACTGTATCAATTTATATTACAGTGCCTTTCAAACGCATATATGTATATGTTTGTATGTATTTTCAACTGCCGTCTGCGTCTATTATGTTGATTTGTTGAAATAATATTGATTTGTGCGCTTATCTGATCAACTTTAGCTTTGGACTATGAACTAAAGTTAAATGACTATTGTTATTAATGTGTCATCAAGTGTACGTGCTCGAATTGAATGGACGCTACAACGATAATTAAGCGAGAATTTACTGGCTAAGCGCCTGTTGCCAGCTGATATTTTTTATACAACAAAATTTTTGATTTGAAAAACTAGAAAACACAAAGAAATAAAACCAACAGAGTTGCCACAGATTTTGGTATTTGTTATAAATAATTGAATTATTTTATTTAAAATTGGATGGATACTAAAAGCATTTAAAAATATTTTACAACCAAAAAACTAAGTATTTAATAATATTTTAATTTATGACAAATGACCACAAAACATGTGTGTGGTTTTCTTATGAATGCTGCAATTCATTCAACACTTTCATAATAGCCACTTGAAAGCTTTATCGCATTTCGTTAATATATTATCGATACATACATATACATATGTACTTATGTCGTTGCCTATAAGCTTATATAGTACATATTCGTGTATTGTTGACAGTTGGCGTTGCGATAAAATATATTATATACATATCGTAAATAAGCTACAAACATATATTTGAACACTAATGAGACATATGTATTTTTTCTAATCGTTAATTAAATAATGTTCAAAATAATATGTATGGTATGTACATAAATTGATACGCATATAAATATGCATTACTGCATTAGGGTGGTCGACTTTTTCTGACATTAAATTGAAGTAACAAAGATATTTAATTTTATATATTATTATTAGTCTATATTGGAAACCATAAAGAAATTAAATGCAAAAAATTATTAAATATATACAAATATATAAAATATATATATTAAATATATATATATATTATAAAACCAATATTTTCCACAACAAGTGTAGTTTACTTCTCATAAAAAATTAATTTCGTACTCCAACTAATTCCGACTACCCTAATGTGTACACAAATTGGCAAACTCATGGATATACTATATACAAATATGTGCACAATTAAACTACTGATGACTAAGAACTAGTATAGAGCGGTATTCATACCAATTAAAGTTGGTTTGTTAAATAACAAATAACAGTCATATTTACAGGCAGCGAAGCGTTTGACTTTACAAGTGTCGAGCTATCTAAGCTGATCTAAGCTAAAACAAACACGACACTCATACATATGTAAATATTTAAACGCATTTCCCTTCTATGGGTAAATTTAAATAAATACACACAAAGACAGTTACAGACAATTTCGTAAAACCACAATAACTTGTTTGAAAAAAAAGTAAAATAAATTAAAATAAAATATGAGTGATAGCCTCATTACCCATCGCTGAATTATTATGCATGCACATACAGACATATCTACGTTGTATTTTGCACTGTACATAGCGACATACATACATACAGACAAGCATATGTAAATACCCATCCGTTTCAAAAGAAAATAAGTGAACGAAAATAATAAACATAACTAAAAAAAATTATAAAAAACAAATTTTAAAATAAAATTGATTAAAAAATATTACAAAATAACTAAAATTTTAATAATTTAAAAAAGAAAAAAAATTCACAAAAATTAATAAAAAAATGTAAAGACAAAATTTGAAAAAAAAAATTTAAAAAAAAATTTATAAAATAAACCTAAAAATAACAAAAATTTAAATAATTTTGAAAAACAAAAATAAAATAAAAAATAACAAACATGTAACTAATAAAAAAAAATATTAAAAAATAAAATTCAAAATAACAAAAATTTAAATAATTTTGAAAACAAAAAATATTTGACGAAGTATACAAAGAAAAAAATAAAAAAAAAATTTAAATACAATTTATTAAATAAATCTAAAAAATAACAAAAATTTAAAAAATAAAAAAAAATACAAATAAATTTAAGAAAATTATTATGAAAAATTATAAAAAAACAATTTTAAAAATAAAATTATTTGAAAAAAATTACAAAATTCAATAATTTTGAAAAGAAAAAATTTGACAAAATTGCAAAAAAATATTAAATATAAAATTTAAAAATATTTATAAAATAAATCTAAAACTAACAAAAATTTAAATAATGTTGAAAAAAAAAATATTTTGTATTTTTTATAATAATATATTTATATTTATTTATAAAAATTATTATGTAATACAAACAAAATTATAAAGTTGAAAAAAAAACGTGTTTTAATTATCAAATCAGCTTTGCGCCTCTCCATTATACACCACTTACATACTTAAGTATATGGTCTAGTAATGGGAGCGCCCGGAAAGGGCTCCACTGCATATTTATTGCTTTCGAGATGTATACATATGCATGTGTGTGTTCGTATTGGAAAAATTTTAATTGACTGTCACATTAATAATAATCTTAAAATGTTTATACACAATTACGGTAATTAAAATGGGGCCCGACTTGACAGTTGAACTAGAAAAAGCCGGTTAAGGCACGACGAAGTAGGCATGACAACTACACTTTATATAACTATTTTCTATTTGTTTTTTCTACTCTGTTATAATTTTCCACTTTGTAACAAATTATTTATATATTCGCGCATATCTACATTTGTGGAGTAGTTTCATGTGTTCGCGGAAAAACGAATGAAAATAAATCTAAATTTTATTATTAGACACTTGCACAGAGTATAGCAAACTGATAAAATAGCGTTAAAATATAGTTTTATTTACGATTATAGAAAGCTATAATTTACAATTATACTGGGAGTCAAATAGAATTCTCACGAAAACTGTTGAACATTCTTATTGGACAACAAAGATGACTAAATTAATGATTTTCTTTTGTTTTTATTCACAAAAAGATGCTTTGAGTAATGTTGCGGAGATGACAGTCATTTGCTGGTTACAAAATCGAGTCATTTCCGGTTTTATGATTCTAACTTTCGTCAAAGTGAAACAGTGGGAATGTATTGATCCATACTTGATATGCCGAAGAGCTTAAAGTTTGACCTTGACTGAGTTTATCATTTATTATACTCTCGCAACAAAAGTTGCTAAGGAGTATTATAGTTTTGTTCACAGAACGGTTGTTTGTAACACCTAAAACTAAAACAGTTAGGTATGGAGTTATATATACCAAAGTGACGAGTAGATTTGAAATCCGGATGTCTGTCCGTCTGTGCAAACTGTAACTTGAGTAAAAATTAAGATATCTTGACGAAACTTGCAAAAATATTCTTTAGGGACCGTGAGAGGGTTGCTTTCGAAAATGGGCGAAATCGGTCCACTGCCACGTCCACAAAATGGCAAAAACCGAAAACAAATAAAATAAAGTTATAAAATAAAATTTGGTACAAAGGATCGCACTATGAAGGGCCATATTTGGATGTAATGGATGGATTTGGATGTAAAGGGGGCGGGGCTACGCCCATAAATAGTTTTTTTTTTGTATATTTCTCGCAATATGATCCGTGGCATCACTTGTGAAAAAAATGTCGAAATCGGACAATAACTTTTCAATGCCTTATGGTAATTTTTCACCTAAAATATCGGTAAATCTCTCAGATATCTTATTTTAATTCAGAGGGAATCTTTTTCTTCTAATAGTGTGTCTCTGTACCAAAAATGGTTAAAATCGGTTCATATCTTCCCCTAGCTCGTACGTATATACCTAATTTTAGGTTTTACAAAAATACGATGGGTTTAATAGTGAAATCGGTTCAGGAATTACCTCAGCCCTCATATGCTATATATGATGATTTTCGTTATTCTATTGGACTTTATGTCGAATATATGGGTCAAATTCTGTGTTATCTTACGAGAGTAAGCGAGAGTATAAAATGTTCGGTTGCACCCGAACTTAACCTTTCCTTACTTGTTTTTTGTTGTTGTTGTAATATCTTATTTATAAAATTTGTTATTTTTTGTTTAAAATGTAATTGCATTTAACTAGAATGATAATTTAATCAAATAATAAACGAATAACGTGATATATGAGATTTGTAAAATCTAATTAAAACGACTTAAGTCGAAATTTGTGGTTTCGGTCCGTTAATATCTAGTAATGAGCTTTAGTGTATCGTGTCCATAATTAACTTGCAAGTGATTATTTTAGTTTTAAATATATATAAATACATATATATTTTAAACTATATGAACATATATGTATATATTAAATTCATTGTGAGGCGGTGAAAACCACAGCAACATCATTAAATGAGACATTTAAAAGGTTGTACTTATTTGTGGAACATATAAAATTAACTAAATAACTATATAGAAGTCTATGAGTTACCATGTTAATTAAATTTATATAAATACATAAATAAACGCAGATTTTATATTTAAGTAGAAATATTACACATGATACACGTGTTAATAACAGGTAACCCATACCCGGTTTTTGAACTTATTTTGAAGTATTTAAAACTTGCAAATACAAGTACAATAATTTGACTAAATTAATTTATTCAAACAATTGTTTAATTTTTTTTACTTTTCTCCTAAAAAATCCGCAGTGTATAACAAATAAATCTGATTTATTTCAAACAATCAAACGAGTTTAGCGATTTTTTTTTTTTGGTTGGCTCACTTTTGTGGTCAGTGTTTTTGTGGCGAAGTATGAATGAATACAATTTTCTTATTTTTTTTAATTTCACTTTTAATTTTTGTTTAATAAAACTTTTTTTTATGAGTAATATTTTGTGGTTTCTTTATTTTTAAATAATGCAATAATTTTATCTTTAAGGCAGTAGTCTGCTTTAGAAGCCGAAAAAAAACGAAAAAAAGGGGAAGAAAATGATTGCGGTAAACGGAATTTTAAGACGATAGTGTACTATATTTAAGACTTAAAAAAAAAACAATATTTATTATTAAAAAATATTGAAATTTTTTCAAAGTTGTAAGTATTTTTCTGGAGCGCCTAGAGTCTGCACTTGTAAATCGGTGCCGGTGATGGAGGTCGTGCGATGCATCTGAAACAGTCGAACCAATTTTTTTTTTTAATTGTTATAAGTTTCTTTCCTTTATACCGAAGAAGTTATAAAATTCCAAATTTTTTCGAAGTTTGAAAAAAAAAAATCACTTTTTTAAGAAAAAAAATTTACTCTAAGTTGCAAAACAAGTAGTTTAAATAATACTTTTGTCTAACTTTTTTAGTTCAAATAGAAGATAATTTAATACTGAAGCTAGATCACTTTGGTTTTTTTCGATCGGACATATATTCTTTTTGCTATCGCCGGCACCGTTTTCTAACACTTGTGAAAATAAAAATTCGAGAAAACGCGCTTTAAAGTTTTCGGTCCTGAGCATTCGCACCTGGTCGACGCACGGCCACTAAAACTGCTCTAGCTTCGAAAATATGTCGAATTGGCTTCTGGAATTTTAAAGACATATTCTTGGATAGTTTTGGAAGAGATTTAAAACAAAACAAAAAAAATCGATTTTTTTAAGCCAGTAAAGCAGACTACTGCCTTAATTGCGGGTTTTGGAGATGAAGAATTCTGCTTATAAAATCACACGTACATAGATATTTTTATGACTTTTTTCACAAAAAAAAATAATTAATTTTATTCCTAATATTTGTGCTAGATTTGAGTCAAAGATATACATTTAAAAGCTCCCATAAACAACAACAACAATTTAGTCTAATAAAATTAATTTCACCTTCCATAACTTAAATGACCATTACAACGGATTTTACGACTCCGAAGGGTTATTTTTGTTTTTATCGTTTTTCAATTTGATACCTTATTTTCACTAGAATTACCATAATGATTTATGTAAAGAAATCTTCCTTGTTTCAGACGGCCCGTCGAGCACGATACAACAGCGCTCTACTTTACATTCCAATGTTCGGCTCAATTATTACTAGACAGGTGATGTGTTCGCTCAGCGTTTTCTCCTCAGCGTGATGTAAAGTTCGAAAAAGTCAGTTATTTACATTTTTGGAATCACTCTTACTTTAAGATCCTATTCTGTCTCCATTTCAAATAGGTCAATTAGTTAAGGCTAAGATGTTAATTGACTCATTATTTAAAAAAAATCAATTTGGTGTAAATAATTTGCTTTAGACTTTCCTACTATCACTGAACACACTTCACACTCTTACTAATTGCTTAATTAGTTAATGTAGCCATTTAGAAATTGAAAAGAATTGTGGCTTATATATAGCATTTTCGAAATTCCAAACTAATTTAATATATTATGTTTATAATTGAGAAACCTGTTTTTGCCTTTCGCACAGCCGGCTACTCAATTAACGATCAGCTGTTATCCAGTTTTTTGTAGTTCATAAGAAATTGGTAAATTTGATCAGCGGATTGCTATTTTATCAATAACCACAAACAAATTTGCAATTCCAGTTTCAACTCGATTTGTATTCGATTAAAAATTAATGTAGTCAGATACAATTTTTCTTGTATATGATAAATCGATCTAAATCAGCTCTTTCATCGGGTAAACGCCGGTTAATTGATCAATTGATTCCTGTGCGAAAAGACTATTATATTGCTACAAAATTCTTCATTGCTCAATTAAGGGTCTGTTTGAACACTATGTTATAATGGAAAAACACTTAGTTATTTCTCCAGAACTTTCGTCCAGTGATTCACCGCCGAAATGAACTCACAGTCAAAGAGCAGAAATGTTAGAACTCACTGCGTAAATCTGATTGAAAGGTTCCTATTGTAACAAAGATCTTTAGAAGCAAGAAATTACAGATGAATTTGAATGTGCTAAGTGCGAAATAATTAGCTCTACCGCAATTAGATACGCATGTAAACAAATTACACTAGCGAGTGTGAGTTTCTTTAATTTCCGGGTGCGCAAATGTAAAAAACGGAAATCGAATTAAATGCATTAATTTATGCGTGTTAATTTCAAGGTTCTCATTCATTTCATTATAAGAAGTACAGGTGCGCGATAGCAGGCACAATTAATTGCTTTACGATTAAATGTTTAAATGAAATAAAAAATCGACAAAGAACTTTGCGATCCTTTCACTTATTGTGCGGGTTAGAAAGCGTACGTACAGCAAAGTTTTTTATTTATTTTTTTTTAATATTTTTCTTTTTAATTAACTCGTTGATTATAATTAGAAAGGAAGACTGATAGGTCTGTTTAACATTATCCGTTTATTTTTAGCACAATTTGGAGCGAAACAAGAAATTTAAAGCAAACACTTCACTTTATTTTATTATTAATATATTAAGCTGCTCGATAGGTTTATAAATAAATATTTTGGCAAACAAACGTGAGCTGATACCCCGTATGATAATGATGTTTATGCTATATATAATGTGTATGCGTAAATATATTTTGATAAAAGGTTGTCTGTATGTATGTATGTATGAGATTTAAATGTTCTAATCAACCTCTTTTATCAGTCTGTGTATTCACATGCGCTTATTCGTTTTAAATTTATTAATATATAATGCTAGCATCGTTTTTGAAATGTAATCGAAATATTTTTTGTTTTATTTAAAATTTAAAACGCACTTGTTTTGAGACGCTTTTTGCTAAACTGTTATTTAACATGTATTTCCAAGCATAAACTCCATTAAGAACAACAAATAAGCAGTACTTAAAGCCAAAAAACGTGCACACTCACTCACTCACAGCACCTGTGATCGCTGAAGCCTTCTAAAAACTGTTTTATACGCAATTAATTTATTTACTTTTTTTCGTGTATACATTTTTTTTTCATTTTTAATTAACAATATTTTTTTTTTGTTACTTTTTTGCTTCCCCTCATCGATAGGTTAATGTCAGAAACGTGTATGTTAAATTCCAAACAGCTATAAATCTCTATTTAGACGCTACAGATACACACAGTTTCAATAAATATTAAAAAAAAAGAAACAAATTGAAAAAAAAACACAAGAGGAAAACTCAATAAAAATCAAATGCACAACCGTCTATAGCTATATAGATGCCCACACACTTACTTACTTTGCGTCTAAACGTTGATAAAAGCAATACAAATTAAAAATGCTAATTTACTAAACTACAAACTATAAAATTTTGTGTCTAGAAAATAAACCGTAACTTGCACGCCGCACACGAAAGACCAGTTAAAGCAATGACAAAACAAAAAAACGAGTTACTCGCCTTTTGCTTCAAGCTTGAGTAGGTTTGTTAGTAATAAATATATTTTAGAGTATATATAATCATATTATAGGTGTATATACATAAGTGTATCTGTGTGTGTGTGCGTGTATGTTTGAGCTTTAAGATCTAAACAAGATAAGCAGTCATAAATAAGAGACAAATTCGCTAAAAGATAGCACAGTGTTTGAGTAATTCTTCTATGTAGAATATACTCATGCACATATAAGCGTATGTTTGCTGGATCAGCAATAACAAGGTCGGTCAAGATCTTAGATCCGGCGTTATGAATACTAAATTAAATGAATTTTTTTGGATTTTAAATACAATTTTTAAAGTTTTTGGGAAAATATTTGAAATATTTTTATAATTAAATAGGTATTTTTTTAAATACTTTTTTTAATAATTAATTTTTAAAAAACCTTTTTTTTCAATTTTTGAGAAAATATTTGAATTTTTTGGTGATAAATTAATAAAAAATATAAACTTTTTTTAAATATTAAATTGATATTTTCTTCAATATTTTTTTTATATATTTTTTTAAATATTTTTTTTTAATATTTTTTTTTTAATATATTTTTTTAAATATTTTTTTTGATAATTTTTTATTTTAATAATTCATTTTTGAAATCAATTTTTTTTTAAATTTTTCAGAAAATTTTTGAATTTTTTTATGATAAATTAAAAAAAAAACATATACTTTTTTAACATTTTTTTATATTTTTTTAATATTCTTTGTTTCTTTAAATTCTTTTTTCAATAATTTTTTTAAGATCATTTTCCTTTATTACTAATTTTTTTAAAATAATTTTCCTTTATTACTAATTTTTTTAAATTAAAATGTTGTTAAACATTTCGGCGCTACCCAACACGGTTTTTCCTTTAAGTCCAAACAATAAAATGAGAATAACAATATTAATTTCCAGATATTTTGGACCAGTGACTAATATATGTTTTTTTACAAAATAAAGCTTCAAAAGCTTCACACGCAATTTGTTAACATTATCTCATATTTATTTACTTGTTTGTGCACTTTTCTAAAGAAATTTCACACAAGTTCAAGTAGATATTTCAACCAAATTTTATAATCACTTAAAAAAAGGTTTATCTGCCACGAAAACAAAGTCACTTGATAAGCTGCGCGTACTATCTGTATACGCATTTTATAATATCACAGCTAACAATGGGCAAACTGGAGACAAATGAGGTGTTCCTATCGCTAAAAACGTCTATCAAAGTGAATGGCATAGCATGTCGTACCACTTGTGTGCTAATTGGCAAATAGTATGTGTACAGCCACACATACACACATATAAATATCGAAGAAATGCTCAACAAAAAAAAAAAGAAACAAATTCACACATGCCGTGCAAAAGCACTTATCGACAAGCAGTCTGTCGATCGGTACGTTGGTTCGTCACAATGACCATAGCTATGTACATGCGACCTTGTGCCGAGAAAACGTTTCCAATGGGAAAGCGCATGAACTCGGTACTAATTTTTTTAAATTAATTTATAGGTTTATGACAGTCACATGGTCGTCGTCTCTCTCCCAATTGGCGTAAGGCCAAAGAATGCAGACGTGCAGAAAGTGGAAAGTAACAATTGTGTTTCAGCAAAAACAAAAAATTGGAGTGTTTGCACGCTTTGATTAGGCTCTTTGTTGGTGCTGTAAGTGGTTAAAGGCTTTGTTCGTAAAGGGTGATTTTTTAAGAGCTTGATAACTTTTTTAAAAAAAAAAACGCATGGTCCATTCGGAAAGTCCAATTTTGGGCAACTTTTTCGAGCATTTCGGCCGGAATAGCCCGAATTTCTTCGGAAATGTTGTCTTCCAAAGCTGGAATAGTTGCTGGCTTATTTCTGTAGACTTTAGACTTGACGTAGCCCCACAAAAAATAGTCTAAAGGCGTTAAATCGCATGATCTTGGTGGCCAACTTACGGGTCCATTTCTTGAGATGAATTGTTCTCCGAAGTTTTCCCTCAAAATGGCCATAGAATCGCGAGCTGTGTGGCATGTAGCGCCATCTTGTTGAAACCACATGTCAACCAAGTTCAGTTCTTCCATTTTTGGCAACAAAAAGTTTGTTAGCATCGAACGATAGCGATCGCCATTCACCGTAACGTTGCGTCCAACAGCATCTTTGAAAAAATACGGTCCAATGATTCCACCAGCGTACAAACCACACCAAACAGTGCATTTTTCGGGATGCATGGGCAGTTCTTGAACGGCTTCTGGTTGCTCTTCACCCCAAATGCGGCAATTTTGCTTATTTACGTAGCCATTCAACCAGAAATGAGCCTCATCGCTGAACAAAATTTGTCGATAAAAAAGCGGATTTCACATTTCGAACCGAACACTGATTTTGGTAATAAAATTCAATGATTTGCAAGCGTTGCTCGTTAGTAAGTCTATTCATGATGAAATGTCAAAGCATACTGAGCATCTTTCTCTTTGACACCATGTCTGAAATCCCACGTGATCTGTCAAATACTAATGCATGAAAATCCTAACCTCAAAAAAATCACCCGTTATAACCACTTACTATTATGAGATATGAGTTTTTTCGAGTTCTTGGTATTATCACGATTGAATAAAGTGTTCTGGATAGCGAAAAATACACATTGTTTTTGAAGGATTTATTTTAGCATTTAATGGTTTCTTAAGTGTGTTTTAATCACCAGAGTAGAAACAGTTTAAACGATAGTCCCGGAATGGACCTAGAGTTTTATCATTTCCAGAGCTATCCTCAATTTTCGAAATATCAATTCTTCAAAATTATTTGTAGCATTCTTTCGATCGCTAAAAAAGCCACAACAACAACACTAAAACTTTCATAGAAACACCTTTAAGTTTAGCCAAGTATTATTTTAGTCAAAATCGAGTTCTACACTCTACTAAAAATCTTGTTGTTTCTAGTGTGGACTACTGTGAAAATTGAGAAAAACAATATTGTTTTTACAAGTGCTATTTTGCTTTCTATGAGGTGTTCGCAACAAAAACAACAGTACAGTGATGCTTGCTCTTTCGCCATTTATTATTTTTAACAAATAGTTTAAGCATTGCTTTTGATGTAAATAACAATATTTTTCGAATTTCTTTCGTTCAACGAATATACATATATACATACACACAAGCATATATTTGTATAAACTTAAATATTTTGCTTTCCGTTGGGTGTAAAATTTAATTGCTTTAGGTTGACAAGTTTGCACTTTTCTGTTTATATGTGTCTACAGCTGTGTTTATCAGTTGTCGCTTTTATATTACAATTATTACGTTTTTAATTGTGCACACTATACATTTATATTTACAGACACATATATGTATATGTACTATATGAAAAAATATATACGCTGACTGTATATTATCTACATTTATATTTGAGTGTACATAAGTACATGCTTTTGAAAGGCATTTTGCGGTTTTACTGAGTAATTGAAATATATTTTTGCCACAAGCTATGCATAATTATCAACAATCCAGGTGCTAAGGGCGCTTTGTGGGGTTGGAAAACACTAGGTCTAAGTAATTAGGCGACAAGCGCGATAATTTCAAATTATTCGGTTTGAGTGAGAAGCTACATATGTACATACACACAATGGGGGAGTAAAATATATTTAGTAACCTGAGTTGTGAATATGAATATGTACAAATGCTTGCATACATAGAAAACTCAAACTGATGGCGTTCCAGTCATCAAACACTTGTGTTTAGATTATACTGAAATGATGGATGTTGGAATTGTTGCTATTATGATAACTAACAGTGCGATAAATGATTCGAAATATTAGTTAAATACAATTTTTGCATATTCGCGCATTTTTACTTGCCTAGCTGCTATACATACAATATTTGTCTGCATGTAGCAATAAACGCAATAATGGAAACTATATCAAATGTATACCTCGTTGTGTAAATTATTTTCAATTAACCAAATACATAGGTAACTGTATAGAATATAAAATAAATATACTAAATAAGCACGTCAATATACAAACACACAAGTATTTTTTATATAGAACGTTGCAAAGTAAGAGTAGCAACACACAGAAATTCATATATAAAATAAACTGGCAACCGCTGTTGCTGTTGTTGTTGCGATTGTTATTGTCGTCGCGGTGAAAGAATGAATGTTGTTAAACGAAAATACAAAAACAAATAATAAGAATAAAACAAACAAAATATAGCTAAATGTGAATTGTGTTCACCTTCAGGCTGTCTGCGTCTCCGTCTGTGTCTTTCTATCTGTCAGCTGCGAGTGCGATTGCCTCAATGTCCAAGGCGTACGTCGTATGCGTGAAACTGACGCACAGAGTGCGGGTGCGGCGCGGTTGTTGCGGCGACGGCGACAGCTACGACGACTAGGCTCCACAAGTTTTTGTTTTGCTCCACAATTGTTACCTCCACACTATACGATATGATATGAGATATATGTTTTCGGTGTTCTCGTTAGTAGTACACTTTAATTTTGCTATTACAATATGTTTGTGTTTTGTTGTTGTTGCTAGTGCAACCTTTTAAATGCGCGAATTTCAATTGTTTGCATATGACAATCATGCCAACATCACGCACAACAAACACCAACAATCACAACTGATTGCCCCCGGACACATAACACAACAGCAATCAGATATGTCTAGCAGCAATAATAATAATCATAACAATAATTATGACACTATATGCGAACACGTTTATTTATTTGAATCAATTAACTTTTGCAATTTGTTTTAAACTTTTCGTACTCAAAAATATATGAGCTAACACATCGAATATCTGTATGAAATTAGCTTTAATTGTTGTGTAGCCTCTTTGCGCTTGAATTTTGCAATTATTGCGAGTGTAAAACACAAAAAAACGACACTTTGTTAATTTATTGGTTCAAAAAGATCAAATTTTTGTTTTTATCACACTTCGACACGACGACGAATTACTTGTTGCGCTTCTCCTGCCACTCCAAGCGAATCACAAGCCACATATCAAAATTTTTTTTAGCAATCGATTGAATGTTGTCCGCATAGCTGGCACACTGCCAAACAAGAGCCCCAAGTGTAGCCAAATAATAGCAATAATTATATTTGTATATGTAGTTATGATTGCACAGCCCGAAGACAATAGAGGAACACAATTTTCTTTCAATTAGTTAATTAAGCAAAAATGCAAATTTATTGTGACTTAGTTATTTTCTTAATAAATTCATTGTTATTTAGCGAACACCATATGCGCGAATGTCGAACACCAAAATAATACTTGACTGCGACGAACACTGAACGGCGAAAACCACTTGACAATTCACATGCGAAAACACAACAAACGAGCAATGACGAGAAAAGGCAACTGAGCGAATGGCGGCGAAGCAAATGTCAAAAGAGCTTAAGCGAATTGATGTGGGCAAGTGTTGCTTTTCGAGTAATACATGTGAGGGATTTTTTTAGGCCTTTAATGGGAAACTTTAAGAAAATTATTTATCCGCATTTAATTTTATTACATAAATGGAGAAATATTTACAAGTGTTTGACAAATTAATTTTTTGTATTAATTTTTGTGGGTGAAACATTAAAAATAAATATATACTTCTAGCAAGCGAAATTTGAAATTTATATGCTACACTGTTTTGATTAAATTCCGCTTTTAACGGTACGTTTACATAAAAAATATATTTCGGTATAAACTAACAAAAACATTAATATAAAAGAATAAAATTCAAAACTAAATTTACTCGGATCCCATTATTTCAAACACAGCTGTCTCGAGAATCGCTATCATTGCCAGATATTCAGAGAGCGCAGGGGTTAAATTAAAAAAAAAAAAAAACAAGTAGGGAAAGGCAACCGAACATTTTATGCTCTCGCAATTTATTGAAGAAATTTAACCAATACATATATGCGGAATAAAGCTCACCGTATTTTTGAAAAACCTATAATTAGGTATATGGGAGCTAGGAGAAGATACTTTTGAAAAACCTACAATGAGGTATATGGTAATGTTATGACTCGATTTTAATAATTTTTGGAACAGAGACACACTATTAGAAGAAAACAATTTCCTCTGAATTAAATTGTGATATCTGAGAGATTTAGCCATATTTTCGGTTAAAATTTATCCTTGGGCGCGAACAACATGAGCGAAGTTCAACATGTTCGATATCTGGGGCCTTGAAAAGTTATGGTCCGTTTTCGACAATTTTTTCACAAGTGAAGCCAGAGATAATAGGCACTAATTGTGTAAAGTTTTATTTCGTTATCTTCATTGGTTCCTTATGTTTACATTATAAAGTGGAGGAATAAGATGGATTTCAAAATTGAATTATAAGGAATGTAGTCGTGGTTGTGAACCGATTTCGCCCATTTTGTCTGTGTTATCAGGGTGTCAAGAAAATATTATATACCGAATTCCATTCGAATCGGTCGAGTAGTTCCTGAGATATGGTTTTTGACCCATAAGTGGGCGATGCCACGCCCATTTTCCATTTTGTAAAAAAAATCTGAGTACAGCTTCCTTCTGCTATTTCTTCTGCAAAATTTAGTGTTTCTGACGTTTTTCGTTAGTTAGTTAACCCACTTTTAGTAATTATCAACCTAACCTTTGTATGGGAGGTGGGAGTGGTTATTATCCGATTTCAACTATTTTCATGGTGTGTGGTGGGGTATGTAAGATAACCTACTGCAGAAAGTTTAGTTTATATAGCTTTATTAGTTTTCGAGTTAAATACAAATAACCGATTTGTGGGCGGGGCCACGCCCACTTCCTCAAAAAAATTACATCCAAATATGCCCCCTCCTAGTGCGATCCTTTATTCCAAATTTTACTTTTATATCTTCATTTATGGCTTAGTTATGACACTTTATGCTTTTTTGGTTTTCGCCATTTTGTGGGCGTGGCAATGGTCCGATTCTGCCCATTTTCGAACTTGATCTTCTTATGGTACCAAGGAATATTTGTGCCAAGTTTCGTCAAGATATCTTAATTTTTACTTAAGTTACAGCTTGCACAGACGGACAGACGGACAGACGGACAGACGGACGGACGGACAGACATCCGGATTTCAAATCTACTCGTCACCCTGATCACTTTGGAATATATGACTCTATATCTAACTCTTTTTTTGTTTTAGGTATTACAAACAACCGTTATGTGAACAAAACTATAATACTCTCTTTAGCAACTTTTGTTGCGAGAGTATAATAATTCAGAGTGACTTAGAGCCTGAAAATGCTGATTTTATGGGAGTGGGACCTAACGTCAATTTTCTTTACTCTAGACTGCTTTTACTGCCCTTACATTACAATTCTTGATCGAACTCGATGCCATTTGTTGCTCAAACTTATCTTATCTTCGCATCGAAGGGAAGGAAGGAGTCTCAGTTTTTCAATGCAGATCCCCGAACGATAGGATTGGTGCATATACAAGAAAGTTTTATAATTTGCTCGAAATTTCTGTCGAGGCAACCAAGCAATCTTTTTACGAAGATGCTTCTGAGTGGCGAATAATTTACCTTCTCTGGAACCCAGCGTCTGATTCGTACTGCAGTGATTTTGGACACAGAGTTCTTTGATCTCTTCAATGGACTTTGTATTATTATTCGATCATCTCCCACGAGACAATTTATCCATAAGAACTCATACTCTTGAGCACATACATAATCACCCGACAAATAAATAGCTATTGTAGTCAAACATAAGTTCATTAGAAAAGTAGCAGTCTCAAAATAATAAACAGCATTGAACTTAGCGTAAAAAACAATGAGAGAACATTTCCCCAGAGAGCGAAAGTCATTCGCGTAGAAAAAAGTTCGCTCCATAATAAACATTTAATAGACTTAAAAGGAAAGAACGCAAGTGCTGCAAAGGACCCAAGTGCTAGAACACACAAACAAACCAGGTGTCGGCTCAAATAAATACATACATACATATACATATATATGATAACACAATCATATCATATTTATGTGCAACAAAACACAATCGAATGCCATTGACTAGGTGACACGGAGGAAGGACAAAGCCCATTGGCATTGAAATACAATATAAATGCATATGTATGTATGTATGTATATATATTTGTATCAATATGATGGTGTGGCACAGGCGCGGCACTCACACCAACAAACAACACAATGAAGAAAGAAGAACATGGAAATTTTGTTTAGACAAAGTTTTTCATAGACTTGGCTAAGGCTACGGCTACTTGTGTGTATGTGTGCGTTGTTGCACTGACGCGAACCAACAAAGAAAAGTTAAAGAACAACCATTTACTGTTATATGTGTGTATGTGTGTGTAAGCGAGTGTGCGGGCTTATTGTGGCAATGCTTGTATCTATGCTCACAACAAACCCATCTGCGGTATTGTTTGTTGTACAAAAAAAAAAAAAAAAAAAAAAACCAAGCGCAAATGTGTCTTGTACGTGTTGCGCCAGGGCAATGGCTTTTTAATTGACTAATTGAGGCTTAAACACGGCTGGCTGGCTGGGCGGCTGACTGGCGTATTGACTTGCCACTTGCTGACTGCTTGTGTGGTTCAAGCGCAAATTGCGAGCTGTATCGCTTGCATGTATATGTATGTTTACGGCTTTCTATAATCAAATTGCACCTGTGTGTGCACTAAGTAATCATCTGTAAGTTCATTGGTTAATAAAAAAAAAGAATTGTGGGCGTAAAGAATATGGTATCACTGAAAAAGTCAAGGTTAATTATGATTTGGAGGTTATTAGCGTACACTATTTTCAGGGTGTATATTGCAATACAGGATAATTGCGTAGTTAATGACTCTATACAGTTCAATCGAATAGAGGTCCACCTTCGAATCTTGAAGCAGTTTTTCTTTGAGACGATATTGAGAACGAAGAGCTGATTTTATTATAGAAGAATGCTTGTTCTGTAAGAAGTTTATATTTTTAAAACTATTTGGAACCAATAACAATTTGTTTAATTGAACCATGGCTTTGTCTTAATTTCCAAAAAGTACTTCCTTAATTAAAGAATTCAATTAAGAAGCATGACAAATTTTAATTTTAGTTCTTCCCTGCATTCTTACACCTCAATCCCACAAAAAAAAATGTTTGCAGTAAAAGACAACAGAGTAATGATTTAATAACCCTTAACAATTTTCATAGAATAAAGTCATAAATAATACGCACAATTGCACAGACCAAGACAGTCTTAACTACTTACATACATACTTATAGTACTTACATATAGTATACCTCTAAGTCACAATGTCTTGAGAGAAATGACATTTCTCCAATCGAGAGTGGACAGAAATTTCCTTCGACAAAAAGCACCTGCCAATTGTTAGTGTTGTTGTTTTGTATGTCAACAGGTGACCTTAAGTGCAGTCAGTTTTTATGCTGACTTAACAGCTGGCACATGCAGAAAATTACTGAGTCAACAACTAAATGGAACGTTTTTAGCAATTGTGTGTGTGTTTTGAAGAGGATATTGAGCGTGGTCCGAAGAATTGCTAATAAATATTTAAACATAAAACAGAGAAGGAATGGAACTATGAGAGCTTGAGTTACATTCAATAAGAAATTTAGTGAAATCATTCATTTTACATCATCAACAGGACTGTTCTCATCACTGTGGACGAAAGCTGTGGAGACTAAGGAGATTAGTCTGATTAAATTTGGAATACCGGGTTTATCGTGTAGCATTCCATATGGTAAATGTAAAGGTATTACTGCATCAAAAACTAGGATTTTGAGTTTTAGTTTTGCTTTAGATCTGGAGCCATAACATGTACTTTGAGATTTCAGCTTCAAAGTAGAAAAAAAAGTTCATTACACATTCTTTCTTTTGACCTTTCAGATGAGGCTGCTACAATTACGACCATGGGATCTATAACGTCAAGCTTTCCAAAACTTTTTCGAGACTATTTTGGTTTTTTGTTTCAGAGTAGAGAGCAATTTTTCTTCTCAGGTGCTCATTGAAGTACTATTTTTACACCTCTTATCTAAAAAAACCTAACCTAACCGTGCTTACGTAGAGTGATTGTAAAGGGAACTTAAGTAAAACTGCTAACCGAGTTATTTAAAAAGAGTTAGGCTTATAATCGCTTAAGCTTCCCCAATCGCTCAACCCTTCTAAAGGTACTATAGCAACAAGCGACTATGCAATACTCGTACAATACAACCATTTTTAGCATTTAATATTCCAAGAAATTTCCTCTCTCAACACAGCTCTCACACAAGCATATTTCTATATGTCCAATAAACAAAGTTCCACATGTGTTTTCTACACAAGCACACAAACTAAGTAGAAATGCGTATTTCTTTTGTACCGCGCCAATCGCATTGTCTGTCTGACTGTCTGTTTGTCTGCGCTTTCTTTGTCTAAGCTTCCGTCTGATTGTCTGTACTATTTCGTGTGTTCGTTTATATGTCATTTCGTTCGTGTTTGTTTGCTGCCTTACCCACCTTCATTTTGCCAGCAGAGTTTGTGTCGTTCTTTGCCGCGCCATGACAGTTGAAATTCCCTTTGGCCACAACTGACCCTGAGTGTCGAGGACGTCCGCGTGCACGCTATCGCAAAGTCATCAAAACCGCTTGTTGCTATCCACCTTCATGGACTTTAGGAATATTAAAAGTCAACGAAGCATTTATTTGCCAGCACACATTCAGAGTGGATATTATTGTGTGTGTTTTTAACTACAAAGATATAAGCATAGGTGACTAGTAGATGTGAGTACCTTGTGGGAAAAATATTGTTAAATTGTAGACTGTGGAAGTGAATTAAATAACTATAACGCTTTTCAGTACTAAAAAGAACGATATCCGAAGTGTTTTCTTTAGTAAAGTCTACTGTATACCCTGATAGCAGGGTATCAGAGATGTTAAAAACCCCAACAATATATTCTTCATTTCACTTTCATTCTAACTGGAAATTTGACTTTACCTCTGAGAGAGAGAGGGAGAGAGCTCCTGACAAAAGAGTTCCGAAACTCCTTCATTGTGAACCACATACTTTTTCCACTACCTATCTAACCTCAAATTTTCTCACAGGGTTTCTCAGCAAATATACTTAACTATACTACACTCATAATTATAAGTACATGTGGACTTCGTATAAATACACATTGAAGTTTTAAGTATGATTGGTCTAGAAGGTAGTGCGGTTACAAGGATATGTGGTAGTAGTTGTGCACAAATTTATGGCATTTAAATTCCTATTTATATTAAGCACTAAATGCATGGAAATATAATGAGAAGGACAATGAAAAAGGTTGTAATTAAATAAAAATATCTTATTTATAAATGGAAGGTTGGAATAATGTGGTAAATAATATGCTTCTGATAGATAATAGAGGGAGTTTCAAAGTAGAAATGTGTAAATAGACACTTTAAGTGTCAATTAAGACTATTTCTGTAATTAAGCACTTAATTGCAGCCATTTGCACTACATAATAGCTTAATTACTTAATTGTATATAAATTAATTCTTCTTAATTTGCATATACTCGATTTATTTGGGTCATAAAAGCTAATTTGAAAAACGAAACAAAAACAAACTGACAGAATTCAAGGTTAAAGTACCACTTTCAACTCAAAATCATAAATTATTTGCTTTTTGCTAGCTAACGGCTGCTTAAAAAACTCGCTTAAATTGTCTGCTGCATAAATGGTTATTGTTATGACTGCATAGCTAAATAAGTAAAAGATTTTTGTTTTTATGCATAAATAAAAAGCGATAATATTCCAAATGCGTGCAAATGCCAATAATTTGGTTTACTCAAATTACAATATGAAATTGGCAATGTCGCGTCATTTAAATAAAGGCAAATTTTTCAATTTTTTATGATGCCACAAATATGTTTTAAATATTTTACTTTACTTAGTCGATTTCGTATTACAGAGAGTGTGGAGACAACATGGCGTATGAGTGATATTATCAACGCAATGTGTAGGTGTTCACTTGCTTGCAAGTTTACTGCTCGCTAATTACACTACAGAAAAGGAATATAGATGATTTATATTTCGAAATACTAGTCACAATGACCTTGAAGTAATGTAGGGATGTAATAGAAGAGGGAGCTTATAAATTATTGGTTCTATTCCATATTGCGAATTAAGTGTAGCCAAGTTAATGTGAGGACAAAAGCTTTATAATTTTGCAGAGAGGTTCGATTTTGATGTCTGAAGTCTGAGATTTCTACTACATAGTAATATGATAGTTTGATATATGGATGACAGTTGTTTATACGAGGGCTGCTATATATATTTCTGACCTAATAATGAAAATAGGAATATTTATCAACGAAAATGGTTTTATTGTTTTTCAAAATATTCTCCATCAAGATTTATACACTTTTGCATGCGCTCAAACCAATTTTCGAAGCACTTTTTTTGAGCCTTTTTTTGAGCGATTGTCAAATTGTGCGGGATCCAACGAGAACAAACATTTTTTACGGCCTGGTGTTCATGCAATATCGAATGTATGCTGGTGGGAGAAATGCATAGGCATGCCTCTATCTGAAGGTATGTTACATGACGGTCTTGCATTGTCGGTTCACGTACGGCATCGATGTTTTCTGGCACAACGGCTGTTTTTGGACGACCTTCACGGAATTCATCTTTGAGCGAGCGTCGGCCACGATTGAATTCGTTGTACCAGTTTTTCACAGTGCTATAGGATGGTGCTTCATAGCCATACAAACATTTTAGTTCATCGATGCACTCTTGTCGCGATAATCCACGTCGAAAGTTGTGAAAAATGATCGCACGAAAATGTTCACGAGTTAATTCCATTTTTGGCCGAGATGATTTTTTTAATTCCCTGTAAATAAAACAATTCACGATTAAATGACAAAACGTTCTGAGTGATATTAAGCTAAAAAATGTCAAACTTTCCAATGGAAATGTCAGATTGCACCTGGCAACACTTAGTGTTGCCTAGGCCAGAAATATATATAGCAGCCCTCGTATTGATGCCAGTATAAACCCGAGTTTCTGAATTAAGAGTTAATTAGCTTAATATTCACCCTTATTTCTCAACTTATTGCCCATCCATAATTTAAATGTTAGACTTACTTCTTGTTAAAAATTTTCGAAATTTTGAACTTGGTAACCATTCATATATGTATTCCAATATAATTATATTTTAATATATAAATTTTATAAAATATACAGTTATATTTTAATATAAAGTGACATGTGTAGCGCTCAAAAAAATCTTCGTTTTAGATAGATAATAATTGTAATTATTCTAGATGAATTGATCCTATTTCAATTTCAATATTAGCCTAAATATAGACAACAAAATTTAGATGTTGCCTACACCCAGGCGCATTTAGCTCATATTTAGCCAAGTCGCTCACCTTAATAATACATTAATCAAGTTATTAAACGTAATATTTTGTATTTATATTATATTTGGTCTCAAGCAATCAAATTTATATTTGTAAAATATTTCCAAATATTTTAAGAACAAAAAGCTATAAGTAAAATGTTATTCAGACTAAAAATATTCATTTAAACTAACTTTTAATATTTACTTAATATAACTGTCGAAAAGCTTTTAATATGAAGGACCAACTGTTGAAGCTTATTATTACTTTTCTTACCTAAATCTTTCCTGGAAATTCTACTCAACTGTGACAAATCTTTGTTAGAGGTTTTTCCACGAAAATCTTATCCTATTATCACCAATAATATTAAATAAGCCACAAATCATATCAAATATTATTTATATGTACTTATCGTTGACTTTATCAAAAGTTAGTTGCCCAAAAATTTCCACCATTGCCTCACGCTAAGCCGATTTCGCCCACATTTTCAGAGCAGAAATTTCAAATGAAAGTTGCGCTCCATTTTAGCAGCATTGAGTTATTGCTTACAAACTAAAAATAAACAGCAAACAAACAAAATTTGTATTTTTCTGACGAAAGTGAACAAAGCAGATAAGAAATGTGCTTAGGCATGTCTAAGACGGATAAGTAGAACATTATGATGATGGGGGTTCGCAATCAATGTGCGTTGGCGCTGAGGAAATGTAAGGAGTGGCAATCAAATTCCAAAGGTTTGCGCGCGCCGTTGAGGCATGAAAAGTTTAATTTCCAAAATAGGTTGAAATAGAGCAGAAGGCAAATATTTAACAAACAACAGCACACAAACACACACAGAGTATCTGTAGCGTTTAACGGTGATATTAGTAGCGAGCAAACAAGCAAGTGGGTGTGTATACAAATAGGGTTGCCACACACACACAAACATTTGCTTGAGAGGATAAGTAAATATTATAATAGTTGCGAGTTAAAAGCCTAACAGCTTAAGTCGAAGGTGCAAAGGCATCGGACTTTATGAAATCTAATAGCTGTGCAAGCAATTAAATTGTAGCGAATTCGGGGGGTCGTGTGGTTGTATGAAGGATATGTTTGGTGAGTGAGATGAGAAGCAATAAATTTAATTTTTCATTTTTTCTCCAGAAAAAAATGTCGATAAAAAAATTATAATAAATTACACGCAAAAATCTCAACTTGAAGCATTTTAATTAAAATTGCTGTACTTAAAAACAATCTGCGCCTTCTCGCCAGCGTGATGGACATTTACACTAAGTGACAATGACAGGCAGACAGACAAACAGCCAAAGTCAGTGGCCGTTGTTGACAGGCGGTGCAAAACAAAAATATCAAATAAATAATAAAAAAAAATAAATAAAAAACTGTGCAAAAAAGCAAAAGTAAACCCAAACAACAAAACAACTATTTACACATAAATATTTTACTTAACCCACATCAATTCACTTTAGTTTTGCCGTGGCAAAAAGAGTGCCAACAAGGGCAATAACAGCACAGCACAGTGTAAACATTTAAATGGCAAATACCGTCGAGCGAAAACAAAGCCAACTTAGAAAGCAGCCGTGCAAAAAACATTTCTGGACAAACAAAAGGCAATTGAAATTAGCGTTATATACACATGCACACACACATAAAAAATATATTTCTATGTTAGTGTGCGTATGTGTGTGTGTTTGTTTTTGAACAGTGTGTCAACAAAAAGGCACACAATTCGTCGCCACAAAGCAAATGTGCCATTAAATGGTGTTGTTCTTTGATTTGAAAAGAAGAAAGAATGAGAATAAATAAAATAACAACTAAAAACACTTTGGCAGAAGTAAATAAATATGAATAAAAAATATGTAGGAAAGTAGAGTGTTTAGATTAAAGTACTGCCAAAAATGGTTTGATTAGTTTAAGCAAATTAGAAATTTAAAGGTTTTAAAGCTTAATTTTGCTCATAAGCTTACTATACTTCGACTAAATCTTTGTTATAGCCTTTTCGCACCGGAGTTAATTGATCAATTAAGCGGTCTTTACTCGATTAAAGCGCTGATTTACATCGATTTAAATTTTAAATTTTATTTTACCAAAAAATCAATCTTATATATTTACATTAATTTTTAATCGTTTATAATCGGGTTGTTAATGAAATTCAACTCTGCGAGTTGTAGTCCAAGTTGCAAATTTGGCTGTATTTTTTTAGTGCAGTAATGCTAATCGGCGGTATATGTCGCTGCTGGAAGTAATAGTAAAATAGCAATCAACTGATGTACCCTACCAAATTTTTATGAAAATAGCAATCAATCTTAATGGTAAAATAGCGATCAACTGTTGAAACTTACCAACTTCTTATGAAAAGCAAAAACAAAATCATATAACAGCTGATCGATTATCGAATAACCGGCAGTGCGAAGAGCAAAAATTGGTTCTTCAATTAAAATTTTAATTAATCAATTAATTCAACTGTGCGAAAAGGCTATTAGTTTCGATTTTAGAATGATATTTTTTTAAATATTACAAAAAAAAAATATTTTCTATTAATATCGAATAGAGTCCAATCAATTTTTTCCATATTGTATTCATATAGCAATCTTTTACACTATTTCCTAACTAGCAATTTTTTTTCACCCTAAATATTGCGGTTTTGAGGTAAAGCACCATCAATATTCTCTTCTTCTCTCTCGTCGATGTTCGAACTGAAACCCGAAATTATACTAAAAATCCTAAATTTGTTTATTAAAAATATATTGAATGACCGTTTTTATCGATGTCCCCGAATTTAAATTTGGATCCGAAGCAATAGTATAAATAAAGAGTAAGTGTATGATTTCGATCGATATTAAAGTTTTTAAGAGACCTATTCAAGATTTGTTCGACATCAAATTAAGACTTCAGTGGTGGGTGTCTTGGTTAAAATTTCGATGTCATATTTGAAAGGTGTTCAAAAATAACGGGAATATTCTTCGAAACATTTCTCTAAATCGGTATTTGGAATAGCCTTTGGCGTTTTGCTCGCATTCTTCTAAAATTACTGCCCTTTAAGTCTCTTAAGAGGGGAGGGGGGTAAGGTTTGTTTCGCCGAAAAAAGACCCTTTTTCATGAATTTTTGTAGAAAAAACTATTGCTGTATGTTTATTTTACTTATTATTATATGAAAGTACAACATTTGAAGGATACTTAAAAAAAGTTTTATCTAAAAATACGAAGGAATAACGGATTTATCGTCGATCTCTGCAGGCACCTCGAAAAGAAGTTGTTGTGCGGTGACCAGCCTACAGCATCACTGGATCATCCGAAACCAAAAAAATCAAAATGCTTTCTTTAGTTTATCTTTCAATTGACGTCGAGTTTTTTTAATTTTTCAATTTTTCAATTTTTGGTACCATTTTCAAGCCAAAATGACGATTTTAGACGAAAAAATCGACCTATTTGTTATTGTAAAATTGTTAGTAATTAAATTTTTTGGAAAAACTCGACCTCACTCGAGAGCTATATATATGTAGAATATTTGTTCAAAATTTCAAAACGATCGATGCAGTAGTATTTTCTGTAGGCTGGTCACCGACTTTAAAAATGACATTTGGGAAAATCGATTAAAAGTTTTGTACACTAAGCGCTGGTAGCTGGAGGTATCGTTATTCAACCTGCTGTAACATCGTTAGTTTTTCTCCGAATGACCTAAAACTTGTAACACAATATTCTTGAGATGTTGATGGTTAAGAAAAAAAATTAAAAAAAAAAATTAAAAAAAGTTGTCAAACCTTACGAGGGAAGGGTGTTTTTGCCTATAAATCTCTAACAAGCAACGAAGTGTGAGCCTTTTATAAACGAAACAATTTCGATAAAATGATAAGGGAATCCCTTGAAAATGACTGTTAAAGTTTCATTACAAAGCTATAAGCTCCCTTATATAGTCAACACCTTGAAAATTCCATAAAAAGTAGTGAAGGGTGAAAATCTAATAATTATTACCCCTAGTCCCTCTCATTAATGGTTCATAGATAGCGTTAAGAAACCGTAAATTCTTCTATTAAGTTCACTTCATTTTCTTGACTTTGTAAGGATGCAATATTTTGCCATGCTTTTTCTGTTTACTTAAATCGCTATATACATTCAGTCACAATTTCATTTCATTTCTACATCACCCTTACAGTTTCAAGTTTAGAGTTATCAATCGATTGATGACATTTGTTAACAAAGTTTCAACTAGCACAATTATAGCCGGAGCTACTCTCATATCTCTACTCTCATCGCTGTGGCGCCCGTAATTCAACAACCAAGGCTCGTATGGTCATTTATCTCAGATTGGCAATCGCAACCTGCTTGCGGCTGTGTTGACTTTTGCCGTAAACACAAAGCTATACTACCCCCCAACTGGTTTTCGCGCCTTTCGCTTGACTTTCAACGCCGTCACCATGTCTACCAGCGCTGCTGCGGCACCCACACTTTGGAAGATGCCTCATTTTGCCTCACTTGAGGCAGTAATTCGAAGCCACTTCATACGCCAAGCCGTAAACACACGCTACACCCGCGCAAACGTGTTGCTATTTCCCCACACACACACACGCACAGCGAATTTGTTTGTATTGTAGTGTACTTCGCTGTGTCGGCCAATATGCTGCGGTGCGTCGATTGCTTGCAGACTCTTACAGCAATTCATTAGCAATCTGTCGCTTTTCAGTTTCAACAACTGCCAACTAAATGAAAACATTGTGTGTGTTGGCATACTTTTAGGCGCGCACTGGCAGAGACGCTTCTGTGGTGCTTGCTGAAAATAGTCATAAATCTTGCATCTGTTGCATTGCTGGCCTTCATTTGGTCATAATTGTTCAACTCCAACTAACCAGTTGACATTTGAGTTTGCTCTATGTTCTTTGTGTTGTTGTTGCTGTGTGGGTCGTTAGAGCAAATTCAGTTTGAAGTTAGTGATTGTGGCGGCCTTGTTGGTTGGCCATCGGTGGCCAGCTTAGCTTGTTGCTTGGTCGCTTCTACAAACTGTTGCGACAACTTTTTTTATCGCTGACTATGTTGGTATTTTTGTAGTTGTTGTTGTGAGAAGAACACAATCTCTATCAAATGCTGTGCTTATCAGCGTGTGAATATTCCTTGTAGAGTTTTTACAGTTATGTGTGGAGAGAATGAGCATGACTGTAAGCTCAGCGTGTGAAAGCTTTTATCTCGACAGTTTGAAGTGCACTGTAATGATACAGTGGTATACAAATATTCATAATTTTAATGGATAGAAAAAATAGAAGAAATTTAAGTAAATTATTAAAATAAAAAAAATGTTTAACCTTATAAGAAGGTTATACTCTTAACGAGTATAAGCAGGGAATCAAGTTTGGAGTTGTTGAAGTAAAGAAGAAGGATCTCATTAGTCTCCTCAGTGTTTCAGTAATTTGGGAGAGTTTAAAAATATTTTAATTAGAAAAGGAGTGTATTGCCTTTTAATATGAGTTTGCTAGAAAAACTTGTAGTGTGAGCCAATAACTATTTGGAGTTCGCAGGTTACATGAACGACATACCTTTATCAGCTTCATCTATATTTTTAAGACGAGAATGAGAAATGGCCTCTATGTCTCTGAACTCTTAATGTTGTAAAACTCTTGTCCAAATTTACTGACGCAATTGAGGAAAGTTTTATATTATTTGCATGAATGGCGATGAAATGGAAGATGTCGGGGTAATCGATTTGTTCCCGAAGGAAAGTAGGGAGTGAATTTTAATTCGCCTTGAAATGAAAAGGAATCCTGATTAGATAAAAGTCGTTCCAGATAGCCAATATTCTCAGTTGATCAAGATCTTAATAAAAAAAAAGACTAAAATGCCGATAATGAGACTTATAATGAAAACGGACCATTTCTTAAATACTAAATATTCCTTTATATATACTCGTATGCATGAAAGAATATAATAGAAGAAGAAGAATAGAAGTGTTCGAAAAATAACGGAAATTTCGTTTTATATATTTTCCATTCGATATTATGAAATTATAACAGCGATTCTACCAATCGTCGAAACACTTCCCAAAATCGATTTCTTGGGACTTTTGACATTTGTCTCTTTCGGCGATTTCTCGTATGCTTGTAAAACGAGGACCGTCGTTAAGGTTTTCCTTATTTTTGGAAATAGCAAAAGTCGCAGGGTGTCATATCTGGCAAATATGGAGGCTGGGACAACGTTACAGTATTGCTTTTCGTCAATAATTGCCGAGCAATAAAAAATAAAAGACATTTGATATTTGTGAACTTTTAGATAATTGAACATTTTGAAATTCCCGATATTTTTTGAACATACATTGCATAGTCATTTGTTTTAACAAATCGAGAATTAGGAAAACGAAGTTGGGTATCGATGGACCGATAACATAAATAAAGGGTATTTAATAAAAAATATGAACCAAGTTATAAAGGATTGCTTCCATTCTAGTTCCTTAGGAGATATAGAGAGGTAGAGATAGAGAAATATAGGAGAATATAGTTCAAGACAGATGACGAAAGCAGAAGAAGAATAAGAAGAAGAATAAGAAGAAGAAGAAGAATAATAAGAAGAAGAAGAAGAAGTAGAATAAAGTTAGAAGAAGTAGAAGCAGAGAAAATGAAGCGAGTTTGAATTTTATCTATAACGTGGTCTTCTGCAGAACTGAAATTTGAAGACTCAACGCTATGAAATCTTCTACTCAGCCTATATAATAATATCACATAATTTATTCACTTTCACATAAAAGCCTAACTTCAACTTTAACCTCAACCTAATCTCACTAATCTTTTAATATCAAAATTTATGGACAATTTGACATTACTAAAACGATTAATATTCAATACCGCAAAAGGAGACACATATGCGGATAATAACTGAACACTATGCAGCTGTGTATCAAGGCCTTTACGGAAAGACCTTCCGACTTTTTTTCTTATCACTACGCACATCGTATAAAACAAAAACATTATATATGCTGATATGAATACTTACAGATGACAACCATGTGACCAACTGTCCCTGCAACAAACAAACACACACACTCACACACACCAACAAAGAAATGTGCAGATATTATCGCCTTTCAACAGGCTGTTGCTTCGGTTCAACTTTATCAGTTTCGTTTTGCAGACATGAATGATAGCAGCACAACAACTAGCAACAACAACAACAAATTCCGACATGCCATATACCAGGGTTGTTGATGTTGTGAGAGGTCATAAAGGGGGCCAACTGATAAGAAGCAACAGCAAAGCATTCGTGTGCTCTCTTTTATTCTCTCGCTCGCGCTCTGCTCTCAAGAGCTTTCATCTGTTTATTAGTGGAGACTTTGCTGGCGAACCAAAGCAGCATCACAACAGCTGATTGCTGCTGTTGTTGTTGTACACACTTTGTACCAGTGACGCTACAACAATAATAGCAAAAACATTGTTGGGGGTTTAGAAGCAACAGCATCACTGGAGTCAGAGTGGTTGTTCGACACGTTGTCAGGCACAGCATCCACATCGGTCCCGTTTTCGGCAACAGCGACGGTCTCGGCAGCCACAAGTTGCCATTTCGGCTGCTGTGCAACAGTAGCAGCCGTGTTGCTTACAAGAACGGACGTGGTTAACGGATGAAAACGCAAAGCGATCCGAAATAGTGAAACGCAGCCGGAAGTGTACACAAACGCACGCACATACACACATACATACAGAGAAAACGCAGTGCAACCCAGCTGGGAGGCGCTCAGTTGCCATCATCAACGTTCTCAGACACATAGATTTGTGTGTACATTTGTTTGTGTGTTCCAACATACATATATACATACATATGTAAATATGTCAAAGTGATTTGAAAGATTGCGGTGCAGAAAGCGATTAAAATTTCGTTTGATAGAATTCTTAATCAAAAATCAAAATTCAAAAATTTAATAAAAGTGAAAAGTTCATGCAGCAACAGTGAAAGTGCGCAGAGAAAGTGAAATAAATGAATTTCGTCTAAATTAGCCAAGGGCTATGTGTTGCTATTTCTTGCTCTAATCTAAACCCGAAAAATTTAATTTCTGCTTTTGACGTGCTATCGACAGCTACCAAAGCAGAAAGAAAAGAAAGTAAGTAAACACAACAACAACAAAAAAGTCAATTATTTCCACAACAACATACGGTAGATGGCGGAAAGTGCGTTTGATTGCTATTAGTGTTGTTGTTGCTGTTGCTATTGCTGCGTGACTGAATGCCAGTAACCCGACGAATTTTCGAAACGTATGGCGGGTTCCGAGACAAAACCCGTTGCAGCAGCACTCTCCAACCTATATTTACATAGTTACATTTGCCGTTGTTGCTTTCAGCGCTCGGTGTTTTGTGCGTTTTGCCCACAAGCAAACCAGTTCCAGTTTCAGTCTGTATAGAAAATCAAATTCTTGCACATGAACACGCGTGTGTGAGTGTGTCTGTGGTGTTGCTTGCTACCTTGGCCTTGCAAGAAGCAGCAACAGCTGAGTTACCATTGCTCACCTGCGCTTGCTGTCGGGTCGATGTTGGCCTGGTGTTGGTGTTGAAAATTTCGTGACTGTCCCAAACAGAAATGTGACAATTTTGAATTGACAGTGAATAGTCGAGTGTAAGCAAAGCTTGTGTAGGCGACTGGAAGTTGACATAACTCATTAAAAAGTTTATATCAAATGGAAAATAAAAAGCGAAATAATTTTGGTGTAAATAAGAAATAGAAGGCAAAATTACTGAAAGTACGAAAAAGTTGAAAGTTTTGAATTTTTGGAATGAAAATAAAATAAATAAAATAAAATAAAATAAAATAAAATAAAATAAAATAAAATAAAATAAAATAAAATAAAATAAAATAAAATAAAATAAAATAAAATAAAATAAAATAAAATAAAATAAAATAAAATAAAATAAAATAAAATAAAATAAAATAAAATAAAATAAAATAAAATAAAATAAAATAAAATAAAATAAAATAAAATAAAATAAAATAAAATAAAATAAAATAAAATAAAATAAAATAAAATAGAATAAAATAGAATAAAATAAAATAAAATAAAATAAAATAAAATAAAATAAAATAAAATAAAATAAAATAAAATAAAATAAAATAAAATAAAATTAAATTAAATTAAATTAAATTAAATTAAATTAAATTAAATTAAATTAAATTAAATAAAATAAAATAAAATAAAATAAAATAAAATAAAATAAAATAAAATAAAATAAAATAAAATAAAATAAAATAAAATAAATAAAATAATAAAATAAAATAAAATAAAATAAAATAAAATAAAATAAAATAAAATAAAATATTGAAGCTTTATTAAATATTAACTTCACTTGGTGTATCTAAATGTGCAAACAAAAACCAATAAAGATGATTATAAAATGTATGCTTTTAACTTGATTACTATTTCGTACTCAATACTTCGAGATTACAGTTAAATTGCGCAGGGCTTGCTAAAATCGAATACGAAATGCATTAAAAGATTGACTCAAAACTTTTAAAAGGTGTCGAGAGCAAGAACTTCATTGAAGCTGAAAAAAAATAAATGTGATTGGAAATAGAAAACTTGTGGTGTTAGCATGAAGGCAACAGTGTACTTTCCCGTTAAGACTGCGGACATTTTTAAGTCGACCATATAATATTATATATAGATATAAATTGTGTGATACCTATGACTACAATAAACTATGTACATTACGAGAGTTAAGCGATATAAAACGGATTACATATAAACACACAATAGTGATAGTATGACTAGAATTAGTGATTTTAATATTTGCAAATTACAATAAACTTTTAACTTTTGATCATTTGATCTTGATAGTGCAATTCGATATTTTATTAGTTTTTGTTATCAAATTTGGTATATGAAATAAGTGGCTGCCTTTCAGTATGGTAAAATGGTAAGATTTTCATCCCTAAAAGTATCAGATCATATTTTCCATTAAATGTTCTCGAATTAATTGTGATAGAAAAAAATAAATAAATTTGGATAGGTTCTATTATGGCTACTGAGGTTATTTGAATATATCGACCACTAAGTCATTTGAACGGCGTAGCTTTTCATACTTGAAATATTACAAAAAAAATTGTGGAGTCGATTCATAAAATATATTGTGACCCTCTGATATTTATATAATGCTAACACGACTATGTTTAGAGTCCATTTCTAGATAAGTCTACTATTATTAACAGGTTTGTATGGACTATGCAGAACAAGTTTTCTAAAATCTCAGAAGCCTCATAAAATACTTCAAGCCATTCAACTACTTTCTTTCTCGAAAAAGTAGACTCAGCACATATTTTTACAATATTATTAAAAATTCAAAATGATTAAAGACCTGGGTCAAAATTTCTCAGATATATCAATGTTGGTCGGTGGTCAGCCGATTTTTTTGAAACTTAGCATAACTTTAGTGTTAGGTGAGAGGTGTTTGTGGGCCAAAGGGTTTTTAAAAATTTTCAAAAATTTAGAACTTACAGGGTTTTTAATTTTTAAGTCAGAGTTTTTTTAAATTACAATAAACTTAACAGGTTTTAATGGATGGCTGACCACCGACCAACATTGATATTTCTGAGAAATTTTGACCCACCTTACAATATTTTATATTGAAATCACCAGACCTCCACTTAATGAATCAAACGGTTGACAATCGATTACCAACACACCATGCGGATACAATAATTGCCTCATGTTTTCCGTGAAACTTTATTATTTGATCGATGGTTCAGCCTTTTCCACTAATCTTCTTTCTTTCTAAAATACAAACAATATTTAATTTTTTCCCTCATAACCTCAAACATTTTTGATATACCCCAATTTAGCAGCAATATATCATGATGAATAATTAATGATTCAAAAATTAAAATTTGGTACGGCCAGTAGTTTGTTTCCACTAATTTCTCAAGCGATACTTGCTTAAAGAATATCACTTACACAACTTTATGTTACACTGTTCTTATCTTTTTTATATGAAGTGAAATGTTACGTATACGCCCAGCTGGTGCTGCATCAAATTAAGCCCAAAATAAATATTAAACCTTCCTGCTAATTTTTTTACCACACAAATTTGTGAAAAGTAAGACCGTTATGTGCTCTAAGCAACATCTTCTCACATTTTTTTCTCGCATGCAAATCATAAATCTTAATCATGTCCTTTTTCCACTTCCTTCCACAACACACACTTTGACAGGCTGAATATTATTTCATTTGCCGCCAACAAAATGCGGCTCACAAAAACTCATTAAATTACAATTTACACTAAACGCAACATAAAAACGCATAAATGTGACAATGACGGAAAATTTTGCGGAATTTATGTGCACAATTTGTTTAAGTGAAATTGGGTAAACGCTAGGGAATTGCACATACAAGCAGACATTTGTTTGTATGTGCGAATGTGAGGTTTAAAGCGTGCATTTGATTTTCATATAATATAATAAGACAGTAAATGCTGCAAATGCCGGATGACAGTCAATTGAAATTGAAATTTAATACATTTTTTGGGCGAACGACAAAAGCGAGAGAGCGAAAGCAATAACAAAAAGCCGCGCAAAAACATTTGTAAATTTGTTGCTGACGGCTGTGGTGGCTGCTGGCGCTTTGCTTTCAAGCGCTGGCGAAGTGGCAGGCATACATATGCAAGTGTGTGCACCCGAGAACAAAAAAAAAAAAAACATGCACACAAGGCACAGCACTAACGGCAATCAAGCGCAAACTTACATTGTTCTGCTTACATTTGCATACTTTAAGGCGCGCATACTCTATATATGCATAAATACTGCTTGTTGTTGTTGTTGGTGAGGCTTGCAGTGCATACTAAATTAGAATATTTGCTTTCCAACACACAGCAACTAAACAATATATGAGGAAATTTGCCAACAACAACAATAAATACATGCATATGGTATATACATATCTCAAGCTTAAAGCAAGCAAAGAAACATATTAACAGCACATGATAATACAATAAAGCAACAAGCAAACAACACAGCACACAATACATGCATATGTGTGTACAGTAACCAAGTAAGCGTGACAAAGGCAACGTCCACGTCTCGTTTGCTGCTAATGTGATTGATGTGCTTTGTTGTTGCTGTAACGCATAGACGTTGCCGGATTTACGAAACAACACAAAGTGAAAAAAGCGACAAAATTTACTTAACAAAAGCAAGAAATTACATAAAGAGTAGGATTTCAGACGCGGAAAAAGATTATCCGCAAAGAAAATGTGTTGAAAAGAATGTGGAAAATCGCATAAAAGGCGCGCATTTCGTTATCAGCTGCAAGGAAGCAGCATCAAAAAAAATATTATAGGCAACTCCAAATACAACAACAAATACAAAAATATAAAACAACAACAATAAAAATACGCTTCAGCTAACACGCGCCAGTACTTGAGCGCGCAGACTAAAGTTTACTTGAACTGCCGAGGCGGCCAAGCAAAGAAGCAGTGAAAACAACAACAACAAAAGAAAAGAAAGTAAATAATTCAAAATAAAATTACATAATAATCAAATAAGCCGTCATATATACGCTGATATAGGCTGCTGTCTTTCATTTCTTTATTGACAGCTTGCCAACGGGCAGCGTGTGAGTCCAGCTCCTGTCAACACTCACGCTCGTGAAAAAGGTAGGTGTAGCACTATTTATATATGTTTCGATGGATGTGTGTGTAGTTAAATCCTTCTTAGCTCTTTGCTGTTATATTAAAATATCCGCCTTTATTCCTGTTGATTTGTGTTGTTGTTGTTGCTTGTGCACAATTCAAGCGCTCTTCACATTCTTCATCCTCTTCATGGTTGCCTACTTACATATGCAAATTAGTTTGTTGCCGTTAATATTTAAATCACATTAATACTTTTTTCTTCGAATCGTTGATATTTTTATTTCCCTGTGTTTACTTGTTCTTTTTCTCGTACCCTTGTCTTGTTTGTGTTAACAGGAAATTTTTACTTAAGTAATCATTACATGTAATCCGAAGTCAGTTTTTTTAACACAGGCATTTGAGTGTGAGAATTTTAAATTATTTTTAGTACAGTAATTTGGATTATACAGCAAATTCTTACATAAGTAATCATTACATGTAATCTGTCTAGTTATTTGTTGTAAGCATTTGAGGGATATTATTTTAAAATTTTGCTTAGTACAGTATGCGTAAATAGTAGGTTATTTGTTTTTATTTAGCATTTGATTTGGATTAGACAAGGAAATTTTATTTAAGTAATCATTACATGTAATTAATGAAAATATTCGATAGTAAAAATGTGAGATTTTTGTTACACAAAAAGTTATTTGACTGACCATTTTTGGCTTTAGAGCCAACAACTGCGCTGCGAGAATCTCTAACGCAGAATTCTTTTATTATGGTATGCACAAAAAGTAGGTTTTTCGATAAATTTTTGGCTTTAGGTTTGGATTAGACAGATAATTATAAGTATTTTAATTTAATTAATAGTATTTTAATTTTATTCATTACATGTAATCCTTAGTCAGTTATTTAATGCAAGTATTTGAGTGTCTATTCGACTTACATTCCTGCTTTCTGAGGGTACTCATCAGCATCTCGATATAAGGGAGCTGTGGAACGGCATCTCAAACTCATTGCATACCGCTGCAGCCGAAACAATTGGTCTCCGGCAACGCCAAAAAACCAGTTGGTACTATGAGAGTGTCGTTCCGCAGTGGAGAGAAAACAGACTGCCTACCTTGCAACGTTGCAAAAGACCACAACAAGTTCGGGGTGGGACAGATATCGAGAATTGAAGAGGGAAGCGAGACGCATTTACAGACGTAAAAAGAAAAAGGCCAAAATGCGTGAGTATGAAAAGCTTGAAAAGCTGGCCGACATGGGTATTGCTCGAAAATTTTATGAAAAGATCAGGCAATTAACAGAACGTTTCAAGACCGGAGCATTATCATGTAGGGACCGAGGAGGTAATCTGGTAACGGATGTCCAGAGCATACTGGGATTATGGAGGGAACACTTCTCCGACCTGCTGAATGGCAGTGAAAGTACAACACCAGGAGATGGCGAACCCGATTCCCCAATCGATGACGATGGGATAGATATTCCATTACCGACCATGAAGAAATTCGAATAACAATTACCCGCTTGAAGAACAACAAAGCGGCGGGGGCCGATGGACTACCGGCCGAGCTATTCAAATACGGCGGCGAAGAACTGATAAGGTGCATGCATCAGCTTCTTTGTAGAATATGGTCAGAAGAAAGCATGCCCGACGATTGGAATCTCAGTGTGCTCTGCCCAATCCATAAAAAGGGAGACCCCACCCCAGTATCGCATATAAGGTTTTGTCGAGCGTATTGTGTGAAAGACTAAAGCACACCGTCAACGAACTGATTGGACCTTATCAGTGTGGCTTTAGACCTGCAAAATCGACAATGGACCAGATATTCACCATGCGCCAAATCTTGGAAAAGACCCGAGAGAGAAGAATCGATACTCACCATCTTTTCATCGATTTTAAAGCTGCCTTCGATTTGGTATCCCTGCAAAACTAATGCGGCTATGTAAACTGACGTTGAGCAACACCAAAAGCTCCGTCAGGATCGGGAAGGACCTCTCCGAGCCGTTCGATACTAAACGAGTTTTCAGACAACGTGACTCAATATCGTGCGACTTCTTTAACTTGATGTTAAAAAAAATAATACGAGCTGCAGAGCTAAATAGAGAAGGTACAATCTTCTACAAGAGTGTACAGCTGCTGGCGTATGCCGATGATATTGATATCATCGGAAGAAACAACCGCGCCGTTTGTTCTGCTTTTTCCAGACTAGATAAAGAAGCGAAGCGTATGGGTCTGGTGGTGAATGAGTACAAGACGAAATATCTCCTGTCATCAAACAAATAGTCAGCGCACTCGCGTCTTGGCTCCCACGTCACTGTTGACAGCCATACCTTTGAAGTTGTAGATTTTTCCGTATACCTGGGCACCAACACCGATAATAATGTCAGCCTTGAAATCCAACGCAGAATCCCTCTTGCCAACAGGTGCTACTTTGGACTGAGTAGGCAATTGAAAAGTAAATTCCTCTCTCGACGAACAAAAATCAAACTCTACAAGTCGCTCATTATTCCCGTCCTGATGTATGGCGCCGAAGCGTGGACGATTACAACATCTGATGAGACGACTCTTGGGGTTTTCGAGAGAAAGGTTTTGCGTAAAATTTATGGTCCTCTGAACATTGGCAACGGCGAATACCGCAGACGATGGAACGATGAGCTGTAAGAGTAATACAACGACATTGACATAGTTCAGCGAATAAAAAAACAGCGGCTACGCTAGCTAGGTCATGTTGTACGGATGGAAGAAAACACTCCAGCTCTGAAAGTATTCGATGCAGTACCCGCTGAAGGAAGCCGCGGAAGGGGACGACCTTCACTCTGGTGGAAAGACCAAGTGCAAAGTGACCTGGCTTCACTTGGCGTTTCCAGTTGGCGCCAAAAAGCAAAAAGGAGGAACGAGTGGCGCGCTCTGGTGGATTCGGCTATAATCGTTTAAGCGGTTTCTACGCCAAATATATATATATATATATATTTGAGTGTGAGAATCTCCGATGTTGAGTTAGTTACTATATAAGCTTTATAATATTTAGCTAAGATTTGGGTTAGAGAGGAAATGTTTCCTTAAGTAATCATTACTTGTAATCCTCAGTGCATTAATTGTGTCAGGATTTGGGAGTGAGAATTAATATTAGAGTATTCGTTTCACTTTAGCCTCTTATTTGTTAGCCTTAATTTCTCATGAGTCAAAGCCTTCTTTATGTAAGTAAGTTTATTTAGCGAACATCAAAGCAATTTTCCACTAATTTCGAAAATTCGGTGTTTCCACGAAATTCGCACATAATTTATAACTTGAAACGAAATATATATATGTATACATAATATATAGGGCACATATATTTTCACTAACACAAAATGGTCAACTTTTACTAGTTTCAGCGAACTGATTAAATTTTCAAACATTTTCGTGGAATAACAAAATAATTAAGTGCAAAGTGAATTAGAATGCTCCCTTGGGGCAAAAGTATTTAGCTGCCGGTTACTAGCAGATCCCCCTGCTCGTACGTGTTGAGGTCAGCCGTCGCTAAATGAAGTGTAAATTTTCATAATTTAATAATTTAGTATGTCAGCAGGTTGTACGACATAAGAACAGCAAGAACAAAAGGCGATGTTACACAGGTGTAATTGAGCGATTTCAAAACGAGCAAGAGTGGTATGTGTAGATCACGGTAAACTTGTGTAATTTAATAATAATTAAGACGATGATAATAAAGGTGGGTTGGAATGAGTAGGAGGAGAGTGGTTGAAGAAATAAATGTGAGTGTGAATGTCTGAAGAGGATACACTGGGATTTTATTGTGTAGGTAACTGAGTCATTATAATTAATTTTAGACACTCTATATGCCAATATAATAAAAAAAAATTTAAATACTGATAATTTTTGAAATTATTAAACAACTTCAACTGAACCAGAATATTCAAAATATTATTGTTTTTGCTTTCACAACAATTTTAAATACACGCACAACAACGCAGTCAAACTGTAGTCCTTACATATTCACGACTCCACCCGGGCGTATGAGCGATATTATTTGGTTGATTTCTTGCGCGTTAACAATTCAATAAATAAATTATGTGCATATTAAAATACAGCGATAAAAATATTAATTTCAACATTTTTCATATTCCAATCACGAGTTCACGAAAAACATTGTTTTTGTACTTACTTTCGCTAATATATTTTTTATAAACCTTTTTATGAGTTGTTGTTAAAACCTTATATAATAAAAATTGATGCGCTAAAATTGTTAACACAAAGCTTGATAAAAAGCGTAATATGCATATTAGTAAATGAATAATAAAAGCAGCAATATAATAAGCACATGCCGCACATTTTCAGGCTAATCAATGATTCATTGAAAGAGACAGTATTTGGACATACAGCTTTCAGGCGCGTGGTTACAAAAAAATTGATGTTTTGTGAGATAAAATTTTTTATGCATGCCAAAATGTTAGCAAGAAATGCTAATTAAATTCGAAAATATGTGATGAGTCTTTTATAGATTTTTTTTTAAGAAAAAAATTATTTATTTAGAGACTGATATGCGTATGTTAGGGTTGGTATTGAACATCGGAATTTATTAATTTTTCATAAATATTGGTGAAAAAAATATTTAATCTAAGGCCCTGCATGTGTAATATAATTTTGAAAGCTTTTATGAGCTTCTAAATACTGCCAACTACTACTCGTATACTCCTTGAATTCAATATTGATTTATGTGGGATGTACTTTAATCTCTATTCTCTATTTATAAAACTATTTTATTCCACTATTGACTTTGGAATCTATAATTTTATATCTGGAATCGATAAATCGATAAAATAAAATTGATAACTATCGCTAAAAACAGATTTTTCCAAAAATTTTCATCATTTTACTTGCTTACATTCTTCATAAATTCGATAATTGCAAATCTATAATCGATAAATTAAACTCGATAACTAATATTAGTAAATCGATGTTTCTAATTTTTATCATCATCGGTGCTAAGCCCTTTTAGTTGCTCGCATTCGTCATAAAATCGATAATTTTAGATATACAATCGATAAATTAAAATCGATAATTATCAATAATAATTCTATATATCGAAATTGTTTCCACCAATGATTCTGAGACCATTCACTTCCTTACATTGTGTATAAAATTGATAAATTTAGTTCTATAATCGAGAAATAAAAATCGATTTTTCTAAATGTCTTCAATCATTGTTCCAAAGACTCTCCCGTGCTAGTATTTTTCATAAATTTGGTAATTTTAAATCTTTTCTCGATAAATTAGAACCGATAACGAGCACTATAAACCGATATTTATGAATTTTTTTCATCATTGGTCCACAGACCTTTCATTCGTGTGCTTTGTAATCAATACCCATATTTTCATTTCAAAAATCCTTTAGGAACAATTTTTATCATCTCCACTGTGACAGATTAAAAAAAAAGACTTACTCAGTCGAGCTAGGTGTACGATTATCCGTACAGAAAAAAACAAAATTGTAATCGATATTGAATTAATAAATAATCAAATGCATTTTAACGCTTCATAAATCAAATTAAAAGCTCAAAGCGAACGGAAAGAGCATGCACAAAAAGGACAGCGACATAACGGAAAAACATTAATGGCGTGAAAATGAACTTAAAAAGTGTGGGAAATGAATTAATAAAAGTTTAGATATGAGTGCTGAAAACAACAACAACAATAAAAGTGTGGAGAACAAGAAAAGAGCAAATTAAAAACGCGCAATGGAAAAGCAATTAAATTTTTATTGCAATTTTCAGCGGGAGCAAACATTTAATTGACATTAATTAAGCTTCCTGTACATGCGTGGGAATATGCTATTAGTTGGACTAGTGCGTGAAGAAGAAGAAGTTGAAGTGTGGAAGAATGATTAAAAAATTGAAATGAGTACAGTTGATTGGATCGCAGGTTGGAAAAACGAGCTGCCGTTTTCTGTGTGAGGTTATGTTCGAAGCAATCCGTGCTTGAGTCCGTGTGTGTGTGATTATGGCGACTTGTTGTTGGAGTTTGCACCTGCTTTGTAGAGTTTCCATAAGTTTTAATTATTTTTAATGTGTTTTTATTTTCTAGTCGAAAACGTGCGTTGCAATTCGATTTTTATTAAACAGATAATGAATTTTGGTTTGGTGTTAGTGATATGCATGTGATAAACAAAGTTAGGAGTTGCCATATGTTCAAAAAAAAATTATTTTTAAATATAAAATATTAATAAAATAGAACAACATTAGTAAAAAAAAAAATTTGTTACAAAAAACATTAATAGAGTTGCCACCTGACTACAAAAAACCAAAACAGTTAATTTTTTTTTCAAACGTTACAGTTTGCAAAACATAAAGTTTAAATATTTTACAGTTTAAGTATTAGTAAAAATTTAGTAAAAATTTCAACAGCGTTGCCACACTTTTTATTTAAAATATTTTAGTAATGATTTAAATACTGATGTAGTTTTGAAATGAGCACTATTTATAAATAATTATTTAAAAAATTACGTCTATATGTGGTTGCCACCTATTTAAAAAAATACATATTTCTTATTATTTTTAAATAAATGTGAAATTCAGATGTTGTCAATAATATATAAGTATTAAATATAAATTATTTATTATTTAACTCCACAATTTTTATTATTAATAGTGATGCAGCCTTCATATTACTGTAAAATATGATTATTGTTCTTCTTATCTCTTCCTATGCTCTTCATTTTCTATTTTCGTATTTTCTCTTTTTCAAATTCCATTATTTCTATATTCGACAGTTGATTTATTATTAGTATACAGATATTTCATTTTGCCGTAATTTTCATCTATTTTTGGGTAATAATTTGACTTCTACGAATCTGCAAATATTTTTTCACTTTCAACTTCCTCTTCACGCACATTACCTTAGACATTTCTTTCTAGAATTGATTTTTTTTCTTTCTATTTTATGTCTACGTGCTCTGCCGTTATTTTCGAGTAATTTAATTACCTTTCGGCTGCTTATCGGAAATGCCAAATGCTCAACGGATTTTCACTGTCAATTTTCGTAAGATTTCTAGTCGTAAATTTCAGCATGAAATGTCTATAAAACTTCAACTTTGACATAAATATACTTTTCGCCCTTTTTTGTTGTAAAAATATACTAGTATATGTATGTATGTATATATTTAGAATCGTAAAACGTGCCTAGTTACTTGGCTACAATTTCAATGTATTTGCATGGCAGCAAGTGCACCCTGTGTTATGGATTTACACATTACTGTTTTACGACTGATTTTACGGCTGCGAATGTCTGCTGTAGTAACACGCTTTTATTGACAGCTAATGGCGGACTTAGCCGGAATTTTTTATGCTGTTTTGTATATAAATCATAGAAGTGCGAAGTCAGATTTTCCTATATTTTTTCTTAGGAAAATTTAAATACATTGTACATAGTATAAGCTTTTAAAGAGTTAGTCTTTACAGCCATAAAAAAATCCATAAAAAATTAAAAATGACATTGAGTTATCTATTTATATGCATTCACCTTGAGATTACCTTGAACTTGCATTATTCACTTTTATATTCCTTTTATTACATATGTACATATGTACGCGTATGTCCCTTGCATCCTTTGCACTCGATTGCAATCCTTTTATACTTCCTTTACTTCCCCTTTTCTTCCTTTCATTCATTCATTCATAAATAACATGTAATCCTTCTACGCCTCCAGCTGTTTTCAATTTATTCAATTTCGTAGTGACAGCAGTCACAGATGAAAATCACTTGTCTGTCAGAGATGACAACAAGCCCACCTGTGGCTCAGCGCGAGTGAAAAAATATAAGAGGCAAGCTGTTGAGAATTCAACAGGAAATACAAAAGAATGACAGACGCAATGAGAAGAAAATGGTTAAAGAAGAAAAAAGACAGGTGACATTTTTTTCTTTGAGTGGGTTGTTCGTATTGAACGAAAGTGTTTCCTTTAAAATGTTGTATGGAGAGTTGTAGGCAGGCATTCGTAGGTGGACAGTGAGTTTCTTATGAATGACGGCTCTTTTCGTGGAACCATGTAATAATAATTGTAAGAGTTGAGTTTATTTATTTTTGTATTTGTTATTTCTAAAGTCTAAGAATGAGTAATTAATATCAGGAACCCACGGCTGATACATTTTTTTTCTGCCAAGATCATCCAAGTGTAACGAGAATAGATCTTGTCTAGATTGAACCAAATTATGATATTCTGACTAATATTTTATCCCATAACTTAATCCAACTAACTGCGCGTTCTTTAGAGGCTTCTTTCAAAAATGTACATATGAGAAATTTGAGAGGACAAATCAAGGTGTGAAATCATTATTCAGACGTAAAAAATAATGTTGATCTATTTTGTAATCATCACGTTGGATTAGCACATTTAAGTTTCATTTCATAATCATAGCTTTCTCAAATTGACTATTATTATTATTGTCGAGAAAAGTGGAACTTGCAAATAACATAATTTTCCAGTTAAGGTAGTACCGAGATAATGCTTTGAAGATTTAAAAAAATAGTTAACTCTAATTGACTCTCATCTATATGTTTATTGAGTGTTTGCCTTATATTCCTAAATATTTTTTGAGTTTATATCTATCTAATCCAAATTATTTTAGTCCCCCATTTGACTTTATAACACCACTTCTCTTTATCTATGTCATTTCATCTCACAAATATGTTTCTTCAATCAATATTTACTCAAGTGTTATTAAAAAGCAATAGTCGAATTCTGTTCCCCTCCTCTTTGTCTTCACCTTCTTCTTGTTATACTCCCTCTTCTTCTTTAATTAGTGTTCTAAAAGTCAACGCGATTGACTACAGAGCTGATTATAATTAACCAAGAGAGATAGTCAAAGAGACAAAACGCTAATTGATAAGTGAAAAAGCTGATTAAAGCAATAAAATTAAATATTTTTTGGCTGAACTTCAAATGAACGAGGTTTATTGTGCAGTCAAGTGTTTGAGTGAGTATTATTTGAAATAAAATACAATAAGTGCTTGCTTAAAATAAAAAAAAACAAAGATTTTATGAATAGTGTGAGAGTTGATGTTTAGTGATTGAAATTAAATTGATGAAACACAAGTGTGCTTCTGAAAGTAAAATAAAATCTAGTGGATTTTTTGATTTGTGATAAAGGGTGAAATCAAAAGCTGATTAAAGTGAAGAATGAACCCTAAAGAGGATAAAAAAATATTTAGAACTTTATATTTAGAACCAAAAACAAGTTCAATGATTAAAACATATATTCCTTTACTATTGCTACCAAATTTGATTAGATAATTGGCAAAAATCAAATAATCGTACCTCAGTTAACACTCTTCCTATTTCGGCTGGCATTTATTAATAAATATCAATTTCACCTAATAAAATTGTAAATATTGGCTTTTAAAACCGCAGCATTTTTGTGGTTAAAATGTATATAGACACATAAGCATCGATTATTGCAATTTCAATAGAAATAAATTTCCGATTTTATGAGTTTTGCCGTCGTGATAATTCGCATAAATAACTAAATAAATGAAATTGACGCACAACAAAATAGAGTGATGAAATTTATTTTAAATCGTCTAGCACACATATGTACGTATTTACTTGTCAGCTGGTGTGAAATTTTTAGGAAGCCTTGCCAGCTGGGCGCCATTGTCGTAGATAGTTTCTAGAATGTTTGAGAAACTTCGTAACACCCAAGGATTTCCCACACAAATACACTCAAATATTGCTCATAAGTATTTCCTTTGTTTAAATCTGAGCGGGCGCATGTTGTGTGCAAGTCCCAAGCTGCTTTGCAACTAAGTTGCATTTCCACAAAGTTTTAGAAGCGTCTCGAAGGCGAAAAAGTGCAGTACAGCGGATTTAAGTCATATATACATATATGTGGGCAAAACAAACAGCGCCGATGAAAATGGATTGAGACGCCCAACCCTAAATAATTTTTGAAAGAAGATTGCTTAAGAAGGAAGAGAAATTTATATGTTATTAGTTAATGAACAAAGTTTGAGTTGGTCTGAAAGAGTTTTTTAATTTATTCAGCTACATTAGTGTTAATATACACAAAATTAGCAATTTTCTAATTGACTAAATTAGGTGGTTATGTTAATTGCCTTATAATAATTATCTTAATGGAGCAAATAAAATTTTAAATAATAATTTTATATAAAAGTAGGTAATTTAATAAGTAACAACTGATCTTGGCTTCAAATCTCTTAAGCATAAATTTATCGTTTTAATGAATATAAATTAATATTTTACTTCTAAAAAATACTTTGAAAACAAAATCGAATACTCTAAACATGATTGTAATGAAAATATCACTTTAGTAATAACTTGTGAATTTTTCTATGTTAAATTGAGCTCAATTAATATTTAATTGAGTACAAGCTGGCTAATTATTCAATTAGCTCCATAATTTTATCGTAAGTGGGTTGAACAACCTGTTAGTTAGTCAGCAATGGGAAATATTAATGTGTTAATTACTTATTGACTCAATTAAGCAGTATTAAATTATTATTTATCAAAAATCATAAACTCCTAATTATCATAAAAATTTAAACAATTGTGTAAATACAATTAACCAGCATTGGTGTCAAATATATTCGTACAAAACTATAGACTTTTAGTTCTGAACCTCGACTTATTTGAAGAAACTAATACATTTCACTGTTGGTGGTAAATTTTCATTCAAAAGTTCAACGATTCTTACGATTTCTACTCTATCATATATTTATTTTACACAATTACATAAAATATTCGATAATAATGAATGAGAATTGATATTCCGCAAATATAGAATCGATATATATTAGTACTGTAATCCGTATAATACAAATGCCCAATCACTTTGGACAAAACGCAAACGATGACTACTGCAAATAAACCCATAAATTGTGAACTCATGCAAACAGACACACAAATGCAAATCGAAATGAGAACAAAGTACACAAAACAAAAATATTTTTTTATTTCAAATACATACTAACTAAAATTTCAAACATTAAGCTCGAAATGAAGAGCAATGACAAACAAACACGCGTGGCAATGCCGGCAGCTGAGCAGCGGCGTTGGTAATGGAAGCGTAAACAAAATTCGTTGTGAATGATCAGATGGCCAGATGTGCGCGAAAGCGCGATTAAATGGAAAAGTAGGAAATGCGGACCAGACGCAAGCGATAAATTGGTGAACAGCATTTGTCCATACAAATATATTATATGGATGAATTTAGAAAGCATTTGTTTTTATTTGCACTATATTCATACTATTTGTTATATTTCTAATTTATATTTAATTAAAAATACACATTTGCGCCAACAGTAGGTTGTGGAAAAGTTATTATATAAACAAAGTTTTAGGTGAATATAATTAATTGGTGTAGGTGTAGGTGCTTTGTTATGCCTATTTCCTGTTTAACGTATGTATATACTTTGTGCTAGATTGTTTTGTGCTATTAGCCTAAATGTATGCTAATTTGTATATCACCGCACCAAAATGTAGGCAACAATTTCAACTTGTTAGAGATTTAGTGAGTTTTAGCTATGGAAATATGATATTAATATTAAATAAAAAACGTGTGTTGCTATTATTATATACACAGAAATACAAGAAGATGAAGTGCACAAAAAATTATCGATATTGACGTTATCGGTGGCGCACATCACACAGCTGCATTTCATGCTTGTTTCGGGGCAGCTAACGATTTGTTTTTGAAATGTTTTCGCAATGGACTTTTCCAGTAACTAAAAAAAGCATACAAAAACCAACAACAAAAATAATCAAAAAATAAGAAAAATGAGTTTATAAATACAGTAGCTATCTATAGTACACCAGAAAACACACATTTAGCTCACTTATATGTATTGTATGCATGTAAACGCATTTAGCGATAAACAATTTTGTAAACAAAGTTGCGCGCGCTTTTCACATCTGTTTACCGCTATACTGTATATAGTCCAATATATAAATTATTTCTTCATTCTTATTTTCAGTTTGTAAACTTTTTTTCGATTTTTTTTCGTTTTTTTTTTGCTGTTCACTGCCAGTGCTGCTGATAACGTCATCGTTTCAATTTAGTGTGCGCTGCATTCGCCGCTCAACACAGACACTTTTTATTGGTTTGCTTGCGGTACCAATATATGTAGCGTAGCACATAGCTATATGTATATAATACAACAAATAATCTCCAAAAAATATTCAGTCATGTGTAATGATTTCGCACTCTTGTTCTTCTTCTGCAGTTAATGCTTTTTTATATTTTTATTATCGTTGAACGGCCGTTGAGTTTCTAATAATAAATATTTCCGTTTGTTTGCTGTGACTTGAGGCACGCTCTGAGCTTTAGTTTTTTGTTTCAGCTGTGGCATACGTCATCAAAGTTGCTAAAGTAAACAAAAAAGTAAAAGTGATATTGTTTCATATACGCTCCTATATCATTTAATAGTACCAAAGAACAACACTGATTAATAATATGAAGCACATGTATGTATATACATCCGTATATAGATTCGGAGATATTCTATATATTATTGTCTTTTGGGAAATCTGCCTCAAACGGCTGAGGGCATGTGTTTATGAGCCTGCACAATTGCTTTGTTGATTTGTTATAGACTTTCTCATTTTTTAATGATTTGGTTGTGCTAGTTTTCAATATTTTGTAGCAAATATTTTTCTTAATGGCATAGTTTAATATTTGTGACCTCAATTTAGTTTTTTTTTTATTAAAAATATTTTTGTTTTATTTATGTATGCAACATTATGGAACATCATGTTTGCCTGCAAAAAGTCTGCTGACCCATTTCGCGTGAAATAAACATTAAACGAGTATGGAAGGGCTAAGTTCGGGCGTAACCGAACATTTTATACTCTCGCAATTTATTTATTCAACTTTATTTATATTATATAATACACAATTTGACCCACATATTCGTCATATATATTGTATAAAGTCCATTGAAAATTGGAAACCATAATATTAGGATAGAGGCACCGTCCTCATGTTCCATATATGGGGCCTTAAAATCCTATGGTCCGATTTCGTCGATTTTTAGAATGGGGCTGCCACACTATAAACATAGTATTTGTGCAAAGTTCTGCACCGATTTCTTCACTAGTACTTACTTTATATATTGTAAAGTAAACGATTCAGATCGTCTTCAAAGTTCTGGTATATAGGAAGTAGGCATGGTTGTGAAGCGATTTTCACAACATATCATTGGGATGTAAGGAAACTATTACAAACCAAGTTTCATTGAAATCGGTCGAGTAGTACCTGAGATATGGTTTTGACCCATAAGTAGGCGACGCCATGCCCATTTTCCATTTTGTAAAAAAATCTGAGTGCAGCTTCCATCTGCCATTTCTTATGTGAAATTTAGTGTTTCTGACGTTTTTCGTTAGTGAGTTAACCCACTTTTAGTAATTTTCAACCTAACTTTTGTATGGGAGGTGGGCGTGGTTACGGTCCGATTTCTTTCATTTTTGGACTGCATTAGGAAGTGGCTGAAAAAAAAAACGACTGCAGAAACCGCCACGCCCACTTACCCAAAAAAATTACATCCAAATATCCCCCTTCATAGTGCGATCCTTCATACCAAATTTTATTTCCATAGCTTTATTTATGGCTTAGTTATGGCACTTTATGTGTTTTCGGTTTTCACCATTTTGTGGGCGTGGCAGTGGTCCGATTTTGCTCATTTCAAAAGCAATTCCTATGGTGCCAAGAAATACATAAGTGTGCCAAGTTTCATCAAGATATCTTAATTTTCACTCAAGTTACAGTTTGCACAGACGGACGGACGGACGGACAGACAGACATTCGGATTTGAACTCCACTCTTCACCCTGATCATTTTGGTATATATAACCCTATATCTTACTCGTTTAGTTTTGGGTGTTACAAACAACCGTTTGTGAACAAAACTATAATACTCTCTTTAGGAACTTTGTTGCGAGAGTATAAAAATTATTTAAAATTTGGAATGTGTTTGGCTTATTACTTAGAGACATTGCAAAATTCCGATGGTGGCACTATAGTCTAAACATAATTTGAAACATTTTTATATTGTTCGTTTCATTCTAGAATATTGAGACAAGGGAAAGTAATTTACATTTGTAAAAATAAATAAAAATAAAAAATACAATAGATGGCGCAATAGCAATACTACTGGAAACTGATTTATAGCCCGCTTTTTATAGAATTAAAAAAAAAACTTTATTAAATACTGAAAGGGAAGGTTTTAAGGTATATTTTATGAAACAAATCTTGAGACTAGAGATTCCTCCAGATTCGAACTATCACAAAAACCATATTATATGTGCTCATATAATAAACTTCAAATGATTAAATATAACTGGGATGGGATATACATGTTAAAAGGATATAATGCTGGTATAAAAAAACTAAGTGAGGAACTTGTAAACTCTCTTCATTTTATTTAAAGTAGACCCAAAGTTATGCTTCGGTCCAAAGTGTCATTTTTATTAAACTAACAATGTTATATTAATTTGTTTATGAGTGAGTCAATTATGATGTCGGGTCCATGGAGAATATCAAATTATACTCGCTCGGCTCGATTGAATATACATTGTGAAAGTCTATAATTACGATCCGATATCGCAAATACCTCGATCGTTTAACTGAGAGGTATATATGACTTAGTCACCTGATCAACCAGAATAATCACTTATTTATCAGGATTTTTTAATTGAATAAAATTAATGAACTAACAACAAGAGAACCTTTTAAATAACATTATTAGAAGAAACCGTATCGTTGGAAGCACCTTAACCTCACTTTTGATACATTCATCTACATCAGTTATCACATACAGTCATTTGAAGTCCATAAAACAAATTGAGACTTTCAATTAATGCAGCTTTCAAAACCATTTTAAGCTTTATGGCAGCTCACACAGTGATAAACACAAATAAAATAACCAAATAAATGCGCAAATTGGCCTTAAGCCATTCGTTTCACTACAACTACTATCGACAGTCCATTATTTATAACATCATGCGGAAATTAATTCCTTTGCCATTTATGTAAATATTTTGGCATTTCAATCCTGCACTGTTTCCCTTCCTTAAATAAGCGTGTTAACGCTCATTGCTTTCGCTTGAAAATCATTTTCGTTTTATATATTTATTATATGCGTGTGTAATAAATGTGCGTGCTAACGGATACTCACCATTAAATTAAAAAACCTGCGAATGGTCATTTCGCTTTCAAATAAAATATCCGAAACTAAATTGCAACAAGCTAAATATTTATTTTAACTTCATTGAATGCAATTTTGCAACAAAGCCATAATAATTCTCCAAATTAATACAATAAAATAAATAAGTAAACATTTTAGTAAAATTTGGCAGTGAATTAATGAGCTTGCGAGTGTAGCCAGGTGTGATTGAAAATCAAAAAAAATTAATTTGTGTTGAATGATTGATGAGTTTACATATATGCAGAGCTTGGATACAGGGTTGCCAAATGCAATGAAAATATTAAAGCTAATTGAAATCATAAATTTTATTATTTTTTATTATTGCATACAAATGTTGTGTTTCATTGAAAAAAAAAAAAATTAAAAATTTTTTAAAATCATTTTTTTATTATATTTTTTTTATAATTTTTTTAAATCAACTTTTTTATTAACATTATTTTAATATTTTTGTTGTTTTATTTTTTAAATTTTTATTCACAACAATTTTGTTTCATATTTTTTTTAATAATTAAAATACTTCTTTTATAATTTTAATTTAAAATTTCATAAATAAAGTTTTTAGCATGAATTAATTGCGTTTTTCCTTTTTTAACATTTTTTAATTAAAATTTTTATAAAATGTTTTTCCATATTTTTTTCATAATAATTTTTTTTTATTTTTTACATCACATTTTTGTTTAATATTTTTTTAATAAATAATTAAAAATTTTTCCAAACCATTTCTTTTATTTTTTTATATATTTTTTCCATGACAATTTTGTATAATATTTTTTAAATAATTACATATTTTTTCAAAACAATTTTTTTAATAATATTTTTAAATAAATGTGTTTTTTATAATTTTTTTCATAATAATTTTCCATAACATTTTTGTTTAATATTTGTTTAAATAATTAAAAAATTTTCCAAAACATATTTTTTTTAGTTTTTTTTATATATTTTTCCATGACATTTTTGTTTAATATTTTTTTTTTTAAATTACATTTTGTTAATATATATTTTCCATGACAATTTTGTTTAATATTTTTTAAATAATTACATATTTTTTTCAAAACAATTTTTTTAATAATATTTTTAAATAAATGTATTTTTTATAATTTTTTTCATAATAATTTTCCATCAAATTTTTGTTTAATATTTGTTTAAATAATTAAAAAATTTTCCAAAACATTTTTTTTTATTTTTTTTTATATATTTTTTCCATGACAATTTTGTTTAATAATTTTTTTTTAAATTGCATTTTTTTCAAAACAATTTTGTTTAATATTTTTTTAATAATTAAAAATTTTTTCAAAACAATTTTTGTTTTATTTCTTTATATTTTTTTCCATGACAATTTTGTTCAATATTTTTTTAATAATTGTATTTTTTTCAAAACCATTTTTTTATTTTTCTTTTAATTTTTTTATTATTTTTTTTTAAAGCAATATTTCCTCCGTAAATTAATTTCCATTTTTACTTTGTGTTGAAAATTTTTCATCTGCAAATTATTTGCTTTTATCATGGCCAATTACTGAAGGCCACATGCGGTGAAATAAGTTTCATGCCCCGAAACGCTTTTGCAACTTCCGTTGTTTCATGCTGTCAATATGTCGAATGTAATTTGCTTTTAGAGCAAATAATTTCGCTCCACAGTTTTGACAGTTTGAGTGCGGTTCACTTTTCAGTTGTTGTTGTTGTTTTTGTGCCAATATCCCACATATTTTTGCGATTTGGCTGCTAATCAAAGGCATATCCGCCAGCATCCAACTATGGATATAGAGAGACATGTGTCTGTGTGTTTAAAACAGAAAAAACCCTTTTTATTTGTTGGCTTTCGGGAAAAAGGTCGCACACGCTCGAAAATGTCAAAATTGTGTGCAGCTTATAAAATGGGCTAAAAGTCTATTTTTATTGTACACGAAATGCTTTCAGGCTAAATAGCTGTGTGGCTACGCAGCGTAAAGAAGGTCAAAATTCAATTTGCATATGTGCAGCGAGGCATTAAACAAGTAGCACATAAAAATAAATAGCGTTAATATAGCTACAGTAATCAGCATATATTATAACGGTATTAAAAAATTGCATGAAATTAATATTTTTTTGTCTACCAAAAATTGTATTAAAACAAACCATTGTTGCTGGCAGCCTTAACTGCCTTTAAATGTTGCAGCAAATTACTTTAATGGCATTTGTTTTAACTTCGCATTCGGCAATTTGCACTATTTGGCCTGGTCTGTGGTTGCGGTTTGCCTCAGTACGCGCTTGACTTTGGCGTAGCCGCGTGCGCAGCCAAACTTTGGCTCATTAACTGTATGCTTGGTGATCTTACCAAAACCAAAGCGAAAGTTTAGTGTTTGAACTGCGGCTGAAAGAGACAAAGAGAGTGAGATTGCCAGATAGCAAGTGTGCCGCAAAGCAAATGGGATTTGGCAAACGAAACTTGCAAAGCGCTTAAGTGCTGCTGGTGAAGAAATCAATTAGCGAAATTGTTGCGGCGACCACCCGGTCGTATGAGTAACGCCCGTTTTAGCTAATTGGCAGCGAGTGTGTTATTGACACCACCAGCGTATTTCGCATTCCCAGCTGCAGTGCGTGTTTGCCTGCGAATTTCGCAAAAGTCAATTGCAATCGATGTTAATTGGAAATAAAAGTTTCTTTTTGGCGAAAATCTGCTGTTACTTAGCTACTTATGGTGATTAAGTAATTGAGATGAGTTAATTTTGTGTTGCCAGTTTATGTTTGTGCAATTTATTGTTATTGGTGTGTGGGAGTGCCACAATATTTATGCAAATATCAGAACTCAGAAAAGTGCAACAAAATTAAATTTTTATTGTAATTTACCCCTAAAAGTAGGCTTTAATTAGAAAAATAACCTTAAATTTATAACTTGAAACTTTAAATTAAAGTCTTGAAAATATTGAAATATACTTTTAAAATATTTCCGCTTTTTGCTGCTCATAACTCTGACAACTTGAAAATCATTTTTCATCCACACTCTGACAATCGTTAAGCGCATCAGACACCCCGGAGTATTAATATTTAAAGGCAGTCAGTCGAAAAAAAGCATCGTCAGCAATAAATCAAGTCGAAACTGCAAATTAATCATTAATAAAATATTTTGTCTCGCAAATGTACAGTTGTATGTCCGGCCATGCCGCAACTGCCATTACTATGATGAATAATGACGTGTCATTTTATTTCCCTTCAATTTTATTACGAGCTGCTAGTTGACAAGTTCGTAGTGTATTTGTGGCAACTGTTGTTGAGAAGACAATTGAAATTTTTTTGAATCTTTTTTGTAACGTTTTTACTGTTAAAATTCTCATATTTTTAGCAAAGTTTATATATAAAATTTTAGTTAATATTTTATTTAAAATCTCATTTATTTTGTATTTAAATTCTAATTTAATTTTTCACTTTAAATTTTATTCAAATTGTTGCAGTTCACGAATTCACTTCGTTGTTTTTGAATGAGAATTTCATTTGGTTTTTGGTTTTTGCAAAATTATCTCCGGTAATTTCCAGCCAGATGTGCAGTCATAAAAGTTTTGCGCTGCTTCTCTTGTCACAGCTTAACTTATTTCACTGATGTCACAGCAGAAGTGAGCAACATCTGCGCTTACTTATCTAATATGTGTCGACATGTGTGAGTGCAACACATTTTCTATATGAATGAGTGTTCATATACCTATGTATGTAGATGCTTGACCATTGTTAATTTTGGTAGACTTAATTTTATATTCTACCAACGAAAAATATATCCATTTGTTTGCTTTGAAGTCATAATAAAACCTTTTGCTCTCAATATTTGAATACCATAAAGAATAAATTAACAAAATTTTCCCATTGATTTATTCTAAATACAATCTAACCACAAAATGAAATAATTTATTTTATCTTGCACAAGATCTGATTTGCTTTCAAAATCTTGCTGAATTAACTTATGATTTTTTTTATAATGTGCGGCTTTTGCTTTTGCATGCGCTCAAACCAATTTTCGAAGAAGTTTTTTTGAGCATTTTTTTGAGCGATTGTCAAATTGTGCGGGATCCAACGAGAGCAAACCTTTTTTACGGCCAGGTGTTCATGCAATATCGAATGTATGCTGGTGGGAGAAATGAATAGACATGCCTCTATCTGAAGATATGTTACATGACGGTCTTGCATTGTCGGTTCACGTACGGCATCGATGTTTTCTGGCACAACGGCTGTTTTTGGACGACCTTCACTGAATTCGTCTTTGAGCGAGCGTCCGCCACGTTTGAATTCGTTATATCAGTTTTTCACAGTGCTATAGGATGGTGCTTCATAGCCATACAAAGATTTTAGTTCATCGATGCACTCTTGTCGCGATAATCCACGTCGAAAGTGGTGAAAAATGATCGCACGAAAATGTTCACGAGTTAATTCCATTTTTTGACCGAGATGAAATTTTTAATTCCCTGTAAATAAAACAATTCACGATTAAATCACAAAACGTTCTGAGTGATGTTATGCTAAAATATGTCAAACTTTCTAATGGAAATGTCAGATTGCACCTGGCAATACTTGGTGTTGCCTAGGCCAGAAATATATATAGCAGCCATCGTAGAAGCTAACTACGATTGTCAATTCAGTGATATTAAATTTGACATACTATAAACCTGGCACTATCCTGTGGTTTTCTCCAAACTTTACTAAAACCGCTTAAGCAGTTTTTTAGTAATTCCATTGCATACTATTTACAATAATAAACTATATTTATATTCAGCTTTATTCTATTGTATTTACGCACCTCATTTATATTTTCCCATATTATCTATTTTGACACATTCAATTGCATGTTTTGACAGCACGTAGGCGACATCATAAAAATAAATATAAAATAAGAATACAAAAAATCAAAGATTTTAAATTTCAACGCATAAAAAAGTGCTTGTCTGTATGTGTGTTCAAACCTTGCTCGCCATATCAAACAACTTGTTTACGTGCCACCTGTCTTTTGCGAACCGTCTGCTCTATTTGTCAGACAATTTGCTCAAAGAGAACATAAAATAAAATTAAATATAAATAAGGTAATAATCATAATAAAAATAAATGAAGCATAACGGACTGACATGTGCCCGTCAGTTTGAGCAGAGGTTATGTTTGGTAAATATGTATTTATAGAAGTTTGCTTGGCTATAAGCAACTGTGGGAATGTGTTGAGAGAATTGAACGAAAATGATTTTTTTGGAGTGAGTTATGAAATTTTAAAATTTATTTTTAGACTTTAAAGCAAATAAAAGTTGAATATATTTGGGTTCTATCAAAGTCTCTGACTCAAGTTTTTTCCATTATGACTTACATATGAAAATAACATAGTCAAATGTGATTTCTTCATGATATTCGGTTTCTAAAATATTTCTTTAGTTTTTCTAAGGCTCAACCCACACCGGATTAGTCAAAAACGTCTTTGACTAATAAGACACAAAAACATATTATGCTCTGACCCACACCAAGCGAACATGCGTTTTTGTCTCGTCTTGTTCGATGTGGGTTGTCACATATGAAGCTATGATCAGTTGTCGTATCAGACAAGAAAAGACGTCTTGACTAAGCCTGTGTGGGTTGAGCCTATATATTGATGGTGTTTCACTCAAAGCACAAGCTGACAGCGCCATCTATTAGGCTCCCGCCGTTTTTTTATTTTTGTAAATTTAAGGTAGTTTTTGTATAAAAACGGTTACAAAAATGTTATTCAAAATATTGGCCGTCGCTAGCTACTACTTTTGACCATCTTTCTAGCAGCCTGCGTGTTCCGTGAAAATGTCGAGAATTCGGCTCAAAAAGTGACATTTTCAGTTTTGAGAATTTGTTTGGGATGCAAACAGATCTCTACAAATATTTTGTTGGGTAAATGTTGACACAAATGTGCAAGATCGATATAAAACGATTTAATCGACCAGCGCTTAACCCTAGAGACATCTGTTGGAAAACGACGGAAGCAAAGTTGTAGACCTAATATCTATGCTTCCAAGCAACTTTAACCTATACTTTCAAGATCAAATAGAAAATCTTCCTTTTAATCTAATCAATTTGTCTATCCTTGAAGATACCATCTCCCTTTAAAGCAAAGAAAAAGCAACAAACACAATGACTAATTCAAAGTGCTCTTGGTCAGCTTGATTTACGCCACTTAAGTATTCCTTTCCGGCTGTCACTAAACACATCAGTAAACTAATAAATTGTGCATAAACACTGGGTAAATCGTCATTTAGTGGAACCGGCGGTGATAGACGAGAGAATTGCGTTACCTGATTTACATAGAAACATACATACATACGCAGCTTGTTGAAACAGCTAACCCAAGGGGTTCAAACCAAACTCAAGCGTACCAATGTTGAAGCAGCTGAAAAGGGGCTGCGGACGCAATCAAGCGAGCAGCAGGTGTCATTTGCATTTTTCATGAGATTTGCTCTGTGATTGAATGAGACGTAAAAGTGTTGAGAACTTAACACCCAGCTTGGTGTGCCAGTGCAAAAAAGGATTTAAAAAATTTAAAAGTATAAAAAACAACAACAAAACAACAGCTAACAATTTATGCGCATGCTAATAGCATTCTAATGGATGTATGGAAATACTTGCGAGTTGTTGTTGTTGTTGCTATTGTATATATATGTTTATAAATTTGCAAGCGTGTATTAACCCCACACAGCAGGTCTCAGCATTATTTTCGCACGGTTGCCTTTTTTGCACGGCAACAGTATACTTTACCCTCTCACCTTCCCCACCAACACCAGCTCACATTCGCTTTATAAACAGCAGGTGACTGTGGCATGCAACGCTTCAGCGTTCATTTTGCTTACTTTAAAGGCCTGTGCGCTCGCCTCAATGCCGTGGAAATTTATGCCAGTGCAATTTATGTGTGCAGCAGCAGCAGTAACCCCTGGGTGTGTGTGTGTATGTGCGTGCAGTTGTATACGGATATCCTTGCACCTGCATTGCAATGGCATTGCGTCGGTGTTTACTACTGTTAGCTAATGAAATTTTTCCTACACATTTTCACATTCGAATTTCAATGCCTGCGTAAGCACTTCTATGTATGTATGTTAGTGTGTAAATAACAGTTATGAATAAGTATGAGTGCTTTGTATGTGCTGTTAGTGTAATACACTTGCCAAGCACTCGACCCCTTTTAACGAAATTGTTGCCAGTTTTTAGTTTGTTTGCCTTTTCGCACACGCACAAACTATATATATGAATACAGACACATACTATATATCCATAAAGATATCTCCATATAAGTTTGCCTATGCCTTTCACAAATATTAACATTAATTTTGAAAATGAGAAAATGCGCTTAACTAATTTCACGTGTTTGCCTTTAATTGCTTATGTGTGTTCATGTGTGTGCTTTTCTATTCATTTCAGTATTCAAAATATTTGCGCATCGCTTAGTTAGTGTGGCAACATTGGCGCAGTGACGGGCTTGTCGTGCAACGGCATCGAACTGTTTACCGTAAAACTACGATCTGCGCGTGCATTGAGTAAAAATGTGAGTAGATAAATACTAATTTATGAATATAGTCATAGTATATTTACTCAAGAAACTCAATGCTAATTGTGAAGAAGCATTTCAGACTTGAAAAACTTTATTTGTATTATTTCAGTAGAATAATATGAATATGTTGAGTATAGTGATTAAGAATAAAGCTAAAAGCAAAGACAAAAATTGTACCACGAACGTCACTTTCTTCACTTATAAGTGAAGTTTCAATCTCACAAGCTCTTAATCCAGCATGATGATAAGAGAAATCACACTCACTTGGTCTCGAATGTCATTTTGAAATCTACCAGCTCATTTTACTATTCAAAAGGTGGCATTAATAAGTTAATCAAAACCGAACACACAACTGATGCTCCTGATGTATGGAAATTCTGTACCAAAAACAGTTTTTATCCACTTCTATTTAGTTCAACTACCGCTTGTATTTTAACTGGATCGGTCAAATTGAAAACCATATCAGTAATAGTTTATGACAATTTCTCTTGTATAATAAAATATAAAGAAGAATCAGACAAGATATTCCTCGATCACTCATATATGCAATATAAGGCTTCCAATTTGATAACAGTTAGGGAAGTGTCAAGTTCGGGTGTAACCGATAATTACGGGATAAAGCCCACCGGATGTTTGAAAACCTTAATGGTTGGTATATGCCAGTTAGGGGATGAAATTTTTGGCACTGAAACTCACTATATATTATAAGGATATTATTCTCTGTTAATTTCTTTAAAATATCTGAGAGATTTACCTATATTTTCGATAAAAAATTATCCATAGACACTGAGGCTCTCATGGCCGGTATCCGGCGTCTATGAAAGTTATAGACCTATTTCGACAATCTCTAGATATGCAGTGCTTTGTTTTTTCGATATCTTCATTGCAAAGTGAATGAACGAATCAAATGAAATTTCAAATTGTGTTCATGAGATGTGGCCGTGTTTAAGAATCAATTTCCTCCATTTTCCTTGACAGGTGGAAAATGAAAAATTAGAATGACAGAAAAATAATATGTGCTATATTTTGGTTGAAATTATTCATGTAGTTCCGGAGATGTGTTTTTTCTCCCCAAGGTAGGCGATGCCATGCCCATTTTTCCAATTTATTTCATTACAACCTGAGTGCAGCTCTTCTAAACTATTTTGTCATTAAAATTTTGTGTTTCTGACGTTTTTCGTCGTGAGTTGAGGCACTTTTAGTGCTTTCCAACATAACCTTTGTATGGAAGGTGGGCGTGGCTATTATATGGTTTCTTTCATTGTAGTGGTACATGATGAGTGATCTGTTAGACAGCTAAGTAGACTTTACGAATTTATTTTCATTGCCAGAAGTTTGTCTAATTTACCTCAATTTAAAACATTTCACTCAAAGAGCAAGCTGACAGCGTCCTCTACTGACTCGCCCAAGTAATGTTATTAGATTGCGATTTAATCAAATTTATTTGATTTATAATTAAAAAATTGCTGCACTCTCTGTGCTGGAACAATGTACTCATATAAACATATAGATACCACGTAGATCGTAGATTATAAAATAAAATTGATGCAAAACTCAATATATTCACAGCTGGTTGCATTATTGACCGCACAAGCATCATCTCGTCTGTATTTTGTCATATCTTTTACTGGACATTTCTGCATTTATCCTTCATGCGCTTGCATGTATTTGTACTTGTGAATGTATATGTAAATATGTATGTGAATGCTTTGAGGAATCCTATTCATATAACAAGGCACTGCACAAGTGCACAGGCAAGTAATTGCTCGTTATAATACTGTGTATGAGTATGCGAGCAGCAGGCAGAATAGAGAATTAAATTGGTAATTCCAAACTACTACTCGCACTACAACTACAACTGTATTGAATGGAGGAATGCAACGTGAAACACAAAACAAGACGAGATGAGTACCTTTGCACTCGCACAACAATGGCAAGATCGAGAGAAGCCGAGCTGCGTTGCTTTTGTGCCTGATTACAGCCCATATATAACATATAAATATATATGTGTGCACGTGTACTGGTGTAGGCGCTATTGAATTCGAAAATCGATAGCATATTCTCTTTGAAATGCTAATTGTTCGCAATTATGCTTTATGTTAATGCGCCTGAAAATTGAGTTTCTCCTTTCACGTAGTCGTAAATGATTGAAATAAAAATGGAAAATTAATGCTGCCATCAGTAGTGGCATTGAGCAAATGAAAGAGATTAAATGCGATGAAGGATGGTGGAAATGCAGGTTTTGCAAAGAACTTTTTGTGGCTTCTGAGTGCTGGGGATTTATACCTTGTTCGGATATTAATTAAATTGATATTCTTCGTAATTAGATTATTTGATTTGATAATGGAATTTTTATTTTTACTACTATTAACCATTAATTCAGTACAAAGAATTACTTGAAGAATAAGGACCAAAAGAAGGACGGTGAGAATCTCGTATGCATCTTACTGCTTCGATAGTCTATAGTAAATATTCATTAAAAACCGAAAATCACGAAATAATCTACATAAACATATGTTCATATTGAGAATATATAACAGTTTTAGAAGATATAATTACCTCATACTGATCACGGATATAGTTTCAAGGTCTATATGCGGGTTCTGAGGTACTTAATTTATCAATTATGGGCAAATCAAGTAAAATATAATACGAAATTGGTTCCAAATATATATTATTCAAAAAAATTAAAATTAAAATTTATTTATGAATAGAGTTGCCACCTATTGGGAAGAGAAGAAACGCGTAAAAACTCTTATGGAAAATATGCTAAACGGAAATTATAAAAAGTGTGTTAACTATTCTTTATTTCAGTGATTTTCAGGTCTTTAAAAGATACATTCTATTAAATAAGTACCCGAAAATTTGAAATAAAACACAAACAACTTATCAATCATCTAAATTTATTATATCCCCTTTAAAATAGGCCCCTTCTGAGGCAATACACTTCTTCCAACGAACAACCATCGAAACTATTTTTAAAGCTATATTCTGGGATGGGCTTCAGTTGCCGTTGCTAATTAGTTTTGGTGTCTTCAATGCTCTTAAAACGGGTTCCACGAAGTGGTAATTTGAGTTTTGGAAACAGGAAAAAGTCACACGGGGCCATATCGGGAGAGTACGGTGGTTGTTCGATGATATTTGTTGAATTTTTGTTCAAAAACTCGTTCACAATCATCGCTTTGTGCACTGTATGAGGTGCATTATCGTTGTGAAAAAATCCAACTGTTGTTCCGCCACAAATCTGGTCTTTTGCGACGAACATTCCTTCTCAAACTCTTCATAACGCCAAGATAATATTCTTTATTGACGGTTTTGCCCTCGGGTAAGAATTCCGAATGAACAACACCACGAATATCGAAGAAAACGGTCAGCATAACCTTGATTTTCGATTTGCTTTGGCGCGATTTTTCCGATTTCGTCTTATTTTAGTCGCGCCACACCGATGTGTGTTGACTTGTTTGCATGTCTTACCAGAAAACCCATGTATCGTCATCAGTTATGATGCGTTCGATGAACGTTGGATCGGAATTTACGCGTTCCGCATACCCAAAACATCAATCAAAATATGTCGAGCGGTCTCATTAGACATGTCCATTATTTGGGCTATCTCTCGCAAACTATAATGACGATTTTCGATCACCATTTCCTTTATTTTGTCGGCGTTTTCTTTAGTTGAAGAGGTCGAAGGCCGTCCTGAACGTGGCAAATCGTTCATTTCTTCTCGTCCCACTTTGAACGATTTATGCCAATCGTAAACTTGAGTAGAACCACCAAATGTTTTTTCAAGATTTCTAACGTTTTGGCACAAGAAATTTCGTTTGAAACACAAGATTTCACACAAACTCTTTGTTCAATATTTTTATCCATAGTAAAAATCGCAGCTCACACAAAAGCTCAACTTGTTCCTAATGACGCCGTAAACATACTAAATGACACATAGCAATAAAAATTGACAAAATAGTTGCTGACAATTTTGCCAAACTGGGAAAAAAAGTTTGAAATATTCTCAGCGGGAAAATTTAAAATGAGAATTTCCGGGTACTTATTGAACAGAATATATTTTTTGAATAGGGTTGCCAACCATCGAAAATAATGAGACTGTTCCAAAATTATTGAAGAGTATGCTAACCGGAAGCTATTTAGGGATTTTTTCGGAAGTCTACGTTTGAGAAATATTTAGGAATAGAGTTGCCAACTATCCAAAATAGCCTAACTGTATGAAATATTATGAAAAATATTTCAAACATAAGGCATTTTAGAAATTCTTCGACCTAGGGATACACTGTATACTCGTAATCTGTGCAATGTCCTTTTTGGTTTATATGTAATTTACTCATACTCAAATAAACACATGCTTGTAATTAAATTCCTAATAAAATTTTTAACAACCATTTCGTTTACGCCGCATGCGAAGCGAGTTCATTTCATAGCTAGCTTGCTGCCATTCACGCTTATAATTTCACAACATTTCTATGGAAAAACAAATACTCAAAGCGCAGTGAGGCACAAAAACAATAAAAACAGTAAACAATAACGGAATACACAAAAATATTGACCAAAAGCAGGGAGGTCGACACGCCGCTGTCAATGAGCAACGCGCATTAATCAAACAAACGCGAAATAAATATTTTGCAAATGTGCAGGGGCAACCATTAAGACAGCGCCACTTTGAAGTTGCATTTGTAGAATACAAAAATAAAATAAAAAATTATTTTTATTACAAAATTACAAATACAACGCATTCATATATACAGACACTGCAAATGAAATGCAAAAAGTGAAAATCTCAAAGTAAACAACTTTTGAATGGCAAGGTTGCCATGTGGTGCGCGTGTGTAAATACAAAGTGCCGCTTTGCACTTGAATTTTATTGTTGTTGCTTGTAAAGCGATTTTGCGCGAGAAAAAGGAAACATTTTGCACAACATTGAGTTTAAGTTAGAAGCAAAGCAGTATTGCCACTTGGCGCTCACTGGCGCTCATCCCCTCGACGGCTGTGTCTTGGCTGCTGGCAGTCAAAAAATCAAATTCCTTTGAGTCGTAAAGTTTGATGAATGTTCTGGCCGTTTAGTCTATTACGCCGTCAAATTTTTGTTATTTTTATGCGCTTTCATAAATCAATAAGTTTTAATGTGATTTTCGGGCATTTGCGCTCTATTTGCTTTGGCGCGGCGCGAGTGAGTGAGTGTGTAATCGTTGGCTGCCGTCTGGAATTTCGAAATTTCTGCAATTTTTAATAAGTGCCTTATCCACTGATGCCAATCAAAATATTGTGCATATTTCTAGCGTTCGAACGTGTTAGTAATTATTTGTTTCTTTAATTTGTATTTTACAAAAATAGTTGGTTATTATGTATTTGGTATTTCGGGTTTGAGTGGTAGATTGTTGCAAAATATTTTTACTTCATTCAAGAGTACTTGAAAGCAAGAATAATTTCATTTGAAAAACAAATATTAATTAAGAGATCGAGTATTTCAAGTGGTGTATTCAGTAGCGGTGATTACATTTTGGTGAGTTTAGGAAACGTTAACTTAGGTGTGGTATATTAGTTGTGGTGAGTTTCTTAGGTAATAGTTAGTAGATTGTTATTTTAACTAACTGCTTATTTGAAAATTTAAGCATAAATTGATTTCCTAAATTTATTTTTATTTTATATTTTTTTATTCATATTATATTATAATTACCCATTAAAGCATACACACATATCATAAACCAAAATCATGTACTGCTCATACTTTCCTGCTAAAAAAATCTTTTCCCTTTCCCAACATTATTTATTCATGCCACTTTTGGTTGAAAATAAATTGAGTTAGGCACTTGAGCACTCCAAATGTTTGCATGACTTTGTTATTATTATTATTTTCTTATTTAGTTTATTCGGTATTTATTTGTTGTTTTCTTTTGCCAGCCATGCTTATACACTTAGAGACACTTGCTTGTAAAACCACATATGAAAGTGGCTGCATGTGCTTACGTAGGAAAATAAACACTTAGCCGTGACATTGCCTTGGCAGTAATTGAACAGTCTTTGCTACTCTTTTAGCTTTTACATACAATGGGAAAGGAAATGAAAATCCAAATGAAAATAAACAATCTAATACAAATAGTGTGTGCTTCCTTTGAGTATCTAAGCTGGCGCACAATATTTGTATTGTGCGGTTTTAATTGATCTGAGGAAATCAGGAAGTTGAAGCTTGTTGAACAGCGAAATGAGATCAGTTAAGGCAGTAGTCTGCTTTACAAGCCGCAAGAAACGAAAAAAAATTGAAGAAAATGAATGCGGTAAACGGAGTTTTAAGACGATGTGTACTATATTTAAGGCTTAAAAAACAATATTTATTATTGAAAGATATTGAAATTTATTCAAAGTTGTAAGTATTTTTCTGGAGCGCCTGGAGTCTGCACTTGTAAATCGGAGCCGATGATGGAGGTCGTGCGATGCATCTGAAACAGTCGAATAATTTTTTTTTTAATTTTTATAAGTTTCTTTTCTTTATGAACTAAAAAAATACCGAAGAAGTTATAAAATTCCAAATTTTTTCGAAGTTTGCAAAAAAAGTTACATTTTTTAAGAAAAAAATTTACTTTAAGTTGCAAAACAAATTTTTTTTGTTCAAATAGAAGATAGTTTAATACTGAAGCTAGATCACTTTGGTTTTTTTTCGATAGAACATATATTCTTTTTGCTATCGCCAACTCCGTTTTCTAACACTTGCGAAAATGAAAACTCGAGAAAACGAGCTTTAAAGTCTGCCTGAGCATTTGCACCTGCTCGACGCTCGGCCACTAAAACTGCTCTATCTTCAAAAATATGTCGAATTGGCCTCTGGAATTTCAAAGACATATTTTCTTGGATAGTTTTGAAAGAGATTAAAAAACAAAACAAAAAAATCGATTCTTTGAAGCCCTTAAAACTGACTACTGCCTAAAAGATTTTTTTAATTTTTTTTTCAGATTTTTTTTCCATTTTTACTGTCTTTTTATTTTATTTAATAAGAAATTTAATTTTATCTTTGGTTACACATACGCACTGTCACTTTTCAAATTGTTCTACTTAAATATAATCTAGCATTTAAAAACAATGTACAAGCATAGTTGTGTGTTTTATGCACTTAAATTAATTAATTCTTATATGAATAAATAATTTTAAGTCCAGGGCGTATGAGTAACCAGACACTTAAGTAGCAGCTGCTTTCACCTTTCAAGCATAAAATCAACAAAAATGTTTTGTGTTTAATTAATACATATCAAAACAACATGCGAATGAACTCAATGCCTGCATTAACGCCTGCAAATCAGGCATTATAGTGAACATTATTTTTAAGCGTTCCATTAATAAATTCCAAAAACAAATAAAGTACTCGTAATAATGCGCATGAAATATATTCTTAATATTGCAATAAAAATAAAAATTCCACGAAAACTATATTAATAAAAATAGCTGAAGCGAGTTTATTTTGGAAAATATGAATTACAAAAATAACGCGCTGTAATGTTTCCAAAGAATTCTCCGCCCACTTATTATTGTTATTAATACTTTGCCACAATTAAATAATTTTCACTTCGATATTTTCCATAAATTTATTTGCGTTCAATATTGACATTGTTTGCTAAATTGCTGATTAATCACGTTTTTGTGCTGCTGCCTGTGTGCACTTCGTTGTTAAGCTGTAAATACTGTTCAGGGTCGTGACAATGATTTCTGAATTCCGATTTGAAATTGTACAAATGTTGTCATTAAATGTTGTTAAATATTACAAATGCAATTGTTTATGTTGGCGTTGTTGGTATTTAAAGTGATTAAAAAATATGTGTGTTGACTGACAGGTAACACAAGTGTATAAATGGCAAATTAAAACGGCAGGAAATCATTTGGGAATGCATAATTTATGGTTAACGACTTAAAGGCATATTTATTAGTCAAATTTTGGCATAATAATAGATTAATTGCAGTTCAAATATTTGGCAATTTGTTAATGCGTCAATAAGTTAGTGCCATGGGTGTATATTTATTAAGCAAATTGGTTAATATGTCAGAATTATGATTATATATATTATTATAAGAAGATATGGAAACGTTGTTCTGTGTGTTTTTTGCTGTTTTTGCGACTATTATATATATAAACTACTCGAACTTTGCATCCTAAGGGAGATATTTTAAACATTTTTTTTAAGATTTGCACTCTACTATTTTCCTTGGATACATATGATATTTAAAAAAGCTCAAAAAGTTCTTATTTCCACTAAAAGTAGTCAATATGAAGAAATCTTCCGAAGACGTTATAAAGATGAAGCCTTGCATTTAACAGAGAATCGTTCGTTTTTAAGCATCTGCTTTAACGACGCGTCTCCTTCAACCTAACAACGAAGAAAGTAAACTAAAATAGTTTGATGTCATAGGAAGTTATTAAACAAAGTATAGATCCTGTCAGCCAAGGAAAAAAGCCTGTTTTGAATAGCTTTGGACCAGTATTTGTCAAACTTAAAAGCTTATTCCGAGCACTACTAAGCTTTTATTGAGCTTTTTTATACTTGAGCTTTTATTACAACTGAAGTTGGGTTTTGAAGTGCTTTTTAATAGCGGTGTAAGATTACATTATTTTTTATATGAAATATATTATATTAATAACTTATATGTAATAACGTCTGAAGTATATAAACTGTTCCGAAATATCATTTATGAACCCAATTTCATCTATTTTGACGACCAAATAATACAAAAAGCTTTTAAGTTCTATCAAGAAGCTTTTGGTTGAACTCCTTCTTCGCCTAACTATAAATATATATACCAAAAGCTCCGTCATGATTGGGAAGGACCTCTCCGAGCCGTTCGATACCAAACGAAGTTTCAGACACAAGTTTCAGTATCAACAACACCAACAATGTCAGCCTCGAAATCCAGCTCAGAATCACTCTTGCCAACAGGTGCTACTTTGGACTGAGTAGGCAATTGAACAGTAAAATCTTCTCTCGACGAACCAAAATCAAACTCTACAAGTCGCTTATCATTCCCGTCCTGCTTTATGGTGCAGAAGCTTGGACGATGTCAACATCAGATGAGACGACACTAGGAGTTTTCGAGAGGAAAATTTTACGCAAATTTATGGACCTCAGAACATTGGCAACGCAAATACCGCAGACGATGGAACGATGAGCTGTACGAGTTATACGACGACATTGACATAGTTCAGCGAATAAAAAGACAGCGGCTACGCTGGCTAGGTCATGTTGTTCGAATGGATGAAAACACTCCAGCTCTGAAAGTGTTCGATGCAGTACCCGCCGGAGGAAGCCGAGGAAGGAGAAGGCCTCCACTCCGTTGGAGGGACCAGGTGGAGAGCGACCTGGTTACACTTTGAATCTCCAACTGGCGCCGAACTGCGAAGGAAAGAGAGGAGTGGCGCGCTCTCATCGATTCGGCTATAACCGGCTAAACGGTTGAACGCCAATCACATGCATACATACATACATAAATATATAGAGCCCTATGTATTTTTGGTGTTCAAAGAAAGTTTTATTTGAGCTTTTAGCATCTCAACACAAAAAATCAGTTAAAATTGTCAGTCAGAAATTCATTTGAAAATAATTTTATACAATTTTTTTTGCACCACCCTAATATAAAAAAACCAAAAATACTTTAAAACCTCAAACCAGCACGTCACTTGTACTAAGTGTGTTGATAAGTGACTCTAAGCCCTAAGACACACAACACTTTCTTCAACCAACTCCACACAACCTGCTGAGTTCTTGCTGTCGGCGCTTACTACATTAAAAAGCTAGCTTTATTGGTCCTTAGTGTATGAAAAGTATGAAAAAATGGCGCATAATTTCAAATTTACTACGAGGGAAGTGAAGTGGGGTGCCAACAATTTATAATATAAACAAACAAATGTGTGTCGGCTATAGCTCATGTGTGAATATGTGGTTGTTTACGAGTAAGAGAGGGCGCGCAAGATATTTTGTAGACTTTGAAAATGCTTTTAAAGGACGACCCAGACCCTTGTAATCGGTGCTAGGAGACAACATTTGTATAATCAAAATGTATTGTTGTTTGTGTGGTGTCAAAGGAAGTGTGGTAGATATTGTATGTTTGCACAGCCATGTCACTAAATGGCCACTAATGCCGGCTGAGTAGAAATATGGCCCGCGGTGGCGCTTGTTTTGATAACCGGCTGGAAGGCAGGCAATCAGATCAGATCAGATAGTCGCGATGGGTTTCGCGCGGGGGGGATTAAATGGAAGGGAATTTAGTTGGGATACACACTTATGTATATATTAGATAGTTTGTATGTGAATACCATGTCTACGTTCAATATTTGAAAATTGGAAAATTTTATTTAAAATGAAAATTCAACAAAGCAAAAGTGGGGCAACAATTTTCAAAACGAATTTGTAGAGGTTTCAAACTAAAAGCGCCACAAGGCAGCCATATTGTCAACGCATGTAGCGGTCACATGCTGGTGGGGCGTGGCGGCTTAGTAACTATGCCAGAATATCAAATGAGCACGGATTTGCACATATACACTACATACATATATACATATCTACACAACCCTCACACTCTTCCCATATGCATTAAAAATAGAATTGTGTGGTGCAAGTAAGCGAAAAATTGATATTGTCGTCATGACTGCGCAAAAGGATTTGAGTTCATCCTATATATTCTCGCACACATACAAACATATAGCGGTATATGTAACGATGTTGACGGTAGGTGGCTCGAAACACGCGTACTCGCGTTGTCACCATAGTTGCCATGTTGTTTTATATTATTTGTTGTTGCTGTCATTTGTTGTAATCGCATTGCCAAGCGAAAATGGCAAGAAAAGCAATTTAAATTCGTTTGAAGTTGCAGAATTGTATGTTTTTGCGGTTTTCTCTTGGTTTCGTGGAAAATTTTGGTTTGCCCGAAAATAAGTGGGTTAACATAGGAAATGTCTTAAATGAAGTTGGTAATGGAACAGAGCATACAATGAAATTAATTAATGTTGAAATGGAATAAATCGAAAATCTTGACTTTGAATATGAGAGCTTTCAGATGTTTATTTTAAAGATTTTTTATGTCTCCTAGACTCCTTAATTTGATCTACAACACAGAAAATCTCCAATTTTTTTTTAACAAAAAGTTATAAGATTAAAAGCTTATTTGTATTTATAAGAACTATTGTATTATAAGCTTAAAAGCTCCATCAAAAAGCTCTTATTAATTAAGCTCAAATAATAATAATCGTAATACCGATATTCCTGACATTTATAAATCCATCAAAAAGCTCTTATTAATTAAGCTCAAATAATAATAATCATAATACCGATATTCCTGAAATTTATACATAAAGGTTTTCGGTAAAATTTTTGCAAAATTGTTTATATCATTAAAGACATTCCTAATAGAATTTGTTTTTTTTTTTGTACTCAAAAGCTTCCTTAAAGCTTAAGACCACTTCTAAGCAGTATATAATATCAGTCTCAGAAAATTCATTAAAAGTGTGTAAACTGAGGAGTAGCAAAAAAATGTTGGCACAAAAAGTGAGTGCTCCGCTTTTAACAAATAACTGTAATGAAATGAGTTTTAGGAATGTCTTTTATATGCCACTTCCGCGCTACACTTGCGTATAATGGAAAGTACTCATAATAAAGTAAAAGTATTTGGGCAAGCAAGGAATATAAGTTGACTTATATATGTATAGGGTGTTTCTTTAGAATTATAATTTTTTTGTTTAGAAGTGACAGCTGTCAACCAAACAGTAGATTTAAAGACATGTGTTTGAGATTGTTACTTTAGAATAACATTCAAGATAATCGCATAAGATACGTATTTCGAGTATCTATAATCTTAAAGAAATTCTTTGATCTCCTTTACATCAACTGAATTGTTACATTCTGCTTTAATTTGTATGCTGAAGCTCATCAGAGTCAAGAGGATTGTTAAATATTGCAAACTTTCTATGGGGCCTATGATGAAAATGAAAACGACTGCCACTCCCATACAATTTTTTAATTTTTAAAACCAAAATTTTGAAAATTATATTTACTTTTCTATACCATCAAAAATAGCACCCTTTAAATAGAAAATAGAACATGAAAAACTGAAGCACAAAAGTAAGTAGAAATATACAAAAGTTTTTAATTACAAAACAGCTGAGAGGACTGGTGGAGATTGCCGAAAAAAGATCACCGAAAGTTATGCAAAGCAACTGAAGCATAAGATTACAAAAATATATTTGAATGTTTTCACTTACATTAGGGTGGTCCTATGGGAGATGAATTTGGGAAATATTTCATGTAATTTATTTTAAAAGATTTTCGAGATTTAAAGTAGAAAAAAATAAATCTTTGGGCTTATAACTAGCTGCCAAGAGCTATCCTAAGGGAGTTTCAAAAACTTTTGATTTGATATTCTTAATGGTCAAGACATATAAATATATCAGGTTGGTACATATATATAAAGAGTTGCCTTTATGGTGATTTCAAGAAAAGAAAAGAAAATCATAAGTTAAACTCTACGTTTGTGCACAATTTTCGGTACACCCTAATGTACCATACAAGTCTAAGGCCTTAGTAATTGTAGCTCTATGATTCACTGAAGCCTATTTTAATTTTTCTTCTGATTCTTTTTTATTATATGTGCATATATATATATAAGTGATTGTTCTACAAAATACCGCTTTTAGAAATTAACTTCTTCAATTTGCGAGTATATTATTCAACTTTTCAATTTAGACTCGTAACTTTTTTCTTTCAGCAAAAAAATTAATTGAATACAATTTCCCTAACACAATAGTTTCTACAGCAAATGTGCAGCTAAATGCCAAAAATCGGTTACCCGTTTAAATTGTATTTCCTTTAAGCCTTGTTCTGCTTGTACTATCTTCAATGTGACTTTCAAGGTCAGACTACCAAGGATTACAGTTTATCACTGCTTGTATCTATAGCTGTCTTGGGCATTTATTCAGCAATTTTGTACTAGTATAGGTGCTGAGAGCACAAAATACTACAAGAGCAAAATGTTGATGAGTGAACACAAGTCAATAGTGCCAGACAAGGCCTGCGGACAAAATAAGCAATATGTTAAGCTACTTTCACTGTTATTAACTAATGCTGACATGTTGCTCATACACATACGTTTAGCCTATGTATACAAGCATCCATTTTTTTGTTATATTTACTTTTCCATCCATTTCAGCAAAGTAAAGCGCCTAATACTTTCACTGCCTTTAGGCAAAGGATTGGCCATTTCACTTCTTTCGTTCTTTGTTTTGCGTACTTTTTGCTTGTGTTTCTGCTACTTGAGAATGGTAATTTGTTGTGTATTGTCATTTTACTTTCCTTAAGCGCGCTCACTCGTCATTTTTGCAAATTTCTTGCCTCCCACTTTCACTTTGAAAAGTAACAGTTATTTTGACGTTGATATTGTGAATAAAAGTAGAGTGAAATTGAGAACAGAAAAAAAAGTAATGAGAGCAGAACTGCTATAGTTTACGCCTCACGTACAATTAAATAAGAAAAGGGTCGATTTGAAGTTATTTCTAAATAATGGCAAAGTACGGAATACATTTTAATTTCAAAGAAAAAGGGTATACAAATTACATATATTTTCAGAGTGACACTTGTTTAAAAAACGGAAAGTCAATCAATTTCGAGAAGATTATATTATAACTATGTATATGCTTCTATGGACTAAGTAGGCAATTGAAAAGTAAAGTCCTCTCTCGACGAACAAAAACCAAACTCGACAAGTCTCTCATCATTCCCGTCCTACTTTACGGTGCAGAAGCGACGATGTCAATATCCGATGAGGAGGCACTAGGAGTTTTCGAGAGAAAGGTTTTGCGGAAGATTTATGGTCCCTTAAACATTGGCAACGGCGAATACCGCAGACGATGGAACGATGAGCTGTATGTGTTATTCGACGACATAGACATAGTCCAGCGAATAAAAAAACAGCGGCTAAGCTGGCTAGGTCACGTTGTTCGAATGGACGAAAGTGCCCCAGCTCTGAAAGTTTTCGATGCAGTACCCGCTGGTGGAAACCGAGGAAGAGGGAGACCTCCACTCCGATGGAAGGACCAGGTGGAGAGGGACCTGACCTCGCTTGGTATAACCAATTGGCGCCAAACTGTCAGATGGAGGGATACGTGGCGCGCTGTTTTGGACTCGGCTATAACCGCGTAAGCGGTGTCTACGCCAGTCAAGAAGAAGAAGATGTATATGCTTCGATTCCATATTTATGCAGTATCATACTTTTTTTACGTTTCTAAGTAGAAATACATTAATTTCTTTGCAAGTTTTCAGATATTTAGATTAATTTCAATTATTAATTGAGACAATTAAGTTGTAAATTGAGTCAATTTACTTATTGCACAAAATTATTTAATTAAACAATTAGTATAAAATTATAAAAAATATCAAATTTTCTGTCGTGAAAAATATAGTATAAATAAAATAAATTTTAATTTAACATTGAAACTTATTTGGCTATGTTTAAGCCATTCACATTCACTAGTTTAATATAAATATTCTGCCTCACTCATTGATTCCACTTCCTTTTCAATTTTGTTCTAGTTATAACAATTTTGAAGTCAAGTTGGAATCAATTTAATATTAATAGCATAATTGCCTTCTTATATAGTAAATTGAGAACAATTAAGTTTTAACTTTTCTAAACTTTCTTAATTAGCTAATTAGATGATAGTTTGGATCTTAAATTAGTTCCTTTGATAAGTGGATTGAGTGGTTGAATAAATTAATATACTTACTATGGTTGATAATATCCCAAGCTTCATACAATTTTGACTTCCTTAATTGAACTTTATTGAGTGTTTAAGTTCTAGATTTTAAGGCGTGCTAAAGAACATTTCACCAAAGTATTACTAAAATTCACAAATAATAATTATATCCCGTATTAGAGGTCAGCGATTCCGTTTATTTGATTCCAGCAAGTATAATGTATTGTCATTGAATGATGTATAATATATAATGCCGTTATTATTTCATGCAATAGATTTCCAAAAAAAAGTCTTGCACTTACCATTCTGCGCTCATACTATTATTGCATTAAATATACATTTGTACACTCACTTTCATCTATCATATGTTTGTACCAACAAATATTTATAAGCAATTTTCCATGTGGTCAACCAAATTAAATTCCAGTTTGTCGCTCAAACACACAACGGTCTGTGCGAGAGCTCAAATGGAAAAATGCTTAAGTCATTTTCGTTTGTTTGTTATGTTAGCTTAAATTGGGTTAGGAAGACTATACGGGATTTCATGCAAATACTCGTATGCTGTGTAAAAGTATTTAACTGAGTAACCACAACATGCCCTGGCTACAAAGTTGTTGCCTAATTAATTTTCCTATCAACAAGCATATGTAAACATATGTTGTGCAAAAGTGTGTAGGGTTTCTCTCTTTTTGGATGATGTCGAAGCATCTCTGGGTGTAGTTGAGACAATAAAAATGGAAATATGGTTAAACTTTTGTTTGGCTTTCTTTTCGCAAAATTAAAGTTTATGACTCAAATAAGAGTTAAATATTAATTTTAATTTATTGAAATACTTCTTTGTTGGTGGCAACTCTTTATAATTTTACACATCGTGCAGGTTATAATCTTCTATCGTGCTAAATCACTGATATCTTGTGTAATTTCGTCAACCTCATCTTCGGCTGCTCTGATCTCGTCCTTAAATGTTATTGTGACATCAATTCTTTGCATATTTCCAAACTGCTCCACAAGTCCATTAAGACTCTCTGCTGGTAAACGTCTGTCGAAAGGATAGCCCATTGAACGCTTATCGGGATACAATTTGTCACGGAGACCGCAGAAGGAAACCGCATTGTCATTGCAGAGGGTGTCATTCTCATCAGACACTTCAGTTACTTCGTTAGACATTTCTTCGCTGAGATTTTGGAAAGAGTAAAAATAGTTATGTCGTTAAACACATGTTCATATACAGTATGAATATTTGAGTGTTTTTTAATGTTATTATGATTATTGAGTAGACTCAGAGTTGCTGAAAGCATACACCCAAATTCCTACACTTCATACGCTTAAGCACTTCAGTACAGTGTACACTTACCAGTTATGACAATTTCCTCGTGGCCCAGGCTGTTGAACCGCATCGTCGGCGTAGTCTGAAATCATGACAAATAAGTCGAATTTCAAGCCGCGAGTTCTACCCTTAGGCAGCAGCATATAATGTGGCCAACCGCAACCGCAGAAGTGTAGACGAGTGTTGAGCTCCGGATTTGCCTCAGAGAGTGCGTCGTTATTGGTGGTGCGGCCAAAAGTGTGCTCGACAGCGATTGTGACGGAGGATTCCACAGAAAGACGCTTCAACAGGTTTTCACCGGGGTAAACTGAGGGTAAAACGAGACAAAAATATATACATACAAATAATTGTTGTGTCATCAGTAGTCGCACTTACGCTTAACGGTAAACTTATCCATTTCAATTGCCATTAAGCGCTGTTCCTCCAACTTCAGTGGTTTGCCACGTTCATCCGTTTTGGGACATAGGAAGATGCGACACGTGCCACTCTTCACATGTTCGCTGGCGTTCTCAACCACAAAGCTATATTCGAAAGGCGCGTGCTGCAGATGTGTGTACGAGGCAAATAAACCGCTATCGGCAGTAAAATCTAAGCCGGCCGCTAAGTCAACTTTTGAGTTTTGCCAAAATGTCTCAAAATGATTCGGTTCCTCCAGGGTGCTGGTCTGCACTTCAATTTCACGCAAATTAATGTCGGCGAAGTTGAGCTGTTGCTCATTGTAGGGTGGCAAGATTCTCTTGAATTTGAACAGTATATTATTTATATAAGTGTGCCAACGATAGAAGACTGGATCACGCATAGCGGTCATATTTTGTCCCATCACCCCGAACTCCTCCTTGTGTCGATGATCTGGATCGTGTATGCTGGCAAGTGAATTATGTCCCATATTATGTAGTTGTCCATAGTATTGCACATTGATGGAGAGATCAGACTCCTCAATAATATTGCCGAGTATATCGATGCCGGTAACCTCGTCCAATATATGCTTCTTGCCATCCGACTGAGGAAAATAATTTGATTAAAATTTTCTTTTACTTAATTCAATTAACCACAGTGCTTACATCTACTACAAAAAGCTGATCGATGGCGGCCAAGATCCGATCGGCCCAACGCTCCAAATCGGCAATTTCGACTGCGGTATCTTCGCGATTCACATCCTGCAAACACAGACGACTGCTACGTCCCGGATAGGTGCGTTGATGCGTATGATCTAACAATTTTGGAAAATAACCCTCTTCGATTGGTTCGCGAAGATTATTTAACGGTAATGTCGCTGCTAGTTTATTGCAAAAACGTTCGGCATTGTAACGCGCCAAAATCTGTTGGTGCATGTAATAGAAGAGTTCACCGCGCCGATCCTTGTTAATGATCTCTCGTGTACCGCTATTGGGATAAACCAAATGCCAGTGCCAGTGATGCATATTCACACCAATATCTTCACGGAAATATGCCAAACGTTGTTCGAATTCGCGATCGGATGCGGAATAGTTAATGGGAATTTGTACGTGAGGCTAAATGAAACAGAGGAAAATACATTAAAATATGACTTTAAGGGGAGTGGTGTGAGGAGCTTTAGTAGATAAGCCAAAATCTACGATTTCTGTTTGAAGATCAAAGCAGGGACTTATTAAAGGACTTAGCTGCCAATAAAATAGTTCGACCGTACTGAGTCATAAAACGATTTTAGAGTACATGTATCAGTTTTATGGTCCTACCTTTTTATTGCCTTTAAATTCCAAAGCCGTACGCATGTCCTTAAAAGCTGAGGGTTCAATAAAATTCGCTGGAAATATTTCGGCAACGGGTGGCACCCAAATGCCACGTGTTTCCGAGCGATGCAGTAAAGCAACTGAGTAACAATACTGGAAGAGCATAGCGTTCAAGCGATGTCTGTGAAGCAAAATATATAATAATCTTATAAAGATACTTTGCATGAGAAAATCCAAGAGTTTTTACCTAATATAGACACACAAGCTGAGAAAGTGGTCTAAATCCTCAGCTTCCATCAGCAATCGGATGAGTTTGCCGGCAATTTCCTTATGCTGCGTATTGAAGAGCGAAAAGTTTTGCTTCATACCCAATTTAGCAGCGAAAGATAGATCCGGTTTTGACGGCAGCTCATTCAGCGTGAACTATGTGGGAGTAAATATTGTTTATTAATAAATGTAAATTGTATATGATATATATTTATATATTTTACCCTTATATGCTCGCTATTCGCATAGCGTTCCTGCAGCATTTTCTTCACTCCTCCATCGCACTTCATATAATGCGAGTCTGGTAGCTCGAAAATACACTTGCCATTGTCGCGACAAGTGTAGATGGGCTCCAAAGGGCTCTGGAAGAGCATTTGAAAAGCTTTTGCATAATCCGTCATTTTTTTCTCTCCGTGTCAAGTTTAGCACATGTGAAAGTCAACTGTGTGCACCGCTTGTGGCGGTTGCTCTTTTATACTCGCAATCGTGGGACGCTGTGTACCATTTCGCCGACCGCAATAACTTTTTCCTTATCAGTCTTCTGTGCTGTAGTTCATTGAATTCAAGCGTGTTTTTTTTTGCACACATGTTCTTTTCTTAAATTAATCATAAGTTAAGAAAAATCCGTCGCTGGATTGTTCCCACATACACGCTTATGTTTAATATATTTGTGGTTTTTACTGCCGCTAAATTCTCGAAAGGTCATTGCCATTTTAAATTAAGAATTTTTCTCAGCAAATTGTATAAAAATATATAAAATCGGAAAGGTTTCTAGAAGTGTTACTTGGAACCACACTCTGAGATTAGTAATGCAAAGTCTACTAGAGCTTGTCTAAAAATAAAATCGGTTTTTTCGGAATGGAGTTCGTTGTGTCGTTATATAGGAGGTTTTAAGATTAGTCGGAAAATAACTTCTTTGCAAACTGGGGTTTTTTTAGTTATTATATTCCCAATTTCGAGTAAAGTTCAGTTTACCGTTCATCAAAGAGAGAGTAAGAATATGAGTGCGAAATATGTACCAGACAATCGAATAATTGATGCTTATGACTCACATACGACTCTTAGTGGTATTGTAATTTACAGTTAAAAATGAACTGTGGAAATAGTATTTTCTTTTATGAAAAGTACATAATTTCATTCGATTTTTCTTAGAAAGCGCAGAAGTCTTTACTATTAGTTATAAATTATCGCTTCTCCGTGATCTCAGTATTAAGTTCATTCGAGTATTGATAACCTTTCTTACTATATACTAATTTAATAATTTTTTCCGAGGAAGAGTCTATATAAATTTAACTATGATTTGATATATCATATATAAACAATTTCAAATTAAAGCTTTAAAAATTTATTGAGTAAATAGGAATATAGTAGATAATTATAAGACATATTGTATAGCAGTGTGTTCGGGTATTGAAGAAAAATTTTCTAAGCACTGTGGATATTGATATTCCACATTTTGCTCTTAAACACTTCAGCCTCCATAAGATTTTGTTAAGATTTTGCCATTCTAATTGCGTTTCCTTTCGACAACCTCATTGCGGAAGATGATCTTAATTGGTGTCTTCTTCATGTTGCTGAAGTTATCAGTCAATGCGTTCAAGGTTTCAGCCGGTAGGCGTCTATCGAATGGATAGCCCATAGCACGCTTGTCGGGATATAATTTGTCTTTAAGACCACAGAATGAAGCCGCATCGCCACAGACATCAGGACTGATGGGAACGCAAGATTATTTTGTTATTATTATTATGCATTTTAATTCACAAACTATACTCACGCGTTATTCTTCTGCACGACAGCGTCGTCTTCATAGTTCGAGATCATGACAAATAGTTCGAATTGCATGCCCTCGGGTTTACCCTTTGGCAGTAGCATATGTGCCGGCCAGCCGCAGCCGCAGAAACGGAATTCAGCCAATTGTTGTGCATTGTCGGGCAAATGTGCGGTGCCAATGCGACGGAATGAACGTTCGTAGGGTATGGTTACACTGGAGTCCGAATAAGCATGGTTGATTTTGTTAACACCAGGCATTACTGTAAAAGGAAATGTAATTAGTTCTGAGTTCTTATCGACTTGGAAATGTTATGTGATTAAAAATGATTTTGTTTAAAGCTTTCATGAAAAAGCTTTCACAAAAACGATTCTGAGAGCTTTCATTCAAACATCTTATGAGTTTTTTTGTAACAAATAGAATTCAAGTTCTCAAAAACTTACAATTAACATTGAACTTGTCTAATTCGATGGCCAGTTGACGTTGTTCATTCAAAGTCAGTGATGTGCCACGCTCATCGGTGATGGGACATAAGAAGATACGGCAAGTACCACGCTTTGGTGTACCACTTTGGTTGTTCACCTCGATCAAATATTCGAACGGAGAATGTTGCAAATGTGTGAACAATGCATAAACACTGCCACCTGGTCCGAAATCGAGACCAGCTGCCAGATCGACATCAGATTTTTCCCAGTAGGTTAGCAGCGTGTTTACGATGTTCTTTGTTGCGCTAATGATACGGACATCAGCACGTGTTACAGATATGCCGTCGTAGCCCAGTTCGGGTGCGCTGTAAACAGGCAACTTCTCCTTGAAACGATTGAAGAGTACATCCAAGTAGCCGTGCCAGCGGTAGAAGATGGGATCACGCATAGCGGTGGTGACATCACCCATAACACCGAAGTCTTCTAAGAAACGATTGTCTGGGTCGTGCGAGAATGAAATTACATTGTGTCCTTGGTTGTGAAGATCACCATAGAAACCGGGATTGACTGAGAGATCGCTCGACTCAATTATATCGCCGAGTAAATCAATGCCCTTCACTTCATCCAATGGTATGTTATTGCCTCTTGCCTATGAAGGATGTAAAATAATGTTTTTGTAACTATTAACTAACAACCTCAGAAGAGCCTACTTACATCAGTTACATAACCCTGATCGATACTTTGCACCACACGATTGATCCAGCGCTCAATGTCAGCTAGTTCGAGTACACGTCCATCGCGATCGATATCCTTCAATGCCGTCTTAGCAACACGACCCGGATAGGTGCGACTATTCAGACTGCATAAAATTTTGGGGAAGTAACCCTCCTCCACTGGTTCGCGTATATTGTTCAATGGCTGTAGCTTAGCTAAAGCATTGCAGAAGCGTTCCACATTGTAACGTGCCATAAGCTGGTGATGCATGTAATAGAAGAGCTCACCACGACGATCCTTGCGCACGACCTCATCGGGTCCCGAACCGGGGTATACCAAATGCCAATGCCAGTGATGGCTATTAACACCGATATCCTCACGGAAGTAGCTCAAACGTTGCTCTTCCTCACGGTCGGAGGCGGTGAAGTTTTGTGGAATCTCAATGCGCCGCTAAAAAGTAAAGGAGTTTTGGATTTTTTTAAATAATTCAAATTATTAAACTACTCTCTCGCCCTACATACCCGATTTCCTGGGTCTGAGACCAATTTGCCCTCGGCACGTGCCTCCTGAAACACGGATGGCTCAACAAAGTTTTGTGGGAATTGCTCCACAATTACTGGCACCTGTAATTTATTGGTGTCCTTGCGATGTTGCACCGCCACCGAGAAGGTATACTGGAAGAGGAAAGCATTGACACGATCCTTCACATAGGCGGCCAAAGCAATGAAGTCTTCCTCGGTAGTGGGCTCTAACAATAATTGTATGAGTTGCGCGGCGATGCGGCGATGTGGTGCATAGAAGAGTGAGAATTGGCGACGTTTGGTCAGTGGTTTAGCGAAATCCAAATTCGGCTTCCTCTTTATGTCTCGTATGGGTATCTTCACGTCGACTTCTTCGCCAAAACGATTCTGTATCTCCTCTTTGACTTCGGTATACTGTTCCGTGTAGAAGCTATCAGGTACATCCAGTACGGCCTTGCCATTGTCGCGTGTTGCGAATACCGGTTCCAAAGGGTTCTGGAAGAGTAAGTTGATTGCCTTCTTATTCTGTTCGCTAGACATGTTGATAGCAGGAGCGGACTGCAAGTATTAGAAGTTAAACTGTGTGGGGTTGTGTCGAAACGACTGTGAAAATGCTTTCAATGCCAAACTCTTTTATACCGTTTGGAAATAAACGCGCTCGTATTATCTGTTATAATTTGTTGTTGTCTGTGCAGTTTTTCAATAGCTGCATAGTTTTATCATATTCCTGCTGATACGATATGCAACCTTGAAAACCGCAAGCGCTATTTTAGTAAGCGTGTAGCGTGAGAACTGTATATGTAGATAGTGTTTTTGCGGTTTTAGATTATGCAATCGGATTTCGGTTTGCAGTTTGTAAAAAAATTGTAGATAATCAAAAAATATTTTAAAAACTCATTGTACGACGAATTTGAATTTGAAAGTTTTCATTTAGCCTCAAACCTTTCGTTGATGTCACTTGGAGAACTGCGTTGTCTATTTTAACTTATTTACATTTAAAAGCTTAATAAGTATTCTATAAACTCTTTTAAAATTCTCACTCCTCTCTATTCCCGGCAAAGATTAATCAATTCTCTAAATGTTCACAGTTTTGTAATCGGAATGCTCAATTATCTGTTCTCGTGAAGTGCTACAACAATAGCAACAATTTGTAGGGTGTCACTCAGCATAATTGAGACAATTAATTTTACATTATCATTAAAACAATGACGATGGTATAGCTGGAGATATTGAAAGGAGAGAAGTTGAGTAACGAATACCAAGAAAGTCCAAAGACAAAAGCTGTGTTAGGACGAAACGTCGACATGACGGAAGCGCTTGTGCTCCTTCTATTGTAGTTAGCTTTGGTTAGCTGAAAGGAGAGTAGCACTTACAATAAATTCCCATCTTAACATAGTTACACATAATAATTTGTTGTTGCATTTTATTCACAAAATACCGTAACTGAGCAGTCTGGTCGCTTCAAAGAACAATCGCCAACATTACTTGTCGCTTGCCACGACCAGTTGCCGTTATTGCCACATGCGCCGTTTCAAATTACGTGCACCAATTGAGTTTACCAGTGTGCTTTACAACTTCCTTTCATTTAAGAATGGCTGTGAAAACGTGCGGGTATTTGACACACAATTTTCTTTAGTTATCCGAGTTGACAAAAAGGCGCTCCATTGGAGAGGTTACGTGGAACTCACCGTCTCCCAGGAGCATTTGAAAAGGTAAGTCAGCTAAAGAGAGTGTTTTTTCGAAAGAATTTTATTCAGGAGGAAGTTAGGGAATGAAAAAATGTCTTGCTTAATGGAGCTCTTCTGAAGGTTTCAACTGGCCTCTATCGAAGTAGGTCTTTAGAATTTTCTACTAGTAGTCACAATGAAAGCCTCTCTCTTTAAAGTCCGTTTATAAGGAGTCTTAAACCAAATCTTAAGCTGATTTACTATGAAATTCCATAGCTTCTCGGAGATCATTTCCAAAAATAAACGTCTCAGAGAACCATCGTTGTCTCGGTAGAAGTTCGATATAATTCTTAAGTATATTTCGACTTGAAAGGAATATCCAACTCATTTCTTTTTTCGACCTTTTTTTGAAAGAGTCCAACAACAAACCGCAATTAGTACAGAATACAAATATACTTATAGGAAATTGTAGGGGACGTCAAAGTTTATGGATAACCTGCTAAAGAGCTTTCTCATCTCTGAGGGGATCGAAATAGAGCATTGCAGGATAAAAGGATCCGGGTTGATCCAAAAACTGTTCAAATAGTTTGTAATAAAATCCCCTGAAAGGTTCAGTATTCCAATGAGCCCTTGCCTTTTAAGGAAGCTGCCCGTGAAAACCACCGTGTTTAGGTTTCTTTCTATTCTTCGAAAGAATGCCCTGAAAATTTTTGAAAATAATGTGTGCTATATCGGCCACAAAGTCTCCAGCCTCTACACTGTCTATCCCAGTCTTCCAATATAATTATAACCACAACAAAAAAATTATGCAGTTATAATTATTTACACCAGTTTGTGACCTCTTAATATGCAAGACGTCCCCATTACGATGATTAAGGTCACCTTTAACAAATTGTTAATCTGCAGCCCTTTATGATTTAGACGTCTCGACGATGTTCGCACAATTGTGAGATTAGCGCGGCGGCCAACTTTATAGTCGCATGCTGTGTCAGCGAAACATAAGTGCGTTGACAACAACAATTTGACAGCTGCTAACGGCAGCCAAGTGGGCAGTGGTAATAAAACAAAGCGTAGCAGCTGTGACATATTGCGCCAACCCACAGCAAATTGCATATCACACCTTAATGAAAATTTTATTAATGGCAATGACATTAATAAAGTGCTAATGTTAATGCCACATAACTGTGTTAGCGTTAATGAAGAATGCTAACAGGTAATTGTCGCCCAAGCGCAAGATGCTGCTAATGAAGATGGTCGGTGCGACCGCTTATTAGGGGTGTACTTAAAAAGTTAAAGATTTTCTAAAGAAGTAATCTGACAAAATTGGAGGCTCAAAAAGTGTGACAAAACTTATTTTCTACTAAGAAGAGTCAAAACATTAATTATCTTGTGATAAATATTGAGTCTCCACAATCTAAACTTTGACAACTCTGTGACTCGAATAAATCCGATTTAGTTTATATGTGATATCGGCCACTATAAAATTATAGTCTTATGTTTTTTTTTTATAATTGTCCAAAATTCTCTCACCTTTAAGTACCACCCTAATATATGCAAGAAAGCATGTAATATTATATAGTCAACTCCTGCTGTACTCAACTACAGCAGTTCCCCTTTCCTGCCTTTAACTGGGCGTCGCTGCAATTTACCAAATTGAGACGTCTTCGCACTAAAGTGAATTGTTTGCGTAAAGTGGGCGGTGCAGGGTTGAGTTTTTTGCAGCATTCTTTGACGTAGACAACCTTATTACTTAGCTACGAGTATCATGATAGTTGGCTAGCAAACTAAAGTGAGCGAAAAATGGGCAAGCAGTGAAGAAATTCGGAAAACATAAAATTGCATGCCTTCATCCAGTAACTGAAGACTACCATACATATATTTGTACATATATATGTGTCCGACTTTTCAATTTCTTTGCGGTATTACGCAAAAAACTTCAAGCGTTTTGAATTCTCAAGTTGCTCTTTTTATCGCAGGAGTCCACTGCTTGCACAACACTCTTCTTTCACTCGCTTTGCCTTCACTTGCAGTTTGTCTTCTCTGCGCTGGCATTTTCAAGTAGAAAATAGTGAATGAAAAATTGAAGCATACACTGTATTGAACTACATTGCAGTGAAATTCTCTTGCGTGTCTTCAAATGACCGCATAGTTTGCTGTGTGATATATCTTTTGAGCACTATTTGTCATTTGTGGACTTTCAGCCGAATCAACTGCAGTTTGCCGGCTTTGATTTGATCTCTTTTATTCTTTGATGTCTCTTTCGAGTGGCTTTTGATATTTTGTGTTGGGTTTGTGTAATCGCAAAGCTAAAGCTGAAGTGACTTTTGGGTGAAGACATCATGAAATCATACATCATTAGATCGTAAATTGTAGTTGTTGAAAATAAAAATTCGTTTTCTGTCATTGAAGACGTTTGATATCATTCTCACTGAAGGATCATAAGATATAGATGTTATGGGTTCACCAAGGTGATCTTATAACAGAAATTAAAGAGGAAAACTTAATTTTGATTCTTTTCTGATTGTGATTTACTAGTCACAAAAACCTTCTGAGTTGAAGCTTCAGGATTGGCTGTTCAAGATCTTTCTCCAGAAATTCTAAATTTAACGCGCGAGCATGAGGGTTGAGTTAGATTCAGGATTGATCTCATACTTAGTTATAGCTATAGTTATACTAAAAAAATGACAATCACAGCAATCTAACTTTGCAATCACAAGCTTCCAAAGACACTTTGAATTCATTTCGAAACGAGTTTATTTGTTGTTGTTCAAAAATCAATTGCATTTGCTGAGAGTTGCCCAAATTCTCGTCTACTTTATCGTATGCGTATCTTCTATATTCAAATTCAATTCAATGGGATTATTAAGAATCCAGTTGGCATCAAATCAATATGCTGGTCAGCATGCCACGTCGCCAGATTGACAGGTTGTTCCTGTGATTTTGGTCAGTCATTGCATTTAACCGCAACGAATTGCTGTTAGCTGTTGTTGTTGGCGATGGATACTAGGTGACATGTGTACAAATCTACATGGATACGGAAGCGTGTGCAAGTGAAAATGTATGTATGTAGAACACAGGCTTTTCAATGATATTGTACATCTTTCTCTTTTAGGAGTATAATACACTATTCAATTTCAATATTCAAATGATGATTATACATATTCTGAAATTTGATTCGTGAATGAGCGGAATATATGAATTACAAACAGTTAGAGGGTGAGGAAAGGGAGAGAAAGAAAGAGAGAGGAAGAGAGGGAGAGAGAGAGGGAGAGAGAAAGGGAAAAAGAGAAAGAGTTTTAATGAATAGAAACTTGGAGAGTGGCGCATCGAACAAACCACTTTTGCCAATATAAACTTACTGGCGTAATCCTATGGAGACAAAATAGCTATTAAGTATTGAATTCGACTGTGTTTCATTTTTATTTTCACGTGCAGAAAAGAGCGTGAGGTTCAAATCGATGTATAGAATTGATTTATTTATTTGGCCAGTTAGGTCACTTCATTGATTCGCTGTATCGATCTTAAGTGAATATTTTTCTTGCACGCCACTTGTTGTCATTGTCTGCTGAGGACCTATATATAAATGTTAGAGTTCATCTCTTTCTGGATTCGAGCTCACGTCTTTTCGTATATCAGTCATACACTCAACTCATACGGTTGTTATGATCAATATTACATAAATATGGAGCTAATGCTTGTTTTGCACATAATTATAATGTAGTTATCGGTTCTATTTTTTTTGTACTGACTGTCTGATTTCACAATTAGATTTTGGCAATTAGAAAAGTCAGCAGTATAATTATCAACATCGCATCAGTACGTTTGTTAAGGTTAAATGACAACGAAATATTCCACTCATTAGCTGCCGAACCGAGATGAAGTTCTCACTATTTATATATCAAGTACTCACTATTTTACTTGTACATAACCTACAAAATGTGTTCTCGAAGGTTTGTTTTATATTTATTGAATTTCCCAAATATTGATCTACTATAAATTTCTTGCAGAGCAACTTTGAGATCACCTACTCGGAGTTTAACTGTACCAAACACGATCCAAAAGGTTACGTTGCCAAATTATCCTGTTATATAAGCAAAAACACGAAGCGCAGCAGCATCTCCGCGGAAATGCAATACAAAAAGGATATCAAACGATTCAGCGTAAATCTGCACATTGTATTACCACGACGCCCTGTCGACTTTGTGCTGCTCAACTTAACCCGTTTGAATGGTTGTCAATTTATGGCGAACAAAGATCAAGTGCCGTTTGTGCAACTTGTGCTTAACTCAATGAAACGTTACAGCAACTTAATGCAGGGTTGTCCCTACAAGCGTAACACCCTGTATTATTTTCGGGGGTTACGCATGGATTTGGATGCCTTGCCAGCTTTCGCGTTCGACACGGATATGAAGACGTGGCTTGACGTTTTTCACGAGGGCGATCTACTATTTGGTATATTCGTGAACAGTCGCATTCAAATGCGCAGGAATGGTTAGTTGAGGGGGAGAGGGTATTTAACGATTGTCAGCTAAAAATATATTTTTCCAGTTAAAGTTATAATATGCATTCTTATATTTTAGAAATCACTTGTACGAATTACTTTGTTATATAATATAATAAAATACAGGTCACTTTCACTCTTTCTTGCCTTACATATCTGCAGTATACCTTATAAATAATCCAGGTCGGAGTTTGGGTGTTATTTCAGATTTTCTGCTTGGTAGTGCTGCCTTAATGTCACCCATGTGCTTTGTAATGCCTCTGCGGTTTCGGCATTTTATCTGCAAAAGTTTGTTGTCTTCTCGCCAGTATTGTTTGTTCGTTGAATTTTCGCCGCATATTTATATACTTTTAGTAAATTTATAAAGAGGTTATATTTGCTTTATTCTTTTTTTTTTTTAAATAAGGTTGCAAGATTGCTCAATTTAACTGAAAAACATAAATATATTCAATATGATATAGTTTCCTTCTTTCAGAGAACCCCTCAACACATGTATTAGGAGTTTCGCTGTATACATTATTTGGAATCTTTAGATTATTGATCAAAGCGAAATCACTGAAGTCGTTGAACTTTCAAGATACGGCAATGCTTCTTTTCTTATTTTCTTCGCTTCTTATTTTCACAGGATTTGGAGTAAATGACAGTTCCACATAAGGTCAGCATCTTTGCTCCATCTTTGGTAAATTAGTGGTTGTCCGGGCCTTCTAATTTGTGTGATTAATGAACTTTATTGGTTCGATAAAGTGTGTCTCCTTTGGAATAGCGGTTTTATTTGAAGATTGTCCGGTTGCCACCAATACAAACTTAATCGCCTTAGCAGTTTCATGATGGGCACAAAATGTTTCGTCGAAATATGAAGGTTTCCTTAATTTTCAGGAACCGATTCTTTTTGTCAGTAGAACAGTTGACCTCAGGGAAAAGTGTTGACCAAGTCTTGAATATAAAATAATAGAGGTAGAGTTTTTTAAGGTTGTAGTACGGAAAACCATATATATTTTCCTTCTCTTCCACTAACAGTGCACAGAGATCATGCAAAATGGGCTCAGGCTTGTTCTCTATAATCGAGCTCCATCAGTAGGTAGCAGGCCTAAACTTGAATTAAGCTCATGTGTTTCTAGATATTTTCATATGTCGTACTAATTACAATACACCCTGTTATTGTAATGTTTTAAAATTACGGTTAACATTGTAATGATCGGTAGTTTCCATTGTTTGTGCTTAATTTGTTATAAATTTATAACAAGCCATTACGAACTAATGGTTAGACTAATTACAAAATCAGAATATCAAATATATAATATGAAAATAGCAGAATTAGTCAAAATTGAAAATATTTCTATTCAAACACGCATGTGAATAAGATGCGTTACACACAAATACTGAGACTCATATTAACAGTTATTTTGCTGGAAAGCGAATTGCAAAAAGTGCAAGCTAAGGTGAGTCGAGCTAAAGCGATATTGATTACTCTTCATATTTACCGTTGCAATTGCTTTGCAGAGCAACTTCGAGCTCACCTACACTGAGTTTAATTGCACCGTATATGACCCGAAGAACTTCGTCGCCAAATTGCAGTGCTCCATAAGCAAAAATACGAAGCGCAGCAGTCTCACTACGGAGGTTGTATTCAAAAAGGACTTAAAACATTTCAGCATGAACTTTCTGATTGTTTTGCCGCGTCGCCCTGTCGACTTTGTGCTGCTCAATTTAACCCGCTTAAATGGTTGTCAGTTCATGGAGAATAAGAATCAAGTGCCGTTTCTAAAGATTTTACTGAGCTCATTGGAACGTGTCAGCAACTTTATGCAGGGTTGTCCCTACAAACGTGGCACGCTGTATTACTTTCGTGGATTGCGTCTGAATTTGGATGCAATGCCGGCGCTATCATTCGATACCGATATGAAGTTGTGGGTCGATTTCATGTATGAACGTTCGAAGCTTTTTTCGTTCTTCATTGACAGTCGCATACAGTTGCGACGCAGTGGATGAGCGACAAAGCGGGGAGCTTGAATTAGGAAACTTTACAAATGTCTTGTGACTTTATTTTCTTTATAATAAATGGAAGTATTGGTAAAACGAGTGTTTAATTTACACTGTCGGCATGAATTGTAGAACACGAAGATCCTGAGAGACTTCGTTATAGACGGACGAATGAAATGAAGGTAAACCTTATAGATGGAGTTTAAATATCTATAGTCCTAACCTAACTTGGTTTAGATTTAGTGTGGAACTAGCCAACTTCTTCAACCACATAGTTACTCTTCGGGAATATGTGATTTCAAATATACATTTTTCATATTGAAGAAAGGTAATAATAAATAAGCATAGAAATATCTTTCACATTTCGAAAAATATTCTCAAATTAATGCTAATCTGAGCATCTTGAAACCCTTCTGAAAGTACAACCACTTCGAAAGCGCTGTGTCAACAGAAATATTATTTATTATTCATACGCATAAAGAGTATTGTGTTCAACGCACATCAGCGACTGCCATAAACGAGCGCATATTAAAGCCGAGCGTATCATCGCTGAAACTACAAAACAACAACATAAGTACTACAAATTGGCCTCTCTTAACTGCAAACAACATTCTTTTATAGCTGAGCTGCCTTACTACTTTAGTCGGTTTACGACTCTTCGCTTACGTTCACATTTAATACCTGTTGTACCAGGTTTAGTGTGTTTACCATGACAACAACAACACTAGTTATTATGGCTTACGCTTTTTACGAAAAAATTACAAACTCTCTTGGCGCTCCTTACTGTATATGCACTTATGTACAGTATGAATGCGAAAATATTTTGAAATTTTACGTCAGTTTCGTTCCTAATGGAAAGTAGTATTTGAATAATAAAAAAACTGTTCAGATGTTACATTAAGGGGCCAGATGTGGAATACATGCTAAGTCAGGTGAAAAGGCATACATTGTTGTTGTATTAAAATGCTAGGATAGAAAAAGTTTAGAGTATGTGAAAGCCATATTGGGTGTGCAGTTGGTAGTGTCTAGTGCAGAAATCCTTCTGGGTGACTTTAGAATAATTTTTTTTTTTTAATTTTTTTTATTTTCATACTGGCTGATCCCAACCAAAATGTCTCCAATAAATTTCTTAGTCCCTACTTCTGGCTTAGTTATATAAAATGATATAGGTTTAACACTTTAGACTTTTATTCAATAAGTTTTTTACTTTTTCTTAAGATTAAGATTTGATAATTTTACACAGAAAGTACCCTGAAAAGCATATTTATAGTAAAACATTGACACCTTCATCAATTACGTCCACCTCAAACCAAATGCCGGTGTAAGTGATGCATATTCACACCAATATCTTCACGGAAACATGCTAAAAGTTGTTCGAAATCGCGATAGGATGCGGAATAGTTAGGGGTACTTGGACTAAATTACACAGAGGAAAATACATTAAAATATGACTTTAAGGGGAGTGGTGTGAGGAGCTTTAGTAGATAAGCAAAAATCTACGATTTCTGTTTGAAGATCAAAGCAGGGACTTATTAAAGGACTTAGCTGCCAATAAAATAGTTCGAATGTACTGAGTCATAAAACGATTTTAGAGTACATGTATCAGTTTTATGGTCCTACCTTTTTATTGCCTTAAAATTCTAAAGCCGTACGCATATCCTTAAAAGTTGAGGGTTCAATAAAATTCGCTGGAAATATTTCGGCAACTGGTGGCACCCAAACGCCACGTGTTTCCGAGCGATGCAGTAAAGCAACTGAGTAACAATACTGGAAGAGCATAGCTTTCAAGCGATGTATGTGAAGCAAAATATATAATAATCTTATAAAGATACTTTGCATGAGAAAATCCAAGAGTTTTTACCTAATATAGACACACAAGCTGAGAAAGTGGTCTAAATCCTCAGCTTCCATCAGCAATCGGATGAGTTTGCCGGCAATTTCCTTATGCTGTGTATTGAATAGCGAAAAGTTTTGCTTCATACCCAATTTAGCAGCGAAGGATAGATCTGGCTTTGATGGCAGCTCATTCAGCGTGAACTATGTGGGAGTAAATATTGTACATTAATAAATATAATTGCATATAATATATATTTGTATATTTTACCCTTATATACTCGCTATTCGCATAGCGTTCCTGCAGCATTTTCTTCACGCCTCCATCGCACTCCATATAATGCGAATCCGGTAGTTCGAAAATACACTTGCCATTGGCGCGACAAGTGTTGATGGGTTCCATAGGGCTCTGAAAGAGCATTTCGCTCTATTAGCACTATTTTCGTAAGCATGTGGCTTGAGAACTATGTATATATACGAATATTTTTTTTTTTGAGGCTTTAAGTTATATAGTAAGATTACGGTTTGTAGTTCAACATGGAAGTTTTATAAAATTATCGATATTCAAAAATTATTTTTGATGCACAAAATTATGAATTGAAATTATCATATTGACTCAATTTTGCTGTGCTGTTCCAGACTTTTAGACAGTTAAGAGAGGAGAAAAGTAAAGTAAATTGAACTAAACAGATACCATGAAAGTCTAAAGACAAAGGCCTGTACTGTGTTGGGGGAATGAATCAACCGAAGTAGGTCTTCGAAATTATTTACTAGTCGTCTCATTCAAAGTTCCCTTAAAAAGTCTCTGATAAAAATGTCTGAAATAATACTGTAAATTTTTTGCAGTTTATCATTCTAATCTGCCAAAGCCATTCTCAGAAATAAATTTACTTTAGAGAACCTTTAATCTACAAGCTCAAAGATGAGTTGCAATATTCAGCGTAAATCATACTCATAGTATTGTCGCATTCCCCTGTGGACTGTGTGCTGCTTAACTTAACCAATTTGAATGACTGCCAATTCATGGTGAATAAAAATCAAGTTTTGCTCCTGCAACTTGCCTTACATTTTCGATTACGAAACATTACAACAACTTTCGAGGGCTACACTTGGCGTTGGATGCATTGCCAGCGTACGGGTTGGACCTTGAAGTCATGGTTTGAGGTTATTATCTATCACATTTGTGCATACTGGTCGGTTTGTTCGTGATCATTTGCAAACGGCGATAAGTGTGGTCAGCTAAAATATATTTTTCAATCTAAATGTTTCACTTCTTTTCCTGCTTTGTAGTGCTGCCTTAATGTCACTCGGTTGCTTGTAGCGCGTCTGCGGTTTATTGCTTTCTCACAAGTGTTATTTGTTCGTGGTATTTTGGAATGACTAATACTAATAATACACTTCAGTATTTAAATTATTAAAAATTAAGTTTAACAAATTTTTTATTTAATTTTATTAATATTATATAATACACAATTTGACCCACATCGTCATATATATGGAAAGAAAGAAATTAGAAAGGGACTGCCACACTATAAATGCAGTACTTATGCAAAGTTCTGTTCCGATATCTGTACTAGTGGTTACTTAATATATTGTAAAGTAAACTATTCAGATCGACTTTAAAGTTCTGGTATATAGGAAGTAGGCGAGGTTGTGAACCGATTTGGCCTATTTTCACAACATATCATTGGGATGCAAGGAAAATATTACAAACCAAATTTCATTGATATTGGTCGACTAGTTTCGGCACTATGGTTTTTGACCCATAAGTGGGCGGAGCCACACCCACTTAAAATTTTTTATACCAATTTGGGTGCAGCTCTTTCGTATCTTCTTTATAATGAAATTTAAGGTTTCTGGTGTTTTCCCTTACTGAATTAAAGCATTTTTAGTAGTTTTCAACATAACCTTTGTATGGGAGGTGGGCGTGGTTATAATCGGATTTCCTCCATTTTTGGACTGTATAAGGTAGTACCTAAAGGAAACGATAAGTTTGGTTGATATAGCTTAAGTAGTTTATGAGATATGTACAAAAAAACTTAGTAGGGGGCGCGGCCACGGACAGACAGACACTCTTCAACCTGATCACTTTGGTGTACATAACTCTATATGTAACTCGATTAGTTTTGCGTGTTACAAACGGTACGTTATGTGAAAAAAAGTATAATACTATCTTAGCAACTTTGTTGCGAGAGTATAAAAATAGATTTCAGACTGCTTAAATCTTTAAAATCTAAAATTTATTTATTACTAGCAGGCCCGGCCACACGTTTTTGTGTCTAAGGTATACAATTAGTAAATTTTTCAATGCAGAGAAAAAATTCTTACGCATAAAAACGAAAACGTTATAGTCGATAAATTTTAAAATGATTGATTGATTGTAGATCTGTGTTAAGCGTAAATCATCATAATTTGTAAAACTTTGATTTTTTAATCGATATTGATTACTTTCTTCAGTCTTGTTCTTTTGCAAAGTTTGATGTTGATTTATGTTACGCAGCATAAAGACAACTCACACTACTTTTAATTGCAAGTGAGTGGGGATAGTCCAGCAATTTTAAATAGTCTGTGGGATAATTTAATATGTCATCCTAGTTTAGAGTTGTGTCAACTCTCCTTTAACGAAATTCTAAATTGTCGCATTAAGATCACAGAGATGCTTGTTTTTTACCACCAATATAGGTCATTCAATCAGCCATTTATGTTTATTATATTATGGTTTCAAGCCAGGAAAAACACGATGAATAAGTTCCTCTTTCGAGGCCATGAAGTGACAGAAACCCGTTAAAAATGTTATTAATCCATCGAGGTGTCAAGTGCGTCGCTAACACTTTCAACTATTTCTACAATCGCAGTATGATATTGTTGGAAAAACACTCCTATGTTATTTGATAATTGGCGATTCTTTATGTGTCGCCACAAATTAGATGATTTTAGGAATGTTATTAGTTCGTCAGCAACAGTTGATCCTGGAATAGTCTGGCGAAAATCACCTGCCAACAGAATCATGGCTTCACCAAAAATATTTTCGGTGTCGCGTAAATCTTTTAAAGTCCTTTGTAGTACCTCCAGATACTTGAATATCTGGAAAATCTTGTTTATAGCTCTGTTTTTGGCGATTTTGCAGACTGGTGTTTGATTTGCAATTTAGGAGTCATACTAACAGGTGCCAAGTTGCCCCTATTCCCATATTATATGGGCGTTGAAAATGAGTGAAATCGGTTCAGGAATTACCTCAACCTCATGTACTATAAATGTTGATATTCGTTATTCTATTTGACTTTATTTCAAATTGTGTGTAATAAAATTACATCAATAAATTGCGAGAGTATAAAATGTTCGGTACAATTGAACAATGAATGACAAAAATATTTTAACAAAGCAACAATGACAACTTTCAAAATATTATTATTTTTTTTTTTTATAATTTTGTTGTTTAAAATTAGCCAGATCGGTTTGGCCCTTCTCGACTTTTTTCGAGACTAACGACACAAATTGTTTGTATGGGTGATTAGAAAATTGTGGATTTAAGACTATTTCAAGCAATTTTTCTAATTTTTCTCTCCGTAAGAACCATCCCGTACCTCAAAAAACATTCTAAACAAAGAATTTGCGAAATCGTTTCAGCGGTTCTCGAGTTATGCGCTTAGCAATACATTTTGCGATTCATTTTTATATTATAGATGTTAGAGTTCACTCTGTTCAGAGAATTCTCTGACAAAGCTATAATACCTAAAGCTCATCTGATAGCTACGACTAAAAATGGCCTGCGTACGCTTTACATAGAAGTTCAAAGCTCGAGCTTAATGAGACTTACTTGAAAAGGCCTCAGAAATTTGTACCAATTGGGGATGGGTCATTAGATGAAGTCTCAATGTATGTTAATAATTCTTAATTCCTTAATTCCACGAGTTTCTCTCATTATACAACTCCTTAAAAATATATAAAATGTGTAGTAGCTTCTTCAAATGGAAAAGCTATTATTTACAAAGTAATTACGAGCGTGTAGTTTGTGGCAAGTATTAACACTGAAAATTTGTAGTTGTTGTAAATTGTAATGAAAATATTCAACATATTACTCGAACTAAGTACATGACTGCAAACATGTAGCATAAATGTAAGGACTTTGAAAGTTTATCAAGTGGAACAAGAGTTATTAAAATACATGAGTATTATTTAGGTATACTAAATGCAATACTATTATATATTTATGCACTTATACATACTTATATAGTATATATGTATGTACTCAAATATGTACTTGCAACAAGTTATTCTATGGAAAATACAAAGGAATGCGCAGTAAGTGTAGTAAGCGAGTGAAAAAATAGCATGCGTGTAAATTGAATTTCAGTGTTCAACTAGTTGGTGCCTTAAGATACAACAATAACAACAACAAAAAGAAAAAACAACTATAATAAAATGTAAGCGACGACAGTGTTAATAAAACCAATTTGCTTTCACCGCATAAAGACAAGAGGGAACGCGCACAATAGCGGCACGTAGCGTATACAAGTAGCTAAGTAAGAAGCTTTTGTGGGTAGGACTGTAGTATATATACTTATATATATTGAATACTGTGTTTATACTTAGATAAATGATAATAAATATATATATATAGTATATAGTTAACCATGGGAACTCTAAGATTTCGCTCGATACTTTTTTATGTATTTCTTATATCTATATATAGATATTAATACATACATATAATTGCATTTGTAAGGCTTTTTTTCTCCCTACTCTCGACATACCAACTTTCCGATGCTAAGCACGTTTTCACTTACAAGCTATTTGGTTGCCTTTAGGCTTAATTTCGACTTAACTCCGTTTGTAATTCTCATCTAGACACTCATATGAGAATATGTGTGTTGTTGTACAAATTGAATGTCTAAATGTATATAAGCATGTTGCCGTAAATCCTTGCTTGTTTGTTAAACAAGTTGCGCTCACGAGGCTTACAGGTTACTCATACGCACCAGACGCACTTCCGGTTGACTAAGCTATTGCGAGAAATATTTTACAGTTATGTGCTCTTGTTAGTATTTTTATTACAACAACTAATCGAAGTTGTTTATTTTTATTTCCACTCTAATTCAAGCTACACAAATAACCTTCCTTCTAATGCTGTTAATTTGGAGCAAGAAAGTCGACATTTCGAAATATTTTTCGAAAACAATTTTAAATTGGTTATATTGTCAGATTTTTGCTTCAGTCGTGGGTCTATTAATTTTTTTGAATATGTGCTCTAAAACATCAGCTACAGTCCCCGCGCCTTAATTGCCACGCACCTCAGTCACTCAGCAGCCTGCAAAAAGTCAGTTAGTTCGCGTTCCAAAAACTCAGCTGCGTTCTTAATGCTTCAACGCGAATTGCATAAACGCAAATTGCCTTCATTGTGTGTTAAAAAGGACGCTAGACAACTAAATTTGAGCAGCGTATGCCGCGTAGCTGTCAGATATGACACATGCATTGACTTCCATAGACTTCAGTGTGTCTATTTTGACTTTCAGCACCCTGCTATTGGGTAGTCAATAAAAATGGTCGAGTGTGACGTACGCCTGTTGCTGGATGGGTTCCGTTGCGAATCACAGATAGCTTAATTTCATGTTGTAACTGCAACAGGCGAGTATTTTTTTGGAGCCTAAAAAAATCTACATTGTACGAGTATGTACCTTACATTTATGCAGAATTTGTGTTTCAAGCACAATGCGAGGGTGAGTCGTGAAGAGAATTTCGCTATTAAAAATGCTGAATTTCATGTTAATATTCAAATGCGGCAAATGGACAAGGGGCACATTTGATAGTGAAAGATACATATAAAAGGTAAAATATTTGGAAAATTCAAATGAATTCTACATTGAGAATTTCATTCTGAAGGAATGTTTTTTGGTAAATTATTGGCGTATCGCCCCCTGCTGTCAAACAGTGAATCTCAAATTGATTTTACTATGAACTATTGACATCGACGATTCAATTTTGACCGTCAGAAGCATTCCAATGCATTTCCTTTTAACATAGCACACGCACACTTTCCATGTAAGATATATGTATGGATATGGATGACTTAAAAACTATAATCCTGCACTAGCGCTAAAACTTTTCATCTCCAATTAAAGTCTAAGTAAATTTTTGAGAGCGTAAAATGCGCAAATAGAGTAAAGAAAAAGGAAACTATGAAGAAGAAGAAGAACAGCTGCAAGCTGGCGAACTACTGTATCACTTTCAACCAATTAAAAACATAGTAAGAATATTGTTTGGAACGAAAATTTAATTGCGTAAGCTATGCAACACCTTGTATTTATTTAATTAAAGTCTTACTTTGTGCTTTGCTCTTAGTAGTTAATACAATATGAAAAGTTTGAAAGTGTGGCCACACTTTGCTTTGTGTTGAAAAAAATATTTTAATAAAATTGTGTTGGAAAGAGAACAAAATTGATTTAAAGAAAGTTGGCATATATTATTAATTAAATGAAGTGAGAGTGTGTTATAGACACGGAACCTTTTATAAAGCCACTTTGATAAACTGATTGCAACAATGTGTATTATAAACAGGTGGCAATTTTATTCACAAATATTTTACTTCGAAGTTACATTTCTATTAAACCACCTAACTCTGTTTGATACCCATTATATAAACGTTTATAGTTATTAAAGTATCAAATTAAAAAATTTAAAAATGTGGCAACATTGCTCCAAAAATGTTTTATACAGCAACTTTCCTCAATCTCTCCATTTTACACATTACAAACAGTTGGCAACTCTGTTCAGAAATTTTTAAACTCTCGCAACAAATGTTGCTAAGAGAGTATATAGTTTTGTTCACATAACGGTTGTTTGTAAATCATAAAACTAAACGAGTTAGATATAGGGTTATATATACCAAAGTGATCAGGGCGACGAGTAAAGACGAGTTCAAATCCGGATGTCTGTCCGTCCGTCTGTCCGTCCGTGCAAGCTGTAACTTGAGTAAAAATTGAGATATCTTCATGAAACCTGGAAGACGTATTTCTTGGCACCATAATAAGGTTAAGTTCGAAGATGGGCGTAATTGGACCACTGCCACGCCCACAAAATGACAATAACCGAACACATATAAGAGCCAACTAAGCCATAAATTAAACTATTTAAGTAAAATTTGGTATGAAGGATCGCACTATGAAGGGGCATGTTTGTATGTAATTTTTTTGAAGAAGTGGGTGTGGCTCCTCCTTCTAATTTTTTTTGTACATATCTCGCAATGTACTAAAGTTATATCAAGGAAACTAGATATAATTTCTTTTAGGTACTACCTTATATAGTACAAAAATGGAGGAAATCGGATTATGACCACGCCCACCTCCCATACATAGGTTATGTTGAAAACTTCTAAAAATACTTTAATTCAGTAAAGAAAACCACTAGAAATCTTTAATTGCATTATAAAGATGGTACAGAAGAGCTGTACTCAAAATTGTATACAAAAATTTATATGGGCGTGGTTCCGCCCACTTATGAGTCAAAATCAATATCTCCGAAACTACCCGACCAATTTCAATGAAATTCGGTTCATAATATCTTCCTAGCTTTCCAATGATATTTTCTGAAAATAGTCCAAATCGGTTTACAACTACGCCTATTTCCCATATACCAGAACTTTGAAGTCGGTTTGAATAGTTTACTTTCCAATAAATAAAGTAAGCACTAGTGAAGATATCGGAACGGAATAAGTTTTCAAGACCCTATATATCGAATATTAGGACCAAAAATTTATTACCGAAAATATAGGAAAGTCTCTCAGGTAATTTGAACAAATTCAGAGGAGGGAATATGTTTCTTCTAAGAATATGTCTCCGTGCCAAAAATTAGTGAAATCGGGTCATAACTTTCCCTAGCACCCATATACCTAATATTAGGGTTTTCAACCTTTCAATTGACTTTATACCATATAAATGCCGAATATGTGAGTAAAATTGTTTGTTATATTAATAAAATTAAATAAATAAATTGCGAGAGCCCTTCCTTACTTGTTTTAGCTAAAATATTTCTTAAAACTGTTTACGTCTTATACCCAAATTGAAGTATTTAATTTACAACTAATTTTATTTAAAAAAAAAAAATTAAACGAAATACAATAACCCTCTCTATTCTATTTTAAACTCTTAAGTGGCCGCAAGTGCACGCCACTGTGGGAATTTAAAACTTATCAGCTAAAATTACGAGTAAACCACAAAAGTGCGGCGGATGTAGATATTCTAAGTTCGCTTGCCAGCGCATGAACAGAACACACACGATATACATATATATATTTATATATATATAGACTTCTAAATAAGTTTGTTGATCTAAATGTATCATAAATGCAGAAATATATATTTTGTATTTAGATTTAGCAGCAAATATATTTATATACTTGATCGCTATAATGCGGTGAATAATTCAAGTGATGTTTGCTTGTAAGATATTAGAAATCATTTCCTAGAGGTAGAGCTGTCAAAACCAGCTGCCAAATTTATTTCGTCACATTGTTTCGATCTGTAATTATTCATGGTTAGATGACGTATATTTCATTCAGATTACTAAAACATGACTCACTATCCAAATTAGTTCTAAATCTAAACTTATTCAATGTTTAAATTCTAATATAAAATATGCCACGCCCTGTATTTTGACAACTTATCAAACAAAGTATTATAAAACTTGATTTGTTGCAATTATTCTAAACCACTTATCGCCTATCAGATAAAAATGCTATGGTCACAGTGCACCTTTACACTGTCAAATACAGCTGAGAGATTAGTCATAACAAATATTTTCCTACAATATAATTCAAAACTCTTAACTAGCACTTAAATAGCTTATCTGCTCTATATTTTGCAGCGCGCTTGGCTTATTATCAAGATAATAAAAAACTTATGTCATATATCTGCGATGACGTATAGCCATTTTTGAAATATGTTTAGCTTCTATTGCACCGATTTTGATTTAAACATCTCACTAACTAACGCAATCTCAACTCTTAGACAGTTAACGGCACGCTTATAACGTAGTTGCATGCGCGTGCTAAAGCGAAAACAAATTTGAAGCGTTTAGTGCATATTAAGTGATTTTTTTTCGTTCGAATTCTCCCATAACGGTTAATATTTGTATAAACACACTAATGACTATATCAGCGAAGAAGTCTAATAAAACAGCCGCGGACATCGGTCCCAGCTGGCGGCAAGCAAAAAAGAAAGGTAATATCGTTTGTAAAAAAAAGCTTGTGATTACTGAGGACAAATGTAAAATATTTTTTCGTTGTTTACCTTCATTAGTCGGTCGGCGAGTTCTATTAAAAATCTAACCTACAAATTGTGGTGGTGGAAAAGTTCATTTACGTGTTACGTCGCTTCATGTAAATTGGCTTAATTTTAATGAGGCTGCGCCGCGCGTCGTTAGCAAAACGAATTAGCTGAAATTATTAAAATTATACAGATTAGTGTTTACATTATAGTTTATTAAAAAAAATTAGCGATTTTACGAAAGAAATGTGGGTCACGCCGAAATGGCGATGGAAATATGCTGTGCTGCATAATGAGGCCTAATGGTTTTTTTTGTATAAAAAATGTGAGTTGTTTTTGTGTCTGGATAATGGATCGGTCAGAATTGAAAATGGAGCATATGCTCACGTTATAGCGATGAGAGGTTTGCTCTCGCTTTGAGCTGCGTAAAAATAATCTCCTCCAAAATCGATAAATAATTGCACGGAACTTTTACATCCAATTTCGTTGTCAATCTATTGGTCGTTGAAGGCCTATTTATATCTATTTCTATTATTAACAAGTAAGGAAGGGCTAAGTTCGAATGTAACCGAACATTTTATACTCTCGCAATTTATTTATTTAATTTCATTAATATAACACACAATTTGACCCAAATATTCGTCATATATATGGTATAAAGTCCATTGAAAGTTGGAAACTCGAATATTAGGTTAGAAGCACCGAGTTCCTCATGTACGATATATAGGGGCCTTGAAAACTTATGGTCCGATTTCGGCGATTTTTAGAAAGGGGTTGCCACACTAAAAATGTAGTATTTAATCAAAATTCTGTTCCGATATCTTCACTACTTACTGCTTATCTTTATACATTGTAAAGTAAACTATTCAGATCGTCTTTAAAGTTCTGGTATATGGGAATTAGGCGTGGTTTTGCGATTTTGCGTATTTTCACAACATATCATAACGATGCAAGGAAAAAAATTGCAAACCGAATTTCATTGAAATTGGTAGAGTAGTTTCGGAGATATGGGTTTTGATACATAAGTGGGCGGAACCACGTCCATTTAAAATTGTGAATACCATTTTGAGTGCAGCTCTTCTGTACCTTCTTTATAATGAAATTTAAGGTTTCTGTGGTTTTCCTTACTGGATTAAAGCATTTTTAGTAGTTTTCAACGTAACCTTTGTATGAGAGGTGGGCGTGGTTATAATCCGATTTCCTCCATTTTTGGACTATATAAGGAAATGCCTGAAAAAACGACCCCTGAGAGTTTCGTTGATATAGCTTTAGTAGTTTACGAGATACATACAAAAAACTTAGCAGGGGGGCGGGGCCACGCCAACTTTCCTAAAAAAATTACATCCAAATATGCGCCTTCTCAGAACAATCCTTTGTACCAAATTTCACTTTCATATGTGTTTTCAGTTATCGCCATTTTGTGGGCGTGGCAGTTTCATTAAGATATCTCAATTTTTACTCAAGTTACAGCTTGCACGGACGGACAGACGGACAGACGGACGAACGGACAGACAGACATCCGGATTTGAACTTTACTCGTCACCCTGATCACTTTGGTATATATAACCTTATATCTAACTCGTTTAGTTTAAGGACTTACAAACAACCGTTATGTGGACTTCTCCACATAACTAGCAACTTTTGTTGCGAGAGTATAAAAATTATGAATTGCGAAAATGTATATCATATGAAGTTATATTACCCCAAATATATTCGTACCCATCTTGGAAAGAGAGTAAGTTCTCACAGAATCAGTTACACCTTTTTTCGTTCAATAGTTTACTACATAATATGTTCGAGGAGCTAATATCGGGTGGGATCTTTGGAACACTAGGTGATTCCAAAAGCAATTTTTAGATTTGTTATAGGGGTAAAGTAGTCGGTTGGATTGTAACTGTCAACTATAGTGTCATACCTCTGAAAATCATCTAATTTGATGTTGTTGAGATAGACCTGATGGAGTTCAAATTGAACAAATTTCAGTTCATAGACGAGAATTTTGACTATATCTTGAACAAAAATGTGATATTTTATCCCCATCAATAATATTTTCATTAAAAATGGTTTAATTGAATCGTTGAAAATGACTTGAGATCTCGCGATTCATTTTGAGATTCATCGGTCGTGAGTAACTTTTGGGAAGAAGAAAAACATGTATCTGAATGTAAAACGTTTAGTTCAAAAGACAGATGTAGGTTAAAATACCGCAATTATTTTCGAATAATGATTAAGCTTTAATGAAGCATTATACATCCATCGCCGTCTTCATCAATCCAAATTCTATTGAGTTCGTATAATATAACCATTGTCTGAGTCAAATTCGTTGCAAAATATTGCGCTCGTGTATAAAAATAACAACTTCAATGAGCTAGCAGTGGATTTGATTAAAAATAGCGGTTACTCAACACGAACGGAACAATAATTTTAGAGAAGGGAAAGTAATGCCGTTACAAATAACATCTATAGTTAGACGTATTGCAAGCTATGAATGCTTCATCATCATCATTATAAACTGAAATATGAAAATAAATATGAGTAATAGTTATGCCAAGCAACAAATCAGTTCATTAGGGTTAACGTAATAGTTTATAAAGGGGGAGGACCAACTGTTGGCAGCGCTAAAATTAGAAGCAGCGCAATGCAGCAATGTAAAAGACGAACGTTGCAGTTTCATTCAAGTTAATAACAATAATATTTTATGATTTTATGCTGCTAATAACGGTAAATGCGGTTGACGTCTCAAAACGTGCTGCCAAGAATAAACCACAGCTGACAGGGGGCGAATACATAACGCGACGAGGGTACGCTACTATTCACCCTTTATCTCACAAATAAGCTACTTTATTGCTTATGCAGTGTGTTTTATTTTTAGTGTTGCCAGATCGCGGTCGCGATCAACCATCTGCAATTTATTATAAACTTATCTAAAATTAAAAATATTATAACGGTGAAAGGCAGCCGTTTCACTTACCTATGAGTAGTTGACTGTAACTAATGAGATGCAGCAGCTAAGTGGCGCTGATAACGGCGCGAATGTTGGTGAGGCGATGTGGAGTGGCACAGCTGCGCGGGCTGATAACTTTATGATTATTAACGGGTTGTAAAACTAAGATTTACTGCACATGAGTGTTCGTGTGCCTTGCCATGTGAGTAAACAAATAAGTGGATATACTAGGGTAAATAGAAAGTGGTATTTTTTTATACCCAACATAGTGAGAGGGTTGGGTAAATACTTATTTTGATTATTTCTGATGAACGGATGTAGTTCTGTTGAAGTACTTTAACTAGACTTTGTGAAAGCTATTTGGTCTCATAAGAGATTATACAACGAACATAATCCACAAATCGATAGTTACTAATAAATGTCGGTCTGGCCGATAAAATAACAGATGAACATTTTCCCAGATCATTTGCGGACGAAGCTAAACCCTAGTTGGTAGTTTAGGCCTCCTAGGTCGAACTCTACCTCGAGAAGATTTGGACAGAACGCAGAAACTTGCCTTTTATATGTTGAATTGGCTGAGAGAATGAGAGAGAGAAGGTCTGAACCAACAGTACTTAAAATGTAAAGGCATAAAAAGAAAGTTTAGCAGCCTATATAATGCTCAAGTGAGGATGTAAGAATTCCTAAACGGTGTATTTTTTTTGTCTATTATTATTAAGCAGTCGTCGGAGAGACATGGAGATATTCTCAATTCTCTCAGTCAACATATATTTTTAAGAAGACTTTCTCATGAGAGATCGTCATTTTTCTCTAACGGTTAGTAAAGTGCTTGTCTATGCGTGATAAATATTAAATAATCTCTTAGATAGAAGACCGATATTAGTTAGTGGTTTTAAAAACATATATTATACACTAAAATGACTCGACAATAGGAGTCTCGAATTATACTGCAGTGTCAGAATATCTGTTTCGGATTATGAATGATCAATGTATTTATCAATATATCTCACTCTACAAATATTTGTCTCTTGTTCGGTCTGTACTACAGAATATATGACTGTATAGTGAATGGCGTAAACGATATTTCTTAAAAGAATGGTCCTGTTGATAAATAGTCATTAAAGTAAATGAGTCATTAATATAACTATAACTTGGACAAAACTGCTGTAGGAGAGAGATAGATATAGTTAATGAGCTACAATAGCTGATCAAGTTCTCTCTCTAAATCACCCCAAGTGTGGTGAGATTTTTCTACCTATGGAACAGCTGAGTCAGTCAAGCTATAATTGAGATATTCACCATTTGTTTCTCGCTCTAAATCATGCCTGGTTTGATGAGTTTTTTTAGTTATGAATGAGTGGAGTCTTTAAGCATTTGTAAGCAATCTCTTCCTAGAGGCCGATTTTATTTATTTAAAGCCTCATATACGATGTTTGTTTACTTCAGAAGCTTGCGTGGTTTATGGAATTCTCTAGTTTGCTGATTCTATTTTGATCTGCAATTTGTATGGGATGCATATACTTGGTGCAAATTTCTAAATATATATTATCTGAAATGCTCTAGCCACAAACGCCGGGTATAACAAATACCGCCATAGATAAGCTTTCTATATACGCGTATTTACAAATAGCATATTAGCGTGCATGTTGCGTATGCCTTTCGTCTAATATACGTGACAGATTGGAAGTGTTTACGTACACTAGCACTTAAATTATAATCGCTATGGATGTTTACATAACTCTCTATATATAATATGTAATCTGCTGGCGTTATTTATTTATATACGATAGCTAGCTAACGACCTGTGTGTGGTTCTCTGTGCGCCTATTCTATTGGGCAAGCAAAGGTGAACACAACACGGATACACACACACACATTAATATATATTTATACTCTCGCAACAAAGTTGCTAAGAGAGTATTATAGTTTTGTTCACATAACGGTTGTTTGTAACACCCAAAACTAAACGAGTTAGATATAGGGTTATATATACCAAAGTGATCAGGGTAAAGAGTGGAGTTCAAATCCGAATGTCTGTCTGTCCGTCCGTCCGTCCGTCCGTCCGTCCGTCCGTCTGTGCAAGCTGTAACTTGAGTAAAAATTAAGATATCTTGATGAAACTTGGCACACTATGAGCAAAATCGGACCACTGCCACGCCCACAAAATGGCGAAAACCGAAAACACATAAAGTGCCTTAACTAAGCCATAAAAAAAGCTATGGAAATAAAATTTGGTATGAAGGATCGCACTGTGAAGGGGCATATGTGGATGTAATTTTTTTGAGGAAGTGGGCATGGCCCCGCCCCCATATAGGTTTTTTGTACATATCTCGGAAACCAATAGAGTTATATAAACCAAACTTTCTGCAGTCGTTTTTTTAGCCACTTCTTAATACATTCCAAAAATGCAAGAAATCGGATAATAACCTCTCCACCAAGGGTTATGTTAAAAATTACTAAAAGTGGGTTAACTCACTAACGAAAAACGCCAGAAACACTAAATTTCACATAAGAAATGGCAGATAGAAGCTGTACTCAGATTTTTTTACAAAATGGAAAATGGGTGGGGCGTCGCCCACTTATGGGTCAAAAACCATATCTCAGGAACTACTCGACCGATTTTAATGAAACTTGGTTTGTAACAGTTTACTTACATCCCAATGATATGTTGTGGAAATAGGCCAAATCGCTTCACAACCACGCCTACTTCCTATATACCAGAACTTTGAAGACAATCTGAATCGTTTACATTACAATGTATAAAATAAGCACTAGTGAAGATATCGGTGCAGAACTTTACACAAATACTATGTTTATAGTGTGGCAGCCCCATTCTAAAAATCGCCGAAATCGGACCATAGGTTTTTACGGCCCCATATATCGAACACGAGGACCTCGGTTCTTCTAACCTAATATTATGGTTTCCAACTTTCAATGGACTTTATACAATATATATGATGAATATGTGGGTCAAATTGTGTATTATATAATATAAATAAAGTTAAATAAATAAATTGCGAGAGTATAAAATGTTCGGTTACACCCGAACTTAGCCCTTCCTTACTTGTTTTAATAAATTTTTATCTGTTTGTGTACCCATAACCATACCTCATAGCTAGATGTGGGCAGGTGCGCGTTTGCATCCGCTTTCCTGTTTATTTGCGTTGCTCGGTGGCGGTGTCGGTGCAACTGGCAGCTGTTGCGCATTTAGCGCGTTGAGTGTGAACTACGCCAATTCGTGGAAATTCAATGCCAAACGGTAGTTGTTGCCTATCTGCCGCCAACAACTCGCGTGGCATAGACGCGTTGCGCTTCTTCGTTTTTTTATTTTTTGTTTTTAAGAAAAAAGTATCAAAAAAAGGATTTCGCGGATAAAATAACGCACACATACAGACGCGTGAAGGTCCTTGCGCGCGAATTTCGTGGCATTTCATGTGTCGAAAGTGTCAAAATTGTCGAAATAATCTGCTGAGGGCAGCGAATTTTTGCGCTGTGTTACAGTTCTCGGAAATTTTAATGTGAATATTTTCAAAAATAGAAAATTGAAAATAATTCCGAGTGCATATTTTTGATAACTCGTTCTGGAAGTTGTAATCTCCATGTCTCCGGCGTGCGCTACATCATTCAATTTCCACGTATTAGTGCCACTAAGCGCGTGTTTTGTTGTAAAATTTGTGAAAATTGACGCTTTTGTGTGAGCGTGTGAAATGTTAGTGTCTCGCTGAGCATGTTAATATTAATGATGCCACCGGAGAAGTTACGGCAGCCACTAAGACGCTGCAGAGATGGGAAACGCAACGCTTGTGGTAGGTAGCATGATTGCAAGCTAGAAAGCATGTCAGCTAACGCTTCATTGTTGTAGGTGTAGAAATGTATGCTGAGACACTAGACACCAGCGCACACGAAGAACTGCTTTAAATAGCTACCTACGTTACCTGTAGAACGCAGTCATGTTGCAAGCAAGCTCAACAAATCCCTCTTCACACATCCTCCCACACACACACTCACCTCGAGAGACTCTCACAAGTTGCTGCTTGGCTTTCTTGGCATGCTCACATCCTGCTTCCCGCTCACTTTCAGCATTATCCTTGAGGTTATTGTCTGCACTGTGATTTATTCATCTCAGACATTCCTCTCTTTAAGGCATTTCAGATTGTGCATATTAAAGGAATTGCAAAAAGGCAAACGTTGAAATAGAAATGTGAAAAGAAAGCGTGCGAAGTTAGCTGCAGGGGTTTGTCGCAAAATATGCCAAGAAAAATGCGACTTTTTATACTTTATTCTTGTTGCAATAGAGACAAGCTTGCTGCATTGCTATTGCAGCTGAAATATGTTATTCTCATGAAATATTTGCTATTATAATGTTCATTTCAAATATTTCAAGGACAATCGTTGTGTTGGGGTTGTGCGAAAGCTTGGTTATGTCATGGTATTTGGTGATTTATGATCTGAAGTTTGTGTCTTATAGTTTATGAGCGTTGTTTGAAAGACATAAGTAGCGTAGCAAAGTGTATGGCACGCAATTAAAATGTCTTTATACTAAAGTTGTACGAATTTTCGTTTCTAAGTTATTTATTTTTAACAATTGAATATACTGTAAGTTTTCAACCAAAACATATTGGTGGTACACAAAATGTTTTTTTGAGTTGTAGGCGTAATTGTTATCCGATTTCAGCCGTTCTCAAAATATTCATTAATGACACTGTAAAGGTTATAATCACCAAAATTCATTAAAATCTGTGGAGGGAATAATGAGTTTCTTTAGGTTAGTACTCATGACAGTTTTGTATAATGCTGAGATATATCTTGATTGAAAGATCTGTATTGCTTAAGTTAATAAAATATATAGAAAAAAGTTTCTAGCGATATATGATTAGGTTCCTCTGACATACTTTTATTTTCGAAATTCTTTTGATTATAACATTGGATTTATACAGCAGTGAAAACCGTGAGATCGTAGTTCGGTTGTGTACTAAGAGTTATAATATTCAACCAAGCGTAGAGTGAACTATAAAGCTTTTTGTTTGATAAGTCGACCCAGGTTTTTAAGCGTTTGGACTATACATATGATTATAGGCAAATGAATCTTCTTTATGTGCGGTAACTATATTAATTAAAGATAAAACTTTAAAATTGCACTTGAAACAATTTTTTAAGGAGGGTTGCCACATGTTTCTGAATTTTAATTTAATATACTTGAATAATTATATTTTCATAAAAGGGAAATGCAATTAAATATGTTTGGAAATGTTGATGTTTAAGAAATTTCTTGAAAGAAGTTGCCACCTGTGAAAATATTTTATTGAACAGAATAAAATATTATAATGCATCAAGTCAAGAGATGTTAAGAAAAAATGTATAGCGGTGATATTCTCAAGTGTTGCCAGCGGTTTGAAGAAATTTACACTCTGAGCTCTTCGGAGTTCTTTGTGACATCTCTGATTTTTAATGTGATTTATTAGATTTTTTTTTTGTTGAAAATTGTAATTTTGACAGCATACGTAAAAACTATTATTTCTAAAATAAATATTTTAATTAGTTGAAACAACTTCCACTTAATAAAGACATAAAGAGATATTTGAATATTTAATTAAATGCTGTTGTGATTTAACTACTGGTTATTATTAAATTAAGTACATCATTTTATTGGACATACAAATTAAGCATGTACATTGAATGTGTCCAAATTAGGTTATTATTAACTACAATGTAAATATTTATTTTAATTATCTGAATGTGAGGATAACCCGTTATCAATAACGAACAGCTAAAATACACATTTATTGTGCAATTTTCATATTTTAACGAAATTTTGATAAAAACCTATTTATTTTTATATGTACATATGTATGTATTCAGTGAATAAGTTGTAAAATTAAATTACTGCCAACTCTGTAATTGAATTTTATTTATTAAACCAAACCATTTGTATTCATATAGACCTTGCTGAAATTCTGTGCGCGAATGCAATTGTTAGCCATATTTGTGGTCAAATTGAATAAATAATAAATAAGTAATCAAGCTGGCACTGTAATTAACATATATACAGCACATATTTTATTTACACCAATTTGCATTCGAAAATATGTTTGGTGAAAAGCGCATATTTGAGCGCATTTAGGCGCTTGTTGATGGTGTTGCATTTGTGGCATGCTTATCAGATTAAATGCGCCACAATAAATTTAGCCCAAAGAGCAACTGTATGCACTTTCATAGTGTTGATTTGTGGGCGATTTTGTTGGCAATGCCAACAATAAATAAAATTATAACTGAAAGTGGTACTAAATTTGCCAAAAGTTTGAATTTATTTGTTTTTGTTTTAATTCTGAGCACGTTTATGAAACGGCAGATTAAAATTTTCACAACTCTGCTGGAGTTCGGTGAACAGAATATAATTTTGTATATTTTTATGAATTATGGAAACATGTTTTAGGAGAAGAGTTAGACGGAAGACTGGGATATTTAATTTTGTACTAAAAATCTTTATGGATTGTGCGATAAGATAACTAGAGAACTGTTTGGACCAAATTAATACAGGCATAAAGGCTGAAAATCAATTAAAATGTGCTAAACTACGAAAAAAGGTCTATTATCAAGTTATTGAATAAGGATAATCTATCAATTTTTCGTGGACTCTGCTTTAGTTTATACATATGTATATGCATATCAATTAAATACTTTTTCCAATCTACTTTCTTACAGATTTTCATCGTGAGAAGAAATTATATAAAAGACCCTACAATCCAATGCCAGCCCGAAAGGGGCTGCTTGCGCCCCAAAATACCTTCTTGGATACGATCGCAACACGTTTCGATGGCACACGTAAGTGAAGTAAATACATTTTCAATATATATGTGTTTTCACAACAGAAATAAGCATTGGAATTGAAAGGAAATTAAACAATTAAGGAAGGGCTAAGTTCGGGTGTAAACGAACATTTTATACTCTCGCAATATATTTATTTAACTTTATTTATGTTATATAATACACAATTTGCCCCACATATTCGTCATATATATTGTATAAAGTCCATTGAAAGTTGGAAACCCTAATATTAGGTTAGAAGCACCGAGTTCCTCATGTTCGATATACGGGGCCTTAAAAATCTATGGTCCGATTTCGGCGATTTTTTAATGGGGCTGCCATACTATAAACGTAGTATTTGTGCAAAGTTCTGCACCGATATCTTCACTAGTGCTTACTTTATATATTGTAAAGTAAACGATTCAGATCGTCTTCAAAGTTCTGGTATATAGGAAGTAGGCGGGTTGTGAAACGATTTGGTCTATTTTCACAACATATCATTGGGATGTAAGGAAACTATTACAAACCAAGTTTCATTGAAATCGGTCGAGTAGTTGCTGAGATATGGTTTTTGACCCATAAGTGGGCGACGCCACGCCCATTTTCCATTTTGTAAAAAAATCTGAGTGCAGCTTCTATCTGCCATTGCTTATGTGAAATTTAGTGTTTCCTACTATTAGTAATTTTCAACCTAACCTTTGTATGGGAGGTGGGCATGGTTATCACCCGATTTCTTTTAATTTTGGACTGTATTAAGAAGTGGCTAAAAGAAACGACTGCAGAAAGTTTGGTTTATATAGCTTTATTGATTTGCGAAATAAATACAAAAAACCTATTTGAGGGCGGGGCCACACCCACTTCTTCAAAAAAATTACATCCAAATGTGCCCCTCCCTAATGCGATCCTGTGTTGCAAATTTTATTTTAATAACTTTATTTATGGCTTAGTTATGACACTGTATAAGTTTTCGGTTTCCGCCATTTTGTGGGCGTGGCAGTGGACCGATTTTGCCCATTTTCGAAAGCAGGGCACCCATTTTCAGAGTGCCAAGGAATATGTGTTCCAAGTTTCTTTAAGATATCATAATTTTTTCTCAAGTTATCGCTTGCACGGACAGACGGACAGACAGACGGACGGACAGACATCCGGAATAAAAAATAACGGGAATTTTGTTCAAAAGTTCAATGTTGGTGTAGTATGTCTCTGAAGTACTATACAATTTTCAAATGGTTTCATTGCTTACTCTGCCTGTAGTAACCGTTAAGAATGCCAAAAATCGAGTTTCGAATGGAGACTATTTCGAAGGTGACAGCATTAATATAAACAAATTAATATTTTTTTTCATAAAATGATAATACCGGTTATGTTTTGAACACACCTTCTTTGACGTAATGACGTAAGCTCTTATAACAGAGATGCCATGCCAGCTCATGATGTACAGCTCATGATCACAACCCAATTTGATTATTCAACAGCACTTCCCACTACAGAAGCCAAAACTATACATTTTGTAGTTGTCCGAAATGAAGCACGCACGCATGCAGTTACGTAAGCTCATTACATTTACGTAACAACTACGAGTGTGTGTGTGTGTAGTTTTTAATTCACATATGTCAATTGTCGTCAATGCGTGCGCCCCGCCTACAATTTAACACACTTACGCCCACAACACTTTATGAGCGCAATAAATCTTACCGCAGTACAGATGTACACTTAAGTACTTTGAATTTACGACGTTGCAAGCACACAGACACACACGCACGTGAGTACTTATGATGTACTTGCACACGCATGCATCAGTTGGCCGAAAGCTCTTGCTAATCCACTCGCTGGCTGTTAAGTGCTGTTAAAGTGTTTATGACTTAAGAGTGTTTGCTGTTGCCGTTGTTGTTGTTGCAGTTGCGAGCTGAACCTTGTAAGCGCTTAAGCGAAATACTTATAAGCATACGTAATGTGCTCACAGCTTGAATTATGAATTATGCACACACACACACACACATATTCACATGCATTGCGTAATTCAAATGAAAATTAATTAAATTAATTGCATAGAAGTGCTTGTCGTCACACATAACTGTATTGAAGCACCAATACGCCTAATGCCATTAGCGAAGTGTTTTAAAAGCTTTCAAGAAGAGCACTAAGTGCATTTTGCAACTTCGTGACAGCTTTTAATCAGCAATTAATTTTTTCGAGCATTAATTAAGCGTTTCATTAGGTTAATTTCGTATAAGCAAGTACTCTTATATACAAGTATAATAAATAGTATAAATTTTCCATCATTTTACTGTCACTTATTCCATATAATTATCCCTACACCAAGCAGTCCTTCACAGTAATTTAAATATATCTAGAATATGTAGCTTCCAACTCTTGTGGGTTTGCGTTACGTAAATGCTGTCGTATTCAATTTTACATTTCACCTTGAATTCACTTAGTTGTACTGACAGTTTATTTTTGTTATCCTTTGCGTCATAAATAGTCGTGTTGGCGTAGTGTGGTTATGTAAGCTCTCCTGTCACAATGAGGCAGTACGAAATGCGTAAGCTCACATGAAATCTGATTATACAGTGTATTTAAAGCTGATTGGCCGAAAGTGGGACGGTCGAAAAGCTTTTAAAAAATTAGTTCGGGTCATTATTGATAGTGTAATGATATACTTTAGAGTTCGCAGCCAACTTCAAGGCAACCAAAGCAAAACGGATATGTCTGGAATATCACCTAGTTGATTTGCGAAGGCATACAGGTTAACCCAAAGCACAAATGTTATTTCTTTAATGTTCCATCGGTTCGAATTTTTCTAAGTTGATACCCAAAAGTCGAAATGATTTGTATTGCGTAGTTCGGGCTCGGTTTTTCACGAAGTTTTGTTCGACGAATTCCGAAACGGATTCGATAAATAAATTAAATTAACGAAACACTATTCTTTACAAAGATAGGAAAGATAGTTGATAGAGAATTAGACTATAGTGCCACAGGCTGACTACCTGTCTCATTACCTTTGGAGGTTGTTCGCTTTTGAATCCACCGAAGCCTCCAGATAGTGGAATCAGGGCAATTTTACTGGAACCATTTGATGAAGAAAGACAAATTAGAACTATTTCGGACGCCTCTTTACGGTGCGCATATTTTGAAGATATTAAGGTCGAGGATCCAAATTTAATACAAAAAAAGGTTTCTACGGAACTTTTTCCTCCGAGACACAAAACTGAAACTCGATATTAACAATCAGCCTGTACAAACCTTCCATAAATTCCCATATGCTTTTCATTGCTATTTTCTGGCCATAAAGCCCCTCGGTGCTATTTTCCAATCTGGCAGCACAAAGTTAGAAATACAAATACATACATATATACACACAGCATTCCACTACTAACTGGCAATTATTTCGGTTAGCAACGGTTGAATGCTGCAAGCGAAACGCCGTTACCAAGCGCTGCTACGCAATTTTTCCGCTGCTATGCACGAGCACGATTCTAAACTCTAACCGCGTTGCCATTAACGAAATCGAAATAGTAGCATGCACTTGTTTCGCCAGCGCAAAGCTTTACGGATAATGTCAATGCTGGTGTCGTTGCCATTGCTTGATTAATGAACTTACCCCATCCAATGATACAGTTATACGAGTACACGTAGAAAGAGACTGTGTTGCTGTTGCACCGAAAAATATGCAACCGATTGGGCGATTTTTTTTGTCGCACAAAGTTTTGTTATCGCAACAATACAATACCGTTATTGCACACAAATACCTGCCACACCCACCACTCACCCACCCACTTAGTGATCCAGCTGTGTGGCGCTCTGCCTTTGATTACGATGTCCTCTCGTGGATTTCGCTGCAATTCAAAGCAATTCCGAAAATTCGTTTCAACATTGGGAGGAAACTAATTCAATTACAGTTAGGCGTTTACGCCACCAACCATTTGTATTAGTATCCGCTCGCGGTAGTGCAATTGTTTGTGGCAGCGAGTAGCTTTTCATTTGTGCTTTGTTGTGACCGCAATTATTCCATTAATTAGTGTGTCCGCGAAATGCAGCGTGTTTTCGCATGTGTTTTTTTTGGGGGCGTAGCGGCAAAAGCTTTTGCAAGCTTTTATAAATTATTTCGTTTATTTTATTTTTTTTTTTTTCGTACATTTTTAACTAATTGGATTTGTAGCTGTTTATATGAACAGCATTTGGTTGGCTATTTAGGATTGCTTTGTTTGTAATTAACCCTTTAATGCCCAAGGCTACATGTGGGCGATGCAATTTCATTGTCAGTTTAGAATTTTGTTGTTTTTGCAATTCTAAATATTTGTTGACCCCTGCGGTGGCCATTTTAATAGAAAATATTGCTACTTTACATGGAAATTTTGTCTAGAAATAGTCATGGTCAATTGGTCTTCCGAATATTCTAATAATGGACTGAAGCTCAGTGACATGGTAAGAGCCAGCTTTAACTGTGAAAAGCTTCATAGGGCTCAGGTGATGTGTGCCAATCAATATCATAAAATCCAGGCGGTTATTAAAGCTTTACATTAAATTCTATGAAGTTCAAGTTGCTTAGACAGTGGCTTGGTTTTTGTGATTTGATCAACTTTATTTTTAGTTTTGTAAGAATATTTTAGTTCCATTTCATGAAAATATTTCAAATATGTGTTTTTTTTAACAAAGTGTCGCTCCGTAAGCTCAACATAGATGGAATGAATTTGTAATTTTCAGCGAATTATGAGCGAATATCGTACAAAAAGTGTTGGTAAAAGCTGCTGAATATGGTTAGTCTCAAACTATAATAATACTGATCTAGTTCCAATATGATCTTTATACTTTGTTCACTTAGAATTGTCAATTCAATATATGTATCTAAAATTCTCTTGAACGCCAAACTAAAAGCTACCAAACCGATAATACAGCAAACAAAACATAATGAAATGAATACTGTTGACCTTAGAGGTCTCCTCAACAATGAAGCACTCTTCCCATTCCCAAAACATTTGCATTTCTATCTCGTTGTCCGTTTGGTCATAATTACAACGCCAAGCAATGTATGTAAATCCAAAATCCAAAATCCAAGTTCGAATTCGAATTCGTCCCAATGCATAAATTTCCAAAACAGCAGTGACATACATCAATGGTCATACAATTTGGTTGAATCCAAAAATGACCAAAATCACCATGCAATGCAACCGCCTCGTTGTGAATCAATGCCGCATTTAGGTATTTGCATTTTTAGGTTTTTGGGTGCCATGCAACAGTAAGCCAGCTGGCATATCGATAAGTGCACATATGACAGGCGTAGCTGTGTGTTGAGAGTTGAAAACGCGGACCATTGCGTCTAAAAGTGTGCTTTGAAAATATTGCAAAACTTCAACAGTCTGCCGACCAAATTAAATACCCTGCAGCTTCCCTTGGCCAAACACCGTGAACGCAATGAATATACGATGCGTCTATGTAACTGGCAATGTATGTATGTGTGTTTTTGTTGTCTGTGTATGTGTACCTGCTGCTGGTGTTGGTGTTGTTTATTGGTTGGTTGGTTGCCTGGCGGCTATAAAAGCCACAATTGCGGCAACTTAGTTCGCCGCAATCAGTAGCAGATGCGATGCGACATGTTGGCGGAAGCGTATGTGTTCAGGTTCATTTTTCCAATAGCAAGGATGCGCACACTCATTTAAACCAGGGTAGGTAGTTATAAGCTCACAATTGCGGTCAGTATATATGTATTTTGGAAGCAGTACCTAGTAAGCAAAAATTGGTTGTTGATAGTTTTTAAGTTGGATTTGGTTTGTAAGACTGATGCTTACAGTAGCATAAAACCATATGCATATGTCAAGTTTTTCATGTATATGAAGTATACTTTTAGGCAAAGTAAATACTGGATTGAGGTTCTTTGGTGTATAGTAAATGTTATTTTGACGCCGATTTTAATCCTTCATGTCCGAAGTAATAAAATTAAAAACTTTAGTTGGATTGAGTAAAGTATTTCGGTAGATTTAATAGAAAATTATATGTATATTGTAGCAAACCTGTAAGAGTACAATGAAATATTGTCTTATCGAAGACACAAACCTAGTTTAAAGCTTTATCAAAGATATGTAGCTTAGTCAAAAATGAAAAAGTACACATACAATTCTGAGCCATTGCTTAATGGGAATCCGATATGTTTAAGGAAAACAAGAAAAAACGTTAACTTCGACTGTACCGAAGCTAATATACCCTTCCCAGGTGCATTTCTTTTAGTAACTATGTGTTTAAGCAAATCTAAAGACGTAAGAAAAAGTAAGTAAAAAAAGAAAACATGTTACTAATTTTTTTAGCAGGGCCCTGCAGGGTTGTTTGCTAGAAACATTAAGGTTATATAGTTAACCGATCTGAACAATTTCTTCGGATATTATATTATTACTTTAAGCAGTAATCCAGGACAAATTTCGTGAAGATACCACGTCAAATGCGAAAATTTTCCATATAAGCCATTGATCCCGATCGTTCGGTTTGTATGGCAGCTATATGCTATAGTGAACCGATCTGAACAATTTTTTCGGAGATTAAATTATTTCTAAGAACAATAACTCACACCAAATTTCGTGAAGATATGTAGTAAAATGCGGAAATTTTCCATACAAGCCCTTGATTCCGATCGTTCAATTTGTATGGCAGCTATATGATATAGTAGTCCGATATCGGCAGTTCCGACAAATGAGCAGCTTTTTGAAGTTGACTCAGCTCAACATACTGATTTTTTATATATATACTTTATAGGGTCTCCGACACTTCCTTCTGGGTGATACAAACATCATGACAAACTTAATATACCCTGTCTGTTCAGGGTATAAAAATTGGTCCGTGTGCCCGTATTTCGAAAGCAAACGGTAAACATTAAGGAACTTAATACCCAAACAGCATTCAAAGCAAATTTTTTTTAATTTGTTCCTTAACTTTGCTTACTGGGTGCTACATTTGTAACGCCCTCGTACGTTGTCAGTATTGCGCCTTTGCATATGCAACGTTTTTTTGTGCCAAGCGAATTGCTTGCTCGTTGATGGAGCAATGTTCTGTGAATGCTTATATATGTATTTACGTGTTATGTGTACGTCTGTCACCAAATCAACGCATTTATCAATCATCATATAATCAACTTTCAACGTAATTGTGGTCTTTTGTTGAATGTGAAAATTGCGTTTAATTAGCAACGCCCTTTGCTGACTGTTCACGCTTTCCTGCGCATTGTGTCATTGTCACCCAGATGTGTGGTGTTGCCATTTATTTGCTGCATTGAACTCGACAGCTCATTTATACCTATATTTATACTATGTATATTTAGTGATGTATTTAAAGATAGCCAGCCGACATTAATACGCCAAGCACGCAGTGTCTATTTATTCCCCTGGCGCATTGTTGTTATTGCACTTTTGTTGTTGTCGCCCATCGTACGTTTTAGAACTGTTAATTAAGTTTCGCAAATATTTACTTATATAACTTTCGGTCAGCACTACCTTAGAGTATATGTATATATGTATGTACGTAGGTGTAAGCACATATGCTTGTTTATATATTTCTATGTGTCGAAATAAAATATGGTTTAATTTAAGCTGACCTGAGGCTTTTGTGTGCTTACTTTGAAAAGTTTTCGATATTGGTTTTTGGCTTTGTAGATAGTATGAGTCCATACATACATGTGCATATAGCTAACTATACACATACACTTATTCATATATGTATATTTGAAAATTAAACGAATAGAAGGATTTTCTGTTGTATTCATTAATTTTCGGTTCCCCAGAGACAAAAATGACAGAATTGTTTAGCCATTCAGTCATGCACGCATACCACAGAAATATATTGTATATCTATTAGCTTTATTCTACCTCTGTCCGACTCACTCTGTCCGACAGGAGTTAAGTGTCAGTACCATTTAGCTTCGAACTTTTTGTTTGTCTGACGATTGATGAACTTTTAATTGGTATTTGTAACTTTTCTTGTCGGACAAATTGTAAAAAGTAGTTGAGCCAGTGTCTAAGAACTAATCTTCACTCTGGCAATTGGAAAAATATAGATTTGATATTATTATTTTTTCTTGTCTATTCTAGTGTATTTTAAATATCGCCAAACATATGTGTTAAGTATGAAAATAAGACGCAATGAAATCTTTAAGTTGTTACATGAATTTCTCCAGGAGAAAAATAGTATATTTTTAATATTTTCTTATAATATGAGGGCTGCTATATATATTTCTGGCCTAATAATGAAAATAGGAATATTTATCAACGAAAATGGTTTTATTGTTTTTCAAAATATTCTCCATCAAGATTTATACACTTTTGCATGCGCTCAAACCAATTTTCGAAGCACTTTTTTGAGCCTTTTTTTGAGCCTTTTTTTGAGCGATTGTCAAATTGTGCGGGATCCAACGAGAACAAACCTTTTTTACGGCCAGGTGTTCATGCAATATCGCATGTAGGCTGGTGGGAGAAATGCATAGTCATGCCTCTATCTGAAGGTTTGTTAAATGACGGTCTTGAATTATCCGTTCACGTACGGCATCGCTGTTTTCTGGCACAACGGCTGATTTTGGACGACCTTCACGGAATTCGTCTTTGAGCGAGCGTCGGCCACGATTGAATTCGTTGTACCAGTTTTTCACAGTGCTATAGGATGGTGCTTCATAGCCATACAAAGATTTTAGTTCATCGATGCACTTTTGTCGCGATAATCCACGTCGAAAGTTGTGAAAAATGATCGCACGAAAATGTTCACGAGTTAATTCCATTTTTTGGCCGAGATAAAATTTTTAATTCCCTGTAAATAAAACAACTCACGATTAAATGACAAAACGTTCTGAGTAATGTTATGCTAAAAAATGTCAAACTTTCCAATGGAAATGTCAGATTGCACCTGGCAACACTTAGTGTTGCCTAGGCCAGAAATATATATAGCAGCCCTCGTATAAAAAGTGAAATATCTTTTCAAACTTTTTATTGTCTCAGAAACAAATTTAATGAGGAATTACTAAACATTTTAGAGATAAATTATAAAAAGCTGGCATTGTGTAATTTCAATGTAGAATAACATAGGACTAGATAAGAAACCTTAGATTGTTTGAAGCATTCAAACCTAAGTAATCTTTTATGTCAGGGTTTACTTCAGTTCGCCCTATAACCATAAGTAGCCTGAGGTAATTCAAAATTTAATTAAATTGATTTTATGTAATTGATTTGATATGTAATAAAGATAAGAGATCTAATGTTTAGTACAGAAGGATGCTTATGAAGTGCGCTTGTCTCATCCAACAACACTTTAACCTCGGCTTTCAATCAAATTTCAAATTTCTATTAACACACTCCAACCTAATAGCTTTTTCGCACATGACTTAATTATGCAATTAACTGGCTTTTGTCATTATTAATTATTAATAACACCAATATTATTTGACTACATTAATTTTTAATGGAATATAAATCAAGTTGAAACTGGAATGCAACACTGCGGGTTGTTGGCCACACTATACATTTGGCTGTGTTTATTGATAAAATAGCAATAAGCTAACTTACCAAATTCTTATGAACAGTAAAAAAAAAAAAAAAAAAAAAAAAAAAAACAGACCGTTAATCGAGTGGCCGGCTGTGCGAAAGGCCAAAACTGGTTTCTCAATTATAATCTTATTGTACTCAATTAATTTGGCTGTACGAAAAGGCTATAACCTATAAATTACAAATTAAAAGAACAGGTTTAGTTCAAAATTTGTTCACTTAAAATTGCACTATTATCCATTAAACTTTTCAAAGTAAAAAAAAAATATATTTTTAGTTCAACAAGATATTGAAGATATTCGCACAAAAGAAGGCCTTGTGAAATGAGATCAGAAATAAGCTTCTTCACGAACTTAAACAGAAAATTTCCTTTCAATTCGATTTCTAATATGCATACCCTGAAATCAATTTGTTATTTATAGAATCAAAATCTTATATCATATATATGACAATTGTCCTCAAGTTAATAATTTTTTTCAAATAAAAATATCACTTAGAGCAATCAAAACACTTCAAACGAAACACTCGAATATGCCACTTGATTTCTATAACAATTTCCGAGGAATGAAAAAAAAAATTACCTGCAATTTTCTCAAAGTAATCTTAAAGCATCTTATGTCTTTAACATACAAGTTAGAATCTTACCTGAAGTCTCCTCACATCTGAACTCAACGAGCGCTTTTACTTATAGTTGAAATGCGCTTTTCATGAATTTTGAAGCATTTCATTTTGTTTAAGCTTTAGTTAATTGCATATAGTAATATGTATGTACTGTATGTGCATGAATGTAACAGAATAAGTGGCCTTGGTTGAACAACAAACGCACAAAGGCTTATTACCAACTCACATGGTTGTTAGAGTAAACAATAGACAACAAAGCAAAAGTTAACTAATCGAAACGTACCATAAGTGGCGGTGGGGGGAAGCAGATATGAAATTGCAGGTGTTATAATTATATATATTTATAGTATAGATGGCAGGATGACCAGAGCTATTTGTTTACAAATATACATGTGAGATAAAGAATATTTGATATTTGGTAGGTCGGGCATCACAAAATAATAAAATCTAATTATCAAGAACAAGCTTAATTGTCGAAATGAAAACATCCCTATGAGACTGAAAATGTTCCAGTCCATAGTTCTGAGAAAAAAAAAATAAAATAAAAATATTTGTTGCTATCTTGTAGTATGAAATATATATCTGAAACTTAGAGACTTAGTTTACTGTCAGATTGGTTAAACTTAAGTAATAACGGGATGTGTACTACATCACTTTGGCTTCATAAAAATATACTTCTTTGCTTAAATTCAAGTATCCTTTTACTCGACTTACATAGACACACACACTAAATAAACTCAAGTGCTACTTGAACAGTTAAGCTTTAAGTCCATCACTTTACCCACTTTTGTATGTTTCTTTGAGTGCCCTAGTGTGGTTTGGTTTATCTGCTCGCTTTCACCAGCTGCTTGTTGGTTTCTGATTTGCAGCAAGTACTTGCTACTTCAAATAGAAGCTTCAATTTATTAAATACTAGGAATTTACGAAAGCTCCTGAGCATTAGCAACATTCTTTAGTGTGTGTATTCACTTACACATTTATTTGCTTGCTACATTTAATTTATTATTTATTGCCTGTTTAATTGGAAAAGCATTTTATGAAAGCAAATTGAATGTAGTTTCTTAGAATTTTAGCTTCAAAATTTAAGTGAGTTAAAATTGATGGAGTTTTAACTTGTTTATTATGTTAGGCATTAAGTTAAGAGTATGTCATGTTCTTTGCAAGCTGTTTAATGTCACAACTGTTTGTCACTACGATTTTTATAAGAGCCTAGCAAGCTTAAGAAAACAATGAAAAATTGTCACTTTGTCAAATAAATGCCAAAGTCAATAGCATACCTTAAGGCGCAGCTGGACAGCACAAAATGCAAGTTGAAAGCTCTTTGCATATAACTTATTCCACTTAATACATACAAATATGCGTTTTTTTTAGCATTTTTTCAACAAAACCATTTTACTCGTCGCGCATTTATTTACTTTCACTCTCTCACTTTTTGTTATTTTTTTGTGCTTCGCAGATTCAAATTTCGTGCTTGGCAATGCGCAGGCAAATGGCAATCCAATTGTTTATTGTTCGGATGGCTTCGTGGAGCTGACAAGATATTCGCGTGCGCAAATAATGCAAAAGGGTAAGTTATAAAATGATAGATCCATTAAAAAGAAGAAGCAAAGTGCTGGGAAATGTAAAGAAAAATAAATTGTAAAATAAAATAAAAAGCTTAAAATGTTTTTAACAACTCCATTTTTCGTACCAATTTCGAGTGTAAATATTGCAAAATTAAATTCAATTTTATTAATTCAATTCAATTAAATTCTATCCATTAAGTCAAGCTTGGCAAATTCACCTACCACTTCTTCTGAAAAGCCACTTTTTTGTATATTCTTATAGTTCTTTGCATACCTTTAGGCGAAACAGATTTTGGTTTATTTCACTGTAAGAGTATCATTGGTTGTACTTCACAACTGGTTTAATTAAAATAGTATTTATTCAGCAATACTGACTCAGACAAATCGACCGGTAAAATATTTTTTCTTCCCATTCGAAAGAACAATAATATTATACTGGTACAACTATAAAATATTTAAGAAAACGGAGAACGGCAAAGATGGCTGTATACATCGGCAATGACATGTTGATCGCTTGAACATGGAGCTAAAAGTGATTTTTATATAAAAAAATTTTTTCAAGCTCCTTCAAGTTTTTCTTTAAGCTTTAGTAATAAAAAAGATCATTAAAGAATATTGTATTCAAAAACAGAAGCTTCTGGAAATCTATAATAAATAATTAATAATTTAAAATAACAAAAAATAAATTTTTATTTCTAATTTTTTACACTTGGCAAATATATATTGACCATTCTTGCTAAAGACACTTCTTATGCAGCACAAACATACATTAAATCAACACTTTTAAAATGTATTTTTCTCTTCACTTCTCTTTTCCATGCTCTTCCGCGCAAATCCGTGTAATTTCACGGGCTTATTGCAACAATAAAAACAACAACAACAACGAAATCCGTGTAAAATGCTGCCAATCAACGAAACCGAAAACAATTGTACCCATTAAAATGCCAACAAACAATTTGGCGCAACAACAAAAAAAAAATAAACAAAAAAACACAACAACATTTGCAATAAAATTCAACAAAACAAAATGTGAAACATTGTCTGTCAACGTCATCTGTTCATCAACGTGACTGGCAACATTTCATTGGACAATTGTTGTTCAACTGCCCGCCACTGCACAATCCCCACTTACGATTGTTGTAATTGTTGTTGTTGCATTTGTTGGCTTGTGTTCATTTCGCTGGGTGTTGGCGCGTTTCGTCTACTCAACCACTCATCTTCTGCTGCATTTATTGTGTCAACAGGATGCTCGTGCCATTTCCTGTACGGTCCGGAAACAAAAGAAGAGCACAAACAGCAAATTGAGAAAAGTCTGATGAATAAGACCGAATTGAAATTGGAAGTTATTTTTTACAAAAAAGATGGTAAGTACACAGCGCTCTTAAAACGCATTAATATTTGTTGGTTCATATATGTGTGTGTGTGAAATTCATAATTAAAAGCAAATGGAATTGTTGTTGTCAAACACCAATTGCTTTGAAAGCTTCTAATTAAAAAGTTTATGCTGGACAGATTGCTAAAAGTTGATAAATATATGCAAAGTGACACAATAGCAGAACAGTGAGTGTGGTTTATGCTTGTCATAATGAGGGATCACGCCTAAATATTTTTTAGTCTGAAAAAGAGCTACTGATGAAAGAAGTTATTGGCTGCCAAAGAGAATCTTTTATTATAACTGGAAAGTCTCATTCTAAAATTTCTGGACACATGAGATTTGAAACCTTTAGTGTATTATCTGTACAATATTATCCTTACAATCAAGACCAGTAATAGGTAACACCGTGACTATAAGAATATACTATGAACTATAAGAATTGCTGTCAAATTTTGTTATTTTCTTGTATGTATTTTTAGGACTTAATTGGGTTCTTTAGTAAATTATATTGAGACTTTATTGTAGGTAGGTTAAGCGGCTATACCAGTGTGACATTTTCAAAATAATTCTTTTACGATTTATTTTTTGCTTACTCGATAGTATCTTGAATAGTTTTTGAATGGTATCGTTCTAAAGAGCGACCGCTCGCTGGTATAAACAGCTGTCATCATAACTCAACAATACATTGACCGACCAAAAATTAAAACTAAGTATTATTGAATATATTTCCTATACAATGACCTCCGATCTTTTTGATGAATTTTCAATTGGCATTTAAAAAAGACAATTTTTTACCTAAAAACGAAATTTTTTTTAGAACTACGCTATTTTGTCTTCTGATATTTTTCATAAATCATAAGTTATTGTAAAGGAAATATATTTAACTTTAAAAATCTTTTTGAATTTTTTTTTTATTTCAGCAAACTTATTCGGCCGGAATCATGTCAACAGTTAGGGAATTTTCTTTGGGCACCTCCGAAGATAGATTATTTTCCAATATTTTTGTAAAGAAAAAACTTTTAAATGTAGCTGAAAATATACCTTATTATGTGCAAAACACTTCGAAACCATCGATCGAGTATTTTCTTTTAAAAATATGCACGAAAATCGCCTAATTTGTCATGGGTTACACTGGTGGTTATAAGGGTAAATAGTAGAAACGATTGGATTCGATTCGATTTCCTTTGATTTGGCAACATAGTTTAGAGTTAACTCGTAGATTCTTAAATCTGAAGTCGTGGTCCTCAGAATTTTCCCTTTCGCATTGTTCTCTGGATAAAATATTTTCTTCGAGAGTTTCATGTATTTGGGACATAATATTCTCCATTTCAAATGGAGAAATTAATCGGACTCTTCGACCAGTATCAATAAAAAAATTTAGCAACTGCATCAGCAGCGATTACAAATTGGGAATCGGTCGAACACACGCCTGGTAGATTTAAAGCCATATTGTTCTCTGTTTAGCAGTATCTCAATGCTTCGCATTGTCTACCGAGTATCACTCATTACAATAGAAAATAAATATTATTCAAGCTTCGAGGTTTCTTATTATTATTTATTGATATTCCATATAAGATATTTTGTCATAAAAAAATGTTTTATTATTTTTTTTTTGGTTTTGCTTCTTTTAGTTTAGAAGTTTAGTTTCAAACACAAGTCTGAAATCACTAGTTTGGCCAAGTCGATGTTAGAAATACCAGAAATCGAAGCGAAATATTATAGCTATTTCTTTTTAATAAAATTATCTAATAGATCCTTTCATATATTTTGGCCGGTATTTACCTTTTTCTTCAAATTCCTTCTAAATACTTTTTCCTCACCTCACTTGATTCTTAACTTGGATTTTTGTCTTTAAGAATTACCAGCGATGGTATCGATTTTTGCTACAAAAACAACGTAATCTCAACCATCAATTTTCGTTAGACATTTGCTAAGAACACGGAAGAACAAATTACTTAAAACTTTGGCAATAAAATTTAATTCACTTACACTAACCACAAATTAGTGAAACTTTTACGCCAAACAAAAGTCACAATTTATCAATGTGCAAGATTATGTAAAGGGCAACAGCTTGTTGCGATATACTAGCGTTTATACTAAGTTGTTGGTAAAAGATAAAATAGCTTAACTTGACATTGAGCGCTGCTGAAAATTATAGTTTGGACATTTAGTTCAGTGAGTAAATTGTTATTATGACTCAAAGTACTTAGAGAGATTAAGATCAATGTTAGTTTTCTCGTAGTGATAATAAAATTTGCTCTCTTTGAAAGAAGTGTGTTTCTGCACACAAAAATATAAAAATATCGACTTAAGCGCTTTTACCTTGTAACATATGCACGCAATACTTTATGTATACTTAACATAAATGTATACGGACTTACTGAATTGAAGCGGGAGTCATACAATTCGGCAGACAAAGTGTGTATGACAGCACAATAACTGTAAAAATTACAAACAAGTCGAACAGATGAAAAGAGCAAAAATCTACAAAGGGTGTAGTGAGAATCATTGTCAGCTAACATAAGCCGCCCACTCAAAAACTTATTCGAGTGACTTTTTATTGTGCCAGCTGCTGTTCGATCGGCACAAAAGGATGCTGAGAGGCAGTAGGTCGAATTTAGTTATATGTATTGCATATATATGTATTACTTGTATGCTGTTTCATCCGATAACTCCTACACATATATCACTTCCACTCTCGCACTGTGCTGGGTAGTCACTGGGGAGCATGTTGTGAGGATTTACTCAACGCTGTGCATTTGTAACTGTAAGTGAGCAATTTGTTGTATTAGTCTGTGTGCACGTATTTAGCTCGTATATAGTCGATCGAGGTGCTGAAGTTAAAGCGTGCACGTCGCACACGCTGTTGCCTGCTCCCTCTCAGTGTGAATGACACAGACGGCGTGGCGTGGTGTATACGTAACTTTTGCCGTTTCACACGTTCAACGCAAAGCGGACACGTATTCGTATTGATAATAAATAAAATCATATGAGCGTTAAGTTTATACGTAAATAGCTTCATTTGTGTTTCGATGGCGCACAAAAGCCATGACTTGAATGACGTTTGCTTTTCAATTCGTAAATGTTGGTCTGATAAGAATTAGCGGAGGTTTGGGTGGGTGGATGGGCTAAACAGTTTATTGGGCTTTAAATGCACATTACATTCTTTTTGGCTTTCTTTTATTGATTGATTTGTGCTTTAAGGGGCTTTAGTGTATAATTTCAATTGTTGAATGCTATCAAATTTAAGACAAACAAAATCCTCTGAGAAATCGTGTAAAGTATAGTTAGTTATACTTTATTATAAAGACCAACCAATATTAATATTATTTTATAACCTGTTTAACTACATTTTTTTCAAGTAAGTGGCAACGCCAAAAAATTGTATGTTTCAAATTTCAAGAAAAATATCTTAAAATCCGTTTAATTACTAAATTGTTATAATTAAATTGATATTGAGCATAAAATTATTTTTTTGTTTGAGATTGAGTGGCAACGCTGTAAATTATATATTTTTATTTAAAAACAATCTCATAAAATCCATTAAGTTATTAAATTATTACGATTAAATTGTTATTTAATTTAAGATTTATTCTCTGTTTGAGATTGGGTGGCAACGCTGAAAATTCTTTTTTTTTTTAGATTCAAGCAAAATTCAAGAAACTCCGTGTAATTGGAAAATTTTTACGATTAAATTGTTGTTGAATATATAATTAATTTTTTGTTTGAGTGGCAACGCTGAAAATTAAGTTTTTTTAATAAAACAAAAAACAATTTCACAAATTCTGTTTAATTACTAAATTGTTATTAATTATAAAATACATTTTTGGTCGAGATTGGGTGGCAACGCTCTTACAGGATTTTCTAGAAAAATTTTTACTCTTAAGATTTTTCGTAGAACTGAAGAGTCCCGTTAATCTAACAAACTAACCAAATTGCGCTACCATCACTCTCATTAAAGTTTCTTTGCCAAAAAAATTGCGCAGTCATCACTCCTAAAATTTGCTTTATACCCTTATCAGCGCTTACGGCAATGCGCGTAAATGTAATTACACTCTAAGTAATTTCTATTAAAGCAATATGCCAATCAACCTTACTGAATTCTTGAGCATTTTGCTCCCCACTCGTCCTTCACACACACACACCCACACACATCCGTTTAAAGTGTTCACAGTCGCTTGAATGCGCGCTCAAGCAGTAAGGTCTCATTAAATTAACTATATAATTTTTTTCTCATACTCCCACACACACACACACACTAGTATACATAGTAGAGTAGTTATCTATACTATATATGTTCGTATATAAGATCAAAAAGTGTGTCAAATTGATAAGCACACCAGTAAATGCATGTCATTAAGAGTGCAAGCACATATTTCAAAGGCTATTTCGCTTGAAGGCTATGCGCGGCGTTATGTGTATAATAACAGTGTAAGTAGATGAAGAGCAAAGAGATAAAAGTAAAACACAAACAGCGCGTGGTATGTGTGTAACACATAATTTAGTCTTTGTTGCGCCTGAAAGTATGCTTTAAGGCGTGTTTTTTTTCCTTTTGCATAGCACTGATTGGTCTAGTCTAAGTCTGGTGGGGTTTTCTGATTCATTTGTGTGGAGACGAAAGCATTTTTGTATGGTGAGAATGTGATGATGGTGACTTGTTAGCACGGCTGTACGTGTGCTCGTCAACTTTGAGGGTGTAAGTGATATGACGGCTATCAGAATTTAGATATTTAAGAGAGACCTTTAAGTGATGGTAGAAGTGTTGAGCGTATGAGATTGTTAATATAAGAAAATAAAATAATTTTTTTTATTTTTTATATTTTTGTTTAAAGAAGATATAATAATAACTTTATTAGAAGTAAGTAAAATAAACCTCATTGATATGAGCAGCCAAACAAGCTGTTCAGGCATCCTTACTTCAACACATAAACGAAAATATTCGCTTATGCAGCTTCCTTAAAAATAATTTAAAGCTTCCCTAGCAAACATTAAATACCGAAATATATATGCATTACGTATACACCATGTCAACAGCAGTCGCTAGCTACAAGTAATTGCCAGCTTAGCGCATTGCTCATTTTTCCAACTTTTCGACTTTGAGTCCTTCAATACACACACATAAACACTTTTACCTTCGACATTTATGCAAATAAGCTAATTTTACTTCGTCACCTCTCCATTTGCAGGTTCACCGTTTTGGTGTCTCTTTGACATTGTGCCAATTAAGAACGAGAAACGGGATGTGGTGCTCTTTTTGGCATCGCACAAGGATATTACACATACAAAAATGTTGGAGATGAATGTCAATGAAGAATGTGATAGCGGTAAGTTGACAAAGTGTAGAAAAAAAAATTATGAATATGTTTTGGAATATTTTTTGATTTTATTAGGGGTATGACTTAAAAATTTTTAAAAGTTAGAAAGTTATTTAAATATTATTATTTTCAATATTTTGTGCACAAATGCTTATATGAGATTTTTTAATGGCAATGTAGCTTATTTTTTTATTTATATGAAGGCAGTCATACCCCTTTGTTACATTTGTAAAACCACAATATCTGCAAATGATGCCATTACAAGCTTTATTAAAAAAAAATTATTAAAAATATTTTTTTTTTCTTAATTTTGTAGTCAGTATAAAGTTTTTTTCAAGCTTTAAAAAAAATTATGGTAATAAAATAAATAAAATTACTTCAGTTTAAAGAATTTATTAATAAAATAATGCTTGGAATGACAACTAACATATTTCAACACAGCCACACATGCATGCGAAACAAAAATTCTAACCTCTAACGAAATTTTTTTTTGCACAAAAGTTAACATTACTCATGTATTGTACTGCAAATTTGCATGCGAAATATTTTAGAAATCCATACTTTTTTCCTTCAAATATATAATAGCTATACATACTTCGCACTTTTCTGTTCTAAAATTTGCTGCCACTAAATTAAAATAAAATTAGTTATGCCAAAGTAACCATGGCTTACGATACCCGCATACACCGCAATTATAATTTTCCGAGAAATGTGCCTTAATCAACAGCCATTGTTGAATGACTTAAGTTGGAATTTTCCTGCTTTCAACAGATTCTTTTTTTTTAATTTTTCTCTACATTTCTTTTTTTTTTTTTTGCATTTCATTTGCATACGTATTTTCGCGCTTGAATTCTTGCCGTTATGCTCGTACACTCCATTTCGAGTTTTTACTGCAGCGTCATACCGTACAGCTGGCTTGTTACTTCCGCCGTTGGCGTTGCTATAAATAACCGCAATCCAAGCATTTTTACGCGAAAATGCCAGTAGCTTCAATAAAATGACTGCCATTTCCACACTTGTCGACTGTTGGTAAAATATTAATATTTTTTTCTTGCTCGGTTTCTTTTTTTCGTAAATCTCATTTCCTCATTACTGCCGGTATTATTAGCAATTTGCACAGCACACATTTAAAGAGCACACACATGCGGGTGTACGCGCTGTATCTATGTATATTGGCTAACCGCAGATGCGACTTAACTGTTGCTAAGTTTTTGTTATTGTTGTAATTTTAATATATTTTTGGGTTAGTTAGTGATACTCTTCAGAGTTCTTGCGCGGGTGCAAAGAAGTAGACTTTAAGTTTTGCCCAAAAAATGGACATACGGCCATCGTAGTTTAATGATCTGTTGAATTTTTTTGACGTTTCATTCAATTAGCTAAATTTATATATAAGTATATCGAGCCTGAACAGATTTTTCAGCGGATGAAAATTTAGTTCAATTACAAACTTAATTGAGTTCCATTAACATCTTAATTGCGAACAATTAGCTTATTAAATCTAATTTTAAAACTACTACTCGAAACTATAGATTTAATAAGCTATTTAGATATTAATCGAACTCAATTAAGTTTGTAATTGAACTAAATTTTCACATTTTAATTGCCTTACATATTCAATTTTGGGTAAAGTGCATTTTTCAGTTCAGTTTGGAAGTTTAATTTATCCATTTATGAATGGCTAACATAAACAAAAAATTGCTTATTAATTATGGAATTGTTTTAAAAGGTCAATTAACTGAGACAATTGGAGCCGTTCGGTGTTCAAATATGCTTATATAAATATAAGAAAATTTTATTTTTTCATAGATTATCTTGTTTGTGGCTTAAGAGGTTACGCTACCCTGAAATTTTCAAAAAAAAAAAATTATTTTTTGCTCAATTTTAAAGTCTATATCTAATGAGTATTTTGAGATGTCTCTGAAAGCAATGTCTTAATAACCACGAAAGTTATGATCATTAGAAGTCAGAGCGGTGGGAGCACGCCGATTGACTTGAAAGTTAAAATGCATCTTCCTAAATAGATTTTCCACAGAGTGACGTGGGTTTTTTTCGATTGAATAATTTGAAAAATTTTGATTCAATTTTTTATACGGTATTTTTAGCTCAAAATATAAAATCATTTTTGAAGTGATTCCAATTTCGTACAAATTAAAAAAAAACATCCACTTCACTCTGTCCAAAATTTATCTCATTTTAAGAAAAATATTATTTTACATGAAATGTCAATCATGTACACCATCAAGGAATGCTCCGGAAAAATTGATCCGCGCCAATCTCTAGCATTTTTAACTAAAAACATTTTTTTATATTTAGAAAGCTTAAGTTATGTATTAAATTGGCAATATATGTAAATAAGACCTACCTCAAATAGTTTTGTCAGAAATATTCCTAAAAACCATTTGAATTTCATGCGTTCAGGGTGTGGTAACCCCTTAATTGATTCAATTATTTATCGATTTAGTGTATATTCATGAGTTTCCTTGTAAAGGTACTGACTCAGGGCTGATTCCATTTATTAATTTATGTTCTATAATACACTTCAGCTCTTCTTATCTCAATCGTATTTCTAGTTGAATTAATTCGATCACATTTGATAGGAAAAAAATAATGAAATTCTGTTTTAAAAGTATTGGCCCTCCCGTTATCTTCAATTTTAGTGATCGCTTGTTACCTTCCCATAGCTGTTTTGAACTAATCTTTACTCCAAGAATTATCATCTTGCCTGCAATCCAATGTCGTGCATTAATTAATGTTGTATTTGCAACAATTCGTTCTTTAACTAATTTTGATGTTACTAAAATATTTGATATTTAATTTCATGAAATGAAACAATTAATTTGCATTTGGATACTTAGTTTAATTAATTATGCAGACGATTCAGAGTTTATTTGTTAATTTATTCAGTGTTGCTTGTAAATGCATATGTGTATATATTCTTTGAAGTATCAGCACTTGTGTGAGGTCGTCGCTCGCATGTTTACTCATTTTCACCCCCATGCTTAAATATATTTGGTATATTGTAGCTTATGTATGTACGAGTATATTTTTTCGCTTGTGTGTGTTCGAATCTTTGATTGAAATTTGTATAGGATAAAATTTGTTTGCTTTCACGAAAGCAATTAACTTAAATTGAACTGCTGAATGAACACTGCATAATTATGCATGCGAGGGTTGCTGTGCTGGCATATTTGCTAGAGAGTAAAGGAGTGGAGAATAATATATATTTTCGAAATGAATAATTTTTTTGTTAGGAGAATAGAATAGAGAATAGAGAACTATAGTACAGTTTGGCATTTAAGTAAACAATATATTTATATTTTTGATTTAATATAGATTTTACATTATCTTATATGAGATATATAAATATATATTTTGTTATAGGTGAAGGTAGCTAAAATTAAGTATTTTGAAAGCTATATAGCCTTCGAGGATCTCAATTTATATTTTATACATATTTTATTATGATTTTTTTTCTCTAGTCCGCTTACTTTGTGCACTACCCTCGTAATTCTTTCAACACATACATATGTAAAACAAATATTTGCTCGCTTCATGCAACTTTTTGTAAATTCACCCCTCCAGCTATTTCTAATATGCTAATGGATTTGCTTTCACTTCACATTCGATCCTTTCTTTATTGAAAGCAGTTAATTGATTTCTCATATGGTTAATTGCACATCAAAGATAAAGTGGAAATGTAAATACAACACATATATGTAAGCAAATGCGGTTGATTTACACTTGTACAATGCAGCTACTTAATTATACAAATATTATTTGTTTAATAATGTAACATACATACATTTTAAAGTGTATGGTTTGCTAATATTTGAAATTCCTGAAACTTAGCAAAAGCTTTTAAGGTAAATAAATATTATGCTATTAGCTAACAATTGACTTTGAAGTTGTTTATTTAAGACTGGTTAGTAAATAAATACTTTAGTACTCAATTGTTATTAAAGTTGATGAATATTTTTGATTAAAATGTGAAGTCAATAAGTTTGGAAATATGTAGAAAGTGAGGCAATATATAAAGATAGGCCATTTGAAACGAATGCCAGAAATGAAATGAAATCAGTAAAAGCAACAAAAAATCTTTAAATATTTTAACATTTTCATTTTCTTAATACAAAAATGTAATACATCATCCACTACACATATCCTTGCAAAAACTCAGCTCAATTGAACCCAATTTATTACTAATCAAATAGATAACGTAGGTTTAACACTTAATCAATAAACCGCTGATGAATTTATAAATTTAAAATAATCGCAAAACTGCGAAAAACCCTTGTCAACTCAAATATATCGGTATCCTTATCTCTAACCAACTAAATAACTCATACTCCACTCAGCACCAAACAATAGCTTCATAAAGCAGGCACAGCGCCTAGCGCGTGTGAACCCTCATCAATATGCCGCTCAATTACGTGCCAGCACACTTATGGCCACTTCCTCAATTATGCAGGCATTTGGACATGTTCCACCTTGCGTCGAATGACTCACCAACAATGTTACATATACCCCTGGGTGGGCACATCAAACGGATTAGTGCAGGAGATGATACCGATGTTGTTGATGATGATGAGCGATTGTTGTGATAAGACCCGATGATGGATGTGGCAACTGAGCGAAATGCGATTTCCCGAAATACCATTGCGTGAGTGTAAAGTGCTGAATGCTTGGCGCAGCATGCTGCTAATGAATGCAGCGCGTACGCCTAAAATCAGCACCTACAGAAACACTGACAGAAACACGTACTCGAATCTGGCGATGGTGATGTGTATAATACTCAGCTGGTGACTTGGCTGCTGGTGTGGTTAGTGTGATTGAGTGAGTAGCTCTTACTGCCAATAGTTGCTAATTGGTTGGCTAAGTTGATTTCTCACGACTGAGTGTTCTAGCTAAGGCGTTTCGGAGAAAATGCCTGCAACTGTAGTTGCTAATATTTTGGTTATTTGAATGGGGGTTGATTAAATATCATGTGTGTTCTGAGACATTTGGAATTGATATGCTGTAGTTGGTGTTTTTCAATTAAAATTTTCTGCGAAAAATCAGGTATTTTACTTATAACCTTAAATTGTGGTGAATAATTCGTACTCTACTGTATTATTTTTGTGTTGTGATATATGTATTTGCACGCAAGTACATCATAAATATCTTCTCTACACGCCAACACATTAAATGGAATTATTTTTATGACCCACAATAAAAAGTTCAATCGCATTTAAAGCACCGATTTAGTAAAAAGACTTCACCTCAATAACGATGATTAAGCTTATTGGTCAGCAGGTGAGACCTACTAAATATATTAGCTACGCTTCAGTAGGCTCTAGTTAAGCGTTTATATACGAACAACAACAATAAAAAAAAAATATTATATCAAAATCGACCAGCATGCCAGCACCGACAGCAGCTTAAAGGCAACTAAACTCAAATAAATTTTGTATTACAAAACAGTGAAAGCATTTGCGGCAGGGCAATGACTGACCCACTGTCCGCCCGTATGCCTGTCATACCTGTGTGCACATAAAAAACGAAATATGTTTTATAGCTTATGTTTTTGTTTTTTTACTGCTGCAGTGGCGCAGCTGTGGTTGCTCTGTCATCGACCGCAAGCAATCATCTGAAGCAGCCGACAGCCGCACAGCGGCATTTGCTCGCTTGTGGCTTGCATTTAACTTTCCAAGTTATTTACGGTGAACTTGGCAAGCATTTTTGGCAAGGCAGACAATAAAAAAATACACTGCGCGTATGTTTGCTATTTACTTTGGAAAATATGCGCTTGCATGAAAGTCAAAAGAAATAACGCAAATTTTCAACATTTAAATTTTTACTTGCAAATTTTCATCTATAGTATATATTATTTTTTGATATTTATGACTCTCTATATATATATGGTCGGTGATATATTTATATTCGATGCATTGAATTTTATTTACATTTAAATGTTGACATATTTCTTGGCATTTTAGCTGGTTCTTCTGCTTCCACAAGCTTTCCTTGCTCAGCAGTCAGACGTTGTTCATGCATTATTCATTTTTATTCCCTGTTGAATTGTTTACTTTAGGGGGTGTCAGTGATATGTAGATAGTATAAATGAATCTATTGATCTTTGTCTTTGTTTTGACTGTCTTTCAGTATTTCCAGTTGATTGATTCGATTAAATTCGGAATCATCAAATCATCAATTTTAGTAGCAATTGAATTTGTGGTTTTAACTTGATTTTTAGAAGAAAATAATATAAAAATGAGCTTATTCTATATTTAATGTACTGATTTTTAAATGTTTATAATTTACTTAGAAAGTGAAAGTATGTGTATGTATGTCATGTAATTAAGCGTTGAACCGTTTAGCCAGTTATAGCCGAATCGATGAGAGGGCGCCACTCCTCTCTTTTCTTCGCAGTTCGGCGTTAGTTGGAGATCCCAAGTGTAACCAGGTCGCTCTCCACCTGGTCCCTCCAACGGAGTGGAGGCCTTCCTCTTCCTTGGCTTCCTCCGGCTGCTACTGCAACTAACACTTTCAGAGCTGGAGTGTTTTCGTCCATTCGGACAACATGACGGACAACATGACAACTGAGGACCATAAATCTTGCGCAAAATTTTCCTCTCGAAAACTCCTAGTGTCGTCTCATCTGATATTGACATCGACCAAGCTTCTGCACCATAAAGCAGGACGGAAATGATAAGCGACTTGTAGAGTTTGATTTTGGTTCGCCGAGAGAGGACTTTACTTTTCAATTGCCTACTTAGTCCAAAGTAGCACCTGTTGGCAAGAATGATTCTGCGCTGGATTTCGAGGCTGACATTGTTGGAGTTGTTGGTTCCCAAGTATACGAAATTATCTACGACTTCGAAGTTATGACTGTCAACAGTGACGTGGGAGCCAAGACGCGAATGCGCCGACTGTTTGCTTGATGACAGAAGATATTTCGTCTTGTCTTCATTCACCTCCAGACCCATTTGCTTCTCCTACTTATCCATGCGGGAAAAAGCAGAACAAACGGCGCGGTTGTTGCGTCCGATGATATCAATACCATCGGCGTACACCAGCAGCTGTAGACTCTTATAGAAGAATGTACCTTCTCTATTTAGCTCTGCAGCTCGTATAATTTTTTCCAGCATAAAGTTAAAGAAGTCACACGATAGTGAGTCACCTTGTCTCAAACCTCGTTTGCTATCGAACGGCTCGGAGAGATCCTTCCCAATCATGACGAAGCTTTTGGTGTTGCTCAACGTCAACTTACATAGCCGTATTAGTTCGACAAAAAAGTGTTGTGTGTCGATCCTCCCTTCAAGGGTCTTTTCCAAGATTTGGCGCATGGTGAATATCTGGTCAGTGAAAGTGAAAGTAGTAAAACGATTTATTAGGTGAATCGAGTTATTTAAGTCTGCTCAGCTTTTAAAGTGAAATTAATGAAAAGTTTAAGTAATTTTGTACTTTCTTTTATAAGAAACATATTTTAGATAATATTTCAATAATATTTAAATAGAAGAAAGCTTCAACTCGCTGTCTAAGATCAATTAAAAGTTTTTGAACACTAAAAGAGTGAGTGGCAGTAAGAATGCAACAATTTCACTGCAATCTGGGAAGATTTAGTATTAAAACTAATGGCAATCAGCAGAAAAAAAAATTAAAAAGACAAAGCAAGATTCAGAAGTACACACATTCTACAATAATGTATACTATGTTATTAGAAAAAAAGATAAAACAAAGTTGTTGTTTTCACGACAGCAAATATCCCTTTAATTATTTCGATAAATGTTTCTGAGTTGACAGTTGTTAATTGGATTGAAATTCTGGACTGTTCAGTTCACCTATATCTGATATTCTTTTGAACGACTCAGGTATTCTTTTTGAAGAACCTGTTTTAAAACCAATTTTCAAACCTTCGGGAAAGTTTATCAATATATACTTGATTTAAGGACTTCGAAGTAGAATAACAATCGAGTACATGATAATATTTTCACTAATTTGCTTAATGTAAACATGTGAGTGATTTAGTTTGGGTATATGTCAAAGCCGTTTTATTTACAAAAACTGTGCCTACCTTTAGGCTGATGCTACTCTTTATACCGTTTGTGTATGCGTGACATCAATTGAAATATATATTTTCTCTGAGACAGTTCTATAATGAGTAATTTTGGAAATAGCACAGCAAATATATTGTATTTACAATAACTAAAACTCAGAGGTGAAATGGCTGTGGCATTTATTCTGCTCCATCCTAAAAATATGCAACGTTTTATTAAATTTGTCCACCCTCAAAGGATTAAAATATTAATTAACAGCTGTAAAACTGCATAATATGAGCAGAATTATTTGTTTATACCGAAATCAAATCAAATCAAATAATTTAACAAATTGCGCGAAATCGCAGTAATATTCCCAAGCGCTTAACGCATTCAACTGTAAAATCCAAACATGTTTTTCAAGTTGCGAAATTCATAAACTTTATTGCGCGCTGCAGCGATTGCCGCTCACGCTCGAAACGAAGATTAACTTGCATTTAAGAAGATTGCGGAAATAATTGACAGAGCAAAGCGCCGACAGAGCGGAAAGTAATTATTAAATGTGTGTGTATGTATAGTATTCGTATATAACTGTACACGCAAGCAAATAAATATGTTTTTGTTGTCATTGTACACGCAATCTGCTCGTAATGAAGTGGAAAATACGCTGCCAGCTTGCTATGCCATAAGCCTGTATCTGTGGATGTATGCGTGTTTGTGTCAGTGAAAAGTGACAATTCACGCTCCATTCGCAACCATAGAAAAGCGGATGTCATTTGTAATTAATTACGACACAACTACCAGTTGTTATCGGCGGCAATGTTGCAGAAGAATATGGCATTTGCACTGTGTTTTATTAATTATTCAGTAGGACAAATACACTCTGTATGTACATATACATGGAGATTTCTGCATATAAGTGTATATTCGTGTATACACGCTCGAGCTTAATCTTTAATTACAGGCCGCATGCTCTATAGCAACGTATGATCTCATGTATGTATAATTATGTATGGGTGTGTATTGGCGCTTCGATGATATTAAATTTGACTTTCATTATATTGAACGATTGAGCTCAATCTTTAAGCTGTAATTATTTCACCGTAAAATGTTTGCATTAAGTTCATGTTCTTTTTCGCATATATCCACAACAAAATTGGCCAATAAAAAGGAAATTTATTGAATGGAAAAATTATTGTCGTTAACTAGTCTATTGAATAATTTGAGATTTACCGTCCTGACACTGGATTAAACGTGATGTTATTGTATATAATAAAATGTTTTAAATGTTTCGGGGAACTTTTCAAAAAAAAAGTTCTATGTTACTTGTATGGTTGAACTAAAGAGGGTTAATTTGGTACAGACACTGTGACTTGAAGGATGTGCGTCACATATTTATACTCCATTTGAATGCAAATTCTATGAAAATTCGGTACGGAGTAATTTTCCATTTTCCATATAAATAAAATACGTCCTGCGACACACTAACCCTCTAATGGTCACTTATAGTCTTTCTAGAAGTAAATTTCCAGAAAATTTGCTGATAATTAGCTTAAAGAGATACAAATTAGATAAGAAAATACTCTTAACCCGCTCATGCCCGAATTAATATGGGCGGAGCTAATATTTGTTTTAGTACAGCTATATATTAGACTTATTAGTTATAAAATTTGGTAAGAAGTATCGCCTTAGTAGGGGCCACATTTGGATGTATTTTTTTTGGGCCTCCAAATATAATTTTTTGTATATTGTCTCTAGGGTCAAGCACTGGTCGAGTAAATCGATTAAATCGTTTTATATCGACCTTGGACATTTGTGTTAACATTAACCCAACAAAATATTTGTTTGCATCCCAAACTTATTTTCAACTGAAAATGTCATTTTTTGAGCCGAATTATCGACATTTACCCGAAATACGCATTTACCAGAAAGAATGGTCAAAAGTAGTAGCTAGCGACGACCAATACATTGAATAAAAAGCCATAAATTTACAAAAAAAAAAAACAGCGGAAGTAAAGTTGTAGACCTAATATATTTCTCAACACAATAAATTCCATGAATTCGGTATATAATATTTTCTTGACACCCTGATGACACGTGCGGAAAATGGATGAACTCGGTTCACAACCACTACAACTTGCCATATAACTCAATTTTGAATTCCATCTTATTCCATCACTTTACAATATGTGACCTGGTCTACGGAAAGGGGGCTTAGGTGTCAAAAAATCAATTTTCACTTTTAGTTGATTCGGATGGAAGATGAGATGTTGTTTATTTTTAACAGCTGTTTCCCAGAAAACTAGTTTTCGCACGTTAGCTCCCTTTTCGTAGACCAGGTCACATATATACATTAGGAACCAATGAAGATTGCGGAATAAAACTCTTTACACAAATACTGTATATGATCTGTGGCATCACTTATGAAAAAAATTTTAAAGTCGGACTATAACATTTCAATGCCCCGATTATCGAAGAGGAACAACTCAGTGCCTTTAATCCTTAATTTAAAGGAAATATTTTTTCTTTCCAAATAGTGTGCCTCTATAAGAAAACTTGCTAAACTCGGGTCACAACTTCCCCTACACACATAAGGCTACATAATTGAAAAAACTGCTGGACAAAAAAATTTAAATAACGAGAATTAGAAGCCTATAGGCAACATTGGGCATGAAAGGGTTAAACTCGAATGAGAATATCCACATAATTATTTTCCGAGATGGCAACTCTGTAAAATACTTTACTACTTTTTGCTTAAAAATATGCAGAAAAAGAAAATGAACTTAAAATTCACTGAGAATATCTCCATAATTTTTTTCCGAACAGGTGGTAACACTGTCAAAATATAGTTTATAATATTTTGCATTATTTCTGAACTTAATCTTATAATTTTCGCATTTCTGTAAGCCTTTGAACCACGTTAAATGCATTAAATGTCGCTTATTCAAACTTGATTGAATTACCCCATTTCTTCTTTCATTTCTATTTTATAACGGCAAAACCTTTGGAATCATTTTCATTTTGCTTTAGCACTGGTATCCCCACGCTTCAAGCCATGTACACAACAGAAATCAACGCTTGCTTTGTATTTTGCGATTTGATTTAAACCTTTCACCAACAGCAATTCGCGGGTTCAAAGCCACTGCCGTTGGCGTACTACAAGTACCATTATACATGTACAAACATATATATATGCATATCCAAAAGCGCTCGATTACAAAATACTCTTCATGCAAATTAGCATATCGACTTGTCTGCGCTGAGACAAAATAAAAAAGAAGAAATTTTTAATTTTCTTAAGACACTCAACCTGCCACCCGACCACCAATGGTCTGCGGCCCAACCTCTTAAGGCCACAAATTGTTTGAATTAAAATCCAATTTGTTTGCATACAAACAACTTATCAAGCCTTTAAAGAAATTGCCGCAATGAAAGTGACCGCTGCGTGTTGGACATTGCTAAGAACCAAAAAGAAAAGAAAAAGGCATTTTGTGGGGCTTATTTGTTAGGAATACCCCGGGCGCGTAGCCTTTTTACATTAATTTTGGCAGGCATTCTCTTTTCGCTTTGGCGGCGAAATTTCTTTGCAATCAACGCAGACAATTTTAATTTATTGCGGCGCTCTGATTTGTTATGATGATTTATTCGTGGCATAGTATTACAGTTATTAGAGAAGTAGGGTGTTAAGTGTGTAGGGCTTTTTGTGTAATATTGCATGCGATTTTTTATTGTTTTGAGTTTTGGATACATCTTTCATGGTTTTGTACTATTAATCATTTAATTTTGTTTTAGCTCAATTGTGAGACGCTTTTTGGCTCGGGCGTTTAATGTAAGAAAGTGATTAATAATTTGGAAGTATTTTCAATTAATTTTATTTTTTTTTAACAATGGAGTAAAGACTAATAATATAAATTACCGAAAGAATCTAACTTTTAAGAAGTTAAGTTAAGTTATGTGGGTTTAGCTAGAACTTCTACTTTTGCAGATTCAGGCATGAAAAGCAAGCTTTCGTGTTTTGAAAGAAGTTTTTAATTTAATATGAAAAATCATTTGCTATTGGCGTAAAAGAAAGATTGGAGAAGAATTGGAATTTCCTTACTATGAACTTCACTTTCAATTAATTTTAGTTAACTCATGTCGTCACTCTAGCGTGGTATAGTAACTGAAACCAGGCAGCCAATTTACTTTCTTATTGGAGAATTCATTTATATTGGAAGAGTTTTGACTTTAGGTACAGTGGTTTTCCGAAATAACGAACACATTAATTGTCAGGCCTGTTCGTTACATCGAATTTTTCGTTAATTCGAGTACTCACTTAGAGGTATGTTTTTCAATAAAAAATAGTTAAATATCCATAAATTGCAGTTTAAAAAACTGTTTTATTAAATTATTTGTTAAAAAATTAAAATATTGCCTTGAAAGAAGTAATGTGCTGAAAATTCAAATTCATTATATTCATTATACGAGATCAAAAAATTTTTCCATTCGTGATTCTCGTAAATTTCTATAGCTATGTATTTCAAAACTTAATTAATCGTCGTTCGCTCTGTTGGCTCCTTCCTTAGGTTCAATCAATAAAATAAGATAAATTAATAGTGTTCTTCTTTACCACTTCTCTTCTATAGTGCCATCTTAATTGCTGCATAAAATGACAGCCACTCCTTCCTTGGATATTTTTCTCCCTGGCGCTCTGAAGAGTATGCATTATCAGATAATTTCTTCCAAAATGGACCAATTCTGCAAATACACCACTATGGAATATTTCTTTTTAGTAGCAGCAGTGCATATTTTCCGAATGTTCTTCATATTCTGTAACTTGAGTAAAAATTGAGATTTCTTAATGAAACTTGGCACACTTATCTCTTGGCACCATAGGAAGGTTGCTTTCGAAAATGAGCAAAATCAGACCACTGCCACGCCCACAAAATTGCGAAAAACGAAAACACAAAAAGTACCATAAATAAAGCTATGGAAAAAAATGTGGTATGAAGGATCGCACTATGAAGGGGCATATTTGGATGTAATTTTTTTGGGGACAGACATTCGTGGCCCCGCCCCCAAATAGGTTTTTTGTGCATATCTCGGAAACCAATAGAGCTATATAAACCAAACTTTCTGCAGTGGTTTTTTTAGCCACTTCTTAATACAGCCCAAAAAAAGAAATCGGATAATAACCACGCCCACCTCACATACAAAGGTTAGGTTGAAAATTACTAAAAGTGGGTTAACTCACTAACGAAAAACGTCAGAAACACTAAATTTCACATAAGACATGGCAGATGGAAGCTACACTCAGATTATTTTACAAAATGGAAAATGGGCGTGGCATCGCCCACATATGGGTCAAAAACCATATCTCAGGAACTACTCGACCGATTTTAATGAAACTTGGTTTCTAATAGTTTCTTTTCATCCCAATGATATGTTGTGAAAATAGGTCAAATTGCTTCACAACCACGCCTACTTCCTCTATACTAGAACTTTGAAGACGATCTGATTCGTTTACTTTACAATATATAAAGTAAGCACTAGTGAAGATATCGGTGCAGAACTTGGCACAAATACTACGTTTATAGTATGGCAGCCCCATTAAAAAATCGCCGAAATCGGACCATAGATTTTTAAGGCCCCATATATCGAACATGAGGAACTCGGTGCTTCTAACCTAATATTATGGTTTCCAACTTTCAATGGACTTTATACAATATATATGACGAATATGTGTATAATATAATATTAATAAAGTTAAATAAATTGCGAGAGTATAAAATGTTCAGTTACACCGGAACTTAGCCCTTCCTTACTTGTTAATTCTACTTTTACCACGATATTATTTGATTTTTAACTCTCTCCACATATGTCTTCTTTATGTTTTTGTTAAACCGAGTACTTAAAAATCCCCGATCTTCGTTATTTAAGGTACTTAATGTAACACATTTGTTTGTTCGTTTTAACGTTTTGGTTAAAATGAGTATTCAACTCTATACATTTGTCATCAGATACCCAAAACTTCACTATAGAATAATTTTTAAAATTTTGTTTATGTGGTAACTCTGTTCGAACATTTAAACAAAAATAATTGCAGCTAGAAAAAAATAAAATATAAATATTTGGCAACTCTGTTTTCGCTCTAATGAATTTATTGTATACCAAGTCGCTAGATAATACTATTTTCAATTTTTTTTTTCTTAGACGACTTCAGGGTAATCCTAAGTTGCTTTCAATTATAAGCAATTTAAAAAAAAATTAGTATTTTTTCGATACTTCGCACATAGTAAGGCGTTTTCTGAATCTGTGTGTTCTCATAACTGCCTGCTTTTGAGTGTTATTGGAAATATAAAATAATTGTGAGAATAAGTCGCACACATTTTGAACGATACTGTAGTAGCATACAAAGATATACAAAACTAGTTTTTCTATGGCAGAATTCATTGAATACAAGCCTTGAAGATTTTATTTTTCAATTTGTTTTGCATAATTAATTAAATTATAAATAACATTTCTCAAAAGAATTATATCCATTTCCACAACTTTTAGCTGCTTTATTAGAGCGATTAGTACCATTTACACTAGCAACACGCTAAACATTTAATAAAAATTAAAATTGCGCTTATTTCGAGCATAGAACGCGCGCTGGTGGGCAAAGAAGTTTAGGAAGTTTGTGGGAAAACAGAGAAGCAAGCGCAAAAAAGTGTGTGAAATGCGTAAAGTGCAAAGTAGAAAAACGCTTAAAATTCGCTGAGCAATGAAAACGTCCTCGTCCGCTGCGAAACAAAGCCACGAAGGCAAAGCAGGACGCTTGCGTGCAGCGTGTGAGAAAGTACTTTGTAAAATTTTAATATTTGCTTATAAAATGAGAAAAGTTTCGCTGCAGTAATGAAAATGCAAAAGCAAAATTTCGCTGTTTAACGCTTCGACAACTACGGCTGCATTACAATGCGTTGGGTTAAAAACAAAAAAAAAAAAAAAATTAATACAAAAATAAAAGTGAAAATGAAAAATAAAAAGAAAAGAAAAAAAATCACAAAAGTTGTTTAGAATAAAAGGAAGCTTTGGCTGGTCGATTACTGGCAAACGATATACAAAAAATTTTTTTCATGTGTATGTATGTATATATATATATATGCTTTTAAGCTTAAGTATATGTAAATATATGTGTGTTGCATGCCTTTTTTGTTGCAAAGTTCCCAGCCACTAATGGCTGCACTCAGGCATGCACTGAACTTCCACGAATGCTTATTTAGCAAGTACTTAGTTTTAGTTCATATTATTTACATATTCATAAACAGTTAAGCCGTTCGCCTTGGCATGCAAAGTTTGAAGCAAAAAAAAATATATATATTTAATTAAAAGTGATTACACATTTGGTGCGTAAATTGCAGCCTTCAGCACAAAACAAAGAAAAACAATAATAATAATAAAAAAATTTCCAGGCCAAAACACTTCATTATGTTTCCTTTTTACGCAACATTATAAATGCTTACACATGCACCTAAACAGTTATATAAATTAGCGTATATGTCAATAAAATTATGAATATCACAAGAAGAAACCATTAATAATCCTTACCTTTATTTATCCATTCTCTTTTTTCTCTCTTTTTCTCTCTCTCTCTCTCGCTCGTTCGAAACCTCATGCACTTTTCTACACATTTTTGCACATCTCTCACCCACTCTTACTCTTTGTGCTCCTTTTTGCATTTTTATTTCATGCTCTTTTACACCTCATTTGCTTTCGCATTGCATTTGTTTGTGCAAAAATTGAAATCTTCGAAAAATATTTCTCTTTGCCAACCCCCTCCCCACTTATCTTCACTTAACGCTTCTGCTTCTGTTCGCAATTTTTTCGTTTACGCTGCAAAGTTTTTGCCCTTACAGCTGCTTTGTTGGGCGCGCGTTTTCGTGCCGGTTCCAATGCTGGCATGTTGGGCTTGGGCGGCCTGCCGGGCCTAGGCGGTCCACCGACATCGGAGGCGGATGGCGACGGCATGGAGGGCAATAATCTGGATGTACCTGCTGGCTGTAATATGGGACGACGACGTAGTCGTGCGGTGCTCTATCAACTGTCCGGTCACTATAAGCCGGAGAAGGTGAAGACGAAATTGAAGTTGGGAAATGTGAGTAGCCATTTGAAGTGTCACCAGGTGAGTTTGGTGGTGGTCGTTTGGATTATTTGTTACATATATTTCTTTTGTATAGCTGTCAGTATCTTAGTAGAAGTCTATCAAAATATTCAAATGTTGAGAACAAATCGTGATCGTTTTATACATATATACTCGAGTACTTGATACAAAGAAGTCTAATAGCCTTTTAATTGATCAATTAAAATTTTAATTAAGAAATCGCACTGTCAGCGAATCGATAATCGATCAGATGGTACATATTTTTGTTTTTGCCTTTCATAAGAAGTTGGTATGTTCCATCTGCTGATTGTATTTTTTTATTTATTTCGACAGCAGCGACACCTACCTCCGAGTAGTGTGAATCACAACACACAGACAAAGAACTTATATGTAATTACAAATACGTTCTTTATTAATTAATGTAGAAAAATGAAATTTTTTTGTATGGTAAATCGATCTAAATCAGCGTTTTAATCGAGCAAAGGCCACTTAATTGATCAATTAGCTCCTGTGCGCATAGGTAGCATTTTTAAACTAATGCCTTTCCTGCGAAAAATCTTTCGAAAAACTTTGAAATATACAGAGAGATTTAATTAAGGAGACTTAATCAATAATATTCTCCCCTTTAAACACACATACAACTTATATGCCTTACACACACACATTCCTTTATCATTCCGTTTCTGCCTCTTAATTAAATTCGGCAGACATACAAATTAAACTAATGCCATACAACGGCAATCGAGTGTGTAAAACGAATCATATTACATTCGTTAGCGACGCATAAATGCAATATCCAACTCACAATGCTGGCGGCTAATAAACGTGAGAGTGTGCCTGTGAGTGTGTCTCTCTATTCAAATACACGCCCCTTTGTGTGCCTTAATAACAGGCAGAACACGGTTATACAAATAATTCTTGCGCTGACAGATTAAATGTAATTTAATCCTTTTTTCGCCACGCGCTATATACACCTACAACAACAACAACTGTAGACTAGTGAGTGGCGTGTATTCTACTGTCACACAAGCAATTAGCGCGTTTTTATCGAGCTTACTTCGGTTGATTTTTTTTGCTTTTTTCACCTTTTATTTTACCACAAATTTTAATAACTTTCACATTTTTCCTACTAAATATGTTTTTTTCTTATTTATTTTAAAATTTTTCCCACACAGAATTTATTGCATTCAACAGAGGCGCCTTTTCCCGAATACAAAACGCAATCAATAAAAAAGTCACGCTTCATTCTGCCGCATTATGGTGTTTTCAAGGGTTTTTGGGACTGGATTATATTGGTGTCGACATTCTATGTGGCCGTTTTGGTGCCATACAATGCGGCATTCGCGAAAGCGGATCGCCAAACCATGGTATCGGATGTTATTGTGGAGGCGCTATTCATAGCAGGTGAGTTGGGTGGTGAAAAATGTATATAAAATATGCATGCTTTAAGTGTGAAAATATTTTACAAAGGGAATGATAAAATTTTGTGTGAGTGTAGTTGGGTCAATTTTTATATATAGAGAGTGAGCGCATATAATGGAAATTTTTTATTTAACAAATTGGTGAGAAATGGGCGAGTGGAAGCAATTTGGAGTTATTTTTTAGTTGTTAGTGCAGCTGAAAATAAATTTAAATACGAGAATAATAAGCACTGAGTGCTTCTAAAGCTCAAAAATAGCTTAAAATAAAAATCATTTTAAAATGTTACGTATACGCCATGTACATACATACATAGGTATCAATATTAAGCATTTCAAGGGTTAAAAATTTAATGTAATAAAATAAAAAGAAGATTTGCTACAAAATATTTATTATTCATCTATAAGGAAGAAGCAACAGTCAAAGCCAGTTGTCTGCAACACCCATATTTGGCACTACCTCTTCAAAGGCAACAATAACAATAAAATGAAGTTCATTGTACCGCAAATCGAACTCATCCTCATAACAAATAAAATTGCCAATTTCAGTTCAAATCCGCTTATAGAAATCATATCAAATAAATATACGCGTAAAGGTTACTCATACGCAATGTTGGTCACTCATACAATACGTACTACAGCATTAAAGCTACTTAAGTGCCACTTTAAACACACATTCTACTTTATAGAAAATTGTTAAAATGCACCTTAGGTTAGGCTAGGTTAAGCAAATGCTGAGCACTCATATTTATTTTCATTTCATTCATTTAACGAGCGACACTCCAACAGCAGCGCAGCAGTCGAGTCTGCCGAATTTGATTACATTTACTTAGTCACCGCAGACTGTTGGTCTTGCCTTTGCTTTATTATTTTTATTGAATTTCCATGCCTATTTATTTCTTTACGCTTATTTACGAGCGCCAGTCAACGTGGGCTTGTGCATATTTTATTATGTGCCAATACTTAAGTACATCTCTCTCTAGTATACATTTAATGCTTGTTTTGTGCTTGTTCTTTGCAGACATTTTATTGAATTTTCGTACAACATTCGTCTCGAGCAAAGGTGAAGTTGTCTCCGATTCGAAGCTGATTGCCATTAACTACTTGCGTGGCTGGTTTGTCGTGGATTTGCTGGCGGCGCTGCCGTTCGATCATCTCTATGCATCGGATCTATATAATGGCGAGGTGAGTGTTCTTAAAAAGGGGGGAAGCAAAAGCAAAACGAAAAATAAAAAGTTAATGGACACGTTTTGCATGATTGGCGCGGCAACAAGTTGCATAAATCACTTGTTGGCTTTAAAAGTTTAAGGTTTAAGTTAAGTTTTCTCTCGAACTGTTTCATTTTACTTGTTAAATTTAAGTTGAGGTGTGAGTTGCTTAAATTTATTATGATTTTAGTCTCCTAATGACTGCTTAAACTACAATCTAAGCTCTCCATCAACCAAATCACTACCTGTTTCCTTTAGATTTCCTCCAACGACCTTTAAAATTCTCTTCTGCCTCTACCTAAACAACTCCTACCTGCTTTCTAATCAGACTTCCTTTATAAAACCCCTAACAAGCTCACTTCCTACATCCCAAAACCCCGAAATGTGACACACTAATGCTATTTTGTAGCTTTTCATTTCCTTTATCTGCCAAGTTTTCGCAAAAGTTTGCGCTTTCACCGAAAATACAGCTTCTTTGTTGCTGCACTCCCACAATTGCAATGCAATGCTGTTCGTATGAGCACAATGTCGGTCGGCAGGTGGGTAGATGTACTTCCTTCTTATTTGCGTCCGACAAACAATGCTGATGGGATATTTCTCATTTTTCCTGCTGCCATTACAAGCATGATGAGAGATAGTCAGCTTTGCTGTCTTGGCTTGCAATGAGTTTTTCCTCCATTTTGCTTTTGTTGGCATTGCAGTTGTTGGCATTACAGCTAAATCATCAGCATAATCAGCAGTGATTAAATGCGATTTAAGAGCTTTTAAATTTGTTGAACTTCATGCATGCATTGAGTAAGACTCATTTGCTGGAATTGCATTTGCTTTGGAAGCGAATAAAGAGTTGTAATGGTGTAATTGGGGCAAATAAGTGGAATACTTGCACGGAAGTTGAGTGGTGATATTGAATGTGTGGGAAAAGAAGGGAAGAGAAGGTTATCCCATATTCGAAGACTTTATAAGTATAAGAAGTTATAAGAATTCTACTGAAGGTCTCTCTATAGATTTCCAGTAACTACTCATCCAGCTGCGGATATTTCCAGGAAGTACTTTGAGTCCAGAGTGAAGCAATGGCAAGTGAATAATAGCAATATTATAATTGATCACTTTATGGAGAAATTATAAGAAAAATATATAGCTTTAATTCTGTGTTTAAATACATATCTACATATCCACCGCTAATAGTCATCATAAAGTATCATTAAGCGCTAGAGTGGAAGTACTTTTCCGTGACTGGTAGCAATTTGTTTCCATTAAGAGTACACTCTCATAGAGCAGACAGAATAAAATAAATTATTTAAAGCAGAAACTACGCACAGAAACAGCGGGAAGCACACAGCGCCGCTTGCGCGCCTTAAAGTAGGCAATATAAATTCGTTATTGTGACAACTTAAGCGCTGCACTAACTGCCGCCGTGTTTTTAATGACCACGGAGTAGTTTCCAACTTGTTCAACGAGTTTTCCGAAGCAAATGCAAAGAGGAAGAGGCAGAAAAGTGTACAGCCAAAAAGATGAGATTAACTGCAAGTAATTAAGGTACATTGGTGTTGTAGTTAAAAATGAAAAAAATAGTAAGTTCAGAATAAAATTAAAGGTTATGATTTTTTTTTTTAATGAAAGAAGGGTCTGCAGTGTATAAAAATCTATAAAAAATATTTCCGAAGGTTATTTTAACTATATAAAGTCATATTTTATAACCAATATATACAAAAACAAGTAAGGAAGGGCTAAGCTCGGTTGTGACCGAACATTTAATACTCTCGCAATTTATTGAAGAAATTTATTAAGATAACACACAAAATTTACCCTTAAACTCGGCATAAAGTTTAATAGAATAACGAAAATCGTCATATATGATATTTACCCATGCATATATGCGGATTAAAGCCCATCGTATTTTTAAAAAATCTATAATTAGGTATATAGAAGCTAGGAGATGTTATGAACCGATTTTAATAATTTTTGGAACAGAGACACACTATTAGAAGAAAACAATTTCCTCTGAATTACATTAAATTATCTGAGAGATTTACCCATATTTTCGGTGAATAATTACCCTTAGGCCCTGAGTTCAACATGTTCGATATCTGTGGCCTTGAAAAGTTATAGTCCGTTTTCGACAATTTGTTGACAAGTGAAGCCAGAGATGATATGCACTATTTGTGTACAGTTTTATTCTGCTATCTTCATTGGTTCCTTATGTATACATTATAAATTGAAGGAATAAGATGGAATTCAAAATTGAGTTATAAGGAATGTAGTCGTGGTTGTGAACCGATTTCGCCCATTTTGTCTGTGTTATCAGGGTGTCAAGAAAATATTATATACCAAATTTGATTTGAATCGGTCAAGTAGTTCCTGAAATATGGTTTTTGACCCATAAGTGGGCTATGCCACGCCCATTTTCCATTTTGTAAAAAAATCTGTAAAATTTAGTGTTTCTGACGTACATCGTTAGTAAGTTAACCTACTTTTAGTAATTTTCAACCTAACATTGTATGGGAGCTGGGCGTGGTTATTATCCGATTTCGACTATTTTCATGGTGTATGCTGGGATACGTAGGAGAACCGACTGCAGAAAGTTTGGTTTACAAAGCTTCATTGGTTTGCGAGATATATACAAATAACCGATTTGGGGCGGGGCCATGCCCACTTTCCCAAAAAAAAATTACATTACAAACAATCGTTATGTGAAAAAAACTATAATACTCTCTTACCAACTTTTGTTGCGAGAGTATAATAATAATCTTATAAGCATATATTTCATAACTTCTTTTAAAGCTTCAAAGAAAGTCAATCTGTGTTCAGCTCTTTTGGTAGCAAACATCAAAAGAGTTTACTCATAGACCGCATACTAAACTCACCTACCTAAAGCTTTCTTCATCCATTGCTTTACAATATATACTCTTCTCTTCACTTTTCATCATCTCCCACACACTTTAATCGTCTCCTAGTCTGTTACTTTTTATTTTTCCATTTTCCCAACGATTCGTTTATGCTTGCTCCGCTTCATGGCATCGGCGACAAAATCGCTGGGATTAACTTGTCTACTGCTGCGTATCATAGCATAAACACAGCATGGATTTTCTTGGTATAGTTCGTGTTTGTCTCTGTGCGTTGAGGTCTCAACTTCAGCGACTGCAGGGACTCTAACCTTCTTGCCAGCCGTAATTGACTTCTTTCCTTTCAGCAAATAGCTGTACGCACTTGATTGAATGGGTGTGCTTTTAAATTGAGTGTTACTGCTCAGCGAGTCGCTGTTGACTTTTATGCGTTGTGCTCGCTTTTGTCACTCAAAGATGCTGGTGCGTTCATTATATGAAAGGTGTATGCTAATTTGCTCTGGTTGAGGCATTATATGTATGTTGTATTTTTTTGTTTAATTTAGAGGGGAGAGGAGGTAGTGTAGTGTTGTTTAGAAAAGCAAATGAGACTAACCTCTGCTTGAGTGATGCTAGGAGTTCGAAGATGAGCAAACTAACGATGTCAGGTATGATATCGGATCTGGATTTTTTTCCTATAACCACTCCCTTGCCATCTTAGTTTCTGTACTCATCCCATTTTTTTAAATCTCGTTGAAGCTCACTCCACTATTAAAAACGCACTAGATGAAAGTATAACCTATCATCATACGTTTGCGTACATTTTTACATAAAAAAAAGAAATATCGCATGCGAAATCATTGATGGCGTAACTTTTCGCGTCCCTTTTGACTTTCACAGCAAATTTGAAAAAAAGTGTCATTGCCCACTTTTTTCCGCGAAAGCAGATTGCTTACGCACCAGCACCTTGAACAAGCAACCACAGCGATATACAAACTACCATATACTTACAACAACAACACTAATTTTTTGCACCGCTAATTTCTTTCTTTTTTCTGTGGTTTCCTTTTCTTCCCGCAGGAGTCACACATTCATTTGGTGAAATTGACACGACTGTTGCGCCTGGCACGTTTGCTACAAAAAATGGATCGATACTCACAGTACACCGCCATGATACTGACACTGTTGATGTTATGCTTCTCGCTGGTGGCGCATTGGTTGGCCTGCATCTGGTATGTCATTGCCGAAAAGGAGTACATGATGAATGATAGCGGCTGGGATATAGGTGAGTTTCATATGTGTCTGTGTGTGTGGGTGTTTGTGTGTTTGTGTGCCCGCATGTGCAGCACTTACATGTAATGTGTACGCGTTACCGCAAATGTGTTGCATTTCATGCGCTTTGCTTTCGCATGAAAATTACTCATACGCAGTGTATGACCAACCGACGGAGTGGCAAATTGGTGTACCACAACATGTGCTTTCGTGTAAATACGGTGTTACACGTGTAAATGTGTGGTGGTGTGGTGAACATGTTTTACACATGAGCTGCGATTAATTTTGTACAAGCGCGACAACCTATGTGCAACTATATTACATATATGTATATAGCAGTTTTGGTAATAATCTTGCTCAGTTTGCTGGAAAAATCCACATTTCATTAGCGAATTCGCTGGAATTTCTACGCTCTCGGTGTTTTTGAAGAATATTACAAAATACACATGAAATTTTGTTGTGAATTTAAACTCTTATTATGTACTGCATGCTCTGTTGTTTAATGCCCTGCCAGCATGGCGTTGACACCAAAAATTCTTTATATAAAATATATTTTACGGGAGTGCTTGATTATGAGTTACGAGGAACTATGTTGACTTGTTCTTGGTCGTCTTCAAAGGCGTTCGTTTAGAAACTCAAAAAACATAATAATTTTGAACCCGCATTTTAAACATGTTCTCTCTCTGTTAGACTTCAATTCTCCTCTTTCTGCTGTAGAAAATGATTTTGGAGTCAACAAATGTTACAAGGACATCTTTTCCAGCTGTTCCTCAATATTGTTCATGTAAACTTTTTCTGTTGGAGTTGCAGTTCGAGTAAGGCAAACGAGCCTTATCGCAAATTTCACTGTTCTAGGATATGCGGCATCACTTATCATCTTCACTGCCAGCTGCTTTAGGTGTTTTGGCAAGCTCTTCAAAACTTCTAAGTCACATACTATACATTGTAAGCTACACTCACCTTCATACAAAATACACTCACGCTTGTTGTTGTTGCACACTCGAATAGCTAATGCTAGTTAGTGTAGCTAAATTTGTGGCGCTTGCGACAAATTTCAACATCAAAACTTCAACAAGCTTCGCCACATTTTCCAACCGAAGTAATTAAAAGTCCATCTCGCACAGCTCGAATTGACTTTGCTTCCGTGACAAATTGTAAATGACGAGATGAACTAATAACGTGGCTGCCAAGCCTAACTGCCTAGAGTGAAACACATACTTGTATAAACATTTTTGGGCTGCATTGGCTTGCCACCTCAAAAGTGATAAGCTGTTTAGCAACTAATTAAAATCAAATTGTATATTTTCGGTAAGGCCTTGCCAACGACATGACTTAAATCTTTTAGGCAAATAAGCTATTTCTCTCAAACACACACAAACTAGCACACATTTATATACATATGTATGAGCTTATAGCTCAGCCTCTTGTTTTTGTTTCCATGGCATTGTATAATAAAGTTGTTGTATTGCTAAGCAATAGATTGATGGCGTAAAATGAGAATTGCTTCCTGACCATGACCGCAAGTGGTATGGAGAGCAAACTTGTCAATTGGCTAGGCATGGAAATACGTAGGCAATTTGTTTTTGTTGGATATTGTGAGGATATTCGAGATTTTCCATTTGGCCAACACTGATTGTCTCGTTTGTCATGTGGTTTGAGTTTCAAAACATTTCATTGGTTAACAATCCTCGGAGATGCAGATGGGCGATTGCTTGTTTGGAGTGGTCGGTCGTTTAATTGTTAGTGGTGTGCCAGATACAAAGATTTTTGGTCTAAAATAGTAGTTAATTCACATATCATGCTACTTTATAACAAGATTTAAAAATGAATTTTTTTTATGTGAATATTTTGGCAAATTCCTTTCAAGATTTTGCAAATTTTATTCCAAGAAGTTGATCTGCCACCTTTAACATTGGAAAATATTATTCTTGCTTGTGTCTTAACACTAAACCTACCGAGTTTTTAAAGTAAAAATAAAGTAATATTTAATCATTATTTTTCAAAGTCGCAAAAGCGGTCATTTGATTATTTTATTTTATTTTATTTTATTTTACTATATTTTATTTTATTTGGTTGAAATTATTTTTTTAATATAATTTAATTTTTTTTAATTTAATTTAATTTAAATTTATTTAATTTTATTTTTATTTTTTATTTTTTATTTTATTGAACTTAATTTTTTAATTGAATTTAATTTATTTTTTTATCTTATTTTATTTTATTTTATTTTACTATATTTTATTTTATTTGATTGAAATTATTTTTTTAATCTAATTTAATTTATTTTAATTTAATTTAATTTAAATTTATTTTATTTTATTTTTATTTTTTATTTTATTGAACTTAATTTTTTAATTTAATTTAATTTTTTTTTTATATTTATTTTATGTTATTTTATTTTATTTTTATTTTTTATTTTATTGAACTTAATTTTTTAATTGAATTTAATTTATTTTTTTATCTTATTTTATTTTATTTTATTTTGTTTTACTATATTTTATTTTATTTGATTGAAATTATTTTTTTAATCTAATTTAATTTATTTTAATTTAATTTAATTTAAATTTATTTTATTTTATTTTTATTTTTTATTTTTTATTTTATTGAACTTAATTTTTTAATTTAATTTAATTTATTTTTTTATTTTTATTTTGTTTTATTTTATTATATTTTATTTTATTTTATTTTATTTTATTTTATTTTATTTTTATTTTTATTTTTTATTTTATTGAACTTAATTTTTTAATTGAATTTAATTTATTTTTTTATTTTATTTTATTTTATTTTTATTTTTTATTTTATTGAACTTAAGTTTTTAATTTAATTTAATTTATTTTTTTATTTTTATTTTATTTTTATTTTATTTTATTTTATTTTATTTTATTTTATTTTATCAAGACAAAAATTCATCTCTCCTTTTCTCCACTTATTCTCTCAGTTGTTCTCTTCTCATCTTTCCTTAATCTCTTAATAGAATTGCGTTAATCTTATAAAGAACATATTTTCTAGTTTCTTGGAACCTCTTTCACACATTATAATCCACTGAAAATTAGTGCGAACTTTCAACCCACACATATCCACATATCACTCTCTAATGGTTCCATTATTTATTTACTCCTACATACTGAGATATGTTTATGCAAGTAGATTCTCCACAGAATTGCCAGGAAATGTAAACTTATAAGCAATTTCCTTATGCCCTCAATCAGTTCCGCTTGTTGGCGAAAGGCATTGCAGCAAAAACTATTGCAGAGAGACTTGTGTTAGACACACATACAACATACACAAATATACCGTCATATATCCAGACTGAGCGCACAGTTGCAGACGCACACATTTATTACCGTTGACACACACACATCCATAATCCATTCGCCTTCGCTCCGGCGCACATTTGCTACTTCGCTTGTTTGTTTGCTGACATTGAGCTGTTGCTTTGCGTTGATCCGCTGACGAAGCTGTTTCCTTGTTTTGCTCTTTCGTTTTTCACCTCCTTTCCCCAATGCTCTCTGTCTGTGCTGTGCTTCTACAGAATCAACAGCATGTATGCGAGTGTGTGCATGTTTACGCAGTTTATTTTTCTAAGTCCGACATTGTTGACATTTGATGTTTTGTCGTTTTTGCTTTTGTTTTTGTGTTTGCGTGTGTGCGTTTCCATTTACTGTGTACTCCTTCATTGGATTATTTGTCGCTGTTTAGCTTTGCTTGGTAAAGGCTGTCTTTCTTGCTTAATCATTCAATTGTTATGGCTCACAAACAGTATACTCTGTGTGAATGTGTGTGTGATGTATTTCTTATCCTAGTGTTTTTGAAATGTGTTTTCGGCGTGTGTCAGCAGTTTCTTTATATATATATATGTGTATGTTTCTGTGACAGCCGCTGGAAAGGTCAATAGGTCAATCCAATTAGGCGTAGGAAATTTATTGAAGTGTCAATTTTGATTTATTAAGTGTAAGTAGTCACGTCAATAAGCATTAAGCACAATTGCTTGAGAGAGCTGTGAAAGATTCTTTTTTGGTGAGCTAATTCCTTCGATTGAGTGATTGGCAAATTCTTCGCTGGGTGTTAATATAATTTTATATGAGCTTAAGTAAGCTAATTTTTGGTTAGAACTCTAGAAAAATAAATTCTAAACTCCCGAAAACTCGGAATACTTAGTAAATAAATTAACTCCCTGAGAAACTTGTATGATGAATTTTTTTCCTGCTTTTAGGTTGGATGCACGCTTTGTCGGAGCGCTTGAAAATACCCATCACGAATATCACCAACGCTGAGGCCTATTCAACAGCGCTGTATTTCACTTTCACCAGCCTGACATCGGTGGGGTTCGGCAATGTGTCCGCGAATACGACGGCCGAGAAGGTCTTCTCCATCATCATGATGCTAATTGGAGGTAAGAAAGCGTAAGAACTTAGCCTTATCTTTTGCCTTTCATAAGCTTAAACTCGTGTATTTTCATATGGATTTGAAAAGTAATTAACCAGAATTGGTATACATTTTTTAATAACTTCTCTTTTTTCTTTCATTCTTTAAACAATTTTCTACGTTCTTCTGCCACGTTTTGCCCGCGCGTCTGACAGCATTAATGCACGCCGTCGTGTTCGGTAATGTGACGGCGATAATCCAGCGCATGTATTCACGGCGCTCATTGTACGAGAGCAAATGGCGTGACTTAAAGGATTTTATAGCGCTGCATCAGGTGAGTCTTACTGCGTGATTTTCATGTGAAATATTTATGTGTGTGCGTGTTACTTGTGTGTTTGTATGGGTGGTATGTGAATATTTATGTACATTTACGCTGAAAATTATGAAATTCTGTTGGTGCACGTAACTATATTACATAATATGTAAATTTACTCTTAAGACTTTACAACAGAAAATTCACCTGTTACTTTCATTTTCGGCGAAAAGAGCTTAGTGCAGCGTCATATATACAATATAATGTCTTCAACAGTCTTGCTGATAACAACTTCTTATGTAATGAAGAAAACAGTAACAATAAGATTGTAATTCTGTTAAAAAATATGAGGTTTATATAGCAAATATAACAACAAAAGTCGCAGAATGAACTTGAAATAAACTATTCAAACAATGCGTACAAAAAGTTTTCAAACAGCTATTGAAGCATTAATTTCGCCAAGAACTAATTCTATGGAAATAAAAAGAAATAAAATTACTTCTTACCAAATATTTTCTAGCTTATGCTACGACCTTGTCAATATTACAGTCATATTTGTCACAGTTTCTAATATGTGAACAGAAATTTCTTTTAATGTTTAATGGTTTTGACGGAGAATACGGAGAACTGTGCATTACAGTTGTGTTGAAATTCAAGGAATACGCTTTAAAACACTTTTTCACTACAATATTTTCTTTGCTAATGGTATGTCAAATTCAATGACAATTGTGGTAAAAAAATGGCAACACTTTTCGAGCAAAATTGGCCAACTTTAGACTATTTTAGACTATCAATTAGCGTTTGCTCATTTTATGAACTTTTTCCGCTGCAGTGAAAATTATATGTCATCGAAATTATTTTATTGTCAAATTTGTGTCATTGAATTTGAAAGATTTTATTTATTTTTTCTTATTGCTGAAGAGATTTGAGAATTATCATTCCTTATCAAATATTGGAGGAATTTATCGTTCGAATATGTGCATTGTCTGTTGTTATACTATCGCAACAAAGATGCTAAGAGAGTATTATATTTTTGTTCACATAACGGTTGTTTGTAACACCCAAAACTAAACGAGTTAGATATAGGGTTATATATACCAAAGTGATCGACGAGGCGAGTCAAAATCCGAATGTCTGTCTGTCCGTTCGTCTGTGCAAGCTGTAACTTGAGTAAAAATTAAGATATCTTAATGAAACCTGGCACACTTAGTTCTTGACACCATAGGAAGGTTGCTTTTGAAGATGGGCAAAGTGGGACCACTGCCACGCCCACAAAATGGCGAAAACCGAAAACACATAGAGAGCTATTACTAAGCCATAAATAAAGCTATGGAAATAAAATTTGGTGCAACCAAACTTTCTGCAGTTGCCACGCCCACCTCCCATACAAAGGTTAGGTTGAGAATTACAAAAAGTGCGTTAACTCACTAACGAAAAATGGGCGTGGCATCGCCCACTTATGGGTTAAAGTCCATATCTCTCATACTCCTATCAGGAACTACTCGACAGATTTCAATGAAATTCGGTATACAATATTTTCTTGACACCCTGATGCCACGTGTGGAAAATGGATGAAATTGGTTCACAACTACGACAACTTCACATATAACTCAATTTTGATTTCCATCTGATTCCTTCACTTTATAAGATATACATAAGGAACCAATGAAGATAGCGAAATAAAAGTTTACACAAATAGTACATATCATCTCTGGCTTCACTTGAGAAAAAATTGTCGAAAACGGACTATAACTTTTCAAGGCCCCGGATATCGAATATGAAAAACTCAGTGCCTTATGGTTTATTATTATTTTTCACCGAAAATATCGGTAAATCTCTGAGATATCTTAATTTAATTCAGAGGAAATCTTTTTCTTCTAATAGTGTGTCTCTGTATCAGATATGGTTAAAATCGGGTCATAACTTCCCCTAGCTCTCATATAGCTTATTATAGGATTTTCAAAAATATGATGTGTTTAATAGCTTATAAATCGGGTAATATATGAAATATCTTAGCCAAATTAAATGAGCATATAATCTTAGATATAAAGTATGTTGGTGATGAAAATGGGTGAAATCGGCTCAGGAATTACCTCAGCCTATATAGCATATATAATGATTTTCGTTTTTCTATTGGACTTTGTACTGAATATATGGGTCAAATTGGCATAAATTGCGAGAGTATAAAACGTACGGTTGCAACCGAACTTAGCATTTCCTTACTTGTTTTTTAATTACATTGAAACTATGTGAAAGAACAACTTTGGCCAAAATTATAACGGTTCTTCTAGTCTTCGTTTACCAAAGAGTTTACTTTGGTGCAGTCTCTGAACATGGTCTAAGGCTTTTTCGAAACTTTTCAAAATGAGTTAAGTCTTTTTAAGTAGGTCTCTTTTTGAAAAATGAGAGATTTTGAATTTACGATTCTTTATATTTTCATCCAAAGTCTATTCCCAGAATTTACAAACATTTTTCAAATATTTGACTCAAAATGAAAATGTTCATACGAGTCTCATACTCTCAACATTTAAGCCAGCTCAAACAAATTTCGAGCAAAGCATCATTGGAATTTATAAATAAATAGGGTTACCATAACATACACATTTCCACGTATTTGTGAACCGTTGCGAAATATGTTATGCGAAAGTTTCGAAACAAAATAGCGGTAAATTGCGCTAAATGCAGTTCTGCATAAATGAGAATGCAACTGTTGTTGTTTTTGTTGTTAATACCGCAGTCATGATGCGTATTTGTTGTTATTGTTGTTTGTATTTATTGCTGGCATGCTCGTGGTCGAGGACAATAATTACAGCGGCTTAAAAAAAACAGTTCACCCCGGAATGATAGCGGCGCGTGTTGAATGCGCTATAGATTTTTACATTAGGGTGGAACGAAGGACACCAAATGAGAAATTTATTTCTACAGATTATTAAAAATCCGAGTTGATTTACGGATGATTAAATTTCAAGACCCGAATTTTTATTTAAAGCTAATTTTGATTTATTTATTTATAAATGAGGACTTATGGTGCTCAGATACATTAAGGTGATTCTTAAAAAAAAAAGTTGAATAATTGTCGAGTCTCAACCTTTCAATCGTTTACACATTCCGGTCCGAACTGCGTTGCACCTGTTTGCAAAATTTCCTCTTTCCTCTTAAGGATCACCCTTATATGCTCATAAATGTACATATAGATCACTGTGCTTCATTGTTAACTGTGTCAGCGCGTTGAAAACGCTTGACGTTGTTATTGTTTTTATTGCTGTTTGACTTTTTTTTACACACGTCTATCGATAATCGAAATAAAATTAAATTGCTTATCGATGCAAGGATGCAATGGCAAAGCCAGAGGGGCCAACAACAAGGCAGCACCATGACAGTATGAGCGCTGTTATGTGGATAGTCAGGCGAGAGAAAATATTTATGTGTACTCATGTATACGCGTACACGCTTGCCTAGACAACTAGGTAAGCTTGGCATAACGTAGTATATGCGCTCGGTTGCCCAACGCCAGTGACCCATATGAACGTTAACTCACTTAACTGGCAGTCTGCTGCTCGAACGTGTGATATTCACCGTTGTTGCCATCGCCACGAGTACCCTGCCACGGAGCAGCAGTTTATCAAGTAACGAACCAGCGAGCGCACCTATCAGCCGCACCAATTTGCTTTTATTGCTGCATAGCGCAGGTCGTCGTGGCAGGCAAAAACACAGTTTAACGTTAGTAACGATACATATGGGTCCTGTGTCCTTATACACGTGTATATATACAGACATAAAATAACAAGCAATGATGTGGAAATTGCGAAGTGCCACCTGAAGGACATCATATGAGCACTGCGAGGAGATAAGAGTGTATCTAGTCAACAACAGCTGGTGTCAGCTACTCTCAAACAAAGTTAGTTGGCGCTGTGCGATAACGGTACAATGTTTTGATATACGGATATCTACTTGAAGCACTTAATTCGGATACTAAAGTGAGCATATTTGCAACCGTAAACCAAATTTGGTTGTTAGAATTAATTGAGTGTTTGGAAAAAATCACTTTTATGGCTCTTGAGAATCACATACATAAAATTTACTCTGCTTTATTCCCAATCAGCTGGCATTGTGACAAATAATACTTTCTAAACCCCTGTGGGGCCACACTCAGACAACTTGTGACCTCAGTCAATGTTTATATTTATTGTCATTGGTAATTGTAGAAGCTAATGCAGAAATGATTAGATCCATCACGCAGCGAAACTTTGTAGTTGTGAGTGCGCCAATTGTCGATGGCACGTGTGTCACGCCTCTGAGGTTAAGAATTCAACAAAAGCGAACTTAATCATTTACAAAGTATGCGGCGCGTGCAGTGTTTTTGATGCGCTGCGCTTACAAGCTTACACACTGCCACGTGCAACCAAGTTGCATGTTTGCTGTCAATTCGAGAACCGGTTGGGTGTAATTTTCTATTCACAGCTGCGATTGTTGCTGGAAGGGGATACGAAAGGAATATTTTTAATATTAGAATTTCAAGTCAGTATCTGGTTCTGGTTAAATAGCAGGTGTTTATTGAATTATGAATTTCGAGTTTAAAATAATAATGATTATGATGCGAGGAAAAATTATTTTCGGAGTATTCCAGTCCTTCCACCCATTCATCCATCAGACTATCCTTTCGTCCGTCCGTCAATTTATTTCTAACTATTCGACCGTGCATCACTCCATCAGTCCGTTCTTTTTTCTGCTCGTCTTTTCATCTGACCTTTCGTTGGTTCATCTTCCATTAGTCCATCCGTCAGACCAACTGACCATATGTTCATCTATACATGGATCCATCTGTTCTTCGATCGATCTCCATCTATCATATTCGTTTATCAGTCTCTTTATCCCCCGGTCCATTAATCTGTCCATCCGTCCATCAATCTCAAATGGACGCATTTAGTTTTCTGTGTTCTGTTTATCTTTTCATTTGCACATCTGTCCGTCCATCTGTTTATCTATTGATTTGTCCAGCCGTCGATTTATCCATGGGTTTATCTGTTCTTCAGTCAACATGATAATCCGACTTTTTATCCATCTGTCCATTCGTAGTCTTCTGTCCATCCGACCGTCCTCTGTCCATCTATCTTTTCTTCTGTGTGCCCGACCATCCTTTCTTTTGTTCTTTTTTTCGTTTTTTCATAGGCCCGGCCTTCCGTGATCTATCCATCTATCCGAATCGCATCAACTGTTCATCGACGATCTTTCCATGGGCCCATCTGATCTTCGAACATCCTTTCCATTTGCCCTTGTATCTATCTGTCCATCCGTAGTCTTCTGTCCATTCATCTTTCTGTCTCTGCGTCCATCTGTCTATTGCTTGAGTAAAAATTAGAATACCATGATAAAGCTGGGTAGAATTATTCCTTGGCACGCTAAGGTAATTTGCGTCGCAGAGTCAGGCTACCAAAAAACGAGGTCACCAGGAAAAGGCTTTGAGAAATCTGAATCGAACCATTGGATACTATCTTCATAGACTTCGGCTAGAAATATATCTAATAATTCGGTTAATCAGCAAGCCATTAAAGATATCAGCTCTGAAACTCGACTTTGAAAAACGGAAAGCTATATTTATAAAGAAAATTTATTACAGCGCCATCTAATGACTGTTTATGAGTAATTCGGTCGTTTATTATATTTATAGTATATGCATCTATAAGAACAACTGAAGCATTTATTCGATTTAAGAAGTCTTGTAGTAATTTTTATATTTAATTTTTACATATTCCCACAAATAAATAAAGTTTTCCATCTATATTTTCATGTCTTTCGCAAATAACGCACGTGTTAACGACGAAATTTCATCACTCACTCCTTGATGCGCACACTCCTAGATGCCCAAAGAACTGAAACAAAGGATTGAAGATTACTTTCAGACATCGTGGTCGCTCAACCATGGCATTGATATTTATGAGGTAAGCACCACCCACCATTTAGAGTAAGCATAACTCAACTATTTTACAGCCTATTCACAATGCTAATTTACACAAACACACAAAGAAAAGATAACAGAAGTGTTAGCGCCGTGTCTAATGCTAAAATATTTACGGCAGACAGCCACAAAAGTGCCAACACAAATGGTGGCCACTAGACACACATCAACACACACAAACAAACGCATTTCTACAGACAAAAAGTGCATATTGTCTGCGGTTCAAGCGCGGCGTAAAGTTAACGCGGCCAACCGTAGCATACTTTTAGTGAACTCTCTGCACGCAAGGCTCACTGAGCTGTAACGGGTGGTGCGAAAACACATTTTTTGCATCAATTTCTTCTGCTACTCTTTTGTTGTTGCTACATTTTAATACTTCTCTCTGCTGTGGCTTAGTTTTTCTGCGCGCCTAAAAGTAGGCAGCGTAATCCTTACACCGAACCTTTTCTACTCTGTATGTGTGCGTGTGCGTGTGCGCGTGCGGTCGAGTTTGCTGACATTTGCATAAAGTGCAAATGATGCGGGTTGCTGCTGTATTTAAATATATAATATTTTAGTTTTGAGTGTCTGACAGCGGCTATGTTGCGCTATGCCATGTCTAACGTAGGAATTTAATGTGTCACTAGCCGCTTTTGGCAGCAGGCGAGAATGTCGGGTTTCGTTACACTTGCCAGTTGTAAATGATTGCTCATGCTTGCTGCTTACTTTTTGCACAGTCACTTGCTTTACGCTACAAAAGAGTTATGATTTATGGTGGAAATTCGGTTGAAAAAGGTCGTTTACATCATAAATTTGCCGCATGCGATATAAATTTCAGCACACAAATTTTTTTTGGGAAGCTTTAAGTGTATGCAACTGGAAAGTAGTTTTTCTTTAAATTTAGTCACTTGTTGTCATGAGGTAAAGGAGAAGTTTCAAATTTTCGTTATTTTGAGTGTCCTGGGCATTACGAAGTACTAAGGTATTTTATGAAAGTAATTCCGAAAAATCTATTATCTGACATGTTTAGAATTTGAGTTATTCTGCAAAAAGTTAATAAGTTCAGTAGAAAATGGAATAATAGTTCAATGTAACCATCTACTATTGTTTGGAAGTGTGCACACCACTAGAAGCGTTGCCCCTCTGTTGATATAACATCATTACCAGAGTATTTTTCTCAGCAATTTCATAAATAAATTAAACGAGTTTAACAAAATCACTTTAAGAATTGAGTCTAGAGTACAATTATGCTCAATTTTCTGAGTATATTTCGAAAACTTTTTAACTCTCTAAATGTCAAAGGTTTAGGACTTTTCGACCCTTTTTTATGGTAGAAGAAGTGTTCAAGACATATATTTGAATATTTTACAATTTTTAAAATTTCAAAGATGTCTAAACTAAAGGTTGATTGTGATTACTATGAGTAAGTACTCAAAGTTGTGATTTCTTAATTTAGTTGATTTGAACGGCAAAACTAAAGACATTTCAACTCAGACGACTTTTCAGCCCTTAAATGCTAACCTGCGGTCCACTGCAGTTCTCGGTTATATACTTATAATTGGGTATTATCTTCTTTAGCAAATCCAAAGGAGGATTTTAGCTTAGAAAAGAAGAGAGAAGAAAAATAGAGTCTTAACTCTAAACCGAAACAGTGTTATACTCGTATATATACTTAGAATATGGTCTGTAATTGCCTAAGTGCGAAGAGCATCAACTGAGTTCAGTAATATGTTCTTTTTTTTTCTAAAACAAAATATTATGGACGTTGAAAATTATCTGAATCTATACATGTGAGTCTGACGTGTCAAGTGAAATAGAATACCCGGCTGAAAAATAGTAATCTAATAGTTAATTGAAGCAAAGCCTTCGAGGGTGTATTTTCTCCAAATAAATTGATTGTTTTATAAAGAGTTCCTGAGGTAGTTTTTGTGTTATGGATATTCGATTATTGTTTTTGGTTTCAGTATAAATAGATATTCCTCAGTACATGGCCAATGATCATTTCAGTTTGACTTTAAATTAAATATATAGAAATAAGTAGCCTAATGAAGCTGAACCTCTGTGGTGTTCTGGTGCTAGTATAAGTTGTTTTATAAATAATATTTATATTCTTTAAAAAATATTGTCATTAATATGCTTCTAACACTTGTGAGCGCTTCCCATTGTCCTATATGTGCCACAGTGTTATTCTACTGAATAAGTTCTCAAACCTCTAACCACATTTATTAAAAGCAATGTATATTTTAAGGCGCTTAACATAATAATATTACAATAAATACAAACACATTCAGTTCAACTTAATACCACACACTCAAAAAAGTATTTATATACATACAATATATTTTCTGCAAGCTAACCAAGTACAAAGTGAAAAAGGTCAACAATCGTCTCCAATACTACGTTGCGCCTTAGTTGACAAACTATGGCAACCAATTTGGGGATATGCCACTCGAGTTCAACAATAAATTAATTTAGTTGTAAAAAGCATGGGACCATTTCACGCCCCATAACCACTATAAGCATACCCATCTGCCGACGTTCTCAAGCAACAATAACATTTCCCTATGGAAATTTTCGTCACTTGTGCTCCGACTTCCTTTTTAGCGATTGTGGAAAATGTAAATGATTTTTGTAGTCTGCCTTATTAGTAGTGATTGTACTCGACAAGTACATACTCATTATACTGACACACATATGCAGACACACACACACACACACATATGAGCGTACAGCTACTTATTGCGGTAAATGTATGTTAATATATACAATTTGTGCCAGTTATTATGTAAGCAACAGGCGACGGAAATTACCAAGTTTGGTTTGCGTAAAAATATACAAATCTCTGATGTTTAGTGTGTGTATGTGTAAAAGCAATATTTTCCAGCAAATTAACTGGGTCATTGGTTGTTGATTCAAGTAACCTTTACCACGAACGATAGCGAACTTTGTATAGGAAATAGTAGCTATGCATGTGTCTGTTTTCCGATGGTGAAGATAAAATGTTATTGTACATTTGTTATTTTTACTTTTCAAAGTTCGTAGAAGCACTGTCTCGTTTGTGTTTGGTTACGGAGAAAAAGTTGGACATATATTTAGTGCAACTAGTGGGAGTTGCGAGCTATTTTTAGCTACTAAAGTAACCGATTTTTTATGGTTTTCGTTTTTTTCTCGGTTGTTTAACATATTTTATGGTTTGTTTATGTTTTTTCGGTATAAAAAGTTTGTGGAAAATATTGAAAAGTTTTTGTTGTTATTAAAAGCGTTTTTGTGTATTTTTATAAGCTCCTATTTTTAGTTGGTTTGAGAGCTTTGGCTTTTTGTCTAATGCAACAAGAAATAATTTAAAGGAATCACTCAGGGGTACACTTAATTTAACCTCTTGCTCCAAAAATTGTTTATTTTAATTTTACTAAATATTTCCCATATTTTTTATTATTTTGTGGCAACCCTTATCATATGTTTTTTACTTATTTCTTTACTTATATTTCATTTTATACAATTTTATTTTTACTTCAAGTTCTATAAATTTAATTCAGCAAAAACTATTTAACAAGGTGGCAGCCCTTAGTTTCATACTGAAATCATTATGTTTTAATTAAACCAAGTATTTCAGAAAATATTTTTTTTCCAAAAGGTGGCAACTCTAAAAAATATTTTCAACTCAAAATCTTACAACTTTAAAATCTTCAGTTTAATACGCGTTTACTATTATTTTCTTTTATATTATTTTTTCTGAAATTTTCAAACAGGTGGCAACATTAAAAAAAGTTATTTTCAATGTAAACAAAATGTGTGATAACGAAAGAATTATCGTACTTAGAACATTTTGAAGATATATAACAAAGCATTTCGAACATTTTATGCTTCATCAAATATTGTCTTCAAACAAATAACCTCACTTTGAGGCAATATTCAACATTTTTCCGAAATTCGAAATTCCACGCTAACAGTATTTCCAGTGATTGCCACTCAACACACAAAATGAAATTTCATAAGCTTAAATAATATTGCAGCAAGGTTTAGCTGTGGCATGCAATAACAGTTGACGGCTGCAATTGATTGCCATGGCGTATACGCAACAATTCGCTTCATATAAATATGTCGCTGGAAAATTTGATTTGCACTGCAGCGCATTTGTTGCCGCATCATTGTGACACAATGTACATATGCTATTAGCATTAAATCGGCGGCAATATCACAGCAACTATATTGGAAATTTTATTTCTTATATTAAATGCGTGCAAATATTTCTGCTGCAGATTGTTTGCCGCCTGCACGGAAGTGCTTTGCAAGTTCACTTTTCTTTGCACTGAAACGTTGAAACAATGTTGCTCTGTGATGGCTTAAAGCAATGAGTTTGCATTTGATTTGCTCCAACAAAGTAAAAGACAGCAAGGTGATGATATTCAGTACCTGAATCTCGACTACATAAGGATGAAATACACCAACACATATGCTTGCATCGCCACTGATGTGTGAACAATTTATATGATAGACGCGAAATTTGATTTTGTGATGAGATTCCATTTCGTCGCCGTTTGAAATCAACGAAGAACGCCTCCGCAATATGAAATATTATATTGCAAATTTACTGAGCCTTTGATTTCGCATTGCTATTTGATTTGCTGAAAAAATAAAAAAAGGATGTTCAAAAAATGAAAAAGGTTGCTTGGAGCATGAAGTTGAATGTACCAATGAGTGCGAATGTGATAGTCTAGACAAGCGTATGTAATCGAAAGCTAAATTAGCATTGACTCATTTCGAATTGCTCGGAGGTTATAATAAATGATTTAAAGTTGTAGACTTGCAATTGAAAATATTTTCGAAAAGGGTAGCCACTTGTTGAAGGAAATCTTAAAAAAAACTCAACTTTATTACAGTTGAACTTCCCTAACTCGAATCTCCATAATCCAGAAAAAATTTCGAGTTAGACAGACTTCCGACTTATGGAAGGTAATTTGTATGAAACTTGACTTCAATTGCCAATTCAAGAGTTCGAGTTATGGAGAACTTCGTGTTATATAAGTCCGAGTTATGGAAGCTCAACTGTATTTACGTTTAGGATGATCCACTTTTGGGTCATAGACCATATCTCATGATCTGCTCAACAAATTTCAACGAAATTTGGTACATAATATTTTCTAGATACTCTGATAAAGGGATACATATCGGTTCACAACCACGCCTACTTACCATATAACATAATATTGAATTCCAGCACGTTTGTTCCCTTGACAATATATAAATAAAGAACCAACGAAGATATCTGATTACAACTTAACACAAACACTCCTTTTGAGGTGTGGCATTAGTCAATAAAAATTAAATTGGACTATAACTTTACAAAGCCCGAGATATCGAACATAAAGACCTCAGTGGCAATTGATAATTTTTTATCGAAAATGTAGGTAAACCTTTCATATATTTGATAGAAATTCTGAGAAAATAATTTCTTTTTAATAATTTGCCTTTGTGCCATAAATAGGTAAAATCGGGTAATTATTTCTCATTGCTCTTATTTACCTAATATTAGGTTATTCAAACATCTCGTGGGCTTTATACCATATATATCGGTTAATAGCAAATTTAAGTGAGCATATAGTCTTGGATATAGTATAGTTTGGTGGTGAAAATGAGTGAAATCGGTCCAGAAATTACCCAGCCCTCGTATACTATAATATAACAAATTTCTTTATTCTAGTGTCCTTTTTGTCCAATATATTGTGTCTTATCTTAATAAAAGTATATAATTAAATTGCGGGGGTATAAAATAAATAGCTATGTAAAATTTGCGGTTTAAGCGATGTCTTTCAAGGAATTAGCGACTCTAGAAAAACAGCTCTAAACATGCGGCTGAATATTTCCAACAACTCGAATCAAGTGAAATGTTATTGTGGAAAAATAAAATATTTTAAATTATCTCACGCCCGCAATATGCCAACTAGAAAATGTCTACAGAAAAGCCGCAGCAAATTGCCCTCATTTCCCATAGTTAATCCACAAAAGCAATTTAAACAAATGGCTTTTGTGTTGTCAAGCAATGCGAGAGAGACAAGTTGTTTAGGGAAAACGCTTGTCAACAGACAAGAACAAAACTTGTTTATGTGACTACCAACATCAAGCAATTTGACAGTCAGTCAGTCAGTTGTGGTGACAAATGTGTTAAACAGCTCAGCTGGCTGAGGCAACAGTTGGGTTGCCATCAAAAGTTGTTGGTGTATTTTTGTAATTTTATGTGTGTGTTGACTTTAAATAAAACAGGTAATCATTGGCTTTGTGGCAATTTTCTATACATATTTATAAATTTATACATATTGAATGCGATATTTCTACATTCAACAAAAACAAAAAAACCTTAGGCATACACAGACGCAGCTAGCTTACACAATTTATTTACCAAACCTTATTTCTATTTACATCATCCATTTCGCAATTTCTCAATTTAATATATATATCTCTGTGTGTGTTTTTCAATAATTTCAGACGCTACGCGAATTTCCCGAGGAGCTGCGCGGCGACGTGTCCATGCATCTGCACCGTGAGATTCTACAATTGCCGATATTCGAAGCCGCTTCACAGGTAATATTTCGAAGAATCAATAATTTTTTTTGTTATCTCGCCATTTGCAAACAATTTCAATGGAAATTCCTCCGGCTTCGGCATCATTTTTGCTGCCTCCTAGCTTATTGCATGAGCGCTGTTTTGTGCTCAAGTGTAGGTGACATAAAGACGACGCGAGGCATTCTCGCTAAATGTTCACAGCACGCTGAGCTGTGCTGAGGCAGACAAAAAATAATAAACACATTGAAATATTTTGCGAAAATGCGTACAATTCGAGCACAAGCGAAACATGTGTAAGGCGTGAAAAGACGATGTTGTCGTTGCTTTCAAAAGGTTACTCTGTGTGTGTCGTAAGCGTTGGGCATAAATTTGTATATCTGGTTGACATATTTGTGCGCTTTTGCGTTGTGTAATTTATATCACTTGTTGTTTGGTGTTTATCGATGCTCGTGTTTACATTAGGCAGATATTTCAATTGAAATGCAGAAATTTGGCATACTTTAAAATTTTATTTATTTTTTTTTTGGGTTTATTAACATATGAGAATTTTGAATTTCAAACTTGATTGGGTGTATTAAAGCACTAATATTATGTCACTAGTAGAAAAGCCCTTAAAGTGATATTCAATATTATAATAAAAAGTAGGAGAAAGTGTAAATCAACAGTTGTACATTAAAGGAAGGCAATTCTCTTCGAAGAATGTCAGATTAATTTACCATTTTTACCATTTCCTTGATGCTTAGTTTTCCTAATACTTTTCTTCTTAAAGTGTAATCTAAAAAAGGAGATTTGAAAAAGCATTCCGCATAACTAAAGATTTGACCAACAAATATATTGTAAAGGCGTGAGACTTTACTAATATATAAAATGCTCCTAAATGTAGGCAACACTTCATTTATGGCGATTATTCTCTGCGTACATTTTCGTACAGTAGTGGAGGGTGAGCGCACATTCAAGAAATAGAAGCATATAAGCTCAAAATGCTTCTATTTCTCTTCTATAAGGGGAAGAATACGGATTTATATGGATTCCTGAGTTGTTTTTTAATGTCGCGGACCTTAGAACCAAATAACCAAATACCCTTAGGTAACGTTAAGAATAACCTATAATAGGAATTTGTATGATGATTCCACCGGAAAGTGTTTGAGGGATGGAAAAGAAGATAAGGAAGGAGAAAAATTAGTGAAGTTAATGAAATAAAAATAAAAAGTTTGTTTCCTCCGCGTGCTGTTTTTTTTTAGGAAGAGCGTGGAAGATTAAATCCATTTATTTTAGTTCAATATAAGCTGAGCACTTCAGCGCACCTTAGAACTCCGCGCCTAAAATAATTTGTTATTAATGCCATTGACCCAAGTAGAATGCGTTAAACCTTTATTTTTGTAATTTTTAGAGAATATTTCTAGAGTTAAATTATTTGCCAGTACTTCTACATATGTGGCTTTAAACATAAACCACATTTCTTTTCTCCATAATTCAACTAAAAACTCAATCTCAAGAATATTTTTTTCAACCACTTATGGTTGTAAACGCTTACCAACGTCCACAAAGAGCAAAACCCCTAAACTCTTTACTATATATTATTAAACGTGTACATTTGTTGTTGTTTGTATGTAATAGACGAAAACCCTTAAACAAGGACGAGTGCATTACTCTCTATGATTGTTTTCAAAAAAATTAAAGAAATGAAATGTACAAGGCAAAAAATACAACAAAAAAACAAAAACATTAAGAGTATAAAAGTATGAAAAGCCAACAGCAACAAAAGCCATGTTGAAGATATACCGACTCTTACAAGTGCAAAAGTGCTTGCGAAACGGATTGCTAAGTGCTGGATACTTTGTAGCGTAAAAAGTCATATGCCAACAAAAGAAACAGGTGGACGGGTAGACGAACGGCAAGGCGCAACAACAATTCAAGCGCGTAATTTGCGTGCGAAAGCTAGCAAAAGCAAAAGGTTAGCAACAGTTAAGGATCACTCGAAGTGCACACAGTAAATGCGTGAACTAAATATAATAAATGTGACAACTTGAGCGATTGCTGGGCAAGGCGAGAGGAGTGGATAATGCGTGAGCGGGCGAAATAGTTTTGTGAACAAATTTAAAGTGAAAAGTTGAGTTTTGACTGACATGCAAAATGTATTTTTCATAATAATGGTGAATGTGTTGTTGTTGTTGTTGTGAAATACTGTTGAAATTATGAAATTCACATGCAACACATGTGGCAAGTAGTGGAATATGGGTTGGGTGTCGTAAATTCCGGTGCTTGTTAAATTATTATTAATTTACTGTTATGGGATGGGATATGTGCCATGGCTGCTCGGTGTTCCAATCTTGGAAAGGTCAAAAAGGTTATGTTTTTTTTTTTATCAAAATCATGAAGTTGTTGTGTGCTGTTTGTTGGGAACTCACTTGGGAGCATAATTGGAACCAGGTCTCGCGGACTTTACCGTCCAACTATTACAATAACTTTACAAATTTTCAGGTGTTTTTCTTCTTGACGGATCCCTTGCCTTGACTACTAACTTAAGTACATTACTCTTCTCTAGAGTATGGAACACTCTTCTTGGTTCAACGACATGAGATGTTAAGCGCTTTTTCAATAACCTGAGACTTAATATGTACACTCTACCATGTTATGATACATTTTCTTAATTTTTAAAAAGTATTATTGAATTCATATTCAATTAACAGATTCTTATTTTTTTTTCATTTAAAGGGTTGCCGAAAACTTCTCTCACTACACATCAAGACCAATTTTTGTGCACCCGGTGAATTTTTGATACACAAAGGTGATGCGCTGAACTATATCTACTATCTTTGCAATGGTTCCATGGAGGTCATCAAGGACGATATGGTGGTGGCCATATTGGGTGAGTAGCAAAACAGCAAAAAACTAATGCGAAATATCATATTGATTATAAAAGGTTAAGTTATCATAGAAAATGTAACTGTCAATAACAGTGTAAATGTAAAAGCAAAATCAAATATTTCATTTGATACTTCCATTAATATACTTTTTTGCCTTTTCATTTCTATTTGCTTGGGCTTTGTTCATTATCTGTCAATTGAAAAAATATTAATCTACACATAAAATATCCTTTGTTTATACTTTTTCACGCCGCAGGCAAAGGTGATTTGGTTGGTTCTGACATTAATGTGCATTTGGTGGCCACATCCAATGGCCAAATGACAGCGACCACCAACAGTGCTGGGCAGGATGCGGTGGTGCGCAGCAGCAGCGATGTGAAGGTGAGTGAAATTAACAGTTAATAAATGATAATGTGGGTTTGAATTTATTTTTTATGCTGCAGAGTTATGCATTTAATTTGTTTTTGTTGGGGGTTTAAAAAATTCTTTTGTACTTATCATGTCATAAAATATTCATACGTACATATTTGTTTAAGTATATTATTCATTTCAATCAGATGGACACATCCATTTATAAAGTAATTTATTTTTTTAACCACTTTTTCTCACATTAGCATTCGAATTTTTAGTTTTTTATGTTTGTATAATTTTGGTTTAAATAAGACAGTTTTTCAATGTTTTCCGTCAGTGTTTAAATACTACGGCAGGATACATTACATAGGTCTACAACTTTGTTTCCGCCGTTTTTTTTTTTGGTAAATTTAAGGCTTTTTTTCATTTAGGACAGCCTCACCGTACGTATCCGAAAGCAGTCGATGAGCCTCAGCCGCACTTTTTTTTGGAATTAAAAAATAAAAGCAAAATTTCCCGGATTAATGTTAACAAAAATGTCCAAGATCGATATAAAACGATTTAATCGATTTAATCGATCAGTGCTTGACCCTAGAAACATTCCCGCATATGTCGAGAATTCAGCTCAAAAAGTGACATTTTCAGTTTAGAATAAGTTTGGGATGCAAACAGATTTCTACAAATATATTGTTGGGTTAATATTGACACAAATGTCCAAGCTCTATATAGAAAAACATCGATTTAATCGACCAGTGCTTGACCCTAGAGACATCTATTGGAAAACGGCGGAAGCAAAGTTATAAACCTAATAATAAAAACGTTCAAAATATTATTTTTCTCTCATACCTCAATTTCCCTTAAATCTCTACAAGGCAAGCGGGAAGTGTGAAAACTCGTAACAAATATCGTTTAATTTTTTGTACCTCCACCGCAGTACACATTACCATATTTTAAATAGGGCCAATTATATTGTATCTTAAGAGGCCGGAAAGTAGCAGGAAGTGAACATTGTCATATGATGAACATTAATTTCCTGATATTGCGGTGGGTAATGTGTGATAATGTTTGTCGGTAAGCCTTAAGAGTTTGTCATTTATATATGAAAGGCACGACAAAATGTTTATGACGATACACCCTTATACGAGTGCGATTTAATGTATGCAGATAATTATGTTTTGGGTACGTGAAATGCGTAGCAATAGCTTTAAATGGCTCTACTTAAAGCTTAATGCTTTGAGATTTTTATGGACAGACTTCTTTGGAAACTACTAATGCACTGGAACAATTGTCCAGATGCATTGCTTGTTTGCCTTGGCGAATCATTTGACAAAACATTATTGCCACCTTGGAAATTATCAGGATCTATACTCAGATAAACATAGTTTATCGCCTCAAATCAGTTTTAAACACACAAAAAAATATGTCATTTCATTCCATCAAAAAGACACTCTATCATCGCTTTCTTCATTTATCATTTATTCTTTTTGCATACTCAAACATGTCACACTGAATGGACTTGACGTAATGTTCGCTCTCTCTTTCTCTCTATTTTTTTGGCGCTCTCCCAAACAAGGCGCTGACTTACTGCGATTTGAAGTGCGTACATATGGGCGGTCTAGTTGAGGTGCTACGTCTCTATCCGGAATACCAACAACAATTCGCCAATGATATACAGCATGATCTCACATTTAATTTACGTGAGGGATATGATGGCTCTGCAGGAGATGACCTTCTCGACCATGGCCTCACAGGCTAGTTTGAAATTCCCACCGGCGCGTTCTATACCCAATATATGTGGCACAGTCGGAAGCGCGGTTGGTATGGGCAGCACCATGCACTTTGTTGCGAGTAGCGCAGATGATATGTCACTGCAGCGCTCGTCCTCTCATCCGCCCGAGATTTGGGGACGTGAAATGCAACTGCCCTTTGTTGGTGGTGCTGCAGTGCAAGGAGGTGTGGCTAGTGTTGATGCTGGTGGTGGTATAAGTGCCACCGGCAGCGCTAAGACAAACTCACCGGCTGCCCCAGAAGTGCCGAAGATATCGCGCGCTACACAAACAGACTTCTATAAGATAGACTTTCCCGTTTTCGAACGTTTCGTATTGGCCAATCCACGTCTGGTTCTCGGCTTGCTAGGCATTGATCCTGCGATAAAGACTGAAATCGAATTGCTACAACAACAACAGACTCTACAAGTATCGCCACTGAATACAATCGAGGAAGTCATATCGCCCGCCGAAGGCCCTGGCTCAATTACTGGCTCTAATGAACGTCTGCTGGGCGACAGCTTTTGCGGCAATGGTAAGTCGTATGCACTGATGGACGACGAGAACTCCAATGACTATCGTTGGATAATGAAGCATTCCGTGAGTAAAAGTAGTAACTGTTGTCGCTCGACTGAGGCTTTGCTGCAGCCCATTGAAGAGCAACAAGAGTTACCAAAGTACACCGTTCCATCAGCTCAACGCATGCCACAATCACCGCCCTCACGCTACGAGCAACACTATACGTCCGCTACGACAACCGCGACGACAATCATAGCAGCGACGGCGGCTTCCGCGGATCCAGCGATCAACTTACAGTTAATTAGCGAAGCAGAACGTACAGGCGGTCTTGCAAAGAATCAACAGCAACCACCAGCGGCACACCGTACGACACGTCGGAACTCCAACACCAACTACAGCCAACAACATCACAGCAACAGTAATAGCAGTCTCTCGAGTAATGCATCCACACATTCGAATAGCAGCAACAGTCCGCCTGCGGTAACAACTGCCGGCACGACTGGACACAATGGACCGGTTGGTGGTGGAGTCGGCACCAACAGCAATGGTAGTGGTGGGGCTGGTGGAGGCAGTAGTGCGCCCAGTAACAACAACGGTCGGCGTTCGTCTTGGAAACTGCATCGTTCGCAAAGTGGTGACTATAAGCGTTTACCCGAAGCGCTAGAGGACTCACCGCCGGGCAAGATCATCACCGCCGCAACAGCAACAACAACCACATCTGTCACACATTATGCTTACAGCGGAAGCGGTGCCGCCGATGAACATCTCGAACTACTCGCCAGCAGACGCTCGTCCCGCGCCAGTTGTGCATCCGTGGTTAGCGCGGCGACGGAGGCAGCAGCGGTAAGCAAGCGCAATAGCCTAAATGCGAATCGGTCGCTACTGAGTGTGACTGGTGGTGGCGCCGGTGGTGCAAACGGCGCACACAGTCACACGAGTTACCGTTTCTCCGCCGGTGATGCTGACAAATTGGAGAAGGGACTGAAAGGATTACCATCGACGAGATCGCTGAGGGATGCGAGCGTGAATTAGCTGACAGACGGTGGTTGGAAAATCAGGAACTGATTTAAGAGTAGAAGTAGTGGTAGCTGTATAACTAGCTAGTTTGATAAAAAAATATGAACCATGTGCTGTGCAGTAGTTGAAAAAGACAGAGTTGTATAGTTGTACAAATGAGAACAGTGATAAAGTTGAAGAAGGCGTAGGTTGTATTTTAGCTGCAGCAATTCAAATTATATAGTTAAGGAAGAAGAAAGTGACAGGGAATATATTTTAATGCAGTGGTTAAGGACAAGAACGTATATAGAGTGATCTTGAAATAAATAGGTTTAAGAAGGTTTGATGGATACAATGCAACAAGGGTTATGGTCATCTCATACATAGGTACGTATTACTGTTGAGTTTTTCACTAAGATCGCTTTCAGTGAGATTGGAGATTGAAGTACAGTACCATTTTGAGCTATTTCTTATATATATAATGATTTGAGAGACTCAAATGCTCACCTAACATATAGTAGATTAGCACTCGAAACTTTCGGTGATATGCGCTCTAGTGAGTACCATAATTGGAAGTAGTACGAAGATTATCTCATATTTGAATTGTTCGGAGAGCAGCTAGAGAGCGTGAGCATAAATTTGAGTGTGATTTTTGAATTGAGTGAGTTTATAGTAACAGTGAGTGATTTTATCATATATGTTGAGAAGAAGTAATATTTTTAGCAACATAAAAGTGAAAAAAAAATGAAAATAAAATATTAATAAAAAATCCATGCACTAATGTACACAAACATATATTTTGTTAAATTTATGTTGAATTCTCTTGATGTGATTTTTAACTGTTTGTGAAATTTAAAAATAAACAAAGCGTTAAATTTAAGAATATGTTAGGCTTAGGAACAAGATAAATTCACTAAAAATAAATAAAAAATAAATTTTAAAATTATATTTTAAAATTAAATTTAAGTCAAAATATATATTTTAAGTGAACAAAATAAGAATAAAGCAGCTTAAGTAACAAAGTGAGGTGCTTAAGAGAACTATATGTAGTATAATTGACTAGTATCTTTATAAATATTTATTTAAAAATTTTGACTTACAACTGAATATATTTATAAAATAAAATTATTATATCACCGCTACCTTCGCAAATACCTAAACACATAAATTATATCAACTTGAAGCCTGGCTGTCACTAAAAAGTTCGAAAGAAGTATAACTGTAAACAGAGACATATGAACATATAAATGATATCAATCTATTGGGTGATCTATGCTCGAAACATTTATATATTGTGTGAGCACACGTAGTATAGTCTTATTGCTGCAAATCATTTATGGAAATCTCTTGTTATGAAAATCACTTGAATACGTTGTTAAACATTATTTATTTCCAATATAAATATTATGTTTTATTTCATGTTTTTTGTTATTTTTAGAAATTTAAAATTGAAAAAAAGGCTCATGACTGTTTTAGATTTTGTATGCCAATTAGTATGCTTGCTGTCGAAATAAATAAAATAAGAGTCTTAAAATAAATCTCAAAACTACATTATATTATAGAAATATATATATTTTGTTAAGAGAAAAGAATAATAAGCGAGCTGAGCTTAAGAGTGTTAAATATAATAAAAGTTAAATTAAGTGTTGTAAAATATTAAATAATGTTTGTATAAATGTTGAACTAATGCTCTAAGCTTTCTACTTCCGTAAAAAATAGCACAAGAAGTCATAAAAGTTATTGGTAAAAAGTAAAATAAAAAGTTTTAGTTTAAGGTCAGAAAATTTTAAGCAAAAAATATAAAAAAAAAATTCCAAGTACTAGTTATTTGTATGCCAATTTCTGCAGGCTTGAATTTTATTAAATATTTCTTAAACCTGAAAGACTTACAATACCTGCTCAAATTAAGTAATGAAACTACATACAACTAAGTATACATACATAAATATATATGTTGAATATTTAATTAATAAGCTATCATATAGTAGTTATATGTATATGAAAAATTAAAACTAACAAAGTAGAAAACTGAAGTGAAAAGTTCAGCTTACAGTTGGAAAAATAAATAAAAAATAAAAAATTAAAAAAACAAAAATAAATTCCAAAAAAATCAGACAAAAAAACATCAAAGATATACAGAAAAAAAAAAAAACAAAAATTATCAAAACATAGTTTCCGTTCTTATCTGTAAATTCAATGTTTTAAGCCAAACACAAAACAAAGCAAAACAAACAACTTTTCCAATGCCAACAAAACTCAGCTGGACTGAAACGCATACAATTAATCAACAACAAGAATACATACATATGCATATATTCAGTAGAGTAAAAATACATCAAATAACAGTATAGTTAAAGCACGTTTTGGCAAATATTTACAAACAAGTGCATGTACATAGGTTTTATGTATATAAGAGTATATGAAAAAAAAATATTTGGAAAACAAAGGAAATAATAATAATGATAACATGAAACATTTCAACAGCATGAATAAAATAAATACAGTGTTTGAACAAAATATACATACATACAATTGTGTCTCAATATCATTGAAGCGATTACTCAATTTAATATTTATTGAAGGAAGCTTGGTTCAGAAGAAAATTCAAAATTAAATACAGTAAATTTAATGAAAAGCATATTTTCACAGCCTATGCCTCCGTTTTTATCAACATAGACCATTGAATTTGAATTTTCCATTACTTTTGATTGAACTTGCCGCATCAGCAACTGAAGAAGACTAAGTCCTATAGCATGAACTAGTGTTAAATTGACATGACACTCTAAAAAACTCGTAAAAAATTCCATAAAAATCCTTGAAGGGGGATTATCTTCTTCTAATATTACTGCAAATAGTCAGAAGACATATTCTAATCATAGATCGATATATGAAGCCAATAAATTCTCACAACGTAATACTGCCATATAATTGAAAAACTTAAATTTAGAAACCTGATATTTTCTATTATTTTCTAATTGAAGTTTTATTTAGAGCCGTTAAGTAAAAGTTTCCAAATTTATATCCAACCGGCTTCACTGAAATATTCAATAAATCCGACACTATCGCAAATTATTGAAATTTCCCAATAATTTATTGGATCATAAATTGTAGCCTCAAGCAAAAGAAAGTGCAAACTTTTCAATCCAATTGAGCGCCAAATATATTTATCGGCCAACCAAATGGTCACTGTGAATTCAAGGGAATGCATTTGCTGTATGGAAATTGAATCGAATTACAGCTGTGTGAATTCCAAACTGTAAGAAGCACTAAGTGAAATGTCAAACATACTACTTTGATATGAGAAAAGCGTGAGTGGGATTTGAAGGGACAGTAGGAAATTTTTTTCAAGCTACTGGCCTTTCCGTACTAATGTTTTTGTTGAACTCAGCAAGGGTTCCGAAATTGCTGCTCTGAAACTGATCTAATATTTTTTTTTTTCAAACTAAGTGAAGTGTAATGAAATCTGGAGATTTAAGAGGATAGTCAATGTAATTTCGATATAAGATGCACGCTGTATATATCCAGTTCTAGTAGTTCAAAACTAAAGTAGTGTTTTTCAAAGTGTAATACTTCAAGTCCCGCTACAATTATTGATTTGTCGACTTTCTTGCAAGGCTTGTTCACATACACTGCAGCCAAATTTTCAAACAATTTTTGGCAACGAAGTTTTTAAATTTTTTTCCTTCACAAGTCACGAATGCCACAGCGCATTCAATACTACAAAGATGTTTATCCTTTACACGCACAGCAACTATGCTTCCCCATAGGACGGAAGAAGCACAGACCAAGTAGTATGTAGACCAACTGTTAAAATATTAAAATGCGCTAAAGGAGAAACAACAAAAGTAGTGGACAAAATTCACAGTGATGATAATTATAACTCTAATGATGTTGTTGATGATAATGCTGGTCATGACAATAGAAAGTTTCCCAAGAATTTACAGCCGGGTACACATTTCAACAGCGACAAAAGGAGCAACAGCAAGGACAGCAACAGTAACAAACTTGTTGTCAACTTGGTTGTTAATCTCCGCCGAGATTTACATACAATTTGGAGTGGACTGCCTAAAAGTGCTAAAAGCGAATTGTTTGCTTTGTTGGTATTTACATACAAATAAATTTATAAGCTTGTGGTGTGAGTGAAGTCTCAAAGTGTTTAATTCGTTGATAAACGGTTGTAAAACATTCAGCACGCCCCAAGCAGGCGAGCAATGAAGCGTGTAAGGGGAAGTCACATGACTTTTGACAACAAAACTTTTGTGGATGGGTTTCTATATGTAGATATAGATATATATTCAATAATGGAGTCGAAAAGCAGGATTATTCCATTATTTCCAGCAATAAAAGTTTATTGCATGAATCAAGCAAACTGCTTGGGACTGTTTCAAAGTAAGTGAAATGCTAAAATTCATGGGAAATATATTTACTTGTGCACCAGGAGTTGCTCTATTTTCAACTGATACTCGATTATAAATTTATTAATTTTGTTTTTCATAAAATTATTGAACTTTTCGTATGAGCTTCACTGTTGCATAAATCACCCTTCTATGAAATCAACTGTAGCATTACTCACAAATTGAGTATGAACTTCGCTCTACATATCAATCCTTCCAACCCTACCGAGCCGTTGTACATATTGAACTCACTTTTGAATTACTATAAACTTTAATATGCTCGCTTCTTGGAAATACATGGAATACTGCAATACTCAAAAATCATTTCACTTTGATAAATTGCCCAGCCAACAGTGAGTGAAAGTGCTCTAAACTATGCAGATTACTTGGAAATTAGTTTTGAGTGGTTGAAATGCGAATACCTAAACACACATAAATATCAATATATAGAAACGTGAAGGTATGTACCTGTAATCGAAATACTTTCTTGAGCGACATGAAATACCTTCTTTTACATTTCAATTTATTTATGCAAGTGAGTGTATTTTTATTTGTGGCCGCTAATGCAAAAGTTGTAAGTTTTTCAACATAAATATCGATTTCTTTTTTTTTTTTGCTAAACAGAAAGTTATGTCTTGCCACTTATGTGCGCTGCGCGTCTCAAAGGATTTGTTGGAGCTGTCTGCGTACGCAAATATTTATTTTTGTATGTAATACTATCAGACATGACTTACTAATTTAAAGTTTTGCTTTCACTCAGTTGAATTATTTGCTTTTTCATTTTACTAAAATATTCAGCCTTATGCTTTCTAATACTTCAATGCAATTTGTTTATATTTTTATATTAAATCTAAATTAAATTTGGATATTACTTTTTAGTTAGCTGGACCTTAACAAAAATATAAATATAATAGCTTCAGAAGGAAATACGATTTTGGGAAAGGTAAGGTATAGAAAAATTTTGACAAATATTGTACAATATTATTTTATTGAAATTCAAATGGTCCCTGCTGCCAATTGTATTATGTTTTACAACCAAAGTGGTCTTTACTGTCAGTTAAGACAACAAGCTTACGCCAAAAGCACACATTTTATGAGAATTAAGAGAATATTGATTTTAAGTATACATATTTTAAAATATTTACTACACAGGGTGCTATTTTTATATTTTGTCGGAGAAACTTTTGAAACCTAATAAATCTGCTATTAAGCTGCGCTTTTATCTATGCAAAATTTCCTTGCTAATGTTGTGTGTACTTGCTTTTTTACATTCACAGAGCTTTTTGTGCTTTTATAGAAAATTAACCAAATTTAGTGAAGTATGTAAGCTTTGGAGACATTTAAAAGCTTTCGTATGCAAACGTATATCCACAAACCCACCCCATGTAGCTTTTAAAACTTTTTAAGTCAAAAGCTTTATTTTACCGCAGCTTTCAAGCACATGTAGCTTTGGTTATGGCAACGCTGCAGCATAGTTTAGCTTACAACCTTATGAAGCTTTTATGTTAAATGCATATGAGCTCAAAAGCTTACATAAACTTTTCATTGTAACTTATTCAGCGAGAAATGCTTAATGTTACATGTAAATGGAAATACTTGCTACTTAAAACAGCTTTTAGTTATTTAAACCATTATATTAAACTTTATAATAAACATGGTATTGAACAACCATGGGTTTATTTTCTTATGACAAAGTAATCTAGTATGTTTTTATATAGTTGAACTTCCCAACTCGAATCATCATATTCCACAAAAAATTTCGAGTTAGAGAGACTTCCAGACCCAAGAATAAATTGCTCGACTGCTTAAGGCTTGCAGACAGGGTCGAATCACCATAATCCACAAAAAATTTCGAGTTGGAAAGACTTCCAGACCCAAGAAAAAATTGCTCGACTGCTTAAGGCTTGCAGACAGAGTCTTTGAAGGATTTCCAATTTTTACATATAAGTTTGTTCTTGCCTTAAGAAAATTTGAGGTGATCTACGGTATGAAAGGAAGATGTTATCTAAAGATGAATTGCCCGTTGAATTATTATTTCTTCTATGCAGAGATGTAGATATTTTACAATATAGAGTCATTCGAGTGTTCCAAGGCACCAACGATTTAGCTAAGTTTTAGCAATCTAGTACAGTCATGTTGCTATAAGGTAGAAGTCACTATAGTTTAACCAATTTAAAACATTTTCAGATTTTTTGTTAATGAAAATAGGAATCCATTACGTTTCTAAGTGAATAAAAAATTGTTTTTTTCTTTTATAAAAATAATGAAATTAAAAAATATTAAAATTTAATTATCAAATTCATGATAAGCTAATAAGCTAGGTATACTTTCAAGAATTGGTTTTGCGGCATGTGGGAATGTGACTTTTTTTGACAACAAATTGGATTTTAATTTTCTGAGCAAACATGCGAGCGGAAATTATTCCAACCCAAAAGAGTACACCAGCATTTCTGTTTGTCGCATTACGCACACATATAGAGACATACACACATACATATGTATGTTCCACACACAACGCCAACAAAATTTCCGTTGAAAAGCAGAATCTGCAAATTTAATTCTTGACTAAGTGGGTATTTAAAACGGTTGCTAAGCGCGCCAATACAAACCATTGTTTATGCGCACAAATGCAGACATACCAATATACATATGTGTGTGTGTGTGTGTGTGTGTGTGGAAAGCCAGTTGCACTGTGCTTGGCGACCCGCGCAGCCATGTGCATTCGAAATTCGCAAAATGTTACAAATGCACCGCAATTCGCCTACACAAAGCCACGCTGTGCTGAGTTGGGGCCATGAAATGCATTTATTCACATATTCCTAAATAGAATGACGCTATGCGATTGTGACTGCGAGCAGCATTGTTGTTGTTTTTGGTTTTCGATAAGCTGTAAGAGTGTGTGTGTGTGTTGGTTGGATTGTTTACTCTAAGTTTCTACGCTTGCCAGCTCCACTACTCTTGTTTTTTGTAATACTTGTTGTTGTTGTTAGTTGTTATTGTTGTTCAAGTTGTTTTTGTTGTTGTCGTTGCTATGCTCGCGAAATGATTTTAACCATTGAAAATGTTAAGTAAAATGCAGCAAACTCACTTCCATCCACCATTTACAACAATAAAAGTTATTACATTTGTTGTTGTTGCTGGTGTTGTTGTAGTTGCAGCATTAATGCTGAAATGCTGAAGTTCTGTTATAATAAATGCAATGTCTCCATGAAAATCTGTTGTGTATTTCACTGCTAGCATTTCAATGTACCTCTGTGTGTGTGTGACTTTGCCTGTATTTGTGTGTGTGTGTGTGAGTTTTAGTTTTGTTTAGTATTTGTTGCATTTGTTAGGCGAATTATTTTCGAATACAACTTAGTTGCACTCAAAGTCTATTCAAAACTAACTAAATGCATTCGTGCTTTTAAGTAGAGTGCTTTTTGTCTAATCTGCTGAATAAATTTCTATTAAATTGTTTAACTAACTTGTTAAGTGCTGTGTTTATGTTTAAAGCGTAATGAAATGGAAAATCATTAGTAAGGATTGAAGTTACGAAAGTAATGCATTTAAATTGTTAGTTAAATATTTATTGCAAAATTTGCTTGTATTAATTCATTTAATTGTTGTTGTTGTTGTTGTATGCAAATTTAATTTGTAAATGCTGAACTCTGTTGTTGTGGCTGATATATAACTAATCCTTCTCGAACTGGTTGACTGATTTTTTGAGAGGTTTTCCATGTCAGAAATACTCAGGGAGTTTCAAGGTTGCTCTCAGCGAGCACAAATAGGTTAGAGAAAGGATTATTCTATTTAATATAATATTTCTCATTACTTATGTAGTTAGTAATCATTTTCAATGTGTATAGGAAAGTCAATTACTTTCATATTCGGCCTTGTATCCACACAATCAACTGATTGCCAGGACGTATGAGTAACATTCACTGGCATAGGTTGATATGATTAGAAAAGCTCTGCATATTGTTGAGGAAAATGACATGAAAGGAGTAGAATTCACTCGAAATTGGCAGAAGTCCGTTTAATGTTTAGAATCATCAATGATTTCTACAGCACACAAACACACTCACACTTATGCCTACAACATCGAATAGGCAACCGTTAAAAGCACAGCTTGTACATCCATTGTCTTAGCCATTGTTTAAGTTGCAATTGTGAATTTATCACTGTTTGCTAATCTGCACGTACATAAGTTCCTCACATTACTTATGCTATTATACATATTGCTAAAGACTCGCAACATGTTGCACGGAGTATTATAATGTTGTTCAGCTAACGGTTGTTTGCCGCATATAGGCCTAATACGGTTTGTATATATTAAAATAATCTGGAAGATCAAACAAATTTTCTCATATCTGCGGTTCTTCCGTCGTTCCGATCGTTCGAATATGGTCTTTTCCATGATAAGAGATATATGAGGATCTCTGACCTTTCGGTTGACTTCATAACATATATAACGGTCAGTATGTGAGACACTCGAAAATTCCAAAAATACATAAAATATACTTATACCTTTCTCAAGGCTACTTAAAGCAAATATAAGGATCTCAACCTCCGATTTCTATATTTCTTTTGAAATAAATCTTATAGGTCCATACCTTTCTTTCATGTTACCAGAATAACTAATTTTCAGACTCACCAGAATCTAGCTCCACCTTACTTCACTTTTGTTTATCTTTTGTTCATACTGTTTTGTGCTGTCCTCTTGCCATACAATAAGATAACCGACGTGGTTACTGCTGCCATATTCACCAGCAATTATTGTCTATGCGGCGCCTTTGTGTGCTTTTGTACTCATCCGTTCATTTGCGTAATTGTCCATTTTTGCAGATTCATTACTTTGTGCCAACAATTCCATTACCAATTAATTAAAACGTATGTATGTACTCGTGCTTGCTATATTACTACTATTTAAGCCAGTAAAAGGAAATATTTTTCTTCGTACTTATCTGTGTTTGTGTTCGTTGTTGTATTGCAGTGTGGTGATAATCGTATTGCGGACATTTTGTGTGATTGGAGAAGGCAATTATACGAGTATATGCAGCAGACAGCATGCAAATTAAGTGATTTGACAATTACTGAAGGAGCAGTCATATATTTATATGGTAGAAGAAAACAATGGTAATCCATTTTTAGTGTAAACAATGGAAAAATATTAAATTTTGTATTCAAATTTATATTTGAGCTTATAAATATTTTCATTTGAAGAGACATGTCTCTTAAAATCATTTAACAACTATTTATTCTTGTCTTTTTTTTTTTGCAAGATATTAACGCGATAAATGAAACTTTTAGCGACTCTGCTGTTGTCGATCACAGATCCACCTGATAAAGGGCTTGGCTTACCTCATAAACTATAGTTTAATGTACATTGTTTTTTCTTGATTAATTAAGTTCAAACACAGAGTTGGTTATACTAAAGATTATTATATAATTGTGCCACCACCAATGTACGCAATCAAACATCTTCTTAAACTCGCGTTTACCATAATTTTTCTTTCGGCAAAAGTCTAATTTTATATGCTATAACATATATTTGCTAAGGTTCATAAACTCCAATTCTTAAACTCGAGTTTATAAGTTGTAAATCTTTTAGCGGTTTTAGACAGGAGCTAATTAATCAATTAAGATCGATTTAACATACTAAATAAAATCTACTTTTATTTTTAATTGAATTTTAATCGACTTCTTTGTCTGCGACCGGCTGAATTTTTTGATAAAAAAGCTACGATAGATGTCGCTGCTTAAATTATTAATCAGCTGATGAAACTTACCAACTTCTGATGAAAAGCAAAAACAAAAATGTATAACAGCTGATCGGTTATCGAGTAGCCGGCAGTACAAAAGGCAAAAAAGGGTTTCTCAATAAAAATTTGAATTGATCAATTAATTTGGCTATCTTAAAACGCTATTACGTTGGGATTAATTTTGAGATTAATTTTGTGAGAAAAATGAGTCTAGAGAAAAGTAATTTAAAACTTGAAATTATATTAACAAGAAGGAAGCAAACACATGGCGGTGAAAGCAAGTATATAATTTTGGACTTTTCATGGAAAGAATAAAGAGATTTTAATTTCTTTGGAACCAACAGAGTTTTTGGCAAAATTAGTTTAGGTCCATATGTAGTCTCTCAATGAGTTTAGGCATTCTAATATATGTTTCAGTGAGATCTTGTGTTTCACTAAGAAATTGATAACCCAAGTGTAATAACAAAGTTGTGTTCTTGAAATTCTAAAAAAAAAATTTATTGCAATTTATGGCTCATTTATACTAGCAACCCCAAAGGTATGCTACACAAATGCTCTATTTCAAGAAAACAGAAAAGTGCCTTATAACAACTGTTTTGTTCACAAAACAATCCATAGTCATCGCGTTACTGAAGGTAAGTGCTTGGAAAGCAGTTGTAAATTGGCTGTGAGTATGGATATTTTATACATTATTGCCTACTTTCAGGCGAAAAATTAAATTCTTATAACACTCGAGCACTAAGTAGTCTAAAACGACAGAGAGTGGCTAATGACCAGTGTGGAAAAACGTAAAAATTCGAATATTTTAACAAATAATTTCTATTTTCTTGCAAGATCAATTCAAAAACGATATTTGATGTCAAAGTAAACGCATAACAGCAGCAAGAAAGCAATATCAAGTCATAAAGGCAATGGACGAACAGAGATGGATCTCCTTTCCAATAAACTCAACTCTAGAATAAACCACACAAACGCCTGTGTGTCTATATTATTTGTGGCATATAAGACGAATGACTAATTCATTTGCCTGTCGAGTGCAAATGAATACATGAACTGCCAAACTGCAAAGCTAGTATCGGAGCTCATGTTCATGTGTGTTAGTATGTGAGTGCATTTCAGGCGCTAAGTGGCAAAAAACGTTTGTGCAGTGTTGAGCTGATGACTTGGCATTAAACTTGTTCATCTTATAACTACATATGTACCAGTATGGATGTCATTATTGCTGTTGTTGCGATGCAATAGCAATGCTTGATTGCACTAATGTGCGGTTCATTAACCATTACCGTTGACCGCAAAGCACTGCCACGACTAAAGCAAAAAGAGAGCTAAAGTATGCGAAAAGCCAGTGGGAGAGTGAGTGGGAGAGTATAGTAGCGAGCAAAAAGGGAGTCAATGTGTGGTGTGGGGGTGTGTGTGTATGTGGTGTGTTGCGCTGGTGACTGCTGGCTGCTAAAAAGCAGCGGCTAATGCCATAAAATTGAATGTAATTAGCAAAAGGAAGTGCGCTTGCAAAAACAACAGTAACAACAATGCGAGCAGATTTTTGCGGTCGCCAACAAGAATGTACGCAGCAGCAGCAGCGATGCTCAGCAGCCGTCGCCGGCCGGTGAATTTGCCAATGCGTCAATGTGCCGCATGCAACGCTTCATTGGCGCGCGAATCGCCGAAGAAGAATCGCAAAAGCGCTGCGAAATCTAGAACTTTGATGTCATTAATAAGGAAAAGTTTGTCTGCCGCTGCAATGGTGGTTCGAGTGCGCCATTTTTGCTGATAACGTTTGGTTTGATTCGGTCGTTTTGCTGCTGATATTTTAAATCTTTTTTAATTTCAATTGTTTTTGTGTTGTTTTTATTGGCTGCATGGGCGCTTTGTTTGTGGCAGCATTTAAAAGTTTTCGTTTGTTTTTGTAAATTAGGTGGGTTGGAAAAGGATTGCGATAAAAATACGAATTATCAGCGGAAATTTATGTGATTTCAAATAAGGTGCAAAGGTTCGCCGTAGCTAATATATGAGTCTGTGGATTGTGGAATCGCTTGCGAGTTGTTTTTGTTTGGCGTATGAAAATTAAAGCTGCGCTGCGACTTGCTTGAGTTGATTTGAAAATTAGCTAAGTTTTTCATTTAATTTCCTCTCAAGAGATTAATGACGACATGATCTATTAGAATGGGCTTAACGCGTTAGACACATTTAATTGGTAGATAAAGTGGGTGTGGTTTTTTGTTTTACTGCCGTTGGAAAGTTTGCTAGAAAACCATTTGATGGCATTCAAGTTTAATTTGGGTGGACAACTTGCTGTCTCTTTGAAGGGAAATAAGAATCATATTTTCAAAGTGAAAATTGTGTGAAGATTTGAGAGCTTTAGCCAAAAAGTACAATAGTTAGAACTAAAGAGAGAAGAAGAGAAGATGATATAGCTTGCTGAAACTAGATCATACTAGTACATAGCTTTAATATTGCCATACAAAAAAGTCGACTATCAAGTCTTGATCTAGTTTCAGCAAGTTATATCACTTAAATAGCATTAGAGAGGCATTTTCGGTGTTATACACGCTAATAACCAGTTCGGTGACGTCAGTTCGGCGCCTTCTAATTATGTTTTGGTGTTGGAGGACCTTATGTTAGCATATATTATGAAACACTAATGATAAGGAAACTGTTGTAAGATCAAGGGAAACGTTTCGAAGCTTCATCATATAACACAATTTGAAATTTCAACCGATTCGTTCTTTTCACAATATAGAAATATAGAAATAAATAACCGATGAATATATCGAAACACAACTTTACATCCAAACTGAAGTGGCACCTTTGATCTAAAAGTTATTCAAAACGGACCCTAACTTTACAATGCCCCAGATATCGAACATGAGGACCGCAGTAGCTATGCGTTTTTTTATTCAGAGTGAAAAGGTTTCTTCTAATAATGGACCGAACTCGGACATATATATATATCTATATAGATTTTCCCATTGTTCCTAGGTCGAACATATAGCCTCTCCAAGTATAACGACTTCTCTGTGCTTCAGCTTCGCCTTCCCGTCTCCAGGTGTTGGCTGGTCTCCCGCGTCTTCGACTTTCTTGAGGATTCCGATCTAGCGCTGTTCTGCTAAAGTCATCGGGAGGCTTTCGCAAAGTGTGACCCATCCACTTCTATTTACGACGTCGAATTTCGATAAGGATCAGTAGCTGCTTGGTTTCGGTCCAGGGAATAGCATTATTAATAACGTTAGTCCAGAATAGCCGTATAATTTTTCGAAAACCACGATTAAGAAAGGAATGCAGCGATTGTAACACATTTCAAACTTCCAAGATACTCAAGAGCTTTTCACATTTCTTTCAAATCAGTCTACAAAATACCATACACTTCATGAAACTTTTATTAAATTTACTGCATTGCCACTCAATATATACGTCATTGATATTCATAAGAGTAAGTAAATCACAAAAATTCTTGCCAGCTATCATGCATTGGCTTTCTGCGAAAGAAGTGCAAACGCATAAAGCTTATCGCAACAAGTCAGATGTGGCATATGTGTACATATAAGAAAATACAAGAGCGCGTGGCATATTCAAATCCCTTTCCAAACAATTAAACGCGATTTACTTAACCCAGAAATTCGAAAAATTGCAAAATCGCAACAAACCGACAAACCATTGTCGGGAGTGATGAATCCGTACACGATTTGAATACAAAATATGACACTTCGTTGACACTCAATTATTGTGCGCGCATGTATACATATAACACGCATACATGTGTAAGAGCATAAAACCGGAAATGAAAGTTAAGCGAAATTTATTTTCCATTTGCGCCATTTATTCATATGTACATATGTAACTTGACACTCATATGTATGTAGATATTCGTCTGAGCACAACTGGTATGCAATTCACTCAGTGGATACTTGTGTGCATACTTTAAGGCGCTTGACGCGTTTGCGCACAAAATGAAATCCTTTGTTAGAATATCTTCCACTTAAATGCGCTTAAATGAATTTCCATGCACACAAGTCATAAATAAAATTGATGCGCAACAAATCGCAGTTACACAGCATCCACACACACACACACATGCGTACATCATTGGTTATTTCTATGTGTGTGTCAAATATGTGATGCTCTGCCATCTTGGCATGTTTAACATATGAAAAACTCATTTAAAGCATAAATTATGCATAAAAAGCAAATAACTCATGTGCATGCACAAAAGCCAGTGGCTGGAAGAGGGGAAGAGAGAGAGTGAAGGCATGCCACAGCGACTTGTGCCTTAGAGAGCGCTATGCTGAAATATATATATTTGTTGGCTGCTGCATGGCTTTATGTATTTGCCGCATACTGGCACACAGACTTTGCAGGCGAAAGGAAATTTATGACTCGACTATTAAGTGTGAATTAAGTTCAAATTTCTTCCCACAGCGTTTTTTATTCGCAGCGGTTCCCAGTTCCCAGTGCCATTGTCGTCGTTGAAATTTATAATCGTCGGCGTACTTGGCGCACTGTGGTGAATTTTGGGTGGATATAAAAGTGCGTCTTTGGGGTCCAATGTGTGATCCACTTGATATCATTTTAATAACTAAATTTAATTTATTATATTTTGAAAGCCTGTGAGGATTCTCAAACGGCAATAGAATTTATAAAATTTATTAGCGTTAAAAATTATAAAAGAATATTGCAAAATCACAGTATTTCGGCCCACTGTGCGTATAAAGAATCCCGTGTAAATTCTCAACTTGTAGGGATTTAAAAGCGCAAAAATAGTAAAACCGTTAATTTCAATTCAGAAATAAACCAAGAACAATAATAGCGACTCCGCGAGAAGAATTTGCGCGTCTGGGAAAGCGAAAGTTGCCGCCGTTTAGCAAGCAAAAAATTATATTTATAGCTTTTGGAAGGGAGTCGCCATATGTTTTATTGATATTTCCATTCTTTGCACCTTTTTATAACGTTTTAAGAAAAACTTTTGTAAATAAATCTTTTTTGAACACCTTTATATTAAAGTTGAAATTTTGCATTGAGTTTATCAAAGCTTTAAGGCAATTTTTATTTTTATTTTTAATTTAATTTAAATTTAAATTTAAATTTAAATTTAAATTTAAATTTAAATTTTAATTTTAATTTTAATTTTAATTTTAATTTTAATTTTAACTTTAATATTAATTTTAATTTTAATTTTAATTTTAATTTTAATTTTAATTTTAATTTTAATTTTAATTTTAATTTTAATTTTAATTTTAATTTTAATTTTAATTTTAATTTTAATTTTAATTTTAATTTTAATTTTAATTTTAATTTTAATTTTAATTTTAATTTTAATTTTAATTTTAATTTTAATTTTAATTTTAATTTTAATTTTAATTTTAATTTTAATTTTAATTTTAATTTTAATTTTAATTTTAATTTTAATTTTAATTTTAATTTTAATTTTAATTTTAATTTTAATTTTAATTTTAATTTTAATTTTAATTTTAATTTTAATTTTAATTTTAATTTTAATTTTAATTTTAATTTTAATTTAACTTTAAATTTTAATTTTAATTTCAATTTTAATTTTAATTTTAATTTCAATTTTAATTTTAATTTTAATTTTAATTTTAATTTTAATTTTAATTTTAATTTTAATTTTAATTTTAATTTTAATTTACAACTCATTCACTACTTTTCTGCATACATGGCGTATATGTAAAAATCAAAGAGGTCAGTCACATATCGACTGATTTTAAATACATAAATACATTTATATACAAATATTTTTCCATGATGTTTTAAACCAGCTAATTTAATCCGCGAAAGAACTTCTAATCTACACATAAATGCCACCGTAATTAATCTCTCACAACATATAAATCAATGCGTAGCTACATGTGTAAGCCGCTTGACGACAAAATCACAGTTCAGCGGTTGATTATAATATACCAGCAAACTAAGTTAATCAAAGTCAACATTCAAACAAATAAATCCTTCGTGCTCATTACTCATGTCGGCACCCCAGCACAAAGTGTGCAAAAGGGTAATACGGGAGTGGGGGGAAAGCGACTGCATGTAAATAAACTGCATAATTAATTCATTAAGCCGCGCGCTCATCGACTTCTGTTACGTGTTTTTTCTACTTTTTCTTATGCAAAACGCAAACAAATACTCATACACACTCTCTTTACGAGAGCACTCACTCAATCGCTCATAAGTAACGTCGAAGCGGGAAACCAACTTGTCCGGAAGTGAGTTGAGGCGCGAATAAACTTAATTTAATTTGAAATATTAAGCAAACAAGACATCGAAAGGGCGGAGTTGCGAAGTAAATCTGCGAAAAAGCAGCAAAGCTACGGGATAAAGTGTGATTTAAAATATTATGCGCTGGCGCCGTAATGTATGCAATGGAAAAGCGGTGAAGCCGGCGGAGTCACGTCAATTGTCATTAGCTGACGGCGAAATTTAGGGATGAGCACAGAAAGGCAGAAAAAAAAATTAACTTAAAAAGAAGCAAAGCATAGATGTACAGCAATTTCAGATTGACAAGAAAAATGAAAGCGCAGAAAAAAGCTCGCATAAAATGGGTTACAAGTCCGTTGAGTATTAAACAAGTTTAAATGCACATAAATTAAAAATGAAAACTCTCACTTCTTTTTCTTCAAGCAACAATTATTCACGCACACAATATAGAACTGAAACAAAAACAACAAAAAGTGACAGAGACATATAAATTTCGGGTCGCCAACTGACAGCCTTAAACAATATACAGTTATCTGCTGCTACTTTGGCAGTAATCGCGAAGAACAAGAGCAAGAAGCAGCAGCAGCAGCAGACTTTGTGACTTTGCGTTTGTAATTTATGTAATTTGCATTATTATTTAATGCTCAATGAGCGAAATGTTAATTGTTGGGTTAATTTATGCAATGCGTTGTTATTTTTCACCACTGAGCCACCGAGCAGATTGACAATTGGGTGTGTGTGAGTGGCGCGTGTGTATAATGTCCGCTGACGATTACTGTCATTACAGTCATTTACCAGTCAAAGGCGTTGATGCTATGTGCCTCTTCGCCTTTTATTATTGTTGTACAAGCCGGCATTTTTGTTGTCTTGTGTGCGCTCAGTTCATTTGAAATGGGTTTCTCAAAGTAATTGCTGTCATTTAATTTCGGTTATCAATGAGTGATTGTCTATTCGATTGTGATTTCCGTTCGTAATGATTGCTCATTACTTTTTTGTTAATTTCTTGTGTTAATTTATAGTTGTAAACTGAGTGGAAGCGCAACTTTATATAGATGTTGAAAGTGCTACATTAAGAATGCTGCAGATAATTAATTTAAGTCCAATATTTTGATCAAGCTGCGAATTGTCATAATGAAAAATATTACGAGTATACTAATATACTAATATACTATGTTATAATATTAGTTAATTGGATGCCATAAACATGTTCGGTCAATTAATGATTCTATATAAGATTATGATAGCATTTGGTTGTATTCGAACTTATTACTTCCATTAAAGACAACAACATTTAAAATATGACTCCATTTAAGCTTAATTAGACACTAATTACATTGTAAGGATGATAATTGAGCAAATGAAATGCTTGTATCTGGAATTCATGTATTGAAATTAATGTATGACTCTAAATTAATACATATGTTTTCGAAAGTGCTTCCATAGTGCTTAGGGCTAGAAGATCTGCGAATTGTCTCAATTAACTTATGAAAATGTCTAATTAGCTCCTTAAAATATTTTGTTTTACTATGAAAGCGCTAAGTGTAGCACTATACTACATATACAGGAAGTCTATGTTTGTAAGGTAGTTCCTAATTGACTGAATTAAGAAGAGTTTTAGAAGAAGTGGAAACCCATTCTTATTTAAATATTCGTTTTGCAGATATTGAAGGTTGAGTGACATTATATTTACTTAGTTAATTAGATATACAATCACATCAAGTATTTTTTTCTTAAACTCCGTGTTAATGACTCAATTAGTACTAATATTTATAGATATAAATTTACTTGAACTAGTAGGTAAGTAAATTATTGAAATTACCAATTAACTTTTAACAATTAGACAATTATTTTAATGATGTTGAGAGATCAGAAGATTTGCTAATTGACTCAATTAACATAGTGCTTAACATTATTATAGAATATGGAAGTTCTGTATGAAGATTAATTAATTAAGTGCATGGGAACACATCGTTTAGCTAATTAGCCAGTTGCCTGCAAGGTAGTTCCTAATTGAGTAAATTAAGGCGTTTTTAGAATTTCACTCTTATATTAGCATCAGCTTGCCAGCTAGTTAATGAAATGGAAATATAGTTTTGTTGACAGACTTAATTGACTACTTATTATTTAATTTACATTAGTATAAAATCAATTAAACTGAAATCCAATGACAACTGGCCCCTTAATTACTCAATTAGTTGTTAAATGTTAGTTATATATGTGACCTTGGGCTCGGCCGAATGCAAAATTATGTTATATTAGATTAAATGCGGCAAATATTTAAAATATTTTAAAAACAAAGGGAAATCTGAAAAAACTGAAACTAAATTGACTTAATTTATTTTTTTTTTGAACAATTAAACATAAGAACTTTTAAAGCACTTACTGTTCATTCAAGAAGTATTTCCTATTTAAGAATTTTGTATTTACTTATTTATATACTTCCACATATACGCCTTGTGTCTCTAAGCCACAGCATTCTTTAGCTGCAAGTTTTCCTAATTGTATTGACGTTAAGGCTATTTTTCTTCATTTACGCAATTTACTTTTGCTCCCTGGTATTAACCCAGGCCAACACACACCCACATACACACACACACACTCATACCACCATGCTAAGTACGTTGAATCGCCTTAGGACAACAGATTGAAGCCTTGTCTGTCTCACAGTCATTTTGGCTTAAACGAATTGTTTGCTTAACGTTTTATTTTTGGCCATAACCAAAGACGTTCGAGCATTCAACCAATCTACAGGCATTTGGCATTACTCCCGCTACAAAAACAACAGCAACGGTCCACAATTAGTGCCTCACATTGGAGCTGATTGCGGCCGCTACTCTTGCATTAATTACTTTTTGCGCAATTCGCTGCGCTCGGAGTTCACTTCCTTTTAGTGATTTCGGTTGTTGTTGCGTCGTTTGTTTTTGTTATTCCATTGCCTTTTTAGTAAAATTATTTTTCTCTTTTTCAATTGAGTTGTGTTCGTGTTCGCTAAGCCGCACAATGGCAGCAACTAAGCTGTAACGCTAAGTATGCAGACAGGCTGAGTGAACCCCAGCTTTTGATGTGTTTGGCTGCTGGTGCAATATCCTTCGTCGTTTACTTAGCGGCTAGACCGGCCAAGTGTTGGTCCAACTTGACGGGCCAACTATTTGATGCCGCGCTTCATTAGGACGCAATTTGAGATTTGTTTTAGGAGAGGGGCTTGTATGTATAGGGGCCCCATCTGCTTGCCACTTGCCACTTAGTACATGCTGCCCATAGCGGCGGTTGTAGAAATATTTCTTTCTTCCATTCATTTAGTTTTACTCTTCACTTAGTATTTGGCAACGGCGAAAGCTTTGATTGCTGTTGTTGTTGGGGGTTTCTCTGGTGATTATCTGTAACCCTTTCAACTCGTACCCCTAAATTTGAAGAAAAAAGATCGTTCGCTTACTAAAGTAAACACGCTCAAAAGCACAGAGTCCGGATAGGTTCATACCCAGTAAGCTCTTAGAGGACTATTCGACGATTTTCTTCTCATGCGAGTCGTTCGGGAAGTTTGACTCTTCCAGGATCTTCGAATCTGCATTTTTGTAATTATGTAAGGGTCAGTCTGCAGTTCAAGTTGACTTCAGGAAGGCGAGTTAGAAAGCTCTTGGTCTCAATCTTTCTTCACGACTTTCCGGAATATGTAAGGCTGAGGTCAAATATTTTGAAAATCAAAGTCTCAGGGAAACTGACTGGAACCCAAATTGGCCCGCTCGGTTCTCTTGATCCATGCTGTTGGACACTACGGATCGATGTTTAACCTATCCATATGGGATGCTCGTGAGACTGGTGTATGTGATCAGTGCCTAAACGAATTTCAATTTCACAAACGCTGACTGGGTATTGTTAGCACAAAGCACTTATTGCCTTTTCGAACCGGCCATCGTCAAATCAAAAATACATTTCTGACCTTAATTAAATGTGCGCATATTTCGCTCATTTGCCGCAAAATAAAGTAAATGGTTTTAGCTGGAAAGCAAAAGAGTCAAAAACGAAGACCAAAAAAAGTACAGAAAGCGGCCAAACATTGCTGCAGTCACTTGGCCAAAATATAACCGCACTGTGGCCCCCAACCAAACACACACTTACCATCATCACCATGCACAGTGAGGCCAAACAAATGTCCACAAACCCTTCACGGCATGCAGCGCAGCCTTGCCACTTACGAGTATAACTGCCGCCGCTCACCAGCGCTGCTGCGATGCGTCGCGCATACTATTTGGCGCAGCACCGTTATGGTTTGCTATTAAATAATTGGTTCGGTTTTTATCTTCAGCCATTTCTCTGCATTTTTTACCGCCGCAGTTATCCAAATTTCATTTCAATGTACTAACATGCAACTGCCTGCTGTTGTTGTTGTTGTTGCTATATGCATATTTAAATGAGTAAATATTTTTTTGGTGGCTTGGCAAATTGCAAAAAATTAAAATATTTCATAAAAACATTGCAAATTTGCATGGCAAGGACAGCCGTGGCCTGCAAAGCGCCACTATCCTATCTCTGCAGCGCTATAACGGAAAGCTATGTATATTCAACAATTATGCCGATATAACGGTATATTTATTTAAACGGTAAATATTTGCAAACGTTGATGGTGCATTACAAAAATATTCACGCATCCTTGGTTAATTTAAACGTTGTCCACCGCACGGCCGTCCTTGACGCATCACTAAATGCCGAAACATGCCGCGAAAAGTGCTGCCAAAAATGCGCTGCTGATTTTTTTTTTTTGGTAAACTTTTTGGCACTAGTTAGTATTTTGACCTTAGAACATATGCTGTTTTGTGTATTTGAATAGATTTAGTAATTTATAGCGGAGACCTTCGGTTTCGGAAACCTTTTTTTTTAATCTATTTTTCTCAAACAAGAATATTTAAATCACTCGAAACCAGCTCGTTAAAATGCGATAATCATGCATCAGTTCCATAATATAACCTTTGGTATTTAATTTCTATTTTTCATTGCACGTTATATATTTCAGAGCATATTGAGATTTACAATTCTTATGAGATTGAGGTATCTGAAACTGTCGACAATAACTTAAGTATTACTTATTAAATCTGTATCCGATCTACTGGAAGATGGCAGTCTATTTAATCCAATACTTCCAAACAAATATAGAGCTGAACCGATCGTCATAAGCTATTATCTTGATCTGGCCCTGGTACCAATCCGCATCTGTGCGTGACGGCGGTGGACCTGAATTGCACTTCCAGAGCCGCGTTAGCCAGCGCAGCATTGGGTTCTGGAAATTCTGCCTTCGAATGAATCTGAATCTCCCGGAACACCAATGATAATACGATTTCGGACCACATCCGTAAAAGATTGTTGGGCATCTCACTCCTTGTTTTCGGCCGCTTAGCTGACGGCTTAGCTCTGCCTTTTTGTTGCACCTTCTGGCGGTTCCAAACTGAAGTTGGGTTGAACCGCGTTAGCACACTCCAAGGTTTACTGGAGCTCGTTTGTGAGCTCCTCCTTTGCTGGTGGATGCAGGTACGCCCTTAGGCCTGGATCCGGCTGCCGTTGTTGTTGTTGTCTTGCTGGAACTGTTCCAGCACTGGTGCCAGCCTTCGTTGCAAACGCTGCTCTTTTCTAGGACCAATCCTTTCCCTCAGGCTTTATTAAGGGAGGACTGGACTTCCCCGGTTTTTCTATATTAGACCCACGAGTGTAGGGGAATATATGTCCACTTGCGCATAGCCTCTGCTACGCAAGCAAAGCTATCTTATTACGGAGGGCGCCAGTACATTAAAGATCTGGCTATTTTAGGGCCCCCAGCCAGATTGATCTTCGGCACGGGTCTCATGACACATTGTTCCAGCCCTTTGTTATACGGTCTGCGTCACGAATGTTGTGCTATTGACAAACAAAATGGAGTCATACCTTAGCTAAATACCTCACAACTGTGGCGGGGGCAGTCCGTTAACGGATAGGTCCTTCAATAGTTGCGACACTGTGGTATATACGAGTGGTGTGGCTCGTATAACCTGCCGGTAACCTTTCTGTTTGTCCGAGATTTGTTCTACTTGCTGTGAGTGAAAGGGTTCTCACAGAGGATTTCAAACAAGAAAAACGATGTCTAGCTAAATTCAGCTTTAAAGTTGCAGATGTAAAAAACTTTATCTATTACTTCATGCTACGCGCAGAGTACGAATTTTAGCACATATACATACACACATGCACATATATATAGTATGTATGTATTTGCATTCAAACCTCAATAAGAGGCACAAAAGTTTTGTTTAAAATTTCTTTAACCACAGAGTCATATAAATCACGTCAAGCACTTTTACGCGTGTTTTCCTTAATTTATGTGCCTTTTTTATTTTCTACACCAATTCTCCGTGTTGTTTATTGTTGTGCGTCTCGTACCTTATGTTATGCATATAAGACAATTGCCGACCACAATAGCAACAACACACATCAATGCCAAGCATTGGTTGGCAAAGCCAAAATATAAATTAAACGCCGCTGTTGTGACCGCAAACGCGAGGCTGCGTTGCCAGCAAACAGCGGTTGAAGAGCTGAAGGGTGAGTGACAAGAGCAAATTGATCGACCCAACACCAGTTGAGGCGGCAAAGGCCGACCGACAAGCGTTGAAAATAAAGCAGATAAAGGAAAAGTTTAAAATATTATTACAGCCAGCGCGAGAAATTGAGACAAAGGGCGCCTTCCGTAACCCTTGCAATTGGTACTCTCCGACCGTTTCGGTTGCGCTAATTTAGCGACCTTTTCCGCCGCGACACACAACCGTTGGCAGCTCAGCTGGGACGCGCGAACATCTAATTGGCGAGGCGTCAAAGGCACTGAGTTGTATGCGCTTGTATGTGAGTAAATAAGTGTTTGAGTGTTGTTGTTGCTGCTCGCTTCAACAATTTGATCAGCGTAATTTTTTCAAAACATTCATTTTGCAATTTTTCAGCAACTTTTTTAAACGAGCACTGTCCGTTCACATTATTCACATCGCGCTTTAGCGTTCATCATTAAAAATTAATGTTTTTCACTTGGGCAAGTGTTGCCAACTCAATTGTCTAAAATGACCTTAAATGCGGTCCGCGCAACAGTGCAACATTAAGTGTGGTCGGCTGGTGTCTGCTCTCAGCAACCTCACACTCGCCTCGGCCGTCAGAAGCCGTCAGCGAGATGTGATGAGCTATTAAGCAACGCACATGTTGGCATTACGACGGCTGCCGAGTGGTGGTGGTGAAGAAGCCAAAAAAATGTTAATTTTTCCACTGACCCTTCGGGTTACACAATTAAAAACAGAATGTCCGATCATCTTGGGGAATTTCTTTCCTTCGCACGCTTCACTGAATTTGTTTGCTCTTAATTTCTGTTGAAAGTCATTTTTTACTGCTTTTCGAAAGAGTTATGTAGACATGATTAAAAATTTAAGCGAAAAAGTTGTAGATACTGTAATGTGCAGTTATTAAACAAAGTCATTTCGCAAGTATGAGTATTTTTCTTAATTAGTACGGCTTTAATCGGCAAATCTGTCTAATCAGTCAAAGTTGTACAGACTTTAGTTGGTAAGAGAATAGCAACAACATTTTTTGTATATTTATTTCATAAAATAAAAATTCGAGTACAACAACAACACCAGCCTCCCGATAACTAAGCTCCAACTACGTTAAATCACAAACGAATGCCTGAATTGCTGTGCTGGCTGACCAACTCCGCTTTAGCGTATCGATTTGGGCTCAGCGGTGTGTAGCAGTTTCTCTTTCTCTTTTTTTTTTGTTCGAAGTAAGCTCAATTGGTCACAAATAATAACACTGTTGCAATCCGGCCATTCAGCGCCGGTGCCAATGGTGCACTACTACAAATCGCTCGGCCAAACTAACTAACTATGCAGCCTCATATTCGTTTGTGTCCGCTACAAATTCACTGGAGCATTTCAAAGCGCGTATGCGTATGCAAGCGATTTTTACTTTTCCGTTGTAAAACAACTACAAAAAAGATGAAAATAACAAAAATTGTTGAAATAGAATTTAGCGCGAATCGGTAGATATCAACATTTTGTAGCACTCAGCTCAAATAAAGGCTTGTAAATGGCAGAGATAGTCGCAAAAATTTTTTACACCCGCGCAACATGTGGCAGAGGAGTATAGTTGGTTGTTCATCGAATGGTTAATTGAAACTAATAAAAGTAAAGAAGAAAAAATATAGAATATGGGTTTCCTAATTTAGGCCTAGGCGTCCACATATGAGTTATGAACTTTTACTTTGGTAAAATGGAGTAGAGAAAACTCGAGTAGGGTCTCATAAAAAAATGTTCTTAGAAAACTCACTCCACAACTAAGCGCGTAATATGGTTTTATTCTTAAAATCGGACCGAAAGTTTTCAAAACGTCACATAACAACTATAAAGGATTCGATTCCTCCTATGCGCTTCTTATATATTGCGCATATTTTTTGGAACAATACGGTGAATATAAGTATAACTAAAATTTTGTAACTAGGTACTGAATTCTGTAACTATGTAGGTTTCAGTTTCATGGAAAACAAGGCATTCGAAGTTGTGCTTTTATCTCTTGTTTTTTTTCGTACATATATAGTATTTCTGTTGTGGATTCGTCTGAAAAAGTTTACAATTTTCGACCAATTTTTAATCTATTCTGCAACTAAAAGAGTTTACCGTATATTCGTTACTATTTTTACCGTCATATTCACGTGTTTACAAGCATATATATGAATTCTCATATAAGCCTAGTCACTTGTTAGTTTACTGGCATTGACATTCAGTCTACTATAAAACTGGCAACTTCAGCTTTGTTGTTATCTTTTTTATTTTCATTTCATATTTTTGTGTTCTCTGTTATTTCTGCTTAAAAGTTGTTTATTTTACTTGCTTTGTTGTTAATTTTTCAAATGAATTTCGAATGTTATTTTGTTCTAGGAAGTTTATCTATGTTTATGAAATGTATTACAGCAAGTTTACATAGAGGTAACAACAGTATTTTTACGATTCCACCACGAAGAAAATTAAACTAGCATTTAATTACTTTTGACAATTAAAAGCTCCGAGAATAGCGTTATGAAAAATGGAAGTAGTAGCAGTGACATAAATTAATATGAAATAAAAGAGATTCGTCTAAGTACTAAATTTAATTATTGTTGAACTGATAAGCTCTCGGAAAGTGGCCGCTTGATCGATTAGGTACTTTGATATACAAAAATTGTTGGACTTCAAAATCAGGTATAGAAAAAGCTCTCAATGTCTGTTTGACTTTCGAAGCATAAAGCTTAAAATTTCATGACTGGCACTACATGTTGACATAGACGTCCTCCAAGTAGCTTACTGAGACTTTTTTATATTCTATTATTGAATGCAAGTCCTCATCTTACGATTTACTCTGAACATTTGACCTAAAGTGCTCGTTTAAAAGCTTAATTGTTCTTTAAAGCGCATAGCCGTGTCTACAGCGCATATTTTCTATTCGCCTCACCTCCTTTGTTTATGTGCGTTGTCTGCTTTCTGCTGTATTTCTTCGCCGTCTGTTTATTCTAGTAATTGGTTGTATTTTTTTACACATGCTCGGCACACCTCCGCATTTGTTTCACCTCAACGCCGACATTCAATGGGCAGCTCATACTCAACGTGTGCCTGCTACTCTACGCCGCTTTTGTCCAGTCTTTTACTTCTCCTACCTTTAATTTTCAGCATGTGTGTTAATATGTTCGATGGTTATTTGTACTGCAGCCCCTCATTGCTTGCAATGAATGCATTTATTGTTTTTGTTTCAATTCTCTTTTTTTGATTTCTTGAATTTTTTATTTGTCTCCTTTGCTCTGCCGCTACTTTCTTTCTGGTCGCCGTCATTGCCCATGTTTGTTCACACAAATCGCACTTTAATTCATTTGTAATTGTTCTTTTCAAGAGTTGTGCTCCCCTTCTCTTTGCAAATATCTTTTATTCGCATGTCTTTCATTGTCGTGCGCTTTGTTTTCGTACCAAAAAAATCGGAATGTATCCTTGCGTGCAATTTTGTGTGCTCTTTATTGGTCGAAATCGAATAGCTAAAGTTTGGCCATTAGTTTTTCTTCAGCTCCAACGCCCATTGTCAGTCGTCGACTGCCGATGTCTGCTGCATGCGCTTGCCTTCCCTTCGCCATTCCATCGTTGCGTCTTTTGTGCTTTGTGCTAACCTCCCTTACCTTTCCCCAACACAAAATTGACATTTCTATTAATAGGTGGTTTTCTTTGCGTCATTGTTCGCCGGCTGTTCTGCTTTGTTTCTGTAAAATCGGCAACAGCGTGGGGTGTGGTGAATGAGTCGAAGAGTGAAATTCGTGCCGGCCACTTACAAGTGTTGTTCAAATTACGGCCTTGTTGGGAAATTGCTTGTATTCATTACAAGAAGCAGGTAAACAAGTTAGCAAAGTGCTGCCAGCTGAAATGTTTTTGTGTTGAGACGTAGTTTTGGGCGGTGAATGCACCGGAATGGTTAGTTTGATTACATACTTATCTACTTATTTCCAAACTTTTGAGTTTTCCGAAGAGTTTTGGCATTCCGCTAAACTGTTACTGTTTGCGGAGATATTCTGAACGCTGTAAAATTATTGACTAATTATTAACTATTATTGAACATTTTGAGGTATCACAATGATGATGACTTCGAACGACTCGTTTAATAATTAAAAATCGAATATTTACATTTAAAAGGAATACTTTTACAATTTTACTTCTACTTACTAGAACCTTGATTTGTAAATAAGTCTTAAAATCCAGTCGGAAATGCTTTTCTTTGCTTAATACAGCAATTGCGCTGAGCAGTATCTAAAAAATATAGTATTTTTCCGCATTTTTTAAGATTTCTGTAGATATTCATAAACAATTGCTGCTCTATTTATTCATTTGGACTTTTACGAGGGCTGCTATATATATTTCTGGCCTAATAATGAAAATACCAATATTTCTCAACGAAAATGGTTTTATTGTTTTTCAAAATATTCTCCATCAAGATTTATACACTTTTGCATGCGCTCAAACCAATTTTCGAAGCACTTTTTTTGAGCCTTTTTTTGAGCGATTGTCAAATTGTTCAGGATCCAACGAGAACAAATATTTTTTACGGCCAGGTGTTCATGCAATATCGAATGTATGCTGGTGGGAGAAATGCATAGGCATGCCTCTATCTGAAGGTATGTTACATGACGGTCTTTTCTGGCACAACGGCTGTTTTTGGACGACCTTCACGGAATTCGTCTTTGAGCGAGCGTCGGCCACGATTGAATTCGTTGTACCAGTTTTTCACAGTGCTATAGGATGGTGCTTCATAGCCATACAAAGATTTTAGTTCATCGATGCACTCTTGTCGCGATAAGCCCCGTCGAAAGTGGTGAAAAATGATCGCACGAAAATGTTCACGAGTTAATTCCATTTTTTGGCCGAGATGAAATTTTTAATTCCCTGTAAATAAAACAATTCACGATTAAATGACAAAACGTTCTGAGTGATGTTATGCTAAAAAATGTCAAACTTTCCAATGAAAATGTCAGATTGCATCTGGCAACACTTAGTGTTGCCTAGGCCAGAAATATATATAGCAGCCCTCGTATACAACTTATAAATAAACTTGAAATTATCATATATATCAAAGTATACATATGTATATATATATATATATATAAAACATATACAAACTTATGCTTGTAGTGAAAGGCTCTTAAAATTCAACACAAAGCAATCCAACTCGTTAAATTTACCTACAAACTTAGCATTTTTCCCATTTTTCCCATTTTCCAACCTTCAGGACTCCATGTCGAACTCAAAGTCATCCGCAATTGTAACTAAAACGGTCGCTCACTGCGACAGCAAAAAATAACCTTTTTCGTCTTTATTATGTAACTGTATATTTACTTTTGTAGTGATTTGTTGTAAAAGACTCGTTTCGTAATCAAATCAATCTTTTTGAAAAATAAATTTCAGGAGCTTCCGACCACTTAAACGCACAGAGCTCTTCAACAAGAGCAAAACTAGCGAACGCAAAATACACAAGCACACGCATACTTGTAAAGGCGGAAATGCGTTGCATGCTCAATTGTGCTTTAGCCTTTTTGAGTCTCCTAGTTGTTGTTGTTGTTGTGCTGCTGCATCGCGCCTAACAATCTCGAGCGATGCCAATAACGATAACAATAATTGCCAACCAGGGACATATTCATCTCTGCATGTGAGCACATATATATATATAAGTGTGTGTCTGTGTATAACTCTCTCGCTCTCGCTCTACATCTGTATGTGTTTGTGCACTCGCCTTTAGTAAAAGGGATTTACGCGCCATTTCAAAATAAAATTGGTAAATTTTACAAATACAAATACTTGTATGTGTCTGCGTGTGTGTGACCTCATCACGGATTCATCTGGTGTCCCAACACTATTCATTTCCCAAGCAATCGCTACTGTCAGCTGTCGCCCTCTCTCTCCACCGGCAAACATGCATTAGACCCCGTTACACATGTACTTCTATGTGCGTTTTCAAATTTATTTGTTGTTGCTCCTAGAGTGGTAAAGTGGGCGTCCATTCAAAGCAATAGTGCTCTTTTTTATTTCATTGTGCTCCTAGCGTCGCTCTAATAAAGGTGACTTTGGTCGAGTAGTGACAGTTACTGAATGTTGTTGTTGTTGTTTTTGGCCCTGTTAGATGTATCTCTACACACGTAACGCTGCCAAACCGAGTGTGCCATCGGAGTGATGTGTGTATCTCGTAGTGGCTATTGACTTTTTGCGGTCTTTCAGCCGGCTGGGGAATTGTGGAGTTCAACGGCACAAAAAACGCCAATAAACAAACAAAATCGATTTCCAGCTGGACACTGCGTTAAATATTTGCATGCTCATATGCATTTGCCACATATATGTGTGTGTGGGGGTGCTTGAGTAGCGAATTTTTGTTGGTTGATGGTCTTTGTATTTAGTCAATTGCACGATTGGTCATCTGTATGCTGGCAAATGTTGTTTGGCTTTTTGGTGTTGAATTGCTGGCTTTGGTAGCTAAATCGACTCTTTTTGATCGACCGAATTTATTTGCTTGTGGGTCATGTGGCACACTTTGGGATTCAGTACATATAAACTACATGTATAGGAGTATTTACTATGGTTGGTGGAAATGTTAAAGTATATAAAACTCATGCTAAATTGGAAGCCAAATAACGAGAAGAGAACCAGGCTTCTGTGGTGTAAGTATTGTAAAAAAATATGGACTCTTATCTAGGGTCTTTCGAAAATCATTCTACGAAACCAAAGTTACTAATTAAAGAAGTCCACAGACACATCAACTATATAACTAGATCTTGATATAGATTTTGCCACCGCGATAGTTGTTTTTGGGCATAGGGAAGTTTATTACGACGATAGCTTCCAGTTTTCATGATAAGACTTTTATAGATTCCTTGTCAAAGCGGATTATTATTGTTGTTGTAGTGATTATCTAAGCCCTGATTGAAGATTGTTTAGTTCTCTGCAAAGTCATCCAACGACAGGCCCATGAATCGAGTTGTTTTCGACATGAGACGATCTACGTTATCGGATTCGGCTTTGATTTTATCTGGTCAAGGGCTACAGGGCGATAGTAAAACTTTATAACTAATGCTGTAAAGCAAAAAAATTTAAAAACAATACCTGATCGTCCAAGAAAAATAGACATGATCGCCGTAAACTTCTCATAGTAAGAATTTTCGTGACTTGAAGACAATTTGGACTAAAAATTAGCTCGATGACAATTTGGCATCCATTAGAGAATACAAGGACTCAAAGTAAAAAAATATATTTCTACGGCAGTTATACAGAAGATCTAAACTTGACTGAGAACTTGTGGAGTGGCCTTAAAAGAAAATTGGCAGACATTCCATTTGTAAATTATAAGCAAAAGTGTCTGACAGCAAATTTACCTAACCTAATGAATTAAAAATCGACCAACAATTAATAGGATCCATGCCGAATAGGATCGGAAAATTTGTGAAAACCATAGAGGATATACTGGTTATTAAAAACCCATAGACCAAACTACAATTGTTTGTTTTTATTTAGAAAAATATATTTTACACCTATTATTTTGACCTATGGTATTACTTCTTATGAAAAAATGTTCAGTTCTAAAATTCAGAATGAAACATTTTTGTTATAGTTCGGTTAAATTATTAATGTTTTACGCTTGATTTAACCAAAACAAAATTGTTTTAAATACGACCAATTTAAAGTTATTAAGTAAAAACTGTACACAGCTATTATTTTGTGTAAATAAAGGCCAAGAAATGCAGCTTAGTATTCTCAAGGATCCAATTTGTTTTGCGAACTGTTGTGTAACACATGTTTATCATATTTGGCTCATCACCAACAAGAAATAGAAAACATTTGGTTAGTAATTATTTTTCTCTGACATTGCAAAAGAAAGTAAGCCGATTGTTTTCGGCCATTATTTTATGGTATTACTCGATTCACGCACAACCTATTCTATTTCTGCGAATTTAATTAATAAATTCAAAACACGTGTAACTGCCTCTACTGAGAGCCAGCAAGAGAGCTCATATTCACTTATTATGTGTAAATTTGATGTCCTTGGCTGCGAAAGGTTTCCTTTATGCGAGAATATATTAACAAGGAAATACTATAAGTAGGTGTTTGTGCTGCGACTAATTATGACTAAGATGTGGGAAGATGCTTGAAATATGCAAATATGCTCACCAATGGATTATTATAATTAAGGTATGCAAACAAATTCAAGAATACCTAACACTCAATACGTGTTTGTATGTATTTGTGTTTTTCCTTGTGTGGGGGTGTGCAACGTCAGCGGCATGCGTGTGCAAGCGTCTACATGTATGCAAAAGATATTTTTAAATATAAGAGCTGAGTGTGGTTGCATTATTTCCACGCACACACTCACACACACACACATGTAAAGCTATTTTATATGCATAACAACAACAAACAAACAAACTAAAATCTCAAGTGAAAGGCCGGGTTACTCTAGAAGACGCAGCTAGCGTGCTCAAAGTCGCAGTCGAGTAGTTTGTCTTCTCAGCTTAATTTGCGAACTTGCTACTTGTGCATACCTATATATCTGTATATATCATGTCTATATATTCGCCTCCACCTGACTATGCTTCTCAGCGCTATTGCGTCACACTTTTCTTTGTTGTTGCATTTGTTTGTGTGTAGTTTTTGTTTTTTGTTTTTCGCTTTTCAATTGCTTTCCAACAAACCGAAGTCGCTGCAAAAGCTACAGAAAAGAAAGCAGCCTCATCTTCTTAACATAATTATAAACTTTTACTTTGGCATTTGACTACACTTGATGTTAATTTTTCACACACCTTCACCGCGCACAAGCTGCAGCGCCTCGCCTCAAGAGCGTAAACACTAGTGCGAAAATAATTTTAGTTTCTTTCGCAGCGTATAAACTAAGAATATGTAAAGTAAATACATACAAGTGTGTATGTTTGTTTGTAGGTGTGTGTTCAGCGCGAATGTTGCTAATTGCAAAACCTCAAAGGATTAGCAGTTGGCGCGTGTGGCGGCTTATATACACACTTGTGTGGAAATTTCGACGAAATATTTTTATTCTATCAGAGTAGGTGTGCTATCAGCGTTTTTTTTATACAGTGTATAGTGATATATTCACTGATAGCTCGAGGTATCTATCAGAGACCATATGTCACATCGGACCCTTGAAGAGCTAGGAGATTGTAACTCACTAAATTTCCAATGTTTAAATATTAAATTTTTATGTTTAAAAGATTTGGTTTTTTGTTCCTTTTCTATGTTTAAGAATTTTTCAATTTTGGAGCTATAGCTCCGTGACTAGTATAAGACAGTGAGGTATGGTATATGACCTTGAACCCATATTTTGAATAATTTATAGAGACATTTTTCCCAGTCGAAAATTTTCAGAATATTTACGATCAATAAGTGAGATTCCAAGACTAATAAAATAATATTTATTTGCTTTACGAATTACTTCTACCATATTTTGCTATCTATCTCCTAAAATTTTTTTTTAATAAATATGGTAATATCCGTATGTTGTTTTTCCTACTAGGTCACATGACTTTCATTTGTTCGCGCATGAATGCTCCGTTGTTTTCGGGTACCAGTCTGCCTTTGCGTGCTCTCTAGTATTTGGTGCGTTGCAAATTGAAGTACTCAAGTGTGCACTTTCAATTTTGCGCCGAATATTCAATGCGTTTCTTTCATTCTTTACTCGTATACTTCACTTTTTCCAAGGTTTCATTGGATTCTTCACTCGTTCTATACTTTTTGATATCTTATTATTTTGTGGTGTTATTCTTTCTATTCGGTACAAAGTAATAATTAGTTACATGCATGTCTAATCCAAGATCAACTCATCTGTCTGTAACTACATATATACATTAAATATACCACTGAACTCTGAAATATAATTGTATTCAAATGTATTATTGGCTGCAAACAAGGCTGGATACACAAAAAAGCTTGATGTTTGGGTGCCGCATGATTTGACGCAAAAAAACTTTCTGGACCGAATCAACGCCTGTGATATGCTGCTGAAACGGAACGAACTCGCCCAAAGCGGATGGTGGCTGTCAACGAAAAATTGATCATATACGACAATATCAAGCGAAAACGGTCGTGATCGAAGGCAGGTGAATCGTCCCAAACAGTGAAAAAGCCAGGATTGACGGCCAGGAAGGTTTTGCTGTGTGTTTGTTGGGATTGGAAGGGAATCATCCACTATGAGCTGCTTCCCTATGGCCAGACGTTTAATTCTACCATCTACTGCGAACAACTGGACCGCTTGAAGCAGGCGATTGATCAGAAGCGTCCTGAATTGGCCAACTGGAAGGTTGTAGTGTTCCAGCAGGACAACGTCAGACGACACACTTCATTGATGACTCGTTAGAAGCTACGGGAGCTCGGATGGGAAGTTTTATCGCATCACCAAGTGATTACCACCTGTTCTTGACCATGGCGAACGCACTTGGTTGTGTAAAGTTGAACTCAAAAGAGGCTTGTGAAAAGTGGATGTGCGTGTTCTTCGCAAATAAGGAGGGGGTCTTCTATGCGGGGGTATTATGAAGTTGCCATCTAGATGGAAACAGAAACGGCGCATATTTAAACTAAATCCGATCATTGAAAAGCATTGAATAAAGAGTAACAAATTTGGATATTTGACAACCTAATATTGTAAAACGACGGTGCTTTAAGGTTCTTTTAATTTATTTGGAAATAGGACACATTCACAGGGAGTCATGCGAATATGGAGGCTGGGCTATCGTATTGTTTTTGGACAATAATTCACGAAGAAGCAACGAAGTGTCGTATATATTTTCTACGATTTTATTGTAATAAAGGTAGTCTGAGAAAGTAGTAACGAATTATTTTTTTCGATCTTAGCACTTCCACATTTGTTATTGTTTAATTATTCGCATTAGAAACTAATTCAAATTAATAGGCTTTAATATGCATTAAATAAAATAAAATCTCAGAAATCCGAAACCATAAAAAGTCGTAACATTTCCCTAATCTACAGCATTATTTCTACGAACAGCCTCCACTAGAAACTACTTGCTTGATTAGCACCCAAATCTTCCGTTGTGGCTTTAACTGAGAGCTGTCATGCTAACTAACTAACAATTTCCCAAGCAGCATGCATTCATGTGCGTTTATCTGCGACCGACTGTTTATTGACAGTCAATAAATCACGCCATTGCAGCGTTACGCAACATTTAATGGAGATTTTCGCGTTTAAGCGAAAGCGAGCAATCGATATTCGTAATACAGCGAAAGCCTTTAACTAATTTCCCACAGCGCACACAACGCTTCAGTGCGCACAGACACACACAGATAAACACACAAACACACATATACAGATGTACATATGTAAGTGGAACGATGGCTGGCGCAGCCGACATTTTTGGCAAAAACTTTATCGCACGCAACTTTGAGCGCACAAGTTAATTGCCACCCACGACACATCACTCATACGCCCGGGCGCCCGACGAACGGTGGCAGCAGCAGACAGCCAGCCGACGGCAGCTGACTGTGGTTCTGGCAGACAGCAGAGGAGAGCAAATGAGCGCACATTCGGCGAACCGCCGCAGCTGCGAAGAGTTTCAGCAGACAAAATACAAACACAAGTGAGTGTGAGTGTGTGTTTGCATGTGTCTGTGTGCGGCTGGCATGCCGACGAAAAGTATAAATTAATTAAAATGATTTTATGCTCACGTTCCAATATTACATCAGCAACTCGGCAGCACATACTCGGCTCCCCACCACGGCGCATTGCACATCATTACGTGCTGCATTGCCGTAAACCAATCGCTTCACAATAGCAATGGCGGCAACAGCGTCGCTGGCAGTGCAACAGTGGCAGAGGCAACATCAATTAAAGCAATCACTGCCACAACAACAGTCACTTCTCCAGCAGCCGTTGCTGCCATCCACTAATTTCCTTACCTTTCCGCTGCCATCTCCACCGTTCGCTCACTCATTTGAGAGAGTGGAAACACTCTGGTTGGCATGTTCAGTTGGCATGCAAAAAAAAAACTTTTCAAAATTAATTACTACGACAAGCTGTAGATGGAATAATAAAAAATCTCTGCTTCGCATTGGCTGCTGCTCCGGTTGTGTTTGTGTGTGTGTGTGTCGCTGTGGTTATCAGGTTGGAAAAAAGCAACAATAAATCGAAAAATTTTATGTCGCAAAAGAATCCGAAAAATCTGTGGCACCCCGCCTGCGGTTGACAACCGTCAGCTGTCAGCTGAGCTGAACTGAACTGTGACTGTGCCATGTGTTGGAGTTATGGAAATTTCATAAATTTCTCCCGCAGCGGCTAATATACTCGCACTAGAGGTTGTATGCGTAGCTAGAGTTGCCTCCTACACAAACAACACCAACAACAAATTTGTGAAATACGTAAATGAGGTTAATTAATTTAAATGTTAATTAAGTTGGAGCGGTGGGGGCTTAATGCGCTGCACATTGCGCCGTACTGTGTAATTAAGGTGTGGGATAATCATTAGTGGCGGCAGTTGGGGGGCTTTTCGAACATGGTAATCTATTTTTAGATAATTTTTTTTTAGTGTGAGTTTACATTGAGAGCTAATACAGCATATTTGTTGTTGCGAGTTGTTTATGTACTCGTGCGGAAGTGTTTATACATATGTACATATATAAAGCTATTAGATGAGTTATGTTATGTTCATACCGTCTATTTTATAATATTTATTAAATTTCTATTATTTTTATACTCTCGCAAGTCTTGTAAGTCATAAAACTAACCGAGTTAGTTATATCAAAATGATCAGGACGACGAGACGAGAAATCCGAATGTCTATCTGTCCGTCCGTCCGTGCAACGGATAACTTGAGTAAAAATTGATATATCTTGACGAAACTTGGCACACATGGGAGAGTGAGAGAGTGGCTTTCGAAAATGGGCAAAATCGGACAACTGCCTGACCACGCCTACAAAATGGCAATAACCGAAAACATATAAAGAGCTATAACTAAGCCATAAATTAAGCTATTGAAGTAAAATTTGGTATGAAGGATAATCTTTATAAGATCTTTATAAGATATACCTAAGGAACCAAGAAAGATAGCGAAATAAAACTTTACAGAAATACTGTATAATCTGTGGCATTACTTGTGAAAAAATTTACGAAATCAGACTACAACTCTTCAATGCCCCATATATCGAATACGAAGAACTTTGTGCCTTATGTTAATTTTTCACCGAAAATATCGGCAAATCTCTTAGATATCTTAATTTAATTCAGGGGAAATCGTTTTCTTCTAATAGTGTGTCTCTGTACCAGAAATGGTTAAAATCGGTTCATAACTTCCTTTAGTTCGCATATAGCTAATTATAGGATTTTCCAAATTACGATGGGCTTAATAGCTTATAAATCGGTTAATATGAAAATTAGCCAAATTAAGCATATATATCAGATATAATGTATGTTGGTGATGAAAATGGGTGAAATCGGTTCAGGAATTACCTTAACCCTAATATAATATATATGATGATTTTCGTTTTTCTATTGGACTTTCTGCCGAATATATGGGTCAAATTGTGTGTGATCTTAATAATAATAATAATATAGCAATAAATTGCGAGAGAAATCTTTGGTTGCACCCGAACTTAGCCTTTCCTTACTCGTTTTAATTGAATTTATTTTTGTATTGACATTCCATTATTAATCAAAATAGAGAGTTTCGTTACATAATATTCTCTCTCTGCACTAAGTAAGCACTATTCCACATGTGCATTACAAACAACATTTTATTTAATTATGATTTCTGTAAATAGTATTGACTGCACTAATTGGCAGCTGCTCATTGGCGACACCGAAGTTTCACTTTATTTTTGATAAATAAACCCACATGCGTCATCATCAAAGAAGTGCATACAAGGGTATCAGTTATGTAGGAGTACCTAAACACCCATTTAATTAGAACTTGCTATTAAAAGAGTAAATATTTTGCTTGAGCTGCAAGGAAATTAGTATCAGTCATGTGAGAAGGTGCAGTGTGTTGACCGCTAGTTGAGTACGAAAAATTAAATTGCGTATCTATGAAAGTAGCTATGGTAATGCTTCTTAGTATAACAGGTGCTCAAGCTTTTGTTAAGAAAAGTAAAAAAAATAGCAAAAAAAAAATAAAATAAATTAAGAAAACATTTTATCAAATTATTTACACAGTTTTTAAAAAATATTTTATTGTTGGGAAAATTTTTTGATTACACATAAATTTTTAACTCTATCTATATTAAAGCGTGCGCAATAAATACGAACTTGTTTAGCACGTAATTATTTCGAAAAATGTTGCTTTTAATAAAACTGAACTGAACATGCACACAAGCATTTCCATGGCATAGATGTCGTATAGCATATCCTAAATGCCATGGTTACGTGCCCACCTGCAACGGATATAAGCTCATCAAGTGCATACGCTTCCATGCGCATTGCTCACTCTCGCTATAGCGCGGCAACTGAATATGCCAGCATACATACATACATATATAGCAGTCCCCACACAACCTGAGTTACACATTGACTACCTGCCACACTGTATGCACGAGCTCATGTGCGTATGTGTATGTGAAGTGAGTATTTGTATGTTTGCCTGTGTGTTGACAGCAAATCCTACTAGCTGTTTATATGATAAGTGACATTAATTCGTTATGATCGCATTCGCTCAACTGAGTAGCGGCTGCGTTGACGCTGACAATTTCCGCAACAGCTGTTGTTGTGTATGGTAAATCAGCTAAAGTGAAAGCAGACACCGCAGACAGCTTGTTAGATATTAGCATTTATTTAAAGGCGCCTACACATATGTGTGTGTATGTATATGCTTGTAATTGTGATTGAAAGCGAATGTGCCGACTTTAGCAATGAGTAAATATGTAATCTTTTAATATTTTCTGCGACGCGAAAAGAGCTGCGGTCGAAATGTGCAAAGCGGAGGTGTAAAGCCGCACAAAACTAATAATGTTGAGGGTGTAAAAGAGAGTTCGAAATGTGATCGTGTGGAGCTGGACTTAAGCTCTGCTTTGTCTTTTGTATAAGTATAATTTATCTTCTGTAAAGAAGTTTCACATTCAACTCCTGAACTAGAAAGTAGCTCGTTTGAGTCTGTTTAAAGCACAATGTTCCGAACCGGAAATGAAAATTTTTGTGCGACTCGAAATACTGCACCAAATCATCTCTTATGGAGAAGGATCTTTACCTATTATTTCTTAGATGGTTATTACTTAGTGATACAATGTTTCTGAAATACACCGAGCTTTACCGAAAGTTCCTCTAAAGCTCAGTAACTATAATTCATTAAAAAGGAATGCAGGCATAGATATGTACAGAGTGTTTTTTAGAGATTAAGAGAAGTTTCAATAACCCCTTCGTCTGAATTGTCGACCTTTTCTTTGTAAAGCAAACATGGTCATAAATGACTCTGTTTTAGAAAAAGGTAAGGAATAAGCTAGTTTCGGGTTCATTCAATTTTGTCATTTGTAATTCTGAACTGTCCAAACATAACTGAAATATGGAAATATATATTCCAGAGCATAGTTAAGCAAGGAAAACTTACTTTAAGAAATAATTCAGATCTTTAACCTATTACTACTTCGGCTATTATCGGCTAAACAGTATCTACGCCAATTACACTAACCTACAGCTACAGCGCTGTAAGATCTAACTATATGGAAAATGTATTCGACTTATATATGTTCAAGTCAATATATGTATTCAAGGTGAAACAAGAAAAATCGGCTGTACCGAAGCATTTCTTTTAGAGACTATGTGTTTATTTCTATGAACAATAACTCACACCAAATTTCGTGAAGATATGTAGTAAAATGCGGAAGTTTTCCATACAAGCCCTTGATTCCGATCGTTCAGTTTGTATGGCAGCTATATGATATAGTGATCCGATATCGGCAGTTCCGACAAATGAGCAGCTTCTTGAAGAGAAAATAACATCTGCAAAATTTCAAAATGATATCTTAAAAACTGAAGGACTAGTTCGTATATATATAGACGGACAGACAGACGGACATGGTTAAATCGACTCAGCTCAACATACTGATCATTTATATATATACTTTATAGGGTCTCCGACGCTTCCTTCTGGGTGTTACAAACATCGTGACAAGCTTAATATACCATGTCTGTTCAGGGTATAAAAACAAAAACTTGGAAAATGTGAAATTTTTAAAAGCTATTAATAAAGGCTACTAAAATATAAAATTTATCGCCGATATCATAAATTTAATCGCAAATATAATACAATTTTAGATTGTCGGGAATTTTAAGCAGCAAATTGATTTTTGGTGCTACCGCACCTGACTTATCGGCGCTTATCTAAACAATAGGCGACACGCAAGCTACTAGTATACTATACCCAATTATACCATACGTTTGTATTTTAATCATTAAATTTATGTTCTTCATAAATTGACATTCTCAAGTGTTTCTTAAGAACTGCTAAGTATTTTAGGGCTACAGTAAATTTATGTTCAGAAATTTTTTTTAACTCAAGTGGCTACCTACTGTATATACCAATAAAAATCCATTAATAGTAAGAGAGCTGAAGCCGCTGGAAACTGTTGCTAAATTGATGTCAAATGCTGGAATGGATAATAATGGATGTCATGGCACATTAAAATAAATTTACAATATAATATATATATTTTATTAATAATTTATTAATTTTAATGAATAAAGGATAATTTTTTATAAATAAAACAGTGAAAGTTAATTAGTTGACGCCTTATCAAATATACTACTTATCTATTCATATCACTATTCTGTTCTACAATTATTATAAGAATTTAATTCGGAGCGGTGTAGATTTCCATTATTATATTTACATATATTGACAGTTACTTGAAGTAGTTTGCGAGTGAAATAATGAGTGTAAGATAAGATATGATTTTTAAGTGATCTGCATTGGAGCAAATAATAAACTATTGATAATAGGTATAGTTGAGATTTTAATGAATTGAAATCATTTATAAATAATAAATAAAAATGAAATTTATATACGCATTTTGTAAACCTGCTAAGATAAAGAAAAACTAGTTAGCGAACCTAGCTAACCTTTGGTAATGCTCGGAGCAGTTGAGAACCCACATCGTGACTGCGAAAATATATTATTAGGTCTACAACTTTGCTTTCGCCGTTTTCCAATAGATGTCTCTAGGGTCAATCACTGGTCGATTAAATCGATTAAATCGTTTTATATCGATCTTGGACATTTTTGTCAACATTAATCCGGGAAATTTTGCTTTTATTTTTTAATTCCAAGAAAAGTGCGGCTGAAGCTCATCGCATGCTTTCGGATACGTACGGTGAGGCTGTCCTAAGTGAAAAAAAAAACTTAAATTTACAAAAAAACGGAGGCAAAGTTGTAGACCTATTATTTTATTATACTAAGTGCCATATATTCGGCGTTTTATTGGTATTTCCATTACTATCATTAATAATTTGTAATAAACGCATTTACCTTTATGGTCAACTAAAAGGAGTTACTCATTCGAATATCGGCTCTATCGTGTCAAGTTTGTTCAAATATTTACAGTTACATAAACGGCATGGCAAAACCGTTCAATAAATTAGAATTGCTTTGATATGTTTACTTTATTAGTTCTTTTTTTGCTATATTAATATTTGGCAAGTAAATTGATTCCAGACATAATAAATTAGCACTGACCAATATTGTGGAAATACCTGACGATTTCTTATCAGTGAAAATATCAGCAACGGCTATTTGTTTCCGAAACCTTAAGTGGAATTGGCGATAAGGTATGAAAGCATAAACATTCGGAAGTAGAACTTTCAATTATTGCAAACTCAAAACAACTGTACGGTTTTCTTATCTCAATAATATGATTGAAGCAAATTACCCACATCCGGTTCGTAACGGTCAACAAGTGTGGCATTAAGTGGGTTCGAGGGGTGCCAAGTGGGTTTTACTTAGACGGAAATTAGAAAGCTGTCTGATTAATAGCTGAAATATTTTTATATAATTGTTGAACTATTCGAAGTTGTGCTTGCATTGTGAGTGGGTTTATATAAATTTCTATCTAACTAATTTAACTAATATCTAACTAATTTTCAGGCATTAAATTTTTCTTTTGAAAACACCACTTGACGTCATTTGTAGACGTTTCTTTCTGATAATTAGCATGGCTTACATAGAGGTCTGGGATTTCAGAAAAATTAACTGTAGTAACTAATATCTCGGGGTTGGATCCCCTGAACTAGGTTATTAATATAGATCGATTCTGCGAAGATTAGTAGTAGAAATAGAATTTATGAACGAAAACTTCGCCTAACGGTTGAGACCTGAATTTCAGGACAGCGATTTTATCGCATCAAGTTGTTGACTGATTTATACTGGTTTAATATGGGTCCAGCGCAAGCATATTGGAAATGGAACCAATCGATTTGTTAGTCTAGCGTTCTGTTCGCGAATTTCACATCTTGCCATATTAAACGATAACATTGTAAACATTAAAAGATTTTATCTTTATCTCTTATCTTTATCTCTTATCATTGGAAAACGGAGGACTAGGTCACTGCCTGGCCCACTTAGAGCTTATCGAAATAATGGGGTTATACCTTTGTTAACTCGAGTTATTTCTATTTCAAATAACACCATCATCACCAACATTTTACACCGAACTACATTGTCAAATTAATTTTTTCCTCAGTATAAAATGGTAAATAACATATTACTTTTTTTAATTTATTTTTGATTTATATTTATTTCTTCAAAAATTCTAGATAGCCATTTGGCTTAGAATTGTTACAGTTTTTCTTAAAGAACTGCTAAACTATATGCATATTTAATGACGACTAATGGAAAATATTTTCAATCTTGTGCCAGATTTTTCTCCCCCAAGGCTGACTTCCAATTTCAGCATTGCTTTCAGTAGTCACTGAAATTTGTGTACTCTCTGTTGTATTGAGTGATGCCTGGGTACTATTTCCATCAGAAGTTGTGTTCCATTGAGGTGTTGCTTCAGTTGTGTTCCACTGTGGTGGGGTCCAGGTCGAATTCCATTGTGGTGGTGCCCAAGTTGAGTTCCACTGTGGTGATGCCCATGTTGAGTTCCATTGTGGTGGAGCCCATGTGGAGTTCCAGATCGGTGGTGCCCAAGTACTATTCCAATTAGGTGATGCCCAAGTTGAGTTCCATTGTGGCGGAGCCCAAGTTGAGTTCCACTGTGGTGGTGCCCAAGTTGAGTTCCATTGTGGTGGAGCCCATGTGGAGTTCCAGATCGGTGGCGCCCAAGTAGTATTCCATTGTGGTGGAGCCCATGTTGAGTTCCATTGTGGTGGTGCCCAAGTACTATTCCAATTAGGTGGTGCCCAAGTTGAGTTCCATTGAGGTGGAGTCCAAGTAGTATTCCATTGTGGTGGAGCCCAAGTTGAGTTCCACTGTGGTGGTGCCCAAGTTGAGTTCCAGATCGGTGGCGCCCAAGTTGTATTCCATTGTGGTGGAGCCCATGTTGAGTTCCATTGTGGTGGTGCCCAAGTACTATTCCAATTAGGTGGTGCCCAAGTTGAGTTCCACTGTGGTGGTGCCCAAGTTGAGTTCCATTGTGGTGGAGCCCATGTGGAGTTCCAGATCGGTGGCGCCCAAGTTGTATTCCATTGTGGTGGAGCCCATGTTGAGTTCCACTGTGGTGGCGCCCAAGTAGTATTCCATTGTGGTGGAGCCCATGTACTATTCCAATTAGGTGGAGCCCATGTTGAGTTCCACTGTGGTGGTGCCCAAGTTGAGTTCCATTGTGGTGGCGCCCAAGTAGTATTCCATTGTGGTGGAGCCCAAGTTGAGTTCCACTGTGGTGGTGCCCAAGTTGAGTTCCATTGTGGTGGCGCCCAAGTAGTATTCCATTGTGGTGGAGCCCAAGTTGAGTTCCACTGTGGTGATGCCCAAGTTGAGTTCCATTGTGGTGGAGCCCATGTGGAGTTCCAGATCGGTGGCGCCCAAGTTGTATTCCATTGTGGTGGAGCCCATGTTGAGTTCCATTGTGGTGGTGCCCAGGTTGAGTTCCATTGTGGTGGAACCCATGTAGGTCTCACTACTGGCGGTTGCGTAGAATTGTTCGAACTATTAATTGAAAGGCATCGTTCATATTTTGTGGCAGCTTTTGCCAATTTGCGCAACATTTGTTGCAGTTTAAAACCTAAGCAAACTTGCTCACTGTGAGGTATATCTTCCGAAACAGAATTCAGTTCTCGGAATAGTTGGGAGATCTGCAAATAAAAGAAATGTTTCGTATAATTATAGCCCTTTATCTCCAACGCGGCATTCAAAATCACTTACCAAATTGGTGTAGCATTTCACTTCAGCGCTGGTTGAGAACTCCACCGAGCACTGTTGAATGCCTTCCAAGAATTGTTGCTGTATTTGCTCAACTCCATACAACTTCATATAAATTTCCATCAGGAAGTTATTGATTCGCACACAGTTCCTAATGCCATAGCCACCAACATACATAATACTTTCCACTTGTCCGACATATAAATCGGCGCATACTTCCTGCAGTATGTCCTGATCTATGGTATTACTTATGGATAATTCTTTGCGTTGTGTCGGATTGAATATCGCACCGAATAGAGTTTCGGCATTCTCCTTTAATATTTTGGCACCTTCAGGGATTTCTGATTCGTTATTCAGCGGCAGATAACCGCAAACCTGTAAAATGGGTTAGTATTACTAATGTGCTCCTTCGCAAAATACATCGATTAGCTTGAACTTACACTTTGCAGCAGCAGACAGACTGCTAGCACTTTCCATGCACACTTCATCGTTCGTTCTGTTAATTTCTTGTTGAAATTCAGCTTTTTATATATAATTATTAAATAACCGCTTTATCACAAGCACTTTCAAACTATTTTATTTTTAACAGAGATAACACCCTCGAATAGTAGGCACATTAGAGCACTGTGATAAGCAAAATAACGGTAACAACAATTGCAAAAACACAAATAAATACGATGAATAATGTTACTTTGTGGAAATCCCTAAATAAATAAAATTCTGCTTTTTGTTTTGATTTCGTTTTGCTGTCTCTTATCACTTGTGGAGCACTTCAAGCAGCAAAAACAGTTAATAATAGTAAATAATTTGAGTTTTTGTGCTTTTGCATGAAAGTGTCATGACTTTCTCGGCTTATTGAATAATTATAGGAAGTTGGCACGTGTTTGCATGAGTGTGTATTTTCACAATGATTGCAATTTTTTTTGGAGGACGTCAATTACATTCTTCCGATAGTAAGCCGTGGGCCGTATAGCGCTAAGGGTGTTTAAATTTATTGCATAAACTTATTTCCACACCTGTGCTCACCACATTTATTTCCTAGAATTTCTCTTATCTGTTGGTTATCGAAATCTGAATATTTATGTATATGAATTTTTTAAGGTTTTGTTTATTCCTTTTCTAAATTTTATTTTTGACACGAAAATAAATTATACTTAATATACAGGTGTCAAAATTATCAGGAAGATGAAATTAGTTGATTTCCAGTTCTAGGAATTGATATTGTTTTGAGATCATAAATTAAAGTCACACATTTGTGATCGTAGAGGAAGATAATGTCCAGAAAAATATACTATAGATCAAAAGACCCTTCAGATTATTAGCTGTATCTAACGGAATAAGTTTTCAGAGTTCTATATTCTTTACTAAAAGTGATATATTTTATTTTTCGGAGCGTGATGAGTATAAACTACTACAAAACGGCTATGAACTTTCGTAAAACTCTAACACATTGCCCTGGTTTACGCAAAAAATAAACGATATTATCATTTTCAGTATTAGTATGTAGTATGGGTTAATATATAGAGGTTTCTGTGCAATTTTACCATTCAAATTCAGAATTTGCATCGATACTCAACAGGAAGAGTGAAGGAAGGAAGAAGCGCGGAGATGTTTAGTCGGTAGTTGTTGCTGTTGTGCTCACGGAGGAGTCTGTTGTATCAGAGGAAGTTCCACACGCCGACAGTCGTTGTTGCATCCGAGGAAGTTTGCGGTTCTGATGACGAGACGTCGATAGTCGTTGTTATATCAGAGGAAGTTGGTGGTTCTGATGACGACACGCCGACAGTCGTTGTTGTATCTGAGGAAGTTTGCGGTTCTGATGACGAGACGCCGACAGTCGTTGTTGTATCTGAGGAAGTTTGCGGTTCCGTTGTTGTAGATGTTGCAGATTCTGGGAATCTCGCTAAACATTTTTGCAATCTCTGAGACACTCTAGCTAATTTTTTGTCAAGCCTTTTTAACGCCTTTAATATTATTGGTCTGAAAATGTAGCCATGGCTTTGGTTTGCTGTAGCAATTTCTTGGAACAAATCGGTAATCTAAAATGGATATTTGCATTAATGTATCAAGAAACATTCATTATTCAATCTTTATGATGACGACACACTTACCACCCTCTCGTAACAATCGAATCTTTCAGGGGATTTCCCAAGTATGCTACAGCGATTTATGTTCTCAACGAATTGTTCTCGCAACTGATCTACATTGGTAATATGCAGACCGCCTTCCGTTATTTTTACTGCACGACGTATAGCTTTTCCAGCATAAGCAACTGCAATTAGAGCATAACTATTGTGCGCGTTAATGCATCCTTGAGCATTGGTAATCGGTCCAACCGATACGGCCGGAAATTCACTGGGGTTAAAAATTGCTGTAAATAGATCACCCGCAATGGCTGGAATATAGGTATCGGCTGGATGAGTATGCGGAGGACGCTGAGGAGTATGATGCGGAAGACGCCTGTGTGCGCTGACGGATACCTGAATATATAAATTAATTCGTCTTATTTTTTCGGAAAATTTACATTTCCTTAATAGTTTCACTTACCCTATTGTCTAGGAGCACGAATAATACTGCGGTTAATGCCAACACAACTTTCATGTTGCTTACTATGGGTGTTACTACAAGTATTCAAGTGCAGTTCGTAGCCTTTTAAATGATTTTCTCAATGCATTTTAATGAATTTTTCTGAATACAATTATTAAGATAAGTATTATTAAATTTCACCCTGTAAATATTTGTCTTGCCTTAAAGATAATAGTCGAGATAATAAGGGTTATAATTTTCATCAAGCCCATTAATGTAATTAACCCTTGTTAATTACGGTGTTGGCCTTAAAGACGATCAGCTGTTGTATACGAGAGACAAAGTCTTGAAGCTTCGAAAGCCATTAGAGATTTCTCGTCATTCAGAAATTTGACGATTCTATATATATATATATATCATATCAATAAATCTGCTGATCTAAGTGGAATATTGATCGGACCTAGCAATATTTCCTCTATATGGTTACTTATTAACATTATTCTGAATCTCAAGAGTTTCGTTAGGAATACAATAGACAATTTCAAAATTACGTCAATTTTTCTCATTTTATTAGAACAATACTTTATATTAGTAACATCACTCAAGGGTTAATATTACCGTAATTAGCAAAATGTAAAGAGTTACGACACATGTTTTGCGTTTAACATATAGTAAAGAAATTCCACATCTATTTATATATAAAATCTGTTGATTGTTATATTGCCACCTGGTGTTCCAGGTGCTCGACTACAACACATTGAATGTGAGTTCAAAAGCTTAGAAATTATTTTAATTTTTATTTACAGGTTACAGAGAGAGTTTATTTTGACCAAGAAGAGACATATCTCAAAATTCGTCAGACGGATGTTTTCAAAATAATCATCACAAATTAGAGCAGAAGCTTGGCCAAATGTTTCTTTAAAGTGTCGGTTCCTCAAGGCATCATTAAACTCTGTGTATTATCATAAACCTTTATAAGTACTAAACTTTTATAGTAAGTGCTTAATAACCAGAAAGTTGTAAAAATAGTTCCAGCTAAACATAGTAATTTTTTTATACTCTCGCAACAAAAGTTGCTAAGAGAGTATTATAGTTTTGTTTGATATCTTAATGAAACTTGGAACACGTGTTCCTTGGCACCCTAAGAAGGTTAAGTTCGAAGATGGGCGGAATCGGACCACTGCCACGCCCACAAAATGGCGATAACCGAAAACACATAAAGAGCTATAACTAAGCCATAAATAAAGTTATGATAATAAAATTTGGAACATAGGATCGCACTATGAACGGGCACATTTCGATGTAATTTTTTTGGAAAAGTGGGAGTTACCCCGCCCTCAAATAGGTTTTTTGTATATATCTTGCAAACCAATAAACCTATATAAACCAAACTTTCTGAATTCGTTTCTTTTAGCCGTTTCCTTATACAGTCCAAAAATGAAAGAAATCGGATAATAACCACGCCCACCTCCAATACAAAGGTTAGGTTGAAAATGACTAAAAGTGGTTTAACTCACTAACGAGAAACGTCAGAAACACCAAATTTTACATAAGAAATGGCAGAAGGAAGCTGCGCTGAGATTTTTTTACAAAATGGAAAATGGGCGTGGCCCACTTATGGGTCAAAAACCATATCTCAAGAACTACTCGACGGAATTCGGTATATAATATTTTCTTTACACCCTGATGACCCTGGTGGAATATGGGCGAAATCGGTTCACAACTACGCCTACTTCCCATATAACTCAATTTTGAATCCTTCTGATTCGTTCACTTTATAATATATACATAAGGAACCAATGAAGATAGCGAAATAAAACTTTACACAAATACTGTATTTGAGCTGTGACATCACTTGTGGAAAAATTGTCAAAATCGAACCATGATTTTTCAAGGCCCCTGATATCAAACATGAAGAACTCAGTTCCTAAGGGTAATTTTTCACCGAAAATATAGGTAAATCTCTAAATAAATTGCGAGAGTATAAAATGTTCGGTTGCACCCGAACTTAGTCTTACCTTACTTGTTTTTACTAAATAGGTTTTATATTTTAATTTCACTTAGATACACCGATATTTAATGTGACTAGTCGATTAAATAAACTGTGAATGTTTTGGGTTCGGCAATACCGTTAATCCATATAGCCCTATCCGTGGTTAGGGATCAGAAAAATACAGTACATATGCCACTCGAAGCATAATATCCTGCAAGGAATCCGATAGAACAGTTCATAGGCAGGTTTGTCAGTATTCGAGTAGGTCACTTTTGGTAAATATCTATGAGTTATTCAAACTTCAAGCTAATTTTAATCAAATTAGTTTTCAGTTCCAATATTGAGTGTGGATTATCGGTCGAATCGAAGCATTCAAATGTCGCAATTTCCAAGAGACAAGTTCAAGTGTGGTAACAGACATAGTTAGAAATTTACGTTGGAGAGATAAAATCAAGAAGAGTTTGGGTTTGTTGAATAGAGATTAATTGGGCGATCTCATACTTATAGCCTTTTTATCTCTATGAAAATGCTACTTTTTTATATTTCAACATTATACATGATAAAAGAACGAAAAAAATTTCTTTCTATTATGATGATCAACTCTCACTCACAATTCGAAAACCCGAGTACAAGGCAGAATAAATGTTACATTTTTTTGAGAAAAGAAAACGCTATTAGTTTTCGAAGGATATGTAGTTCTCTTTTTTCCTATTGAAAAAATCCAGTTTATATAAGATTTAATATGCATTTCTACTCTTATTCAAATATTTCTCAACGCTATCTTTTTCAAAATCGGAATAATATATTTATAGGATCCGTATAAAAATATCCGCCAATTATTTAGCAACTAATAAACGATAAGCATTGAAGTAATCTAATTGAGGAAACTTTTGTTGGAACCGACTTTTTATGACATTTAAAGAAAGTTCTAAATAAATAAAACATTTTGCTGATAGATTTACTGTCAATTTGTTTACTATTTTATGAGTCACTGTGTTTTATCACATGGTCACGATTAGAAGAAGCAAAGAAACAAAGAAAAGTTTTATATCTACACTTATAAATATAACAATTCTCTTCAATAGTATCAGCTGTTATCATGCATTGTGTGTGTGAGTGAAGGTTGCAAGCTAAGAAGGGTCGATTTGAGCGTACAGCTGCTCTGAAAGGCGTATCGATTGTGATCGAACGCATCTGATCACCTGGAGATTATAAAACATTTGTTATAAATATTATATCTCTCGTAATTACGGACGACCTAACAGACGTGGGTAGGTAGGTTATATTGCCGCAGCGAAAAAAGTACACAATTATGATATGTACACTAGTGTGGATATAATAAAGCTCTTTTATTACGGAAATATCTTAGATTTACAATCACTGATACAAATAAAAGATTTTATTATTTATGGTTTAGATACTTTGTATACATGGATTCCGTCTCCGGAAATGATTACTGCTAGAAGGCTGCCTACTCCAGCATTGGCAACGCAAATAAGAGTTGCGGTATTCGTTAAGTATCCTTGAGCATCGGTTATCAGTTAAACAGATACGGTCGATCACTCTTTGGATTTGGAAACTGTTGTAAATAAGACACTAGCAATGGCTGGAACTGAACTGTTGTCGTCTGATGCATCGTTTGGAGAAATAGGCAAAGGGCCGTCTAGAAGAGAAGGAAAAGTGTCGTCTGGAAGAGAAGACAAAAGAAAACCAGATAAAAGATGAGACAAAGCGTCATCTGTAAGATATGGTAAACTGGGTACGTCTGCAAGAGAAGGCAAAGAGCCGTCTGGAAGATTAAAGCAATGTGCTCTACCGTAGAGAAAGTAAAGTGACGCCTGCAAGATGAGGTAATAAGGCGCCGGATACCTGAAAGTATAAATTAATTCGTTTTTATGTCTTTTTTTTTTTTGGAAAATGTTCGTTCCCATATAGTATCACTTACACTCCTGTTTAGAAACACGAATGATACTGCGGTTAATGCCAATACAACTTTCATGTTGGTTTAAGCTTCGAAAGTTATTCGAGATTTCTGGTCATTCTGAAACCCTTACTAACCCAACCAACTACCTCTTGAATAGTTTCTCTCTAGAATTTGTAGAAAAGAATATTTGGCGAACATTTTCAAAGATGACAGTCGGAAAGATTCTTTAAACTATTTGAATTTGTGATTACGTTTTTATTTCGAAATAAATAAGATTAAGAAATTTATCTAGGAATTAGACGATTCTATATCAAAGCGCATATGTACGCGATCTGACAACATTGCCTCTATATGGTTACTTAGAAACAATATTATATAATCTCGACAGTTTCATTAGAATATTGATTTCATAAATATAATTTTCATTATATTTTCCTTAAGTTATTTGAACGATTTTTACAAAACGTCACTCAAGGGTTAATATTATTGTATTAATCAAAATATAGAGTTTTTGTTTTATATTGCTATGCAGTGTTTGGAGTGCTTGTCTACTAATCGTGGAACGTGGGTTTAAAACCTTAAAAAATTGTATTTTTTATTTTCTTTACAGCGATGGGCCCTTGTCCAGAGAGTCCCTTATTAATGTTTTACTAAGAAACACTGGCCAAGTGTGGTAACAGAAAAAGTTAGAAATATACCTTGGAGAGATCAAATCGGGAAGAATTTCGGTTGGTTGGTTCCAATTGAGTCTAATCAAGAAAAATAAGGATATATAATATAGATTCAATATGCATTTTATTTCTTATTTGAATATATCAATTCGTTCGCTATTTGATCAAGATATGAGTCACTATGTTTTATCATATGTCTGCGATTAGAAAAAGCAAAGGAAAAAATAAAAAGCTCAAGAAAGTTATTATTTCTTCACTCATAAAGATAACAATTGTTGTCACCAGTATCAGCTGTTTGTGGAAGCTTTTTATTTTCTCTGTGTATGAGTGAAGGTTGCAAGATAATTATTGTCGATTTAGCGTACAGCAGCTCTGAAGGGTGCATAGATTAAACCCGTACGCATCTGATCACCTTGAAAGTTTAAAACATTATTTTTAAATATTTTATCTCTGATAATTATGATCCTCCTACGAAACGTAGGGTAGGTTATGATTAGATTAAGGTTTCTTTTTAAACGGTACATAAAGTGAATTCACCCACTTGAGTTATATGCCTAGGATATAAAGCTATCTTTTCTAAATCGGGTTAAAAGTTTCGTGTTATTTTTAATTTAAAGTAATTTTCCTCAGCCAAAATAGTGCATAAATATTATATGGATACAAGAGTTGATATGATAATGCAATTTTTTAGAGTTACAAAGAAGGAATTAAAAAGAGTGTTTATCATTTATATTATATAGGTAGTTAGTATATATGTTGGTTTTGGGAGCTTTTCAGGTTTTAGAATCTAAAGAAGGTCAGAATTCTAGGGAGACGATAGACGATGTCCGATAGACGGTAATACCGAGCCCAGCACGGAGTATATGGAATCTAATAAAATTTGTGGTTCTGTTGATGACACACTGACAGTCGTTGTTGTATCTGATGAAGTTTGCGGTTCTGTAGATGACACGCCGATAGACTGAGTTGTGCCTGAAGAAGTTTGTGGTTCTGATGATGACACGCCGATAGACGTTGTTTCGTCTGAAGAAGTTTGTGATTCTGTTGATGACATGTCGATAGACGTTGTTTCGTCTGAAGAAGTTTGCGGTTCTGTAGATGACACGCCGTTAGACGGAGTTGTGCCTGAAGAAGTTTGTGGTTCTGATGATGACACGCCGATAGACGTTGTTTCGTCTGAAGAAGTTTGCGGTTCTGTGGATGACACGCCGATAGACAGAGTTGTGTCTGAAGGAGTTTGCGGTTCTGATGTCGATGCGCCGAAAGACGGTGTTGTATCTGAAGAGGTTTGTGGTTCAGATGACGACACAACGATAGACGGTGTTATATCTGAAGAAGTTTGTGGTTCCGTTGTTGTAGCTTCTGGGAATAGCACTAGGCAACGTTGCAATTTTATATACTCTCTCAATAAATTTTTATCCAGAATTTCTAAATTTATTAATATATTTTTTCTCTCAACATAGATATAACTATTGCTTGCCGCCGCAATACTTTCGAACAAATCAGAGATCTGAAATTGACATAATATTTGTTTCACAATTTAGGAAATATTTATTATTCTATATTTATGTCCAATATACCTCCGCCTCATAACAATTGTGTCTGTCATTGGATGAATCCAGTGCGCTACAACGGCTTATGTTCGCTATGAATTGCTCTCGCAATTGACTTACATTGGCAATAATGGTTACATCGGAAATTTCAACTGCTTGAATAATGCCTACTCCAGCATAAGTAACGTCAATCAAAGTAGAAATTTGGAACGCGTTAACGCATCCTTTAGCGTTTGTAATCGGCTGAGCAGATACGGCCGGTAATTCACTAGGGTTAAAAACTGCTGTAAATAGGGTACTGGTAATGGCTGGGATATAGGTGTCATCGTTTGTTGCATAACGTGGGAGATGAGACAAAGTGTAGCCGGGAAGAGACGGCAAAATGTTGTCTGGAGCAGAAGGCAAAATGCCGTCGGGAAGAGAAGGCAAAATGTTGCCTGGAAAAGAGGGCAAAATATTGCCTGGAAAAGAAGGCGAAATGCCGTCTGGAAAATTAGGCAAGGTGTCGCCGGGAGGAGACGGCAAAATGTTGCCTGGAAGAGACGGCTAAATGTTGCCTGGAAGAGACGGCAAAATGTTGCCCGGAAAAGAGGGCAAAATATTGCCTGGAAAAGAAGGCAAAATGCCATCTGGAAAATTAGGCAAGGTGTCGCCGGGAGGAGACGGCAAAATGTTGCCTGGAAGAGACGGAAAAATGTTGCCTGGAAAAGAGGGCAAAATATTGCCAGGAAAAGAAGGCAAAATGCCATCTGGAAAATTAGGCAAGGTGTCGCCGGGAGGAGACGGCAAAATGTTGCCTGGAAGAGACGGTAAAATGTTGCCTGGAAAAGAGGGCAAAATATTGCCTGGAAAAGAAGGCAAAATGCCATCTGGAAAATTAGGCAAGGTGTCGCCGGGAGGAGACGGCAAAATGTTGCCTGGAAGAGACGGTAAAATGTTGCCTGGAAAAGAGGGCAAAATGTTGCCTGGAAGAGAAGGCAAAATGCCGTCTGGAAAATTAGGCAATGTGTCGGCGGGAGTAGAAGACAAAATGTTGTCTGGAAAAGAGGGCAAAATCTCGTCTGGAAGAGAAGGCAATGTGTCGGCGGGAGTAGAAGGCAAAATGCCATCTGGAAGATGAGGCAAAGTGTCTCCGGGAGTAGAAGGCAAAATGTTGCCTGGATAAGAGGGCAAAATCTCGTCTGGAAGAGAAGGCAAGGTGTCACCGGGAAGAGAAGGGGAAATGTCATCTGGAAGATGAGGCAAAGTATCGCCGGGAGGAGAAGGCAAAGTGTTGTCTTGAAAAGGAGGCAACATGTTGTCTGAATGAGGAAGTGAAGTGACTCCTGGAAGTTGAGGTAAAGTGCCTGCAGATACCTGAAAATATAAATTAGTTCGTTATTGAGTCAGAAAATGTACTTTTCCTTAATAGTTACACTTACACTCCCGCTTTGGAGCACGAAGAATATTACTGTTAATGCCAATATAACTTCCATTTTTGTCACTATAGGTGTCACTTTGAGTATTCGAATGAAGCTCGTAGCCTTTTAAATGATTTTCTCAATGCATTTTTATACTAATGTAAGATATAAGTTTTATTAATTTTTCCCATGTAAATGTTTGTCGTTGCTCAAAGATAATAGACAAGTTAATAAGGGTTATAATTGTGTTGATATAAAGCCTTCTATTATGTCTAATAAACTGTAAAAAAATTTATTTTTTAATAGTAAGAGTTTTAGTGTTCAGATAGTTGTAAAATATATCGTAACATGTTTGTGTTACAGCGGGGTTTTATAATATTACTATTGTAAACTTTTGTATCATGCCATTTTAGATGAAGTAACTTTATAGCGCCGCAAGATACTTTTTCAACGTACACATTTTAATGGGGCATGTGAATAGAATTCTCTGTGAACTTATTATTACGATATTGCTAGAGGTAATGCTGATCAATTCCAATTTACAGGGGTATTTCCTTCTTCATGTTTTCAGAGAAAATTTAGCGACTTTTGTTGGCATTGACTTATAATGACATTGGGAGAAAGCTCTAAGTAAGTAAATACTTGTGCTGATAATAAGTAAGTAATATCAATTTTTTCGTAATTTTATCAAGAAATTCGTCATTATGTTTTATTATATGCTCGCGATTAGAAATAGAAGAGTCAGAGCAAAGAAACAAAAGCATGAAAGCCTCATATCTACATTCATTAGATAACAAATGTTTAACCTATCTCAACTATTTGATAGTGATACTCATTTTATCTGCTTGTGAGTGTGAAAAAGTGAGGAGTGTAGTGCTGTTGGAACTCAACACATACTTTTTAAATGAAAAACTCTGAAATTTTTGCTCAAAATTTTTATTTAAACATCATCATTATTCCAACGCACAACTCAGTTGAGCAGTGTTTTGTTGGCCACGTGCTGATTGGAGATATTGCTCAAGCAGAGCTGATAGTCATTGGCGGTCTGCGTGAGATTAGTCTTGCCACCGCCGATGGCTGCGCTGACGCACGCGCGACGCACGACTGCCACTTGCGACTGATTGGCGGCGAGCTGTGCCTCCACTTGATAGGCCTGCGAGTTGGCCGCGTCCAGCAATTGAATGTTTTGATCGAACTGTGTGTAGGAAAATAAATAAAATAGAATATAACATATTGACACAGATACTTTCATAATATTTGGACTTACCGATGCTGTGTTGCAGTTAAGGAATTTGCCTGTGTCCGCTATTGCTGAGCAATTGGCCAATTGTTGTTGCACTTTTTTCAAATTTTTCCGTATATTGGCGATGGTTGCATTTGCGTTCTTGTTGTTGGCCACCAGCGTGCGATTGGCATTCTCGAAACAGGCATTCGTCTGAGTCGTCAGCAAATTGTTGACTTGTTGTGTACGGTTGTTGTACTTCGTGGCACATACGGACTCAGCTGGCGTCAAAGCGCGCGTATCGATCAAGGCCGAACGCATCTGGGCGACGAGTAAACCAAAGACGCCGTTATGATTGAATTCAGCTGCTTGTGCTTCAATGGAGCTCGGTACAGCGTAGACCTAAAATGAATGTGGGTTATGAAGAGTAATTTTAAATAAATTTTGAAAGATTATAAACAACAATTAAAGAATATGTTAGGAATTATATTAGATGAATAAATCAAGTTTGAGGGGTCAGTAGCTTTACGGTCGCCTTTATATTATACAGTAATAACTCTATCTTTGTGTTATTCCCGATGCTCTCTCAGAGGTATATAATTTCTCCTATTCATCTCTCTTATTCTCCTAATCGAGGTTCTAAGTTGATCAATATAAAGTGTCTGAACAAATTCCTTCTGCTATAATTTTTTACTTTCCTTTCAAAATCTTTTTCTTTTGAATATTTTTTCTGTGAAAAATTTTCCGTACGTCCGTCTTAAATAGGTTTCGTTCTCACGATGTTTTTTTATACTCACTCCCAAGAGGCACACAGCCATCAACACTGTACAACGGATCAATTGCATTTTGTAGCAAATAATATTGTAAAACTGTAATTTGAAATTTTCAACGCTTTCAGCACTTGAACACACTTTGAAGTACGCTCCACAACTTCATTAGTATTTATAGCAGCATTTTCAAAAAATTAGAACAAAAAGCACTTTTGAAACGGAAATTATCTGAAAATTGATGATTGCCTATGTCAGATGGTTAGATAAAATGAGAAACAATGGTAAATCTATATTGCTCGGGGGTGTAATCATATGCATATATGCAAATTTTTGGTAGCAATTATTAATATTCCAAACATAAAAACTTGAAATTGTTCCAAGATGCTATCAAGTTGAGGGAGTTTTTTGGTAAACATGCAGAGAATTTGCGGCAAAAACGGGAAATTAGTTTGTTTGTTGAGAGAAATTATGAATGTGAAGCAATATTTGTAGATATATATCTCTTGTTGTATCACCGATTGTACTTGGGACTTTATTCATAACTTTTTGTTTGGCATATGTTTGGTATCAGTTGCCTTAATTTTTTGGCTGCTACTTGTATTTTTATTTCGTGAAGAAAAATATTTTAAGCTACCCATGTAGGCAATAGAACCATTATCGTCAAATCGTTTTAGAGTGCAAAGAATGCAAAGAATGCAAAGCTGTCAAACAAGCTATCAAAGTCAAAATATGCGTCTGACATTTTAAATTAGTTTTCAGAAACAACCCATGCAAAGTTGTACACCAAATCTACCAATAAAGGTTTATGACCTCATTTGACCTCTTTTGTGATACAAAATTCAGTTCTATGTCAGATTCAAGCTACCTACTGTCGGGCTAACGGTGGAATTATTGCTCCACAGTCAGTCTTTGGTGATAAAATTTTCAGGATTGAGAACTCTTACAGTTTGGAGTAAGATCTCGCGAGCTTTTTGGATCATTTGCACTTTGTTCTTGAGAGTATTGTCTAACTGTGTACACGAGTCTTCTAATATAAAGTGAAATTCTTTGCTAATTAGTGGTAACACAGACTGATAACATTGCTGCAAACATTATTCTCGAACAAAGTCAATGGTGAATTTTGCAAAATCATTTCGGTATTTTTACAACCAATTTCCTTACAAACCTTATCTATTTTTTCTTTGGTATCTACGTGTTCATCTTGAAGACTGCTGTCACACTGTGTTTGATTTGCTTATTTGTTGTTTAATTTTGTTCTTCATGCAAGTAACTGCCATAAACAATATGTGATTGTTTACGTTTTGGAAATAATTGTCTGCAACCGAAAAGAAATCCACTTATTGTTGCTTATATTCGGTAATTGGTTTCATTGATGGCGCTAACTATGTCTAGGCTTTAGAATTATTGCCAATGAAGCACACGTGTGCCACATTTTTATTTTGTATTTTCGGCATTTTATATTTTTGTCACTATAAATATGTTACTCCCACGTATAATTGAACTACCACGCATTCATTTGGTAGTTAGTCTGTTTCCATGTGTAATACTGTGACTTTTGTACCACTTGAATGCACCTGGTGTTCTTTGTTGTTTATGTCGGTTTAATGGAATATAAATGTACATATGTATATGTATCTTCTCTATTCCCACAACATGTTGCATAAAAGTCAAATATATTTCGTCAACCAATATAAGATACAAAAAATGATTAGAGGAGTGAGTCGCTCAAGTGGTTTGCTATAACGTTTCGCTTCTCGAAAATTAAACGTTAATGTATATTTAGCTTATCTGATTTTCTAGTTGCTAATTAATTCGTCAATTGAGATGTCATAACAAAACTGAAGGTATTTACGTTATACTTTTAGACTTAGACAACATGACACATCGATGATATTGGTTCACCATTACACCTGCAAAAGGATGGTCGGACCTAAATGGGGACTAACGCCTCGAGTAACTCATTGGCTCTACACAGCAGTGGTAAGGCCGATCGTGACATATGGCATATTGGTCTAGTGGCCAATAATGAAAAAAAAACGAAATAAAACGTATGAAAAGTTTACAAAGTGCAGCAAGTATATGTATCAGCGGAGCTCGTAGAACAACGCCAAGTCGGGCACTAGATGTCATTCTTTACTTGTTGTCTATTAACTTGTTTTGCAAGCAAACGGCAATTAAGTCTGCCATTAGACTGAGAAAATCTAGTCACTCATAACCAGGGACATTCTAATATTCTTTGTAAATTTCCTTTCTACCCAGCTTCACGGATTTCCGAAATCCACTAGAATTAAATCTACATACGTCCCTCAATATTGCCGTCCCCACTAGAGAGTTGTGGGACAATTGCGAGATAGACAAGGAAAAATAAATAAGCATATAAACGGACGGATCTTAATTTTGATAAACGATTTGGAGGTGATGTCTTTTCGGAAAAATTGCGACCAGATCACTGCAGCGTCTTTCAAGCAGAGATTACTGCAATAACTACAGGAAAACGTGGCCTGATTGGAATAAAGGCCATACGTGCCTCTACTGAAATTTAAAAGGAAGGACATAAGAACTCTAGTTGGAGTGTTAATTGGTCATTGTCTGATAGGAAGACATGCCGACAGACTGGGGTTACCAAACAATGACTACCGTAGGAGCTGCCAAGAAATAGAAGAAGAAGAGACTGTGGAACATCATCTATGTGAATGAATTAACTTCCTTCGTTTGTGATCTAAAAATATTTTTATTTGTAATTTAAATTGAACAAAGAAGAACAAAATAAAGTTTGATAAGAATCAATCCGTACTATTAATAAATATTATCTTTTAACTTTAATGAGCTTTATTTTTTTTTTGGGCGCACCGAACGCATGTTTTTCTGTCTACTGCTACTGATATCACTGATAAAGTGGAGGTGTCTTCCTACTCCATCATGCGTGACTGCTCTTTAACCGATCCACACTTCTGGACTGATAAGGTAGCTGGCATGCGGGTAACGCACAGAGATAAGATAAATAGGCGCATCAGTTGGGTGTTACATACTTACATGCATACACACAAGTATTTATATAAGAATACATTCGTAGATATCGAAGTTTGTGTTTATGTTAGATAACCTCATGTTTACGGGTATCAGGTGCTACTAACAATCATATTTATTTTGTGTAATTAGCTTTCGCTATTGATAGTGTAAACATTTTAATTTCATATAGATAATAATTGTTGTGATAGTATTTTATCTGTATTATAAATTCTGACATCATATTTTGTATTGGCGCTACATGATTTTGCATGACATAGAAAATCAGAATGAAATAGTATTTAATGAATAACTCATAATTTTGCTATGCCAATAGCTATTGTCGCTCATATAATCAGCTAATAATGTATAGAAGACTATACATAGAAACCGATGAGAGAGCACCCAATATCACCCAAGCAGCTATAATATAAACCAAGGTACCATAGAGGAAGTCATTGAGTTCTACAGGAACCTACAGCTTCAAAAATAATGCTTCTTAATTTGACTTTCCTCTTTCCGCATATCATTGGTTGCTATTATTTCGAAAATACACTACTTGAGTTCTTTAAATTAAAGCTTCTTATGCCGTGCACAACAAGCAAAGCATAATGTTGCATTCATAAAAGCATATATATGTGTACATAAGTATTAGATAAGCACCCGAAGTCATACGCATTGTTATTGACTTTGACACTCTCTCCAAGTTCAAGGTGCCAAAGGGTTGTAAGCGATTAAAATTAAGCCTTTTGTTCTAACGGGTGATTTTTTTGAGGTTAGGATTTTCATGCATTAGTATTTGACAGATCACGTGGGATTTCAGACATGGTGTCAAAGAGAAAGATGCTCAGTATGCTTTGACATTTCATCATGAATAGACTTACTAACGAGCAACGCTTGCAAATCATTGAATTTTATTACCAAAATCAGTGTTCGGTTCGAAATGTGTTTCGCGCTTAACGTCCGATTTATGGTCTACATAATCGACCAAGTGAGCAAACAATTAATGCGATTGTGACCAAGTTTCGCACTCAGTTTACTTTATTGGACATTAAACCAACCACACGAATGCGTACAGTGCGTACAGAAGAGAATATTGCGTCTGTTTCTGAGAGTGTGGCTGAAGACCGTGAAATGTCGATTCGTCGCCGTTCGCAGCAATTGGGTTTGTGTTATTCGACCACATGGAAGATTTTACGCAAAGATCTTGGTGTAAAACCGTATAAAATACAGCTCGTGCAAGAACTGAAGCCGAACGATCTGCCACAACGTCGAATTTTCAGTGAATGGGCCCTAGAAAAGTTGGCAGAAAATCCGCTTTTTTATCGACAAATTTTGTTCAGCGATGAGGCTCATTTCTGGTTGAATGGCTACGTAAATAAGCAAAATTGCCGCATTTGGGGTGAAGAGCAACCAGAAGCCGTTCAAGAACTGCCCATGCATCCCGAAAAATGCACTGTTTGGTGTGGTTTGTACGCTGGTGGAATCATTGGACCGTATTTTTTCAAAGATGCTGTTGGACGCAACGTTACGGTGAATGGCGATCGCTATCGTTCGATGCTAACAAACTTTTTGTTGCCAAAAATGGAAGAACTGAACTTGGTTGACATGTGGTTTCAACAAGATGGCGCTACATGCCACACAGCTCGCGATTCTATGGCCATTTTGAGGGAAAACTTCGGAGAACAATTCATCTCAAGAAATGGACCCGTAAGTTGGCCACAAAGATCATGCGATTTAACGCCTTTAGACTATTTTTTGTGGGGCTACGTCAAGTCTAAAGTCTACAGAAATAAGCCAGCAACTATTCCAGCTTTGGAAGACAACATTTCCGAAGAAATTCGGGCTATTCCGGCCGAAATGCTCGAAAAAGTTGCCCAAAATTGGACTTTCCGAATGGACCACCTAAGACGCAGCCGCGGTCAACATTTAAATGAAATTATCTTCAAAAAGTAAATGTCATGAACCAATCTAACGTTTCAAATAAAGAACCGATGAGATTTTGCAAATTTTATGCGTTTTTTTTTTTTTAAAAAGTTATCAAGCTCTTAAAAAATCACCCTTTATTTATACATATGTACATTTCTATACAAATAGCTATTAGCTTGTATTGAAATGGAGAACTTTGGTTTGTACATTTTATACATTTTTATGTTTATAAAAATATTAAGAACATACTTCATGCAACTAATATGTCTCAAGAGTGAAAAGCTGTTAAAAATGACAGTAATGTGAATATATACATATTTGCGAGGATTGCTATTTATATTACTCGTCTACGGAAGTTTAGCAGTCGTAGGCAGGAGTATAATGGGTTTTCTTGCATTTTGTGATTGGCAAATTAGAAGTTCATGCAGAATCAGTTGCTGTGATTGAAATATTAAAGCAATGCGTGTGAAAAGAATCAAAGAGCTCGTGTAAATATACTCTCGCAACAAAAGTTGCTAAAGAGAGTATTATAGTTTTGTTCACCTAACGGTTGTTTGTAAGTCATAAAACTAAACGAGTTAGATATAGGGTTATATATATCAAAATGATCAGGGTGACGAGACGAGTCAAAATCCGAATGTCTGTCTGTCCGTCCGTCCGTTTGTCCGTGCAACGGATAACTTGAGTAAAAATTGAGATATCTTAACGAAACTTGGAACACGTATTCCTTGGCACCCTGAGGAGGTTCGAAAATGGGCGAGATCGGACCATTGCCACGACCACAAAATGGCGAAAACCGAAAACACAAAAAGTGTCATAACTAAGCCATAAATAAAGTTAAATTGGAGCATAGGATCGTATTAGGGAGGGGCACATTTGGATGTAATTGTTTTGGAAAAATGGGCGTGACCCCATGTATATAACTCGCAAACCAATAAAGCTATATAAGCCAAACTTTCGTGAATTCGTGTTTTTCAGCCATTTCCTTATACAGTCCGAAAATGAAAGAAATCGGATCATAACCACGCCCACCTCCCATATAAAGGTTAGGTTGAAAATGACTAAAAGTGGGTTAACTCATTAACGAAAAACGTCAGAAACACTAAATTTTACATAAGAAATAGCAGAAGGAAGCTGCACTCAGATTTTTTTACAAAATGAAAAATGGGCGTGGCATCTCCCACTTATGGGTCAAAAACCATATCTCTGGAACTACTCGACCGATTTCAATGAAATTCGGTATATAATACTTTCTTGACACCGTGATGACGCATGTGAAAAATTGATGAAATCGGTTCATAACCACGACAACTTCCCATATAACTCAAGTTTGAATTCCATCTGATTCCTTCACTTTATAATGTATACATAAGGAACCAATGAAGATAGCGGAATAAAACTTTACACAAATAGTACATATCATCTCTGGCTTCAATTGTCGAAAACGGACTAAAACTTTTCAAGACCCTAGATATCGGACATGTTGAACTCAGCGCCTAAGGATAAATTTTAACCGAAAATATGGGTAAATCTCTCAGATATCTCAATTTAATTCAGAGGTAATTGTTTTCTTCTAATAGTGTGTCTCTGTTCCAAAAATTATTAAAATCGGATAATAACATCTCCTAGCTCCCATGTACCTAATTATAGGTTTTTCAAAAATACGGTGGGCTTTAATCTACATATATGTATTGGTTAATATGTGAGATACTATATCTTTGCGAAATTAAGTGCTGGTGAAAATGAATGAAATCGGTTCAGGAATTACCTCAGCCCTCATACACTATATAGGACGATTTTCGTTATTCTATTAAACTTTGTGCCGAATTTATAGGTAAATTTGGGTGTTATCTTATTAAAATTTCTTCAATAAATTGCGAGAGTATAAAATGTTCGGTTGCACCCGAACTTAGCCTTTCCTTACTTGTTTTTTGATGTACCTATTAATAATTTAAAATTTAATTTTTTTCGAATTTTTAAACTCTTTAATATCAATTGTTTATCGAAATGTCTGTACATATATTTTCAATCTCATCACGTAAGCCACCGCTAATTCAACAAGCGCAATCAGTCTTCACTCTTCAAGCATATCAAGCTTGCTATACAAATAAATAAGTATATATTACATATTATAAATCAGGCATTCATTCAGGCAAACCGCCGAATGAGAGATATTAAAAAGTCACTTGACTGCACAGCCAAACACATGCATATGTATACAAGCCATATAGCTATATAGATATGTATAAATGTAAGCATTGAGTGGCGAACGCAGATTTATAGCAACAAGCAATAACAACAACAACCAACTACATATGTAAGCATGTAAGTCAAATGCAAAACAACTTCCACCTGCTTGCTTGATAATCGAGCTGTTGAACGGCATATATCTATATATTATACATATGTCTAAGTATGTTTTTGAGTGTATGTATGCATGTATATATATGATTGCATATGTAACGCCAGCCAGCCGTGCAGCAGACAGCCAGGAGCCATTCAATCATCGCTTACTCACTCCAATATATATATATATATATATGTATGTAGACGATTGCTTGTTTCCTTTTTAACGAGTCTATTCATTTTTTGCTTCTCTTCTACTTCTTCTTCTTCTCTTTAATTCATATGTATGCATAGCAAATTTCGTGCACAAAATTTGTGCGCCCCAATGTCAAGGATGTAGCGGCAAGCTAAGGGCGTCTACTGGCTGCTAAGTGAGCGCACACACATACACATACATGCGTGCATATGCCCCCTGTTTAAATTCACAACAATCTATAAGTACACATGTTTTACGTTGCTCAACAGCTACTTAAGTGTGGAAATCACTGCGTAAGTGCCTATTGAGTGGGGAGTTGGTAGCGCAAAACCAAAAAAATAAAAAATAAAAAAAATTTAATAATGAAAATGAAAAAAATAAAATAAATGATATTGGTGGTGGTGGTGCAGCACACATGTGCCGACTTCAAGTTGTCATTTAAGCGCCAAAGTTAAGTGTGTAAGCACACAAGTATTTATGTAAAGCATAAAAGCAACGAGAAAAAATTGTTAACAACACTTTTGACAAATTTGCACAACAACTTCATTACTCATAAATTTTTGAATTGTAACGCCTCAAACCATTTGCTTAACAAGAAGTGCGCGTGTATTGTTGTTGCAGTTGTTGGTTCTTGTCGGCTGACAAAAGCGCGCTAAAGTGCACGTGGGGACCATACTGCCCGCCGCCGTTCATGTACACAATGGATTTGACACTTTGGCATGCTGGCCTGCGACAACAACAAAATACGCCCTTTTGTGTCGGCTCATACACCCACTCCCACCCCGCGATATAAATTTTGTATTATAGTATATATGAGAACATACAAGCGGCCGAAGTGAAGTTTAAACAAGTGACGAAAATCGCTGACGCATGCAATTGTTAAAGACCCCGGGGGCAAAGCGCTGCGCCAGCGATTATAAGCGCGACGGGCAGAGCGTTTTTGCGGCTACAAGTAAGCGTATAAAAAAGAGAGATGGTGAAAGAGCGCCGGTTGGGGTATTTTGCTAATATTTTTTACAGTTATATGCTTCCTGTATTGTAAATATACATATATTGCAGTGTTGTTGTTCTTATTGTTTTTACACTTGTTGTTAGCGTTGTTTACAATTCGCACCCGCACAAACAATGCAACATGTTTGAGTTCACACTTAAATAAAAAAAAATAAAAAAACAAACAAAAGATCACTTCATTCAGCCGCGTACACATACACAAAAGAAACAGCCACAGCCAAACTCGCTTGCGCCTAAATGTATGCAACTTAATTGTACATTTCCAATTTTTCTTCCGGATTTCTGCTAGACGCTTGCGCTTTAAAATTTTTCATTGAAAAATAGCGCCTAAATGTATGCTTAGCAGCATCTGACTTTGCACAACAAACAAAAAACAACAACAATACAAATACACATATAAATAATGAAGTCGCCGGTTTGTGCGCCCATTCATACAAATGACTTGCCATATTTCCGCGCAGCAGCTGAAAACATAAGAAAATGAAAAAACGTGCATAAATAACGGTACTCAACAAAATGAACATTTGAAAAAGTGTACGGCATGCGGCGGCTCAAGCGATTAATCAAAACAATATCGCTTGCACGCTGCTGCCGCCTTGTAGGTGGCGTTTGCGGAAGTGCCGTCGTGTCACTGCCGTTGACGGTGTGAGAATTTATGCCGCGGGCGCACTAAGCGCTGCTCGTGCCGTACTCTGGCTGTCTGCTTGTGAAGTACCACAAAAGCGCAAACAATTAATACATGCATTCATACGGAAGCGCTGTCATGCAGATGTACATACCTCTTACATACATACATCTAACATTCAATGAAGACTTCTGTGTTTATTTTAAATGTGAGTAGGTATTAATATAAATATGACTTGAGTATATATAAGGTAGTATTTCACATGTTTATAATGTACTTGCAATTGTTTTTTTTGATTTTTTTTTTCCGGAAGTGAAAGATTAAAATATTTTTTAATTTTATTTTCGTTTTTTACCTTCTTACCTTCTTGAAAAAACTCACTTCTTCATACATTAATTGATTAGAATACCCGATAGTTGCAGAAGCTCAAATTAAAGGACAATCAAAGTTATTTCATAAATTAAGATTATAATTGAGAAACCAGTTTTTGCCCTTCGCACTGCCGGCTACTCGATAAACCATCAGCTGTTTAATTTAATTTTTGTTTTTCCTTTTCATAAGAAGTTGGTAAATTTCATCACCTGATTGCTATTTTATCAATAACCACAACCAATATTTCCAGCAGCGACACCTATCGTCGTGTTTCATTACTGTTATTTTATCAATAAACTTAGTTAGTGCGTTCATCTAGCTGTACGAGTGAAATACAAAATATGAGGATATCCGCTCTTCCAATGAATTCAAATGTTATATATCGAAAAAAAGTTAGACATCTTAATAGAATTAAAAAGCCTGAAAATATGTTTTATAATTTGGTGCTAAAAATAGATTAAGTTAGTCCATAACTACCGTATTTATCTAGTGATCTGAGAGATACTCCATAGAGTCCACCAGAAGTTAAGTTTTAGCATCAGTAATGTATTTAAATAGCATACGCATTTATCTATCGAACATCGTAGTTCATTACATATCATTGTGAGTACAGCTGCTGACGTTCGCCGATGATATAACTGTTGACAGTCATACCTTTGATATTGTAGATAATTTCGTATACCCTTGCACCAGCAGCAACACTAATAACAATAACAATCAGCCTCGAAATCCAGCGCAGAATCACTCTAGCCAACAGGTGCTACTTTGGACTGAGTAGGCAATTGAAAAGTAAAGTCCTCTCTCGACGAACAAAAACCTAACTCTTTTAGTCCCTCATCATTCCCGTCCTACTTTATGTTGCAGAGGCGTGGACGATGTCAACATCCGATGAGTCGGCATTAGGAGTTTTCGAGAGGAAAATTTTGCGCAGGATTTATGGTCCCTTAAACATTGGCAACGGCAACAGCGAATACTACAGTCGATGGAACGTTGAGCTGCAAGGGTAATACGACGACAATTCCATAGTTCAGCGAATAAAAAGACACCGGCTACACTGGCTAGGTCATGTTGTTCGAATGGACGAAAGTGCTCCAGCTCTGAAAGTGTTCGTTGCAGTACCCGCTGGTGAAAGTCGAGGAAGAGCGAGACCTCTCCGCTATCTCAGGTGGAGAAGGACCTAGCTTCGCTTGGTATAACCAATTGGCGTCATACTGCCAAAAGGGGAAGATTGATAAATTGCATCCTTTCTGTAATTTAGTTCCATATGCATGGGCCGGTATATGCAACATTTATGTGGGAATATCTCGCTTGGCAGAATATCACATTCTCCGTTCTATAATGAATATATCAATTTAAGTAAAAATTTTTGTTACTGATTTGTCATAGAGAAACGTGGTATGAATATTATCTTCAGCTTGATTTAATTCACTGCTGAGTTTTAAATTCAATGAGCTATTGTCACTAGTAACGAAATCTAATTCGATTTATTGTTGTATTTGCAATAAAAACTCTAAAATTTTTTTTGAATTTCATTCTTATAGTTAGCATAAACATTTGATGTTTAGTTTCTCTAAAATTTTTCAATTCCTTATATGTTCAGTTTTTCAGACTATTCACAAACTTCTTATTATTATAATTTATGAAAATATCTATTTCAGCTCTACCACATTTCTTTACAAATATTACATACTTTTTTCTGCTTCCTATTTGCATAGTTGCACATTGTACACGACTCTCCACAGCCCACATAATTTCCGCACACTTCCCCATACTGCCACGGCGTATGAGCAACCAGTAAACAAAAATCAGATTATAAAGTGAATAAAGCGAATAGAAAAAATATGTTAAGCGTGAGTGGAAAAAGCACTATGTAAGTAAGGGCATTGGTCTAATTACAACTGCAACAACAACCAAATTAATTAAAACAACGGCGCGGTGTTTGTGTGTGAGAGAGAGCGGCTTTTGACAAGCCGTGGCGCGCATTTGCTTGTAGATGTGTGTTAAAATTTACGTGTGTGTGTATGTGTAAGTAGTAGTAGAAAAAATGCAAACATATTTGCATATAAAATTAAACCTAAAAGCAAACAAGCAACAAACAATGACAACAACGACAACCTGTGACAACAACATAAAACAGTAAACATGTGCCGACAGTTGGCGCAACATTGCACACCGCAATGCTCGTCCGTCCGGCCACTGCGTTGTCCGGCAACGGCTGCCGCAAAATGTAACGCTCGCTCGGTTGGTTGCACAATCAACCCTACCCATATGTGTGTGAGTGTGTTAAGGATGCCTGTGTAAGCACGTGTTTCGCCACTATCAATGCCCATGCGGCCAGTTGATCTTCTTCCTGCTGGGACTCTTGCCTTTTTATGTTGCCACTTTTGCCGGTTGATGGGACGTTTTGATGTCAACATTAACGTCAAGTGGTTAATTTTATAATAGCGGATTATCTAGGTAAGTTAGCTGTGTGCATATGTGGCTGTGAATTTGCATATGCTTAGAACTGTGTAGGCTTAAATTAGACTTTGTAAAAATAGAAAAAGTATGTAAGCGGAGTAACATAATGAAGCTTTAACATTAGTGAGGGGAAACTTTTATTACTCAGAGAGAGAGTTTAGTTGAATAACATATATTTTGTTGCATGAGGCCTTGCCTCTTTTTGGAAAATAATAATTATCAGACCGGATCTGGTTTCCATAGGATATAGCACAAGAACAAAAGTCATATTCTTCATAATAAAATAAATCAGAGAGAAGAAGGGAGTTTGAAGTCAAAGGATATTTGTTCTATGCATGATTCTAGATTTAAAAACAAGTAAGGAAGGGCTAAGTTCAGGTATGACCGAACATTTTATACTCTCACTATTAATTAAATTTTTATTTTATTAATATAGCAAACAATTTGACTCACATATTCAGCATATATATGGCATAAAAGCCATTTAAAGTTTCAAACCGTTAACATTAGATATATATGAGCTAGGGGAAGTTACGACCCGATTTCACTAATTTTTGGCACGAATACATATTATTAGAAGAAAAATATTCGGTCTGAATTTCTTCAAAATATCTGAGAGACTTACCCACATTTTCGGTAAAAATTTTATTCGAAGCTCTGAGGTCCTCATATTCGATTTATGGGGTCTTGAATACTTATGATCCGATTTTGGCGATTTTTGGAAGGGCGATGATACACTATAAATGTAGTATTTGTGCAAAGTTCAGTTCCGATATCTTCACTAGTTCTTACTATATATATTGTAAAGTAAACTATTCAGACCGAAGTTCTGGTAAATGGGAATTAGGCGTGGTTGTAAACCGATTTTGCGTATTTTCACAACATATCATTGGGATGTAAGGAAACTATTACAAACAGAATTTCATTGAAATTGGTTGAGTAGTTTCGGCGATATGGGCTTTGATACATAAGTGGGCGGAACCACGCCCATTTAAAATTGTGAATACCATTTTGAGTGCAGCTCTTCTGTACCTTCTTTATAATGAAATTAAAGGTTTCTGTGGGTTTCCTTACTGAATTAAAGCGTTTTTAGTAGTTTTCAACATGACTTTTGTATGATAGGTAGGCGTCCTTATTATCCGGTTTCCGCCATTTTTGGACTGTATAAGATAGTATCTAAGAAAGAAGAAAGAAACGACTCTAGGGAGTTTGGTTTATATAGCTCTAGTAGCTTAGGAGATATGTACAAAAAACTTAGTAGGGCACGGGGCCACGCCCACTTTTCCAAAAAAAAAGTACATTCAAATATGCCCGTTCCTAAAGCAATCCTTTGTACCAAATTTCACATTCATAACTTTATTTATGGCTTAGTTATAGCTGTTTATGTGTTTTCAGTTATCGCCATTTTGTGGGCATGGCAGTGATCCGATTTCGCTCACCTTCGAATTTAACCTTCTTATGCTGCCCAGGAACACGTGTACCAAAATAAGATATCTCAATTTTTACTCAAGTTACAGCTTGCACGGACGAACAGACGGATGGACGGTCAGACAGACATCCGGATTTGAACTTTACTCGTCACCCTGATACGGATTTTCAAACTTCAAACTGTACTTTATACCAAATATATCGGTTAATATAGCAGATTTCTACATTTTTTACCAGTGGCTTTGAAAATAATTTCATGAAAATTGCAGGCGAATAAAATTATTGATCATACGACATGTCGTTTCAAAGTATTCAATTAAACGCTTGCTGCTGAGCCAGTCAATTTCACTGGTAATAAAATGCAATCAATTAAATCACAGCATAAATAGCCAACTACAGCGAACTGATTTCGTGTTTAATCATATTCGCCGCGAGCTTGCATTGAATAGCGCAAATCTTCACGCGCGATTACCAATAATTATGCGCATTTCAGCAAACGCACAGACAATCGATTTTCAGCTGTGTGTGTTGCAGCACCGAAAATCGTTAAATACACCTTCACAAGACAAAAGCCGCAACAACGCGAGCACAACATGGCATTTGTGTATTTATTTCGGTAATCAATGACACTGTCATTCGCAATCGCAATCGCAACCAACATGTCGGTCTTACTCCATATTTACTCCAGATTTTTGCTAATGACACACATTTCACATTTTGCGCCCGCACAGCCATAACGGTAAATGTACCAGTGAGTGCATATGCACAATTATGGGCATATCGGCATATCGCTCGCATACGGCTAGCGGCTACAGCAGCAGTCCCATCTGCCAGACAGTGATTCAATTTTACAGTTACATCTACGCTGTGCTGCTGCTTGGCTGTGGTCGGCGTTGCAATTAATATGTGCATGAGTCGTCCACTACAATAAACCCAACAAAACCGAGAACTATAATGAAACGAGCAAAATCGCGCGCTTTCCGCACCTTTATTGGCTGCCCGCGAAATGCTAGAACGGACAGTTGCATTAGCGGCGACACAGTTGCAGTTGGCCGGTTGTTATTCGATGCAAAAATCCAAATGCAGCATATTAAGTGGCATCGATGAATGGCCGTATGTGGCCGAATGATCGCATAAATGGTGAATGCGCGTGTGTGTGTGTGTGTGATTGCATGAATGCATGTTTTTCGCAAGCTAGCAGCGACTAGCAGCCGCCAAATAATGGCAAAAATATGCAAAGCATCATGCATACACGCAAAAGCACACAATCATATACACATAAGGAGCGAGAGCTACTCATGAGCATATGCATATGCTTAGGCGCTTACATGCTTCTTCATTACGCCTGGCAAGCTAATGACTATTCAGTTGTTGTTTTGTGTTCTCGATTTGATGTTACGTGTGCGTTTCGTTTCGCATTGTATTAGTGCATAGGAGCATACATGCATTCATATACCAGTGTTCAATTACATACTCTGCTATTGAAAGGTTTTCAACTTGATTTGTATTGTGCGCGAAATGCTTTCACCATGGTCGAGCTGCATGATATATAGTATATCTAGGAATTGTGTAAATGTCAGCCAAAATTCATCTCGTTCATAGATTGACTAACTACAATACATTTTAGGACATATTTGAATCAAATTGGAGAAACTTCAGTCATTTTGAGCAGGAAACCTTAAAAATTTCCAATCGGAAGGGTATACAAGTGATATCATTGAGCTCGGCTCAAGCTGTGCTGAATATGAGAATAAAAAACAAGCGTTCGTTCTATTGTTCGTGACCACTCGATAATTTCAAAATCAATTTCGGAGTCATAGACAATCGTGCTGAAATACTCTATCTTTTCTCTTAAATATATGGTTTCTAAATCAAATTTTTGAACACTGTTCTTATCAATTTCTTCATTGATAATGCCCGAAAACTGCCTGTAGGGCTTAGAAAGCATCTCTTATATATAAGAGAATTTATATATTCACACAGAATAGAACATACCTTAGCAGACGTGGAAAGTCACCTTATCGTACCAACCAACTATCAAACGAGTAGTACTCTTGAACGGTTCTCGAAAGTTTTCATACACCAAATCATATTTAAACATAAAAAACCTACCAAACTCGTATTATAAAGTTTTGACGGTATATCGACTCTGAAACCATAAAAAGCAAGCAACTTTTTCTGAAAACCTTCCTAGTTGCCTTACCTTAAACACTTAAATTTTCAAAATATTTTTGATAGTTTTAATTTTTCCGGTAGATGGCAACTCTTTTTTTTAGAATATCTGCTATTTCAAGGGTCCCAAAATACTTTCCAAAGGGTTTCTTACGTGCTTTACACTCCGCTGCAGACACTATCTTCGTTTATATTATTAAAAATAATTCAAAATTTTTTGTCTAAGGTCATAGCGTTGCCATCTAGATTTCCACCAAATTGTATTATAAAATTTGAACACCCGTTCTACTGTAATATATATTAGTTTAGCAAGGCATAGACTTCGATGCGATTGTTGGTATAAGCTTACGAAACATATGCGAAAGGTACTTGTTTCAATATATGAACATTGATAAATTTACTGACCTCAAAAAAATAGACGCTAATCAAAATGGTAAGAAATCTGATTAATTCAAAATTCAGTTCCAATACTTCTCAAAACGTCGTGTCATACGTGTAGTAAATTATATCTCCTTGCCTCTATTAGCCGCCTACCTAATTGCAATAAAATCGAGCTATTATTAGGCATTATGTAACGCAACTTTGTTGCTTTAAGCAAACAACGGAACGCACTATTGGCGAATATCCACAAAATGGACATCTGCAGGCAAATACACGCACTTGTATGTATACCTGAGCAAACACAATGCCTGTCCAAACTCGCATGCAAGTTTAAACATTTAGTCAGACGAGGTAGAAGCTGAATTGCCTAATTGGCATTTTACACAATTTAGTGCTTGGATTTTTGATTCAGCATTAGTGTGCTTGGCTGCAAATTAACTCAATTCTAGTTTATAATTGACTTGCTGGTAGCAAAAAAGTACGAAGCACGACGCATAGTGTACCAGCACAATTTTGCCTGGCTAACATGACAATGGCAACGAGTTTAATTCAATTTCATTGCCGACTTGTTGCACTTGCACAATTTGCTTAGAGTTATGGGCGAGTGCATGGATAATCGAAAACAATGTTATGCATTTGTACAAAGTTGAAAGAGGTAAATTTATAGAAAACGTATTGTTTAAAGTCATGCCTGGCGGTGAGATGAGGGGAAATTGAAAGTTAAAGTTCTGTTAAGAATGATTTGATTTTGTAGTGGCGATAAAAATAGCGTAAATTGCTGGGTTAAGTACTTAAATAGATTCCTTGAAAAGTCACAAAAAAAATGCTTTTAGATTACATTCATAATGCAACATTGAGCTCCAAATGAATGTATAACTATTTCAAAGATGGATTCTATTTGTTAATTTTTAGCAAAAATATCGAAAATATTTACAATCAGTAGTCCCCATTGATCGCCACTAAATGTAGACAAACCCCATTCCCACAAATTATACACAAACTTGATTTCACGTGACCCCCAAAGATACAAACAAACCCCAAAATTAGTATACTCACTTATTCTCATGCGATTCATGGAAGTATAAAAAAACCTGATCTCTCGAAATGCAAACCAACTTGCGCTCATGTGACTCTCGAAATACACCCCAACCAAAAACGGTCAATAAACCTCCCAAAACGTGAACAAAATACTTTCAAAATGTATACAACAAATGTAAACGAATTATTTTCAAAGGTCATTGACCTCGGCCAAAATTTAAACAAACCCCTATCAAAGGTTATTGACCTCGACCCAAAATGTAAACAAACCCATTTGAGAGGTCATTGACCTCGGCTGAAATGTAAACAGACGTTTCTTAAACGTCATTTACCTCGGTTGAGGTTTGTTTACTTTTTGGTCGAGGTCAGTGACCTTTGATACGGGTATCTTCACTTTTGGGCCCGGAGTCAATGACCTTTACCCGAGGCTTGTTTACATTTTCCTTTTTTAATTTTTTTCCAATTGGGTTGAGGTTTGTTCATATTTTAACGAGGGCCAGTCACGTTTGGATGGGTTTTTTTAAATTTTGGTCAGGACTTGTTTGCATTTACGCTGAGGATGGTTTCCATTGATAGAACTGTCAGTGACTCCTTGGTGGGTTTAGGTTAGGCCGAGGTCAATAATATTTAATATTTTTGCGTAGAGTGAGGGAAATCACAATAATTACCCAACTTTACCCAATTTCGGCATATTGTTATAATAGATCTATTAGAATAGCAGTAAATTTTTGTTTGCACTGACTTCTTTTCACCATTTTTAATTTATAGTTTTCCATACTTTTTGTTTTTAAAGTAAATCTATTAGAGCACAGACAAAGACAAAGTGCATGTGATAAAGCAACGCGCAGCTTTTGTGCTTAACGCTGTTCTCTGTGCAAGCTTTTGTCAAAAGCGATCTGCTTTCACCGTGCGATTTTTAATAAAAACGGACTTTATTATTTCGCTTTTGCGATTAACATATTATAAAGAAAGGGATTTTTTTCAAAAGCCGTGAGTTTTGTTCACGCACATACAAGTGCCATTGTATTGGATTTATATGAGTTAAATTAATTTTACCTTTTGTGCTTCCATCTTACGGCTTTGATTAAAATATTCCATTGTTTCAGCTTTCAATGGCCAGCTGTGTAAGTTGCCAGCTTCAAGGATTATAAAAAAAGTTACTTGAATTTGTATTTATGCTTACCTTGCTACTGTTAGCGCATTGTGGGAGTCAAGATAGAGAAATACCGGTGTGAGATTTCATATATCTTATGTACCTCCCTCGTTATTCTAATAATATGCGCCACTAATGCCGGCGTGAGGTAAGTAATTCATCTACCACATGCCGCAACCGCAGCGGTTTACACACTAAATATGCTAAGCGTCACAAAGCTGACAGCTATCATTCTGCTCGCGGCTGTACTTGCGTTTGCGGCTCAAGTGGCGGTGGACCTCACGTGTGAAATGCACTGCGTGAAATTTCCATTTCAACCACGGATTAGCACGCTTTGTGTATTATCTCTGTATTATATGAGGCGCAAATGTGCAAATGTTAGTGTTTATGTACATAAATATAACGGTTACAATTGAGTGCATCAACTGTGCTAAGCCGTTAAATGCCAAACATGAAAATCCTTTCTTAACTAGCCACAAATGTGAAGGAGTTCGTCTTATTGCAAAGATTATGTGTATAAGAGAGAGTATGGAATGAAGTATGTCACCTTAATTAGGAAAGTCTACTGATGAATATAATACAGAAGTCGATGCACGGTTGAATTAAAAATTTGGTATTGAAATTAGTTGAATGCAAAAATTAGTTTCTTCAAAAGTCTGGATTTCGCTTGATGAGTTGCTTAGGGTCTTAGTGTCTTTAAGGCGAAAAGCTTTTTAAATTTATTTTATGACATTCTGAACCCAAGATACATTTCCCATACACTACATGGTCTCCATTTTGTTTTAATTCAATAGCCTAGATCCCAGAAACAAAATTTAAAACTGTATGAAAAAATACGGTAACCCTGCTCAAAATAATTGTCAAACAGCGGATCTTCTTTTATTTTATTTGTTTATTTTAATATCCATAATAATAAAATTAGTTTCACTTATATATTTAAATGAATTAAAATTCGAAATAGGTGGCAACCCTTTTCAAGAAATTTTATGAGCTAGATTATTTCTCTCACCAGCAGTTTAATATCTATATTGCCGTATCTCATTCAGCCATTTGACATCGAAATTTAAAATTTGCCAACAGATGGTAACTCTATTCTTCAAAAATAAGTTTTAAATTTAATTTTTTTTTTTAATATTTTTTTCCTAACAAAAATAGATTTGGTTTTCGATTTCGAAATTTTTTGACGTTTACTGTTATATTTTCGGATTTTTTCGAGCGAAATTTCGAAAAAACTTAGATAATTTAATATTTGTATACTCACCAAAGTGCAGTACGAAGACGAGTAACGGTACTTGAGAACTCAAAATGTGAAACTCAAACTATTTCTTGTACAATTTGAAATTGTTTTTGTTTTAATACTTCGAAGTAAACCGGATATCCTCTCGTGCTTCATTACGACAGAGAGCACTTCTGGATATTATATACTTTACACCGCTGATTATCTAATAGACAGGTAAGAGCAATAAGCATCAAGTTGCGCTGAAGTTGAATAAATGGTATGCGACAATAAAATGGAAAGGCAAAACAGTCACATTACAACAACAAACAACAATAAAAAGGTAAGCGAGCGCGTGAGAGTCATGGCGGCAAACAAGCGCTATAAAGAGCGCAGGGAACACACTATAAATGTGCAACAATGGGTTGGCATAATATTTTCGCAATAGCAGAAGTGTGTTGGCAATAAAAGACACTTTATACGCGTACTGTCTGTTGGAAGAGTAACAAAAGCAACAAAAACAACAACAATAATAATAACAATAACAGCATGCTGTGTTTTGCCTACCATGACAACGGGCGGGCAAAAGGAAGAACGCGTGCAAGCACGGGAAATAAAGTTAACAACGGCGTGTATATTGTTGCGCTGTTGTTATTGTACTTTTGTTGTTTCGTCGTTTTGTTCGACGTCGTCGTTTTATCACCTAAGCGAGCAACAACGTGCGCACATGCAACAATACACAGATAGGCAGAGATAGACAGACAAATGGACAAACCGAAACAATACGAGCGACCATTATACGCCTTGGAAAAAATAGTTTTATTGTATTTACACCTACACAGGGGGATGCTACGCGCACATATATGTTTGTGCGGACAAGAATGAATGCGCACATTTATCAAAAGTGTTATGCAAATGTGTGTTAGTTGAGCATTTCGGTTGACAAAGTGTCAGCAAACGCGTATGGAACGCCCACACACACAAGCGCAGCGGGAGGTGGCAGGAGCTTGACTTGCTTGTATGAAGTATGGCGTCAAGTGTCCGAGTTTGAAGCTATGGTGGGCGAAAGCAGTGACTACAGTGATTCATAAAAGTTACCAGACCATGCAGCAGGTCTGGTAAATAAATGAGCGAACGAATGAGTTGTTGCCAACAAAAGGCATGCAGAAATCACAAAACAACTCTATGTTTTCAAATGCGCATTTGGAAATGAACAAGCGCCACGAAGAAGTGCTCACCAGTTGATGTGAGTGTGAGAGTGAGTGGTGTGCGTCAGCAAGTTAATGGTGCCAAATGAAGCTGTACTACACCCAGCCAGTCAGTGCATGAATGCTTGACAAAGCGCCGTATTCAGTGTGTGTGTGTGTGTGTGTGCTCAAAAGCCTATTGAAGCATTTTAAAATAATTGCACGTCTATTTGTGGCACATCACGGGAAATGGTTAATAATAATAATGCAACTTAAGCGGCGAGTTGGTATTGTAAGTAATTGATGCATGCGAGTATTCAGTATTATTTTTCGTACAACCGAGTAATAAGACTAAGTGCGTGTACTCAGTTAGTTCTTTGCTCCCGTATATTAATGAGCGAATTGTTGGGAGCTCACCAAAATGGCTGAACTATTGAGACTGAAGTTTTTGAATGGTCGTATAAAGGCATTTGCCATTAAGGTTTGATTTCACTTTTCTTCAAACAGCTATTTGTGCTATCTTAGTCTGCAGCTAACAAGCAGTTTATACTTTAAACCGATACTCCACAGTATTATAATATAAAAAAAAAAATAAAAAAAAGCAAATTTCCAAAAATCAGTGATTGGAAGATTTGAGAAATTTTCGTTAATATTATGCTAGGAATCGCTCCGAATATCAAATAATAATGACCTCTTCTCCACATTCCTTTATCTTAACCTCTACAATCAGCCCTCTCGCTTTACATACTTCTCATCTCCTCTTCAACATGTACCAACTCAAGTCCATCTATTACAATTAATATTTTATATAACTCTATGCGCAATTATATATACAGTATATATGGCAAATACATAAACAATATGGTTATTACTCGTTTTCATACATTTGCATATATTTGCACTAAGTCCGTACTTTAACTGCTCCTTTGAAATGCTGCAGAGCTGGTATTCACCACAACATGCTGCAAGGATTCGAAAATACTGTTGATGACCACATTTCCGCATTACTTAAAATTGTATTAGCCATTTAACAATTCATTTGCTTCCTTATGAATGTCAGAAATAACCGTAAATGTGGAGAAACACTCACACACACACATACGCACACAATATGGTTTATGGAGCTTTCATGTGAAACTAAAGTATATAAAGGGTGTGCTTTTATGAGGTACATAACTATTAGAAAAAACATAGAAATATGTGTTCCAAGAGATCTTGTTAAATAACATGAAAAGATACGAACTTAGTCTTCCTCTCTGCTGTTTACTTTTTAATCACTTTTTCTAGTAAATCAGACTTTGGCGGAATAATAATGGGACAAATGTTGTATAACAGCTGATCAATAATAGCTAATTTTTCATTTAACTCCACTAAAATAGTCCAACACCAGTGTCGTTGTAAGACTTTTTATATCAAATCGCCATAGTAAGCTGAACCAAAATTTCAAGCACATTTGTCTTACCTTGAAAGCTAGTTTGACAGCTTGCTCAGAAAAAAATTCCACACCTCCCAACTGCGCACCCTTTAAATACACACAATTGTATTGAATGACTGACTGCCGTTAACATATTGCGGCTCGTCGCCACAGCTGCCTCCACCAGCCACCGATAGCGATGTGGAAAGCCGACTTAAAAGCGAATGAAAATGAACATATTTAACTGTTAGCACTTAGGAAAATTGAATATGGAAATTGGTTTTCATCCTTATTTACAATGATTATTTACTGTATTAGCGAGGCAAACTGTGTGCACACTTGCCGCATTGCCATAAAACAATTTCACTTCCTTTGTTAGGCGATTTCCAGTTATTGCTCCTCTCTCTTGCTTTAATAGTCATTTTCCCTACAATAATTTAGTTTAATGTATAGCCTAAGGATTCTTGCGCTTTTAACCGTTAGGGAAAACTTTGCTTTGCTTTTGAATGAAATGAAAAAAAAAATTTAGAGAAATAAAATAGATAAATGGCAGGAAATAAAAATCGTAATTCAGTAGGCAATGAGTAGACAGCAGGCGCGAAAATTACACTCTTCGGCACAATTAGAAATCAAAGCCAATTTTGGAGTAAAAAATTTTACTATTTAATTTAATTTTATTTGCAAAAGTGTTTTCAGTGGAATTTTCTGATTTTATATTCCATCGTCACCATATGTTGTTTATTAAATATATTATTGATTGATTTAATTAATAAGAACAACTGCTGTTTGAGTGGAATTGATCTGATTGGATCGAATTGATTTGAACTTCTTTCTCAACTGCCTTGGAAATTATGATCGAAAGGAAATTTATTTGTCTTAATAATAAATAATATCCCCAGAATACATCGAATGTTGAACTCTATATAGAATACTTTTCTTGAGAGGGTTGGATCCACTCTACAGTATTCTCCAATGTCAGAGGATTGACCTATTCACAAGCTTGGTTGATAGGAAGTGTCCGAAGATTCCTTCAAAAGTTTGACAAAGTCACAACCGATCAACAGGGTATTTTTTGAGACTTTTCACATTCCATTCCAAAGTTTGTTATTGGGTTTATTGACAAGAGTTGTGGTGGCTGAGCTGCTCGATAGTAAGACTAAATATCCCGCAACGATATCGAAATATCCAAAAAAAAGTTGGAGTCAAATCAAATGTCTAGTTTATGATAGAAATAAATGGAAAAATCTCATTGTTGTCCATTGGATGTGGATGTGGGTAGAAATCAGCAGATATCTAAGGGTCCAGCTCTAACTCGAATTGTAGTCTCCCGTTCATTTATAGGAATGTCGATAGTAAGACTAAATATCCCGCAACGATATCGAAATATCCAAAAAAAAGTTGGAGTCAAATCAAATGTCTAGTTTATGATAGAAATAAATGGAAAAATCTCATTGTTGTCCATTGGATGTGGATGTGGGTAGAAATCAGCAGATATCTAAGGGTCCAGCTCTAACTCGAATTGTAGTCTCCCGTTCATTTATAGTTTTGAAGTATACTTTATGACGATGAAGTTGCTCTGCTACCATTAATCCAAGTTCTACGTTATAGATATTACAATATATACGTATGTATATGAAAAAAACACATATCAATGATTACTCGCTCAAGGCATTCTCAAGGTCCACGTGTATAACATTTCTCATATTGAAAAAAAAATCAACAAAAAAAAAATCAACAAAAAAACAACAGTTACCGCCATTATGTGGTTGTAAAAAACTCGAAAAGGAAGGGAATGCAATGCAACACAATGTGCCAGAAGAAATTGAAGAAACCCAGATTGACCCTTCTGCCCTTAACTCGACACTTTATTATTTGCGCTTTGACATAGCGTTTAGCATTTTTTCTTTTGATATTATTTCATTTTTTTATTTTTTGTTTTGCGGTATTTTTTTGTTGCTTACATTTCATTTATATTTCACATTGCTTTTTGCTCCTCCTTTTCTGACCTTGGTTTTTAGTTTAAATTGCAAATTCCGATGTGGCAAACTTCAGCGTACAACAGCAACACACGCACACATACAATGGAGAATTATACTCGACAGCAGCAATAAGGCGTAAGGCTGTCAGGATACCTACAAAGTGTTGTCAACGCACTGGCTTCCCTCGCACATATGTGCCGCCGCCACTGCCGCCACCGCCGCCACAAAGCACAGTTACGCACGAGAACAGCGCCATTTGGCGAACGCATAGCCGTTGTTGTCTAAGTATTTGTATTATGTCGCGACATTTCTCGAGCGTCGTCAGCGTCAACCGTCGTCGTTGCTGTTAAACCAATAAAATTTAATTTACTCGCATTCTTGCACCACTTGTGCTCTTGCCGACGCGTGTGTCAAACATTAATGCCTGTAAATACGGTACATGTGTGTGTGTGTGTGTTTGTTACACATACTTTATTAATGTAATGTACATATATATGTGTGTGTGTGTGCGTGTGACATTAGTGCTCACATAAAGTGCCTGCAAATATACTAACTGTCTAATCTGCATATGTAGTTGATTTAGAAAATACTTTCTCGCCCAAATGCCTAACAAAGCATACTTTTGTTTGTACCAAGTTAAAAGCGGAGACTTGACATTTTTAATGACATCAGCATTTTGTTATTACATTATGTTGGTTCTAACATAGCACAGGCTGTATTACATACATGTATGAATAATGGAATTTCTATAGAGAATATGTATGTACAATTGCTCGAGGGGTTTCCATGTTAACAATTGAGAGCTTGGGTGTACTAGATTAGGGTAGATTTTTGAAAAAAAAAAAAAAAAAAAAAAAATCGCTATATAAAGAAGTGATGAATAAATGACAATGTGAAGGTTGGATATAGGACTGAGGACTCGCTTCAGACTTACCCGTCGAACCAATCTTCTAATCGAAAACTCAGTTTTTAAATAATTTGGCAGTACTTAGATATAGTAGGTTAGATAAAGAATAAAAGAATGTCTCAATATAGTTGGGACGTAAAATGTAATTTTGTGTTTTACGTCGAAAGTTCGCGATTTTGGGCCATGGTACAACCATCCAAATATATTGCTATGTAATATAGCTGTGACGGACGGGCCAGAAAACCCTAAGAGACCTTCTTATATGTCAATATAAGTTTTTCTTAAATACATTTCTTCAGATTTTGTAAATTTTGAAAGTTATCGAATACATATCCCAAGAAATTTGTAGTCCCCATTTCGCTTTTTTAAGCCTAAGTTCTTATTTATTTGGCCCCTGCATCTTAAATGACTTCACAAGTGAAAATTAAGAATTATTCGATCGACAACATTGGTTATTTCTAAGTAGTAAAGGGTTTTAAACATACATACCTCTTCAAAGTGAGCATATGTATTAGATATTGGTGTTAAGTATATTTGAGTACTATTAGTGCAGGGACGTCCAATAGAAATTGCTTTAAAAAATCGTCAAAATATATTTTCTTTCTCAGATCTAGCTGGAATGTGCGACAAGTTCAAGTTCTTAGTCGCTGATGTACTTTGAATTGAATTAAATGCGATTAGAGGACTATTTAATAAATGTTGATTAATGACAATTTACATGAATTATGCTTTTATGTGGGTTCAAGACCATACTATAAAACGAAATGTAAGATAGCGATTGAGAATTGCTCTATATCCTTTGAACTATTGTCTCAATCATAAGAGATTTTATTGCTGCTAACAACTTCTGCGACATAGTTACTCTACCAAAGAGAACAAGAGACCGAGAGAGAGAGATAATACTATTTTATTCTATATATTCGGTTTCTTGGAATTTCTTACTTCCTGATTGTCTATTTGAAAATACTAATTGGACATATTTTGCCCAATATTAAATAGTTCTCAGATGAGGATATCAAAAAGACTCCGTGATGGAGAATCTTAATCTGAAATTGAAAATCGTCTAGCAAGTCATTCTCTTCGCATCGCAATCGCGTACCAGGGAGTCGAGTAACTAGTGATCGCAACTGCTTGTTGAACAAAATTTCAAAACCTCCCAAGTACGCGCTTGAGAGTCGAATGCGGAGCGTATACAAGCTCGCTCTAGGGAGTCGAACTCTGAGCGTTCCCAACGCTTTCATAATCCGAGAGCAAGACAACGGACATCAAAGACTAGAGGTCGTAATCAAGTTTTAACTCATTGTAAACATAATACAATTTAATGTTCGAATTTTCCTCATTCTAGTTTTTTAAAATGATCCCACGCAAGAAACGGGGAAGTACATACATATGTATGGGAGAGTGTGTATAAGCGTGTTAAAATTTAAAATTTTTGAAATTTTTGTTTGAACCCATGCGAATCCGGAGCAGTCTGCTAGTTATATTACAAAACTCTCACGAATTTATATTGGAGACCGAGCTTTTTTTAAATGCTAGATAGAAAAAACGCAATTAAAAATAATAGTAAAAAATAAATAAAATTTATTTTACTATTGCCAAATAAAACGTGACGACAGTTTGGGTGATTGTCAAATATGCATTAACTCTTCCTGATAACTCTCGCACTAACGCATAAACGTATTGAGTGATAAAATGTCCCCACGTCTGTGTTGAAATGTCTGATCGCCTGGCTATCACACCGATTTATTTGCTCATCATTCGGCAATTTCACTTCAAAATACGCCCGACACACACACATCATCACTGCAATTGTCTGCTATTATCTGCAATGCAGTGATAGAGTGTGTGAGCCTCGTAAGTAGATAATGACGCTGATCGACAATTTCCTCAAGTGCATGGCAATCAAGCCAATATAATAGCAATGAAAACAGAATATCGCGTGAACAAATGAAAGCGGTGGCGGCAGCGTCAGACACTGGCTGGGCCAACTATACCGTACCGCATTGAAAACAATAAAAATGTGGAAATTTGAGAAGTTCAACTCGAGCATCATCACGTCACACATTAGAGTAGAAGTTTATGTGCGAGTATGATGGAAATGGGTGAACGTGTGTAGTGCTTTGGCAGCGAGCGCAAGACAAGTCAGCACGTGGGAGCGCATGTGAGCTGGTGCGAATTGCTCGCTTCAAATTGAACAAGCAATAAAGTTGATGTTCGTATTAGTTTTTGCAAATATGCCAATATAAAGGAGTTTGATAAATATTCGTATTTCTTGTATGCTCAGTGAGCCATCATAGTTAAACTCAGATAAATTCAGGAGAATAAATGAGTCTTGATCTCCATTTTCTTCTTCTTTATTGACGCCACCAATCAGAGTTTTCGATCCAACTTCACTTCATGTTATGTAAATGTATCTACAAGAATTCCATCATTTTTCTTTTCATAGACTCTGTATAAAGAGTCAGAGAGTATTTGGAGTTTTACTGTTAAATGTGAATTTACACAGATTTTTTTAGTCAACTACAGCATATGGAAGATGATAGTGTTATTCAGCTGACTAATTGCCACTCAAGTCCGCTTTCTTTCTCGAACTCCTTATCTCTCTTTCTTTCTCTACCGAACTCTTTTCTCTCTTCAGTTCGTTCTTCATTTCTCTCTCTCTCTCTCGATCTCTTTCGCTCTCAAGACACCCCTTTCACTCTCTCGATCTCCCTTTCTCGCTCTCTTATTCGATTTCTTCTCTCGCATAGCACTTGCCTGTGTATCGGCTGATGAAGTTTACCAAGAAGACTTCGACGAATTTTCAAAAATTCAAAACTTTTCCCTCACTGGGTAACATTTTATTTAATTCCGTGTAATAAGCACACATTTAAAACTCACTCTGCTCAAAATGCGAAGCATCAGACACCGTTACACCTGCTGCTGCGACTGCTTTCAATTGCTTTTCGAGTATAAATGCTGATGATTGTGATGATGGTTAAAGTTACACCAGTAAAACGGAGTAAAATTCGCGCTCGAGTAAAATAGTTTGTGGTTGTTTTTGCTGTTGTTGCGAATTGAGAATACATAATGTGCCAGTTTCATTTTACGATAACGAACAAATCGATAAGCAGCACATCAAAGTGAAAGTGGAGCACGTGCCCAACCACCACGAGCTCCTCATATTAAACGGTTACACACACTCACTCATACATGAACACCTGTGCGAGCGTCTGTTTCTGCGAATTTATCGAAAGCAATTGTAAAATAATACATTTGTTTTCTTGTGGCTGTAATTCGAGGAATAAATACTCAGCCTTGCAATATACACTTGTGTGCAAATTATCAGCTGCTTGAGCTTATGTAACATGAAATGTTATTATGGTGAACACTGCATTTTCTGTTGGAATCGGCAATCGATGGAATTGTGAGAATTGTTAGCAGCTTCATAATGGTGAATTTTATATCTTGATACTACAATCCTTCAATTCTTGTTGTAATAGTATAATACTGTTTCTTATGAAATCAGGTATTGTTACATGTACCGTTAATCGAAGAGATGACTCTTGAAATGGTTGAGAGTGAGAGTTAGAGATTTTGCGAAGCATTTATGTTATTTTAAGCCTTTAGTATTATTAGCTGAAGGTAGCAGTTGAAATCTTCTTATGCTTTGGTAATATCAATTAGACATCTCTGAATATTGAACATTCATTTCAATTTGCAAAACTTAGCATCTTTTGGTGGTCACGATTTGCTGTTTTCTTTGGAAGAAATTTTAATCTCAAAGCAGGTTCTTGAGAGAGACTCTATTTGGATTCATTGTGTAACAAGTACGGAATTTAATTTTCTTAATTGATGTAATTTTAATTTTAATTTTAATTTTAATTTTAATTTTAATTTTAATATTAATTTTAATTTTAATTTTAATTTTAATTTGAATTTTAATTTTAATTTTAATTTTAATTTTAATTTTAATTTTAATTTGAATTTGAATTTGAATTTGAATTTTAATTTTAATTTTAATTTTAATTTTAATTTTAATTTTAATTTTAATTTTAATTTTAATTTTAATTTTAATTTTAATTTTAATTTTAATTTTAATTTTAATTTTAATTTTAATTTTAATTTTAATTTTAATTTTAATTTTAATTTTAATTTTAATTTTAATTTTAATTTTAATTTTAATTTTAATTTTAATTTTAATTTTAATTTTAATTTTAATTTTAATTTTAATTTTAATTTTAATTTTAATTTTAATTTTAATTTTAATTTTAATTTTAATTTTAATTTTAATTTTAATTTTAATTTTAATTTTAATTTTAATTTTAATTTTAATTTTAATTTTAATTTTAATTTTAATTTTAATTTTAATTTTAATTTTAATTTTAATTTTAATTTTAATTTTAATTTTAATTTTAATTTTAATTTTAATTTTAATTTTAATTTTAATTTATTTTATTTTATTTTATTTATTTTTTTATTTTATTTACCACCTTTCTTTGTTTTTCATTCTTATTTTTCTTGTTGTGTCATATCTTGCCTGGTCTTACGGATAAGTATCATTAGTATATAGTAGAATATTTAATAAAGAGAAGAAATAACTGACGACTTCTCTAAAAGGTATAATACAAGTCAAAGTAACCAACAAAAGCCCTCATTTAATAGACACATTTTTGTTTTTATTAAATAACTTTATGAAACTAATCCGCTACAGTCTTTCTCCAAGGAAACCTTTGCTAACACAAACATGTGTATAAATTTCTCATTAATTTTCATGTATGTGTCTGTATGTGTGTTGAACGCCTCTTACTCACACTCGCTTGTGGTTTATCGCCGCAAGTAGCTTAGCTCCCACAACGCTCGCAATTAAGCAGCTATTTTCGGCAAACGATAAACAAAAGCAGAAAGCAATCCATCATTAATATTATTTCTTTCTTTCTGTGTTTTCGTTGCAAGTGCGTGTTTGAGGCGGTTTGCTGAAGCGGTTGACCGCAAACACGCGCTGAATGGAGAAAAGTAGAAAGTTGTTGCGAAAATGTTAAGCCACAAACATCGAAATAAGCAAGCGATATGTGTAATTTCTCGCTAATAAACGAATATGTGTCTTATAGCCGTAAGCAACCAGTAGCATTAATAGAGGAGAGGTAGAGAGTGATTTATACAAATATAATATATAACCCTTGTGGAGATACATCGATATATTTGTAAGTATATATACGTAATATGTGATAGTATCGTGTGTGCAAACACAGCAAACTGTTAGAAATAAAACGTTGTTGAGTCTAATGAAACCCGTTTGCGCTGATTTTCACCAATACATCAACATAATCTCATATATATACAAATACCTGCCTGCATACACACTAGCTTATATAAGTGGCTTTCTCCTAAGCTTGTTGTTTTTGTTTTACACTTCTTTATTTTTATGTTGATGCCTTCTTTAGTAATCATGGCCACTATATATGTAGTGTATACAAGTATAGTATATAGTCTAAGTATTTAATCCCCTCAACATTATTTTATTTATTTATTATTTTTTCGGTCTCCACAGCAGACAATTAAGTGGGCATTTTTGCCACGCTAAATTAATATAAATGGCGGTATGCTTTTCCAAATGTATTGGCTTTCAATGCGGATGTGGATCTAGCTGCTCATAAGCACATACGATAGCTATAAAAGTAAAAGTATACTATATCCTTCCAGTAAGCTTGGTATATGTTACATTTATTACATGCATGAGAAAATTAAAAAAAAAATTGGGAAAATGCATTATAAATAGTATTGAAATAAAAACTAATTTGGTTGTTGTTATAATTGAGAATGTAAAGTTTTCCACATAATATTTTGCCCGCAAAACCCGCACTATATAAAATAATGAGTACAATCATCAAAATTTAAAATATGGAGAAAATTAACTGTTTCTTGCTTTTATCTATCTTTCATTATTTCTCTATCCTTTTAGTTAACTATAATCCCCCTTTAATATGCAGGAGAAATTTTCAGGTGCTCAAATTAAGAAGAGCAATCATTAAGAACGATTGAGCGAAGTATGAAAAGAAAAAGGGCCACATCACAATATATGTGGATGGCAAATAAATTGTATAGCTTGGCATTGACCTTCGATGTTTCAGCGAAATATGACCATCGTAGTGTAATTATGATGTGAAAAGTTTATCGGATGATTTTGTTTAGTTTTTGTGTTTCCAAAGGAAAAATTGTTCTGGAATCGATGACAATTTTTCTGTATCTGCATAAGGTCAGTATTTCAAAGGCATATACGTACATATATATATGGTTAAGAATGGAAAAAGTCATCTATTCACTTTAAATGGAATAAAAATACCCTTTATTTTGCAATTCTTCTACTTTCATAGCAGTCACCCACTAATTTACTCAAAATAATTGCATTATTTCTAGGATAGAGTAAACTCTCTAAAACCATTTCAATAATAATTAATCATTAAATTTCGCATAGTAATCGCATAATATCTGAATCATTCGCTTGACTTCAACATCTAATCGAGCGCAGATCAATAGCAACTGCGACTATAAATGGCATATTCCGAAAGCATTTCTAAACTCCATCATTATCCTCGCTACTCTGATACATGTCTATATATTAAGTTATCCTTCTCAAATCAACAATTATTTAATTAAGCATACCAATAAATATGTAAAGAACATATTCATATACACATACACATGTGACGACATAGATATATACAAACGAAACAAAATCTACTTATATTCCGGAAATCAAATCGTGACTGATTGCTGAAATAAATGAGCTATTGACTGACAGATAAACGGACAAACGAACAGTTTAAGAGTAAGATTAGTATTACAGAGAGAAGAAATAATATTTATTATATACAAAATTCCATGTGAATACCAATAGCTGTGGACTGGTATATACGGAAGATATTGGTGAACTCACTAATAAAATATGTTACCTTATGGAGAAGTTGAGCATTTAATACATATACATAGAGGGATATCAATATTTAACATTAGAGTAAGCTACTTGTAGCTACATCTTCTTCATAATTTCTCCTAAACTTCCACATATGGAACTAGTTGAAATCTGCTTTAATTTAAAACATATGCGACTATCTTTCTATGCACTCGCTTGTATGTAGTTATGTCTGAGTACTTTTGCATACTCCCCCGCAGGGCTTCCGCGCATGATTTTGTCATTTTAGTCGCACTGACTGCACGCACGCTTCCTATACGCAGACAGCGTCAACAGTTGTTATTATCTGCTTTCCGGAGGGGGGTTGTTAGGCAGCCACAACAAAGTTCATACTCAGAATGAAAGCGAGAAGAACTCAAAATGCGCAGATAAGTATATGCGTCAAATAAGTGCTTTTGCGTCGCATTAAAACTGTTTTGTGCTTCATTTGTTAGTTGAAAATCAAGGTTTCTGCATTTGTGCGCCTTGAAGTAAGCCACGCCGTTGCATTGACGAAGTTTTATGCATTGACTTTTGTCGGCGGTTTAATTTTAGAGCGTCACTTGCGGGCGATTGCTGTTTGTGAGTCTTCCTTTTAGGTCGGTTGTGTGGAGCTTTCATGCAAACGACTCATTTCCGCTTGCTCACAGTACAGACGCTGCAATCTCTTACTCCTTACATTTGCTTTCTTATTGTTTCTTTTGCTTTTGTTGCTTTTCACAGTTTGCTTTCAGCCACTAAGTGCCACTCAAGTGTTGTATAAACTTGTTTGTCGGTTTGTATAACAAAGTGTCACTGCGAGCTTTCGCCGCATTACTATGATCGCTGCCAGTGTTGTTTGTCTGCCTCTGAGCGCTTAAGTGCGTATGTGTGCGTGTCAGTGTCGCCATAAATGCATAGTAAAAACCAAAAGCTTTCGCTATAAAAATCATAGAAGCTCTGTTAATACGAATGACCAAAGAAAATAATGTATTGAAGAGTGTATGGCAATTTATTTAGTTGCTTCATAAGTATTTGCTCAAGACATTTGTGTAAGTATGTATGTGGTGTAAATGTTTATATATAAATGTTATATATATATGTATTTTACATATGTGTTATATTTATATGTCTGTTGAGTTTTATGACACAGTTTATTAGCGATTCATTGCGACTTCGAGTAGTAATAAAGAAATACTAAAATTAATTTGATTGGTATGGGCTTTTGAAGCATTCAATCATATGCTTGTATGTATATGTACATATGTATACAGATATATGTATATATAAAGAGAGGGAAACAAAAAAATCAGTAGCCCTTTTTTATTGTAAGTCTGAGAATTATAGCATGATGGGTCGTCTAAGGTTTTCTTCTGAATTTCTGCGATTTAGGGGGAAATAAGAATTTAAAGAAATACAATTTTCATTATTTTTAGATATATATTTCATTATTTAAATATAAAAAAAAGTAATTATTCTCTCCTCTAAGGTATTTAAAACTAATTTCCAAACCAACATCTGCAAAAAATTACTTCGTACCCACAAAAACCTAATAACATTGAATTCGACATCCGATTTTCAATTCCACAAACTGTTAATCGCTGCATGTACATATGTTTCACATTTCTGGCAGCGTTTTTGTTATTGTTGCCGCCTACGACAATCAAAATGATAGTGAAAAACTCTCAACCACTTTAACACATTAACCCACATTTGCACTCGTCAACTCGGCCAAACAGCTGATTTCCGCTTACAATAACCGTTCTGCTCTCACTAAACAGAGTAGTTGGTGCGTGCGTTCTCTTCTTCTCACGAGCGATTAAATTGCTCTTTATAGCAAGTGTAGTGCGCATGTCCATACACTCTTTAGAGAACCTTACTCAATAAACGAATGACAAACAGCTGATTTATTTGAATGCTAGTGTGAGCGAAGCGAGTTTCTATGTAATAGGAGTATGAGTGTGTGTTGGAACTCAATAATTAAAGTCGTATACCTGCCATATATGAACTTAGAAGTGCGTTTAGCTGTCATGTGCTACCTTTCCCTATAGAATTTGGACTCGGATGCTGGTAATCAGCGAGTCTCTGCTGGTCGTAAACCGTCCGTTTTCACAAATTGAGAATAGCTGGAGAGACGAGAAATATAATTTCCTCAGAATTTTCAATAAGGCAAGACCTCTTTATATCAAATGCTAGAGACTCTGTTTCCATTCCATAAATGAAAATTCAGAGCTTCCAAACGATAGTTGTCTGCAATGTTTACCCTTAAATGGTTCCCTCAAAGACACTTTTAAAACCGACATTATCTACCATCAGGCTTATACAGAAAGACGTAGGGATGGTACTCAGTTCATGTGCCCCTTCACATCTAGAAGTGACGAGCGCGCTGTATCAATACTTTACGGACTTACTCGACGAATATTCTCCCTATTAAAAGTGAAAAGAAGAAATATGAAGATCTCATCAACATTCATACAAGGATAAAGTAATGTGAATTATTGTCGTCTATTAATGCTTTCGCCATCAACCAGAAACTTTGATGAAAGAAACAAATATGTATATTACGGATATTCCATGTTAAACTACTGTTCAGTTAATACTTCAAAGAGGATTTCTTTAACTCTATACAAGCATATGTATTATTTGACTAAAATATTGCTAATACCACTATCACAATCAAATAGCTGGTAACATGCGATATTTTTTTATATTTATCGCATGATATAATTATAATATAGCATGCGATAAAATTTTTAAGTCTTGTTTCAACTGCGTTTGGAAGAATATTCCGTTCTCAATTCTAATCACTTCTCGCATTTTACTGGTATAACTCTTCTATGGGTCTCAGCTCTTTTGCTATAAAAAGGGATGCTGCAGGGAGTGCAAAATCTAACTCGTTGCATGCGTGACAAAGCTGCGAAGTAACATTTAGACAGCTTGAAAACAAAATTATTTAATTAAACAACTTAAATTAAATTTTTATTATTATTATTATTATTTACTTGGAAATATTAAAACAAAAAATATTTTTTTTCTGACATTACACCGCCACACTCTTCTACCCAAAGGGCATGACGTTGCTCTCTTCCACACTCGCTCGTTTACAACGACCTTTAGTACTATTTTGCGTCCGCTACTTTCATATTTCGTCGCTCCCATGCGTAAACTAATCATTACGCTCATCAACTCGGCTACTCGCTGCTGTCAACGCCATTACCATTGCCCAGCCTGCGTCATGCTGCAACAACAAAGCTAAAAAAACGTACAACAAAAACAATAATAAATATGTGCTGCCATTTTGCAGCTTTCAGGCCGTTTTGCTTTGCATTCCTGCGAGCGAATGCGAAACGACGACTACAGTCCATCGTCCGTCGGCGCTCGTAGTAAAGACTCGCGTAACGAAAATTAGCGCCGCTCGTTACTTTCGACACAGCAATCGTGGTTAAACGTTGCCAACACTTAGCTAGCTAGTCAATATTGTATGCTGACGCTCGTCGACGGCTTCGATGCTTCGCACGCGTAACTGCCGTGCGCCATTCAGTTACTGTTCGACCGTACGCGTGACGGGTGTGTTTGAGCGCATCGAACGAAGCGAGTAGAAAACTGTGAAACAGCAGCGCGTAGCGCATAGCCGAGCAGCATATACAAAGTGACTGTGTGCATGTGTAGAAGTGCGTTGAAAAGCTTTGTATTAGCTTAGGTGATTAACATAATTGCGACCAGCTGCTGGACGGCTGCTGTGTTACGCGTGAAAAAAAAAAACAAAAAAAAATTCAAAAGAAATATATTGAAAAAGAAAATAGAAATAAAATTGAATTCTCTGAAAATTATAAAAAGTGATGCGGCGTCGCAATTGTGCGCCCCTTACAGTCGCCGCAAACAATTCACATTAGTTAAACAATAAAAATAGCAGCTTGTATGCGTATGGATGTCTGAAGGATTACTCGTAAATTCCATTTAATTTATATGCCTTTAAATGCCACTGTGTAAAGCGAATAAATATATGTGCAAAAAAATAATAATAAACAGCAGCAACAACAAGAACAACACACACAAACATAAATAAATAGCTGCCACGGTGAAATCTACAGCTTCCTGCGGAAGTCATTACGTTTGCGTCTGAGCTGCTGAATGCGCAAGTGAGTGTGCTTATTTTCTGCTTATTTATTTTTATGTGACTACCTTCACACACACACACACAGATATACACCGCGACATTTGAATGCTTAGCAAAGCAACATTTATGTTTCCGCATTTCCGGCACACAAACGCACACACACACACACAGGCATAGCGTTGCATATATGAATAGGTTACTCAACTACTACACAGCCAGTAAGCAGTGTAAGTTGTGCTGCCATGGCGTATGAGTGACATTTTGTTCTGCTTCTATGACATGTCGCGGCGTACGTCGCGTCTATTTACTTATTTTGTTGCTACATAATTTTTGCATTTTTTGCATTCCCCTCATTCCCACTACGTGTATTTGCACGACTTCCTTAACTTAACTTTGTTTTGTTTTGTTTTCATTTGGCAAGTTATTTGCTTGGCTCTTAGACGCATGCTGAGCCAGCTGCCTTGCGGCAATCACTTAGAGAGTTCGTCAAATAAACGTGGTGTACACATATTGCAGGGCTGAATTGGCTGAAGATTCTTGTTTTGTTTTTGTTGCTGTAAGGTTTAGATTTTTTTTCTTCCAAATTTGGAAAAAGCGGCATTTCTTGATTTCTAGGACGTTGCGTCTTACAACTTCGCTATCGAACCTACAATAATTTTAGATCTTTTATATGAGTATCTTATTTATATGACCTCTGTGAGTCTGTTATTTTAATTTATTATTAAAAAATATATTTTTAATGTAAAAATTTTATTTTTATTCATTAACCTTAAATCTCAAGAATATCAAGTTCTCTTCCCTGGAAGACTTCAAATCTTAGAAAATATCAAAAATAGTTCTGAGTAAAATTAAATGTAATCAAAAACAGACATTTTTGATATTAACCTTTTTGTTGCCTCTATGTATAAATCATTTATTACAATTTATATATATTAGTTAGGTAAACATGAGGTCATATACGAAAGTATCCTTTTAAATAAAATACAAATCTTAGAGAACTTAACTCTAATTCTGAGAATTTCCCAACTTATATTATCTGTCACCTTTACCTTGCTTTATCTTTTAAAACTAGAATATATATATACTATATACAACTACATAAACACTCCTTTAAGCGACCTAAATGCGACCTTATGCTACTTCGGTTCTTTCCTTTCTTCCATTGCTTCCTTTGCGACCACCCCACACATATTTGCTTTTTAAATATTACATATTAGCTCTTATACTACAGTCTTCTTAGACTGCGATAACCTAAACTAGCATGCGCCAGCAACACATATCCTTTAATGCCATGTACCCCAGCTTAAGTGCGCATATGTATGTGTCGGCAGCCACGAAAGACCCTAACTGCCAGTCCCCTGCATCTCAACTATGCTCATTTGTGCGCCACCATTGTGAGCGCAAATGCTAAATGGCCGCTGGGATTGTGTGTCGCACGAATTACTAACTGCCTACGCCAACACAAACGCACTTATGCACACATAGTAGTAGTAGTTGTAGTAGTAGTCATTTGGTAGTGCAATATTGCCACAGCTTTGCTTGGCGCTTCAATTATCAAGTGAGTTATATATTGTGCTTATTTGCTTTAGGGTCGCCAGCAGCGGCAAAATGTTAATAAGTTTATAAGTCACTTGATAGTAGCAGCAACAAAGCACACTTTCGTGACATTACGACTTGCCTTTTGCACCTTTCTTAACTTCATAGTGCTACGCTGCGTATACGTAACTTATTAAAGTCAGGTATTACTGCTTTAGTCTTTGATTTCTTGTAATGCGAAAGATGCTTTGTGTTGTTAATAAAAGCATCTTAGTTGCCAAAAGGGGTTTAGTATTTTTTTCTATAAGCCAAATTACCGTTAGTTGACAGTCTCTCTTACTCTATGCCTTGTAAGAGGAAAAATATTTCCACTAAAGCAAGCAGACAGTAATTTTCATAACCGAAATTAGTCCTTCACTTCCTTAAAGTTCATTGTGCGCCATTTTCGGTTTCGCTACTTTTGCCGTCCAACTGCGCTCCTCAGTTTGGCCAATTTATTTATTCAATGTGCTCTTTCAAACTGCTACTCTAATTTTTTTTATTTTTTTTCGCTCGCCCACTACTCAACGGAAATTTATGCGTCTGCTACTGTCACTATCTCATACTTTGTTTGCTGCGTTTCAACTTTTCAACTGCTCCTGCCGCTGATCTTCAACTTGCGCATATATTTTCTCTGTTCTGCTCTGCTTTTTTTCTGCTTTCATTACAGTTATTTCTACTTGAAGTACTTTGCAGATTGGATTTTTGCCAAAGTGAAGCGTGTAAGCTGGCACTGCGTGGCAGTTGACCGGGTTATTTGAATATTAACAGTGCTATATGTACGCTCACTACTTACTAAGAATTTCTTCCATAATACAAGCTTGTGTGTGTGTGTGTTTGTGTCGCAAATCTCCTTATGGTTATCGTAATGCTTTGCATAACTGAAAGGCGAAAAAAAAATTAAGCAGCAATAGTTGCCGTTCTGCTCTCATAGGCGTTGGTCTTCAATAAAAGGCGCGATTTCAGCATAAATTTAAAATATAATTGAGTTACAAGCCGCCGTGCGCTGGCGAATTGGCTGTGATGCAAATTTTCTTTTAGCGCACGTATTGAGGGTTTTGCATTAAATATTCCATTTGTTGGCTGGTTGAGACATAAAGTGAAGGATGCTCGCATTGAGATTAACATTTTTGAAAGCAGACAGAGTACACCCAAAGTATCCAATTTTCTTATTCAACAACGAAAATATTTAAGTCAATTAAATTTTTGGATTTTTCTCATAATTATTTTAAATTTATATTTTGTTTATTAAAGCTTTTTTGAAAGTTAATGGGTTTTATATCTAAATCAAGGCTTTCCATTTGAATATTTTACTGGTATATATGTATAGTGTAAACATTTAATGACACCTTTCACTAGCTGTATTATATTTTCGTGAAGAAGCAGTTTATAGCTAAATAATTTCTGCTCAAACATCCTAAAAGCTGTACCTCTTTGGCTTTATAAATTTTATTATACCTATATTCCATCATTTCAGGCTTCAGTTTCTCCGGAATATCAAGAAAACTATGCGAAGAGAAGTTTTTATAGATTATATGTAATCCATTTAAACACTAGACAAAGAAGTCTTTAGGAGAGTTGGATTTGACGAACGACTGCAGAGTCCTAGATCCTCAATGGTATAATAAAAATTTATATAACAATGATCAAATTAATATCAGAATGAAAATAAAATAGAGAAAAAAGTGTACACTAGCCCCTAACTATCATTTGGAACTCTGGACTGACTTTTTATATCATGCAATAGTTTTTCAGTATAATAATTATCAGGTATACACCTCTTATGACCCTAGATTTAATTGTTGGCAATTTTATTTCAATGAAGCATAAAATCTAGTTAATTGTCTCATTGGCCAACTACTCGTTTACTAAATAATAACACTTTTTCAAAATTTTCTGCTGAAAAATTGGTTAAACTAAACTCGAAGAAACAAAAATGAAAATATTTGTATGGACATTAGCGATGTTTTGTTAACTATTTATTCAAAATATTTTCTTGAAATTAAAACAACACTTGTAGTTGTGATGGAGTTTGCCTGTATCATTCTCACCATCTCAAAAATTCCACGGTTTATTCAATTTTATATACGAGTAGGTCGAGAGAAATGAAGATATCTATTTCATTGTAGAATTTTTCCTTTTTTTCGGGTCCTTTTAAAAAGTCTCACATTTTGTAAATCTCTACTAATAATGAAAAAGCTTATTATTAGGTCTACAACTCTGCTTCTGCCGTTTTTTCTTTTGTAAATTTAAGTTTTTTTCAACTTCGATGAGCCTCAGCCGCACTTTTATTGGATTAAAAAAAAGCAAAATTTCCCGCAAATGTCGAGAATTCGGCTCAAAAATTGACATTTTCAGTTGAGAATAAGTTTGGGATGCACAAATGAAATTTTCTATAATATTATTTTAGTAGGTTAGGTTAGGTTAAAAGACAGATATGTACATTTACTGAAGATCTCACTTGGACAGTTATGAACACAAAGTGCCAGAAAAAAATCATAGTTCAGAAAGATCAACACGAATCGACAAAGCGCTGATTTGGCTAATGTCAATTCTAGTCAATTTGCTAAGTTCGCCGAAGGTGTGCATACCAAGGTGTTTCAACCTCAGTCGCTGGAGGAGGAAATGCTTAGATGATTCCAATTCACCTTCCTCCAAATCTCTTTCTATTCTTTTCATATTAGATATGAGCAAATGTTTGACAAGAATGTAAAAAAGAGAGCTGAAATCTAACTTGAACATGTCATAAAACCAAATAGATTTTTAGATAGTATATGAGCTAATATTTTCTCAGAAAATCATCAATAAATTATTTTAGCTCTATAATGTGGAATTATACTTTACTTACTACCAAATTATTTACAAAACGTACATTGATTTCGAAGAAAATTTTAGTTTCTCCATATTAAAGTATTTCTAAATTTATTACTATAAAAATATATATGATTTTTTCTCCATTAACCAATTCTAATTTTCTACTAATGCAGCTGAAACATGCCAGAACACAAAAAAAAATGTCGTGATTTGTGGCAAAATATTTCGAGAAGCTGAATAAATTTCACACATAAGCGACGATTGTCCCCAAGCGTAGCAGTAAATAATTGACAAATTGCAGCAGAAAACAAATCAGCAAATGGAAAAATTGTGCGCAAATTGCGAAAGTGTGTCAATTGCGCCATAAAGTATGCAACGCGCTGACTCAAATCAACACGCACACATACGTATACATATATGAAAAGCTAAATGCAAGCATTTGAGGATGATTCCCAAAGGTCAGTTAGAGTGAAATTGCGCGCGAAAAATTGGACTGATTAACAGTAAATGCAAATGCGTGCGTGTGCGTGTGTGTGGGTGCGTGGGTAAATTGAAATTGCTAAATTGTTAATGCACATTGCAGGCATATAAAATATAAGAGAAAAATAATAAACTTTGAAGAAAAAAAAATTAAAAAAATTTTAAAAGAATAAAAACAAAATTGCAAAAAATAAAAACAAAAAATATAAAATTGCATTGAGTTTGCAAAATGTGAGAACTTAAATATTTATTTTTTTGCGCTCTCCACAATCGCCAACTAAACGCCAAAACGTGTACGATGTGAAGTGAAAGCCCAAAGTGCGCGACAATCCCGAATAAAACGTTTGCAAATTATGCACAATTGCGCGCGAATTCAAATAACGGACAAAACGAGTAAGAAAAAACTGCAAAATTCTCGATTGTAAAAACAACAGCAAAAAACACTACCGTTGAAACCAAAAAATCTAGTTCAGTGAATTGTGAAAATGCTTTGGCAAGCAAAAACTAGTGAAATTCTGCTGACTGCAATGACTACACGCCATTGCAACAATAACAACAATAATAGCAACAACATTGTCGGGCTGCCATAGACATTGCGAGATCAGTACTCGGCACGCGTGCGTTTGTCTGTGTGCCAGCCGTGACATTTCTATGTACGTGTATACACAAGTGACTGCGACAGCAGAACGAGTATGCGTTTAGCATAAATAAAATATTTTCGATAATTTCGCATTGCATGAAATTTGAATGCGCCACAAACAGGTCGTACACACAGAGTTACAGCGGCGCATAAAACAATATTTGTTTGAGTGAAATTTGTTGTTGTGAATGTGAAACAGAACTGAAACTGACAGTGGCAACAACATTTCGAACAAGTGATAACGGCAAAAATTACATGAAAATTACAAAAAAAGAAATCAAAAATACTCTCGAGTGTATATGTAAAAGCAGCTGCCTAGCCTAGCTCATATGCTGCACGAGTGATTCATAGCATACACCGTTATAGCATATTTAACATGAGCATGTGTGCATATATTTGCACAAAAAATTAAGAAAAAAAATGCGTTGAAATGTAGCAGCTGCTGCTGAAACACTGAAACGCTGTCATTTGCTTATGTGTCTGCTATAGACTCGACATAGTCGTTGACATACAACTGATATAGAGCATTTACATAAGTACATGGCTAAAATTATCAGCATTAAAATTTCATTGGGAATATGAAAAATGCTAAAAAATTCGAAAAAATCTAAATAGTGTCAATGCCGTGAAAGTGAAAACAAATCGCTCCCTCGCCAACTAACACCCAAACGTTCTGCTTGACCTCAGCTGCGCATTATAAACCAAAAAGTTAGCTGTGAACTAAATAAACAAAACTGTAAATAACAAAAAGTTGAAAAAGTTCCGGATCAGCAGCAGCAGTGAAAGTCCAAGTGCAAGTTCAACAAAAGCTACAAATAATTGAGAACCTTGAAATTAAATTAATTTGCGAAAAAAGCGTCAACACTGCAATGTGTGTGTGCTGAGACAGCCAGTTTGGTAAATTGAATAGCGGCTAAGGCCACAAAAAAGCGGCGAATAGTTTAGCAATTAAAGTGAAATTAAACAGCAACAATCAACATGTTTCCGCAGCGTTGCCTCTGTGGCAACAACTTGCTGCGCATCACTATGATGGTGGTCTTCGGCTTGGCAAATCTAAATAATGGTAAGTGGAGAACTTGAGAATTATTTTTATTTTGTGCTTATTTATGCACGGAGATGAAGTATTTCAGCAGTTAAGTATTTCACACAAAAAGCGATTTAAGTTAAAAATTTCTAAATGTTTTTAACCTCGGAAAATCTTTTGTTGTAATATAGAATTATAAATATATAAATGTATATCATTCGAATAGACTAAGAAATTTTGAGCAAATAGATTTATTTTCAGAATATAATGATGAGTTATATTTTATTTAAACATTTAAAATGTCTACGGATTGCAGTAAAATTTTTGAAAAGATTTTTACGTTCTATAAAGCAATGATATTGTGCCTCTTATACTATAGCAAAGTAGTTTAAGCCCAGTTAGGAAATCTATTAAGTACGTGAATGTGCTGTTTAGTGTTAGAACAGCGCTAAGAAATTTATATTTGAAATTTAAATTTGCATTTTGCAATGAAATGTCAACCTTAACCTGTCCGCATCTTAAATTAAACAAAATATCTCCGAACCAGTATAAAAATTAACGACTCTTCCCTGAAGCCTATTGGATTTTTTTCTAAAGAAGGAAGATCCATATTTTTTAATATTACATAGTTTATTAAAAAACTTAACAATTCACTGTTTTTTAGAAAAAAAATGGTATTTTATTTTATTTATAGTAATACATATTCGCAGTATATTCAATATATTACTCATACGCACTGTAGCACACCAAATAGACAGAAATATTGTGAAAGAAAGATAAAGAAAATGAAGGAAAAATGTTGTATAAATTGCATTTGTTTACTTCTTTAATTTATAAAATCAAATTTTTGTCAACAGTTAATAGTAATCAGAATTTATTGAAGGCTTCAAAATGTCTCAAGAGATCAGCTAATCATATGACTTAACAGAGCTCTCCTTACAGTTTCAAATTAATATTTATAAATAATAATTATTATAGATTAATAGTTTATCTTAGTACAAATAATTTCAACGCAATAATTTCATTTATATCTTGTTTATCATCACATATCGCACCAGTCATATTTGATATATTACTCATACGCAGCGCCACACATCACAAATATTATTGTGTATAATGAAAAATATTATTGATAACAATTTCCATTACTTAAATAGAAATAGATAGAAAAGAAACTTAATTCAATAAGTAAATTCGACTTGATTATATAATTTAGGTAAAATTAGTTATCTCTAGTTGAGATAATGATCGGAGGAATAAAGAGAGTCATGTTTCCTAGAAAGTTGACTTTGATTTTTTCAAAAAGTACAATCTTATGATGGAACTCACTTGTTTTATTTGGAGAATTACATACGTAAAAGTTGCAATATTATTCAGAAAGTTCATGTTTACTTAAATCTGTGAGAAAGGTCAGCTTCTGACCATGTAAATAGATATCCCCCAGAAACTGTGGCGTTACAAGGCTGGTTAAGCCATCTTCTCCCTATTTTCACTGGTATCAAAAAGACATGAAAATACATGGCGAGGTTTTTCAACTGTTCTAAAAACTTATAAATATATAAATAAAGCTTAGGGGGTGTGTTGATTGGGTAAAGGTATGGTAACAAAATACTAATGTTAGAGTTAAGAAATAGTTAGAAAATTGTTTACAATTAATTCGAGTAGACAAGATAACATAGCTACATTATTAAGTTTTCTGGTTACGTATAAAATTTAATAGAATGATAGCTGTTAAGTCCTTCTAAGAAATTCTATGCTTTTGTCTACACCCTTCATATACATTTGTAGTATTTCAGATTAGATTTTTGTACATTTTTAAGTTAACACAACTTTCCAACTACTACGAAACAAGACTCAAATATAATTTCACAAAATAGCATATGTACTACATACTCTTACATAAGTAATTAGGAAAATTCAATTGAAACTAAATGCATCCGCATACCAACCTCTAATGCTATCCTTGATTAGACTAAAACATTTTATGGACGCTAGATAAAATGGCAGCTTTTGTGGTTAAGCTAATACATTTAACTGCCATATCTTAAACTCTTGCCATAAAAACAAAACAACAACAATTTGAAAGCGATGAGTAAACTATTTGAGCATAAATTCCCAGCAATTCCAAGTTGTGAACACTTTAAGTAATTAAATGCAATGGGAGCACACAATTACAACAACACCAATACAAATGCGTGTGATTATACACACATTTAGAAAATTTCTTTGGACTTTTTCTGGTGCTGAAAGTTTAGCATTTCAGGGTCATCCATACAAGCTGCTCATCCAATAAAGATAAGCTCGACAAAGAAAACCAAATTCGATGCGTAGTTACAAAGTAAAAGTGAAATTCTTGCTCGTTGTGAGCAGCTGAATGAAAGTTGCGAAATAAAAGTGATTGAAAAACGTGTCGTTGCGGCGCCAACTGTATCGATTCGGTTACCTTGAAGGTTAATGCTTTCAGCAAAATACATTTCGCCAGACACAAAGCAACAGCGGAAGCCAACAGACACAAGCACACAGCATAGAATTGTATAAGTGCCGTCGTGTAGGTGGCTGCTGGAGGATCATGGAGCGTCTAAATTTTCATGTCACTCAGACCGCTTTTGTGTCAGCTGTGACAGCACGCCCAACTATGCAGCTGCCAATAAAAGTCAAACTTCGTCGATGGAGTGATGGACGTGCAGAGCACTCACATACTCGTTGTCGGTGGTATGCTCTGGTATCAAGTTGAAAGAATTCGAAAAATACCAAATAAGTTGAATGATAGTGGAAATGTGCAAGAATTTTGTGCTTCGACATACACGTGCCGGCGTTGATATGGAAATTTGAAATTGAAGAATTTTAGAAAACTTGTGCTAAATTGAATACAACTACTTTGGAATGACGACAATATAAGTCATCTCTCATTCCAATTTTCATTCTTTCTTGCTTGCTTGCTACTTTTGAAATGACACTTGTTTATTTTATAAAGCAGCTAAGCTCTCTCATGCTTGAAGAATATGATCCAATTTTATAGTGAATGCTCGAACCGATTGAATACTAGTTTTAGTAAGCTCGGTATAAAATTTAAATGATGGGAAAAAACAAGCGATATATGTAGAGTTACCCCTTTTTTCAAAATCTTAAAAGCGTGGCGTCGCCCACTTATGGTTAAAAAACTATATCTCGACAGATTTCAGTGGTATTCGGTGCATACTGTTTTCTTAAGACCCTGATGACACGGATGTAAAATGGGCAATATCGGTTGAGAACAACACCTACTTCCCATCTAACTCAGTTTTGAATTCCATCTCATTCTTTCACTTTATAATACGAGGGCTGCTATATATATATTTCTGGCCTAATAATGAAAATAGGAATATTTATCAACGAAAATGGTTTTATTGTTTTTCAAAATATTATCCATCAAGATTTATACACTTATGCAATATCGAATGTATGCTGGTGGGAGAAATGCATAGGCATGCCTCTATCTGAAGGTATGTTACATGACGGTCTTGCATTATCAGTGCTCGTACGGCATCGATGTTTTCTGGCACAACGGCTGTTTTTGGACGACCTTCACGGAATTCATCTTTGAGCGAGCGTCGGCCACGATTGAATTCGTTGTAACAGTTTTTCACAGTGCCATAGGATGGTGCTTCATAGCCATACACAGATTTTAGTTCATCGATGCACTCTTGTCGCGATAATCCACGTCGAAAGTGGTGAAAAATGATCGCACGAAAATGTTCACGAGTTAATTCCATTTTTTGGCCGAGATGAAATTTTTAATTCCCTGTAAATAAAACAATTCACGATTAAATGACGAAGCGTTCTGAGTGATGTTATGCTAAAAAATGTCAAACTTTCCAATGGAAATGTCAGATTGCACCTGGTAACACTTAGTGTTGCCTAGGCCAGAAATATATATAGCAGCCCTAGTATCATCTAAGATACTATATGATGATTTTCGATATGCCGAATACATGTGTCAAATAGTGTGTTAGCTTACTTAAATTACATCAATAAATTGCGAGAGTATAAAAAGTTCGGTTACACCCGAACTCAGCCTTTCCTTACTAGTTATTATTATATCCAGGAAGGAAAAACACAATTTTAAAGGTTTGAATAAAATTTTATGAGATATGATTCTGACAAGAGTTACCACTTGTTTGGAAATTGATAAATCAATACAATTTGATTTAATAATTTCTGTAGTATTAGGTGAGTATGTAAATCTGAATCCTTTTATAAAAAAATTGCATTAAATAGAATTGAATTATTATATTTCTATTACTTTTCTACAAAATTATTTTTCTGTTTTTAAAATGAATTAAAATGTTTAATACTGGCAAAAAAATCAGTGAAATTTTGAGAGAGTATTCAAATTATTTTTATTTTCTAATATAAAATATATATATGTATATTTATCCATATCTTTATCAGAAACAGTTACATTTTGAATCTCTAAAAAACTTAATCCCAAAAATCGCAAACACTCATAAATCATATTATTATTGTTTTTAATATGAAAGACACACCCAACAAAGTTCCATTTCTCATTTTAGTTGCTAAAAATACAGAAGAGTCTTTTAGAACTACATGATTTATCGCTGAAAAGCAAAACTCAATTTTTGAAGCTTTCACATTTGTCCTCAACTGACAACCTGACACCTTCGACACACCTAAACACGCCAGACTACTTTGAAATTTACTGTCACAACATTTTAAGAAAGCACCTGACGCATATTTGTGCACTTTCGCAATAGTATAAGTCACAAATAATTTTAAGAAATACCATAAGATAAGAGCATAAAAGCAATAAAGAGAGTGCTAGTAATAAAGCTGACATAAACGAATCGTCAGTTTGCACGTACTTGCCTTGCCACATGCTGAATTTATGATTGTCAGTTACACATATTATCCAGCGCACCGTGTGTGTGGCGACGGGGCCAATGACATTTTCTAATTTTACAACAACAGCAATAGAAGATATAAGAAAACATAAGAAGTCAACGAGTGTGAGTTGATGGCAGCAGATGAAATGTGGGAGTACATAAAAATGTATTGAAAAATTGTGAAAATTACAAAAAAAAAAAAAAAAAAAAAATGAAATGAAAATCATATGTGTGGAGACAAAATAAACACGTGCGCATGTGTATGTGTGTGTGTGTGTGTAGTTTGTGCTTTCAACACATATATTTTGTTATCAACAAATATTGAACGAATGTTCAACAAACCGCAATTTCTTCCTTTTTTGTTTTCGATATAATATGATTTGTTGTTGTTGTAAGAACTTGTTTTGTTGTATTAAATTGTTGTTGTTTTTGTTATTATTGTTGTGTGTTTCACATAATTGTATGTATGCTTGAGCTGACTGCTTTCCCAACAGCCGGCATAAGCTCTGGATGTGGATGACTTGACTACAAACGAGTCCCACTACATAGACACTCACATATTCTTATATATATGCACATATATATGTATGAGTTTATATATTTATGAGTTAACATGTGTGTGTTCATAAGTATATGTGTGTGAGTTATGAAAACGTGTCAACGTCAGCAATACCGCCAATAAATTGTCGTAGCAATTGGATACGGTAAGGTTTTGACGATTTCAAATTGCTGAGGGCAAAACATAAATGCAGACATACAAACACTCAAACACTCATACATGTTCTCACACAACCATAGAACTTTTTTTTTTCAACATTTTCATACCTTGCCGCTCCACATACAAATACACGCCCCTCGTTGTCGTGTCAAATAGTGTTTTGTTTCTTCGTGCCGATTGCCGTTGTCATCGATTTGAAGTAAACAGCAGTTTTCAACACTTGATTCATCATAGTCACTCACGACACACGGAGCGTTGTATGCCCGTCGGCGTATTGTCTATCTGTCTATCTGTCAGCTCGTCTATTTGTTGTCAAAAAGCAAGTGTAAGCGCCTAGTTGTATGCTATTATTTTGGTATTTTCGCCTGAGTTTTGGTTCGTTTCACTCGTTATGCTTCCACACCATCGTTCAGTTCGTGAGTGCTCCTTTTTATTATTCCTCGTTGACTTTCCACTTTCCGTTGCGCCGCTCGAATTTTATTACCACTTTTGTGTGCATGTCGCTGTGTAATTTTGATTTTTGTGTCATAACTTCAAGATTCGGCACATCAACACATTTTGACAGGCATTTCACAGTCCCTGCCACAAATTCTTGGTTGTGTACTATGGATAAATGTATGTGTTGTTGTTGTCGTCTATGTATGTTATGTTAGCATGCATTATAAACTCTATCTTTGACTGTATTTTACAATCTTTTAGCTTTAGCGGCGCTGCAAAATATAAATGCGCATTGTTTGTGTCATTGTCGAAGAGTAAATAAAATTGTCTGTTGTTTGTGGCAAGGCATCAAGGTCGTTAATAAAAAGAAGGATAGCAAGAGACGAATGTAAGATTGCAAAAAATAATGGCTTTCCCTTGAAGGGAAAAAATAATAATCTCAAGTATTTCTTCGTATTCTTGTTTTGTGACAAACAAGTTGTTGCTTTCACATTTGCTGCTCTCAGAAATATGTATAAGAAGCATGATATATCACACAATAAGTCAAGGTGCAACTGTAAATATCGATTATTATCTTTCTGAAGCGCTTCCGCTGATTCAACGACATCTAAAGTATTATATATCCGACCGATACTAAAAGATATCCTATACCATCTCTTTTCTTTCATTTTTTTTATGGATTTCTAATGTTTTCTCGCGATTTCTTCTGAGCTTAGTAGATGACTGTCACTTATTCCGTGAGATGTGTTATATTACCAAGTACAAAGCTTTGGTACAGTTAGAGTCATCTGTTATGTTAGACATTTTTGAGATACCTTAACACTTGGAAACCCTTTCGATATTCATGAATAATCAAAAGGGGACAAAAGAATAATTGACTTGTCTAACAAGGACTACTCATTTTGTTTCCATTTTTTTTTATAAATAAGCAACAGCTCCAGCCTTTGGTTTATTTAAAACAGGATGTAAGAAGAAATAAAGCTCACTTTTAGGTGCAGAACTGTTTCTGTATTCCACATAAGGAGGCAACTAAGGAAAGTATTTACTATCTTGAAGTTAGTAAAAAATGTTTCTCTGGAAATATTTCTTAATTTATATATATAATGAAACATCAATCTCAATTTGAAGAGAGAGAAAAAGAAAGAGTTTGTATTTACTGCAAAATTATATGCCCTCAAACTCAATTTGCCAAAAATAAATATTCTTAACACAAAACTCTGCAATAAAATGTGTGGAATTTTCTCAACCGATGCCTATCAGTTGGCGAAACATAAAAACCGTCAATTTTCTGCGATTACTTTAAGGTAATAAAATTTTTATGAACTCGCTTTTCTGATAAGAATTCAATTTGGCCACACACATAGCTACAAGTTTTGCCCAACAAACATATTTGTTGCTTTCTTACTTTACGCACACAACAACAACAAAAGCAATAACAAATGGCGTATGCATTTTAGACATTTTTCAAATTTCCACAACACACACGCGCCGTGAAATTTTCCGAAGGCCTCATTTCACTTCACTTGAGCTCAGCTCAGCGCCGGCCAACGCCGATGGCTTGTGGCGATAACTCAGCAAGTGAGTGTGATGCTTTGATCAGATATTGCACGCAGCTTGTCTTACGTGTAATTTTATTGTGTTGCTTTATATATTTTTGTTTTCTATATTTTATGTAGCAAAAGAAAGCCGAGAGAAGAAAAAAATTATGGAAAAATTAATGCTATTTTACGAGCAGCTAGAAATAATCTTTTATCAAAGCGAGTAAATACCACAGCCAGGCGCATACGCAAACACCCACACACACACCCGCATAAATTCATAGAAAGAGGCTGTATTGCTTGTGAAAGACGCCGAGTAAGTCTGAAGGTCAGTGGCGAACGCAAAGGTAAATACGTCGAAGCCATTGCCTGGCAATAAATGCGTGCGTTGTGGTAAGGCAGCGTCGGTGGAAAGCAGCATGAAAGTGGGAAGCGAATGAAATAAAATACTGCAGAAGAACTTTAAGCTGCTCACCATGAAATAGCTTTATTATACATATATATATATGGTGTGTGTGTTTGCAAATTCATTGCCAGCTGCCATAATTGTAGATTTTTGCTGAAAATTTTTCTAAACATTTTATTTCGCCACCGAAGAAAAAGAAATATAATTTATTTGCTGCAGCTTGATTTATGAACAGCTTATTTTTTTAGCAAACGAAAAGAAGCAGAAATGCGTCAAACAAATGTAAGTGAAATCGTAAAAACAACTCAAGCGCGTCAACAGAGTGGGCACAACAACAATAGCATGGCTGAATTGACAGCAAGCATGAGCGGCGGCGGCATAAAGAGAGATAAAAGCTAGAATTTGCTGGTGCCTCCTCAAGAAACATGAAGCGCTACTTTGGTAGACAGCTGACAGGCAGCACTACAAGCTCTCAGTAGGCACTTCAGCGTAAGGACTCTAATTGTGAAAGCACAGTTGCAATACCAACTTAACGGTACATGGCACCTACTGTGCCAGACGATTTTCGCCGTAATTTGCCTATTTTTTCGAAATGAATTCGCTATTATTTCTTAACTTTCATCTCCCAACACACACACACATATACATAAATACAGTTATACATGTACGTGATGGTTGACTGCCTCTGGTTTTCTTCGGTAAGCATTTGCATTACTCAGCCGCCGCGTTTCTTAGACTTACATCTCTACCTCTGTATATCTATCAATATATATGCAGTTAATGTGCCAGACGAATTTCATTAGACGCATTGCACAGCAACGACGATCAGCGCGCGTCCAGCATAAAAGCGCCAATATAACGGTGTCAAGTGTGTGTTCACTTATTTGTTGTTTCTTGCCATTTCTACTCATTCTCATTTTATTTTCCGTCTCTTTCTCTTAACTAAGTGGCTTTATTTATTTATTTGCTGCTACTGCTGCTTCTGTGACTTTATGACCTTTCATGCAGACATCAAGTGAAATTTGATAAATCGTTTGCTGTTTTCAAATCATAGTGCAAATTTCACATTTTCATTAGCGGCCGACAAATTACACTTCAGTTGCGGATAAATAAATGATTTATTACAAAGACTAGTGCTTTGGCGTTGAAAGTGGTCTAGGTAAGGACTGACGCTCGTTCTTCTTCGAAATAAGCTTTGTTGTGTTTGAAAATTGTGAAATATGAGCGTTACTGGTTAATTTAGCTTGACTGATTATTGTTGTGGTCGCAACCATATTTATAAATATTATAAATTGGTAGAAGGATCATACAAGCTGTAGAGGGAGATCTGATGAACAGGCATAACTAAAACCTTATATATATATGTAAGCTCAGTTTAATGGTAAGCGACTTTCAATTATCAGCAGAGGTTTCATCTCAATACATTACCTAAACCTAGAAGAGCTACTGATTAAAATTTTATTGTAATTCTTCTTATAATTTAGTATTTTTTCTCCTTGTGGCTCTTATGAGTTCTTTTTGTTGGAATTATTTCGCAATAAAGTCCTTTTTATAACTCAATTCTAAGTATTTATTTGCATTTGAACAAATAAGCTTTCAATTTGTGGACAGTCAGCAAATTCTGAGCCACTACAGTCTTCTTCTTCACATATGCCTATGCATATCTATCTCGTGGGTACCGAAGAAGTTTCCTATGTTTTTAGAAGTTATACTGTTTGTAGGAAGACGAATCCTAGCACCACATCACAGAATGCTCTTAAGAAACGCAGCTGCGTTGAAATTATATAAATTATTACAACTTCTAACTTCTCCCAAAAATGTTTCAGTTGGTTATTTAAGTCGACATTTGCACATATGAGCAGCCAGTTTTATCGGTTAATCTTGTACGAATATATTGGTTATTTGTGAGTTATATGTATATATAGAGCGCGAAGATTTTTTCCTACGCATAGCGTGGTTTGGGGTCAAATATGATTGAAAGCGATCACTTCCTTCCCTCAAATCAGAACATTGAACACTTTGTATTGTGTGGATTGGTTGACATAATCAGATCGGGATTTTCCTAGAAAAATATACCATAACAATTAATTACTGATTGTCCTCTGATTTACTTTGTGTTGTAATTGTGTGAGATATTTTTGAGAATTGGGTAAAAATATTGTTTTTGGTGAGATTTAGTACCAACATTTTCGTAAATCATTAAATGCGCTTCTTGAACCTTCCTTTCATTAACATACCAATGAAAATATAATATCATTATAGGCCCTTTTGTTTGTTGATGTTGAATATATACATATGTTCCCCACATAATATACTGTTTTAACATAGAAATTGGTTTCAGTTACAGACGCTTATGCAAAAATATTTTAAGGAAGTTTTGCAGATTTATTCAAATATTGCACACACAACCTTGCAACTAGCATGAGTATCCGATGACCATCTGAACCCAACCCCGAATTCTTACTTTAACCAATTCTTTCTCATTTCTCTTTCTTACTACCTGCAACCAGCAGCAAGCCGTTTGATTGTTAATAAAATCAGCACACATTTGTCTGCCACAAACAGTCACCACACTAAATGTGTATTTCGTAACCAAGTGAGTGATTGTGTATAAGTCGCTGCTGAGCTCACCAGCTGCACTCAAACGAGTACGAATACATACAATACATTTTACATGTGCGCTCCTAAAGTGAATTTTGATGGAGCAGAACAGCAGGTGAGCGCCATAGACAGATATAAAGCTATGTAATGTATATATATAATATATGTATATGGAAGCACTGTTATGTTGTATAGGGTATATAACTGTATATTTGTAAACAGCTGACACTGCTGGCTGGGGTTGACACTGTCCTTTGCCTGTCATTTCAGTGTATTTAACTGTTACAGTTATCTTAAAATTGCTCGGACAATTTCCTTTATGCCTCAGCCACAATCACCACTACTTGGCGCTCAGCTGTTCTTTGTTATATTCATATAAATATAGAATTTCTAAATTTTCTAGTAAATTTTCATTGTACTCTCTAGCTGAGTACTAAATGAATATTGGCAGACATTTGGTTTGAATTTTTATTGAATTTCGGTAATTGTTGTTGTATTACAATAATTTTTGTTGTATTCCTGTAATTGTTGTTATATTTCAGTAATGTTTGTTGCAATTCGATGATTATTGTTGTATTTCTTCGATTGCTGTTGCATTGCAGTGTTTATATATTTATTGTTGTTATATTTTACTGCTTCTTATAGCATTTCATCGCCTATTTATGTGCACGTGTTCGAGTTCCATTTAGTGGAAAAGTCAAATGGACAGCAAAAAAGGTGGAAAATTCACCAAAAAAAGGATGGACAAGCATGCAACGGACAGCCAGTCCAAAGTCAGTGCACCAGCACGTGATTTTCACTTTATTTTCATGCATTTTATTTTTAGTTTTATGCCCGCTTCAGGCAACTAGCGCTAAATAAATAATACTAAAAATAGCATTTCTCAAAATAAATTATTTTCTAGTTTTTTTTTGAATTTATTGTGCGCAGCCGTCAAATGCACGCCACTGTCTACAACGTATCAACTGTACTACGTTTTTATGTTATTGTTTCTGTAGTAGCTTTGCTCTTGTCTTCTGTCGTTTTTTTTTTTTTTGAAATTTTGTTATATTTCTTTTCTTTCTTTCTTTTTTGTATACTTCAAATTGCATTCCAACATTTCAACACGCAAAATTTAATTTACTACTCATCAGCTTCTCGACTCGCCTACGTCAGTTAGCCCCACTTCGACTTGGTGCCCACGCAACAATGCTTTTGACTGACCATTGCAGTTTTGTTTCAACATTTTATATCTGATTTGTAGTTTAGCATTGTTGCTTTTGTATTGGTTGTTGTTGGTGTGCGGACAGAAACTTTTCTCTCTCGTTTTCACCGTAGTGATTTTCTTCAATTTCAATTTGCTGCAAGGTCCCACTCGTTCGCTTACTTTGTGTGTCATCTGTGAAAGCACTAAATGTATATCCAGCATTTACGATGACCCAAATGGAATTCGGACTACTACGCATACATGTAAGCGTGAGTGGCTGCATATGTGTACTTTAGTATATATGTGTGTGTGAGTGACCATTTATGTAGGTGCTTGTGTATGTGTGGTAGTGCCAGTTTGACATGCCATCTTCAACTTACTGCTGATCAACTTTAGCTGCTTCACACCAGAGCACACACAAACACACATAAATATTGAAGTGTTTGCTCTCACGCACGTTTGAACACACACATATAAGAATACACTCACTCATATAAGAATACAATGAATTTTTTAGTTCTACTATTATTATTAACCGAGAAGTCAAAAACAGAGACGTGACGCTTGGCGAGCCAGTGCCAGCGCTGTCAATGAATGTATGTATTCATGTATATGTATCTATATATGTGTGCGCTGTTGCCAACGGGAATGTGCCAAATATGTGAGTGAGTGTTTATTTCGCTTGAAACTGCAATTGTATGCCTTAGATATATATGTGTTTATTCACGCTCTCAACCATTTTGTAAGTGTACTTGTTGAGGAGAAGGAGGAGGAGTAGGAGCGGTAGTGCTGGCGAGTAACTGCATTTGAAGTAGGAAATGGTGATAAGCATAGTTGATGCAGGAAAAGCACGCATTGCAGCAGCAGCAATTGAGTACATATGACGCCTCATATGAATTTATGTATGTCATACGCAACCATTTGTCTTCACAAATATTATATAACTGTTTATACGTGTGTGTGTGTGTGTATTTTAATAGAAATTTATATAAATGTGTATTTGCACGCTTTTGGTTTAGTCAAGTGTGTCAAATAGAAATTGGAGCACGATTTTGTTGAAAGATATTGTAATAACTGTAAGTATTACTGTTAGCGCTATTGGCTGACACTCACACTCTCACACATATACACACTTACACCGATATGAATGCTTACATCATCTTTCTCTCACTCGCTGTGTATTAGTATGCTGCAGCAATAACTGTAATTTGACTGTTTGTTTTTCAATTTTCCTATTACTGCTTATTTACATATACGATTTTTGGCATATAAATACCCATACTCACACGCATGACGTTGAATACTAAGCAGCTATAGCGGAGAGTGAAAATGTCGCTCGAATATCGCAAAATTTCAGGCGTCAAATTTGCTAAAGTACTCCATTAGATTAAATTAAATTCAATTATCATGTTTGTCACATCTGTTGTAATTCTCGATATTTTCCAAGTACCGTTCATACTAAACGGTTTATGTGTGTGCCAAAAGTGCCAAAAAGCAAGGAAATTGAATGCATGTCGTTTTGTAAAAAAGTAAATTGGATGTAGTTGTTTGCATAACATTTTTTTTAATTTTTTCCTGTTGATCATATAGATGCATATCGGTAATGTATGTGTTCCAATAAGAGTCTAATAACACCGTATGATTCTCTTAAGGGGTTATAATTTGCAAATATCTCCCTTCCGCCTTTTTGTCTCTTGAATTTCGCGGCTATGTATAAAGCGATACAGAGGTCGTATCTGGCAATATTAAACATCAATGCAATGTCAAAGGTCTTGACATAACCTACAAAACGATGCTATGCATGATTAGATTAGACGGAGTTCACTTACGCCGCAATTCGCGCTATTTTAAAGATTTCCTTCGTTAAAGGCAAATCTGCTAGAGAAACGTTCCGTGAGATTAATGGTGTTTTGGGGAATGGTTCTCTATCACTTCGAACTGCAGAGGAATGATTTCGACGATTCAGAGCGGGTGATAACAATACCATGGATAAGCCAGCGGGCGGAAGACCTGTGACGACGAATACCGATCAAATCATGGAAAACATTGGGTTATATCGGCATGTGGCATCTCTTGACATCGCCCAGTATTTGGGAGTTAGTCACCAAACCATTTTAAACCCTCTGCAGAAGGCTGGATACACAACAAAGCTTGATGTTTGGGTGCCGCATGATGACCGTATCTGCTGAAACGGAACGAACATTCTTGAAGCGGATGGTGACTGGCGACGAAAAATGGATCACATACGACAATATCAAGCGAAAGCGGTCGTTATCGTAGGCCGGTGAATCGTCCCAAACAGTGGACAAGCCGGGATTGACGGCTAGGAATGTTTTGCTGAGTGTTTGGTGGAATTGGAAGGGAATCATCCACTATGAGCTGCTCCCGTATGGCCAGACGTTTAATTCAACCATCTACTGCGAACAACTGGACCGCTTGAAACAGGAAGGGTGTAGTGTTCCACCAGGACAATGCCAGACCACACACTTCGTTGATGACTCGTCAGAAGCTAGGGGAGCACGGATGGGAGGTTTTATCGCATCCATCATAAAGCCCGGACATGGCGCCAAGTGATTAGCACCTGTTCCTGTCCATGGCGAACGACCTTGGTGGTGTAAAGTTGAACTCAAAAGAGGCTTGTTCTTCGCAATATGAAGTTGCCATCTAGATGGAAACATATTATCTAATGAAATGGCGCATATTTGAACTAAATCCAATCACTGTAACACTTTTTATACAGCATTGAATAAGGTGCAAAAAAGCGAAAGGGAGATAATTGCCAACCAATATGTTGAAGTCGGTCATAAAAATCGATTTTTTTATTCTCTTATCTCAAAGCATACATTCTGAAGAATATTAACTCACATTTTTATAGAGATTTATGCAGTAGAAGCGAATTCATAGCGTTTTGCATCTTGCTCGGCTACGCTAGACAAAAGTGTACTTGAAACTTTAAACGCGATTATCTCGAAATCATTCCATTATTTGGAATATTGCGGTGACTTGGATTGCCGAAAGAGTTATCAACCGATTTCAATCTTTTTGTTTCAGAATTATACGTAACTTATTTGGCGTGTTTTTGAAGGACTAATTTTTTTAATTTAAATTTTCATATCATAGATGAAAAAAGTTACCTTTTTGAGAAAATCTTGACCGGTTGCAGAACATTTTTTCTCGGATGTAATAAAAAAATCTGTTTCGTAATTCTTCTTCTTCTTGACTGGCGTAGACACCGCTTACGCGGTTATAGCCGAGTCCAAAACAACGCTCCACGTATCCCTCCCTCTGGCAGTTTGGTCCTTCCATCGGAGTGGAGGTCTCCCTCTTCCTCGGCTTCCACCAGCGGGTACTGCATCGGACACTTTCAGAGCTGGAGCACTTTCATCCATTCGAACAACATGACCTAGCCAGCGCAGCCGCTGTTTTTTTATTCGCTGGACTATGTCTATGTCGTCGAATAACACATACAGCTCATCGTTCCATCGTCTGTAGTATACGCCGTTGCCACTGTTTAAGGGACCATAAACCTTGCGCAAAACCTTTCTCTCGAAAACTCCTTGTGCCATCTCTTCGGATGTTGACATCGTCCACGCTTCTGCACCGAAAAGTAGGACGGAAATGATGAGAGACTTGTAGAGTTTGGTTTTTGTTCGTCGAGAGAGGACTTTACTTTTCAATTGCCTACTTAGTCCATAGTAGCACCTGTTGGCAAGAGTGATTCTGCGTTGGATTTCCAGGCTGACATTGTTATTGCTGTTAATGCTGGTTCCCAGGTAGACGAAATTATCTACAACTTCAAAGTTATGACTTATCCAGTCCTTATCCAGTCTGGAAAAAGCAGAACTAACGGCGCGGGTGTTGTTTCCAATGATATCGATATCATCGGCGTACGCCAGTAGCTGTACACTCTTGTAGAAGATTGTACCTTCTCTATTTAACTCTACAGCTCTTATAATTTTTTCCAGCATCAAGTTAAAGAAGTCGCACAATAGTGAGTCACCTTGTCTGAAACCTCGTCTGGTATCGAACGACTCGGAGAGGTCCTTCCCGATCCTGACGGAGCTTTTGGTGTTGCTCAACGTCAGCTTACACAGCCGTATTAGTTTTGCGGGGATACCAAATTCAGACATCGCGGCATAAAGGCAACACCTTTTCGTGCTGTCGAAAGCAGCTTTAAAGTCGAGATGGTGTGTGTCGATCCTATTTTCACGGGTCTTCTCCAAAATTTGGCGCATGGTGAATATCTGATAAGGTCCAATCAGTTTAGTCTTTCACACAATACGCTCGACAGAACCTTATACGCGATGTTGAGGAGGCTTATCCCACGGTAATTGGCGCAAATTGTGGGGTCTCCCTTTTTGTGTTTTGGGCAGATTCCGTAATTCTACTTTGATTAATTTAGTTCACGAAGTATTGTGTTGATATTAAACAAATCAAAACTGGTTCCCAAATCGACTTGTAGGTGACACGAAATTAATTTCAGCGCCATTGTACGATAATTTGTTGATCAACCGAATACAGTTGATTGTTTTTTGTTGTTAGCTGCATGTTGCACAACATGCACGGCAAAACACGATGAAACAATAACGGTGAAGCAAATAACGTGAGAGCATAACAAAAATAATAACAACAAATATTTGTTGGCGTTAGTTATGAATGTAACGGTAAACACAACCATACACACACCCATTTCTTTGTGTATCTGCCTGCATATTGGCTTGTCATGTAAACAATTGCAACAAAAACAAAACAAAGTTAGTGCTACGTATGCTAGCATTTGGCAAACAGCAAAGTTCTATACAAACACAATAAAAACAAAAGCAATTCAATGGAAATTGTGTGCCATCGCAATTTTGCATTTATGCACATGAAACTTTGTAACTGTATATGTGTGTGGTTGTGTGTAGAGGGAATACCACACACACATATGTATAAGCAACATGCAACTTGCAACTTGCGAAATTGAAAGTAAGCGAATGTCAACACGCTGACGGCAACGGCGTTTGTAACTGTCAACAACAACACACATATATGCACATACATACACTTATTGCTTGTAAGCTACATATGTATGTTTATAAACATTGTTGCCATGTATATTTGGATGTCCGTGTGCAACAGTTCGCCTACAATTACAACATGCATTTATGTGCATATAAAATTTTATGGCACCGCACAACAGCAACAACATTTCGAAATTCATTTGTATTTGTGCTTTGATTGGTTAGCGAACAACTTCGAATGAACTACAACAACAACTACTACAAAACAAAACAAATTGTTTGTCTAACAACTTTAATTCGCTCGGGCTCATGGTCATGTTCGTGCAAAATTCGCTGGAAATATTAGCAGTTCGGGAAGTTTGGTTGATCAATTTTTCAACAACACTTGCATGTTGCTGACACAAAATTGTGGTAGTTGCCGGAAAATGCGCGCAATTGCATGTAAACCACAAAGCAGACAGACAGACAGTCCTGAAATAATTATTGTATATTTTTGCCTTGTATTGAATTTTGAAGCCACAAAATCTTTATTTAGCGAATTTTAACGCGAAGCGAGACAATTTTTATATGTATAAAAACAAGAAAAAACGTTAACTTCGGCTGTACCGAACCTAATATACCATGCATAGGTGCATTTCTTTTAGTAACTATGTGTTTAAGCAAATCTAAAGACGTAAGAAGAAGTAAGTAAAAAAAAAAGAAAACATTTTACTAATTCATTTTAGCCGGGTTGTTTGCTAGAAACACTAAGGTTGTATAGTTAACCGATCTGAACAATTTCGTCGGAGATTATATTATTACCTTAAGCAGTAATCCATGTCAAATTTCGTGAAGTTACCACGTCAAAAGCGAAAATTTTCCATACAAGTCATTGATTCCGATCGTTCAGTTGGTATGACATCTATATGCTATAGTGAACCGATCTGAACTATTTTTTCGGAGATTAAATTATTTCTATGAGCAATAACTCACACCAAATTTCGTGAAGATATGTAGTAAAATGCGGAACTTTTCCATACAAGCCCTTGATACCGATCGTTCAGTTTGTATGGCAGCTATATGCTATAGTGAACCGATCTGAACAATTTTTTCGGAGATTAAATTATTTCTATGAACAATAACTCACACCAAATTTCGTGAAGATATGTAGTAAAATGCGGAAGTTTTCCATACAAGCCCTTGATTCCGATCGTTCAGTTTGTATGACAGCTGTATGCTATAGTGAACCGATCTGAACAATTTTTTCGGAGATTAAATTATTTCTATGAGCAATAACTCACACCAAATTTCGTGAAGAGATGTAGTAAAATGCGGAAGTTTTCCATACAAGCCATTGACTCCGATCGTTCAGTTTGTATGGCAGCTATATGCTATAGTCAACCGATCTAAACAATTTTTTCGGAGATTAAATTATTTCTATGAACAATAGCTCACACCATATTTCCTGAAGATATGTGTTAAATTGGACAATTTTCCATACAAGCCATTGATTCCGATCTTTCAGTTTGTGTGGCAGCTATATTATATAGTGGTCCGATATCGGCAGTTCCGACAAATGAGCAGCTTTTTGAAGAGAAAATAACATCTGTAATAATTTCAAAACGATATCTTAAAAACTTAAGGACTAGTTCGCATATATACAGATAGACAGACAGACGGACGAAAAGACTGACAGACGGACATGGCTAAACCGACTCAGTTCAACATAGTGATCATTTATATATATACTTCATAGGGCCTCCGACGCTTCCTTCTGGGTGTTACAAACTTCGTGACAAACTTAATATACACTGTTCAGGGTATGAAAATGATTCTTGAGTTCTTTGGAGAATAGCTAGGCTCTTATAACCATTTAAATTTATTATTTTTATTCTCAATAGATTCTATTAACCATAATTAACCATTTTTGCCACACAAAATCAAACAAAAATAACTTTCATTGACTCAAAGTTTAAAAACAGGTATTATGCGCCTGTGGGTATGCTATACACTTTCACTTTCTCATCCAACCCCATCAGTTGTATGCATTATTTCAACTACATGAAAATGCAAAACAAATCTTAAGAGCAGCTTTCAACCAACAACAACTGCCGCTGCACATTTACCGACCCTTTGACTAACTTTCGTGCGCTTGCTCTGCAATGATCCTACTTAAGCCCGGTTATTTTCATGCAATGACATAAAATACACCTCAAAATGGAATTTAAAAATAGTAAAGACAACAATGTAAGCAACAAACTTGTGCAATAAAAATTGCAAGCGAGAGAAAAAGACGAAACAAGAAACAACAAAATGAAAGACTACAAAAGCAATGTTAGCATGAAAATTATGCAGAAAGCAGCAAAGGAGAAATGGAAAAGTGCAAGGAAGCAGAAACTACCAAATATACACTTAACTGCGCTTTGTATACGAAAGCACTTAGATATCTAGTTACAACTGAGCAGTTGTATATATAGAAATATACAAGCGAGCAACATGTTAGGTTAAACTGGTTTTATACATATATACTCGTATAAATAGTATATGTAGTGAATGTGGGTGTTTGTGTCGCTTTTATTTAACTGTCGCTCTACTTACTTGCTACTGAGACGCCAACAAAAAATCGTTGGTTAGCCAAAGTGCTGTTAAAAATAAATGTCCTCAACCCCCGCTACGACCCACACTTCTTTGCCGTTTTAATAAAGTCTGCAGTTTGTGTATATTTTTTAGATTTCATTTTGCTTTGTACATTTTGCAAAAGTGTAATTGGATGATTGTGTTGATGTCATTTGAATAGCTTAGCAAAGTATCATAGCGTACCGACTGCTCTAGCCATAAACACACACTCACAGCCTCACCCACAGTATTCGACTGACTTTGTGCTCTGCTTCGGTTGGCATTTTGAATATTTAAAATGTAATTTAAATAAAATAATTTGCCAAATAATATGACTTTTTATTGTGACATTTAACAGTAGTCTGCACAAATAAAAGGCTTCACTGAGAAGTCCAGAATATGTAGAAGCCATTTGTAGTGTCATTTTAGTGGCTTCAGGGATATTTTTTATAGCTGAGAAATGAGTTGAGAAGCAATAATAGTTGAAATGGTAGCATGATTGAATTCTCAAAAAAATAATCTAAAAATACCGGATAGAAGACTTTCATGTTATCTTTTTTCAAAAAATAGAAAAATCAATTTACTATTTTTATAAATATTTTTATAAAAAATACGTTTCTCCATTTCCAAAGAAATATTTAAATTAATCGATAAAATAATCGAACATTTTTTGAATATAAACGAAAAATTAATCGATAATTTTCCCTAAAGAATTTCTTTCGCGACAAGAAAATACCATTTTTAATTTCCAAAAAACAAAATTTAGCGATATTTGTAGAAATGTTTACTCAAAAATTAATTGTTTTTAATTTCCAAAAAACTAATAAAACTTAAGAGATTATTTTAGACAAATGTATACACAAACAAGATACTTCCAATACCTCCAATTCCAAACTACTAAAATAAAGTATTTCAAAAAATGTTTCTCCCATAATATGATAGCTTTCCCACGTCCAAAAAATATATTTAAATTCATAGGAAAATTAATCGACCTTTTTCGATACTTTTCCTCTAAAAATATATATTTTTTTCATTTCCAAAAAATTAACTGAAATTATTTGGAAAATTCTTCGAAAAATTAAGCTATTATTTTAAGAAATATTTGAACAAGAAACTATTTTTTTTTTTCATTTTCAAAAATTAATTAATATTAATCGGAAAATTTATCGATTATTTTTAGAATTTTCACCACAAAATAAATATTTATTTAGTTATTAATTAAAATTAATCAATTACATAATCGTGTATTTTTAACATTTTCTATTCAAAAACGATTATTTTCTCCATACAAAAAAAAAACAATTAATTCTAAAAATAATCGATTATTTTTCCTATGAATCGTACTGCAAAGCTCACACCAATTAGATCATTAAACCGGCCAACCTACCTTCAATTCCGATTAAGTTCTTTGTTATGCCATTTAAATAACTTAATTGAACCTGCTTCCACATATAAACAGACACATGCAAACTTAAAACGATTGCATTGCATTGCACTAACTAATTGTGCAACAACAACATAAACACAAAATACCAAAACAAATTAGTTAAATTGTGTGCGTGTATGCATGTGTGCACTGCCGCTCGCATTGTCCAGTGACGTTCATTAAAATGTAAATTGCCAAATGGTTCGAAAGCAAACTGTCACAGGAAAACCTAAATAGCACATGGACTATGTTTTTGGTTTGAGCCGAGCCAAGCCAAGCATTGGCCCAGCGGAAGTAATTGACTTTATCAGCGTTCAATTGAAAGCAATTATATGTGCATGTTTTACAACTATCACAGCGGGCATGTGTATATATGTGGGTTTAATATATATATATGTGGTATGTATATAATATATATACATAGTATATGCATATATACGTGGGTGGTGGTGTGCGCTGTCGACCAAAATACACAAACCGAATGTAAAGTATTTGCTAATTAAAGGACGCCGCCATGAAAATAGTGAACCTCAATTGCTTTTACTCAAGCACACATACTTATATGTAAGCATATTCAGGCATATACATATGTATGTATGTAGAAAGAAAATATGTAAATTTATGCACGTACATACTTGCAACTTATGTGTGTGACATGTGGCAAGTATACGCTTCGTATATGTACACTCACTCCCCGCAAATTTATTTGTCGGTGAGTTTATTGTCCTGCACTCGGCCACAATGTCATCATCACATGCGAGGCAGCGTGCAGGAAAAAAGTAAAAGCGCAGAATAAATGTTAAAAATTAACGGTAATTACCAGCAATTATCGGACTGTCAGCGTAATGTTCAAAAATGCGTTTACACCAAAGGCAATGACAAGCGCTGTATATTTTTGTAATTATATATATATTTTTTTATCGTAAAATAAATTAGCACACTTACAACGGAGTGTGTATGTGTGTGTGTGCAACAACACTTTTTTAAAACATTTTACAACAAATATATGTATTTTCATTTCGCGTTTAGCATAAATTATTAAAAACATGCTAACGAGTCAGCATTTTTGAAAAGCTTTAGCGCTTTAGTTGCACTTTTTTCGCTCTCGATTAACTTTTTATGTTTCACTAATTTCCTGACAATTTGTAAATTTCAAATTTTTATTGCAAAAAAGTTTTAATTAGATTTGGTATTACTAACTATTTGAATGTTTACTTTTTCTAGTCGGCCCATTTTTTATTGTATTTTTTTGGATTTTTTTTTCGTTGCCAGCAGACATGAGTGCACTAATTTAGAATGTATGCGGCAGGTAAATATTCAGGTTTAATGTTTATTTTTCACTACTTAATTATGCATGCATTTTTTAACATCCATATATGTGTCAGTGTGTGGTGAGCTTACCTTTCAATTGCTCATGGAAATTTTTACGATATCTAGGCCGCAGTATCTCGAACTCTTTCATGGTTCTAATATTTTTCTTTTTGAAATAAAGTAAAATAAAAATAAAATAAAACGAAAGTGTTCTATTTAAGATATCCAAGTGTGAGCGCTTAAAGACAAAAATTTTGTCTGAAAAATGTTAAAATTTTTTCAAGTCGAATTCAGTTGTTACTTCACATCATTTACTATTTATCTGCTGAACTCCTTGTGCTTTAAAAAAAATTAGTTAATTAAATACTAAACATTTATTTTAATATCAGATATAAGCGATCCTGTTTTACTAACTAAAATTGAAATTATTAGCCTTTTGAGATTTGTTAGAAGCACCAGACGCTTTGTCGATATATGACGTTATAATCCAGTTTGGTAGTTTTGGCGCTATAAATAATAAATATTGTTCGTCTTTGGCCAAGTGAGATATCTCGTTGCAGAAATTAGCTTCAATATCTCACATAATGATATCTAACCTAATATACCAATGAAACTAGACTTTCCTTAACCCATTCGCATTCACATTGTTCTCGCTTGGGTACATAAAAAATGATTCTATGAAACGCTGTGAGTTAAAATTATCCAAGAAATTATAAATTTTCCAGTGTTTATTTTTTGTAGATTTTAAAATGGATATGCAAATAAATGGTATCCAAGAAATGGCCCCTTTTCACATCCAAACGAATGCCGAACCACTTCAGGTGTAGGGAGTGTCACCAAAGGATTCAGTTGATTTGTGTGCTATGTAATATATGTAGCGCTTAGAGCGAGAATGTTTCTAAAATTATCATACCAATGGTCATCAAAGAATCAATTATATTGGTTTTATATAACTGCAACTTTACAAAGATACCCCTCATTATCCCATTGTACTCGCTTGGGTACAGGTCCAAATGAAAATGGTTTTATATATGGTTGAGATTTAATGGGTTATCGAATTTATTTCATTGTATTGAAAATATGTTACCACATATTAAACTCATCTGGGTATTGGCCCAATCATTTTTTCCGGGAAATTGAGTGATAAATAAAAAAGTATATTCTCCGTTTTTCGAAGTTAGCCAACTAAATCGAAATATTCATCTTCGCAATTTGAAAATAGACTTATTCTAAATTATTATTTATTAATTACTGGCTGCAGTTACTAAAAAAATCACAAATATGAATATAAGCTATTTTTCCTATTATTTCAACAGTTGCTATATGGGCGCAAAGTTGGATGTTCGAAAAAAATAAAATCTGTATATTTCGGATAATACTGAATTTTATTAATTATGATAATTTAATAAAACAATTAAACAATTTTCTAAAATTATAGCTAATTCAAAGTACTGGAACAATATTCTTAGAAAGGTCCATTCAGAATCCCTCAAAATTCTCCTTACCGGCATTCCGAAGCTTTTTGAACTAAAAATGAAACATTTCATTTTAAAAATGGTTATAGTAATATCAACATATGCATATATGTATGCGCAATTACATATTCATTTTCTTTCGAAAACATCTACGAACTCTCCCTAAAGTCATCGGTTAAAAGTTTATAAAGAAAACTGATTTAATTTTGCGTAAAAGTTTAGCTTATATGTTCATACATGTATAATACACTGATGCGCTTAAGAATGAGCACCAAAGCAAGGATTTTGAGTAAAACGAGCATATTATACACAGTAAACCATATAGGGCTATTTTGTTGGACCGAAAATTATTGAATCTTTCAATACTACATTTATTTTTAATAAATTAAATGGTGGCGAGTTTTAATAAGTAAAATTGTGGATTCAGTATTAATGAAGTATACTTATCGAGGAGAGAGAGAATGACAACTAAGTTGTTATGCTATAAGAAAATTATTTTTGGATTCACAAATATACAGTTTAATAATGTAAAAATAATTACAAATATAATAAACTGGTGTTTAAGCTCACACCATAATTTAGTCGAAATATTTTCCTTAAGTACCTATATCGAATTTAATATCGCTTACAAGCATACTTTCTCCCAATAACATTGTTAGGATCCAATTTTCCCTTGGTGCTCACACTGCAAAAAAGAAAATTTCCGCCTTCCATGCGGTGGAAAAACTTTTGATATTATTACCATTTTTTAAAAGCACAAAGTGCACTTTAGCGACTTATAAGACAACAGTAAATTAGACGCTGTGCTACATGAAATTCCACACAAATGTTAATATTGGCGCGCACAGAGCACAGGAAATTATACCTTACATCGCTATTTATGCGAATACTTTTCACATTTGAGCAGCGCGATTGGGCCTCCAGCACCACCACCACTTATGTGCCGGTGTAGCCCTTTCATTATGCGCTAGGCATGGATATTAGAATGCGAACAAAATTTTCCGCAAGTATGCCTATAAAGCATAAACTTTCGCCTAACAACAATAACAACAATTTCGTTCAAGCCATGCCCAAATAACGGTGCGCTGCAAACGCGAATCCGAAAGCGAAGACTATGCTGATAATTTGTTGCAATATGTTGGTGGAGGGTGGTGAAAGGGGTGTTTGAACTTGCGATATATGTATATAGATATGCATATGCACTCTATATATATATTCGCAGATATGTATATATACTATTTACCAAACAATTGTTTTTGGTGAGACTGCGAATCTCGCTAACTATATATGAACCCCAGCGTGTGTTTGTGCCGAGCCACAGCAGGGGCAATGTGTCAAGGCTCTTGCGAAAGTGCACGTACAGTAAATACTTGCATACACACCGTTATGGAGGCAAATAGCACACACTCACACTCACACACACATACATATATGCTTAACTTTATAAAATTTAAATGCGCGCGCAGTTGCACTTCGTGCCGCTAACGCTGTTGTTGGTGTTTGTGTTGGAGCTGTTGACTTGATGGCATGTGTGCGTGCTGGGGCAAATAACTGTTAGGCCTACGCAACTAATCGATGCCACATGCCATGCCTCGCGCCGAGCCAAGCGTAGCCAACAACTTGCCGCTCAACTCTGTCGGCGAAGTGCCCTGGGCCATGGCACAGTTATAAAGCTTGAACTTGAGCTGTTGCAGCGGCGCTTGGGTGCAAATGAGCTTATGCAAACGCGTCGTTGTAGTTGTAGAAAGTAAGTTTTGCGCAATTTTTTTTTATTTTTTTGCAAAAAGAAAATGTCTTATTTCTTTAACTTAAAAACTTTCGTGCGAGCGAACTAATATAACTCACCTGTTCCCAACATGTGATGCTAATTTACGATAGGTATATGGGGTACTACTGCGAAGAATACACAGCGAGTCACAAGTGGAAGTTGCTAATTCAACATAGCTAAGTGAATTGAACAATATCGAGGTTAGTGGCTGCTAAACTGTTAACTGTCTCATCTCAAAAAATGCTTTATAAGAATCAAGCCTTCAAACACCTCAAGAACAGTATTCCACTTCCAACTCAGCAACTAACCTTCAGTTATTCCGAAGGATGTAAGCTCAATTCTTTACTTAAGGTACTCTCCCAGCTTTTGAAAATCTTCTTTCAAGGCAATCAATATCACTTAAGACAATTTTTAATCATATTTGCACCAGCGCTTACCAAACTGCTATGAAAACCATATTTCACACATATTACGCCATTTTGTTTCAAAGCGCCAAGCACAAGAACAACACATGCGTACAACAAATTTCGCTCGAAGGTGCAACTATAATAATAATCACCGCGTAAACTAGCGGCACCGGCTGCTGGTGATGTGGCAAGTTTGCGGTAAGCAATCACGTCTCGCGAACATTATTCAAATGCCGCAGATGTGCACCGTAAGCGGCAAAATGCCAACTAAGAAAATAACAACAACAGTAAAGAACGCTTGAAACAGCTGTAAGAAGGAATATGCAGCAAACTTAAATATTCTTAAGACAAATGCGTTAAAGTCTGCTTCACTCCTGTGAGGCAAGTAAGTGTAATATGTGGCAGAGAAAGTTACGCTGTACCGTTACTCATATGCGGTCGTGCAAGCAGTATTTATAGGTATTTACAGTTGTTAGCTAAGAGTTAACACAGCGCTGCTGCCGGCAAAACAAGTAATAATAGAGAACAATGTGCAATAAGCAACCCTACATTACAACAACTACAACTACATTCACTCTCACGCGCAGTCACGCGCAGTTGGGGACCGCCAGCAGTTGTCAAGGTTTCCATGCACAAATTTGAATAAGTTTGTCTCGCGCAAACTAGCGTGCATGCCTTTAAGCGCGCGCTTGTGTGTGTGTCTGCAAGTAACGGTAATATGCATTATTCCATAGTTCAGCAATTTAAAGTCAAACTTTCTGCGTGCGCTCAATATCCCGTCGAATATGTAATGAATTCATGTGGTTTTGATTGCTGAGTGAGCGCCATGCATGTGAGTGAAAAAGTAATTTGATAGGTGAAAGTCATAAAAAGCTGCGAAGTTTGCGGCAATTAGTGGTGGAAATTTTAGACATTTCTGTGGAAAATAGTGTGGCGTGATTAACAGTGCTGGCATATGTTATTGACAAATCGCAATTTCAGAATCATGAGATGTATACTACATCAGTTTAATGGAAACCATGAATAATCTTATTTAGTTGGTATTAATTCGGTAACTGTTAATCACTGAACTTGTTAATGATTAATCGCTAATCGTAATTCATAAATCATAAATCATAAATCATAAATCATAAATCATAAATCATAAATCATAAATCATAAATCATAAATCATAAATCATAAATCATAAATCATAAATCATAAATCATAAATCATAAATCATAAATCATAAATCATAAATCATAAATCATAAATCATAAATCATAAATCATAAATCATAAATCACAAATCATAAATCATAAATCAGAACTGCCGTATATTGCAAAAATAATTAGTTATCACTTAAGTCTTCTTTTATCCAAAAACTTACAAGAATTTTGTGAGATTTGTGAAGTTTTAAAATGATTTACGTTACAGTCATCTAAATCACAAGATTCATATGTATATACAAGTCAGTCTATATGAAATACCTTATCAGTTCCATCCTCTCTCTAATTTAACTGTAGCGTTTGACTAAAGAAAATCTTACCATTGGCCTCGTTATTTGCAAAACTACACACAGAAGATACACATATGAGTGTGAATCTATAAAAGCTTCACATGTATGCGAGCATGCATTGCGTTCGTTCATGGAAAATAAACCCGAGTGTCTGTAAACAAACTGGCATAAAAGATTACATAATTTCTCCAGCAAACAGAAACGCCAACACACTTAAGCATATCCTTGAGCAAATATTTATGCACACAGAGACAGCATAATTTTCACTTACGTTTGCATAACAAATGAACTTTTCACTTTTCGTCTTTTTTTTTTGCCATACATATTATCATTTTTGGGAAATTTTCACACGCGCTCACTCTCCTCTTCTTCTGCTTGCACTACTTTGCTTATTACATACAGATTTATATATTTTCGTCTTTGTGTCATTTCGTGTTCATGGACTTGATCCTGCGCCATAAGTAGCGTTGCAGTTCACTTGAGCTCAGCTTCATTCATGCGGAATTTACTCGCGTACAAGCTGAAGAACATCCTCAAATCCGCCTGAATTTCACCACCAGATCTCAGCGCATACAAGCCATTTGCTGAGCTACATGTGTGCAGCGCTCACATACATATGTACTACATAGACTATCAAATATATATGTATGTGCAACGACTTATGGTAGTTACTTGTGTATGTTTTCGTGTAATCTTCGCATACTTACGACAAAGTCTTGTGTGAAAGGTGAGTGATTTCAGTGCAGTCGCCATGCTGTGCTTGCGTTTCAAAGCTTAAATATACACTTTTAAGCTCATTTCCTTCGCATCTTACTGACGAAATTTCATATTCTCACACTGATTACTGCAGCATGGATAGCCAAGTCTTTTCGTTTACCTCAATCTCACTCTTCTTTCCTTGCTTTTTTGGAGCAGCAAATGTGAGCTGGATTGCCATCTCCGGTGTGGGTGTGTAGGTGAAAGCTGGTTAACTTGCCTGATTCGGCTGAGTGAAGGCCACAGACCTGTAGAAAGTATTCGTTGCCTCCAAAGCCTCCTCGCCGCCAGTCGTCGCTACATTAGCGTCAGTCAAAAGATACTCGACACAAAGTTCAGCTAAAGAAGGAAACTTAAGCAATGTTATCAGTGGCATTTTCAGCCTACGGTCCCCTGAAAGTATGCAATGATTTCTTATTCAAACGAAATAGTATCTGCCGAAATATTCTTCCACTTCCACTCCCACTCACATTTGCTCATTTCGCTATTTCCACTTGGCTCACGGCGCTATTTGTCGTTTACTTTGCCGATAACTTTCTATTAGTTTATTTGCCCTTTGCGTCGGTAAAGTTATCACGCTTCGCAAGCGAATGCGAGCGAGAGGATGCAGAAAAAGTTAACAAAAGTTGGTTTTGGCATTAAATTTGTGCATTAGCTTGGCTTTGATAAAATAAACTAATTTGCTAGCACTTTTAGGCATGAAAACAGAAATTAGTAGAAAAAATGTGAGACTAAATAATGTGAACTGAGTCTTGGTAATGGTTGTACGATGATATTAATGTAGATAAGTGAAATTCACGTTAATTTAAGTGTTATTGTAGAAACTCGATTATGTTACACAAGTAGTTACAGTATGAGTAAGATATTCGAATACAATTTTGAATTTTATTAAGAAGGTTGGGGTGATGTGAATTTTAAAGCAGACCAAAGAGTACAAACCTTCTAGCATCTAGTAAAAACAATAAGCCTAATTCTACAATTACCAATCTCAAGGTCAACATAAACAAAAGACTCCATGATGTGGATGAACAGAATTCTAGTAGCGAGTAGTGGTCGGCTCATAAATACTTTTCGGTTATTTCATTAGAAAAAGAGAAGTAGGGGAGCGTTCCAAGGATGAACCTCATCTTCTTGGTGGTTGACATTCTAATTTATTAGTCTTAACTCGAAAAAGAATTATCGGAATGTGCCTAAAGCCGAGTGGATATGGACAGGGATTGATAATGTTGAGAGCTCTTTAGATAGTTATGACAATTCAAAAGAAAATCCTATGGAGGAATCATTAGGGTTACATGAGATAATGAACTGCATTTCTAAGAAAGATTGACTCCTCCATCTATCTAACTTTGCTAGGATCATCCAACTGAAAGGTAGATTAAACAACTGTAGTGATCATTTACTTTTCGTCACTTCCTAGAGATGTAAAGGTCTAAGAGATATATAAAATCAGTCGAGGCAATGACAGTATAGCTCCAGCTAAAACAGTATTAAGTGTCATCAAATATTTTACTCGAAACAACTATCGAGCGCTATCCATTGCATATTTTCTATTACTAATTGAGTTAACTGCAAAAACAGCTCACATAACTTTTGAAACTTCACAGACAATGTGCTCCCTACCATTTGCTAATCAGCCATATATTTCATTTTAGGCAAACTAAAACTCTACTTCTGATAGGCCAAACTAACACAAAATCACTTCGATGTAAAAAAAAAAAATCGATTCGCATAAAGTTTATCGCCTGCTGCAGAGAGCGCCTAATTCACTGTAATATGCTTAATGCGCCAGCTTCTAATGTGCCGGAAGCAATTCAATTTAAGAAAGATAAAAACTGTCATAGATTCTGCTTAAAAAGCACTATACACTATTAGCTGCAGTAATCTGGGCACACCAACTCTCTTCACTCACACTATCACACTTAGTAGCAACATCAACACACACACACATAGTGGTATGCAGATAACAGGCACTTTAAAGCGTCAGGCGCCATTTTGGCACATTCTGTCGCGCATTTGAATTGTCATAAATTTCGTGAAAATGCAAATCTAACGCCAATCTAAAGCCATTTCGCGCGCCAAGCCAGTGTATACGCGCCATTGCCTACACCAGCCATTAACTATTCGTTGTCTTTCGTCGGCACTATTCACTTACGCCGAAACTAAATTCAATTCCCGGCACAAAGGCTCGCCTGTATCCTAGCGTATCCTGTCGGCTCTGCTCTGCTCGTCTTGTTTTTATAACAGCGTCGCCGGCTGCGCTTTTCTCACACGCCGCTGTCGATTTTTCTTCTTTGTTTGGCACTCCCATCGCGACGATTATAAATTTTGGTATTTAGCGCATGGGTTTAAACCATAAAATCCCATTATGCGATGACATTCGCGCCCCCAACGAGTGGAAAGCGTATGCCGACAAATTTCACAATTCCACGTTTGTCGCATGGCTTTCACAACAATATGGCTAACTGTGCAAGTGGCTTTGCAAAGCTGTGTAAGCTGCGAAGGCGTTACATTATTTCCAATTGTGGATGGAGAGTGTGCGGTGTGAAGGGTTATATGGCCTGAATAGTCATTTATATATTGTAGTTTTTTTTTTCTATTTAATATTCCTTCCTTCGGAAGTGCTACAATCGCATACACTTAGCTTTAGATAGAAGAAAGTGAAAGGAATTGAAAGTGAAGTCGGAGTTATTGTTATGGGTGGAGCGTGCGTAATCTTCTCCATAGTGTTGGTATTTGTATGTGCAGTGGTGTGTGTAATGGAATTAATTCCATGTAATGGCATAACAATTTTTATATATTATATTTCACTACGGCGGCTAGTAACCATCGAGTGATTATTAGTGTCGATAAGGATAGTTTAAATGTTGAATATATTAGAATGACCATGTAAGTCATGCAATGATGGAAAAGAGGAATTTACTATACTTTAGAATATGTATATAGTAAATAAGTCAATTGCAATTTTTGATCGATTTGACCGATTTTCGTTTATTTTTTTTTAATTCTTTATGAGGAAATATATCGCTTCGTTCTTATGTTAATTTATGAAAAATATTTTTTGTTATTCCTCTCAATCCTTTATTGTCTATCTTGATATGCCTACGATTATGTCTGTTCTTAACAATAAATATAATGCTTTACTGAGGCTGTTATGCAAATTTGGTATATCGCTTCGTAATATCACCAAAACATGTCACACAAAGGTTACTTTACAAATTTTCTCATAAATATATAAAGATATCATAAATATTCCACTCGGACAAAAATTTATAAAAATTTCTCTGATTACAGTAGGACCAAGAGTCGATGAAAGATGTAAAAAATATAGATTTTTAGTAATCTTAGCTCATTTGGACTTTAGCTCTAGTGAAATGTATATCAAATGTTTTCATAAGATCCCAAAACCTATACAAATCATAAAATTATTATTTTTTTTTGGTATTTTAAAACTACCATATTAAAGTAATTCTGAAGTGATATGTGGTATCAGCCCTCCACTACTTAAAGTCATTTACTGTATATGTTGTGGCAACTAACATTTTGTGCGTCAGGGATTTTAAATATAATACAATAATATTAAATAAATATAATTTGAAAATTGATTCCTAGGGCTCAGTTAACAGCTTTGAAATATTAGATCTACAACTTGGCTTCCGCCGTTTTCCAATAGATGTCTCTAGGGTCAAGCACTGGTCGATTAAATCGATTTTTTTTATATCGATCTTGGACATTTGTGTCAACATTAACCCAACAAAATATTTGTAGAGATCTCTTTGCATCCCAAACTTATTCTCAACTGAAAATATCACTTTTTGAGCCGAATTCTCGACATTTGCAGGAAATTTTGTTTTTCTTTTTTAATTCCAAGAAAAGTGCGGCTGAGGCTCATCGAAGTGGAAAAAAGATTTAAATTTACAAAAAAACGACGGAAGCAAAGTTATAGACCTAATAGATAAAGTCAAATTTAAAAATAATTTACAAAACTTTTTTATTCTACATTAGCTGCTTCCAATTTATAAAATAGAAAGAAAATCTCTCTGATTCACACGAGTCTCGAATGGAAATTTCTTTGTCAAAAAGTACTAAAAAATTTAAATCCATGACATATTTTAGAATTTAGCCAACTGCAGTATTAAAATATTGAGCATTTAATTGGTAATAATTTGCGCCGATAATGAAATACGAAAAGAGAGTTTAGAGAGAGAGAGTTTATTGATGTGTTTTTAACTATGAAACGAGTCTCGAAATGACAAATCAACACTTTTAAAGTTTCAATGGTCATTTTAAAAAAATGTTGCACTTAATTCTGACAAATTATAATTTTAATTTCAAATGATGAAAGTAAAATACACAAATGCCCATAAATTTAATAAATTTAATAAAAAGTGAGTACTAAATTCTTCTTTAAATAACTAATGTCCCAAAACCAAGTTAAACTTAAACTCCATAAACCGCCAACTAATAATTTTATTCCACTTTAATATAAACAAACCACAACTAACCTAAACACAAATCCTGTTGCCGTTCCGTTGTCGCTAACGACTTGCTCATAATTCTCGAGAGTTTATCTTGCAAAGTACAAATCCCAATACAATAATTACAAACAAATTTGAGGCTTTGCAAAATTTCAAGGACAACAAAATAAACAAAAATGGAATGAAATAAAAAAAAGAAAATAAGTAAGCGAAAAGCAACAAGATTCGCATTTGCAACAGTAAGACTAAGTAAAATCCATTACGACTGTGACTCTCCGACTCAATGTCATCGCTCGGCGTAGCGTAGCAAGAGCAAATGAAGGTCACACAGCGGCAACACATTTAATTAGGTTGTCAACAGAAAATGCGAAATGGCAATTTTTTGCTTGCTTGCTAGCTATCTCCCTGGTGTATTGCAAGTCTAGTGCGTAGTGTAGTTATTAAGAGCAAAAGTATGCTCGCCGAAAATCGTAGTTTTGTAGTATTGCATGGCATGAGTGAAAGTGCAGACAAACTGGAAGTTCATATTAAATTTATCTGACCATACAACAATTCTGAATTTATAAAGCTTTAGATAATGTTAGCTGAGTATAGTACTGGTGGTCAGGATATCAATTGGTATCTTAGTACCAGTTAGACTGCGATTTTATTTATTTCATACTGTATATCCATGATTTCTACGTTAAGTTACTCATACGACGTGTGTAACAATTTCTTCTATAAGGTAATTATCTTAAAGGAATGCTCACTACAACTTAAGTTCGCGATAACTAAAGTGAAAACTATGCTGAAACCACAAAATAAATAAACATAAAATTTGATAAGACTCATACTTCTTCAGCTGTTTAAAAGAGGTCTCTTCGCCAGCTATGCAAGCTATCGCCAAACTGCAGCTTTATCAATATTTGCTGTACTTTTTATGGCTTACGCGTAATAAGCTACAAAAAGAAACGCAAATAAACACAAAGCAGTCGCTAAGTAAAGCAGTCTTGTCGCTTCCACCGAATCTTCGAGGTTCGCTGACTACTCAAGAACTGTTGTGTATATTTAAATTTTGCTATTTTCAGCCAACTGACAGCGCTTCACCTACAACTCTAGGCAAGAAAAAACAGCAATAAGCTGATTAGCGCTAAGTGTCAGAGAGTTAAAAGCACAAAAGCAACACTAAATGGCAATAACAAATTGAAATAAAATTCACGCAGAAACTAAAAATTTCAAACAACAACGGCCGCTAAGACACACAGCTTCGATCATGTAAAACAATGCGATTGGACGCTGGCATGTCAGAGCTCAAAGTCGGATTAAGCGCTGAGCAAATTGGTAACAATTGCCGCAATTGACCGCCTACGACAAATTTCTGTTGTTATTCGTGTTTGTGTTGTTGTTTTTCGTGGTAAAACCGACAAATGTCACTTTCGTGCGGTTTTTCTTTTGCGTACCGCGCACACTCTTCACCAACAAAAAGTCATTTAAACTCTCTCTGCGCTTGCAATTAAATGTTTTGGTTTTAAAGTAGCCCAATTAAAATCCTGTTTCTTTCATTATCCACTTTGTTGCTCACGTAATTCTGCTTGCCATTTCTCATTACGTTTCTAGTGCACTGCATTGCTCTCATTGTCTCATTTGCAGTCGGTGCATTTTTAACCCACATACCCAGTTTTTTTTTAGTTTTTTATTAACATTCGTTAGTTGCTCTTTCTACAGTACACAAATTTGCTTAATTATATTTTTGATGGCTCTTTATGCCGCTTTCCTACTCTGTGGTATTTCACTTGAAGTTTTGTTTTTGCTTTTACTCTCAGCTATTTTTTTCATTGTTTTCACTAGTTGCTAGATGGCACTGCTGAATGCATGAAACTGTTTTAATTAAAAAAGCAAAAGGAGCAACAACAACATGTTATGGAGTTTTATTTAAATAGAGAAACTAGTATATAAAATAGCAATAGTTTTGTGTTTTACTTATAAGTGGATCACAGATCGGTTCCAAATTCAGTTTCCTTTTGTTTAAAGGCGTCGCATCTCTAGCCTACATCCTTCTCCCTATCTCTCTCTTCTCCCCTCTCTCTCTCACACCATATATCTCTCCTTCTCACACCATATATCTCTCCTTCTCACACCATATATCTCTCCCTCTCTTTCATCTTATGTTCTAGTTGACTCTCTCTCTCTTCAATAAATCAGAGTGGAAGAGCTCTTCTTTTTATTTTTTTTTATATTAAAGAAGAGAGTGCTATTTTTGAAAATAGATAAATAGTTGACCATTAGTGAGTGAATAGTTCATAAAGATACAACGTAGAATCCAAACTGGTTTCATATGCTACCACCGATGCAAAGGCATTATTGGGGATCGTTATGAGAACTACACTAAATCTAAATATTTTTTCTATTGGTAGCTGAAGAAACCTCGATTTTTAGTGTTGGAAGAGTGTTAGTGGATCTATCCTCTTTTAGAGGAAATAAAAATTTTTCTCTTTATTTCACCCAAAAACTCGCAAATTTTAACCGATCAATTCAAACACTTTGGACAAATTGCTTAAAATTTCATTAAACATAGTACAAAAGCGTGCAAATCCCTTTACAAATAAGCCAACCATTTTTCAATTAAAATCAGATCAAATACGGACTACCGCCTCCAACTCGAAAATGTACTTGGAGCTCATTATCGTTGCTGGCCCATACCAGTAGAGAACCACATTCATTAATTTCAATTATTCAGGTGAAGAGCAAGTGCACGCGCGCGCACACACACACACACACACACACACTTCGACGACTTGGCCGAGTTGAAAAGTAAATCTGCAATCAGCCAAAATACAGCGCACGAAATAAGAGCGCGCCGACAAGGCAGCAGACCTTGAAACCAAAAACCGCAACGCTAATTGCAATCGCAAATTCGACCAAGAAAACCACAAAAAAAACATGGAAAAAACAACAACAACAAAGCCAACAATTGAAATGAGTAAAAAGCGAAAGCGAAATATGAAAAATAATCTAACCATATTTCATTCTCTGACATGCGCCACTCCACCACCACCAACCGGCGCTCGGCGCTACTTCTTATTACGCTGGCAAAAACCAGAAGAAAGGCAGGCGTAGAAGACACAAAAAATACAAACATTTTTTAACTGTACTTGTAACGCTAAGTGTGGCCAAGAATGGAATGATATAACTCAAAAATTTGCTGGCTGAAAGAGCGGAAAGTTTAGTGTAGAGCGCTCTAGCAATGCTACATTATCATTTTATGGCAACTTTTCACTAGCTACTCCCATTACTAAGAGTTTATGCTGCGCTTTCTGGCAATTTTAAGTTGCTATTTGGCTACAATCTACCGAAAACATAGACTCACTCGCACAGAAATGAAATATGGTCAACGCTGTCTTTGGTTTCTCACCTAAAAGTTGACAACAATTAATCATTGTAAACTAATACGCGCAAATAGCAAAGCGCTAGCGCTGAAGAAATTGCGGTTTACAACGACTGCTTGCAACTTGACACACGCTTACTGCTAACTGCTCAACGTTTGCTACGCCCGCCTCCCACTGCGTTGCTAGCTAGTAAATTACAGCGAGCTTAAATGCCACGCGCTAAGTAAGTTCGAAATTAATTACAAAACGCAAGCCCATTAGTCATTTGTGTTTGAGACCTTTTTTTTATTCCGCTTTGGTCGCACATTCTCTGCGTAGCGCCATCAAAAAGCGCAATTGTTTTCACGTTGCTCATACCACACGGTGATCCCAGCAGAGCTAGCGAAAGTTATGAAGTTCATCGCTCTTGTGGCACATATTTTCACTCGCGCAGCTACGTAATTTTCGCTTTCATTCTACACACATACACACAAATATATGTATGCATTTATGCGCGTGAAGCGCCAAATTGAAATTCGCCCACAACATTGTTGCCGTTTGTGTGGCGCCTCTGCAATTCGACCCTCCAATCTGTAATTGTATTTAAAACCGACAGCTTTTGATAAATCAGCTTCGTTTATGCTTTCATTCGTTCATTTGTGTTTGTGGAGGCGAAGTGGTAAAACACAGTATTCGTGGGAAAAATGGAAAATTTTCAAAAGCGGTCGAATGATTTGTAGAATAGCTTTTAGTAGTGATACGAGTACTTGCTAATACTCTTATGTATGTCATTTAATACTCTATAGCTAGGATATTTTTTTGGCAGCTATCACTATTGCTCGTCTTTCTACAGCTGTCATGTACGACACTTTCATTCTCTGTTCTTCAGCATAAGCTCTTCATTTTCCAACGCATTGATTCTAATTTTTCCTTTGCTGCATAGTTTTCTGCTTTTTTTCTTTGAAATTAGTGGGCGGTAATGTTTATAATGGCGCCGTTTCATTTTAGCACCACTATTATCCGTATAATGTGTTTAGAGACTTTAATAAGAGCATCAGCAACAATGTTCTTGGTCGATGAGACTTTCTTCGATTGCGTTTTTGTTTTGAATAAGGCAAAAGCAGGTTAAGTATAGTTTAGAGTTTAGAGCTTAGAGTTTAGAGTTTACAGTTTAGAGTTTTGAGCTTAGAGTTTAGAGTTTAGAGTTTAGAGTTTAGAGTTTAGAGCTTAGAGTTTAGAGTTTAGAGTTTAGAGTTTAGAGTTTAGAGTTTAGAGTTTAGAGCTTAGAGTTTAGAGTTTAGAGTTTAGAGTTTAGAGTTTAGAGTTTAGAGTTTAGAGTTTAGAGTTTAGAGTTTAGAGTTTAGAGTTTAGAGTTTAGAGTTTAGAGTTTAGAGTTTAGAGTTTAGAGTTTAGAGTTTAGAGTTTAGAGTTTAGAGTTTAGAGTTTAGAGTTTAGAGTTTAGAGTTTAGAGTTTAGAGTTTAGAGTTTAGAGTTTAGAGTTTAGAGTTTAGAGTTTAGAGTTTAGAGTTTAGAGTTTAGAGTTTAGAGTTTAGAGTTTAGAGTTTAGAGTTTAGAGTTTAGAGTTTAGAGTTTAGAGTTTAGAGTTTAGAGTTTAGAGTTTAGAGTTTAGAGTTTAGAGTTTAGAGTTTAGAGTTTAGAGTTTAGAGTTTAGAGTTTAGAGTTTAGAGTTTAGAGTTTAGAGTTTAGAGTTTAGAGTTTAGAGTTTAGAGTTTAGAGTTTAGAGTTTAGAGTTTAGAGTTTAGAGTTTAGAGTTTAGAGTTTAGAGTTTAGAGTTTAGAGTTTAGAGTTTAGAGTTTACAGTTTAGAGCTTAGAGTTTAGAGTTTAGAGTTTAGAGTTTAGAGTTTAGAGTTTAGAGTTTAGAGTTTAGAGTATAGACTACGATATTGAGCAGAGTATAGTTTGGAGTTGAATATGCAAATCCATTCTTTTTTGAAAGTTTCGATGTAAGTCATTGTTAAAAATATTCTAAATTTAATCATTTTGATTTAAAATTCTACATTGAATTATGTATTGCAATATTGGATACAAACACTCAACAGTTTAGCCTAAGTACCTCGTTATCTACACGTTCCTGGAAGTGTTTGCTAATTGCATTGCGTAAACACGATAGCATGTGTATGATAATATTCACTTTAATGCTCCAGTTTCAAAGATAACCAAATGTGAGTATACAAAATTGAATATTCATAAATCAAATGCATGAAAAGGATACGTGACTCCCTGCAGGCAAAAATAAGTACTATATATGCGTGCAAGCCAAATCCTGCTAGTTATTTGAGCCATTTTATGGCTAATGACTTATGTAAGAGCAATGTTTTCTATTTGAACTTTGTGATTATTTTATTTATTTTACTGTTTTCTCATGCCACCACTGGGACATGCATATTTATATTTATACTCCATTTCTATTGGCATATAAACTTATACCTTGTACCGATTGTAATACGATTCCGCCATCACTTTAACTACCGCTACTTAATTCCCCACTGAAAGCCGAAAATAATGTAAGACAATAACTGCCTTTTCAACAACAAACAACAACAAAAAAAAACATCAAATAAACAACAGAAATGGCAAAAGTTGTTAAGTTGCATTACGTTACGCATATAAATTATCCCTTGCGTTTACACCTTCGCACGAAATATAGTCGTATATGGAGAGTACCGTTTTGTGGGTGGAGGTTGCGGTTCGTTGGTCGTGTTTCTGAATTGGCAATTTTATCTCGCGTTACACAATTTCCCTTCGCTTTAATTCGGTCGTTATGGCAATTTGATCGTCATTGCGGTGATTTATCGAATGTCGACAAGAGTGTGACATTAATTTGTGTCACTTTACTTCGGTTACAAGCGAACGCTTTTTTATTATTTTTGTTTGTGAACAAGCTATTTTATGTCATATTTGCATGTTACTAATATGCACGTAATATACTTTTAATACTTTTTCGGGGCTTTGTTGTCTGATGGAGAAAAAATAGAAGAGTTTTTATAAATGAAGAACCAAATTCGGGTGTGTAAACCATTAAAACACAATACAAAAACTTAATTTACAAGTCATTAGTTAATAACTGTTGCCTACATTTAGGATGTTAGTTTAAGCAAAGCTTGCTATTGCCTGCATTTAGGGTGCCTTTATAAAATATAACCAAAACAGTCGAACCTAAGTACTGATAAACTCAAAACTTCGACTACATTTTTCTTTAAATTTTAATAATTAAAACTATTAAATCTTATAAATCTTCCAAGAAAATATTTAATATTAAAAAAAAACACTTTTTTCTTAAATCCTTAGCATTTAACTTCTCGCTCATCTAAAGTATCTTTCTCCTCAGCTCCAGCTCGTTTCTTTTATTTCAATTCACTCTCCCCTTTGTTGGCATTTACGTCTTTTCCTTCTGCATGAAGGCCACGTCTTTGTTTTGCTAATTGGTCGAATACTCCTCTACTTTTAATATGTGCTTAGTTAGGTTTGGATTTCTTTATTTCTCTCTATGCTTTCACAATAAACGCGCATTGTATAAAAATAAGCATGTTTGCTTAGCAGCTATTGTATTCGGCATTTGTTTTGTCTGGCGCAGTAATAAAAGAGAAAATTTCTAAAGGTCAGTATGCATGGTAGTGAAGCATATATTACGTAAATATCTCTCACTCTCAATTTATTTGCATGATGGATTTTCAATTTGGATGAGTGATTTAATATTCTTAAAATAAAGTTATAGGTTTAGAAGGAGGTTTTAGGAGGTATCTTTCCTCAATCCCCATCGTTTTTAAAGGAGAGTATGTTGAGTTCCCTTATATGATATTAAGAGAATTATTCATAATCATACGGAATATTATATTTTACTATCAAGTTTCGCCAGCTTTTCTTCAAGCACACCGCACTTCCTTAAGCTTACACAACATGCATTTTGGTGAAAGCTCTCCTAAAAAGCTTTCAAATTTATTCGATTTGCTAACCAAGCATTTTTCGAATAACTACAGCCATAATTAACAATTACAATAAAGCAAATAAATTTCCTCTAATTATTTCCATAGCAATTGAATTTCTATGACAATAATTTATTTGCTCTACACATTACAATCGACAGCTTGTAATTAAAAATAAACCACACAAATCATTACCCATTAAGAGCCGAGTTGTGTAATGATAAATAGAATTTACGATTATTGTTATAGTCTTATAAATAAACATGTTATTTTTACATAATTCAAATGTTAACCAGCGCAAGTGCGGTTGCCATAATGTTAGATCAATAGTTGTAAATTGCATGTATTTGGTTTGTGGTCTTTACGCGCTTGTAATATGCATATCGCTGCTCAGTAAATCTAATTTGCTGACACAATATTGACTATACATATACAAACAATAAACAAGTTATGGATTTAGTCAACATTTGTGTGATGAGAAATGTTATTAGTAAACAGAACATTAATGACTACGTCAATGTGGTGCGGATAATTTGGAAATAGTATGGAGTAGTGTTATTAATTTTTATTAGCGTTGAGGTTTGAGTTTTTATTTTGATATAAATAATAGAAGTTTAGTGGAGCTATTGTTTTAAAGAGTTATAAGAACTTACTGAAAAGGTTCTTAGTGGGTTGGTGTTCGTTTTTGGTATAGTATTTCCTACAGGGATAGTTGTCAAATCAGCTGTCAGTGTAAGCATGTGATTTCAACAATTCGTCTCAGTACATTTTGTCAAACGATTCTGCAAGCTAATAATTGTGAAAATCGGTTGACTTTTAATGTCCGAATCATATCAATAAATAGCTTCGTCTACAGATTACCTTGATCAAGAGTTTTCACACAGTTAGACTATATTTGGTGAGGTTATAACAGCTCCAATCTCATAATACAGTTGAATATAAACATTTGAGGCTCTTTGGGAGGCCAAGACGGGCTTTGTTGGAAAAGAGATGCTGAGTATGAACTGAGCTGGTCATTTCAATACTCTTACTTTATAAAGTCGTCTCTAGAACCGTATACCAAATAAAAAAAAATTAGTAATTGTTGCAGACATATTTGCGATAGCTTTAATTGCTTTCACGAGTGTACTTCGCTTTAAGTACAGTTTTTTACACTTTTTTTCGTCTGCAAACTGTTACAATGAGTATCGTATTATATAAAAGTCAATATTTTGATTTTCAATTAACATTTGAAGCACTCGGATTTTCAACGTTAATTGAAAATTTACCTGAAAAAAGTAATCGTTGTGCATACAGAAAAAAAATGAAAATAAAATAATCACATTTAATTACTTCAGCGCACTCACAACTTGTTTGTGTAACAACTGAAATGAAATCGCTTTTTTAAGCCTGTGTTAACGAACTGAGTGAATACAAACCTCGTCACATTTATTAATTTTTTGTCAATATTTGCATATTTAAGTTGTGATTATTGCAGGTGAAATTATGCAGCAAGTGGCGTCGAGAGAAAAAAATAATATTTTCGATCTATTTGCGTGACATATATTTATTGCATGCAGTTTCTGAGAAAGATATTTTTATAGGTTAAACTGTATTGTATAGTATTTGCCTTTGTTCTTTTTAATTAATTTCACAGAAAGTAAAATTATTTATTTTTAGAGTGAATATACTTTCAGTCTCAGTCTTTCAGTCTTTATATGACCTGAATACGTATCGGCGTATTATTTGCTCTCCAGTTCCATGTGTACTCTTAACTTTTCCAATATTTTTTTGAAAACTCTTGGTCTTCATGCGATCTACTCATAAATATATCGGAAAGTCTTTTTGAACAAGTTTCACTGCGCTCTTGTGCTAAGTAAGATACCTCGTCTGGACATCAGCCATTACTACTAAAAGGTAGTATTCTCCAATTTATACTGCAAAATAAACCGCTTAGCTCTAAGTCTCTACAACTGATTCCTGTTACAGATTACATACAATGATTCCCCGACTGCCTATTCAATAGGCTTCTCAACCAACTGGCAGCATTATTGCTACTAAATGTAGCTTAGTCATTAGTAATTCGTGTGAATATGATTATAACTGTTGGTACTGAGTACCAAGGTACAGATATACTATGCATAAATCTACAAGGCGTCGAAGCGTGAGTGCGACTACCCTATAGAACTCATTATAATGTTTACTTACATACACATGTCGAAGGAAATATATTTATATAACATATATTCAATGATGAAATGCGCAAATACACGCAACTCCACATTTGTGGCCAATGGCTTAACGATAGTTTAAATTGGTAAATGGCAAGACTCAATGCACAAAATCTATCGCCCATTGCGCTAGCGGTCTCACCACACACGCTGGTGTGTGTTTGTATATGCAATAGTTGTTCGATTCTACACATCTAATTCAATACACATGTTCATTGGCTTATACTTCATTAATTCAAATTATATTGCATGTCAAGCGTTACGCTGTGTTGATTCGTTGAAGGCCATAGTTTGGGAACAACAACAACAACGACAACAATAGCACTGAAAATTGCATGTAATTTGTTTTTGTTAGTATTGTTTTCTAGCCTGCTACATGATTAGTTCGTCAGTAAGATATTAACTATGCACAGAGGATATAAACGTAACGGTAGTTCGACTTAAGTAATAAATTATGTAGTCCCTAGTACGATGTGAATATACAGTTGGTTGGTTAGTATATTATTGGCGCTGTTGGATCGCTAGAATTTACAAAGTGAGGAGGTAAGGTTTTTGCTGGAAATTATATTAATTATGCGAAAGCTTGGTATTACAATGAAGAAATTTCAACAATGGCCTTAGATTTTCAATATCAGTTCGAAAATAAGTGTTGAAAAATATTCGCACAATGCGATTTTTTATTAAAAATTATAATACTCTTGCCAATGGTTTTGTCTGATTTTTTCTTCTATTTTCAAATACAGCTAAAACAAGTGGCATTAGATGTATTGTAAGGTTTCTTAAAATTATATTTATATTTTAACAAGTAAGGAAGGGCTAAGTTCGGGGGTAACCGAACATTTTATACTCTCGCAATTTATTTATTTAACTTTATTTATATTATATAATACACAATATATTTATATTTATATTATATAATACACTGTAATAAATATATCCCACGACCCACGAATATGTGTATATATATTGTATAAAGTCCATTGAAAGATGGAAACTCTAATATTAGGTTAGAAGCACCGAGGTCCTCGTGTTCGATATATGGGCCTTAAAAACCTATGGTCCGATTTCGGCGATTTTTAGAATGGGGCTGCCACACTATTAACATAGTATTTGTGCAAAGTTCTGCACCGATATCTTCACTAGTGCTTACTTTATATATTGTAAAGTAAACGATTCAGATCGTCTTCAAAGTTCTGGTATATAGGAAGTAGGCGTGGTTGTGAGGCGATTTAGCCTATTTTCACAACATATCATTGGGATGTAAGGAAACTATTACAAACCAAGTTTCATCGAAATCGGTCGAGTAGTTCCTGAGATATGGTTGTTGACCCATAAGTGGGCGACGCCACGCCCATTTTCCATTTTGTAAAAAAATCTGAGTGCTGCTTTCATCTGCCATTTCTTGTGTGAAATTTAGTGTTTCTGACGTTTTTCGTTAGAGAGTTAACCCACTTTTAGTAATTTTCAACCTAACTTTTGTATGGGAGGTGGGCGTGGTTATGATCCGATTTCTTTCATTTTTGGAATGTATTAGGAGGTCGCTAAAAAAAACGACTGCAGAAAGTTTGGTTTATATAGCTCTATTGGTTTGCGAGATATGTACAAAAAACTTAGTAGGGGGCGGGGCCATTGGTATCATAGTGCGATTCTTCGTGCCAAATTTATTTCCATAGCTTTATTTATGGCTTAGTTATGGCACTTTATGTGTTTTCGGTTTTCGCCATTTTGTGGGCGTGGCAGTGGTCCGATTTTGCTCATTTTCGAAAGCAACCTTCCTATGGTGCCAAGAAATAAGTGTGTCAAGTTTCATCAAGATATCTTAATTTTTACTCAAGTTACAGCTTGCACAGACGGACGGACGGACGGACGGACGGACAGACAGACATTCGGATTTGAACTCCACTCTTCACCCTGATCACTTTGGTATATATAACCCTATATCTAACTCGTTTAGTTTTGGGTGTTACAAACAACCGTTATGTGAACAAAACTATAATACTCTCTTTAGCAACATTTGTTGCGAGAGTATAAAAATTAAAAAAAAAAGTTGGCAAATACAAAACTCATTGCCCTAACTTAACCAAAATTTACATTTTGTATGGCTTTCGAAAAACTTCAATTGAGCAACTAGCCCATATACACAGTGGATGCTCATTTTCAGTTGCCAGCCATTTGTGGCTTCTATTGTTCGATTTTTGCATGGAATTTTTCATTTAAATTGTGAATTTATAGAATTTTGTGCTCACCTGCTGGCTTAACAAACTCGTTTTCATCTTAGTTTATCTGTAAATGACTTTCGTAATTATATGGTTTTCATATTAAGAGACAATTACGATTTTCTAAATAATATTTTCTGCAACTCTAATAAATTTTTTTTAGAAAAATTCATCAGAAATCATCGACAACTAAATTCTTTCAAAATATTAAAAATCTGAAAGTATTTTTTGAACCATAAGTGTGAGAAATGAATTTCATTGTTGTTTAATTTATAAATATTTATAATATTTTGTACCAATATCCCTTTAAACTATTTAAAAGTATCACCTTTAATACCACTCATTATCCCCTTTAGATATAGTACATTGCATTTCCCTCATTATGTATAACCACTGTACCGTTACGATTAAATCCTTCTTGTACAACTCTAAATGCCGCAACACACAATTCAATGGTTAAGCCACAGAAATAGATTATGCATAACTATATCCCTATATACACACACATTATATATATGTATATTATATGTATGTGGCCACAAAAAGAGCAAACAACGCATTGTGCACGGCAGGTAAATTTAATTTGAAATATAAACATTTACACAACAGTTTACGTAACTTGATGCCAGCGGTGAAGCAGCTGAAGCTGGATTGCGCAAACCAATCCAACCCAACTTCACAAGCTCCACTCAACCCCAGCCAGCCTGGCCTAGCTACGAGCTACGAGCAGCGTATAGCAACGGTGTAGTCTTGCCATTGTGGCTGCGTTAGCAAATATTATCAAAATGGTTGCTTCGTTTGCCTACGACTGACAGGTATTTAATTAGTAGTGTCGGGAAATCAGTTAGCCACAAGCCGAGTGGAAGGTTTGAGGCGGGCGACACAACCAACTAACAACTAAATTTAATTTCTTGTAATCAAGTGAGGCCGGCAAACGTTTGCGGTTGCTTGGCGATCTGGTGCAGGTGCTGGTGCTGGTTCGTCTGTCAGATGCTAGATAATGGAAGAATAGTCGCTATGTTGTGTAGTTGGAGTGACTCTGTGAAGTATTGGTGAGTGCAGTGATGCGTTTGCAACAACAACAACATTTTAAGTAAAGTAATTTGTTTTTGTTGTAATTGATGTATGCCGTACAGTTATGTTATAGGGTTATAATTGATTTGGCAGTTGGTCATTCGTAAGGAAACAGCAAGAAGGGTATGGATATTGGTTTTCAAATGTCTCTAAAACATTTAGTTGTGGTCTTGCGCTTACGTTGGCCGTAATTGTTATTGCGTGTTTTAAAATTTCCGGTATTTTAATTTGTATTTCGTAGGCAGCATTTATATACCAGATTAGGTGAAGTTGTGGTTAAATGGTAATTTGGTCTCGGATTTAAAGTGAAAAGATAGAAATACAAGTAGAATTATGCAAACGAACACCTGAAGAGTACAGAATATACTTTTAAGAAATTTTTTTTGTCATGCTAAAGCAATCTTTTTTGGTTTTTAAGCCCAAATTATTTCACACAAAAATTAAAATAAAATAAACAATAACAAAAACACTCTAATCATTTCCAGAAAAATATATTCTTTGTAAAAAAAAACCTTTTTCGGCGCTCCAATAAATTCACATTCCGTAACAAAATCCGTAATTAGTTTTCCCAATTTTCCCATGCACACATGCGCTTGTGTGCAACAACAACAAAAATCCTTTGCCTGCAGCCACTCCCAGCAACAACTGAAGCGTAGAAATCAAAGCAAAGCATGCAAAATTGAACTTTTTGCAAGTGCAATCAAAATCAAATAGTTTTGTTATTGCTATGTTTGCTATGCGAATTCATTGCGGTTTGGCATTGCACTAGCCGAACAATTTCACTTTCATTTCGGGTTATATTTGTATGCATATTTGTCTGTATGTGTGTGTGTGTGTGTGTTGAAGGGCGCTTTTGTTATTATTTGTGTCGATTAAATTGCTGTTGTGTTAGATTGTATTATTTACATATTTTTGCTGCACTGCTTTTGTTACTGCAGCTCGGGGCTAAGTTGCTTCCGTCGCAGCTGGCTGATGACCTCAAAGCCTACATACAGCACTTGTACATAGTATATACAAAAGCCACAAAAATAACACGAATATATGCGTTTGTGCTACTGCAAATAACCGCTGTCTCTCTGACTCAACATTTGCCCCCCAGCGACTAAAATAAATAAATTTCAGCAATTGTCTGTTACTCATACGCCATGGTGTACGTGCCTTTGTGTGTGTGTGTGTGTGTGTATTTGTGCTGGCACGCAAAACAAATAAATATATTATGCAATTGTATCCCTTTGCTTACATCTAAATGTGCGGTTGTACAAAGGTGTTTGTATATTTACTCTACTTATGGCAATTTAATAGTATTTGAAGCGGTTGCTTTGGTTTTGCTTGTTAGGGTAATCGTGAAAATACCACTACAATGATAAAGGGTTTTAAGCAATATATATGTACATATATATATTCATATATATATATACATACATTCGAAAAATATATGTGCAAAAAAAATAATATATTTAAAAATGAATATATATATATTTATATAGAGCTGTATACAGATATGTATTTATTTCTGTGATTATTTCAAGAGTAAAGCCTAAAATAATTTTTGTATGTTTTTAAATATTTATTTGCCATGCATCAACCATTCCTTTTTCTAAAAAAATATATAAAAACAAAACTCATTGCCCTAACTTAGCCAAAATTGGCATTTTGTATGGCTTTGGAAATACTTCAATGACAATTGAGCAACTAGCCCATGTACACAGTGAATGCTCACTTTCAGTTGCAAGCCATTTGTGGCTTCCATTGTTCGATTTTGTGCATAGAATTGTTCATTTAAATTACGAATTTATAGAATTTTGTGCTCACCTGCTGGCTTAACAAACTCGTTTTCATCTTAGTTTATCTGTAAATGACTTTCGTAATTATATAGTTTTCATATCATGGGACAATTACGCTTTTCTAAATAATATTTTCTGCAATTGAAATAGTTTAGATTTCAGAAATAGATTTCAGAAATCAAGTAAGGAAAGGCTAAGTTTGGTTATGACCGAACATTTTATACTCTCGCAATTTATTTATTTAAATTTATTAATATAACAAACAATTTGACCCATATATTCGGCATTTATGTGGTATAAAGTCCATTGAAAGTTGAAAACCTTAATATTAGTTATATTAGAGCTAGGAGAAGTTATTACCCGATTTCACCCATTGTTGGCACGGAACATATTATTAAAAGAAAAATATTCTCCACAAATTTCTACAAAATATCTGAGAGACGGAGGTTCATGTTCGATATATGGTCCGATTTCGACGATTTTTAGAAAGGGGGTGCCACACTATAAATGCAGAATTTACGCAAAGTACTGTTCCGATATCTTCACTAGTGCTTACATATTGTAAAGTAAACGATTCAGATCGACTTCAAAGTTCTGGTATATAGGAAGTAGGCTGTGAACCGATTTGGCCCATTTTCGCAACATATCATTGGTATGCAAGGAAAATAGTACAAACAGAATTTCACTGAAATTGGTCGAGTAGTTTCTGAGATTTGGTTTTTGACCTACAAGTGGGTGGAGCCACGCCCATTTACAACTTTGTATACAAATTTGGGTGCAGCCCTTCTTTACCATCTTTATAATGAAATTTAAGGTTTCTGGTGATTTTCCTTACTTAATTAAAGCACTTTAGTAGTTTTAGTATAGTAGTTTACGAGATATGTGATTCCAAAAAAGTTACAACCAAATATGCTCCTTCATAGTCCGATCCTTTGTACCAAAATTTATTTTCATAGCTTTATTTATGGCTCAGTTATGAAACTTTATGCGTTTTCGGGTTTCGCCGTTTTGTGGACGTTGCAGTGGTCCGATTTCAACCATTTTCAAAGCCAACCGTCTCATGGTATATATAATCCGAGATATACCATCACTTTGGTATATATAATCCGATATCTAACTCGTTTAGTTTTAGTTGTTACAAACAACCGTTATGTGAACAAAACTATAATACTCTCTTAGCTACTTTTGTTGCGAGAGTATACAAATGATGCCACTGATACTTTCGTATTGATAGATTTCTATTACTATTACTATTCTATTATTATATACTTGAAGATGTTAATAATTATCTATGCTCTACTAGGTGCTCAATTTCAACTCTAAGGAATTCTGAAAATTGGACAAACTGTTATTCAATTATATATATAAAGTTCTTATTATCAGCATAAAAAATATTTTAAATGCTCAAATCCCATTTTTATTTAATAAATCAGATATTCATTTCATTACCATACTAACCCCTCATTTATTTAGTGCCCACAATACGCCTCTTTTGCTATACCAAACATCGAAATTCTACTAATTGCGCAAATATAATTTGTTAAATCAAATACGAGTGGCAATAATAACTCTGATTCATTTGGTTTTAGCAAAATACAATTTGTAAATTTCTCCGCAACACATTAGATACGCCACCAATAAGCACACCATGTTATAGCACAGCATGTTATACACTGCGTATACGTAACATAATAATATAGGCGAAATCCATATATTATTTGCTTCGTTCAATTACTAAATATTTTAAAGCTATTTAACCACACTCAATTCCATAATTTTCCTGTGTGTGTGTGTGCATGTACTCGCTACTAAATCCATATTTATCTGCAAACTTATGCACTATCTGCAAAGCTTTCAATTACCAGCAAATGATTTGCCATATTTTTGCGAAAATCACGTGCGCACACATGCAGCGCAATAAGCAAGCATACAAATAAATGATGGCTTTACAAAGTTGGGGTGTGTGTGTGTTGGTATGCGTGATTTTGCTCGCACCAAACAAGCAGCAGACACAGCAAAACGAAATTATTGCAATTGTGTGTACAGCACTTTGGGGCTGTGCTAGGGTTATGTTCGTGGGGTGGCGTACTGTGGAAAGTGTGAAAAGTACGCAGTCGTTATGGGTATTTATGTTAGCTAGTTATGGCAGCTCTAGCATGCAGACGCTGCGTATTTGTTGCACATCTGATTTAGATGTTTTCGTGCGTGAATTTAATGCAGCTTTGCAGTGTGAAAAGCTACTGGTGTTTGCTCGCTGTGTGGCGGAAGTTTGGGTTGTGAGTTTTTAGAAATGTGTGTGAGAGGGTAGTGAATGGTTATATGTGCATAAATGTATAACTGGGAGCCACAAATACTAGTCCTATATATTACACAACTAGTTTAGAGCAAGGATACTTCCAAAATAGAGAAAGATATATTGATCTATTCTATGGGATAACCAAAAACAGTTAGAAGTGCTTTGAAAAAGTGCTCAGTTTGACCGAAAAATCGATATATCAGATGAACAGGTATCTTCTCCAAATTAAACTGCTGCCTTATTTCAATCAATACGAATGTCTTGATAACAGAACTAACGTTTTCAATAGTAGAAATAATATGGAAATTAAAGTGTGTCTTACAGATCGATACAGGAGTTGATTTCAGGTGGAAAATAAGGCTGTTAAAGTATATGTCGGAGCGGAGGTTTACAAAGTCTGGATCTTCAAATTAGCATTTCAAGTCTTTATACGAGGGCTGCTATATATATTTCTGGTCTGGAAAAAATTCATCTCGGCCAAAAAATGGAATTAACTCTTTGTATGGCTATGAAGCACCATCCTATAGCACTGTGAAAAACTGGTACAACGATTTCAATCGTGGCCGACGCTCGCTCAAAGACGAATTCCGTGAAGGTCGTCCAAAAATAGCCGTTGTGCCAGAAATCATCGATGCCGTACGTGAACTGATAATGCAAGACCGTCATGTAACATACGTTCAGATAGAGGCATGCCTATGCATTTCTCCCACCAGCATACATTCGATATTGCATAAACACCTGGACGTAAAAAAGGTTTGTTCTCGTTGGATCCCGCACAATTTGACAATCGCTCAAAAAAAAGGCTCCAAAAAAGTGCTTCGAAAATTGGTTTGAGCGATTGATTGGTTTAGGCCAGAAATATATATAGCAGCCCTCGTACTATCTTCTTTAATAAGATAGTTTGTCTTCAATATTGATAAGTAAAATCGGCTCGAGATTAATGCTTCTCATATAATGATGAATGCCGACAGTCTACCTAAAATGGACTGTGATCTTCCACCGAACCCTTGTTTTAAATTAGAATGAAGCATAGACTATATGAAAGTATTGGGTTGGCTTTGAGCCACAGTACCAGAGGGGCATATTGCAGTTTCTAACTGAGAACCCATAACCACCTACCCACACACACACACACATTTGCGCCACATTCATTTCCACGCCATTGCAGCTGGCAATCAACATCAGCGAAGCATCTGGCAGCCGAGAGCCAATAGCAAATCTCATTTAATATTGCAAGCGATTTTCATGTATTTGCCGGCTTTACTGCGAACTTGTTAGCCATGCTGTCGGACATTCTGCGCGCAAGAGATGTTGCCACCAGCCAACTGTTGGCACATATTGCGCACGCGAGGCAGCACAGCACATTACATTAGTTGCAATTGCAGCGAATATCTGCGGCAAAAGTAGAGTTCATACTTTCAGTGCATCCACAACATTTGTGCTGCCGTGACAACAGCTTGTATGCGCACAATTTCACATTTTTGTTGTTGTTGCAAGTTATTCCAGCAGCTGATTAAAATTGTCGGTTGCTGTCGATAATATATACCAGCATCTGCAACAATATGTGCAATTGCTGCAACCGAGGTCGCACGTGCGCTGGTTTATGGGGACGAGTAGAGTAGTGGAATGCAGTACAGAGGGGCCGCAGACACCACATTGGCGTAGAGACACAATCAATTGCGACCACAGATACACGTCTAAGCCATTTAGAGCGATATAAGCAAGTGCAGCGACTCGTTGACTCTGTGACCATCAACAGCAACTTTCAGCCAAAGCGCACCAGTTGCATCCGGCGCTTCCACGAAGCCACCACACATCGCTGCAACACACAGTGCTGGGCAATAAGCAAGTGATTGTTTTCGTCTGCTGCATTTTGCTCGCATATTACGTGCGAGCCCAGTTTGCGCATATTTTTGTTATGTTCTCTCTTTTCCACTTCCTTCCGCATCTAATGTGGCCTCTAATGGTGCTGGCTGGGGCCATTGGGTGCGCTAAGTTCTGCAAAGTTGCTTATGCATTTGCGTTCTTCGTAAGCTCTACAACTGCTGTTTTCTGCGTTCTTCACTCTGTGGCGGAAGTTTCAGCGTTGCCATATGTTTGTTGCTATTTATATATATATCAGCAAGTAGCGTCTGACTTTATTGCACAGTTGTCTCAGCAATTCGTTTAGTTTGTGCGATCTCACAGAATATTTGACATCTTAAAAGTGATTGTCTTGCGATTTGTTTCGTATGCACATGTCCTGTAAGTATGCCATATTCCCAGTAATGCACTGCAAATCGACTCTCTGATGTACTAAATTGACAGGCGAGTTCGAAGTTGCTAGAGAAAATGTAGTTTGGAGTTGAAAATATTTTTTTATTGGATAAAGCGGAGATGTAGAAAATGCAAAAGTCATTAGAGTAATGCGATTTGGGTATCGAAAAAAAATTAAAAAATAAATATATTTTCTCACTCGGAATCCCAATTTAATGTTTTTTCTCATTATTTTATGGATAATATTAAATATAATTATTAGTTTATGCGCCTCCTCGATCTTCGAATTTTTTAATCCACAAATCTTTCTTCATATAATCGAGGACCGATCATCTCTTTTCATCGGTTAAGCAGCTTATTTCAAATTCTATAATCTTATTATTAGTGAAATAGGAAATTATCACTTACAGAATCTGTATCGCTAACCTACCAAGTTCTACTTAAGAGATGAATTTGGCCTTTATCTTCAGCAACACTCATATATATACTCCACCATGGTCCCAGAAACACTTTTATAAAATTTCAAATACAAATAATGATTAATTTTTGGATCTAAAATAGGCGTGGTTTTGGTTAGCGTTTGACTTAGGACAACCCTAAACCTTGTAGAGTGTACAGAAAGGAGCCTCTATACAGACAGTGCTTAAAGCTGTGATCAGTTTTATAAGGGACTGAAATAAAAAAATATTAACCCGTTTAGAATGCTGCCGGATCATATTGGCCATGAGGTTATTTATCGCTATAAGGAATATAATTTACTTAATTTATATTAATTTATGTAATTTTATCGTGTTTTAAGGACATTTGAATTCAACATATAATATATGAATTTCAAATTCTTGAAATACCTGATAAAGACATTCCGATCACCACATCAAATTGGGCGGATTAAATGTGTCATACAAGCATTTCGTAGAGTTGAATTAAAAGGAAATATCTCCCTTCCGCTTTTTTGATGTTGGTATTATTCAATGCTTTATAAAAAATCTTACAGTGATCTGATTTAGTTTAAATATGCGCCGTTTCGTTCGTTAATCTGTTTCCATCTAGACGGCAACCAAGGGCGTTCGCCATGGATAGAAACAGGCGAGCTCCCTTAGCTTATTACGAGTCATCAACGTAGTGTGTGGTCTGGCGTAGTCCTGGTGGGGAACACTACACCCTTCCTGTTGGCCAATTCTGCACGCTTCTGGTCGATCGCCCGCTTCAAGCGGTCCAGTTGTTCGCAGTAGATGGTAGAATAAAACGTCTGGCCATACTGGAGCAGCTCATAGTGGATGATTCCCTTCCAATCCCACCAAACACTCAGCAAAACATTCCTGGCCGTCAATCCCGGCCGTCGATTCAACGGCCTATGACAACGACCGCTTTCGCTTGATATTGTCGTATGTGATCCATTTTTCGTCGCCAGTCACCATCCGCTTCAATAATGTTCGTTCCGTTTCAGCAGATACGGTCATCATGCGGCACCCAAACATCAAGCTTTGTTGTGTAACCAGCCTTCTGCAGATGGTTTAAAATGGTTTGGTAACTAGCTCTCATCTCCTGGGCGATGTCACGAGATGCCACATGCCGATCTAACACAATGTTTTCCATGATTTGATAGGTATTCGTCGTCACAGGTCGCCGGCTGGCTTGAATCGTCGAAACCATTCCTTTGCAGTTCGAAGTGATTGGTACTCATATCCCCAAAAACACCATTAAACTCACGGAACGTTTCTCTAGTGGATTTTCCTATAACGAAGGAAAACTTTGAAATAGCGCGAATTTCGGGGTTAGTGACCTCCATGTTTACAAGTCTATAATTGTTGGTTATGTCAAGACCTTTCAAAGATGTATAGTATTGCTTTATACATATTATATAATATATACGCAAGAGTTCCTTCAAAGAGCTCCCTTTGAACTCGCTAAGTTTATCTTTTACTAATGCTATTATTCTTCATCATTTTCTCTGAAGCTACGAAGAACTGCAAGTTTTCTTTTCATTAACAATCATAACAACATTTCCAATCTACCAAAAGCGGACTTCAGATGTGACTTTAATTAGCAACAACCTCGTGTCATAAACCCGCTCATCCGTTCTTGCAGTTTTACAAGCCAAATGAAAGGAATTGCCTCACAGATCACTACACACACAAATGCGAATGCCTGAGCTATGACTAGAAAATGTGTTTTTCACAATGTCCTTGACACGCTAATTGTTCCGCATAGTTGACTTTGCCGTTTGCAATGCTCTATAAATGTTGCGAGCGTACATTCAGTACTCAGCTACACGCAGAAGAGCATGTGAATGTGTGGAAGTGTAATTTAAAATTCTCCCAACGCTTAGAGTGATGCATCAAATGAGTGGAATGGCAGCAGCACTGCAGACAATGGAAAATCAACTTTAAAAGCATGCGAAAATGCTGCCTTTAATGGCACTAAGGTTGAGCTGTAGGCGCATACATTCATACTGTATGTGCGTATGTATGAGTGGATTGTATGTGTGCGTTGCCGGCGACAAGACAAATGCATCTTCATCTTTCAAGCCATAAAATATGCTCGGCAGTCTATATAAAGGTCACATGCGTAAATGCACATTGTGTTTCAGTGTGCCATGACAACTACAAACTCACGGACACACACATACATACTCATATACACATGTGGGTCTCTATATATGTGGGACCTTGCATACTGGCTTGTCTGCTGGCTGAAACAACACACATACAAATGTATACGTGGCCATTGCATGTCGTTCGTGAATACTTTGTTTGCCCAAATATGCTCATCAGCAGTGCAGTATTTCTTGCAGCGTCCATGAAAACTCAATAAAGCCAGGCATTTACAAGAATACATATGTATATATGTACGTGAGTCTGTGTGTCTTCTGGTGTACATATTAGACTTCCCTGTGTACATGTGTGTTTGCCGTGACGTTGTAATTTCTGTTGTTTGGCTTGTAACCCCAACTCAAGTTAAGATGTGCGCTGAAATGCCTGTATATAAGTGCGTGCATGTATGCTCTTAGGTTAATGGTTCCAGCTGCAACAACACTCTATCTAAACTGCTGGTCAACAGTGTCCAGCGTGATTCACATATACTCTCTCTTTTGCTCTAATGCCAACAACAACTAACTAAGCACATTGTTCTTGTTGTAGTACAGCAGCTCGCAGGCGTCTCATCCTTTCTTCTCTTCGTCTCTTCCCCTCTACGTTTGTTCTTTTACTGCTATAATGGCTGCGTTAGCATGTGTGCGCCGCTTTGTTTAGCATCTTGCTCGCAATAAAGTTGTCTCCATTGCTTTTATGGCTTAGAAAATTTGCTTCTAGAGCTTTGCCTGCAACGAGTGCCTCTTGCATCCATCTAAGCTATTTTGTAGCTTCGGTTGCAATCTTTCTAATTTCTTCATTATTTCGGTGTTGTTGTTTTCTGTTGCTCTTATTTGCTTGCGGTGTTGTTGCCTTTTCACTTTTGTTGTTGTTATGTGATTTTATTGTTATGTTTTCATAGATGTTGTTGTTGTTGCATTATAATTTTTGTTGTTGTTGTGTGTGGATTGCATATTACATCACCATTCCTTAACAACAACAAGCGTTGCCATCAATTATGCGTTAAAGCGATTGGAGTCTGTGGAGCTGTGATTTCAGTGACCCGAGTCGCTCTGTTTATTGATGATTGATTTTCGAAACTTTGCATATTTTTGCCGTTTACAGGCTGCTGCATGCATCTTATGTATGCCTAGGTTGTGAGCTCAGATAATTAAAAATTTAAAAGAAGAGCTATTCTTCTGTTCTGATATAAATTACAAGCTAAGTGAGGAGACTATTGCTCCGCAAAGTTTCTTTTATTAACTTTTTAAAATGACACTACTAATACTGAAGAGCAATAAAGAGTATTTTCCGAAAAGGTTTCAGTTTCAGAGTGATTTAATTAAAAATGTTAAATTAATATTCTGAACCCGATCTATTAAAGGAGGGTCCAAGTTATAGCGTCTATTCTATTTCCCAGAAAAAGTTCTCAAAGTCAAGACTTTTTATGGACTGTGGTTCTGGCCGAACCTATTAAGAACTAGAGTTCTTTAATTTGTTATCATCAGTGCCTCAGTGTATTTTACAGAAACTATAGCATGAATGAAATCGAAAATCTGAAGTATCTAACCGACGTTTACACAAGTGGTATCAGTCATCTTAGCTCGGAAAGGGCCAGTTGTGAATTTGTGGTATGGAATGTAGTGTCAATCTTATGGAATAGTGTAAGACCATAACTTCGATTTTCGATCACAAAAATGGTTTTTCTAATATCTGTAGCGCATATCTTTGATGAACTCGTCCCATTCAACAGATGTTTTTCGGAAGAATTAGTCATTCAAGCTGAGAGATTAGCCTCCATACTAAAGGCAATTTTTTTAAAGAAGATTAGGATCTCAACTAGCATTTTATTTACGGCTTTGAACTTTTGCTTCCTACGAATAAGTGTAATTTCGAAAATTATGATCCTTTACAAAAATTAATCTCGTATTTGGTTAACGTTAAAAAACAGCCTCTAACACAAAGCTATTTTTATCACATTTCACCTCAAACATACATCCACTTGACCACAAAAATATCTTATTTTTGTACTTCTCAACTAGCTACTATTTATAACCCTACTGGTCAGTTGCAATTACTAGAACGTCTCCATATTTTAGTACGCGCCACTTCGCTTTTGATTCACCGCCGTTGAATTGCATATAGTTTTATTATATTCAGTTCATTTCAATGACTTGCGCTGCTGAATAGTTAGACCCAATTCCATAATTCGTGCAACTAAAAATTATTTCTATGAAGTCCGCAGTCGCGCCAACAAAAGTCGACACTCAGTGATCGACTGCTGTGTCTTGGATGTCCACTTTGCGGACTTCTGACTGTCCTCACAGTCGTACAGTCGTAAAATTTTATGACAGACAGCGGTAGTGAAAGCATGAAAGGAAATGAAAGAGCACAGATAATACAAAAATAAAAAAAAAGATAAATAAAAGCTGGGAATGGCAACTTTGCTCATTCAATGCGGTTTATTTGTGGCCGAAATTTATCGATTCGCATTTCCCGAAATTAAGTTTTATCTGCCGCCACGCTTTCATAAAAGAAATGCTTGAAATGAAGAAACATTTTGTCATAGACGTGGCTGTAACGGTGATTGTTATTACGGTAATTGTTGTTAGTGTGCGCTGAAAAGGTAGCGGAAAAGTTGCTTCGTGTGGCAAGTGGGGCACTTCAGCGCCTATTCTGAGTTCTCTAATATACTGTATATACAATTGTATATATATTTATTTATTTTTAGTACTTATGTGTATGTATATAGTATGTTATTATCATATCTGTGCGTTTATGCGTGCTCACATCAGTTTGTTATTGTACTTTGTAAAAGTTACAGATTTTCGGTTTTCCATTTTCCAAGCACCACATGTGTGCGTATATTCTGATTTTTGATAACGCTCCAATGTTTGCACTTGCCATGCGGCTTCCTTTCTTGTTTCCTTCAAACTTTGTTGGTTTATTTGTATTTGCTACTTTTACCACTCCTTACGGCAACCTTCCGCTTGACTAGCAGCCATTCTAAGCGCTGCCAAAAAGTTTAATGGAAAAAGTTGCTGTCGCCACACGCAAACATCCTTTTTCTCTGCAAACTTCAAGCTGCTCGTCATTTTCTTTTTAAAATCTTACTCTCACTCTGCATACACTGGGGTCTGGGGTTAATGCGTTCAACGAAAAATTTTCAATTGTAATTGCAACCCTTTCAATCTGAATTTAAATGTTCTACGCTTGCGGAATATGTAAATAAATGTATTAAATCGAACAGTTAAGCTGGCTAAAAGTGGCTACGCGTATTTTAAAGGGTACTGCGTAGTTAGTATATGCTGTGCTAATGTATTCCATGGAGATTGCTTGCGATACTTCAGAATGACTTCGAAGAACTCATATTTAGCAGAATTATCGAAGTTCTTAAACTTTACAGATTTTGTAAAGCGATAAGCAATTGTTTTAGCATACTTTTTGGCGTCGATTATAATGAAATGGGATTTAAGGGAAAATTATGTATTATTAACAATACTTGTGGATGTACTTTAAAATAAAGCTTCACTAATATCACATTTGAACTTGTGTTAGTAGAGTTTTTAACTGATCAGATTTAAATTTCGATTATCGAATTGACGAAGTACAGTTTTAGGCGAAAATTGTATATTCCCAGCAAGTTAACTACTTTGAACTCGGTAATTAGTAAGTTGTACTTTAACAACATTCACTTTCAATCTTTTATCACTTTGGAACTCATCAACAAAACTACGACTTAAATGAAGGTTATAATCGTTCATGAACTAAAAGTACTTCGCTCATCTAGACTATTTTATTACTAATAATAATTGTATATAAATATTTTTAGAAACTTTTTTATTAAATTTTATAATATTAATCTCTTCTCTTTACAGGTAAGCAACAAGTTCATAAACATTTTAAGGAAAAAAACTGAACACTTCAACTGGATGACCATAACTTATTGCCTACTTCCAGGCTTCCTACACGTGTAAGCTTTGTAACGTTTATATTTCCAAGAAGTAACATCGGAAACCTATAAAGAAACATTATTTAATTTGAAACGTAAAAAATAGAAATATTCATCTCAGGTTCATTACATATAAAAAGTCATTCTTTATAAAATCCCAGTTGTTTGTTCACCTTTCAGCGTTTACCATTTAACATTTCACTTTTTCACTTGGCATCTGCTTGATAACACAAGAAATAGGGGTTAAATAGCGAACAGAGAAAAAAGTAAATAAACCAAGCACAATAACGGTACAATTCCTGTTGGTTTCCGTTGAAGCGCAATACAGCCTAAAGGCAAGTCAACAAAAGCAGAACCTCATTGATAGACAACAAACCGTAAACGAAGAGTAAAGCGCAAGTGATATAAAAAAAAGAAACACAACAAAAAAAGTGGTAAAAGGAAAGCAAAAAAACGCGCAGTTGCTTCGCTACCACAATACAAATCAATAGCAATAGCTGTGGCAGGCAAAAAAAAATGGCGGAAATATATTGAGTACTCGCAGCGCAGACAACTTGAATGCCTTGAGTGAGAAGAGTTTAAATAAATTTGCGCTGAAAATATTAAAAGCAACAAGCGCACAATATTCATTATCATTTAAACGAGGTGATGAAGTGTACAAAATGGAAATTGAAAAATCTCTGTGCGATGCAGCAAGCAAGCGCTTCCACCGCCACACACCTGGTGTGTCGCTGATGGCTTGTCAATGAGCCAGGCGCCGCGCTTGGCAGCAGTTAACACTTGGCGTCTTCACTTGTACTGCTACTAGCTACAGTTGGAGTGTAGGAGGCGGGGGCAATACAGCTAGTTTGCCAACTGTGATTTGATATATAAATATACATTCACCTGTCTGTGGAATCATTTGTGCGCTTCGACAAAAAATTTTCCACAACAATGCTGCTACAAATTGTTGCAACTTCTTTTCATATTCACATTCACTTCGTATTTATTATTTATTCTTCGACAATTTGTGCACACCTGTGCTTTTCATTTATATTTGGATTCATATGTATAAATAATATATATTTATGAACACATTGCTTAGCTAAGAATTGGATTTATCTGTTGGGTTCACTGTTGTTTGATTTGCGCAGCTCAACTCTATTATTATGGAGCGTATTGCGTCATTGTACTGTGACATGTGCAGCTGTAACAACGGTGCTTCGTTCGCTCGCTAAAGTGTCAAACTTGCTACTCACTCTTCCTCTCGCCTTCGTTAGCTCACACATTCATCACAGCGTCTGCAATCATAACACCATTCTTCATTATTATTTTCATTATTTCCCATTGTGTACGCGCTGCTGTTGTTATTTTATCCATCTATTTCCTTCCGTTTATAACGAACTTATCGCTTGCATTTATCTGCAGCGCTGTTTATTGATATAATTTTTTATTATTTATATTTTTATTTTTTTTTTATTTCTGCTTTTGTTTTTAGTTTTTTCCTTGTTTTGCACTACTGAATGTCAGTCTCGTTTGCTTTTGTTATTGTTAATGCTCGCACTAGTTCGTCGCTGATGAATTTATTGAATGCACAATTTATTTGCTGAAATTCCCGCTCATCGTCCTCAAGCTTTTATCGCACTGAGGTTTAGTAGTAAATGCAATTACAATGAGTGCTCAATGCGATCTTAATGCTCGAACGACCACACAATTATACATTTGTTGTTGTATGTTGGAGTGCTCTAAATTATATTGGCAGAGCGCAAATGGACTTATTGTTTTAATGCTAATTCATATATTTTATTTTAATCAGAGAGTGCAATAAAGTAATTGAAAATGAATTGGCACAAAGTAGAAGGCGGGAAAAGCTGTCCTTTTGCGCTTAACGCGAGGATGGAGCAGCTCCTTGTGGTATGTAACAAGAATTTATAATTCAATTTCAATCTAAAAAGAGCAAAACTCTTCTAAGTTGCTAAAAAATATTAGAGCGCCATCAGTTAGTCAGATGCGTTTGGATTTTTATACTCTCGCAACAAAAGTTGCTAAGAGAGTATTATAGTTTTGTTCGAAGATGGGCGGAATCGGACCACTGCCACGCCCACAAAATGGCGATAACCAAAAACACATAAAGAGCTATAACTAAGCCATAAATAAAGTTATGAAAATAAAATTTGGAACATAGGACTGCATTAGGGTGGGGCACATTTGAATGTAATTTTTTTGGAAAAGTGAGCGTGACCCCGCCCTCAAATAGGTTTTTTGTATATATCTTGCAAACCAATAAATCTATATAAACCAAACTTTCTGCAGTCGTTTCTTTTAGCCGTTTCCTTATATAGTTCAAAAATGAAAGAAATCAGTTAATAACAACGCCCACCTCCCATACAAAGGTTAGGTTGAAAATTACTAAAAGTGCGTTAACTCACTAACGAGAAACGTCAGAAACACCAAATTTTACACAAGAAATGACAGAAGGAAGCTGCACTTAGATTTTTTACAAAATATGACACTGGTGGAATATGGATGAGATCAGTTCACAACCACGACAACTTCCCATATAACTCAATTTTGAATCCTTCTGATTCGTTCACTTTATAATGTATACATAAGGAACCGATAAAGATAGCGAAATAAAACTTTACACAAATACTGTATTTGAGTTGTGACATCACTTGTGGGAAAATTGTCAAAATCAGACCTTGACTTTTCAAGGCCCCTGATATCAAACATGAAGAACTCAGTGCCTAAGGGTAATTTTTCACCGAAAATATAGGCAAATCTCTAAATAAATTGAGAGAGTATAAAATGTTCGGTTGCACCCGAACTTAGCCTTTCCTTACTTGTTATAATTAAACTGCATAAAGAATGCAATGAAGTCGTGGTATATTAATGTGCCATATTTGACTGATTGAGTTGGCAGCTAGGCAAGTCTGAGAAACATTAATTCGATGCAATTATAACTATGGATCTAGCCATCAGCAAAATGAAGTACACATGTAAGAGACCACAATAACAGTTATCAAGTAATGAGTTTAGTCAAGTCTAGAACCCTGAATAAGGGTTTTTAAAGATTTTTTAAGTTTCCAAATATTTCCCAGCTAGATCGGATAACACTTTCTTCTTTATTGCTGGATACTCAACGTCTTGGAAAAGCCGATGGCAGATCAAAGGTTGAAAATTACGCTGCGATCATTTCATTCCTCCAAAATCACTTTGGTTTAGCGCCATTTCATGGAGTAACCACAGGCTCGTTATTTTCAGTGTAGTATTGAAATTAACTACGCGCCTAAAAGCATGCTATAAAGAATGAGTTATCTTTATTTCCTTGTAAAGAATTTAATATAACTATTAATTTTTTTTATTAGCTTTGACAAATGCGAACAAAAAGTAGGGATTAAATCTAAACTAACTTTTCTGGTCGTAATCAAAGAACTTTTATGCGAAAGGTTAAATTTATCTATAGTGAGCAAATGTAAAATTCATTCAGCTACAGTTTGAAATTCATGATTCTGAAAATTTCAATAATGCATAAAATATTTAATAATATTAATTTTTGCTGCTATATTTTAGATTGTGCGGAGCTTATTTCTACTTTAGATAACCTACTCTGCTATACAATCTCTACCATACCCGAAAAACTTTTAACAAAATTAAAACAGTAAAACATTATGTTAATGAAATTATTACGCTTAGTTTCCAAAAGCATAAGTGTGCCCCAAAAAACAAGAATCGCAGCATTATAGCATCCTCCCACACTACCGTTTCAATATTACATGCCAAAAAGCGTATTACACACCTAACTACCACATAAACATGTTAAAGCTTGAAAAAACCAGCAAACTAACACTTTATCTGTAAGGTAACTATGTAAATGTGTTTATTTGTGCTTGAGCTTATTAATGCCACAACTTTCGCTTTCACTGTGCCGCATAAAAGCGAGCCAAAGAAGAAAGTTTTTAAGTGTGCCAACTAAAAAGGAATTAGAGCGAAAATTTTTCCAACAAACAAATAAACAGCGAGGAACGTAACAAAAACAACAACAAAAAGTGAAATGAAAAATGGAAGTTAAGTGTGAAAAAAGCGTAAATTCAAATAAAGCCTGGTTCTAGTCAAGGAGGGTTAGCTCCCCCACAGCAATGTGAAGCTGGCTAAAGGAAGGCTAAGTGTGGCAGCATAGTAGGCGGTCAACCATAGGGAAAGTGGCAAACTAAGCGCTTATAAAATGCTTAAGATATGCACTTAAATGCATGAAGGCGATATAAAGTGTTGATGTCAATGAAAGTTCGTGGGGGTACAGTGGGACAAAATTAATTAATATTGAAGTGAGAGAATGTAACATACATCAGGACACTGGACATTACACAACACCAGTTTTATTCGAGAGATTGAGTCATAGCTAAAAATTCAAAAAAAAAAAAAATTCTTCGAAGTTAACTTCGAAAATGTAAATATTTGCCTTAGAATTTCGAAATTGAGCTTATGTTAATTTTAATATGTATTCTAATATGAAAAATATTTTATGAGTTACCTAAGGAGTAAAAATATGAGTATTTTCCACCTTTTCTCTCGACTATCAATGGTTTATAACAATTTACTGTCAAACTGGTATGACAAAGGAGTCTAAGTGGAATCTTCGAAAAAATATAAAAATAGTATTTTTATGTTTAATGAGAAAAACTCCAGCCTGAGAGCAAGCATATGTTTGTTCCTTATCATGTTGTTTCTCATATAAATTTCTCACCTTAGAAGAACATCTTTCTGCGGATAATTTTATTCTCCCAAACTTCGAACTTCGACTTTCGACATTGATATATTTGCAGTACAGAAATCTGTAGACGAATATTTATCACTGAAAATGAATAGAAAGTATGCGATCAAAGACATTTCGTATCGTCTTCGATAGCAATATGAAATAGAAAATTAAAAAGTTTGTTCAAACATTTATGCTCACTCAAAATATGCTAACGAACCACTGTGCGTACGCTACAAGCTCTTTGCTTCAGCTCCGCAATACTCGGCATATATGTATATTGCGAAAAGTTGGCACTTTAAAAACGCCTTAAAAGGCAAAGGCACTAAATAAGAATTCACACAGCGCAAAGAGACGAACTGCCGGGTGGCGGAGCGTCGTCTCCACAAGTGGTGAAAATTTGCCACGAGCCTTACCAGCATGGTGCCTTTATGGCGAGGCGTGAATTGTAGCAGCAACCGCATAATGACGGCCGCTGGTAAAAGCTCATTTTTACCACGGACCTGGACGCATGTGAACGATTACCCCTTTCGGTAATATCCAGTCGCCCTTCCTGGGCCGTAGCCGCCGTTTAATGATGCTGTTTGTGAATTGCTACTTTTCCTTTACTTTTAATGCAATTTTTATGTTCCGACAGTTAATGTTTTATTGGGAAAACAATGTCGGCTAAAACATTAATGACGCGCACGTTGTATGCTGCGCCACCCCCCAACAACAACAAATTGTGCATTTTAGTAGATTTTATTTCATCTTTCTTCTTCTTGTTGGTCGCCCAACTTCATTGGAATTGGCAGTGACGCGCCAAGACTTTGGCAATTTGGCCAGCGCCAAGCGAAAAGCACTCAACACTGTTTTGGTTAGTTGGCTTTTAGGGAGATAAGATAGATGGCGAAAAGTTGCTGAAGATGACGGCCAGCGACAGCAGTGGCGACTAAACACAAAAACAATAGCAACAACAGTAACAGCGACTTCAATCAAATAATACATGGAACGAAAGCAACAAACAAAGCAACCAACGAAGAAGTCGTGAACATGCGTTATAAAAGCAAACATAAAAGTATCTACAAAATATCTCTCGACCATTGAAATCGAAGAATCTTCTCGCTACACAAACAAAGCGTGTTGCGGCAGCTTAAGCTATACGCGGCCTATAAATTTCCCAGCTTTTAATGGCTTTCTTACATTTATTGCCACTTCGGCCTTTGACTGCACTGCCGGCGTTGTGCAATTTGAAAGGGTAACTGTATCCCCTTCTGCCGCCACTGTACTTATAAGCCGTTCGTTTGGCATCCGCGCTTGTTGTTAGCTCGCTCGCTTTTGGCACGCACTAACCGTGGCGAGGCTGCGCAAAAATCATTTTAGAAATGATTGCCGGCAGAAATGATGCGCTACGCCCTCCGGCAACATTGCGACACAGCCGCTGACTCAAGCACCTAATAGTTCTCATAAATTTTGCCTTTTGCGCTATTTACAACCAGAATTTATCGAAAGCATTTAAAATGGGCGCTGTTTTATTGCCGGTGAATTGTGCCTGGCGTCAAGGCAACCAGCCAGCGTGGTGTTGGAGAGCAGTTGTATGAGTGATAGAGAGAGCGAGAGGTAGGAAAAAAGGTTTAGTTCATGCTTAGATCGTGGTTGGATATGAAACCAAAGTGAATTCGACTCTTGGTGTGAGACAGGTAAAATTGATATTAGAAATTGCGTAGTAATTCACGCATCTATTTATTGTAGGCATAAAATATTTATTGCTGATAATTTCGGTTATGAATTTAAATGAATTCATTAAAGTAGCAATCAATTTTATTTCTTTGAGAAAATTATTTTTGAATAAGAAAGAAAACTTAAATTATTTTTAATATCTGAAAAAAAAAGTAATTTTAATAATAGGTCTAATGAAAGGAAGTCTAATAATTTTGCAGTAAATTGAAGATTTTTGGTCAAATAGACACCGTTTTGTTCTATAACTTGCTTTCATTTCGAAGTTAATTACATAATGCCACTCTGATAGAAACCCTCGTCCCTATTGATAGAAGACTGGGACAGTGGATTTTCAAAGCGTTGAGGTAAAATTTTCAACAACAAAATTATACATAGGAATAGATAGTGATCACTTGGTGCCAGATTCGCACTATAAAAAGATGCTTCCAACCAAAGTTCCAGGAGCTTCTGACTAGTCTCTATCGAAGTATGTGACCTGATATTATCCTGATGGAACACAATTTTTCTCCTATTAAACAAATCTAGCCGGTTCTGGGCAATTGATGCCTTCAGATGGTCCAATTTTAAATAGTATAAGTCCCAATTAGAAGTTTGGTGGTAATGGACCAGTTCATAGTAGATAATTCCCTGTCCATCCCACCAAACACTTAGTGTATCCTTCGTGACCTGCCGAACATGGCTTGGACGCCTTTTGCGCCGGCTCAAAATCAATTAATCACAACGTTTTCTTTAGTGAACCAATGTTACGATCCGATTCAGAAATGGAATGATCTTGTTGCGATTCGGAGTCGATTCGCAAACGAAAATTCAGTCCACGAGAAATTTGCATTAACTCGTGTAGCACCCATGCCTCGGCCTCCTCTGACATCAAAGTTACCGAAACGGAATTAACAAAGCCAACATTACGTTAACATTGACAGCAACAAATATTCAAAATTTCAGCCGTTGGGATCGCTTTTTGCCTTTATCGAGGAAAAACTGTAAAATCTGGTGTTTTTTCTCTTTACTGGTGTATATCTTTAGCGCGTGCTCTAATAATGCTAAGCTAACCGATCCCCAAACTAACTGAGACATTTTCTTAGAACGAAGTCTTATCTTTCTAAAGCCATATTTCTAAAGGCATCTATTGGAAAAATATTCAATAACTTTTATGATTAGACCTTATACAATTTTAGAATAGTAAAAGCTAACATAAAATCTTGCATCTAATTAATTAATTTCATTACTCTCGTTTTTGCTTCCTTTCAATGTTTAGAATTCCAACTTCCATAATCCAATAATAACTTTAACACAATAAGTATTGCCTACGTCATCGAGGTTCATGAACGAATATTTGATTATGACGCTAACAGAATTCATTCAACATTCACATATACATTTCCGAATATTTTTCATATACAAAAATTTTAATTTAACAACAATTATAATTTTTTTTATGAGAAGAACTTTGCACTTTAACTTAATTGTACTTATTAGAGTAATACTCCTACATACACACCCACAATATAAATCATACCAAGTCAAGTCAAAATCCAGTTCTACGTAGCCTAAGTCATGATAACAACAACAGTAGCACGTCGCATTCTTAGTCTAAGCAGTTGTTCGAAAGAAAATGTCTCAATTTATTTTTCTTTAGCATACATCCAGGCGCACAAATAAATTCATTTACAAAAGTTTTGTATTATTGTCGCGCAAATGTGAAAGAATATGAGTCCTCAGCTTCTTTCTTGAATTGAATTTATATGCTTTGTTCCATTTCATGTTGTTGCTTAGTCTATAAACACCGTCACAGCACCACTCTCGCTTAGGCGCCTGTACGTATACAACATCTCCAACAACTGTTGCGACTTTTCGAAGTTTTATATTAACTTTTGGTTAGTGCAATTACGCAATCGCATTTGTATTAAGTACTGCCTTGTGTTTTATACGAGTATATATTCCGTGTTAGTTAACTTCATTTCCTCTAAGAGTTTCTGAGTATATTATTATTATTTTTTGTGTGTTGAAAGTATGCATGTCACGTTGTTTTAGAGTTTCAATTAAATCTGTGCAAACTTTTTAATGCGCACACACTTGTACTTGTAGCACTAACTAAGCAGCTATAAGTTAAACCGGCTTTTTGTTGCTCTCACACAACTGTGTTTGTTGTATTTGTTTAGTGAGTTGTTTTGTTGCAAGTGCATTTCCTTGCAACATGCCTCAAACAATTGTGTTTAAACTACAATATGTTGCTAGCACTGCTAGCTTAATTACTTCTCACTTTAAGTTATTTTCTCTTTCTCACTCTCTCTTTCTCTCTCGGCTCACCGCTGTTTCCACTCAATTAGCGCTAACTCGATTGGAGTGCAAACTTTGCTTTGTTGCGTTCAAACATCACTTTTTGTTGTTTGTCCAATTGATTGTGCTGCAAGTAAGGCTTGTTTGTGTCGCAACTTTTGTTGTTACTTTTATTTGTTATGTTTCTTTTTGTGTGTGTGCATCTTGTTTGTGTAATTCATCAAGCAAAGTTTGTGCTTTCCGCAGCATTTAATGGTTGGTTGTTGAAGTTGTTTCGTGCTTTGCTTCAAATTTATTGCCATCCATTGGTGTCTATGACTGTCTGAAAATACTGAAAATGTCTTTTGCTTAAAATTTAAATTGAATTTTGCTTTGATTTTGTGAAATTACAATTAAAAGTGTTTGAAAGATGTGAGAAATTTATTTTACTTGAGAATTCAGAATTTACTGAATAAAATTTTCGTCACTTCAAAAATATTTAAAAAATTTAAGAAACATTTTAGAAAAATTTCTTACATTTTTTCTCTGTTTTTTTTATACTCTCGCAACCTGTTGCACAGAGTATAATAGTTTTGTTCACATAACGGTTGTTTGTGTCACCAAGAAATATAAGAGTTAGATATGGGGTTATATATACATAAATGATCAGGATGACGAGTAGATTTGAAATCCGGATGTCTGTCCGTCCGTCCGTGCAAGCGATAACTTGAGTAAAAATTAAGATATCTTAATGAAACTTGGAACACATGTTCCTTGGCACCCTGAGGAGGTTGCTTTCGAAAATGGGCAAAATCGGTCCACTGCCACGCCCACAAAAGGGTGGAAACCGAAAACCTTTACAGTGTCATAAATTTGGAACATAGGATCCCATTAGGGAGAGGCATATTTGGATGTAATTTTTTTGGAAAAGTGGGAGTGACCCCGCCCCCAAATAGGTTTTTTGCATATAACTCGCAAACCAATAAAGCTATATAAGCCAAACTTTCTGCAATCGTTTCTTTTAGCCATTTCCTTATACAGTCCAAAATGAAAGAAATCGGATAATAACCACGCCCACCTCCCATACAAAGGTTAGGTTGAAAATTACTAAAAGTGGGTTAACTCTCTAACGAAAAACGTCAGAAACACCAAATTTTACATAAGAAATGGCAGAAGGAAACTGCACTGAGATTTTTTTACAAAATGGAAAATGGGCGTGGCGTCGCCCACTTATGGGTCAAAAACCATACCTCAAGAACTATTCGAACGATTTCAATGAAATTCGGTATATAATACTTTCTTGGCACCCTGATGACACGGGTCGAATATGGGCGAAATCGGTTCACAACTACGTCTACTTCCCATATAACTCAATTTTTAATTCCATCTGATTCGTTCACTTTATAATGTATTCATAAGGAACCAATGAAGTTAGCGGAATAAAACTTTACGCAAATACTGTATTTGAGCTGTGACATCACTTGTGGCATCAAAATCGGACCATGACTTTCAAAGGCCCCTGATATCGAACATGAAGAACTCAGTGCCTAAGGTTAATTTTTCACCGAAAATATAGATAAATCCCTCAGATATTTTAATGTAATTCATTCCCTCTGAATTTTTTTCTTATAACAGTTTCTCTCTGTACCTGAAATGGTAAAAATCGGGTCATAACTCCCCCAGATCCCATATACCTAATTATAAGTAATATTAAATTAAGTGAGCGTATAGTCTTCGATACATTGTATCTTGGTGGTGAAAACGAGTGAAATCGGTTTAGGAATTACCTCAGTCCCCATATACTATTTATGATGATTTTCGTTATTCTATTGAACTTTATGCCGAATATATGGGTCGAATTGTGTTGTCTTTATAAAATTACATCAATAAATTGCGAGAGTATAAAATGTTCGGTTACACCCGAACTTAGCCCTTCCTTACCTGTTTTTTATATAAAATAATTAATTAATATTTTTTTTATTTTTTTTATACAAAAAAGTTTGCAAAATTTTTTTTATGACATTTTATCGACACGTTCACTGTTTAGTTAAAAAATTCCTTTAAATTACTTCGAAAACAATTTGACTATGAGCATATAATATTTAATATTTACAGTCGTGTGAACGAATAATCTCTCGCTTTTACATACATGTGAAGCCATGAAAGTAGCAATTTGCAAAAACAAACATCTCGCTTATAACTGTAAACACACAAATAAATGTGTTCGAACTAAAATCATGCCATACATTTTCACGCAACGAAACCTTTTTTTCCAATCAAAAAATAATATTTTGCTGCATTTTTTCATGTCAACACAGTGATGTACGCGTTGATTGCCCATCGGCTATAAGCTGCTGCTGACTGCTGCCACAGCGATAAAAATGCCAAACAAGCTAAATGCAGCATGCAGCACATGTATGGCAATTAGGGAAAAAATCATGAATTTATAAATACATAAATACTTAACTTACTCACTTATACACACACACACACAAATGCAAATGCAAATTTTTACACTCGCGTGTTAATGGGGTTTTTCCGCCGTTGCTGAGCGTGCGAGTTACATCAAAGAGGCGTAACACAGCAAATACAACTGCACATATGTAGATTTGCAAAAATACATTTAACGGCATTATTTTAGAAGTCAAAAAATATTTCCGACAATTTATTTACATGAAAACATTTTTCGAAATCGAATCAACTCGTTGCGCCAGTGATGTTTGCAAATCTAATTAAAACGTTATGTAGCGGCATATATGTAGGTATTTTAAAAGTAATACTCAATTTACATATGTGTTGCACGAAAAAAATATGGCACTTTGGTAACACATGTACATCTGCTTGTGTGTGTGTTTGCGCGCCTAAAATGCGCCTAAATAAAAACATCAAATTCATTGCTTTTTTCGCATATTATTTAGCGCTCACTTTATTTTAATCAGTGAGCATGAAAAACGTAATTTTTGTTGTTAGAAGAACGAACGTTAACAGTTTCAACACCTATGTAATTCGCTCGCTCCCTCGCTCCACATTGCGTGGCTGACGTTGCTCATACGCCTCGGTGTGCCTGATACCAAATGGCATGCCACGTTCAATTTAGCGCCCGAGCGCTAACGCTTTGTAGTGTCGTATGTAATTAAAATTTTTTTTGTGAGTAAAGTAATGCTGTTTTACTGAATTGATAGCGAGAGCAAATGAGCAAATTAGATTAAAATTCATTGCATATGTAGATAAAGGTACTTCTTTACATGTATTGGTCTACAACTTTGTTTTTTTTTTTTTTTTTTGTAAATTTAAGGTTTTTTTGTATAAAAACGGTTACAAAAATGTTATTCAAAGTATTGGCCGTCGCTAGCTACTACTTTTGAATTGCAACTGAAGTGGTCGTTAGCTAGACCGTGTGCCATCGATCGGAACATGTGCTAATCAGCTGGAGTAACGTCTGGAGAATACGACGGGTGGGGTAAGATCTCCCATTTCAGCGTCTCCAAATATTTTTTGACCACCTTTGCGACGTGAGGCCGAGCATTGTCATGCTGGAGAATGACTTTATCGTGTCCTTCCTCGTACTGTGGCCATTTTTCTGTTAGTGCTCGGCTCAAACGCATCAATTGCGTTCGGTATCGTTCTCCTGTGATGGTTTCAGTCGAGTAATGCTTCCAATTCAGCATCTTCGAAAATCTTCGACTTCATAATCACTATTCTTAAAACGTTGAAACTATACGCGACATGTTCTTTCACTTAGGACAGCCTCACCGTAGGTATCCGAAAGCATTTGATGAGTCTCAGCCTCACTTTACTTGGAATTAATTAGCCAAATTTCCCGCAAATGTCGAGAATTCGGCTCAAAAAGTGACATTTTCAGTTGAGAATAAGTTTGGGATGCAAACAGATCTCTACAAATATATTGTTAGGTTAATGTTGACACAAATGTTTAAGATCGATATAAAACGATTTAATCGATTTAATCGACCAGTGCTTGACCCTAGAGACATCTAGTGAAAAACGGCGGAAGCAAAGTTGTAGACCTAATAAGTGACACGAATAATAAAAATTTGGCTAGAATGGAATGTGTTCCAAAAAAAAAAATAAAAAAACCTTATTTCGACTGCAAAATTCATTTGTAGTAAAATTTATTACTTTATTAATGTTTCAACTTTTTTTCGAATTTTTTCTATAATATGTACCTTTGAATATTAAATTTTTCCCACTTAATCTATCCAAAAATATACTTTTTGGTATGAGTTTATCATATTGCATATCAAATATCATCTCCCACCAACACCTAAGCAGCTTTAATATTCCACTAAAAATATAACCCACTTATCCAACACCTCACATCTACGCTAAATAAAAATTCATAAAGGTCACTTTTGTGCATGTAGAACACAACAATTTTTTTAGGCCAAGTGTTGAATTTGCATAGTTTTGTTGTCTGCGTACAATAACCTCTGACCTCACTGGCGTACTCGACATAGCTGTTGCGGCTTGCTCGTCAATTTTATCGTTGTGTTTATTTATGTATGCATGCGAAACGCTATTAAAAGCTTTATATTATATTCAGCTAACATGGCTGCTGTCTACAAATATTGTAGGGCTTTTGTTTCAGAATTTTTTTTATATAGTGTATATACTATATATGCTTGTATTCTAGTTTTTCCTGAAAAGTATCAAATTATGATTTCCAATCAGCTTTTGTGCTGTACAAGTGTTAACATGTTTTTGACACTAATGACTTAGCCGCAATCGATACTGCGATTTATAATAAACGGATAAAAATATTTGCTGATGTTTACTAAAGCTTCCGGTCGTTCACATGCGTTTAGTAGTTAGTAATGGTAGTTTGAACTATTGAATTGTGTTATGTTTATATGACAAAAAAAAAGGAAAAAGAAACTTGTATAGAAATTCTTAGCTTTTGTCTTCAAACGCTTGAGTGCTTGCAATTAGTAAGTAGATTTCTCTAGAGTATTAGTTACTTCCATGAAAAACTGGTTCAACGATTGATGGTCACGGTCATTGACACAAGTTAATGGAAGTTATTGAACTCTTATGAATGGGAACTTTGGAATGGAACTTTCAAGATTACTTAAATAGTAAAGCAATAGACTGATTTTACTTAATCAAAATTTTAATAATATTTTTTCAATCTAGATTTTCTAACATTTTTGGTTGAGAAAAGTGAAAAATATTAAATTAAAATTCTTAGTATGGAAATTTGCGTTTTAATTCGTAATTTCAACCACACTTTGAGCATTAAATTTAATGGCAGACATTTAAACTAAATTCTCTATATTTAACCTTCGCACTACAACAGCACATATGCCATATATATGGATATTATATAGTATATATGTATACTGAAGCAGCGCTACTGCCGACACAAAGACACTTAACTTTTCATTGTACTTCATCGACTGAATAGCACGAATTCACTGCTACCCGTGCGCGCGCTATGCTGTCACAAACAATACAAATGCAAACTTTATGGCTTTCTATATACATTCATGTATGTTTATAAGTCTTACCACAAATATATGTAGCGCCGCTATTGTTTCCTTTTGATTTTTAAGTTTCTTTGACCTACAAAAAATTCGTGAAAATTGCAGCGCTGCGTGAGGCTGTGAAAAAGGTTACCACATAAATACATATAACTGTATAAAAATGCTGAAAAAACCAAATAAAAACGATTAAGCGAATACAATAAACTTGCAAAGTATTTTTTTTTATTTTTTTCGGTGCACTTCCACTTTAAGTTTTGTAGCTAAAAATAAGGACAAGTAACCGAAAATAGCGGCACAGCGCGTACCCTTGACATGCATGTGTTTGTATGTTTGGCGGTTGTTGCATTGTGTGGCGTTGACTTTTCATTGCGGTTTACAGTTTTCACCGAACGAAACTCATTTTTATACATTTTCAAAATAAAAAGACTTTTTCACTCGCACTGCTTTATAACCTCGCTTTATCTTCAGTAAAAGAAAGAAACTTTGTGTCTCTCTTTGTCTGCAGCATTTTAAGTATTCAGTTAACTCATTTTCTATGCCACAAAAGCTTTAAGTGTGCACCACCACCCCCACCTAGATGTGACTAAAGTAAAAAAAAAAACAAAAACAGTTAAACATTTGTTATAACTCTTGCTTGAGCACGGTTGCCATAGCCTGGCATGGCATTGCATGTGGAAAAAAGTATAATATTAATTGAAGTGTAAAAATGTAAAAGTTGGCTTTTCGGCTGCTTGAAAAGTTTCCCTTTTGTGCTGCGGTGACTTCAACTCACACACACACATTAACACAACAGTGAATGTACATAGATAAAAAGCAGAGAATATGCAGTGTAAGAGTATTAGTAAGCTTAAGGCGTAAGTGCCCGCTGCATATGTGCGCCAGCATTAAACTTACCCCTTTTAGTTGTAGGGTAAAAAATTTCAAAAGCGTAAAATTTTTAGCAAATCCTTTCAATTTTGCGCTAGTTTAATCAAAAAACCCGTGGGGTTGACGCTTATTCTGTGGTATATATACTGATGACTTAACAATGTTTTTAATTAAAGCGAGTAGAGTCTGCTCTCATGTACATTTTTATCTACCGTTTTAAGCTGTTTCCCCTTTTCATATAACAATACTTTGTTGTTAAGGAAGAAGTGGGGTTACAATTACTTGATTGTAGCGCTTTTGATTAAAAAGCTTAATACCCTGTGATAAGCAATTTTTGTACCACAGAATTGTTAGACAAGTTATTTGCTTTGTGCAAAAAGAAATGGAACGCGGGAAAGTAGCTTAGATTTTGAAGACTTAGGGATTTTATTTGTGATGGTTATGCCTCTCTTTCCTATTTAATCAAAACATGTTTTTGGAGAATTTTGAATATTTAAATTCACCTCAAAAAGATCGAAGGGTTTTATTAGAAGCACCTGACTACTGAAGTACAATAAGATTTTATAGATAGTGGGTCTCTCTAACCACAACCTCTGGTAGTTTACCTTGTTCCAATTCAGAAACGGAATATTGTCAGATTCTGAAAAAATATAGTTTTGTACATAACAGGTCAAGTTCCCTCTCCGATTAGTTTTAGTTAAGTAGTTAGGTGAGGTTAGATTCAGAGACTGACTCTAGAGATAAGCGTCGAGAAGGATCTCACCTGGACAGCTAAAATCTGTGGTCCATTGTGATACCAAAAGACTGCTAAGTATGAATCGCAAAGAAGACCCTTATTATGGAGCCTATCGCAAAGTTTTTGACCGGCTAATGTCAATTCCAGCCAGTTTGCTTGGATGTTTCAACCTCAATCTGGCGAACTCTGGACAGTGAAAAGGGAAATGTCTTGTTATTTCCACATCGCCTTCCTCCATACAGCTATGGCAGTTTGTGTCGGACAGGTTTCCTAACTTCATTACATATATTCCTTTTCCGCAGTGTTAAATGAGTACTCCCACTATTGCGGAAAGGTGAATCTTTTTAAGTGGAAGTAGTTCAGCCGTCCTCTTGCGTTCTATTCTGCACCAAAAGGATCTCTCAACCGAACAGGTAATTGTTAATCCAGTCAAAGGTTCATTAATCCAGCGCTAGATCGCAAGAGAACAACGTAGCCCCGGCTCGTTAAATAGGCTGGTTAAATATGGACATGGGTGCTCGTAAGCTCATCAGCTCTGCAGTCCCCAGTGATTCCGCTGTGACCCAAATGAGTTGGATAGTGTAATGGAATATTTAGAGGATTTGTAATACATTATGTGTTATTGATCTCTTGTTAGGAATGACTGCTTAACATAATGATCTGGATCAATCGAGATCAACCGCTATTGCTTTCCCCATATTCGACTCAATTATTTTCTATGTATTTGATTATCTCTCCAGATTATTTTTTTCCTTTAAACTGCTCTACATGATATTTAATTAATTTATACTGCTATTCGAAACGGAAACATATTAAATAAATTAGAGATCATATAATCTAAAGTCTATACGATCCTTATACATAATTGAGGTAAGTAGTCCATCCTTGTTTTAATAATAATGGTAATAGCCAGTATGGTCCCAGCGATAAGTTTAACTTTATCTTAGATTTTTCTGGGAAGAATTCAGAACAAAAAACTACACTTCTTGATCTTGAAATATACCTCCAAAGACAGTTAACCATTAAAATTCCTTTAATTTCCAACTTGACGTTATGTACTGTAGTATTTTAGCATAGACCTTCCTGGATGCAACTTCAACTCTACGAGACATTTATCTTTGAAAGAAACATTTTATTAAATCGCCAGACATTGGTGCTCTGCTGTAAACGCCATCTGAAACTGCAAATAAAAAGCCAGCAATAATTCATTTTCCATATGAGAAGTGCGGCAAATAAAAGTTAACCAAACAAAAGCTTAAAGCATACTCATTCATACTTAAACACACACACCAACCATTTCAGTACGAGTATATGCATATATATAGATATAGATTAGTGTGTGCTGTCGCCTAGTCGCAAATGTAAACTGCTGCATTATAGAACAAAAGGCGACTGCAACTATTGTCGCATTTCATGGCTGATAATACCGGATCCAAAAGCCGCCTGCAGGATTAACACATAGGCACATCAGAGCCGCATGTGCTGGTAACAAAGCCGGAAAGCGCAACCAAAACAAGCGATATGAGCAAACGCGCGGGTGCGAATTTCTAAAAGCGAGACTAATGCAAATTAATACAAACTACGTTGAGAGAGAGAGAGAGAGAGAGAGAGAGAGAGAGGGGAGAGTGAGTGCAGTGTTGAGGGCTTGTGCCGCAATGCTTTTGTTTCAAGTTGATTTATGCAACGAAAGTGCGCACACATGAGCGTGTTTAAATGAGTGTGTGAGTGTATGGGTGTGTGGCAAGCATATAAGGTCAACGCACAAAAGCTCTTGATGCAATAAAAAGTTACTCATAACACTGGCATGCTGGATTATTTAAGCAGCTATGTACATAAATGTATGACCCGGTATGTTAACGGTACTTGCATGCATGTGTGTGTGTGCGTGCTTCAATGCGCATATAATTTTAAATCGCATCTTATTTGTTGCATGAGTTTTGCAAAGCGCTTTTGTGTGCCTGAGTGTGTTGTGAGTGCATGTTTTGCTCGATTTAATCGCCTTTTGCAAAAGTTAAACAAACAAGTGCAGCTAATTCAAAGCAACGGGGCTTAGCGTAAATGAAATTGTGTGCAAATTGTGTTGGAAAATTGTATTTCTTAATGTCCATTTATGTCGCAGGAAGTGAGGTGGTTGTTGTTGTGATGTGACGCATTTGTATTTTTGTTATTTATTAAGATTTTTCTTCAAAGCTTTGAAGTAGAGATATACTATATATAGAGATTTGTGAGAGAAATAGAGATAGAGATGGAGAAAGAGATTGAAATAGAGATATAGATAGAGAGAGAGTGAGATAGAGATAGAGAAAGAGAGAGTGAGATAGAGATCGAGATCGAGATCGAGATGGAGATAGAGATAGAGATAGAGATAGAGATAGAGATAGAGATAGAGATAGAGATAGAGATAGAGATAGAGATAGAGATAGAGATAGAGATAGAGATAGAGATAGAGATAGAGATAGAGATAGAGATAGAGATAGAGATAGAGATAGAGATAGAGATAGAGATAGAGATAGAGATAGAGATAGAGATAGAGATAGAGATAGAGATAGAGATAGAGATAGAGATAGAGATAGAGACACAGTTACAGAGGAAGAGTTTCAAAATAAAGAAATGGATCGTTAAACACCTGCGAATATATGGATAAAGATAAACAACTGGTTATTTCTAGACCTTAAGATAAATATTGTGATACGGATAAAGACAACGTTTCTGAAGTATTGGAAAAAATTGTTCCTTTAATGTCTTCTATGAGGCCAAAAGCAACTCTGAATAATTGACTTTCGATTTTTTTGTTTTGGCAAATATTGAGAACTCTTTCAAATAGTGTGAAAAGCAATTTTCCAACATCGGCTCTTAATATACATATTTTATCCTTTGTAAGCACAATTAGGATAATTCCTGTTTTTTGCAGTTCGCTTAACAGCCTCTGCTACTAGAAACACACATATATGAATGTGAATCAATATATTTACTTTATCTTTAGCGCTCGTACAAGTCATAAATATCTCAAGTCAACTTAGCGCAACAGCGAAATTTTTACTCCTCATTGATTTTGTAAAATGTAGCAACACAGCAGACGCAGAATCCAAAATTTCGTACAACTACAACGAAGCGCAGCTTATACTTGTGCTATATTCTGTGTGAATAAAGCAAAGTGGAGCCAACTACCAAAAAGGCAAGTTATACAGACATATGCCCCTACCGAGTAACAATAAATAAATTGATAAATTGCGAATTTTTTGCGCCTGTAAATTTAAACTGGCGTCTTCTCGCACTACCGAGTGTGCCAAAAAGCACATTGCAAATGTATGCGTAGGGGCAATGTTTGGCGAGCAACTGCAAGTAATCACAAAGTACAAGCGGCGAGCATTCACCACTATCTGCACTGCCACTTTGCGATAGGCAATAAATTTCAATTTCAAAAGCAATTTAATGTTGATTTTTCGATTTTTCATTGCGGCTTTTATCGAAAATTAAAAACTGCAAAACACTTGTGTACCACAAACCAGGCGAGATCGATCGCCAACTCGTGAGTGTGTGTGTGCAATGGTAGCTCGTTTGCAGGCGTTAGCGCTTTTGATGGTGCCTACATTTATAAAAGGCTTCACTTTCATAGAGAACAGTGATGAATTTCATCCAATTGAAAGTAAATTTCCTTTGATGACTTGCTTTTGTAAAATATTTCCTCCAGATTGGCTTATATTTTTTGTTGGTGGGGTACTGGTTGGAAAATAGGTTTATTTCAGAAAATAAGCTCGTAATATTTTTTAATTTTGAATAAACTGAGCTCAAAATAAATAGTCTTTTTAAAAAATTTAAATTTTTTTCCAATTCCGAGAATGTTTTTCATATGGTCATATATTGATCTGGTCAAAAAATATTTTATATTTTCTGTCTGTCTTATTCTCTTTTCATGGATCCGAATGGACACTATATAGTCTCCACTTTTTATAATATAAGTATTTCAAGAAAAATAATTTACCTTAACATGGACTTTGTATACATATTCAGAGCCGATTTCACGTGATCGTTTGAGTTTTTGGTAGTAGTACCACTGTCTGAATCCTTGAAATCCAACGCAGAATCACTCTTGTCAACAGGTGCTACTTTGGACTGAGTAGGCATTGCAAAGGTATAGTCCTCTCTCGACGAACAGAAACCAGACTCTACAAGTCCATCCTCATCCCCGTCTTACTTTATGGTGCAGAAGCTTGGACGAAGTCAACATCCGGTGATTTGGCACTAGGAGTTTTCGATACAAAGGCTTTGTGGTCCCTTAAACATTGCCGTTGGAAGCAAGAGGAAGAAGGAGACCTCGCCTCCGTTGGAAGGACCAGGCGGAGAAGGACATGGCTTCACTTGATATTACCAATTGGTGCCAAACTTTCAAAACAAGAAAAAATGACGCTGTTGTGGTGGACTCGGCTATAACAACGTAAGCGGTGACTATGTCAGTCAAGAAGAAGAAGATAGTGAGAGAGATAGATATATTTTTCAGTTACTGAGAGATCCACTCCCGTTTAAACTATAAATCATGTTGCTTCCGTCTAAATGATCTGAGCTGATCACTTTATCGCTAATTTTTACTGAAATATATGTAAATAATATCATTTCCAAATAAAATTCAAATTAAATATTATAATCTAACATTTTCCTTTAACCCTTTCTTCCGTACTCTCTCCCTACATACCTATACTGGCGTCTAAGAAACCCTATTTTATTGCAGCATTTCTCATTTCTATCGCTCTTTCTTTGCCTTGACTTTTGCATTGTGTTGTGTGTCAGGCGCGTGTTGGAATTTCAACAAAAGCGCAGCTTCGCAATTTTCTTTTTTCCTCCCCCTCCATTCTCTAACCAATGTCATTTCTTGTGCCTTTTTGTCTGTGAGTTGCTCATTGTCGTTGCACAGTGCATTGTATGGGCGCCTAGCGATAAGCAATGGGTACTCACACACACACACACACACAGACACATCTTATAACTTTTTTCCATAGAAAACTTTATATTGTGCATTCAAATTGTATTTGTTATTGGGATTGCATGTATATTTGCAAGGCTTTGATATTTACTCTTATTTGTGCTTTAATACAGTTGAATATAGACTTTTCATACTTTTCACGATTTGTGACTATACATAATTCTTACAGTATACTCACAGTCTACGCCAAGACTTAATGCTTGAAGTGCCTTTCAGTAGCGCTCGCTGCGTTTCCTCAGCGACAATTACAGTCATTAACGACTCATTATGTTGCGGTAGAATGGCGGCACATTTGTAAACGCTGCCGCCGTTGAGGGAATGCGAAATGAAAGAAAATTAAAGAACGTGTGCGCTAAGTGAGAAGCTTTCACCTTGAGTGCGGTTTCCGTGGAAACGCAGTACTCGAGCGCCAAGTCTTTTGTCATATTAATTAATAGTCTATTATGGTTTTAATATGAGCAGCTGAGTTTTCCATTATAATGGCTAGGAGATTTGCAATTTCAAGCTTGCACACAGCAGCAGGCGGTAGTAGCAGAAGGTTCTTGCGGAGGGCTGGAGTGGTGAAGAGACGCAATTGTTTTATTCTGCGGTAGGGAGGAAATTATTATTTTGTGAATGTGACACCGATTTTCTCTAGATTTCGCACCAAACATTCTTAAGACCATATTTCTATATAATTTAATTGAGAAAACTCTCATATTAACCAATATATTTGGCATAAAGTCTATCGGAAGGTCAAAGATATTCATATGTGGTGTACGGGGTTGTTTTCGAATCCAATTATCCTTTCTCCAGTGTGATCTTTTAAATCGTATGCGATATTTGGAAAGTTTATTCGAATAAAACTGTTTTAAGAGTATGACAGCGTATCGATTCCTGCCATACGCCGTCATATACTAACGTCAACGCGCACTCATCAAAGTTTCACAATTTTACTCAATTTATCGCGTTTTTCAAACAATTTGCGCCGAAATTTCCTAAAATGCGACCTCTGAGCTCACAAATTTGCATTATATGACTCTCGTATTAAAAAAAAATCCCACACTCACCTCAATCGCGTGGCATTAAAACAACAAAGGTGAAGTTTTTAATACGCAGGAGGAAGCCGGAGATTTATGACACCAACAGTAAGGTTTAGCTGTGAAACGTGAAGTTCTTGCAACAATTACAAATAAAACTACTTGCTACAGGAATAACTGTACCAAATCAACGACCAGGCTTACAACATTCCATCGCATTTACACGTGACTGCACTTTGATAGTTTCACATTTTTTCAGTTCTAGATACTCTGCTTTCAGCCATAAGGCTTACTGCGGGATTTTAAACTTTACTCCTCCCCTCTCAGGTGGTTGTATTTTGTATTTTGTACTCCACAGAAGTACTGTTGATATTCTAGCACTGTGATGTATGCACTTCGTTTCCAACTTGCAACACCGTAACTACTTGCCGTTACTTTTTAAGCGCCAAATCTAACTGTACTGGCACTCTCAGGCTGCTGTTTTTCGATACCATTCCAGTAGCAACAAACAAAGTTATCACGCCAGAGTGCGATTCGAATTGAATTTTTTTGTGTTTTTCGAAAATTCTTCGCATTACGCACAGTGCGTGCGTGCGTGTGTATGAGTGAGTGCATGTGTGTGTTGAGATGTGTTACTCTGTTGCGGGCATTGTAATTAAATTTTGCGCCTGCCATATATATTTGTGTCGTCGCTATCAATTTGGTATCAGTGCTTTCGCAAAGCAAATACGAGTACAAATGCATGCGTGTCCCCTGCACGACAACACAGCGCTGCCCCTAAAAGTATGCTATCCACTCCTGTTGTACACTTATTCACCAGAGTTGGCAACTTTTTTCACACCTCTCTCACTCTTGTCCTGCTTGCATGTACGATATGGTCTACCATTGCAAAGTTTCGCTTAACTCACGTGTCGCACGCATACACACACTCGCGCCTGCCTGTTTACATTGTGTATGTCCTGTGTGGCAGAAAATCGCTTGCATTTACATATGCATTTGCACACGCACAACACTGCGTGAGCGGAGGTGTGTGGAAGGCGAGTGGGGTAGCGCTACGGCAACACTCAAGAATTTGTCGTAATTCGGCAAATTTGTTGTCGCAGCAGTTACCGTTGTTGACAATGGGTAGCGTGTTGGCGCTGGGAAAACTTTATTTGCTATCTCGTTGCCGTTGGCACTCATGCATATTACTGTTGTAATTGTTTTTTTTTTTTTTGTTTTTTTCTTTGTTGTCTCTTCCTCTTTTGTGGTTTGTTGAGATTTCAGTTGTGTTATTTACTCGCAACTGACATGTGTAGTCACCAGGTAGTGGGACAGTATTTTTCTACGAATTTCAGTGTAAATGAATTTTATTCTTTACGGAATGTGTTGGGCCATATATGCATGTAATCTGTTTGTGGCAGATTTTTCTTAATAATTTTTAAATATTTTTATTTAGTTTTACATAGCTTTGTAAACCCAATCTGTACACTACTTTCGCTGTTAATTTTTAATGAATTTCCATGAAAATATTAAATTTTAAAATTCATTTGCCTTCTATTTGACTGTCTTTATATGGTTCAGTTTGAAATATCTCTCCGTTAAATTATTTAAATTGATCCAAAAGTTTTCAGTGTCCTATATATCCGATATCAATATTACCCCCATAATATAAGGACGATACTGACACCTTTAATTCAAACAAATGGCTAGGTGGTGCAAGTGCACTTGAACTTAACTCTTCCTTAATTTTACTATTTGAGCGAGTATAAATAATATACTGCATATTCAGACTACTCCCTTGATTATGATTACATAATTGTAATGCTTATTGGGCCAACTTTACTGAATGACTTTCAAGTTAATCTACATTACATTGATATGCATCTCGCACTCAGTTATACTTCAGTATTCAAATATATAGAAAAACAAGTAAGGGAGTGCTAAGTTCGCGTGTCACCGAACATTTTATACTAACTCAATTTATTTACTTAAATTTATTAATATTATATAATATACAATTTGACTCACATATTCGTCATATATATGGTATAAAGTGCATTGAAAATTTGAAAACCCTATTATTAAGTATATGGGAAATAGAAGTTGAGACCCGATTTCACTCATTGTTGGCACGGAGACATATTATTAGAAGAAACATATTCCCTCAAAATTTCTTCAAAATATCTGAGAGACTTAACTATAATTTCGGTAACAAAAATTGTTAGAAGCACTGAGATCCTCATATTCGATATATAGGGGCCTTGAAAACCTATGGTCCGATTTCGGCGATTTTTAGAAAGCGACTGCCACACTATATATGCGGTATTTATGCAAAATTCTGTTCGGATATCTTCACCAGTGCTTACTTCACATATTGTAAAGTAAACGATTCAGACCGACTTCAGAGTTCCGGTATGTGGGAAGTAGGCGTGGTTGTGAAGCGATTTGGCCTATTTTCACAATATATCATTGGGAAGCTAGGTAGATATTATGAACCGAATTTCATTGAAATTGGTCGAGTAGTTTCGGAGATATGGTTCTGACCCATAAGTGGGCGGAACCACGCCCATTTAAAATTTTGTATACCATTTTGAGTGCAGTACTTCTGTACCATCTTTATAATGGAATTAAGGCTTCTGATGGTTTTCCTTACTGGATTAAAGCACTTTTAATAGTTTTCAACATAACCTTTGTATGGGAGGTGGGCGTGGTTATAATCCGATTTCCTCCATTTTTGGACTGTATAAGATAGGACCTAAAAGAAACGACTCTAGAAAGTTTCCTTGATATAGCTTAAGTAGTTTGAGAGATATGACTTAGAACGGGGCGGGAACTCTTTTAGTTTTTGGACTTACCACCAACCGTTATGGGAACAAAGCTATAATACTCTCGTAGCAGCTTTGTTGCGAGAGTATAAAAATTAAAGTTGTCTTCTTCTCCAAAATTATTAATAAATTATATGCTAATTTGCTCGAAACCAACTGACTGAACTCAGTCATCATATTATTATACTAAACATTCTTCATTGCTATATTAATGAATCACCAGCAATGGCTCAATTTAGGGCTGTCATGAATGTTTTACATGTATAAAGTAAATAATAGTTTTGTATACCCTAAATATATAGGTTAACTATGCTAATAAGCCCCAGTATTTTGAAAGAAAATAAGCTAATGTCGAAAGGGAAATTGAATTTCGGCTTGATTAAGTACTGTCAGCGCTGTCAATTCGGGTAATTACTAACTCGACTGATGAGCTGTGTTCAACAGGAATGTCGTTTTGTGAATTGTGATAGAAAAACAGTGATAAATATGCATGCATTTCAGATAAATACAGATACAGGGTGTGTCACTATATCAACTGTAGACTTTAGGGTAATTTTTTGAACTAAAACTTTTATTTTTGCCGTCATATATTTTCAGTTAATACAAAAATTTTAGTCATGCATATTATCGAACAGCCTGTATATCTACAAAATGCACATGTGCGTTCAAATTTTATGTGCGTGTGAGCCATAATATACTACATGCAATGTAATTATATTCCTATTAGTCTTATTTATGCGTCGCTGTGTGTGTGCGTGGCATGTCGGCTGAGCGGATGTTCATTAGGCAGTCATATTTATTAGTAAAACAGTAATTTTTGTTTTTGTTGTTTTTGGTTTAAGTTAATTTATGTAGCATTCAGACAGGATTTTGTCATATTTTGTGGCGTGACTAAATGACGTATTTTTGGTTATGGGCGGGACACACTTTAATGAATTTATAGGTAAGGTGTTGACAGTATTTATTAAAATAAATAAGAGAATAATTTTGGGTTTGATGCAGTGATTAGGTCGCAATATACTTTAGTTTAGGTTAGTGCAGCCAAAAATGGATTTTTTCCAAAGAGGTTATAATAAACACTAAAAATAACAACAACTATAAAACCAAAACAACAAAATATGCAGCACAACTTTTATAAATAAATTATTACCCAGAAAAACAAATTATATTTTCATTTTGAGAAACTCTTAAATTCAACAGACCACTAAAATCCCCATACACCAAAAAAGTTAAAAATAATTACTCATACGCCCTGGTCTACCGAAATATTTTAATAATCTGACTTTGCCAAGACACGCGAAACCTTAATGCATATGTTTTACGCAAATGAATTTGAAAAAGGATATGCATGAAAAATGCCTTTTTATGGAGCGAACAACCCACGCAGGCAGATCTAAACACATACGCTCTCACAAAGACACGTGTGAAATGTGTACGCACAGCCGCAAAGGCCGCAATGGCGGAGGCGACGTCAAAAGTTGTTAGAAAATTAGCATAAACATAATGTTGCATACGGTTAAATACACGAAAAGCACATAAATTAACACACACACACTCACATACTAAGAGTGAAAAAAGCAGAACATAAAGCCGGGTTTACATGCATATTAGCATGACATAGCAGCGTGTGTGTCTCCTCTCTCTTATATACAGAATTCAAGTATGTATGTGTCAGTGTTGTGTGCAGAGAGTGAGCTGTGAGGTGCTAAAAATTAAAATGTTTATGCTAAAAACAAAGTGGGCGCTTTCGTGCAGACAGTCAACTTGCTGCTCCTTGTGCTTTTGCCCTTCGTGTGTCACTGCTGATTGTGCAGTTTGCGAAAAAATGCCATGACATCTGTGTATATATGTGTGCATAATTTTCGGCTGACATTAAAATCACATTAACACACCGCCGTAAGCGCCGGAACTGGTAATAAGAAATGTTTAATTTTCCATGTAAAAATATGGCATGAGGGGTAGGTATGTGCATAAGTATTTAAGCAGGAGAGAATATATATACAGAATTTTATTTTTGAAAGAGCATACTCATATAAAATACTACTTCTTAGGATCATACTCTAATTGTAGTTGTTGACGTTTATTTAAGCAACCATTATTCCTTAGGCTTCTAATGGTAGAAAGGCTTAAATTATATTGTGTGGGATAACAAATCTTTTAAATTATTTTTATTAATATTGTTTTCCTATTTTAGAAGTCAAATTCAATAAGCATGGGGAAATTATTTAATCAAATAGGTGGGTTAGCTATAAGTTACGTATACGCACTGGAGTCCCATCCTTGAAATACTAAAACGAGAAATATGTAGTTACGCCTCTCATCTTTGTGTTGAGGAAAGATGAATAAAACCAATAAAGGATTGATTGCTAGGCATTTTGCTTAATTTTTATAAATATTAAAAATAAGTCCTTGCATATCTTTCAATATACACTGCTGCCAAATTTTTGAATTTATTTGCATTAAATAAAAAACGATGCATAAACTGATCAATATTACAAAATGACTACTGCAACATCTTTTTTAATTTTTCTTAAATTTTCAATTTCAAAACAGGTGGCTACGCTGCTCAAAAAATATTGAAACATATTTTTTTAAAACTGTTTGTTGCCCATAATCTATTAAAATTCTTAAATTATTTTTTTAAATAATTTTTTTTACACAGGTGGCAACACTTCCAAAACAATTTTAAAATTTTACTACACCAAGTGTTTCAAAACTCGGCTGGCAGGTATTACTTTATTTAAGATTTTTTTACTTAAACGATTGCAACAGGTGTCAGCGCTTTAACATGCATATTTCACGTTTATTTAGACTAGCACCACATACCAAGGAGTGTAACGCAACACAATTTCGTTGCGGTCGGTCAATTTTCAGTACCGCAACCAATAGCAATAGTACTCACTCCAGCAAGCAATTATGCTCTACAGCAAACTATAAATGGAAATTATGTGGGCAAGTCAACTGCGATTGACGGCCATTCCAGCAAATCCCACGCAGAGCCGGCAGCTGGCAGCGATGGATTAGGGAAAGTCGCACAAAATTAATTGCTAAATTTATGCTAAAAGCAAAATGTATAGTTTGGACCACCCACAGCGCCGCAACAATAAACATGCCAATTAAATTGTAATGTGCGTGCGCGCGAGACTGAAGTAAATCAGCGGAACCGCACGACGGTGCGTCCATTACGCACAACTGTTGTTCGTTAATAACAGTTAGCAAGCATAAAGCTTAGAAATGCTTTGTTGTTGTTGCGTTTGCCTCTTTATTCACTTGTCATATTCATCTAACTTAAGCATTTTGGTTCAAACTCCATAGACATTTATTTCCGCGCCCATTCATTATATTTATTCACCGAATGTTTTTTTTTTCGCCTTTCTCTTGCAGGTCTTACATCGTACGTTACGCAGGATAACATTAATAATGAACTACACCGAAATATAAATCAAAATTTAATTATGTCGCCCGCGTCGGCCGGCATTTCCGGCGGCCCCATTGTGACGAGCAATTATAATGGGCCCGCTTTGGCACAGCCACCCGCGCTGTCCGCCACCGGTCATGGCAGTTTCCACGGCAGCTATAGCGCCGCCTTTACTGCCTCATCAGATATGCCTTATCCGCCCTCTTCAATTTCGGCGTCCTCCTCATACCAGCAACAACACCAGCAACAGCAGTTGAGTCTACAACAGCCGTACCATCAAACAAGTGGGAGTAGCATAACAAGTTTTGATTCGGCAAATGTAATTGATGAGCGACACCAACAACGACACAACCATCAACATCAACAGCAACAACAACAACAGCAGCAGCTGCAACACCTAGCACGCCCACTGCACAAAGTGGTTGGCGTGGGTCTCAGCGGTGGTGGCGGCAACGGCGCTGGTGGTGGACTGGAGCACAACAGCCTTGGCGAGGCGGCACTGGGCGGCTCAGCCGAGAGTGTCAACGCCGGCCTGGAGGAGATCTATGCGGCGCCCATGTACTTCGGCACGGAGAACTCTACCATTGTGACGACGCAAATTGGCGCCTCCGCACACATACCCTGCACCGTGCATCACATTGGCGATGGTGTGGTGAGTATTTTGTACAATTTTCCACCATCTAATTGTTTGTTGAAAACTCGCTTAGCGGTATTTGTGTGTGTGGGGCGGGTGGGTGTTGCTGTTGTGCCAGCAATTAAGCCATCATTCAAGTCAGCGCAGGAAACTTATTGCTGTAGAGTGCTGATGTGGTGTGGTTGAGTGGTTGTGGTGAGGTGGCTGAGAGCAACAAAAATAGCGCTTCTTTATGTTAAATGTTGTTTATTGTGATTTGCATAAAGAGTGGCACATGGAATTAAGTCATAAAATTGTTTATGGCACTTGAAGTCGAGCTGCTGCTGAAGTGGTATTATAGTGAGCTAGGTGGCAAGTAATCAGCAGATAGGTGCGCGTCATTGCCGGCAGAAATTGTCATCTCAATTTACATGTTTAATGCATGCTTAAGTTAATGTAGTAAATAATTAATTGAAATTAGTTTATGTGTGTCACTTTACAAGCGTTTGATGGTAGTACGTTAGGGTAGTTTCTCATCCTTTCATATAGTTAGGCACCCGATTATGCTAAAATAAGCATTCTTTTGACAGATATGTTTTGAGTAAATTGGATTAAATGACTTAGACTTCCGCTGTATGCATTAACTATAATAGAAAAAGCGATGCAGAGTTTTGTAAACCATATGCAAAGTGTTCAGAGTTCATGCATAAGTCTGTAAGAACTAATTTTAAGGGGTTATATACAGTTAGACCGCCGAAAAAAGTGAATTTTCCAGAATTTTTTCTGAGAAAACTTTTTAATTTATTGATCCAAAAATGTATACACATATTATGGTATCTTTTAACTGTATTGTAAGACTTAGTACTAGTAAAAATATTTATTTGAAAAAGAGGTACAGCTGATCTCCAGGAGCTCCTCTCAAAAAAGACGTTTTGCGGTGACCACTATATCTCGGAACTGGATCATCCGAAATTAAAAAACCAAACAGATTTCGTTAAAATAATGTTAAATCTAGTAATTAATCGAAGGAATAAGCAAAATAAAATGGCGGCTTCTCAAAAAAAAAAAATCGGTTTTTCACCGAAATTTCGGCCTTAAATTGTTTATAAAAAAAAAAATATTTATCGGAGAGAAAAAATCTACGATTAATTACTAAAAGATATATTTAAGAAGGTCGTGTTAAAATTTGAGACTAATCGGTCTAGCCGTTTTCGAGTAATGTTGGTCACCGACTTTGAAAACACCATTTTGAGAAAAACGCGTTTGAAGTTTGGACCTTGTACTTCCAAGCACTCATTACATTAAGAAAATGAAATAAAAAAAATCGATTTTTTGAAAATTCTAACTGTATATAACCCCTTAATCAACTATATAGCCAGTTTAGTGAAATTTTTAATACATTTTTATGAAAATAATGGCTAAAATTAAGAACACCGTAGTTTAATTAACTCAAATATGCAGAAAACGCTTACTACCACACATTGAAGCAAAAAAAAAAATATGTGTCAACTTCACGTGCCTTAAGTATAATAAATAAACCTATATGTAAGTATACATATAAATGTGTACCGTTATTGATTAATTAAATAACTGCTGTTGTCATTCGGCGCACCGTTACATAAAAAACAACAACAACCATGACAGTTACCTACGCTATTTCGTTCATGTTACCACACACACACACCATGGCGTATGAGTAACATTCATGCAACCAAAACCTTAACAAACGCTTGACATGAAAACAATTGCGCACAGAAATAAGAACACAAAACCGTGTAATGCGATGCACAAACAACAAATAGCTTAAACGACACGCACTGTATGAGCGTTATTGTCAACTTGTCCTACTTATTGCGCATTTGCTACACCGTACCGAATTCAACAAATTTTCTTATTGATATGCCATTACCATTTCAATTTTGCTGCTCGTACATATTATACACATGTTAAATGCAACGCACAAGTGTTTGTTGTGTAAGTACAAGTAGTGGCGCCGCATACAACACGTACAATTAGGTATACTCACAGCAAATAATTGTGTGGGTTAATTTGAAGCAATTGGCACAAACACACGACGACCTTGCTGTGCGTGTATGAGGTAGCCTAGCAGGTGGTGAGACAATATTCTAGCAATTTGTACTATAGTTGGTGGCTGGTGGGTGAAAGTAGTAATAATTTCCATGGTATTTATGTAAGACAGTAGTTTGTTAGCAGTCTTAACTCGTGGTAAAGGCATTTTAAGTAAATTTCCCAGTAATAATTTGTGCCACAATTTTAATTCTAATGATGTTAACACACTCCATATACATATTATAGTATTAAATAACTTCCAACTCCTCAAAAATATTCACTCTAAATTATTTGCCACCTCCTTCAAGCACCCACCCACCAAAACGCCCACATTTAAACCCACAAAATTTACTGCTGGGCTTAGTTTTCAAATAATAAGCTTATTTATGTAGTAGCGTGCATTGTTTATGTGCACGCTGAAATAATTCTAATTAATGATTCTTGAATTGTCTGCACCGGAAGGCACTCGACACGTGCATTTCGCAAGTTTGTGTGTGTATGCGCTTTCAGCTTTGTTCCTGCACATTCATTGACACGCACCACAACTTTGCATGTTGTTGGCGGTGTACAAATTAATTGTATTTGTTCGTTTTGTGTCTGTCTATCGCACGCTTAGACTTTTTTTCACGACTCTCTGCTGATTTTCACTATTAGTGACGCTCTACTTATTCATTACACATGAGCTGCAGTGTCGTTCAACAAATGAAATATGCGATTTAATTTAATTTGCGCTTCGGAAGAAAAACTGTAACGCAACGAAATGAAAATGAAAATGAAAATGAAAATGAAGGGAATTTGTTTACTTTAATTTTTTCTGATTTTTTTCCTCTAACTAATGCCGCTTATGGCTATTAAATTATATGGAAGAAGCTTTCAGAACTTTAATAAAGAAATAAGAGGGTGAGGGGAAGGGGAAATTTTCTGAAAATTTAATAATTTTAAGAATTATTAATATTTAATATTATTAACAATTAAATTTGAACAAAAATTTCATATTTTTTATTTATATTGGAGCAGCTGCAAAGTTGAAGAGTTGCCATTGGTTTAATTTATTCTGCACTGAAAGTCTTCTAATACCACTATTGCGCCAAAATCTTCCACCCAAGCACATTTTTAATGATTTAATACATATTAATCCAACCATATGCACTATAATGCACAATATGTCACTCATACGCCGTGTATAACAGCAACATCTTCATATCTCTGCCACATTTCTCACACTGCTAGGCAACATAATATAGCTTACGTAAACATATCTAAATATACATATGTGAACGTTACGACAAATTAAACCTAGACATTTTCGTTTTTCTTGAGCACAAGTACAAGCACAATTTCACAGAAGAGGGTTTCGTCGTCGTCAACATAAAGGTTCTTACAACGCTACTAATCCGTATAAGCTGCTGCTATAAGTAGTTAGCATGAAAAAGTGTAAATGCTTACTCAGTACAGTTTGGGTTTATAAATCTTCCATTTTAAGAATATACCTTATATATAGGTATATGTGTAATTAATGTCTTAGGTCACGGCTGAAGGTGTCAGAAACTGGTAAGAGAGGTGAAAATGGACACGTATGAAGCAGCAGTTTGCACTGCAAGTGTTTATTAGTAATAAGAAAATTATTCGGTTGAAGAAGAATAGCAATAACGGCATAGAACAAGTGAGGTTGGAAGGAAGAACAGAGTAGTTCTTGAAATAAATATTTGATTATTTTAAGATTTTATTTTATTTTAGTTAATGTTTATCTATCTTTCAAAACATAAATCTGTAATCTAAATGATTACCAAACCTCTTACGACTCATACGCAAAGTGAAGCGAAGACTTAATGTCAATCCACTTACGAAACTAAAAATACCGTAAGATAAGGCTATTTGCAATACACTACATTAAGATTTGACCCTCCAGAAAAAATACAAAATAATAAAAAATACAAAAAATAAAAATCTTCGCAATCTCAGTGGCTTAAAATTAAAACTGTAAGCCGAGAAGAAATAAGTAGATGTGTATAAAGATTATAGCTCAAAACAAAAAAAAAGAAAAGCATAGCAACTAACGACCTTGGAGCATAGTACAAATAAAAGCCGCCTAAGGCAGCCTTCAAAGCAGCTAAACGTGGCTGTCCACTTGAAAGTCGCTCAAGCATACATTTGACGACGCTACTAGTTCAGGTGAATCTACTTAAGTATATATTTATATAGTTGTGTATGTCTAACTTTACTTGGCGTTAAATAAAAATGTGAAGGTCATTGCGTAGCAGCTCAACGCTTAACGAGCACCAACTAATCTGCGCTTAAACACACACACGTACAGTTATCTACCAGTATATTTCTTTGTACGTGTTGCCTGCCTCGCTGTGTGTACAAATGCACTCAAAGCAATATTGCTTGAGATAAAATTTACGCCTTTTAAGCATGAAACGTATATGACACGACAGCTTCTACTGAGCACACACAACTACCTAGACGAGTATAAAAATATATATTTAAATGTAGAGCAGCAGCTGTTTGCGTCAAATTAGTACCGAAAGTTGTTGGCAAATACAAATTAAGCTTGATGTCATGCCACTAGTTGCTGAAGGTGGACACTTGAGTTTACTTCGTCGCATGGTGGATCTTATTTATTCATAGTAGTATCAAGACCGTTTTAATCATACTTCTGTGATAGAGCATGTATACCAGGGGCTTTTAGATAGACATTGAAGATAAATTATTTTAAAATATGAAGAGGAAGAGTTTAAGATCATGATATATCCAGAGAAAGACAGAGAGATAAAGAGAGACAGTCATTCGCACAATAAATTTCTCCCGTTTTTCTAATCGATATCATATACAAAGTCTCTTCATCTTTCCCAACACGATTTAGGTATTAAAAACAATAAGGGGTTGCCACAAATTAAGAAAGTATCACACAAATATTGTTGCACTTGTTAAAAGTATTTCTTTTCTCTAAAGTAGCCATGAGCATCAATCAAAAAAAGGTTTACTCTTCATTTACTCATAATTTCGGTTTTTAGGACACTCACTAAAGAACTATTATTGAGCACTTTCTTACCTGACCACTTTAGGCGATTATCTTTTAAGCCCCACACCTTTCAGCTCAACACTCTATACTCTATACGCCCAACAACAATGTCCGCCAACAACGTCATTCACTCAGTATTCATGCACGAATTTATTCAAAGCACAACCGGCAGCGTGCCGTCCAAACACCTTCGTTGTCATCAATCACACTGGCAAAGGTGTGATATCCTCATTATTAACACGAGTTCACGCTTACGCATGTGGCGCAGCAAACTTTGCTGCTTTGAATAATTAATATATCCGTAAACGGTCGCATTATTATTCACGATAGTCCAAGCCACAAATAAAGCCACAGCAGCATAAGTGACCACCACAGTGACATATGTGCGCAGGCAGGCTTTTTCCAATTGATTTAAGCCACATACTGATGACAACTTATGCCGCGTGAGCACAGCGGACGACATACACAGTTGCGAGGGATGCTCATAAATCGTTGTCATCAACTATTGTATTACGTGTGTAAATAGCATGGAATGCATAGATTCTTGGAATTTGTATGTTATCGCTAAAGTAATATGTGTAGGCAGGAATGTATATACCAAGTAATAGGCTGATTTATGTTAGAATTGATTGCTGGCTTTATTGACTGTCATTTATGTTTGATTAGTAAATACAATTCAGTGTGACGGACTTGGCGGCATTTTAGAAGATAAATGAGTATTAACATATGAACATATAGTGTCTATACTTATTTTTGGATAAGACAAAATACACTCAAAGAAGGTTTTGAAAACTCTAAACTTTTTATTCATTAGAAAATTGATCAGTAATTTGACTACTCAAAAATTAATGTCAAAATATTCCTATCGGACCCAGAAAATGATCTTGTATATAAACTTACTTTTGTATAAGAAAAAATTCACTCAAATAAGGCTTTGAAAACTCTAAGCTTTTCATATGCAAGTATTTTCATTAATTAGAAAATTGGTCAGCAATTTGACTACTCAAAATTTACTGTCAAAATATTCCGGTCGGACCCAGATTATGATCCTGTATATATACTTTACTTTTGTAGAAGAAAAAATTTATTCAAATAAGTTTCCGAAAATTTCTAAACCTTTCATTAACAACTTTTAAAAATAATGTATTAGAAAATTGGTCAGTAATTTGAATACTGAAAATTTACTGTCAAAATATTCCGGTCGAAACCAGAAAGTGTTCCCGTAGAGTTTGGATGTTATCGAAAGGATTGTCACGTATCTTACACCTAAATTTTCATTAAAACTCAAATGAAAATGAATGAAAAAAGCTCTTAGGTTTGACTGTGACTGCCAGTAAATTTGACATAGTGTAAACCGCACATTAGGGAACATTTTACATTATTATGTTTCTACTTTATTTTGTTGTCTTGGACAATTTGACGCCCAACTAATGACACTTACAGCATAAAATCAGCGCTGTTCATGAACATCACTTTCAAAAAAAAAAAGAGAGAATGTACATTAATATAAATTACTGATTGCTGCGGTTTGCAGTAGCCACACCACAGTGATTTATTGTGCTTAATAAATTTTGTTTCATTTCTTGCTTTAACTACATATAAATTAAGTTTACACACATTCACCAAACAATTTGATTAATTTTTATTATTTTTTAATTACGCACAGAAGCGATTGCATAATCACATTAATAATTCACGGCGCATTTTCAATAGAACTGACATAATTTCACCCCCTTTTCTGCTGAATTTAAATAATTGTTTGTGGCATGTTTTTACTTTTTTTTTTTTGAATTTGATTATTTTTAATATTCGATAATGAGTATCAAGTTTTGCGCTGGTCAAGAGTATTAAAAAAACAGCAAAGTGATTTTTTTAATGACTTGCGCTATGTGAATAAACACGCAGTAATTTTTTGTATAGTCCAAGGGGCGGTTATATAATAGATGTTTTACTAATGAAATGCATAATTAACACCTTACATATGGCGTGAAAGTGCGTGCAAAGCATCTGAGAAATGCATTTTGTTTTTAATGTTTGCTTATTTTTTTTTCAAGTTATCCTTGGATTAAAATCTTTTATGTTACATATGAATTTTGAATTAAAAGAATTGTTTGTTGAAAGAGTTCAAAATTTTGTTATTGTAGAACTCTAGTTCTACACTCCCATTTATTAAAGCTAATAATCTAATATCCATCAAAGCACCGTAAATAACTTTTAGCTGCAACACACAACCAATTTTTCTACAACTTCTTTTAAGAGAACACCAATTTATTTGCAATTACTGCTCACAATTATGAAAAATCCTTTTTCGCGTAAAAATTTAAAAGCATCTTTTATGTTTACCACAACGTCAAGGGATTCGCACGCTTCTTCTTGTTAATGTCGAAATATAATTACAGCGTAATTTTCACAACAACAGCTTACGTCGCCTTCACTTAGTGTAAACCTTTTAGGCCATAAAGCTTTTTAATGAATACAAATCATTAACACATCGTTTGCGGTGGCAAGTTAATTTCGCCATCCGGACATTAAGAGTTATTTTTGAGCATAATTGTTGTTGTTCTTATTGTGTCTGACGCATGGCGTAAAGCTGAAGACTGAATTTTTCGGTAAAAGAAAGGCAAAAATAAAGAAAAAGAAAAAGTAATAAAAAGAAGAAAATCAAGGAATTACTTAGCGGCGCGTACTAAAAGCTTTAAATACAAAGAGAGGTAAGTGATACCCTGCTTTCACTCTCACTCTCACTCTCAGTGAGCAAGCTCGGGTGCGGGCGTATGCTTCGCTGACATTTGCTTCACACTATGCATTCCTTTGGCGCTGTGTTACACTTGCTGCCTGCAATTGTTTCCATGGACAACTGTTTGGCGCCTGCAAGTATGCTACACGCTGGCGTTTAATTTAATTTTTCCTCTTCTTTCAGCAGTCACAGCGTTATGATTTCCTTCTTGCGAAAGTTTTACAGCTGCTGCAGTTCTTAACTTATTATTTCTTTTTAATTTGTACTCACTCCTACTGAGGTGCTCTTCGTCTACCGATTGAGAAGCATTAATTTTACCAGCAACTCATAATACTTTGAGCTGTTGTTTTAGCACAATTTAATTGTTGTTATGTTAATAATTATTTTTTATGAACTGCGCTTTTTCATTATAAGGAACATGAGATTTACGGAACTTCTTAATAATTGCAAAGTAATAATGTGTTTTGAATTAAAAGGTATCCGTCTGTATCATAACACATTTTAAAATTAATACAACAAATGAAATGCATTATTTATTTCCCTTGAAAGCTGCAAAGTCTGCTGTTATTAGCATGATTCAAGTGTCTGTTATAAATAGTAATTTAAGCTTGTCGTATGACATGTGCAACTATTTCGTCTCAAAATAATCGCCGTTCTATTTTTAAAAGATTTGTGGCAATTAACAAAAAAATTATTATACTTTGCACATACATACATATAACAAGTAAGGCTAAGTTCGGGTGTAACCGAACATTTTATACTCTCGCAATTTATTTATTTAACTTTATTAATATTATATAATACACAATTTGCCCCACATATTCGTCATATATATTGTATAAAGTCCTTTGTTCGATATATGGGGCCTTGAAAACTTATGGTCCGATTTCGGCGATTTTTAGAATGGGGCTGCCACACTATAAACGTAGTATTTGTGCAAAGTTCTGCATCGATATCTTCACTAGTGCTTACTTTATATATTGTAAAGTAAACGATTCAGATTGTCTTCAAAGTTCTAGTATATAGGAAGTAGGCGTGTTTGTGGAGCGACTTGGCCTATTTTCACAACATTGTCATTGGGATGTAAGGAAACTATTACAAACGAAGTTTCAATGAAATCGGTCGAGTAGTTCCTGAGATATGGTTTTTGACCCATAAGTGGGCGATGCCATGCCATTTTCCATTTTGTAAAAAAATCTGAGTGCTGCTTCCATCTGCCATTTCTTATGTGAAATTTAGTGTAACCTAACCTTTGTATGGGAGGTGTGTGTGGTTATTATCCGATTTCGAATATTTTCATGGTGTATGTTGGGGTACGTAGGAGAACCGACTGCAGAATGTTTGGTTTATATAGCTTAATTTGTTTGCGAGATAACTTGCAAATAACCGATTTAGGGGCGGGGCCATGCCCACTCCCCAAAAAGATTACATACAAATATGCCCCTTCATAGTGCGATCCGTCATACCAAATTTTATTTCCATAGCTTTATTTATGGCTTAGTTATGGCACTTTATATGTTTTCGGTTTTCGCCATTTTGTGGGCGTGGCAGTGGTCCGATTACGACCATTTTCGAACTTAACCTTCTTATGATGCCAAGAAATACGTCTTCCAAGTTTCATTAAGATATCTCAGTTTTTACTCAAGTTAAAGCTTGCACGGACAGACGGACGGACAGACAGACATCCGGATTTGAACTTTTCTCGTCACCCTGATCATTTTGATATATATAACCCTATATCTAACTCGTTTAGTTTTAGGACTTACAACCAACCGTTATGTGGACAAAACTATAATACTCTCGTAGCAACTTTGTTGCGAGAGTATAAAATGGGGCCAAAGCTCGGAACGAAGACACAATCATCACAACCACTGATGGTCAAAGTGTGAAGCCAGTGAAGCTATAAGGGACTTTCATGATAGTACCGATAGTGGATTCGAACTCGAATTTCAGAAGTTGTGGGTACAACAAAGAGTGCAAAGTGAATAATTAGGTTTCAGCTTACGCAGGACAGTTCATCAGCTTTATAGTAGAACACTCGAAGGGAATTAACCTATTAAATGTTACATATAATTTTGGAATGTTTATTCTACGAATGGCAGGCTTTCAGTAAATTGACGAAAGTAGGGGATTTTTAGGGTGTTAGAAACGAAAAATCTAAAAATTTTTTCAATATGGATTTGTTGGACCTTTCATAAGCCTACAATAATAACAAGCTTATTAACTATTTCCAGCTAAAAACCAATGCACCAGCAAGCAATAAACCATTTATTACTTGCAACTACATTCAAAACTAATACCTATGCAGCACTATATTTATTACCAAATATCCTTTGACTTTAGATTGTGAGTATCAAAGTTCACTATGTCCTTGGGTCAACTATCAGACCATTTATAATGCATTTGGTAGCAGCAAATACTCACAGCTTAACTAACAAATAATATAAGAGTACACAAAATATTCGATATTTTATATTTTGTTTGAAAATAAGTGCTCTGCACACATATGCAAGCATTTAAAAGTTCAATTTTCAACTCAATTCAACCAGCAAATGCAATGGCAGCAATGCAAGGTAAACATTTAATATTGATTGCATGCGAGACACGAATATAACTAAGCCCAGCAAAAAGCAGATATTTATGAGTAATGCTTACAGGAAAAAAGATCATCGCACACACACACACACACACACATGCATTGCCCTAAGAATTTATTTCACTTTCATTTTCAAGTGAAATTGCCAAAAATATATACAGTTACAACGAAAAAGCAAGTGAGGCAAGCAATCTGCCTCTATTTATGTAGGAGGTAATATGCGCTATGTGTGCGTTTGTGTTTATTTTGAGCTAACGACCAGCAGGTAACTAAAATATAACTTGAGCTTTGCACTCACCTCCCTGCGCTTCTTCACTTGTGCAGCGTATGCGAATATGCTTGCAAAAAATGTGTGTTTCTTAGCATTGAAAATTGATTTGTTTACCGGAAAATCTCATATAATTGCAATGTGCTGTGAGTAGCGCACTCTCAAGTGGAAAATATGAATTACGTAGCTGAACAGCTAGCAAAGATTTGCACTGTATTAGTTTTGTATTATTTTAATTGTACCTTTGCACACAACAAAATTTACTAGAATTGCAAGCTTATTTTATTTATAGAAATATTACAGAATTGCAAGTTTCTTTTGCGAATTTATAAAATAAATGTAGAATTTCTTGCAAATTCAATCATGAAAGTGCAGTACTATTTACTATTTATATAGAAATTATTTATTTAAAAACAATAAGAAAGCTCTGACCATTAAATAGCTTTAAAAGAACTAAAATAAAGACATTTGGAAAATATTTTATACATTGATTTGACGAGAAATTGGCATGGTGAAGATAGAAAACTTTACTTTGTGACGGTTCAAGCCATAATAGAACAAATATAAGAATGAAAATGGTTTCCATTTTTTATTGGAATGATTAAGGGGCTATACCAGTGTAACCTATGAAAAACTAGGCGATTTTCGTGAATCTTTTTAAAAGGAAGTACTCGATTGATTGTTCCGAAATTTTTTGGAAATAATAAGGTATATTTTCAGCTACATTTCAACATTTTTTTTACAAAAATACTGAAAAATAACAGAGTTATATGCTATCTTCAGAGGTGCCAAAAAAAAAAATTCCGACCACTGACCGACCCAAAAAAACCGGTTCTTCACAGAAAACCGACTACCCACTCGTCGAAGTTTTGCCCCAAAACGCCCCAAAGCCCCACTCATCTACCGCCCACACTGCCACAAGTGTGTCCCAAAAAAACCGGTTCCGAAAAGTAACCGGTTACTGCAGTACTAGGCATATGCCGCAAAAAACCGAAAAAATTCGGCAGCAAATGGGTAGGGGTATAGAATAGCGAACTCAAGAAACATACCACGCAGTGTTGTATCAGTCATATGCGTTTGAATATGTATGCTTTATTTAGATTTTTTTTTTCTCAAGTCAAATATCATTTAGTGATCCACTCTTTACAGGAATTTCTTTGTCTAAAATCTTAACCGAAAATTAAAAGGAAATGTTTATGTCAAATTAATGAAATAATCAAATATTTTCTTGTAACATAGCATAGATAGCGAGATATGGCGAATCGAAGGCGCTACTTTTACAATGAGTTTTCATCAACTTTCTCTCAAAGATATGAATAGAATGTCATGGCAGAAATCTTTTGCATGCATAACCCACCACTTTTTGTATGAGTGGTGAATTGGAATGATGATGTGTTTTTTTTTTTTTCAACATTGTCTAGACATTCCTTTGTCATTTTTAAGTCTCGAAAAATATGTGTAATTGCAAAAACGTAAAGAAATGTGAAACATAATGGTACAATAATGTGTTGAGCGATTAAATTTCTTCAAATAAGCCACTTATCATCTCACACATGTTCAAATGCATATAAATACTTGGCCTCGTATACTTTTTATGTGCGCATGAAAAACACATAAGGCACTCAACCCACGTGGCTCACTGTGAACCAAGTAAATGCCAAAAATGACAGTAAACCAACTGTGAATGCAAGTATTTCAAATTTTATAGCGAGAGTAATGCAACAAATCAGTGCGGTTAAAAGAGTTAAAATGGCGGCACTAAACCGTATATAGTAAATAAACAGGAACAAATTTAAATGCACATTAAATGGCAGCAAGGAGAATGAGGCGCAACAGTCAACATGAAGAACGTTCCTTTTAAAGGAGACGAAAAGCGGCATGCATGCTCAGTAGGAGATACATATGTATATATGTACATATGCGGATAAAGCAAACTGTGTAGTTTATGAAGAAAACCTAAGCACAGCTGCAGGGCGACGTCAAAGAGGAACCCCATATACATATGCATAACACAGCAGATCACAGCACAGCAGCAATGACATACTGACATAAAAACAAAAGCTTGGCGCGTTTACGAATCATTCGCCTTTCATATGCGCCTCCTGCTCTCCTCTTCCACTGAGCACACCAAAACGTTTTTACGTGCCCCTCGTTCCCTATACTCGTATGTTGCGTTCGTATCTCTTCGTATGTGTCTGTGTGCGTTGCCAGATAAATTAACATAAAATCGCTATAAATTCGTTTTGGTTTTGTTTTTTTTTTTGCGCTGCAAGTGATTTGTTACCCCCGCTGTTTTTTCGCTTCGCTTCGCATTTTCACTTTCACTATATCATGGTCGTTTGCTCTCACTCTCTCTAACCATATCTCATTCATACGCCCTTTCTCTCTCCTCGTTTGTCACACATTTGCCGCTTGTGCTTTTCCTGTGTCTGCGTCCTTCACTTTTTTGTTATCTTTATCCGCATTTTTTATGCTTGTAATTTCTGCTTTGTTTATTCTCCACTGCTTTTTTTGCTTTTCTTTATTTGCCAACATGCAAATTCTCGTTTTTTATAGCACTTCCGCTCATGAGTGTTTACATAAATAAAACTCAATTCTCTCCGGCCTGGTGTTTGGAGAGTCACAGCGTATGGCGGTAAACACGTTGCTTGAATGTGCAAGTAAGGAGGGGCTATGTTCGGCTGCGACAGAGCGTAGTTGCATAGTCAAACAGAGAGACGGGCATATATATGCTCGATATATGGGCGTTCGATCACTTTTGGACCGATTACACCTATTTTTAACAGCTAATCTCATTATGCTTAATGTAATATTGGAGTATATTTTAATTGAGATTCTCTCTCTCTAGCTGACATATGAACCACCAGATGGATGAAGATCCTCATATTCAATATATAAAGGAAGAGAATAAGTCTTGCTACGAAATTGTTATTAGTATGTTAGACTGAGATACATATCTATTGAAGATTATAAGATGCTGATGACTTTCAACTGTCATTTTATAGAAAGTGGGTGTGTCTGTGATCCGATTACTTTTAAGAATTATGGATAGACGTGTCATAATCTTCGAAATAAATACCGTTAGATAAGCGATAATATTATACTCTCTGCAACATGTTGCGAGTGTTTAAAACAATTTAACTGCTATTTGCACATTTCGTTTACTTTTCAAAGTGATTCTGCGGAAAGCATTTTGAACAACTCCATGTCCTTTGCTGAAAAAGAATGGAATTTTACACAAGAAGAGAGCAGCCACAAATTTCGAAATGCAAAAGGCGTTGTACATACAGACTGTATACTTTGAGATAATCTCTTTGCCATATTTTTTGCGTGCCATAGACTAGAAAACACACACAAGCAAATTTTTATCGCAGATTACAGAAATACATATAAACATACTATATATATATATGAGACCTTAATTTGAATATATACATAGAGTTATACGGCTATATCATATATACATCTTAACCATGTTCTTGTAAAAATACATGGAAATATTTACTTTCAACTGTGTTTCCTTGAAATTCGCTTTGTTTTGCCTCTTCTTTGATTAATTGTTTCATTCATCTAGGCGTCACAGTGAGCCAGTCGGCATGTCGCAAGTCTGTCTATCTTCTATGAGATATTCCGCTCTTTTATACATAAGTGGCATACTTTTCAAGGCTGTTAGCCGTTTTGTTTTGTTTCGGAATTTTTCTTTTTTCTTTCATTTACATAATCAGCAAAATTGTTCAATACCAGGTAAACAAGTATACTAGAATTTCATTATCAGTTTTTACAAGTTCAAACATATATCTGTGGTAAAAAATGGTATTCTGTAGACTATGTGATTCTAACACGATTATGTCTTGTAGAAGAAGTAAAAAATCATAATTGAGTATGCGTGGCTAACAGTTCGTAGTTTAGCATTTGTTAAATTTAAGTGAAGGTCACTAAGCAATTATCCAAGGTGTTTGATACTACTAAGGATAGCTACAGATTTCAGTATAATGAGTTGAGAAGTTCAAGAGTTTAAAACTTAATTGGTTGCTTCCAAAACCTTGTTCATCTGTGGTGTTATTTTAAAACAAACCGGAAGGAAAAAAATATTTAGTTATTTCTCTAAGGAAGTTCCAGTTCATTTCCTACCGAAATATTAAAAACTTAAATAAACTAAGACAAGATCAAAAATTTATTGTCCGACAAGTTCGTTAATTGATTCCTCGAGATTTTCAGGGAATCTGTTGTAAAAATTTGTATTATTTATACGGTTCGAATTTGCTTAATGATTTCACTTATTTTATTATCCCATATTAAGTATGCTCGGCATGTGCACTAGCTTTTTTGAGATACATTCTAAATTTTTACTGAGTCATTTCCAATTTCTATGGTGTGATTAGTTAGACATAAATCATATTCTTGTGGTTTCTATACCCTTATATTAATGTCAGATTACTAAAAAATGCACATTTGTTCTATGACTTCTGCAAGGGTGGCCACATTCATTTTTGTTTTTTTTTTTTGAAATTTTTCCTGAAAATCAGTTAGAACTCCAATAGCTGTATCCAATCACGATTTTATAATTAATTTATGATGTTTTTTATACCCTGAACAGGGTATATTAAGTTTGTCACGAAGTTTGTAACACCCAGAAGGAAGCGTTGGAGACCCTATAAAGTATATATATAAATGATCAGTATGTTGAACTGAGTCGATTTAGCAATATCCGTTTGTCTGTATAAATACGAACTAGTCCTTCAGTTTTTAAGATATCGTTCAAATCGGTTCACTATACCATATAGCTGCCATACAAACCGAACGATCGGAATCAATGGCTTGTATGGGAAATTTTCGCATTTGACGTGGTATCTTCACGAAATTTAACATGGATTACAGCTTAAGGTAATAATATAATCTCCGAAGAAATTGTTCAGATCGGTTAACTATATAACCTTAATGCTTCTAGCAAACAACCCGGCTAAAAAGAATTAGTAAAATTTTTTCTTTTTTTTACTTACTTTTTCTTACGTCTTTAGATTTGCTTAAACACATAGTTACTAAAAGAAATGCACCTATGAAGGGTATATTAGCATCGGTACAGCCGAAGTTAACGTTTTTTTTTTGGTTTTGTCAAAAAAATGCTATTTTGGACTTAGTGATCAATTGTGAAAGAACAGGACTTAATTGAATAAATTTTCACTTTGAAAATCATCATAAGAATAAATTCCTGTGGCTTTCATAAACCAAAAACCATGTGTAAATGAGTGTCTGATGACTGATGGCACGTGCAGCACTCAACTAAAGGAAAATAAACAGTGAGAACTAGCCTTTTGTAAATATAAATATTCTACTAATTTTCTAATAGAAGTGATTCAAACATCAACTAATCCATTATGTAAATATTTTCCTTAATAAATTTGACAAAAGATTTTAAAAGTAAATACAAGCCACTTCCATCGTTATACCCTTTCACTTATGTCCAAAACAAATATGCCGCGATTAGCGCGTGTACAATAATTCACTTATATGCCACTCGCATATGCAAATATGAAGCCATTTTCGAAAACCAAACAAATGAATATACAAAGAGTATCCTCTTCTATTTGATTACACAAATCGTACAAATGTGCGAGAACAATTTCCGTTACTTTCTTTGGCATAACGGAAATCGCCAACACACATTTAATAACCAGTATTTACAATTCAATAAGCCGATGAGTGCTGATATGCGTCACTCAAGCCGAAGAGTGACCAACATGTGCCAACAATGAATATGCCTATTATGTACTTACATAAATAACGATTCATGGCATTCTAAAGTATTGACTTTCACTTGTTTTTTTCTTTCTACTTGCTTCAAAAAGGATAGGCAACTGAAAACCTAATATGCTTGAATAGTAATTGTGAAAAGTTAGGGTCTAAGTAATTTTCCCTTAGTTATGGAGAGAACGTGTGGGCGTTTGGATGACTGTGTGTATGTGTGTGTTTGTGTGCTTACATAATCGCACATAACATATTGTCTACTTAAGTCCTTACGCATACAAAATGCGACCAGGCTATTGAGTTGGCAATGAGTGGCAAATGAGTGGAAATATTATTCAATGGCTTGACATTTGCGTCAATTTGACGCACTTTGTGCTTGGCTTTCCTCAAACCGGCTGGTGTGGGCGGTGGTCGGCTGAGCGACGACAATATGGCGCCACAATCAATTTAGAAAACAAAAGAGTACCATATGAAGATTTCATTTTGCTTTCACAACGGAGTATCCACACACACACTCAAAAGCTGGTAAATTATTTCTTCTGCGCTATGGGAAAGCTTAGCGACGCAGCGTCAGCGCCAGTGAAGACAAATCGCCACAACAACACAGCTGGCGGCAGTTGGCGTAAACGAGCTGACACAATAGAAACGCATGTAAACGAAATGATATTTAATAAAAAGAGACTTGTACGGCATAAAGTTTCACTGCTATTATCCCTCTTTGCAGCTGCTGGTACCGAGTGGGTGTACGTAAACGATAGTAAAGTAAATAAATTAAAATTTAAACAGCCACACAATATATAATACAATATATGTGCTTTCTTTTACATTTTGGCTGGTTTGCGGAATTGAAAATATTAATATGTATCCTCACTCGCTTATATCTGAAGACACCCACTCTATGTTTGTGTGCGCAATATTGGTTGGCTAGTCGCCTGTGTGGTATTTAAATATGAGAATAAGTTAGGTGAAAGAGATTATATAAAAATATTTGCTTAAGTTTACGTTGCGAGCGCATAAAAGTAGAGGATAAGAAAATCGAAATTTGCTTAATGTCATTACCATGACTTGTGCGTGATGGCCCAAACCCTACTTTACTCACATAACCATAAGCATATATGCTGGTATATAAATATATATTGTACCGAAAGCACTTCTGTCAATATTTTGCTTTCATTTCAATAATTTTTTTTTGGTCCACAATATATTGGACTTAACCAATATAGCTGTGTAGCTTGCGTTGAGATAAATAAATTCATCAATATTTTATAAATTCGAAATTGATTGCTGTATACAAAATTGCATGAAATCATGTAGATATGGTGTTATAAGAGTGTGCATATATATTACATGCTTGTGTTAAGTTAGCACACGTGCTTTCGGCAAACATCTTGTGCATGTTACGTATACGCAGTGTAGTACAACATGGTTGGTTGAGTGAATTGCGAATTTTATGAGTTTAAGTCCAATGATTAATGACCATTTTGGTTAACAAGTCAACCTTTAGCTGTGTAGGTGGTGTGGAGTTAGGGTGTAGTCAGGAAAACTGACTTTTATGAGCTACAAATTGGCTGTTGAAAAATCGATTTTTTATATATAAAAATATATTTATTTATTTCATATCTGATGTAAAATAGCATTTTACATATTTCTTAAATAAGAAGGTCTCGATAGTGATTTAAGCTTGCATTGTGTGCTACAAACGTGATATATTAAGATTCGAGTTGATGATGATCTATGTCCTTCAGAGAATTTCGTATTTAAAGTAAATAAATCTAATATTTAGCTTAAGTAAGTTTTTGTTTCAATTATAATTCTATATAATGAAAAAAAAAAATTGCATAGGATTATTCCGGTTCTGGCTTGAGAAATTTATAAGGTCGAAGCTCAGCTTAAGCTATCTTCCTCCCCATAATCCTTACATTCTGTGTATATTATAGAATCTATGAGGAAGAAGTTAAGAAACTAATAGCCTTTTCGCACAGCTAAATTAATTGATCAATTGAAATTTTAATTTAGAAACCAGTTTTTGCTCTTCGCACCGCCGGCTACTCGATAATCGATCAGCTGTTATACATTTTTGTTTTTGCTTTTCATAAGAAGTTGGTCGTGAACAACAACTCGCAGACAAAGAACGTACATGCAATTACAAATATGTTCTTTGTCACAGAGTTGCACTACATTATCAACTCGATTATAATTCGATTAAAAATTAATGTAGAAAAATAATATTTTTATTTTTATATGGTAAATCGATTTAAATCAGCGCTTTAATCGAGCAAAGGCTGGTTAATTGATCAATTAGGGCTGTGCGAAAAGGTTTAAGATAATTTGTCTCTAATCCGGAACAAATGAATACGGGATATCTTCGATTTGTATTGAAAGATTCATGAGATCTCTGAAAACTTAGCTTTTATAGAGGTTGGGAAATCTGATGATAATATTTATATATTTCAAGAAGTCATTTGAGTTTGAGTTTCAGTTTCAATGAATTATAATCGTTTCGATATTATTTCTCTCATTTCAGGTGTCTTGGATACGCAAAAAAGACTATCATCTACTGACAGTGGGACTGACTACCTACAGCAGTGATGAGCGGTTCAGTGCCACGCATTTGAAACACTCTGAGGTAACATATTCACTTACATATCTCCTAAAAACAAAATTTTCATGTTATACAGTATTTGGAATTTCATTTTATCATTTATAGAGTATTTGCATTCAATTAGCTTCACTTTAGTTTGTCACATGATATAAAAAAACATTAAAAAATTGAAAAAGTCAAATTATTTTATTGAAAAACTTTCAACACTTTAAAAGTTAAAAATTTTTCCATGCCTTGCGTTCGATAATGCACCAACACTCATACATATCTGCTACATACACCCATCAAAGTGTCCACTGCAACGGATGCAGTGCTGTGCTACGTGCGCCACTCGCCACTCGCCGCACGCGTGAATTCGTGAGTGATGATGCAATTGCGTCACGAGTGCAATGAATGTTGCCTGAGCATGTGTGGTTAAAATAGCTGGCCGCAGCGATGAAACGTGACTGGCATAAAGTGGTGCGACAACACACATACGCACTCAAAGCGTCCGGCGACAGCTAACCCCCGAAGAGCTTAAAGAAAAACTGTGCACAACAAAAACAGAAAAAGCAACAAAAGCAATCAGGCTGTTAAATGCGACAAGCCGCATAAATACAACGCAGCGCCGGCCCGTGTGCGACAATTCGCAGCGCATTGACACTTTGTTGAGGAAATGCTCGCTAAATCCCGGGTAGCAAATGGTGGAAAATGAAAAAAAATTGCTGGATATTTTTTAACTAAAAAAAATCTAAATTCTCTCAAGCGCACACTTATGGACAGCACATAATCAATTTTATTTTGATTTTTCATTTCGCTTTTCGAGCGCTGTACGTTACAAGCGAAATGCATTAGTTCTAGCGAAAGTGGCCCAACCAAAAATCAACTGCCACTGATTGTGTTACATTTATCAAGCGAGTTGCTGCTGGAATAAGAATATTATTCAACACTTTTTCACTGTTTCCATTTTTCTTCTTTTTCTCTCTCTTTCTCTCCTTCCCATGCTCTGCCTCATTGCATATTTGGTCAAACTGGCTCTGGATCCATTGGACAACCACCCAATTGCATTGCATTGCTGCCATCGGTGATGTGGCATGCCACAGGATTGGACGCTGCAAATAAAATTTGTGCAACTACGTGATGCTGGCGTCTATGAATGTCAAGTGTCAACCCATCCGCCCACATCAATATTTCTGCATTTGAATGTTGTTGGTGAGTAGCGTCAGCGCAAATCTAACTAAGCACTTGTGGTTGTCTGAATATATATATGTGGGTGTGTGTGTGTGAATGTTAGAGTGATTGCATTAAATTTAACAGATGGTCTGCTTTGCTGCTGCCACTACTTCGTACGTGTATTTAGATTTCTTCGCAGCGCTAAGATGTGGGAAATGACAAGATCAGAAGCATTTGTGCTGTCTAGTTTGCGCTGCTTGACTGGGGATTCAGTCAAAAAAATCGACTGAAATGCAAAGTGGTTGCGACAACAAAAATCAATAGAGTGTGTGCAACAAAAATTAAGCTGAGAATATGTGCTGTGAATAGCGCTCTGGTGACCCATGGCGTATGATGAACATTTATCAGCAAGATTTACGATGGCGCTTAAGTGGCGTATGCTATGCATAGTTAGTGTTTTTGGTAGCCAATTTTGGTGGTGTAGTTAATGCTTTAGTTGAAATATATATTTTTAGTATTTTGTTTTTACTGAAAATTCTTAAAAAAATTTTTTTTTCTGAAAAATACATTTCATCAAAGCTTAGATTGTTTTAAATGTTTTTTAAAGTTTCAAGCTCCAGAAATATAATTTAAAAATATTTTTTTTCCTCGAAAATAGCATAATAGCTGTATATTTAGCATTAAAACTTCAATATCAGCGTAATTGCATGTTCACTTCATTATTTATGGAATTTAATTGCTAAACAAATGCGAAATTGTAACCAAACTGCATACTGTGAATCTGTATATAATCAAAATATAATCACGAAATCATTAACTCATGTGCACATGCACCCAATGTGCCGTTAAGTGCACTAGAAAAATGTGCTCAAGGACGCGTCACTGTCCTGCATGTGTATGGCAACAAGCTGCAACGTGGGGCATGAAGCACACAAGCAGCTATAACTGTGTCTGCGCCGAGCAACGCATGTGAGGGGCACAAGAGCAATCTATGGCCATGAGTGCACTAACAAGCAGTATATATGAAAGGGAGAAGCCACATGCTAGGGTTAATCTCACCGCCAAACAACTGCGCACTTGTGTAGGCATTTAACTGTACTCGTATGTATTTAAATTTGTAATAAATTTTATTGTGCAAATTATGTATGTGTGAGCTCATTAAAGCATACATGAGATTGTTGTTGTTGTGTTGCTCGAAATTGAAATTTATTGTTATTACAAATATTATTTTGCGCATGGTTGCATTAGCAGGCGCACTAATGGTCTAAACTAAATGCGAACTATAATTCTAATAAGCAGTGCGGCCTCGTAAATATAATTCATTGTCAAACAATCTAGCTATACGCCTACACAACTACACAACAAACACACTCAGCCATGCTAGTGGCCGCTTTTGTTGCATTGATATATGGGCGCAATTGCGTGAAATCTAATGAATATGCTATAACGCCGCAAAGTATGCAATATAAATAGTAAAGGGTGTACATATTTTAAGCAAATAACAAAAGCAACAATAAATATAATACTAATACAATCAGTTTTGGTATAATGTGGACCAACATTAGCATTTCGCACGTTGGGAAATTAAAGTTGCGTTAATGAAGCGCACACAATGGCCACGCTCACATAACTCTCCCTGCGTGTGCAAACAGGTTGGCCTGCAGTTACAGCAACCATTGTATTTTCGCCCACTATTGTTTTATATAATTTGCAATTCAATAAAAAGCGCAGTTAAGTTGGCTGGCTCCCTAAATATTCATTAAAATTTTCCGCTAAAATGTGAAATAATTTGATGTTCTTCGCATATACATACATATAAGTAGAGATACAGATCTAAATTTATTCTGCATAACTGCGCTTTTGTTGCGCTTTTCTAAATAATGTTTTGTGTTTAATAATGTAATGCTGGAAAATGAAAATCGCGGACTGCTAATAGTTTGTGAAATGTTGATTCTATCTATATGTTGACTACTAACGATCACTCAGTTGAATATCGCATTATATTTTTTTGTTTCGCTTAAAGCCTACTTCTCCCGAGTTTTGTGCATATTGTGCAATCTATTGTGTAGGCATACAAGTTTTAAAAATGTTCATGTAATTCCACCTATATAATAACTCAAAACCATAGTTGGAATAATTCGAAGATTAATTCGTTTTTTTTTTATGAAATTTATAAACATTTCCATCCATTTAACACATCCAAGCAGGGTACAGTTCGACTACTTTCTGTTAACTTGAATGCAAATAATACTTTAAAATAAAAATAATTAATGACCTTCATGATTAATATCTCTGATCGGTCTTATAACGGGTGATTTTTTTGAGGTTAGGATTTTCATGCATTAGTATTTGACAGATCACGTGGGATTTCAGACATGGTGTCAAAGAGAAAGATGCTCAGTATGCTTTGACATTTCATCATGAATAGACTTACTAACGAGCAACGCTTGCAAATCATTGAATTTTATTACCAAAATCAGTGTTCGGTTCGAAATGTGTTTATCGACAAATTTTGTTCAGCGATGAGGCTCATTTCTGGTTGAATGGCTACGTAAATAAGCAAAATTGCCGCATTTGGGGTGAAGAGCAACCAGAAGCCGTTCAAGAACTGCCCATGCATCCCGAAAAATGCACTGTTTGGTGTGGTTTGTACGCTGGTGGAATCATTGGACCGTATTTTTTCAAAGATGCTGTTGGACGCAACGTTACGGTGAATGGCGATCGCTATCGTTCGATGCTAACAAACTTTTTGTTGCCAAAAATGGAAGAACTGAACTTGGTTGACATGTGGTTTCAACAAGATGGCGCTACATGCCACACAGCTCGCGATTCTATGGCCATTTTGAGGGAAAACTTCGGAGAACAATTCATCTCAAGAAATGGACCCGTAAGTTGGCCACCAAGATCATGCGATTTAACGCCTTTAGACTATTTTTTGTGGGGCTACGTCAAGTCTAAAGTCTACAGAAATAAGCCAGCAACTATTCCAGCTTTGGAAGACAACATTTCCGAAGAAATTCGGGCTATTCCGGCCGAAATGCTCGAAAAAGTTGCCCAAAATTGGACTTTCCGAATGGACCACCTAAGACGCAGCCGCGGTCAACATTTAAATGAAATTATCTTCAAAGAGTAAATGTCATGAACCAATCTAACGTTTCAAATAAAGAACCGATGAGATTTTGCAAATTTTATGCGTTTTTTTTTTAAAAAAAGTTATCAAGCTCTTAAAAAATCACCCTTTATAGTCAAGTAGCATGATTCATTTTCCTTCCTTCTCAATATCTCAGCATATCTCGGGTACTTAGGAGATAACTTTTGAAACTTAACTCAGAATAATAGAATTTGGTTAGTATTATCTAGTGTCGGAATTGAATGACATCCGTTGGCATTCCTATCAAGTTCTTTTATAGTATTTTATAATGAGCATACTGAGTCTCGTCTATACTGGCTGGCTTTAATGTTCATAACTTTTATCTCAAAAGAAAAGCATGATTTGTTGTTGATTATTAAATAACTTACATAAATTCATAAATTTTGGAAAATTTTCACAAAAAGTCAGGCGACTGTATCCTATGAACCACATAGGTTAGGTTAGTTTGGGAGGTTGATCTATGTGTTTGAGATCGCAGTGGCTTCCACTTGGAGAGCAAGAATGCTTGTTTTTATTGATACAAAAAAAAAACCAATCATATCTATTGAGTTTGTCGAAGGTATGCCCACAAAGATATTTCAAGTCTGGCGAAAAAAGATTAAGCTCATTATGTCGGTCATATTATGTTTTTCTAGCTAAATTTTTCTATATCAATTTGGCTTGATATTTCAGTAATAGGTTCGGTGATCTCTTGATATGCGATTGCGTATTCATAAATGGCTTATCAGCTTCCCATACTCCAATGACGTTGCTGATAAATTCATAAATCTATTCTTCCCGATATCCAGAAGAAGACGGTTCTTTTTCTTTTTAGATGCTAATGAGCTTTGGTATTTTCAATGAGACTAAGATATGACTAATCGATTACCGCAATTCATTGGTGAAAGCTTTGATCTAAGTTTGCTAAATATAATACGATTTTCCAAAACAATTTCCCATTGAACATACCTTTTATGTAAATACAGTGGAATTGCTCTAACTCGAATCACCATAATCTACAAAAAAACTTCGAGTTAGAGACTTCGAGTTATAGAATTTTCCATTAAAACATACATTTTTCAAAAAGGTATAAAATATAGATTTACCCACAGTTTTATTTATTTACTTCGCGAAAAGCTTTATGTAAATACGTTAAAACATGTATTCTGTAAGTTTGGTCCAGTTTGCTATTTTTTGGCTCTCGACGTCTGTATCTCCTGCCTTTGTTACATGATTTATGCAATACATAAGTACAATATCATATTTTTTTGAATCGCCTTCATACAAATATAGGGACGCTTTTAAAATTGTCCCTTGAAATTAAAATTTTAAATTTTGTATTATGCCCTGGTCGAAAAGTTAGATTTATGGAAGTAAATTGGTGTGATATTTTACTTCTATTGCCAATTCAAAAGTTCGAATTATAGAGATCTTCGACTTATAGAAGTTCGAGTTATGGAAGTTCCACTGTACTTGCATGGTATTTTTTCAAAAATATTGTATATAAATGTCAAAAACATTTGACAACTTTGACAGCTATGACAGCTAGAGAGTTCTACAACTCTAAAAAAATATATATAAATTTATATCTAAAAGCACTTGCGGATATGTTGGATAAGATTTGCTTTCATTTTAAATAAATTACTATTTTGATTAAATTAAAATAAATATTAATATTTTTTTAAACAAACAACGACCATGTCATATTTCGTTGAAATTGGCGTGATCAAAAGTCAATTATTACACACAATTAAATCAAATGGTGATATGCGATTTGAAGTCATGAATTCAAAGCAAATTAAGCAAATACAAAAAATCTGAAAAAGTAATAAATAGCTAAGCCAGCTGAAAATGGATATTGTTTCACGTATAAATGAATTGTCAACTTAGCTAAGCGGATTACAACTACTAAATACACGAGGTCGTGTGTACATATATATTTTTGTATTAATTGGATTTGCGTGCTAATGCCGCCGCGCGTTTTGTGCTGCATAATAACGGCAAGTGGGAAGTGGTGATATTTAATTAATAGTGTTATAACAATAGCCATATTTCACGGTGGCCGGTAGTGGCAGCAAACAAAACACGAAGTCAATTTCACTATTTTAAGCACTCGCTAATGAAATGACTTCAGCGGCAGGCATAAGCTTGTCAAATAACTGTACATGTATGCATATATCTAATATATATATTGTATAAACGCATATGTTTTAATAGCCAACCAACACTAATTTTCGCCAAACCAAATTTCATTTCAATTTTATGGCTCTCGTGTCATACCATTGCAATTTCCATCTATGCCGATGCCTGCTGGTGCAACAACAACGCGTGCAACAACAAACAACATTTGAATTGCCACGATAATCAACAAATGCAACTCAACGCTGAATTGCCCGTTGGCATTGCGTATGGAATTTGCAATTAACTTTTTGCTCTGTTTTCAATATGCTTTTGCCACGGATTCAATTCGCTTAGAAGCGCGCGCTGAAATATCTGGACCGCCAATACGCTATTTGACACCGGGCTCAACGCTACGCCTGCAATGTCGCGTCGTGCAGAATACAGAGGCATCGGAGTTCATATTCTGGTATCATGACAACCGCATGATCAACTATGACAGTGATCGGGGCATAAATGTGTCGACAGAGCCAGGTGAGTTGTTGAACGTAATGTGGAGTATATTTGGAGTGATATATATTTATACAAATCTATGAGATTGAGGTTAGAATATACACATTTTTTTTATTAATTGAGGTACTTATGGAAAGAATATTTTTTTTTGGATTTATAATAAGAGCAATAGTTTAGACACTACTAACTACCGAATAAATTCTTTTTATTTGTATGAATCGAACCGAGGAGTAAATAGTGGTAGTGCGTACCACTCTAACCTCTTTACTATAGTGACTGCCGTCTCATCATGTTGATTGACAGTAAAAAAAAAATTAATTAACATTTATCAACTATAAAAACTCCTATTTAAACATGAAAAACTAAATCACAGGTTTAATTAAAATATAATTGCCATGCAATAATTGAGCCATCAGTATTTCAGAAATAGAAATTTATTTCAAATTAGATTTTAATAGTGTTCTTTCTAAAATATTCGGATACTAAAAATAGAAATTATTAGCAAATGAATGCCATTAAAGTTTATTGCCAAAATTAATATAGTTGACACATAATCATAGTCTTAACCAGCATTGAAATAAGTTTATTAGTACTTTACAACTAGTGCTACTACTAGGTATCAATAAAACTAAACCTTAACAGTATTTTCTGGTATTTTTACATTCTCTTGCTAGTTTTAAGAAGATAGTTATTCTCTGTCTAGTTCATTTTATACCCTTAGAAAAATTTTATTCGTAGATTTTTCTCTGTTTTTATTAAAAATTCAATCTAAGTTCTTGTTCTAGTGCCTTTTGGACTAGTTCGATTTTAGTTAGCAAATTCTAATTGTAAACTGGTGTATTTCCAGGCAAGTTTGAAATCCCCTGCAGTGTATAAATAAACATATTTCGCAACAAATGTGTTTGCTTTCATTTCCGTGCGCAATAACGACACTTTACGTTTATTTTATATACAGTCTCACATATATGCGACATAAAGTGCATTTGCCCATATAGATAGCAAAGACTATAAATGCATGCGCTTGAAATTCAATATTTTATATGCGAAAATTACTATGAATTTGCATATACTCGTGTGTACACATGTCTGCGCGTCTTCATATAAGCAGCAGTATTTGCCAATAGCGTCAATCAGCTCACATTTCCGCTTGTCTTCGGCGCATTTTCATAGAGCATGCAAACAGTTTTGCGTCGAAGTTGATAGCATACAAAATGTTTATACTAGAGTGAGGTGAATTTATGCATTTTCCGATGTGATAATATTATCTGAGGAGAATAAAAATTTTGGAAATACTCTCAGACACTCGTTTACTTGAAAATTTTTATTTTAATATTCATTTGTTTATGATAATAATCGACTGTGAAAGACTTTGATTAAAGTTCAGCGCTATTAATATCATATAAAAGACTATCTGTATTTGATATTTCCGAATAAGTTTAACATCTAACCAGCATTCCATGTATCCTATAGTGATTTTTGGTGCATAGTTTCTGAAAAACTCTTAAACTACGATTTAGTTTAGTTAAGTCATTGTTAGGTCTCATATAAAATTTTCTATTCTCTTAATCTAATTAAAATAGTATGCTAAAATATTTATGGTAATTAATCAACAATTTTAACACCACCTTTTCCCTCTTTTCTCCTAGATTTTCAATCATCGGAGTTAACAATACAACGCACACGTCGTGAACATTCCGGAAACTTTACCTGCGTCGCTAGTAATACACAACCGGCAAGTGTGTTGGTGCATATTTTCAAAGGTAAGCTTAAATATAGATTTCAAGAGAGAACAAATAATTTAACGAAGAAATTTTGCAAATGGATGTACACGTAATTTAACACCAAAAGTGTTGCCGACAATTATTATGCAAAAATAAGTATGGAAGAGTCGCATATTATGTACTTTTATTGATATCAAGTTAATATCCCTAGTTTCACTAGGACTATATTAATACCCTCTTTTGACACCAACTCATTTACATATTCCACCCCATTAGTAAGGTTGGTCCAACACATTTGAAATGGCTCTATTTCAAAATATCGCGATAGGTGATAGATGAGAATAACTCAGATTTACATATACGTTTTAAAGATTATCGGGTTATGAAAATAATGTTCTTCAACATATAGGATCTAGGAGATAATATAGACTAAAATCCACCTTTTGGTGAGAATTGTATTAACATCGACATCCATTTTTTCTGGGACTCCATTAATGCCTGACATAGCTTTTGAAGTCGAATCAGCTCGAATAAAATGTTGTAGTGCAGATTGACCCATTTAGAAAATTTTTCTAATAAATTCTTTATACTAAATTGCCTTTAAGTATGTCAAATAAATTGTAAGATATTATATTTTAATTTACATTATAATTCCAATTTTCGGATATAGTCGGATATTATTATCATCATCGCCGAGTTTCAGTACATTTTTTTTAGCAAATTGCTTGAAATTTTCTATATTATATTATAACATAAAATTATTCTATATATTTCTTCTCTAAATTTTGCTCTTAAATACAAACAACGCTTACTTTAACTGTTCTACTTCTCCACAAGCACATTTAATTAGAAAAAATAGTAAAAAGAAAACAAGTCGAAAACTTTCCTGTCACGTTTCATTACAATTGCTAGACGAGAACGAAATTGCATTATGTAGCCAAACTCAATAGCGCCAGCCAATAACCAACAACAGCCAGCAACAAGTCTCCACTAAAACGCCCGACTTGTGTTGCCAATAAATTAAACAGCTTTTCAACACCTGTCATTGATGCGCTGACTGCACTTGTGGTGATAATTGCAAAAGACATGCGGGCCAATGCGCCGGCAAAGAAATTTCTCAAGTGGCCAAAATGTGCACATACACACATGGACTAAATATACACATGTATGTGAAGTTTGACGTATGTTATTGCTAGTAAGTGTGTATATAACGGCTCCGAGTACGTGACGCAGCAGAAGTGAACTATGAAAGCAATGTAGTCAAAAAAAGTATTGAAAGCAAAGTATACACGCATCAACTTTTGCTCTAGAAGAATTTGTTTGGAGAAAAAATAGTATAACCAAAACGAAAACTTTAATATCAGTAACTATACTATAGATATCATATACGTCTGGGACTTGGCAGAAATTACGAAATATTTGTCTTTAATATTTATTTTAAACATAATAAAGATTAATATAAAAAGAGAAGAAAGATAGGCCTATCAAAAATTGTAGTCACTTCTATGTAACATGAATGGAATAGGAATATAGCCAGACCCAAAACTGTTAACTCGGTACCATTCCACGAAAATATTTATATCACTATAACAACAAAAATAAAATATTTAATCCACAGTTATCAAATAGAAATACATTTAGCAGTATGCATTTGAATATATCAACACCTCATATACCGTATAAATACAAATTCCTCCATCAATTACATTCAAATGCACTGCATTTGACACATGCGCCATTTAACATTTCAATTTATGCAAAACCTTGCATATTTTTTTAATTTCCGTAGAAATACTCTTGTTTGCGCATTAATTGGATTAAGCCATTTCATTTAACAAACTCCAGCTGACATCAATGCGTTCAGCGGCGATAGCAGCCAGTCAAAGCTCAATCAATCAGTTTGAAATTCATTTGCAAAAATTTCTGCGAATGACAAACGCGAATAGCAACGGAAAATACGATGCCAATTAGTTTCGGCGAATTCCAAATGCAACTGTATTCATTTATCACATATTTGTTGATTATTATAATAAATAAATTTTATATTCGCTGGTATTCGGCATTTCTAAAACATTATTTATTAATTCGTAATATTTGTTTTTAATGTGTCTATACTAATTGCAAAAAATTTCATTCGAAATATTTTGAGTGAAGGACTCTTTAAATTTAATTTAATTTAATTAATTTAAGTAGCACTTCTGTACATGTATAAAAGGTGATTTTTTGGGGTATAGCATTTCTATAAGGACAGCTGTTCTATAAGGACAGTCTGTTCAATATAACACCAAAATTCAATATTATTATCCATAATGTCGATCAATGACATAGCCTTTAGACTTTTAAAATTTGCTTTCATAGTTTCGAAGTAATGGGGTCAAAATATTGATAATTTCATTAAGTTCTGTGTTTCTTAAATAAAATAAAAATTATCTACTTATTAAGAAACACCTTTTAGTACCATATTGAAGCATATAGTCGTCTCTTTGCATACAACCCACACACATTTCGAAAATATACATACATGTTCCATGTTATGCCTTTATGAAGCCAAACATCCGATAGCAAGCAGTCTCGACGACAATGGAAACGCTTATAATGCAACCCCATTAAGGCAGGACGGGCACCACAAACTCTGCATATAAATTCCCAAAAGGCAGAGCTTCGGGCATATTTGGGACGCACTACATGCTCAACATAGAAGTGTGTGTAGTCCATTGGACAGTAAGATAGCGGTAATTGTAGTAAAACTAGTTGACAGGCGGCCTTATTGGACTTATTACAGACTATAGGGTGGTTATTGACCCGTTCCAGGAAATTTTGCTTTGCTTTGCTAATCAGAATACAGGTTCGAGGAATTCAGTTACTGATGATTACTGACATGAATTTGCTTTGTGACTTCGCCTTGTTCATGTAGAAGACGATTATTACTTTAATTAATAAACGTAATATTAGTTTACATTGAAAGAGAAGAGAGAGAAGACATTCAATCTTCAATTTGTAGACATGTGAAGGTCAGTATCATCGCTGTATTTTTCTTCTTCTTAATTTAGGTCGCTCTGGCAATGCTTTGAACGAAGAACACAGAGGTTTTGAACACCATGTATGTATTGAATGCCTGTCTATAAATGACTGTCTTCTAAAATGTATTCACTTGGTATTTCTAAGAGTATAGAGTACTATATCGGACATGCACCAGTGTGAATATTTATTCGTTGCCAAATGCCAAAAGCTGACATAATAACTGTGATTTGGTAAATAGTTTTTTGAGACTCGAAATATATTATTCTACACTCAGAAGTATCCAAATAAATTCACTTATATTTCCGAAAATATTTATCAGATTGGTTGTAAATTTTCAGAGAATATGCTTTAATACATGAACATTCCGAATATGTAAAAAAACAAATAAAAAATAAAACGTCTTTACTTTCCACAATTTTTTACTCGTCTTATTCACTAGAAGATATAAAATTCCTAATGCAACTCTCCCCTCATTGGGAGGCTCCAGACTGCAACCTGCGGACAAGGTGAAATACCTGGGGCTTATTCTTGATAGGAAGCTCTCATGGAAGCCGAACATTGAGGAGAGGGTAAGAAAGGCTTCGGTAGCTCTCTATTGCTGTAGAGGGGCTATTGGAAAAAGGTGGGGCCTCTCACCGAAAGTGGTTTTATGGTTGTATGAGACCATTATTAAACCTTTTTTTTTTTTCAATATTTCAATATTTGTTTATTTATTGAATCTGCTCTTTGGAGCCTAACAATAAGTTATTAAATCTTAATTCTAATTAAAACTAGACAAGCTCAACCAAGTGATTGAGTTGTTTTGGTGAAACGTTGCTCATCAGTGTGCTGGCATATCTCTTCTTTTTAGACGTGATTGATTGCAAGAATGTACTAAAGCGTTAGCCAATGGGTTTGGGTGGTCTCGGAGTTTGGATAAATATTTGTGTTTGCTGTTCTCCACTTCTTTCTTTACCATGAGAATACCAAGATCTTTATGGATATTTTCATTACGCATGTACCATGGCGAGCACGTGATTGTTCTAAGCATTTTTGATTGAAATCTCTGAATTATATCGATATTGGTTGCACAGGTCGTACCCCACAGTTGAATGCCGTACATCCAAATCGGTTTTATTATCGCGTTATATAACAGAACTTTGTTGTCTAGGCTAAGTTTTGATTTTTTGTTTAGAAGCCAATTTAAATTTGCAGCTCTTATCTTCATGCAGGTTATTTTGCTCGATATGTGTTTTCTCCACGTGAGCCTTCTATCTAAGTGAATACCAAGATATGTTACTTCAGTCGCTTGGGGCACTAAAATATTGTTCATTTTAACTGCCGGGCACGTTTTTGGTCTTAGGGAAAATGTAACATGCTTGCACTTTTGTTCGTTTACATTTATACGCCAGTTGGTTAGCCATTCTTCGACAAAAATCAAATGATCTTCTAATACTCTTGATGCTATAATTGGGCATTTGTTTCGGCTCACTAAAGCTGTGTCATCCGCAAAAGTTGATGTCAAAACATTACTAGCTGTTGGAAGGTCAGCTGTATATATTATGTATAGAGTTGGCCCTAAAACACTGCCCTGAGGTACACCAGCTCTTATTGGTCGTTCTTCAGATATGAAGTCTCCTACTTTGACAGTAAACTTTCTATTTTTTAAATAAGACTCCAAGGTTTTATGCATTTCGAGAGGTAAGCTTTTTTTAATCTTATATAAAAGCCCGTCATGCCACACCTATTATTAAACCTATAATGCTGTATGGCGTAGTCGTCTGGTGGAGGGCACTCGAGAAAGTCACCCTAGCTAAACAGCTGGAACGTGTCCAAATAGCGGCTCTCATTGGAATCAGCGGATCCCTAAAAACAACACCAACTATAGCTTTGAATGTTATCTTACACGTCGCACCTGTGGATATCCCCGGTAGATGCACTGCGGCAAAGGTAGCTGTCAGACTCAGAAACGCTGGGTACATGATCGGTCCCAAGCAGTGGCATTCTGAAATTCTCCGTCGGTTCGATTGCATCCCTAACTACTTGGACCACTGCACCGCGGAACCGTCCCCGAGAGGTTTCTTCTCTGCACATGTACCTACGAGGGATATGTGGGAAGGAAGAAGTCAATAGAGGAGAAGTGCAATCAGCTTTTTCACGGATGGATCGAGGCTAAGGGGAAAGGTGGTTGGGGGAGTTTTCTGCAGAAAGCTCTCTATCAATACCAGCTTTAGGCTACCTGACTACTGTAGTGTCTTCCAAGCAGAGGTCGCTGCGATTAAAGTGGCAGTGGACGCACTGCTCCGTATGGTGACCTCTTTTAGAGAGGTATGTATTCACTCCGACAGCAGGGCGGCAATACTGGCATTGGATTCGATGACGGTACGCTCTGTGCTAGTTAAGGAGTGTCTTAAATCCTTATCAATAGCTTCTAGCTATTGTGAGATCCGACTAGTGTGGGTACCCGGACACCGCGGTATCGTTGGTAACTGTATAGCGGACAAGCTTGCAAGGGAGGGTATCCTAGCTACATTGACGTCGGAATGGGAGGGTATTGGTAGTCCTGCGCAAGAGCGCTGGACATGCAGACTACGCATGAGCTCGTCAAACGCTGGTCAACTACCAGTACTTGTGCAGTGGCGAGGTCCTTTTGGCCCTCTGTGGAACGTAAGCGGTCCTTTCAACTGCTTTCTCTGGACAGGGTCCATCTTAGTGTCATCATGGGTGTGCTTACTGGACATTGTCCAATGGGTACCCATGCGGTGAGACTTGGGATCGAGCCAGATGCAAGTTGCCAAAGCTGTATGGAGGAAGGCGAGATGGAATCATCTAAGCATTTCCTTCTTCATTGTCCAGCTTTTGTCAGACTGAGGTTGAAACACCTCGGAAGGCCCTTTTTCGGCGATCCTAGCGAATTGGCTAGAATCTATATTAGCCGTCTTAAGAAATTTGTATCGGATTCCAAGCGTTTTGCTGAATCCTAAAGGTCTTTGATCCACAGGGAGTTTTATTGGTACCACAATGGACAGCGCCAAGGCTGTCTAAGTGAGATCTTCTGTTTTTACATTAACATTAAAAGATGAATAACTTTAAACTGCGGACATTATTTTAAATTTATATTATTATTATTAATTATTATATTAAATTATTCAGTGAATCTTTGAGAACAATTTGATAGATGGTTTATGCCGACATATTTTGCCTTTAACATTTTGCATTAGAACTGTCCAAACTTGACTTGAAAGTATGTGCCTTTCTTTACCTTCAACTACCTCTTCAATAAGAGCAAGTAGCGTGAGACAGAGTTCAGATATTCTGTGAAAGTATATATCGTAAAGTATCTTCCAACTTAAATTGAATATCTCGTTGACTTGAAGCAACAGGCTCCAGCTCCACAGTACTTTAAAAGTTAACTTCTTTTAACGATATTAGATTATTTTTAGTTTCCGCAGCGCGTAAGTAAATTTGTTATAAAAACTTGGCTCGTAAATTTTTTGCGCGATTAATATCACATAACGTGTATAATGTGAACATATATATATACATATATACATATATACATATATATAAAGTCCCCCTTGTTTACTTACAACTACAGCGACATATATTTCAGTAACTTACGCATATCTGCCGTCGCATAAAATGTGCCACCGTAAAACGTTCAACATAAAAATAATACTAAAATATTAAATGTTGCACACTGTTTGCGGTTGTGGCAAGTGGAGAGCGGCTCAAATGTTGGCATTGGCGGTTGGTTGGTTGGCGGTAGAGGATATTTAAGAGAATTGAATTTTTTCTGTTGTTTGCAAATGCGCTCATTTTAATGTTGCTGTTGTTGCTGCCGTGATGATGGCCCTCTGCGGTCGTTGATGTTTGTTGTTGCACGTCCGCAACATCATTCAGCGTGCGCATTCTTTGTGCGAGTAATAAAAGTTATTTATGAAAATTACAAAACCATGAACTGTGCTAACGCCGGGCCACGTGCCGAAAATACGAGTACCTAAGCATATGGCGCATGTGAAAGGCTAACTGAAAAACTTACAATAATCGTATGTATTTACTTGTATTTGTTGTTGTTGTGTTATGTTACGCATACGCCATGTGGCATAAATGCAAATGCTCTGCATTGTCTGCTTGTGTCTGTGTGTTGCTGCCACAACAGCCAGCACAGTCAGTCAGTCAGTCACACCTTCAAACGCACACCATTACTGTGGCACACATACACGTTCAGTCATATTTGTAGTTTGTTACAAAGCGTTGACATTGCTGTTGATGGCGTGTAAATGCCACAGCGTTGACAACAATTACTCTCTCAAAACTGTATACACGTGTAATCGATAGGCACACACAAATACATATATGTATGTATGTTTATTGTTACTTTTACAACTTTGCTTCGCATGTATTGGCGATTGACAAAACCGCAGTGACAACAGCAGCGCTGCTGCGAAATATTTGCACGCACACTATGACGGCTGGTGAAAGCTGTGGAGCTGTGCACTTATGCTGGTTTTAAGTAAATATAGGATTGGGGTTAAGGATTTTTCTGTTTTCTCTTTAACTGGAATACCTGAAAAACCAGAATATTTGCAGACTTTCTTCCATATTGTAGGCCTTGTTGTGGATGTATGGTATTCGAGATTATTTTTTAAACTTTTGAAATTCGCAGAGAGTATTATAGTTTTTTTTCGACTAAGTGTCGAAAGAGACCAATCTTTCGCAAAATTTTGCTCTCGAAAACTCCTAGTGCCGTCCGATGTTACATCGTTCATACTTCTGCACCATAAAGCAGGGGAAGGTTGTTTTTACACAATTATCATTATTAGACCATCTATCCGTCCAATGATAGCCTGAGTCAATTAAATATCGAAATATCGTGATAAATTTTTCATCATCTGAAAGAATGCCCATGTTATCAGAAAAAAATGTTAAAAAATTTTAATTAGAGTATCGCCGCTTTTTAGAATGTTTAGCGTTCCTTATACTTTCATATAACCCTAACATATCGTATCATATGGGCCCACGCCCATATTCCATATTCATTTCTTGCCCCATATACCTGAATATCTTCGCGTTTGTTTCTTTCTTAAGCAAAATGTATTTTGGGGTCTCAAATTCGTACATACTTACGAACAGTTCTTACTCCAACAGAATTTGAATATTTGTAGGCAAATATGTTGCTCATACGTCATGTATTACCAAATGTAAAAATATTTGTTTTAATTGTGAATGGATTAATGGAAAATTCACCAACAAAGTCACAGAAAGAAAAAAATATTAAAATAAATATTTTAATTTATTAAGCCTTAAGCCGTGTTCAACGCTCAAACCCTACATGAAGTCTCTAAGCTTTTCATTTGTGCTCAAAACTCCCACTATACCTCTAATTATTTTCACTAACAACGAATCGCTGCAATCAATGTAATTATTTCAAAAATAAGCCGAAAATATTTGCCGTAATTTAACACCGACAAAATCAACAGTACATATAATCTAGTTGTAATTCCATTTATTAGCAAGCCACTATAATATTTAGAGGCTACTAATCTGCTTTGCTATTTTACTAAAACAAAATTCTGTGATTTTAATACCGTTACATGTCTGTTTTTATTTTGTGTATCAACAGGTGATAATCCAGCAGCGATGTATCATGGCGATGTAGGCGGATCGACTAAATCATATCAAACGCATTTGCATGGCATTACGGCCATAATAGCGCTGGCTTACCGAATAATACAGACGTATGTGCATGTTAACCTGGCATAATTACACATGACGAACAACAACAACAAGCAGAATGTGTAAAAAGCCATAACAACAACAACAGCAGCAGCAAGAGGAGCACACACAGCAGTTGAGAGCAGCAAAGCGGCTTTTTAGTGCACGAAAAACATTTCGGCGCTTGCTGCTGCACACACACACACACACACAACGTATATTACACGTATTTACTAACATAAAAACAGACATAAAACAACAACAACACACATGCATATACCATATATATTTATATGATATGTAGCTATTTAAGTTGAATAAAACATGTAATAAGGCATAATGTAAGCGGGCATAACATTAGTTGGTCATGAGTTCATGGGTGCTTGGGTACTTGCGTCAGCGCATAGCTGTTTGCGTGTGTGTGTATATGTGAGGGAATTCGCATGTTGAATGGTGTGGGTGTGCGCGTTAAATGTAAGCTTAGAAAATCGTATCGTATAGTAGACAAAAAAACCGTATATGTAGATGATTTAATGATGGGGCGGCAAGCGAACTGAGTATACTTACAGACAGATGTAGTATCTGAGTATATATTCATATGTATGTGTGGTACATAATGTAGGCGCGAGTGTGAGTATTGAAATTGTGGGTGTGTTTAAGCGTAGAGTTGAACAAAATGGAGGCAAATCAAAATTAGCGTATGTTTATATGTGAGTATGTATGTGTGAGACTGCGCTTACTCAAAAAAATATAGTTATAGCTAAATTTCAATAGTAAACTTAATTTCTTTTGGAATTTTAAGCAAGTTTTGGTAGCTTTTCTTTTGAAAAAAAAAATTAAAATTTTCTTAGTAATTTTTTTTTCATTATTAAAATATTTTTATTATTTAAAAAAAAATAAAAAAGCAACAAGTTAGGAAAATCTCAAATTTTTTAAATGTGTCTTGTATTATACTTTATTTGATACAAAGTAAATACATAAATACATTTTTTGTATATATGTATGAACATAAAAATTCATTTAAAATATTTTAAATAAAATTTTAGCAAATATCCCTTAGCTAAATAGGTTTAAAAAAATATATGTAAATATTAAGATAATAATCAAAAAATAATAAAATAAAAAAATAATAATCAAAGAGCAGAAAACTCAAAACTTTTTAATATCCAGTTAAGCTGTTTATGTAATAAATACTTCTATTATTTAGTAAGCGTAAGTTAAATTTAGAGTCTATGATAGGAAAAATTGCTAAATATGCATAAAAAATTAAATTAATAATATACTTAAAATAATATTAAGAATTATAAAAAAATTTTATAAAAAACATATGAAGTTAAAGATAGCTAAATGCTTGAAAAACACATAAAACATCTTAAAAATAATATTAAATGTATTATAAATTACGCTATGATAGCGAAGCATTTAATTGTTAGTGTAAATAATAAACTCCTTTATAATTAATTTTATAAATAATTTTGATAACTTCAAAAATATATTATTTATTTTAAATAATTTTTTTTATAAAAAAAATATATTTTTATTTTACTTTCTCCAAAAAATATAATTTAGGAATTGCTTTTCACAGAGATAAAAAAATTGCGCTTCCGTTTTAGCAAAATTTGCACTAAATTTCATTTATTTTTGTATTAAAAAGCGCATATAATTTTATTTAGAATAAAACACTAAATACTTTTACGAAATCTAGCTATAAACTTATAAGATAAACTTCATTTAGAACTACTATACATAATTTAATACTTATGCTTAGTGGCAGAAATTGTAAATAAACTTAACTCACTAAGTAAATTGTAAGTGCCAGTTGTGGGCAATAGCAAAGTGTATAACCGAAACACTCTAACATTTGTGTAGTTAAAAATTTCCAAGTAAATAACTTATAAGTCAAATGAAATGTGTAAAAAGTAAAATTAAGATGAATAAATAAAAAATTGTAATTTCAAAAAAACAAAATTTTTTTCTTGAAATACAAAGTTGGTAAGCATATAATTTCAAATGTTAAATTTGAGCAAAATTTCAAACATTTCTGCGATTAAATTGCTTTCAAGCTACCATTTAAATACTGCATCAAGACACTCAAGCCACTTAACTGAATCTTCGTTGCGTCCAACTAAATTCCTTCTTCTTTTTCTCCATAGTCCATAATCAACGTTCTGCTTCCCTAAATTCTAATAGTTATGCCACTCAAACTTTAACGCCATCTAATTGCAATATTATTCGTTTTTCTTCATTTCTTCGCAATATCATTAGCCATTTGACGAAATCCCCTCATCCATCGCTGCAATTGCTACGTCGCAGGCAGTTTGTGAAATTGCCACAATATGTTGCGAGCACTTAGAGGCTTATTGAAACTTAATCCGCACGAGTATCGGCATAGAGCCACTCAAAATGTACGCACTCTTATGTACATGTACTTATGCTAATTATGGCTAGTAATTCTAGTGGGTTGGTAAATGAGAGTGGGGGCATATTTCTTCGGAGGTAAATTAAATTTTGAACAGCAGTTGAAAATAGTGAAATCTTTTTAAGAATTTTTATTTAAATTTTCCTTATTCATAAGATGGCTTTTATATATCGGTAAGGATATGAACGCAAACTATTCTAAGGATCATTGATAAGGAAGCCTATCTTCCCTAACCCGTATATAGTAAAGGTGAAAAATACCTTTGATGTCTGAAAGTGAACCTATGTGTGTTAACTAGATTCTACCCCAGGCAAAGCAATCCTTCGTAAGCCACATGACCGCCGATGACGATGATTGTATAGTTCGTTCCCATGATATTCGGGTACATGTGATTGAAACGGGCACGGACTTTCATACAACAGAGGACTTTCACCAGCATTTTTTCACATTATTTCAATAATAGTTAAAATTGTTACTGCCACCACAATAACAATGACAACCTGATTGTATTAGAAAAAAATTATTGAAATTTACAGTTTATTTTAACAAAAAAATTTATAAACTCACTTCATCTATTTGTTGTTATATAAGAATTTCTCTACACAAACTCATTCCGCATTTATTTGCACTTTTGCTTAGCTCTTCAAGAGCTTCACTTTCCTACTCACAGCACGTTCGTTCAGCTATTTATCCCTTTTTTCAATTACCAGCGCTTGCCAAGAGGCCTCAGCCCTTACTAGTGTTGCTAGGCCGGAGCCAATTCTTCACTTCTCCCAACAACTGCACCTACTTCAGCGAAGACTGCGCGTCCATCAGGCTTCACACTGTCATAGCGTAATGAGTATTAGCGTCGGTTGGTGACAGAATCATTTGCACATCCATTTTCCATCCGCGCTAACGTCAACTCTAATTTCCTAATGCCAGCGCTTAAACTCATTGTCGCCTTCATAGTCTGTATAAAAATTGTCGTCGCCTTTTTGTTTTGCGTCTCGGTAGCTTCGACAACTTTCCACCTCATCAGCGACAGCCAGCAGACACGGCTGATAATCAGCACAAAAACTGCCTTGCCTCCTGACGTTTAGTGTCACGTCGCGCATATCCACGTTGATTGTCTGGCAACCCGATATCCTGGTTTCCAATAGCGTTGACATTCCAGCGCGGCAGCAGCAGCCTCATTTGTAAAGTCATTTTGCAGTTTTTCGTAACATTTCATTAAGCTGCTTTCTTCCTTCCGCTCTTTCTCTAGCGCTTCTTCAATCTAACGTCTTATATGTCTTCACAACTTCTCATTATCACTTCCGTTGCCTTTCATTAGCTAAGTAGTCCTGCTTGCGTCGCTGTAGATGAGTTTTGGAAATTATAAAAAAGTCTATACGCTAATGTTGAATCTTACTTGTGTGTCGCCGCAGCAACTTTTCCCAACGGTTAAATAGCTGCTTATACACATTTCTAACCTCACGCTCGCTGTAGCACGGAAGCCTTACTGTCAACGGCGTTTTGTATGTCACTCCTTCGGCTTATCGGCGTATCTACGTTAGTGGGCCTTGTTTCATATAGCACTCATCCGCCCTGGTGTCCGTTGTATGCAAGTGACAAGACAGAGCACGCCGTGTCTGTCGCTATCGCCTTCATTACTGTAAGATTATGACTATTGTTGTTGCTCTCGGTTTTATTGCTTTATAAGCCCGTACACAAACTATTATGAAATTTCTATTATAAAATTTACTTGTTGAAGATTTTCAACTTTCCTCTCTCTCTCTCTCTGGGGCGCAAACTATCCACTTAGCTATGCAAAAAAAAAAAACAAATGTGGCAAATTTCTTAACTGCCTCTATACTCGTAATATTTGCTCAATTGTTGCTGATGTCATTGCAGCACCATAAAGTTGTTATTGTTGTTAGTTGTCTGTGTTACTCTCACTTCGCTTACTCTGCTGCTTCTTCGCGATGCGACAGCAAATTGCACTAGCTTATAAACTTTTAATGGGGTTTAGCGAAAATAATCAGCTAGAAAGTTTAAGCAAAATACAAAAATTCGTTTTAAATGTTGCCGCAAAATAAAAGCTCTGGCGATTTGCGAATTGAGAGAAAAAAATGTATTTTGTGAAAATTGTTCGAGGATTAGCTGGCAATGTCGCAATACAAAAATTTCGAGAGAATTTTAAGAAATCTGAGTATGATGAATGTATTTTATTAAAAAAATTATATTTTAAGAACATTAATTATACTAATTTGAGTATAGAAATGATATATTTTGGTCGAAAATTTTATTTTACTCTTGAGTTGATCTGCATTAAATTTAAACCTTCTGAACCGAATCAACGCCTGCAATATGCCGCTAAAAGGGGACGAACTCGACCCATTTCTGAAGCGAATGGTGATTGGCGACGAAAATATGTGATCCGACAGTATTATGCGTAAACGGTCGTGGATCATCCCAAACAGTGGCCAAGCCGGGATTGACGGCCAGGAAGGTTTTTTTGTGTGTTTGATGAGATTGGAAGGGAATCATCATGTGGCCAGACGCTTAATTGTCAGAAGTTACTGGAGCTGGAATGGGAGGTTTTATCGCATCCACCTTATAGCCCGGACATAGCGGATAAGTGATTACCACCTGTTCCTGTCCATGGCGAACGCCCTTGGTGGTTAAAAGTTGAACTCAAAGAGGCTTTTGAAAAGTGACCGTCCGAGTTCCTAACAAATAAGGAGGGGGCTTCTACGAAGTTGCCTTCAAGATGAGAACAGATTATCGAACGTAACGGCGCACTTTTTATAAAGCATTAAATAAAGAACAAAAAAGCGGAAGGGAGATATTTGCCAACTTAATATTTGATATAGTAGAGTTCATTTATATTTTTTCCATCGTTGAAATTCGTAACCTGAGTAAAATTTAGTATCATCATTTAGAATATTTACCACCATACTGTTTAGCTAACTATTTATGCATAGAGTACCAGTACAAATACAATGTTGCAGGTGAAGTAGTATATTATCATCCAAGAGATATCGTAAGAAAGACGAAGCACTTACTTCTGGCAGTCAGCGCAGTATATGCTCATATGAAGATAGCTTCAAATCAAATAAAAAGCGAATACTTTCTAGTTTACGTATGTGAATGTGCATATGTGTCCGTATAAGAGCAGTTTGTATATTCAAGTGAGTGCTTGTTGTTATGCGGTTCACACTAGACTTCATAAAAAATTCACGACTATGAAAGTAACAATATGTGTGCAATCTTATGCTACCCACCTATGACTGCGAGACATATATACACATATATATGGAAGCATACTCGTATAAAGTTATAGTAATATCACAATATTTGCTTTGTTTTTATTTCATAAATTGACTATATCTATTGGGAAATACCTCAATCCCGCCCCCTTTTGCCCTAATGAACACTCTAATTCTTGCTGGTATTAACGAAATAAGCTTTTGCAGTAATCCGACCTCCATATCATCCTCCAAATCAATCATCCTCTTCCAAAGGATGGAATCCAGTTCTTTTTGATTCTTCGAACTGTGGTAGAGCGTACAAATTGGTTTCCAGAATTTTTGTATATGCCTCATCGCTAACTCTACCATTAATCGAAGGAATCCCTTTCAGTACGTTATAAGAAAAACAGTCCCAGACCATCCTGTATACGACCTGGTATACTGTTCTTCGTAGGCATTCTCTGCTGAACAGTTTACCTGACTTTCTCCTTACATGGCGAATACCATCCAATTCATAGATATTAAACTTGTATTAATCCGAGAAAATTACGGTCTGCGACTGTCGAACCGACCAACTTCCTTGCTCTTTTCAAACTTCTTTGAATGACGTCGCTGTAAAAGCATGCCTCTCTGAGTCTTCGGATATTTGTTAAGGTCCTAAGGTGCTTTTTAATACCTCAAGAGGATTTAAACCGATCCAGTAGACAAGACAGTCGACCGTATATGATTATGTATATGAATTCATACCTCCATGTTGGTCGTGAATAGAGATACCGCCAAAGATATAAATCACCTTTCATGAAAGGTTTTGTAGAATGAATTTTGTAAGTAATCAACAGATAAATATTTCGTTCACTGGGTTATCAAGCACGTCAACGCCTGCATATAAATGCAACACAAATTAACATTGTACCGTTAGCTGTCATTAATATGTTGCGCTGTAGTTGTGAAAAGGTGTTGCAAGTGTTAGCGCATGAATGTTTTAATTAGAAAATTGATTTTCTTAATTAAAGTAATTGCTAGACTGCGTTAGCCACACCAACAACAGCACCCACACACACATATTTGCTGTCTCTTCCACTAACTGTGTGTCTGTGCGCTGCCGAGTGTCTGACAGACATTTGACTTGCGGTTCGTTGAGTTTGTCCAGCTGATCTGTTTTCGTAATTATGCCAATGCATAGCTACGCAGAGCAACAACAGCAATCACGTTGAAACGCAAGTGAATGTCAGTTGTTGACTTTGTCTCTTCACTTATGTCACCTTCACAGCTGTCTGTCTGTCTGTTGCTGCTCATGCATATTCCACTGTTGACTTTTCATGCTCACATTTGCTCTATGAAAGCTGATTAAATTCAATTTTCTTTCGTTTAATTACAGCTATTTTATGCAATTTTCCACCTGTTAATGGATAAATACAATCGTCACTTTTGTTGTTATTGTACTTATTATATGTGTGTATGTGTCTTATATAGCAGAGGTGTCTAGTTGCTTTATTACTTAATTGGATAGTAGTTTGTTTAATAGATGGGCTAGATAATGCGTGTCATACATATTAATATTTAATAACAAAAGCACTCGTGATAATTGAGAATAAGTGGATTAAAAGAAATCATTTCGAAATACCGCAATTTGCTTAAATTAGTTTTAATTAGTATAACGGAAATGTCACATTTAGTAGGCTGATTAAAGTGAGGCTTATTTTTGTATGGAGCTTTCTTTGAGCTTTTAATTGAATTTGTTGGATTCAAAGGATGCTTTATTTGAGCTTTTCTATGCGAGTAAATCAAAAATTCATTTGAAAATTTTAGGATAAAAATCAGACAGCATTTGTAGAGCTTTTGAATGAATGTATCGAATTTAGCAGGAGCTTTTTTGAGCTTTTCAACAACCTTAATTAAAATTTCATATTAAAAGTTTAAGATTATGGTCAGACAGCTTTTATAGAGCTTTTGATTGAATTTGTTGGATTCAGCAGGAGCTTTAGTAAGAGCTTCTCTATATTTATTAATCAAAATTTCATATTAAAAGGCTGACATTAACCACCAACAAAAGCTTTTCAAATCATTTTCCTTTTAGAACAAAAATTAATTGGGAACCATAAAGCTGGCTTATAAGCACTCTGAAATGTATGTGGAGTCCAAAAATAACAGCTTTACGACAGATAGATTCGAACGTCACACTTAATTGACGCACTCAAATCAAGCACACAGGTAAATTAAAAAAACCAACGAATCAACAATGATGTTTGTATAACTCATTAATAAACCGAATTTGGTGAGCGGTCACGTCGTGGCGGTAAAGTACTAACAGAGAGATCACATCATGCGGCTTGTGGCCAAATGATGGCGCGCTTTATGTGCTAATGCGCACATGAAATGGCAGCAATCAAATTTTTTCATCAAATCTTATTTGTCGTCAGTCGTCGCACGAATCAACAAACCGACTGCACTCATTTCAGACGGAAAATTTAATTTTCATTTAGTCAATTTTATATACATATATATTCCACTGTATGCATTTCGCATTTTTATTTTATTTGTGTGAAAATGCTGGGCATTCGGAGAGATTCATTTATTCAACCACAAAAACGTATGACATAAAAATTACGTACACAGGCATGTTGAATAAATCACGCATACGCTCTGGTGGCCTGGCGACTGGCGTGAAAAGTTAATTCGATAGCATATATCTGAGGCACATTTGTGGGCCAGCATGTTGTTGTTGTTGTAGCTTGCGGTTAACAGTGTAGTTCGTTACACACATACAGACTCCACCTCATTTGCTGCAACGAATGCTGAATAATTGGAAGCGGCATGCAGGTGTGTTGCGGTGTGTTTATCTTTTCTTCGTTTTTCCCACAAATTCGAGTTCAACGACGCAGAAAAGCAACTAGTGACCATGACACAGTGTCGCTGGTAAATATGACAAATGACCACAAATAGTGCTAGCACCATTTCAAATGCATATTTATTTATTTACAGTGGTTTATGTAAATGTGTAAGCAAATGGTAAAAACTTTAACTGGGTCAGCAGTCAGGTGCAGATTTGTGTATGCCTTTTCATAAAAATATACCAGTCATGTATTTAAGTTTGATATTATACAATATTCATGTATTTAAATATTATGCAAAAACTCACATGATTACATACTTATACTTACATTCATATTCATTCATTGGTGTTATGTGGTTATGATGTTCTAATTCATATTCATGCTCATATTCGCATTAAAATAACATTCAAATAAATATTCACAAACATATTCATACTCATAGTCATATGTCACGCACTCATACTCATACTCGTCTTTATAATCGTTCTAAAATTCAAATTAAAATATATGTTTTATTATATTTATATTCTTTATTCAAATTCACAGTAGTACTCATACTCATACTCATACTCATACTATTACTCATAGAAATACTCATATTCATACTCATACTCGTACTCACACTCATCCTCATACTCATACTCATACTCGTACTCATACTCATACTCATACTCATACTCGTACTCATACGCATACTCATACGCATATTCATATTGGTAATTAAAATATCAAACTCTTATCTTTATTCAAATTTGTATTCATATCCGAAACTCACACTCATACCTTCAAATACTCCACCATATAACTCAGTGTCAACATTTTTTTGCTGCAACGCATCACTGAATGGCATGCCTTCAACCGCGTGACACTCCCAATACACAAGCATACAGTGCAGAGTATCAGTACATAAAAGAAAATACTCACAATCAGAAGCATATCACCCGCTGAGTACACTCGCTCACTCATTTGATCACAAACGCATGGTCACAGCAGCATTTCAATGACGGCTTTTCACACCCACTACCACCAGCGCTTACGGCACCAGCATTTCAGCATATTGCAACAATATTTTAGCTATTCACCAAAGCTGTGCTCATCAAAGATCGCCTTCATGTGTGCGCGGCGAACACATGTAGCATCTCACTAAGTACATTTTATGCTGTGCATTTGCATGGCAAGCAAAAATTCGAAGCAATTGATGCGGTTGAATGATGCAAGTGCAAAAATTCTAAAGCCGGTTGTTGTCGTCACGCACACACGCACACACACACTCGCTCACATTGTTTACCTTGCCACAGCAAGTGCCCGAGGCATAGAAAGTGTATAAAGCGAAGAAGAGTGTGGTAAGTGTGGCTGCGTGTGAAAGGTTGCAAGCTGGTGAAATTGATGTGTAAACAAAACAGCCACACACAGAAGCACTCGCAAGCGCATTTACATGTGTATACACGGGTTTTTATGTGTCAGCCAAACAAAAAAGTTAAAAGCTGGCAAAAAAGTTACTCGCAAACACACACACAGAGATCACAAACCGAGCGGTCTCGCAGGCTTTCGGCTATAAATAACTATGCAAACACACACACTCACATACATAGTGTAAGCGCCAAAGTTGTAGGAGTTGCAAAGTAAAAAGTGAAAATTCAACGTGCAACATGCAACATGCAATGCCAAAAAGGTTGCGGTCTGTGTCTGATTCGTTGCACAAATGGCAAGCAAATTGCTTAGCACCAAAGAAAAGTTAAACAAACACTTTTATGCGCCCGCAAGCGCAACACAACAACAACACACACACACATATGGCAGCTTTGCATAGCAGCAGAGGTGCAAAGCATTTACTTTTTGCCCCACTTGCCACGTGCATTTGTTTTTAAAGTTTGAATTTGCCACTCACACTTTGGCCGCCTTTTTGTTTTTTTTTTGCATTTTTTATATTTTTTTTTTTATTTTTTATTTTAATTTAATTTCTTCTTTTTATTTGTTGCCACATGCGCTCCGTAAACAAAGTAGCATTAATGCATGGTAATTTGTTGCTGTTGTTGCTGCTGCTATTGCCACTGTATAAATTCACTGTGGCTATGGCTGCGGCTGCCTAACCGGCCAAAGCACTAAGCTCCGGCATTATTAGTGAAATTGAAAAACTTTTCCAATCACCTGTGCAATTTGTGCGATTTTCATTCGACAATTGCACTTTGTTTAACAACAACGTGCCACAATACACACACACACACACACTGTTTGTGCGCTATTACTGTTTGCAATTTCATTTCGAAACAAAAAGTACTAAACTAAAGCAATAATTCTGGAAAATTTTAAATAAAAATATGCTTTCTATACATATATACACAGCTATTTTTAGTTTATATTATATATATATTTCTATACATAACCGACATTTAGCTTAGCTGTTTATATGAGTAAGTATGTTTGTGCAGCAAGTAAACTCATTTGTGGCAGCCGTCGCTGGTTTTTGCAACTCAAATGGCATTTCGAATGTTTGTGCAGAAATTAAGCTTCGATTTTTATTCAAATAACAATGCAAACATTTAGAATGTTTAGCGAATTTGTTAAGGTTAAGTATAAATGCAGTGTAGTATATACCTATACATATACATATGTATGTATGAGTTAAAGTTTTTACTATGTAATACAATATATTATATATGAAAAATATATTATATGTGAAAAATTACCCTAAGGCACTGAGTTTTTCATATTCGATATCCGGGACATTGAAAAGTTATAGTCCGATTTCGACAATTTTTTCACAAGTGAAGCCAGAGATGATATGCACTATTTGTGTAAATTTTTATTTCGCTATCTTCATAGGTTCCCAGAATAAGATGGAATACAAAATTTAATTATATGGCAAGTTGTCGTGATTGTGCACCGATTTCATCCATTTTCCGTACGTGTCATCATTACATATAATTTAAAGTTTCTGACGTTTTTCGTTAGTGAGTTAACCCACTTTTAGTAATTTTCAACCTATCCTTTTTATGGGAGGTGGGCGTGGTTATTATCCGATTTCAACTATTTTCATGGTGTGTGGAGGGGTTCGTAAGATAACCGACTTTGGTTTATGTAGCTTTATTGGTTTGCGAGATATATACAAATAACCGATATGGGGGCCACGCCCACTTCCCCAAAAAATTCACATCCAAATATATCCCTTCCTCGTGCGATCCGTTGCACCAAATTTTGCTTCCATAGCTTTATTGGCTTTATGGCTTAGTTATGACACGTTATAGGTTTTTGGTATTCGCCATTTTGTGGGCGTGGCAGTGGTCCTATTTTGCCAACCTTCGAAAGCAACCATCTCAAAGCAACCTTCGTCAAGATATCTCCATTCTTATCCAAGTTATCCGTTTCACGGAAGGACGCACAGACATTCGGATTTTGACTCGTTTTGTTTTGTCACCCTGATCATTTTGATATATATATAACCTCTATAAATATTATATATATTTTAACATTTAATATTGGTTGTCGGCAAGGAAGAAAAAATGTTAGTGAGTTGGAGTTCATATGGAGTCTATTCATCGAATATATTCAACGAACTGATGAAATGCAGAGTTGTTTAATAAGTTGTACTATTGAAGGCCATTACTTTCGTTTCTCAAATGGGCCAAAACATACTACCCCTCTTATAATATGAATCATGGGTCCAATTAATAAATTTAAAATAAATTCCTTGCCGCTGTAACATAAACCCTAAGTAAAATAACACCCGAGAAGTTATACAATTAAAATATTTTGTTGAGGAAGAAATGATGTATCTTATTCCTTATATCTACGTTATTCCATCTAGAACTCATTTATGTAAATCAAATGTCTTTTTTTCAAACTTTTACGATCACTAAGCAATTAAATAAGTTTTTAAGTATCGCTGACGAGGTCAAACTAGTTGTCAATTTACTAAACAAATATCATTTTAGTATGGTAGTAAGATCAGTTCCCCATCCTCAAGTATGATCGATTACAAAAGCGCCCATCTTCTCGTAACCAAATTATTTGTAAACAGGCATCAAAAATGTGAGTGCCAATGTGAAACTGTAATAAGAACTAAATCTCCTACCGTTTCCTTTCCTTTCCCTGAGTTACCATTTGTAGACTGAGATACTTAGTACATATACTTATTGTATAATGATATGCTTAGATACTTACCTCAGTATACTTCTACTTAGGCATACATTTATAGGATCAGTTGGTATGCTGACTTGACTCTTTGGCTGGAAGGTGTAATTGGCATAGATTCACACTTAAAGGAGGACAAATTTCTTTTAAAATATGAAATGACTCTACATATGGTAGAAGTTGTAAAAGGCGTCCATTTTTTGGTAAACAAGTATAAAACCTCCACCGCTTTTGTGATCTGTGTATATTTGCTGACTTCTAGTTCCTATAAAATATATTTTAACTGTAATGGGAGTTAATAATACTAAATAATTTAAGGGATTATATATGTTGAAGTAGGGTCAAATATCGAAGTCAAAAATATAATAATTTTTTTGTTCTGGTATCTTAAAGTATTCGTTCTTAGGAATGTTGTCTCAAATTATTAGATCTACTAGACAAGAGTGTACTTGAAACTTTAAACGCGATTAACTCGAAATCATGGTTTTTCGAAAACGTCGTTGCGGTGACTTGGATTGCCGAAAGAGTTTTCAAAAGATTTATATTTTTTTTTTTCAAATTGTTCGTAACTTATTGCCGTGTCCTAGAATGATTTAATTTTTTCGTTAAAATTTTCATATCAATGTTAAAAAGTTGTCAATATATTTCATCCGATGAAAAATGTAGCCTTTTTGAGAAAATCGGCTCCGTTTGCAGTAATTTTTTCTCATTTAAATGAATCGTTCAAGGACACCACAAGCCCCCAACGAAATTTGTTTAATTTTATGCTTTCAGTTGATCTGATGGACTGGAATCGTAGTCACGGCAAGCATCTTTGTAAAAAAGTGCATTTTGCGTAAAATGACATAACTTTGAGAATTATTAGTATTTTTTATTATTATATCTTGAGCTGATTTTACATATTAGTCATTGTACTACGCAAGACATATACCAAGTATTCTATAAAAAATATGGCTACATACCTCTACAGAAAATCAAAATTTTCCTCATTTTTCCGCAACTCAATATATACCCCTTTTTTCTGGGTTTTTAATGTTTTTTTTCTGAAAAAAAGAAAACATAAATTAAAATGAATTTCTGAAACTTTCCAATAAGGTTATATGCCATGTACCTCACCATTTATATGCAATCAGTGACTCTATCTTACATATTCTTATTGGCTCAGATTATGAAATACGTCAGAAAACCGTATTTCAATTTATTTTTAATCAAAAAATATTTCCAAAGTCTATATTTAGAGAAAGCAGCTTTTCTTTAAAAGTATATAGTGAAATATACGAGTATAAGTAAATATGTAAGGGCATTTATACAACACAAGATGAAAGAAATGTCTATCAAAATTTTTTATCAGAAAGTATTAATTGAAATTCCAATAAGAAATATCGAATTTAATTGTGCAGCACTAACAATTTAAATACAGTGAAAAGAAAACTTTGAAAATGAAATATAAGAAAGACTATTACAACAACCACACACACACATACATACATATACAATAACATTTACATATGCATTTGCTTGTGAGTTCTTAAACTAAGCCCAGACAAATCGCAAGTGCATGTAGTATTTGCTGCATGTTCAAGTTTAAATATGCGTAAATTGCTACAAACACACACGCACCAGAACACAAATATACATGTGTATGCATGTGAATATATGTGCGAGGCTTTGCGACAGTGACAGTATGACATGCAATTTACTCGACTCAACCACAGTCAACGCCAAACTAACTAGGCCAATATACTCACGCAGCCCAATTCCAATAGTTAGAGATTATTTGTCGACGCTTAGCATGTTTGCATGACTGCCTACAAACGCGCACACACACATTGACGTATATACATATATTCACATGGATACATACATAGGTTTGTAGACGAGTGCATATGCCTTGATCCAACATATTCAAATTCACTTGCATAAATCTTACATATGTATGAGTATGTCTGTCCACCCATACATGTAAATTGTGCTAGTTAACTGTCGCAGTTGCAGCTTTTATTGTACCATAGTCTAGTTGCGATTACATTTGGTGTTGTTATTTTATATGCACAACTGATTCGGTCTATAAGTCCATGTGTGTGAGTGTGTGTCTTCGTGTTTGATTGTTTGTTTGTGTGTGTTTATTTAGGCGTAAAGCAATTAGCAACTGCATGACACTTTGACAGGCCTACTATTTGTTTCAGCAGTTCATTCGTTTTGCAACACTTCAAATATAGTCAAACTTAGACACTCATACACATTCACAACAACACACAACGCACACCTTGAGTATGAGCACTAAAAGTGTTTGTAAAGTAAATAGCTTTGTGTCTTTGTTAGTGCAGATACACACACACACATACTCGTGTATGCATAAATCTAAGCCGGCACTCCAATTATTCAGCGCACAAACTTTTCAAATACAAATAGTACAAACAAGCCTTTGAGCATGCAAAAGTGTTCATCTTTGCTGCTTGACAATCCTTTGTAAATGCTGCTTAGGCACAATTCATTTCAAGTTCTGCTGCTCTCTAACCAGCAGTTAATTGGTTGGTATTTTGTTTTTCGAAAGGTGATTACTTTGTTTTGGGAGTGGAAGCAGTCTGCTTTTGAAGAAGTGTACTATATGTATATAAATGCTTAAATTGTTTCTCCTTAAAGCTTTTACAATTTATAGTCATTGAGAATAAAGATACTAAACTAGTGGAGAGGGAAATATGAGCTATGTAGCTCAGTAGGCATGATTTTGACAAACATCCTCAACGAATCAGATACCTCTCAAAGAATTGGGGTGCTTTGTAGGAAAAAATGGTAAACCAGAGATTATCGAAATATTTTCAAAAAAATTCTGTACCCCTAATTACGTTATTAAAAATGACTCTCATTCTATCAAGGTTTCATAAAATATTTAATTTAACGAAAATATCGGTAAATTTCTTATCCTGAAGAATCTCAGAGGACGTCTTTCTCTTATGTGCCTCTGTGCCAAAATGTACAAAAAGTGCAAAATGTGCAATATCGGGTCATAATCTGTTATTTATATTTTCAAACTTACGATGGCCTTCCTAAACCGCCATATACTAGATATAAGGATTTTCGTTATTCTAGTGTCCTTTATGACGAGTAAGTGGAATAAAATAATATTATGCAGGTTCTTGTGTATTGAACATTCCCTAGCTCCAATACGCCTAATTTAGTGATGAAATCTGCCTGGAGCTAGGTCCAGTCCTTAACCCCGAATATATTAAAAACGTCACCATAAAACTTGCTTTATAAAATACGTTCTGTTACACCCTAACTTTACCATTCCTTACTTGTTTAAAAAACTAACAAGAGATTTGTTCACAAACTTTATCTTGACCCATGTTTCATAATGTTACCCATGTTGGGGTCTACTTGGCTTTACTTTCTTAACAATGAACCAGAATTATTTGATCAGATGATTTTTGAGATCTTGAGAACCTCACATCCTCTTCTAAAATCGTCGATGTCCCAGTTCAAATCAAATGAGACAACTCTAGAATTACTGAATATGTGATATTCCCTAATTCAAAAGTCTCGATAAAAGTCTTTAAATAAGTTCTTCAAATATATTCACAGTTTGACAAATAAAACAAAATTGGTTGTACTAGAACTAGTCGCTTTATCAATGCAACCAATTCCAGTCCATACACAGTTGTATTATAGTCTAACTATAGGCATTATATTCAAACAAACCAACCCCTTCACGCACATCTAATCCACTTTCTTTCACACACATTTCATTCGTTCATAAATTTGTAATTCATCCGGTGATTTGGGCTCAAATAACTGTCTGCATTTGTTGTTGTCAAATTCGACTCGCCCATTGTACGAGTATTGACTGCCATTCATTCGTTTACTCTGCTGGCTATCGCTGCCAACTGCAATGCCACAATTAAACACCACTTAACGTCGACAGGCGGACAGATTTGCATGTTCCGCATTTGTCGCCTGTTTCTATTTCTATTTCTATTTCTGTTTACGGAACACTTGTGCGCTCGAGTCGAGCCTAAGTGGGCATTCTGAAAGCCGCACAAGTTTCTAGTATGTGCAAATGAGTGTTTGTGTGAATGTGTGTGTGGCATTAAGTACCTTGTTAGTTTGGTTTAGTTTACGCATCATTTAAACACACTTAGATTTTAGAAAGTTTTTGGTATTGTATATTGAGTCCAGAGAGTTTATCAAATAAATATTAAGCAATGTTATGATTTATTGTTTTCTTCATGCCAAATTTTATTGAATTATTGCCAGGTATTCTTCATTTTGAAGCAATTCTCTTAGTAAGCAATTGCTTTAAATTTAAAGCAAATATCCTTTTAAATATATACACACAAATATATTCTCTAAACACTCAATCATATCCATATTACTCACTACAAAGCCTAAATAATCGATCGCAACGAAGTCATTTACGTGCGCACATTGATTACGAAATTCCATTTATTTAATGATTTTGTTAAAACCATCTAAATTACTCATTGTAAATGAAATCCTGAATATTTTATGTGAAATAATGTTTGCATAGAAAAACTGTGTAAACAATTACAAACTTTTTTATACAAAAATTCATTGCATTCATTTACACTTTTTTTGGGCACTCAAATAACTCAATCAAGTTTGCAAGAATTTTTAATACTGTTTACTCACTGGCAAAAAACACAATGGAGTAATTTTTTCATGCACGAGTGCAATGTATTTAATCGGGTATCAAAGTTGTGTTTAATGGAGTACTTTCGAAAAAGTTGAATGGTCCGGTTCATGTTTCTTTGCCTTTGAATAATTTAAGAAATTAACGTTTTTATTTCGATTGTAAAGGTGGCTGCACGTATATTGAATTAAAATAGAATTAATATATTCCACTCTAAGCTTAATTTATCAGATGTAAAGTAGACTATACTCACTAGTTATGATAACCATATATAAAAACTGTATTTGTCTATAAACATTATATATATGCCGGAATTAGAGACTCTTCGCACAGCCAAATAAATTTACTTCAATAAGATTATAATTGAGAAATCGGTTGTTGGCTTTCGCACAGCCGGCTACTCAATTAACGATCAGCTGTAGTTTTTGTTTTTGCTATTCATAAGAAGTTGGTAAGTTCATCTCAGCAAAATTCCATTTTATCAATAACCGCAAACGAATTTCCAATGTCGAAGAAAACACAATCTCAACTCGATTTGTATTCGATTAAAAATTAATTTAGTAAAGTAAGAATTTTCATTTGTATGCTAAATCAATCTAATTGAGCGCTTTAATAGCGCAAAGGCCGGTTAATTGATCAATTAACTCTTGTGCGAAAAAGCAATTAACCACTCTATACTCGTATTCAAAACTATATTCAATTTAGCTTAATTAAAGGCTTCGTGCCCGACGGGAATTCAATTAGAGAATGAAAAGAATGCTAAAACGAATTTTAGCTTCAATGAATGTGTGTCAAGACCTTTAAAAAACTATAGAATGTAGAAAGCTCTTCACTCGAAATTAAAGATCAAAAGAAGTGCTACGATTCAGTCTCAAATGTGGTAATACACTCTGCAAATGATGAGGAATAGTATTTGACAGGTATAGAGAGAGATGTTTAATCGACTGTATGTTTAGAATCGTCAAAGTGTTAAATTTCATAGAATTCTACCTTCTTCTTGAGATTTCTTTTCGCCAGTTTCTATAACTTTAACACAAAGCTGAAATTTATTTGTCAGCAATATCGGGAACAACTATTAACCATCTTTGAAGCGAAGATTACAAATGGGATGGTTTTGTCACATTAACGCTTTCTTCTTTGAATTCCTAAGTAGGATTGCTTCCACTTCTAAAGTATCATTCCAAGTCTATAGTACTGAAAGGCTCTGATGGCTAAATGGTATTAAAACTTTCAGCTAAATGTTTAGCATTAAGTTCTAGACCTAGATTTAAAGCCTTAATTTCCTTAAATGTTTTTAGTAATCCAAGAACGATTAAATACTGTCTATCTGATCTCATAAACCATATAATATTTTTGGCAAGCTCTCAAAACTAGTCATTCTATGGAAGGAATATCCTGACTGCTTCATCTCAACGATCATGACTCCGGCACAATTTTAAAAAGTAGTAAACCAGTACACATTATGGTGCTCATTCGAATCTAGTACTCCCTTACACATTTGCTTCGTAATTTATTCCATTCGACTGCAGATGTGTTTTGCCTCATTTTAATAGTGAATCCGCGTTGCATCGAACACTGCAATAATAATATAATTGAATATCGAAATTTTGCAGCGAAAACAATTTGCCAACTGCCAAATTAAATGCATAGGCAGCTTGTATTGGAAAAAACATTGTTTTTAAATGCCGATTGATTGAATAATTTATAATGCATACAAAGCAGCAGCAGCAGCAGCGCAGCTAGATAAAGAGAGAGAGAGAGAGACAGAGACAGAGCAAAAAATTACAAATGCGCATAAAAAATGCGGAAAATATTTTAAACTAAACGAATATGAATAAAACAGGGAGAGAGATAACCAAAAAACTGATAATGTACCATCCGTCAAAAATGCAGCCAACCGGGGAAACGCTGGCGTTCGCACACACAGACACTCGTCCACACAAGCGGCTGAATACAAATTCATTGCTTGCACACACATACTCAATCTATCGGCATTTGTATTTGTGTGTTTGCTAAAACAAATTGGAATTTCACTACTAAATGCACAAATTGATTTTTGATTGAACAAATGGACGAGCAAATGAACTGAAACGACGGCGGAACGTGCACATAATCCCTTGCTCGGCCAAAAAGCGCTGACGAATTTTTGACTAATAGCGCATCTGATAAAAATTGACATAACACATTGCAGAGCATATATCATTCTGACAGCATATTTCCATTAATGAATACACAGATACGTGTATGCGGGACCATGTATGTATGTGTGCGGAAATACAATGGATACTTGGTAAAGTTATAAATTCAAGGGGTAATATTGAAAGTTAGTGTAGATAAATCTAACTTCTATATGGCATAGACATATAAAATATACTGACAGGCTCACAATAATAATACCAAAATTTTGTCTATGATTCCACTTAATTTAGCCCTACATACATATATCCATTAGTTAAGCATTTTATGGGAAGTGCATGGGGATATAGGCACATCTCATCCATTTTCAAGCTGTCAATAAGTCCTCATAAGAGTGCTAAGTGGCAAATTTTGTATTATATCGATTAAGTGGTGCCTCAGTTACGCCTGAAAGGCATACAATATTGGACTTAGAGACATTCGCCATTTTGTAGGCGTGGAAGTGGTCTGAGTTTGCCCATCTTCGAAAGCAACCTTCCTATGGTGCCAAGAAACAAATGTGCCAAGTTTCATCAAGATATCTTAATTTTTACTCAAGTTACAGCTTGCACAGACGGACGGACGGACAGACAGACATCCGGATTTGAACTTTACTCTTCATCCTGATTACTTTGTTATATATAACCCTATATCTAACTCGTTTATTTTGGATGTTATAAACAACCGCTATGTGAACAAAACTATAACAAAAAACCATTTCAGTTCAAACGCCATTTAGTTCCTTGTGAAACTTGGATTTGTGACGATAATCAACAGGTCACAAGGACAGAAAACCATCTTCTCTGTACATTTACGCGCCGAAACCAACAAAAATTTAAAAAATCGCAAATAAATGATTTTCAACACAATATAAATACAACTTTCTTTTCAAAACACATAATTTCACGCGCAGGACAACGTCTGCGGGGTCAGCTAGTAGGATATAAACTCCATTTACCCCTTCAATAAACTATGCGTTAAGTTTTAGTAAAATTACATTAATTTTCTGTAAATTACTTAATATTCGCATACATTTTCGTGTTATTCCACACTTTTCTCATCTGTTTTTGTTTCCTATACACTGCAAATACGTTTCTGTGTATGCTTATGCCTCATTACACTTTTATTTGTGTTATTATTGTCACGCTCGTTGGTTCGCCCGTTCATCGCTTTATGGCTTTGCACCATTTTATTCTAATTTATTTCTGCCACTTTTATTATGGCATTTATGTTTCATATTTTTGCCATTTTGCGTTTTGTTTATGCTTTTCAGCTGAGTTTTGTTTGGTTTATTTATTTATTTATTTTAGCCCCATTTGTAGCAAGCAAGCAACCAACCAACAATGGTTGGCAACGCCGCATAGTTCAGGGTTAAGTTTATTTACTCCGCACATATTTTAATGTAATAAGCAAGCTTGTTTAGCAGCGACATATGTACATTTATTTACGCACACACATACTTTAATATAATATTTATGCATTAAACACAAACAAAGTAGTTTGACACACATGAACGCACCGACCTTAACCGAACTATTGCCAACTAAGCAAATACTCTTTTAGCTCTTAGTGTTTGTGTTTGTGTTTCTGTTTGTGTGTTTGTGTTGTTGTAAATGAGCCGGCAACACCATTTGTTTAACACATATAATTGCACATTTGTTTGTATGTATCTATGTGTGTGTGAAACACATATTAAACAACATTTTTCGTCTCTTTCATCGTAGTCTTTCAAGTGTGTGTGTGTATAGGTGTTTTTCAGCTCATTTTCCTGCTCGCTGTGGTAATTTCTTGTTCTCTATTTTATTGCAAATTTATGTAAATACATCGTTGGAGCACATTTCTGATAAAATATACACTTTAGCCACACAATCGCTTGTACACATATGGAAATGTGTGTGTGATCTTTTGCACACAGCTACATACAAATAAGTTGCTTTAATACATATATAAATGAATATATGCTACAATATAAACATACATACATATATTTTAGATACATATGTATATGTAATCATATCCTTTCTCGCTTGCCACTTTGATCTACATGTTTGCTTTTTTATCTCTATTTTCTTCTATTTTGCATAACATTTTATTCCAAATTGTTTTTTTTTTTTTTTTTGTTCTCACGCTGTGCTAATCCCTTTGTTTTATTGCGCTTAATTTACTTTTAAAATCTTTTTTCTGTATTTCGCATGCCAATTGGTGTGCACTTCTTCAGCCATATACACTGTATATACTTGGCGTTCGCTCTGCCTAATAGCCTCATTCATCTACTGAGTACCGTTATTTTTGTGCGATTGTGTGTGTGTGTTAGTTTATGACTATTCGTAGATGTTCACCCGTGCGTTTGCTAATATAATATTCACATAAACTAGTGAATTTATGTTGTACTTACATGTGTATCCGCATTGTTCGCATTTTGCACTTGCCAATTGTTGGTGTTGAATACTTTCTAGGATCTTAACTATTTAAACAGTAATTTAATTAATTATTATTTTTTTTTTTGATAAATATGTTAATAAGGCAGTTTTTATAAATAAAATAAGACATAATGATTTTCACAGCTATGTTACAAAAATTTTGAACAATTTTGTGAAAGAAATTTGAAGGAAAAATAACACAAGTATACACGGTTTTGGATCTGGGCAACCAAAAGTGGTTTCTATGACAATTGATGACACTGAATTCGAATCTTCATTTCGTTTTTTAAGATTGATTCTAGTTTTTGATTTTATTTTTTTATGATTTTTGTCAAATAATATTCATTTTATTAACTTAAAAGTAACATATCAGAAATGAAGATTGGTGGAACTTTGCCTTTTGTATTGTTTAGTATCTGTTTCACGTATTAGAGTCCAACAGTAGTCGCTCATCATGCCTGCATCCCAAAATCCTTGGTATCTTCTTTCAATGTTGGCTAGAGCTTGGTGTAGCCGTTCTCCTTGTTCGTCGCTCGTATCACCTAAGTTTTCGGGGAAAAAATCGAGATGGGAATGCAGAAAATGGATTTTTAGAGACATTCTAGCTCCAATCTTTCGATAATTTTGCAACATATCGCCAATAATTTCCTTAAAATTAGGGATTTGTGATTACCAAGAAATTTGTGAACGATATTTTGAAAAGATGCCCATGCGGCTGCTTCATCGGGCGATAAACATTTTGTAAATTTTTTATCAGCCATTAATTTTCTAATATGAGGTCCGACAAATATTCCTTCTTTGATTTTTGCATATGACAATTTAGGAAACAACTTAACTAAATACTGAAAAGCCGGTCCTTCACGGTTTAATGCTTTGATGAAGTTCTTTATAAGGCCTAGTTTAATGTGAAGAGGTGGCAGGAAAATGTCTTATGGATTTACAAGTGGTTCAGCGGAGAAGTTTTGCTGCCCAGGCTCATAGTGAGTACGACTTTGCCATTCTTTTCTCACATAATGATGTTCAGTTGCGCGGCTATCCCACAAGCATAAAAAGCAACAAAATTTGGTGAATCCAGATTGCATCCCAGTGCCTGTAAGATTGGGAGAATTTTCCTCAATCGGTATTTAATTAGTGTGCTTTTGCAAACTGTGCTTGTAACAGCACAATGATGCTATCATGCGAGAACTCGGAAACTAGAATCAATCTTAAAAAACTAAATGCATATTCGAATTCAGCATATCAAATATAGTTAAGAATCGTTCTTATCTGCTCAGATCCAAAAGTTGACCTGAATTTGTAAACTTGTGTAATTTTTGAAGAAAAAAATCTTCAGATATCAAAATGTGGCTCTCTGCGTGTTAATGCGAGATTTTCAATGATCGTAAACTGTGTTGTGTGTCGAACAAATGATCATTTTAAGTTAGTTACATTTAATTTCATACAAACTAAACTCTTATTTAGTTTAGTTTAACGAAATAGTGGACGAGATTGCCAAACGAGGCGTAAAACTGTCATCCGAAAGCATAATGAACGTAGATAAACCTATACACTGTCTATATGATGATCTAGACAGAAACTTGGTAAAAAAGTTCAAAGTGCGCTGGAAGAATATACCGGAATGCAAAACCACAAAAGTTATGTGTAATGTGGTAGATAATAAGTACACGAAATTTTTATTGGCGCTCGATAGAAGCAAATGTAGGAACATGGTCGGCATACTCACTGGTCACTGTCTTGTGGCGGCGTACGCCTACAAGATGGGGCTGATAGATCGCGAAGACTGCAGGAAATGTCAAGAGCAAGGCATCAGAGAAACAATGGAGCACCTCTTCTGTGAATGTCCTGCATTATCAAGACAACTGGAAGAGATTTCGTTAGTGAATCCACAAAGCCTTTTGAAATTCGCAACAAGCGCAGACATCCCAAAGGATGAGTACTCTTCAATCTGGTATTGCAAAGGGCCTAAACTGGTCTATGTGTGGCTTTTTAGCCTACCTAACCTAACCTAAACCCTTATTGGACCGCTAAATGTCTCTTAAATACCACCTCGTTTCTTTAAAGTAGAAACTAAAAAGTTCACGCATATTTATTTGCCATTGCTTGCTGTCATTGCAATGCTACTTGAGTGCTAAATAAATAAACTATATGGAAATCCACTTCAATGGAATTCGGACAATTTCACCTTTTATACCAATCCAAATATCTAATTTAATTGATTTAATAACAAAGTAAATATTTCTGGCAATTAATGGCATGAAATTGCCAAATTGATTGCATGAAACCACAAAAAAGGACTTGACATATTTGCAGTTAGAGCGCACGTAAGCGTGACACGGATAGAAATATATTTCATAAATGCAATTCCAACAAAGAAACCACAAACAAAGATGCAAGTGACCTTGAAATGATTGCTTGGCAGCTGTATGAGTTTCATAAATAAATATTATATAATATATACAATAAAAGTAACTCGATTATACATAGTTGATTATAGTTGTTGTTGTAAAAAAAATAAGGCCTTGATAAGCGATTTCGCACTTTTGTAGTTCAGTCAGGTTTGCCATAGAACACACCAATAAAAAATAGTGAAATAAAAAAGTCCTTTAACCCTAAAAAATTCCAAAAAAAAAAGTAAATGTTTATGATAACAGACTGCCTGAAGAGCCAGACAAATAATAGTGGACCACAGCTGCTGCGCATAATTCTTGCGACCGCTTTCTTTCTGCTGATTTTTTTTTTTGTTTTTATTGCTTGCTGCTATGCTTGTATTGTATTATTATTGTTGTTGTATTGAAATGTTGCTTTTCGTGTAATCGCTTGTGTTTTTGTAACTGTTTGTTAGAAAATTACTATGCCTTGCATGTTTCGGCGACGCCCCATACCGCTAAAACAATTACACTAATCCTTTCGTCGGTGTATTTGCATAAACATACATGCCTTACTTTGTATGTACAATACAATTTTATATATATACATATATACATTTCGGTATTCGTATGCGTGTTTGGCAAGCAAATCTGTTGTCAAGGCTGTCTGAAACTGCTCACAAGTTTATTGCGGTTTTACTTATGCGGTTTCTTTAGGCATTGAAGCTTACGTTAAATCTTCAAATGTATACATGCAGGCATGTACTACTATTTATATACAAGTATATATTGAACATGCATATCAACCAACACATACACGAAACTTTTTATATGCCTGAGTATTTTATACTGCAATTAATATACTCAATTCACAAACACATATGATTATAGAATTCTAGCAATGAAATTTAAAATAAATAATATGTTTTAATGTGTATAAATTCAAATCCCATTGATTATTCATTGATACATTTTAAAGCTGGCGCTGGTTTAAATTCTCTGTAATTAATCTAATTTCCAATAAATAGTTTTAATAGCCTAAGATTTATTAAATAAGCTGAGTAATTTAAATGATTTAAATTGTGGAATTCTTTATTATTTAAATTAAAATAAATTGAACATTTTTACACAAGAATTTCTTAAATGTGCTAAAACGCAATAATTTATATATCCCTGCCCGACTAAAGTATACATATACTATGCAAACGAAATATAATTTTCAGCTTTAAGAATGGTAGCTTTAGCTGAGTAATTCTAACTTAGATGAAATACTTTGCACATATGAGCTCAAAGTGGTGATATGTGAGATCACAAGTATTTTTAGTACACGGAAGTCTTAGCACTTAAATTTAGTACCTACACAGATCAAGGGTTTATCATGAATCATGACAGGTTTGGTCAGTTGACAAGGTAAGAGCATTTTTCTATTTCTAGTTCGACTCTCTAAAAACTCTCTTTTGAGCTTTGTATGTACCAAAAAGTTAATAATTCATGAAAAAAATACGTTGCGCAGAACTCATCCTAATCCTTAGACTGGATTCGATTTTTTTTTGTACTTCGTGTATTTAATATTTTAAAAATTTTCATTTAGAGTCGTTGAAAATAATAAAATATGTAATAGTGATCTCTTTATGGAACACAAAATCGAAAAACTAGATTCTTTTAATGACCTCTTCGTTTATTTTAATTAAACCACTTACTGTCCTTCAGGTATTTTTCAAAAAACGAACCAACATACTTTCCTTCATATCGACAGTACCGACTAATAAATCTATGGGTTCACTTATGGATCAACATATACTAGAAGCCGATACTTCTGTTGAAATCCCCATATTTATTATAGATAGCATCAAACTAACTGACTAAAAGTCTCAAGTTTTTGACTCAATTTTTTGGGATTACAACAAGACGCCAAAGGCCTAGGATAGAGGCAAACGCCAATAATAATAGATGCTGGAGTATCTAGTCATATAGATGCACAAAAGCTATTAAAGACCGTTTAGCTTTAATAAAGGCTGACAGAAGAAATAGATCTTAGAAGAACACCTCATGGTTTCTACTTTTATTAAATAAGCAATTGAGTAATATGTTAGATGTCAACACACGGCATTTGTCCCTGAGACTCATATACAGAAACTTGCTAAAACAGCCACGTTAGATTCCGGAGCCTAGGCGGATAATGTTGAAAAGTTAGAAAAATATCTTGTTCAGTACACATCCGTCGATAGTTTAAGGTGCTTTATATTAATCGTTCCCCATTGCTTTAATCGAAAAGAGAAAATTTTGGAATCTAATGAGTTTTTTAATAGTGAGTATATGAGGTCACATTGACTCCTCACCCCATTTCGTTTCTATAGAATCTCTACCACTCCATTTTCGTATCATAATAATTTCCTATTGAGCCCAGCTTAATGCACAATTTGTAGTGACGTCTTCTCAATACAAAAGCCTTGCGTCATTTCGATAATCTTCATAGTCTTACTTTCTTATTTTCCCGAGTCTCATATTTTCCGCAAGGCGGTCTATCTTTATTAGCCACCGTAGCTTCGCTTCGCTTAACACTTCGTCAACTAGCTGCACTTAATTAAAACTTAATATCTCTCTACTTACGCTTTAACACTTCGACGATGAGCGTAAAGGATAATTATTTGAAAATAAATAAATTCGCCCGCCGCCTCAAAGAGCAAAATTACCTAAGCAACTTTATTTTTATGTTTATTGAAAGCGATGAAGACACCAAGACACCACGACTGCCATGGATAAACACTGTATGCAAGAAAGAAGAGGCGAAGTAGTAAATAAGGCAGGCACAGTGAAGAAACAAGCGTGCAGACAGTAAATGAGCCGTTTAGTTGATAAGACGCTCCGGCGTAGTTTGGCTTGGCTTCGGCCAATAAAGTAGCGCAACGCAAATGAGCAAATCAGCAAGTACGAGGAAGAGGAAGACTGAGGCAACGCTAAGACTGCAACTTATTCGGCTAACAGCCGCGTAAAATGTGGCTGGTGGGCAACTTAATTAAATGATGCTTGGACCGTGAAGAAGAAAGAAGGATCCACACACAAAAATGCTTAAATTAATTGGCTTTTACTCTGAATAGCTGCATATTCAAGCGAATTGCTCGTATGATATTTATTTTATATATATTTATATATGTATATCCATATCTCCTTGCTGTCTAGTCACATGCATTATGCTTATCAGCATCTCATCATGAATGGCGCACAGCATCAATGCAGTCTGCGTGCCAGTGAACCAATGAACCTTTCAAGTATATGTATATAATATACCTTCAGTGTTAATATACCACTTAGAGCGAAAAATGCCGCAAATTATGCGCTTCTGCTGCTGCATTGCAACTGAAAAATTCCATGCACCTTTCAACCGGGGCACACTACGCTGCCACTGCGTTCCTTCAGCAGCTATCTTCCGTCATAAAGCTAAACAATTATTTACTACTTTTGACTTTGCCATCGCATTTGTGTGTGGAGTGCGCGCGGATAGCTGCAGCTCGATTATGGGATAAGGCATGGTTAGTTGCCAAGGATGTCGTGTAGTCTGTGTGGCGGCAAGTGCACTTTGTTGTGGTATTCATATAATTTTCCTACTCTCACTCTCTCTGCGTGTGTGTGTGTGTGGCTGCTTCAGCTTCACTTACTTGAATTGCATGCTCGAAATTGTTGGCGGCGTCGAGCGGTAATGAAATTCATCAGAATGCATAATGAAGTGTTGCGCTTGTTGTGCAGCAGGCGGTAGTGAACTTTCAGGCGTTGAGTGCTGGAGGTTAAGCAGCTCATTGTTGATTTCAGTAACACATTCGACGATGGGGTATATTTAAGTAGTGTGTCTATTAGGTAGTTTGTAATATTGATGTGGTGTAAATAATTATGGCGTTCACACATAATACTTGCTTGTGGTAATAACATGTAATAATAAAATGTTCTAGGAAGAAAACCTTTATTACCGGCTGCATAACTTAAAGCAACTTGGCAAATAAGAATTACAGGGTAATGTATGTACGTTGGAGACTGAAGCCTTTTAGCTTGAAATAGGGATGATTTTCATCGAAATATTATCAATCCGGAAACGAGTAAGAGCTTCGAAGTTCCTTCGCGACTAAAAAATAAACTGTTGGGCGTCTCAAGAGCTCGGTACGCTCGGCTTCTTGTGTGGAGTACGCAGTACTTGTGTGGATATGGAAGTAGAATTCGAGGCATCTTTAAAGTGTTTTCCTCGAAGCAAAGTTTATCGTGAAAGCATTCCAAACGGCTACTCTCCGCGGTCTAATGTAAACATGTTAACGGACGTAAATTAGTAAAATTGCCTCTTTCTTTCGCAAGAAAAAGTGGAAGCCTCAGAATCGCTTGGAAGTCATGGCATATTTTGGAAGCCTCGCCTTTGGTCAACCGAGAAGACTAGCTGTAATCGAAATTAAGTGCTTGAATATATTTGAGTTAGAATCGGAGCCATCCGTTGAGCCATGAGGGTATATTGATTGATTTTATTGATATCGTGATATATTTAGCAGCCCCCAGAACAGGCTATTCAACGGTTCAAGTAGTTCTCGGTAGTCTTAGTCATTGAAGTCATAGATGGAAAATAGAAATATTTACAAAACAAATTTCAGCATTAACAAGTAAGGAAGGGCTAAGTTCGGGAGTAACCGGACATTTTATACTCTCGCACTTTATTTATTTAACTTTATTAATATTATATAATACACAATTTGACCCACATATGCGTCATATATATTGTATAAAGTCCATTGAAAGTTGGAAACCATAATATTAGGTTAGAAGCACCGAGGTCCTCATGTTCGATATATGGGGCCTTGAAAACCTATTATCCGATTTCGGCGATTTTTAGAATGGGGCTGCCACACTATAAAGGTAGTATTTGTGCAAAGTTCTGCATCGATATCTTCACTAGTACTTACTTTAAATATTGTAAAGTAAACGATTCAGATCGTCTTCAAAGTACTGGTATATAGGAAGTAGGCGTGGTTGTGAAGTGATGAGGGATGCAAGGAAACTATTACAAACCAAGTTTCATTGAAATCGGTCGATTAGTTCCTGAGATATGGTTTTTGACCCATAAGTGGGCGATGCCTCGCCCATTTTCCATTTTGTAAAAAAATCTGAACCGACTGCAGAAAGGTTGGTTTATATAGCTTTATTGGTTTGCGAGATATATACAAATAACCGATTTGGGGGCGGGGCCACGCCCACTTTCCCAAAAAAATTATGCCCCTTTCTAGTGCGATCCTTTGTTCCAAATTTTACTTTTATAACTTTATTTATGGCTTAGTTATTACACGGTCCCAAGGAACATGTGTTCCAAGTTTCATCAAGATATCTCAATTTTTACTCAAGTTATCCGTTGCACGGACGGACGGACGGACGGACAGACAGACATTCGGATTTTGACTCGTCTCGTCACCCTGATCATTTTGATATATATAACCCTATATCTAACTCGTTTAGTTTTACGACTTACAAACAACCGTTATGTGAACAAAACCATAATACTCTCTTAGCAACTTTTGTTGCGAGAGTATAAAAATATCGAATCTGTTCTAAGATTTCATTATTTTATTTTCTTGTTATATGTTCTTATAAGTATATATATATATATATGTGTGTGTTTTATTTAAAATTTTTCTTCTTCGAGGAGAATGGACTACCAATCGTACAAATTGAAAAAATTATAAATTCCAAATTCTCCCGGTCGTGCTATGATCTTTTTCCATTTACACAGAGAACCCTCTTTTTTCACGCAGATACACACTAATTCTAACAAATATTGTTACGGAGTAGCGCACATTGAAAATCGTTTTTTACGCTGTCCGATTGCAAAATGGAACATACACACTTAGTGAATTGTACTCGGACTCTCGCCTGCATGCACTTCCCCTTGGACTGTGTTATGCCAACAGGAAACACGTCCATTGCGAGGAATGCGTATACATTCCGCCAACAATTGCAGTTGTAATGGTAAAGTAGCATTTGAGCTATTTTCTCGAAGCTGCCATTGTCACCCGCATAGCGAACGCCTTCTGCTTGCAACGCTGCTGATTTGTGCTTTTTCCGTTCATTGGCCCATTTGAGGCCAATGCCCCAACTAATACTACACTCGCTTGCTTGCTTGCAGTTCCTTGTTGCACTCCAGCCACACTCACAATTACATGTTGCTTCCCAGTCTGGTTGTTGCTTGTATTCCCGCTGTTGTTGTTGTAGCAACATAATGCTTTTAGCATTGTTGCAGTGCGCCCGTGTTGAACGAGAAAAATGCCAAGTTGAAGGCAACTCGCAGCGAGTTCGCTACTTCGTTGTGGAAATTGTGTTCTTCTGCTTCTTGTTCTTCTTCGTTTTGGAAAATAGCAACACAGACACATTTCGCAGTTGGAATTCTCAAGTGCCCCAAGGCTACTTGACACCGCCACGTTTGACCATTATCTCTTTACCTGCTTTCAAGCGCCAGCTGCCTCATGCAATGTATGCCTCAACCGGCGCACTGTTGTTATTCCAGCTGTCCTAGGCAATCCCATGTTTTCCACTTGACTCGACGGCAGCCATGTTTCGGGCAGCAGTTGGCGTTGAGCTGTATGCAAGTATGTGGGTTGGCTTACACCCTCAACAAATATAGCTTTTGTTGCTTACGTGTGTGAGTTGCTTTGCTGGTACATTGTTCCTGCTTTATCTGCAATTGCCTGCATCCGCTGACCAATGCAAAATAAACAATCCGATTGTCTCTCTCGTAGAGTTGCCACTTTCCACTCCTCTATCGTGTTCGAGTTGCACTCCATATTGTCACTCCTTCTTTACCTCACTTCTGGCTCATTCCCTCCTTACTTTTTCTGCTGCCCTCTACACTTCATATTCTGCGAACGCTCTCTTTTTACAACCATCTTCTTTCGCTTGTAAAAACTTTGACCCATTGTAGCCAACAAATAGGCCCCAAGACAGCGCATAACTGTTGTAATGTACTCTAAGAACGAGACCGTTAGTTTGCAGCAGTACCAACTTTAGTTTGTGTAATTCTTTTTGCTTTTGTTAACAACAATTGTATTTTTATTTGCTCTGGAAATTTTAAGCGACACTAGTTCTAAACTAAGTGACGGAAAACTAAGAGTTTTTAAGCTCCATGCTTTTAGCTCTTAATTCTAAGATTTTCGGGATTTGGAGTGCAATTCTATCCCAGTTATACCTTGAACAAGGAATTAGTTTGCTTTCTTTCTATTTCTATAAGATACAATATATATAAGATATATAGATGAAAGGTAATACATTTCAATCTTAAGAAATCTTAGAGATCCAAAACTGGTGATTAGTCTTTTTTTTCATCCTTATACCAAATTCTAAAACCAACTTGTTTTGCACTCTCTGGTTTCATTGTTTTATTGTTATTTAAAGGTTCTTAATTCGAACTGTTAGGTTTCTTGTCCAATGATACACCTGCCACAACAATTCAATCTACAACATTAACTAATGCGAAAGTAGTCACCACGATTTGCATACGTTTTGGAGATGAACTTATAACAATGGGTCTTACATCTTTGTCTCAAAAGGTAAAGTTAGCAAGTTTATGTTATAAAACTCCTCCTTATTGACTTGAAAATGTATGCCATCTCAAATTCATTAATAAAACAAAGACTAGCTGAAGTACAATCATATCCCTCCCTACCTTATAGAAGTGTTCCAAGACGGTTCAATGTTTCCAAAATAGCTTTCAGTCCAAGTTTTGAGATGATCTAAGGAACTACGACGACAGGAAGAGAAGAAGAATCAAAACACGACGCCGTAAGAAATATTATAATTTATCGGTTACAGATTTATCAAGAATTCTATTAAGATGAAACTATGTATTTTGAGGACTATTTATATAATTTTAAGTATTTTTTGTTATCAATCGGAGAATTTATAAACTTAGCAAAAGACTACTGAGCACCGAGTACCCGTTTATCGTCTTCAATAATAAATAACGAATATCTCGAGTTTATTCCAAGTTTAATGGCATCTTATGTCCAATAATAAAACGAACATCTATATATGTATATATAGTATTATTCACCATCGGAAACGAGAACTTGTTTGTGAATTCAACAGCAAATCGTAAATATTTCGATCGATTATCCATCTCTAAATACGAATGCATGTTTGTATGTAAGAAGCAATGTATGCATATTTCCATCGTCCGTGGGGCATTGTGGCCTTTTGCTGTCACCGACATTTCTCGGGTGTATTGTCGCGCAAACAAATTGCTTGCAATTGTAACTGTCACAGTTGCTGTTAGTTAAATGTAGTCGCATTTTCTTAGCTCTCTTTCATTGGTATTACTTTTATTTGTAGCTTACTATACTTATACGAGGGCTGCTATATATATTTCTGGTCTAGGCAACACTAAGTGCTTCGAAAATTGGTTTGAGCGCATGCAAAAGTGAATAAATCTTAATGGAGAATATTTTGAAAAACAATAAAACCATTTTCGTTGATAAATATTCCTATTTTCATTATTAAGCCAGAAATATATATAGCAGCCCTCGTAGCAAAAGTGCTGTATGGTGTTTAGTAGCAAGTAGCGACTTAAACATTTACATATATTAACTCAATATGATCTAAACGGAAAAGGAAAAGGAAAAGCTCTTGGCGGATTATAGTAACAAAATCAATAAAAATATCACTAAGAAATCTAAAAGTCGATGAATTTCAGTTCTTCTTCTTCACTGTAGCCACCTTGAGATCAATCACTATACTGACTAATACTCGTATCAAGGCAAAAGCAAGCTCATAAATGATTTTTTTTCTATTTAACAACCTTGAGTAAAATTCGGCAGCCGTTTTGAGTATATTTGAAATTCACCGACTGCCTTATATATACTACCAACTTTAATCGAAGTAGCCAATGTCATCCACCACCTTCGAGTATCAGTATTTTTTCGAGTATGTGCAATAAACTGTAAAGTACACGTGTAGCAAGTAATTCGAGACACGTTTAGTTGTGGTGGTTGCCACAACAGCAACATTAACAACAGCTTAAACAGCTTAGAAACAACAGAGACAATAATAGCAACAACAACGATGCAGTATATAAATGAACATCAACAGTGATGACAACATATTTTAGCATAACTTAAGTGTCATGAAAATTTAATATGCAAACAACACACATGAACACCGTTAGCACACATACACACAATGACAGGCACGAAGCGATATGAAAGGTAATCAAGAAAAACGAAGTGCAAAGAACAGAAAAGAAGCAGCAAAAAGCAAACACACACAAAAATTTAAAACAATGAAGTCAAGAAACAAACGAACGAGGAGCGAACATGCAACAGTGATTGCAGGCGTGCCACCGGCGCTGCTGGGCGCTACGAATAGAGCTCTTGTTGTTGCTTAGACACTGTCTTAAAGGCTGCTATATAGTGTAGTTGTTGTTGCTGTTGTTGGTCGCCAGCATATCATCGCGCTTACTGGCGTTCATCATTAGCATCCTTGCTGGGCGCAAGGAACATTTAACACTCGCTGCGTCTCAATACGTCAGCAACTGCGTCGGCGTCCCAGTCATGTAGGGTAAGCTCTGTTCGGCTTGTCATTATGCAAAGCACTGCTCTTCTGCTCTTGTCAAATTTGACTCTATCTATATACATAGATGCTGGGATGCCCATTTTATTTATATTTTTCAGTATACACAAGCAAAATTCTACAACAAACGCTGCTTTGCATGCTAAATATTTGCGCTCGAGTCGCATGCCTGTGCGAGGCTGTCGAAAGATTTTTAGTTAAGACACCTACACTATAACGAAAATATCTATGTGAGAAAGTATGCGTGTCTGCTTGTATTTTAGTGTCTCCAATATCATCAGCCAGGTAAGTGTGTCGTGCTAATAACATAACGTGGCACACATTAAGTATGCTAATTTTGTTTCATCGCTCCAGACATTTTGGCAACATGACATGCTTCTTGCCATAGCACCTAGTATACATACATATAGCTGTATGTATGCTCATTTAACTATGCATACATTTAAGTATGTGTCCTCATTGGAATAATTTGTAGATTTTTTATTTATGTTTTCGTTTATCCCGAAGAGTGATGAGAGAAATGCTCCTAAGTTGCCTCTTATAAGATATTAATAAATTTAAATATTGGCAAGCAGCAACAATGAAACGTAGAATCGTATATGAAATGGGGGATTAGAGTCGACACCATTATTAAGTCGATATCTCTAATTATAACTTGACTTCGGTTTTGAACTCCCTAGACATCAGAAGAGCCCTGGCGTCTCGTTACTCCCCAGTTTGACATCACTCAACCGTACCAAATCTAAACAAATCTGATCTCACTTCAGCCATAGTGGTACTTAACTTACCTAGTCTAGGTTAGGTCAATGGGGTAGATCTCCAAAAATGCAGAGATTCTCACTTAGACAGCTTCGAATGTCCTTTGGACCACCAAATACTCCTGACTGATCACAAAGACTCTTATGATTCGACAAAGCGGCTGGAACCAATCATAAAGTTCTTAAGTCAGGTAATGTCGACTCCAGACTCCTGGCTGAGTTCACGAAAGTTGCGCCTACCGAGGCGTTTAATATTTGACCCCTAAAAACAAAAAAAGATGCGCCAAATTTTGGAGAAGACCCGTGAAAATAGGATCGACACACATCATCTCTTTGTCGACTTTAAAGCTGCTTTCGACAGCACGAAAAGGAGCTGCCTTTATGCCGCGATGTCTGAATTTGGTATCCCCGCAAAACTAATACAGCTGTGTTAGCTGACGTTGAGCAACACCAAAAGCTCCGTCAGGATCGGGAAGGATCTCTCCGAGCCGTTCGATACCAGACGAGGTTTCAGACAAGGTGACTCACTCTCGTGTGATTTCTTTAACCTGATGCTGGAGAAAATAATACGAGCTGCAGAGCTAAACAGAGAAGGTACAATCTTCTATAAGAGTGTACAGCTACTGGCGTACGCCGATGATATCGATATCATTGGAAACAACACCCGCGCCGTTAGTTCTGCTTTCTCCAGACTGGATAAGAAAGCGAAGCGTATGGGTCTGGTGGTGAACGAGGACAAGACGAAATATCTCCTGTCATCAAACAAACAGTCAGCGCATTCGCGTCTTGGCTCCCACGTCACTGTTGACAGTCATAACTTTGAAGTTGTAGATAATTTCGTCTACCTGGGAACCAGCATTAACAGCAATAACAATGTCAGCCTGGAAATCCAACGCAGAATCACTCTTGCCAACAGGTGCTACTATGGACTAAGTAGGCAATTGAACAGTAAAGTCCTCTCTCGACGAACAAAAACCAAACTCTACAAGTCCCTCATCATTCCCGTCCTACTTTACGGTGTAGAAGCGTGGACGATGTCAACATCCGATGAGACGGCACTAGGAGTTTTCGAGAGAAAGGTTTTGCGGAAGATTTGTGGTCCCTTAAGAATTGGCAACGGTGAATACCGCAGACGATGGAACGATGAGATGTATGTGTTATTCGACGACATAGACATAGTCCAGCGGCTACGCTGGCTATGGCATGTTGTTCGAATGGATGAAGGTGCTCCAGCTCTGAAAGTATTCGATGCAGTACCCGCTGTTGGAAGCAGAGGAAGAGGGAGACCTCCACTCCGATGGAAGGACCAGGTGGAGAGGGACCTGGCTTCGCTTGGAATAACCAATTGGCGCTAAACTGCCAGAAGGAGGGATACGTGGCGCGCCAGTCAAGAAGAAGAAGAAAAACAAAAAAAGATAAACTTGATCTCATGTGATACCTATTTTGAAGTCAACTGACATATAAAATACAAACAAATTGCAAGACAATAATTTCAGCTTGACCTTACGTGACCCCTAGTTTCAGGTCTAGTAATTTCTATAAAAATTAAAAACAAACTTGACCTCACATGACCCCTAGAAATATAAACATTTCAGTCAAATTGTATCATAAACTACTTAACCGCTTTACACAATTTATTAAATATTTTCAAGTGCTTTCTAACGGTCAGATAAAATTTGTTTAGTATTGTGAATTATTTTTTGGTTGAAAAGCAAAAAAGTTAAATCAACCGAGTATAAGTACTACCGCATGTTTTAAAACAGAACGCTTACCTCTGAGCTTTCATCTCAAAATTTTCTGTATCAAATTCTAGGAAAAAATAGTTCCGGTTGCGGTCAGGTACCTCTGTATCCGCTCTTCAACCAACTAAAATTTTAAATTTTCACTTGAGTGATTTATTTTAGATAAAATACTCATTTATTTACGCAACTAAGTGTATTTCAAATGACTTTATAACATTTCAAGAGGACGAGGTCCGATTGAAATGTCATGGATATTCGGCCTTTTAGCATAGAAACCTTAATTGGAGATCGTGGTTTTGCTCTCGAATTCCTTCAAAGTAACTCTAATAGAGTATGTTAAGTAAGATTATCACTAAATCAGTTAACTGTGGTACACCTTTCAAGGAAATTAATATATCAGCAATACCCAAAGTGCTTATATAAATATCAGTTTATCGAATCACTGACTCCGCAAACTGTCCTCGTTCAACTGTGTTTAAATAGACTTCCGCTTTGACTTATGACACTAGTCGTTTATCTTTGGCGTCTCGCATGCTCATCTCATCTCCGACGGCTTACGTTCCGTTGCCCGCATTTCACACAAATCTGTTTTACGTTAGATATTTAACCGCTTTGAACCCGAAGGGACGATGAATATTTCATATCGAAACGTTTATGCAGCGGCAAGCAAGCGACACATTGTGCGCCAGAACCAGTGGGCAGGTGTGCTGGGCAACTGGTGAGCCGGTGAGCTCCACATCGCAAAACCCACGCATTATGTACTCAGGCATAAAAATGAATGCGAATAACGTTACACAGCACTGTGCATATTTTTATACTATATGGCTGACTGTGTGCTAGTGTGCTGGGATGCCTGCTGCTGAGCAGTGAATTATTTGCACTTTTGCTGTGCTCTATCAACAGAGCAGCCAACAAAGTACTAGAAATGCACGGAATGACCTTTTGCCGACTGACTTGGAAGTGGCGTTGGAGGAGGAGGAGGTGGTGGAAGCAAAGCAAGGATTCACCATGATACCGGCACTTATGGACATATGTTGCTCTAACGAATAACTCAAGCATGTGTGTTGTGTGTTTGTTGTACTTGTGTACATACATGAAGAGTCATTTGAGATGCTAAATGCAGATAGCATGAGCTTTAGAACGTAAATTTCCACTAAATGTAGAAAAAATATATGGCGAAGAAGATGAAGAATCAGTTGAAGTACAACAAATATATATGCAACTCTTAAACTTTATATGCAAATTCTTAGAAGCGACATAGACAAGCATCACAAGCATCGCTCGTTTGGAATAATTTAACACACATGAGTCCATTTCATGCGTTTTCTGTCGTACGCGTGAGACGCAAATGTTAAACAAATGATCGCCTAAGGATGCGCTTTAAACTCGCGCACACACACACGCAAATCACGTATTTCAGATTTTTATTTACCTCTTAGTCATCGCAGCAACAGCGGCTGCTATAACAACCCGATGACTAACCTGTGTCCTTCGTCCGCTCCTTCTACTCAAGTACGAGTGTTTGTACGTGTGTGTGTGTGCTCTAACTCGCATGTGTCAATTTAAAATGCACAGAGCGTTTGCTGTCTAACCGTTTGTATGACTCAATGACTGCTATGACTGGCTGGCTATATGGCCAGTTGCCAGCTGTCAGGCTCTGAAGCGCTTACCTGTGTGCGCTCGCATATAAAATTCTTATATTTTGCTTGTTGCCTTCGCTCGCACGTTCGCTCATGCGTTCAATGTTTGACTGCAATTTTAACTCGATTTCGTAAGTGAACATTTTATTTACAAATTGTCAAATCACATTTTATTTATTTGTTGTTGGCGCAAAGGAGGGTAAACATAGCGTAACTGCAAACTGTTCGCAAATGCTTATTTGCTGATGTGTGTGTTAGTAAGCAAGCGTGCAAATTAATAGTTACACTTCGGACTCGAAACTCATGTGTGCTGCGCTGTCAAATCTAAGTTGACACTTTCGGCGTTCTAGTCGCTGACTTCCATTAGACTTGTTGGTTGACAGTATGTGTGTATATATGTATATGTTTGTGTTTGTTGACATGTCTCAAACGGAATATGAATTAGTAGTTTAAGGAGGTCATTTGCTGTACTGACTGCGTAGAGGATGAGTTGGGGAAGGAAAAGTAAAAAAACAAAAATTCTTGGCAAAATATATATTATATCGATATGATAAATAAGTTCAGCACTGATTTATAAATTTTATACAATTTATTCTTTTCCTATCCGCCAATTTTTAATTATATACTGTGAAGATTCGATCTATTTATTTTGTGCAGCATTTTGAGAAAATTATAACAACTTGTATCAGGATTCCCCGAAACTATGGACTAACCTAATGCCACGATCAGAGAGAAAGCACACATCTTTGTGTATTTCTTTTGTACTTCTTACAAATTAAAACGTGTACCCAACCATTTAAAAAATCGAAGGATATACACTCGTCAGTATGCAAATGACCCCACACTATTTCCACAATATTTTAACTAGTTCGGCTAAAGACTCAATTCGATGGCGCAAAGATTTTAATATTCACATGAAGCATAGCATATTACACCCTTGAGAAAAATTTGTCAATTTGGAGCGAATTTCAGCGATATTCCCCTATGCAGAGTTGCCAATTTTTTACACAGGAGATCACATATACATACATACATACATACATAGAAATGTGCTTGGCACTTGTAAAACACTTGGAAAGTTCCTTGGCGTTGACGCTACACGCTCCACAGCGCGCGCTTTTGATATCCCTTTCACCTGAGCAACAAAAATATATTTACATACTTAGAAGCCCTCGCAGGACTCTCGTACTCATATATATTTGTGGGTATGTGTGTGTGAGCGCAAGTAAATATGCTGCAGGGCAGCAGCATCGCAGTGATTACAAATAGGCAAGTTGCTGCCTTACCGCGCCAGCCCACTTACTTGTAAGTTGACGTTTGCTATGTGGGCGAATGCTCACACGTTTCGTTTGCTCGTTATAATGTTGTCAGATAAGTTTCCGATTTCATCTGTTGAGAAGTGATATTTTAATTTCACCATTCCAGCCATGTTGCCGCTTGCTCTGGCTTGCCTAAGCAGCTGCCGCCTCCTCGCTTACTGCTTAGCTTTAGGCGCGCCGCGTAGCTGACTGCTTTTGCGGCTGCCTTTCAGTGTATTTGTATGATTGTGTGTGCGAGTGGGCGACTGTGTGTGTAGTTGTTTCACCTGCCTTTTGGCACTCGCCGCCTCGTCGCTCTGTGTGTGTTTTATATTTCACTTCGTGTGACATGTGCCAAACTTGTTTTGAACGCTTAACGAATTGCAGTTGAAAAAGTTGTGCGCGCCTCTTTTCCCTCGTTGTCAAAAATTTAAACTTTTTCTGCTTTCTACAAACGCAATTTGGCGGCTCTGCGATCTGTTTCAGTGAAATTCGCTGATTTATAGCGCAAATCTGGTTACCCATAAGACAAAGCATTTACATATACGTGTACAAAGTAATCTCGTAAATGAGTTGTAATATAAGGCATTACAAGTTGTAAAAGAACTCTTGAATAGTCGCTGAGATTCTGAGAAATGAAATTTGTAAATTTACTTTGCTTTTTTTCATTTTAGAATGACTGAAAGAGTTGCGTTGCAGTCACTTGTCTTACTTTCAATTTTTAAATAACCAGTTTAAAAGGTAGAAGAGGAGTTCATTTAAGTTGTCAAAGTGGAAGACAACTCAACTCGTTGAAAGTTTGACGAATTTCAGATTAGTTTTTAGATTGACTGAAAGAGTTGCGTTACAGTCAGTTGTGTTAATCTTAACAGTACCTGTTTAAATGTGGACGAAGAGTCCAGTTAAGTTGTCAAAGAAGAAGACAACTCAATTCAACTCTTCTCTGCATAGTCACTATGTGATTTGAAGGTTTGACGCTTTTCAGATTAGTTTTTAGATTGACTGAAAGAGTTGTGTTAGTTTTAGTGCTTAAAGTACCAGTTTAAAAGTGAAAGAACAGTCCAGCTAAGTTGTCAAAGTGGTAGACAACTCAACTCAATTCAACTCTGCGTAGTCACTATGTCTTCAGTGGGTTAAATATTTGCCGCACCTAAAGAGATATTGTCATGCTAAAAGCGGAAATCATAATATGTACCACTGAATATGTCATGACTAATATCATTTTATTGAGTTCCTAAAAGCGAAGTTTTAGACCTGTCCACCACCTACTTACAATATGTTAGTGGTTCTTCTCTGACTTCTTCTGTGACTACCACCATAACACTGGCTTCTGTTGTGTCATGTTCCCCTTTCTACTTTAAATACCTTCAAATGTCAACTGCTGTTTGAAACTACCGACATTTCCTTTTCGAAAATCAAATATTTCCAATTGACAACCAAGGTCAAAATTGCTTTGAAATACCAAAAGTTTTCTCATTTGTTTTAACCAACTGTGAACTGCTGCATCAAAGTGGTAGTTGAATATATGGAATTGCAAATGACGTCACACTAATTGAATGTCAAACACAAAACTTGCAGAAATTGCATGTGTATTATGTAAACTCATATGTGCCATGCGGTCAAAAGGAGAATTTATAGCATATATTCAACTCAGAAGCAAACTGTATGTATTCCAAGGGAGGACAACAACCACATATTTATTTGCATAAATTATTTATTCACATTTGTTGTGGTCCACTCTTAATATTATATTTGTTGTCACTTTTCTATTTTAGCACAATAAATTGCCTTGTGTGACATCATTATTAGGACAACATATACTGACATTGTTCACCTAATAGATCCGCTTCAGTATCACTGCAATTTTTATCACTACTCATTCCCACTTGAATGCGACACACAGAGAAAAATAAATATGATAAATACTTATGTAAATGCTGTTTATTGTAGCAGTGATTATTTATACATTTATGCTTTTGAATATAAATCGGTTTCGTTTGTGCTGCTTTATTGATTGCACCTTTTAGGTTGAGTTTAAGTGTCTCGAGCACTTGATGTATTGTGAATGGAACTGAATCTATTTTGAATTTATTTGAGTGGTTTAAGCATTTATAAATAAGTATATTAATATTATTATGGTGATATTTATAAACTTTAAGAAATATAATAAGAGACTAAGTTATAGGTGAACATCCAAATCGAGTGAAAATAAGTATTTCAGAGTTTCTGAATATGTAGTTGTTCCTTAATAAATATTAATTTTTGAAAACAAATAACAGATGTTCGTTAACAAACGAAGAGTAAAAAACTCCAACCTTAAAGTTCAAATCCCTGATGACCTTAGTTGTTCACAGATTTTTTCTCTGAGAAGATTTAAGCTAAAAGAACGAATTTATGAATTTACATCTTTATATCGCCTAAAAGACTGCAAAGATCATAGGATGCCATAATCAATGATTGGAGAAGTAGGCGTGGTTACCAAATTTTATGAGTAGAAAGTCCAAGAGTGATCGTTCTTGAAAGAAATTTCATACATGTTGATTTAAAAATGATGGGAAACACAAGTACTGCGAAATAGTAATGAAACTTCTCGCATTCACAGTGCCCGTCGAACTTTTGTGTTAAATTATAGTTGAGAACCTAATTTTGTCAAGGGATGCTTTGAATTTACTTCTGATTCGCACGCTTCTCCCAATAATTCCATTCAATTTTTATTTGACCCTAAAAGTATGCAAAAGTTGGTGGAACCAAGTGGCTTCAGCCAAGTAGGCGAACAATTTTATAACTCAGAGACTTCTTCTGAAATTATAGAATATTCCGCATTTTGTACTCTGCGATCAAAAGTTTAACGCTAAATAAAACGAGTCTTTGATATTTATGTTCAAGCGCCAAAATGTATGCTACACTATAATCAAACACTCCTAGCATCAAATACTAGAAGATAAAAGAGTGTCATATTTCAGCAAGAAATATATCAAATAGTCTGTATTAAAACAATAGCGTAAGACGCAAACAAAGACTGTTCATTTCCGAACGCTGACTATTTCTAAAATGTAATTTCGTTTAATGGTCGAAAAAAATTACCGAAATTTGAGCCTGAAATAGTGAATAGAAAGGAAACCTTAATCCTTTACGCTCATATTTTAACCGCCTTTAGCTGCCCAATTCGGAAGTTCAAATACCATGCTAGGAAGCGCTAAAGTGCCAAAGATTTATGAAATTTATTTATGATGTGCTTTGTTACGAAACTACACACACATATATATACACGTATACACAGTTAGATGTAATACAATAGCTTGCTTTAACTGCCTAACACCCAGCTCATCCAAATAGTTACACAGCGCGGCAACAAAGCGGACAGCTGGACGCAACAAATCACGCTGCTAAGTATGTTTATATGAGACCATACTATAACTGTATATATTTGTATAAAATCTATTCACTTGTAAATTGTTTGCACAAGCTGGTCACAGTCACTACTTGCGCTGTACATACTAGGAGAAAAGGCGAATGCCAGCTCAGTGTGGCATTACAAGTGACAAAGGAGTGTAAAGTAAGCTTTACGCCGAGTAAATTATTAAATTTTTGCAAAAATGTTTTCTATTTATTTGACATTTTTTTTTCTCGAACGCTTTGCGCTATCTAAGGACCTTTGAGATTTTTTCGTAGCTTTCTTTTTTCGTCGTCTACAATGGCTATGGCATTGTGCGGCTCATTCTGGGAAATCTATGATCACATTTGGGCGCATTAAAGTAGATTGCTGGAGAGTATGCGCGTGTGTGTGTGTCTGTGTTATCTCACTATGCCTTTGGCTAAAACAAAAGCGTCAAACTGCCGGCTGGCACATTAAGAATGCCAACCGAAAAGCGAAACGAAGAAAATAAAGTTGGAAAAGTACGAAAAGAAAATATTGCTATTGCCATAAATTGTGCGCCGAAAGCTCTAAAAACAATAAAATTAAATGAACTCAACTTGTGCGTGTGTATATGGGTGTGTGTGTGTGTGCATTTATATGTATTATGCTGAGATGTACAATCGCTACAAATATGCAATTAAAAGGCAAGTGTGTGCAGGCGCGCGAGAGCATGTCGAGCGCAAGTAAACACGCAAACTAATAACTAAGAGTGACGCCGCCATTAAACGATAGACAACAACTATGACAACTTCAGCGGCGGCGGCGGCGGCGTCAGAGTGCCAGTGGAAAGTTCACCCCACACACATATATACTGTGAACTCCCCCAAAAGTCCTCAATTGTATGTGGCAATAATGGACGTTTGTGGCTGCGGTCAGCGTTGCGCTGCTATGCGGTTCGCATTGTCGCCTCTTGAGGTCGCTTAAGCAAACAGCGTACAGCATACACAATGTAAATATGTATTTATATACAGTTATATATTTTTCTCTGTGCGCCATATGCCAGCAGTCGCGCAATTGTTGTCTCTGCGAAAATGTTCGGGTATAATTATTGGTATATTTATGTGCGCATATTATGTAATATGTGCGTTTGGTGTTAAAATTTACTTATGTGTTTGTATAAATATATCAAAGGTAGTCAGAGAATGCTCGAAGTGTCATTGAGCAGAAAGTAAATAGAGGAGTGACAAACAAAAGCTTTCAGATTTGTAGATTTCTGTGTTGCAATTCTTATTTACACAACCTTTGTATTCGCAGTAATATTGCCTGCGCTGCTGGCGCTAAAGGGCGTGAGTTAATTACTGCAAACGCTCGTTCAAATATATTTATCTTATTTTACTCTTATTTATTTGGAAAATCTTGCTTAATTTAACTGCTTAGTAGCTTTTGCACTGATTTATCCAAAGCGCCCTTTGATTTCAGAATATATCAACCTTCACATAGTCCATTTATGGTTAATTAGAATAAAAATTTCAGCTAAAGCAGTTATTAAGCCTCTTTAAATGCCTTAAGGCGGAAGTATATACACTTAGACGCTTCGTGGATACAATAATTTCACATATGAGTTGTTTCAAAAAATAACGGGAATTTTGGTTTTTGAAAACATTTTTACTCATTCGTCTACAATGTTGTCGCCTTCAAAATAGTGTCAGTTTGACATTATGTACTTTAATTTAATGTACTTCGAAATACTTCTCATACTCGATTTTTGATATAGTCCTTGGTTCTTTCAGCGATATCTCATAAGCATGTAAAGCGACGGCTCTTTAAGATTTTCTTAATTTTTGGAAATGAGAAAAATAAGCAAGGAAGAACAAAATGGAAACTCGGGAATTATTACAGTAGTATTTTTTGCCGAAAAATTCATGAACAGGCAATGAAGTGTGAACTTTTAAGCTCATAAAAACACGTCTAACTTTTTATCATATTTTAAGTTTTATCAATATAATCAAAAAATTGTTTAAATTGAACTCTACAATACCGCAAATTTTAAATTCCAAAATTCCCGTTATTTTTTGAACACACAACAAATGTGTCTAAACACACCATAAGTACAATAATTTCACAGTATATCAAGCAACAAGCATACATACTATATAATAGTCTCAACTGTGTTTAAGTAACTGAAATTATTAAATTATGCCGCAGACAATATGCTTACAGCTTACCCCGCGGCAGTCTATTTAACTTCATAATAAAGTATGTTTGCCTTGTAAATATTTTTCATTGATTTTATTTCGCTTACAGCATACAAATCAGCCTAAGTACCGCTTACAGCCAATGCACTCAATACAAGTGTTTGCACTGAATTACAAATATGTTACTTATACGCCATGGCATACATATTACAAATGCCTTCAAAAATAACTTCATATACATATATATTTGTAAAGTATTTGTATATATATATATGTAAATCTTCAATATCGACTACTTTCATAGACATTCAATGCGTTTGTAAATTTATCAGCGCCTAGTGCGTTATACAACCCTACGGCGCTGAATGACCCTCAAGTGTCGACTGTCTTGCGCCTTAGGTCGGATAATCACCCATCAATGATTGCATGCATAATTTGCAAGTGTGTACATAATTAAACACATTTGCAATTGAATTAACCAGCATTCAAGTAGCAGCATTGATGGCACTTCAGTTGCAAATTGATTGCGAAAATCGACACTTGAACGAGATGCATAGCAGCAGTGATAAGTGCTTAAATAGATAAGCATGTTTATGGCTGCATTTACTTGATGTCTGCTATTTTTTTTTTTTTTCATTTGAGTTGGAAATTAGTGTGAAATATGTGAAATATTTAGAGCGTGAAGTGTTTAAGGTTTGTAGATTTCTTGGATTTATGTGATAATTAACTAATTTAAGCCTTTGCAATTTTAATCAACAATTTTATTGTGTATTCGAAATGACGCAAGCATTTATGCTAATTTGTTTGTGTTAGGCAGAAAGATATAACCGAATAAATAATGCTAACGTTGTCACACATTGTTGTTGTAAATTATATACCTGCGGAAGCTACTTTCGGCCATGCGGCGCTAATGCAATTTGAACTTGCTTTCCGGCAGCAGCAGCACAACTCAATGAAACACTGGAGCATACTTAAGTATGTATATCTTCTATAATATATAGCTATATATGCAAATACCCAAGTCTTCAAGCAGACAATGTTACTTACACTTCAATAATCACCAACAAAATTATGATAAATTTAAAGCTATTCATCTAAAGTTGCTGTATGCATGCGTGTGTGTCGCTTATTCCGGCCATTTGCAACAACAATTACGTGATGATACGGCATTTTGTTTTAGCGACTATAATGGCTGTGTAAACACATATATATTTTGTAGTCATCAACCCTTTACAGTTGACGCTTTTGTAAATATTTTACAATTAACTACAGACATACATGAAATTGTTGCTGACACGTGCCGGAAGACATTAATGAATAAATATTGCAACAATGAGGCGCACATCTAACCAAGCCAGCCTCTGATTGCTGTGTGGCAAATGCTCTGTGTGCGCTTGCATAATATGCAAGGCGTAATTATTATAATTAGCTGGTTGCTCTCATTTCAGTTCTTTATTTTTGAAAATTTTCGCAAACAACTTGTTTGTGTTGAGGCAATTAGCAGACTTTGTGTGCTGTGTAAAAATCTAAAACACACTTAATAATTGAAAGTAATGAATTTAAATGAGTTGTTGCTCATACGCAGCGAGCAGGCAACCAAGTGAATTTCAATGAGTTGCGTAATTAGGTCAAATGAATTTGAATAAAAGTGAGCGAAGAATATTGCTAACTATTAAAGTGTGTTTGGATGAGATTGTAGAAGAATTTATTTCAAATTTTGGTACTATTGAGATTGATTAAAAATTTGCACAGGCTTCTGAGAGCGATAGCTTCTTCTCATATCTCAAGGCCTTTTTGGTTTAATTTCCAAAGCAAATATCAATTTTTCTTAGTCGTAGTGGTTCTGACTGCACACTAACTAATGGAAGTCTCTTGCATCTCTCTCTTGCACGCTCTCTTCTTTACAGTCCAACTTCTTCAGCAAACTAGCCGGGATAAAAGTCAACCAAACAAGTAAGGAAAGGCTAAATTCAGGTGCAACCACTCCTGCAATTTATTGCTATATTTTTATTAAGATAATACACAATTTGACCTATATAATCGGCGAAAATTCCTCATAATATATAGTAGAGTGAGGTAATTCCTGAACCGATTTATTATATCTAAAATTATATGCTCACTTAATTTGGCTAAGATATTTCACATATTAACCAAAGCTATTAAGCACAACGTATTTTTAAAAATCCTATAATTAGCTATATGAGAGCTAGGGGAAGTTATGAATCGATTTTAACCATTTCTGGTACAGAGACACACTATTATAAGAAAACGATTTTCTCTGAAATAATTGAAGATATCTGAGAAATATACCGGTATTTTCGGTGAAAAATTACCATAAGGCACTGAGTTCTTTATATTGGATATCCGAGGCCTTGAAAAATTATAGTCCGATGTCGAGAATTTTTTTACAAGTGATGCCACAGATCATATACAGTGTTTGTGTAAAGTTTTATTTCGCTATCTTCATTGGTTCCTAATGTGTATCTTATAAAGAGAAGGAATAAGATGGAAATCAAAATTGAGTGATATGGGAAGTTGTCATGGTTGTGAACCGATTTCATCCATTTTCCACACGTGTCATCAGGGTGTCAAGAAAATATTATATACCGAATTTCATTGAAATCTGTCGAGTAGTTAATGAGATATGGTTTTTGACCCATAAGTGGGCGACGCCACGCCTGCTTTCCATTTCATAAAAAAAAAATCTGAGTGCAGCTTCTTTCTGCTTTGTTTAGTGTTTCTGACATTTTTCGTTAATGAGTTAATGCACTTTTAGTAATTTTCAACATAATCTTTGTATGGCAGGTGGGCGCGGTTATTATGCGATTTCAACTATTCTCGATTCTATTCTATTTAAAAAAAACAGCGGCTACGCTGGCCAGGTCATGTTGTTCGAATGGATGAAAGTGCTCCAGCTCTGATTCGATGCAGTACCCGCTGGTGGAAGCCGAGGAAGAGGGAGACCTCCACTCCGATGGAAGGACCAGGTGGAGAGGGACCTGGCTTCGCTTGGAATAACCAATTGGCACCAAACTGCCAGAAGGCGGGATACGTGGCGCGCTGTTTTGGACTCGGCTATAACCGCGTAAGCGGTGTCTACGCCAGTCAAGAAGAAGAAGAACCATTCTCATGGTGTGTGGTGGGGTACGTTAGGGGCCGAATTCAGAAAGTGTGGTTTATATAGCTTTATTGGCTTGCGAGATATATACAAAAAACCTATTTGGGATCGGGGCCACGCCCACTTCATTACATCCAAATATGGCCCTTATTAGGACGATCCTTTGTATGATCATTTTGATATATATAACCCTATATCTAACTCGTTTAGTTTTATGACTTACAAACAACCGTTATGTGAAAAAAACTATAATACTCTCTTAGCAACTTTTGTTGCGAGAGTATAAAAATAAACTATGAAGATCTAAGATGGTTTCAAAGTACTTGGTCACAACATGAAGTTTTAGGTCAACCTTTCGAAGCTCCATAGAATTGCGGCAGACTTGACTGTAGTCGTTGAAGTGTGAGCTCCATTTCCTAACCTAACATATGTACCTCTAGTTCAAAAAATATTGATATTCATATTTTATATTGTTTAAGAGCACATTCTCTTGTCAGAAAAGAACAATTTCATGTATTCATATACTACGCCAAGAATTCCACTACATTACGCTTACTCTCTTTAAGTAGGCGCACGAAGTTGGCAAAAGCCTGCGGCACGATGCGAGCAAAATTAATAAACGACAGTAACCAATGACAAAACAAACAGACGGCAAGACAAACAAAAGGTTAAATTAATCAAGCCGACATGTGGAAAGTTTATGCGCACACACACACAAACGAACAAAGAAACAAACAAACAAACACTTATACAAGCAATTGGCAACGAGTGAGTGAAAGTGGCGGCAAAATAACAAAGTCAACCTCATATATATCTAAACGAAAAGGAAAACACAATAGACACACACACACACAATGCAGGCATGCGAGTTTTGACAAATTTATTCAAGCGCAAAAATTTGCCTAGTCAACAAATTGTCTGCATAAATAACAGCAAAAATAAACAATGAAGCGGCAACAACAATAACACAGGAGGTTGCTAAACATACGCACGCACATATTTTTGAGCAAATATAAGCCTCCACATATGTGTGTGCGCCGCCGACCGCAAATGATAAATAAATCAAGCGTATGGCAGCACAACACTGCGTATACGCAACACAACAAATCAAGCATAGAGAATTTATGACAGTCGGCTAATGGATAGCGCTGGCAACAATTTTACACATATTATATGCAATAAACAGTAGCCACAATTGAGGCGTTAAGGCTTGATTATGACATTGCTTGGCGCCGTCGACGAGCGATGAGGGCTGCCAGCTGAGGGACGACTGCGTCACGTACAACAAACACGGTATAACAATTAGCACTTTGTAGTGGGTTTGCTTTGGTAAAAAGGGTATTGACAGCCGTGCTGAAAGCCAAAACTCAGCGTGTGGCGAGCTTTGTGAAAATTATGAATATGATTAGGCAGCAACAAGCTGCATGCTGGCTTTGACTGCCGGTCACAAAGCACACAATAAAGGTATGTGGCTTAAAGCAAGTGACTTCAAGTTTGCTATAAATCACAAAAAGGTCACATAAGTTTTCGACAAACACATCCTCATTTATCCGCCCTTATGTTTTGAAAGTTTTAAGCTTCCTTGAGTTTAAAGTTAAGTGCGCATACTTGTTTATTTATGACAGCCGCTCACCTCATGAAAATGTCATTAGCACACCAGTCAAGTATTAACAGCAAAAACAACAGCAAACACATACAGTAGACTAATATAATAACTTTCATAAGAAAACTTAACTGACCTTTTCTTTCATATGTACAAGGATAACATGGCTATTATTTCGAGGACATGCCATGAAGTCATTTGCTGGTAAACAAAATATTATTGTAAAACTATTTAATAAATTAAGCTTGCCTTTATGTTTATGATAAGGCGATCAATTAGAAAATGTCTTGGCAAAATATTTACATGTTTTGACAGTTTTTGTGGCAGTTAATTTGCTGCATTGCCAACTGATATAAAATTGATTTGAAAATTATTTTTACTACTCACATATGCGTGCATATATAACTGTGCATTCGTAGAGGTGTGCTGATTAAATATTTGAATATTTGCTTCATTGATTAATTATGATTGTTTTAATTGGAAATGTCACTCATGTAAAGCAAAATTTATTTGTAGCTTAGTATTATAAGAAAGATTATATTGATGGAGGTCAGATTTAAGCCGTTTATTGCTTAGAATTATGGCTTCAATATCACAGTAATTATTTCAACTAAATATTCTTTAACACACAAAAGGAAAATTTTAAAGAATAAATGCTGTTTGCTGCTGTAAAGCTGTATAAAAGTTTGTGGTTTTTTTTAGCAAAATACTTGTTATAACAACTGATTTCTAACTGACATACATATGCCCAAGTAATTAAGGAATTAAAATGTTTATTCTATCTTAGTCTTGTCTATACCTCACAGCCGCTTGCTTTTGACTACCGCTTTATTACGAAATCGTTTATTCCTCCATGCCAATAAATTTACAACAAACACACCATACGTTTCTGCAATATTTCAAATAATCGAATGCTTCGAAAAATTGCTGACCTTACGTCCTTGCGCCGAATGCTACAATACTCAATTCATTCGAATGGACAAACGGCTGACCCAATCGATGACCACAAAATACAAATGGTCTCCAAGCTGGTGAGCACAATCAATAGACATACAATTACACATAAGTGAGGGACAAAATGTAGTAATATACTCTGTCGAACAATGAGTGCAAACCCTTTTCGAGCTATTTGCAGTACTGTTTTTGTTGCATTTGTTGTTGTATTGTTTTTTTTTTTTTTTTGTATTAATGAATATAGCATATGGTACATGGAGTAAGATAAACCTCTTCCCGACCCTTATAATAAAATCAAAGCGATGGATTTCTAAATTTTGGGTTATATTATAGCCTTTTAGTAGAATTGTCATTTAATTGAATGAAATTCAGTTTACTTGAGTTTTCTTATTCTAACTAGGTTGGTATTAAATATGGACTGAATTGGTATATTTTTAAATGGGGTTATTCGATGAAAAAAGTCTCATATACAATACACATATATAATAATATATAAGAACTCTCTCTACCAAAGACATTGACGCTTTTACTTATCCCTTTCCATATATACCATAAATCGTTCAATGCCTCCAATAAATAATAGGTTGTCAAATATCCTTTTTGTCTATTGAATTTCGCGGCTATATATAAAGTGCTCCAGAGCTCGTATCTGGCAATACTATGCATCTTTGAAAGGTCTTGACATAACCTACAAAACGATGCTATGCATGATTAGTTTCGATATTGCGTTCAACGGTTAGAGCCGTGTAAACATGGAGCTCACTAACGCCGAAATTCGCGCTATTTTAAGGTTTCCCTTCGTTAAAGGCAAGTCTCCTAGAGAAATGTTCCGTGAGATTAATGGTGTTTTGGGGGATGGTACTCTATCACTTCGAACATCGGAGGAATGGTTTCGACGCTTCAGAGCAGGCGAAAACGGCACCATGGATAAGCTAGCTGAAAACCTGTTACGAAGAATACCGATCAAATCATGGAAAACATTGAGTTAGACCCACATGTGACATCGCCCAGGTTATGGAAGTTAGTCACCAAACCATTTTAAACTATCTTCAGAAGGCTGGATACACAAAAAAAATGATGTTTAGGTACCGCATGATTTGACGCAAAAAAAATTCTGGACCGAATCAGCCTGCGATATGCTGCTGAAACGGAACAAACTCGACACATTTTTGAAGCGGATGGTGATTGGTGATGAAAAATGGATCACATACGACAAGATCAAGCGAAAGCGGTCGTGGTCGCAGGCCGGTGAATTGTCCCAAACAGTGGCCAAGCCGGGATTGACGGCCAGGAAGGTTTTGCTGTGTCTTTGGTGGACCAGAAGCGTCCAGAATTGGCCAACAGTAAGGGTTTAGTGTTATACCAGGACAATCCCCGACCATACACTTCGTTGATGACTCGTCAGAAACTACGGGAGCTCGAATGGGAGGTTTTATCGCATCCACCATATAGCCCGGACATAGCGCCAAGTGATTACCACCTGTTCCTGTCTACGGCGAACGCCCTTGGTGGTGTAAAGTTGAACTCAAAATAGGCTTTTTAAAAGTCGCTGTCCGAGTTCTTCACAAATATGAAGTTACCGTCTAGATTGAAACAGATTATCTTACGAAACGTCGCATATTTGCACTAAATCCGATCACTATAACACTTTTTATAAAGCATTGAATAAAGAGCAAAAAAGCGGAAGGGATTTGACAACCTAATATATGTTTGTCCTTTCTCAGCTTCTGAGCATATATATCTCAAAAATATGCTTTTATGAAATATTTTTGCGGCAGACATCATTACCCAAACTATATCATATTAACCCTGCACATCCTGTGCTGCAAAAACTTAACCCATCAAATATTAGATAATATCAATAACAACACTGAACAATTCAATAACAACTTTTGCAACTTCAAAAAAAAAACAAAAATAATTGTTAGCTTTTGCTCAAGAACAGCAAAATTCTTGTCACATTTTGTCAATAAAACATGAATTGCTGTTTTATGAGAGGCTGCTGCTGGTCAGCAAGCATGTCAGCATGCCAAGCACATACAAACACACGCACGCAAGTATCAAAACACATGAACAACGCAAAAGGAAAAATGTAAGTTTCCTTGTAAGAAAGCAATTACTGCGGCTACAAACATATAAATAACTCATTTTTGACTAAGCATATTCCTACAAAACATATATGCAAAGTATGTCTGAAGTTATGCTGTGAAATTAAGCACATCTGCTTTTACATGTATCCACTTTGCACTGCTCTTCAGTAGCTCCTTGTGCCACACGCATGCATGCAACAAAGTCCAAGCTGATAAGTTTGCCTTAACCGAGTAACAAGTTTTGCTTACACAACAACCTGCATGTTGCATGCAACTTTTTGCCCGAAGTCTGCAGCTACTTTATGTATGTATTGGTGTATGCTGCAAAGTGAGACGAAATGCTTGAAGAAATCTTGTGAAGTTTGCTTTTTGGACTTTGCACTTCCGTTATGTTGCTTATTTCATAATCTTTTGCAACAAATGTTTTTAAAGTTTTACAAAAAAACGCAGAAAAAAATGCTGGCTTGTGAAGATATGAATGCGTGTATGATTCATGTTACATGCAATATGTCACTCTGCTTCTAAAAAATGTTGCTCATACGCAGTGTACAACAAGTTTAACGAGTTTCTTGAATTTGTTTTTTTGTTTTTGTTTTGTAAGATTTTGTATGGTAGTAATAAAATATTTCGGATATGTATATGAACATTAGAAGAGATTGTGTTGTTGGCATACTACAGATATGGCAGAAAAATTCAGAAAAACAGACCGATTTAATTGCAATGATTTTGGAAAGATTCGAATTAATGAATCATATCTTATTGCTGTTAATTATATATATTAGAAGTAGTAGTAGTTATATAGTAAGGACTATTACAAAAACCCGAAATTTTGGAATCCCGAAAATTTACCAAAAAATAATATAATATTCCTGTGTTAATATATGTATATTTTGAAGACAGAAAATTGTTGTTTTTTGCTTTTAAGAATTCTTCTTATATCCATTACAATTGATAGGATTAAATTGCAAAAGTCCCGAAATTTCAGGATCCCGATAAATTCCATGTTATTTAATTTTTTTTTATTTTAGAAGAACGAGAGTTTTCTTTTTAATAAGTCTAATTGGTATGTAATTTAAAGATTAGTTTTAGATATATTGATTCTACGCTTAAAATTCTCTACAGAAATGTTGTTTTTATGACTAGCACTAAATACATACATACGAGGGCTGTTATATATATTTCTGGCCTAATAATGAAAATAGGAATATTTATCAACGAAAATGGTTTTATAGTTTTTCAAAATATTCTCCATAAAGATTTATACACTTTTGCATGCGCTCAAACCAATTTTCGAAGCACTTTTTTTGAGCGATTGTCAAATTGTGCGGGATCAAACGAGAATAAACCGCACAACGGCTGTTTTTGGACGACCTTCACGGAATTCGTCTTTGAGCGAGCGTCGGCCGCGATTGAATTCGTTGTACCAGTTTTTCACAGTGCTATAGGATGGTGCTTCATAGCCATACAAAGATTTTAGTTCATCGATGCACTCTTGTCGCGATAATCCACGTCGAAAGTTGTGAAAAATGATGGCACGAAATGTTCACGAGTTAATTCCATTTTTTGACCGAGATGAATTTTTTAATTCCCTTTAAATAAAACAATTCACGATTAAATGACAAAACGTTCTGAGTGATGTTATGCTAAAAAATGTCAAACTTTCCAATGGAAATGTCAGATTGCACCTGGCAACACTTAGTGTTGCCTAGACCAGAAATATATATAGCAGCCCTCGTACTAGTCTATCCAATGGCAGCTAAAGCGTAGGTGCAACGCACTGCATACTCTCACAGCTGCAGTGGCCTTGTAGTTAACGCATTAATAGCAGCCTTAGTGAGCCAATCCAACAAGTCAAATAAACAAGACAATAACAAAGATTGCGCAAAGACAAAAAGACTTACAAGCAGCGAAATGAAAAGAAAACTAACTGTGCAATGAAGGCAACAATGTGAATACCGAATGGAGAATGCGTAACAAATGAAAATGAGTTAACCAGGCAGCTGCAGCGACAGTGTAACAGAAATGAGCATCAACTAGGCAAGCTCAAAAAATTCTTAAGTCTTTCATTTTACTTATTTTAAAGCAATAATGGATGATATATAAATGCTATTTGTGGAGAATTCTTGTAGACAATGCAATTATTACTTGGTGACTGACAAACGTGCCACAGTATATGTGAAATTGTTTTTGTTGTTATGCATTGCTGCAGGTGTCAAGCGTTTGAGGTGCAACAGAGAAGAGGAAGATCAAGCAATAAAAACAGAAACATGACATTGGAACAGACAAGCACAGAAATGAAGATACGTCCAACGCACAAGGGAACATTGTTAACAACAACACACCAAAAATGGGTACATTTCATTGCTTGTGGGAATTATTGGCCAACTGTTGTGGAACATGCAACCAACAGCTATCAAAACAATTCCAGACACACTGAGCATCGAATTGCATCTCTAGTACAACCGTAGAACATATATATCGTTATTTATGCTCCTCCATATACTGGTGGTACCACAAACTGCCAAAATCCCGTTGTTTGCGCTGCCATTGTGAAGGAAAACCGAAAGAAGCATACAGATCTAAACAAAACAAAGTCCAACCATCAGTATGTCAGTGTTTGTTGTTATTGTTTTCCAACCGAATTGAGTGGCGAATGCGAAGTAGAGGTTGTTATGGTTTCCGCTGTTGTTGTTGTTGTGTTTTCAGCTTTCCACTTTGATTGGATTCAACGCTCCTGCTACGGAGCGGCTTTTGTAATCATGTGTGGTGGATTTTCATTTACATATACATATATTATACACCATAGAGGGTTATACATATTCATAGGTTTTCAAATTTATTCCACGAATAACTGTATATTACTATTTATTATTACAATTGAAATAGAGAAGCCAGAGTAAGTCCTGTAATGAACTATTGAAATAACTGTATACATATAATAGAAAAAGGTAGAGGGGATTCGAACAACACACCTACATACCCTTTAAATAGGTCCATTGCGAGAACTACCGAGACTGGAAACACCTCACACTACTATGTCTTCTCTGAACTACTCTGTAGCCTTGATAAAGCTAACCAATCTGGAGAGTTTTATATGTGCAACTTGTGAGACATCTTCAAGGAAACAATGATCGATAGCTGTACATAATAACACTACTTTGTTATTTCGATAACAATGCACACGTGGCTCCACAACTATTCAAAGAAATTGCGTTGGAAGCGTAAGAAGAATTTAAATATAGAACTGGAGATTTTAATTGTTGTAATTGCTATTATTACAGTTGAATAACAATTGAAGAAAAAATCTATATTAAAGTGATTTCCATAACAAGTTTCCATATTAAGACATAATATATAACAATTCACCTAGTAAGGACATGGACTATAATAGGTGTCGATGTAGAGCTTTAGAAATGAGCATAGGCGACCACAGTGACTGAGTCTGAGTCTTCAAATGAGATAAGAACACCAAATGAAAGTAATGATATAAATGAAGTAAGTAAGGTATTAGGTCTACAACTTTGCTTCCGTTTCCAATAGATGCCTCTAGAGTCAAGCACTGGTCGATTAAATCGATTAAATTGTTTTATATCGATCTTGGACATTTGACATTAACCCAACAAAATATTTGTAGAGATCTGTTTGCATCCCAAACATATTCACAACTTAAAATGTCACTTTTTGAATTCTCGACATTTGCGGGAAATTTTGCTTTTCTTTTTTAATTCCAAGAAAAGTGCGACTGAGGCTCATTGATTGCTTTCGATTACGTACGGTGAGGCTGTCCTAAGGGAAAGAACATGTCGCGAATGGTTTCCACGTTTTAAGAATGGTGATTATGGTGATAAGCCAAGGTCATGCTCTGCATTTGGTGGCACCAGCTGGGGTGATATATTATGAGCACTAAAAGAAAAACGGCCACAGTACGAGGAGAGACACGATAAAGTCATTCTCCAGCATGTCAATGCTCGGCCTCTCTTCGCAAGGTGGCCAAAAAATATTTGGAGACGCTGAAATGGGAGATCTTACCCCACCCGCCGTATTCTCCAAAAGTTGCTCCATCTGACTACCACTTATTCCGATTGATGGCACACGGTCTAGCTAACGAGCACTTCAGTTCTTATGAAGAAGTCAAGAATTGGTGTGATTCTTGGAACGACTCGAAAGATGAAGAGTTTTTTCGCCACGGAATACGCATGCTGCCAGAAAGATGGTCAAAAATAGTATCTAGTGACGGCCAATATTTTGAATAACATTTTTGTAAAAGTTTTTATACAATAAAGCCTTAAATTTACAAAAAACGGCGGATATAGACCTAATAAACATAACATGTAAGGAAATCTGATCTAGTAATATCTCTCCAATACTGCCAATTCTTCCATTAATCCAGCAGCCAGACTTATATGGATCATACACATATGATATCACGATATCACTTTTAATAATCTATCTGTCCTTCTTAAATTTATCAGAGGCGGCAGAGGGTGGAAGTTGTTTTCAGTATCATAATAGTATTATATAAACAACTTTCTCTCTCTCTGGCTCTCGCTGCCTCATTCTAACCACAATGAGTTAATTAGTCATTATTTTTATGTTCAAAAGAAGTTTCACAGTAGACCCAGAGCTAATTTAGGCACGAAATATTATAAATTAAACTGTTACGATATCTATAAAACATTTCCTTGCACCTCACTCATATTTGTCTGATAAACGAAACTCTCTCTGAAATAAATTATATTAAAGAGTCACTACCCATCTATTATTTATAATGCAGCCTCTTTGGCATTAAAACAAAGTCTCACAGTAGAATAAAGTTTTCCCATTATGCGACAAAATTCAAATCGTTCCGTGAATAAAATTGTTAAATCATAATGGCTGCAGCGCTAAACTATAAAACCAAAATTATTTTTTAATCCTTTAGCGAATACAATTTGTGGAAGAAACTGTAATGCGCAACTTCATTAACGACAGTCGCCGCTGTCATGCACATAAAATCAATATTAACCCAGCAGCTTGAATGACTTCATCAAAAAATGCAACAAGAGTAGCAACAACAACAGCGGATGGCCAACTGCAACTGCAACGACTTGAACACACACTTAAAGTATAACTAAAATTACTCGACATTTATAGACCAACGAGCTGAGCGAGTGCAAGGGAGCGGATGAGGGTGCACAGATGAAGGGAGCGCGACTATTAAAAGCGAATAACCACAACTGAAGACTTGACTACAAGTCTGACAAGTGAAAGCACAAGCGTAGAGCGTCTCAGCAGTGCACTGAAGTGGATGCCTTTTAAAGATTACGGATTAAGTGCAAGAAGTGCGCATAAAATTTTAACTCAAATCTATCTTTAGATGTCCCTTGCAAGCACACACCCACACACGCGCACATACAAGGAAGTCGTTGGCGGAAAATAAAATCAAGGAAAGGTTGAAAAGGAAACACTGACGCGATAGTCGAGCATATGAGGCTGAAGCTGGAAAAAATAGTTACGCGTACAACAACAAAGGACGCCACAGAAATAAGCACAGTAATTACAACAATTTTCGATGAAGAATTTCCGCATGCAAGCGCATGAGTGCAACAAGATGTGTGCGAGCGCAAGGACATGCACACCAACAGCTACTCAGAAGGATATGCAGGAGACAGCGCCCACCGCAACCACTGTGAGTTGGCAGACGTCGTGCACTTTAGGCCAAGCGGACTTCTGTCAACCGCACAGCAGGACAGCAACAAAGAAGAAATGGAAAAAAATAGTATTTTTATAAACAAAGAGTGCGACACAGCAAAAGTGATGTGGTGAAATGGCAAAGTGGTAAACAGTGCAGGCACCAAAAGTCATGAGGTTATGCGGCAAGTGGCGACACAACAGCACACAGAACAACACAGCACAACATAGCCTAGCGCAACAACGGCACAGCGGCGGCTCAGCGACACAGCGACACAGCGACAATGACTTTGGCGATTGTCTCGTAAATTCCATTGGATTTAGTCGCCCTGACTCGGGGTCGCAACTGTGGTCGCTGAGGTCAACAACAATGGCAACAAAAGCGGTAAGGCACAATCGCACACACACACACACATATGCATTTGCTTCAAGCCGAGTTCACTTCAACAGCAGCGGTGCGCTATAATAAACCGCTGAGCGTTGTACTAAAGTAGCGACGGCAACGCGATTACCTCATAAGTCGCCAACACAAACGGCAACATATATTTTCTTGATTTTTTTCTTTTCTTTTTTTTTAAATAAATAGCTAGCAAGCCGAAGCGGCACATTATGTATAAAAACGTATGATATATATGTATATATGTACAATTAAAAAAGAAAAGAAAAGAAGAAAGAGAAAAAATAAAATTCTCGCTCGTTCGGCTGTTGCCTCACAAAATGATACGCCGCTGTGAACTGCAGTGTTGCTGACATTCATTCATGCAGGCACACATACATTGCTGCCATTTTTGTTATACTTAATGCTTTGCTTGGTGGTTTGCTTTGGCTTTAAAGTTTGATTTTTATTACGTCATTAGTGTCGTTAAAATTTCAAAGCTCTAAAAATTTAATATCAAAATTGTAGTTGAGAAATGTGAAAAAAAAAAATTAGTTCTCACTTTGAAAAGACGTAATATACTGACCTTAATGTGAGGAGTGGTAAAAATTCACAATGACACTCTCTCAATGACAAAAAACATTCCCCTAATAATTTTCTGGAAAGCTGCCGATTTCGCAGTCCCTGGTCGGTGAAAAGTCCGGATTCGATCCGATTACGTAAACTGTTTAGGGAGCGGTCTGAGACCTTCGTTCCTATTTGAAAAGAACTAGGACATACGCTTTTCGCAACCTTCTCTTGAGACGAATTTTTCACCAAAAAAAAACCCTTCGTCATAGACATGAATCAGTAGTAATCAGTTCGTGCTAGGTCTGGACTTTAAGATGTATGCATGAGAACCTCCCAAAAGAGCTCGTGATGCTTCTTGCGTGTCGCTATGGATTTGTGTGACCTGCGGTTGTCCTGATGGAACCCAATTCATCTCCTATTTGCTAAAAAAGTCCGCATCTGGTCAACTGCTTCTTCCAGACTGTCCAATTGTTGAGAGTACCGAATTAAGAGTTTGGCTTTAACAGTGCAGCTGATAGTAGATGATAACCATCTACAAAACACATATCAGAAAACTCTTCAGCGTCAGCTTACCGAGATGTCAATACGGCCCTTGAGGTTTCTTGCGTCAACTTTTATGACAACCATAACAATACCTATTCAAGAAATCACAAAAATGTCTAAGAAGTTTTTTAAAACGAAATCTTATCTTCCTAAGAAAATATAACGTGACATACAGATTGCTGAAATGGAAATATAATGCGCGCCTTCTTCTTTTTTAAAAGACCCATATTTTCGCATGTAAATATTTCGCATTTATAAGCAGAATTTGTTTAGAAAATGTATATATATAGACTTATATATGTATGCATCGAACCTGGCATAGACACTTTGACTTAAACCTGCGTCAGCTCACCGTAATTCGACTACGATCGTTTCCTCTTGACATTGTCGTTTTTAAACCACTTTTCATTGCCTTTAACCACTTCAAAAATACATCGATTTTGCGTTTAGTCAACAGCGATTCGCAGATGGAAATTTGGCCCTTGAGGTTTTTTACGACAACTTGTGTGACACCAAAAAAAATATCTTTTGAAGAAAGTCCAAAATTGTCTGAGAAGCTTTTTAAAACGACATCGTATTTTTCTATGGTCATATAGTGAAATACAGATTACTTAAGGGGTTATATACACTTAGACGGCCGAAAAAAAGTGAATTTTCCAGAATTTTTTCTGAGAAAACTTTTTAATTTATTGATCCAAAAATTTATACACATATTATGGTATCTTTTAACTGTATTGTAAGACTTAGTACTAGTAAAAATATTTATTTGAAAAAGAGGTACAGCTGATATCCAGGAGCTCCTCTCAAAAAAGAAATTTTTTTTGAAATTAAAAAACAAAACAGATTTCGTTAAAATAATGTTAAATCTAGTAATTAATCGAAGGAATAAGCAAAATAAAATTTTTTGTCACAATGGCGGTTTCTCAAAAAAAAAATCGATTCTTCACCGAAATTGCGGACTTAAATTGTTTATAAAAAAAAAAAATATTTATCGGAGAGAAAAAAACTTCGATTAATTACTAAAAAATATATTTAAGAAGGTCGTGTTAAAATTTGAGACTAATCGGTCTAGCCGTTTTCGAGTAATGTTGGTCACCGACTTTGAAAACACCATTTTAAGAAAAGCGCGCTGCCGCTCGGACCTTGTACTTCCAAGCACTCTGATTCCTTTTCAAATTTGCTTGTAACTTTGAAAATATTCACCGGAACGATATGAAATTTTCTGTGTGTATTCTTAAATATATGTACATTAAGAACATGAAATAAAAAAAATCGATTTTTTGAAAATTCTAACTGTATATAACCCCTTAACTCATCGATCGGAAATATATGGACTTCTTCTTCTTTTTTTCGGAATTTTTACATCTAAGTATTTCACATAAATTTTGTGTATAGAGCAAATATGCATATAATTAACATTTCTAGAAAATTTAAACTCAAATCAAATTCCTTGAACAATTTTACTGCAAAAATAACCGATAATACCAAATCTAATGCATTCCAGCAAGACTACATTGGCGCGGTGGCTAACGTGGGTATTAAAATGCAAATGAACAGACAGACAGTCGAAAATGACAATTGAAATTGCAACAGACATTCGAAGCAGGACATGCAAACGCTTGTTGGCGTTTGGCGAAGCCATAACAAGACAAGACACGACGCCAGAAACGAGCGACAAGTGTGTGAGGAAAATAGCGTTTGGGGATTTGAAACAAACATGCAACATTGCACGCGATGAGGGGCGTTTGCGCGGTGGTATTATGTAAGTGGCAACGACTTGCACATGGCTGCAGTGCAGCTCAGCCAACGTAACGGAAGAACGGCTGTTGTGAGAAGTCAAAGAGAAAACCATTTACAAGCGACACAACACAAACACGCGGCAACAATGGCATGTAATCACCCATAGCAAACCGGGCTCACCATCTGTGCGTTCGTCTGCGCTCCGCAGAAAACACGGAAGTCGCAGAATGGCAGCGCATGGAAGTTGTAAACGCGATAAGCGTATTGTGCGCAGGGGATTGGGGAATGATGTGGGCTTTCGCCAAACGATTTTCGCTTGCTTGTCTTTATGTCTTGTCTTGTGAGTAGTCTTAAATTTAAAGCCAATTCAATTTACGTCAATGTTTGTGCCTTAGTGTTATTAACTCATATTATATTGATTATTTTATCGAGAAATTGGGTGCATATTTTAATTAGTTGACCTATATCGATTAATGTATCGATAACTTGGGGAAAAATTAGCATTTGCCACTTTTTATCGATTAATTTTCCGATATTGGATACAAAAAACTGCAGTTGCTGTTTTGTATTGAATAACTTATCGATATTATTGGCAAAAATGCCGTTGTAGTTCATACATCGATTAATTTATCGATAATATGGCAAGTTCTTCGATAACATATTTTAAATTTATTTTTTTCTTTTTATTTCTACGCATTTCTTCCATTTGAAACAATTGAGTTTAACAGTTGTTTTTATGACCTCTGTCCACTGCTGTGCCACTTGTCCATGTCCTGGTCGAATAGCATGCGCCAGCCGTATTCTGCCAACACTCGAGAGGTCGAAGCTTTCAGCACAAGTCGCCGTTGCTATTTTCCCAAAAACTTCGCTTCACAAATTTTTCCTCAAAAATAATTTCATTTCACTCGCTCTGCGCCCAGCAGTATGCCATCATATTAGAACTCTATAGTTTAATGTTTATTTGCGATATTTTGTAAAAGCTCCTGAGTGGCTTTTTTGCCGGTTTTTTGGCAACGCAACATATGCTCCGTTTCGGCTGCCATGCAGTTGACTACAGTTTATGGCCGCATTGTTGGCAGCTGCTACGCAGTTTAGTTGGCTTCATGTGCAGCAAACTACAACTGTACTTTTATTGTTATTGTTATTGTCTGCTGGCGTGCGTATTTTAACTTTTGTGATTTCTACTTTTAAAAATAATATATAAAAAATGGCTTTTGTTGCTGCATATGTTTTTATGGCAAATTTAATATTGGCATGCTTCTTTTTATATTATTACATGCAATGTCATTATTTAATAAAATTCATAAAAAAGTTTTTGTACAGCAAAAATATGTTCTATAAATACATGCATATAATTTTCCAAAATTATTAGTTTATTAAATATTTATTTTGAAAGAGTTAATCGAAATAGAAACTGTGTAAATAAAGGTCAAATACAAATAATGGCTTGAACGAACAAGTAATTTTGCACTTGTGGTTGTCATGAGTTTATGTGAGATTTATATAGGGTGTGGCAGTAAAAAAAAACTTTGACAAATTTTGACATCAACACATCAATTGAGTCTTGAAAGTCATAACTCAATACATTTCCTATCATGAGTAATTTCATACCTAAATTTTGGTTGAAAATAGCCATACATTCGTCCTTAAAAAGCACGCATGAACTAATAGAAACTGTCAAAGTGAGTGTCATAAGAGCCAAGACCACTTAGGTGCATATTGTGATAGATAGTTGATATTAATTGTAATTTTAAGAGCGAATACCTTTTGCCATTAGACTGCCTAACTCACTTGGAATATCATCATAGGGGGGGGCTCTGTCAAATGTCAAAATGTGTCAAACTGACTGACCACCGCGATCTACAGATTTGACTTCGTCATGCTATTATCTATGCAGATATGTGAGAATAAAACTTAATTGATATCTGTTGTCAAAATTACTGACACCGCGATCTACAGTTTTAACTTCGTCATGCTATTATCTATGAAGACAATCGAGTATAAAACTATATCGATCTAAAGGCAGTTCTCAGATATATGTTGTCAAGCTGACTGACCACCTCGATCTACAGATTTGACTTCGTCATGCTATTATCTAGGAAGAGAATCGAGCATAAAACTATATCGATAATGGCAGTTCTCCGATATCTATTGTCAAAATTACTGACCACCTTGAACTAAAGATTTGACTTCGTCATACTTTTGTCTATAAAGGTATTTGAAAATAAAAGTGTATGCCATCAATAAACAATCTATTCACGTTTTCAAAACAATACGTCTGTTATTAATATGTCTGATGTCCAAATTATGTCAAATTGCATGACCACCTTAAACTAAAGATTTGACTACGTAACATTTTTCTCTATGGGGTTCTTTAAAGAGCCACAAATTCTCGGTCTATTGACGAGCTCATGACAAATGTTTGTGTCGATATCATGACAATTTCGACGGAGATGGTTAAAATAAAGAAATTTAAAAAAACATCTTTTTTGGTTTGGACAATAAAGGAGATCATTTAATTGATGTTGTATAAAAAAATAATTAAAATTAAATAAAAAATAATTCAAAATTAAAATAATTTAAATTTTTTTTTGAAACGTTAAATATTAACTTACCACCATACATTATGACGCACCCTGTATGCCATCTAGCATATATGATATGCACTAATTGTTTGGCTATCACATACTGGCACACACACTCGTATATATATGTAACTGTTTACATATACAAAGTGATAGCTTTATTTGCCAACGCATATATCCGTAAATTGCGGTTTTTCGCATTTATTTATTCTCACATTTCATACACTCGTGTACGTTGAAATGTGCGCTTGCTGGCACTGGCTTACGGCCAACACACAAATAATATTTGCTTTTAAAGATTTCAGCTTAACAAAAGTACTAAAATTTTCTACATTGTTGCCTATGCGTTGAGAGAGAGATTAGAAATCAGTGACATAAAATATGCAGACAATTTGCGCAGATGAAAAAGCTTACAACAACGAATTATAAAATTACAAAAACACCAAAATTCCATGCTTCATAAATATATATTGCGACATGCATATTTGAGTGGCAATAACACACACACACACACACACACAATTCAATTCATATTTACATACCGTTATAACCACTAACCCTTGCATTGCATTGCTGTTCACCGCAAATGCAGCAAATCTAAAGATTTTTCGAGAGACCACAAAAACTATTGTTTCCTTAGTCAATTAAATGCGAAAACGCAAACAAATGCATTCTTGGCTTTGCACTCACTTCGTGGCATAAATGCGGCTTTGGTTTGGCATTTTCTTGAATAATTCCATTTCAATGGAAATACATGTACATCTATTTTGTTGTTGTTTTTGTATTTATACGAATATATGCTTGTAAGTGGTGACTAGCTCAAACAATAAAACCATAACCGAGTTGTAACCAATCGAGTAACTGTAACTTGCCAAATATGCGAACTTGAAGACAAATATTGCAGATTCTTTTTGCATTATTTAGTTTGGTTAAATTGCAAATATGCATCGACAATATGCGAATGTGGCTTCTAATAAATATAGTTGTGTGTGCACAGCTATCTGTGCTTATGAGAGATTTTGTTACATTTAAGTGACTGTAAAGTTTGGTTTTGTGAGGTCAAGTGTGGTTGAGATTGTACTCGTATAGTAAATGTTGAGAATATTTGTCTACTTTGTTCCAGAAAATTTATGCATTTTATGAATTTAGTTCACTTTTTGGTAAATGTATGAGTTCAGTTCACCTTGACCTAGCAAAATAAATAAAATTTTTCAAAAATGTGCTTCCTAAATTGTGAAAGAGAAGACAACTGAGAAATTAGATGATGGAAATAAACAAGTAACCAGTACCAGTAGTGAAGTAGACTAGCATAGTTAGAATTTAAGCACAGCAAATTCGATTGTCAAATAGGTAAAAACAAGTAAGGATGTAGTAAGTTCGGCATACAGTCCACTCGAATAATGAAAATAATTAAATTCAAAATATGGGAGTTGGAGGTAACTCTCAAGCTACATTGTATACATGACTATAACTTCACTTAATTTTATCACGATATCTCACTAATTAAACCATAAATGCGGTATCAAGCCAACTGGATGTTTGAAACCCTGTGTGTTCATAAAATAACGGGAATTTTTAATTTCGCGGATTTGGGGAGCCCAATTGTCAAATTTTCTTCCTGAAGTCCAGTAAAATTATCAGCAGTATTCATTGCTTACTTTGTCAGTAGCAGCCGCTAAGGTTTGACATGTTTTTAGGAGCTTAGCCATTTTCGCTCACACTTCGTTGCTTGTTCATGAATTTTTGTTTTGAATTTTTCAACAGAAATTACTCCGTATGACTCTCTGTCATTTCCAAAAGTAAAGAGAACCTTAAAAGGCCGTGGCTTTACAAGCATACAAGAAATCGCTGAATGACTCAAAGGCTACTCTCAAAAATCGTGTTCTGGGAGTGTTTCGACGATTGATGCATGATATCGAATGGGGACTACTTTGAAGGTCCCGTAATTTTCTGAACACGCCTCATTTATGGGGACTAAGGGAAGTAGAAAATAATACAAGCTGCAGAGCTAAATAGAGAAGGTACAATCTTCTATAAGAGTGTACAGCTACTGGCGTACGCCGATGATATCGATATCATTGGAAACAACACCCGCGCCGTTAGTTCTGCTTTCTCCAGACTGGATAAGAAAGCGAAGCGTATGGGTCTGGTGGTGAACGAGGACAAGACGAAATATCTCCTGTCATCAAACAAACAGTCAGCGCATTCGCGTCTTGGCTCCCACGTCACTGTTGACAGTCATAACTTTGAAGTTGTAGATAATTTCGTCTACCTGGGAACCAGCATTAACAGCAATAACAATGTCAGCCTGGAAATCCAACGCAGAATCACTCTTGCCAACAGGTGTTACTATGGACTAAGTAGGAAATTGAAAAGTAAAGTCCTCTCTCGACGAACAAAAACCAAACTTTATAAGTCGCTAATTATTTCCGTCCTGATGTATGGCGCTGAAGTGTGGACGATGACAACATCCGATGAGACGACTCTTGGGGTTTTCGAGAGAAAGGTTTTGCGCAAGATTTATGGTCCTCTAAACATTGGCAACGGCGAATACCGCAGACGATGGAACGATGAGCTGTATGTGTTATTCGACGACATAGACATATTCCAGCGAATAAAAAAACAGCGGCTACGCTGGCTAGTTCATGTTGTTCGAATGGATGAAAGTGCTCCAGCTCTGAAAGTATTTGATGCAGTACCCGCTGGTGGAAGCCGAGGAAGAGGGAGACCTCCACTCCGATGGAAGGACCAGGTGGAGAGGGACCTGGCTTCGCTTGGTATAACCAATTGGCGCCAAACTGCCAGAAGGAGGGAAACGTGGCGCGCTGTTTTGGACTCCGCTATAACCGCGTAGCGGTGCCTACGTCAGTCAAGAATAAGAAGAAGGGAAGTAGTTACCCGATTTTACCCATTTTTGGTACAAAGACACATTATTAGAAGAAACGGATTCCCTCTGACTATCTATAAAATATCTGAGAGATTTATCGCTAAAAAGTTATACATAGGCACTGGACTCTCATGGACCCAGGTGCGTTGAAAAATTATAGTCCGATTTGTATAATTTTGAGATGGCACGCCTTCAATGTGGTATTAGTGCAAAGGTTTTTTTTTTTGTTTTTTTTTTTTTTGAAAATATTAGTTTATACTTGGAATCATTAAGCAAATCTTATCTTTGGGTCTCTTTAAAAAAAATTAAATATTAAGCAAATCTCTTCACACCTATTAGTTCTAAGTGGGTCAAATCTTCTCTAACATGCCTACCAAGTAGTCGTCGATTTTGTTGTAGCAAAATCTCTCCCATCAAACGCTTCAATCATAACTTCCATAAATTCGTAAATATTAAAGAACCTCAGCTTGTGCGCTTTTGCATAACTTGGCAATCCAATTTTTTCCTTAAAATCAACGAAATCCATTGCTTGTCTACTCACCGCAAAATAAGCAAGATATGCATTTCTAATAAGCTTTATTCAAATATAAGCGCATATGCATACATGCTGTTGCGCTGTGAGATTTAGCTTGGCATAGATCAAGCGCATGCAAGTCAATCCGCTGTGTGGTTGAACAGTGGAAAACATGCATACATAATGTTATATAAAAGTGGTTTACAAAAATAAATCGCAGGGGTTCACACTCATGAGCACATATGTATGTATGGTATAAATGTAGTCTTCCATCATACTATGTTTATATTTTGTTATTTTTTTATATGTGGAGCTGTATGTTGTTGCAAGCATAAAATCGCGCATGAAGCATAAACAGCACTAAGAATATTTATATACTGATTACTGGGCTTGCATCTTATACTTGCTTGCCTCGTGCATCTGTTTAAGGCTTATACAGTGCTTATGTGGCTTTTATATATTACCCCGCTGTCACTTGAGTGTGTTATTCACTTGTAATGGGATGTAATAAAGTAGGTAGATACTCTTAGTTTCATATAATTGAAAAAGTAAACTAATTAAGAATTGAAAAAAAAAGCATCGGTTTTATTTTGCATTTTTCAATCAAATTTAAAGTACCACTTCTGTGGACCTCTCCAAACTGTGCAGCACCTTCAAATTCACTTCAACTCCATAACAAGTGATCCAATTAAGTAAATATTGAAGACGCTCCACTTGTTTGATAACAAAAACCCGGTAAAGCAGCAATAATCACAACTCAATAATGCGGAAATATAACTAACGGTAACACCTTACAATTGGCCACTACACTTTACAGCTAAAGCATCAAATCACAAGTAACTACTCAAATAAGCAAGTAAATATATAAAATTTTGTGTAAAATGTTAAAAATTTGTATTTCTCTCTAAGTTCTATGCAATTCAAATATCTACAAATACTCTCAGCTACGATTGAAGCACACACAATGCCGCTTTGGAAAGCTATCAAAATAAATATATAATAAACACAAAATGCAGCTCTTGCGAAAACGAAAATGAAATAGGAAACGAGACGAGTGCTTTACAATGTATTCAAATGCAATAGCACTCAAATACTCACACACACCTACTCACACACAGAAATACATATTTGAATACACTTAGAGATAAATGCACATAATTTGAATGCAATGCTCCACACTCAAGCAGGCCAACAAGCAAATATAATACAGTTATACAAATATATATATGGAAATATATTTCTAAGTAAAAGTGTGATCTTGTTGATATTGTTTGCCGGCGAGGTGGAGCAGAGGCTTAACCAGCTGTTTTGTGGTCTTTGCAAATTTTGTAGGCTCAACTCGAAAAATAAAACAGCAGCACGTGGTAACGGGACAAGGAAACCAGAGAGGAGAAGAAAAATCGTAGATTTGCATATAAAATTGCAATGGTCGTGATTACAATGAAATGCAATTTCATTGCTCGCCTGCACTGTCCAGCCCAACAAGCTGCATACATAATTGAAAGTGGTTGTGCTTGTTGGCAGCGTGTACTCGTAATTCCTCTCTCTAAGATTGTGAGTTGTGCAAAGTGCATTAGCACATAGTATTTATACATAATACACAAGAATATGCATGTCCGTCCTATTACTATTATTATGCTATTGTGCGGTGAAGATAGTTGATTGTTGAGTATCAAATGATGAAAGCACTTAAATCGTTCTTTTATTGTGTAGTTGTGAAAGCGTTAACAAGTGCTGGTGTTTTGTGGAGGTGTGAGTATTAAGTGTTTGTTGTCAAAAGAGCTGGATTCTTATATTTATTGCTGTGTATTAAGTGAAATTGTTGTGGTGTAAGTAATAAATATATAATTTATATAAAGTAGATTACATTTTACAATTATTGGAATTTGAGAATACTCATTGTATTGTCTAAATATGTGAAAAGACTGTATACAAATTGAAATAAGAAACTAGTTTTATAGTAGAAAATATCACCGGTAGAAGCAGTGGGTTTCATTCTCTAAAAAGTTCTCGGATACACCAAGAAATTCAAAAGAAGCTAGTTCAACTCGAAAAATTTCTTTTTTACACTTATATTCGTTGATAAATTATCCATTGGCACTGAGGTCTTAATGTTCGATAACTGTGGCCTTGAAAATTGATACTCCGATTTCACAATTTTTAAATGACTGATGCCAGAACTCAAATGCATTGTTTGTGTAAAGTTTTATTCCAATATCTTCATTGGTTCTTGAGATCTGCCAACTCCACTAACATTTTCCATTTTTAATCCCACTCGGAATGCAACACTCTTCTAATATATTTAAGGGAAATAGAGGTATCAAGTAAGTTTGGCTTATATACCGTTGATATGTATAAGCGCAAAGATGATCAAGGCAAGATGAGCCCAGAGCATACTAATATCTTGGATGGAACACTTCTCGAGCTTGCTGAACGGTGACAGCGATGCTATCTATAGCATGGAAGTGGAATCCGAACCCACAGTCGTTGACGACAACGTTGTCGTATCAACACCTGACCATAACGAGGTTGAAATAGAAATTGCTCAGCTTAAAAACAACAAAGTCGCAGGCCCCGATGGCCTACCGGCCGAGCTATTCAAACACGGCGGCGAGGATTTGATAACGCGCATGCATCAAATCCTCTACTAAATATGGTCAGCAGAACGCATGCCAAACAACTGGAACCAGTGAAATGACGTTGAGTGCTACCACCAGCTCCTAGAATAGGGAAGGACCTCTCCGAGCCGTCCGATACCAAACGAGGTTTCAGACAAGGCGTTTCCCTATTGAGCCTTTTCTGAGATTGAGACGATAATTCGCGCAGCAGATCCTAATCGTACTGGCACAACCTTGCCATCACGTGCTATTACAGGCTCAGTAGGCAATTGAGCCCTCTCTCGCGAAACCAAAGTATCGCTCTATAAATTGTAGATCATACCCATCGTGATGTATGGCGCGGAAGCATGGACGATGACCAATAAAGATGAGCATTCCTTAGAAGCTTTCGAGAGAAAAGTCCTCCGAAGGATTTATGGCCCGCTACGCGTAGACGTAGGTGAGTACCGGATTCATTGGAATGCCGAGCTGTGTGAGCTTTTCGGCGATATAGACATAGTGCGGCGCTTAAAAATACAGCCGTGGTTTTGACATATGGCTTGGACATATCGCCCGAATGGAAGAAAACCATCCACCACGAAAAATGTACGACACGGTACCCACTTTCGGGCGACGAAGGTAAGGACGACCGAAACTCAGGTGGAAGGATCAAGTGGAAGTGGACCTGACGAAGCTTGAAATCGCCAACTGGCGCCGTCGTGCACAATGCAGATACGACTGGCGAAGGCTTATGGACGCGGCCAAACCCGATACCCAATTGATGATAATGATATATATAAGGGTATGCATGTACAACCTATTATTCTCTGTGCAACATGTTGCTAATATAAGCATCCAAATATAATCTATTCAACAATCTTCTTCGCATTTCCTCATGCATTTTATACATATGTATGTACGAATGCGAATATACTTGAGGATAACAGATCTATTTAACTTTTCAAATCTTTATTTCCAAAGTAAAAATCTGAAAACTTTCACTTTTTACATTTATTTATATACACATATACTCACATAAACACATATATATATTATATACATCCATCTATATATAGACAAATACGCTCAAGCACAGCATGTCGTATAAGTAACTTGACTTTGACCGCTTGATAATAAAATTAGTTCAAGCAAGTTTACTTTCTTTCGCATAACATTTACCACACACAGCGTTGAAATCTCCAAGAATTCTCCATCAAAAGTGCAAAAGAAGACAGCACAAGTAAAGTTGTGCTCCGAGGAGTACATGTGTGTTCATGAACTTTTCTGCTTGCAGCCACAAATCCGTTGCAGTCTGTTACACTTGGCTGCCAATGGCTGCCCTTGCCCGCCTTTCAACTATCTTATGTTGCTACTTCTTCAGTGTCTATTGTCTACATGTTTATTTCTATTACTACTCCTGCCACATTGTCTTTTTCGTTTCACTTGCTCACCGCCGGCTGCTGCTGCTGCTGCTTTCACCGCAACGCCAACATACAAACTGAAAGTTGCCCCGCATATAAAGGGTGCTTTTTTAAGAGCTTGATAACTTAAAAAAAAAAAAAAACGCATAAAATTTGCAAAATCTCATCGGTTCTTTATTTGAAACGTTAGATTGGTTCATGACATTTACTTTTTGAAGATAATTTCATTTAAATGTTGACCGCGGCTGCGTCTTAGGTGGTCCATTCGGAAAGTCCAATTTTGGGCAACTTTTTCGAGCATTTCGGCCGGAATAGCCCGAATTTCTTCGGAAATGTTGTCTTCCAAAGCTGGAATAGTTGCTGGCTTATTTCTGTAGACTTTAGACTTGACGTAGCCCCACAAAAAATAGTCTAAAGGCGTTAAATCGCATGATCTTGGTGGCCAACTTACGGGTCCATTTCTTGAGATGAATTGTTCTCCGAAGTTTTCCCTCAAAATGGCCATAGAATCGCGAGCTGTGTGGCATGTAGCGCCATCTTGTTGAAACCACATGTCAACCAAGTTCAGTTCTTCCATTTTTGGCAACAAAAAGTTTGTTAGCATCGAACGATAGCGATCGCCATTCACCGTAACGTTGCGTCCAACAGCATCTTTGAAAAAATACGGTCCAATGATTCCACCAGCGTACAAACCACACCAAACAGCGCATTTTTCGGGAACGGCTTCTGGTTGCTCTTCACCCCAAATGCGGCAATTTTGCTTATTTACGTAGCCATTCAACCAGAAATGAGCCTCATCGCTGAACAAAATTTGTCGATAAAAAAGCGGATTTTCTGCCAACTTTTCTAGGGCCCATTCACTGAAAATTCGACGTTGTGGCAGATCGTTCGGCTTCAGTTCTTGCACGAGCTGTATTTTATACGGTTTTACACCAAGATCTTTGCGTAAAATCTTCCATGTGGTCGAATAACACAAACCCAATTGCTGCGAACGGCGACGAATCGACATTTCACGGTCTTCAGCCACACTCTCAGAAACAGACGCAATATTCTCTTCTGTACGCACTGTACGCATTCGTGTGGTTGGTTTAATGTCCAATAAAGTAAACTGAGTGCGAAACTTGGTCACAATCGCATTAATTGTTTGCTCACTTGGTCGATTATGTAGACCATAAATCGGACGTAAAGCGCGAAACACATTTCGAACCGAACACTGATTTTGGTAATAAAATTCAATGATTTGCAAGCGTTGCTCGTTAGTAAGTCTATTCATGATGAAATATCAAAGCATACTGAGCATCTTTCTCTTTGACACCATGTCTGAAATCCCACGTGATCTGTCAAATACTAATGCATGAAAATCCTAACCTCAAAAAAATCACCCGTTACGAATTGTTTATCTGTGTTGGCGTTTGTTTTATGCTTACATAGACTACTTCCGGATGCAGATCATATTTTACCACTACATAACGGACGTCTTATTGCACTTTACTCACTTGTGTCGCAGCAGCGCACACGTGCCCACATTAAATAAAAGCTTACAATGCTGATATTTGCATTCAGCTGCTGCATGTTGCGCCACATTATCCTTTTGGTATGCTACTCCTTTTTTTCTGCATTCTCCGTGTGCACCTGTGCGCATATAACTTCACCTTCGCTTTATTGTGTTGCATTCGGTTGAACTTGTTGCTATTGCTTTTTGTTGGAAAATATATGCCATTGCCAGCTTGTATATTCAGCGCATTTGTGCCATTTATTGTTTTTCTTTTTTGGCGACGATATCGTTGGCCCGCTTTATCCGCATCCGCGTGTCACATTTTTCACACCTCCGTTTGCTCACTTCACTGCGTTCCTCTGACGGTGCACGAGTACTCCAAGCGTGTGAGGGCAGCTGTTCTCCTTTTATTATTTGCATGTAGGCCAACATATCTTCTTTAATTTTACGTTCGTGGAAATTTTCGCACTTTCTGTGTTATTTTTTGTATTTATTCTTTAATTTTTAGTAGAAATTGAGGCTGACCTTTGATAGGCAACATCGTTGCCTTTGCCATAGCAATGACATATTCATCAAGGATTTGTGTTGTATATGTATACTCAAGCACATTAAAGTTTAAAATCATACAAAATCAGTTATTATCTCATTAAAATATAATATTCCGAACTGAATGTGCTAACAATGGGTGCGACAGTGCGTATGATGAACATTTTATTGAAAAAAGTAATAAATGATAAAAATTAGGAAAATATAATATTCAGATATTTAAAAATAAAATAATGTCACGCAGAATACTTGAATATTTAATAATATGAAAAACAAATATTAGTATATCATTGAATAAAATATACGAAAAATATACCACAGCAGTAATTATTACTGATACGCCATGGCTCACTTGTCGCTGTGTTTAACGAATAGGAGAAAGATAAAAAAATATGAAATAGCAGAAAAAGGTGTACACAAAAATTATTATTATCTCAATGTTTCAACTACAACAAACGTCACAGATACATGTGCTCTCATGCATGCATACGAATTCATCGGAAATCAAACACAAAGAGAACAAATATTATTGGTGCTACTTGACAACGAGGTCATTACAACAAAGTTCAACACCTTTTGTAGCACTTACACACACACACACACAATAACAACTTTCATTTCATACAATAATCCGCAACATTGTTTTGCGTTGGTGCGAATGTGAGGACAAACAAATAAATTAAAGAAGCCAGGTGAGTGCTTTGTGCCTGCAAAATTGATGTACTTGTAACAAATAGTGCTTTGATAGCAGCTGTGGTCACGAGGTTAACAGGCGAACCCATGCATGAATACGATATTTGTTTGTGTGTACTTTTTTATTGATGCGGAATAGTTACATTTCGAAATGATAACGGTATCGATATTCGCTAACGTTTTTCGAAGAATAAAACATGATATTGATGATTTGGAAGCAGTTTAAGAGAGAAGGAGGAATTGAAAGATGGAAATAAGTAATAAGTGAGAGTAAAAAGTTGGACTTAGCATAATTTCTTAGCGAAAGAACTGATTTTAATTATTCTCTCTCTGTGTCCACTAGTTACTTAGCACGAAAACTTGGACTCACAAATGATTTCCGTAAATTTAAACATTTTCAAAAATAATTTCAAAAACAATAGCAATCACATTTTCTTATATAAAAATAAAAGCTTTCTGTCTCTATCTCCAGCTTAAGTAGTTACTTCAGTCAAAGTGTCCGTAAATATAATTACCTGCCTATCTATAGCAAAAACAGCAGCAAAAAAACAGCTGCCATCAATGGACACCAAATGTCGCCACAAAAACTATAATCTCAATAACAAGCAATAATCAAACCACTTCTATTGACAATTCAATGTATTGGTTTTCATTTAGATGAGTATATATGTACATAAATATATATACAAAAAGGTGTGTATATTTTTATCTTTGCGCACACCAGCATACCTACCTAGGAGGTCTATACGCCTCTCTCACTACAAATCTATTGACGCTTGTTGGCTAAATCGTTCACATTGTTGTTGTTGCTGCTATGAGCGTACGATTTGCTATTGTTGTTATTGCTATAACACAGGTGTGTTTTAAGTGTGCTCGTTGAAATTAGTTACGTGACATACTTCGCTTTGGCTCATTTTCCATTTTTACCGCAGGATGCACGTACGAACAATCATAGCATCGCACTTATGAAAAAACTGACACGGTAGGAAAAATATTGGTGCCTAAAAGGAAAGTTTATTGTAGTGATATTTTTGTAATTTCGAAATATATTTTAATCAGTATTATCACACCATTAACACTTTAGAAAATTATTGTTATTGATATTATAGAATGCTAACATATTCAATTTACCAAAATATTCAGCAAAAATATGTAATATAAAATTTTTCAAAGAAAGAGGCTGATGCGTTTCAAGGGAAGGTTCAGAGTAATTTCACACATTTCAAGAAAATTAAAATATTTTTTATAAATTATGCAAATTTTTCCTACAAAGTCACAAATATAATTTAAAAAATATGAAAAATATACACATACTCTTACACAGACGCCTCTTTAGGAAATACTTGCACAAGCACATAACTATCCCTATATATGTATATGTATATATGTATATGCATGTATACGATTGCTTTTCCACCGCAACCTCTCTCCAGGTTACCTTGCGAAATAGTTTACCATACTCTTTGGAGACAGCAATTGTGACCAAGTCACGTTGGCAATTACTTTGGATGGCACTAATTACATGCATGTGTATGCAGTTTAAGCATCCCACACACACATACATACGTTGCCTTCATGCAACTCTAATACACAATCAGTGCTCATATACAGACATATACACACACACAGCTATCCATATAACGCAATCATAAACAATCTCACCTCTATCAATTGCTGCTGCATTGCTCCATCAAGCATGACTGTGGGTATAAATGAATTGGTGCACATGTGTGCTGCTACTACACACAAACACTGATAGCTGGAACTAAACACATACTTGCGCATACTTGTGTGTTGTATGTGTATTTTTTGTGTGTGTATTGACATGTCTTTACGCTTCACTTTGCGGTCTTTTAACGAGCTATTGCAATACACAGGCGCACATAACCACATATACTCTTATAAAATATATTTTGAAGATGCATACAATGAACTGGTAGTTCAACTACTCCGTCGCTTAGTCCGATTTTGAGGAGTAATCAGAAATATACTGGTCTCATACTAGTTCGAACCGAACCACACATTTGGTCAATGAAGTCGGAATTTCAGAAATCCCATATCCATTCTATAAATATACCATTAATAAACCACTTACCAACTAGTAACATTTCGAACTAATTCATTTTCAATCTGAAAACTGTTGTTTTACACAACTATCTCTTTCACTAGCTCAATTTCGGTCAGGTTTCTTTAACTATCATCAAGTTTATCTGCAAGTGAAATACCGTGCTAATGTGACGTAAGCACGTTGTTGACCTGTTGGAATGTCACAGCTAAATAAAAACAGAGTACATATGTCGCCATTTAATCAAAAAAGTTTTTAACGATAAGAAAAGATAGTGCATACCAGCTTTGTTGTGCCGAAAGTGATTTTTGCAGTCAAAAATTTTATTGACCCCAAACTTAAGCCACACTTTGCTAAGTATAGTTGCCATATTGCGCGATGCTCATACTTAAACATTTCAGTGTCTGCCTGTGTGTGCGTGTACACAATGAAATCATGCGGCCGGGCGGCTAATTCCTTCAGCTTTGTGGCTGTCTTTGCGCACAAGTGCAATCAACTTTAATGGAAATTGTCTGTAGTGTTGCTTAGTTAATATATAACAACAGCTAAATATTAGTACTACCGTTAAGCTCAAATTAAATTTATTACCTTGGAAGTAATTTTGTGTGTTGTAGACAATTTAACAACTAAAACCGGCGTAATGTTTACATAAAATACATTGTTATCTTAGATAAGTATTAGCAGAACTAGAATAAAATAAAAAACATCCAAAGAATACTCAGAGAGAGATTATATACGTAAAAGTATTAGTTCTTCGTGGAAAATTATATTTTGAAAAAAAAAAAATATTGCGAGATTCTTATGAATATTTCACCTCAATCCAAAGTTAGTCAGAGTATTTTTCACAGACAGAAATTCCTTAAAGAAATTTACGAAGCCAAACGAGAGTGCCTTTGGCAAACATTCCTGAAAGTGTCTGCAAGAAGCAAGCTAAAACAAAACAAAAACACATTCTCTACAACGAGACGATTATATTACATTATTACTAATATTCATACCTACTGAGTGTACACAGCCAAAAAATAAAATAAAATAAAATAAAATAAAATTTTATTAAAATAAAATAAAATAAAATAAAATAAAATAAAATAAAATAAAATAAAATAAAATAAAATAAAATAAAATAAAATAAAATAAAATAAAATAAAATAAAACAAAATAAAATAAAATAAAATAAAATAAAAATAAATAAAATAAAATAAAATAAAATAAATTAAAACAAAATAAATTAAAATAAAATAAAATAAAATAAAATAAAATAAAATAAAATAAAATAAAATAAAATAAAATAAAATAAAATAAAATAAAATAAATTAAAATAAAATAAAATAAAATAAAATAAAACAAAACAAAATAAAATAAAATAAAACAAAACAAAATAAAATAAAATAAAATAAAATAAAATAAAATAAAATAAAATAAAATAAAATAAAATTCTATTAAAATAAAAATTTTTATTTTAATAAAATTTTATTAAAATAAAATAAAACAAGTAAGGAAGGGCTAAGTTTGGGTGTAACCGAACATTTTATACTCTCGCAATTTATTGATGTAATTTTATAAAGACAACACAATTAGACCCATATATTCGGCATAAAGTTCAATAGAATAACGAAAATCATCATAAATAGTAGTTATATGGGGACTGAGGTAATTCCTAAACCGATTTCACTCGCTTTCACCACCAAGATACAATGTATCGAAGACTATACGCTCACTTAATTTAATATTATTTATAGTTAATTAGGTATATTGGATCTGGGGGAAGTTATTACCCGATTTTTACCATTTCAGGTACAGAGCGAAACTGTTATAAGAAAAAAATTCAGAGGGAATGAATTACATTAAAATATCTAAGGGATTTACCAATATTTTCGGTGAAAAATTACGCTTAGGCACTGAGTTCTTCATGAACTTCTTCGATATCAGGGGCCTTGAAAAGTCATGGTCCTATTTTGTACTTGAATCTAATCTACGTAATAATTAAAAAAAGCAAAAACCAAAAAAACATTGCCAAAGAAAATAAAGAACTTTTTTTTCAAATGGCTTTTTTTCCAGAGAATGCCCCATATGTATTATAAAGGGAACGAATCAAAAGAATTCAAAATTGAGTTATATGGGAAGTAGACGTAGTTGTGAACTGATTTCGCCCATATTCCACCCGGGTCATCAGGGTGTCAAGAAAGTGTTATATACCGAATTTGAAATCGGTCAAATCGAGATATGGTTTTTGACCCATAAGTGGGCGACGCCACGCCCATTTTCCATTTTGTAAAAAAATATCAGTGCAGCTTCCTTCTGCCATTTCTCATGTAAAATTTGTTTCTGACGTTTTTCGTTAGGGAGTTAACCCACTTTTAGTAATTTTCAACCTAACTTTCGTATGGGAGGTGGGCGTGGTTATTATCCGATTTCTTTCATTTTTGGACTGTATAAGGAAATGGCTAAAAGAAACGACTGCAGAAAGTTTGGTTCATATCGCTTTATTGGTTTGCGAGTTATATACAAAAAACCTATTTGGGGGCGGGGTCACGCCCACTTTTCAAAAACAATTACATCCAAATATGCCCCTCCCTAATGCGATCCTATGTTCCAAATTTCATAACTTTATTTATGGCTTAGTTATGACACTGTATAGGTTTTCGGTTTCCGCCATTTTGTGGACGTGTCAGTGGACCGATTTTGCCCATTTTCGAAAGCGACCTCCTCAGGGTGCCAATTAACATGTGTTCCAAGTTTCATTAAGATATCTCAGTTTTTACTCAAGTTATCGCTTGCACGGACGGACGGACAGACATCCGGATTTCAATTCCACTCGTCATCCTGATCATTTATGTATATATAACCCCATATCTAACTCTTATATTTCTTAGTGACACAAACAACCGTTATGTGAACAAAACTATTATACTCTGTGCAACAGGTTGCGAGAGTATAATAAAATAAAATAAAATAAAACAAAAAGAAATGAAATGAAATAAATTAAACACCTCAGTTTTTTGAGAAAATTACAGTGTTAGCGCCCTACTGCAGTTTTTTAAAGTCTCTCGGAGTTTTATCATGTTTGAACCGCCCTAGTACTCAAGCTTACATGCGTTGATTTATGATTATCTTTCGCACTTCATTTGCTTGAGTCGTTAGTGCAAATGAGAATTAGCCTTTAACAATCCACCGCAGTCGAGTGTCAGTTAATAAAATGAAATATTTGCTCAGAGAATAACGGTAATAAAATTAATAACGGAGATGTATGAAGAAAAAATATATATACACACAAAGCGTAATAATAATACGTAAATAACAGACGGAAGTTATGACCGTGTGTAAACAATGATTAACTTAAAAAAAAAACATCTTATATAATTTTTTGAGATATTTTTATTTATTTCAGCTCAATAGAATTTATTTGAAGTAATATTTGAATACAAAACTAAATAAATTAAATCCTTGTAGTACTTTTTATTACTTTTTCAAACATTTTAGTCAGTGATGATTTCGTTACGAATGTCTTCTTATGTTCCTCAATGATCTGACTGATCTATTATTGGCAGTTTGTCAGAAATGCATAAAGCTTCTTCGTTAAATCTAATTCGATAACTCAAATATATTTTCATCAATTAATGATAATTTGTTTTCTCAGAGCCTTTTAGCTATGACATAAGAAACGTGTATATAACTGACCTTAGCACTGCATAGTAAATTCATCTAAAAGTGTCTGGGCGTGGCTTTTACTGTCGTTGAATACAGTAAAAACATACCACACAGTCGCCTAATCCAAGCGCTCACTTTTCTTCATTAGCAAAGCTTTTTTATTAGTCACACCATTTTATATTTCTCCTCTTCTTCTATTTTCATTTATTTATTCTATTTATTCTACTTGCCTAGTTTATTACCTTTTCCGTTGGCTGTGTTTTTTTGGGACAATCATTTTTATGGTGTCATTTTCCGGCTTGCCAACGCCCACACACATACACGTACGCACGCACGTGAGACAGATAGTCACAACAACAACAACAATTTGGACAGTTATTAGTCTCCAAGCCGCAAAAGTGACGGCTAAGTACTCAGATTGCCGATGAAGATCAAAAGCAAAAACAAACAGAAACTGAAATATCTGTAGCGCAATCAATCCGCCCGAGAATGGATGGACGGACAATAAAGTGAGAAATATTAAAGTGATAAGTGGTCGTTCGTATTGAAGCTGCTACCACACAGTATCACACTTCAACTGTTGCTACATTTTTGTTATTGTTTTTTTTTTTTTTGTTTCTGTTTTTTGTGGAGCACAGAAAATCAGTGGCATCAAAAACTCATTTCATTGTCATTAATGTGATTGAGTTGCTGCTGAAGGTTTTATATCGTAATTTTGTTAAAATTATAGTAAATAAAAGTGGATTTACACCGCTGTGAAAAATGGCGTTCGGTGGAAAGCAATGAAAGAACCGAAATGAAATGAAATAATGTTAGCCAAAATGAAATTTATTTCGATTACGATGAATGTGTTTGTGCCATTTGTGGGGTTAACGGTATTGTATTGTTGCTAGATAGCTTATTCCATTTTCATTTTGGCAGTCGCTCGTGGGAAATGAGATGAGAATTTATTGACAGTTATACTGTTTTAACATATGTAAAACACACAAGACACTTCCCGGTTCAATGTGCCTACAAATGCACAACTGTTTAAGAGTGTCCTCAACTAACTTGTTCCATTCACCTGCTGCCTTACTGACACTTTGTGTCACTTCAAGTACTTTTGGCGAGATATATCGCTCCCTCTCTTTCTCTCGACTCAACTCAACTCTTTTCACCCGCTTATTGCACTTGCTTTTCTTGGTAAGTACCTTGGTCTCTGTGCTGGCTGCCTCTTCAAAGGCTCAATTAGGAATGTAAAACATAAAATGTCATTAAGGCGCATTAAGTGTCATAGGCGACAACAACAACACACGCTGGCATATGTCGCTAGAGTTTCCAGCTAAGAGACTACTTACAGACAGGAGAATTTTTCCACGTCAAAAATTTCAAAAATGCTGCTCCTCTTTCTTATGTTACTTAATGAGTTTTTCTTGGAAACACGTATGTTATTTGTGTTCGAGTCAAAAGCATAGCTCTGACATTTCGTAGACACATTAATGCTGAGTTAATGTCTGCTGGCTGTAGGTGCAAGTGAGTGATGTGGAAAAATTATTTCACTCTTTACTGTAATTTGATCAAGTTGAGAGTTTTTAAATGGAAAAACTCTTTCTAATTTCATTTTGACTTAATTAAGTAGAGACATTTTTCACATATTAAGGCAAGAATTTTGCGAAGACTTCAAAATTTTAGTATTGAAGTTAAGAACCGAAAAAGATATGCGACTTTTTAAAGGTTGAAGTTTGCACTTTATTGACCCTTAATTCAATTATTTCGATATCACCTTGGTGACGATCGATTTCATTATAAAAATAAGTTTCTTAGAGTGTAAACAGTTTGTGAAGTAACTTAATGAGCATGACTGTTTAAAGAAAAAATAACACATAAAATGAAATTGACTCCCCTGTAACATCTACTTCCTCATTACTAGATGTTTATTTATCCATTTCGAAAAATTAATAATTTCCATCTAGAATGGTGAGATCAATGATCAAATCAGTCGGTAAGAGGAATCATCCAAGCACTACCTCCTTCAATGTCAAACATTCGACGGACTGAGGCTGAAGCACCTCGTTAGGCACAATTTCGGCGAATCCAGGGAAGTGAATGGAATCGGCATTAGCCGACTGTAGAACTTTGTTGCATCTTGAGGGTTTTGGTGATCCTTTAGGCGTATTTGGATACCACAAATGAGAGTGGAAGCTGTCTAAGTAAGACTAGCTGCAGTTGCGGAGATTAACCCACCCTTGACCCACCTAACCTCACCAGTCATAAAAACGCGTAGAAAGTTTTGAGAAGCTCTCACCGTCGCCCGACGCTTCCACCATAAATCGCCTATATCTTCAAGAGTTTTTTAAATTTTCACATCGTAGAGGAACATTCCTGAATAGTTATAGGTTCGAATTAGACTAAAAAAACGACTTTTTGAAACCGAGAATAGAGGGGTCCCCTTAAATAACTTTTTTCTGTGGGACTCCTAACCATATAATGTTAAGAAAACGTAATTAAAGTCCAAAAATCTGTGAAAATGTAAAAATTATTTATAATTTTTCAATTTAAATTTACACAAGAAAATTTCAATTTTAACAATTCGCAGTCTTTTTGGAATTTTTTGCTAAACCTTACCTTAATTTTTTCTACCATTTACTTCTTAGAAAATGTTTACTTAGATAGTCATGCGAAACAATTGACATTACAACTACAACCCATTACGGAATTGTTCTATAATTGCATTAAGTATGATATTTTCTTGTGTACTCAGAGTTTAGTTGACAATTTCTTGTTCCAAATAATTGTATTTTCCAACTAGTTTAATGCTTTATACTGGAGTTTATAAGCATTTAGAAAATGTAGGTTCATCATACGCCCCGTGTCACACTTAAATGCCGTCCGCTTTGTACAAACAAGCAAAAAATATAGAGTTAACTAAGCGACTAACATACGTAGACCAATGTATACGCTCATACACCCTACTTGGATGAGTATAACTAGATGTATACAAGCATAATAATTGCGATGAATTTTTATTTTATTTTCCTTTTTCATTTCCATTTGCTGCAAGCAATTTGTCTTCATTTACAGCAGAAATATGTTGTATTGTTTGTACTAAAGCATTTAACACAGAGATGTCACGTGAGTTGGTTAGTTTATGAACGCATCACAGTTTCTTCACTAGAGTGTAACTGTAATTAGACTTTGCACTTTAGAGTAACTTGAATTTAATTCAACACGCATATCTGACATCTGTTTGGTTACAGAAGTCTTCAAGTAAACAAATATATAGAAAATATCTAAAACTCACAAATTAAGTAATTTTGAGATTTGAACACCCCCACAATCACTTAGTAGTCTCATAACAAAAACCTTATATCAATAATAATATATTACGACCACAAAATTGACCAAAAACCTGCAGTACAACTTCATTAGTACCTGTCTAAGTCACACTAACGTGCATATGTTATACCATTTCCCACACTCCATTTCGCACGTCCATTAAACCTCCAGTCTAGAAAGTGATGTTGCGCGTGGCCACGCGACACTTCATGCCACACTTCAACACACCGCAAAACCGACGTCCGCTTTAATTTGCAACTTCAGAATGTTAATTCACTTAAGTGCATTTTGCCTGCCAAGGTTCTACGTAATTATTATGCGGCCAACAGTAACAAGCAACAATAACAGCAACAACAATAGGAACAATGAAATTGTCATAGTAACAACATGGCAGATTGGCATGACAGGCGGCTTAACGCAACAACTTCCGAGTGCCATGCTGAATAACAATTGCACGTAAGCGGCGATAAACACCAGCAGCAGCAGCAACGGAAGAAGAAGGAGTAGAGAACAAAAAGAAGAATGAGAAAAAATACCAAAACAAAAAGAAAAAGTATTATAATAAAACACAAAAGCTGAGTTTGTGACGTCATGCGCGCTTTTATGTTCCACATAAACAATAACAACACACAACAACCTGCTGTTTGAAAACGTGTTGGCCATTTAACGACGTCTCTGACGCATTGCTCGTGTACCTCTGTCGGCTAGCTGGCCAGCCAGCTCGCATGTGTAACGGTGCACTTTTAAGTGTTTGAGCAAGGAGCATTTCACGTCAATTTGGCCATTTTAAGCTCTTCAGTCGCCCATGCTCTTGGCCGGATGTGCTTTGGTGTTAACCACAAAGTGCTTTTAACCGACATTCACTCACACAAATTAGCAAAGCAACACGCTCGCACTCATATACACACATACACGTGTATTTGTTGCACTCACCGCCAGGACAGGCAACTCGAGTTTATGGTGAAATATTTGCAAGCGCGCCACTTACAAGCTTTGTTGCATTGCCTGTCTGCCATGGCAAGGTAGCAGGTAGCTGCTGGCCACAAACTGTAATGGTTAAGCATGCTGCTCATTAGGCCATTAAGTGAGATCCTCTGCAAAATATTTACCTTGATATGTTGCTGTTTTTCGGTTGTGGTGAGTTTTAAGTATTTTTTGTTTGGAAAGAGGGTTTAAAACTTTTGGAAAATGAAATGTGAACATGGACAAATTACTGTGAAAAGGTGATATTGTGATGGAGCTAGATAATTAGCTAGCATTATTGGTAGTAGAGAAGAATATATTTCCAAATTTTGTAGTCGACTTTTCTGTTGCTTCAACGCCACTACAATTAATTAAGCAGTGTCATCACAGTCGTTAGTTCAACCCTTTAACAGTTAAAATTTTGGTGAAATATGAATGCTTTTTTATAAGAATAACGAAAAGAAGCATTTAAAGACATAATACAGTTAATTTAACAAAAAAAAAAAAAAATTCGTAGAGTTGCCGCCTATCTAGAAAAATTTTTTTAATAGTGATAAAAACATTAAAAATATCACGGTTTAACACAAAAATGGCTTATAAAATAGTTTTGTAAATAAATATTTTTGAAAGGGGTTGCCAGCTGTATTTTTCTTTTGGAAAAAATTTTAAATTACAACATGCTAAATTATATATATATAAATCACTAAGGGTTCCGTAAAATTGAGTTTCAAAATGCAAATTTTTAATTATGGTTGCCACCTGGTTAAAAATTTATTTCTGCAATAAATTTAATCATATACAAATATTATTATGAGACAGACAAATTGTAACAATAGAAGCAGGAATCTAAGTGTTTTCCATACAGTTACAATTGAAAATGTGTTTGAGCAGGGCTGCCATCAGTTTAAATTTTTAATAATTTAAATTTGTAATCATTCATGTGTTAGGATGTAAAACCAAACAAGTTTAAGTAAGGTTTCTATTGCAAATAAAAGAGTTGCCACCTGTTTTAATAATTTGCGTCAAATCAAATTTTTACAGCTTACTCTCACAAAACAACTCATTAGGGTCAAATACCTTACCAGTAAGGTTTCTATTGCAAATATTTTTGAAAAGAGTTGCCACCTTCTTCAATAATTTGCGTCAAATCGAATTTTTACTGCTTACTTTCACAAAACAACTCATAAGGGTCAAATACCTTACCAGTTTGACCAAAACAAATGAGAATTTAATATTCCTTTTTATAAGTTAATATCGAATAGAGCCACCCAAACATTGCCAAAAAAAGCCACAACTTAAAAACTGACAGCTATGCAAAGAAGTATACATATGTCCAAGTAATGATTAATTACACATTTGTTACATTGATTTATGTGAAAACTTTTTGCATATGTAGATATGTTGCGAAGCTTCGACGCAGTTCATATGCGGCTAGGAGTTGCTTACTTACTTATATCTAAGGTGAAGTACCATATGCTTTAAGAAGTGGAAGCAAAAAAGTAGAATGTGAAAAATTAAGTAAAAAACGAATTGAAGCTTTAATGCATAAAAAAGCTTGCAAAAAATCTTAAGGAACTTTATGCATCAGTAAGCTCTAGCAGATGTCAGATAACAGTTCCATTTAAACTACATAAATATATTTTTCAAAATTCAAACTGTAGATATAGGTATGCGTATTGGATGATCATATTTTAGCGAAGTCCCAAACCATTTTCACGATCATCATAAAATCTATTTCGCCAAAACGATAATCAAACCACTTCTCAAAAATACTAAATTACTAAATTAAAGTCTAAGTCTGCACTGCATCAACTTAATTTCCTTAGTTTATTTTTTTATAGAGCTAAACTCACTAAGAAACAAATTTTATTCATACTCTATTTAGAAAAAAATTGTTGTTGTTTACCAACATAGACTTTTCAAGTCGCTCATAAAGAGAGTCATATTTTTTCCGCACGAGATTTTGCGCTTTATATTTATTTCTTTTAGCCATTCTAACTTCTTTTACAACTTGACTGAATTTTCAAGTGACTGCACCTCAAAGCAACTGATTTACTTGTCTGCAACCGTAAACTCCTTTGAGGTAACTAAATAAAATAAAAATAAAAATAAAAAACTTCAGCCAAACAGAATCCGAAAGCGGTAAACAGCAAAAATTCGCTTTACCCAAACTTCTCTGAGTACGCAGGCAGCAGCAATGCGCTTTGAGATTTTTCTATTTCACAACTTCAAAGTTCAGCTGCGCCCCCGCACCGCTCGGGTACATCGCCACAACATAGAACACGAGCAGTAGGACATAGCATAAGCAAACTAAATATATATGTTTTTTTTTGCTTGACGGCTCTTGAAATACAGCAAACACCTTCAAGCACTAAGAAGTTGCCAGCGCGTTTGAGTATGCGCTTGAAGTACGGTTTGTTAGTGCGCCGACAAGCGCGCTGAGTGTCGTTAGATAGCTGCCGGTTTTGATATTTTTTAATAGCGAAAGTTATGCTGCCATCATTATGGGCGTCGTTATTAAAACTAACTAAGGATTTAGCGCGAGAAACAACACCTGAGCGGGTGCCTTAGACACTCGTTTTCGAAATTAAGGTGATAAAGTGGCAAAGCACAAATGCGTTCATTAAAACTAAAAGTTCCATATTACTGTTGCTGCTGGTAAGCTTTCACTATTTAAAAGCTCATTTAGGGCTGATAAAATGAAGAAGTACGGTCCTTAATTGATAAAAATATTATGTGTTCTATTAAGAAGCAGATGAGCTCAATTACTTTTAGCAAACTTCGCACATGAACATTAAAAAAGCTTTCAACTTTTATGAAAAAAGCTTTCACAAATGTAATGAGCTTTCGACCAGAACAAACTCAGATCTATTGGATCTATTTTAAGATTAAACAGTAAGTGTATTATGTATTATGTTATGTTACGAGTACCAAAACCGTTTAAGGACTATTAAATTAGTCAAAGTTCTATCGAAAAGATCGAACAAATTTAATTGAAAAGCCATTAAGGAAATTAGCATAAATATAACCTAACCCAAATTGAGTTTAACTTAAATTTCAAATGAAATACGAGTCCACTCTTGAGGAGGCGAATGATGCGAAAATAATAATATATAAAGCTTAATTAAATACCGCAGAATGATGAGCTGAAGTAAGCAGGCATAACAAAATTTAATAAACCATACCGAAAGGCAAAGCAATAAAAATCGAACGAAAAATCATAATAAAGCAAACACCAATAAATGCCCGGTAGTATATACTGCAGGGCAAGGCGATGAAGGGAGGCGGCGTAAAATACGAACCTAAATATTTGCAAAATAAAAATAGAAATAAAATCAGCTGAACAAAGAAACGGACGTCGACTAAGCGTCAAGCTGGGAATATTAAAATGTAATTTCGAACAAGTATCGGCGGCTATTTGATGTAACTTTTATTAGCCCAAAGCAACAAAGGCGCTGCCTGCAATTTTTCGATAAAGGAAATAAATACATTTACAATAAAAACACAAACAACAATATAAGCACTGTAGGTGAACGGAAGGCACATCGAATTGCTTAAGGCTATAGCGATGAATATCAACGGCTGCGAGGTGTGGCCGACGTTTAGCGATTTTAGTTGCGAATCGAAACACGAGAAAAATTATAAAATTACAAAAACGGACAAGTAAAAATAAAATTTAATATAATGCAGCAGCAGTAACTCTATATCGATTCATTTACCTACTTTAAATTCTTATATATTGGTCAACAAGCAGATATCTCTCTATTGAAAGCAGGTGAAACTGTTGGTCTCAGTCGCCAGCCGCGTTGGCACTGCGTATTAAAGCGACCTAAAAATAATAATTGACCATTTTTTAACACCAATGCAATGCAATAAATATAATAAAAGCAGTAAACAACGCGCATAACTTATCGCCAGAGTTGTTTGGAGTCAAAAGCAAGTGTTGGGGCAGTGCAGCTGTGAATTGATAGCGCATCGAAATAAGCTTCCAATTAAAGGAACAGTGGCTTAAAGGGGAGATAATATTATTGACAATTCTATATTTATTTGTTTATAATTTCTGCTTTGAAATTTTAATGCTTATGTACTGTTAAGTTAAGTTATGCCATGTTAAGATTTGCTATGGTTTATTATGTCATGTTGTATTAACTTATGTTAAGTTAAGTTGTGTTATGTTGCATACTGTGTTATTCTTCGTTCATGTTATATTACGTTATGTTAAGTTAAGTTGTGCTATGTTGCATACTGTGTTATTCTTCGTTCATGTTATGTTACGTTATGTCACGTTAAGTAAGGTTAAGTTAAGTTAATTTAAGTTAAGTCAAGTTAAGTTAAGTTAAGTAAAGTTGTGTTATGTTAAGCTAAGTTAAGTTAAGTTATGTTAAGTGAAGTTATGTTATGTTGCATACTGTGTTATTCTTCGTTCATGCTATGTTACGTTATGTCACGTTAAGTAAGGTTAAGTTAAGTTAATTTAAGTTAAGTCAAGTTAAGTAACGTTAAGTAAAGTTAAGTTAAGTTAAGTTAAGTTAAGTTAGGTTATGTTATGTAAAGTTAAGTTAAGTTAAGTTAAATTAAGTTATAGTATTGCATTATGCTATGATACCATCAAAAATCGGTTAGGGAATATACCGTACACTCAATTTTAACCTTCGTGATCTTATTAGAACCTCGGTATAAACACAAGATTGAAAAACATTCCATCCCTGATTTACCCACTGTACCAACACCACACAGTTTATTTACCAAAATACCGAAAATATTTTCCGATTTTCACCAGCTGTAAACGTAATCCGCGCTTATTATTTATTCCCCCACTGTTGTCGTATGTGGCCATAAAAAATATAGCCGTGAAACTGTGTGAAATAAATGACACCCACAATCGGCCCATTTCTGCCCATCGGCCCATTTCTGTCGCAAAATTCAAGTGGCCTACAAACCAACGAAACCATGAAACACCATAGACCAACAGCGACACAGCGAATGCCTCTTCATTTTATTACATTTCCACTGCCTTTTTTTGTCGCACATACATATTTATAACTTTTTTACGATCCATCGCCTCTACAAAGCGCCGCGAAACGCATAAAACAATTGATCTATTTAATATGTTAAATATTTTTATGTTCGCAACAAATGCATATAAAAACGCACTCAACGCGGCGTAAGCGAAGCCAAAAGGTGAGACTACAAATTGAATGCAATTCGAACGAATTTAATTTTTTCGTTTTTTGGGGATTTGAAACGATTTTATGTTTTTCTGTGGAGGTGAATTGTGTTTAAAAGTAATATATGAAGTTTGTACACATTTATTTTTCAGCAGTGTTGCCAGCACACTGTCACTGTCAATAACGAATTTAAGCTTAAATTTATTATTATTATTTTTTTTTTAATTTTAACTGACGCAGGTCAAAAGCAAAGTACTACAACGTAAATACTCATAACGCACTTCTGATGTGAAATTGCATTTTTTATAGCGTCGAAAAATATTAATATTTGAAGTCACTTAGTGCAATCGAAACACAGTCTAGTATAAACAAAAGTATGGACTTAAGAAGAAAGGCATCCCAAAATCAGAAAAAAAATCAAATGACAAATTATGAGCTACTTAGTGCAAAAGCAATCAGTAATTTGAAAGTAATGGCATACAAATTGCTTGGAAATGTGCGAGCATTAAGTAACCGCAAAGCAACGTAATAAGCGCAATTAAAACCGGAAAAGTTAAATTAGCGGTACATACAGCATACCGTTCGAGGCAATAACAGCTTTTGATGGGTAGTAAACAACTCTTTTCTCCTCCTTTTTTTCTTGCACACGTGCAATGCTTTGACAGGACGATCTTTGTTTTTATGGCAACCATTTTCGGCATTAATTGCTTGTGATAGCAATTAAAATTAAGCATGCACCAGCAATGTTAAAAAAATAAAAAAAAAAAAAATCACAATAAAAATCACAGCATTACACCATTTCGGGTGCTACTTACATCACTTAATAAAATTGCTGCCGGTTAGCGGATCGAATTTGTTGACGAAATGAATGCAAAAATTGGCTGAAATACGAAATAAATACCTAGCACATAGCGCAGAATTAGTTAGCGTGCGAACATGTGGGCGGGAAGTGTCCCAAAACTCCCGGAAAATCTCATTAAATGCGATTGCATCGATTGCGGAAAAACAATAGACGAAGCGAACAATTTCTAATTATTGTGTAATCCATTTTAATTCCGCTTTCCAAACCCACAAAGCGGAATTTTTAATTCTTTCGCTATACTAATGGAGAAAAAATTGTATTTACATATATAAAGGGTGTTTATTTTAGAGAATTTTGTAAATTTTTTGTAGCTGTCAAAACAGCTGTCAAAGTTATTATATGTTTTTGACGTTTATGTTCAGAAAAGTTGGAAGAATTTCCACAAAAAAAAAATATCATCACGCAACTAGATTGTTAGAGGACCAACCAAATTACCTAAAACGTGATGTTCAATAATCTTTGCTCATTAATAATTTGCGACCAGACAATTGAGTTCCAATATTCAAGGCGTTATTGATAAGATAAAGCTGACACAGATTCTTTTAAGGAAGAGGTACAAAATATGACATTCAAAATGGTACTCATAACTCACAACCAAAATGGTAAAATATTTAAAATAAAATTCCCGCTACTCTAAAAGAGACGCCCTTTACATTTACATACAAACACATTACCATTAAACAAGTTAAAACTCAAAAGCCAAAAAAAAACAATCATTTACAAAGCCTTTTGCTCGTGCAGTTTATGTGCTTAGCTTTTACAGTTATGCCAAGCAAAAATGGCAGTGAGTTCTTTTTGACCCTTTTCAGTATATAAAAGGACAAATAGTTAAAGCTTATATAGCTCGGCAGATTTGAGACAACGAAATCGAAGCGAGTCCGCATTGTGCAGTCGAGCAGCAGAAGCAAAGTGCTAATGACAGCTAAGAAAGGACTGAGCAAAGGAGAAAACGGGAAGTGAGAGCAAGTGGGAAGCGAAAGAGTAAGCGGGAAGTGAGAGCAAGCGGGAAGCGAAAGAGTAAGCGGGAAGCGAAAGGGTGAGCAACGAAATACGAAATACAGCGAAACAAGCAAGCAAACAGAAATTTATAGAATTGCAGAAAAAAGTCGAACCCTTCAAATCAGTTGTGCAAAACAAATAGAATAAATTGCACAATTTAAAAGTCAAAGCTAAAACAAACTGGCAGAAAGCGGACACAGCAGAACACACAACAAAACAACAGAGGCACAGCAGAGCACAGTTATAGCATAGCAAGTGGCATTCGGCAACGAATCACACAATCGCACAGAAATCAGTTGCCTTCACTCCAAGTGAACCCAACGTTGCTGGTCGACCTATACAAACTACCAACAAAAATATAACTATTTTTAGTAAATTCGTGTCTTTTTTCTTATTTGATCACTTTGAAAATACCAGCCTTAATAACTAACGGCACTGCGAAACCTTTCTTTTTTTCTTTCTGTTCGAAAGGACACCGAAAAAGGATCTACAACTCAGCTTAGCAAATGAAATGTAACCCGTTGGCCTACCAAAATTGCCAAAGTCCAGCTGCAGCCAGTCTTTCTCCTGTATGTGTGTCTGTTTGTTGAGGTTTTTTTCCTATCGTAAGCACTCCCTTTTGCACTTTTAATTTTCCCCAACTACGGCTTACCGACTTTAACTTATCTGTTGTCCATTTAAATTGGCAGTTTTAGTTGCTCTCCAAATGCGGTATGTCAGCTCAGCCGTATGTCACACACAAACACACACACTCACATGTGTTTGAGTGTTTATATTAATGCTTACTGAGGTGTCCTTTTGGTGCCAATTGGTTTCGATGCTGTCCTACCTGTGCCTTGACGTTGATTGCAACTGATTTCAAGTGCTCACTTTGGTCGATATTTGCGGTGAATTTTGTGGTTGTGGACAAATTACAAAGAATCTGTGCAACCGAAAATGGTTATTATTGAGGTGAGCATTTAAGGTTATCCATTTGAGGTTGGCGTAGATAAATGGCAGTTTGTGGGTTAGTTATTTTAAGTTATATGAGATGGGGGATGAGAAGTGGTTGAGAAAATAAGAAAATAAATGTTAAATGTTGTGAACATAAAAATAAAATATTTTTCATACAAAACTGTTTGCTTAGGCAATGAAAATCGATTATCGATGAATAGGAAAAATATTTAAAAAATATTTTAGAAATTTAGTTATTTAAATTACTTCCAGAATGTATGCAAAGCTTATTTAACGAAAGCCTTACAAACTATTACTGAGTATAGGCATAGGTTTTTATGACAGCTTTTTAATGAATTTGTTAAGAATACATACATATTGCAGCTCTAGCATTCTAGTGAATGGAAAAATACGAAATATTTTATTAAGCTTTATACATACAAATACATATGCATGCATTCATGTATCTGTGCAGAAAATTAAATGAAATCACAATTTTTTCAGGTGTCATTCGAGCTATGAACACCCTCACCACACACATTTTCAAATTACGTGCATGCATTTATAAATATCTATGTCGTGTATTTGCAGAGACAAACTTGATTTTCAATTATTCATACGCCATATTGTACGTGGTGGTTGCATATAAAAAAATAAGTTGCTCATACGCCATGTCGCACACAATATATGAGAGTACAAGAAAGTTTAAAAAATATATTAAAATCAACAACAATAGTTGTTGACTGAGCAGCAGCTAAGTGAATGTGTGGCATATGTACAATATATAAATATACATACTGCTGCACGTTTGCATGCACGAGACACACAAACATACACGCATGCATATATACAAATTAACAGACGTTACGTGATGCTAGAAGACGGTGCCAACGTACGTTGATATACGACAATTGAATGCAAATGCAGGATTTTTTTTTATAAAATATATATATTTGTTGCTATATACATCTATGCAGCTGTACTTTCGTGTACTTGTATATAAATGTGTGCTGTTTCAGTTCAGTTTCAGTTACGTGTTGCCGTATTTGTCATGAGTCATGCAGCTCAGCTATGATTTCATTTATTTTCCAATTACAATATGTTTAATGTTTGGATGATAATTGAGAGTGTCGAGTGTGGAATTATGAAATGCAGAGTAACAAGCGTTTAAATTAATTAGGTATTGAATAATATACAGCTATAGAAATGATGGTCTTGCGGGGTGAGTGTATTTATACAACAAAACTAGTGCATATGGAAATTATAATGACACTTGCAAACGAATGTTAAGCCAAAGCAGCTCTTGAATAAAATTAGAAGCATTTATTATTTTTATGCTCTCGCAACAAAGTTGCTAAAAAGTTTATAGTTTCGTTCACTAAAACGAAACGAGTTAGATTAGGGTAATGTATATCAAAATGATCAGGGTGACGAGTAAAGTTCAAATCCGGATAAGATGTCTTGATGACATTGAGTAGTTGATGAGTAGACGTTGTTCTTGGCACAATAAGAAGGTCAAGTTCGAAGAAGGGCGTAATCGGACCACTGCCAAGCCCACAAAATGGCAATAACCTAAAATATATAGCTCTTTATTGCTCTATGCCATTAATTAAGCTATGGAAGTAAAATTTGGTATGAACGATCGCACGTGGATGTAATTTTTTTGGAGAAGTGGGTGTGGCCCCGCTCCCTACTAAGTTTTTTGTACATATCTCGCAAACTACTAAAGCTATATCAAGAAAACTTTCTAGTCGTTTCTTTTAGGTACTACCTTATACAGTCCAAAAATGGAGGATGATAACCACGCCCGCCTCCCATACAAAGGTTGTGTTGAAAACTACTGAAAATGCTTCAATTCAGTAAGGAAAACAAACAGAAACATTAAATTTTATTATAAAGAAGATACGAAAGAGCTGCACCCAAATTGGTATACAGAATTCTAAATGGGCGTGATTCCGCCCACTTATGGATCAATGACCATATCTCCGAAACTACTCTACCAATTACAATGAAATTCGTTCCAAAATATCTTCCTGGCTTCCCAATGCTATGTTGTGAAAATAGTTCTAATGCCAGTACTTTGAAGTCGTTCTGAATCGTTTACTTTACAATATATAAAATTAGTACTAGTGAAGATATCAGAACAGAACTTTGCAAAAATACTGCATTTTAAGAGTGGCCTTCGCCCTTCTAAAAATCGCCGAAATTGGTCCATAAATTTTCAAGACCCTATATATCGAAGTGCTTCTAACAAATTTTTTTACCGAAATTATAGGTAAGTCTCTCAGATATTCTGAAGAAATTCAGAGGGAATATGTTTCTTCCAATAAACACAAAATAAATCAAGTAACGGTTATCAAAAAGATCAGCTCCAAAAAAGTATTAATATTGCCACATTGAAAGCGTCTAATAAAAGATCTGTTTTGTTCTAGAACCTGGTGCCATTCTGAAAAACTGTTACAGTCGATTCTTATAAGTTTCACATGCGGCAATTTTTTCATCAGCAGGATCATTCGCCATATACGTGAAAAATAATTAGTAATCTCTTGGTGCCAGGTTTGGACTATAAAGGGAATGCATAAGAACCTCTCAACCAAACTGATGTAGTTTCTGGCGAGCCCCTATGGAAGTGTGCGTAGCCTGGCGTTATTCTGATGGAACATAACCGCCTCCTATTGGCGAGGTTTTTCGTTTCAGAGCATATGCTTTCTTCTTCAGTTCCTATTAGTTTTCTCCCAAGCCTGAAAAGCACTAAGTTAATCCCATTTTTCGGTAAATTTCTGCAAAATATAGCCAAGCATTTAAACCATTTAAAACGTCCTCTCTCTCTTATATTTTTATGTATATCCAAACTCTCTCCCATACACATCTACAAACACACACACACCAACACAAAAACAGCGTTATAATGTAAATAATCGAGTTGTTGTGCCAACACCAGAGACGCATTACCCAACAGAGCTGGGCAGCTACGAGGCATTTGCAGATTTGACTGTCAATTTTCCACTTGCATGCACGCAGCCAGCCAGCCACCGCTACTCATTCACCCCTCACACCCAACTCACCGCAGCTGTTTTTTGCTGTTGTAGATACTTTTAAAGCAATTATTTGTGCGTCGCTGTTGTTATTGTTGTTGTTATGTACTAAAATTTCAAAACTTAAGTTTGGCTTGCTTGGCGTTGTTGTTGTTGCTGTTGTATTTGGTAATTAAATTCGAGGCGTTAATATGCGACAGCAAACAACCACACACAGTTTGTTATTGTTGCTATTGCTGTTGTTTTTGTTGTTATTATTATAATTTGTTTTGTTGTTGTATTTTATTATTATAACGCGCATGCTTTTATTGCCCTTTTGTTTATTTTATTGTTGTTTATTACACTGTTTATATCCCCAAAAGGGTGAAAGCAATTCAGCGAAGCTGCAAATGCTGAGGTCAGACAAAACTTCCGGCCCAAACATTTTAGTGGAAGGCACTTTCTCTCGTCCATTACATGGCAGCTGTACACACACATACAGCCTAGTATACACTCAGCTCATTTTATTGTATGCGCTAGCGACAACTACATGGACACCCACCCGGACTCATTCTGCCAAATTTGTGTGAGTGCGTGTGTCGGTGTGTTTAAGTAGGCATACTTATAATTAAATGCCTTGCTGCCATTAAAATTTTACGATCTGTTAAAAGTTACGCGCAGATTTCCCAAATGGCGTGTAAAGTTTCATTCGTTTTTCCATACGAATTTGTATCAAATTAAATGTGCGGTTTTATTTCTGATTTTAGTCGATTTTAGTTAAGCGAAACTTAAATATTTATGCGCCATGCGCTCTCCCTCTCTCGCGTGAGGCAATAATTAAACAATTAATTCTGTTTTATTTCACTATAAAATTGTATTTAATAGGAAAAGAGATATTTTTTGAAGATTTACATATATGAAATGATGAGTTCTGTTTAGAATTAAATTGAGATATCTGCGAGATTTACCGATATTTTCGGTGAAAAATTATCATTGGGCACTGAGTTCTTCATAATCGATATCCGGGGCATTGGAAAGTTATAGTCCGTTTTCTAAATTTTTTTTTTTCACAAATGAAGCCAGAGATGATATACACTATTTGTGTAAAGTTTTATATACCGAATTTCATTGAAATCGGTCGAGTAGTTCCTGAGATATGGTTTTTGACCCATAAGTGGGCGATGCCATGCCCATTTTTCATTTTGTAAAAAATCTAACTGAACCTTATTTCTGGTATTTCTTCTATAAAATTTGGTGTTTCTGGTGTTTTCCGTTAGTGAGTTAACGCACTTTTAGTAATTTTCAACCTAACCTTTGTATGGGAGGTTGGCGTGGTTATTATAATAATTAATTTGTTTTCGAGATATATAAAAAAACCTATTTGGGGGCGGGGCCACGCCCACTTTCCCAAAAAAATTATTACGATCCTTTGTACCAAATTACTTTTATAACTTTATTTACAGCTTAGTTGTGACACTTTATGTGTTTTCGGTTTTCGCCATTTCGTGGGCGTGGCAGTGAACCGATTTTGCGCTTTTTCAAAGCAACGCTCTCACGGTCCCAACTATAATATACTATTCTAGAACTAGGGGCGGGTCACAGGTTGCATATAGTGAATGGCCTTTAGATATAGGGGTTAGTAGCAAATAACCAATAATCTATCCGGACAGCGTACAGCGGCTGTGAGGAGGGAAGTCTAAGCGATATTTTTGAATACACTGAGTTTCTTATAAATCTTGACTGCCAATGATCAGTCATTCGACTTGGTGGTTGTTCTGGCGCCATCCAATAATAATCCAATTCTTCATACTAACAATATACACTGTAACGTATAATCGGTAGATTTTTATCGAAGGTACGGCAGTGAAGGGGCTTCCAGAAACCAACGGTACCATCCACAGATTTCGGAGGAGTTCATTATTGCTTCGTGTTTAGTCATCAAGTGTCGGTCATACTGAGCTCTAGCTTTTCACAGCGAATAAGATATAATTTCAATATCACAATGTCAAAATTAGAAAGACTCCAAGGTGTAATTTTACATCGAGAAATCTCCCTTCTTCGACAGCCAACACAATAGGCTTGTAGTTGCAAAATTCACGTAATGTTAACAGGAATTCGATAGCAGAAACTATGAGGTCCTATGTTTCAGTGGAGTATGCAGGAATTAAGAATAATAAATCATTATTTTTGGCACATAGAATATAAAAATTATATACCGATTCCTCCAGCTTCTAAGTACGACGTTTCACACATCAGAGGCAATATTTGCGCTAACTTTTCTTTGGATATTTTCATTGTATCATAAACTAAACCGTTACAGTGGAAACCAACTCCATCATTTATTTAAATTCCAATACGAATTTTGTAGTCTTAAACCATAACCAGGGGTGGAAGTGATTAGTACCATGTTCAACATCTAATATTCTTAATGGAAACTCTCTGCCATAAAACATAAAAAAAATCCTTTTCTGAGTGCAGATATCAGCATGCTACTAAACATGTTTTACTACTTCCATTGAGTTTATTGGTTTTTCAAAAATATGCTTGGAAATACTCGGTAATTGAACAAAATATTAAGTATTATCAAAGCATTTGTTCCCATTAGTTACTATCAACGACTGATTTTTACTCATATGTGCAGAAAGCTTTCGTGTTGCTTAAACGGTAGTGTTCGGTTTCGTAGCAGATACAAAGAAAAGTGTATTAATGACTAAATAAGCTTAAGTCGTCTTAAACAATATACGAAATTTTGATTTTTGGAGGAAATTTATGCGTATTTTTTATTTTTATTTCATCTTTATATAGAATTTCTATATTTATAAAACTGTTTAAAATGTAAAGGAGTCTGGAGCGACTTATATATCACTTAGAATAATTCAAATTGTCCACAAACACTCAACTCAAGTTAAGCCATTTTAATGTATTAGCCAGTTAACACACAGTAGAACTATGCGCAGTTGCCACCCCAACTGAATTTTAATCTTTTACGTATGCTTTTAGATCACTTTCCCATTACAATATTTATACCAAAGGAATTTATGCAACCCAGTTGAGCTAACTTGGCACAAATAACTCCTGTGTCGGTATGTACTGCTGCAAATCTCGAAACAAAAACTGAAATTTGAAGAAATATCAAGTGCGATTGCAATTTGCAATCAGCAATATACAAAACAATAACAACAACACATATGAGTATATCATCAACACATTCAATTTAAATTAGAATGTGCAAAGGGAGAAATCAGAGTTGCTGCAACACTCTTTCTCTGAGAATGTTGCCCACATGTTGCAACATATTTTCATTCATTTCGATTTCAATGATAATCAAACATTACGAAGTTGCATAAGTGCACACAGCTGTTGCTTGAAATCGGAAATCGAAACAATAATTTTATGCAGCAACAATTTGCACTTACACTTTTGAGTGCAGTTAAGTTGATATGTGTGTGGGAATGTGTAAGAGTGTATACTGAGAAAGAGTTGTTGAGGGAGTGGTGACTTATGTCCAAAGGTAAATAGCAAATAAGTAGAGAGCTCTAGCTCCCTGTATATCATAAACTGATATACATTTGTGTGTTTGTCTTTACTGTGATACTTAGTGGCGAGTCCGCAAACTTGAAAACTAAATAAATACCATTCACTTTACAATTGAAGCACACACATATACTCATACACTTGCATACACAATATTTGAAATGCTTCATCGTTTTGCATTTCAAGTGTCTCCACATAGTTTTGTTTTTGTTTTTTCTTTATTTTTATTTTTCTTTATTTGCACATTCATTTCACTTTCTTCATCACTCCATGCCAAATGCACTAAACTTGCTAAGTGAAGCGCAAAAACCAGCAACACCCGAAGTGATAAACTGTGCTAGTTGTTATATGTGAAATATTCACACATATTTTGTAGAGTGTTTTGTTGCTGGCTTGCATGGTTCGCACGTTGGCAAAAGGAGTCATCAATGTCGAAGTGTTTGTGAAAACGAGTGCATGATGCCTCACCTCCTTCGCTGACAGCTAGTAAATAATGAGTGCGATGTTTACTCTATAGTGCAATGCCAAATAAGAAAAATGCTTACTCGAAGCTTACTATTTGGGAATGCAAAGCTATTGTAGGGTGTTTCAAGTGAATAGAAATGAAGTGTCAATATGTAAATTATGATATTTGCGAGTGGGAACATGAATTAGATACAATTTTTACAATTTTTGAAGCAATGATGATATTTGATGGTTCGAGTTATACCTACGTCCCCACAATACAAGTCCTTGTAGTGTCCCAGCTCCACCCAACAGCACAAAATTGTTCTACAACCTTTGAAAAGTTAAAGCCAAACTTGAGTAACACAGAGATATAAAATTGGAAGGAATAAGCTTGAAAAAAGCAATGCTAGACCAGTATTTAGAAATAATCCAGAAACAATACCGAAAATATTTAATTAAGAAATTTTTCAATAGATTTTTCAATTTTTCATACAATTAAATGTAAATATTGAACTTGATACTAAAACATGGTCCAAATGAGTACTAGGGAAAGACCCGTGAAAAAAGGATCGGCATACACCATCTCTTTGCTGCATTCGACAGCACGAAAAGGAGTTGAATCTATGCCGATATGTCTGAATTTGATATCCTCTCAAAATGAATACAGCTATGTAAACTGACGTTGAGCAATACCAAAAGCTCCGTCAGGATCGGGAAAGACCTCTCCGAGCCGTTCGATACCAGACGAGGTTTCAGGCAAGTTGACTCACTATCGTGTGATTTCTTTAACCTGATGCTGGAGAGTTAAACAGAGAAGGAATTTTCTATAAGAGTGTACAGCTACTGGCGTACGCCGATGATATCGATAATTGGAAATAACACCCGCGCCGTTTTCCAAACTGGATAGGGAAGCGAAGCGTATGGGTTTGGTGGTGAACGAGGACAAGACGAAATATCTCCTGTCATCAAACAAACAGTCAGCGCACTAGCGTCCTGGCTCACACGTCACTGTTGACAGTAATAATTTTGAAGTTGTAGATTTTTTCGTATACCTGGGCACCAGCATCAACACCGATAATAATGTCAGCCTTGAAATCCAACGCAGAATCCCTCTTGCCGACAGGTGCTACTTTGGACTGAGTAGGCAATTGAAAAGCAAATTCTTCTCTCGCCGAACAAAAGCTAAACTCTACAGGTCCCTCATCATTTCCTTCCTACTTTATGGTGCAGAAGCGTGGACGGTGTCAATATCCGATGAGACGACAGATTTATGGTCCCTTAAACACTGGCAACGGGGAATACCTCAGAAGATGGAATTATAGTCTAGGTCATGTTGTGCGAGTGGACGAAAGTGCTCCAGCTCTGAAAGTGTTTGATGCAGTACCCGCTGGTGGAAGCCGAGTAAGAGGGAGGCCTCCACTCCGATGGAAGGACCAAGTGGAGAAGGACCTGTCTTCACTTGGTATTACCAGTTGGCGCCAAACTGCCAAAAGGACAGATGCGTGGCACGCTGTTGTGAACTCGGGTATAAGCGCGTAAGCGGTGTCTAGGTCTATCAAAAAGAAGAATGAGTACGAGTGCACTTACCTAGTCCGGGATGTATTTCCAAATCATTTAGTATTAATAACTATACATTTTGTGTAATATCTCAATAAGATGGATTACGGAACAGATTTCCACGGTCCAAACTAGCGACAGAAATATAATGTTATTCCTGCTGAGAAATACTAGACATATCACGATCACCCTAGTACCTCAACAAAAATGCATTTGCATTCGCTTTTACTTATTTTACTCAACAACAATAGCAATTTAAGAGATACATGTACCTCAGCTGACTGCCAACAACATTTGAACAAAAGAACTCGAACTTCGATTGAAGATGTTGACTGTCATTGCGAAAAGAAGCAGACCAAGAAGGACGTGAAAATACCGAAATCAACGGAACAACGGAACAACAAATAAAAACTAATAAAGAGATGCGCAAAGTAAGCAAACAAATGAGCAAACGTAGCGAAGCTAAATAGGCAGCTGTTCGTGTTGTTGTTGTAGTTTGCGTCAAAGCAATAGCAATGATGTTTCCAATGTATTCTAAGGCACAACTACTCTGTAGTCTTCTCAGAAGATGCAGCTGTACTTACAGATAACAAGCAAAGAAAACATACCGAACAACAACAACAATAGCAACATTATATGGAGCGAAAAGAGTAATGTATTAGAGGCGGCAGCGGTAAATGGCATTGGGAAGCGAAAACTCATTTATAATGTTGAAGAATGACTTTCAATTACTGCTGTGTGAATGAACGCGAGCCTTGTGCGAGTGCACACACACACACAAACAAACAACAGACAAACAGTGTAAGAATAAGAGAAAAAGTGGGAGTGCTAGAGGAGGTAGGTTGGGAGACAGAGACATTAAACACAAGTTTTTGTTGGCAAAGTTGTATTAGTCGGGGTAATAGGGCCATCAGAATGTCATTCACTATCAGCAAATAACTTTTAGAGCTACTAAAACAACAAAAACAACAACAATAAACGCAACAGTCAGCATGTAACAGTGCACTGGTAGAAGCGAAAAAAGCATTAAATTTACAACAACAACAACAACAACAAATAGTCGACAACTGAATGGCAACTTGCCTGACTCGAGCAATAAATGTAACAAAAGCAACAACAAACACATTTTAGCTGTATCAGCTGCATATTTACATTGTTTGTGTTGTTGTTGTTGTTGTTAGTGTCATTCAAATGACACTTGGGAAAATTGCAAAACTGCAGTGAACTAGGTAATTGCGTCAATGAAAAATTGCAACTGATGAAAATTAATTATTTTCCACTACTCAATAACTCACTCACACTTGAACACGGTAACTGTACATAACTGTATATGCATATATATGTAAATTGTGTATGAATAGTAGAGCAATAGCATTTCAGCAGTATCTCTTCATACCCATCCGTTATTAATTTGGTGCTGCTTGTCGGGGGTGCAACTTGGGCGCTCGGTTGCTCGCCAAGTGCCACTCAAAATGTTTATTTATTTATTTATTTCAACGCGCTGTTCTGTTGCTCAATAGTTGAGTAGTGTGCTCCAAAGGTAAGCGCATAAACTCGTTGAATGCAATTCATTCGATAAATATTTACAACCGCTTTTCAACTCCGATGAGATCACTTGAGTTGTGCGGGGCGTATAAGTGATTTTAATTACACTCTCGAATATTATTGCATTTTTTCGCTTCAAGTTCGCGTAAAATCGATAATTATTTGCCATTAATAAATGTTTATCGGTAAGTGCCCTTATAATATTAATAGTATAATATGAATAGCTTGTTTATTCAGTTTGAAATTTATTTTAATAAATTAATATTTTTTTGCTATATAATACATATTTTGAGTACATGTTTAGACCAAATCGGTAAATTTATTTGAAAAATTCAATTTATTATATTTTAATATTATGTTAAAATCGTTTGTCATTCAGAATACTCTGAAGAAACCTTTCTCATTTTCACTCTTCTCTCTGTTTGAAATATGAACGTATTTAATACCCAGTCAACTCTAAACCTTTGTTTATTTCAATAGGGACGCAAAAGTAGACCGATAGGGAAAGCAATTTCCCTGTAGTAAGGTTTGCCATTTCATCATGGGAAGATATACGATCCAACAATGAGTCGAAATTATTAAAATTTACTACCGTAATTCGGAGTCAGTGGCCTCAATTTTAAGAGCGCTACGTTATATGTAGCCATGAGGCTCGTTTCCGGCTGAATGGCTTCGTCAATAAGCAAAATATACGTTATTGGTGCGGCAGCAATCCTCGGTTTGGTGCGCTTTATAGGCCGGCGGCTTCATTGGGCATTACTTCTTCCGTTATGTTACTGTGAATGGAAAACGCTACCAAATATTTTTGGCCCTAATTGGATGATATGGACATGGACAATATGTGTTTCCAACAGGACGCTGACACAATCCATTTATTGAAAACCAAGTTGGGTGAACGTGTTGTCTCACGAAATGGCCCAGTCAATTGGACGCCTCGGATGTGCATTTGTTGCCGTTCGACTATTTCCTGTGGGGCTACATCAAGTCAATGGTCTATGCCAACAAGCCAGCGACGATTGATGAACTCCGTACGAATATCGAACGTGAACTTTCAGCAGTATCGGCAGATTTATGCTCAAAAACTGTCGACAATTGGATTCAGCACTTGGACTCCCCGTGGAAATCGAGTCCCATACATAATTGCCTCGAATGTACTTTCACAGGAATTTTGTTTTATCTTAAAATTCTTCAATAGCGCTCCTAATAAAAAAAACCTTTAATAATAGGAAAGGGAAATATTCTGAGCCTAAATAAGCGATTAGATGAAAGTATAGACGAATTTTCAATTTGGAATAAATATCGGTCATAACCAAAAGACAAATATGATCATGAATTTAACCCTTTCATGCACAATGTTGCCTATAGGCTTATAAGTCTCGTTATTTAAATTTGTTTGACCAGCGGTTTTTTCAATCATGTAGACTTAGGTGTTGTGCAAGCTTACATTTACCTTTTCTGATAAGAGCTGTGCAGTATTCATTCAGTAGTCGTTATTCGCTGAGTGGAATTGTCAAAATCGGTTTCGCGAAAAAAGTTATACTAAAGTGGTTATACAAAAAGTTTTCAAAAACATAAAAATAATTGATTTATTTTAAAACAAATTGAACTATATAAATAAGTAAAGATAAGAGAGTTATTTAAAAAAAAACTATTATGAGAAAAGTGTTTAGTTTATTTATAATAAATTAATTTGTGCCTATAAGCAACATCCTGTAAATAATGAACCAGGATATATAGGACTTTGAAATTTTTATCACTTCAGATTTGAGTTTAGACTAAAAAAATGTTAGCTCCGCCCTTTTTAATTCGGTCATGAGAGGGTTAAGAAGCAAATAACTGATACAAGGCTAGCTTCAAGGAATGTATGTTGCTGGTACATATGTATGTATATATATAATTTGTTCTTTTAAGGTGAATTTATGAGAACAAAACTACCCGTTGTATGTTTTAAAGTGATTTCTCTATTAAATACACAAATTAGCAAAAACTAAAATTCAAATACAATTTGAAAGTTGAAAATTCAATCGAAAACTTAATATGTGTTTTATTTCTACGAAAAAAAATTATTTACTTTTTGAAAACTCTACATAATATGTATTATAAACTTTCCAAAATTTGACAAAATATGGAGGTGTTGTGTGTCACAGCTGCCGTTTATGTTTTTATACACCAATTTAAACCTCATTGCGGAATAAATGCGACTAAAAACATAAAATTTCTTCATTCTCTAATTTTGGAAAAAAATTTTTATGGTATTATATGTAATCGAAGCTGCCTGGCCTTGAGTACTGAGAATTGCAAACCTTCTACGGTCAAAATTGCAAAATTTCGTCAATTATTGCGAGAATCAGTTAAATTGGGCGACACTTTACTCGTTGAAATGAGATGAAGATGTTTTGTAACACTTTGTGTACACGGCGTATGATGAACTTTTATGGACTGCGCTGAGATGGACAAGTACAAATGCTTGAATCGACATATTATACATAAACCAAAAATATTTTTTTCATACAAATTCAATGATTTTAAAGCATGCAAAAGACTTATAGTCAAATAAAAATGTTGCATGCCAATGAGGGCATCAACATAGCATAGAAATTAATTGCAAAACCAAAGTCATTCACATTACAACACAAAGTTGAAGTTATATATTAGACTACAACAGCAACAACAACAACTGCTGCACGCAACTTTCCAAACAGAGTAAATGCAATGCAGAGTGAGTTGTAAATATACAAGTGTGTGTCTCTCTCATTAAATAGATGTCAGCGAATGGATTGTTAAGAGGCGAATAAAAACATGTTCAGGCGTTGATGCCAGTAATGAAATGGCGTTGGCCAGACAACGGAATGAAGTGGTGCATGTAAAATAGAAATTTGTTGCATACAACAATACCAACAACAAATGTACACATGATGCAGCAACAACAACATTCCGGCACTTTTTGATGCCCTTATTACATGGCAATAAATCAAGTCGTTTTAACAACAACAACAAATTCAAAGCTTGAATGCGTTGAATTGCAATTTCACATAAAATTATTTATGCTCGCCGCCAGTGGGTTTAGCGATTCTTAACGCCAAAGCGACGATAAAACAATCAGGCAACATTTTCCGAATGCGAACACTGAGTGGCAAGCTTCCTGCTGACAGTCACTAAATTCAACATTATACAGCATCGCACAACGCATGCCGCCGAAAAAGTTCAAATGGGATTACCAAGCGTTTTGCGCAGCAAGCCAACGGTTGAAAAGCGTTTTTTCGTAGCAAAAAAAAAAAAGAAATAAACCGAAAATGAAATACGCGCACGTTCAGCAACAATGTTGCGACGGGAGCTAGCAGACGCCAGCAAAAGAGTGCAAGCAAGAGTGAGAATAAACACTGTGGCACTATGCGAAAGTGGTGAGGTACGAAGCAGAAGAAGAAGAAGAATAAAAATGAAATTATAAACGAAACAATTGAACCGAAATAATAGATGGGCGTCGCACCAGAGAAAAGTTGTGAAATGAAAGTCAGTTGTGCGATATGAAGTAACAATTTCCAATGACACGTCCGAGAGGGAGGAGGGAACTGAGAAAAAGAATTGGCGATAAAATATAATAAATATGGCAACGTTATTTCACGAATGCAATCAAGCGCGGCATAGTCGCGGCCGCGGTCGGGTAAACAGTTATGCAGATGTATTGTGTGTAAGCGACTGAGCTGAGGAAAGTTGGCGAACCCAAATAAACAGTTACTTGGCGAAGGTTATGCTGCTATAAATAGCACCAAAAGCGCTGTGGATATATGTAGATTGGCTAAGAGTGGTATGAATATAAAATAAAGGGTCAAGGAAGACCGTTTATAAAGTATATGTTTTAACAAAAGTCAGAATATGTATTATTGACCTTAAATCAGAATTACAAATTATCAAACAACCCAAAATAGTTTTAAATAAACAGGTCGGTTAAAGCACGAAATTATAGGAAAATCTTTAAATCAATGATATCATAGAAGGCATAGGTCGTCTTTTATACTTTAAAATTCACTAAATGTTGCAAAAATGCACCTTTTATTTAATTAGTTATTCTACGAAGCTAACAAAAGCGCTTACCTAACAGTATTTAGCTCTCATATCTATATCTCGTATAAATCAAATTCTATTTCAAATAATTTCCTTAAGTAAATCTAACACTCCCTTATAAAACCAACCCAATCTTCACATGCGCTGATAAACCCCCTCAAATGCAAATATGCAACACGCGATGTGGCACAACACCATCAAACAACTATATAACTGCATTTGAAAGCACGCTGTGGGCGTGTGAACTTAAGAAATTTATTGCCTGGAATTCATTTGAATCAATATGAACACGAAGACAAATAAATTACGTGGCGCAATGATATTCGGACGTCTTCACGTATTGCCGGAATATATACTTGCAACATTGAGCACTTAATTGCATAGTGTGAAACTTGAATTCGACTTGCCACTTGCCACATGCCGCTTACAGGCCACGTCATTCACTGCAAGCAACAGTTTAACTTGCCAAGTCACTTAATTGAAATTCACTGGCGATTGCGGTGGGGTCGCTGCTCTAAGCGCACGGTGCGAGAGAGAGCGAGTGTGAGAGTGCAAGTGTGAAAATAAAACGGCCAATAAATTCGTAAAACGGGCAGTCATGCGACTTCAAAGGCATGTAAATTGGCGCTGTTTTGTTTAAGTTTTTTTTCTCCACTTCATTGTAGACGTGATTTATTTGCATGCTGTCTTCGACGTGATTTGTGGAATTTTATTGTTTTCACAAGGAGTTCATTTTATTGTTCAGCCATATTTTTTGTTTTTCGACTTTTTTTGTTAAAATTCGAGTAGGAGAATGTTTTTTAAATGCACTTTTTTTATATATGGGTCTTGAAGCAGTTCTTACAAGTAATCTGAGCTTTTCGGATTCAGCTTCATGGCCAAACAGAGTACTATAGGGTGAAGTATCGCGGTAAAGATGTCTGAAAGAACTTAAAACACTTCACTCTTCGAAAAGGTTTCACTCAAAAAAGCTTTCGAAAGCTTAAGTTTAAAAGCTTTCACACCAAAAAGCTTTTGAAATATTATAGCTTTTGAAATATTATAGTTTCCTACCAGTTAACTTGAAACACGAAGCAAAATTGACATTCTTCCCGAAAAGCTTTTGATGATTCTAAACAAACGATGTTTCAGTCCATTGCAAAAAAAAATTAAAAGAATCCACAAAGCTTTCGAAAGCTCAGCTGAATCAAAATGAATATTCATCTTGAAAATGTTTAAAGGATCCAAAAGAATACGAACGAAATGCTTTCACACAAAAAAAGCTCTCGAAAGCTGAAAGCTTAGCTAAATTAACATTGATTTTCACCTCGAAAACATTCCAAAAGCAAATGCTTTTATTCGAACGAAATGCTTTCACCCAAAAAAAAAGCTTTCGATAGCGTAGCTGAATTGAAATTAATATTTATCTCGTTAATTTATAGCAAATTCTTAAAAGCTTATTTGCCGAATATTACTAAATTGATTTATTGCTGCAAAACTACACTTAAATCCTCCAATTTTCAACCAAATCATCAAGATAATTTAAGTTACACAAAATTACTTTTTTGACGACACAAAAATCAAAGTAAACTGACATAATCCGAAAAATTGCAAACAACTTAATTTAAGTGCACACACAGACTCATACCAACACAATTTTGCGCACATTCCACTCGACTTAGAGGACAACGGGCACTCGGACTGCAAAAGGATTAATTGAAATTGATGAAGCTGCCGAGTGTAACTGACATTTGACTTGAGTTCACTTGATTGTCACACGAACACTCAGTCACTTGCCGGAACAAATGGACGAAAAACACACGCACACACACACACACGCACAAATGCGACATAATTTACACTAACATTTTGTATAAAGAAAATGACATGGACTAAAGAGTACAACAAGTCAGCGGGGATTATGGGGTCATCAGTGTAAACGAAAAGACAAGCAGCCTGCATTGTGCGACCCCGCACGTGTCGCCCGTAAACTTTTCGGGCATGTGGGCATGTGTGTGTGTGTGTGTGTGTGTGATTTTTTGTGCGTATGTGTGCGTGTGTCAGCGTTTGTCAATTTCCTCCGTTTTGGTGTGTTTATCCCTCCACTGCGGCGCATGCTTGACTAGGCGCCCTAAGCAAACACAAACAACTGCTTGCCCCATGGCTTAATTACTTTCTTTCCGCTTTATCTGTGCGCTTCAATCGAATGGATATCCCTGTCAGCCGGTTTCGGAAGGAATTACTTATTTAATCCGCCACATTGTGACTCTTGGCGTATGCCATTTTCTTTTCAGTTTTTTTACACCCACTCGCCCTCCTTTGCCATATGACAACAATAACAATGTCAATTTTCGTGCTTGCCTTGTGTTGCTGTTTGTGTACAAGAATGTCACCTCAAGTATTTTGCCAGCCTTTATTGGCAACATTTTCATACGCTGCAAGTTAGCAAACTAAATTCCTTGCATTTTCTTCTCACTTTTTTCCTTTTTGCAGAGTAAATTTAAAATTTGAGTAATTTTTATAAATTACTTTGCAACTACTTTACTACTAAGTGCTGCTCACCTCACCTATATACCAAGAAATTTGTATTGACCCTATAAAATATGTGCGCAGCGTTTTTTATCAGCCACCGAAAATTTTCTTGTTTGCCAGAAATTATTATGAAAGTACATGTCAAAGAAATGCCACAAGCTATTCCAGCCGCTTATATACTCCATACATACATACTTACATACATACTCGTAATAGCACAACTTCCGCTGCGCACTTGTATCTAGGAAATTTATCTTGATTTAGGCTGAACGTCCGTCAGGCTGGCTGCTTGCGAAATATGTTAACAATTTCGGAGAAAAACTATTCTCTCGCACACATATATATATATATATATATATATATTATACTTACTTAAACTTATGTTCCATATATATAAAGCTGGAGTTCTCGTACTGTGCTCGCTGCCTTGTGTAGATAAAGTAAAATTTGTCGAGATAAAATATGTAAATGAAAGCTTTGAAAAAATAATTGAGGATGGTTTCGTCGAATTTCAGTTTCATAGAATTCTTTCTGGGTTTTGTGTCACTGCGGAACTTTAAAGTTTTTATATTTCATTGTGTAGAGTATTATTGTACTATGTTTTGAGATAAGAACCGATTAAAAATAGTCTTTTTAGTATCGCTTTTAGTCTAAGAAATTCAAAAGTGTATATTCAAAGGTATAATTCAAAACTGTTTCCAAATTGTCATTAGAGAAATTGCTAAAGTCAGTATAGTAGTCAGAATCATTGAAAGTTGGCAACCCTGAATCTAAAAGATAATAATAGCATTATATTCAACAACAGAACCTTGAGGTGTTCCCACTGAATGACTTGAGAAACTAATATATTTGACCATCTACAACTTTTTAATCTGGAAACAAATAGTTTTAAAAATCCAAGAGTTCTATCCTAAAGAACTATTAATTATTTCAATAAACATTTTATTTTTCTAAATTAAAAAAAAAAAAAAACAAGAAAAAACGTTAACTTCGGCTGAACCGAAGCTAATATACCATTCACAGGTACATTTCTTTTAGTAACTATGTGTTTAAGCAAATCTAAAGACGTAAGAAAAAGTAAGTAAAGAAAGAAAACATTTTACTAATACTTTTTAGCCGGGATTTTTGCTATAAACATTAAGAGTATAAAGTTAACCGATCTGAACAATTTCTTCGGAGAGTATATTATTACCTTAAGCAGTAACCCATGTCCAATTTCGTGAAGATACCACGTAAAATGAGAAAATTTTCCATACAAGCCCTTGATTCCGATCGTTCAGTTTGTATGGCAGCTATTTGCTATAGTGAACCGATCTGAACAATTTTTTCGGAGATTAAATTATTTCAATGAACAATAACTCACACCAAATTTCGTGAAGATACCACGTCAAATACGTAAGTTTTCCATACAAGCCCTTGATTCCGATCGTTCAGTTTGTATGGCAGCTATATGATATAGTGGTCCGATATCGGCAGTTCCGACAAATGAGCAGCTTCTTGAAGTGAAAATAACATCTACAAAATTTCAAAACGATATCTTAAAAACTGAAGGACTAGTTCCTATATATACAGACGGACAGACAGACGGATATGGCTAAATCGACTCAGCTCAACATGCTGATCATTTATATATACATATATTTTATAGGGTCTCCGACGCTTCCTTCTGGGTGTTACAAACATCGTGACAAACTTAATATACCCTGTCTGTTCAGGGTATAAAAACGGTTTCTGATCCAACAATGTGGATGTGGTACATCAATTATGGCTGAAGATTTTTGATGTTTCAGCATAGGGTTGTTCATATAACCATTTGAAAAAAAAATCGTTTAGTCTAGGAATGAGAATTTTCTAAGCTGAAACATTTTCGAAAAAATCTTGATTCTGACTCGAATATGAATGAAAAAGTTTGTACAAATTAGGTTCCATATCTTAAACACACCGTCAAATTGTTCAGAGTAAACATATAAAACGGTTCTCAAGCAGTACTCTACGATGTGCCCACGTTGTTCTCCATATTGTTATAGATCAACGCGAATATAATGAGCCTAATATATTCATAGTTCCTATAGACAAAGCATGATTCCATGGTTGAACATATCATTCCATCCCAAAATGAGTAGCTATGTTCTTGATTCAGAGATGCTCGTGATGTAGTTCGTGGAGCGTTTTTTTTACACAGTTACTCTATGTAGATCAATTCAAAGAGAGAACCCAAGAAGGTAGTATGATTTAGAGAGCACTAATTGAATATGTTTTATCGATAACTTTTCGAAAAGAACTTGTTAAAGCGGTGAGGCAAGAAAGATATTATATATTAGGTACTACAACTTGTAAGCTGTGTATATTTATTAGAAATATAAGAAATTTTTTTTTAAGAAATAAGATCGATGGAAAATTTAAAAACAAAAAGAAAAAAGGTTGTGAGACAAATATAATCAGTTTCAAAAATCCAAACTACTAAAAATCCTATTGAATTCCAAATGAGAAGTTTTACGGATGATTTCTACTGCATACACTTAATAAAAAAAAAGTTATTTTTAAACAAAATTTCACAAACTCCAAACCACTGTAACAAGTTATGTTCAAAACAACCTTTGCGCTAAAAGTTAGTCCTTTGTTTAGTTGTGTTGTGTTGCGTACGGTCAAAGGAGGGCGGAAATTACTGTGACTGCTAAATTAATCATATTACCTTAGCCATTATGATGTACTTATTCCTATATATCTATGTATATGCTGGCAAATATATACGACAGCATAAACAATGCAAAACATTTGCTGCTGATAGGTAAATACTAACAAGTCCATTATTCTCTCTTTCTATGTAAATAGATACAACTGCCTCAAAAGCATGGCTTGTACAGCATTTTTACAAGCAAAGTAGAAATGGCAAAGCAGATGAAAGTTTTGCGCTAAACATCAAGCTTGTCAGGTTATTAGACATCAGCACGAACAAACAGATAATTGGCAAAGCAAAAACAACTTTCTACAGAGCTTTATAGAAAGCTATATTGCAGCTATTGAGAATATACTTAAAGCTCAAAGCCTTTATTTAAAGCCAACAAATAACATAATATTTTAGTGTCTACAACGCAATTAAACCGAAGAATATATATTTACATTTGTTAAACATCGCTGATGCGCCCCACACCTTATAAATAATAGACAGCTAAATCTGCGCAGGAACTAATTAAATTTCGGGTTGCTAATATGATTTTATTAATTTTCTTCGTAAAATTTTGTGTACAAGCACATAACTGTTAAAAATATTTGAAATGCTTGCCTTTGCCGCCAACAAGTTAATTTGGCGCTGCTTTTTTACTCCGGCAACAAATACGAATGCCACAAAGAGAAGGCCTAAAAGTTGTTGCAGCGCGGTTGGGCACTTTGTAATCGTCGCGCCAGCAACTCAACGCACATTTATGGAATATTATTATATTTTTTTTCAACACAAAGCGGCAACTTTCGCTAAAGCAATAAAGCCGAAGACGGTTTAATGGTTGTAAAGTGGCAAAGAAATTCAAATGAAAGTATGCCAATTACTTTGCTTGCTGCGCTCCTTCTTGGAATATAAAATCATTTGAAAGGTCCGTTGGGATTGTAAAATAAAGGAGTTTTCATGCAACTTTTTTTAGATGTCTTAACTGACATACAGACATAATTGCAAATGCGGTGCTAGATGATTTTTATCTTTCAAGTTGCGTACTAAAAGCAATAGTTTATTGTTATTGTTGCAAGTTACCTGATACTTTTATAAGAACTCGTTTGCGAATTGAAAATAAGGGTTAGAGATTTAGGGAAACTCCATATATATACATAAATTCTGAGAGATTGTAAAAATATATAAACAGAAATTATAATATTAATCTATAGGTGGTTTCGTACCAAGGCATAGAGATGGAGGTCTACCCAAAATCCTTCGAGATCACATCAGATATATCTTGTACAGAGTGTATCATTTATATTTACAGTTATGTTTATAGATTTGGCGACCATATGGTATTTTTGAAACAATCTTAGCACCAATTGAAACACAAGACATTAACATCAGCCCCATCTAATTATTTTTACACTCTCTTTCTCATTTTGAATAAAGTACTGACATACAAATCCACATATCCATACACTTTACTATATCCTGAAAATAATTGTATGCGAACTCCGATATGAATAGATGTGTAGTAAATATAATTGGAGCTTTATTTTATGTATTCATAACCACAATAATTATGAAAAAAAATTCCCATGTCGCTGTGCTGATATATCACTTAAATTGTACATCTAAGAGAGAGTGAAATATATTTGCACCACAGCCCGTAAAACATTGTAGGTGTACCATGATGTTACGACTTGATAATCGCCTTTTGGAAACGGTAGTACATTTGAAAATAAATTATCGACATGACTTACGGGCAGCACGCTTACCTCAATGTCATGCTGGAAATGTGAAACAAAAAATTTTAATTTTCAATTAAAAACTATGAACATAGTAAGAGTAATCCAACTTACATTATAGGGGCAAGTGTGATTGACGTTGGAGTATTTGTGGAAGAAACTGTGCAGGTAACGCAACAAGACATTACCACCGGTGCGCAGGAATTTACAGCCATCCACTGTGACGTTGTAGAGAAAGGGCTTGTAACCGTTGGCGCGTTTCAGCGTAGCAACACCAACCTGAAAAGCAAAATTTTATTAATTACAATTCTTCTAAGTTCTAACTGCTACTCACTGATATATTATTTTTTGGTTCCTTCGCATGGAAATGATTAGCAGCCGAAATATATTTGAAAGTGCGATTCACTGAACGTATAAAACAGTATTTAATTGAGTTGTATTCCTTGTCCACGGCTTCGCATTTTATGTTTGTGAAGTCGGCTTTTCCGCTCACCAAAGTCCAAAAGCAGAAAATTATCAGATATCCATATACACCCTGTATATGTCCCGACATCTTGAGTGCATCAGCTACTATAAAAATATAAGACTGATTCAGAAAAGCAAACACATGGTACTAATTGGTATACAATTTACTTGCTGGTTAACGAAGTTCGAACACAAACTGATTTTTAATTGGTTTTTGGTCTCACGACCGCCGCAACTGAGTGCATTGAATGCTGTAATTCAATTCAAATATTGGCTATTTAGAGCCACAACTAAATTTAAATACATATGTACATAGAATTAACTTTATCTCAATAAAGCAATCGCATCGCTAATTACACTAGAAACTCATGCCACAGCTAAAGCATACATCAAAAATAAGGCAATGTGCTGATGTAACCACAAATGAAATAGTTAAATTAATATACTCAGCGTACTAGTGCCCAAGGTTAAACCACGACGAAATAAAAAAAAAATATATATATATATATATATATATCCATTATCCTGAGTTGACTTTGACTACTCCAAAGTAATGCCACAAATTGATTCTTTATCTTCCATTCTCAATTCACATAACCTAATATTGGCTCCCACGTCACTGTTGACAGTCATAAATTTGACGATGTAGATAATTTCGTATACCTAGGCACCAGCATCAACACCAATAATAATGTCAGCCTTGAAATCCAACGTAGAATAACTCTTGCCAACAGGTGCTACTATGAACTGAGTAGGCAATTGAAAAGTAAAATCCTCTCTCGACGAACAAAAACCAAACTCCACAAATCCCTCATCATTCCCGTCGTACTTTATGGTGTAGAAGCGTGAACGATGTCAACATCCGATGAGACAGCACTAGGAGTTTTATAGAGAAAGGTTTTGCGGAAGATAAACAACATTGGCAACGGCGAATATCGCAGACGATGGGACGATGAGCTGTATGTGTTATTCGACGACATAGACGATCCAGCGAATAAAAAACAGCGGCTACGCTGGTTAGGTCATGTTGTTCGAATGGAGGAAAGTGCTCCAGCTCTGAAAGTATTCGATGCAGTACCCGCTAGTGAAAGCCGAGGAAGAGGGATATCCCCACTCCGATGGAAGCACGAGGTGGAGAAGGTCCTGTCTTCACTTGGTACTCCCAATTGGTGCCAAACTGTCAAAATGATAGTTGCATGACGCACAGTTGTGGACTCGGCTATAACCGCGTAAGCGTTGTCTACGCCAGTCAGGAAAAAGAAGAAGTAAAATAATAGTGAGAGTATGGGTTGTATCCGAACTCCCGTACTTGTTATGTACAGCTTGTTCTTCAATAAAACCGTAATATAATTTTTGCTCGGCGATTCTATGTAAAATCTGAAACATTCTTAGAACCTATGGAAACATAAAGCATACGTATCTACTCTCAGCACCGCTCCAATTATATTCAAACTTTCAATTATCTATTTAGCGTGTTCTTCCTCACTTTGGTTGAAGTACTTAAATTTGTCCGAACCCATATAGAACCCAATTCACGGTACCATTTCACCAGAAATCAAAACCTTTCAACGAACTTTATTTTTCATTCATTACATATTTTTTTGTACCTTCATTTAAAATACAAAAAAATTCCTCTCTTTCCTCCTACAGATGCTACTGGCCTGTTATATTTGACACTTAAGATAGTGTGAAATATATTCTCACAACAGCGCGCAAAATATTATAGGTATACCATGATGTTACGAATTGGTAATCGCCCTTTGGAAATGGTAGTACTTTTGTAAATAAATTATCAATGTGACTAACCGGCAGTACGTTTACCTCAATGTCATGCTGAAGAATTGAAATAAATAAATTTAGAAATTTCAAATATAATACTGTAAACTACATACGTTATAAGGACAAGTGTGATTGACGTTAGAATACTTATGGAAGAAACTATGTAAGAAACGCAGCAAGGCATTACCGCCGGTGCGCAAAAATTTGCAGCCATCCACTGTGACGTTGTAGAGAAAGGGTTTATAGCCATTGGCGCGTTTCAGCGTGGCAACACCAACCTGAAAACGGAAAGATATTAAATATATATGTAACACAAGTTATTCTAAGTTGAAACTACTCACTGATATATTATTCTTTGGCTCCTTCACATGGAAATGATTAGCCGCCGATATATATTTGAAAGTGCGATTCACTGAGCGTATAAAACAGTATTTAATTGAGTTGTATGCCTTGTCCACGGCTTCGCATTTTATGTTTGTGAAGTCGGCCTTTCCACTCACCTTGGAAAACATGATACATTTATTTAATTATCGATATAATGAAATAAATTTTTCAACTAACCAAAGCACAAAGACAGAAAATCGCCAGATTTCTATATACGCCGTATAGATCGCGCGACATGTCGAGTGCAACATCAGCTTTTCAAATAAAAGATTGATCAAACAAACTGCAATGAAGTTCGAACACTAACTGATTTTTAATTGATTTTTGTCTCGCGACCACCATAACTGTGTACATTAATTCAACTCGAATGGTGGCTATTTTAAGCCACAGCTAAAATAAATTTAATATATCAAATTTAAAGTAATTTTATCGCATTAAAACAATCACATCGCTAATTACATTAGAAATTCGTACAATAACTAGCTAGAGCATACAAAATAAGTAGAGAGGGGCAAAGTTCTGCTCTCATATCAGGCATTTAAGCTCACAGTGAACCCGATCAGCAATTGGTCAATATACTAGTTCTAAGAGAGATATGGATCGATATCGCTCGAGTTCGTTTCAGAATATACTCAGCGAAGTACTCTCGCATTGTTTTGATTCCAATACCGTTCTCATTTACTCTGGTCAATATGTTATGAGAGTACTAAGGCGCGCTCAATTAAAGCGAATTACTTAAAATCAATGTCGACTGAAGCTAGATATTCCATCTTCTACTAATTTAAAGTTCAACCAGGCTCTTCACTTCTTTACTACCCGAACTCAACGTACTATTCTAAGCTATTGTGTGAGATTAAACCCGGGGTTAAACATTGATGATTTTATAAAAATAAAAACAAGTAACACTTTCCGTATTAACCAGAGTTGGTTTTGGTGATTTCAGAGTAATGTCACAAATTGTTTCTTTATCTTCCTTTTTATCTCATATTCCTAATCTAGTATTAATATATCATAATTGAATAATTGACTGAATTTATTTTTTTATTCTATTTTGATTTTGATTTTCCTCTTACTATATTTTCTGCTATTTTTTTCTAAAAAAAATATTTTAATTTCATTATAATAACAATTTGATATGCATAAATTAAAAACACATTTATACTTTCCATTTAATGATGAGTACAACAGAAATCTAATTTAATTCGTCGTATATAAAATTTACAACAACCAATTTCTACCAACTATAATTATGATTAAATTGTATTTAAAACTTAATTATACATATTTATGTTGGTAGCAAAATGTACGCTATTAATTATATCTATTTCCATACATATGTATTTACTAACATTTATCATAAGTGATTTATAATCAATGGATCTTGGTTAATTACTAACACACGTTTAAATGATGGTCGACTGAAATCGCTACTCTCGTGTATATAAAAATCAACAAGCACTCATTGGAAGTTGAAAAATTAATTTTCACATCGCAAATGGAAGTTTCTAAAAAAAAGTTTTCCTAAATTTAAGTTTGGAATAAAATAATGAAATACTTTTTGACTTATTAATTTATTAGAAAAAACCTTAAATGTCTCCCAATTGTAATATGTTGCATAGCTATTATCAAAAAGTCATTTATCCATATATATATTGTATACAGGGTGTTTCAGTAGTACCAAAAAGTTAACCAATGCCAACCCAAACTCAAACTTAAATACCTCAAGCTTTCAAACTGCATCCATACACCTACAATAAATACTGAAATACATAGCACCAACTTAAATAACGGTAAATTTGTGAATAAACAAATGGAAAACTCTTCCTTCCAACACCTGTAAGCGCACTTATCCTTGTAAGATAACACTGCAGCGCTTACTTGCTGAAAGTTAAATTGCAAATATATGCAGTGAAATAATAATGGTGATGTATAAGAGAGGAAAGGAAGAGTGGGAGAGAGGAAGAGCGAAGAGGGCAAAATATCGTCGTAAGATTGACGTTAAATATCAATAACTTCATTTCGCTCGATTGCCCTCCAGGCGCTCGTAATTTCGACAAACGAGTTGAGAAACTTTTCATTTACGAGAATTGAGCTGGAAATTGTGGAAAATGTAAAACAGTAATTTCGCAAAAGTATTTACCATTATGAAGGAATATTCAGATAAACGTTATTGAGTATGAATGAATGGGAGATTGACTACGCTTGACTCACGCGGCAATGGTCATGATGGGATGTTGGGTGCGTCTACTTTTGTTGTATTTTTTGTTTTCGGGTTATTATACTTATATGAAGGAGATTTAAATAAAGAAGATAGTTTAAAAATTGCAAGGGATTAAGATTTGTCAGATATCAATCTAACTGATAAAAGTCTCACCAACAGTAATAACCTTCGCATAACCTTCCTTTTTAAATTTAATAGTCTTGGTTGATGAGTCCAAGTTCATGACGGATTCAAAGTATTTATTTTTTCAAAGACATGTTGGTAGCAGGACAACCGTTCTTAGCTTACTATGAAGTGGGAGTTCAAAGGACTGCAGCTGAAATGGGATTCATCGAGAATGTAAGAGCCAACCGGGTGAAGTATTAAGTTAGCCAAGCCATTAGAATTAGACTAACAATGTATGTATGTGATTGGCGTTGAAACCGTTTAGCCGGTTATAGCCGAATCGATTACCGCACGCCACTTCTGTCTTTCCCACGCACAACGCTCTCCACCTATGGAGTGGAGGCCTTCACCTTCCTCAGCTTCCTCGGCGGGTACTGCATCGAACACTTTCAGGGCTGGAGTGTTTTCGTCCATTCGGACAACATGACCTAGCCAGCGTAGCCGCTGTCTTTTTATTCGCTGAACTATGTCAATGTCGTCGTATAACTCGTTCCATCGTCTGCGGTATTTGCCGTTGCCAATGTTCTGAGGACCATAAATCTTCCTCAAAATTTTCCTCTCGAAAACTCCTAGTGTCGTCTCATCTGATGTTGACATCGTCCAATCTTCTGCACCATCGGTTCATCGAGAGAGGCTCATCCGAGGCTTTCGTCGATTTTTCATTGGTACTTCGATTTTATGTGGTGGGTCCCAAATCCTGCGCACAACCGCAGAAGCGGGTTCACCTTCTCACTTTAGCACTTTGTTTGTTGGCTACCCAGAGGATACTTGGTATAAAACCTTCAGTTGTGGGCTGCTTGAACCAGTGGAGAAGAATCGTTTCTAGCCACTCCCAAGTGAATGGCAATGAAAAACTTTCCTCGCTTACGTGAACTTCTACACATGATCTCATCCTCCAGATTGACAATACATCCAAGAAAACTTGATCACTGAGGAGAGAAAATATCTAAAACCAAGATGATATTATATAAAAAATGTCTTAAGAACGAATGCCAATAAAATAACTGAATTGGATCAGACAAGCTTCCACTTTTATTAAAATTAAAAAGTGTATATATTACAAACTCACCTACCAACAAATATGCAAAAAAAAAGTTGTGATAAATTGCGTTATTGGCGTTGCCATACTTGCAATTGCACTTATGCTTAATTGCCCTTATAGCCATTTCATCAATAGAAATCTCAAAAAGCGCACACAATAAAAGATATCAGTTTTTTATTACGAACGCCGTAAATCTCTAGTGTTTTCAATTTCTAACCACAACGAGTGCGCGCTAAGGGCTTTTCACACACCACCCTTCCAATCCACTACGCTGTCCAACCTTACTGACCGCATTCTATGCAAATTTCAAACAGTTTTGCGGCCAATGGTAGGTGAAGTTCGAGTCGCAGCAAAGGACCAGCCAACAAAGGTCAACAGCGAACATGTAAATGAAGGCAAAAAAAGGAAAAAAATCGCACACACACACTTAAATGTACACGAGTGGCCAATGTGTCAATGTGTTGCGACGGTTTGATTGTGCTGTTGGTCGTTGGTGTTGGTTGTGCGGCAGAAATCGCGCCAGCTATTTCGGAAATTTATAGCACAGGTCAGAGCAATTTAATTTCGGCACACACAATAGGCGGAAGGTGTTATGAATAGCGTACGAGGGGCACGATGCAAACACACATTTACATATACATAGACTTATACGTTGATTGTGGCATAAAACTCACGTGTATACTTACATATACGCACACGTATGCCGTTCCACATGCCAGTGAGTTTGCAAATTTTCTCGAATGTGTAAATGAATGGCGCAACACTTACGCGCAGCTCAATTCTTTACACCTCACCGCTGCATGCGCTTATAAATTGCTCAACGCATTATATGAACGATAAAGTCACAAGGCTGTCGCTACATTTGCATACACACAAACTCACATATACAAGTGTAAAGGTGTGTATGTGTGCGTAAAGAAAACGCATTTTTACCGCAACCATAAATTCAGATTTAATGCGACAATAGCAAAATCCGGTCTTTCATGACCAAAAACTGCCTTGAGAGCAACCACTCTCCCCGGCGCATAGACAGCTTCTTTATTCTCAGCTGAACACAGTGCAAGGCATTATTATTTCTCACCTCAACTCGCTTTAACACGCCTTTCAATGCTTACTTATACACTCACACACACACACACACTTACACAGCTCGTTACTGCGGTATTATTACAAGCATTCGTCTAAGCTTAGCTTTTGGTTGGCAAACGGCAATAGAATTCGGCATATTCCTTGAGGACAGCTTAGAAACCTTTTGTCGAAAATGTAGTTACTGCTTTTGGTTGTTGTTGTTGTTGGAAAATGTTGTTCTTGCTATTACACTTGCCATAGGTGTTATTGTTGTAACGCATTTAGGCACTTCATTTGAATTTGACTTGAATGGCGGTACTTACGCTTACACACACAGAGAGAGTGTGTGTGAGAGAGAGAGCGCGAGCTCATACACTCACTTGCTGCTATTTTGCATAAGAAACCAATTTGAGAATAATGGGCAGCAGTTACCGGCGAATAGGTGTGCTAACTTTTCCAAACGCGTACCCTTATTCTTCACTGTTCTTTCATTTTTTTCGTTCTGCGTGTGTTTGTGTTGGCGAAAAAGTAAATTTACTTTTATTTACTACTTTTCCGTTTTTGTGAATTTCAATTTAAATTGCTGGCAATTCAAAAACGAAAAAGGGACGTAAAATAATTTGGGCCATCAAACAAGCACCTTGCTATGAAATGCGGTACGAGCGCCATCAGCTACTTTATGGCAATTCACAAGAATGTGCGAGTGGGAAATACGGATTTAAGGAAACAAGGAAAAATCTGAATTTACAAGGCTGTTTGGTGGCACTTAAATAACAGAGGAGGGGGAATCAGAGTATATATTTCATTTTTTTTGTTTAACTTACAAGTTTGTTAAATTTGTCTGGCCGGATTTTATTGCTTATTCCTTCACTATTACTAAAGGTTTATTGCCAGCGAACTGTTTCTAGAGGTCTGAGTACAAAAAGTTATCACTGGGGCCAGTTTCTGGGCAAACAGCAGATGCGAAGCCCAAGCGATTCCATTGTTTGAGTTAAATAGTTCTTCTTTCGTCAAGAAAAGTTGCAATGTTTCCACGATATTGTCCCTCAAATGTGCCAATAAATTTTTATTATAGACATCTTGGTTTCTTCCATATTTCCAAAAGATAGTTGAAACATCAAAATCTAAAATATGGTCGACATATTAGATCCCTCATACAATCTCATATGTACATATATCGTTGAACAAACCCGAGTTTCCTACGATTTAATAGATCCAAGCATCATCCGGAATCATCAATTCGTTTTTATACTCTCGCAACAAAAGTTGCTAAAGAGAGTATTATAGTTTTGTTCACATAACGGTTGTTTGTAACACCTAAAACTAAAAGAGTTAGATATAGAGTCATATATACCAAAGTGATCAGGGTGAAGAGTGGAGTTCAAATCCGAATGTCTGTCTGTCTGTCCGTCCGTCCGTCCGTCTGTCCGTCTGTGCAAGCTGTAACTTGAGTAAAAATTAAGATATCTTGTCGAAACTTGGCACAAATATCCCTTGGCACCATTAGAAGATCAATTTCGAAAATGGGCAGAATCGGACCATTGCCACGCCCACAAAATGGCGAAAACCAAAAACACATAAAGTTTCATAACTAAGCCATAAATGAAGATATAAAAGTAAAATTTGAAATAAAGGATCGCACTAGGAGGGGGCATATTTGGGGCAATAGAGCTATAGAAGCCAAACTTTCTGCAGTCGGTTCTCTTACATACCCTACCACACACCATGAAAATAGTTGAAATCGGATAATAACCACGCCCACCTCCCATACAAAGGTTAGGTTGAAAACTACTAAAAGTGGGTTAACTAACTAACGCAAAACGTCAGAAACACAAAATTTTTCAGAAGAAATAGCAGAAGGGAGCTGTACTCAGATTTTTATACAAAATGGAAAATGGGCGTGGCATCGGGACAAAAACCATATCTCAGCAACTACTCGACCGATTCGAATGAAATTCGGTATATAATATTTTCTTGACACCCTGAATCGGTTCACAACCACTACTACTTTCGTTATAACTCAATTTTGAAATCCATCTTATTCCTTCACTTTATATTAGTAAACATAAGGAACCAATGAAGATAACGGAATAAAACTTTACACAATTAGTGCATATCATCTCTGGCTTCACTTGTGAAAAAATTGTCGAAAACGGACCATAACTTTTCAAGGCCCCAGATATCGAATATGTTGAACTCAGTGCCTTAAGATAAATTTTAACCGAAAATATGGGTAAATCTCTCAGATATCTCAATTTAATTCAGAGGAAATTGTTTTCTTCTAATAGTGTGTCTCTGAACCAAAAATTACTAAAATCGGGTCATAACATTTTCATATACCTCATTGTAAGTTTTTCAAAGGTATCTTCTCCAAGCCTTTCCTTACTTGTTTTGATACATAATAAGCACCACGAGGTATCCGATTTTTTCAGATATCCAAATATTCACGTTCAATATATTCAACACCTCGCTGGGTATCTTGGGTAGAATGCCAGCCATCTCAATCTAACTCCTGATATGGCAATTCAAAATCATTTCATGGATATTTTTGATTTTTTCCACGACGACAGCCGGTTTGGTTCCATTGGAGGTTTTGGACCTCCGTTGAGTTCATTGTCTTTGATGCTTATATGAAATGTATGGATTTCAGCAAACCAAATTACAATTAGCAGACCACATATTAGTATATTAGATATATACATCTATAAATAAACTAAGGATATGAGAATCAAATCCAGTTGAAATCGATTTATCTAGAGGACTATCATTCCACTTATGTATATAGGGTTCCTATGTACTATTGAGGTCATGTCTCTTTAGGGTACATTCCGGAAAGCAGTGACTAAGTAGGAATCATTGGAAATTTTTTCGATAATATTTTACAACGTTGTGTCTCAAAAATATATTTATTACATGGCCATGCCATTCAGCCAAGAGAGTTTTTAGAACTTATACTCACAAAATTTCGCGGAGAATCATATTTTTATGAAAAAAATATTAATTTGCTCTACTTATTCAACATGTGCCTAACGGGTACCCAATAGTACGCTGTTTAACGCGAAATGCATAATTTCTTCCGCTTTGTGCATAAATAATTTTGTGACAGCTAAAAGCAACAATAAAAGCGAACATTATTTAGTATGCGCAGCGGGATAGCTCATGTGTGCTCACACCAATACTTATACATACATTTAATTTAAATACACATATGTGCATTGGAAGCTATATACATGTGTATGTATATATACAGATTAAATTATTTATATATGTATATGTACACTTACCCACACATACATACAAATGCATGAAAAACTGTTAGTAAAATGGCTGCTCGCATTTATATTAAGAGGCGCACTTCATGGCAGCAGAGTCGAATTTAATTGTGCGCTGATTGAAATAAATCGAAAATTAATAAAGAATTATTGCGAAAGTTCCATGCAATTCGGCAGAATGGCGAAAGATGGTGAGCAATTGCGCTGCTCAAAGCGCACTTCAGTGTTCATATATAATATATATTGCAAATGTGTGTGTGTGAGCAGGAGTTGGAGTGGTTGAAAGTTGAGCGAGCAAAATGCACAGCCGAAACCAAAAATCAGAAAAGCAGGCAATGTAGACAGCCAACCAGCGCTGGCCGGACAAACGTTGTGCTGCTTGCAATGGAGAAATGTTAAAGAGCAAATAATTAAATGCCGAAATGTGAATTGTTAAAAGCAATTAATTCGCATGTACTCAACAACAGCAACAACAACAAAAATTTAATAAATACTACCAAAAGGCACGAAAAATCGCGCAGTGCAACGTTCAATGCGAACTCGAGCGGAAATAATTATGTTTTGTGCAGCAATTAAACGCATGCAACAACAACAAATAAAAACAATATCTGCAACGCTTAAATAAAACATTGACTGCAGTTAATTAAGCGCTCTAAATGAATTTGTAAACTTTTATTAAAAAAATTTATTTTTTATTTTCGCCAACCGCTTCCTTGAGTAATCGCCGCATTTATCATTGCTCTCAGTTTCATTTCTTTGACTTTAGTTTGTAGGCAAGTCTTTGTTAAGCTGGCCGTTATATAGCTCAAAGTGAAAGTCGTAATTGCAGGCGGAAATCATGCTGCAACGGCGCTACAGCGGAGATCCCCTATATATTCTTTTACCTACTCACAAAGGCGTACATGGCGTATACGTAATATATTTTGCTGCAAAGAAGGCAATTAATTTAAAATTATGAAGGTCACATCGACTTTGAGTTGCGAAATTTCGCAAATAATTTATGTTTAGTGTTCAAAAGATTGCCTTGAAGTTGGTTATTTAAATAAATATTTTTTTTTTAGAATTAATTTTTCATTGAGATAATTCAACTGACGGACATCAAAGCATTCATAAAGGTATTTTATATATTTTGTTTAGTATTATATTTTATATTTTAAGGTATTAAAAACCTTGAAAAACGGTTACTTATTTATTTCCAAAGACATAGTCAAGGTCTTGGCATTGAAAAATCTGTTCCTTAGAATCGATATTTAATATTTAGTACTTGCCTTGTGAAACACTACTAGGCTATATATATTCAATCAAAAATATCAGTAATTACTACTACAACAAATTAAAAATTCGATGACTTGTAAGAAACCACCCACAACACCACAGTTGTCATTCGCTGTCACAACAACAACAAGATAGTCAAAGCATCGTCCACCAAGTCAACCAATTAGACAGCTAACAAACCAATGAGTCAACGAGCATTTAATTTCGCCCATTCACTGCTTGTAAGCGCATAAATAAACAGACGGGCTGCTGTTAATTTGCTGCTTTTGTTTGTGCAACATAACAACAACAACAACAACAAAGCGGCGAACACTTGCAATTGACAGTAACGAAGGCTAACACTCGCTTGTTTGCGACAACTCTGTGTTGGCAGTGATGTTTGCCCGCTTCGGCTTGCCGTTGCTGGCTCGTATTTCGTGTGCGACAGACAGACATATAGCTATATGTTTACATAGAGCACTCACTAGTGATTCCCCACTCACTTGTGATTTATTCTATATAGAACTATGCAGCACAGTGACTTGCTGACTGTCAGCGCTAGACTGAGGAGTAAGCAACAGCAGCTGCCGCCCGCCACAATCCAAATCAAGGGCTCTCTGGCGTTTACTGTTACTCCTACAGTTACTCTTGCTATAGTTGTTGCTGTTACATTTGCTATGATTGTTGCTGCTGTAGCTTAGTGGAGTACTCTGTCTGCTTGCGAACATTTTGTATTTATGACCCGTCAGCATAAATCACATTAATTACTAGCAGACGACGACATTCATTAAATTCATTTGAATAAATTGAGCGCTCAACTCGAGCAAATGGTCTAAAATAGCATGCGATGTCACTGACTTGACGGCGCTCTAGCTATGGCCAAATGGCTGGCACATATACACAGACATCTATATATAATCACTTGCTGATGCTTGCCAAATATGGCTGGGAGCATATATTTTAAAATGTTCAACGACCAACGAAAGGGTTCAATTGTGTGGTGTGAGCCAATTTATTGGCGTCCCTTTTGTTGAAGTGGCGGCATAAAAATACATTTTAAGTACCGTTTGTCGATATAAATATTTGCGCTTGTGTTGGGTTATAAGTGCCATTTGTTGTTGGCCAAAGTTATTTTTTTTGTATTAATTGCTATTTTTATTTATTAACCAATTTATGAATTTCTGGTTGCTTGACATGATATTAATTTACTTGTATAATTTGTATTACAATTTTGGATGATACTTTTACTCTCGTTAGTTTTATATGATGATCTGAGCAATGAGATATTAGCCGTAGCCCTCCTACAACTATTTAACAAAATAATAAAATCTTTCCCTCAAATGTATATCAACTTTCTATAAAATACCGAAACAGTTATTGGTTTAAATAAAGATTACATCAATAATCAAAAATATCGCATGAGGGGAAAAATGTATATTTAATATAGTAAAATATCGCATGCGAGAAAATATGTTTCAAATATAATGTAATTTTCTGCAAATTTCTCGTTAAAGGGATATCATCATCATAGATATGACATTTCCGAAGAGCAACCTGACCGAAACGGCATTGTAAGGTATTTGTAAAACTCGTTTATCGATTTTATTATACAACAAAATTGTCATCGTGGTCGATACAAGGATTATTGCGATCTTCCAACATTCAATATCGATTTGAATAGTTATGGTTGTTCCTTGCTTCGAAATAAACTACAGTTTGGAGAATATCTCTCCTTTGCTCCACATCCATGCGCCAAAATCAAGGTCTTTTCGGATATACGAGGAGTGGATATAGATAAAATATGAAAATCGTATAATAAGGAAATCTGAAACTTGTAAATACACATACACACAAAAACTTTGTTTTTCCAAAAGTAAAATCAACAAATATCACATTGCTCATTACCACAATATTTCAAAAACACAGATGTTCGCTTGTACACAGATTATGGGATTCCCTTGAATCATTTTGACATTAGCATTGCAGCATATCAAGTATTGACATACTTGACATAACGACAGCCGTAACGTAACGTGCCGTGCCACAAAAAAATAAAAAATAAAAAAATAAAGCAGTATTGCCTGCGAAGTAGCACAGGTGAATGCCAAACGCGACGTGCTGAATATCGAAGTATTTTCGAATGTGCCAAATACGCTGAGCTGAACCGAAAATCGTGGCAAACAAGGCAATGCGATTCAGCGCGTATAATATTGTATTACAATTGGCGCATAAATCACGCAGCATGAGCAGCCATGCAACGCCGATCGGAGCCATAACCTACTATATATATATTTGGCATTTTTCCTTTGGCTCAGAAGGCTTCACTGACACAAGCAACAGCGACGCATTGTCACGGCGGCAAGTGAATGGAAAATTACAGTTTAATGCAAAAATCTGGAAATTTTCCACCAAAAACAAGTTGAATCGAAAGCAGATCATGCAGTTGGAGCAGAGAAGAAGACATGTTGATGGAAATTAGAAAAAGAAAGCGTTTGCAATCTTTCCAACTGTCACCGGAAACACAGCACTTAGAGTATGTTGAGTGAGAGAAGAGCGCATATGTTTATATCTACTCTAGATATATATTCTTGTATATAAATGTTATGTTTGTATGTACACGCCTGATAATCGAATATCATCAATAATCTTCAAAATGTAACTCGAGCGTGACAAACAGCACCAGCCAAGCAGTGGGACTTAACAACCAATATGCTGTTGGACGGAGAAAGAGAGAGAAGCAGTTACTTTTTTCAGACAAGTAAACTCAGTGAGTGCTAACTAACTACTGACGCACTGACAGTTGCTCTGTGCGGTGACAAGTAAGCAGGCAATCAGGCTGTCAAAATTGAGACCACTGTTGCTGGAGCGATGGCTACAAAAACAATGTGTAAATTTAATCAGCATCAGAAGAACTCTAACGATATGCGAATTCTATGTACGTTGGCAGGCGACAAAAGTATTGCGATTGAACATATGCTTTGACACTTAAACTTATACATTAGGGAGGTGCTTAAGAAATCTAAAGTTGGAGTTTTATTGATTTCATTTATAATTTTAGTTCTCAGAAGGTGTAACTAAGTTAAACCGGCCATTCTATAGTATTATCAGCATATTTACTGAGTTTGACGAAGTCTTCACTACTCTTAAGGACAACCCTACTAATTTATGATTTAAATTTTGAGGTTAAGATTTCAAAAACATCAGTAAATATTTATTTAAATCAAATAATAATTGTTCTCTCTCAAGATATATAATTATTTACATCGCCCTTGAACTGCTCAACTGATTTTAAATTCACTCAACGTAAAATATTTAATAATGAAAATATACATGTCTGCTCAAGTACTTGAAAGAGTCCTGGGCATTTGACTGAAAAAGAATCTGCCGAAATTGAAATGCCAATCAAATGGTGTTTGCGCAAACATTAACGTCTGTCTGCGTGCGCGGCAACTCGGTGAGAGATAACACAATGCCTTCAAATACATATATATGTAGGTGTGTGTGTATATATAATAAATATGTATGCACGCTTGACTTAAGTACATTTTTGGTGGCCACTACTAAGTAGCTACATAAGTAACAGATATTTGCTTTGGCTTTTGTAATCCTCATTTTGCAGCTGAGTTGGTCGCCCACAAATCGTCGTCGTCGTCGCCTGTCGTCTACTAACTATTTGCATGTAATGCCTGGCTACTTTTTCTCAGGGTGCCTGATTGACACTAAGCGACTTAGCCTAAATACTTGTTTGCTCAGTTTATTTGGGTGTGCTGCTTCAGGCTGGGCATTCGGGCAAATAAATGAGACGACTTTTTCCCAATTGCGGCAATGCAGAGTATCCACGCTGTGACGCTCATTAATCATCGTCGCATAATGATTCTTCACATTTTGCACTTTTTCGCACTATTTTAATTAAGTTCATAATTAGAGCTTTGGGGAGTGTTCTTTTGGAATATTAATACTTTGTGAACTGTTGTATTTGCTTTGGAGGTTATGAATATTAAAGGAAATATATGCAGCGTATTCAATCATTAAATATCACCCCAAAGAGTACGTTTTTCTTATCAAAGAAGCTTCGAAATGCTTTTGGAAATAGAAACTCAATAGCTTTCTTAGCACAATCGGATCATTCTCAATCAGCACAAGTCAATATACAATCGATTCATTGCGCTTCAAAAGCTACAAACAACATCTAGTTGGGTGAACAATCACGTGTGTGCTCACACAATCCTCTGTTTGACTGCACCAGGCTGACCCAGTTTCCAAACTAAATTTTCATCTTCCACCAGGACAATGCCAGCGCTCACACATTGGAACAGACAAAAGAATTGGCGTGCAATCAAGAAGGAAGAATTCACGCACTACCCGCCAGTCATGTCCGTCATGCTTTGGCACCTAGTGAATGCTTTTTGAGCCCTCGCTTTGACAAAAGCAACGAATTCAATAACATTTTTGGCCAGGAAAATGACATTGAAGCCCTTGAAATGGGTCAAGCTTGAAAGTTTCTGGAAATTATAATCCAGAATTATCTAAAAACAAACAAACTGGGTAAAGCTTGATTTTCGTGTGAATTTTTGAGCTTTGATTCGCTTTCTACAAAACATCGTACAATCATTTACCAGCTTAAAAGTCATATTGAGGTTCAAAAGCTTACAGAATTGTTACAGATCTATAATCGCTACCACTTTTATATACGAAGTATGTTCAAAAATAACAGGAATTTTAAATTATACAATTTTTCAAAAGTCCAATTTTCAACTGTCAAAATAATATAGACGACTGAATAAATATTTTTTTCAAAAAACGAAAATTCCCGTTATTTTTTGAACACACCTCATGTCTAGATCAAATTTCCAATCCAATAGTAAATTTTGTGACAGCAAAGCGAGATATAAGATATTTTCTTCAGTGATTTTGGCCTTTGAATCAACCTAGTAAGAAAACGATCCAAAAAGTTTTCCAAAATTACACTTTTTCTCGATTTCCGAAAGTGTATATCTTCAAAATGTTCCATAAATGTTGATCGGCAGTGAACCAAAACCTGTGATATATAAAACTAGATTGATTATATATTAGAGTATGTATGTGATTGGCGTTGCAACCGTTTAGCCGGTTATAGCCGAATCGACGATAATGCGCCACCTGTCTCTCTCCTTCGCAGTTCGGCGCCAGTTGGAGATCCCAAGTGTAACCAGGTCGCTCTCCACCTGGTCCCTCCAACGGAGTGGAGGCCTTCCCCTTCCTCGGCTTCCTCCGGCGGGTACTGCATCGAACACTTTCAGGGCTGGAGTGTTTTCGTCCATTCGGACAACATGACCTAGCCAGCGTAGCCGCTGTGTTTTTATTCGCTGAACTATGTCAATGTCGTCGTATAACTCGTACAGCTCATCGTTCCATCGTCTGCGGTATTCGCCGTTGCCAATGTTCTGAGGACCATAAATCTTGCGCAAAATTTTCCTCTCGAAAACTCCTAGTGTCGTCTCATCTGATGTTGACATCGTCCACGCTTCTGCACCGTAAAGCAGGACGGGAATGATAAGCGACTTGTAGAGCTTGATTTTGGTTCGTCGAGAGAGGACTTTACTGTTCAATTGCCTACTCAGTCCAAAGTAGCACCTGTTGGCAAGAGTTATTCTGCGCTGGATTTCGAGGCTGACATTGTTCGTGTTGTTGATGCTGGTTCCCAGGTATACGAAATTATCTACGACCTCGAAGTTATGACTGTCAACAATGACGTGGGAGCCAAGACGCGAATGCGCCGACTGTTTGTTTGATGACAGGAGATATTTCGTCTTGTCCTCATTCACCTCCAGACCCATTCGCTTCGCCTCCTTATCCATGCGGGAAAAAGCAGAACAAACGGCGCGGTTGTTGCTTCCGATGATATCAATATCATCGGCGTACGCCAGGAGCTGTACACTCTTGTAGAAGATTGTACCTTCTCGGTTTAGCTCTGCAGCTCTTATAATTTTTTCCAGCATCAGGTTAAAGAAGTCGCACGATAGTGAGTCACCTTGTCTGAAACCTCGTTTGGTATCGAACGGCTCGGAGAGGTCCTTCCCAATCATGACGGAGCTTTTGGTGTTGCTCAACGTCAATTTACACAGCCGTATTAGTTTTGCGGGGATACCAAATTCAGACATCGCGGCGTAAAGGCAACTCCTTTTCGTGCTGTCGAAAGCAGCTTTAAAATCGACAAAAAGGTGGTGTGTGTCGATCCTCTTTTCTCGGGTCTTTTCCAAGATTTGGCGCATGGTCAGTTGTCGATTTTCCAGGTCTAAAGCCACACTGATAAGGTCCAATCAGTTTGTTGACGGTGGGCTTTAGTCTTTCACACAATACGCTCGATAGAACCTTGTATGCGATATTTAGGAGGCTGATCCCACGGTAATTGGCGCAGATTGTGGGATCTCCCTTTTTATGGATTGGGCAGAGCACACTGAGATTCCAATCGTCAGGCATGCTTTCTTCCGACCATATTCTGCAAAGAAGCTGATGCATGCGCCTTATCAGTTCTTCGCCGCCGTATTTGAATAGTTCTGCCGGTAATCTATCGGCCCCCGCTGCTTTGTTGTTCTTCAAGCGGGTAATTGCTATTCGAATTTCTTCATGGTCGGGTAATGGAACATCTGTTCCATCGTCATCGATTGGGGGATCGGGTTCGCCATCTCCTGGTGTTGTACTCTCACTGCCATTCAGCAGGTCGGAGAAGTGTTCCCTCCATAATCCCAGTATGCCCTGGACATCGGTTACCAGATTACCACCTTGGTCTCTACATGAGGATGCTCCGGTCTTGAAACCTTCGTTAAGTCGTATTAGAGTATATATGTATTAATGCAAGGGAGAATTCTCCACACAATACAACATACATACATACAACTAAAAACTCAATCAAATCTAATGTTAGTTACTAACTTGTCAACAGTGTGTCTGAGCGCATTTGCGTTTAAACCTGACTTCTACTCTCCGCTGCTGCTGCTCCGAAACCAGTCAATTGCAAAACGAGTGCAGAGGGTTGAAAGCACACACACAGACCATCCCAAAGTGGCTGAGTGAAAGCGCAGCAGTAGATGCGAGTGGAAAATATCCAACACTTTGTTAAAATGTCAAATGAAACACGCCATTAATCATGGTCACACTTACGCTTAATGTCAGTGGCAACGTCAAGCAACAATGATAGCGCTAAAATGCTTGCCAGAAGGGTGGCACCGCACAGCACAGCACAGCAGAGCTCAGCAGAATTTACAAAGTGAAAAGAGTAAAACTTTAATACTAACAGTATCTATATACAGTTACACTCTTGATTATTGCATTAAGGTATTATTGTTGTACGCTGCTGGCTGACTGGTGGTGTGAAGTGTGTGTTTGATGCTGTATAAATAAGTTACAACTCCAACGGAGTGTGCTACGTTATATACTGTATGTGTTGTGCCGTTGCTTTTTGCTACATTACTTTTGCTGGCTACTGAACAGCGCGGCATCCCTTCTCTAACTACCGCTACAACAGCGCCACCAGTTGACAGCCAGAATACAGTATAGTTGTAACTATGCGCTACACCACCAGCTGAGCTCTGCGTCATTTACAGTGGCAACTCTCATTGCCTGCATCTTATCTATACATGCACAATCAATCATTGTTGCCTCCAGTGGAAGTTGCTTACGGTGGAGAAGTATTCTTTTAGTTATTTCGAAAATTTCGAGACGCTTAGCACTAAGTAGAGAAAAGTATTGTTTGTTTTTTTGTTTCAACTTCAATGCCAACTTCACATCGATTTATCTTAACGGGTAGCTAATGTAGTTGCTTAAAATCGGTTCGGTGATGACTTTTATCGTCTATTGACTTACAATTTCAGACCTTCGGTGATAATAAGGACACAAAAAGTTTTTCTAAAAAATCGCTTAAGGCTTTCATTACTCCAACTCTTTATTTATATAAGACCTGCAAGAAGAAATTTTTCCGATTTAGTAGAAATGGTCGAATACTTTTTTGGACTGCTGTCCCTTTTGTATGATTTGATTTCCTCCTATTTTTTTCGAAAATTAGTTCACCCTTCATTATAATTTTATATGATATCGTTTAAGTTGTCTTAATTTCAACTATACTCCTTAGAAATTGACAACTTTCTGAAAATTAAATAATTTCTTTCCTCTTCATACTTTCCGAAATAATGCAATCAGCAATACCAAAACAAAACAACAAATTCGAATATACAACCGTTACACCACCACTTAATTTTCACACCACAAATGAGTATGAAACTCAAGCTTACAACTCAACTAAATTCCAATCATTTTGCTTAACCCTCAACACCTTAATTTTCCCACACACACACAAATACATGAGCAAAAGTTCAAGGTCGCACAGCAAGCGTGCCACCGTCAATGCCAAAAATGCTGTACAAAATACAGTAACAGTACAACAGCGAACTTGTGCAATAAGAAGAATGACAAGGCTGTCGAGGCGCGTGTTAAAATGCTCACACTGGCGTTGATATTGCTTCGCTGCTTCTACTCAAATGCAATGCTGTTAGGTTGTAAGGCCAATGCGTGGGTAGCGCACATGCATATCCCGGTTTGTGTGGGGATAATATTTCACAATTGCAACTGCAACAGCGCCAATAATGAGCAATTTATGTATTTCTATTTTTTATGTTTTTGTTTTTGTACTATTCTGTGAGTGATGGATTTTCGTAGAAAGTGCTGACTATTTATTTGAACTTGGCAAATGCTGTGTGTGCTAACTGTAAATGTATTACTTTTGTAATTTTTTTTACTAATATTGGCATTGAGCGCACATATTAACTATGTGGGGCCTATTTATTTCTTGCTGACATAATTTCTTTTATATTTTATTAGCTTGAATTTTTTCGAAAGCATAATTTTATTCCCTTTCAAAGATATAATTTCTGATTTCACTCGGTCTACAAGTAAACACTAAGGATAACTCCATCCGTGAGCTGCTACTTTTAATACTTAAAAAATTACGAAAAACCTAAATTGATAGGGTTGTTATAGGGAAAAATAGGGTTATACCGACCAATTTGAGTCAGACCTTATATCTCAAGAACTACTCTACCAATTTCAACCAAATTTGGATAGTATCGCCTTAACATCCCGATGTCAAATGGTAAAAATCGGTTCTAAACCACGCCTACTTCCGATATATCACAAATTTATCGGCATTATAGGTGGGATACTTATCATCTTAAAACGAATGATGACTTGTCATGGCCCTAGATACCGAATTTGAGGACTGACTTTTTACCGAAAACATTTGCGATAAGATAACTTCTTGAAATTCGTAGATCATCTCGATTATAAAGTGGATCTGTTCGCGTCCAAAAGTTGGTAAAATCAGTTCAAACAAGTAAGGAAAGGCTAAGTTCGGGTGCAACCGAACATTTTATACTCTCGCAATTTATTTAGAGATTTACCTATATTTTCGGTGAAAAATTACCTTTAGGCACTGAGTTCTTCATATTTGATATCAGGGGCCTTGAAAAGTCATGGTTCGATTTTGACAATTTTTCCACAAGTGATGTCACCGCTCTAATACAGTATTTGTGTAAAGTTTTATTTCGCTATCTTTATCGGATCCTTATGTATACATTATAAAGTGAACGAATCAGAAGGATTCAAAATTGAGTTATATGGGAAGCAGGCGTAGTTGTGAACCGACTTCGCCTATATTCCACCAGTGTGTCAAGAAAATGTTATATACCGAATTTCATTGAAATCTGTCGAGTAGTTCTTGAGCAACTTTTATTGCGAGAGTATAAATATTGCATTTCCCTCAATTAACTACTGTTGTACCTAATTTTTCAGTGAATCTGAAACTGATAATAATCTTGAGTATGGAACTTGAAACAACTTTGGAAAATACAAAAAAAATGTTTAACAGGAAGAAAGTAGTAATAAAAGACAACATTCAAAATAATGACTGATAAGATTCGAGTGCATCAAATTAAGTATGCAAATGGCACTATTTAATGAAATTGCGGATTATTTCAACCACAACAACAACCAACGCAGTGTGCGTGACTGCTGAGCGAGGCTAAAAAACTCAAAAATAAAGTACAGTAGGTACTACAAAATAAAAGTCAAATCTAAAAGCAAATATACAGAATTTTTATAAACAATAAACGATTTCTTACTTAACGTTCAGCCAAATGTACGCAGATGCTCTATACATACCACCATTCGGTATTTTAGACCGCTTAGGCGGCTATACGAGAGCTTGATGATAATCTACCTATGCACATTATCATATGGCACTACAGACATACACAACACCACCTCATACACATGCGATACCGTTGTGTAGCGGCATTTAAGACCTAGCGCCACGTCTGCCATTTAGCAAGTGTGTGTGTGTGTGTGTGGCGACGTATCATTTATGCGGCAACGCAAAGGCGACGCCAAAACATGGCAAGCCATCAGCACGTCGCCAACAATCGCCGCCGCCATCAGCCGCACGATTAGGCCTCATAAACAGTATTACGGCGGCGTAGAATCATAGAATGTGACGACGCAGCGCGAAACGAACAATAAGGCATTAGCCGGCCGCAGCAGCTGCTTGCACAACAACTTAGTGGTAATCTGCGGCTGCGGCTTTAGTACTCATCTCACATGCATGCTCTTCATAGGCGTAAATGTACGCAGCATTATGGCAAATTGGAAGTGAACTTTAAACTACTAGGCCTGGCTTAATTTGCGGTCGCTTAAGCAAGTGATTAACATAATTGAATTGCTTGCATTCGAGGCGCTCTAACGATTTTGCGAACAATAAAGACGTTGGCTGAGGGCTTTCACAAGACGAAAGCAGAAAAAAATTCGGTCAGCAGCTGGGCTTTTTAACGAGGAGTGTTCAAAAATTAACGATAATTTTTGTTTTTCGAAAAATATATTTCTTCATTCGTCTACATTAACGTTCTTGCCTTTCAAATAGTACCCATTTAATATAATGCACTTGTGCCAGCGCTTTTTCCAATTGTCGAAACACTTCTCAAACCCGATTTTTAGGATACAAAAATTTGTACAATTTAAAATTCCCGTTATTTTTTGAACACACCATGTATTAGGTGCTTAGTGGCTCATATTTGCATTAATATACTTTCCTGGAAATGGAGTCACATTAGACTGAAGGATCTGCTATTGGCGATGGATTGTGTCCTTCGAACCTCTAGTCAGTTTCTAATTAAATATCATACTCGTATACCTTGTCATTTGAGAGTTGGCTGCCTTTGTTCTAGCTTAAACCATTTTTTCTAAAAAAATTAAAAACTCCTTAATTGATTGAAACATGATATGCGACTATCGTCGTATAAAGTAAAGTGTATTTCCTAAAGTAACAATTACCGTAGAAAACAAAATGGATACAAAATAATAGAGAAAACCCAAGAATCAAAAAAAGAAAATTAAAAATAAAAAATCGAAAAAAAATAGAGAATAAATTTCTCCTTATTCGCATCAGCCATAAAACCTGTAGGAAGGTCTAACGTACAAAAAGTGCACAAATAGTTTGTATAGTTAAAAACAAATGAAAACTACGAACTTTCGCCCCCAAAACCTTACGCTTAATAATAACGGCATGTTTTCTTTACTTCTGTTTTTTTTTCTATTTTTGCGCACTGCTTTCAAGAGCAAGCAAGAAAAGCGCAAATTAAAAATTTCTGCACGTTTCAGTAAGAAAAGTTTTACATAATCACACACACACACACACACACACTTACTCATGTGCTTCAGTTTGCTTGTATGAGCTCAGCCGTATGCCGCTTTCATATTTACATTTACACGCCCATTCATGTACGCCCACACACCAACACACACACACACAATGGAACTCAATGTGACACATTCTGCGGTTATCGCCGCCTTGATATTTCCTTGATTGCTCTTGTTTGTAAATGCTTTTGTTGCGGAATACGTCCTTATTATTACACTTTTGCAGATTTCCCCCCATTCATTCGTATTTTCATTTGTGCCAAGCAGCACACACACACATACATATACACATACATTCAAACAATGCGCACATACAAATATCATTTGCCACTTGGCGTTGGCGTTCTCGTTGGCGTCATCATAGTTCATAATTCACTGCCAAACTGAACGTTTTGTCGGCCCCCAAACCGCCTGTATAACATTTCAATATCTTGCGGCAAGCGCTGAGTGTGACTGTGCGTGTGTGTGTAGGCTGCGGCCGCACGAGTGTTAATACATATACAGTTATGCCTGTTTTTATGTATGCCCCCGCTTGTTTGTCTCTCCTTCTGGCGACAAGCACGCATACAACTCAGGCATTCCAAGTACATTTTCTTTTATATGAAATCATACAATCACACACACACACATTCATTTGTTAGAGTAAGTAGATCGTACAATATGCCCTCGAGCAACAAATGTCGAATTGTGTTTCTATTCCATGCCATGCGCTATTTTTCTCTCCACTTTCATATCCCTCCTATCTCCTCACATTTCATAGTACTCGTACTTGTATTAGTTATGCTCTTGCTGGAAACTTTCAAGTTGCATTAGTAATCATTTTTGGTAAAATTTAAAGACAAATTCTTGAAATTTGTTAACGCAAGTTTTCTCCAAGTTTATGCGTTGAACTTTGAGATATGCTCGAGTTTCTTTCGAAAAAGTTCACGTTTTTTTTTTTTTTTTTTTTTTTTTTTTCAATATTTCCTTATTTATTGAATCTGCTTGTTTTTAAGCCTAACAACAAGTTATAAAATCTTAAATCTATTTAAAAGCTAGACAAGCTCAACCAAGTGATTGAGCTGTATTGGTGAAACGTTGCTCTTTAGTACGCAGGCATATCCCTTCTTTTTAGGCGTGTTTGATCGCAGGAATGTACTAAAGCATTAGCCAATGGGTTTGGGTGATCTCGGAGTTTAGATATATATTTCAATCTGCTGTCCTCTACTTCTTTCTTTACCATAGGGATACCAAGATCTTTATGGATATTTTCATTGCGCATATACCATGGTGAGCACGTGATTGATCTAAGCATTTTCGATTGGAACCTTTGTATTATATCAATATTAGTTGCACAGGTCGTACCCCACAGTTGAATGCCATACATCCAAATCGGCTTTATAACCGCATTGTATAAAAGCACTTTGTTGTCTAAGCTAAGTTTAGAGTTTTTATTTAAAAGCCAATTTAAATTTGCAGCTCTTATCTTCATGCACGTTATTTTACTAGATATATGTTTTCTCCACGTAAGCCTTCTATCTAGGTGAATACCAAGATAGGTAACTTCATTCGCTTGGGGCACCAAAATATTGTTCATTTTTACTGCCGGACACATTTTTGGTCTTAGAGAAAATGTAACGTGCTTGCACTTTTGTTCATTCACATTTATACGCCAGTTTGCTAGCCATTCTTCGACAGAACTTAAGTGGTTCGCCAATATTCTTGATGCTATAATGGGGCATTTGTTACGACTCACTAAAGCTGTGTCATCCGCAAAAGTTGATGTCAAAACATTATTAGCAGTTGGAAGATCAGCTGTATATATGATGTATAGAGTTGGGCCTAAAACACTGCCCTGTGGTACTCCAGCCCTTATTGAACGTTCATTAGATATAAAATCACCTACTTTTACAGCAAATTTTCTATTTTTTAAATAGGACTCCAAGGTTTTATGCAATTGGAAAGGTAAAATTTTTTTAATCTTATACAAAAGTCCTTCATGCCACACTTTATCAAACGCCTGAGCCACATCTAGAAATATAGCAGAACAGTACTCTCTATGTTCGAATGCCTTCCTAATTTCGTTAGTTATTCTATTTACTTGCTCTACAGTGCCATGTTGTGCACGAAAACCGAATTGGTGCGTTGGTATTACCCTATTTTCATGAAGGAAAGGAGACATCTTTGATAGTAACACTTTTTCAAATATTTTAGAAAGACAGGGTAGAAGACTGATTGGTCTGTATGAAGACGGCTGTGTCAGGTCTTTTCCCGGTTTATCTATCATGATTATCTGCGACTTTTTCCATGAAATAGGATAGTATCCGAAACTAAAAATTGCATTAAAGAGCAAGGAGAGCACTGTTGAAGCAATATTTGGTAACTCAATTAGCATTTTTGGAGTAATATTATCGTGGCCTGACGATTTTTTTGGATTAAGCTCTTTTATGATACTAACAATTTCAGTAGTTGAAGTCTCAATAGACCCAAGTGGTTCGTTTGTGGTATTGTGGATGATTGGCAACTTAAAATTGTTCTTTGGGCAATTTGATTGAAATACCTTTTCTAGGTGATTTGCAAAACAATTTGCCTTATCTTCGTCACTTCGTGCCCAATTACCATTTGACTGTCTTATAGGCATGTTGGAATCTACCGGTGGCTTAAAAGACTTTTGGGCTTTCCAAAGAGAGTTTTGCTTGGTAGAATTTGGACACAGTTTCTTTATATAATTTTCAGTGCTGTATTCTTCCTCGCGTTTAAGCGCTTTTTTTAACTTACGTACAGCAGATTTCAGTTGAAGCTGAGTAGAAGGAGAGCGATGTATCTGCCATTCGCGTCTAGCTCGCCTTTTTTCGTTCACAAGCTTTTCTATTTCATTATTAGTCATGTTTCTAAAAACCTTAATTTTTCTTTTTGGTGTTGCCAAGACAGCTGCATTAGTTACTACATCATTAAATTCTTCTATACTGTTATCAATATCTCTTCCTGTATTTATTTTTAAATCTATGTTAATGTGGCTACTGATATATTTTCTATATTTCAACCAGTTTGTTTTATGAGTTGTTAGAGAAACTTTCGGCTCAACTATCATGGGCTGTTCGCATAACTTTATTAGTACAGGAGAATGATCAGAAGATAAGTCTGTACATGTATCTACTGTTATTAGCGATCTATCTATGTTTTTGACTACAGCAAAATCTATTAAGTCTGGTATTTTGTTTCTATCACTGGGCCAGTATGTCGGCTTACCAGGAGATATTATGTCAAGGTTATTGTGCTTATTTATAATAGTGTAGTACAGCTGCCGTCCTTTCGGATTAATAAGACGTGAGCCCCAGTACATGTGTTTTGCATTGTAATCTCCACCTGCTAGAAATCTTGGACCTAGCGTTCCAAAAAAGTCTTTAAATTCGCAATCTGTAATTTTAAAGCGAGGTGGACAATATATAGCAGTTAGATTAAGGTCAGCACCCCGATTTTTCAAAGATATTGTTGTAGCTTGTAACTGGGCTGTAGCATGCGGTTCTAAAGCGTGGTGGCTTAACCGATTTCTAACCAATACTGCTGTTCCACCGTGCGCCTTTCCATCTGGATGATTTGTAGCATGAAGTCTATATCCCGGTATAAAGAAATTGTTCTTATTTGTTAAATGAGTTTCTGATAGCAGCATAACATCTATGCTTTTTTCAGTCAGAAATTGTATTATCTCCAGTTTGTGTTGGTTTATACCATTGGCATTCCATAAACAAATATTTAGTATACTCATTTTTTAGATAATAAGGTCTGTAGCATTTGATTTTGTGATTTGATTAAATCTTGGATCATGTTTTGCATGCTAGACATAAATTGTGTCATACATTGAGTAAGGTTTAGGATCATATTTTCAATACCTCCATTAGGTGGATTTTGGGGTTGTTGCATTTGCACAACGCTGCCTTTTAGCACATTTGCATAGCTTCCTTGGATAAGACTATTCTTAGAATTACCAGGTTTCGAACTCTGGTCTGTAACTACTACTATATTTTCGTTACGAGGGATATTCATCATTTGGTTACGACGAGCTTGAATTCCCAGCGATAATTTTGATTTTAAGTCTTTATATACAGGGCAGCCTCTGTAGTTAGCAGTGTGATTTCCTCCACAATTACTGCATTTTTTATTTGTATCCTCTTTTTTAAGAGTACATTTTGATGTTGGGTGTAAATCACCACATACCACACAAACACTGCGTAGAGTAGGACTTGGTATGCCCATACTCTTGGCAGTTGGTGCATTGTACCGGACCATTTCTTTTATGAGGTTCTTCTACGGTAATTCTACGATGTAACAAATATTTTAAGTTGTATATTGGATGGGTTTCATTCCTTTTAATTGGGTTAGAGTTTGGCAGCAATTCGACTTTAAACATTGGTTGTGGTACCTTATTTCTATTGAAAATATTTACTACATTTTTAATTTCAAAGCCGCATTCTTCAAGGGCTTCTTTGACATCATTAGACTCTACCGAAGACTCTATGCCTTTTACAACAACAACTAGGCCTTTCGAGCTCTTCAGTTGATAAGAATAATAGTTTTTATTGTTATTTGACAAAAATTTCACTATATCCATAAAACTTTTCTCAGTGTAGGACTGTATTTTAGTTTCATCTATATTGCCTTTTTTCAAAGGCACTATATGAAAATTGTTAGTACCTACAATTTCACTTAGTTTCGCAACAAGTACATTAGAGCTACGCTCTCGCAAATATATTGGCGGCGGCTTGGCATTCACGACTGTGGTGGTACCCTTCGCATCGTCGTTCGATCCATTGCTTAGTATGGCAAATCTGTTGCCATTTAAAGTTCCTGGCTTATTTGTATCAAGCGTGGCTGGTTGGAATTTTTTGGAATTGACCGCTGACTTTAAAGGACTTGATTTCCTTTTAATATTGACGTAGCGGTCAATACCAATCTGTACAGATGGTGTTTTTCTTTTTGGTACATGCTCATCTTGCATTGTTTTTCCCTTGGGTGTCCGCTCGTTTGCTGGTACCTGCTTGCTTGCTATTGTCTGCTGTTTTGTTGTTGTGCACTTGCTGTTTTGTTCTGCTTCTGTTGATCCCTTCTGCTGATCGGCAGAGCGCTTCGATGACTCATCTTTTTCACCGTTGGATTGTTTTTTTGTTGGAGCAGATTGTGTAGGCTCAACAAAGCTGAAGTAAGCATTCAGAGAATGCCTACGACCTTGCTGTTGAGGCTGCGCAGCGCTCATGTTTGTTTTTCTTTGTTTGTTTTGCTCACTTGAATTTTATTACGTTTTTGATGTTCCAAATTTTTTTAGTTTATGCACAAGCATAAATATATACATACTTGAATATTTGCTATATTGACTAACTTATAAATGCTGAAGAGTACAGTTTGAAGTACTGCGATTTCCAAAACAATGCCACGCAGCTTACTACGCTAATATAAGTTAGAAGACATTCCATTGGATCAAATTTGAAACGGACTATTTGAATAGATTTAAAAGTAACAACCAGCTCAAGAGATAAGAAGTGCCTGGAGATGATATTTAAGTGCCGTGAGGTATTGACACGTGAAGTAATTTTTTGCAGAATAAGTTGTAAGATACCTTCTTTGCGATAGTTTCAAACGCTATTTTTGTGAAAACAAATCTGTATATTGGTACATGTCTGGTTGAACGTAAACGAGTTCTATTTATTTAAAGCTAAAACTACTGCAATGATACTGCTGATGGCCTCAAAACTCCACGCGCAGCATTGGTACTGCTACAAGATTTCAAAAGATCCATAGGTTTTACTGACACTGCTATATATATAAGATATATAATCTTGATATAAGTTTTGCGCGACGGGGTTATGGATCCCATAAATACTTTAAATTTCCATGCTACTAACACCTTCGAACAGTGGCGAGAGAGTAAAGAACTACTGTTATATAATAACTAATCCCAGAATACTGATTTCTTAAAGCAAGCACCTGTTGCTGAACACCCCCCGTTAACTGACATTAACTTTCAAAAGACTATATAATAAATATATGTGTTCTATAATATTAGCCTTAACAAAAACTTAAAACAATCGAATCTTCGAGATCGATAACAACCTGTCAACACAGTTGAGGTATACAATGGTTGGTGAACCAGCATTTTTTTTTTTTCAAAACCTGTCCTTCAACTAAAGTAATTGAACTATGTTTAGTTAATCATATTTAATTTCACCATCAAAGCTAACAATCGTAAATCACACTATATTTTGATCTTCTAGCGATCGTGATAATTCCATCAGTACATCGTCCTGAACTGCCGATTTATTTAACTCCGAACTCTGCAGAGATCACAGAGATTCTCTCGTCGTTATTAATAAAATTTAAATTTTTTTTCAATGAGAGCGTAAATATTGATTTCGCTTCACCGATTTTTTACATCGATATGTCAATATCATCCATCGTTCTTTGTCTTCTCCTTGACAACTAACTAAGTTACCATTTGCCCCTATTTTTTAGTATCGATTATACGGATTGAAAATCGATTTTATAAAAATGTTGGAAAGCCATACCCACTTGATTTTTTCCATGAGAATGAATATGCATATTAGGGATTTGTAACGATTTAAAAAATATTTGGATGACATCGATAACAATTTTGTATATCGATATATCAATATCGTTATTGATTTTCCGTTCTTTGTATTATCCTTGACAACTAACTGCGATACCATTAGGTTAGGTTAGGTTAGGTTTGTAGGCAGATCACTGCAAAAGCAGAAGATCTCACTTAGACAGCCTGGCGCTGTCCATTGTGGTACCAATAAAATTTCCTGTGGATCAAAGACCTTTAAGATTCAGCAAAGCGCTTGGAATCCGTTGCACATTTCTTAAGACGGCTAATATCGATTTTAGCCAATTCGATAGGATCGCCGAAAAGGGCCGTCCGTGGTTTTTCATCCTCAGTCTGGCAAAAGCTGGA